>NC_059171.1:17960242-20705397 GCF_019923935.1 Bubalus bubalis
TTCAAGCAATCCAATTTTTTTTTCTGTAAAAGGAGGAAAAAATGATGATTTTTAATGACCTCTCATATCCCACAAGAAACTCAAAAACATTACTGAGGAGCTATGCCGAGAGGGAATAAATTACAGATGGAGCTTTCCACAAATGGATTTTTATGTGAAGGACATTGGGGGTTTTAAATTAGGAATCTTAAAGATGAGATCTAGAGATTGCAACATCCTGATACTGAGGCAAACTACTGCAGAGATCAACATGAGATGGAGTTGCACAAAAATGATAATGTGATGACAATCAAACAGAGAATTTCTGGCAAGTACTCTGACTCTAGTAAGTAGAATTCAACGCAGAAGAGAACCTAAGAAAATGCCAATAGGATAAAAGTGTAAAACAAACTTGAATCATTTTGGACAGAAAGAAAAATCAAAAGGAAAAACAACATGTTAAGTAAAGCCAAAAACAAACCACAAGCTCAAGGGACAAAATAGACTAGGCTTAAGACTGATTTGGGCCATTGCTTAAGGTATTTTAAGCAAAACTGATTAAGTATATGATGGAATAAAATCACAAAAAGAATTATTACTAAGGCATTTAGGAAACCTAAGCAACAAATAAGGATTTTATTTTCTATAATTTTTTAATTCATTAAAAAAAAAATTTTAACAGACAAAAGCAATATATATATATATATTTAAACTAATGGAATTATTTAGCCTTTAATAAAAATAATTCCTTGAAAAGTGAACAGAGACTACTTCAATGAGAAAAGTATGATATATTAACATTTTTGGCCTAAAAATCCTGCCTCACAGAGAAGCTAATCCATACCAACAAAGTATAAAAAACTGATACTAAAACCAGCATATTGAGGAATTACTTTACGGTGAGAAAATCAACCACCAAACAGGTGGGATATTGACATTCATCAGCACAGCACCTTGGAAAACAAGCTCAAGTGTAGCAGGTTGCTTTGAGTCAGAGTAAGTGAAGTTAACTATGCTTCTATGAATTTCTTTCTTTCCGGAGCTATCAGGCTGACACTGTGCTCACAGGAGCAGCTGGTTGAGTTCAGCACTTCAAGTGCAAGGTCAAGGACTAGTCCGTGACACCTCCCTTTCTGGATGCTGCTGCTGACCAAAGCCTGTTCTTACCTGGGACTCTTCTCCTTTAGATGTACAGGTACATTCATTACAAGTCTTAAGACCTATGAAGCCAATCTGTCTCTAGACAACTGCTCATATCCCTTCTGAATTAGTACACACTGATTTAACAGTGTAAGTTTCAGAAAGCAACCTTGTTCCTGAGTTCAGTGAGGAGGGAAGAGACACAGGGATTTCACTGTTGCTCCAGTGAAGCTTGTAAAAAGCTCCTTATTAACAGCAATCTTAGACTATAAACATAGCATGTCTGGAAAGTCAGGATTTTGATCACTGTTGAAGCTGGGTGATGGTACATGGGGCTCATTAAGTTATTTTATCAACATTTTTTTTAAAAAATTAAAAACACCTGGCTGGTAGTCATTTATAAATAATCAATTATTATCTATAATTAGGTTCATACTAATAATATATTGCTAAGAATATAAGCCTGCCAATGACTTCATTCAGTCCTTCAAAAAATACTATAGCACCTTTTACATGCAGCTTCAATTCTGAATACACAAGGTAAAAAAAGCAAACTGTCTTCTTGGAACTTATAGTCCAGTGGTGGAAAATGTTAACGGTGAAATCTGATATTCAATATTGACAACATTTTAAGATATCAAAGTGAAAAGTTAAACACATAACCACTAGCGGTAAAGAATCTGCCTGCAATGTGGGAGACTCAGGTTTGATCCCTGGAGAAGGGAACGGCAACCCATTCCAGTATTCTTGCCCGGAGAATTCCAGAGGATCCTAGTGAGCTACAGTCCATGGGATCACAAAGAGTCGGACATGGCTTACCGACCAACACTTTCACTTTCACACTTTCAATAGATTTGTTCAATAAATTAACAGAGAGACTTCTTAGTATAGAGTCTGGAGTCAAACCTTGGTTCTAATTCCAAGTTCACTTAACCACCAAATGGAAAGTATTGCCGTAGGAAATTACTCAGCTTCTCTAACAAGTCTATAAAATGGATGAACACTAATATCTATCTCTTAGAAGTGTCCAAGAATTAAATAAAATTACCCATGTAAAGTGATTTCCATGGAACCCAACAGATAGTTAACATTAAATAAATAAAGGTCAGGTACACTGATAATTATGGTTTAGAGAAGTTCAGGTGTTGATTTTTCTGGAAACAAAAGGATTGAAAGAGGATGCTTTTTGGCCCATAATCCTATAATATTCAGACTCTTAGGACTGAACACAGGTAGCTGGCATAAACATCAGGAACAGGTGAAACGAATGAATAACTGTAAGTCAGAAAGCCGGCTGCCACACGTGTTCTTCCTGAGTCCTCTAGCGAGTGCCGCAAGATGGGAAGCAAGACGAGAACCCTGTGGATTCCGTGCTCAGTGACTCATAGTGCTTAAAGAGTCCAAGCCCGGCTGCTACTTGAGACACCATCTCTCTGGTAACAAAAACAAATAATGTAACACCGCCTGAATAACAACAGCCCTGACACTCACAAACAACCTAATTATAAAGACACTGAAATTTACCATGGAGCATTAAAGAAGTGCATGATTTTCCACATTTAATCATCACCCCAACCTTCCCCCTCACCCATGCCCATTCATCTTTCAAGAAACACGGCTTGATTCTTCATACTGCCGCTGTATGAAGAAATAATGATCTCTGTTAGTGCACCTGAAAATACACCATCAGGCGAGAGAAGGAGCACTTAGCTCATAGCACTTTAATGAAAATGTCAGGACCACCCTGAAGTCTTTAAGTCCTGCAAATGCCAGGCAAAGAGAGGAGCTAAACAATTAAGGTAATGGATGACAGCAAGCAAAGGAAAAACTAAGCTGATTATCAAAAAAAAAAAATCTTCAACACTGCCTCTCTTATGCCATAAAATTTTTTTCAAAGGCATCTGTGGTAACACCCAAGGTTTCTGTTACCTAAAATTAGCTCAGGCTTCATTGGAAAACATTGTCAGGATAATGAAAATTTTATAGAGCAAAAGCTACAGTCTCTTCTTTCTCAATCTTTCTAGGACTCTCTGGAAAAACAGGCAAAAAAGAGCACATTCTTGAACTTCCACAGCATTTGGGTGATAGCACCTGTATGGGCTTTGTTTCCAAAGTGCTCCCAGCATGGATCAGAGCCTTGTGTATAGAACTGTTTGATAAATGCTTGTGGAAATATCTAGAATGTTTTTAGGCTAGAGCAAATGTGCCTGTAATTGCTGGTCTAAGTGCTATGCGGTTTACATTTATTTCTTGTTTCTACAGTAATTACGGAGCAGGAACAAAGGGGTCAAATACATGGACATTCCTATAGAATCCTGAGGTAGGGCACAACTTGGAATGAACTTCATTTGGATCCACACTGTGCCTAAGATCACCTAATGGAAAAGTTAAATGATTGGGGGCCAGAGAGGATGAGAAGGATAGCAGTAAATAATTGTTAAATGAGTATATTAATGAATTCTGCATTATTATTATATTGTAACTTATGGCTTCCTAAAAATATCAACAGGCAGTATGGGTCTGATGACATTAACTTAGTTTTTTGGTTTCCTTTCTCTAAACGTAAGAGCCAACCCTTATAGACCCTGGGCACGTAGGGGTAGTTACTCAGATGGACTTATTTGCCCTGGGACCAATCAGCTGATTGCTTTGTAGGGACACAGAGGCACAAGAGTCAAGCATCACTTACTACAAGCATTCGGCCAGAATATTCCCAAGCTGTCAAATTACTGGGTGGTGATGCCAGGAATAGAACTTGCAAATGTCAAGATTTCATGTAGCTATGATTAAAGATGATGGAAAGATATGAGATTTTGTCTAAAGTTATTGATATAAATAAAACTGGACAGTATAAGTTTTTTGTTTGAAGAGTTGTCACCCAAAAAACAGATTTATTTTGTATTGCTTCACAGGGTAGGAATATAACCAAAGGATAAGTTTTTGACTCAAAAATGAAAAAAAAAAAAAAAGTAAATAGCTCCTTCCCTTCTTCAAGTATCTGAAAAGAAGTTGATTATTTTTTTCAAAATGATAACCAATATTTATCTGCTGGTAAAGAAAGAACTTATGTAATTTTCACTTAAGATGCCATTCCCTGGAGAAGGAAATAGCTACCCACTCCAGTATCTTGCCTGGAGAATTCCATGGACAGAGCCTGGCAGGCTACATTCCAGGGTGGGTCGCAAAGAGTCGGACACAGCTGAGTGACTTTCACCTCCCCTAAGATGCCACTATCTCGTTTTATTTTAAATCTGGCTGACGTACCTCCATTTGTAATTATCTCTCTCCCCCACTACAGAGTAAGCTCTTTAAGCTGAGAACTTTGTCCTAATCATATCTGTATTCACAGAACATTACTTGGCACATAGCAGGCTCTCTGCTAATTAATTAAGTAACAATATTATAAAATATAGTTTAAAAGGTTGTAGTTCTATGAAGAATGTTTTAAGTGATATTTTCAATCTCAGAATAAATTATAGTATTTAGTTGAATGAATAGCTATTGGTTTAGGAATTGCTGTTCTTCCATCTTATTTGCTTCAGTTTCTTCAAATTCCTATCTTCCTTCCCCATTAACCAGGTAATTGATAGACCTTTAAGTTCAGTTCAGTTCAGTCGCTCAGTTGTGTCCGACTCTTTGCAATCCCATGAACTGCAGCACGCCAGGCCTCCCTGTCCGTCACCAACTCCCGGAGTTTACCCAAACTCATGTCCATTGAGTCGGTGATGCCATCCAACCATGTCATCCTCTGTCGTCCCCTTCTCCTGCCTTCAATCTTTCCCAACATCAGGGTCTCTTCAAATGAGTCAGCTTTCCGCATCAGGTGGCCAAAATATTGTAGTTTCAGCATCAACATCAGTCCTTCCAATGAACACCCAGGGCTGATCTCCTTTAGGATGGAGTGGTTGGATCTCCTTGCAGTCCAAGGGACTCTCAAGAGTCCTCTCCAACACCACAGTTCAAAAGCATCTATTCTTCGGTGCTCAGCTTTCTTTATAGTCCAACTCTCACATCCACACATGACCACTGGAAAAACCATAGCCTTGACTAGACGGACCTTTGTTGGCAAAGTAATGTCTCTGCTTTTCAATATGCTATCTAGGTTGGTCATAACTTTCGTTCCAAGGAGTAAGCGTCTTTTAATTTCCTGGCTGCAATCACCATCTGCAGTGATTTTGGAGCCCCCCAAAATAAAGTCAGCCACTGTTTCTACTGTTTCCCCATTTGTTTCCCATGAAGTGATGGGACCAGATGCCATGATCTTTGTTTTCTGAATGTTGAGCTTTAAGCCAACTTTTTCACTCTCCTCTTTCACTTTCATCAGGAGGCTCTTTAGTTGTTGTTCACTTTCTGCCATAAGGGTGGTGTCATCTGCACATCTGAGGTTAACATTAAGTAGTGACTCTAATAATACCTACTTACTTCAGAGTGCTCTGCATTAAACTACAAAATATTTTCACCTACATTATCTAATGCAGACCTTACCAAGTCCTCTGAGATAGACATGAGGTTTTATACATAGAGCAGGGAATGCAAAGTATAGCAATGAAGTAGGTTTTGCACCTCAAGTTTGAGCTTAATTTTGTTCCCAGCTATGAATACTAGCAAGGGTAATATTTCAGAGATCTAGATTCTTCTTTATCTATAAAAATAGGTTACAAATGCTTCACATCCTGGGCATTCCCTGATGGCTCAGATGGTAAAGAATCTGCCTGCAATGCAGGAGACCCGGCTTCATTCCTGGGTTAGGAAGATCCCTGGGAGAAGCGAATGGCTACCCACTCCAGTATTCTTGCCTGGAAAATTTCATGGACAGAGGAGCCTGGCTGGCTACAGTCTGCGGGGTCTCAAAGAGTTGGACACGACTGAGCAACTAACATTTTCACTTCACATTTTTACTATGGGTATTAAATTAGAAAATACATGACCACCTCTTGTAGAGACTCAAAACACATACCTTTTTTTGGTATGTTGCCAGGTTAGATTACTTGAAAATTTTTTCTCTATAAACTGCCTAGAAATATTGGTAAAGTATAACTCATATCCTAGTAAATGCATAGCTGGGGTAGTAAGGAAAATTACCATGGGTAAACATTAAGGAGTGTACTGAAAACCAGGGTGCTAAGCATGAGCTGATGATGAGACTACAGGGTGAGTTAAGGATGTGGGTGGTAAGAGCCACAGGGAACAGGAGGCAGAGCCGTGGGCCCCCACAAGTGAAAACGTGACACTGACACCCACAGACACACTGTGGTCCTGGGGGCACACCCAGTGAAGTGGGGACGGGAATGCACCTATATACACCTACCAAGCCTAAGAAACGAAAAAGAAGCTTGCTTGGCTTGGCTTATACTGTGTATATACATATTAAAAAAATGTATCTCCTGAGGATTCACTATCATGAGTTTATCATCATTTGGGTTTGGTTTTCAAGATTACCCTTGTCAAATGAAGAAACTCCAAGATGACAAATTGGCATTAAAAATGTGCCTAGCAGAAGTGCCACAGACAAAAATCTCACTATAAGAGCTCATCACTCAAAATTACAAAACACACAAAGAAAGAATCCACCATGTCAGCAGAAATAATAAATAGAAGAATCAGTTCTCCCATGAATTACAAATTGTGGAATTACTGGATACCGTAGCAGCCAGACTCTAGGGTGGCTCCCACAAACACAGTGTCGCCCAGTGTCATTCCCTCTCATAACTCTCTCCCCCGCAGTGTGGGCATAACATATGGCTTGCTTCTAACCAACAGAATAAAGCAAGAGTGATGAGATTTATGTGCTTACGAGTACATGATTACATTACATGCTGGTATGTTACTTAATACCAGTTTTACTAAGAAACTATCATCCTTGCTGTTTTTTGAGAAATGAGCTGCCACACTGTGATCTGCCATGTGGAGAGCACCACATGTCAGAGAGCTGAAGTGGCTGCTAGCTAACAGCCAGCAAAAACTGAGTTCTTATTCTGGTGACCTGCAAGGAACTGAATGGTACCAACCATGTGAATACCGAAGCAGACCTTTCTTCAGTTGAGCCCCAGATGAGCAACCGGTGCTGGTCAATATCCTGATTTACAGCCTTGTGGAGGACCCAGCAAAGCTGTGTCCAGATTCCCTACATGTATTAACTGCAAGGTAATAAATGTGTGCTATTTAAGCTACAGTGTTATATTAATACTCTTACGCAGGAATAGATAACACAGCTACAGACTATGAAACATGTTTAAAATGCCTAGAGATATAAAAGGAGAAATAAACACATGAAGAAAAAGAAGATAAAAAGATAAAACAACAGGAAGGTTTAAAAACACAAGTAGAATGTCTAATAATAAAAAAAAAAAAAAAAAAAGCAGTTCCTTAAATGATTTAACTCAATGGATGGGTTAAACAGCAAACTGAAATCTGCTGAAGAAATAATACATGAACCAGACAACAGATCAAAGAAAATTGATCTAGTTCAGTTTTTAACATATAACACAGATGTTACAAGATGAAAAGACTTGAGAGACTAAGAGAGATATAAGATAGGCTGAAAAACACCAAAATTGACCAAAGAATCCAGAGAACACATTGATCGGAGAATCCAGAAAAACTAATTAGAAAGACTGAGAGAAATAATGGCTCAGAATTTTCCAGAATTGATGAAAGATATGATTCCTCAGATTCTAGAAACAACTTAGACCCAAGAAAGATAATCGCAGTAAATATACTGAGGTAACATATAGAACCCCAAGGTCAAAGGGAAGATTATAAAAGCAATGATTAAAAAATCCTCCCTGAGAGGAGCAACAGCAAGCTCTTCAATAATAGCAATAGAAAAAGCATAACAAAGGATAATATCTGCAAAGTGCTAAGAGAAAACCTCCCACCTAGAATTCTATATTCAACTAAATCATCAACGAGAGAACAGACAGTTTCAGACAAACAAAACCTGAGAGAGATTTTACCACTAGGAAATCCTAACGAAAAACCTACTAAAAGCTATTGTTCAGAAATCAAACCCAAACGAAGGAATGTGATGCAAAAAACAAGAGTAAGCAAGATATCTGTGCGTGAATAAATCTACACAGCATTGGCTGTAATCAAAAATATACTCAAGACTACTTGGTGGGTATAAGACAAATTAATATATAATATTCTGATCACTTTGCTATATACTTGAAATATCATAAATAAACTATACTTCAATAAAAAATGTGTTACCCTGATGTTCAGTTCAAGACAAAAATCTCACATTGCTGCAAGAATATCTTTATATTAAATAGTACTGTGTGGTAAAAGTGCTGCGGATTTACCTAGCAATCCTCTTATTCCTCACATCCATTTCATTCTTATCTACTCTCTCTACTCATTAGTTCCTACAATTTCCAAATAACTTTTCTCCTATGCTTTTATTTTTACTGTTTTTTTCTCTCTTCATCCTTCCCATTGATTTTTAATTTTGAACATGTTTGTGTGTGTGTGTATGTGTAAACATTTATAATATTTCTGCACCATACAAGTTTACTAAATTTTTTTAAATCTCAATGTATATGCTATGGAAAGTGGTAATTTTTAAACGTGTAGTTTTTGTTAGGACACAGTTTCTTTTAAAGAGTTCTACAAAGATGGAAGAAGTTACAAAAGACAGTGGAACTGAGATCCACTCTATTCTATCGTAGTGCTCTGTCACTGAAGCACGTTGTTGTTTAGTCACTTACAGGTCATGTCTGACTCATTTGCGACCCCATGGATTGTAGCCTGCCAGGCTGCTCTGTCCACGGGATTTCCCAGGCAAGAACACTGGAATGGGTTGCCATTTCCTTCTCCAGGGTATGTTCCGGACCCAGGGATTGAACCCGAGTCTCCTGCGTTGCAGGTGGATTCTTTACTGCAGAGCCCCAGGGGAAGCCCTACTGAAGCAAGTATGCGACATTAAAGAAAGCTGTAGGACTACTGGTGGCTCCAAACCTTGGCAGTGACAGATGGTCCCCTGGCAAGCTGTTGCTGGGATCAAAGACTGTATCTCTGAATCCTGGTGGTGATTCCCACCCCTCGTGCCAAGACCATTTCATTCGGTTTCTAACTGAACTATGCTGTCTTGAAGCTGTGCTGCAAAGAAACCTTCAGGATGTGCCCAAGACTGTAGTTCAAACTCTTGGACCATAGTTCGTCATGCTAAGTCACTGTCACTGACCTCCCATCTAGTTTGCCTGCAGATATTTCTCCAATACTTCTTGACGTAATAAAATTTCAAGGTAAGTAATTTGCTGATCAGCAAACAGAAAAGCATGTAAGTCTTTTATAATCAACTCTTGGTCTCTTACTATACCGTTTTTCAGATGTACAAAAACCAAATTCACAGCAACTTTAATACAGTGCCAACTATTCTGCCATTGGCATGATCAATCCAAAGATCTGTATTGTAAATGTACCCCTGAAGGAAGTTATACAGCATTTCTATTTTTGAATCTAAAGAAACAAAAGGTGTTTCATATTGTGAAACAAATCTATATAGGGTTATGGTATTAGAAGCAATTCTTACATCTGGAGACACAGAAATCTCGGATAATTAAAACCTAAGCCAATTTAGACAGCTGCTCCACTAACAGAAAAATAAAATAGCCACAGATGCAAAAAGCAAGCAAGTCAAAAAGATCACATGATTTGCTCCTTTTATTTCTCCCAATTAAACTAAAACCAATGTCTCCAACACTCCCCTCCGCCCACTCTGTTTTGATTCCTCAAAAGAGAAGCTAGAGAAGGATAAAAAGTTTATGGGCCTTGATAATCCCCAAACAGAGTAATCCATCTCAGAATAACCAAAATTTGAGTGTATCTTGTTTCACAACCATTTATAGCTGGTTGGATGCCATCACAAAGAATTAACATCTACCAAACTCAAATAGAACTCCCACTTCTACAAGTACATGGAATACTGTGATTACAACAGCAACAGAAAACCTCCTTACTTGAGCAGCTGAAGACTTTTGCAAGAGCAAGTTTTGTAGTAGTGAAAACGTAATAAAAATAACAGGTGGCACTTTAACTGTCAGGGCAATAGGTTAGGGGAAGAAGGATAAGTAGAGAGTTACAGGTGAAGGATTAACAAACAGAAGAGCCAACTGTGTGGTCTCAGAAAATGGTGCTGGCATATTAGAGATATAACTTCATGATGTCACGGGGCCAGATCTGGGCCGTGTAGGAACTGAAGCCCTTATTCTTGTGGTAAAAAAGCACAAAGCTCTGTCAGCTGATTTATAAAACATAGTTATTAATGCCAAAGTCAGGGTGGTGGCGGTAACAACAAATACCTAGCAGTACTCTCTGATGTTCTGAACAGGACTATGATAAGAGAATGAACAATATGATGAAGCTAATCTCCTCAGCAGTGTTCAGAGACAGTTCCTCTATAATGAGGTTATTTCAGAATTACAAGAATCACTTAAGTGGAAAAGGGACATAGAAGAGATTAGCAGTTTTCTAGGCTTGATGACCTCTCTCCATAAAGGATCAGGAGAGCCTAAGAATAAAAACTGACAAGACAAGTTAGCTTAGGTCATAATTTTATTCCCTTTCCTTTTCGCCTCAAAAAGTGGCTGTTGTTTCTCTCTCTCTGCAGAGAATCCTGCTCTTCATCCTCTGTTTTGCTTTCAAGAGGTCTAATGATGCTCTTTTCTCCAGCTCTGAGTATCTGTCTTGTATGGTGTGTAGCACAGAGACCCAGGTGATGACCCAGGGCCGTGATGACACAAGGAGTCAGTCGTCATCCTTTCCCCCTCATTAGACACGCCAACAGCCTAAGTGTCTCCAACAGCTGATTGCTGCAGGAAGCTCACAGAGTAGCCTTGGTTAACGCCCACGCTGCTCCCAATCACTTCAGTAATTCATTACAAGTCCCCCTCAGAGTTCTCTTTTAAGTCACTCACAACCAAAGCAAAAAGACATACTTTAGAAAAAAAAAAGATAACATGTTCTTTACTGGAAGAACAATTAATCGGCAGCAAAGAGAAAATAAGGCAAACCAAATAAAATATTGATAGATAAAACTGAGAGTCTACAAATCAGACTATAAAACAATACTCTGCTGATATTTAAATAAAGTAATTCAATGGAAACAATTTAACCACTGCCTTTTCGCCCTCACTCCTAGATTTCTCTTATTTGAGGCTGGACGAAACTTTTCATTTCTGTGTTCTGAGAATGTCACATTGAACCAACATTATTTACTACTTACTTGAGCTTGCTTGCATACTTTAAAAGGGTGAAGGGTTTCTTGGTAGAAAAGCTGATGATAAGCTTGTAGGTCAAACCAAAAGTACACACAGTTCTTCCACAACTGCAGATGGAAAAGGTACATAAATTATTACCACCATTATTAAAACTCTACAAAGCCCTAATTTCAAATACAAGTAATTGTTTAGCTCTTTGCTGTTGCTATAAATCAGGTTCAGTTTAAGATGGTTTTATCTTCTATCACAAACAGGCAACACACAAAATATGAGTACTGTCACTGAATTATATTTTTGCATATACGTTTCTCACATAATTGGTCATTTAAAAAGTTAAGTGTTCTAGTAAATAAAGAGTAATCACATATCTACGACATGAAACTAAAATCTGAAAGCATCTTGATATACATGGCAAATGTATATCATATCAGAAGTAAAAGCTACTCTAATAACTGAGCTAATGAAATACTTATCTGAACAAAATAAAGGCTGTTGTGATGACTAAGAAACAAACAAAACAAAAAGCCTTGAAATAAGTTTGTCACTATTCATTGCAATTGTAATTGCTAGAGTTATTAAAAATAAAAATTAAGGGACTGATAGAAATTAGCTCTAAAGTTAATATATATTACATTGAAATAAAGTTACATGAAAGAAATCAATTGTTAATAATGCAGGTCAATCCTTATCTATCTGTACTTTTCTTTGTAATTTTAGTAGGATAGTAAACCAAAGAGAATTATAGCTAAGATATTTACATTTTTACTAGATAATTTAGCATGAAATTTTTTACAAGAAGAAATGGGAATTTTAAAATGAAATATAATTACTTGAGCATTAAACTATTTCAATCTCTCATTTTAAATAAAAGTAGAAAATCAGATTTAAAATAACTATCTTCTACCTTGTTCCCTGAGTTCTCGCAGAATTTAGTAAAGAAGAATCCAGCTCTATTTTCTACATACAAAGATTGCAACAAATTCTCCATGTCAAATCCTCCCAAGGCACCATCACCCATGGTTTTAATCTAGATAACAATACAGAAGTGAAATTATTCACCCAGAAACATTGTAATTTTTTTATGACATTGTACAACAACAGAGTTTCACAAATTCTGCCAGGCTGTCATTTCCCCATGGGACTATTTTATTTTATTTTTGTACCATATATGTAATTAATGCAGTATGTTGCATCTGACTGTCACACAAAATTTGTTTACGGAGCCAACTCTAGCTGCAGAGTTCATTCTATTATAAACCAATCTGATTTCAAACTTAATGTTAAACTGACTTCCCAACCTCAACTATTTTCATATTTCAGGCACAGTGATACCATTTTAGGAGTCTTCCAAATCTCCGTTGGTGGCCTCTTTCCTACATGTTTACTGTTATTTTAGCCTTGAGTTGCTGCTAAGAGAGTTATAAAAAGAAATATCTTCAAGGCCTCTCAGTGCTACTCATTAACTGTCCTTATGAGGTCCCTCTCTGGACAGTCTCACCCCATAAGGTCATGGCCTTCAAGTGGAAAGGCAGTATAAATTCTCATAAAACTTTGCTATTTATGGGCTTCTCTGCCAACAATGCTGGCAAGCCTAACACCGTTTTTGAAACATAGAAAACTGGCTATTTCTCCAAGCACAAGAGTAGCTCTAAAATAAGAAAGGGTATCCAGTATCCACATGAGCTCTTTGCTATTTGTTGTGCGAAACGCGCACTTCTCTGTAATAAGACAACTGTGGCCTGGGTGATTTAGGGTTTAGGTCGGGTTCTTGCTCTTGCTTTATAATCTCCCTTTATTCCCCTACATTACAAATTCTGAGGTAAAAATTTAATGTTTTTATGATGTTTAACCATTGGCATTCCAAAACTAAAAAGTCATTATTTGGGTAAGAAAAATACTAAATAGAAGAAAAGGAGACTTGTTTGCTTAGAATAAAATAAATAGTACAAAATTATATCTAAGTGTTCAGACAATATTAGGACTACCAAGGTTTCTACCTAAAGTGTAACTGTTAGAGAATGTAAAATTTTCATTTAGAACTGGTGTGTTAAATCCACATTATCAAGGCAACTATAGTCTGGAAATACTGAGCTTTATAAAAATTCTAAGCTTCTAAAACATAACAGGAAATATCCTAGAGGGTCTTATTTTGTGTCTGAGGTGTGATCATACCAAAACGAGAACATGGCTGTTTTTGAAAACAGTAATCAATGGAGTATATAGGAACATGGTGCTACAAAAGGAAATAGGAAGTTTTTGTATAAGAATGTGATGTTTGGAAGAAATCAATGCAATACTGTAAAGTAATTATCCTTCAATTAAAAATAAATAAAATTATTAATTAATAATAAATTATTTATTAATAAATAAATTTTTTAAAAGAAACTTTTTATAAAAATCCTTTTGGAAGTAAAAAATAAATTTTTGTTCAATAAAGAAAAAATTATTGTGGTAAATAAATAAAAATTTTCTAAAGTCAGGGGACATTGATTAGGTAAAATGAAAAGTCAGATTAGTCCTCCAATTACTTACCAAAGGTTCTTCTGTATAGGTATATCTTCTATCCAGCTGGGGCTTCAGACATTCAGAAATGTCAGTAAAAGATGTTAAACGAATAACTTTGCTGCTTTCTGACATGTGCCTTGACCTATTATAGGGATAAGAACTAATTAATCAATCAACAAATATTTTAAGCACCTTTGGTATACATGTATTAAATCTTAGGAGTGCTTCTAAGCATTGTGAGAACTAGTTAAAAAAAAAAAATATATATATAAGCATCAAGTCCAGCCCTCAAGAGGAAGTTGAGAAAATGAGGTATAGTCATACAGAAAGATGACTCTCAATAAGATAAATGCTGGTTGAATGGATTTGTGAATGTATCACAGATGCCAAATGTCTGGGATGGATAATAAAACTATGGGCATGTAATAATGAGAAGTCCCTTGGAGCTATGTTAGTAATTAAAGAAATGAGATTTTTTTACCTGAATAATTGGTGGAAGATACATTCTCTCTGTGTGTAAAGGGGTTCTTCAGATGGGGAGAATAGTGAGCAATATATGAAGGTAAGCAGAGAAAGTCTCGTTTAAAATGCAGTTGACTAATTTTCTTAGGGCAAGAGGACACTAAAAGCTAAACTACATGCCAAACGCTGCGCCAGAAATAATTTATATGAATATATTTAATCCTCATAACGGGTGGGTCTCATAAGGGTTTATATGTGGTAGCTTGAGATGAGATAACAGAAGACTAATGACTTTGGACCTTATCTTTTTACATTTTCTCATCCAGTTCCCTCTCCCACAGGCCAATGCAATCATTCCAAACCTCACTTTCCAGTTCCATAAAACATGCTTCTTCCAACTCATCAATCTCCCTCAACTCTAACCCACCAGCAGTTATACTCTGCAGTTTCTTCTCAGACAAAATGTAGGTACAACATGCTTCAGTTTCCCCTCCCTCATGTAGCAGACACTATTAATCGACCAGCTAACTCAACACCCATGTCTGGCAACATGATTCTATCACCAGCACCATGAAATACTAAAAAAACTAAATATTCACTTAAAAAGACGCCAGGGAGGGACAAATGGTTGTGTAACGCAGCTGTGACTAATGAGATAAAAAATTAAGTCTGCTGGGGAGCTTCTATGAAAGCCTGCTTTCCCGACTACTGCTGCTGCTGCTGCTAAGTCGCTTCAGTCGTGTCCGACTCTGTGCGACCCCGTAGACGGCAGCCCACCAGGCTCCTGCGTCCATGGGATTCTCCAGGCAAGAGTACTGGAGTGGGTTGCCATTGCCTTCTCCAATGCATTAACGTGAAAAGTGAGGGAGAGAATTAATAGATACTGCCCCCTTCCTTCTTTATGATTTGAAAGCCTGATGTCAGGAGCTGTGACTCGACTGACTGCAAAGGAATGGCCAAGAGCATTACAAAGCTTTAAGCCTTAATACTCCTGATCTGGTGAATCGACACTGGCAGTTGCTTATACTCAGATTTCTCATTCTGCGGGAAAAAAAAATAAGTCAAATTTTTCTAAGCCACTGTTGATCAACTTTTCTGTTACTTGCAGCTGAAAGCATTTCGAATTTATCTATCAACAAATATATCCACCAATACCCACCCTTGACTTCCCTGGTAGCTCAGATGGTAAAAGCATCTGCCTACCATGTGGGAGACCTGGGTTCAATCCCTGGGTTGGGAAGATCCTCTGGAGAAGGAAAGGGCAACCCACTCCAGTACTCCGGCCTGGACAATCCTATGGATGGAGAAGTCTGGTAGGCTACAGTCCATGGGGTTGCAAAGAGTTGGACGCGACTGAGTGACGTCACTTTCACTTTCATATCCATCCTTATTTCCTTCCATTCTGACTCAGGAAGAACTGTCCTATTTCGCCGCCAAGGAAGCCTCACCGCCTTGGTATCTAAGCCCCTCTCTCTACTGGCCTTGGAAAAGAGAGGCACAGAGCATAGACGAGATTGCCCGGCGTTGGGGGAGGGGAGAATGAGGAGTGGCTGCTGGTGACACGGAGCTGCTTTTTCGGGTGATGAGTTGTTTTGGAATTACATAGTGATGATAGTTTTGTAACCATGTAAACATAACTAAAAACCACTGAATTTTATACCTGAACGTGATTAAAATGGTGAATTTTACAATAGGTAAATTTTATCTCAATAAAAAAGAGTAAATGTGAGGTAATAAATCACTAAACAAAGAACTATCCACCAGCAGACCCCACACCAAAGTTAATACCAAAGGGTATTTTTTCAGGCTGAAGGAAAAGAATTCCATTTGAAATAAAGAACAATGAAAAGGGCAAACAGATAGGCAACTCTAAATGAATTTTTAAAGTATACTACGTTAAATAAGCAGAATATTATTAGGAGTATTTTGAGTTCTCAGATTTGAGAAATATTACTAGTCTCAAGAGTTCTGCTCTTAATTTAGAGTATGCATGGGAGTATAACTCTAATATCTATCCCTGAAATATAAGAACCCATGTAAAAAAAGAAAAGTATTCATTTTCAATTTCTATTTAATCTTTAAATTTTTCAAACATCTTACCATTGCAGAAAAGCACTGGGACACAGAAAGCTGCACCTACCCTTTCTCAATCACATCATCCTTAGAAGACACTGGATTCAAAGACTCACTCTTCCAAGGTTTATAAACTGCTGTCTTTACTCTAGGTGATTTCTTGGGAGATTTAGGAAGTTGTAGTAAACTGGATTCTTCTTTCTAAAAAGTAGTAAGATGATGAACAAAGTGAAAAATGGGCCAAGTGGGGAAAAATGGACAGAGAATAAAGCACATTCTCCATAGATACCTCAAATTTATTCTGATCACTAGAGGATTTCTTCCCTCACTCTATCACCTACTATGCTATCTTTAAGAAGGAGAATAAAAATATTTTTATTTTTAATTCTTAACTATTAAATATTCTTATTCCTCTTCTCAAACTCCAACGTTAAAGCAGCCATCAAGCTGAAATCTCTAGACCTATTTAGAGCATTTTAAAAGGCCAAAGGTCCCCCACTATTGTGAAAGAAGACTCTTTCCTGGAGGAAGAATTTAGTGCTGTATGTATGTGTACATGTGTGTATATGAGTGTTTGTGTGTGTGTGTGAGTGAATGTACGTGTTGTGGAGTGGGGAATGCAGGTAGCAGGGTGGGAAAAGACTTGTGGAAACCATTGGTCCATAAGAGGCTCTATCTTAGACTATTTCCTTCCATTTTTGGACATTTTATTTTTATGGGTATCATTCCCATTCTTAAATGTTTTTTGTAATAAAAGTTAATTATTTAAATCTAGAACATGAGATGCTACACACATGAATCAAAAAAGCAGAAACACCTAAATGTCCAGGGAGGAGAAAGAAACAATTATATACTTGCATATATGTATATTTATATATATATAAAAATGTAATATTATACAATATTTTAAAGTAAGGATTATCAAAATTACAACACCTGGAAAAATACTAATGAAGATGTTACATTACCAGAATCCAAAAATATAAATGTATTAAAATTAAAAATTCACAAAAAGCCTAAGAGAAAATAAGTTAACAGTTGTCTAGAAGTAGATGAGATCAGAGTGACTTGTCTCTTTCTTTCAAAACTTGTCTAAGTTTCCAAATTTACAGTTTTATTATTTTTAATATAATGCTTTTATTTATTTATTTAATATTTATTTATTTGACCACACTGGGTCCTAGTTGTGGCATGCAGGATTTTTGATCCTCATTGCAGTATGCAGGCTTTAGTTGCAACATGCAAATTCTTATTTGCAGCATGTGGGATCTAGTTCCATGACCAGGGACCAAACCTGTGTCCCCTGCATTGGGAGTGTGGAGTCTTAGCCACTGGACCACCAGGTAAATCCCAAGTTTTACTATTTTTATAATTTGAAAAACAAACCAAAAAAAAAAAAACCACTTCCTATATGTCAGCTTCAATTAGAATGTAATATATGCTGCTGGAGAGTAAGAAATATATTTGTGATGCTTTACTATCCAGAACAAACAATAAAATCTTATATGCATTCTAGCTAACAGCTACTAATAATTTTTTAAGAATTCTATAAACAAAATTAATTACTTATGTGCAGAATACATCGTGCAAAATGCTGGGCTGGACGAAGCACAAGCTGGAATCAAGATTGCCGAGAGAAATATCAGTAACCTCAGATATACAGATGACACCACCCTTATGGCAGAATGTGAAGAGGAACTAAAAAGCCTCTTGATGAAAGTGAAAGAGGAGAGTGAAAAAGCTGGCTTAAAACTCAACATTCAAAAAACGAAGATCATGGCATCCGGTCACCATCCCTTCATGGCAAAGAGATGGGGAAATAGTGAGAGATTTTATTTTCGGGGGCTCCAAAATCACTGAAGACAGTGACTGCAGCCATGAAATTAAAAGATGCTTGCTCGTTGGAAGAAAAGCTATGACCAACCTAGACAGCATATTAAAAAGCAGAGACATTACTTTGCCAACAAAGGTCTGTCTAGTCAAAACTATGGTTTTTCCAGTCGTCATGTACGGATATTTGAGAGTTGGACTATAAAGAAAGCTGAGTACTGAAGAATTGGTGCTTTTTAACTGTGGGGTTGGATAAGACTCTTGATAGTCCCTTGGACTTCAAGGAGATCCAACCAGTCCATCCTAAAGGAAATCAGTCCTGAATATTCATTGGAAGGACTGATGCTGAAGCTGAAACTCCCAATACTTTGGCTACCTGATGTGAAGAATGGACTCATTGGAAAAGACCCTGATGCTGGGAAAGATTGAAGGTGGGAGGAGAAGGGGATGACAGATGAGATGGCTGGATGGCATCACCAACTCTATGGACATGAGTTTGAGTAAGCCCTGGGAGTTGGTGATGGACAGGGAAGCCTGGCATACTGGAGTCCATGGGGTCGCAAAGAGTCAGACACGACTGATCAACTGAACTGAGACTGATGTTTTGCATATAATGTCTTAGGTATCAGGGCTCACATCTGTTTTAGTAATTTGGAACACAGCATGACATTAAGCAACACTCTGTAAATAAGTGGCACCACAGAAGACTGGGCTTATTAAAAGTGTATCATACAAAAGTGGTCAAATTCATAGACACAAAGTAGAATGGTGGTTACCAGGGGATGCAAGAGGGATTGGTGAATGGTTATATAGTTTCAAATTTGCAAGGTAAAATAGTTCTGAAGATCTGTTACACAACAATGCAAATATATTACTACTGCAATGTACACTTGAAAATGGTTAAGATGATAAATTTTTTCATGTGCTTTTTGTTATTGTTGTTCAGTCCTTCAATTCTGTCCAACTCTTTGTGACCCCATGGACTGCAGCATGCTAGGGTTCCCTGTCCTTCACCAATTCTCAGAGCTTGTCAAACTCATGTCCCTTGAGTCAGTGATACCATCCAACCATCTCATCCTCTGTTGTCGCCTTCTCCTCCTGCCTTCAATCATTCCCAGCATCAGGGTCTTTTCAAATGAGTCAGCTCTTCACATCAGGTGGCCAAAGTATTGGAGTTTCGGCTTCAACATCAGTCCTACCAATGAACACACAGGGCTGCTCTCCTTTAGGATGGACTGGTTGGATCTCCTTGCAGTCCAAAGGACCCTCAAGAGTCTTCTCCAACACTACAGTTCAAAAGGATAAATTCTTCAGTGTTCAGCTTTCTTTATGGTCCAACTCTCACATCCATACATGACTACTGGAAAAACCATAGCTTTGACTAGATGGATTTTTGTTAGCAAAGTTTTGCCATTATACTCTGCTTATTAATACACTGTCTAGGTTTGTCTAGGTTTGTCACAGCTTTTCTTCCAAGGAGCAAGCATCTTTTAATGTCATGGCTGCAGTCACCATCTAAAGTGATTTTAGAGCCCCAAAAATAAAATCTGTCACTGTCTCCATTGTTTCCCCATGGGACCAGATGCCATGATCTTCATTTTTTGAATGTTGAGTTTTAAGCCAGCTTTTTCACTCTCCTCTTTCACTTTTATCAAGAGGCTCTTTAGTTCCTCTTTGCTTACTGCCATTAGAGTGGTATCATCTGCATATCTGAGGTTACTGATATTTCTCCCGGCAATCTTGATTCCAGCTTGTGCTTCATCCAGCCTGGCATTTCACATGATGTAGTCTGCATGTAAGTCAAATAAGCAGGGTGACAATACACAGCCTCGATGTACTCCTTTCCCAATTTGGAAGGAGTCTGTTGTTCCACGTCTGGTTCTAATTGTTGTTTCTTGACTTGCATATAGATTTCTCAGGAGGCAGGTAAGGTGGTCTGGTGTTCCCATCTCTTTAAGAATTTTCCACAGTTTGTTGTGATCCACACAGTCAAAGGTTTTCACAGAGTCAACAAAGCAGAAGTAGATGTTTTTCTGGAACTCTCTTGCTTTTTCGATGATCCAACGGATGTTGGCAATTTGATCTCTGGTTCCTCTGCCTTTTCTAAATCCAGCTTGAACATCTAGAAGTTCTCGGTTCATGTACTTTTGAAGCCTGGCTTGGAGAATTTTGAGCATTACGTTACTAGCGTGTCAGATGAGTGCAATTGTGCGGTAGTTTGAGCATTCTTTGGCATTGCCTTTCTTTGGGATTGGAATGAAAACTGACCTTTTCCAGTTCTGTGGCCACTGCTGAGTTTTTCAAACTTGTTGGCATATTGAGTGCAGCACTTTCACAGCATCATCTTTCAGGATTTGAAATAGCTCAACTGGAATTCCATCACCTCCACTAACATTGTGTGTTGCTTCCTAAGGCCCACTTGACTTCACATTCCAGGATGCCTGGCTCTAGGTGAGTGATCACACCATTGTAGTTATCTGGGTCGTGAAGATCTTTTTTGTACAGTTCTTCTGTGCATTCTTGCCACCTCTTCTTAATATCATCTGCTTCTGTTAGGTCCACACTGTTTCTGTCCTTTACTGTGCCCATCTTCACATGAAATGTTCCCTTGGTGTCTCTAATTTTCTTAAGGAGATCTCAAGTCTTTCCCATTCTATTGTTTTCCTCTATTTCTTTGCATCTCTATTTCACTTAGGAAGTCTTTCTTATCTCTCCTTGCTATTCTTTGGAACTCTGCATTTAAATGGGTATATCTTTCCTTTTCTCCTTTGCCTTCCACTTCTCTTTTCTCAGCTCTTTGTAAGGCCTCCTCAGACAACCATTTTGCCTTTTTGCATTTCTTTTTCTTGGGGATGGTTTTGGTCACAGTCTCCTGTACAATGTTAAGAACCTCTGTACACAATTCTTCAGGCACTCTGTCTATGCGATCTAAACCCTTGAATCTATTTGTCACTTCTACAGTACAATCGTAAGGGATTTGATTTAGGTCATACCTAATGGCCCACTGGTTTTCCCTACGTTCTTCAATTTAAGTCTGAATTTGGCAATAAGGAGTTCATGATCTGAGTCACAGTCAGCTCCCAGTCCTGTTTTTGCTGACTATATAGAGAGAGCTTCTACATCTAAGGCTGCAAAGAATATAATCAATCTGATTTTGGTATTGACCATCTGGTGATGTCCATGGGTAGAGTTGTTTCTTTTGTGGCTGGAAGAGGGTGTTTGCTATGACCAGTGTGTTCTCTTGGTAAAACTCTGTTCTTTTTGTATTTCAAGGTCAAACTTGCCTGTTACTCCAGGCATCTCTTGACTTCCTATTTTTGTATTCCAGTCCCCTTGATGAAAAGGACATCTTTTTGTGTGTTTTTTTTTGGTGTTAGTTCTAGAAAGTCTTGTAGGTCTTTATAGAACCTTTCAACTTCAGCTTCTCTGGCATTAGTTGTTGGGGCATAGAGTTGGATTACTGTGATTACTGAATGGTTTGCCTTGGAAGTGAACAGAGATCATTCTGTCGTTTTGAGATTGCACCCAAGTACTGCATTTTGGAATCTTTTGTTGACTCTGAGAGCTACTCCATTTCTTCTAAGGGATTCTTGCCCATAGTAGTAGATATAAAGGTCATCTGAATTAAATTTGCCCATTCCCATCCATTTTAGTTCACTAATTCCTAAAACGTCAATATTCACTCTTGCCATCTCCTGTTTGACCACTTCCAATTTGCCTTGATTCACGGACCTAACATGCCAGGTTTCTATGCAATATTGCTCTTTACAGCATCAGACTTTACTTTCACCACCAGACACATCCACAACTGGGCATTGTTTCCACTTTGACTCAGCCTCTTCACTCCTTCTGGAACTATTTCTCCACTCTCCTCCAGTAGCATATCTGGGCACCTTCCAACCTGGGGAATTCATCTTTCAGTGTTTGATCATGGGGTTCTCAAGACAAGAATGCTGAAGTGGTTTGCCATTCCCTTCTGCAGTTGAGCATGTTTTATCAGAACTCTCCATCATGACCCATCCGTTTGGGGGGCCCTACACGGCATGCCTCATAGTTTCTTTGAGTTAGACAAGGCTGTGATCCGTGTGCTTTTACCACTATAAAAAGCTTTCTAAATATAAAAAAAAAACTTTAAGTGTATTATACGTAAAATTAAAGGATGGCCCAAGTTAGTATTTTTGAGCTTTCCAGCTTGGGAGAAAGCTAGAAAAGTAGCCCGAAAGAAAAAAAATCTTTTCTTTTGATAGAAAAAAAATACTGTCAAAAGGGCACAGTAGAACTGGGGGCGGGTAAAGGAGCTGTTCCATATAATGATTGAGATGGTAGATACACCATGTATATATCTGTCAAAAATTTCAGAACAAAAAGGTGAATTTTACTTTGTATAAAAGATATTTTAACTTTTAAAATAGGAAAAATAAAGAAAATAGAATCAAGTTCTATTGCTTACACTGTTTTCTGCCAAGGAGAAACAGAATGAGATCAAAATGCGTCACCCAACTAGAAGACACCGGTGATAACATGTGTGGTGATGGTACTCAGAAAGCCAAGTGTGCTCACGACACCACGTCTCTAAGATTTGTATTAACCTGGTGACTGAGTCACTAAGTCACATGGGCTAACAAGGAAGCTCAGTTGATCCGTTAAGTGGCGTACAAAAAGGCCCTGGGGGCAAAGGAGGTCAGAAAAGTGTCTACATAATGGCTAAGAAACCATTTGTTCACTATAATGACACTAACTCAAGGTGTGGTCCCCAGGCCAGCAGGAGGAGCATCAGCTGGGAGCAAGCTTGTTAGATATGCAAATCCCTGGGCCCCTTCCCAGACCTACTGAATCTTGATCTTTAGGAGGAGCCCTGAAGTCTCTAGTCTAACAAGCTGTGCAGGTGATTCACTGAAGCTTGAGAACCACCAGCTTGTAGTGGTGCTTTGCAGCAAATCACCCAGGAATGTTATTGAAATATAGGTTCTAAAATGTGACTCCAGGGACTTCCCTGGTGATCCAGTGGTTAAAAATCCACCTTCCAATGCAGGGGACATGGGTTAGCTCCCTTGTCAGGGAACTGAGATACCACATGCCACGCGATGTGGCCAAAAATAATAATGCTCAGGCAGGATAAGAACCTCAATTTTAAGCCAAACTCCTGATTTTAGAGAGTGACTCTCACCGGGTCTGGTGATGGACAGGGAATCCTGCTGTGCTGCAGCCCACGGGGTTGGAAAGAGTTGGACACGACTTAGCGACTGAACTGAACTGAATGCACTCAGCCTGTATCAATTAAATCTGACTCTCTGAAGGTGGGACCCAGGCATCAGTAGGTCTAAAAGCTCTCTGTGATTCTAGAATGCATACAGGGTTAAGAAACCACCAACAGAAAAACTGTAAGGTATTTGCAGCTCTAAAGCACTACTTGTAGAAGCAGAATTTTAAAAGTCACATTATACATCTTCCTGACTTTAAAAAAAAAGATATCTTAATCACAAAGTAATCATTTTTGAAGGGGTCGTGTGTGACTACAGTCAATAACACAACATTCTGTGACACCTTTAAAGGCTGGAAAGATTAATAAGGATCCTTACTTCTGAAATGTATGTCTTAGCTACATTTATTACATCTCTGTGCCAAAGCACATAGGGTTATTTACTTCTTCTCTGTAAATTTGGTTAACTTTTCTTCTCTTTGTGGACTTTTCCTATTTTTTGTCCTATCTTATTCTTCCCTGTTATGAAAATAATGCTCACTATTTCTAATTTTGCCATTGCTATTTTTCACTCATTTGTTCAGTTTATACTATTAAGCGCCAGGCACTATTCCAGGCACTGAGAGAGAGCAGTTAACAAAGAAAAGTCCCTTATATTCTGGTAGGAGGTGAAAGGCAATAAACATAAATCAGCATGGTCTTAAGTATGATGAGGCAAAATAAGGCAGAGCAGAGGGCTTGGATAGTGAGTGAGGGAATCTGTGCTGGCCCGCAGAGCGTGCTTACATGGAAGAATCAAGGACAGCCTCTCTGACTAAGTGATGCCAGGGCAGACACCAAGGTGTGTGAGGGGTGACCACACACATATCTGGAGGAAGAGTGCTCCAATTGAAGGGAAACAGCAAGTGCAACACTCTCAGGTGTCTGGTGTATTCCAGAAACAGCATTGGAGTGGTGTAAGCTAGAGTAGATTGCTAGGAAATAAGGCCAGGAAGCTAGCAGGGCCATGGACAGCTGCATAAAGACTCTAGCTTGTATTCTGACTGAAAGAGGAGGCCACTAGGGGGTTTTGAACAAGTAAGCGAATAGCTGTGAAGAGAAGAGAAGCAAAAAGCAAAGGAGAAAAGGAAAGATATAAGCATCTGAATGCAGAGTTCCAAAGAATAGCAAGAAGAGATAAGAAAGCCTTCCTCAGCGATCAATGCAAAGAAATAGAGGAAAACAACAGAATGGGAAAGACTAGAGATCTCTTGAAGAAAATCAGAGATACCAAGGGAACAATTTCATGCAAAGATGGGCTCAATAAAGGACAAAAATGGTATGGACCTCACAGAAGCAGAAGATATTAAGAAGAGATGGCAAGAATACACAGAAGAACTGTACAAAAGAGATCTTCACGACCCAGATAATCACGATGGTGTGATCACTGACCTAGAGCCAGACATCCTGGAATGTGAAGTCAAGTGGGCCTTAGAAAGCATCATGACGAACAAAGCTAGTGGAGGTGATGGAATTCCACTTGAGCTATTTCAAATCCTGAAAGACGATGCTGTGAAAGTGCTGCACTCAATATGTCAGCAAATTTGGAAAACTCAGCAGTGGCCACAGGACTGGAAAAGGTCAGTTTTCATTCCAATCCCAAAGAAAGGCAATGCCAAAGAATGCTCAAACTACCGCACAATTGCACTCATCTGACACGCTAGTAACGTAATGCTCAAAATTCTCCAAGCCAGGCTTCAGCAATATGTGAACCGTGAACTTCCTGATGTGCAAGCTGGTTTTAGAAAAGGCAGAGGAACCAGAGATCAAATTGCCAACATCCGCTGGATCATGGAAAAAGCAAGAGAGTTCCAGAAAAACATCGATTTCTGCTTTATTGACTATGCCAAAGCCTTTGACTGTGTGGATCACAATCAACTGTGGAAAATTCTGAAAGAGATGGGAATACCAGACCACCTGATCTGCCTCTTGAGAAATCTGTATGCAGGTCAGGAAGCAACAGTTAGAACTGGACATGGAACAACAGACTGATTCCAAATAGGAAAAGGAGTTCGTCAAGGCTGTATATTGTCACCCTGCTTATTTAACTTATATGCAGAGTACATCATGAGAAACACTGGACTGGAAGAAACACAAGCCGGAATCAAGATTGCCGGGAGAAATATCAATAACCTCAGATATGCGGATGACACTACCCTTATGGCAGAAAGTGAAGTGGAACTCAAAAGCCTCTTGATGAAAGTGAAAGTGGAGAGTGAAAAAGTTGGCTTAAAGCTCAACATTCAGAAACTGAAGATCATGGCATCTGTTCCCATCACTTCATGGCAAATAGATGGGGAAACAGTGGAAACAGTGTCAGACTTTATTTTTCTGGGCTCCAAAATCACTGCAGATGGTGACAGCAGCCATGAAATTAAAAGACGCTTACTCCTTGGAAGGAAAGTTATGACCAACCTAGATAGCATATTCAAAAGCAGAGACATTACTTTGCCAACAAAGGTCCGTCTAGTCAAGGCTATGGTTTTTCCTGTGGCCATGTATGGATGTGAGAGTTGGACTGTGAAGAAGGCTGAACGCTGAAGAATTGTTGCTTTTGAACTGTGGTGTTGGAGAAGACTCTTGAGAGTCCCTTGGACTGCAAGGAGATCCAACCAGTCCATTCTGAAGGCGATCAGCCCTGGGATTTCTTTGGAAGGAATGATGCTAAAGCTGAAACTCCAGTACTTTGGCCACCTCATGCGAAGAGTTGACTCATTGGAAAAGACTCTGATGCTGGGAGGGATTGGGGGCAGGAGGAGAAGGGGACGACAGAGGATGAGATGGCTGGATGGCATCACTGACTCGATGGACGTGAGTCTGGGTGAACTCCGGGAGTTGGTGATGGACAGGGAGGCCTGGCGTGCTGCGATTCATGGGGTCGCAAAGAGTCGGATATGACTGAGTGACTGAACTGAACTGAACTGAAGCGACATGATCATGCATTTTCAAAAATCACATTGGCAGACTGGTGAAGAACAAACCATAGATTTTCTTATTTCCCAATTGCTGCAGCATGCACATTAACAAAAACCAAAAAAAAAAAAAAAATTAAAAGCTTATGATAAAACTTCAGGGCTAGTGTACAAAATCCAAGCATCAACATTTTAGTACAAACTTAAGAGATCAAAGTATCGCTGGACAACCTACCTGCATCTCAGATAACTGTGGAATGCAAGATTTGGGTCTTAACGGCAAGAGGGTTGCCATTTGCGGGAAAGGGTCAACATCCTTCCTTGGCTGCTCCTGACGAAGGTGCCAGAATTTCAGTTCGGCACTAGCATGTTTTGTTGAGGATGTGTGAGTAACACAGAATCTTGGTGCCCTAGTTAGAGGGAAAACAGATTTAAGATTAATCTAGGCAATAAGCCTCAAAAATCAGGACATATAATATGTGTTCACAATTATCAGTCTTGCCACATCCCTTTTCTAATAATTTCTTCTTCTTTTCCTGCTCCCTATCCTCTCCCCCCAATGTTATGTGTGTGTACGTGTGTGTTATCTATCTATATCTATCCATCTATCTATGTATCTCTCAAAAGAAAAGTGGGCAAAGAAGATATACAGGGAACTTATGAAAGCTGAAATCCAAATGACCACTAAATATTGAAAAGTTATCAACATCAACAATAATCAGGGAAATGCAAATTAAAAACACCAAACGCCAATGACATACCAAATACATAGCCCAAAATTTAAGAATCTCACACTATCAAATGTTATCATGAATTTGTAGTAATAAATACTCTCATATTCTGTTGGTAGGAGTGCAGTTGGTACAACTATTTTGGAAAAGGGGATATGCATACAGCATTGCTTGTAATTGTAAAAAGAGAAAATGACACAAATTTTTTAAAACAATAAATAATCTGTGGTATGTTGATGCAATGGAATACTGTATACAACAGTGAAAATGGATAAAACTCTCAATACAGTTACAGTCAAATCAGTCGTGTCTGACTCTTTGTGATGCCATGGACTACAGCCCACCAGGCTCCTCTGTCCAAGGAATTTTCTAGGCAAGAATACTGGAGTGGGTAGCCATTTCCTTCTCCAGGGGATTTTCCTGACCCAGGGATCAAATCTAGGTCTCCCACATTGCAGGCAGATTCTTTACGGTCTGAGCCACCAGGGAAGCCATAATGTTGACAGAAGACACAAAAGAAGGCATGCGACATGATTCCATTTTTATAAAGCTGTAGAACAGGAAGATAAAAGTACATGTTTAGGGATATATTTGCATACATTGTTGGTAAAACTGCAATGAAAAGTAAGGTGGTAATCACAAGTCCAGAAAGTGGCTACCTCCAAGTGGATGGAGGACGGTGCAACCAGCAAGGCACCTTCAGGGCTCTTCGCAATGCTTTACTTCCCAACCAACATGGTGGGAAATACATGAGTGTTTGTTTGTACTTAGGTTTGAATTTTAAAGAATACACAGGATTTAGCTAGATCAAGAAAAAAGGTAAGAAAGGATTCTGGGAAAATGGCAATGTCAGCAATATTGTTTTTCTACATCTCCAAAGCCCTTCATAAAAACAGACAGCATGACTAGATAGCAAAACCAAAAACTCATGGACAACGTTTAGAATAACATGTGTTAATGTGACGAGGTATCCCACAAACCCCAATGTACAGGCAGTGGGTACAAAAGATCAGCCACAAGACCTGCATGACATCAGTGTGGAGGCCACCAGAGGAAGGAAGTGCCTGATGATGACCCTGAGAATGGAGGAGCACCAGAAGAGCCAGGAGGTGCAGCAGGCCTGTTTGAGGTTAGCAGTTGAGATGGAAGGGCTTCTGCTCTCTCTCTCCAACCTGAGCTGAGTGCACACACATGTCAATCACATTTCTACTTACCAACAGTCAACAACTGGAAAGTCAAAATAACAAAACGGATGAACTACAATAGGTGCAACAATTTGGATGCATTATGCTTCAGTGGCAGGATGCTGACCAACAGAGGTCAGTCTCAAAAAGTTAATCCTGTATAATTACATGGCATTCTAAAAAAAGACAAAACTCTAGTGACAAACAACAGACCAGTGGTTGCCAGGGGTGAAGAGAGGAGGAAGAGTCTGATGACAAAACGGTGCTCTGAGGGTTTCCTAAGGGGATGTTTGTACACTGACTGCCATGGTGGTTACGTGAATCTATACAGTTTGCTTTTACTGTATGTTAATGTACAACACAGAAAAGAAGAGGAAAAACAGCATTTTCAATAAATGAGGATGAGCAGCTGGATATCCATAAGCAAGAAACAAAACAAAACAAAACTGAACCTTGATCTAAACTTCACAGCCTATATAAAAATTAACTCAAAATAGGCCACGGATTTAAATTAAAACATAGAATTGTAAGATTTTTAAAGAACAGCACAAGAGAAAATCTTCCGAATAGAGCGCTGGGCAAAGAGTTCTCAGGCTTGACACCACAGGCATAATCCGGGGAAGTGCAAGTGTTAGTCCCTCAGTTGCGTCCGACTCTTTGTGACCCCCATGGGCTGTAGTCCACCAGACTCCTCTGTCCATAGAACTCTCTAGGGAAGAATGCTGGAGTGGGCAGCCATGCCCTGGCTCCCCTAGTGGCTCAGACAGTAAAGAACCTGCCGGAAAGGCGGGAGACCCAGGTTTAATCCAGAGAAGGCAATGGCACCCCACTCCAGTACTCTTGCCTGGAAAATCCCATGGATGGAGGAGCCTGGAGCGCTGCAGTCCATGGGGTCGCTAAGAATCAGACAAGACTCAGCGACTTCACTTTCACTTTTCACTTTCCTGCATTGGAGAAGGAAATGGCGACCCACTCCAGTGTTCTTGCCTGGAGAATCCCAGGCACGGGGGAGCCTGGTGGGCTGCCGTCTATGGGGTCGCACAGAGTCAGACACGACTGAAGCGACTTAGCAGCAGCAGGAGCAGTAGGTTTGATCCCTGGGTTGGGAAGATCCCCTGGAGAAGGGAATGGCAACCCACTCCAGGATTCTTGCCTGGAGAATTCCACGGACAGAGGAACCTGTCAGGCTATGGTCTTCGGGGTCATAAAGAGACATTCAGACAGGACTGAGCCACTAACACTATTGAAACTAAAAATAGATTATGCTGCTGCTAAGTCGCTTCAGTCGTGTCCGACTCTGTGCGACCCCATAAACGGCAGCCCACCAGGCTCCCCCATCCCTGGGATTCTCCAGGCAAGAACACTGGAGTGGGTTGCCATTTCCTTCTCCAATGCATGAAAGTGAAAAGTGAAAGTGAAGTCGCTCAGTCGTGTACGACTTTTAGCGACCCCATGGACTGCAGCCTACCAGGCTCCTCCGTCCATGGGATTTTCCAGGCAAGAGTACTGGAATGGGGTGCCACTGCCTTCTCCAAAAAAAAAAAAATAGATTATATGACCCACTAATCTCATTCCTGGACTTTAATTCCAGAGAAAGGAAGATTTATGTTCATGCAGAAATCTGTACATGAATGTTCACAGCAGCTTTATTAGTAATATCAAAAGACTGAAAACAATCCTAATGTTCCTCAATGGGAGACTGAATGTGTAACATCCACACAACAGAATACTACTCAGTAATGAAGAACAAAACAACTTGGATGCATCTCAAAGGAATTATCCTGAATGAAAAAATAATCCCCCAAAATTACATATTACATTATTTCATTTATATAACAGATGAGTAGTTTTCCAGTAATTATGAGAAAGGGGGAAGGTAAGAGGCAGGAATGGTTATAAGAGAGCAATACAAAGGGATGCATGTGGTAATGTAACTGCTCTGTATCTTGACTGTAATGGCAAGAGCATGTCACAAAACTATTTTCAGAGAAATAAGCTATGAGAAACTGACAAAATATGAAAAAAGATTGTTGAGCTTTATCAATGTCAATTCCATCACTGCAATATTGTACTACAGTTAAGCAAGATGTTACCACCGGGGCGGAGTGGTGGGGGTGGAGGGGTGGACTGGGTAATAGGTATACAGAAAGTGAAAGTGAAAGTTAAGTAGCGCTCAGTCGTGTCCGACTCTTTGCGACCCCATGGACTATAGCCCACCAGGCTCCTCCCTCCATGGGATTCTCCAGGCAAGAATACTGGAGTGGGTTGCCATTTCCTTCTCCAGGGGATCTCCCTGACCCACAGATTGAACCCGGGTCTCCAACATTGCAGGCAGACACTTTAACCTCTGAGCCACCCGGGAAGCCCAAGGTATACAGAATCTTTGTGTAATTTCTTACAACTTCATATGAATCTATCATTCTCTCAAAACAAAAAAGTTAAATTAAGAAAAGGAAAGCTTCTACTATATTTGTAATGTTTTTTAAGCTGGGTGGTGTGTATATAGGTGCATATTATAGTATAATTTATACCTTTCTGCCCTTCTTAAATATTTAAGAACAGAAATTTATACAGAGAAAAACAACATTCTCTCTATATATGCAAAAATTTAAAGTATACAAGTAATCTGAAATATCTAGATGGGAGATAATCGAGAGACAGAGGCAAGGGACAAATCATGATGACCTTATTTGTTAAAGGAATTTGAACTTTAAGGAATTAGGAATTCGAACCTTACACTTAAAGCTTGGGGGTAACTAGTGAAAGCCTTAAAGCAGAGAAGTGACATCATCGGATCGATCACGGCCACAGTGCACAGCTCACTGGTCCTCAGATAGCACACATTTCCTTCACGAGGCCCATTCTCTTCTCCATGCTTACAGAGTCCCTCGAGTCCCAGGTGAAATACTACCTCTTCTCTGTGTCCTGTGCATCCACCACACTTGCTTTTAGTACACTCGTTTCCCATGTAGGTTCCTCCCACTGGACTAGGATCCCTAGACTTGACTATGTTTTACCCTTGTACCCTTAACACAGCACTTGGCTCATAGGAAGTGTTCATGGAATGTTTATTGAGATGATAAATCTAACTTGAACTATTGTACATGTATGCACATGCACACAAACACACACACATCAATTTGAAGAGATACTGAGCATAAGAGGTCAAGTGTAGAAGGATACATTCACAAAGTTAACATGGAGTTAAAATCCATCTTGTAACAGAGAAATATCAATAACCTCAGATATGCAGATGACACCACTCTTATGGCAGAAAGTGAAGAGGAGCTAAAGAGCCTCTTGATCAAAGTGAAAGAGGAGACTGAAAAAGTTGGCTTACAACTCAACATTCAGAAAACTAAGATCATGGCATCTGGTCACCATTACTTCGTGGCAAATAGATGGGGAAACAATGGAAACAGTGAGAGACTTTATTTTTGGGGTTCCAAAATCACTGCAGATGGTGACTGCAGCCATGAAATTAAAAGACACTTACTCCTTGGAAGAAAAGCTATGACCAACATAGACAGCATATTAAAAAGCAGAGACACTACCAACAAAGGTCCGTCTAGTCAAAGCTATGGTTTTTCCAGTAGTCATGTATGGATGTGAGAGTTGGACTATTAAGAAAGCTGAGCACCCAAGAATTGATGCTTTTGAAATACAGTGTTAGAGAAGACTTTTTTTTTTTATTTTTTTTATTTTTTAACTTTACAATATCGTATTGGTTTTGCCATATATCAAAATGAATCCGCCACAGGTATATGTGCTCCCCATCCTGATCCCTTGGACTGCAAGGAGATCCAACCAGTCCATCCTAAAGGAGATCATTCCTGAATATTCATTGGAAGGACTGATGCTGAAGCTGATACTCCAAAACTCTGGCCACCTGATGCAAAGAACCAACTCACTGGAAAAGACCCTGATGCTGAGAAAGATTGAGGGCGGGAGAAGGGGACAACAGAGGATGAGATGGTTGGATGGCATCACCAACTGGATGGACATGAGTTTAAGTAAGCTCCAGGAGTTGGTGATGGACAGGGAAGCCTGGTGAGCTGCAGTTCATGGGGTTGCAAAGAGTCGACACGACTGAGCAACTGAAATGAACTGCAAGTCCCTCAAACACCAACATTATCTAAAGGATAGGTACTTTAAAGAAGGCCAAAGATAATACAATAATCTTGTCATTTAAAATTCCCATAAGTCATATATCCTTAAGACAAAAAGTATAACCTGTAACTAGCTTAATAAATGTGAAAGCAAATAACTTTGATTCTCATTATTTTTCTTACCAATAAAGAAGTAAGGGCTTTAAAACCTCAGTCTGAATTTTTTTTAAGTGTTCTTCATTCCACTGAGATCCGTCTAGTAGTTTAAATTTTGATAAGACTTCTGCAGAAAGGTAGTAATCTCCACTGCTCACTAGAAAGCATTTTTTCATCTTCTCAATATGTCTGAAATAAAGCACATACACAAATAGGCACACACACACACGGTGACACAATGCTCAACTAGCCAAACATTTTCCCTTCCAAAATGTTTCAGGCAAGTGATGAAATCTCTTAGAACCAAAAGTGGGGTCACAAAGAGTAGGATCACGACTGAGCAACTGAACAAAGAACCAAAAGTGAGTTACAGGAGTACCAATGTGAAGATCAAAATAGTTCGCACAGGTATGGGAATGGGAAGGATAGTTTTGGTCAGCTGAACAATGGCCTTGCTAAGATGTCCACACCCTCATCTCCAGAACCTAAGAATGTGATCTTACATGACAGAAGGGACTCTGCAGAGGTGATTAGGCTTTTGAGGAGATTATCCTGGGCTATCTAGCTGGTGCTAATGTAATCATTAACAATCCTTCTAAGAAGGAGGCAGGAGGCTAACAGTCACAGAGAAAAGATGGGAGGACAGAAGCAGAGGTCAGAGAGGAGAAAAGATGTCATGGTGCTGGCTCTGAAGACAGAGGAAGGGGCCCTGAATCAAGGAAAGCAGATGGCCTCAGAAGCGGGAAAAGGCAAGGAAATGGATTCTCCCCTAGAGCGCCAGAAGGAATGCAGGCCTGCAGACCCATTTAGACTTCTGACCTTTTAATCGGAAGAAAATTAATTTATGTTGCTTCAAGCCACTGAGTCTGTGGCAATTAATGACAGCAACAACAGGAACTAATAAAGTATTAACTCTGAAGAACCTATGTAGGTTGACTGTATATCCTTTCCCTAACATGTCTTAGAAAGTGGTAGCAGCCTTCCATCCCAGGATCAATTAGGTCATGCTTCATAATCAACCATTTGGTAACCCCCGCTCTTGTAACTATGTACAAGAATGAGCTTTGTGATCTGAATGCCTCCGAGTAACTGGAATAGCCCAGTCTCCAGTGTTTACTCAGTCAAACCTTTAATGGGGATCACAGTCTACTTCAGAGTTCAGAGCAGATCAGGAGAACACAGACAAGAGAAGGACGTAAGGCGGGGTCCTCCAAGGTTCGTAAGACTTACAGTGACCTAACACATATGGAGCAGCTAAACAAAGGCCCGTGCCCCATGGGACCTAAGAGGCTCTCTGGAGAACATCCAGCATCGTATCCTGCAGATACTTCATTCAGATATGTCTAAGTGGCATCTGGCTAAAGACCATAGAATTTGTTAACTGAGCAGGCTGCCAGGAACAGCCAGCCCCTTACACTGGCATAAGGTACATTTTATGTAAATCAATTTTATTATAATAAAACAAATCTTATTATTAATTCTTCTAAAAGTATAAATTACATTTATATATTTATTCCAGGCCTTCTGTCTGTGCTTAGATGACCCAAACTAATATTTTATAATTTGGTTTTAAAGCTATTAAAAAAAAAAAAGAAATACCTTTGATGTCTTCCAGGATTCTTAAGAACTTTTAACCTCTCAATATCCATCCATAGCCACCAATATTTCTCCCCTAAGGTACCTTTTAAAAATTTCTTAAATCTTTCAAACTCCTTTCTATTACCAATGTCATAAGTTCTGTGAGAAATACACCAATCAGCCCTGCTGTCGAGTCCAACGCTGTCAGGCTTTGAAACTGCTTGTTCTAACACGTCTCCCGACTTTTCCCTTAGCATTTCATTGAACAAAACATTCTTGCCAGAGGTAGGCCCCCCAATGTCATCAAATACCACTTCTGTTACGTTTCTGAAATTTACGTAATCTGGGCTTTCTCTAAGTGTTGCTCCAAGAATTTGATGAATTGCCACTCTCAAAATAAAGGAGACATAAGATCTTAAAAACTCATCACATGTTGAGAAGTGCAGTGTCAGACTTTCATCAACATTCTGTTGCTTTTCAAGGTATATCCTCAGAAGAGCTTGAGAAGGAGTGTCCTGTAGAGATACAGACCCATCTTCTTCAAATTCGGAGGTTAATCTACTGGTTTTTAATAGGCCTTTTTTCGTCCTGGGGTGAACTCCATCATCGAAGATAAAACTCTCTGTATTAAATCATAAAAGGCTATTAGATCAGATATGAATGTAAAAGTTTTCTTTTAATTGTTAACTAGATGTTATAAATCACTGCAGATGGTGATTGCAGCCATGAAATTAAAAGACGCTTACTCCTTGGAAGGAAAGTTATGACCAACCTAGACAGCATATTAAAAAGCAGAGACATTACTCTGTCAACAAAGGTCCGTCTAGTCAAGGCTATGGTTTTTCCAGTAGTCATGTATGGAGTGAGAGTTGGACTATAAAGAAAGCTGAGCACCAAAGAATTGATGCTTCTGAACTGTGGTGTTGGAGAAGACTTTTGAGAGTCCCTTGGACTGCAAGGAGATCCAACCAGTCCATCCTAAAGGAGATCAGTCCTGGGTGTTCATTGGAAGGACTGATGTGGAAACTGAAACTCCAATACTTTGGCCACCTGATGCCAAGAGCTGACTCATTTGAAAAGACCCTGATGCTGGGAAAGATTGAGGGCGGGAGAAGGGGATGACAGAGGATGAGATGGTTGGATGGCATCACCGACTCAATGGACATGAGTTTGGGTGGACTCCGGGAGTTGGTGATGGACAGGGAGGCCTGGCGTGCTGCGATTCATGGGGTAGCAAAGAGTCGGACACGAGTGAGTGACTGAACTGAACTGAGAGAAAAAAAGTGCCAACAGGGATTGGCCATATATTCCCTGGACCTGAAGAGGATATTGGTGGCAGATGAACTAAATATTTGCTATCCTCAATAAAGAGGATCTTCAAAAAGGCATGACACACTTTTAAAATGTAATATTTCAGGCTGATAATGTCAACATACAAAGGTCAAGTCTATTAAAGAATTAGAATGTGTATACCAAATGATTGTGTGTACTTTAATGTTTCATGTTGCATGGTAAAATAAAATTAGCTACCATAGATGATGAGATGATAGATGAACAGACAAGAATTGGAGTCATATTAGCAATTTAAAAAAAAACTATTTTATGAGAAAAATTCAATTACTACTACACTTACAACCTATCATTAAAATTACAAAATTGCATACAGTCCTTGTGAAGACTTACAAATACAACTGGACTACATTTACACTTTTTCTAAAGATATAGACTAGCTCTTATTTTTTTTTTAAGTCTTTCAGATATCAGTGAAATATTTGGTATCTGTGCTTCATTTCACAAGGCAAATCTACTGCTCACAAAGCCACGGATCAGGAAAACCCTGATCCATGTGTCCCAACCTCAATTTTCTCAGTAATAGATTTTAAATCTCAATAAACTGAAAATATTTCATAATTTTAATTGAAAATATGTATAATAAATTTCCCTAAAATTGAGATTAGACTTTTGTAGACCTGTGAAAGGATAGTGGGTATACACTCAACCCCACAAACACAGAGGGAGAGTACAAGCCTGGCATTTCCACTCACTGCCTTTCTGGTATCCTTTCTCTCTCTGTTCACTAACTTCATTCTCCAATTTTCTACTTCACTATTTGGAGGCAACAGTAAGAAATCTATATATTCCATAATTTCCAATTAGAAAGATGATTTCCCTCTTTACCTAGATTTAGGTTCAATTCTAGAGACTCCAGATTTATCACCCTCAGAGGTTTCTGGTACTTATCAAAGGAACTGTGCAATAACTTAGTGAATTGTGGAATTCTCTTCCTGAATCACATTGCTAGACTTTTTTTCCCTCTAGCAATATCATATATGTTAATTACTACCATTTCTGGAGGTAAGGTAAGGTAAGGTGAAGTCGCTCAGTCATGTCCGACTCTTTCCAACCCCACGGACTGTAGCTTACCAGGCTCCTCCATTCGTGGGATTTTCCAGGCAAGAATACTGGAGTGGGTTGCCATTTCCTTCTCCAGAGGATCTTCCCAACCCAGGGATCGAACCCAGGTCTCCCGCATTGTAGGCAGACGCTTTACCGTCTGAGCCACCAGGGAAGTCCTTTCTGGACCATTTCTGGAAGGTCCCCTTTATTTATGAAAAGTTTCTGTCACCTACCAAAGTTCATCCACCCACAGTAGAAATTTATCTGCTTTTCAAGGTGAAAAATAGTCTGAACTTAGTAGGATAACTCAAGTTCCATAAATCACTATTTACTTTTGGGAGGAGAGAAAGGTTGTACCCACTTTATTTCAAATTCTTAATAATAAGAATTTGTAAACTGTAATAGGAAATAATGATAAAGCAAATATTTATTGACTGTCTATCAGGTACCAAGCACTAAACATTTTATATATTCAGTATGTATGCATCATTAGTTTAACTTTACAGATGACAAAAGCAAGGTTACCAGAAGTGGAATAATTTGCAGAAGTCACAAACTAATAAGTATCAGAGTTGGGTTCTAAACCCCTCTTCTTTTCACTATACGAGGTTGTCTCTTAGAAAAGAGTAGAAAGTGGAGTTGCAGGAGATACCAGTTTTTTCCCTATCCACTAAGTATTGTATTGTAAGTTTAGAATAACAACAACAAAAGACGTAAAAAGGAGTTCTGGGGTCATTCTTATCCTTGTTCTTTACTGCTTACCAGAAACAGATGAAACAACTGGTGATTCAATTTTGTCGTGGAATACACAAGATGGTAGTGAAAAGGTTGGTACTATTTGCTGACATTGTTTTGCTAAGGCAAACCAATCTTTTGTTTGAGTATAGGAGGCCTAGGAAGAAAGGGGCACATTTGTTTAACCAAGGTTAGCAGTATTCTTCCAATCTGGATAAATCATTATGGTAATAACTCAATTTGTATAGTACAATACGTAAAGGAAAAATTATGCTGTGAAAGAAAAGAATATTGTACATAGAAAAATTCATTAGCTGAGAATAATGGTAAGGAAATTTCAATTCAGATTATTTTCATATTAGATGATCAAAAGAAAAAAAAGGAGCCCAATACCCATCAAATTCTTCACTCCTCCACCGGAAGTACGCAACCCTACTTCCTGGATTCACTACAAATTCCCACCATCTAAGTTAACTTGGCAGTCTCCATAGCTCATCAGTCTTTGGATGCATCTTATGCCAGCTGCTCCCATTTACAACTTTCTCAATGATTTCACGCCCCCAGTTCCATCTGGTCAGGCTCAGTGTTTTTAACAACTCCTCCTTAATATAACAAAAACTTAACTCTCAGTAGCACTGGAAACCTGTCCACGTTGAACTTCCCCTTTACCTTAGATTCTATTTTCGCAACTTTGCTTGGATGGGATGCTTCCTGAAGGATGATTTCTGACTCACCCGCCCCTGGATAGAGTCTTCAGTTTTTCCTTTCTTTATGTACTCCTGAGTCAGCTGATCCAGTTCTCAACCTGACATGCAGCTTCAAAAGCCCCAGTCCTAAGAAACTCCATCTCAGATGCCCTGGGAAGATTCTTCTTCCCACTTTGTCCTCACCTACTTTTCTAGGATAATCCAACTTGTTCAACAGAAGCAGAGAAGGGAGTGTCCAGAATTACTCTCACTTTTCCTTTTTCCAACTAAGTCATCTTAGCCTAAGGAACACTTACAGAGGAGGCAAGGCTCAAATGGAATTATGGAGAATTAGCGGGGCAAGTCAGGCCACACAACAAGACCAAAGGCGAGAGAGAGAAACACCAGGTGCCATTGGTGTGGTACTGCCCCTTTTAGAAGTAAGGTAGATGCCGCTGCTAAGTCACTTCAGTCGTGTCCGACTCTGTGCGACCCCAGTAGCTTTGAATCTAATTTCCTTTTGTTTCTTCTTTTTCTTTCTCTAAAACCAAATCATTTACTACTAATTATATTCATTCAAAATATTTATTAAATGACTACTCTGTTCCAAGTTCTATCCTAAGCACTGAGAGGAGACCAAAATAATTAGGGAACTATCAAGGAATTAAGACCAACATACAAGAATCATTAAATTAATTATACAAAAAGATAAGAGAGCAGAAGATAGAGGAGAAAGAAGTAGTTAGCTAAATATAAAAACAGTTAACTATTCTACTTTATATTCTTAAAAGATGGGTTAATTGTTTGTGTTTAGATGGTACAACTGAAGACAAAGAAATATTACTAATTATCATAATGATTAATACCTATCTATAGTCATGGTTTAATGATTTAACAGCCCCAAAAATTGAACACTCAAGCTCAAAGGCTATTAAAAAGAAATATATAATTCAGGTATTACTCAAGTTGACAGAAATGAGTTTTTTTCCATCACAGAAAATGGTAAAAGTAAAGTAGCTTGGATTTTTATTTTCTTATATTTGATTCAATTTACATGTAAGGAATCAGAACTTATTCCCCTAGATTGATTCTTTCCTTTGCATGTTTATGGACCTCTACCATTAGTATGTTTTTGACATCCCTAACATTATTGGAACACATATGTTAATAGAAAAAATAAATACTGAAAAATAAATATAAGAGAAAAGAAAAATGTGACTTTAGTACATCCCTGAGCATTATTCAGAGGAAATAATGGGACTGGCATACATTTTTTTTAACATTTTTGCCAAATATTGCTGATAGAACTGTCAAACTACAAAATTATATAGGAGCTTACACATGAAAAAAAAAAATGTTCAAAAAGATAGTATAAGGATATCCATTCCAACAGAGATGTTTTCCTCTTGAATGACATCTTTGATCAATTGGAAGTGCCTGCCTAGGAGGCTGTGTTGAAAGGAACTTAGAGCCAAGTCCTAGCTCAGCAGGAAAACTGCCATGATTGATTAGCAATGTCTGTCATGAATGGAAACTGGGACAAAGCAACACATGGGTAACATATTTGCAGTTCCTGGTTTTGCAAAGAATTGTATATTGGAAACCTGTTCCCAGAGAAAAGATTTGATAATTAGAAGGTAAAGAGAAGCAAGATAGTGACCCCAAAATATGCCATGACCTGGATTATTGTGAGCCGAGGGAGACCTCGACCCAGTAGACTCAAGAGAAACATTTACCTCTCCTTTAACTACCTAAATTCACCTAAAAGAATTTAGTTACAGGGTCAGGCTCAGAGAGAGCCAGTACCAGAGATAACTTTTATGTGAATGACTACCTACCTCTATGGCAGGCAAACATCTAATTAGCAAACATCTGGTCTTCTTATAGTCCTGTGACTTACCCTATTCCCCTCTGAAGCCCCAGGCCCCTATCCCATTCCCAAGCTCAGGACAGCTCAACTGCCCAACTTGTTTCGGGTCTCATATTCTTAAAGGGCTCCTGTACATAACTAAATTACCTTTTTGGTTTTGGTTTTTTGTTTTTTTTTTGCCTATAACTATCTTATGTCAATATTTTTTAATTAGACCAGCCAAAGAACCTACAAGGGTAGAAGAAAAAGGTTCCCTCCCTGATAAAGCCAAAGATCTAACATCAATTTTCACTATACTATGGTTCTCCAAAAGGACATCTGATTCTGGGTTAGATTTCTTCATACGTACTTATACTACCCAACAATCTCCAATTGTGGAGGGTAAATTTATACTTGGTAACAGTTAAACACTAATGCATTTAATTACTAAAAAATAATCTTGACAATATGGAGGAGAAGATCCAATTTATCATTGCTTTGTACAAATATTATAGATTCTAAATAATAAAAAAAATTGGAATGAACAATGAAAGCCTTACTTCCCATGTGACAGTGGGCATGCTCTTCAATTTTCCATTTTCCTTTGTACACATGACAATAATAATTCTAATTACATTTCAGGTGAAAGGGTGTAAGGCAAATAAGTCAGCATAAATCCAAAATAATTTCTGCTAAATCTACTTTGGAAGTATTTGAAAACATTTTCTTATTCAAATGAACATCATGTCTCTAAAAAGACAAGTTTCACCAAAGTGCCAAGTCACAAAGAAACACTCAAACTTTTACCTCGCCCAGAGAAATGTAGAACTTTTTCATAATTATAACATCATCTTCTTCAACAGGAGGAGGTGGTGGACTGGGTGGTTTTTTCAGGACCCAGGGTGAAAACTCTGTACCTAATATGATATTCATGCCTGATTCACTCCATCTTACTTGTGAAATCAATTTGGCTAACCTGTATTTCAGAAATCATATAAATTGAAATAAATTTCAAATATGGTAGAATTCAGAATAAAAACTAAAATTTTATTTTATGTATTCAAATCAATCTTCCCTCCTAGCTTTGCAGGATGAGTCTCTTAGGAGCTGCTAAAATTAATGGCTTATTCATAGGATCACTAATTAATTAATAATTATTCTGTTTTATTGTATTTTAGAAAAGAGTTGTTCTAAGAAAGGGTCAAATTTTAGTAAAATTTCAGACTGTTTAGGAACTTAAACTTTAAAAGTCAGGGAACATAAAAGAAAAACTTGGCCCTGTGCTAGAACATTCTGTCTTTTTTATGCCATTCATATTCATTTTTTATCACCCTGAATACAAATACCTTTACAGAAGTAGAAAAAAATTTAAATATAATGATCAAAGAAGCAGAATTGAAGTACATTTATTAGGTACTGTTTCTATGAAATCTCTTTGGAAATGTTAAGCAATTTTTACCAGTGCTCTATATTATACTACATAGTAACCAAAATACAAACTCCGATGGGGTTAAAGTACACAATTTTATTAAGAAAGTAAAGAAAAATGATTTTTGGTGAAAAAAATCATTTAAAATATATGTATATTTATGAGATTACAATACCTGTATTCAAAGTAACAATCACTTTCCAGAAATGTTGGAAGTCTTTCTTTTTTGACCCAGTGAATACCTTGTTCACGATTCAGACACTGTTAGAAGACAAGTGAAAAAGAAAGTATCACAGAAAATCACCTGTTAGGACAATGATGGTCTAATCACTAGAGCAATGTTACCTCTAGCTCTTATAGGGAGCCTGTCTCTACCTTCTATTTGGACAGGAGAAAGAGCCCCGAGTCTCAAGTTTGAAGCCACTTTGTCTGCTGGTACACTTCATTAATTCTCTCAACAAACCTATATCCGCTATCATCTACATGTTACAGACTACCAAACTGAATCCAGGAAACTTAAGTAACTTACTGAAAGAGGAAAAATGACCAAAAAAAAATTAATCAGTCTCATTATTTTCACAGATATAAAACAGGTTAAAAATAATCACAAAGAGGGGACTTCCCTGGTGGTCTAATGGCTAAGACCCTGAGCTCCCAATGGAGGATGAGATGGTTGGATGGCATCATCAGCTCAATGGACATGAGTCTGAGCAAACTCGGGGAGATAGTGAAGAACAGGGAAGCCTGGCATGCTCTAGACCATGGGGTGGCAAAGAATCAGACATGACTTAGCAACTGAACAAGTGCCAGAAGTTCAGGACTCTGTAGGAGGCCCCATAGGCATGAAAACCAAGGTTTCCACAGAACATGATTGAGATGGGGATGGAGTCAAGATGGCAGAATAGAAGGATGTGGAGTTCACCTCTCCCCACAAGTACATCAAGAATACATCTACAAATGGAGCAATTCTCAGAGTGCCTGCTGTACACTAGCAGAGGACCTTGGACACCTAAAAGGACAGGAAAAATCTTCACACAACTGGGTAGGACTTAAGAAAGAAAAAAAGAAACAGAATGGTACCTGCACCCCTGGTGGGGAGCTGAAGGATAGAAGAGGCTCCTGCACTCAGGGAAGCCCCCTCACCATTGGGACGGAGGAGGAGCTTCAGGAGCTTGGAGGAAAGCACAGCAACTGGTCTGTGACAGGTAGGCCAGATTAAGACCTACATGGATGTTCCATTCTGCAGCCCTGCATGCTCCAGCCTGAGTTGTTGTCTGCTGATGCGGAGAGGGGCTGGGTGCTGGAACATGGGGTTTGGAGAGTGGACACAGGGAGGAGACAGTTGTTGGCTGTGAAGAGACAGCCCACAAGGATGGGAGTAAGGAGCTCCACAACTGGGAATGTTCATGGAAGAAGCCTGGGCCGCCAAAGAAGCAGGGCACCATTGCTGAGTGACCCACAGGAGGGGGACTACCGCAATTTCAGTCCCCTTCCCCACGCACCCCTGTCTCCATGGATACTAGGAAGGGCACCTCCCAGAGCAGGCTCGCATGCTCTGCCCATCATCACCTCTGCCCCTGCCTACCTGGGCAGGGCACATGTGCTCTAGGGCAGCCTTCGGAGGAACATGTGCAGAGGTGGGGCTGAAACCACAGCTGAGCCCCAGGGGCCATGCAACTAAAACAGAAGAGCTGAAATCTCTCCTCATGGCCACAGGAGCTGCAGATTCACATACACCCTCACTGTCAGTGCTGTGAACTCAGTGCCTGCGGAATGTCCAAATGGATGAGCACTCACACAGCTCAGATGGGTCTAGTTTCAGCCACTGTGGGCTTTGTGGGCACGTTCACACAGAGACTGGGCTAGGTCAGAATCTGAGCTGCCTCCATAGCTAGCTACCACAGATGGTCCAGGTACACGACTACTGCAATCCTGGGACCTGACTTCGGTGGATTCACACAGGTGGCCTGGTGAAAACACAGGAGAAACACCAGGGCCAATTGCTGGCAAACCAACAGGTAAGTTGGAGGGCAGGGCGCTAAGAGCAGTTCCAACAACAGTGTAATTTGTGAGCCAGCACGACAGGTGAAAAGTAACACAATATTCACAGGTGAACAATTGCAGAGGAGGAAAACTCAGAGGCTTCTCTCACAAAGGGAGTGCTCCAATCTCACCTACTATGCACCATAGTAGAAAAATGAAGCCTGAAGTTAGGACAAGAGAGAAAATAATAAATATCAAAGCAGAAATATATGAAATAGAGACTAAAAAAATCAGTAATGAAGAGCCAGTTCTTTGAAAAGATAAAACTGATAAAACTGCTTTATTCAAACTCATCAATAAATAAGAGGTTCCAAATAAAATCAGAAAAGAGAAGTTACAACCAATATCACAGAAATAGAATCATAAGAGACTAGTATGAACAATTATTTGTCAACAACTGGACAATCTAGAAAAGATGGATAAATCCCTAAAAACAAAAAATCTTCTAAGACTCAATCATGAAGAAAGATAAAATCAATTACAGTGATTTAAAAAAAAAAAAAACAAAAACTCCCAAAAAACAAAAGTGCAAGATCAGAAGCCTTCACAGGGGAATTCTACCAAACATTTAAAAAAAGTTAACACCTATCCTTCTCAAACTGTTTCAGAAAATTGAAGAGAAACACTTCCAAACTCACCCTACAAGACCAGCATTACCCTGATACCAAAACCAAAAAGAAAGAAAGATAGATAATTACAGACCAATATACCTGATAACAAAAGATGCAAACAGATCCAATAAAACATAATGGCTGGGACTTCCATGGTGATACAATGGATAGAAATCCGCCTTCCAATGCAGTGGACCTAAGTTTGATCCCTGGTCTGAGAGGATTCCACATTTTGCAGAGCAACTAAGCCTGTGCCCCACAACTACTGAGCCTGCACTCTAGGGCCCACATGCCACAACCACTGAACTCACATGTTACAACCACCAAAGCCTACATGCCTAGAGCCTGTGCCCTGCAACAAGAGAAACCACCATATGAGAAGTCCACACATCTCAACGAAGAGTAACCCTGCTCCACAGCAAACAGAGAATGACCGCATGTAGCAACCAAGACCCAGTGCAGCCAGAAATAAATTAATAAATAAAAACATAACGGCTGAATTCAACACCACATTAAAAGAATAATAAATCAGATCAAGTGGGATTTATTCCAGAGATGCAAGGATGGTTCAATATTGACAAATCAATGTGATACATATTAAAAAATTAATAAAAATCATACGATCATCTCAATAGATACAGAAAAAGCATTTGACAAAATTCAACATCCATTTATGATTAAAGAAATTCTCAACAAAGTGGGCAGAGAGGGAACATATGTTAACATAATAAAGGCCAGGTGACAACCCACAGCTAACATCATAGTTGGTGGTGAAAAACTGAAAAATTTTCCTCTAAGATCAGGAACAAGAGAAGGATATCCACTCTTAACCACTTTTGTTCAACATGATGTTCAAACTCCTAGCCACAGCAATCAGGCAAGAAAAAAAAAGAAAGACATTCAAACTGGAAAAAAAGAAGTAAAACAGTCACTATTTGCAGATGACATGACACTATATATAGAAAACCCTAAAGACTACGAAACCTGGAGTAGGAAATGGCAACCCATTCCAGTATTCTTGCCTGGAAAGTTCCATGGATAGAAGAGCCTGGTAAGCTGCAGTCCATGGGGTCACAAAGAGTCAGACATGACTGAGTACAAAGACTACCAAAAATTATTAAAACAAATGAATCTGGTAAAGTTGCAGGATATAAAATTAATATACAGAAATATGTTGCATTTCTACACTCTAATAACGAACCACCAGAAAGAAAAATTAAGAAAACAATCACATTTATGACTGCATCAAAAAGAATAAAATACACAAGAATAAATTTAACTAAGGAGGTGAAAGACCTGTAGCCTGAAAACTATAAGATATTGATGAAAGAATTAAAGATAAACAAATAAATGGAAAGATACACCATGCTTGTGGCTGGGAAGAATTATTATTGTTAAAATGTACATTCTACAAATTATTCTAAAGATTCAATACAATCCCTAGCAAAACACTCATGGCATTTTCCCCAGAACTAGACTAATCCTACAATTTGTATGCCAATGCAGGAGATGTAAGTTTGATCCCTGGGGAGGGAAGATCCCCTGGAGTAGGAAATGGCAACCAGTTCCAGTATGCTTGCCTGGGAAACTCCACGGACAGAGGAGGCTAGCTAAAGACCATGGGGTCGCAGAGAGCCGGACATCACTGTGTGACTGAGCACAGACACACACGCACAAAGAGTTTATATAAAACCACAAAAGACCCCAAATATCCAAAGCAATCTTAAGAAAGAACAACAAAGCAGGAGGTATTATGTTCCCTGATTTCAAACCATACTGCTGCTGCTGCTAAGTCACTTCAGTCGTGTCCGACTCTGTGTAACCCCATGGACCGCAGCCCACCAGGCTCCTCCGTCCCTGGGATTCTCCAGGCAAGAACACTGGAGTGGGTTGCCATTTCCCTCTCCAACGCATGACAGTGAAAAGTAAACCTATATTAATTAAAGCAGGATGCTACTGCAAGCCCTGAGGGGCTCTCACTCCTGGCGCCTAGCACCCAGCCACATGCTGGCTGGGCGTGACCCTCTCCAGGGACAGTGCCAGATAGGGAGTGTGACTGGGGTGGTACACCTGTCAAACTGTAACACGGCTGTCCTAAGGCGAGCTCAGGGAGGACAGAAACCTCCCATGGAGCAGAAGGGTAAAGCTCGCTTAATCTTGATTTTTAATACGAATACAGACCATGAAAGCAGGGCCTCATGATCCTTTTGACCTTCAGGATTTTAAGCAGGAGCTCTCAGAAAAGTTACCACAGGGATAACTGGTTTGTGGCAGCCAAGCATTCATAGCGAGATCACTTTTTGATCCTTCAATGTCAGCTCTTCCTATCATTATCATTGTCAAAAAAAAAAAAAAAAAAAAACAGACATATAGAGCAATGGAACAGAATAGGGAGCCCAGAAATAAATCCACAGTTCTGTGGTCAATTAATCTATGACAAAAGAGACAAGACTATACAATGGGGGAAAGACAGTCTCTTCAATAAACAGTGCTTAAAAAACTGGACAGCTATAAGCAAAAGAATAAAACTAGACCACTTTCTTACAGCATATACGAAAATAAACTCAAATGGATTTAAAGACTTAAATGTAAGACCTGAATTCATAAAACTCCTAAAAGAAAACATAGGCAATATGCTCTCTGAAACTGATCTTAGCAACATTTTTATTTTGGATCTGTCCCCTCAGACAAGGGCAACAGGTAAGCAAACGGAACTACATCAAACTAAAAAGTCTTGTACAGTGAAAGAAACAGTCAACAAAACAAAAAGGCAACTTCCTGAATGAAAGAAGCCTTTTGCAAATGATACATCTGATAAGGGCTTAATATCCAAAATATATGAAGAACTCATACAACTTAACAGCAAAAAAAAAAAAAAATCCAATTTTAAAAATTGGTTAAGGAACTTAGGACACATTTTTCCAGATAAGACATACAGATGGCCAACAGGCACATGAAAAGATGCTTAAGATCACTAATTGTAAGGGAAATGCAAATCAAAACCACAATGAGATATCATCTCACACCTGTCAGAATGGCTATTTTCAAAAAGACAACAAAGTATTGGTGAGAATATGGCGAAAAGGGAACTCTTGTGCACTGTTGGTGGGAATGTAAACTGGTGCAACCAGCTATGAAAAAGAGCATGGAGTTTCCTCAAAAATTACAACTAGAACCACTATATGATCCAGCAATTCCACCTCTGGGTCTTTATCTGAAGAAAAGAAAAACTCAAATTAAAAAAGATATAGGAACCCCAAGTTCACTGTATCATTATTTACAGTAACCAAGATAGGAAAGCAACCTAAATATCCATTGATAGATGAATGGATAGAGAAGATGAGCCATTACTCAGCCACAAATAAGAATGAAATCTTGCCATTTGCAACAATCATGGATGGACCTAAAGGGTATATTATGCCAAGTGAAATTTAAACAGAGAAAGACAAATGTGATATGATTTCACTTATATGTGGAATCTAAAAACCAACAAACTAACAAACATAACACTACAGAAACAGAGTCATAGAGAACCAGTGGTTGCAGAGTGGCGGGGACGGGGGAATGGGCAAGATAGGTGAAGGGAATTAAGTGGTACAATCTTCTAGTTATAAAACAAGTCTCAGGGATGCAATGCACAGCGTAGGGAACTTAGTCAATAACACTGTGATAACTCTGTAATAGTGACAGATGATAAGTAGACTTACTGTGGTTCTCATTTCACAATGTGTAAAAATATCCAATCATTGTGCTATACACCTGAAACTAATATAATAATTAAAAAATAGAAATCTTAATTCCCAACTGCTCGACAGAACTCACTGAAATAAATTCACTGTACAGGCATAACTTATTCCATTGTGCTTTGCTTTATTGTGCCTCACAGATACTTTGTTCTTTACCAACTGAAGGTTAGGGGCATCCCAGTGGCAAGCAAGTCCAGCTGCACCATTTTTCCCACAGTATTTGCTCACTTCATGTCTCTGTGTCACATTTGGGTAACTACGATCTTTCAGAGTTTTTCATTATTACTACATCTGTTATGGTGATCTGTGATCAGTTATTTTTGATGTTACTACAAAGACTTGTTGAAAGCTCAGATGATGGTTAGTATTTTTTAGCAACAAAGTATTTTTTAATCAAAGTATGTACATTGTTTCCTAAGACACAATGCTATGGTACACTTAATAGGCTACAGTGTAGTGTAAACATAATTTTTATATGCACTGGGAAAACAAAATAATCGTGTGATTTGCTTTATCACAATATTCACTTTATTGTAGTGGTCTGGAGCCAACCTGCAATATATCCAAGATATGTCTATATACTCATACTTTCTAGAATACACCTAAACTATAAAGGATATATATATATATATATATATATATACTGCCCAAAATTAACTGTACTTTCTAAATATTCAAAGTAAATTACATGAACTTTCTCATACTGATAATAAAATATCAAGAAACTGCTAAACTGGTCATTTCATATGAATAAGATGATACCGTTACTGACAAATACTTTGTATGTAAGTACAATAAAATTTAATAAATACAGTTAAACTTTAGAAAGGGACGCCCAAGGAATCTGATGATAATTTCATTTAATGCTTTATTTATCCAGTAAGATGTAACTTAAATATACTTTCTTACCATGATATTGTAGTTGACATTAATGGTCTCATCTTCATGAGGGGTGTTCACTTGAACAGGTTTAACATCACTCTTTCCTTTCCTTACAACATCATAGATAGGATTTCGAGGTCGCTGGTTTAGTACAATTTTTTTCAACTGCTTTTCCAGAAGTTGTGGAGCATTGTTAACTACTTCAAAAACTCCATAGACCACATTAAATCTAACTGCCTCTGAAAAGGTCTGCAAAATAAATTTGTGGAAATGTCTTAAAAACTGGAAACTCACTGCTCCAAGACGACGTGATACTTACATGTATGCATATATACTTACACAAAGTTCTGTATTCTTAATAGTTACATCTTTCCTCTTAGGAGCTTGGAAATCTTTTGACTATAGGTAAGGGAACCCACTGAAGCCTTCCTTCCAAATGTACTTACGCCATAAGTGTCAGGATATATTATGGCAGAAATTTCCTTTGCATATACCTCTTATCTCTAGAAAAGATTGAGGGTAGGAGGAAAAGGGGCAACAGAGGATAAGATGGTTGGATGGTTATCATCGACTCAATGGACATGAGTTTCAGGAACTCCAGGAGATGGTGGAGGACAGGGAAGCCTGGCATGCTGCAGCCCATGGGGTCACATAGAGTCGGACACGACTGAACAACTGAACAACAACTTATCTCTGTGCTTCTTTGGAACTAGAAAGAAATACACCCTCGTCTCTGTGAAGCAATGCTATTCTCTTAGAAGGGGGGTGGATTACTAGGGAAGAATGAATCAGAGAAGATGTAACACTCCTGTTGTCTCTTTCATCCCCAGGAGCCATGAAAGCTAAGTCTCCCTCTCCCAAAAGGAGAAAATTAAATACAATGTGTTCTTCATTTAAGACTATTTCAACACCATTCCATTCACTGTGACAAAAAAAGAGAGAGAGAGAGTGAAAGACAACATTTCTGAGCTTTTCTCTGTAATTACTAAATGCTGCCAACTTTTATTTAAAGTCAGTCAGTTACAGTCAGGAGTCTTGAATTTTAATACCAGCTTGCCAATAAGTAGCTCTGTGACTTCGGGTAAATCACTCCATAGCAAGTATATGGTGGACTGTCTGTGTCTTTTCTCATTTTGCCCTCCAAAGGGACCTCTAGAATCAGATCCCTTTTTCATAACATTAATTTATTTTAGGACACCTTCAATGAACTGCATACTCATGTAGTAAGTGTACTGAGGAGAGCGTCAATTCTGCCAAGTTTTACTAGGAGATTGCTAGATACACTATTAGTTAAAATGTAATAAATAGCAGGATGTTATAAAATTGGAGTTACAAATATATGTGTATATGTACAAATACCTATTATGTGTTTATATGTTTGTGTGTGTGTGTATATACACACACACACACATATATATATATATATGAGTAACTTTCCTGGTGGCTCAGAGCTAAAGAATCTGCCTGTAATGTATGAGATGCAGGTTCAATCCCTGGGTCAGGAAGATCCCCTGGAGAAGGAAATGGCAACTCACTCCAGTATTGTTGCCTGGGAAATCCCATGGACAGAAGAGCCTGGCAGGCTACTGCCCATGGGGTCGTGAAAGAGTCAGACACGACTGAGTGACTTAACAACAATATATATGTGTATGTATATGTGCCGTGCTGTATACTTAGTCAGTCGTGTCCAACTCTTTGCGACCCCATGGATTGTAGCCTGCCAGCTCCTCTGTCCAAGAGGATTCTCCAGACAAGAATATTGGAGTGGGTTGCCATGCCCTTCTCCAGGGGATCTTCCCAACCCAGGGATAGAACCCAGGCTTACCACACTGCAGGTGGATTCTTAACCACCTGAGCCGCCAGGGAAGCCCAAGCATAATGGAGTGGGTAGCCTATCCCTTCTCCAGGGGAATTCCCGACCCAGGAATCAAACTGGGATCTCCTGCATTGCAGGCGGATTCTTTACCAGCTGAGCTACCAGGGAAGCCTGTGTATGTATATACACAGACATATTTTTTAATGAAGACTCATCCTACAGCCAGATGGCATCTGAGGAAGATCCTGAAGATGCCTCCTCCGATGGACACAGCTACATATAGAAAAGGTTCTTTGTAAAGAAGCCTAAAAACAAAATAAAAAAAGCCTAAAAGCTGACTGAGTGGTGACTACACATTGGGCAAACAAGATGAAAATCACATCAAACAGGTAGGAGAAGCTGGGACACAAACTCACCATAAACCCCAGCCCTGGAGCAGCCACCCCTGTAACTCAAAACCCAAAGCAGCCCCCTGAGGAGCAGAGGGCTCAAACCCCACACCAGGCACCCCAACTTTTAAGACCTGCATCTGAGAAACGAGCCCCATTTTGAAAATCAAAGAGCTCACATCTCAACTGAAATGTGACACAAGAGAGAGGGGTCCTACAGTCAGTCCATAACATGAAATCATATTTAACTAAAGCTAGCCCTTGAAATCCTTGAAAACTGTCATAAAGTATAGTGTTGTTTTAACTTTCAAGTTAGCACTGGACACGGATTAACAGACTGGTTCCAAATAAGGAAAGGAGTACGTTAAGGCTGTATATTATCTCCCTTAAGCTTATTTACCTTATATGCAGAGTACATCATGAGAAATGCTGGGCTGGAGGAAGCACAAACTGGAATCAAGACTGCCAGGAGAAATACCAATAACCTCAGATATGCAGATGACACCACCCTTATGGCAGAAAGTGAAGAAGAACTAAAGAGCCTCTTGATGAAAGTGAAAGAGGAGAGTGAAAAAGTTGGCTTAAAGCTCAATATTCTGAAAACTAAGATCATGGCACCTGGTCCCATCACTTCATGGCAAATAGATGGGGAAACAGTGGAAACAGTGACAGATTTTATTTTGGGGGGCTCCAAAAATCACTGCAGATGGCGACTGCAGCCATGAAATTAAAAGATGCTTACTCCTTGGAAGAAAATTTATGACCACTCTAGACAGCATATTAAAAAGCAGAGATATTACTTTGCCAACAAAGGTCCATCTAGTCAAGGCTATGGTTTTTCCAGTGGTCATGTATAGATGTGAGTGTTGGACGGTGAAGAAAGCTGAGTGCTGAAGAATTGATGCTTTTGAACTGTGGTGTTGGAGAAGACTCTTGAGAGTCTCTTGGACTGCAAGGAGATCCAACCAGTCCATCCTAAAGGAGATCAGTCCTGAATATTCATTGGAAGGACTGATGCCGAAGCTGAAACTCCAGTACTTTGGCCACATGATGCGAAGAAATGACTCATTTGAAAAGACCCTAATGCTGGGAAAGATTTAAGGTGGGAGGAGAAGGGGACGACAGAGGATGGGAGGTTGGGATGGCATCACTGACTCGATGGGCATGAGTTTGAGTAAACTCCGGGAGTTGGTGATGGACAGGGAGGCCTGGTGTGCTGTAGTCCATGGGGTCGCAAAGAGTCGGACACGACTGAGCAACTGAACTGAACTGAACTTTCAAGGAAGTCATCATTGTGAATTTTTCCTCTGACATTAAAATGTGTCATTAATTCTTCAGTTAGGGACCAGATAAAGCAGTGGGCTTGTGTTTAAAGCTCACATTATACATGTATGTTCGACACTAGGGTCACCCTCAGTGTGAGACGACAGCTATGCTAAGAGGCAGGAAGCTCAGAGTCACCGAGCGAATGGTCGAGTCCCCTCCTCCGTCTCAGACCCCCTAGGGGATGTTCACAGACTAGTCTATGTGTGTTTGTAAATGGCTACACAGAGTCACCCTCACTCTTTAAATCACCCTCACTCACTCTGCAGAGCACAAATAATTCATTTTGAGTGACAACACCTGTGTAAGTCCATTTCAACACATAATTTAACTACAACAGAAGTATTTACAAAGTGGACTGATGGCACAGGGGGATTTGTCAAGAATCTTTAGGAAATTAAGGACATTGACCCTCCTGAGACCCCCAGAGTCCTTGAGGAGAGGCAGCCTGATGCTTTGGTTATCAGAGACCGCCTCAGACCAGGGCCCAAGGTTGGCCCCAAAAGGACACTGGGCTGGAGTGCCCACAGCTCAGTGTGGCCTCCTGCACCCTCTTGTCCTTCCCTGGTGGCTCAGACAAGAAAGAATTTGCCTGCAGTGTGGGAGACCTGGGTTGGGAAGATCTCTTGGAGGAGGACATGGCAACCCACTCCAGTATTCTTGCCTGGAGAATCCCATGGGCAGAGGAGCCTGGTGGGCTACAGTCCACGGGGTTGCAAAGAAATCAGACACAACTGAGCGACTAAGCACAGCAGCATCACATAAAGAAAGCTGAGTCTGGAAGAATAAACAGGCATTCATATCAGGCAGACAAGGGAGAGGAGGGAACTCAGCAAGAGAAACAGTGAGTGTATCAAGATATTTGCACAAACAATAGGCAAGGAGTGCCAGACAACAGGGCACCTTTGAGGACCTGCAAGCAGTTTGCCACTGCTGAAGCAGAATACCCAAGGGGAGAATAACAGGACGGAAACCTGGAGACAAAGGCAGAGGACGAGCTCACCAAGAACTTTCTATTTATGCCGTAACTCTCTACATCGTCTCTCAAATCGGTGATTCCTGGAGTGTGTCCCTGGACCAGCAGCAGCAGCAGCATCACCTAGGAATCTGTTAGAAATGCAGATTCTAGGGTTCTCACCTCATAATCAGAAATTCTGGGGGTGGGTCCCAATATTCTGTGTTTAACCAGCTCACAGATGATTCTGATGCATGCTCAAGTGTGAGAACCATTGCTTTAGAATGATGGGGAGCCACTGGAGAGGTTTTAGCTGGGACAGGGGGCAGGGTGCAGGGTGAGACAGAATCCAGGTTAAGCAAACTTCAAAGCCCACGTGCTGGTTGCTGCTTCATGCTGACTTCCATGTGTGCTCACATGCATGGAGGGGCTGGCCATCCAGGATCTACATGTAGGAGAAAGAACCCTGGGCTGTAGTCCCCGAAGTCCTGTTGTCTGCTCAAAAGGAATCTTTCTCACATATCATGTCCTCTGTTGTTACCATTTCTAAGCTTATCTACAAAATTCCTCAAATTAGTTTAGCATGTGACAATAAAAGACATGCAAAGTGGGGGGGACAGAAATGAACGATGGAGGAAGACTCTCTCCCAGAAAGCTGAGTAGGCTGATTTAGAGAACACTCAGCTTTTAATCATATGATAGGAAAAAATCTTCAGTTTGAGCCTCAAACTCAATCCTCTGCAAGCTGTTACGGACTGCGCTTTTCCTTACTTAATTTTCTTATTTCAAGAGTATCATTTTCCAAATGTTCTAAAACGAATTGACCTGAAGGTGGTGAAAGCTAACTTTGTAGTACCAGTCATCCATGTGCGAAAAATATTTTCACAGAAAAAGCAAGTGCATGAAAATATTTTTACCACAATAAATTGCTGGTTCCACATTTCTTTGAAAAGAGGAGGGGGGAAAAAAAAACCTGTGAATAATTAGTGATGTGCTTAAACTGCCAGCCAAGCACCACTGAAACTTACCGGGTGCCAAATTATTTAGCTGAACAGTATTTAAATTAAAAACTAATGACTAGGTTAATTTAATACATGTTCATCTCTGCTCCAACTCTGTCTCTACTAATTGAGCTCCAAAGCTATATTTAAAACATGCATCTTAGTCAGTGAATGAGAAACATCTGACTGCTTGAATGTAACAAGTCAGTTACCAATAACAAGTTCTTTTAATCTAAGTTTTATTGTCATTTTAGATGTTTAACCATAAACTATTTACTGGACATATTCACCAGTGGGAGGGAACGAATCATGTGCCACATAAAATGCATAGAAAATATCCTTAGTTAATAAAATGAGTTACATTATGTAATTTCAGTGCTTTATGTTTGAGCTACAAGGCTTATCAAAACATCCATTGGAACAAATGCTGAACTAAGCAGTACTATCTAGGGCTCCATCAATACCTTGAAAAATCAGTCTCTGAGTATTTAAATTTTGGCAGAGGAAGACCCAAGTTATTCATCTCTCCTTCATCGCACTCATTTCCCAAATCCATTGTCTCTTTCTCTCTCTCCTTTTACTCAACCATCTAACATATAGCTCCTTCATAAAGCTGCAAGAAATTATAATAGCTTACAGATTTTAAAGAAGTGTGGAGAATCATTCCAAAAAAAGAAGTTATGGTAAAATTCCAAAGGCACATAGCTAAGCATGGTCTGGCAAACACATGACATACCTATCCTTGCAAGGAGGGTATAGAACAGGCCACCCCTTCAGCTTCTGCAAACCATAAATGTCACAAACATTCTAAACCACCCACAGAGGACCAACCTAAATCTGTATGTGGGCTCATCTACTCAATCCCACAACAGTCACTGAGCATAAAACACACAAAATAAAACCAAAAGGGGGGAAAAAAGTGTTTTCACACTATAGCATAGAAGAAAATTTAATAAGCAAACACTTGTCCATAAAGAGTTGACAGCAAAAAAAAAAACCTTCCCAGACACTAAATGAAAACAATATCTGAATGTAATCCTGGCACCAGAACAAACAGAATGAAGTTATGAAAGCTGGGATGTGGAAAGTGCCACACTCATTTATAATAGCAGCAACTGTCCTGGATTCCCCTCATCAAAAAATAACATGGAGGCAGGCCACCAGCCATCAATTTCTGGATCTTACAATGTGTCCCAAGGGTGTAATGATGTAATGGAAAGAAATGGTGTAGCAGACAGAGAGCCTCATCCCAAGGCCCATTTGTGCCACAACCCACTTATGGGACTGGGGGCATTTCACCACAGATGTGGAGAAGGTCTCAGAAATCTAGATGACCTAAGAGCTCTTTTAGATCGAGAACATTGTTACATGTATCTATACTGTCAGGCTTAGACTGTTGGGTTTTTCTTTTGGGTTTTGTTTTTTTTTTTTGGAGGGTGGAGGTGGTAGAGGAGGGGAAGCAGAAGAAGATTAGAAGGTTTATTTATTTAGTTCAAGGATTTTATGTGGAAGGTGTAAAAATTTAAAAAAAAATCATCCTCAAGAAGTTTCGGGAGATATAGAAGAAAGGGATCTATCCTGGCCCCAGAAAATTGACAGTGTAATTTCTAGGATTAAGAAAAAACAAAACGAAAAACAGAGTAGAAGAAATTAATCAAATTTTCTTTACCTGAAAAAGTCTAATCTCACACCCAATATGTATATCCCCTATAAAATATTTCCCCAAATGATTACCTATACCTGAATATCTTAATCACAGAGAGTTTAGTCCTTCACTAGCCAGCCCACTCTATGGTTAGAAAACCATCTTTAAACATCTTTCTTCTAGTGAGTGAAAATCAATTTCCTCATAAATGCTGGCCCTGGTTCTGCCCTCAAGCTTCACAGAAACTCTTAACCCTTCTTCCTCAGTCACATCTTCAACTATTTAGAAAGAGCTGCTTCATTACAACATTTCTACTCATTCCCAAACCAGGTCCAGTACTCACTCATCTTTCACCCCTCACTCATTTGACGTAGTTTCCATAGCATTCATTGACCAAGTCTTCCCGAGTCTGGTTTGGCAGAGCAACTCAACATATGGCACCAAGAATACAACACAATATTCCACATGCGGTCTGACAATTCAATCTGATGCAACAAAAAAACACAAACATTAATGAGTGCCTTCTAGGCTCCAGACTAGTATTGTTCTCGATCTCAACTCTATTTCTATTAATGCACCCTAAAAACACATTAGCTTTGCTTATTTTAGCCCATATTCCAGACTACCATGACAAAAATGAGACTAGACTCTGTTATCCAAACGGTGAGTCTACTCCTCTCCTGCCACTTCTACAGTCACTGCAGTGCAGGAGGACCAGTTTCTGAGCCATGTGGACCTGCGTGGACCCTGTCACTCACCAGCTGAGTAAGCTGGAAAAACACCAGTTCACTTGCAATGTTTCATCCAGGTCTCTGATAAATAATAATTTTTAAAAGTCAAAGCCAATGACAGATTTGTGTGGAACAGATTATTCTCTAGAATGACAATAATCCATCAAGCCAACTAAAGCGTGACTGTCCCTCATGTCGCAGGAACGGAAGATGAGATGGGCTGATTAGTGAAGGAAAAGGAGAGAGAAGCACTAAATCTGTGCCAGGTACTTAAGACATATGACCTCATTTCGTAACAGTCTTGCAAGACGGTTCTACTGTTTCCATAAAGAAAGGTATTGAGGAACTTAGTAATTAAGGAATATACCTGCGATCACATGGGCAATGAGTGAAGCAGCTGAGGTCACACAGTCCTGTCTCTCTGCTCTTCCAGCCATTAACCTGGGAGATGAGCACAGGAACAGTGCATGCGGCCAAGGTGGGCGAGGGCGGCTAGGGACGGGAGGACAGAGCGCACAGGATGACATGAGTATGAAGCTAGAGGTAAAGCTAGAAAGGTTATATTGAGGCCAAATTGCAAAGGGTCCATATTAAGGAGTTTGGACTTCCAAGTTGGACTATTAAGAGTCAACCCCTACTAGCTATGATTAGCGAAATATCTGAGAATGAATTTCACAGATGATGATAGGGCTCTGAAGACAAATACAGCAGCATAAGTGGAGCATGTATTGTTTAGACAGGGTTGGGAGGGAAGGCTTTCTGGACAGAGTGATTTAAATCCGAGAGAAAGTGATACAAATATCTCGGGGGAGAGCCCTCCAGGCTGAGAGGCCCTGAGTGCAGTTACCACACTCACGTTTGAGAAACGTAAAAGGCCAAGTTTTCCAGCTAGCCTGGAAAAGGATTAACAAGCAAAAGAGGCATAGAAATAAAGCCCCAGAGATGGCAAGAGCCAGATTATACAGGGTTTTGTATTTTATTCTTAGTGTAACGAGGAGCCACTAGACAAAGTTTTGAGCAGGAAGTAAGATGGCTCAATTTATTATCATTATTGTCATTCACTGAAATCATAATACATTAAATTTACAGTTCCCTAAAGTACCGATTCATAACTATCCAAAAGAGAGAGGGGGAAAATAAAAAAGGCAGAGAGCGTGAGATTCGTTTGGCTCACTAATTCTCAGTAAGCCCATGCTGGCTTCTAATTCTTAGTTAAGTGCTCATAAACCAAACATTACTAATCTGTTCTAGAATCTTGCCAGTAACTTGGTCTGAGAATCCATTGTTCCTTCTCCTCCCTGCCCCCAGATGCTTTTTGAAAACCTGTGATATTTCCCCTTCTCCCATCTTGCAGCATGAAGCATGAGTAGTTAATAGGTAGACTGTATAGTACCAAATGTAAATGCAAAGGGACAAGATTCAGAGAGGGAGTGAGACAGAGAGACAGTGAATATAAAATAAAAGCAGAGGATTTGGAGAGACAGAAAAGAAGGAGAAGTGGCCCAGGTGGGCTGCATGGGATACAGCCCATGCAGGGGCGACCATGAAGGGAACAAACTACCTGAGGGATGAAAAACATTATTGCATAGAGTTCAAAAGAAACCACAGGGATGGAATGGGGAGGGAGGAGGGAGGAGGGTTCAGGATGGGGAACACATGTAAACCTGTGGCGGATTCATTTTGATATTTGGCAAATCTAATACAGTTATGTAAAGTTTAAAAATAAAATAAAATTAAAAAAAAAAAAAAACAAAAAAACAAAAAAACAAAAAAAAAAAAACAAAAAAAAAAAGATTTAAAATTAAATAATTAAAAAAAAAAAAAAAAAAAGAAACCACACGAAGTCATTTTCAACTAAAGCCTTGAAACAAGCGTACACGAAAAGGTTATGTCTGTTCTAACTGGATGGCAGGATTTGGGCTGAACTCTTCTTACATTTGAAGTTAATTTCCTATACTATTGTTATATTTCTTCTATAATTTAAGATAGATCTTTTTTTAATAAAGAAGAGAATTAGGTGGGGGGGGGTTATTTTCTAGGCCAAGTAAAAGTCTATATAATCATAAATCTCAAGACAATGAAATGTACATTTTAATAAACTGAAATCAGACCCAACAGAAAGACTTTTCTTTCTAAAACTTCATTAAAATGTATTTTTTTGGGTTTTTTTGGAGGCAGAATGGAGAATGCAGAGCCTAGAGGAAAGACTGCATAATCCAGAAGAATAAAATTCTCACAATAATTTTGTGGCTCTGCTGGGTATTTTATAACACACAATTGGACGATGAAAGGTGAAGAGTCAGACCACAGAGGAAGCTGTCGGAGTGTCCTGTAACATGGCTCAAGCCTGTTGCCGGAAAGGGAGAGCGTGGCTTAGTGTCTCAGCCTGACCCCCACGATGGTTTCAGAGACCCAGCATGCCCCATGGAGGAGAAAACACAAATTCTTTTTGAAAAAAAGGAAACAAAACAAATAAACATGTGAGCATAGTACATACATATGCACAAAAATTAATCTAGGCAAAAAAAAAAAAATACATCTAGTACTTTCCCTTCAAAACACATTTTCTGTAGTTAGGCTTTAAGACATTGCTCATTTTAGGGCCCAATCCCTTTAAAATTACCTGAGACTTTTTTATATTTCACATTTTCCCTAGTAAGTATTTGAATGAAACAGTTTCCATTAAGCATAATACAAATCTTTTTTTTTTTTTTTAACTTTACAATATTGTACTGGTTTTGCCATATATCAAAATGAATCTGCCACAGGTATACATGTGCTCCCCATCCTGAACCCTCCTCCCTCCTCCCTCCCCATACCATCCCTCTGGGTCGTCCCAGTGCACCAGCCCCAAGCATCCAGTATTGGGCATCGAACCTGGACTGGTGACTCGTTTCATATATGATATTATACATATTTCAATGCCATTCTCCCAAATCATCCCACCCTCTCCCTCTCCCACAGAGTCAAAAAGACTGTTCTATACATCAGTGTCTCTTTTGTTGTCTCGTATACAGGGTTATTGTTACCATCTTTCTAAATTCCATATATATGCGTTAGTATACTGGATTGGTGTTTTTCCTTCTGGCTTACTTCACTCTGTATAATAGGCTCCAGTTTCATCCACCTCATTAGAACTGATTCAAATGTATTCTTTTTAATGGCTGAGTAATATCTTTCCTTCATCTGACATCGCTGATGAACTCTGTTTCTACACAACAGTACCAGTGTTTTTATGCATGCCCATTTCACTTTTCCTAAACCGCTCAGTCCTTACTGTCACTGCTAAGACCACAAACCTCTTACCTGTATCCACTACGGTACAGCACCAGCAGTGTCCCACATCTTGTTTACTACTGATATAAAATGCTAGTTGCCTTAAACATAAATTTCACTTTAATATCTGTCCAAGAGGATACCAATAATTGCAGAGGCAAGAAATTTGGTTTCTTAAATGTTTTTATATTCTCTCCTCATTGCCTCTGTTCAAAGACTAAAATAATACCCAAATACAACTGTACAAGATTTTGTACAGAATGCTTTTGATGAAATGACAGCTTTCCTTTTTTCTTTTATTTACTTTTATTGTAATATAACTGATCCAGCTTTCTTCAATAATAATAATTTCTAAATATGTTTCAAACCCAAATGATTAACTCCATAAAAAGACACAACTTTATCTTGTAAGAAAGATATGGTTTTTTCTATCAAAGGAGAAGTTGTAAGAAATAAAGAAGCAATTTAGAATAGTTGAACAGAAAGGTATATAGCTGCCTTGTGAATAAGATTTCCTAAAATGGTGGCTAATTACCAAACCTTTGTTCTTTACACCTTCTGATTCTCTTTCCTCATAAGGATATTTTGGTGGGCTTTATCCTGGACATGTTCAAAAAACTAAAAGGGTGGGGAAAATAGTTACCAATTGTCCAAGAAAAACTTAGGCGACATCCAGGAAAGACTGTAACTCTGTGATCCTCAACCTATGAGGAGCCAGAGGAGGGAACCTGCATCTTTGGGCTAAAAACCCAGCAAACTTCCCACTTGATGTGCTTGCTCCAAGACCTCTGTCTGTAAGGCACCCTTCTGGAGAAGTAAAGACTACCTTGCTGAGCCATTTTCAACTGTGTTTCATTCCTGAAGCTGACACCGTTTGAGAGCATTTCCAACAATCTAAATGCTTTAATAAGTATTTTTAAAAAATATTATCCCTGATAAATCTGTCTCACAAGATAACCCAGTGTGTACAATATTTTGCTTTGATAATATATTCCACAGAACATAATAATACACTCACTGGAAGGCTTAGGAATTCATTCAAGTAGTCCACAAGGAAATCATCTGTCGCCAAAGAATCTTCCTGCAAAAATATAAAAGCATAATATTAATAAGCTTATGCCAAAATGCTTTAAAACATGCAAATATTATTCTCTAATTCTAATCTAATCTATCAATAGATTATAATACAGAGCTTTCAATCTGTTTCAGTTAGTCAACAGTGAACCCTCCCTATAAATAGAACACAGTGTTACAATCTCTGGAAGGAAGAAATACAAAAACATCCTCTTAAAAGGCCTTGCTGCTATACTTGGCTGGAAAACAGAACACATGAGAAATATAGGATGACACATAACAAACACCAACAAGTATAAAACAGTACACATAGTAAATTTCCCATGGATTTATCAAAAAGTATTTATTTTACAAAAATAAAGGCAGAATCAATAAAGATAGAATCAGTGTTTGGGGTTAAGATGAAATTCAGAATGAAAACCTCAATAAATTGCCTAATGAAAGTAACAAACTAAGTGAAAAAAAATAACCCACTGACTCCTTAGAATGAGAGCTTTAATAATCTGGGTCACGCTTCACTTTTGCATGAAGCAACTTTGACAATGCATGTTTTCTAAGCATAAAGATTGTACACACTTTTTTCCATGACTGTCTAATCCACCAACACAGTTGCTTTCATAGTTGGCAAAATTGGAAAGCCACTGCCAATAACAAAGTCTCTCTTCCAAATAAAGCACCTTATTTTATTAGCAATTGTTTCCATTGTGTCAAAAGCAGATCATCACGTACCCTGTTGTATAGTATGTGTTTTTATTATTCATAATTATATTTCAGTTTCCCAAATCTAACATGAAAGTTGACACTATGACACAATGCTATTATTTCCATATGGCTGATTATTTTCTTCTTATACTGGCCAATTTTAAAAAACTGGTTGAAGTATAGTGTGAAAGTATAAGCAAGATATTACACTATATTAACACCTACTTCAGAAGTAGATTTTCAGGGTAATTTAAGTAATTGCAGTATCAGAATAGAATTATAAACAATCACCTATATGATTTATCTCAAAGAACTTAATAAATTCTGAACTGGCTAAGACAACAACTAAGGATTTAGTTTACTAAAAGTCTCAGTTGATTTAAACAACAAACTCAGGATCTCACAAATCTACTACCCTCACAGCAGTACTTTAGTAATACATGCTCAAACAAAATTCTCACTGGCAAAGGTCAAAGCAGAGCAAGGCAGATAACATTGGTGGAGGCTAAAAGGGTAACTTATATGCAGAGTACATCATCCAAATTGCAGGCTGGCTGAAGCACAAGCTGGAATCAAGATCGCCAGGAGAAATATCAATAACCTCAACTATGCAGATAACACCATGCTTACGGCAGAAAGTGAGAGGAAACAGAGGCTCTTAATGAAAGTGAGAGAGGAGAGTGAAAAAGCTGGCTTAAAACGCAACATTCAGAAAACTAAGATCATGGCATCTGGTCCCACCACTTCATGGCAAATAGATGGGGAAACAATGGAAACAGTGATAGACTTTTATTTTCTTGGGCTCCAAAAATCACTGCAGATGGTGACTGCAGCCATGAAATTAAAAGATGCTTGTTCCTTGGAAGAAAAGCTATGACCAACCTAGACAGCATATTAAAAAGCAGAGACATTATTTTGCCAACAAAGGTCCGCCTAGTCAAGGCTATGGTTTCTCCAGTAGTCATGTATGGATGTGAGAGTTGGACTATAAAGAATGCTGATCGCTGAAGAATTGATGCTTTTGAACTGTGGTGTTGGAGAAGACTCTTGAGAGTCCCTTGGACTGCAAGGAGATCTAACCAGTCAATCCTAAAGGAAATCAGTCCTGAATATTCATTGGAATGACTGATGCTGAAGCTGAAACTCCAATACTTTGGCCACCTGATGTAAAGAAGTGGCTCATTGGAAAAGACCCTGGTGCTGGGAAAGATTGAAGGCAGGAGGAGAAGGGGACAACAGAGGATGAGATGGTTGGAGATAGCATCACCAACGCGATGGACATGAGTTTGAGTAGTCTCCGGGAGTTGGTGATGGTAAGGGAAGCCTGGCATGTTGCAGTCCATGGGATCGCCAAGAGTCGGACACAACTGAGTGACTGAACTGTTACTGTTACTGCTACTGCTGCTACTGCTAAGTCGCTTCAGTCAAGATGGCAGCCTACCCGGCTCCTCTGTCCCTGGAATTCTCCAGGCAAGAACACTAGAGTGGGTTGCCATTTCCTTCTCCAATGCATGAGAGTAAAAAGTGAAAGTGAAGTCGCTCAGTCATGTCCAACTCTTCACGACCGCATGGACTGCAGCCCACCAGGCTCCTCCGTCCATGGGATTTTCCAGGCAAGAGTACTGGAGTGTGGTGCCAAAAAAAGGGTAATTATCTTTTGACTTTAACCTTTCAGAATTACTTCAACTTTCTGGACTTCATTTAGCAAACTAATAAACAATTCAATAAATATTTTTAGGATTTCCTGGGTAAATTTCCTAGGTAAAGGCATTATGCTACAACAAGGGTGGCCAAGTTTTACACTACTGGGCTCATAATCAAAAATCCACAGGTGGGAAAGGTGAGAATTTTAAATTAGTTAACTGTAATGGAGCATGGCTCCTATTTTGCTAACCTAGCCATTTTGTTTTTACCTTTTAGTTGTAAAACAAACAGTGTATTTCATAAATACCCATGGACCTAAATATCACCTAGTCAGTTAAATAACCAGAAATTTCTAGAGAATCCTCAAATTCATATAGTCATTTCAAGATGCCTCACAACTCTACGAGACTCTAACTCAATGCTTTCCAAACCACCTGTGATGAAACACCTGTTTTGTTTTTTCCCCCTAATCAATTTCAGACAGATTTTTTTTGGTAAAATACAGTAAGAATGAATTATTAGAAAGCAAAATAAAAATACACATAATACAAGCCCAACTATTTTATTAATTATTGGGCTTCCCAGGTGGCACAGTGCTAAAGAATCCGCCTGCCAATGCTGAAGATGCAAAATATGTAGGTTCACTCCCTGGGTTGAGAAGATCCCCTGGAGGAGGAAATGGCTACCCACTCCAGTATTCTTGCCTAGAAAATTCCATGGACAGAGGGGCCTGGCAGGCCACATTCCATGGGGTCACAAAGAGTCGGACATGACTGAGTACATACGCACATTTTATTATTAAAGTCAATACTCTCGGGACTTCCCTGGAGGTCCAGGAGTTAAGAATCTGCCTTGCAATGCAGGGGATGCAGGTTTGATCGCTGGTCAGAGAACTAAGATCTCACATGCTGCAGAGCAACTAAGCCTGCACATGGAAACGTCAGCCTATGCGCCACAACTTGAGAGTCCACGAGTCGTAACAAAAGATCCTGCATGACACGTCAAAGCTCCTGTGAGCCACAACTAAGACCCAAGGCAGTCAAATAAGTGAATAAATAAATAGGTTAAAGTAAATAAAAACTAAAATCGATACTCAGTCAGATTGCCATAAGGCTTCCAAAGGTTTTCTCTCAATTTCTGAACTCATCTCTGAATGGACAGACGGGAGTTCTCTGGCAGCACCAGTCCACACACCCGAGTCCAGCAGCACAGCCCTGACCCTCGGGGAGCAGCGTGCTCTCCGTCCCTCAGGTCCCCTTGAGGGACCCCAGGAAAGGGCATTTCCTGGGCATTCAGTCACATCCTCCATTGCACTTAACAACCATGGACACTTAATGTATTATTCAAATACATCAAAATCTGTATTTCTTTTCTGAAGCTGTATCTTAATTTCTACCAATATTAAACATAAATGTTTCTGCTGGTATCAGGGCAGTCAGCTGGTATCAGGGCAGTTAGCTCCAAAAGGGAAATAAGTGTGGCCTTCAAGTGCCATTCACTCTGTCCTCCCATCACACTTGAATGGAAAGGCCTGCGGGTCTCTCAATAAATGAACGTATTTTCCCATTGCAGTTTCTAGTTCAGTGTGTTCAAGTATCTTGTCACATCAGTAACAAAGTCCTGTGAACCTATGAGGATATGATAAACCCTTTACTCTCCAAACCCTTTAGTTTAAAAAAAAATTTTTTAAGGCCTTGATTTGGAGAAGCAATTCAGTTACTCTCAACAAATTTCCACAGTCCAGTCACTTGGCTGTAGTAAAATGAACTAAGTCTCCATTATCCAGGTTTAACATCTTCCAAATAACCAATAAACTGGCAATGGTTAGTGGTACAATCAAGAAGAAAATTGAGTTACAATCAATTCCTCCATTACATCATTCCATGAACCTGACTACAAAATTTGCAACACAGATTCTCTGCTGAATGATGCAATGGAAGGCAGGAACATTTTTTCAGAGTTGAATGCACCCTTGAAACCTGTTTTTTCATGTATTACAGGTGTGCCATCTGTGAAAGTGAAGTCAGCTTTTCCATTTTTAGTCCAAATTGCTCAAAACTTCTTCCTGAAAGAGGGTTACACAAAATAGTTTATATGTGTACGCTAATAGGTAAAATTTTTTATTGATTAAAAAATCATTTTGCTGGACCCTCAAATGACATAAACTACAACTTCTTCACAACTCTAAAAGATGCAAGATATACAAAGAAGGTCTTCTAATGAAGGGAAAACTAAATAAATACAAACAAAAAAATGTAGTCCAAAAAAGAATATAGTACCTGCCATAAGAAAATTACCACAGAAAATGTTTCCTCCAAAAGGAGGGAAAGATGTTATTTGGTAGGGGAAATCAGAAAAGACTCAAGAGGGGAAAATGGCATTTGAATTATATTTCAAATAACTTCAACGTCTGTATCTAGAAAGATACATGAGAGGCAATAATGCAGAGAAAAGACAGACATGCATGAGGAAAGCAATGGTGGAAAGCAACACTTTGTAAAGGCAATCAGTTAGCTAACGGCACAAACAGAAAAATAGCCCAAGCTTCCAACTTCCCTTTAAGCCATCCACACACTAGCCAAAGCCATTCATCTAATTTCTAAGGCAGATTCCTAAACTGACACAGTTCAGACTGGGAATGCGATCAGCCATCAGGAGATAGGCATAAACCATATTTCCAGAATTATACTTATCAGGAGGAACCTATTTCGCTTCTTCTTCCTAAAATACATATAGATTCTTCCTCTCCTCCTTTCTAAACAAGCCAATCACTAGACTAGAGCCTGCAACCCAGTATGGCCATGACGCGCCACGGTGTGCAGACAATGGAATTCATGGTCAAGTGAGAGTAGACCTCTTCAGATCGCAGGACAACCAGGGACAGTCAGGGATGGTGGTGCTCCTGGGATGGTGATCTCTGGCTATGAGCAATCTTGTTTGGGACTCCTCATCCAAGTTGCTTCCCTGGAGACGGTGATTTACAAGCCATATCCCACACCCAGACAATGAGTATAGCCAAAGAGTTGCTCAAGCTGGTGGACATGGATTTGTTAGCCAGCTGTAGCACACACCACTACTCTATGAAGCTGCTGGAGGAGTTTCTGTTTGAGATGTCCAAAAAGACAGTTCACAGCCAAAGGTGCTGACAGCTTGAAGGAAAGAGGGAGGGGAGATCTTTGGAAGGAAAATGGCCCCAAGTCTTTGCCTTCACATACAACAGATATTTCTGTCTGCTGGCAACTGATGTATCCTTGTAGTAGTATACAAGGCAATCACCTGAAAAATATATGCATATACTGCTGTAGAGTTTCATCATTATTTTGAAATAATTGAAACTTTATTGACTTCTAAATTTGTTTATCCTAAGAATTTTTAACACTATATTTGTCATGAAAAGAGGGGGTTCTATTAAGTTTAAATTTCATTTTCAACTTCTGCAGTCTTGAATGGCTGTTTAAAAAGTCTAAAAAATTTTACTACCTATTGGGAGATAGTTTCTCACTAATTGAGACTATACAAGAATAGTAAAAGATCGAACATTAAAAGTCTTGATTAGAAATTACATATAGTTACTTCAAGCATAAGACCTAATATTAAAAAGTTACGTACATTCAAAAAGGAAATTAACAATTCCATTTACAATAGTAGGGAAAATAATGACAACCAAGAAGGCAAAGGTTTGTACACTGAACTAAAAAACTGCCAAAAGAAATTAGAGAAGATATAAATAAAAAGAAATACATGCCATGTTCAAGGATTGAAAGACCATATTGCTAAGATGACAATATTACCCAAAGCAATCTACAAATTTAAATACATTCTCCATCAAAATCCCAATGCCTTTTTTTTTGCAGAAATGAAAAACTCATCCTAAAATTCACAAGGAATTTCAAGGGACCTGGAATAGCCAAAATAATATTGAAAAAGAACAAAAACTGAAGAATCCATATATCCTAATTTCAAAACTTATGACAAAATTACAATAATGAAAACAAAGTGGTGCTGGCGTAAAGACTGACATACAGACCACTGGAATAGAATAGAGTCCAGAAATAAATCCTCTCTTAAATGGTCAAATAATTTTCAACAAGGGTGCCAAGACAATTCAGCAGAGAAAGGACATTCTTTTCAACAAATGGTGCTAGGAAAACTGGATATCCACATGCCAAAAAATGAAGTTGGACCTTCTCTTTATAACATATACAAAAATTAACTCAAAATGGATCAAAGACCTAAAACATAAGCGCTAAAACATAAAATACTTAGAGAAGACATAGGATAAATCTTCATGACTTTGGATTGGCGATAGATTCTTAAATATGACATCTAAAGCATGAGCCAAAAAGAAAAAGAAATTATTTTTCATGAAAATTAAAAACTTGTGAATCAAAGGGCCCTACTAGGAAAGTGAAAGATAACCTACAGAACATGAGAAAATATTTGCAAAACATATATCTGATAAGCGTTTACCATTCAAAATATATATAAAGAATTCTAAAAACTCAGAAAGAAAAATATAAACAACCCCAAGTTTTTTAAACAGGCAAAAAACTTTAACATTTCTCCAGAGAAGATATACAAATGGTCAATAAGCACATGAAAAGATACTCAACATCAGCAGCAACAAGATATCACTTCACATCTACTAGGATGGCTACAATTTAAAAAAAAAAATGAAAAATAACAAGTGCTGGTGAGAATGCAGAGAAATTGGAATCCTTGTACATTGCTGGTAGCAATGTGAAATGGTACAGCCACCATTCCTCAAAAAGTTAAACATATATAATTACCATTATAATCCAGCAATACATTTCTGGGTATATAACCAAAAGAACAGAAAGCAGGACTCAAACAGGTATTTGTTGTACACCTGTGTGCATAGTACCATTATTCACAACTGCCAAAAGATGGAGACAAGTCAAATGCCTATTGATATATGAAAGGATAAACAAAATAAGGTATGTACATATAAGGGAATATTATTCAGCCTTGAAAAGGAATGAAATTCTGATACATGAAACAACATGATCCCTGAAAATGTCATGCTAAATGAAATAAGCCAAACACAAAAGGGCAAATACTGCATTATTCCACTTATATGAGTTACCTAGAATAGTCAAGGGCGTCCCAGGTGGCCCTAGTGGTAAAGAATCTGCCTGTTAATGTGGGAGGACATGAGACGTGGGTTCAATCCCTGGGTTGAGAAGATCCCCTAGAAGTGGACCTGGCAACTCACTCCAGTACTGCAGCCTGGAGAATCCCATGGACAGAGGAGCCTGATGGGCTACAGCCCATAGTGCACAGTCAGACATGACCGAAGCAGCTTAGCCTGCACACACAGAATAGTCAAATTTATAAAGACAGGAAGTAGAACAACGGTAACTGAAGGCTGGAAGAGGGGTAACAGGAAGTCACTATTTAATGGGTTCAGTTCAGGTCAGTTCAGTCGCTGAGTCATGTCCAATTCTTTGTGATCCCATGAACTGAAGCACGCCAGGCTTCCCTGTCCATCACCAGCTCCGGGACCCTGCTCAAACTCATGTTCATTGGGTCAGTGATGCCATCCAACCATCTCATCCTCTGTCATCCCCTTCTCCTCCTGCCTTCAATCTTTCCCAGCATCAAGCTCTTTCCAAATGAGTCACTTCTTCACATCAGGTGGCCAAAGTACTGGAGTGTCAGCTTCAGCATCAGTAATTCCAATGAATATTCTGGACTGATTTCCTTTAGGATGGACTGGTTTCATCTTATTGCTGTCCAAGGGACTCTCAAGAGTCTTCTCCAACACCACAGTTCACAAGCATCAATTCTTCAGCACTCAGCTTTCTTTATAGTCCAACTCTCACATCCATACATGACTGCTCGAAAAAACCAAAGCTTTGACTTAGATGGACCTTTGTTGGCAAAGTAATGTCTCTGCTTTTTAATACGTGTCTAGGTTGGTCACAGCTTTCTTCCAAGGAGCAAACATCTTTTTATTTCATGGCTGCAGTCACCATCTGCAGTGATTTTGGAGCGCAAAAATATAAAGTCTCTCACTGTTTCCACTGTTTCCCCATCTATTTGCCATAAAGTGATGGGACCAAATGCCATGATCTTAGTTTTCTGAATGTTGAGTTTTAAGCCAATTATTTCACTCTCCTCTTTCACTTTCATCAAGAGGCTCTTTAGCTCCTCTTTGCCTTCTGCCACAAGGATGGTGTCATCTGCATATCTAATGTTATTGATTTTTCTCCCAGCAATCTTGATTCCAGCTTATGCTTCATCCAGCCCAGCATTTCACATGATGTACTCTGCATATAAGTTAAATAAGAAGGGTGACATATACAGCCTGGATGCACTCCTTTCCAGCTTTGGAACCAGTCTGTTGTTCCCTGTCCAGCCCTAACTGTTGCTTCTTGACCTGCATACAGATTTCTCAGGAGGCAGGTCAGATGGTCTGGTATTCCCACCTCTTTAAGAATTTTCCACAGTTTGTTGTGATCCACACAGTCAAAGGCTTTGGCATAGTCAATAAAGCAGATGTTTTTCTGGAACTCTCTTGCTTTTTCAATGATCCAATAGATACTGGCAATTTGATCTCTGGTTCCTCTGCCTTTTCAATTTGGGATGATGAAAAAGTTCTGGAGATGGATAGTGGTGATGGATGCACAAGGTGAATGTGCTTAATGCCACTGAAATCATACACTTAAATATGGTTAAAATGGTAAGTTTATGTGCATTTTCCACAATAAAAAAATTAGAAAGTGAAAGTGTTAGTTGCTCAGTTGTTTCCAACTCTTTGTGACCCCATGGACTGTAGCCCGCCAGGCTCCTCTATCCATGGAATTTTCCAAGCAATAGTACCAGAGTGGGTAGCCACTCCTTTCTCCAGGGGATCTTCCTAACCCAAGGATTGAACCCAGATCTCCTGCACTGGCAGGCAGATTCATTACCATCTGAGCCACCAGAGAAGCCAAAGTTAAATATATGCCAGAATCATGCAACAACATGAGAGAATCTCAAAATCATCATGCTGAGCAAACACAGTTTTACACAAGAGACAACCAACTGTATGATTCCATTTACATGAATTTAAATCTATAATCTATGTTACTAATCCAAGGTGAAAACTAGGACAGTAGTCTTTGGGGAATGTAGGAAGAATCATCTGGAAAGAGACTTGAAACGGCTTTTTAAGATTATGGAAATGTTCTATATTTGATTGAGGTTTAGATTACACAAGTGTACACACATTAAAATTTTTCAAATGGGACTCAAGTTTTCCATTTCACCGTGCATAAATTTTACATACAAAAGAACCATAAACTAATATTGAACACTAATTTTAGGGGTGATACATATCTCATCAATGTCTACAGCTAATACTCTGAAATGTATAAAAATAAAATGGATTGATGGATGAATGGTGAGATGGACAGAAGAACAAGAAACATGAAAAAGCAAATGGAGCAAAATACTAATGACTGTGAAATCCTGGCGATGGGTATATATGTGTTTACCACAGTTTTTTTTTTTCCCCTCTTGGCCACACAGTATGTGGAATCTCAGCTCCCTGATCAGGGATCAAACTCACATCCCCTGCCATCAGAAGCATGGAGTCTTAACCACTGGACTGCCAGGGAAGTCCCACCACACAGTTCTTTTAACTTTCCTATGTGTTTAAATGTATGCATTAAAAAATGCTTTGATGGAGGGACTTATGTATAAGGAAATGATATCATGTTTCTCTGCATCTGTGGAGCTTTCCTAGCCTCCTGCGTACTAAAGGACAGATAACAAATCACTATCATCACATCTAGAATAAATCCCTGGTCATCTGATGATCTTTTGACCACTATCCTGAGATCCCATGCACTACCAGTCAGACCCCTCCGGGACCTCTGCTTCACCCTCCTGTCCAGAATGTGCTAAACCTCATCTTCCTACCTCTCCTTACCCCATTACAGTATGGATCAGTCTTCCTAGCAACACCACAATCAATACAAGCGTTCCACTTGTCTTCCAATCTCCCATCTTTTTCTAACATAAAAAAGGGTTTTGGATGAATGCAATTTGGTTCCTGCCCAGCTGTCCAGCCTCATCTCATATTACCATGCTCTAGGCATTGCAATGTTTTTTATATAGTTCTGCACCTTTGTGCATCGGAGAAGGCAATGGCACCCCACTCCAGTACTGTTGCCTGGAAAATCCCATGGATGGAGGAACCTGGTGGGCTGCAGTCCATGGGGTCGCAAAGAGTTGGACACGACTGAGCGACTTCACTTTCACTTTTCACTTTCATGCATTGGGCAAGGAAATGCAACCCACTCCAGTGTTCTTGCCTGGAGAATCCCAGGGATGGGGGAGCCTGGTGGGCTGCCGTCTATGGCGTCGCAGAGTCAGACATGACTGAAGCGACTTAGCAGCAACAGCAGCAGCACCTCCGTGCATGCTGATTATTCGACTGTGAAAATCTTTTCTCCTCTTATCTATCTACCCACCCCTTTTCTTCTCCAAAAGTTACAGCTTTGTTTCCCCGATCATAGCTTTCAATACTTCAGATTCTAATTTTCTGTTTAGTCTCACACTCTGGGCTGTAAACTTCTGGAAGAAAAAGACTGCTTCTTATTCATTTAAAAAATTCCCAATGCTAAAAGAATCTGAAAAATTACACACACACACACACTCACACATCTATAAACATACATATACTGAGGCCCATGTGGCTCAGTGGTAAAGAATCCACCTGCCAATGCAGGAGAATGAATTTGATCTCTGGGTCAGGAAGATTTCCTAGAGGAGAAAATGACAACCCACTCCAGTACTCTTGCTTGAAAAACCCCATGAACAGAGGAGCCAGGCGGGGTACAGTCCATGAGGCTGCAAAGAGTCAGACACAACTGAGCAGCTGAGCATGCAGGCATACATATGTATAATCTGAATCATTTTGCTGTACTCCTAAAACTGACATAATATTTTGAATCAACCATACTTCAATCAAAAAACTTCCCAGTGCTTTATATAATAGATACTTACATTATTATTAAGTAAATGTTGAATGATTATACCAAAGACATGAAACCTAAAGAGAAGAGACTAATAACCTAAGACTCTAATAAAACAACACTAGGGAGAGCCCCTGGAGAAGGAAACAGCAACCCACTTCAGTCTTCTTGCCTGGAAAATCCCATGGACAGAGGAGCCTGATGGGCTACACTCCATGGGATCACAAGAGTCAGACATGACTTAGTGACTAAACCACCACCTCCAATAAAATAAAAAGGAAACATTGCCAAAAAAGGAAAACAGAAAAAGAGAACACAAAGGGAAACAAATGCCACGAAGTGGCTTGTTGCAAGTATATATTACACAGATCAAAGGCATTTCAGGAACTTAAGAGCTGAAAGTCCATTTATCAGATCCTCACTGGACTGCAAAACTGCATATGGTATTATTAATGTAGTGTATGAAGCAGGAAGCAAATAAGAGTGGCTCATGCAATGAAGAGCAAAAGTATGAATCTCCTTTCATTATGAAGAGTTATCATCACACATTACAATCAGCATCTACTGAGCAGTACTTTTCCATTTGGTTTCTATTCTCACTCTCTTTCCTGGAGGAAACTCTGAAAGGCCCAGGGAAGGTACAGGAAGCTGTCAATTCCCTTTTTATCCAATCACACAGTGCTCCATGCCGGGCTGGACGAAGCACAAGCTAGAATCAAGATTACTGGGAGAAAAATCAATAACCTCAGATACGCAGATGACCCCATGCTTATGGCAGAAAGCGAAGAGGAACTAAAGAGCCTCTTGATGAAAGTAAAGAGGAGAGTGAAAAAGTTGGCTTAAAACTCAACATTCAGAAAACTAAAATCATGGCATTCAGTCCCATTGCTTCATGGCAAATAGATGGGGAAACAATGGAAACAGTGATAGACTTTATTTTGGGGGGGCTCCAAAATCACTGCTGGAGAAGGCAATGGCACCCCACTCCAGCACTCTAGCCTGGAAAATCCCATGGATGGAGGAGCCTGGTGGGCTGCAGTCCATGGGGTTGCTAAGAGTCGGACACAACTGAGTGACTTCACTTTCACTTTTCACTTTCATGCATTGGAGAAGGAAATGGCAACCCACTCTAGTGTTCTTGCCTGGAGAATCCCAGGGACTGAGGAGCCTGGTGGGCTGCCGTCTATGGGGTCACACAGAGTCGGACACAACTGAAGCGACTTAGCAGCAGCAGCAGCAGCAAAATCACTGCAGATGGTGACTGCGGCCATGAAATTAAAAGATGCTTGTTCCTTGGAAGAAAAGCTATGACCAACCTAGACAGCATATTAAAAAGCAGAGACATTACTTTGCCAACAAAGGTCCATCTAGTCAAGGCTATGGTTTTTCCAGTAGTCATGTATGGATGTGAAAGTTGGACCATAAAGAAAGCTGAGTGCCAAAGAATTGATGTTTTTGAACTGTGGTGTTGGAGAAGACTCTTGAGAGTCCCTTGGACAGCAATGAGATGAAACCAGTCCATCCTAAAGGAAATCAGTCCTGAATATTCATTGGAATGACTGATGCTAAAGCTGAAACTCCAATACTTTGGCCACCTGATGCAAAGAGGCAACTCATTGGAAAAGACCCTGATGCTGGGAAAGATTGAAGGTGGGAGGAGAAGGGGATGACAGAGGATGAGATGGTTGGATGGCATCACCCACTTGATCAACAGGAGGTTGAACAAGCTCCAGGAGTTGGTTGAGCAAGCTCCAGGAGTTGGTGATGGACAGGGAGGCCTGGCATGCTGCAGTCCATGGGGTCGCAGAGTTGGACACGACTGAGCAACTGAACTGAACTGTCTAAAAAGCCAAGTAGGACTTTTTCAGTGAATTCATTGGCTTGGGTTCAGTCAATTCATTTGGCCAAACACCTTATGTCTTTCCTCCTGTACTAAAGTCCTGGATACAACATGATACCCTAATGTAAAAAAGTGTATTTTATACTCTTTATCATCTTTCCTCCCATGCTACACCTTATGACTGAGTGGCTAAGTACAGTATACACCTTACCTATGATTAAAAGTTTCTCTTAATGCACTTTTTGTTCAAAATGCACACAAACATAAACTGCTTATTGTTGTATTGTTTCATATTAAAGGTCACCTCTCCAACTAGAAGGTATACAATTTTGGGGAATAGTGATGGACAGTGTGTGTCCCCAGGAGTGCTTAATACAATGATAAGTGCAATTACTTGCTTAACAATATACTTGTTAACTAGTGTATTGATGGAACTTCTAAAGCAGTTTCTGTGGTTTCAAAAAGCATTAAAGAATTTGGTTCCAACCAGAGAACTGGACTCCGCAGAGACGGAAGAATTCCAAACAGCCTAACACTCTCCAAAGGACCTCCAGGACCGTCTGGGTTTCCAAATGACTTGTTGGAGACACTTCTGGCACCTCGCTTGGCACCCTGCATCCACCTGCTCCTGTCCTCCACCACCTCCGTGGACTGCCAACAGCGTGCCACCCAAGTGTGCTCTCACAGCTGCCCCAACCCACTGATATGCAATCAACTCTATTCACAGTCTGAAAGGGTAAACACCATGTGGTCGCTAATGTTCATATAATTAGACACTCTTGCTCACAAGGACTGGAGCACATGCGTCTTTTTTGCATATTACATGAGAATAATGAGAATATTCTCGGGCTTGGGACATGCTCGTGTTTATAATAAACTCATTCACTCTATACAAATAACAGAAAATGAATCTGAACAGCCTAAAATTAGCTGAAAATCAATACTACTTTTAACAACTAAAATATAAAAAATACCACACGAAACTAGTGTCTGTTAATTTTATTCACTGTATGGAATGTGCAGGTGACTGAATCACAGTATGAGCTCTATAGGAGCTCACAAATTTGTTAAGAAATTGCAAAATTTACAAAGTTAAAATATATGCAAAGGGATGTCTGACAAGAAAAAAAAATTGTTCTAAATGTTATTCTCTTCACTGAAGACAGAGGCCTCATGTAAAGGTTAAAATATTTTGCAGACATACTTAACAGCATCATCAACTGAGAAAACGCAATAAGAATAAAGTTCCTGTAAATATGGACCTCTTTATTTTAGTATAGGACTCTGCTGCCAATAATGGAAAACCAAAATAATACTATTTAAATAACATAGAGGTTTATGTCTCCCGTGTAATTATAAGCAGTGCAGAACTGGCACAGTGGCGTCCCAACCTATCAGGAGCCCAGGTCTCTTGGGTCTTGTGGCTCTGCCATTCTCACCATGCCACTTCTACCTCATGATCCAAGATGATTGCTTCAGCTCCAGGATCACACCCTCCTTCCAGCCAGCAAGAGCGAGAACAAAGGGCATGTTCTCTCCCTTCACATTTATCTGAGTGTCAGAGTCAGAATGACCCAGGTTCTAGCTGTGGTCTGACCGGTTTTACCAGCTGTGTGACCCAGGGGGTGGTTATTCCATCTCTGTAAACATCAGCTTTCCAGAAGCAGGACACAGTGCTTCTGCTTAAACTTCATTAATCAAAACTTGGTTATAAAACTTGGTTCTGGCAAAGGAAGCCAGAAAACGTTGCTAATTATTTTGGAGAGTAATATGTCTTGTAGGTACCGTGGAAAATGGTGGAATGGGAAACCAGAGATCTCAGTCACACAATTCCTTTCTAAAAATATTAATGAGAAAAAATACTCTTACACTTTGGGGAAAGAGAGAGAAATATTATGTGCAAGACATACGGATTCTTTCATCTATAGATAATGCTTGGTGAGCCGATGAATTTGAGGATCTGGTTACAAACTGGTCATGACTGAAAGCTGCACAGGGCTCAGAGGCAATCTGGATGATTTTAGGCTGGCAAGGTTTCATGGAGATGAGCTGGACCTGGAAGAATGCCCAAGATTGTGAAATGGATGGGGGAGAGCAACTGAGACAAAACTCAACAGTAAACCCAAGGAGGCAAGCAGCGCAGTTTGGCTGGAGCAGAGGGCATGTGGAAGCATTTTATAAACCAAAGACACTTTGAACATTGTCTTCATCACATAGACAGTATTGGGAGATAAGGTTAAAGAAGGTTGAAAAGTTGCAGAAAAGATTCTGCATGCTAAAGGGAGGCTTCTGACATTCCAGCTCTGCCAGTTACTACAAGTGTGGCCCCAAGCCAAGTCAGTGAGCCTCTGTGAACACCGACATCCTCATCTGTGAGAGGTGAGTGTTAGTCACTACCGAACAGGCTTGTTCTGAGGTTTAAATACCACCGTGCAATCAGCATTCAGTAAACAGTAGGTTAAAAAGAAAGCTCTGAGCAATTGAGTAACATGGCAATTTCTTATAGAGTTAATAGCAATTTGATAGCCAAGGTAGCAGAGATGGGAGAAGGAAAAATCCTAAAGGTGGAGCTAAGTCATAGCAAGAAATTCAGGTTGTGCACAGGAGTTGGCTCTTTGTGCCTCAGGCAAAGAAAAACTGCAGTTGGCAAAGGGAACACTGGAGGCAGTGATATCAGCTAGGACTACTGCCAAAGTCTGTGCTCAGGGATGAGGGCCTGAATAAGACAGTAGCTGTGAGGATGGAGAAAAAGATTTGGCTATGAAAGGAATTTGGGAAATGACTACAGGTGGGAGGTGAAGAAAAGGGAAGAAAGGTTCTGACTTGAGTGTTTGAATGGCCAGTGGCACCATTACCTGAAATAAGAAGAGGAAAAAAGACAGAATAGGTGGTGATTAGTTCACTTCACACTACGGAAGTGATGCAGGGACATCTAGATGATGAAGTCACCCAGTAACCCAGTAGACATAGAGTTCTGACATCATAAGAGGAGTGTAGACGAGAGGTGTGTAGGTTTAGGAGTCCTGTGAAATAAGGGTGGTGGAAGCCATAGGAGAAGAGGAGTTCTCCCAGAGAATCCTGAAGAAAGTGTATACTTTGATGGGTAAGAAAAAAGAGAAGCCAGGAAGGGAGGACATGAGAGATGGGAGAACTGGGAGACAGTGGAATTAAAAAAAAAAAAATCAAGAGAAAGAGGAATGGCTAACAGAATTTTCAAGATGGCCTCATTAAACTGCCATAAGCTGGGGAAAGACGTGGAGAGGTCAGCAGGCAATTCAAATGTTGAGGGTAACACCTGTGAGAGACTTTGTGCTGGAGTTATATGGGAAAAGGTTATTTCGAAAAAATGCTTACCTCTTGCCTGCGTGAAGAACAGTTCAGGAAGCAGCTTAAAGAAATCTGCTACTACCCAGAGTGATGCCAAGGCAACAGGAAGATTGTTGGAGTTTCTGGCACACTATTTGTGCCTCTGTTTTGGTCTCCCTCAGTGATGGACCCAAGATCTGGAAAGTGCTAGCAGACGCAAGGTAGCAGAGAGCCTCTACTCTCAGCCCCTACTAGACTATGAACTTTCTGAGACTTATCCTTAGCATCTAGCACCACACTTGAATATAGAGGCACTCATGTTTGCTGAGTAAAAAGCCAAAAGCAAATAAGAGAAGTGACCAACAAGAGAGTAAAGTGCTGTAGGACATAAGCAAATAATGTAGAGAAGTCATTAGAACTCTTGGAATCAAGCCTCTGTATGTAGAGAAGTCATTAGAACTCTTGGAATCAAGCCTCTGTACGAATGAGGCTTTGCTGCCTCCTATCTTAATGCATTACCTGGGACAAGTTCCTTAAATACACAGAGGGAATCACAGTAGAACCCACTAGTCTAGAAACAGCACTCACCTAAATGACAACAGATATAATGTACTTGGCCAAGTAGTTATTACCCCTCAACTCTCCATAAGTCTGAGCTGAGACTATCTGGTACATTTTCAAAAGAACTATAACTGTAAATAGACCTTGTGTTAATCAATGCCACCTACTAAGGTTTACTGTAACCAGGAACTGCTCAGCCCCAACACAATAAAACCATGGAGATGAATCTACTCTCATGGAGTCATCAACAAACTTAGCAAAGTTGAATGAGGCCATTTATATAAAAGAACTTTTAACAATGAACAGCATCCACCATGAAAAATCAGTTGGTCCCGTCTTAAAATACCTGTTGAAGAATAAATTCTTGAATCTAGCACCATTGTTATGAAACCAAAGCTTATATTATAACTCATTTGGCAAAAATAAAGGAAAAGAAACATCATTTCAAAAAAGTGATCTATGATTTGCTATTTTTAAAAAGCCAAAAAAGAAGTAGCCCTCCAAATTCTACTTACAAATCCTTCTTCTGTAATAGTTGGTGGCTCTGAAACAAAATAAAATATTACATTATCTCACTCAAATCTGATTTCCTTTTAAAGTAAATGAAATAATTTGAGGCAGTACTCAGCCCTGCATTATACGTGGGCAAGCTCAGTAAAACTCTTGGCCCTCTGTTCGGTCTCTGCACATGGATTGAATTTGAAGTTGGAATTCAAGGTGGAAGTGGGGAGAAAAGGCCTCTGGAATCCAGCTTGGTCACTAATCGACTGCGACCCCCAGAGTCAACCTTAAGAGATGGAGGCCTCCATGACTCCCGCTGCAAAACGGAGAATTAAGATAAAATAAGACGGTGCCAACGAGGCACTGGAAAAGGGGGGTGGCGGGTTAAATTCCTTACAAAATGCGGTTGAGAGGGCTCTTGGGTCTGTGCTACCAAGGTTAGGAAGAGGGGTCGCCCGGGGGGCAAAAGGAAGCCCAGAGGCGGTGCGCGGTGGAGCCGCCCCGCGCGCCCCGGCCCCGACCCCGGCCGCCCCACCTACCGACGGTGAGCCGCCTCTCGGGCATGCCGCCGCCCGCGCCCCGCGCCCCCGGCACCCGCGCGAGCCGTCAGGACGCCACGAGCGCGGGCCGTCGGGCTCCGGGAACGGCCGCCGACGCGGAGCGGCGCGCGCAGCCCCGGGCGGCCTGGCCGCTGTGGCCCTAGCGCGGCTCGAGTTGCTATGGAGCTGAGACAATGCAGGCGCCGAGCGGCGGCCTGTCACGCGCCTTTCGGGGGCTGGGGGGGTGCCCCCCGAGCCGAGGAAGGGACGCAGGCCACCCCGGTCCGTGGGCCAGGGCCCTGCGCCGCCGCCAACGGCTTACGGGACGACGCGCGCCCCGACCCCGCCACCCCGGGGCCCTGGAGACGCGTCGCCCTGCGAACTCAAACCTGCCGGGGCCTCGTTACTATGGCGACCGCGGCTCAGGCTGGTTCTCCCCGCTCGGTCTACAGTAAGACAAGACCCGCTTCGAGCGGGTGCCGGACGTGGAGGCCATACGGGCCGGTCCTGAAAAGAGGAGGAAGACGAGCTGTCTTGGTACTAAAGGAGCTCTTGAGCGCATTCACAGTTATATGAATGCCTGTGTAAAAAGTTAAGTGTTCCCGTACTTTTAGGAACCAGATCTCCCCCCAAGTTTTTGCTCCAATCGGTTAGGGCAGCCCAGTTCTCAAGATGGTTATTAAGATAAATTTTTACAATTACCAGAGGAGACATGAAAAGGAGACAGTAAACAGGGTGCCCAGACTGTGTGTGCCCGGAAAAGTTATGACAGAAGAGTTTAAGAGTGAAATTTGCAAAAAAGAACAGTATTTATAATTAGGGGGAAATGAGCATTTTTCACAATGTCGTGGCTCAAAGTTCCTTCCCAGACTTCTCCCCCTGGATGTGCCCAAATCAAAATGTCCAAAAGGAAATTCACATTATCCCCCACTTCTTGTTTTCAAATTCCATCTTCCTCCATAAATTCTATATTCAGTAAGTGGTACCTTCATCCACTAAGTGACTCAAAGCCAGAAACACCACATTCACTCAGGAACTCACTGGTTCCTGCCAAGTCTACCTTAAAGTGTTTCAGGAATCTGGAATCTTTTCTGTCTTGTAACAACCAGAGTCCTAGCACAGCCTGCCGTTTGGACTGTTGTGAAAACTTCCTAACTTGTTTCTCAGTCATTGCTTCCAGCGAAGTTCCCCTTAAATCCATTCTCTGAGATGAAAGCAAAATTATCCAAATGCAAATTTGACCTCCTTGAATCCTGTGGCTCCATTTTTGCCTCCTAGGGCCTGCAGGCACCCCACTCCAGTACTTTTACCTAGAAAATCCCATGGATGGAGGAGCCTGGTAGGCTGCAGTCCATGGGGTCGCTAAGAGTTGGACACGACTGAGCGACTTCACTTTCACTTTTCACTTTCATGCATTGGAGAAGGAAATGGCAACCCACTCCAGTGTTCTTGCCTGGAGAATCCCAGGGATGGGGAAGCCTGGTGGGCTGCCGTCTATGGGGTCACACAGAGTCAGACACGACTGAAGCGACTTAGCAGCAGCAGCAGCAGCAGGACCTGCAGGTGTGTGAGTGCTTAAGCAAACAAGAGTGACAATGGGTGCTAGTCCTGCAAGAAACTATAACACCTGCTTAGTTATATTTATTGCCTTTTCAATAGGACAGGGAAAGGACCAAAAAAAAAAAAAGGCAATAAATCACTAACTTGGCCAAACAAAATCAGCAGGCTAGATGAAGTCAAGGGAGTAAAGGAGAATGGAAAGGGGACATGTGAGGGACAAATCACCAAGGGCTTTCTTAGCCCTCGTAAGAACTCTAGTGTTCATTCTGAGTGAAATTCCAACTATAGGAGTTTTGAATAAAGAAGTACACAATTTTACTTTTATTTGAAAATGATCATTCTGAGTGCCGTGCAGAGAATGCGGATGGGCCAAGCAGTAGCAGGCAAGAGCAGGTGGCTCAGAGCAGGACCACAGCAGTAACAGGTTTGAGATGGACTCAGATTCGGTATATATTTTAACAGTAGGGCTAAGAGGATTCCCTGACAAAGTGGATGTGGGAATGAAAATAGCTGAGAATAACTTGAAGGTTTTTGCCATGAGCAGCCAAGAGGATGGAGCTGCTGTGCGTGGACGACAGGTGGGAGAGAGGTTAAGAAGCCTATTAACCATCCAAGCAAAGATTTTGAGTTTGCAGTTGATATAGAAGCCTGGAATTTGGGAGATGTAAGTTGGAAAGTTGACATACAAACAGGCTTGTCAGGCATTTGCTTGCACTGATTGTTTTGTCACCAGGGAAGTCCTTCTCTTTATCAGGCTCAATTTTCTCATTCTTTAATACCTTCCTGTGAGTTCCTTTCATTGGCCTCTCCTCTCCTGTATATTTAGTACAGAGTCATGTCTTAAACTTGGAGAAGGCAATGGCAACCCACTCCGGTACTCTTGCCTGGAAAATCCCATGGAGGGAGGAGTCTGGTATGCTGTAGTCCATGAGGTCGCTAAGAGTCAGACACGACTGAGAGACTTCACTTTCACTTTTCACTTTCATGCATTGGAGAAGGAAATGGCATCCCACTCCAGTGTTCATGCCTGGAGAATCCCAGGGACAGAGGAGCCTGGTGGGCTGCCATCTATGGGGTCGCACAGTGACTTAGCAGCAGCAGCAGCATGCCTTAAAGGGACACAGGCTACTCTCAGTGCCACTCACCAGACAGTGAACTCCTGGGGATGAAGGCGATTCGTGTCCTTATAACAACCTCCCCACCCAGCACCCACTACTGAGTGCTGCTGTGCTCGGTACATATTTGTTGAAATAGCTTCTCTTTACTGCAGTTATTCTTCACTGTGCCCTACTCATAGACAGGATTTGTTAATTCCTGTTTTAGACAGCTATACTGATGAGAAGCCAATAATTTGTTTTAATATTAAGTGTGACTAACACAGTGCACACATTGTGAGCCTTTAACAATAACCATAAGAGATTGATATTATCCTCAACAATTTAAGAAACTGGGACTTAGAGAGACATAAAATTTGCTCAAAGACAAAGCTTCAAAGTGTTGAATCCACCAGCTGATCCAGGTCTGTCTAATTCAAAGCCTCTACCAGATTTTGCAGCTTCTCTAAAAATAATCGTCAGAGATTTTAAAAACAGCATAAGAATCATAAAAATAGTAACTTGAACCCAAATGCTTAGGTTATAAGCTATTTTAACATTTTGATGATTTTTTCTGATAACAATTTTGAGATGTAATTCACAAATAATATTCACCTATTAAACTGTATGATTCAGTGGTTTTTAGGATCTTCAGTTGTGCAACTGAAGAGGGAATTCATAGGGCCTGGACTCCATCTTAGGCCTGTTCATGCTGATCATGCTTGGCCACCTCTCCAATGGACTCTGAACTCTGTGTTTAGTGCCTATGGAAACAACAACAGAAGGATAAGATCCCCTCCAGACAGGCCATAAATTTTTCTGTACCTATTGGAGTGTAACCTCAGGCTTATTGATTATTGGCCAATTGTTTAACTGTTTGAGCACATAACACATGAATGATGGGGTTATCGGGATTGTATTTACCCTTCCTTTGTTTATGTAAGTCTCAAGGAATTTGGAGTGGTGGGTTCAGACACGTACACATGGGGTATAAAAGATTCTCACAAATGCTGGTCGGGGTCCTTGGCTAAGAGGAGACTCTGCCTTGGGCCCGCCGGTGTAATAAACTGCACTTCACTATCTGCGTTGTCCTTCTGAGTGAGTTTCCCGGAAAGCGTGGCTACAACACAGCCATCACCACAGTCAATTTTAGAACATTTTCACCACCTCATATCCTCTACCTCATACCCATATTATCCCATCCCCACCCAAACCCTATGTACCGACTACCTTCTGTCTCTATGTATTAATAATTGTATCTTCTGGACATTTCATATAAATGGAATCACAGAACACACCACATGCTGGTCTTTTATGACTGGTTCCTTTCACTTAGCATAATCATGTTTCTAAGATACATCGATGTTGTGGCATGAACCAGTTCTTCATTCCTTTGTGTTGCTGAATAATATTCAGTTGTATGGATGTACCGCAATTTGTCCATTCCATCAGTTGATAGACATTTGGATTGTTTGCTTTTTAGCTATTATAAATAATGCTGCTTATGTGCATTTGTGTACAAGTTTTTGTGTGGACATATGTCTTCATTTCTCTTGGATATATACCTAGGAGTGGAATTGCTGGTAATGTGGTAATTCTGTTTATTTGGCAACTCTAATTTTCAAGGAACTACAAGTCTTCCAAACTGACTGTACCATCTTATATTACCACCAGCAATGGAGATTTCTGATTTACCACATCTTAGCACTAACATTGTTATCATCTGTCTTTTTGAGTCTAGCCATCCTACTGGGTGGGCTTCCCGGTGGCTCAGTAGTAAAGAATCTGCCTGCCAATGCAGGAGACATAGGCTCGATCCCTGGATCAGGAAGATCTCCTGGAGAAGAAATGCCATTCTTAGGCTACAATCCATGGGGTCCCGAGAGAGTCGGACACAGTTTGGCAACTAAATAACAATCCTATAAAAACTTGAAAAAAGCAAAAAAAAACAAAACAAAACAAAACAAAAAAAAACAATCCTACTGGGTTTGAAGTGGTATCTCATTGTGGTTTTGATTTGTATTTCTCTGATTATTATATTTTACCTACTCTTAACACATTTTATTATGTTTCTGCCCTCCCCCCTCAACTAGCTAGATTTTCCAAAAAGGGCTTTTTCAATGACTGCTGCTGCTGCTAAGTCGCTTCAGTCTTGTCCGACTCTGTGCGACCCCAAAGACGGCAGCCCACCAGGCTCCTCTGTCCCTGGGATTCTCCAGGCAAGAACACTGGAGTGGGTTGCCATTTCCTTCTCCAATGCAGGAAAGTGAAAAGTGAAAGTGAAAAGTGAAAGTGAAGTAGCTCAGTCGTGTTCAACTCTTAGGGACCTCATGGACTGCAGCCTACCAGGCTCCTCCATCCACGGGATTTTCCAGGCAAGAGTACTGGAGTGGGGTGCCATTGCCGTCTATATGATTGTTGAAAACCAAAGCAGTTCAAAGTCACAAGTTTATAATAACTGTATCTACATAAATGGATTGTTTTTATTCTCTTCTGATTCTGAACATATTCTAAGAGAATTAGAAGGGTGCGTTTGAGATAAATTTACTAAAATTGACTCTGTAGTACACCTAAAGGCAGTTTGGGGAAACCTCGGAGAGCATCTCAGATAGTCTCCCTGCTAAACAGCTAAAACTGTGATTCAACTGTGGAACAGGACAGAAGTGATATCATGTTAAAGTGCTGTAGACCAAAAAAAAATAAAAATGATGAGCTTTCCAAATATGAAGCCCAAACCAAATGTCATGAGGGCTGATCTGAACTGCAAGGATTCATTTGCTCAGAGTGAGAAATGACAGGGATTTACCCAGTGATTTTCACATGTACTGCTGGAGATCCTGGAGTATATGTGTGTGCGTACACATCTCCTTGACAACCAACAGCAGATTTTTCAGGTATCCTACCTGTTTGGTGCCTGTTTACATGTATTGATCCTACCTTGGGTTTGGTGTGGTAGGGTCAAACTTAAGCCTAGTTCCAGATCTTTCTAAATGTGAACAGGAATAGCATCAAAGAATGAAATTCATATTATTATTGTGATTTTAATTTTTGATAGTAATGAAATATTTCATAGAGAGTCTGAATGTAACAAATGGACCATGGCCAGATCATATATGACAACAGAACTCTTAAAACCTCTGAAGTAACCAGCCTGGGAAGCAAAGCTGCAACTTCTGCAGCAATAGGTCCCACATGGTCAGGACTTCGTGGGTAATGGCCAATTTCTCTTATTTTTACCCCCACTTCCAACTCAGAACCAACCAGGGAAAACCAAATATGCTTCCCTAACTAGTAACATAGTGTGCCTGCTGGATCCTAGATGGCCCGCTTCCAGCTCCCCCTGCCAACAACCTCCGATCGGCGCGTACCTGAAGTCTTCCCCTTCTTTCACTACGCCGCTTTCCCACTCCCTTGCCTGCCTTTGAGCCACTGCCACATGCAAGTGATGGTGGCTGACTCCTTGGCTGTAACAAGCTCTGAATGAACAGCCTTTGTTCTCATTTGGGTTGTTTTCATGTATTTCTGCATAGCGAAACTATATCCTTAATTTTTACATGAATCATTTTTATTCCTAAATAAATGAACCAGAATGACAGGATAATGCAAGTAGGATTGTTTTCCTAGGAGCTGGATGGCAACTCAACACCCAATGATATGTGACAGCAGCTCCAATCCCGGAAGTAACTGCGGTTGTGGCAAAGAGATCAGAAACACAGGTTATAAAATTTACATAGTCTCTTTCCATTCTCTTTGATAATCACTGACTCTTTCCCTTTTGTGAAATTACATATCTTGTCTGTATTGGCTAACAACCCACTCCATATCACATTTAACTAGAAAACAGCGCTCTTTTTTTCTATTTCTTCACTTAACAGTTCATAATTTTTTGAAGAAGGAACATATTTAGTTTAATACAGTCATTAGGCAATTTCTTAACTTATCCAAGATAACTACCATCTGGACCTGCTGGTTTAGATTTATTCTAATTGTCAATATATTCCATTACATGACTTTGTTTCTGTCACAAACTGATGAGATAATTCAATTTTTTAACCCTCTCCTAAAGTTTGAAAACTCTAATATTGCTCTAGGATTTTGTAATTTTTACAGATAAAGAATACATTACTTTTACTTTTTCTCCTCATTTTTTTCTCCCCTACTCTACTTTTCTTTAAAAATGAATTTCTTTGAGCTCCAAGGGATTTTTTGACCTATGTGAGCCTCTCCTGTAGGCCCAGAACCTAGAACAAAGCCTGCCACGATACAGTAAATACTCAATAAATATGTGTTAGATTAGCAAATTACATTTAATGAAGAAGTAAAGATTATATTATTGGAAGTTATAAAAAATGAGATACCACCACATCTCATCAAAAGGTCAAAATCCAAACACAGACAACACCAAATGCTGGAGAGGATGTGGAGCAACAGGAACTAACCACAAAATTGCTGGTGAGGTAGCAAAATGTTATAGCCACTTTGGGAGACTGTTTGGTGGTTTCTTATAACACTAAACATACTCTTACCATATGACCCCAACAACTGTGCTCCCTGGTATTTACCCAAAAGAGGTGAAAACTTGTATCCACACAAAAACCTTCACATGGATGTTTATAGCAGCATTATTCATAACTGGAAAAACTTGGAACCAACTAAGATGCCCTTCAGTAGCTAAACAGATGAATTCTGGTGCATCCAGACAGTGGAATATTATTGAGTGTTAAAAAGAAATGCAAATTGCAAAAAATTGCAAAGAGTCAGGCACAGTTGAGCAACTAACACTACTACTAAAAAGAAATGAGCTATCAAGCCACAAAGACATGTTACTAAGTAAAAAGCCAATCTGAAAAAGGTTACAGACCGTATGATTGCAATCACAGGATGTTCTAGAAAAGTCGAAACTATGTAGACAGTAAAAAGATTGGTGGCTGCTAGAGATCAGTGGCAAGAGAGATGAATAGGCAGAGCACAGAGGACCTTTAGGGCAGTGACAATACTCTGCATGATATTATAATGGTGGATACAAGTCATTATGGAGAAGGCAATGGCATCCCACTCTAGCACTCTTGCCTGGAAAATCCCATGGATGGAGGAGCCTGGTGGGCTGCAGTCCACGGGGTCACTAAGAGTCGGGCACGACTGAGCGATTCACTTTCACTTTTCACTTACATGCATTGGAGAAGGAAATGGCAACCCACTCCAGTATTCTTGTCTGGAGAATCCCAGGGACAGAGGAGCCTAGTGGGCTGCCATCTATGGGGTGGCACAGAGTTAGACACAACTGAAGCAACTTAGCAGCAGCAGCAGCACAAGTCATTATACATTTGTCCAAATGCACAGAATATACAATACCAACAGAGAACCCTAAGATACACTATTGACTTTGGGTGATCATAAAGTGTATATGTAGGTTCATCAGTTACAACAAATGAACCACGCTGGTGGGGATGTGGATAAATGGGGTGGCTATGAAGGTGTAGGGACAGGGAGTCTATGGGAAATCTCTGTACTTCCTCTTAATTTTGCTGTAAATCTAAAACTGCTCTTTAAAAAAGTCTGTTAAAAACAGTTGTAAAGAACTTTGGTCAAAATAAAAGATCTCTTCATTTTTTTTAAATTGAAGTATACTTAATTGACAATATCAATACTATACTTGGCTTCCTGGGTGGCTCAGATGGTAAAGAATCCTCCTGCAATGCGGGAGACCTGGGTTCTATGCCTGGGTTGAGAAAATCCCCTGGAGGGCGTGGCAACCCACTCCAGTATTCTTGCCTGGAGAATCCCCATGGACAGAGGAGCCTGGCAGGCTACAGTGCATGGGGTCACAAAGAGTTGGACACGACTGAGCAACTAAGCACAAGCACAGTTAATTTACAATATCATATTAGTTTCAGGTACACAGCAAAGTGATTCAGTCATACATATATATGTGTATGTGCACAGCTGCTGCAAATGGCATTATTGCATTCTTTTTTATGGCTGCGTAATATTCCATTTGGAGAAGGCAATGGCAACCCACTCCAGTATTCTTGCCAAGAGAATCCCATGGACAGAGGAGTCTGGCAGACTACAGTCCATAAGGTTGCAAGAGTTGGACATGACTTAGTGATTAAACCACCAATATTTCATTATATAGTGTGTGTGTGTGTACATATATTACTTCGTACTGCCGACAAAGGTCCATCTAGTCAAATGGATGGTTTTTCCAGTAGTCTTGTATGGATGTGAGAGTTGAACCATAAAAAAAACTAAGCACTGAAGAGTTGATGCTTTTGAACTGTGGTGTTGGAGAAGACTCTTAAGAGTCCCTTGAACTGCAAGGAGATCCAACCAGTCCATCCTAAAGGAAACCAACCCTGAATATTCATTGGAAGGACTGATGCTGAGGCTGAAGTTCCAATACTTCAGCCACTTGATGAGAAGAGTTGACTCATTAGAAAAGACCCTGATGCTGGGAAAGATTGAAGACAGGAGGAGAAGGGGACAACAGAGGACAAGATGGTTGGCTGGCATCACTGACTCAATGACATGAGTTTGACCAAACTCTGGAAGATAGTGAAGGACAGGGAAGCCTGGCGTGCTGCAGTCCATGGGGTCGCAGAGTGGAGACGACTGAGAGACAACAACTATAAACACGCACACACACCACACCTTTCCACATTCTTCTCTCGATGATGCCTTGGCTTCCATGATGATGTTTGCTTCCATGCCTTGGCTATTGTAAATAGTGCCACTATGAACACCGGGGTGCATTATTTTTCAAGTTAGAGCTTCCATCTTTTTAGGATATGTGCTCAGGAGTAGGATTATTGGCAGATCTTAATTTTTAATCTGCCAATCAGGTATTGGGCTTCCCTGGTGGCTCAGTGGTAAAGAATCGCCTTCCAGTGCAGGAGACACGTTTTCAATCCCTGGGTCGGGAAGACCCCTGGAGAAGGAAATGGCAAACCACTCCAGTATTCTTGACTGGGAAATTCCATGAACAGAGGAGCCTGGTGGGCTGCAGTCCATGGGGTCGTGAAAGAGTTGACACACTTGGCGACTAAATAACAAAATAATCAGTGATCAGGGAAAATAAAAAGTCCATTAGCTTGAATTTCATATCTCCTTACCTTAAGCAAAAACCAACAGCAAGAGATTCTCTAATAATCAGGGAGCAGGAGAACCAAAGTTTTGCTGCCATGGGAGAGAGCTACTACTCAGGTTAGTATGAGCAGGCAGAAAGCCTGCAGTCAAACAGCCACCATTTTAGCCTCAGCCCTAAATTCACTAGTGGGGATGAACACAATTTTAAACTCCTCTAAGCCTTAGCTGAAAGAGGGGGAAAAAAGAAAGTGTAATCGTACCACTCTCATAGCTTTGCTCTTAATATAATGAGATAATGTCCGTAAGATACATGGTTCACTTCCTGGCCAAATTAAAAATTAGCCACCAACAATAAAGATCTATAAATATTTTAAATTGAGGTCACTGTCTCAGGAGTCCAGAGCCCATTTAGTCAACATTTACTGTGTCTCTGATTATACTAGTGGACACTAGAGCACTAGAGAGTGCTAAGAAAGAACAGCCCCTGCCCTTGGGATATTTACCCTCCTCATGAAACAATTCAAAAGCACTTACATAGTAACTTGAAAATGAGTGCAGATTATCCTCTGTATCAGCACAAAAAGAGAGGCAGCAGTGGACATTTTCCTGGCAGCTGTGAATAAGGGAAAGGAGGCCTCTCATGAGGGCAGCCTTGACAGCGCCTTACTTTCAACAGTGACATGGAATGCCCTCTCTCAGCACCCCAGGGCAGCCCGTGTATATACCTCACACAGGGTGGGCACGGGAGAGGTGGAGGGAAGCCTTCTGGCAAACAGTGATCTTCTATTCAGTGCTTCGGTACTAGACTGAGTACTGGGGACTCAGACATGGGTCAGAGGACTTCACTGTCTAATGAGGAAAGCATAGACCTTCTAATAAATGCTGTGAGAACACAAATGGTCTCTGGAGACTGACATAACCAGCCTGGGGGTCGGGGAAGGTGATCAGCTCTGGTGTCCACTGAGCAGAGGTTTAAAAAGCAAATAGGAGTGAGGAGGAGGGGAAGGGAGAGAACGACAATTGGAAGGAGAAAGCAACGCAGGCAAACTCTCAGTGATGGGAGGGTCGGAGCAAAGGGAGCATTCATCCTCCATTCAGGCAGTGACTCGATTTTAGCTCTTTCAAAAGCAAACAACTATATTTGAAGTTCCCTAGGATATCAGCTGAAAAATAAAGAAAACTGAGTTGGACAACATTTATCTCATATTATGAATTGCTCAATTATTAATTCAGCAATTAAGATTTTAAACAAATGAAAGACTGATATTTCTACTTCAATAAGATCAAATTTCTACTCAAACCAGATCATAACTGTTTTGTTCTTAACCCATGACTGTATTATTATGAGTTATTTTAAATATTTAAGGTTATTCAGCTTTTTTCAGGTGACACCCAAACTTATTCAAGTCATTAATATTTACCAAAATGCATGAAAACATCCAAGAGATAAAATAACATTCAGTTATCAGCTTAACCAGTTCTGGGGTTTTAATGTACAGCATGGTGATTGTAGCTAATCACCATGTATTATGTACTTGAAGATGCTAAGAGAGTAAATCAAATGTTCCCATCATACACACAAGAAGAAACAGTAATTACGTGATGGGATGGAAATTGTAGCTAATACAAGAATGGAAATCATTTTGCAATAATATATGTGCATCGAGTCAACATGTACACAGTAAACTTATACAGTCTTATATCAGTTCTACCTCAGTAAAGCTAGGGGAAAAATAAAATACTTTTCCTTTAATACAAGTACTAAGTTTTGAACATGTATTTCCCTCTTTTGAATACCAACACACAAAAAAATTAAGTACCTTTGCCACCCTAGCACATAAAAATTTGAATGTTGTTTACTTTCTGCATGTAGTTCTAGGCCACTTAAAGTGATGCATATTTCACCTCTAAAGGCCAAAATCCTCTGCCCTGAAACTCTTAACATATATGTATGTATATACACATGCTGCTACTGCTGCTAAGTCACTTCAGTCGTGTCCGACTCTGTGTGACCCCACGGACGGCAGCCCACCAGGCTCCCCTGTCCCTGGGATTCTCCAGGCAAGAACACTGGAGTATGCATATCTTAATTTTCATTCATAAGAGTATATTTTATATCATATTATATCATATGATAATCATTATTTATTCAGCAATTAATACTTGCTGCACCATCTATCAGGCACAAGATGTCCTGCTCTAAGAGAGAGGTGGGTAAAACAATTCTGCTCTTAAGGAACTTGCTAACAGCAGAAGAATTTGTATTGATACAAATAAGACATGCCAGAATTACCACAAGAAAGGTATAAATGAACAGCAGATTCAAAGAGGTGAGAATTTCATCTTGTTGGAGAGATCAGAAAATGATTCATAGAAGGAAACTAAGGGTTAGCTGGATTTGATGGGATTTAGTGTGGCAAGGGAGAGAGGAAGCGGGAGAAAGCACTGGGGAAGTTTAGAAAACAGTGAGGAGTCTGGTTTGGCTGGAACAACGTGTGCAGAGTGGAATGGTGGGAGAGATTGCTAGAAAGTTAGGACCATTAGGAGATCCTAAATTCTGCTACATCTTTAATAGGAAGCAACATAATTGGAGCCACATTTTAGTACAAATAACCTGGCAATGGACACTGAGGACAGAGTCAGATGGGGAGAAAGTAGAAGCAGAGAGACCCATGAGGAGGCACTGAGCAGAATCTAGGCAGGATGGGATTAGGGCCTGAACCAGCACCTCCTTTCTGCAGAAATGAGAATTTCCAAAGGAAAAAATCGGCAGCACGCCACCACCATTCATAATTAGCACTCACCTCCATGTTTCTACTGCTCCTTCCATTCTTCTGGCCCCACAGTCTGTGATGAGGGAGCCAGGATGGCAATCCACTGGGCAAGGGGGAAAAAGATGGCCCAGCTACAGACACAACTGCCAACAAGGTAGTCTGTTGAAAGTCATTCCGGAAAACAGTACACTCTTGCAAGCCAGCTAAAATATTTTAATTATCAACTCTTAGTAATAACCACTACCAACATTTATTCTATATACATTTTAAAAGTTAAGTCAAGGAATATTTCCCCTATCTGGCAATGTCACATCACATTGATGTCAAGTATATAAAAGCTAAATTTACTTTCTTGAAGCAAAGCCAAAATTACTATAAGTGAGTCTTTGGCACCCTCTTGTGGAATGTTTAGTGTGAACTTTGAAATATTTACTCTCCTCCACAGCACAGGGCTTCCCTTATGGTTCAGCTGGTAAATAATCCACCCGCAATGCCGGGGAAACCTGAGTTCGATCCCTGGGTTGGGAAGATCCCCTGAAGAAGGGAATGGCTACCCACTCCAGTATTCTGGCCTGGAGAATTCCATGGACTGTATAGTCCATGGGGTCACAAAGAGTAGGACATGACTGAGTGACTTTGACTTCCACAGCACAACATATATAAGAAACAATAATGGGTATTTCCATCTTTAATATATTACATTATTTTTAAGAGATGCAATTTAAAATAAATCCACATGAATAACTTAATGCAAACCAGGAACATAAGAGATCAGATGTAAAAAATGTTCAGTAAATTTTTGTGTCGTAAGTTTATGACTGTTTTGCTTTGTGTCATAAATTAAGCAAAGATAAGTCAAAAAACTTAGCTTTGTATGGTGCTACGTACATATAAAAATTTTTTTCTCAATAATACTTCTACCTTTAAATTATGACTAAGAATTCTTTAAGACTTTATTAAGTCTTTAAATAGCTGGAATAAATTTTAACATATATTATTTTGCTCATAGAAATGCCAGAATAAAATGATCAGATAGCTCTTAAGTGTCACTTTCCTTTATATGACTTATGGCAAGTTTATCACCATTTTTTCCAAATTAGAGTGTCAGGAAATCTCTATCCTTCCTGGAATCAAGTTGAGGTCAAATAGAATATTACTGCCCATTAGCGAGCAATGCTCGCTAGGAGGGGCACACCTTAGGGGGAAGAGAGAGATTGCTTCCTAAATCAGTAGAAGGTAAAATATTTATTGGTTGTTCCCAGAATTAATACTATTTTTTTCTAATGTCTTCATTAAGAAGTGAAACAAAATAGAAGAATATAAAGTGCCAAATTTAATCACCCCTCAATAAATGATTGGTGAGCTTTTTTCTTTCTCCCACCTAGTAGTCAGGACCTGTAAGAATGTAGTCATTACTAGAATGTGGTAATACTTATTTTTGTCTTCATGCAAAGAAGATCCAAAGACCTTGGGTTGGAAGCAGTGGCCTTTCTTTGGAACTGAACTCTCAAGATAATTGTATTCATGCAATTCATTTAACTTGTCAAATGAGAATTGTTTAAGCCACTGACGCACTAAGGAGCTACTCTATTCAGGCAGAATTATTCTAAATTAGAAATTTTTTTCCTGGTATACCAATAGGTTTTTCTTAAATGGCAAAACAATCTTCCATTTAAGACATGGTAATCATATGCATCTTGAATTTATCAGCAAGAGTTGTGCAAAGAGTTTTGTCATATACAAGCGGCTGACTACCTCTGCTAAGACCCCACACTTGCTATCTGTGTGATCTTAGATTATTTAACCTGATTCCTGGTTTCCTGATATAAAACAGGAATGATAATAACTGCATTAAAGAGTCATGTAGAGTCCCTCTGAGTCATGTAAAGGACTTAGGACAGTGTCTGTACATAGCAAATGCTCAATTAACGCTTTGCTGAAAAATTTTTTCAGCCAGACATTTTTCACAAGCAGGCTAGAGGTTGACTTCACAGTTTAATTCAGCATAGTGCTAATAATATCAAGATCATATGTTGTTTAGCCATAACTGTTGTTTCATTTTATTGTATTCATATATACCCAAATGTGTAGTTACACTGGTATCATAAATTAAGAGTAATTTCACAATACAACATTTCATTTAATTTCCCTTATTTAAAAAAACATACTTGGAATCAGTAAGTGACTTGTGCAAGGGCACAGTTAGTAAAGTTCAGGATACCAACCCTGGCTTTTTGATTTGTGGCCTAGTGTTCCTTCCAAAAAACCAAGATCATGGCATCTGGTCCCATCACTTCATGGCAAATAGATGGGGAAACAGTGGAAACAGTGACAGACTTTATTTTTTTGGGCTCCAAAATGACTGCAGATGGTGACTGCAGCCATGAAATTAAAACATGCTTACTCCTAGGAAGAAAAGTTATGACCAACCTAGACAGCATATTAAAAAGCAGACACATTGCTTTGCCAACAAAGGTCCATCTACTGAAAGCTTTGGTTTTTTCCAGTAGTCATGTATGGCTGTGAGAGTTGGACTATAAAGAAAGTTGAGCGCCGAAGAATTGATACTTTTGAACTGTGGTGTTGGAGAAGACTCTTGAGAGTCCCTTGGACTGCAAGGAGATCCAACCAGTCCATCCTAAAGAAAGTCAGTCCTGAATATTCATTGGAAGGACTGATGCTGAAGCTGAAACTCTAATACTTTGGCCACCTGTTGCAATGAATTGACTCATTTGAAAAGACCCTGATGCTGGGAAAGATTGAAGGTAGGAGGAGAAGGGGATGATGGAGGATGAGACGGTTGGATGGCATCACCAACTCAAAGAACACGAATTTAAGTAAACTCTGGGAGTTGGTGATGGACAGGGAGGCCTGGAATGCTTCAGTCCATGAGGTCACAAAGAGTCATACACGACTGAGCAACTCAACTGAACTGAACTGTTTATTCCATTACACCCTAACTAGTTATAAGAAAATCAGCTAAGAGAATGAGTAGGCCAAAAAATTTATTGATTACATATTTTAAGGCAGTTTAAGAAATCATTTATTATTAAGAAAGTATTCTTAGTATTACTATTTATTAAGAGACTATTTTAAAGCAATTTAAGAAATTTAAGAAATCTGACTGTGGCTCAGATCATGAACTCCTTATTGCAAAATTCAGACTTAAATTGAAGAAAGTAGGGGAAACCACTAGACCATTCAGGTATGACCTAAATCAAATCCTTTATGATTATAGAGTGGAAATCACAAATAGATTCAAGGGATTAGATCTGACAGATAGAGTGCCTAAAGAACTTTGGCGGAGGTTCATAACATTGTACAAAAGGCGGTGATCAAAACCATCCATAAGAAGAAGTGCCAAAAGGCAAAATGGTTGTCTGAGGAGGCCTTATAAATAGCTAAGAAAAGAAGAGAAGCAAAAGGCAAAGGAGAAAAGGAAAGATATATCCCCTTTGAATTCAGAATTCCAAAGAATAGCAAGGAGAGATTATTAATAAAGTCTTCCTAAGTGAACAATGCAAAGAAATAGAGGAAAACAATAGAATAGGAAAGACTAGAGATCTCTTTAAGAAAATTAGAGATACCAAGGGAACATTTCAGGCAAAAATGGGCACAAAAAAGAACAGAAATGGTATGGATCTAGCAGAAGCAGAGGATATTAAGAAGAGGTGGCAAGAATACACTGAAGAACTGTACAAAAAAAAATCTTAATGACCCAGATAACCATGATGGTACGATCACTCACCTAGAGCCAGACATGTTGGAGTGCAAAGTCAAGCAGGCCTTTGGAAGCATCACTACGAACAAAGCTAGTGGAGGTGATGGAATTCCAGCTGAGCTATTTCAAATTCTAAAACATGATGCTGTGAAAGTGCTGCACTCAATATGTCAGCAAATTTGAAAAACTCAACAGTGACCATAGGACTGGGAAACGTCAGTTTTCATTCCAATCCCAAAGAAAGGCAACGCCAAAGAATGCTCAAACTACTGCACAATTGCACTCATCTCACATGCTAGCAAAGTAATGCTCAAAATTCTCCAAGCCAGGCTTCAGGAATATGTGAACCGTGAACTTCTGATGTGCAAGCTGGATTTAGAAAAGGCAGAGGAACCAGAGATCAAATCACCAACATCCGCTGGATCAAAGAAAAAGCAAGGGAATTCCATAAAAACATCTACTTCTGCTTCACTGACTACACTCAAGCCTTTTGACTCTGTGGATAACAACAAACTGTGGAAAATTCTTAATGAGATGGGAATACCAGACTACCTTACCTACCTCCTGAGAAATCTGTATTCAGGTCAAGAAGCAACAGTTAGAACTGGACATGGAACAACAGACTGGTCCCAATAATGGGAAAGGAGTGCGTCAAGGCTGTATATTGTCATCCTGCTTATTTAACTTATATGCAGAGTACATCATGCAAAACGCTGGGCTGGAAGAAGCACAAGCTGGAATCAAGATTTCTGGGAGAAATATCAATAACCTCAGACATGCAGAGGACACCACCCTTATGGCAGAAAGTGAAGAAGAACTAAAGAGCCTCTTGATGAAAGTGAAAGAGGAGACTGATAAAGCCAGCTGAAAACTCAACATTCGAAAAATGAAGATCATGGCATCTGGTCCCATCACCTTATGGCAAATAGATGGAGAAACAATGGAAACAGTGACAAACTTTATCTTCTTGGGCTCCAAAATCACTGCAGATGATGACTGCAGCCATGAAATTAAAAGACACTTTCTCCTTGGAAGAAAAGCTATGACCAACCTAGACAGCATATTAAAAAGCAGAGATGTTACTTTACCGACAAAGGTCCATCTAGTCAAAGCTATGCTTTTTCCAGTAGTCATGTATGGTTGTGAGAGTTGGACTATGAAGAAAGCTGAGCACTGATGAATTGATGCTTTTGAACTGTGGTGTTGGAGAAGATTCTTGAGAATCCCTTGGACTGCAAGGAGATCTAATCAGTCCATCCTAAAGGAAATCAGTCCTGAATATTCATTGGAAGGACTGATGCTGAAGCTGAATCTCCAGTACTTTGGTCACCTGATGCAAAGAACTGACTCACTGAAAAAGACCATGATGCTGGGAAAGAAAGAAGGCAAGAGGAGAAGGGGATGACAGAGGATGAGATGGTTGGATGGCATCACCGACTCAATGAACATGAGTTTGAGTAAGCTCCGGGAGTTAGTGATGGACAGGGAAGCCTGATGTGCTGCAGTCCAAGGGGGTCACAGAGTCGGACACAACTGAGCAACTGAACTGAACTGAAGAAATCATTTAGATTCTACATTTTTGTATAATCAAGCATTAAAAATTAACAAATTATTAGGACGGCATCATAATGGTTTACCTGGATATAAAGTAACACTGGTAGCACTAAAAACAAATAATCTACTCATTCAATGAGTATTTACTGAGTCTCTGCTACTTGCCTGGCACCAGGCTAGGTACTAGGGATACAATGGTATTTAAATCAAATATGACAGAGTCCAGGCCTTCACAGAACTTAGTCTCACGGTGAGAGAAAATTAAAGACATAAATAAAAGCACAGGATGCTGCTGGAGCTGTTGCCAGCCAGTTGCAATAATACATCAATAATTTACAATAATTAGGATAATGATTATTTTCTGGATATCTGGAGACTTTGTTTAATAAAGTTATTCATGAGTACCATGTGATCCTCTTCCTACCATGTGATCCTAACCTACCAACCCCTTGACCTCACTGCAACTGTAAAACCTACCAATAAGAAGCTTGGAATTAGCTTCATTCATTAACTTTTTAATTCCTACTCTGATCTTTTGTCTTCACAAAGTTTTACTTTTATTATAAATTCATTTAAATACATAGCATTAAGTCCTTACACTCTTTCACTCATATCAATTTAAATACTCATCCCAATTTAAAGCCAGAAATTTTTTTTTAATTAAATTTCCATTGTTTAACAGTTCCTTAAGTAGAGAATAACACATGGAGATTATTTATCTCAAAACTAAACATGGTAAAATCTACTTTTTCACCACCAGAGTGAAATAAAATATTATATTCTAGTGAACGGAGTAACCACAAAATGCCAAATGTGACATACTGAGAGGGCAGTGTGATTGCAGAACATGGAACAATAACAAAGTGCCTCTGGATGGATTAGAGGGAGGATTCCAGATTCCTACACTGCAATGCTGACAATTTCATATGTAACAAGGTAAAAGATGGAGAAGGCAATGGCACCCACTCCAGTACTCTTGCCTGGAAAATCCCATGGGCAGAGGAGCCTGGTGGGCTACAGTCCATGGAGTCGCAAAGAGTCAGACACGACTGAGCAACTTCACTTTCACTTTTCACTTTCATGCATTGGAGAAGGAAATGGCAACCCACTCCAGTGTTCTTGCCTGGAGAATCCCAGGGACGGGGGAGCCTGGTGGGCTGCCATCTCTTGGACCGCACAGAGTCAGACATGACTGAAGTGACTTAGCAACTTAGCAAAGGTAAAAGAAACTTGTGTGTGACTTATGGGGATTTATTAACTCACTAAGACTCTCACTGGAATAACCACATATATCTAATAATTTACTTTTTACATCTTCTTAGTTATCAATATTAAGTAAATTATATTTAACCAGAAGTCTGCCCAAATATGACACTTGCTAAATTAAGAGAAAGATTGAGATTATAGAGTAAACTCAACAGAATTCTGAAAACATTTTATTTCATTTTCAGTCAAATATTCAAAGATTTTGAAATCTATAAGGCCATCTGTCTCAAGTTCAAAAATTTTAATATTATCTGGAAAACTACTTTTGAAAACTGATTAGTGAAGAACGTTTCAACACATAGTGATGAAATGCAGTTTTTAAATTTTGCATGAAACAGTTAAATACATATAACACTGAAAATTCTTTATTTAAAAACACTAAGTTATTAAAATGAGTAAAAACGACATAGTAAAATTAGATTTTTCCAAAACTCACTACTTCAAAGAAAACATACAATGACATGGATCATAATATATACAAAACAGGAAATAAATCATCATCTGTCATTGATGGGGAGATGTGCATGCTTTCAAAATACTCATAATTTTAAGTCACACAAAATGTTGCTCAGAGGGAATGCTTCTTTTATATTTAAAGTCTCTTTAGAGGCGTTTTAAATTCCGCTTACTCTGGGCACTTCCTGGAAGAACATCTTTTCTATTTCTTGGCTTTGCTGCTCCTCTACTACATTCTTCAGACCCATGATAAGCACACAAACATAGCACACAAAAGTCAAAGCCACAGGCTGTGCGGCTACATAGCCCCCTTTTCTTATAAGGCTGGTACTTAGCAGGGGACTGGCACCTTGGGCAAGGTTTTAACGCTTCATCAATAAAAAGTGTTTTGGCAACCTGCAGTAAAAGCACACACACTAAATCTTCCATTTTCGCATAGAGGACAGCTTTATTTCAAACTCTGTAAATATTTACTCCTAATAATTTATGATAAATACTCACCTTGACATATTCTTCCTGTTTACTACTTAAGTGAGTAACAGAAGAGCTTGCTATAGGTGTCAAAACTTCTCCCCAAGGAGAAAATGTTGAAGCTTGTTCTTTCTGAAAACCTGGTGTCCTAGCCTGTGCTTGCACAGACCTTAGAGCTGATCGGTTTAACAGATGGAGCCGAGTGGCAGCATCCTCAACATCTAATATAGCCCCCTGTGGTAAAAGACAAGAGGGGTAACACTGTCATATCAGAAGTTCCAGGACAGCTTTCAGATGCACATGTAACATGTTTGGAAGTGGTTTCTGCACCATTGGAATTTTCTCCCTAAACCATTCCTTTTTAGAGGAAAAAAAAAAATTCTCTTATCTAGCATTTAAAAGTCAAAGAAAAATACAAAGTTGAAACAATAAATGCTAGCTTTAAGTCTGTTTAAGGCATCAGTTTGCAAATTTTTCCTGGAAAGGACCAGATAGTTGCAAGCTAGTCAACTGTCATTTTAGCAAACACAGCTACAGAGATATGTAATGATGGGGCAGGGCTGTTCCAATAAAACTTATTATAAAAACACAGGTGATGGACAGGATTTGGCCCACAGATCAGAGTTTATCAAGTCCCCTTTCAAGCCAAGGTGAAAGAGGAGGTAAATTTTTTCAAAATTTGCTATGGGATATCATGGAATTCTGTGAAGATTTCTTACTTCAGCCACATGTCAGAAAATTAATGGGCCTGGTTAGACCATGAAACCCAATTTGTTTGGCTGGCTTTTACAAATACCAAATACTCGTAAAACTTGATTCATTTTTACACTTGAGTTTAAACAGCTTTGATATTTTTAAAGGAGAAAAAAATATCTCTTATTTGAACTGGATTTCCACATTACTCAAATAGTTGCTGCTAAGTTGAGTCAGTTGTGTCCGACTCTGTGCGACCCCATAGACAGCAGCCACCAGGCTCCCCTGTCCCTGGGATTCTCCAGGCAAGAACACTGGAGTGGGTTGCCATTTCCTTCTCCAACTCAAATAGTTAGCCAAGAAATATTTTCAGCGAATAATCCTTATAGCCTTCTATTTTGTTAAGGTTGGAAATGAGAAAAAACATTGTAGGTTTTTTTTTAAACAAACTGGCATTCTTAACTAATTATTAAAATGAAATGTACTATAGGTGAATTTCCTGAGTGTCCAACTATTATTGTGTTTTCTCTCCCTTGACAGCCTCCCTTTGCAGAATTGTTTCCTAAAGGGGGAAGAGGTAGAACACGAGAAATGATAGAAGGGTAAGTATAGGAATGAAGCTAGCTGGCCATGAAAAATTATGCAGTTGACATAGGCATATGTGTAATCGATGACTACTGGTTTTTAGAAATTAGGATGAATACAGTTGAACTTACTCAAGGATTCAATATGTTACATCCTATAAATGATTTGCTGCCTAGACTAGAAGCATATGACACAAGAGTACTCTAAAAGAAAACACCCATTGGATTTTCCATGCAGTTAGCAAACACAGTGATGATGCATGCACCAAAAAAATGAATCGAGATATATTGTTAAAGCGAATTTCAGCCATAGAAGAACATTCACTCATTTAACAAAGATTTCACCTAATAGGTGCCAAGTGAATAAAACAGTCTAACCCCTATCCTCCCAGAGCTTAAAATGTGGGCTACTATCTCTGAACAGTGTAAGGTCTAGTAGTCAACGAAGGCAAATATTCGTTGAGTATCAACATTTTTCAAAATATAGGCACTATCACCATACCAGAATTTATTTAAATGTGAGAGGGGAAGCTCTTATTGTTGTTCATTTCTATGATTATAAGTAAAGACTACAGTAAATTAAGAAATTTGATGGAAATAGTGTAATATTCCAATTTTATGGTCATTCTCACTGCTGCAAGGCAAACAGATAAAATGAGATCCTATTACACGTAACTGGTTCGTATGCCTTTTATTTTTCACACATAAGGATCTTTCAGTGACACTATACACATGTGAAGAAAACCATCAAACAACTTTGTTTTATAATTTTTCTGTTTTGGTTAATGATATACATTAGGAAAGCAGCCAGTTCATTCAGGAACAAGAGGGCAAAGGTCATCTGGAATGATGTCTCTGAAGAAAAGAAGGAACAGGTAGAATACCTGGTTTATTCAGACTTACACAGAGGAGAATTCCAGTTCTGGTGGATGGTGAGTCAGGCATCTGTATAGAGAAACACTAAAAAGAAAGAAAGAGTAAGAGAGAGAGAAGGAGAAGGAGAGAGAAAGGGAAAGAGAGGAAAAAGAAAGAAACTGGGCAATTATTAACTTATTAACTGTGAGGGGAAAAGTTATATAAGAAAAAAGGTGTAATAGGTATAATCATACTGTACCATACGTTACGGCTGTCAAAAAGCCATAATAATCTCAACGCAGTCTTAATAATGTCAGCACCTAATCCTGATTCACTAGTGATGGTGTAATTACATTCATAAACTAGGAGAAAAGACTTCAGAGGAAGAGCTGGGTAGACAAGTAGTAGTGAGAGGTTAGAGAACTAACCTAGTTCCTCTACAGAAAAAACTAAACAAGCAATAGCAGTGAAGACACGCCACTCAGAAAAATGTAGGTGAATATCAAAAGGAAAAGAACAACTAGAGAGTTGAAACTGATTGCCTTGATGAGGCAAGAATTAAGAGCAGGAAGGGCAGGAAAATACGTATTTTGTTATAAGCGTCAAAGTCCAATTTGATGTTTTAAACCACGTACTTGTTTTTAGTTTTTAAAAAATTTAAAGTAAATCAAAATAAGGGGGAAAACTCAAGTAAGGAAAAAAATAGAGTTCTTTAGGAAACCAAGTTTTTTTAAAAAGTAGGATATAAGGTAGAATACTTTATCTAGAATTACCCAAAGGCTTGCCAATGTTTCTTTTACATAGGATGTAAGGAATGCATGGAGCTAAAAGCTTAATATGAACAGGTACTTGCTTAAAAATTTGTTTTTTGGTCTGTCCTTAGCAGTAGGGTGCCACTCTAAAAAGGTATGTTAAGAAGGCAATTAATATCTTCAATATTATAAGTTCCCAGAGCCAGCAGCTGCAGCAGTAAGCAGCTTGTGAAGGATTATCATAGGTGAGAAGATAAAACTTGTCTTCAAATAAAATAAAAGTCAATACTTTAGTTAACAGCAGTCCCTAATATTTCCTTGGAATGAGAAAACCCTCAATCTGTATCTGGGTGTTCATATTTGTTTATACTATGATTCATTTCCCTGGAGGCTCAGGTGGTAAAGAATCCGCCTGCACTGTGGGAGACCTGGGTTCCCTCCCTGGGTTCAGAAGATCCTCTGGAGGAGGGCATGGCAACCCACTCCAATATTCTTGCCTGGAGAATCCCCATGGACAGAGGAGCCTGGCAGGCTACAGTCTGTGGGGTCGCAAAGAGTCAGACACAACTGAGCGACTAAGCACAACACAACATGCTTCATTTCAATTATATTTAGCCAAATTATAAGTTTACTTGTATTTTTACATACTTTTTACTAGAATAAGAATAAGGAAGTTAATTCTGAGTTTCTCTTGGCATTTATGCCTAAGTAAAGTCTAAAAGTTGAATACATAGTAAATATGGGTAGTAGAGTCATCAGATACCTATTACACAAAATAGTGTCCCCATGAAGAATTAATCGGCTTCTATAAAAATTTGCTTATAACTTCAGGGCTGGACCTCAAATCTTTAAGAAAGTGCAGGTTCATGATGCTTTACAAGTACTAAGCTGCCATGCTCACTCACCTCCAGGCCTTCATGTATGCTATTCCCTCTGCTGAAACAACTTTCCTGTCTAACTCATTATTCAAGTCTCAGCTGAGATGCATTTTTTCCTTCTCTTGATCCCCAAGTATCAAACACTTCTTTTAAATGTCCTAATAGAGCTAACTCTGAGCTTCCTCTAACACACCTGTATTGTAATCACCTGTTTATATTAGGTATACGAGCTCCAAGAGAGCAGGGATCATGTCAAAAATGTTCACCACTGTAATGTGAGCAACTGGCATATACTATCTACTCAAGATTATACTTGAGTAGAGTATACTACAAGTATACTACATCAAGACTGGACAATTTAGTCACTAAGTCATGTCCGACTCTTGCAACCCCATAGACTGAAGCCCTCCAGGCTCCTCTGTTCCTGGGATTTTCCAGGCAAGGATACTCAAGCGGGTTGCCATTTCCATCTCCAGGGGAGCTTCCCAATCCTGGGGTCAAACAGGCGTCTCCTGCGTTGGCAGGCGGTCTTCTGCATTGCAAGCAGATTCTTTACAGCTGAGCCACTAGGGAAGCACATAAAAGACTGAAAAGATATTGCTATGCTGCTGCTGCTGCTGCTAAGTCACTTCAGTCGTGTCCGACTCTGTGTGACCCAATGGACAGCAGCCCACCAGGCTCCCCCGTCCCTGGGATTCTCCAGGCAAGAACGCTGGAGTGGGTTGCCATTTCCTTCTCCAATGCATCAAAGTGAAAAGTGAAAGTGAAGTCGCTCAGTTGTGTCCAACTCTTAGCGACCTCATGGACTGCAGCCTACCAGGCTCCTCTGTCAATGGGATTTTCCAGGCAAGAGTACTGGAGTGGGGTGCCATTGCCTTCTCCAGATAATGCTATAACAATATCTAATTATGAACAGGATCTGGCATATCCTATTAAAATAGTATCAAATACCGATAACAGCATATATACTTAAACAACAAAACCCAGCAAGATGTTCTTCATTTCAGTTAGTCCACTCCATTTATGGACTTGGTAGAGTGGAGTTTGGGGGCAGGGGGGAATGAGTTTATGAATGTGGGAGTTCCCTGGCGGCCTAGTAGTTAGGATTTTGGGCTTTCACTGCCATTCAATCCCTGGTGGGGGAACTGAGATTCTGCAAGAGTGTGGTGTGGCCAAAGGATTAAAAAAGGACTTAACGAGTGAATGTTGATAAAGAGAGAGATTAAAGAATAGCAGGAAAACTAAATTAGGTTGTCCAGACATATGTGATTATCAGATAATCATACAAATACGTTTTAGAATAGCATTATATACATTACCTCAGAATTTGTTTTCAGTTGTGTGATATGTAATTTCCTCCTTCGATTTGCTTTTTTATCTTGAATAATAATTTCGCGCCAATTTCTGCTCACTTTCCAAACACTGTAACAAAAAGATCAGTCCTTATATTGCATATATGCCACAGAATTAGCTTTTTTTACATATGGCAATCAGAGAAACTTGTTTTTAAAGATTTTGGATAGCTAATTTAAAGCTAAAATTTCACATTAAAAATATGACTTGATTTGCATAGCTGTGAAAGAAGACCTATTAAAATACGTCAGCATCATATTGATAGGTTACTATCTTATAAATGGTTAAGGAAATAAAACAAAGTTTCATATAAACCCAAGTGAGTCCACTGGGAGACTGATTAAGAGGATTTAACTTACATGTAACACTAATATTTAAAACTTGGAACATGACATGCCACAAATGATTATCCGCTACAGTGCAACAGATTATATAAATTTCTCCTATTATTGTATTTAACAAATATCTGTCATTTTGAGTAAACAAACACAAAAACAATCAATCCTGTATTGGAACTACTAAATGCCAGATACAGCTGACCCCTGAACAACATCAGTATTCTTGCATGGAAAATCCCATGAACAGAGGAGTGTAGTGGGCTACAGTTCATTGGGTTGCAAAGAGTCAGACACAACTGAGTGACTAAGCACATACCTGAACAACATGGCTTTGAACTCTGTGGGTCCACTTACATGTGGATTTTTTTCCACGGTAAATACTACACAGTCCCTGGTCAGTTGAATCCAGGGATGCCGAACCATGGATGTGGAGAGCTGACTATAAATTATACAAAAATTTTAGGCTGCACACCAGAGGGTCAGCACCCCTATTTTCTGGTTGTCCAAGGGTCAGCTATAATAAATATTATTATGAGCAGCACTACAAAGTTTCTATTTTGTAAACCAAAGTTTATGAGAACAAAGCAGCTAAAGAAAAAAACATAATTTACGTCCAGTGAGTGCTTATTTATCAATAAAAGTGAATGAAGTTAGGAGAAGGTTATGGAGGGCCCCAGGTTACACCTGAGTTGTCCACACTACTATCCTTCCATCTACCTCAGTTGCCATTGCCTCTCGCAAAGAGTCAGACACGACTGAGCAACTGAACTGAACTGAAGCTGACACAGGTGCCTTGAATCAGATGGAGAGGAACTGGCAGAAAGTCACTTAATGGAGAAGAAATGAACCATCAATACATAGTTGGGTGTTTGCCTCAGCTATTTCAACTGAGTCCAGTCTCTCACATTTCCAAGAATAAGCACTGACAAGTTACACATGCACTCAGCAGTGCAAATACTAGAAATTTTGAGGGATGAGCAGGGAAGGCAATTATTGCAATGTGAACTTTCACTTACATTGCAATATGACTGAATACCATTTGTCCCACAAGCGAGCACCTAAAAGGGTCAGCCAAGTTTTAACTAGTCTGTATCCAAATATTCCATCGTGTAAAAACAAAATCCCTATATCATAGCCATATTCCTGATTTTTTAAACAAATAATTTATCTCATTTGAACATTTTTTAAGGCATAGACATATAGGCCATTAATCTTTCTTATTATCCTATTTGGGTTACACCAAAGACATTCCTGATCAAATTCTATTTCACTATTCTGAAAGGACTGAAACCTTAACAAGAGTTTGTGGGGAAATATGGGCTTAGAAATCAGAGGGCTCAGTTATAGATCTGCTGCTGCTGCTGCTAAGTCACTTCAGTCGTGTCCAACTCTGTGCGACCCCATAGATGGCAGCCCACCAGGCTCCCCCGTCCCTGGGACTCTCCAGGCAAGAACACTGGAGTGGGTTGCCATTTCCTTCTCCAATGCATGAAAGTGAAAAGTGAAAGCGAAGTCGCTCAGTCATGTCCGACTCTTCCGATCCCATGGACTGCAGTCCACCAGGCTCCTCCGTCCATGGGATTTTCCAGGCAAGAGTACTGGAGTGAGGTGCCATTGCCTTCTCCATATAGATCTGCATCCATTCCTATCTCCTTGAGTGACTGTTGGCAGGTCGCTTAACTTCTCTAGAGCTCAGTTTTCTCATCTGCAAATACGTGATAGGACTAGACATTTCAGAAGACTTCTAGCAATGAAATTCTACAATTCTGTACAATAACCGACACTTAGTTTATGACGGCAGAGCCTGGTGGGCTGCCGTGTATGAGGTCGCACAGAGTCAGACACGACTGAAGCAACTTAGCAACAGCAGCAGTTTATGGGGGAAAGGTGAAGAAGGGTTTCAATAGAAGTAGGAGTCAGAAAAGAATAAGGATTCAATGAAACAAACTCCTGACATATACCTATGGAAAAAGAGACTGACTAACTCTCTCACTTGTCCTGCCTCAACCATGACCTTGCAGAAATCCTGTTTCACATGGCTTCTCTCCTTCCTGGCCCTGGCATACCAATGGGGCTTATCTTGATAGTCCTGCACTTTGCAAAACTGCCAATATAAACAAAGTCTCAATTTAGTCTTGTAACTAGTTCCTATCCTCAATACTTCTATATATGTGACTCAGTTTCTGTTTACTTATGAAGCAGCATTCAAGATACCGAAATTTCTGACACTGAAGAATTTCACTTAACCATTTTGATAAAATATAAAGTAACCAAGACAGAGATAATAAAACAAAATTTTAAAAAGCTATTCAACTAACAGAAAAGTTTTCCACCTTAAAAAAAAGAAAGTGATAAAAGGCAGTTTTATTTCAGGGGGAAAAAAAAAATCTTACCTACATAGGCTTTCCGCAGTCAAGGAATCTAAAACCATAGCAAGAACATGCTTTAGATTTCTGTACTTTAATTCTGTTAAGATGTCCAGTTTTTCTATACCCATTTTCTTGCCAATCAGTCCTGCAAGTACACGCTGTAGTACAGCTATTTTCCCCCCGTCCCTTTCTTCTAACAATTCATGTGCACTGTTTTGCTGGAATCTTTTCCTTTTGCTTTTCATAAAAAGCTCATGAACTAATTGCAAGGCTGGGGTCTTCGATAAATTCTTAAAGCTTAAATCCTCACTCTTACTGTCACTGCTCGGCTGGCTCTCTGAAACGTCTGAAGCGGTCGCTGGTGTTGATTCAGAGCTAGAGAGGTAGGTCTGGTTTTCTTCTTCTGTCTCAGATTGTGAGCCTTGCTCCCGAAGGGTGGACAGTCTTCTCAATCTTCCAAGACGCCTTGACTTTTTTATGGTGTCCCTGACTTTGAGAGTTCCCTTATGTTTCTGAAGTAGTTCTTGGAAAGAGCCCTCTTGCTCAGATAGGGAATCTTCTGATTTATCCAAGCAAAGTGAGTTGAAACCGCTGTCTTCAGGGGTCGAAATATTGCGTCTCACTCCAGCTGAAGGAGAGAATCTTCGACTTGCATTAAATTTAACACTTGGTACAAGATTACTGATTGGAGTCACAAATATGTCCTCATCTGTTCTACAGCTTGTTCCACCAACAGAAGAGCCCAGAAGTTCAGGATATGTATTCTCATTATTAATACATAGACTGCTGTCACTAAAGTCATGTGTGATAGAGTCTTTAAAATTACTGCCCTGAATCGGAGATATACATTCAACTTCAAATAGGCCACAGTCATCTTTGGAATCATCCACTGTGGAAGTCTTCTGTTGAGAAAAATTAAGTCTCAATTTTTGACTGCTGGAAGTTACTTCTCCTGTTCTCAAAGTGCTACTAACTGAAGAACTAAAATTACCTTGCCTTGGAAAACCTGAAGCACTGCTTGGAATATTTTTTTCTAAATTGGGAACTTGGCTTGTACTACTTTCGAGGGAACTGCTGTGTGATTCAACGTCCCTGTCTAGAAGAGAGAAAGATATGTCCAATCTTCTGCGTGGCAAATGTTTTTTTCCACTGACTTTAGGAGTTTCGCAAAGTTCTGGGGTTTTATCATTTTCCTTCCTGAGGAAGACAAATCTCTTTCTTTGAGTGGGAGACTCTAAACTATGGGTTAAGGCCAAACTTGAAGTTTCAGGATATTCGTGGATCAATGTTGAGCCTCTTTCTTTCTTTCCAAAGAATTCTTTATCTGTATTATCAAAGCTGCATGATTTTAACAGCTCACTGTAGCCACTATCTTGAAAAGAAGATGTGGAACAAAGGTCTCCAAAGCTGGAGGACTTGACTCTGACAATAGGAGAGTCCACCTCATTTCCTGCTCCAGTGCCGGCTTCACCTGAATGCCTTTCTGACATCTTCAGAATCTCTGTTTCTACAAAGTGAAAACAAATTTTATTCTTCCTTTGAAATAGCCTGGCAGCTAATACCAAAATACTTGTTATGAGCACAGATGATTATGGAAAATTGTACGGCAATAAAAAAAAAGTTACTTTAAAAAAACAAATCTCCTCTGCAATATACTCATGTGTATCTTACTTACGACAGTGTTTCAACATCATAAAAACCAAAATTTCCGGGATATAAATATTCACAGATTACCTGACTAAGCATAGTCTAGGCACTGTGCACAGATATTTTCATTAACTACACTTGAGGGAAAAAAACTTCAGGGCATAATTTTTAGATGATTGTATTACCTTATAATTTTTACAGTGCTAAAGTACATTATTGTAGTTCTAACATTCTAGCTTATTTGTGCTGGCCTATATTTAGTCAAGTGGATATTTCCTTTCAGATTTCTGCAATGTAAATAAAGATGCTTAAAAAAACCGATATGCTTATTTTGACTACTGGTCAAGTGAGTCAGCCACTAGGATAAACAGCAATTCAGCAAAGCAACTCTAGGATAATGTTACTCATACTTGTAACATGGGCTTGTCTCAGAAACCTGGTCTTTCTGACCATTCACAAGGTCTGAATTCCAAGGCTTTCACCTTTGCAAAGGCTCTTTGGCTCACCGATAAATTAGTAACATATTCTTGAGCTAATCAAAATGAACCAAAGCCCCACAGGCCATCTCAAACCTGGCAGGTTATACTCATTCGTGTCTCATCTGGTAAATATTTTCTATGTGGGAACCCACCCTTTATAATATTCTTAAATTGAAAATAAAGAATTTAAGTACATTACTTAGAGAAGAAATGTGATTCAGTATTATATTTGTAAGGAAGGACACTAGGAAACATTTCACTTTTTTTAAGGAAATACTTGACTCTTTAACCTTTTCAACCGTATTACTGCATTCCTTTTTAGGAACTTGAATTAAATCTTAAACTTTTTAGAAACTTGAATTAAATCTTAAAATATAAGAAAGTTATTTCTCCAGATTATTCAAAGGACACTAAGAAAACTGTCCTTCTTTTAAAGTTTTCTCCAGTCCGAATACATGATTCTTTTCTAAAAGATCCTGGGAAGATATATTGTTAGTTGAGTATACTGGGAAAGTTATTTATGCCTAAGTTCTATCAGTTAAACATGTAAGTGAATACGTTTTTTTAAAAATTTGCTATTCTAACCAAAAAACCAAATTGTTTCTTTGTGGTGCAATGATCATTATTACTGGGCAAAGTAAGTGTTTTTCAACTTTTAAAACCTATATTCTATTTTGGTAAATCTCACACACGTTCTCTTCTGATTTAGATTCCCTCAGATTGTGACTGATCTCTTCTGTACCTGCTTACCAGCCAAGATGATCAAATTTTGCTTTCTGTATTTCATATTTTAAAACAATTTTTGTTTTCAAATTACACCTCCACACACGAATGTTTCCTACTCTCCGAAAATCACTTTATTAAGTAATAGTTTTCTCTCATGTCATTTGGTAAAGTTAGGTCCGAGCTTTTTTAAAACGTTTAAAAATTAAAACAAATGTAACTATTCTTCTACTTCACCACTAGGTGTCTCACCATGCTCGAATTTGGGAACCTGAGAGGCAAATTGATGGAAACAAAAGCAGGGATGCAAATAAAATCCTCTCCCCGCTAAAAACCATAGACCACTTGCTTTAAACATACAAAAAACTTCCGATTTTCATTTTGTTCATCTACCCATTTGAAATTGCTTCCACCGTGCTTTCTCTGGTGTCATCTTTTTTTTTTTTTATCATTTTCAACCCAAGACACTGGTCTCAAAACGTGGTTTTTCAAACTTCAAAAGTATTTATGCAAAATCGTGGAATGCCGGTTGACTTGCTCAGTTTCACTGATTCAACAGTTCACTGATGAAACAAACAAGCCTCTTCAATATTCATGTTTTTAAAATCAAGCTCCTGATAAGGATTAAGAACACACATCTCTATAGTGCTCTTTGAAAAAGAAAAAAACAAACACTGGTTAACTCAATGAAGTACTTAAAGTAATTCAAACCGAATTTCCTTCATTTGTTAAAGTACAACATCTTACCATCAGTAAATCTCGAGTTCTTAGACGCCAACGTTACGTAGGCTTCCGATAAAGGAAATTTCTCACTTTGCCTTTAAAATTCACGCCAAAGTAATACCACTTAAAGAGACAACTAAATAATTTTGAACAATTAATGGAAACGTGCAGTAGCGGCACGATGCCGGCTAAGATTTGAGGGATACCTCAAGTACGTGCTATCGGGATTATTTTCTAACGCTTTAAAAGACCTAAATCACTTTGAATTCCCCCCAGCTTTTCAGACAACAGAAATTGTCATATCTCTGTGTGCTCCAGCTAGTCTTGGGACGGAGGAAAACGGCCCCAATTCGGCTCTCTGACCACGCAGGGTCAGCTGCTGCGCGGTCGTCTCCTGCCCGAGGTGCCGTCGGCGGGTGGCTGGTTAACGGTCTCCCCGGGGGCGTCAACCAGGTCGCTCGTCGGTCCGCGGACCCTCCCCAGGCCGGGCTGGCTGAGGGAGGCCGGGCCGGCCCCAGGGCCCCAGGAAGCCGCCGACGGGCCGAGGACGGGCGGGCGTCGCCTGGAACCAGAGCGAGAGGAAGGCGAACCGTGTCGGGGCGCCTCTCTCGTCGCGGCCCCTGGGAAGCTGAGCGGGCGCCAGGCTGGGGACGCCCAGAGGCCGGCCGCCCTCACACACCTGGTGTCCCCGCTCCTGCCCACCTGGGGGCCTCGGGGCGGCCGCGCCCACCGCGCCGACGCGCCGGGCGGGGATGTGTGGGCGGCAGCTGCCCGAGCGCCGCCGAGGAGCCGCGGCCTCGTCCCCAGGGATGCTCGGCTATGGCAACCTCCACGCCGGGTCCGCGTGGGGCCGCCGCCTTTTCCCTCCTTCGGTTTGAACTGCCCGCCCTGAGTAACTGCCCCGCCCCGCGCCGCGCCGCCCCGCCCCTTCCTCCCGCCGGCCGCCGCCCCGCGACCCCGCAGACCCTCGGCCCCGCCTGCGCCCGGGAGTTCCGTCTCTGCTTTCCCGCCCTCCGCGCCCCCACCGCACCGAGGCACCCGCGTGCGTGCTAAACCGCTTCAGTTGTGTCAGACTCACTGTGACCCCGCGGACTGTAGCCCGCCAGGCTCCCCCGTACATGGGATTCTCCAGAGGAGAACACTGGAGTGGTTTCCCATTTCCTCCTCCAGGGGATCTTCCCGACCCAGGGATCGAACCTGCGTCTCCTAAGTCTCCTACATTGGCAGGCGGGTTCTTTACCACTGAGTGAGTGGAAATCGCTCAGTTGTGTCCGACTCTTTGCAACCCCATGGACTTTACAGACCATGGAATTCTCCAGGCCAGAATACTGGAATGGGTAGCCTTTCCCTTCGCCAGGGGATCTTCCCAAGCCAGGGATCGAACCCAGGTCTCCGCATTGAGGGCGGATTCATTACCACCTGAGCCACAAGGGAAGCCCTCTTTACCACTAGCTCCACCTGGAAAGCCCCTCTGAGGCACCTAAGGGCTTTCTAATTTGATAGGCTCTTTCTCACGCCCCCCCCCCCAACCTCCCGCCCCTCATCCCACCCCCCAATCTCCGCCCCCCACCCCGCACCACCCCCACCTCCGTTTTAACTTCGGGCAACACAGTATAGAAAGGTTAACAGGTCCTAGGCGCCATGCGTGCTAGGTTGCTTTAGTTGTGCCCGACTCTTTGCCACCCTACGGACTGACTGTAGCCCGCCGGGCTCCTCTGTCCATGGGGATTCCTCACCCAGGGATCGAACTGGTATCTCATGTCTCCTGCACTGGCAGGCGGATTCTTTACCGCTAGCGCCGTCTGGGAAATCCAATAGGTCCTATTGAGGGATGCTATTAAAAATAATGTAGGAGAACGTTCACTTCAAGATGTTTCCGGAGATGAATTGAAGCGTGAAAAGCAGGTTACAAACCGAATGCCATCCTTTAGAAGTACAGCTATACACAGGATAAGATCTGAAAGGTATGACTAACTTGGTTACAGCATCTGTAGACTAGATTATGCTTGGTTGGTTTTTTTTTTTTTTTTCAAGACATCTAAAAAGAGATATTTTATGTGCCAGGCTCCATTCTCTGCTCTTGGCAGTTTCTTCCTAATCTCTCTCTCTCTCTCTTTTCTGTCTTCTTTTCCTCTGTTTATTCCCTAAATGGGGCGTCTTACACATTTTTCTTTACCATTCTGTGCTTACATAATTCGGATTAGGAGTTTAAAGCATTACTTTAAAGTCAGTTTCAGCCACTGCTACCACTCTCCAGATGGACAGAACTTCTCCATCTGGATGCCCCTTAGATATTCTAAATGCCATATATCAAAAAATCAGACTCACTAACAATTATTAAGCTTTGACTATGTGCCAAATGAGGGCTTCCCTCACAGCTCAGTTGGTAAAGAATCCGTCTGCAATGCAGAAGACCCTGGTTCAATTCCTGGGTTGGGAAGATCCGCTGGAGAAGGTATAGGTTACCCACTCCAGTATTCTTGAGCTTCCCTCCTGGCTCAGCTGGTAAAGAATCCGCCTGCAATGTGGGAGATCAATGTGGGAGATCTGGGTTCAATCCCTGGGCTGGGAAGATCCCCTGGAGAAGGGAAAGGCTACCCACTCCAGTATTCTGGCCTGGAGAATTCCATGGACTGTTTAGTCCATGGGTTCACAAAGAGTCAGACACGACTGAGTGACTTTGACTTTCACTTTCTTTCAGTGTGCCAATTACTGGGCTGCTGCTGCTAAGTCGCTTCAGTCGTGTCCTACTCTGTGCAACCCCATAGATGGCAGCCCACCAGGCTCCTCTGTCCCTGGGATTCTCCAGGCAAGAATACTGGAGTGGGTTACCATTTCGTTCTCCAAATTACTGGGCTAGGTACTGGGAAAACAAAGATGGAAAGACGCAGTTACTGCTAGCTGGTATAAGTGCTATAGTAGAGGAATGGCACTAACACAAAAAGAAAGAGATCAACTAACGCTATAGAAGAAGAGCAGGCAGAGCTAACTATACAAAGACTGTGATATGCTTTTATGTATTTATCTTTTGGCTTCACCCGCTCAGCATGGGGGATCTTATTTCTGAAACCAGAGATCAAACCCGTGCCCTTTGAAATGGAAGCACAGAGTCTTAAACACTCTGATAGATGAGGTGGAATTTGAAGGACAAGTGACATCTTTAAAGACAGCAGGTGATTCTAAACTCAAAACAAAATGTGCAAGAGCAGGAGAATTGAAACAGTAGGGCACATTACAGAAACTGTAAATAACTTGTTATAGCTGAAAACTGACTCGTTCCAGGAAAGGGCAAAGAAAATTCTTGACAAGGGGAAGAAGCCAAGCCATGGAGAGTTTTGGATGCATGTTAAGAGTCTGAAGTTTATCCTCTCAGCAATGCAGAGCATTTTAGAAGGGCCACTCTGGTGGCAGAGTGGAGGACAGAAAGAAGAGAGGTGAGAGTGGCATAGGAAGTGACTGTATTACTCTGGAACATAGAAGGAGTGGAGAAGAACCTAGACCCGATTCAGTCAGCAGAACCAGCTTCCTGGAGCAGGGGAATGAGGAGCAGAGTACAAGTTTGGGAGAAAATAAGATGAATTTAGTTCAAGGTTGTTAAGTTTGAGGTACCAGTAGGACTTACGGTAAGGAACTGGTAAATTACAGTGGCTTAAATTTGGGCTATATGAGTAAAGCTAGAAGGTGCCATTTTCAAGATGGCACCTTCCTGAAGCCTCAGTCACACATTCAGGTAGAGGGAGTAGTGTCCTTTCTAGGTCCTCAAACAAGTCTCTGTTACAATCCAGTCTCTATTTTGCCACTCCCCGCCCAGCACTTGCTATCTTCCTCTGCTGAATTTTCTCCATATCATGTATCACCTCCTATAATACCATATTATTGGAACTTCCCTAGGATGGTCCCATGGTTAAGAATCTACCTGTCAATGCAGGGGACCCCGGTTTGATCCCTGGTCCAAGAAGATCCCAAATACTACAGGGCAACTAAGCTCAGGCACCACAACTACTGAGCATGCATGCAGCAACTACTGAAGGCTGTGCACCCTAGAGCCTGTGCTCCACAAGAGAAACCACCGCACTGAGAAACCCACATGCCCCGAAAGGGTAGCCCCACTTGCTACAACTAGAAAAAGCCCTTGCAAAGCAATGAAGACCCAGAGCAGTCAAAAAGAAAGAAATACCTTATTCGTTACCTATTTTAAGGTCTGCGTCCCACTCCACTGTAATGTAAACAGGGAAGGGAATTTGTTCTATGGTTAAAATCCACACACCCCCAAACACCATTTAAACATTGCCCTTTTCTCTTTCTTTAGTTAATTTTTCTCTTGTTCCAACTGAAGAATAAAAGAGTACACCATAACTCCTTTAGATACTCAAGGACTATTTTTTTATACCACTTCTCACCCAAAAAAAAGGGGGCAAAAGACACCTGGTTACATGTTAGCTTGCCCTAGCTTTACTCATATAGCCCAAATTTAAGCCACTGAGCTATATTTTCCTATTATTTACCCATCACAGTCTTTGGTCTCTTCCCTTCCCTTTCTGGATTGGGTGTAATCTCATTACTGACCTCAGAACTCTAAAACCCAAATGTTTTCCACTGATCTAATGCTTCTTTTGGGAACTATCCAGGAATACATAATGAAAGGTTTTCCATCACCATGATATTCAAGCTATGCAGTATACTTAAATGAATATGATCAAGGAAAAGGAAAACAGATATTCAGGGGAGAAAAATAGCAACATGCATCTCCATAACCGCACTATAAAGATGTAAAAGCACTAGTATTCAAGATCACAAGACAAATATGTTCATGCAGTTCAGTTCAGTTCAGTTGCTCAGTCGTGTCTGACTCTTTGCAACATCATGAACTGCAGCACGCCAGGTCTCCCTGTCCATCACCAACTCCCGGAGTTTCCCCAAACTCATGTCCATTGAGTCGGTGATGCCGTCTAACTGGCTCATCCTCTGTTGTCCCCTTCTCCTCCTGCCTTCAATCTTTCCCAACATCAGGGTTTTTTCAAATGAGTCAGCTCTTCACATCAGGTGGCCAAAATACTGGAGTTTCAGCTTTAACATTAGTCCTTCCAATGAACACCCAGGACCGATTTCCCTTTTGATGGACTGTCTAGATCTTCTTGCAGTCCAAGGGACTCTCAAGAGTCTTCTCCAACACCGTAGTTCAAAAGCATCAATTCTGTGCTCAGCCCTCTTTGTAGTCCAACTCTCACATCATACATGACCACTGGAAAAACCATAGCCTTGACTAGACAGACCTTTGTTGACAAAGTAACATCTCTGCTTTTTAATATGCTGTCTGCTGCTGCTGCTGCTAAGTCGCTTCAGTCGTGTCCGACTCTGTGCGACCCCATAGACGGCAGCCCACCAGGCTCCCCCGTCCCTGGGATTCTCCAGGCAAGAACACTGAAGTGGGTTGCCATTTCCTTCTCCGACACATGGTCATAACTTTCCTTCCAAGGAGTAAGGGTCTTTTACTTTCATGGCTGCAGTCACCATCTGCAGTGATTTTGGAGCCCAGAAAAATAGTCAGCCACTGTTTCCCCATCTATTTGCCATGAAGTGATGGGACCAGATGCCATGATCTTAGTTTTCTGAATGTCGAGCTTTAAGCCAACTTTTTCACTCTCCTCTTTCACTTTCATCAAGAGGCTCTTTAGTTCTTCTTCACTTTCTGCCATAAGGGTGGTGTCATCTGCATATCTGAGGTTATTGATATTTCTCCCGGCAATCTTGATTCCAGCTAGTGCTTCTTCCAGCCCAGCGTTTCTCATGATGTACTCTGCATATAAGTTAAATAAGCAGGGTGATGATATACAGCCTTGATGTACTCCTTTTCCTATTTGGAACCAGTTTGTTCTTCCATGTCCAGTTCTAACTGTTGCTTCCTGACCTGCATACAGGTTTCTCAAGAGGCAGGTCAGGTGGTCTGGTAGTCCCATCTCTTTCAGAATTTTCCACAGTTTATTGTGATCCACACAGTCAAAGGCTTTGGCATAGTCAATAAAGCACAAATATATGTTTTCCTGGAACTCTCTTGCTTTTTTTGATGATCCAACGGATGTTGGCAATTTGATCTCTGATTCCTCTGTCTTTTCTAAAACCAGCTTGAACATCTGGAAGTTCACGATTCACATACTGCTGAAGCCTGGCTTGGAGAATTTTGAGCATTACTTTACTGGCATGTGAGATGAGTGCAATTGTGTGGTAGTTTGAGCATTCTTTGGCATTGCCTTTTTTTGGGATTGGAATGAAAACTGACCTTTTCCAGTCCTGTGGCCACTGCTGAGTTTTCCAAATTTGCTGACATATTGAGTGCAGCACTTTCACTAATATGTTCATTAGGATAGGGCAATGCAGTAATGTCTGGCACACAGTAAAGGCTCAATAAAAGTTAGCTGTAACAGCATCTACTGACCATGGTTCAGAATGATCCTAAAATTACTGTTTCTTGCAGATAGGAAAGATAATGTTGGGCTGGGAACTGGCCTTGACACGAATTCTTTATCCTACCCCTCTGTAGGGTCCCAGGAATCATTTCTATTCTGCATGTGTTGATCCATTTTTGAGGCTCCATTATCTTAATACCTCAAGCTGCAGAATCAGAATCCAAGTCAGTTTGCAATGACTAAAGTTACACTTTTCCAGGCAGTCCGGTTATTAAGAATTGGTGCTTCTAATGCAGCAGACACATTTTGGATCCCTGGTTAGGGAACTAAGATCCTACATGCTGTGTGATGTGGGCCATGCCTCTCAAAAAAACAAACAAAAAAAGGCACAAAGATACACTTTCTGGATCACTCCATAACCTTTCTCTTATGATGACAATAGTTTTACCTAACATTTCTTGTCAGTTCAGTCGATCAGTCATGTCTGACTCTTTGCTACCCCATAGACTCCAGCATGCCAGGCTTCCCTGTCCATCACCAACTCCCGGAGCTTGCTCAAACTCGTGTCCATAGCATTGGTGACACCATCCAACCATCTCATCCTCTGTCATCCCCTTCTCCTCCCAATTACAATCTTTCCCAGCATCAGGGTCTTTTCAAACTAGTCAATTCTTTGCATCAGGTGGTGAAAATATTGGAGCTTCAACTTCAGCATCAGTCCTTCCAATGAACATTCAGGACTGATTTCCTTTAGGATGGACTGGTTGGATCTCCTTGCTGTCCAAGGGACTCTCAAGAGTCTTCTCCAACACCACAGTTCAAAAGCATCAATTCTTTAGCACTCTATTGAATAACCTCTTCCCTTTGGCTAAGAGGGGAGGTACTTTGTGAGACAGCTGCTGATAAAAATTATTTATATTCTATCTTAGCCTGTCTGTGGAGGAAGAAACTGTATAGTTTCATCTTGCTTATTTACCTTATATGCAGAGTACATCAGGTGAAATGCTGATGCACAAGCTGGAATCAAGATTGCAGGGAGAAATATCAATAACCCCAGCTATGCAAATGATGCCACCTTTATGGCAGAAAGCAAAAAGGAACTAAAGAGTCTCTTGATGAAAGTGAAAAAGGAGAGTGAAAAAACTGGCTTAAAACTCAACATTCAAGAAACTAAGATTATGGCATCTGGTCCCGTCACTTCATGGCAAATAGATGGGGAAACAATGGAAACAGTGACAAACTTTTATTTCTTGGGCTCCAAAGTCACTGCAGATGGTGAATGCAGCCATGAAATTAAGACACTTGCTCCTTGGAAGAAAAGCTGTGGCTAACCTAGACAGTGTATTAATAAGCAGAGACATTGCTTTGCCAACAAAGGTCCATCTAGTCAAGGCTATGGCTTTTCCAGTGGTCATGTATGGATGTGAGAGTTGGACTATAAAGAAAGCTGAGCACCGAAGAATTGATGCTTTTGAACTGTGGTGTCGGAGAAGCCTCTTGAGAATCTCTTGGACTGAAAGGAGATCAAACCAGTCCATCCTAAAGGAAATCAGTCTGAATATTCATTGGAGGACTGATACCCTGATGCTGGGAAACACTGAAGGCAGGAGGAGAAGGGGATGACAGAGGATGAGATGGTTGGATGGCATTACCAACTCAATAACATGAGTTTGAGCAAGCTCTAGGAGTTGGTGAAGGCCAGGGAAGCCTGGTGTGCTGCAGTTCATGGGGTCGCAAAGAGTTGGACATGACTGAGCGACTGAACTGAACAATGAAGAAGCAGGATACTCCACTGTGTTTCCTGGATATTTAAATATTGGCCTCTAGGAAAACCCGGAAAGTCAAGTCCCAAGTTGGTCTGTGGAGGTGCAACCAATTAACTCCTTCTGGAAATAAAAGGTCAGGCTCAATGTTCCCAGGTTGCTGGATGGGAGAGAGAAAAGCAATAGAGCCTGCTTAATAAGAAACCAATAAAGGCTTCCCCTCATAGCTCAGTTGGTAAAGAATCTGCCTGCAATGCAGGAGATCCTGGTTCATTTCCTGGGTCAGGAAGATCCGCTGGAGAAGGGATAGGGTACCCACTCCAGTATTCTTGGGCTTCCCCTGTGGCTCAGCTGGTAAAGAATCCACCTGCAATATGGGAGACTTGGGTTCGATCCTTGGGTTGGGAAGATCCTCTGGAGAAGGGAAACACTACCCACTACAGTATTCTGGCCTGGAGAATTCGATGGACTGTATAGTATAGTCCATGGCGTTGCAGAGTCGGACACAACTGAGTGACTTTCACTTTCAATAAGAAACCGAAGTAGTAGATATTGGGGAGAAAGAAACCTGCTTTTCAGATTGATTACAATAGTTATTAACAACTGTTTATTTTCTAAATTTTAATAACTTCATTTTCTTCTTCCCCTTTCTGATATAAATACTTGCTGTTGAGAGCGCTAATTCTTAGGTAGGTTGATTCAGGAGGAGGAGGAGGGGGAGGAGGAGAGGGGGAAGGAGGAGAGGGAAGAGAAAGGGGTCTGGGGCTCTCAAGGAAAAGAAAAGGACAAACGTTTCTTTCCTACATTCCTTCAACATAGTCACATAAAATGTTTTTTTCTTTAAGCCCAGAGCTAATAATTACACAACAAACGACTCATCTTGCTCAAGGTATGTTTTTCCTTAAACTCTTTACCAATGATTATAAAACAACAATGTATCCTGTTGGAGGACATGTTCCTCCTTAAGAACCTTCTGACTATCCTGTCATCTTAAAATGTATGTTGTGGGAGTGGGTCTGGTAAGATCTTTCTAGTGAAAGTGAAAGTTGCTCAGTCCTGTCAGGACTCTTTGCTACCCCATGGCCTGAATTCTCCAGGCCAGAATACTGGAATGTGTAGCTTTCCCTTCTCCAGGGGATCTATCCAACACAGGGATCGAACTCAGGTCTCCCACATTGCAGGAGAATTCTTTACTGTCTGAGCCACAAAGGAAGCCCATTATTTTAAAAATGTTATTTTAAAATGTTATCCCATTAGTTTAAAATTTAAGTTGTGGGAATGGATCTGGTAAGACCTTTACAGCCTTGAGACATTCTTTTGATTTACTGTAACAACCAACTGAAAAAGTATATAGCTCCCTTGCTAAGACTACGAGGGGGCACTCTCCATCCCCTCTTCTGATGTCTACGTTACAAGCTTTCTGTCCTTTTTCGCTGTAATGAAACTTCTGCCACACAAAGTTCTAAACGTCCGAAGCCTGGTTCCTGATGCCCATGCTAAATCTTCTTCGGAGACCACAAATCCGACATGGTTCACCGTAAGCTATTACTGTGAAAGAAGCAAACGTTGTGAATCCAACTGTTCAATTTCATTAAATTTTTGACCTTTGAAAGAACACGGCCTCACTGGTCAAGTCTTCTTGTTCTTCTAAGGAGGAATGAATACAGGGGACAAAAGGAGGGTCAGTGGACAGCTGCTGCTGCTGCTGCTAAGTCGCTTCAGCCGTGTCCAACTCTGTGCGACCCCATAGACGGAAGCCCACCAGGCTCCCCCGTCCCTGGGATTCTCCAGGCAAGAACACTGGAGTGGGTTGCCATGTCCTTCTCCAATGCACGAAAGTGAAAAGTGAAAGTGAAGTCGCTCAGTCGTGTCCAACTCTTAGCGACCCCATGGACTGCAGCCTACCAGGCTCCTCCGTCCATGGGATTTTCCAGGCAAGAGTACTGGAGTGGGGTGCCATTGCCTTCTCCGACTGGAGTGACTACCACTACCTAAATCCCTTAGCTTTAAGTGGGAGTAACTGACGTAGCTGCCCACAAGTAAAATGTGTGAGTCAGAGAGAGAACGAGCGCCTAGGGGAGAAAGGGTCGAAAAGCAAAAACGAAATTATATGAAAGATAGCGACCGAAGGGGTGCTCCACTGCCCCGGCACAAATAGCAAACTATTCGAAACACGTAGTCTGAAAAGGGCTTTTGGACGTGGATATCCGCGGTGGAGCCGATTCTTCTACGTTCCTCGGAGTAACAACGGTCAGCCTAGTATTCCACGAGCACTTCACTGGGGTTTCTCTTCTAACCCTCTGCCCGCCTAGAAAAATGTTCCTTTCTGCAGACTTCATTTGCCAGAAAAACAAACCTCCTAGGACATGAAAGGTTGCTAAAGTGCTTTGCTTCCCTGACAAACGAAAACAGCTAGGAACGAAACAAGCACTTTCGACTAGACTCGAAAACACCAAAAGACCCGTTTCTTCCGCCTCTACTCAATCCAGGTTCCTCAGCCACAGCCGAAACGGAAGGGGCGGAGACTCCGACACGTCAGAAGCGAGCGCCGGAAGTTGCCCGCGGCTCAGAGGCGAGTCGAAATCTGTTTGGAGAGGCCTAAAGATTTCTCCGTGTTACGTGAGTAGGGAATTGGAGGTTTGGGATTTGAGGGTGGGAATTTGGGCCCAAACTGAAAAGACAATAAGGTCTAAAGAGGTCTAGTGTAAGGGTTAGAGTCAGGAGAGGCTGGGGAAGAGTCGATACTTTTAGTCCTTTGCCGGTTTAGCTTTTGGGTTGTTCCCCTGTTTAACTGTTGACTAGCTTTGGGGAGTTATTTATTCTTCTCTTATCTTCGGTTCTCGTGTTCTACTGTTGAGAGAAGTTTGTTTTTGTTTTTGTTTTTTTTCTTTTACAATCTCCTGCTAAAGTTTGGAAAAATATAACGTGTTAAATGAAGACGCGGGCTTTGCAATCAGACCTAAATCTCTCTGACTCTGCAGCTGAGTGTGTTAGTCGCTCAGTCGTGTCCCACTCTTCGCGACCCCATGGACTGTAGCCGCCAGACTCCTCTGTCCATGGAATTCTCCAGGCAAGAATACTGGAGTGGGTTGCCATTCTCTAATCCAGGGGATCTTCCCTACCCAGTGATCGAACCCGGGCCTCCTGCATTGCTGCTGAGTAATCCTGCCCAAATGAACTTGCTTAAACCTGAGTTGGAGAAGGCAATGGCACTCCACTCCAGTACTCTTGCCTGGAAAATCCCATGGACAGAGGAGCCTGGTACGCTGCAGTCCATGGGGTCGCTAAGAGTCGGACACGACTGAGCGACTTCACTTTCACTTTTCACTTTAATGCATTGGAGAGGGAAATGGCAACCCATTCCAATGTTCTTGCCTGGAGAATCCCAGGGACAGGGGAGCCTGGTGGGCTTCCGTCTATGGGGTCGCACAGAGTCGGACACGACTGAAGCGACTTAGCAGCAGCAGCAAACCTGAGTTCCTTCATATGTAAAATAAGAGTCCAATTTGGGGGTAAATGCGCAACACGTTTTTTGTTTGTTTGTTTCGTCCTTTAGACCCAGCCATGAAACAAAGTACTGACTAGGAATTGAGACCTTTTTAGCTTTCCCTCGGAAAAATGATTCCTGGTTGGATTTGTGAGGGCCCCGCTTTGAGATATTAAATATTTGAGTCTCCGATTTCAGGGACAACAATGGACACCCAGAAGGACGTTCAACCCCCAAAGCAGCAGCCAATGATATATATCTGTGGAGGTAAGAGTAACACAAAGTAAGAGTATTTAAACTCGGTTAAAAAAAAAGAATTGTGCATTTGTCTTTGACTTCAGTGAGTCGTTCATCTTTAAAGTTAGAAAGCCGAACAGCTTTAGCAGTCTTTAAAAAAAAAAATACTCTCATTAACTTTTCATTTCCTATTCTAGGAAAAGTGCCTTGCCCACCACTCTTTTTTTCTCTCTCCTTAAGCTTACTGGTAATAGTAATACTATCCTTGAGGATCCTCATCCTTGAGGTTGAGTATTTGTATTTTAGTGTGTTGGATGAAAAATATGTTCAAGATAATTTGCTTGTCTGTAGTAATTTCTCTTTTAGGCATTGAATAAATGAATGTGTTTTCATTTCTAGAATGTCACACAGAAAATGAAATAAAATCAAGGGATCCCATCCGATGCAGAGAATGTGGATACAGAATAATGTACAAGAAAAGGACTAAAAGATGTATCCTTTAAATTGTGCTTCTTAGGTATGAGTTGGGAGCAAGTGAAGAATAACACCTGGTTTGATAGTCAAAGACTAATTACTTGTGAAAATGGTAACAACTTGGATTACTTACCAAAAAAAAAAATGTTTATCATTTTCTTTTTTATCACAGTACTTCGGTGTGTAGACGTATACCAAGTAATCTAAATACTAGTTGATTTTGGCTTTTATAAGTGTATTTTTCAGCAATTCTATATAAGTACTCATTCCTGAGCTTCAGTTTATGAACAAACTAAATTATACAAGGGGAACTACAAATAGTGAGTTTTTATGCTACCTTATGGAAAAAGTGAGACTTAGGAATTAGCTGAAAGTCAGAGTAAATTGTTATGTAATAACTGACAGTATTTTTTAGAACAGTAAATTATCGCTTTTAACACTGCTTTAGTTTCTTGGTGCATTGGTCTCTATCATGGAAAGGGGGCTAATAATTAAAATAGTTTATTTTTTAATTCACTTCTCATCATAGTAAATAGTGAATTTTATTCTTTTGTGCATTTTAGATTAACTTAAATAAATCTAACTAACATTTTAGATTAAATAAATAGATTATTGCAAAGAGAAAGTGACTTGAAAGTACTAAAATTTTAATTTTAATGTACCTTTTTATGTCCTTAACTTGGTATATTACAGTGGTGGTTTTTGATGCTCGGTGAAACATGAAATTCAGAGGAATATCTTCATTTTTATTTGGATTTGTTGTTAATGTTGTATAGATTTTGATTAGTGTACTTTATGAATACAATTATGTACACATTTCATTTTAAAAAACCATATTGTATTTAGATATCTATTAATAGCTTATATAAAGATAATATTTTTCAGTTACATGGTTTGTATTTTAATTTTATTGTGTATGTAATCTGACACTCAGTGGAGGTTAAAAATGTTTCCCAAACTACACTTTAAGCAAAACCTGGAATCATCTGGGACCCTTGTTAAAAATGAAGTTTTCTAGGGCTTTTTAAAGGTCTGATTAAGTAAGTTCTTAGGAAACCTCTGTTTTATATCACCAGTTGTTGGTAAACTCTCCAGCTTTTGTATGGAGTATACCAGTGCACTTACTGTCAATGTGCATACCTCTTTTTGAGTTACAGTTTTCATTTGTTAACTTGGCATAGGCCTTTCTGTATTTATATGTAATGGTTGACTTTTTAAAATCTTGGGCAAGGGAAAAGAAACTTTGATGGTTGCTTTCTGTAAGACAAAATCAATCCCAAGTAAAGTGGATGAAGCAGACTGTTAAGGCAGGTGTGGTTTCCCAGTTGTAATTATTCATTAAAGTAAACAAAAAATTCTGCTTTCAGCATATTTTAAAAAAAAGTTGGTTTACACTCAATTATTGGATGAATGTTTAAAGCTTTTGCTTTGATAACTAGGAATATGGATACTCAGATACTTCATCTGTTCCAGGATTCGATTATATAAACTTCATTGATAGCTTTGTGTGTCTCTGACATTCAGAGAATTATCTGTGCCATTTAAAAGAAGCACCTGTTATTTCTACTGCCATCCTTATATACTAAGTTCTATAAATTCATTATGTGCTATATAGCACTACCATACTCAAGATTTTTAAAGGGTGCTTCCTTGGTCCAGTTTTTCCTAGACCATGGCTTTCATAATTCTGTGATTCTGCCATATTCCTTCTTGAGCTTGTCCTTTCTGTATGGAAGAGTCCCGATAAATGACAGCTGCCTAAACCCCAACTACTGATAATGTTGCTCTTAACTATTCTAATTTCATCATAGGTCATTTGTGCAGTAGTAGTTTGAGTATTGTTATTTGGTTAACTAGATTGTGGTTTAATGGGCAGAGTATTACTCCTGGAATTCGTTTCAATCAGTTACCTCCTTGTGTCCCCTTCATCTATAAAATGGAAGTAATTTTACTTCTTGCCTACCTGGACAGTTATAGAAAAGGTAAAATAGATATAAAATAGCTTTAAAAAAAATCCTTTTGAATAGTGGTCTATAAATATAAAAATCAGTAAATCTGAGCTTGAAGCTAACACATAACTTGTTCCCTACTTAAACTGCTTATCAGACACAAAGGTTCATCAAAAATATGTGGAAATTGGTTCAAATCCAGCACTTCTCATTTACTGGCCAGTTTATTTAACTTCAGCTTAATTGTTGAAGTCAAGAAATTAATACACCTACACCTACATACACCTGCAGAGTCCCTTGTTAGATGGCAGTGACTTCACCAGGATTCACTTTCCTTATTTGTAAGATGAGCATGAAAAACTACACTGTAGCACCTTCCCCAAACATTTGCTGCAAGATGAAATGAAATACTCCATAAAAACTCTTAAAGTAATAAATGTTAGCTATTCACACCATTACAGTTTCTGCACAGATGATTGTATTCAGTTCAGTTCAGTACAGTCGCTATGTTGTGTCTGACTCTTTGCAACCCCATGGACTGCAGCACTCCAGGCCTCCCTCTCCGTCACCAACTCCTAGAGTGTACTCAAACTCATGTCCATTGAGTCGGTGATGGCATCCAACCATCTCATCCTCTGTCGTCCCCTTCTCCTGCTCTCAGTCTTTTCCCAGCATCAGGGTCTTTTCAAATGAGTCAGCTCTTCGCATCAGGTGGCCAAAGTATTGGAGTTTCGGCTTCAGCATCAGTCCTTCCAATGAACAGTCAGGACTGATTTCCTTTAGGATAGACTAGTTGGATCTCCTTGCAGTCCAAGGGACTCTCAAGAGTCTTCTCCAACACCACAGTTCAAAAGCATCAATTTTTCTGCACTCAGCTTTCTTTATAGCCCCACTCTCACATCCATACATGACTACTGGAAAAACCATAGCCTTGACTAGACGGACCTTTGTTGGCAAAATAATGTCTCTACTTTCTAATATGCTGTGTAGGATGGTCATAACTTTCCTTCCAAGGAGTACGCGTCTTTTACTTTCATGGCTGCGGTCACCATCTGCAGTGATTTTGGAGCCCAGAAAAACTCAGCCACCATTTCCACTGTTTCCCCATCTATTTGCCATGAAGTGATGGGGACGGATGCCATGATCTTAGTTTCCTGAATGTTGAGCTTTAAGCCAACTTTTTCCACTCTCCTCTTTCACTTTCATCAAGAGGCTCTTTAGTTCTTCTCTTTCTGCCATAAGCGTGGTGTCATTTACGTATCTGAGGTTACTGATATTTCTCCTGGCACTCTTGATTCCAGCTTGTGCTTCTTCCAGCTCATGTTTCTCATGATGTACTCTGCATGTAAGTTGAACAAGCAGGGTGACAATATACAGCCTTGACGTACTCCTTTTCCTATTTGGACCCAGTCTGTTGTTCCATGTCCAGTTCTAACTGTTGCTTCCTGACCTGAATACAAGTTTCTCCTGTATAGCAAGTCAGGTGGTCTGGTATTCCCATCTCTTTCAGAATTTTCCACTGTTTATTGTGATCCACACAAAGGCTTTGGCATAGTCAATAAAGCACAAATAGATGTTTTTCTGGAACTCTGGCTTTTTCGATGATCCAGCAAATGTTGGCAATTTGATCTCAGGTTCCTCTGCCTTTTCTAAAACCAGCTTGAACATCTCAAAGTTCATGGTTCAAGTATTGCTGAAGCCTGGCTTGGAGAATTTTGAGCATTACTTTACTAGTGTGTGAGATGAGTGCAATTGTGTAGTACTTTGAGCATTCTTTGGCATTGCCTTTCTTTGGGATTGGAATGAAAACTGACCTTTTCCAGTCCTGTGGCCACTGCTGAGTTTTCCACATTTGCTGACATATTGAGTGCAGCACTTTCACAGCATCACCTTTTTGGATTTGAAATAGCTCTACTGGAATTCCATCACCTCCACTAGCTTTGTTCGTAGTAATGCTTTCTAAGGCCCACTTGACTTCACATTCCAGGATGTCTGGCTCTAGGTGAGTGATCACACCATCGTGATTATCTTGGTCGTGAAGATCTTTTTTGTACCGTTCTTCTGTGTCTTGTATCAGCCTTGGGATTAGTCTCAGCTACTGGTCTTGCTGTTTTCCATACTCTTTAGCTTGCTCATTGTAGAGTCCTAACCCCTGGACCACAGTGGAATTCCCATCCCAACTTGGATCGTTGTAAAATAGAAATTTCACAGCTCTGTCTTGCTAAAATCTTCAGTAGCCTCCCATTTTGATAAAGTAAAAAACTGTTGGGAATAGTAGAAGCAGAGTCCTCTCCCTCCTCTGTCACCACTTCAACCCACCTCTTAATCTTTGGTTCTAAGGAGATGTTTGTAGTTTTTTAAGCTGATAATGGACCTCCTTGCCTGTGCCTTTTCTCATGTTTTTCTCTCTGCCTAAAATGACCTTTCTTGTGTTATTGCGAACATCAGAATTTTGAAATGTTTTGTTGTGTTCTAGTTATCTGTATTATTGTGGGAAAGTACAAAACCATTCGTCCTTATCCTTTGTGACCTACTTTCTCTCTAGAAATTTGAATGTTCTTTGCTAGTGTCCTGAAATTTTGCAGTATGTGCCTTGGTATGAATCTGTTTTCTTTGCTTGTTTTGGTTATTGGGTGTATACTCTCAGCGTGGAAATTCAAGCTCTTCAGTTCCAGGAAATTTTCTTGAATTAATCACTTCCTATCCTCAGTCAACAAAAAGAAGACCAGGAGCTGACTGTGGCTCAGATCATGAACTCCTTATTGCCAGATTCAGACTTAAATTGAAGAAAATGGGGAAAACCACTAGACCATTCAGGTATAACCTAAATCAAATCCCTTATGATTATACAATGGAAGTGAGAAATAGATTTAAGGGACTAGATCTGATAGAGTCCCTGATGAACTATGGACAGAGTTTTGTGACATTGTACAGGAGAGAGGGATCAAGACCATCCCCAAGAAAAAGAAATGCAAAAAAGCAAAATGGCTGTCTGAGGAGGCCTTACAAATAGCTGTGAAAAGAAGAGAAGTGAAAAGCAAAGGAGAAAAGGAAAGATACACCCATTTGAATGCCAAGTTCCAGAGAATAGCAAGGAGAGATAAGAAAGCCTTCCTCAGCGATCAGTGCAAAGAAATAGAGGAAAACAATAGAACAGGAAAGACTAGAGATCTCTTCAAGAAAATCAGAGATACCAAGGGAACATTTCATGCAAAGGGGCTCAATAAAGGACAGAAATGGTATGGACCTAACAGAAGCAGAAAATATTAAGAAAAGGTGGCAAGAATACACAGAAGAACTATACAAAAAAGATCTTCACGACCAAGATATCACGATGGTGTGATCACTCACCTAGAGCCAGACATCCTGGAATGTGAAGTCAAGTGGGCCCTAGGAAGCATCACTATGAACAAAGCTAGTGGAAGTGATGGAATTCCAGTTGAGCTGTTTCAAATCCAAAAAGATGATGCTGTGAAAGTGCTGCACTCAATATGTCAGCAAATTTGGAAAACTCAGCAGTGGCTACAGGCCTGGAAAAGGTCAGTTTTCATTCCAATCCCAAAGAAAGGCAATGCCAAAGAATGCTCAAACTACCACACAATTGCACTTATCTCACACACTAGTAAAGTAATGCTCAAAATTCTCCAAGCCAGGCTTTAGCAATACGTGAACCGTGAACTTTGAGATGTTCAAGCTGGTTTTAGAAAAGGCAGAGGAACCAGAGATCAAATTGCCAACATTTGCTGGATCATCGAAAAAGCAAGAGAGTTCCAGAAAAACATCTATTTCTGCTTTATTGACTATGCCAAAGCCTTTGACTGTGTGGATCACAACAAACTGTGGAAAATTCTGAAAGATAGGAATACCAGACCACCTGACCTGCCTCTTGAGAAACCTGTATTCAGGTCAGGAAGCAACAGTTAGAACTGGACATGGAACAACAGACTGGGTCCAAATAGGAAAAGGAGTACGTCAAGGCTGTATATTGTCACCCTGCTATTTAACATACGCAGAGTACATCATGAGAAACCCTGGGCTGAGTGAAGCACAAGCTGGAATCAAGATTGCTGGGAGAAATATCAGTAACCTCAGATATGCAGATGACACCACGCTTATGGCAGAAAGAGAAGAACTAAAGAGCCTCTTGATGAAAGTGAAAGAGGAGAGTGGAAAAAGTTGGCTTAAAGCTCAACATTCAGGAAACTAAGATCATGGCATCCGTCCCCATCACTTCATGGCAAATAGATGGGGAAACAGTGGAAATGGTGGCTGAGTTTTTCTGGGCTCCAAAATCACTGCAGATGGTGACCGCAGCCATGAAAGTAAAAGACGCGTACTCCTTGGAAGGAAAGTTATGACCATCCTACACAGCATATTAGAAAGTAGAGACATTATTTTGCCAACAAAGGTCCGTCTAGTCAAGGCTATGGTTTTTCCAGTAGTCATGTATGGATGTGAGAGTTGGAGTATAAAGAAAGCTGAGCACAGAATAGATGCTTTTGAACTGTGGTGTTGGAGAAGACTCTTGAGAGTTCCTTGGGACTGCAAGGAGATTCAACCAGTCCATCCTATGGGAAATCAGTCCTGACTGTTCATTGGAAGGACTGATGTTAAAGCTGAAACTCCAGTATTTTGGCCACCTGATGCGAAGAGCTGACTCATTTGAAAAGACCCTGATGTTGGGAAAGATTCAAGGCAGGATGAGAGGGGGACGACAGAGGATGAGATGGTTGGATTACATCACGGACTCAATGGACAATGGGAGTTGGTGACGGAGAGGGAGGCCTGGAGTGCTGCAGTTCATGGGGTCGCAAAAAGTCGGAAGCAACTGAGCGACTGAACTGAACTGATCTCTGTATTCTCTCTCTAGATCTTTTAAATCTAGTTTAAACTTATTGTCCTAACTTTTTCATCCTTTTTTTCTCTTTTTATCTGTTCTGTGAAAGATTTCACATTTACTTCTAATCCATCTGTATATTCTTGGATGGAATGTCTTTATGAAGATGATAGTGATGTTTTTAATTTGCCAACAGTCTATTTACTTTCGAGTTAGTGTTTATCCTGCTTGTTTATTCAGCTTGATTGTTTCTGTACACAATTATGACCAGAAAAAAACCATAAAGTGTGCATGAAAAGAAAATTCCAGAGCAGGTGGAATTGCAACTCACTTCTCGTTAATAATCTGTGTCTGAGTGAAGCTGGGACTGCAAAGCCAATCAGCGGATGCAAACCGGAGACTAGCCAGTCCTCACGCAGAGGCCCTAAACCCCGCCCGCAGCGGTCCGCCTCAAGCTCTCGGTCTGGGGAGGGGCAGTGTGGGCAGGGGCGGGGCGGGGCAGAGCGGCGCGCCCCTCCCCGGGTGCCCGAGCGAGGCTGGTACGGTGTGTGGCTGGGTCCTCTGCACGGCTTGGGGTCTGAACCAGGTGAGTATGTGCCGGCCAGGAGTAAACTACATCTCCCCATCGCAATCCCTCCCTCCGGGGGGGCGGGGTGAAAGATGGACTCGGCGGTGGGGAGGGAGCGCGGGATGAACCGCCTTCTCAGTTGGGGAAAGAAACTGGGGCCCTGTTTCTCGGGGCTGAAGGTGGCGGATGTTGCGGCAAGATCTCTGGTAGCGGCCACTAGTTCTTGTGAACAACGCCGGGGACTAGAGAGAAATTGTTCATAAGAGTCCTGAAGTGCCCCCTGATCGTTGAGGGTTGGCTGTAGAAGCTCCGGGATCTCGGTCAGGCCCTGAGCCCGCTGTCCTCTCCGGTCGCGCTGTACATAGAAACCGTTGCTACGGGCTGGAGGATGCCGTTTCCTTTCGGTCTCCGGCTGCAGGTGGCGCCCAGCCTTGTGGATGCTGGGAAGAACGTGCGAAGGTGGAAGTCAAAACAGTTCTTCCTGTTACTAGCGCATTGCAGTTCGCGCTGGAGATAGTATTACTGACAAACTGATGAGTAAATGTGGGAAATGGATGTGAGGTAGGATGGTGGAGAAGTTAACCCCAACTAGGACCACAATTTTCCTACTCAGAGACAAGTTGCAAGCAGATGTGGAAGAGTTCTAACAAGAGCAAATAAAGTATAACTTGTGTTTTGGAGTTTGAGAGTTAACATTTATTGATCTTGAGAATGTGTATCCTCCCCACCGCAGTCCTCCACGTGGTAGTTTTCAAAAAAGATTCTCAGAAACGTTAAAACAGGGTTTACGTTGAAATTCTCTTAATTAGGTAAGAGATGTCTTTATCATTTCAAACGTTTTTCACTATGTTTTATTCAAATCATAAAACCTCAGGGGTTTCAAGATTCCTTTAATTGAAGGTAATCTATTTTAATCCCGTAAGGTGCTTAACTCCTCCCATCAAATATCCTCCAGCTCTTGGGAAAAAATTCTTCTACAGACAACTCATTCTATTCTGGGCAGCATCAATAATTTTAAAGTTCTTCACTTGGTTTCATGTAACTTCCACCATTAAGGCTACCCTTGTGATAGGAGGCTGTCCTACTGGGCCCTGCTAGTATGGTAGGCCATATTCTCACGTCTTCGCTGGACCTCATTCAAAAGCTGACAAACTGTCATCTATATTCTGTACCCAAGTCAGAGCCAGCAGGAATATGGAGACGCTGACAGTGCATCCTTTTTCTGCAGACGTATGATGTATGACCAGACTCTGAGGGCAGGCATGCTGAAGGGAATATTCCTTATGGATTAGACTTATTGCTAACTTGTTTTCAAATTTATCACCCAGTGTGTTTTAGTGCAGTGTTTAAAAAAAAAAAAAACTTTGGCAATATAACCCATAATGTATACATTTTACTTTGCAACATTTATATACACATTTGTGTGTGCATTTATATATACCTGTATTTATCATTTCTTTATATAGGCATGAAATAAAAGTTTCTGTAAAACAGTATTTAATGGTTTGTGTCAGGTAGTCTGATTTTATTCCTGTTCTACCTCATAAAAGAATGCTGATTGCAGCTGACTAAGTTGATTTCATGAGTTGTATGACAGTTAAGTATGTGGGCTCTGTAGTGGCCTGAGGTTCAACTCTTCAGTTCACTACTTAATAGTTATATGACCATATGCAATTTATATACTTGAAACATCACCTTCCTCATCTGTAAAAAGGAAGTAATATCTTTCATGAAAGTGGTCTTGAGATGTCTTAAAACCAAAGAACCAAAACAGAAGCAATGTTGTAACAAATTAAATGAAAAGCTTTTAAAATGGTTCACATTAAAAAAAGGAAATACTCCATCTCCTTTTCTGTAGAAATGAAAAATAAACATTGCAGAAGTACCTAGATGGTTACTACTATCCAAATTGAGTTTTACTATATAAGATTTGTAACTGTTTTCCTACACTACATTTCAGCTATGGCCACCAAAGATTATCCATCATTGTGGGGCTTCGGGACAACAAAAACATTTAAAATTCCTGTCGAACATTTGGATTTCAAGTATATTGAAAAATGTTCAGATGTTAAACACTTGGAAAAAATTCTTTGTGTGCTCAGGTAAGCGATAAAAAATCTTGTTTCAGTCTGCCAATTTTAATTATATTGTTGACTTCTGAAATTCAAAGCCTCATTAGAAATTTTGGAGCAAATTTTCAAATATTGAGATTGTTGTTTTTGTCCATGTTAGGTTCCAAAACAGTGGTTTTAATTCTGTGGTTAGTTTGGAGGGTTCTAGCCTGATTTAATTCCAGCAAGAAAATGCAGGAGACACAGGTTCAATCACTGGGTTGGGAAGATCCCCTGGAGAAGGAAATGGCAATCCACTCCAGTATTCTTGCCTGGAGAATCCTATAGACAGAGAAGCCTGGCAGGCTACAGTTCATGGGGTCACAGAGTCAAGCAGGATTTAGTGACTGAACCACATTTTCCAGCACCAGACTTAGGTTAATCGGTATCCCAGAAGGAGAGCATTTTTCTTGCTTCCTCCCATTTTGTAGGAAAAGGTAAAGCAGCTGTTAGGAGGCATCTGCTTCTGCTGATAAAGCGCTTTGGCACTGTCTCACTTCACACTGCTGCTGCTTCTAAGTCGCTTCAGTCGTGTTCGATTCTGTGCGACCCCATAGACAGCAGCCCACCAGGCTCCCCCGTCCCTGGGATTCTCCAGGCAAGAACACTGGAGTGGGTTGCCATTTCCTTCTCCAGTGCATGAAAGTGAAAAAGTGAAAGCGAAGTCGCTCAGTTGTGTCCAACTCTTCGAGACCCCATGGACTGCAACCCACCAGGCTCCTCCGTCCATGGATTTTCCAGGCAAGAGTACTGGAGTGGGGTGCCATTGCCTTCTCCGCATTTCACACTACCTGTCAACAAAGGTGGGTAAGTCACTGGGAGCTGTCACATGGACGGTGGGGTGGGAGCAGGAAGTAGGAACAAAAGTCAGGGAATCAAGGCCTTTTCTGGGTAAGAGCCCTGTGGCCGTGATTGTCAAACTTTCATATTCACCAAATATGGTGGTTAAAAAATTGCTAATTTGAGAGCCCCATTCCTAGAGATTCTGCTTCAGGAAATTGGGATCGGGGCCCAGGAACATGTGTTTTTAACAACACCCTGGAAGATGGACAGGCAGGTGGTCAAGAAAACTCTGCAACAAACACTGACCTGGGACTTCCCAGTGGTCCAGGGGCGTGCCTTTCAATACAGGGGACGCAAGTTTGATCCCTGATCAGGGAACTGGGATCTCACAGCCCTCGGAGCAACTAAGCCCTGGTACTGCAACTAGAGAGAGTCTGTATATGACAATGAACGATCCCACATGCAACAAAGATCCCAAGGTGCCGCAACTGAGACCTGACGCAGCCAAATAAACAAATGTGCTCAGTCGGTCAGTCGTGTTTGACCCTTTGAGATGCCATGAACTGTAGCCCACCAGGCTCCTCCGTCCGTGGAATTTTCGACGCAGGTTGCCTGAAGCAGGTTGCCATTTCCTTCTCCAGGGGATCTTCCCAATCCAAGGATCAAACCCAAGTCTCTTGCATTGACAGGCAGATTCTTTACCACTGAGTCACCTGGGAAGCCGAAGTAAGTAAACAAATATTTTTTTAAAAAGGGAAACACTGACCCGTTGCATACCAACCTGTGCCACCTGTGTGGTGTTTCTTGAGGGATTTTCGTTTGGAGGGTAGCCTCATATTGCAGAAGCACTTGTGAGCATGAACTTGCCCTTTCCAGGACATCAATAGTATTCCTTTTACTCAGCAGTGATTCTTTTCTTTCCTCTGATGCCCTTCTTTATCTCTATGTCCTTCCCTTTTTCTTTCACCGTTAGCCTCCTGCCCTTCCTAAGCAGTCCTGCTTGTCCCCAGCCAGAGTTGAGGTAATAGCCTCATCATATCATTGTTTTCTCTTTTGTTTTTCTCAACATATGAGAACATTTTCAATTGTATTTGATCAATGACTAGTAAAGAAAATGAGAGTTTATGGGATGAAAGAATTTGAAAGATTTCTTTTTATGAATAGCCTTTTTAAGTGGTATGGACTTGGAATTATATTTTAAAATTTAATTTGAAAATGGGATTTATTTTTATTTCTCTAAAAATTTAAAAGTAAGCAGATTCACAAGAAACAGGGAAAAGATTGATTTTCCTTAAAAAAATAAACAAGCAAAAAGGAACAGATGTCTCCATCTGACTCTGTGAGGAAGGAATTCTGTTCCTTGAGTGGCTGAATTTAGAGGTGTGTTGTTCTAAACTCTTCCTCTGCCATTATCTTCCTATCCCCTTGCGGGAAAAAATTGAGCTAGGATAGTAATTCCTCATTGAAAAGTAACTCCGAAGTCTTACTCTCTGCCTGTCTCTAATAATGAATTTCCATTTGTAAGTTTAAAATTACCTTATGTACAAAATGAACATGTGAGTATTGAAGAGGAGAGAAAATGTTATGCATTCAACTTTTAAAGTGTGTGATGGAAATTGGTGTCTTTGGAGCTCCTGTTTCTCCCCTTCATTGCGACACTCCATAGATCAGATGAAAGTAGAGGCTGCTGAAATTGAGGAAGGTTTGGGAAAAGCAGCAGCCCAGCCTTCATTCTTGTAGAGAGGCAGGTCATGAGATGTCCTTGGAACCCCTGGGCTCCGTGGAACCCAGCTTGCAAACCACAGGTTTACATGCTCTCTAAATAAAGTGGTAACTCTAAAATTCTGAATTTTTTAAAAGGTCTGGTGAGGAAGGATACTATCCTGAACTTACTGAATTTTGTGAAAAGCACCTTTCAGGCTTGGCTCCTGGAAGTAGAGCTTTGAGGAAAGATAAACCTGCGGCAACAGCATCCAGTTTTACAGCAGAAGAATGGGAAAAAATTGACGGTGACATAAAGGTATAGAATAACATCACTTTTTTGGTGACATTGTCATGGGATATATATCTACTTGTCTGAAATCAGTAAAGGGAATTTTGTGGTAATTACTTACGTGGTATTGGTTGCTCCTTACATCCAGGAGACTATTGTGACTGTGTTTTTGTAGATTTGTATATTTATGGAGGTGGGAAGCATGCTCACGTACATGTATGTATTTTAAATGACTAAGTAATATCCCATCCTACAAAAGAACCATAATTCAGTCAGCACGTATAAATAGTGCTATCCAAACATGTTTGTTCATAATTTTTTGTACATCTTGGTTATTTCCTAGGAGTAAGTTATTAGAATTCAAGTGCCTTGATCTGAAAGGATCTGAATGTATTTCTGTTAAAACACGTTTCTTTGTGTCTCAGAAAGTTGTACCTTTGTACTCTCCCAACAGTAGAATGTAGGAATGCCTACTTCAGGTTACTCTTCCCTGGATACTCTAATCATTTTTTACATTTTAAAATCAAGTAAATGATTTAAAAATGACAGTACATAATGTATTGTTTGTTTACCATAACGTTAAAGCTTTAGAAGTCTGTCACTGAATTTTTTATTTTGTTAATGACCTGCTTGTGTCTTTACTGATTTCTTTTAATCAGCATTATTGTTATAGTTTACATTCAATAAAACTTAGCCATTTTATAAAACAAATGAATGTATACAACAAAACAGAAACAGGCTCACAGATATAGAGAACAAACTAGTGGTTACCAGTGGGGAGAGGAGAAGAAAGAGAGGCAGGATAGGAGTAAGGGATTAAGAGATACAAACTACTATGTATAAAATAAATAAGCAGCAAGGATGAAATAGAGAAATAGAGCCATTACTTCATAACTTTAAATGGAATATAATCTACAAAAATATTTAACCACTATGTTATACACCTAAAACTAACATTATATTGTAAATCAACTGTATTTCTATTTTTTAAAAATTAGCTGTATTATGGTTATTTCACTGAGTTTTGACAAATCATATGTTCTATAGAATATTTCCATTACCCCTACAAGTTTCATTGTGCCCCTTTGCAGTCAGTGCGGACCATATACCCTGGTTCCTGGCAGCCACTGAACTGCTTTCTATCGTTACAGATTTGCCTTTTCTAGCCTTTCATATAAATATAATTATATAGCATATCTTCTTTCATATCTGTCTTCTTCCACTGAGCATGATGCTTCTGAGATTCATCTGTGTTGTTGCATGTGTCCATAGTTCATTCCTTTTAATTGCTGAATAGCAGTGATTTGTATGGAGAAGGCGATGGCACCCCACTCCAGTACTCTTGCCTGGAAAATCCCATGGATGGAGGAGCCTGGTGGGCTGCAGTCCATGGGATTGCTAAGAGTCGGACACGACTGAGCGACTTCACTTTCACTTTCCACTTTCATGCATTGGAGAAGGAAATGGCAACCCACTCCAGTGTTCTTGCCTGGAGAATCCCAGGGACGGGGGAGCCTGGTGGGCTGCTGTCTATGGGGTCGCAAAGAATCGAACACGACTGAAGCGACTTAGAAGCAGCAGCAGCAGCAACAGTGATTTGTATGGCTATCTTACAATTTGTTTAACCATTTACTACTTGATGAACAAATGCCAAAATTTTTTTTTCCTTTCTTTTTATTTATTTGGCTGTGTCGCATCTTCAATCTTCACTGTGGTATGTGGAATCTAGTTCCATGACCAGGGATCGAATCTGGGCTCCCTGCATTAGGAACTACAAGTCTTAGCCACTGAACCACCAGGGAAGTCCCCCAGAATATTTTCTAAAGTGGCAATCAATCCTGCCAATAATGGATAAAAGTTCCAGTTGCTCTACATCATGGTCCATAATTAGGATTGTCAGTTTGGTTAATTTTAGCTCTTCTGTTGGGTATATAATGGTATCTCATTGTGCTTTTTATTTGTATTTCTCTAATTACTAATGATGTTGAATGTCTTTTCATTTGCTTGTCATCCATATATCTTCTTTTGTCTTTAAATCCATTGCCCATTAAAAAAATTAGATTGTTTATGTTCTTATTGAACTGTAAAATACATATCTTTTGTGTATTTTACACATGAAGATGTATCTTTGCAAATATTTGCTGATGTTGTATGGCTTGCCTTTTCTTTTTTTTTTAAATAGCATCTTTGGAAGAGCAAAAATTTTTACTTTTGATAAAACCAATTTTTCTTTTTTTTTAATTTATTTTTTTACTTTACAATATTGTATTGGTTTTGCCATACATCAACATGCATCCGCCATGGGTGTACACGTGTTCCCCATCCTGAACCTCCCCCCCCACCTCCCTCCCCATACCATCCCTCTGGGTCATCCCAGTGTACTAGCCCCGAGCTTCCTATATCCTGCATCGAACCTGGACTGGCGATTCGTTTCTTATATGATATTATATATGTTTTAATGCCATTCTCCCAAATCATCCCCCACCCTCTCCCAAAGAGTCCAAAAGACTGTTCTATACATCTGTGTCTCTTTTGCTGTCTTGCATACAGGGTTGTCGTTACCATCTTTCTAAATTCCATATATATGCGTTAGTATACTGTATTGGTGTTTTTCTTTCTGGCTTACTTCACTCTGTATAATAGGCTCCAGTGTCATCCACCTCATTGGAACTGATTCAAATGTATTCTTTTTAATGGCTGAGTCAATTTTTCTTATAGTTTGTGCTTTTGTGTCTTATTTAAGAAACCTTTGTCTAATTTAAGATCCCTACATTTTCTCCTATGATTTGTCTAGGAAGTTTATCGTTTTAACTCTCAAATGTAGGTGTAAGATCAGTTTTATTTTTTGGACACACACATAAATATATATACATACAGTGCATATATTTGTATATACCAATATGGATATCCAAATATTCAAGCATCTAATGAATTATTATCTTTTCTTCATTGAACTTCTTGGTGCGAATGTCAAAAATAGGTTGACTTTGTATGTGTAGCTCTGTTTCTGTATTCTGTTCATTAATCTAAATATCTATCTTTACACCAGTAGTCCATTGTCTTGATAACAATAAGTCTTTTTAAACATTTTTAATTTTATATTGGATATACTCACATGCTAGCAAGATTATGCTCAAAATCCTTCAAGCTAGGCTTCAGCAGTACATGAACCAGGAACTTCTAGATGTATAAGCTGGGTTTCAAAGAGGCAGAGGAACCAGAGGTCAAATTGCCAACATTTGTTGGATCATGAAGAAAACAAGGGAATTCCAGAAAAACGTCTACTTCTGCTTCATTGACTATGCTAACACCTTTGACTGTGTGGATCATAACAAACTGTGGAAAATTCTTAAAGAGATGGGAGTACCAGACCACCTTACCTGTCTCCTGAGAAACCTGTATTCAGGTCAAGAAGCAACAGTTAGAACCGGACATGGAATTGACTGGTTCAAAATTGAGAGAGGAGTATGACAAGACTGTATATTGTTACCCTGCTTATTTAACTTCTATGCAGAAGTTAAATTTCACATCATGTGAAATGCTGGGCTGGGTGAATCACAAACTCGAATCAAGATTTCCAGGAGAAATATCAACAGCCTCAGATATGCAGATGACACCACTCTAATGGCAGAAAGTGAAGAGGAACTAAAAAGCTTCTTGATGAAGATGAAAGAGGAGAGTGAAAAACCTGACTTGAAACACAACATTCAAAAAACTAAGATCATGGCATCCAGTCCCATCACTTCATGGCATATAGAAGGGGAAAAAGTGGAAGAAGCAATGACAGATTTTATATTCTTAGACTCCAAAATCCCTGTTAATGGTGACTACAGCCATGAAATTAAAAGATGCTTGCTCCTTGGAAGAAAAGCTATGACAAACCTAGACACATATTAAAAAGCAGAGACATCATGTTGCTGACAAAGGTCTGTAAAGTCAAAGCTATGTTTTTTCCAGTAGTCATGTAGGGATGTGAGTCAGATAAAGAAGGTTGAGCGCCAAAGAATTAATGCTTCCGAATTGTTGTGCTAGAGAAGACTCTTGAGAGTCCCTTGGAGTGCAAGGAGATCAAATTAGTCAATCCTAAAGGAAATCAACCCTGAATATTCATTGGAAGGACTGGTGCTGAAGGTCCAATAGCTTGGTCATCTGATGCAAAGAACCAACTCAGTGAAAAAGGCTCTGATGCTAGAAAAGATTGAAGGCAAAAGGAGAAGAGAGAGGCAGAGGATAAGATGGTTAGATAGCATCACCAACTCAATGGACATGAATTTGAGCAAACTCTGGGAGATAGCAGAGGACAGAGGAGCCTGACATGCTACAGTCCATGGGGTCACAGTCAGATATGACTTAGTGACTGAACAGCAACAAAGTAGTTGATTTACAATAGCTGTGTTGTGTTGTGTTCGTTTCACATGCACAGCAAGGTGATTCAGTTATGCATTTACATATATCTATTCTTTTTCAGATTCCTTTCTCATATCAGGTAGTGCAAGTCCTCCAACTTTGTTCTTTGTTTTCAAAGTTATTTTGGCTGTTCCAGGTCCTTTGCTTGCCAATTTCTATAAAATAGAAATTGTATTTATTTGTGTTGGGATTGTTTTGAATTTGTTGATCAGTTTTGGAAGAATTGATACCTTGATATTACTGAGATTTCTGATTGATGAACATGTATTTTTCTGTTCATATAAGCTTTATTTAATTTTTTGAAGCAGTGTTTGTAGTTTTCAGTGTATATATTCTTCTTATATATTTTTAATGAAATTTATTCCTAAGTATTTATTTTATACTATTATAAAAGTTGATGTTTTTAATTTAATTTGCTCATTCCAAGTCACTTCAATTATGACATTTTATTTCTTTATTTTTATTGTAATAAAACACACATCATATAGAGTTTATCATCTTTATCATTTTCAAGTATACAGTTCATTAGTGTTAAGTATATTCATATTATTATGCAACCAATCTCAAGGACTTTTTCATGTTCCAAAACTGAAACTCCATACCATTTAACAATAACTCTCCAATCCTACCCCCACCACCAGCCCCTGGCAACCATCATTCTATCTTTTTTTTTTTTTTCTGATCTGTTTACATTTTTTATTTATTTTTTTTTTATTGAAGATGATATACGGTGTTGTGTTACTTTCAGGTGTACAGCATAGTGATTCAGTTATACATACATATATGTTAGTATCTTATTTTTTTCATATTCTTTTCCCATATAGGTTATTGTGAAGTATTGAGTATAGTTTCTTCACTTTGATTTATTTCTAGGTCCATCCATGTTACTACAAATGGATTATTCCATTCTTTTTTATGACTGAGTAACATTTCATTGAATAAATATACCACATCCTCTTTATCCATTCATCTGTTGATAAACATTTAGGTTTCTTCCATGTCTTGCCTATTGTAAGTAGTGTTGCAAAGAATATTGGGGTGCATGTATATTTTCTTTTCTCTGAATATATGCCCAGCAGTGGGATTGGAGGATCATATGTTAACTCTATTTTTAGTTTGTTAAGGAACCTCCATACCATTCTCCATAGTGGCTGCTCCAGTTTGCATTTCCACTAATAGTATAGGAGAGTTCCTTTTTCTACACACACTCTCCAGCATTTTTTGTTTGTAGACTTTTTGATGATGGCCCTTCTAACAGTATGAGGTGATACCTCATTGGGGTATTGATTTGCATTTCTCTAGTAATGAGTGATGTTGAGCATCTTTTCATGTGCCTGTGGATCACAATAAACTGTGGAAAATTCTGAAAGAGATGGGAATAACAGACCACCTGATCTGCCTCTTGAGAAATTTGTATGCAAGTCAGGAAGCAACAGTTAGAACTGGACATGGAACAACAGACTGGTTCCAAATAGGAAAAGGAGTACGTCAAGGCTGTATATTGTCACCCTGTTTATTTAACTTATATGCAGAGTACATCATGAGAAACGCTGGACTGGAAGAAACACAAGCTGGAATCAAGACTGCCGGGAGAAATATCAATAACCTCAGATATGCAGATGACACCACCCTTATGGCAGAAAGTGAAGAGGAACTCAAAAGCCTCTTGATGAAAGTGAGAGTGGAGAGTGAAAAAGTAGGCTTAAAGCTCAACATTCAGAAAACGAAGATCATGGCATCCGGTCCCATCACTTCATGGGAAATAGATGGGGAAACAGTGGAAACAGTGTCAGACTTTATTTTTCTGGGCTCCAAAATCACTGCAGATGGTGACTGCAGCCATGAAATTAAAAGACACTTACTCCTTGGAAGGAAAGTTATGACCAACCTAGATAGCATATTCAAAAGCAGAGACATTACTTTGCCAACAAAGGTTCGTCTAGTCAAGGCTATGGTTTTTCCTGTGGTCATGTATGGATGTGAGAGTTGGACTGTGAAGAAGGCTGAGCACCGAAGAATTGATGCTTTTGAACTGTGGTGTTGGAGAAGACTCTTGAGAGTCCCTTGGACTGCAAGGAGATCCAACCAGTCCATTCTGAAGGAGATCAGCCCTGGGATTTCTTTGGAAGGAATGATGCTAAAGCTGAAAGTCCAGTACTTTGGCCACCTCATACGAAGAGTTGACTCATTGGAAAAGACCCTGATGCTGGGAGGGATTGGGGGCAGGAGAAGGGGACAACAGAGGATGAGATGGCTGGATGGCATCACTGACTCGATGGACATGAGTCTGGGTGAACTCCGGGAGTTGGTGATGGACAGGGAGGCCTGCTGTGCTGTGATTCATGGGGTCGCAAAGAGTTGGACACGACTGAGCAACTGAACTGAACTGAACTGATATCTTCTTTGGAGAAATGTCTATTTAGATCTTCTGCCTGTTTTTTTGATTGGGTTCTTTGGAGTTTTTTTTATACTGAGTTATATGAACTGTTTGTATATTTTGGAGTTTAATCCCTTGTTAGCTGCACCATTTGCAAATATTTTCTCCCATTCTGTAGACTGTTTTTTCATTTTCTTTATGGTTTCCTTTGCTATAGAAAAGCTTTCATGTTTAATTAGGTCCCATTTATTTTTGATTTTATTTCCATGACTCTTAAGAGATGGGTCAGGAAAGGTATTGCTGCAATTTATGTCAAAGAATGTTCTGCCGGTGTTTTCCTCTAGCAGTGTTTTGGTATCCAGTCTTACATGTAGGTCTTTAATCCATTTTGAGTTTATTTTTGTGCATGGTGTTAGAGAATATTCTAATTTTCTTTTTTTACATGTAGCTGCCCAGTTTTCCAGCACTATTTATTGGAGAAACTGTCTTTTTGTCCTTGTATGTTCTTGCCTCCTTTGTTGTAGATTAATTGACCACAGGCCTGTGGATAATTTTGAGGCTCTTTATCCTGTTCCATTGATCTGTATTTATGGGTTTTGTGCCAGTACCATACTATTTTGATTATTGTAGCTTTGTAGTATAGTCTGATGGAGAAGGAAATGGCAACCCACTCCAGTGTTCTTGCCTGGAGAATCCCAGGGACTGGGGAGCCTGGTGGCTGCCATCTATGGGGTCGCACAGAGTCGGACATGACTGAAGCAACTTAGCAGCAGCAGCAGCAGTATAGTCTGAAGTCAGGAAGCCTGAATCCTTAGCTCTATTTTTCTTTCTCAAGCTTGCTTTGGCACTTCAGGGTCCTTTGTGTTTCCAAAAATTTTAAAATTTTTGTTCTAGTTCTGTGAAAAATGCTATTGGTAATTTGATAGAGATTGCATTGTATCTGTAAATTGCCTTGGGCAGGGAATTTGTTTATCTAAATTGCAAAGTTATTGGTATAAATTTGTCTAAAATATCTTTTTTTTAAAATATCTGTAGGATTGTTAGAGATGTGCTTCTTTTATGCCTGCTAATTTGTATTTTTTCCTTTCACTTTTTTTTTTCCTTTCACTTTCTTTTGCCTAGTCTTGTTATGTTTGTCAATTGTTTATTTCCAAAAAAAACAATATTTGGATGTTGATTTTCTTTTTCTATTTTGTGTTTTATGGATTTCTACTCTTATTTTTTAACTATTTTTATTTCCTCCTACTCACTTTGGCTTTAATGTGTTTTCTATTAGTTTTTTAAGGTAGAAGCTTAACTATTAATAATTGATCTTGAACCTTTCTTCTTGTTTAAAGTTGTAAAATTTCCTCTAATACTTTATCTGCATGATATAAATTATTATATGTCATGTTTTCATTATCTCTTATTTCAAATTATTTTCCATCTGATTTCCTTTTTAACTCATGAACTCCTTATAAGTGAATTCAAATTCCAATTTCTTGGGGATGGTCTAAATACTTATTATTACTGAATTCTAGTTTAGGTCTGTTGTGGTCAGATTCCATACTTTGTATAATTTCAACCCTATGAGATTTCTTGAGAATTTTTTGGCCTATGCTCCATGTGCTCTTGAAAATAACATAGAAATCTATATTGATTAGGCCAAGTTTGTTAATGTTGCTCAAATCTACTCTAATGTTACTGATTTTTTGTCCACTATTTTCCTGTGTCCATACTCTTAATCAAATAGATTCATTTTGGATACTGAGTATTTTATTTTTGGAATTTCCATTAATTCTTTTTTAAAGTTTTCAGTCTTCTCCTGAATTTCTCAATTGTTCCTGCATGTTGTTCACTCTTCTCATATATTTATTGCAGCTGTTTTTAAGTCTCTGTTTGTTATTTCCAACATCCATTCACTCTCTGTGTCTGCTTCTGTCGGCTATGGGTAGCATTTTGCTGCTTCTTTGTCTTTACTGTCATTTTTTATATTTTATGCTGTCCATTGTATATAAAGGACTTCCTTGGTGGCTCAGATAGTAAAGAATCTGCCTGCAATGCAGGATATACAGGTTTGATCCCTAGGTCACAAAGATTCCCTGGAGAAGGGAATGACTACCCTCTCCAGTGTTCTTGCCTGGAGAATCCCATGGACAGAGGAGCCTGGCGGGCTACAGTTGCAATCCATGGGGTTGCAAAGAGTTGGACACAACTGAGCAACTAAACACAACACAACACGTTGTGTATAAAAAAATCAGAAGTAATTAATATTTACCTTTCTGTCAAACTGCTAAAGTTGGAAAATGTGGTCAATCTAATCTGTATGTTAATTTGCACCTGATTTGCTTGGGTGTTTGAGATAGGTCAGAGAAGGCAATGGCACCCCACTCCAGTGCTCTAGCCTGGAAAATCCCATGGACGGAGGAGCCTGGTGGGCTGCAGTCCATGGGGTCACAAAGAGTTGGACACTACTGAGCGACTTCACTTTCACTTTTCACTTTCATGCGTTGGAGAAGGAAATGGCACCCACTCCAGTACTCCTGCCTGGAAAATCCCATGGGCAGAGGAGCCTGGTGGGCTGCAGTCCATGGGATCACGAAGAGTCGGACACGACTGAGCGACTTCACTTTCACTTTGAGATAGGTTCTACTGTCAAGGAACTTACAGTGTGGTAAGAGAGACAAACAATAAATAGAGAATTTTAAATATTCATGCTAAATGCTTTTGTCCCAACCAGGAAGTTCAGAGAAGGCTCACTGGAAGGGAGATGAATATGATCTTGCAAGATAAAGTAGAAAGGGCAGAAATGAATATACTGACCAATACTGAACTGTACACTTAAGAATAGTTAAGATGATACATTTTATGTTATTGTGTCAAATCAGATCAGATCAGATCAGTCACTCAGTCATGTCTGACTCTTTGCGACCCCACGAATCGCTGCATGCCAGGCCTCCCTGTCCATCACCAACTCCCGGAGTTCACCCAGACTCACGTCCATCGAGTCAGTGATGCCATCCAGCCATCTCATCCTCTGTTATCCCCTTCTCCTCCTGCCCCCAATTCCTCCCAGCATCAGGGTCTTTTCCAATGAGTCAACTCTTCGTATGAGGTGGCCAAAGTACTGGAGTTTCAGCTTTAGCATCATTCCTTCCAAAGAAATCCCAGGGCTGATCTCCTTCAGAATGGACTGGTTGGATCTCCTTGCAGTCCAAGGGACTCTCAAGAGTCTTCTCCAAAAGCATCAATTCTTCGGTGCTCAGCCTTCTTCACAGTCCAACTCTCACATCCATACATGACCACAGGAAAAACCATAGCCTTGACTAGACGAACCTTTGTTGGCAAAGTAATGTCTCTGCTTTTGAATATGCTATCTAGGTTGGTCATAACTTTCCTTCCAAGGAGTAAGCGTCTTTGAATTTCATGGCTGCAGTCACCATCTGCAGTGATTTTGGAGCCCAGAAAAATAAAGTCTGACACTGTTTCCCCATCTATTTCCCATGAAGTGATGGGACCAGATGCCATGATCTTTGTTTTCTGAATGTTGAGCTTTAAGCCTACTTTTTCACTCTCCACGTTCACTTTCATCAAGAGGCTTTTGAGTTCCTCTTCACTTTCTGCCATAAGGGTGGTGTCATCTGCATATCTAAGGTTATTGATATTTCTCCCGGCAGTCTTGATTCCAGCTTGTGTTTCTTCCAGTCCAGCGTTTCTCATGATGTACTCTGCATATAAGTTAAATAAACAGGGTGACAATATACAGCCTTGATGTACTCCTTTTCATATTTGGAACCAGTCTGTTGTTCCATGTCCAGTTCTAACTGTTGCTTCCTGACCTGCATACAAATTTCTCAAGAGGCAGATCAGGTGGTCTGGTATTCCCAACTCTTTCAGAATTTTCCACAGTTTATTGTGATCCACACAGTCAAAGGCTTTGGCATAGTCAATAAAGCAGAAATAGATGCTTTTCTGGAACTCTCTTGCTTTTTCCATGATCCAGCGGATGTTGGTGATTTGATCTCTGGTTCCTCTTCCTTTTCTAAAACCAGCTTGAAATCAGGAAGTTCACGGTTCACATATTGCTGAAGCCTGGCTTGGAGAATTTTGAGCATTACTTTACTAGCGTGTGAGATGAGTGCAATTGTGCAGTAGTTTGAGCATTCTTTGGCATTGCCTTTCTTTGGGATTGGAATGAAAACTGACCTTTTCCAGTCCTGTGGCCACTGCTGAGTTTTCCAAATTTGCTGGCATATTGAGTGCAGCACTTTCACAGCATCATCTTTCAGGATTTGGAATAGCTCAGCTGGAATTCTATCACCTCCACTAGCTTTGTTATTGTGTATTTCCCTACAATTGCAAAACACAGAGTAAGAGGGGCATTTAAGGTAGAGAGAATGTCATGAATCAAATTGTCACTTAAAAATTGACCCATAGTATGATGATATATATATATATATATAGTCTTTTCTAATGTCTGGTTAATTATTTAAAATTGTATATTTACCTTCTTTTTTTCTCTCTTCTTCTCAGAGTTGGGTATCAGAAATTAAAAAAGAAGATGATAAAATACACTTCCATGAAACTGAAACATTTCCAGCAGTGGAAGATAATTTGCCTCCAGTTCGTGGTTCAAACAGCCATCTTCATGTTGCCAAGGTATACCTTTTTGGTGTGGGGGGTAGGTGGTAGGGGAGAAAGTTGTTGTTTATTAAGAACATTAGCTTGGTTTAATCATTGTAGCCAAAGTGTGGTGTCCTCTGGGCAGCTGGCGATTTTTTTCATGGTAATTTCACCTTGTTGAGTAAGCCTCCCCTGGAGATCAAAACGAAACAGTATTTTCCTCTGAAGAACTTGCATCTTGGGTTTACCACTTCCCTTATTTTTATTTTTTGACTGTTCTGTCTCTTCTACTCTGACAAGTTTTGATGAGTACTTAAGATCCAATTGAGTATGTAAATGTTTCAGGGGATAATTTTATATATCCAGTAGAGGTACAGTGGGAATTGTTTGTATAATTAAATATGGATTTAAAGCATTAAACAGATGGATTAATCTGTTTAATTAATCCATTAAATCCATGGATTTCAAGCAGTTATATATGGCATTTCTCTGTTTAGCGCATCCCCTTCCCCTGTCCCCAGCCCCTCACGGTTATTTCTCTGAGACTGGTCCCTATTTTGCCATGCAGGGCTCTCCTTTCTAATGCATGGTTTCCATAGAGAAGGGGCCTGTTGGAGTTCCAGGTTCACTTAACTTCCAGTTAAAACTGAGCTTCTTGGTGTCTACCTGACCCTGATATAACAGATCCCAGCCCTTATCTCCAGGGGATTTTGGCTTGAATCGTACATTCCATTGCCTCTGCCCTCCTTTTTTCCCTGCTTTTTTTCCCTTTTATTCTTATCATCTCTAAGAGGTGAATTACTATAAGACCTATAACTTGTATAATACCATACATCAACTATATCTCAATTTAAAAAAAAAATTAAAACTACTCACAGAGCTCATCTCTTAGAGGTGATCTCTAAGAGGTTACCTAATTGTCTTCATTTTGGGTTGAGTCATTTTTGTTTTCCTTGTTTCTTCTTTGACCTCTCAGTTTTATTTGAAGAATATCCATAGCCCTTCATCACTCTGCTCTTTGGTAATTTACCTTCCTGGATCTTTTTACTCCTCATTAGGAATTATTCAGGTAACTGAGGCACACAGTAAATAAGTATAGTAAGGATAACACTATCTGTGATTAATGAATTCGTATTTATTGAACCCTCATTGTGTGCTAAGACTGTATCCCGAAACTATAACAATGAATAATATTTCCTCCGTGTCCTTACTGTAGTCCAGTAGGAGTAGACAGACTAATGTGGTTCTCAAAGTATGGTCCAAGGATGCTGGTTATCCCTGAGATCCTTCTAGGGGATCCATAAAGTCAATGTTATTTTTAAAACTCTTTTATAAAATAATGCTTTGTCTCTTTCACTTCGTTGACTTTTGCCCTAAAGGTAAAACTGCTGGTTGCTGTTTAGTCATTAAGTCATGTCCAGCTCTTTGTGACGTCATGGACTGTAGCCACCAGGCTCCCGTGTCCATGGGATTTCCCAGACAAAAATAATGGCGTGGGTTTCCATTTCCTTCTCCAGGGGATCTTCCTGACCCAGGGATCAAACCCACTTCTCCTGCATTAGCAGGCAGATTCCTTACCCCTGAACCCCCAGGGATGCCCAAAACTGCTGGTGCCTTACTGTGAAGTAAGGCAGTGGCACTAATTGAACTAGCGGTCCTTGTTTGCTCCACTGCTATGCACTCATAGTAAGAAATTCCTATTTACCTTAAAAATGTCTTTGATGAAACAACAAAAAATGTATTCTTTTTGTTATATATGATACCTTGAAGACATATCTTTTTAATATTCTGTGTGACAAAATGCAGACTTCACAGAAAGCACTTCACTGTGAAATGAAATATGATGATCATCATAAGAAAACCCACTTGTGTGACTGACTGTCAGCCGAATGAGCAACTTTTTCCTGGAACAACTTTTACTTGAAGAGACGACTGACCGGCTATGGTTGTTCAGAGTTCAGTTTTTGGCAGACATTTTCTTATAAATGAATGAAATGGTCTGTCACCTCAAGGAAAACAATGAATGGTATTAGTTGCCAGTGGTAAAATCTGAGCTTTCAGGTGGAATTCACAGTACTTCATATTCTTGGGGGGCTCTCAGATAGATGCTTGTGACAAAAAAAAATTTCCCCTTAGGGGAGACACTTAATGACTTTTATGATGAGCTCTGTGAGTAGTTTTAATTTTTTTTTTTAAATTGAGATATAGTTGATGTATGGTATTATACAAGTTATAGGTCTTATAGTAATTCACAATTTTTAAAGGTTTACTCCATTTATAGTTAATATAATATATTGGCTGTATTCCCTGTATTTTACAGTATATCCTTGTACCTTATTTATCTTGTACCTAATAGTTTGTACCTCCTAATCCCCACTTTCACCTTCTCTCTCCCTACTGGTAACCACCAGTTTTCTATGTCTGTGAGTCTGTATCCTGTTTGTTATATTTATTAATTTGTTTTATATTTTGTATTCCACATACAAGTGGTATCATATAATATTTGTCTTTCTCTGCCTGACTTATTTCACTTAGCATAATAGCCTTCAAGTTCACGAATGTTTTTCCACGTGGCAAAATTTCATTCTTTTTTATGGCTTAGTAGTATTCCATTGTATGTATATGCTACTTCTTCTTGATTCATTCATCTGTTGATAGACACTTAGGTTGCTTCCAGATCTTGGTAATTGTAAATAATGCTGCTGTGAATATTGGGGTGCATTTATCTTTTCAAATTAGTGTTTTCATTTTATTAGGTTGGTGCAAAGGTAATTGCAGTTTTGCATTGTTGAACTTTGCTGTTTGATATTGGAATACATTCTTAAATGTGGTTATAGTATACATCATTTTAATTTGAATTTCCTGCTTTATGTTTTTTTTGCTAATGACTTATTTTTGTTGTTTGAGACCCCATGGACTGCAACATGCCAGGCTCCTTGTCCTTCACCATCTCCCAGAATTTGCCCAAGTTCATGTCTATTGAATCAGTGATCCTATCCAACCATCTCATCCTCTGTCACCCTCTTCTTCTGCCTTCAGTCTTTCCCCACATCAGAGTATTTTCCAGTGAGTCTGCTCTTTGCATCAGGTGGCTAACATATTGGAACTTCAGCTTCAGTATCAGTCCTTCCAATGAGTATTCAGGGTTGATTTCCTTTAAGATTGACTGGTTTAATCTCCTTGCTGTCCAAGAGACTCTGAAGAGTCTTCTCTAGCACCGCAGTTCGAAAGCATCAGCTCTTCAGTGTTCTGCCTTCTTCATGATCCATCTCTCATATCCATACATGACTAATGGAAAGACCATAGCCTTGACTATATGGACCTTTGTTGGCAAAGTGATGTCTTTGCTTTTTAATACAATATCTAGGTTTGTCATAGCTTTCCTGCCAAGAAGCAATCATTTTCTAATTTCATGGCTGTAGTTATTTGCTGTTTATTTTACTCAGTTGGTAAAGAATCCACCTGCAATGCAGGAGACCCTGGTTCAAATCGGGTATCCACTCCAATATTCTTGGGCTTCCTTGTGGCTCAACTGGTAAAGAATAAGCCTGCAATGTGGGAGACCTGGGTTCTAGCCCTTTGTTGGGAAGATCCTCTGGAGAAGGGAACGGCTACCCACTCCAGTATTCTGGCCTGGAGAATTCCATGGACTGTGTAGTCCATAGGGTTGCAAAGAGTCGGACACAACTGAGCAACTTTCACTTTTTAATAGAAATGTTGTTAGACAAAGAGCAAATTCAAGTGACTTTTTCATTCAAGTTCAAAATGGTTGTTAAGCAGCGAAGACATCTGGCAACATCAGCAATGTACTTGGCCCAGGAACTGCTAATGAATGTACAATGCAATGGTAGTTCAAGAATTTTTGCAAAGGAAAGGAGAGCCTTAAAGATGAGGAGCATAGTGGCCAGCCATTGGAAGTTGATGATGACCAATTGAGAGAAATTTGAAACTGATCCTCTTAAAACTACATGAAGAACTCAATGTCAACCATTCTACCGTCATTTGGCATTTGAAGCAAATTGGAAAGGTGAAAAAGCTCGATAAGTAGGTGCCTCATGAGCTGACCACAAATCAAAAAAATTGTTCTTTTGAAGTGTTGTCTTTGCTTATTCTACACAACCACAACGAGCCATTTCTTGATCAAATTGAGGTGTGCAATGAAAATTGGATTTTATATGACAACTGGAGATGACCAGCTCAATGGCTGGACTGAGAAGAAGCTCCAAAGCACTACCCAAAGTCAAACTTCCACCAAAAATAGGTCATGGTCATGGTGGTCTGCTGCCTATCTGATCCACTACAGCTTTCTGAATCCCAGCAAAATCATTACATGTGAGAAGTATATGTTCAGCCTATCTATGAGATGCACCAAAAACTACAATACTTGCAGCTGGCATTGGTTAACAGCAAGGGCCCAATTCTTCTCCATGACAACCGATGCTTCAGAAGTTGAATGAAGCGTCCGCAATATTCACCTGACCTCTTGCCAACTGACTACCACTCCTTCAAGCATCTAGACAACTTTTTGCAGGGAAAACACTTCCACTACCAGCAGGGTGCAGAAAATGCTTTCCAAGAGTTTATCAAATCCTGAAGCACAGATTTTTATGCTACAAGAATAAACAAACTTATTTCTCATTGGCAAAAAAAAAATGTGTTGATTGTAACACTTCCTATTTTGATTAATAAAGATGTGTTTGAACCTAGTTATAATGATTTAAAATTCACAATTCAAAACCACAATTACTTTTGTACCAACCTAATATTTGGTAGGAGAAGGCAATGGCACCCCACTCCAGTACTCTTGCCTGAAAAATCCCATGGATGGAGGAGCCTGGTAGGCTGCCGTCCATGGGGTCGCTAAGAGTCGGACACGACTGAGCGACTTCACTTTCACTTTTCACTTTCATGCGTTGGAGAAGGAAATGGCAACCCACTCCAGTGTTCTTGCCTGGAGAATCCCAGGGAGGGGGAGCCTGGTGGGCTGCTGTCTATGAGATTGCACAGAGTCGGACACGACTGAAGCAACTTAGCAGCAGCAGCAATATTTGGTATATACCCTGGAGTGGAACTGCTGGATCATATGGTAGTTCTATTTTTAGTTTTTTGAGAAACCGTCATACCGTTTCCCACAGTGGATGCACCAATTTATGTTCTTATCAACAGTGTACAAGAGTTGTCTTCTCTCCACATCCTTTCCAACATTTGTTGTTTCTGGTCTTTTTGATGATAGCCATTCTGACAGGTGTGAGGTGATATCTCATGGTTTTAATTTGCATTTCCCTGATGTTTAGTGACGTTGAACATCTTTTCATGTGCCTGTTGGTGGTCACCATGAAAATTTTAACAGATATGATTTTTAATTGTATAATGAAATATAGGAATATTTGGAAGACCTGTGTTAACCCCTAATGACCAGTGAATAATATTACAGAATTGTGCTTGTGTATCCATTCAGATGATTTCAAATGATGATTTTTAAGAAACTATTTTTAAGCTGTTGTTTGCTTTCCTCCCATTCCCTTCTGGTGCTTGCAGTGGGCATGTGACCTGGGTTGAGCCACTTAATGACACAAAGCTAGGGATTGGTCAGTGATGGGCCCATAACACAAACTAGCTAATCAGAGTCCTTCCCTGGGATTTCTCTAACTAAAGATGGGGAGAAGAGTCAGTCTCCTTTCCCCTTCTGATTGGGAAGCCGGTGAGGTTATAATCCCAGACTGAGTGTAGCCACATTTCCTACTGCATAGAGAAAGCAAGCAATCAGGCAGAGAGAAGCAGAGACTTCTAGGGAAGAGAAGACAGGTGGAGAGAGGAAGAGCTATAGAGAGAGGGTATATGAATCCTTTATCCAGCAGTATCCCAGCCCTTTCATCCATTTGGTTACATAAGCCAGTAAATTATTCTTTTTAAACAAAATTAGTCCAACTTGGGTATCTGTCATTGTAAGCAAAACAGCTCTAATACAGCAAACTAGCTATTTCTTCAATGCCTAGGTTTTAAAAGAATGAATGATAGTTTCATATTTTTTCATTATAAGAAAATCAATAATAATCACATTTCATACATGTAAGTTTTAAAGTTTTACATATGTACCTAAAGTCCTATTCATCACTCTCATAATTAATCTGCTGTGTATTATTATGTTAATAATTATAATCCTGAAACTGTCCTATCTTCAAGGGTAACTTATTCTTGGCCATTCAATTCATGTATCTTAAGCCAATGCTTCACCTTTATAGGAAAATATGCTAATCTTATATTAAATATCTCATAAAATATAATTTTATTCTTTTAGGAAAAGAATTCTAAAAGCAGACCAGCTAAAAAGAAAATTCCGAGAGATTATGCAGAGTGGGATAAGTATGTTTTATATTTCTTTATATAAAATTGTCAGTAAAAATTCACTGTCATAAAATACTGTAATAACTCCTTAATTATTTTAAACCAGAACATATCAAATGTAAGTTATGTCAGTAGAGTACTAAGAGTATTTGGATTAAGCACTCTTGATTTTGTTTCTTCATTAAATAAAAAGCTACGGCATCCTTTTATTTATGAGTAACCAAAAATAACTAATGCAATATTTACCCATCCAAAATAACAAATTTTTAAATTAAGATAAATTAGTCACTACTGTAATAACAAAGTTCTGCACAATTTAGGTCTGATTAAAATTTAAGTCCTCGCTAAATTCTGTGTTTTTTAGGAAAAAATACAGGTGACATCTAATACAAACCTACCATATATTTTTGGAATATTATTTTTAAAGGCACAGTGATACAGATACAAGAGTATCAATAATAAGTTTTATTCTCTTATTTGTATTGAGCTTTTTTTCTATTTTTTTATTATTTTTCATTTAAGATTTGACGTGGAAAAAGAATGTGCAAAACTTGATGAAGATAAAGAAAGAACTGTAATAAACAACAAATCACATTTGTCTAAAATTGAGACAAGACTAGATACAGCAGGTAATGGGGGAAAAATAGGAATGATTTAGTAGTCTTTACTGGAGAAGGCAATGGCACCCCGCTCTAGTACTCTTGCCTGGAAAATCCCATGGATGGGGAAGCCTGGTAGGCTGTAGTCCATGGGGTCGCTAAGGGTTGGACACGACTGAGTGGCTTCACTTTCACTTTTCACTTTCATGCATTGGAGGAGGAAATGGCAACCCACTCCAGTGTTCTTGCCTGGAGAATGCCAGGGACGGGGGAGCCTCGTGGGCTGCCATCTATGGAGTCACACAGAGTCGGACACGACTGAAGCGACTTAGCAGCAGCAGCAGCAGCAATCTTTACCTTTTTTGAATGATAATAAAAGCTGTTGACCCAAAGACATTCTCTTTAAGAGCTGTGTATTTCCATAAAAAGTTTATGAATTTTCTCCTAGGGCTGATCACCTCTAACAAATTCCATTCTATCCTTAAACTTCTTAATTTTATGAGTAATAATAGTTATGATACTTAAGTGTAATAAGACTTTAAAATATATGAATATGTAAACATATTGTTTTTACCATGATTCAGTTTTCATTCTCTTTTTCAAATCTTTTTTGTCCAAATCCTTCAAATTTCTTTTCCTCAAAACAAAAAGATGGAGCACTTTCTGTTCACTTGAAGTCCACAGGTACATAGTACGTTTAAAGTAAAGCAAAACAATTATTGAGAAATCTAAACCTTCAAAAATTCTGAATGATTAAAAAGAATAGAAATATCGTAAACTTAGGAAACCTTTTATTTGCTTTTATTTGTTTTTATAGTTTTCTGCTTCTGTTAAAATAAGCATTTTTGGATTTAAATTTGGAAAATTCTATTAAGTTATATTTTTACTTACAGCAGATAACATTTATTTATAGGTCTAACTGAAAAGGAAAAGGTTTTTCTGGCTACGCGTGAAAAGGAAAAAGGAAATGAAGCTTTTAAGTCAGGAGATTATGAAGAAGCTGTAAAGTACTATACTCGGTGAGCAGATTTTTGATGTGGTTTGATCTTGTCATTTAAAAAATGATAGTGTTTAATTGTTGAAATGATATAAATAAGCTAAATAATGTGTCATAATCACTCAGTATATGGTACTTGCAATTTATCATATATTCACTTGTGTTTAGCTCAGACAGTAAAGAGTCTGCCTGCGGTACAGGAGACCAGGGTTCGATCCCTGGGTCAGGAAGATCCCCTGGAGAAGGAAATGGCGACCCACTCCAGTATTCTTGCCTGGAAAATCCCATGGGTGGAGGAGTTTGGCAGGCTACAGTCCATGGGATCACAAAGAGTCGGACACAACTGAGTGACTTCACTTTCATTTTCACTTGTGCTTGCCTTGTTTTCTCAATACTTTTCTTAAAACTCCAAGCTCCCACTCCACTCCTATGTTTGACAGAGTTTCTAACTTTACTATTTTACAGAGGAAATAGAAGCTGTCTGGATGGAACTCAACAGAAAGTTCATTCAGGATAGAGGTTAAAAACTCAGGTTCTATAGTAGACTGCCTGGCTCTAGTATTTTATGGTACTACCTCCCAACCACAGGGCCTTTGCATATATTGAGCCTCTGTCTAGAATACTCTTTCCTCTACTTGTTATTTAGTTAATTCTAACTTATTATCCAGATCTCAGCCCATGCCTTACTTCTTTTGTAAAGTTTTCCTTTACTTCTCAGACCAGGTTAAACCTCCACCTGACTCAATTACCGCACCAATGCCCCCCACCCCCGCCACTGCCAAATTTGCAAACCCATATAGTAATTTTACATCTTTGTAATATCTGTTGGAGGTATGATTCAAATTTGTGTGATCTGGCACTAACTGGACTATAAAGTCTGTAAGATTGAGCCCACTTGTCATTTTTTAAAATACCACTGGACCTCTAATGCCCAGCCAACACCTGGTTCACAGTACACGTTCATTGTATGCTTGTATGAACGTATGAAGCTCTTATAGTCTGTGAAAAGTAAACTAACTTCTTAAAATACTGTTATAGACAAACTGTGCTTATGGAACCACGAATGCTATCTTATTAATAGAACTAAATGCTGTAAAATCGTGCTTCCACCTTTGGAAGAAGTTTTGTGTTTTTTTTTTTTTTTTTTTTTTAACGTTTGTGTCTCTAAACTGTTGAAGTGAACATACAAAGTAAAGAGAATATTGAGGTATCATTCATTCAGTTCAACCTCCCCTGTTTGGGCAGGTGGATGTCAGCTCTGGTATTGTTTTCTCTCTTCTTATATATTTCCACCAGTGGAGAATCTCTTGCCTATTACAGGGAACAAACTTTTTCTTGTTTTCCTCTTTGAAGAAATCATAGAGGTGAAGAATTAAAGCAGCATATTACAATGGTTAAGGGAACTCACACTGCCACTTTTCAGACCTTGGGTAGATTTTTCACCTCTTTTGTCTCAGACATCTCAATGTGATGAGACTATAATAGTGCCAACCTCAGAGCAGCTGTGAGGATTAAATAAAACAAGTTGCTGAAAGGCAGGGTAACATGATGGTAAAGAGAACAGGTGCTAGAGTAAACCACTGAGGTCTGAACCTTAACTCTACCATTTTCAAGCCTGTGGCCTTGGGCATGTTACTTAACCTTCCTGCCCCATCTGTTTTCTCATCTGTAAGACTGGGAAAGCAGTAATTCCTCCTCTGTGCATTATAATGAGGATTGAGTGAGTTTAATGTTTAGTGTCTGGCATGTGGGAGGTACTCAGTGTCAGGCTCTTGTGTTATTTATTCTTACATGTATTTTCTATGTTTGATTGCTACCCAACCATGTGATTTATTTATGCTATGCTATGCTAAGTCACTTCAGTCATGTCTGACTCTGTGTGACCCCACAGATGGCAGCCCACCAGGCTCTGCCATCCTTGGGATTCTCCAGGCAAGAACGCTGGAGTGGGTTGCCATTTCCTTCTCCAGTGATTTATTTATGTTCATCTTTAATGATCTTGTGGGGCTTCCCAGGTGACTCAGCAATAAAGTATCTGCTTGCCAATGCAGGAGATGTAGGTTCGATCCCTAGGTTGGGAAGATCCCCTGGAGAAGGAAATGACAACCCACTCCAGTATTTTTGCCTGGGAAATCTCCACTAATGATCTTAATAAATGGATGCCCTGTGAGTTTTCTGTTTTTATCTTATATTATAACTCTGGATTTAGAAGATTCAGTGTACCAATACCCTTATCATTCCTATATTTAGGAGTACATTATTTTAAAACTATATAGAGAGTATTTATTTATTTGACTGCACTAGGTCTCAGTCGCGGAAGGCAGCGTCGTAGGTCTCCACTGTGCCGTGTGGAATCTTTTAGTTGCAGTATGCAGGCTCTTAGTTGCAGCATGCAGGATATAGTTTCCCAACCAGGGATTGAACTCCCTGGCCCATTGGATTGGGAGCATAGAGTTTTAGCCACTGGACTACCTGGGAAGTCCCTAGCAAATACATTATTCTACAACATTTCAAATCAATTTTATAAGCAATAGCCAGGTAGGTTTAAAATTCTTCTTTTCATTAATTATATTGCATTCATACCCTTAGTGTAGCAAAACTTACTCTCTTAAGGTCTGTATTCCTCAACTACTACTGCTCTTTTCTGTTTCCTTCAGTTAAAATCCTTTGGTAAGATTATGATTATTTCCTAAGAGTTAAATCTACTTTTAGATAGCAGACTAATTTGTGTCTGTTAACACAATAATAATCTAACAAAGGGTATTAGTTGTGGTTGATCACTATTTGCTTGTGTTTTTTTTTTGTTTTTTTTTAAACTAGGAAATTGTCCCCAAAGAGTAAAAAAAAGAAAAAAAAAATTGATGTTAACTAAACTGGCTTTTTTTGAGGAGATCTGTGTGGGTATTTAAGGGTGGCTCAGATGGTAAAGAATCCGCCTGCAATGCGGAAGATTTGGGTTTGATCCCTGGGTTGGGAAGATCCCCTGGAGAAGGGAATGGCTACCCATTCCAGTATTCTTACCTGGAGAATCCCATGGACAGAAGAGCCTGGCGGGCTATGGTCCCTAGGGTTGCAAAGAGGCGGACACAACTAAAGCGACTTAGCAGCAACAATATGGGTATTTAAATGATCATGTCACTTCTAAAGCCAGAATCAATTTTAAACCTTTTCACTAGAAACTTAAGCATCTGTCTAAACGTTGATTTAGTAGTTTGTAGAATTTTATGATATTAATTTTGACAGCCCATGCTGTGTTAATTTGCTGGGGCTGCCCTGCAAACTCGGAGAAGGCAATGGCACCCCACTCCAGTACTCTTGCCTGGAAAATCTCATGGACGGAAGAGCCTGGTAGTGGGGTCGCTCAGAGTCGGACACGACTGAGCGACTTCACTTTCACTTTCATGCATTGGAGAAGGAAATGGCAACCCACTCCAATGTTCTTGCCTGGAAAATCCCATGGGCGGAGGAGCCTGGTGGGCTGCCATCTCAGGGGTCGCACAGAGTCAGACGCAACTGAAGTGACTTAGCAGCAGCAGCAGCCCTGCAAACTGCCACAAACTGATTGACTTAAACAACAGAAATGTATTGTCTCACAGCTCTGGAGGCTAGAAGTCTGACATCAAGGACTCTCTGCAGGGTTGGTTTCTTCTAAGGCCTCTCTCCTTGGCTTGTCTGTGGCCATCTTCCCTCTGTGTCTCAAGTGATCTTTCCTCTAGGTGTGTCTTCTTATAAGGATACTAGTCATATTGGATTAGGAAACACCCTCATGACCTCACTTTAACTTAATCATCTCTTTCAAGACTATCTCCAAGTGTAGTTATATCCTGAGGTGCTGGGGGGTGGGACTTCAACATACCAATTTAAGGGGACGCAATTCCACCCACAACACGAGCTGTGATTGTTTTAGCTTCTAACTTTAGCTGAGTTCCTCCATTTTATGTTTTCCTGTCATTCGCTTGTTGACATTAATGTCTCTTTCATACATTCTACCACAATAAAATATTAAAAACTTTTAAAAAGTGTCTCTTTTACAGGAGCTTATCCGTGCTTCCCACAGTAGCAGCTTACAACAATCGTGCTCAAGCAGAACTCAAACTGCAGAACTGGAACAGTGCTTTTCAGGACTGTGAAAAAGTCTTGGAGTTAGAACCTGGGAACTTAAAGGGTAAAAAATATTCATAGAATACCTTTAAATTTGCCACACCATCTGTTGAAGGTCATCTGTAGACACTCATTATGTTTACACTGCTGCTAAGTCACTTCAGTCGTGTCCAACTCTGTGTGACCCCACAGACAGCAGCCCACCAGGCTCCCCTGTCCCTGGGACTCTCAAGGCAAGAACACTGGAGTGGGTTGCCATTTCCTTCTCCAATACATGAAAATGAAAAGTGAAAGTGAAGTTGCTCAGTTGTGTCCAACCCTCAGCGACCCCATGGACTGCAGCCTACCAGGCTCCTCCATCCATGGGATTTTCCAGGCAAGAGTACTGGAGTGGGGTGCCATTGCCTTCTCCAATGTTTACACTAAAAAAAATTCAAATAAACTCAAATTTCTATATGTGAATCATTACCTTCCTCAAGTTACTTTGCATTTCAAGTTTAACTTGGGATTTAACTTCTTAATTACTTGCACTGATGTAGCTAGTAATCCCAGATGATTGAACAAAGTGTATATGTTTTTGTTTTTAATTCTTTTTGGCTGCACTGGGTCTTCATGGCTGCCCGCAAGCTTTCTCTAGCTGTGGCGAGTGGGGGCCACTCTTCGTTGTGATGCGCAGTCTTCTCACCGCGGCGGCTTCTCTTGTCGTGCAGCAGGGCTCTAGAGCACGTGGGCTTCAGTAGTTGTGGTGCATGGGTTTAGCTCCCCTCAGTCTGTTGGATCTTATTTCCCCAACCAGGGATCAAACCCACGTTCCCTGCATTGGCAGCTGGATTCTTAACCACTGGACTACCAGGGAAGTCCTACATGCGTTTTTAAACAAATATCTCACGCTTGCATTTGAACTGTAGTTTGTGGGGGTTTTGTTTCCTTTCAATTTTTAAAAAATTGTGGTAAAATTGACATAGCACAAACTTTTACCATCTTAGTCATTTTTAAGTACAGGGTTCAGTGGTCTTAAGTACATTCATATTGTTGTGCAGTCAGCTCTACTGTCCACCTGCAGAACTTTTTAAATCTTGAAAATGTACCCATGAAACAGCAACTCTTTATCCTCTCTACCCACCCCAGCCTCTGGCAACCACCAGTCTACTCTCTGTCTCTGTGATTTTATTATCCTAGGTACCTCATACAAATTAAATCATACAGTATTTATCTTTTTCTGACTGGCTTATTGAACTGTATCTTTTTATCTAAAAAATAAATTTAAATATGATTTTTTAAATATTTATTAATAAGCTCACACCAGAGCTCTAGAACGTTCCACCAGCTGCTTTTTGGGTTTTCCACCTAGATGTCCATAGACCATTTTAAATTAAGTGTGTCCAGAGCTGACTACATCTTTCCACCAACACCCGTCCTCTGTTCTGATTTCCTACACTACCTTCTTGCGGTCCAAGCCTGAAGTATGCAAGTCAGACTCTCCTCTCCTTTTCTGTTACCAAGGAGTCATTCCAAAAGGGAGAGGCATAAATTATAATAGATTCATTCTATTTCTAAATACTATGGATTCAGATAAATACAACCACTTACTTTTTTTTCCACATGCCTACAGACATGGGTGGGCGGAAACCATGGGTGCGCTGAGGATGGATCCTGGTGCATCAGCCCAACCGTCATCGTCACGGATGCCCTCCCTCCCCAGTAAAGTTCTTCTTTGCTTGGATGTTGTCTCTATCACAGCATACGGGTGGGGGCCTAGCTTTAGGCAGGTGCCCAGTAAAGGTTTTACAGTCTCCACACCACCACTGTGCCAGGCCCTGTGCCATGCAGTACATATATTAACTCCATTACTTTTCACAACAGCTCAGTAAAGGTGCAGGTACTGTTTTTAGTGGACTTGCCAGGTGGCTTAGTGATAAAGAACTCACATGCCAATGCAGGAGATACGAGTTTGATCCCTGGGTTGGGAAGATCCCCGGGAGAAGGCAATGGCAACCCACTCCAGTATTCTTGCCTGGGAAATCTCAAGGACAGAGGAGACTGGCAGACTACACAGCCCATGGGTTCACAAAAGAGTTAGACATGATTTAGCAACTAAACACCAACAGCTGTTACTAGCACACTCATTTTACAAAGGGACATGGACACACTGGGGGACTGAACAACTCACCTGACATCACCCAGCTGGCAAGTGACAGCCAGGACTTGACACTGGATGAGACTCCAGAGTCCACATTCAACCACTGTGCTACTCTTCTGCACTAGAATGGTCTTCCATTTTCATTTTTCCCCATTTGAATAATTTCTTAAGCACCAGAATCTTCACTATATAAAAAAACAAGTTTGACAGAGCCAAATCTAGTAATCAGTATGGCCATAAAACATTAAGAATTCTTAGATTTTCTTAAGTGGATAAATATCATCCTCTTTGAAACTATTTTTTACTCAAAAATTAATTGTTCTAAATGCAGCATAGTATATGGTTATAACCTGAAGCAGAAAACAGACATTAGTGGAAAAATTGGTGAAATCCACATAAAGTCTAATGTTTAGTTAACAATATTTCTTAGTTTTGGCAAATATATCATAGTTATGTAAGATGTTAGCCTTAAAGCTGGGTTGGGGTATATGAGAACTGTCTGTATTAGCTTTGCAACTTTCTGTAAATCTGAAATTATCTCCAAAAATAAAGAGTTTTTTAAAATGGTAATTGTTATATCATGAATATTTCTTTATGGACAGTGCCTTCTGAAATCTGAATAGGAACAGTAATAGCTCAATTTGTACTTATGCTATAATTTTTTTATATTAATGATGAAATGATTTATCCTCTAGATTTTCCTGGCTCATTCTAAGACTAAAATCAAACTAGCCAAATTTATGTTTTAAAATAGTGTTATTAAAATAAATCAGATATAAATTACAGAATTAAATTACAGAATCAGATATAAATTCCAGAATTACAAAGCCTGATTCTTTTCAAAATCATGGCTTACTACACAAAGTTCTCTTATGGCATAATTAATCATGATTCATTTTGGTATTAAAAATTATCAAATTAGATGCTGTAACCTTCAAAAATTCTCTGATACAGTTTACCAAAGTGTGCAATTTCTGAACTTAGCTGGACTTAAACACCAAGATTCTCTCTGTTCCTATTCATTTTAGATTGCTATAAAGACTTCACTAAGGACCCATATTCTGAGTTAGGTGCTTGGTTATTAATATAAATACCACATTTAAGTGAAAGGCTTTTTAAGTTTTCAGAAAGTAGAAATAATAGTCATGATGATTATAAGGAGGAACATATTATTTACTGAAGAGCTTCCCAATATTGTAGCACAGCATGGTGCCTTCAAAGGGTTAAGATGTGGAGTCTCTCAGCCTTGGGGGAACTGGCAGAGCCTGGAGCTGTCAGAGGGCCAGGCTGTTGGAAGGGACAATTTTTTATTGCAGCCTCTTCTGTTTGACCTCAGGATCATTTTCTATATTTGTAAGAATCTTAAAATGGGTCTAGTTTGCACAATTGCATTCTAAATTCTTCCCCTTGAAGAATGTGTCATAATCAGAATGCCATATGTTAAGAAATATAACTTTTATTATGGTAAATTTTCAGCTCTCCTGCGCCGTGCCACCACATATAAGCATCAAAACAAGCTCCAGGAAGCTATAGAAGACTTGAATAAAGTACTGGCTGTTGAACCTGATAATGAGTTGGCCAAAGTAAGTACAGAAAGCAATCCCTCACCTAATTCTATAGTTTGCTTTTTCTGGGTTTATGTTAAGATGATACCAGCCTTGCTGGATAAATGATACTGAGGAATGAATAGGACACAACTTTAAATTGTAGATACATCTCAGACACCCCGCGGTGTTAACATGTATTTGAAGTGAAAGAAAGCAGGCTCTTAAACTGTCCAAAATCATTAACCTACTCCTAAAGGATAAATAATTTTCTCTTTCCTGCAGCGTTGTAGGCAATCCTTTTCTTTGAGCCAATTTCAGTTTATTATGCAGAGTGGTGTAGAAGTTCCTAGGTAGGATTAGGCATGAGCTTAATGGCCATGAAAGAGTGTTTCTTCCTTTAATTTGTATGGTAAGCATAGCATCATTGACAGTAAACTGACTCAGATATGTACTTAGGGGATCTGTGTTCAGACCTAGAGAGTGGAGGTAAGTGTCAAAAACTATGAAGGGTCTGAGACTTTACCCTATTTAAAACTTAGCAAGGTGGCCTAGAAGAATATACAGGACTCCTGGGTCAGGCACAGAAGACTTTGTTACTCATGGCATGGCAAGCCAATGAGCCAAGGCTTCCCTGTTCATCACCAACTCCCGGAGCTTGCTCAAACTCATGTCCCAACACCCATATTTTATAATGTTGTTGTTGTTCAGTCGCCCAGTCATGTCCAACTCTTTGCGACAGTTTGGCTCCTGGAGTTTACTCAAACTCATGTCCATTGAGTCGATGCCATCCAGCCATCTCAGCCTTTGTTTCCCCCTTCACCTCCTGCCCTCAGTCCTTCCCAGCATCAGGGTCTTTTCCAGTGAGCTGGCTTTTCATATGTGAAGGCTGAGATGGTTGGATGGCATCAACTCAATGGACATGAGTTTGAGCAAACTCCAGGAGGTATAGTAAAGGACAGGGAAGCCTGGAGTGCTGGAGTCCATGGGGTCGCAGAGAGTTGGACATGACTGGGCGACTGAACAACAACAACATTATAAAATATGGGTGTTGAGTTTTCTAAATGTGAGATTCCTCAGCTGTGATACAAACCCACTGAGTGTGTAGTACCTATCTGGGCCTTCTGCTGCCCCCATGGAACTTGGTGGCCAGGGTAACTGCATAAGCTTGAAGCTCATGTCTGTCAAGTCAGTAATGCCATCCAACCGTCTCATCCTCTGTTATCCCCTTCTCCTCCCACCTTCAGTCTTTCCCAGCACCAGGATCTTTTCAAATGAGTCAGTTGTTTGCATCAGGTGGACAAAGTATTGGAGCTTCAGTTTCACCATCGGTCCTCCCAATGAATATTAAGGGTTGATTTCCTTTATGATGGGATACAAGTAAATCTGCTGAACCTTTAAATATTACTCTTTAAAAGCATGTGTAGTATGGTTTTGGAGAAAGCAATGGCACCCCACTCTAGTAGTCTTGCCTGGAAAATCCCATGGATGGAGGAGCCTGGTAGGCTGCAGTCCATGGGGTCGCTAAGAGTTGGACACGACTGAGCGACTTCACTTTCACTTTTCACTTTCATGCATTGGAGAAGGAAATGGCAACCCACTCCAGTGTTCTTGCCTGGAGAATCCCAGGGACGGGGGAGCCTGGTGGGCTGCCGTCTATGGGGTCGCACAGAGTCGGACATGACTGAAGCGACTTAGCAGCAGCAGCAGTATGGTTTAATTTTTATAAAACTTTTGGACATGTCTGCAAGTTTATACGCATACAAACATATCTAGGAAGATGATCATCAGAATATCAGTAGTTTATCTGAGAGATGAGATTGCAGATAGTTTTTTTTCCCTTTCTATGCTTGTTATACTTTAATTTTTTATAATAGAAATATATAATTATAATCAGAGAAATCAATGAAGTTGTTTGAAAAGAAAAATAAAGACCACCATAAAAAGCTTTATCTTAGTTATCTTTATTCACTTTTCAATATCTTCATATTATTACCTGCAAGAATAGTTGTATTTTTTACTAAAGAAAAAAAATTTTCTTTAACATGGTGATTATGTTGTAGAAAACCTTGTCAGAGGTTGAAAGAGATCTGAAAAATTCTGAACCTGTATCTAAGACTCAAACCAAGGGGAAAAGGATGGCTATTCAGGAAGTAGAAAACTCAGAAGATGAAGATGAAAAGGACAGTGGAATAAAACATGAAGATGGCAATGGAGATAAGAGTAAGACATCTTTTCTCTTTGGTTTATGCAAAAGAGCTATCTTGTTATATGATTAGCTGGTTCAAATTTTCTATTCGTACAGAAATTCTTAGTCTACCAAACTTTTTATAGCCTTTACCTTGTAAATCCACAAGCAAGTTTTTTCTTCTTTTTCTTAATACAGCTCATCTTTATTTCTTTTATTATTGAAGTATAATTGACTTATAATATTATGTTACTCTTGGGTGTACAACATGTTTCAATAATTTTATATATCATGAAATGATCAGCATATAAGTCTAGGTAAAATCTTTTCCTTAATACAATCTCTCAAACCTATTTTTCTTCATGGTCTGACATCTTTTCTAATACTCAATTTAATTCCTGATTATCACCTTTACATACAAATGGCTGCTTGTTTGTCACCAACCATTTGTAAGTTAACCTTCAGTCAATCTCTGAGATGATTGTTTTATGGGTAGCTGCTTAGTTGCAAACAAATATGTTGACTTCAGAAGGGTTATATACCTAAAAATGAATGCACTATTGCTGTACGTGCCTCTCTCCAAAGAAATTTTTTAAAAATATGCAATTTCACTTTTGATGTAATTGTTTTTCAAAAAAAGGATCTAGACTATATAAACTTTCATCTTCATAATGTAAGACAATGAAAGTTATATCAACTTTAAGCAGAAAAATCTGCCTCTTCACCTGACCAGAGCAAGAGGAAGTTTTTGTTTTTTCTTGAGAACTCCTGAGCAACTAAGGGGGAAATGTCAGTGTTGAAAATCATTCACAGGTAAAAATCAACTTTAAGTAATTTGACAGAATATTTTAATTTTGTTCAAGTCATTCAACTAAAAACAAAAAAAACAAGGAGTATAAGTTTTTGGTTTTTTTCTTTTTAAGTGGCAAAAAATATAATGTAAAATACATACCTCAGGTTAATATATGACCAGTTAAGCTAGGATGAAGACAAAAGCACAGAAAAGGAGGAAGTGAGAGAAGCGGAGACAGAGCAGAGCAACTGAGAGGGGATAGGAAAGTGAGGGCACCAAAGGGAGGAAAGGAGACTTTAAAGTAGGCAGCTCTTCAAGGACTAAGGCATACCTTTTTAAGTGAGTTCTGGCAGCAAATGTTTTTCTTAGGGTTTATGTGTAACAAGATAATTAGCATTTTGCAATTAAAAAGTTACTTAAAGTCTTATCTGAAACTATATAAACTGTATCAATTGCTATTATTTTACAATTATTTTAAAAATTTACATATAGTAAAAATGGGCTTCCCTGGTGGCTCAGTGGTAAAGAATCCGCTTGCCAATCAGGAGAACAAGTTCAATCTCTGGGTCGGGAAGATCACCCAGAGAAGGGAATGGCTACCCACTCCAGTATTCTCGTCTGGAGAATTGCATGGACAGAGGAGCTACAGTCCATGAGGTCACAAAAGAGTTGGACACTACTTAGCAACTAAACAACAAAAACTACAATAGTAAAAATGGACTTTTTTGGTGTGCAGTTCTAACATGTGTATAATTTCGTATAACCATCATTGCAGTCAGGATACAGAACAATTTCATCACAAACTGTTGGCCAAAAGAAAGTGTTCTTTCTCTTTTGCTTCCCTTTTAGCCAAACCCTCCCCTCACCCCAAGCCTTGGGTGATCGATTCTCTGTTCTTACAGTTTAACTTTTCCCGGAAAGTCACATCAGTGGAAGCAGAGAATATGTAACCTTTTGCGACTAGCTTCCTTCACTCAGCATAATGTCACTGAGATTCATTCATGTAGCTGCATGTATCTTTGATTCATTCTTTTTTTATTACTGAGTAGTACACCTTTACATGGGTATATCACTGCTTGCTTATCCCCTCATTTGTTCAAGGGCATTTGGGTTTTTTTTCCCAGTATTTGGTATTTATGAATAGATAAATACTAAGATTTATCTATTCATAAAATATGCTATTAAGATTCATGCACAGATTTTTGGGTGAACATATGTTTTCATTTCTTTAGGGTAAATATCAGGAGTGAACTGCGAGTCATAGGGCAAGTGTATATTTAACTTTACTAAAATCTTCCAACTGCTTTTCCAGAATGGAAGTACCATTTTTCATTCCCATGAGCAGCATTTTCATTTTATTCCCATAAGCAGCATTTTTCATTCCCATGAGAAGCATTCCCATGAGAAGTATTTGGCTTCAACAGTACATGAACTGTGAACTTCCAGATGTTCAAGCTGGATTTAGAAAAGGCAGAGGAATGGAGATGACATTGCCAACATCCTCTGGATCATGAAAAAAACAACAGAGTTCCAGAAAAACATCTACTTCTGCTTTATTGACTATGCCAAAGCCTTTGACTGTGTGAATCACAATAAACTGTGGAAAATTCTGAAAGAGATAGGAATACCAGACCACTTGACCTGCCTCTTGAGAAATCTGTATGAACAACAGATTCATAACAGCAACAGTTAGAACTGGACATGGAACAACAGACTGGTTCCAAATAGGAAAAGGAGTACATCAATGCTGTATATTGTCACCCTGCTTATTTAACTTACATGCAGAGTACATCATGAGAAATGCTGGGTTGGATGAAGCACAAGCTGGAATCAAGATTGCTGGGAGAAATATCAATAACCTCAGATATGCAAATGATACCACCCTTATGGCAGAAAGCAAAGAACTAAAGAGCCTCTTGATGAAAGTGAAAAAAGTTGGCTTAAAGCTCAACATTCAGAAAACTAAGATCATGGCATCTGGTCCCATCACTTCATGGCAAACAGATGGGGAAACAATGGAAAGAGTGACAGACTTTATTTTCTTGGGCTCCAAAGTCACTGCAGATGGTGACTGCAGCCATGAAATTAAAAGATGCTTGCTCCTTGGAAGAAAAGTTATGACCAACCTAGACAGCATATTAAAAAGCAGAGGCATTACTTTGCCAACAAAGGTCTGTCTAGTCAAAGCTATGATTTTCCCAGTAGTCATGTATGGATGTGAGAGTTGGACTATAAAGAAAGCTGAGTGCCGAAGATTTGATGCTTTTGAACTGTGGTGTTGGAGAAGACTCTTGAGAGTCCCTTGGACTGCAAGGAGATTCAACCAGTCCATCCTACAGGAAATCAGTCCTGAATATTCATTGGAAGGACTGATGCTGAAGCTGAAACTCCAATACTTTGGCCACCTGATTTGAAGAAGTGACTCATTGGAAAAGACCCTGATGCTGGGAAAGATTGAAGGTGAGAGGAGAAGGGGATGACAGAGGATGAAATGATTCAATGGCATCACTGACTCAATGGACATGAGTTTGAGTAAGCTCTGGGAGTTGGTGATGGACAGGGAAGCCTGGTGTGCTGCAGTCCATGGGGTCACAAAGAGTCGGACATGACTGGGCGACTGAACTGACCTGAACTAAGCAGCATGTGAGAGTTCTAGCTGCTTCACATTCTTGCCAGCATTTGGCATTTTATGTTTAAAAATATTTTTAGCCATTTGGTTAGGTGATGGCATTACTGACTCGATGGACGTAAGTCTGAGTGAACTCCGGGAGTCGGTGAGGGACAGGGAGGCCTGGCGTGCTGCAATTCATGGGGTCGAAAAGAGTCAGACATGACTGAGTGACTGATCTGATCTGATCTGATGGTGGTTTCTCATTGTGGTTCTAATTTGCATTTTGTTGTGGTTGTTGTTTAGTTACTAAGTCATGTCTGACTCTTGCAACTCTATGGGTCTGTCCATGGGGTTTCCCAGGCAAGAATACTGGAGTGGGTTGCCATTTCCTTCTCCAGGGGATCTTCCCTACCCAAGGATTGAATCCACATCTCCTGCAATGGCAGGTGGATTCTTTACCACGGAGCCACCAGGGAAGCCCTACCCAGGGTTTGGTATTACTTAATTGCCTTTTCCCTTGCTAAATGTTAATATTTTCTTTCTTCCTCACTTGTAAGGAATTTTGTACTGTATATTAGCAGTTCTTAATATTATTATCGGAGAAGGCAATGGCACCCCACTCCAGTACTCTTGCCTGGAAAACCCCATGGACGGAGGAGCCTGGTAGGCTGCAGTCCATGGGGTCACTAAGAGTCGGACACGACTGAGTGACTTCACTTTCACTTTTCACTTTCATGCACTGGAGAAGGAAATGGCAACCCACTCCAGTGTTCTTGCCTGGAGAATCTCAAGGACAGCGGAGCCTGGTGGGCTGCCGTCTATGGGGTCGCACAGAGTCGGACACGACTGAAGCGACTTAGCAGCAGCAATATTATTATATGTGATTTTCAGTTTTGTTCAAATCTGATGCGGAACTTTTTAAATCTGGTTAGTTTTGGGTAACAGTTTTCCTACCTAATTCTGTGAACTATGGTTCTATTGTCAATTTAGTTTCAAAACTTTTGCAGTGTTATCTGAATCTGTCCCACTTGTGTGCCACCCCATGACCACCTGGGGTCTGGGCAGTGGTTTCCCCTGTAAAATCACTTCTCAAAAATTTTGGTAGAATGTTTGAGGTTAGATTTATGCATATGGATCCCCTGGCGGGCAAGCTCATTTCAGATACAATTATAAAATTGTTTTTTTAAGTTCCCTCCTCTCTGTGATTCTTCCCTACTCTTTGTGGCTCTCAGAGGTTTTTCTTCCTCTTCCTCTGGCTAGAAAACAACAATTCAATTCTACTGTACACATCCCATGACTATGCGCCTCTAGGACTGAGCAGCAAGAGGAGAGAAAGAGGAAAAAAAAAAAAAAAGAATGGGGGTATCCTAGGGATCAGTTTCTCTGACCAGCATAAGAGTTCCTCTCCCCCAAGGTTTTAAGTATCTACTTGACTGCCGCTGCCTCTGCAGTTGCTAATGCACTGTTTGGGGACTGGGACTGGAGAGAAAGGAAAAACAAAACAAATGGAAATAGGGAATTTCCCCATAGGGGCTAAATATCTTTAAAAAAAAAAAAAGATAAATAATAGAGGGCATCTCCTAAAGCTATTTCTTTGCATACCCAGCAGACTGTTCTGGGTTTTGAACTGCCATTGATCCAGGATAGGAAATATCAAAGAAAAGAAAATGGAGAAACTGACTACTGTTTGGGGGGTATTTCCAATTCTAGTTCCATCCCCCATCAGCCTGCTACCATTTTCTTTTCAGTGTCCTCATATAACTGCTCCATGAATTCTGTCCAAGGTTGTTAGTTGTATTCAGTGTGAGACACAGGGTGGAGTTATTTACTCCATATTGACAGGAATCACACTTCTCATTACTTTTTTTGAACAATTAGCACCCATGAAGAACTATGAAAGTGCTTTACATATAGTATTTCACTTAATCCTCAAGGAAGCAATTAACTATCCATACTTAAAGTATTTGCCTGTAATGCAGGAGACACAGGTTTGATCCCTGGGTCGGGAAGATCCCCTGGAGAAGGAAGTGGCAACCCACCACAGTGTTCCTGCCTGGAGAATCCCATGGACAGAGGAGCCTGGCGGGCTACAGTCCATGGGGTCACAAAGAGTTGGACACGACTGAGCGACTAACACACACATAGAGATTAGGAAATGGAAGCTTAGAAAGGTTGTTTGCCACATTTGCACAGATTGTAAGTCATGTGGATAGGATATGGCTTCAAATGTGTGAGATTCCAAAGTCTCTCTCTTCAAGGTGGTTGTTAGATGCCAGCTAAGGCCCGGGGACTCCAGCAGTGCCTTTGGGTGGCGTGCTGACTGATGCCTGGTGCCCAGAGAAGGTTTGTGTGCTCCGTGAGAACCAACGGTGGGAGAACTGGGCATGTCGGCATGTCGCCTGGCCACGTGGAGCAGCTGAAGGGCATGTCCCTGCTACTTAGGGCCAGACAAAACGTGGTTCACTGGAGAAGGGAATGGCAAACCACTTCAGTATTCTTGCCTCGAGAACCCCATGAACACAATGAAAAGGCAAAAAGATATGACACTGGACGATGAGCCCTCCAGGTGGGTAGGTGTCCAATACACTACTGGGGAGAAGTGGAGAAACAGCTCCAGAAAGAATGGAGAGGCTGGGCTCAAGCGGAAATATCACTCAGTTGTGGATGTGTCTGGTGGTGAAAGTAAAGTCCAGTACTGTAAAGAATGTTGTGTAGGAACCTGGAATGTGAGATCCACGAATCAAGGTAAATTGGATGTTGTCAAGCAGGAGATAGCAAGAGTGAACATTGACATTTTAGGTATCAGTGAACTAAAATGGATGGGAATGGGCAAATTTAATTCAGATGACCATTATATCTACTACCATGGGCAAGAATCCCTTAGAAGAAATGGAGTAGCCCTCATAGTCAACTAAAGAGTCTGAAATACAGTACTTGGATGCAGTCTCAGAAATGACAGAATGATCTCTGTTCATCTCTAAGGCAAACCATTCAACATTACAGTAATCCAAATCTATGTCCCAATCACTGATGCCAAAGAAGCTGAAGTTGACTGGTTATATGAAGACCTACAAGACCTTCCAGAACACCAAAAAAAAAAAAAAGATATCCTTTTCATCATAGGGGGCTGGAATGCAAAAGTAGAAAGTCAGGTGATACCTGGAGTAACAGGCAAGTTTAGCCTTGGAGTACAAAATGAGGCAGGGCAAAGGCTAACAGAGTTTTGCCAACAGAATGCACTGGTCATAGCAGACACCCTCTTCCAGCCACAAAAGAGACAACTCTACACATGGACATCACCAAATGGTCAATACTGAAATCAGATTGATTATATTCTTTGTACCTGAAGATGGGAAAGCTCTATACAGTCAGCAAAAACAAGACCTGGAACTGACTGTGGCTCAGATCATGAACTCTTTGCCAAATTCAGACTTAAAGAATGTAGGGAAAACCACTGGACCATTCAGGTATGCCCTTAATCAAATCCCTTTTGATTATGTGGTGGAAGTGATGGATAGACTCAAGGGATTAGTGCCTGAAGAACTATCGATGGAGGTTTGTAACATTGTACAGGAGGTAGTGACCAAAACCATCCCAAGAAAAAGAAATGCAGGAAGGCTAAGTGGTTGTCTGAGGAGGCCTTCCAAGTAATTAAGAAAAGAAGACAAGTGAAAGGCAAAGGAGAAAGGGAAAGATACACCCAACTGAATGCAGAGTTCCAGAAAATAGCAAGGAAAGATAAGAAAGCTTTCTTAAGCGAACAATGCAAAGAAATAGAGGAAAACAATAGAATAGGAAAAACTAAAGATCTCTTCAAGAAGATTGGAGATACCAAGGGAACATTTCATGTAAAGATGGGCACAATAAAGGACAGAAACAGCAAGGCCCTAACAGAAGGAGACGAGAGTAAGAAGAGGTGGCAAGAATACACAGAACTAGACAAAAAAGGTCTTAATGACCCAGATAACCATGATGGTGTGGTCACCCACCTAGAGCCAGACATCCTGGAGTGTAAAGTCAAGTGGGCCTTAGGAAGCATTACTACGAACAAAGCTAGTGGAGGTGACAGAATTCCAGCTGAGCTATTTCAAATCCTAAAAGATGATTCTGTGAAAGTGCTGCACTCAATATGTCAGCAAATTTGGAAAACTCAGCAATGTTCTAGGACTGGAAAAGGTCAGTTTTCATTCCAATCCCAAATAAAGGCAATGCCAAAGAATATTCAAATTACCATATAATTGCACTCATTTCACATGCTAGCAAGATTATGCTTAAAATCCTTCCAGCTAGGCTTCAGCAGTACGTGAACTGAGAACTTTCAGATGTTCAAGCTGGATTTAGAAAAGGCAGAGGAACCAGAGATCAAATTGCCATCTATTGGATTATAGAAAAAGCAAGGGAATTCCAGAAAAACATCTGCTTCATTGACTACACGAAAGCCTTTGACTGTGTGGATCACAGCAAACTGGAAAATTCTGAAAGAGATGGGAATACCAGACCACTTTACCTGTCTCCTGAGAAACCTGTATGCGGGACAAGAAGCAACAGTTAGTAGCCAACATGGAACAACGGACTGGTTCAAAATTGGGAAAGGAGTACATCAAGGCTATATACTGTCATCCTGCTTATTTAACTTATATGCAGAGTACAACGGCAAAATGCCAGGCTGGATGACTCAAAGCTGGAACCAAGATTGCCGGGAGAAATATCAACAACCTCAGATATTCAAATGATACCACTCTAATGGCAGAAAACTTAGAGGAACTAAAAAGCCTCTTGATGAAGGTAAAAGACGAGAGTGAAAAAGCTGGCTTAAAACTCAACATTCAAGAAAACAAAGATCATGGCATCCATTCCTATCACTTGGCAAATAGATGGGGAAAAAGTAGAAACAGTGACAGATTTTGTTTTTTTTGGCTCCAAAATCACTGCAGAGGGTAACTGTAGCCACGAAATTAAAAGATGCTTGCTCCTTGGAAGAAAAGCTTGTCACAAACCCAGAGAGCATATTAAAAACCAGAGACATTACTTTGCTGATGAAAGTCCATATAGTCAAAGGTATAGTTTTTCCAATAGTCATGTATGGATGTGAGAATTGGACCATAAGAAGGCTGAATGCCAAAGAATTGATGCTTTCGAATTGTGGTGCTGGAGAAGACTCTTGAGCGTTCCTTGGACAGCATGGAGATCAAACCAGTCAGTCCTAAAGGAAATCAGTCCTTGTATGTTCATTGGAAGGACTGATGCTGAAGCTGCAATACTTTGGCTACCTGATGCGAGGAGCCAACTCATTAGAAAAAGACCCTGATGCTGGGAAAGATTGAGGGCCAATGAAGAAGGGGGAGAAAGAAGATGAGATGATTGGATGGCATCACCAACTCAATGGACATGAGTTTGAGCAAACTCTGGGAGACAGTGAAGTACAGGGAAGCCTGGCCTGCTGCAGTTCACGGGGTTGCAAAGAGTCAGACATGACTTAGCGAATAAACAACAACAAGAAAGTATAGGTTCCATAAAACCCAGGCTGAACATCACAGGGCTATCCTGTGAAAGAAACAGGTAGAATTTGGTGTTTATCCACTCTTGTGCTGATGCTGTACCAAGAACTCTTATCAGAGTTTGAACATATGTTGAGAAACAAGTGAGTTAAGGACTAATATTGATTTTGATTTAAAAAATGGGCAGAGGAACTGAATAGACATTTTCCCAAAGAAGACCTTCATTTATTTGGCCAACAAGTACATGAAAAGGTGCTCAATATCATTAATCATCAGGGAAATGGAAAGCCAAAACACAATGAAAACCTCACTCCTGTGTGAATGGCCATCATCAAGAAGACAAGAGATCACAAGTGTCAGCAAGGATATGGAGTAAAGGGAACTCGTGTACACTGTTGGAGGGAATATAACCACTATGGAAAAGAGTATGGTGGTTCCTCAAAATATTAAAAATAAAACTATTTTCAAATTTCTAAGTAAAAAAATTAAAAATTACATTTTAACTAAAAAATGTTAAATATGATTCAGCCATCTCACTTCTGGGTGTATGTCCAAAAGAAATGAAATCACTGTCTTGAAGAGATATCCATTGTTTATTGCAGTATTATTCCCAATAGCCAAGACATGGAAACAATCTTAGTGTCTACCAACGGATGAATAAGTACAGAAAGTGTGATATAAACAGACACAGACACAGATACACAAACACACTCAAGAGGAATATTATCCTGCCATAACATAAAGGAAAATCCTGCCATTTTTAACAACATGGATGGAACTTGAGGATACTATGCTAAGTGAGGCAAGTCAGAGAAAGATAAATATTGTATGATCTCACTTATGTGTGGAATCTTAAAAAAGCCAAATTCATAATAATAGAGACTAGAATGGTGGTTGCTAGGTGCTGAGGGTTGGAGGTATTGGGAGAAGTTGGTCAAAGGGTATAAACTTCCAGTTATAAGATGAGTAAGTTCTGGGGATTCAGTATACAGCATGATGTCTATAGTTAACAATACCATATTATATACTTGAAAGTTGCTAAGAAAGTAGATCTTAAATATTCTTATTACAAAAAATGTAGTTTTGCCAGGTGAAGGATGGGTTAAGTAACCCTATTGTGGTAATCATTTTGCAATATATATATGTGTACCATGGAGAAGGCAATGGCACCCCACTCTAGTACTCTTGATTGGAAAATCCATGGACAGAGGAGCCTGGTAGGCTGCAGTCCATGGAGTCGCTAAAAGTCGGACACAACTGAGCAACTTCACTTTCACTTTTTACTTTCATGCATTGGAGAAGGAAATGGCAACCCACTCCAGTGTTCTTGCTTGGAGAATCCCAGGGATGGGGGAGCCTGGTGGGCTGCCGTCTATGGAGTCGCACAGAGTCGGACACGACTGAAGCGACTTAGCAGCAGCAGCAGCAGCAGCAGCATATGTGTATCAAATCACCACATTGTACAACTTAAACTTATACAATGTTTTGTGTCAATTGCATCTCAAAATACTAAAATGCCCTCTTCACAATTAGAGATAAACAAGAGAGGGCTAATCAAAAAATTTGTAATATGGTGGTGGTTTAGTTGCTGAGTCATGTCCGACTCGCGCTACTCTATGGACAGTAGCCAGCCAGGCTCCTCTGTCCATGGGATTCTCCAGGCAAGAGTACTGGAATGGATAGCTGTTCCTTTCTCCAGGGGATCTTCCCAACCTAGGAATCGAAACTGGGTTTCCTGTATTGCCGGCAGATTCTTTACCAACTGAGGTACAGGGGAAGCCCGTAACACACATGGTTCCATGATTAAAAATCTGAGTCAGGATTGTTGTAGTGTAATATCGCTTATCAGATTGATATGTTTCTGTCTGAGTTAGGTGGTTATCCCTAAGGCAAGTCCCATAGAGTAGCAGTATTCAGATCTCCAAGCAATCAGAGCTTTAAGAGGACCATTTCTGATCCTGGCATTCATGGCCCTCCATAATCATTTGTAGATTAGGGAATGCATACAAATACACAAGATTCAGAGAACAAAAATGTCTTATAGGAAGAATAGAAAATTTTAAATTCCCCTTTCTCAGGAAAGCAAATCAAGATTAGGTAGATTAACCTTAATTCACAGCTCAAAGAAACGACTACAGTTTTTTGCTGGATTCCCCCCCCACCACCCCCATCCTCCTTATGCATGAGTCTGTATGAATTTTTTTTACTGTTAAGATTTAACTGTGTATAAAATTTTAATGTATGTTTTCCTATCAAGTCCTATATTTTGGGGTTTTTCTATATTCATAAAAAATCCCAAGATATATTAAAAAAAAAAAGATTAAGTAGATTAAATGGCTGGAAGCCCAGTAGCATTGCTTTGAAGATGAAATAAGAACAATAAAACTATCTTATATTCATTTTTACCAAGTTCCATTGTTAGATAACATGGACAGAGAGGTCCTGAAGGCTTGGACAAGACAGGAGAAATCCAAGTTACTTTTAGGAAAATCATGTGAAAGCCCAGAGAGAGGTTATCAAGTTGGAATCTTTGCTGGTGGTTCCCCTCCCACCACATTCCAAGAAAGAACCCTCAGTCATTATGGGGTATGATGCAAGGAGCCCTGAATACCATGGGAAAATGCAGCAATTAGTGTGTTCTAACCTCAGGTGATAATGCTGCTCCCCTGCAGGTTCCACCTGGGTTGGCCAGGCCCAATTCATCCAGACTGAGGTACAACGTAACCAGTGGGTTTAATCTAACAGCTCACAGCTACTGAGCACCGACTCTGTGTCAGGTTCTGAGATAAGACAATTGACAGGCTTTCTTCACCTGTCCTTCTAAGGACTCCCAGAGCTGATTGGTTCTGGGATTTGAATTCCTGGGCTTTCTCGGAAACTTCCCTATTTTCATTTTCTTTCTCTAGTAGAGGGGGTGTCCCAGTGGTAAAGCATCGGCCTGCCAATGCAGGAGACGCATGTTTGATCCTTGAGGTGGGAAGATCCCTTGGAGAAGAAAATGGTGACCCACTCCAGCATTTTTGCCTGGAGAATCCCATGGACAGAGGAGCCTGGAGAGCTACAATCCATGGGGCCGCAGAATCAGACATGACTGAGCACGCACACAAGTCCCTAGGAGAGAGCATTTAGAAATGGCCATCAGAGGAAAGTAGCATCTAGACTCCCTGGTAGTGTTGTTGCTTGTTCCCTGCTTAAAAATGAAATATAAGATAATTAAAGTCAATAACAAACAGAAGAATAAAATATAAATATTTTTATTGTCCTAGAATTGTTGGAATCAGGAGGGTGTCAAGGTGGGGATTTCAAAGAGTTAAAAGGCACAAAATCATAAAGAAAAAGAATTATTTTGATTATGTAAAAATTTAAAATTATATAAGATAGATACCAAAAAACATTAAAAGGCAAATGACAAAATAAGAGAAGCACAAGGGGTTAATGACATTAAATATGAAGAACTTTTACAAAGCAATAAGACCAAGTTAAAGAGCCTAGAACCAAAATGAACAAAGCGTGTGTGTGTGTGTGTGCGTGTGTGCGTGCTCAGTCATGTCCAACTGTTTGTGACCCCATGGACTGTAGCCCGCCAGGCTCCTCTGTCCACAAAGCATATAAGTAGATAAATCACTATTGAAGAAATTAAATGATCAATATATTTTTTATTGCTAATAAAAAGGTGAAAATTAGATTCTTTTTTCCTCTCCCATCCAATTAACCAGGATAGGAAAAAAGTATTCTTTGTTGTCAAGGTTAAGATAAAATAATTTTATTTTACCCTTAAAATAAGGGTAAGGTAAAATTTATATCTCAAATTTTTAAAAAATTGAGATATAATTCCTGTATCATAAAATTCATCCTTTACAAATTCACTGGATTTTAGTATACTCACAAGGTTGTACAACCATCCCGATTGTCTAATTTTAAAACATTTCATCATCACAAAAAGAAATCCCATACCCATTAGCAGTAAGTCCTGTCTCCCTTTCCCCCTGGCAACTACTAATCAACTTTCTGTCTCTATGGATTTGTCTGTCCTGAATATCTCATGTAATGGGATCATGCAATATGTGGTCTTTTGTGTCTGGCTTCTCTCACGATAGCATGATGTTTTCAGGGTTCATCCATGTTGCAATATGTATCAGTACTTCATCCTTTGTTTTTCCCCTTTCAGTTTTATTGAGATATAATTGACATCAGCACTGTATCAAGTTTAAGGTGTACAGCATAATGATTTGACACATAAACCATGAAATGATTAGCACAATAAGCTTAGAAAGCATCCATCATCTCACATGGTAATGAATTTTTTTAATAGAAAATCTTATTCCTTATGATGAGAACTCTAGAACTGTTGTTCTCTTTTAACAGCTTTCATATAAAACTGTTAATTATGTTTATCATGTTGCACATTACATCCCTAGTGCTTATCTCATAACTGGACGTCTGACTGCCTTCATTCAGTTCCCCCTCCCCTCGTTCCCCACCTCTGGTAACCACAGATCTGATCTTTTTTCTATTTAATGTGCATTTGTTTGTTTGGTTTTGAAGTATAATTGACCGACAACATGTTATACAACTTAGTGAGTTCATCAGTCAGTTCAGTTCAGTTGCTCAGTCGTGTCCGACTCTTTGTGAGTTCATATCTCTATACATTTCAAAATGATCCCCACAGTAAGTCTAGCTATGATCTGTCACCATGTAAAGGTATTACACAATTGTTGACTATATTCCCCATACTATACATTTCATAACTGTGACTCATTTATTTTTGTAACTGGAGTCTGCGTCTCTTAATCTTCCTCAGAAAACCTCCTCCCTTCAGCCCTTTTGCCTCCAGCCACCACCTGTATCTGTGATTGTTTTGTTATGTTTGTTCATTTGCTTTGTTTTTATATTCCACATGTAAGTGAAATCATACATTATTTGTTTTTCTCTGACTTATTTCACCTAGCATAATACCCTGTACATTTATCTATGTTGTCACAAATGGCAAGATTTCATTTTTTATGACCAAGTAATATAATATTTCATTATAAATATACATAAATATATATATACACACACACACACACACACATACGCTAAGTGTGTGCCAAGTTGCTTCAGTTGTGTCCGACTCTTTGTGACCCTATGGACCATAGCTTGCCAGGCTTCTCTGTCCAAGGGATTCTCCTGGCAAGAATACTGGAGTGTGTGTTTATATATAAATAAATTACATCTTCTTTATCCGTTCATCTATTACTGGGCACTTAGGTTGCTTCCATATCTTGGCTGTTGTAAATAACGCTGAGAGGTGTATTTATCTTTTCTGATTAGTGCTTTTGTTTTCTTCAGACAAATACCCAGGAGTGGAATTGTTAGTATGATAGTTCTATTTTTAATTTTTTGAGGAACTTCCGTATTGTTCTCCAAACTTGCTATACCAATTCACATTTATACCAAGAGTGCACAAGGATTACACTTTCTCCACATCTTTGCTAACACTTAATCGTTGTCTTTTTGATAATAGCCATTCTGACAGGTGTGAGCTGATAGATCATTGTTGTTTTAATCTCTGATGATCAGTAGTGTTGAGCATCTTTTCATGTACCTATTGGCCATCTGTATGTTTTCTTGGGAGAAATGTTTATTCATATCCTATGTCCATTTTTAAACCAAGCTGTTTGTTTTTTTGCTATTGAGTTATATGAGTTGTTTATATATGTTGGATACTAACTCCTTATCAGATATATTGTTTACAAATATCTTCTTCCATTCAATAGGTGGCCTTTTCAGTTTTTCATAGTTTGCTGTGCAAAAGTTCTTTAGCTTGATGTAGTCCCATTTGTTTGTTTTTACTTTTATTTCTCTTGTCTGAGTATACATATCCAAAAAAATATTACTAAGACCAATGTTTTAGTACTTCACTCCTTTTTATGGACAAATATTCCATTGCATGGATAGTATCACATTTTCTTTTTTCATTAACCAGTTGATGGACATTTAGGTTTTTCCATTTGTGGCTATAATGAATAATGCTTCCATGAACATTCATGTACAGGAATTTTTGGTTTGTGTCTGTGTATGTAAATATGTTTATAATTTGGGGAGGTATAAACTTAAGAGTCAGAGAAGGCGATGGCACCCTACTCCAGTACTCTTGCCTGGAGAATCCCATGGACGGAGGAGCCTGGTGGACTGCAGTCCAAGGGGTCACAAAGAATCAGACACGACTGAGCGACTTCACTTTCACTTTTCACTTTCATGCATTGGAGGAGGAAATGGAGAATCCCAGGGACAGGGGAGCCTGGTGGGCTGCCGTCTATGGGGCCGCACAGAGTCGGACACAACTGAAGCAAATTAGCAGCAGTAGCAGCAGCAAACTTAAGAGTAGAATACTGGTTTATATGGAAACTGTATGTTTACCTTCTAAAGGAACTGCAAGACTGTTTTCCAAAGTGGCTACACCATTTTATATTCTCACTGCTGCTACTGCTGCTAAGTCACTTCAGTTGTGTCCGACTCTGTGCAACCCCATAGATGGCAGCCCACCAGGCTTCCCCATCCCTGGGATTCTCCAGGCAAGAACACTGGAGTGGGTTGCCATTTCCTTCTCCAATGCATGAAGGTGAAAAGTGAAAGTGAAGTCTCTCAGTCGTGTCTGACTCTTAGCGACCCTATGGAGACCCCTACTAGGCTCCTCCATCCATGGGATTTTCCAGGCAAGAGAACTGGAGCGCAGTATATAAAGATTCCAATTCCTCCACATTCTTTCAAACACTTGTTATAGTTCACCACTTTCAGTATAACCATCCCAAGGGGTGTAAAGTGTTAATTCCTTATGGTTTTGATTTGGATTTCCCTCAAAAAAGCTAAGATCATGACATCATCCCATCACTTCATGGCAAATAGATGGGGAAAAAGTGGAAACAGTGACAGATACTATTTTGGGGGGGGGGGCTCCAGAATCACTGTGGACAGTGACTGCAGCCATGAAATTAAAAGACACCTGCTCCTTGGAAGAAAAGTTATGACAAACCTAGACAGAGTATTAAAAAGCAGAGATATCACTTTGCTGACCATGGTCTGTATACTTAAAGCCACGGTTTTTCCAGTAGTCATGTACAGATGTGAGAGTTGGACCATAAAGAAGGCTAAGCGCCAAAGAATTGATGCTTTCCAACTGTGGTGCTGGAGAAAACTTTTGACATGGACATGCTCTTGGACAGCGTGGAGATCAAACCAGTCAATTCAAAAGAAAATCAACCCTGAATATTCATTGCAAAGACTGATGCTGAAGCTGAAGCTCCAATACTTTGGCCACCTGATGGGAAGAGCCAACTCATTGGAAAAGACCTTGATGCTGGAAAAGATTGAGGGCAGGAGGAGAAGGAGGCGACAGAGGATGAGATGGTCGGATGGCATCACTGACTCAGTGGACATGAGTTTGAGCAAACTCTAGGAGATAGTGAAAGACAGGGAAGCCTGGCATGCTGTGGTCCAAGGAGCCAAAAAGAGTTGGACATGACTTAGCAACTGAATAACAACAACATTGACTTATTATGTTGATCATTTTCCTTGTGTTTATTAGCCATTTGTGTGTCTTCTTTGGAGAAATGTTTATTCGAGTCATTTGCCCATTTTGAAGGTTGTATTGTTATTGTTTCACTTTAAGTGTTATTTATATATTCTGAATACTAGACCCTTATCAGATACTTGATTAGCATATTTCTTCCATTCCACAGGTTTTTAAACTTTCTTGATAATATCAGTTGAGGCACAAAAGTTTGGTGTCGTATACAAAAATCAACTGTTAAATCCAAGGTCATGTAGATTTACTCCTATGTTTTCTTCTAAGAGTTCTAGGGTTTTACCTCTTATTTTTAGGTCATTGACTTATTTTGATTAATTCATATAAGAAGGAGTCCAACTTAGCTTTGGTTTTTTGGGTTTTTTGTTATTGTTTGACATGTAGAAATCTAGTTATCCTAACATCATTTGTTAAAAAAACAAAACTATTCTTTCCTTATTGAATGGACTTGGCATCTTTGTCAGAAGTTAGTTGGCCATACCCACACACTTATGGTCAATTAATCTACAACAAAGCAAGCAAGAATATATAATGGAGAAAAAACAGTCTCTCCAATAAGTGGTACTGGGAAGACTAAACAGTTCCAAGTAAAAGAATGAAATTAGAACATTTTCTACCACCATATACACAAGTAAACTCAAAATGGATTAAAGACCTAAATCTAGGACCAGAAACCATAAAACTCCTGAAGAAAACTTAGGACAAACATTCTTTGACATAAGTTGTATTTGGGGGGGGGAGGGGGATCTGTCTCCTAAGTCAAAGGAAACAAAGGCAAAAATAAACAGATGAGACCTAATTGAACTAAAAAGTACAGCAAAGGAAATCACCAGCAAAACAAAAAGACAATCTACTGAATGGGAGAATATATTTGCAAATGATATGATCAATAGAGATTAATATCCCACATATATAAACAGTGCTAACTTGCTCTGTCAAAACAAACCACTCAATTAGAAAATGGGCAGAACATCTGAATAGACATTTTTCCAAAGAAGATATATAAATAGCCAACAGGCACAGGAAAAGATGCTCAACATCATTAATCATCAGAGAAATACAAATCAAAACCACAGTGAGATATCACCTCACATCTGTCAGAGTGGCTAACATCAAAAAGACCACAAATAACAAATGTTGGCAAGGATGTGGAGAAACTGTAACCCTTGTGCACTGTTGGTGGGAACAGATTGGTGCACGAAGCATGGCAGTTTCTCAATGAACTAAAGTAGAACTACCATATGATCCAGCAGCTCTAATCCAGGGTATATATTCAAATAAAACAAAAGCACTAATTCGAAAAGATGCATGCACCCCAATGTTCATAGCAGCATTATTTACAATAGCCAAGATATGCAAGCAGCCTGTGTCCATCGGCAGATGAATGGCTACAGAAAATATAATATTCACACACACACTGGAATACTACTCCATCTTAAAAAAGAGTGAAATTTTGTCATTTGCAGCATCATGTGGATGAAGGGGATTATGCTTAGTGAAATAAGTCAGAGAAAGACAAATACTGTATGATAAAACTTATATGTGGAATCTAAAAAATAAAATAAGCTAGTGGATACAACAAAAAAGAAAGAGACAGAGAACAAACTAGTGGTTACCAGAGGGTAAAGGGAGGGGAAGGGGCATGCTAGGGGGGTCAAATTAAGTGGTACAGACTATTATGTATAAAACAAATAAGATACAAGGATTTATTATACAGCACAGGGAATATAGTCAATGTTTTATAGTAACTATAGAGTCTAACCTTTAAAAACTGCGAATCACTATTTTGTATACCTAAAACTTATGTAATACTGTAAATCAACTATACCACACACACAAAAAAACAACAACAAAAAACCCCACCTGATTGATGGACTGACTGATGTGGTCCAAAGCTGTGGTTTTCAGAGGTTTCATTGTACTATCACATTGATTTCCATTTGATAAAAATTAAAACATATGTTACCCTAAAAAAAATCACTTGGCCATAGATACGTGAGCTTATTTCTGAGCTCTCTATTTCATTGATCTACATGTCTATCGTTATATCAGTATCATACTGTTTTGATTACTGTAGCTTTCCATAAGTTTTTAAATCTGAAGTGTAAGTCGTTTGATTCTGTTCTTTTTCAAGATTGTTTTGGCTATTCTAGGCCTCTTGAAATTCCATACAAAGTGAAGGATCAGCTTTTCCATTTGTGCCAAAAAAGTTATGGATTTTTGATAGGGATTATGTTGAATCTGTAGACTGCTTTGTATAGTATTGATATTTTAACAAAAGACAGTCTTCCTATCCATGATGAAGAGATATTTTTCCATTTAATGTCTTTCAGCAATATTTATCCCACAAGTCCCATTGCCTTGGTTAAAATTGCCTTAATATTTTACTTCTTTGAATACTATTGTAAATGGAATTGTTTTTGTAATTTCTTTTCAGAAGTTTTCATTGCTAGTTTATAAAAATCACAGATTTTTATATGTTGATCCAAGAAGAGATAAGAAAGCCTTCTTAAGTGAACAAGGCAAAGAAATAGAGGAAAACAGTAGAATGGGAAAGACTAGAGACCGCTTCAAGAAAATTAGAGATACCAAGGGAACATTTCTTGCAAAGATGGGCACAAAAAAGGACAGAAACAGTATGGACCTAACAGAAGCAGAGAATATTAAGAAGAGGTGGCAAGAATACACAGAAGAACTGTACAAAAAAAGATTCTAATGACCTGGACAACCACGATGGTGTGATCACACACCCAGAGCCAGACATCCTGGAGTGTGAAGTCAAGTGGGCCTTAGGAAGCATTATTATGAATAAAGCTAGTGGAGGTGACAGAATTCCAGTTGAGCTTTTTCAAATCCTAAAAGATGATGCTGTGAAAGTGCGGCACTCAAGTGCCAGCAAGTTTGGAAAACTCAGCAGTGGCAACAGGATTGGAAAAGGTCAGATTTCATTCCAATCCCAAAGAAAGGCAATGCCAAAGAATGTTGAAATTACTGTACAGTTGCGCTCATTTCACATACTAGCAATATTATGCTCAAAATCCTTCAAGCTTGGCATTAGTAGTATGCGAACCAAGAATTTCCAGATGTTCAAGCTGGATTTAGAAAAGGCAGAGGAACCAGAGATCAAATTGCCAAGATCCGTTGGATCATTGAAAAAGTAAGGAAATTCCAAAATACCTACTTCTGCTTCATTGACTATGCGAAAGCCTTTGACTATGTGGATCACAACAAAATGTAGAAAATTCTGAAAAAGATGGGAATACCTGTCTCCTGAGAAACTTGTATACAGGTCAAGAAGCAATAGTTCGAACTGGACATGGAACAACGGATTTGTTTCAGAATTGGGAAAGGAGTACTACAAGGCTGTATATTGTCACCCTACTTATGTAATTTATATGCCGAGTACATCATGCAAAATGCTGGGCTGGATGAAGCTCAAGGTGGAATCAAGACTGCCTGGAGAAATAATAATAACCTCAGATATGCAGATGACACCACCCTTACGGCAGAAAGTGAAGAGCCTCTTGATGAAGGTGAGAGAGGAGAGTGAAAAAGCTGGCTTGAAACTCAGCATTCAAAAAACGATTCCGGTTCATTTCAGAAAACGATCAGAAAACTCAACATTCAGAAAACTCCAGGGGATAGAGGACAGGGAAGCCTGGTGTGCTGTAGCCCATGGGGTGAAAAAGAGTCAAACACTACAGAGCAACTGAACAACAACTTGTACCCTGAAATTGCTGAATTTTCTTATTAACTCTGGTGGTTTGTGTGTGTGCGTGTATTATGTAAATATATAATCCTAAAGAATCTATCTGAAGATAATCATGTTATCTTTGAATAGAGATAGTTTTACTTTTTCCTTTCCAGTATGGATGTCTTTTCTTTCTTTTTCTTGTCTCAACTGACCAGGTTACAACTTCCAGTATAATGTTGAGTAGCTACAGTGAAAACTATCTTCAGGGGAAAGCTTTTAGGGTTTCACTACTGAATATGATCTTAGCTGTGAGTTTTTCATAAATGTACTTAATATACTTAATCATGTTGGAAGTTTTACTTCTTCATTTTTTGAGTTTTTTTTTTTTTTTAAATCATGAAAGACTATTGGATTTTGTCAAGTTCCTTTTCAGTGTCAGCTATGGTTATATGGTTTTTCCCCCATGTTCTATTAATGGCAGGTATTGAATAGATTGATTTTTCTACTGTTGAAATACTCTTCCATTCCTGAGATAAATCCCATTGGTCAAGATGTATAATGCTTTTAATATGCTATTGGATTCAGTTTGTTAGTATTTCATTAAGAATTTTTGTATCTACCAGCTACCCTAAACCACCACACCACCCAAGGCTACTGAAGTCTTTGTGGTTTTTAGATCTGATGGTTTCCTTCAGTCTTTATGCAGTGAGAACTGTTGGTCATTCCTTCCTTTGACAGTTGTTAATCATTGACTCCCTTGTCCCTGAAATGCTCTTTCCTCTTGGTTTCTGAAGCAGTACACCTTCCCGGTTTTTTCCTCTCGTTTCTAGGTGGTACTCCACTTCCACTGGCAATTCTGATCATCTTTTTAAGTGTTTTATTTCTCAGGAATCCTTTGGAAGATCTCAGTGACTCCCTCCACACCCAGCAAACTTCAATGATTGTTTTTATGCTCGAAATTCCCAAGTCAGTGTCTTCCAGATAAGGCCTCCTCTGATCTATATTTGGAGCCATCTTCTGAACGACTCCTCTGGAATGCCTTCCAGGGAGCTAAATAGCCCCCAGGTCTCACAGGTCTTTCCGTGTTTGGGCCTCTGCTTACCTGTGCAGGAAAATTTCAGGGGCATTTCAATCTTAAGGAAAGAGGTACAGCATTCATTTCATTTCCTCTGGATCCTGAATCCCAGTTATGTTGGTTTCCAGATCTTCATGCTTGAGCGAATTCCTTAGTCTTTTCCTTGTGTCTCTCTTTCTTCATTTGTAATGTGGGGATAATACTTGGTATGAAGATTAATGATAATGAGGAATGATTATGTAAGTAAAGGTCCTGACTCATAGTAAGTTTTAAATAAATAGCAGCTATTTAGTAACAGTATTGGTCAGACATGATGACACACAAGGGAACCGAAAACAATACTAGCTGCTCATCATTTCTGCTGACACTGATTTATGCTTCCGTCCATTTTTATTCTGGGTGGAACCTGAGCAGCAAATACCAGATGAAGAGTAATAGAGCCTTGCTGTAATAATTCTACTGGGTTCAATCTAGGGGTTTATCACTATTACAAGATCATCTTTTGTTTTAATAATTAAGCCTCTTTTGGTTAGTGATCCAAAATTGAATGTCATTCTGCTGTATAGAAAACTCTATTAATTAGTGTGCTTTTTATACACTCATTTTGCCTTTTCATAGTGTTCATGGGGTTCTCAAGGCAAGAATACTGAAGTGGTGTGCCATTCCCTTCTCCAGTGGACCACATTCTGTCAGCCCTCTCCACCATGACCCGTCCGTCCTGGGTGGCCCCACACGGCATGGCTTAGTTTCATTGAGTTAGACAGGCTGTGGTCCATGTGATCAGATTGGTTAGCTTTCTTTGATTATGGTTTCAGTGTGTCTGCCCTCTGATGCCCTCTCACAAGGCAAAATGATAGGATACTGAAAGAGGAACTCCCCAGGTCGGTAGGTGCCCAATATGCTATGAGATGGCTGGATGGCATCACCAACTCAATGGACATGAGTTTGAGTAGACTCCGGGAGTTGGTGATGGACAGGGAGGCCTGGCGTGCTGCGATTCATGGGGTGGCAAAGAGTCGGACACAACTGAGCAAATGAACTGAACTGAACTGATAAACTCATTGCTTGCCTTAAGGTGACCATCATCTATCCACTGATTTTCATTTATGTACTTGTGGCTTTCTATTTCATCTGTGCTTCAGATTCTGGCTTTAACATTCATGAAACAGAATGGGAAATACATTCATTAAAAATTAGATGAGAATTTATTACAAGAGAAAGTTGGGAAGTCTCTGCAGTTAGTGCTTTGAAATGATGAATTGCTTTGTTTTAAATATTTAGACACCCATCAATGAAATATTTATATTATTTTCATAGTTAAAAATCAGTTCAATAATCAATTATTAAAGCTCTGATGAATACTTGAAATCTTTCAATCAAGATCAGACGAATTTTTAACTTGGAGTAAGGTATTGTAATGGAAATTTTACTGACTTTTTAAGGTTCACTTTAAAAACTAGGTGCCTGTTTTATGTGAGTTCTTTGCTAAAATCATTTTTAAATGCCTTAAAAATCACTTGGACTTGATACTTTGAAAAAATTGATAATTTTTTGATTATTTGAAATAGATAATTTGAAAAAATTATCTTCTCCCAGTTCTTTAACAGAAGGAAAGGGTACCCTAACTTGGGAGTGCAGTTGTATTCAAGTCTTAGTAACTTCATTCATTCATTTGTAAATTGTTAGGCGGAAGAAAAGTACAAATTTTGTAAGGTCTACCTCGACACGTACGCTGTGATGAAGGGAATGATGTTTGAAATGCCGGTTTTCACATCCCAAGCTCTTCGGCGTTCGCAGAGTTAAATCCGGGCTTGACTTGAGTCCTCAGCCCGGGAAACCTCCGGGGTCCACAGGAGCGCTGCCTCTCGCGCTCAACCCTCGGGGCTGACCGGCCCCCAGCGGCGCCGGAACTGCCCGGCTCCCGGCGAGGGGCGGGCCGGCTCCTCCCGGCTTCGCCCGGGACCCCGCCCCCCTGCCGGCACTGCCGCGGCCTCCGCGGTAGCTGCTCCGGATGATGCAAACAGTCACTTCCCGCATCCACTCCCCACAGAGGCCGCGGAGCCGGCGGGAGCCGGGAGCGCCGCCGAGCCGCGCGCCATGGGCAACATCCAGAAGAAGCTGACGCGCAGGAGCGAGGGCGGCAAGCGGCCGGAGAGGGGTGCGCCGCGGCGGGGCCGGGCGCCAGGGGCCGGCGCGGACAAGCGGGACCGACCGCGGGCCCCGGCCCCGGCGGGCGGCGCCAACGGGCAGCCGGGCGGCGGGCGGGGCGCCGGGGAGCCCGCGGCCGGCGCGTCCCTGGGACCCGACGCGCCCCCGCCGGTGCCCGCCGCCCCGATGGGTCCCGCCGTCCTGAAGAGCCAGGGCAACGAGCTCTTTCAAAATGGGCAGTTCTCCGAGGCGGCGCTCAAGTACTCGGCGGCGATCGCGCAGCTGGAGCCCGCAGGTGAGTGAGCTGCGCCCGGCGGTCTCCCTGGCCCCTTGCGAATGACAGGCGCCCGCTGCGTCCGTTCCCTTCCCGGGAACCGAGGGCAGGGCGGATGCGGCCGAACCTCGGAGCGCGCCGCGTGTGCCCGGGGCGGGGCGCGTGGGCAGCTGCCGGTCACGGGCTTGGCCTCCGGCCAGCGCGGACACGGGCAGCTGCTCGCAGCCGCGTTAGCCGCGGGTGCAGGACCGCGGTGCCGCCGGAGACCTCAGTTTTCTGCTGAACTGTGATTCGCCAAATGGATTGTAACCATTTAATTAAATGTGATTTTTAGGAAGTGGAAGTGCAGCCGATCTAAGTATCTTATATTCAAATAGAGCAGCATGTTACCTCAAAGACGGAAACTGCAGTGGCTGTATTCAGGATTGTAACAGGTAAACTGCCCGTTTTTCAGCTTTGTCAACAGATTATCATTTCAGTGGGATGAATGCAGTATTTAATACCCTTCTAACATTTCTGCGTAAATCTGATTTTTTAAGACATTGAAGGTGCGTTAATTGGTTAACACATAAAGCTCATACATCCTTGTACATATATGAAGACAATTGTAGAAGATGTTTGTGCAAACTTCTTTCATTTCTTAGCTACCACCTTAATCATACTCTTTCCACATCGATCCCAGAGTTTTGGAGAAGCCTTCTGACTGGTGTCTCTGCCTCCTCCAATCCACCGTGGCATCAGGATGACTTTTCCTGAAGCATTATTTTGTGCAGACTGTTTCAGCCTGTGTTCAGTTGCCCAGTATGCTGTTGCAGATCATTATAATCTTTGCTTCCCTGGTGGCTCAGGTGGTGAAGAATCTGCCAGCAATGCAGGAGACCCGGGTTGGATCCCTGAGTCGGGAAGATCCCCTGGAGAAGGGAAAGCCACCCACTCCAGAATTCTTGCCTGAAGAATTCCAGGGACAGAATATACTGGCAGGCTACAGTCCATGGGTTCGCAAAGAGTCAGACACTACTGAGTGACTAACACTTTGTCACGACACTGCACCCCTCGCCCCTCCCCCTCCCCCCAACAAGCTTTCTGCTGTCCCTTGGTCTGTATGTGTAATGCCCTCTGCAAACTTTGCTTCAGGAATCTTTCCTCAGCTCCCCGCTCCTCTCCACTTTCCTTGTCACCTCAGACTTCATGGTCTTCTGCATGGCTGGAACACTTGACTGTCACTCGCACACCTGTAGGCACTTATGTCACCCTCTGCAGAGGAATTTAAACTCTCTGAGGTCAGGAATTGCGTGTGCATCCCTCACGCACAGTAGTCACCCATGGTACTCAACAAGTTACATACTGAGATGGATGAATATATTTACATAAATAAAAAGTATCTTTTTAAATTTTTTTAACCATTAAATATTAAGCCTGCTTGAGGAGCCCTTTGGAAAGAAGTTACTATTTATTGTTGTTCGGTCACTAAGTCATGTCCGACTCCTTGAGACCCCATGAACTGCAGCACTCCAGGCTTTCCTGTCCTTCACTATCTCCCAGAGTCTGCTCAAACTCATGTCCATTGAGTCGATGATGTCATCCAGTCATTTCATCTTCTGTTGCCCCCTTCTCCTCTTGCCCTCAGTCTTTCTCAGCATCAGGATCTTTTCCAGGAGTTGGCTCTTTGCATCAGGTGGCTAAAGTATTAGAGCTTCAGCATCAGTCCTTCCAGTGAATATCCAGGGTTGATTTTCTTTAGGATTGACTGGTTTGATGTCTGTACTGTCCAAGGGCCTCTCAAGAGCCTTCTCTAGCACCACAGTTTGAAAGCATCAATTCTTCAGCACTCAGCCTTCTCTATGGTCCAGCTGTCACATCCGTACATGACTACTGGAAAAACCATAGCTTTGACTATATGGACCTCTGTGGGCAAAGTGATGTCCCTGCTTTTTAATACGTTGTCTAGGTTTGTCATAGTGTTTCTTCCAAGGAGCAAGCATCTTTTAATTTCATGGCAACAGTCACTATCCGCAGTGATTTTGGAGCCCAAGAAAATGAAATCTGTCACTGTTCCCATTTTTTCTCCATCTGTTTGCCATGAAGTGATGGAGCCAGATGCCATGATCTTACTTTTTTTGAATGTTGAGTTTTAAGCCAGCTTTTTCACTCTCTTCTTCCACCTTCATCAAAAAGCTCTTTAGTTCCTCTTCGCTTTCTGCCATCAATGTGTTACTGTTAGTGAATCTAAAAAATAAGAAGCTGCATGTGCTGGTGTAACCTTCACAGTCTTGATTTACCACCGTTGTGTGGTATAATTATTAGTATTACTCCCTTTCACTCTTAGAAGCCCTAGTTTGGACAGTGGCATACATGGACACCTTGATTATAAGGTGAACAATTTTTTTTTTCATTGACAGTATCAGTTTACATATGTGGGTAAAAACTTGCTGGTATCTATGCCTGCAGTTTAAAAAGAAAACTGTGAGCTGCTTGTATTTTTTGCCAATTTTACATATTCAAATTTAAAATAAATAATATTTATATTCACTTTGGTCTGTCTCGACATCATCAACGGTTGTGCTAGCTCACAACGTGTTCAGGATTTGGGGAGTTGGTTGAAGTCAAGTTGGTAGTTTTAATCTGACATGATTGGAGTACTACTAATACTATGAAAATTGGCAAATGCCATAAATCTGGGTCTTTTTCTCAGGACAGCCAGCTGTTAAACGTTTGCCACTGCCCATAACTAACAACGAGACCAAGTAGATTTGCATAGTATCAGGCACCTTGTGATTTGCAGTTGAGAACCTTTCAGTTCAAGTGTCTGTTGCCTAAATACATTACCCTTCAGACACATCTCAGGTCTTCCTTCAGTGAGTTCAGTACTCGGGTTAAAAAACAGTGGACTTACTTTCTCCTTAAGTGAGATGGTGTAAGTGAGACATGGTGTAAGACATTTTCTTGCTAAAATGTGTTGTGTTTCAGTGGAGACCCAGGAGGAAGTCACAGAGGACACTGTTGAGACTGGAGTGGAGTTTTATGTTGAAGGAGGGCAGGAGGATTGCCTGCCGGGGAGGGAGGAGGCAGAGGGGAAATGGGTGGTGGTTTAGGTGAGGGGTCCTTAGTGAAGGGCTGTGTTTTCGGCCAAGGAATCTGGCTCTGCTGGTCAGTATCGACCTTTCTAGAAAACGACCTACTTAGATGTTTCCTTTGATACCTGACATATGAGTCTCAGCATAAAGTGATTCGGTGATTGGGGTGATTTTACTCAAAAGCAATGATTCTCAAACTCATTTTAATGCCAGGGAAACCATGATTTGACTCGGGGGACATGTTGAAGTATGGCTGTATTGAAAACCAGTTATTAGCAGGAATATGACTCTTTTCTCTTCACCTCAAAAGGTTTCATACCTTTTAGAGAAAGCCTGTGTTTTAGTTTTTCAGTTAATTATCTTTGCTCCTTGGAGAGTTGTTTGCACAGACTTTTATTACAAGTGGTAGCAGGTTTCAAACAGTGAAAAAGAAAAATTCCCTGGGGGCAAAATTTAAAATAAGGGGGAACCTATGAAATAACTTTCATAGATTTACTTGTGAAATAACTTGATGCATTTTTGTGGGGAAAAAGAGAAAGAGAGAGAACACTAGCACATCTTGACTGAACTTAGGCAAACATTAAGCAGATATTGCAAAAGAAGCATTCAGCATAGTTACTAGACATACAGTGATTGTTCCAGAAATGTTAGAGCTCTGAGGATGACAGTGGTGACGTGCCAGCCCCTGTCTGCACCAAGTACACGCGCAGGAAAGCAAACGCAACTCCATTCTTTCAGGTTACAGAGGTTAACATGAATATTTTCCCCTACGATTACTATGTTGTGCCCTATTTTTTCCCTACATGACAAGATTAACTTGTTTTTCAGGAATTAAGCAAATTAAATATCAGTTAATTTGGCTTATTTTTAAAATAATAATTGAAGGGCACTAGAAGTATTTAGTTTGCTCAAATTCACATCCTCTGCTATCCCCTTCTCCTCCTGCCTTCAGTGTTCCCCAACATCAGGGTCTCTTCCAATGAGTCACCTCTTCGCATCTGGTAGCCAAAGTATTGCAGCTTCAGCATCAGTCCTTTCAGTGAATATTCAGGGTTGGTTTCCTTTAGAATTGACTGATTTGATCTCCTTGCAGTCCAAAGGACTCTCAAGAGTCTTCTCCAGCACCACAATTCAAAAGCATCAATTCTTCAGCACTCAGCCTTCTTTATGGTCCAACTTTCATGTTGGTACATGACTACTGGAAAAACCATAAAACAATTCATAATTGTTTATCAGAAGATGTTAAAAAACATCTTCACTGCTCCCAATCTGTCAGAGAACCTTTTTGAGTTATCTAAATACATCAAAACTCTTTCCTGGACTTTTCATGGAGAGTATTTCGACAGACTCAAATGAATGCTGTCTCGTAATTCTGTTTCTGCTCATCTTTGCTTCTCTCTGATGGACTTGAAATTAGAAGGCTCTTTTAGATTCTTAACTGTGTTAACTTGAATAGTTAAGCTCTTGTAAACCCTGATTTAAAAGTTCTCTGTGTGTTTATGAATAGATGTACTTTTCTTTTTTTCCTTTAGTGGAATTCCCATTTATAAGCTCACATTCATTTTCAGGATTGTGGTTAAAAAGAAAAATTTGCATTTACTCAGCTGGGAAGTGCTATAAATTAAATGCATCATCTCATTCAGTTTTAGATTCCACGCCTATCTCAGGTCCACCTTGTGGATAAATAGCTCCTCGGGCATTGGAAGTCTTTGGTAAAATGGGGGTTGTCTTGTGTCTGTGACCTATATTTATAATGAGTGTTCATGTAGTTACTATCTCCTAAGCATTAAACTAAGGTAGATTTAAGACAGGGGTACAGGTGATAGATCCTGATACCCAAAAACCTGTTTTCTAGTGTTTGAGTGTTTTTAATAGACTTTTATTTTTAAAAAAACTTTTACTGGTTACAAGAGTAACACATACCTATTATGGAAAAAAAGAATTTTAAATCCAGTACAATGCAAAAGAGATTGTTAAAATCATCCCCAATCCTAGTACCTAGGCAGAGCAAAAATGATTCTTTTTCAAAGAAATGATGCTAATTAGGTTTAATGACATTTCTGGAACAGAGTGAGTGGTATACAGCCCAGGAGCACTCCCACACGTGCAGTCAAGTATCCGTACAATGAGAAGAATTACCAAGGGCTCTGGGTGGCAGGTGGCTGCGCTTTCTTAATCTGTGGTGCTTTCCTCTGTGCTTGTGGTGGCAAGAGTGTGGGTCCTGAAGGTTCACTTGGGAGGGCTTTGCTGAGCGCCTCCGGTGGCCCTCTGTGATCTAGGTGCTGGGATATAGTAATGATCAAGACCAGCAATGCCCTTGGTCTCCCGTGGCTTAAGTTCAGAAGATCAGGCATGTGGGCAGATTGCTCCCTCATCTGTGACCTGAACATATGAATATTTACCTTCCAGGCCTGTTGTGACATTAGCTGTCATCTGCAGTGACTCACACCTGCAGGTGTTGTCAGGGCTTCCTCCTTCCAGATCAGTGTAGACAGGGATAAACAGATCTACTGGGGAAGAAATCATGCTTTTCCTGAAGCAGGTCAAATGTCTGATACATGGAAACTGCTTGTGCGTAAAGAATCACCAGCAAACCTTTATCCCCACTGCGGACATTCTGGCACAGATTCTTGTTAGTGGATCAGAGAAGTAGGCTCTTCATGGGATCTCTGCGTGGAATATTAATAAATGTTGGTATCGACCCATAATACTCTTTTACAGTTTCAACTGATTTTGTTAAAACTAAGAGTACAATAGTTTTCACTCAAATACCATCTTTTGATTGTATGCTTTATTTCAGAGTATAGTGAAGTGCATTAAGTTAGTGACGTAGCCTTAAGCAGTTATTTCAAACAAAACCAAGGAACATAACCTTGAAATACATCTCTAGTGATCCTGGAAGTACTTCACAGAATAGAAAGTACACTAGAAAATTCATGACTTACAGAAATCATTGTATACTAACTTCCTCGATTTCATCCCATCTATTTTTGACTGGCAGCAAGTAAATCATAATCAACTGTGTTAAGCTTTAGAGGTCTGATATTCAAAAGGTATTGTAGGTTTTTGTGGTCCTGTGCTAAGTGCCTTAGTAAGTACATAGGTGCAAATAAAATTTTCCCTTGGATCTGTCAGTAACAAGAACCTGGTGCAAAGCCTACTCTGAGCTGGTGCCATGCGGGCTCTGTTAGCCCATGGGGGTGGGGGGCGACCCTGGGAGGGGGGCTTGGAGGGGTAGGCAGTGCCTGCTGCCTGGGAGCTCAGTCTCACTTGGGGAAGAGCAAGTGCCAAAGGGGACTGGTTTAAAAGAAAGGAAGTAACCACAGATTGATTGCTCCGGGTTTGCCTTTCTGGTATGTTGCCAGGTCCTCAAGGTGAAATATCAGATATGCATGTATGTGAGAGTTCAGTCCTAACAGATATGTCAGGTTGGTATAAGTTAAGGAGTGATCTTCATAACAAATGACATGTAATATTTCTGTCTCCTTTAGGGCCCTGGAACTTCATCCATTCTCTATCAAGCCTCTTCTTCGACGAGCAATGGCCTATGAAACTGTAGAGCAGTATCAGAAAGCTTACGTGGATTATAAAACAGTGTTGCAAATAGACTGTGGAATCCAGATAGCAAATGACAGTATTAACAGGTAACCTAATCGAGGCCGCTGCCCGAGGGCGAGTTGTTTTCTAATGGAATGAGATTTCGTTTCTTCCCCTCCTTTCAGAACCAGGTCAAGGTGTGGACATGTTCTTCCTTATTGGCATTACATGGATGCGTGCCTTTTTTCACCCCTTCCAAACCAAATGGTTCTCACTCTAACTTTCTAACTGTCCTGTGATATGTTTTGAGTTGTCCTCTGACACCTTTATATTTGTTTCCTGGTCCACTTATTACTGTTCAGTGAATATTATATATTAATTTTAAAAACAGCACAGGGTATGGCTCTTCTGTGCCACTCAAGATGTACAGAATTTGATTTTAGTATTTGTTAATATCTGTGGGGCTAGAAGGGTGTTTTCAGTGATGTCATACGTCAGTACTGATTACAGGACGAGATCCAAAAATGCAGCGAAGCCTGCCTGCCATTTGAGTCTTCTTCTGCAGGATCTGCAGGTGTTCACTGGCACCACATCTGTCAGTGGGAACATATTTTATTTTCTTCTCAGGAGGGTGGATGTTTCATGAGCCTGCTAGATGTTTGTGTTCTGTGCCCTTTAGACAGACACTCACCTAGGATGGTGATGGCTTCCCTTGTGGCTCAGTCAGTGAAGAGCCTGCCTGCAAAGTGGGAGACCTGGGTTTGATCCCTGGGTGGGGAAGATCCCCTGGAGGAGGGCATGGCCATCCACTCCAGTATTCTTGCCTGGAGAATCCCTATGGATGGAGGAGCCTGGCCGGCTACAGTTCATGGGGTCACAAAGAGTCAGACACGACTGAGCGACTAAGCACAGCACAGGATGGTGAAATAGCACAGAATTTGGATCCAATTTATGTTATGACCTATTCACTCCCTAGGTGAGAACGGGAAAGTAAGAGCGTCCAGATGTCATAAACTGCTTTCACGTGAACTTTGGAAAGTTACTACTTGGCTAACATTTCCAGTTATGTATGATATTTTCTAATTCCATCTGTCCAGAGTGTAATCTCTTTCAAGGATTTTTGTGCGTCACACTGTGCCTTGTGTTGATCTAGTGTACAATGTCCCACTCACCCCGCAGAAAGAGAGGAAGGGGGAAAATGACATAGTCTCTGTCGTTAAGCAAAGTAGAATGTAGCTGGGCGGGGGAAGAACTTAACATAAGACGCGTTATCCCCAAGCAGGAACGTTAGTTGATGAGTGGGGGGATCACAGAGGGGTCAGGCTGCCCTGGTCTGTGGGCTGCAGCTTCGGGGAACGAGCACTGGAGGTGGTCAGTGAAGGGCATTGATTGACCACGGAGGGGACCTTGAACAAAGCTGAAGAAGATGAGAACTCGTGTCTTACAGTCCTGCCTTACCTCCCCACCTGGTCCTACTGCACTTTGGAGAAAACTGTTGGAAAGATCTGCATGTTGAGTGGGCAGCTTTTCTCTGGTGCCTCTTCTCCGTGGTCGCTAGGGACCCACCTGTTGGGAAGAAAAGAAAAGATACTGGTTATTGGATCTAGAGCGGAACCCGATGGAACCATGGGCATTCAGGGCATGGTCTCCATCCTGTAAAATCAGGGGTGTCCCTGGGAGCCCTCCAAGCCTTTTCTCCTGCTGCACAGCCGCCTGGTTGCACATCACTTGCTGCCTCCACATGGGCTCCTGAAGGCTCTTCTTCCCTGCTTTTGTCCGGCTAAGTCCCTTCTTACCTTTAGGAGAGGACGTCCCCTGATCCACCCATCTCCCCTGGCACACGTGCCCCTCAGGCTCCTCTCCCTCCAAGCTGTGCCTTCTTTCCATATTATCTCTTTCCATAAAGTTCTTTTAGATTCATTCCACTAAGAGTTCTGGGAAGTCAGGGTTGTGTTTTATCCAGCTGTGCTGCTGCGGTACCTTGTACAGCAGGCATCCTCAGTAAAACTGTGTGGAGTGAATGCATTCTCCAGCAGACCCTGTGCTGTGGGTTTCTGCTGTTAATTCGCCCATCCTCTGCCTGGGAGTCTCCGAGATGGTTGGGAAAGTAGTGTCTTCTCCCAGGGTTATAAGTTCTTGTGAAAAAAAGTGGGCAGACACCTGAAGTGTCTGCCAGAGACCAGGGGCCTGTGAAGAGGTGTGTTAGGAACTCTGGTTCATAGTGATAGACTGAATGGGTCTGAAGGGAGAAATTTATGTCTGAGAGACTGGGATCACTCATATTTCTGAACCTTCTACATTTTTTACACTTAAAAAAAATTGAAGTAAAATTCACATAACAACTGAATTTACTATTTTTAAGTGTACAATTTAGTGGCCTTCCGTACACTCACAGTATTGGACAGCTGCCGCCTGTAATAGTTCCGAAATACTTCATCCCCCTGAAGGGCCCCCGTTACGCCCCGATTTGCCTTCTGTCTCTGTGGATTTACTTATTCTGGAGAGTTGATATAAATAGAAACATGCCGTGTGTAGCTTTTGTGCCTGACTCACATAGCTTATGTTTTCAAGGTTGGTCCATGGTGTGGCATGTGTGACGATGTCATTTCTTTTTATGACTGAGTAATATTCCACGGTATGGATGTGTCCCACCCGTTAATCTGCTGAAGGACGTTTCGGCTGTTCCCACCTTTTGGCTATGGTGAATAGTGCTGCTGTGAACATCATGTGCGAGGTTTTGTTTGCATACCTGTTTTCAGTTCCTTTTGGGGTATTCCTAGGCATGGAATTGCTGGATCATACGGTAATTCTGTTCAGTTTTTTGAGAATTGTATTGTAATTTTTAGATGTACTCAAGAAGGTGCTTTTACACAGATTGACTTTTAAGACTCATTCATTTTTTTTAATGGAACGGTAATTGCTTATGTATCATTTTATGAGAAGCTGAGGCTTTGTCTGGTTTTGGCATATATATTTTCTGTAAAATAGTCATTAAAAAATTTCACTATTCCTTTTCATGAACCCTATATTTATGCTTGCTTTTCCATCTAAGCAGCTTTTTTTTGGAAAAAAAAAAATTTTAAACATCTATGCTTATTTGTTTCTTCCATTAACCATATTCCTCTTTTCCTCTCTAGGAATCTCATATGTTACATTTCCCTGCATACACTTATTTACTCCCTGGCAACACATCATCTCTTTTAAGCTGCTTCTTCCTTCCTTTCTGCTGGTAATACAAGTTTTGCTTGAAAATTCTTTTTTCTAAAGCGTCTTTTTCTTCTGCTATGGTGGGTGGTTATGCGTTATTTAAAAAAAATTTTTTTTTGCACTAAAATATGAGATGTGGCTATCATAACCAAAGATCACTGTTGAAATTTAAGTTTATGAAACTGTAGGGAGAATGTATGTATTATATTTGGCTGTATATAAATATATTTTTTTCACATAAAAAGTACTACTGAGTTAACTAATTTGAATGCATTCTACTAATTACCAGTGACTTTCTCAGTCTTGGGGAGCACCTTTTTTTAAAACCAGATTTATCCCAGACATAATTTAGTTTTGTTTTAAAATCTAAGTATGATACTTTGTGTGTTTAAAATGATGCGAAAGTGATAATCAGGGGTGGTAATCTGAATATTATTTATAGCCATTAGCAAATGTCATTAATACAAGGGTCCTTGTAGTAGACTCCATTATCAAATTCTTTCATCTTTATGCATATGAAAACACAATGAGTGGATCGTTTTAGAGATGAAAAAATGCAAGGTAAGAGTATCAACCATATGTTAATGTTTCAAGAAGAAGCACTATTCCATTTGACAGCCACTCCTCATCAGTTTTGGGCTTCCCAAGTGGCTGAGTGGTAAAGAATCCTGCCAGTGCAGGAGACACAGATTCGATTCCTGGATTGGGAAGATCCCCTGGAGAAGGGAATGGCAACCCACTCTTGCCTGGGAAATCTCATGGACAGAGGAGCCTGGTGGGCTATAGTCCGTGGCGTTGCAAAGAGTCAGACATGACTGAGCAACTAAGCACACACATGTACATGCCCTCATCAGTTTCAGCAGCCAGTCCTGTATGCCTATTTTTAGTATACAGTTTGGGCATAGACATTCTAAAGTACTTCTGTTAAGTCTCAAGAGTAATAATCACTTTAGCAATTATATGAAATGTTATGTGGGGCACGTTTCTTCTAGGCTTCCTAAATTTTAGTTTTATACTTTACTTTTTTAAAAAATTAAAATTTTATTGCATATACATTTAAAAATTTCTTAAACCAATTAGAAATGTCTTCATTTTTTCTTTTGATACAAAAAAGATCTAAAGTTACATAGTTTGGAGCAACTTTTAAAAGTCCTTTCAAAGACAGTTTATGTGGACAGCATATAGCTCAAGTTGCTGTGTTTTCTACAGGGAAGTATACAAATGCATGTTGTTGTTCAGTCGCCAAGTCGTGTCCAACTCTCTGTGACCCCGTGAACTGTGTAGCATTTGTAAGTTTTACCTTAATGTGCCCTTCAGCAATATAAAAAAGCAAACTGCATGATCAACAGAGAAAACTGATTTTCTTTTTAGGATAACAAAGATTTTGATCGCTCTGGATGGCCCAAACTGGCGGGAGAAGCTGCCACCCATTCCTGCTGTGCCCACCTCCGCACAAGTGCGGGCTTGGCGGCCTGCGGCAGAGACGCCCCCAGACCAAGTGGGAGATTCCTGTTGCCATCCCCAGCCAGGCATGCCAGGTAGGGGAAGCCTGCACTCATTTCTTCTGAGGGTTATTGTGAGCTGTGTGTATTATTTTCTCAGTACAGCGGGAGGATAAGTGCGTGATATCAGGCTTCAGACCTGGGTTTAAGTTCAAGACCCTGCTCTCCCTCTGTCTAACTGCAGAGTCTTAAGGAGTTGCTGCCCACCTCCAGTGTCTTCATGTATATGAAAGGGGGAGATGTGAGTAACTGTCTCACAGAGTTATGCTCAGGAATAAGGGGAGATATGCATATAGCATACTCAGTACAACGTGCTGCCTGTGTAAGCGTACAGTAACCTCGTCATAGAGTTGGACTATAAAGAAAGCTGAGCACTGAAGAATTGATGCTTTTGAACTGTGGTGTTAGAGAAGACTCTTGAGAGTCCCTTGGACTTCAAGGAGGTCCAACCAGTCCATTCTAAAGGAAATCAGTCCTGAATGTTCATTGGAAGGACTGATGTTGAAGCTGAAACTCCAATACTTTGGCCACCTGATGCAAAGAAGTGACTCCTTGGAAAAGACCCTGATGCTGGGAAAGATTGAAGGTGGGAGGAGAAGGGGACAATGAAGGATGAGATGGTTGGATGGCATCACCAACTCAATGGTCATGAGTTTGAGTCAGCTCCGGAAGTTGGTGATGGACAGGGAGGCCTGGCGTGCTGCAGTCCATGGGGTCACAAAGAGTTGGACACGACTGAGTGACTGAACTGAACTGAACTGGCTGAACCTCTTCATAAAGGTTGTTATTGTTTAATCCCTCAGTTGTGTCCGACTCTTTGCAATCCCATGGACTATAGCTCCGGCTCCTCTGTCCATGGGATTTCCCAGGTAAGAATACTGGAGTGGCTTGCCACTTCTTCCTCCAGGGGATCTTCCTGATCTGAGCATTGAACCTGTATCTCCTGCATTGCAGGTGAAATCTTTACCACTGAGCCACCAGGGAAGCTCCTAATAAAGTCTGAGTCAGCAGTATTATTAATAATAAGAAAAAGAATTAAGTAGCCATGTGGTTCTCATCATACCATGAATGTGGTGGCAAGGCTAGTGTAATGAAATTGATGTTTTTGAAAGAATAAAGCCTTATAACATGTATCTTAGCGGGACCTCCTTCTCCCTTACAGTGTAGTCGTTCAGGTCCACAACTGCATCCCCACAGTGCCCACCTCAGCACTTTGTGTAGAGTGTGTAGTCAGTGTGACTTCACACTGGCCTTCCGCCTGAAAGCCAGCTGAGGCTCCGTTTCTACTGCCTGCTTAGGGACCCATGTGTGTCTTTGTTGGGCTTCATCTTGCAAAGCCCCTGAGGTTCCTGAACTGGCATGTCCCGAAGGCTGGTGTTAGACCCTCACCCTTTTCTTTGCCTAGAAAGAAGAGGCAGGGAACTTCTGCCAAGGCTTTTAAATGGGCAGCAGTCCTGGGGAAGCTGTGGAGATCTCTAGTTTCTAGAGTCTGTAATCAGTGGGGAGTGGCACAAAGTATTTGGTCAGTAAAGGGTAGCTCTTCATTTTTAATAATGTGCAAAAACTAACCATGCTGTAGATATGTGCTAGCAAGTCATGAGCACAAGAATAATCAGTTCTTTCTGTTCATATTTATTAGTGAGACTGGATTCCACATTCCTAAAAACAGTGTGGGAAGAAAAGCTTGAGGAAAAATTTTCAGCAAATTAGAGGGAAAAAATCCTCTGTAATAATCTGTTTTAGAGCTTATATAGACACCAAGATTTATGGCGAGTGTCATTTGGCTGCATAGTGTGAGATTTTTTGAAACATGAAACATTAGGCAGAAATATTCTGTGATTTGAAATAAGGGATGAAAAATTAATATTCTTGCCATTTGTGCAGAGGGACAAATAAGGTTATCATTTATATTCTGAGTTTATACTATAAATTCAGTGCATCTATCAGGATCTTTAGATCACAGAATTTAAAGATATATTTTAAAATTTAAGTTATGGATTTTCATTTTATATCTAGATACTCTATAAAGTTAATACATAGATTTAAAAGTTTAAATTTTAATATTTTATGTATGGTAGACAACCTTGGTTGCAAGTCACAGAAAATCTGTTGACTTATAACTGTAAGGAGATAGTTTTGGCTCAAAGTAACTGAAAGGGCCTGGGCAGGCTCCAAAATCAGGCATGATTTGTCAGGGCTCAGGGTATGGCCAGAAATACAGAACTGTAACAGTTTTAGACTTAATGACTGCACAGATCAGTGTCCAAAGAGAGAGAGAGACACCACTGCTTTTGGTGGTATTAATTTAAGGATGAGGAAATACATTGCCCTAAAGATCTAGCTTTTTTTAGCCTGTTGTTCTGTAGGCTAAACTGTCTTGGTATTTATTCTAATGAGTCATATGCTCTTTCCTGAGCCACTCCCTCAGTGATGAAAAAATGCCCTGATTGACTTAGACCCAAGTTCTGATTGGTGGGGTCAGTTTCCCCTGGACACGTGGGCTGAGTAGGAGAGGAGTAAGAGCTGCGTGAATATCGAGGTACCCTTAGGAAGAAGGGAATGGATCCTGAGTGGAGGGTCATGCTCACGGCAAGATAATAGGCAACAGTAATAGTTAGGACTCTCTGATTGCCAGTAACAGAAAACCCAACAATGAATGTCTTAAGCAGAAAAGGTTGTTCATTGGCTCCCCCCTTGTGGAAAAGTCCACAGGTAGGATAGCTGCCCAGGCGGCTAGATTCAGGGCTCAGAGGTTATTCTTGAGCTCTCTGTCTTGGCATCTCTCTTGCTCTGTTGACCCCATTCTCAGACAGATTCTCCCCTTGTATTGTACAATGACAAAATAGCCTTTTATCCTCATGTTCCACAGGGAAAAGCAAGAATTACCTTAGCAGAAGCTGCCACAAAAATCTTATTGTCACTTATTGGCTCTCATAGGTCCTTCCCTGACCAATTAGCTGACTGTGGCCAAGGGAGTATAATGTGCTGGTTAGTAAAGCACTGCTGCTGCTGCTGCTAAGTCGCTTCAGTCGTGTCCGACTCTGTGCGACCCCATAGACGGCAGCCCACCAGGCTCCCCCGTCCCTGGGATTCTCCAGGCAAGAACACTGGAGAGGGTTGCCATTTCCTTCTCCATAGTAAAGCACAGATTACCCCAAAAGGTAGGGCTGGGGTGGGGTTTGCTTTGCTGAAACCACAGGAGCAGAGAGGGGAGGAGGTGTGGTTTTTCCAAGGAAACTTGGACTGTTGGAAGAAGTCGAATTAAGGCTTTAATGGGTTTGTTCATTCATTTTTCACGACATAGTTACCGTCTCCAGCAGAGAGAAGGCATACCAATATGGATAAAATGATACAATCGCTTGTATTTTATTTTCTAATTTGAAAAAACTGTCGTCATTGTGTAATCAAAATTTTACTTGTAGCCAGTTTATCTTTTTAATTTGTATACAACATTTTGTTCCATTTAGACTTTAGCTCTGTATGGTTTGTGGTCACTTAGTTTACAGTATACTTAAAGTTTTGTAGAGGTGCTTGTATGAATAATTCCACTTTTTTTGTGTGTCCCATAGATGAAAAAGTATTTAAAACCCTTAAAGAAGAAGGAAATCAATGTGTAAAAGACAAAAACTATAAAGATGCCCTTAGTAAATACAGTGAATGCTTGAAGATTAACAACAAGGAATGTGCCATTTATACAAACAGGCAAGTTCTCTGCCACTTGCTCTATTTCTTATGTTGATATTTTTGATGAAAAAATTATAGACTGATTAATTGCCAAATTTTTTTCCCATGACTCTGAGAATTTGGTATATACAGTAAATTGTTCTAAGTGAGTTTTGTTTTTTTTTTTTTTTTAAGAAGTAAGGCCATAGGAGAGATTGAAAGCCTGAGGTGTCTTGGTGTCTTGTTGCTGGGAGGGCTGACAACGGGCTGTGTTAGGGTTCCTGCTCAGCCATGGCTGGCTTGGCTGGTGCTGCCCCTCCCTCCCTGGTGTGAGGCCTCCCTGCCCCCACCACCCCCCCCACCCGCCCGCCCCGGTGTGAGGCCTCCCTGTTCCTCCCCCCCTCCCTTGTGAGGTCTACCTGCCCCTCCCTCCCTGGTGTGAGGCCTCCCTGCCCCCCTCCCTCTCTGGTGTGAGGCCTCAACCTCCAGAGTGGGACCCGGAATCAGCTGTCTTGCACGCTAGTGTCTCCAGTGCCCCTTTCCTCTTGAAGTACTGAGGGCAGGGTCCGTGTCTTCTTGAGTGTAGTCGGGATGAGCCGAGTGTTCCAGAACGCTGCTCACGTTATGGTGAAAAAGGTAGTTACCTGGAATACAGTAATTGGGGATTTTTTAGGTAGTAGAGAGTCTTCAGTGACAAGGACGAATAAGGTATGGTTTCTAAAGAATAGTGACTCGGCGTGGGGTTTTGTAGCTGTTTCAGAAAATGTTTTAAACTTAAGTTGTCACTGTTTTGTTTTGGCCATGTTTTCCTCTTTTTGGCGACCTTCTTTTGTGAAAAGTTCTCGTACTAAACAAGCAGGTATTTTTCTGCCCGTCTCCTGTTCGGCCTTTGTGGTCTTGGGCGTCAGTGGCCTCTTAATTTTCCCCAGAGACTGCCTCCCCTCTCCTGCAGACTGCTCGGGTGCCTGGCACTCCTCTGCTCCCTCTCTAAGGTTTTTCTTTTTTTTTTTTTTTTAGGCTTTTCTTTCCCTGCTGTTCTTGGGTTTCTAAAGGTGTAGATCTCTTTTTCGCTCGAATATCCTCTGGCCCATTTCATATTCTCCCCAGCTCCATTTACCACCTTCCAGTTCTGAGCTCCACATCTCTGTGGACATGAGTTTGAGCAAGCTCTGGGAGTTGGTGATGGACAGGGAGGCCTGGCGAGCTGCAGTACATGGGGTCACAAAGAGTCGGACACGACTGAGCGACTGAACTGACTGATCTCTGTCTCTGAGTCCTGGACCTGAGCGCCGCCACCCTGCCTTCTGTGCTCATGATGGGTTCTCACCCCTGACCCACGCCTCCCTCGTCAGTCCATGCAGCACAGGTATCCTGACTTCTAAACTCTTCTAGGACTTCTAAACTCCTTTCTGTCCCCCTCCCCATCAGTCCCGCTCTGGCTGTCACCAACTCCCCCTCACCGTCTGCCACACCCTCCCGGTGTCCGCCTGCACAGCTTCGTCCCCTCTGATTCTCCACTTGGCAGCTAGAGTGACCTTCCCCAAACACAGTGAATGGGTCCGCCTCTGTTTAAAAACCCATCCTGCGTACTAAGTCGCTTCAGACTGCATGGACTGTAGCCCGCCAGGCTCCTCTGTCCATGGGATTCTCCGGGCAAGAATACTGGAGTGGGTGGCCATGCTCTCCTGCAGGGGATCTTCCTGACCCAGGGATCGAACCTGTGTCTCTCACGTCTCCTGCATTGGCAGGTGGGTTCTTTACCACTAGCACCACCTGGGAAAACCTTAAAAACCCATCACCAGACTCCATTAAGTGCTGGATAAAGCTCAGCCTCCTGCCAGGCCCTTCCTGTCTGGCCTCCCCTTCCCCAAACCTCTCCTACACTCCCGCCGTAGCGCCAGGAGCGCCACGTTCTCCCTCACTGTTGAACTCTGCGCGGCTTTGCGCCCTCCCTCCATCTTAAGTCTCAGCCCAGCGCCTTCCCATTGGATAATACTCGCTGCGCACTACTCCGGGCTTCACTTGAATGTCCCTTCTTCTGGGAAGTCTTCCCTGACTATCTTTTCACTTAAGCTTCACCAAGTCTGAAGAGATTCTCAGCTCTGTGTTCCCAGAGCATCCTTTACAGATTTCATTGCATTTGCTTCTTTTGATAGACTGTCTCTTCCCCTGGACTGCAGCCTCCTTGAGGGCCTGGACTGTTTTGATTGCAGTGGTATCCCCAGGGTCCCTGATTCCAAGTATTGCCAGAAAATGCCATCGCTGGAGAAAAAAATGTTAGGTTTCAATTGCAGCAGCTGTGGTATAGAAACAGACTTATTTAGTTATTTTCTGATTTCTATTAGCTGCCCCAATTTATGGATATGTTGTTTTTACCTTTGATAATGCTGAGTTGCATTTCATTACACCAGAGCCCTCTGTTACTTGAAGCTGGGCCAATTTGAAGAGGCAAAGCAGGACTGTGACCAGGCCCTTCAGATGGATCACGGGAATGTGAAAGCTTGCTATAGACGAGCCCTTGCTCACAAAGGGCTCAAGGTGAGGAAACCTTCGTTTTCATATGTCAGGGTCATCTCTGAACAAATCACGTGCTTTTGATGAACATAAATTGTGGGCTTGAGGAATGGGTGTGGCAGTATCCTGGGGTTTAAGCCTGGTTCCGTACTCACCAATCCTGAAATCTAGGAAGATGCCGCAGATGTCTAAGATTCCTTCCAGTTCAAGAATGATGATTTACTTCCTGATTTTCTAAGGAGTGTCGTTCGTTAGAATAGGTCCACTTTAAGGGACAGGAATGTTGGCTGAGTTACTGAAGGCCACTGGCAATGCTGCTGGATTCCTCGGGCAGAGGGCTGGGGTTGTCTGTGGCGGGGCAGGGAGGAAGGAACCGAACAGAAGAGGTTGTTCACCCATGGACGCTGGCAGAGACGCGGCAGAGGCTGGGAGGTTCATGTGATTTGAGCCTTAAACTGGCAAGTGGTCCCTATGAGGCCATAGGACAGCATTCTTCTCCAAGAAAACCACGCCATTCTTTTCAAATAAAGTTTATATAATTACACTTTTCTTGATGCTGCTGCTTCTGTGTGGAAAACCGAAGTGACCATTCTCATTTGTAGAAAATAACAACACAAGGAAAACTCAGAACATTCTGGGAAATGGCATTTCCTGCAATGGTATTTTTAGGGAATCTGATTAAAGTTTAATACAATGAAGTTCACACATTGTAAGTGTACAGGTCATTGACTTTTCTTTCTTCTTTAAAGTTTTTTTTTAATCGAGATATAATTGACATTTTATATTAGTATCAGATGTACAGCATAGTGATTTGATATTTGTATGTATTGTGAAATGATCAGATGATCACAGTATGTTTAGTTCACCATACAGCTGCTGCTGCTGCTAAGTCGCTTCAGTCCTGTCCGACCCCATAGACGGCAGCCCACCAGGCTCCCCCGTCCCTAGGATTCTCCAGGCAAGAACACTGGAGTGGGTTGCCATTTCCTTCTCCAATGCATGAAAGTGAAAAGTGAAAGTAAAGTAGCTTAGTCGTGCCTGACTCTTAGTGACCCCATGGAGTGCAGCCTGCCAGGCTCCTCCATCCATGGGATTCTCCAGGCAAGAACGCTGGAGCGGGCTGCCATTTCCTTCTCCAAGTTCACCATACAGTTAACACATTTTTTTCTTGTGATGAGAACTTTCAAGATTTATTCTCTCAGAGACTCTCAAATGTACAATATGCTATTATTGCCTCTTGTCATCATGCTGTACATTACATCTCCATGGCTTATTTCGTAACTGAAATTTCATACCTTCTGAACATCTTTGACCATTCTGCCCATCCTCTACTCCCCAACCCCCACCTTTCCTCTGGAAACCACTAGTTTTGTTCTCTGTTTCTGTGAGTTCAGGTTGTTTTTCAGTGTTGGGTTTACTTTTTTTTTTTTTTAAGCCAGGTCTGGGGACTGGCTCAGAGGGTAAAGCATCTGTCTGCAAGGTGGAAGACCAGGGTTTGGTCCCTGAGACCTGGGTTCGATACCTGGGTCAGGAAGATCCCCTGGAGAAGGAAATGGCAACCCACTCCAGTACTCTTGCCTGGAAAATCCCATGAACGGAGAAGCCTGCAGGCTACAAGCCCATGGGGTTGCAAAGAGTCGGACACAACTGAGCGACTTCATTTTTTCATTTTTTTCTTTTTTTGGACTCCACATATAAGAGATCATATGATAATTGTCTTTCTCTATATGACCAATTTTATTTAGCATGATGCCTTCAAAGTCCATCATGTTGTCACAAATGGTAAGACTTCCCTTTTTAATGGCTGAATAGTATTCCATTGTGTAGATACACCAGTGTTGTGAATAATGCTGCAGTGAGCATGGGAATGTCTTTTTGAATTAGAGTTTCTGCTTCCCTCGGATAAATACTGGGGCCATGTCCCGTGTTCTGTCTCGGGTGGCTGTGATGTGTGTGGTGCAGTGTGATGAGGGAGGGTGTACAGCAGGAGGGAGAGGTTTGAGGGCAGAGTGTTGACCTTACTGAGTTTGAGAGAATTCTTTTAACTCCATAAAAGCTAGGTTTTGTTGAAAGAGGGTGGTCATGTTTTTTGTGTCCTGTATCAGATGAGGATGTGTGCTTGTGTGCTCTGAGCATTCAGGCTTTTCTAGAGCCTAGATCCCCTCAGGTTGCAGTGGAGTGACCCCTGTACTGAGGCAGGATGACCCGTCACGACCCCTCAGCCATGCTGCTGCCCTCCCTCCCCTCCCCGGCCCTTCCTTTTGTTATAAAGGATACAGATGAACAGCCAATTGAAGAGGTGCAGAGGGCAAGGTCCAGAAGTGTCCCAAGTGTAGGAGCTTCCGCCCTGATGAAAGTGGGCCGTGTTACCCTCCAGGATGTGACTGCCCCATTCGCTGGCCCAGCGGCTCCGCAGCAGCCCTGGATTCCCAGTGTGTTTGCCCTATCCCCAGTGCCCAGGCCCCCTGACCACCACCACCACGCCCACCCCCCAAACTCCTCTTTTTTTGTTAACAACATACTCATTTGTAAACCTCACGTAAAGATTTCCTAGGGGGTGTGTGGCACCATGAATTAAAAGAGGCTTCTTGAAAGTTTACTCAATTGTTTTTGAACTTAATGGATTGGGTCCATGAGGCAGTCATGATCTGTGTGACTCATGAGCTTCTATATCAATATTCCAAACTCTTAGAGCAGGTTTATCCCATACTGGCTGCCTCACTGTTTGAAAGACTGGAATTTTGTACTTACTTGGAATGAATTCTGGAAATTACATTATGATGCAGAAAGAGAATCCCAACTTTTAGTAATCCTACCCCGGTAGAGTATGAGACTGGCAGCTTGTTTTTCTGGTTTGATCTCTCATAGCTTTATCTATATCCCCTGTGGTTTGAGTTACGTGCCAAGTGAATTTAATTTGAGTATCTTCAAAGGCTGCTTATAAAATGCATCAGAACTCACACTTGGACTGGCTTCCTCTGTATGACTGCTAAGGAGGTGGCCCACGGGCCCACAGGGAGCAGGGCCTTGCCTGTGCTTCTGAGCTAAACTCTGCTTTCTCAAATATTTTATTTGTTTTCTAGCTGGCTTAAAATTTTTTTTCCTTGTGTGCCAGGTTTGAAAACTATGGAGTTTTCCTTCTTTTTTTTCCTATATAGTTTTATTTTTGGCTGCACTGGGTCTTCATTGCTATATGCTGGCTTTCTCTAATTGCAGAAAGCGGGGGCTTCTCTCTAATTGTGGTGCGTTGGCTTCTCACTCCTGTGGCTTCTCTTGTTGCAGAGCACAGGCTTTAGGGCACGCGGGCCTGGTAATTGGCAAATGGGCTCAGTCGCCTCATGACATGTGGGATCTTCCTGGACCAGGGATCAAACCCATGTCCCTTGCATTGGCAGGCGGATTCTTAACCACTGGGCCACCAGGGAAGCCCAGGGCTTTTCTTACTGTTCAGCTGTTCTTCATAAGAAAAGATAACTGAGCATCTTGGGTTTAGTTACAGTTTGTTTACTCTCTCAAGTGCCACACGTGTGCTGGGCTGTGGGAGCATAGAGGTGGTGAGACATGTAGCCTGCCCTTGGAAATTGACAGCCATCCGGGGACGCCAGCAGGCCCAAAGTATCAAAAACAGTAACATCATCTAAAGTAATTGTTGTTATTGTAGTTTAAGCCCATTTATTAATAGTAAATGTTGTCACAAACATATGTGATTTATCTTTTTTTTTTAAGGCCTACTAAGGTCTGACACGACTGAGCGACTTCCCTTTCACTTTTCACTTTCATGCATTGGAGAAGGCAATGGCAACTCACTCCAGTGTTCTTGCCTGGAGAATCCCAGGGACGGGGGAGCCTGGTGGGCTGCCGTCTCTGGGGTCGCACAGAGTTGGACACGACTGAAGCGACTTAGCAGCAGCAGCAGCAGCAAGGTCATTAGCATCTCTTCCTGTACTCCTTTTTTGCTGGAGCCACTTTCCTCTGTGTGTGAGCTCTGCCCTTCACTCCAAGGGCTTGCTTCCCTTCCAGTCTCCTTTGTTCTGACAGGCAGTATCAAAGGAGACTCCTGCCCCTTGTTAGTATCTATCTCAACCCTTGCTTTTCTTACTTGCGTAAATGATGGTGCACGCACGCTTACTTTATTTATTCGTCTATTCCCTCGTCTTATTATTGTTTTCCCTCATAAGACATGACTTTCCATGAGGGCCCAGGCCCCGCTGTCTGCTCCGCCACCGTGTCCCAGCCCACAGCACACGGAGCACCGGTGACCCGTCTGGTCTGACGCTGTGTTGACCCGGCGGCCTCCTCTGCACCCCCCACCCCATGGCCGTCCGGCCCTTCCTGCTCTCTGGCCCTCTCTTCACACTACCTGCCTCTGTTTATCATTTATCAAAGTGTATTTCTTGCTTTCTTAGGTTTTCTTCTAACCAAACAGATTGGTTCTTTAGGCACAAGCTTTCCTGGAATGGATGGAAAAAGAGTCACATCCACACCTCGGTGGTGACCCTCCATTTCCAAGACTCCATTTTCAGGCCTCTCCCTTGAGCTCCACAACCGTCCTCACACCCGCCTTCTGCTCATTGCTGCCTTGATCATCTCAAAGATCATCTTTCTGTGCCTTGGTTTCCTCGTCTTTAAATGGGGACAGTAAAAGTTAGTATTTATCCGGTGGTTGTGGGAATAAAATGCGGAGAAGGAAGACTAGTCCCCCTTCCGCCTGCCCTGCCGCCCCACCCCCGTGCTTTTCCGCATGGTTCCCTCCCTGCCTGAACACCCGGGATGGAGACACAGGGCCACTTGTTTTCTTGCAGCAGGTTCTGACTGTGCTCTGGTGACACATTGCTGTGTGCAGATGGGTTGTCAATAGTACCGATATACTATATAAGTGAAGTCGCTCAGTCGTGTCCGACTCTTTGTGATCCCATGGACTGTTGTCTACCAGGCTTCTCTGTCCATGGGATTTTCCAGGCAAGAGTACTGGAGTGGGTTGCCATTTCCTTCTCCAGGGGATCTTCCTGACCCAGGGATCGAACCTGCAGGCAGACGCTTCACCCTCTGAGCCACCAGGGAAGCCCGATGTACTATATAGTTCGTAAATAATTCACCTTTTTTAAACAATAAGTTAGAGCAGTTTAAGGCTATCCCTTTAAGCACATCACTCTTGCTCTGGTCTATTGCTGGGTGGAGTGGGAAGGGCTGTGTCCTTACAGCTAGTCCCCCAGGAATGTCACATAACCACTAACTCATTTTACCTGTGCTTCGTGTCCAGTGCATGCTATTATTATATGTCACGAATACTTGAGAGGTTACACATCATTGGGATTCTTCACCTCCTCACAGAATTACTTTTGGCTTAATCAGAACATGAGTCTGGTCTATAGTTCTCGAATATGGCCTCTCACCAGCGGGCTGATTTTGTGGTGTCCTCTGTCACCATATTCTGTGCAGTGTTTGGTTAAACACAACACTTTTCATGTCCTTCCACCTCTCCAAGGTATTGCCTGACTCTTTATGGGAGAATAAATATTGACTCTAGCCTGTCTGGACAGTTTATGGAATAGGATATTATGGTAACAACTAAGATTTGTCCAGCTCTTTGTAGGTGTAAGCCACTCACGTTTTATTAATTCATTTATTACTTGGCACAGCCCTGTGAAAACTAGAATAAAGAATCTTTTGTTATTCCTATTTTAAAGATGAGAAAACTGAAGCTCAGAAAGGTGATGTGGGGTCTAGCTCAAGTTTTTGCTGCTAGTAGGTGCTGATACGAGGCTGTTGCTTCTTTCATTCATTCATTTAGCAGACAATGCCTGTGTGTCAGGGACAGTGAAAGCTGTGGTGATTCAGAATTTAACTTCTGACTCCAGATTCTGTGCTCACTCTTCGGTGTTATGTGTGTGCGCGTGCTCAGTTGCTCAGTTGTGTCTGACTCTTTGCCACCCTGTGGACTGTAGCCCACCAGGCTCCTCTGTCCATGGGATTCTCCAGGCAAGAAGACTGGAGTGGGTTGCCATGCCCTCCTCCAGGGCATCTTGCCGACCCAGGGATCAAACTTGAGTCTCGTGAATTGGCAGGTGAATTCTTTATCACTGAGCCATCTGGGAAGCCCCTGTTGTGTTATGGATTATAGTATCGTAGCCCAAGACTTAGCTCATAGGCCTGACTTTATTACTGTGGTACTAATGGGAACCTACTGCGCATGCTCTGTGTGCTTATCTCACCAGTCTTCCTTTCAGGCTCATCTGTGCCCCTTCTCCTTTTATTTATGAGAATTCTTTTCTCTGCCCTCCTGCTTTCAGAATTATCAGAAAAGTTTAAACGATCTCAATAAAGTTCTCCTACTAGACCCAAGTATTGTTGAGGCAAAAATGGAACTGGAAGAGGTAACCAGAATCCTTAATATTAAGGATAATACAGCATCATTCAACAAAGAAAAGGAGAGAAGGAAAATTGAGATTCAAGAGGTACGTGTATTTGATTATCTCTGAAAGTACTCTTTTGGAGATCCTATACTCATATGGGATTTTGAGGTCATATTCCTATGAATTTTTAAAATTCTGTGTTTTTATCTTGGTAATCAAGGAAGACATTTTAACAGATTATAATGACAAAATTTTTCTTTTGTTGTGGTAACTGGCCATTGCATTTCCACCTTGGATTTAAGAACCTGTTGGGTGTCTGCATTCTTTCTTTCTGTGCTCCCCTCCCTCCATGCCACCTGGCCTGTGGTTTTATTGCTTCCATCCAGGTTGCCCTGTGAGCCTGTGACCACTGAGCTTTGCTTCCTGATTGACCTGAAGAACCCTAGAGGACTGATTCAGTTTCAGCGTCCTGCACACCACACCCAGAGAGGTTCCTGATCAGTTCAGACCTTTCTTAGTATTTGTAAACAAGATCAGCCTCATCAGGGGTCCTGGACCACCCTAGAACCAAACCTGCCTTTGTGATTTCAGATAACCCAGAGCCTTGTGTTGTAGTCTTTAGTGAAGAATGGCAGCTCATGGATCCCTGTGTATTCATGAATGCTCATATCAACCTGTCTATCATCTTACATTTCCACTAAGAGTAGGAGGCTAATATCTGAAAGAAGCAAGGGAGTTTTTCCCCCACTAAGGAGGGAAGAAAAAAACTGTTTTTAAGAGAACTGAAAAATGTAAGTTCACGTCCCTATCAAATATAAGGAAATAAGTAAATATAAAATCTGTCATGAAGAAGAGATATAAAGTTGTTATAGGTCTTCTTTTGCACAGCAGCTTTTACTCATGGAAAATTATAAAAATTTCATGGTCATATTCTCAATGTCAAAAAAAATTTTAAACCTTAAAAAAAGAATACTTTTATGAATGGATGCTTAGACTTTAAAACTTCTCTTCCTAAAAAATAAGTAGATTTTATGATTTATTCCAAGTTATATGTTTTTCACTTAGAACTTGACTAAAATACAGCCCATGGTGTTTTTCAGTTCCTTCCTGTTTTAATGAAAGTAACCTGGGGGTGTGTGCACGCGCTGCTGTCTGGGTCACGGTGTAATTCTTCTCCTCCTGCAGGTGAGTGAAGGCCATCAGGAAGAGCCTGAGAGGACCTCGAAGGAGGTCCCCATGGATGGCCTTGCTTCTGAGAAGGGGGACACCAGCAACGGGCCACAAGAGCTCTATGAGAAACTGCTGATCTCCAAGCCTAACAATGCCTACGAATTTGGTCAGGTTATAAACGCCATCAGCACAAGAAAAGATCAAGGAGCCTGCGCACACCTGCTAGCCATCACTGAACCGAAAGATTTGCCAGTGTTGTTAAGTAACAAACTTGAAGGGGACACATTCCTCCTCCTCCTTCAGTCTCTGAAAAGTCATCTTATTGATAAAGATCCCTCCTTGGTGTATCAGCATCTTTTATATCTGAGCAAAGCAGAACGGTTTAAGGTAAGTGGCAAAAATATCTCATTCGTGGAGATAGATTCTTTTAGGGTTCTTATAACTTTAAAATGTTCATTTATAAGCTGATATAATTTTTTCCCTTATTGCAGATGATGTTGACACTAATTAGCAAAGGCCAAAAGGAGCAGATTAAGCAGCTCTTTGATGACCTCTCAGATGCACCAAACAAACATTTTACTTTAGAAGATGTACAGGCCCTCAAAAGGCACTATGATCTTTAAATCAAGATAATGGTTAGATTTCTTCCATGTATGTATGTGTTCCGGTAATGCCAGTGAGATGGTATTGTAATAGAGCTGCATGGATAAAACCTGGCTTAGAAAAGATCCCTTGGTCTGGACTGTAAAATATTTTACTTATTTTTATACACAGAACACGTATATTCTACAATCTGCTTTTTATTAGTTGTAAATATTTTCTTATGTACCAGAACTAACATCTTTATATTTAATAATAAGTATATTTGGAACTTGTTAAGATGCATTTTAATTTATATTATACATTTTCTCTTAATGACTTGTTAAAGTTTTGAGTTAAATTCTACTTCTTTGCGCTATGAAGCAGTCCTCTTAAGTTTGATAGAAATGTCATTTCTTTATAGTTCATTTTTAAAAGTGAAAATCATTAACGGTGATAATTACATCACCCTTATTTTCTGCTAAGATACATATAAATCCCATTTTACATTACTTGTGGGTGACAGGCCTCTAAGATGAAACACAACATTTAAGTCTATAATATGAAATGATTATTAAATAAACTGTGGTTATTTAGAGCTATAAGAGGAACCTATTTTTTTCTCATATGGAAGTATTGCCTACTAATTAAGAGCAGAAATTGCCAAAAATTCTATTACTAGATTTTTAAAGGCTGGTTTCCCTTATGTGTTGTTTATATAAGCAATAACAGAACCAGCACTGTATTAAATCAACCAAGCCTGCATTTCTATTTGAATTGTCACTCGCACATTTCCCCCAAACATTTTAAATTACTTCTGCCTCCTTTGTCTCCTCCTCCTTTAAGCATGATCATATTTATTCCCTTAGTGCAAAAGGGAAAACGAAGAACTCTTTGTATTGAGAGCTGGCTTGTTACTTGGGTCAAAGTAAAGGTGTTTCTTACAATAAAACTTCAGGTCTCTCAGTGTGCTGCCATTTATTCCTGCAGTCTTTGGTCAGTTCTCTTTTTCTGGAGCATTTTCTTGTTCTTCAGAAGAGCAGATGAAAGAAGACTATCACATTCATTATTACCATACCCATTATTATTTTATCTAATATTTAATAATTAAAGAATATTTAAAGTGTTGTGGGGAAATGGTTTCAAACTGCCATTTTTCCTTAAAATGTTTATTTATTTACGGCTGTGCTGGGTCTTCACTGCTGGGCGGGCTTTTCTCTAGTTGAGGTGCACAGGCTTCAGCTTGCAGTGGCTTCTCTTGTTGTGGAGCAGGGGCTGTAGGGCATGCGGGCTTCAGTAGTTGTGGCTCCCAGGCTCTAGAACATCGGCTCAGTACTTGTGGCGCGTGGGCTTGGTTGCTCCTTGGCACATGGGATCTTCCCAGACCAGGGATCCAATCCACGTCTCGTGCATTGGGCGGGCAGATTCTTTACCACTGAGCCACCAGGGAAGCGCCCACCCCCCAATTTTTTTAAACTATTCTTTCCTAAGTTCATAAATGAAAATCTACTGTGATGGGTATTTAGTCTTCAAGGAAAAAAAAATAGTTTTCTCCTTTTGCATGATAGTTTTTTTGTATAAGCAAATGAGGGAGCGTGTTAGTAACTGTATAGTAGAAACATAAAAAGGAAACAGGTACATACCGAGTACTGGCTGCAGGGGACAGCCTCCCACATGGAGGCGTGGGAAGCAGTGGGCCGTCCCAACTGTTGGGGTCACACCTGGAGACACTTGTTTCTCTGCAGCAGCACCAGCAGTCCAGAGGTGGGACTTCCATGATGGAAGGAAGGGAAGAGGAGGTGAAGGAAGCAGGCAAGAATATCAAGGGCATGAAAGGAGCACAGTTTCTGCAGACTGCTTCAGAACTTCGGCAGGAAGTCTGCCCACGAGTCTCTGGGAGTACCACTCAGGGATCTCTCTGCTGGGTCTGTGGGCATCCCCAAGTGCTAACCCCACACCCCCTCCCATTCTGTGGCATGCCCCTGAGCATGCAGGCAGTGAGAGCAAGCCCAGTAGTTGGAGGATTCGCAGAAGAGTGGACCAGGGGGTGCAGGTAAGAGAGAAATTGCAGTTGGAGCTGTATATAATACTACCTTCTAGAAAACAAAAGAGAGATTTCCAGCAGCCACTCTGGTGAACTCTAGGAACAAGAAGAAACACCAGAGTTCCTCTACAAGCCTGAACAAGAAGAGTGGAGGAGGTCCACCCATTCAGAAATCGAGGAAACCCCTCATATAGCAACACCAGCGATCAGTACCAGTACTGTCTAAAGGCAACTAGTAAAGACTTAAGGAGAGGTCTGCTACTTCAAATACAGAAACAGCAACACAAAGATACAAGGAACATGAAAAATCAAGAAAATATATCACCCCCAAAAGATACCAATAATTCTGCAACAACTGAGCTCAAAGCCTCAAAATACTCTGATGTAGCTGATAAAAATTTCAAAATAGCTGTTTTGAAGAAAGCTACAGGAAAACTCAAAGATAGCTTAATGATAATAAGAATGAAAATACATGAACAAAATTAACTCTTTGCCAAAAAATCACACAAAAAGAATTAAACTCTGGAGCTGAAAATTTCAGTGCATGAGATAAAGAATGCACTGGAGAGCCTCTGCAGTAGTGCATTTCTTCCAACAGTAAATGACTTAGGGGATGAGAATTTTTAAATAAATCACAATTTAAAAAGCAAAGAAAGCATGTATGATCTATGGGATCTGAGAGAAGATATATGCTAGGAGAATTGGGAATCCAGACGGGGAAGGGGACATAACATTTACTTAAATATTAGCTGAAAACTTCCCAAACCTGGGGAGTCTTGGACACCCAAATTCACAAAGCTAATAGATCACCCTACTATCTAAATGTGAAAATGCCTTCTTCAAGACACACTGTAATGAAATTACTAAAAATCAAAACATCTTAAAGGCAGCCAGGGGATTAAAAAAAAGTGTAACCTACAATGGAGAAGGAAATGGTAACCCACTCGAGTATTCTAGCCTAGAAAATCCCATGGACAGAGGAGCCTGGCAGGCTACAGTCCATGGGTCACAAAGAGTTGGACACAACTGAGCGACGGAGTATGAGTATAACCTACAAAGGTACATCCATTAGACTAGCAATAGGTTTCTCACCAAAACAGTCTAGGAGACAGCAGAATTACATATTCACAGTGTTGAAGGGTAGAAAATGCCAACCAAGAATACTCCATATAGCAAAGTTATTCTTCAGATACGAAGGAAAAATGCCTTCTCAGACAAACAAAAGCTGAGGGAGTTTATCACCATTAGACCTGCCTTGCAAGAAATGTTAAAAGGAGTTCTTCAAGCTGAAATGAAAAGAGGCTCATCAGTGACATGAAAACACCTTTATACCTATAAAGATGAAAACTATGTACTCAAATTTAGAAAATTCTATAATAGGATTAGCCACTTTAATTATAGATAATGGTTAAAGGAAAAGAGTATTAAAAATAACTATAGCTATTATAATTTGTTAACAAATATACAACATAAAAAGATAACTGTGACATCAAAAATATAAAAGGGAGGGGAGTGAGGGTGGAAATTTCATGGGGAAATGAAGATGCTATCAGTAAAATGGACTGTCATCTATGAGCTGTTTTAGGTAAGCCTTGTGGTAATCAACAAAGCAAAAATCTAGAGTAGATTCATGAAAGATTTTTAAAAAGGATAATAGCATACTGTCATGGAAAACCACTTTACAAAGATGAAAATGAATGAAAAAGAAACGGAAAAAAGAAGCAGAGGGAAAAGAAACAATGGAAATAAAAACCACCAGAAAACAGTAAGATAGAAAGTCCTTACATATGTGTTCATCAATTAAAAAGAGTGGCTGGATTGATTAAAAAACAAGACCCATCTCCCCCCAACAAAAACAAAAAACAAAAAACAAGACCCAACTATATGCTTCCTTCAAGAGAAGGAAGTTCCTTCACTTCAACTTTAAAGACACAGACCCAAAATGAAGGGATGGAAGAAGATATTCCAATACAGGTGTAAACCACAAAAACTGGGATAGCAAACTTATATCAGACAAAATAGACCTTAAGCCAAAAACAATAAAAAGTGAAGAGAGTCATTATGTAATAATAAAAGGAGTCAATAAGCAAGAAGATATAACAATCATACAGATGGGGATATGCACTCAACATGGGAGCATCTAAATATATGACTAAGTGGGATTTATCCTTGGGCTACAAGAATGGTTCAACATATGCAAGCTAATAAATGTTATCCACCATATTAATAGAATAAAAAAAAAATCCCACAATCATCTCAATAGGTACAGAAAAAAGCATATAACAAAATGCAACATCCCTTTGTGATAAAAACTTGCAACAGATTAAATACAGAAGAAACATACCTCAAAATAATACAAGCCATATGTGACAAGCTCACAGCAAACATACTCAAGGGTAAAAAATTGAAAGTCTTCCTCTGAGATTAGGAACAAGACAATTGTTCTTATTCAATATTAGTATTGGGAATCCTCACTAGAGCAATTAGGCAAGACAATGAAAGAAAAGGCATCCAAATTGGAAATAAAGGAGTAAAATTTTCATTATTTGCAGATAGATGATATGATTTTCTATCCAGTTGGCCCTCGCTATCCATGGATTGACATCTGGGGTTGACTGGATCTACAGATTCAGAATCCATGAAAGGGCCAACTGTACTACACCCTTTTTTTTTTAATAAGGGACTTATGCATCCATGAATTTTGGTATTGGTGGGGATTCCAGAAATCAGTCCCCCATAGACACCAAGGGATGACAGTTTAGAAAATCCCAAAGTCTCAACCAATAATGTCGTTAGAACTAATCAACAAATTTAGTAAAGTTGCAGGATACAAACTCATCTTATAGAAACCAGTTGCATTTCTATACACTAATAATTAAACACCTGAAAAATAAAACTGTCCCACTCACAATGGGCTTCACAGGTGGTGCTAATAGTAACCTGCCTGCTAATGCAGGAGACAAGAGAGATGTGGGTTTGATCCCTGGGTGGGGAAGATCCCCTAGAGGAACGCATGGCAACCCACTCCAGTATTCTTGCCTGGAGAATGCCATGGACAGAGGAGCCTGGTGGGCTACAGTCCATGGGGTCACAAAGAGCCAGACACGACTGAGCATGTACATGCATGCACAATAGCATCAAAAGCAAAATACCAGAAATAAGTTTAATGAAAGATCTATATAAAACTACAAGACTTTGTTGAAAAAAATCAAAGATGACACAAACAAATGGGAAGATATCCTCCCACTCATGAATTGGAAGAATTAATAGTGTTAAAATGTCCATATTACCCAAAGCCATCTTTCTGGGATTCAGTGCAATCTTTATCAAAATTCAAATGGCATTTTTCACAGAAATAGAAAAAAAAATGCCCCAAATTTGTTTAGAACCACTAAAGGCCCCAACAATTAAAACAATTACAAGAGAAAAGAGAAAGCTGAGGTGCCGCGGGGTCCAGTCCCGGTTGGATGCAGGGATTCCCTCTGGAGGACAGCGTCGGCAAAAGGATAGATAAAAGGAGAAAGATAAGGAAAGAATTTTGCAGTTGAGAAAAGAGAGGAGAGAAAAGAGGCTGATATTCCTTGGTTTACGCAGGAAAGCCAATAAAGCCCCAGCATGGGACTTGCTCTGTTCATGTAGGCCGCAGGCTCCCTCTCGAATCACAGAAGATGCCCCACCCTGGGCACCTTCTCGAGTGGGTCTTAGAAGCCCAGGCAGGAAAGTGAACACAGAGGGCCCCTGCGCTCCAGGGAATCAGCCTGAAAAGGAAAAGGAAAGAGAAAGAACGACATGGGGAGACCAAGCTTCGGTGAGCAAGGCCCACGCTTTATTTTCCAAAGTAGTTTTTATACCTTAAGTTGTGCATAGAGGATAATGTGGAGGGGGGTAGAGTCATGCAAGGTCAGCAGTCCTTGATCCTTATCGAAGCCAGGCTTTTTTTCTGCAAACTTATCATATGCAAAAGCTTTAGGTGATTTACATCATCTTCTGGCCAGGAGGCCTGTTAACATTTTATGACCCTTTCTTCAGAAAACTTATTTTTCTCTAAAGGTGATTATTCTAAAGTCCGGTGCCACCCTCCGAAAGCATTAGATAAAGTTGCATTCCTATAGGGCAAAAGTGTGGTGGGCTATAACAAGAAAAGAATTAACTCAAGGGTCCAAGGTTATAAACATTAAAGCTACTACTTACATTTCTATATACCAACTATATTAATCAATACACTCCCAGGGACACAGTAGATAAGGGATATGGAAACTTGGCAGCAAGCATTAGCTCAACAAAGAAATCCTCTACTACTTCTAACAATTTTAACTCTCTGAGAAGCTCTGCATTGTTAGAATATCTTAAGCTTCCCGTGCCTCTCGTGGTTGGGAGGCTGTGAACAATCACATGCATAGCTGCAGGAGTCCAAACAAACCTGTCAGGCAAGCTAGAAAGTCATCAGAGGGGTTTGAATTGAAACACACCTATTATGCCTAGGAGACTTATTAACTAGAGTTTTATGTTGATTTTCTTACAAAGAAAGGTGGTCGGGGATAGCCCCCCATTAATGTCAGAAGAGTTAGTGAAAGTTGTGAAATAGTAAAACAGACAGATTTTGGTTTTGGGGTAGATGCTCGGGCAGGTCCAGGGGGGCCCCTTGAGCCCTGTCTCGCCTTTGCATATCAGGCCTCTCCACATGACCTTTGTCATGGGTGGGAACTCCCGTGCTGGCTCCCGGCACTGAGGCATTGTACTTTTTGATTTCGAACTATACCATAAACCATAGTAATTAAAACAGCATGGTATTGGCATAAAAATAGACACATAGACCACTGGAATAGAATACAGACCCCAGAATTAAACCTCTACATATATGCCAACTGATATTAGACAAGGAAACCAAAAACACCCAATGGGGAAAGGGTAGGCTATTCAACAAAGGGTATTGGGAGAACTGAACAAACAAATGCAGAAAAAAGAAATTAGACTTCACTTATTCCACTCAGAAAAATTAACTCAAAATAGATCAAAAGCTTATAAGACCTGATACTCTTAAAGTGCTCATCAACTGATGAATGGATAAAGAAGATATGGAATATATATATATATATATACATACATACATACATACACAAAGGAATATTATTCTGCCATTTGTAACAACATGGATGGACCTTAGGGTATTCTAAAATACCAAGTGACATAAGTCAGAGACATACTGTATGATATCACTTATGTGTGGAATCTTAAAGCGGAATTCATAAAAGCAGTGTAGATTGGTGCATATCCGGGGACTAGGGGTGGGGAATAGAAGACATGCTGTTTAGGGTACTAGGTAACAACTAGTAGATAAATAAGTCCTGGATCTAACACAGCATAGTGACTTTAGATAACAATATTATAAACATGAAACTTGCTAAGAGGCTAGAGCTTAATTCGGAGAAGGCAATGGCACCCCACTCCAGTACTCTTGCCTGGAAAATCCCATGGATGGAGGAGCCTGGTAGGCTGCAGTCCATGGGGTCGCTAAGAGTCGGACACGACTGAGCAACTTCACTTTCACTTTTTCACTTTCATGCATTGGAGAAGGAAATGGCAACCCACTCCAGTGTTCTTGCCTGGAGAATCCCAGGGACGGGGGAGCCTGGTGGGCTGCCGTCTATGGGGTCGCACAGAGTCGGACACGACTGAAGTGACTTAGCAGCAGCAGAGCTTAATTAGCCCTACCACAAAGGAGAAATGATAATGATGTGATGTAATAAAGGTGTGAACTAGCAGTACAATGGCATCATACTGTAGTATATAAATGTATCAAGTAACATTGTATAAATGTATACAGTTACATGCCAAATATATTTTCAATTAAAAATAATTGCATATATTTATTTTTAGCTTCACTTTTTGGCCAGACACCGTGCCTAGTTTATCACGTGTTGTCTAGTTTAATATTTATAACAACTGTGTTACAGACTAAACCACGACACAGAAAATTAAAGACAGAAAATTTAAGTTAAATCTTTGTAAATTAACAAGGACTACAAATGTAGCAAACAGTCTAAGATTCAAACCTGGACAGGCTTTCTTTTGAATTCATTTGCACTGTGCTGTGTAATGGAAAGTATTAAATATATGACTAGAATAATGAGTATGGTACCCGGCCTTTATGAGTTACAGCTTAGAGGAGGCAGAGGAATGTAAATTAGCAACTTCAGTACCCAAGTTGAGGTATTTAGGGTGGCTACTCAGAGCAAGTGGAATGCCCAGGCCTGCCTGTGAGAGGGTTAGGAAAGGTTTCAAGGAGTTGATGTTGCAGCTCAAGTTTGCCCATTTGAATGAGAGAAAACGATGTACCAGGCGGAGGAAAGAGGAGACACAACGGCCTTAAGATGCATGTTGAAGGTGTGTGTTGAATGAAAAGGTGGACTAACTGAGCCTGCTCGGGGAACTGCGTCTCATCTTAGTATCGGTGGAGCACAAGCTTTGTGTGATAAGCCTGAAGGAATGATAGCTGGATACAGCAGGAAGCTGCACTTGAAATGTTAGAAATACCAGAGTTTTAATTATACAAATAGTTCCTTCCCTAGTCAGGCATTACCACTCTTAACCAGTACCTGGTTTTCTTCCCTGCTCTGGGCACACACAACACTGTACTGTTCAGCCTCTGTGTAACGGGTTAGAGCCAGGTGACCACTTCTGCCAACAGGGTAGGGGTAGAAGCAGTCCATCACTTCCGGGCCAGAATATGCAGGAGCAGGCACACAGCCCTCCACGCAGACTTCTCCCTGTACACAGAGGCTGAGAAGGCCTCAGGAAGACTTTAGATTCCTCATCTGCAAAAAACGCGGACGGATACCTTCCGACCACTCGGAGCTGTAGGATTACAAAGTTCTTGTAAAATGCCCGGTGTTACTTCACCAGTTCCTGCTCTTACCTTTCATGGTGTAATTTCTTTCTTCCCATAAGTATTATGATCTCACCTATGTTGTTAGAAAAGGATAATAAAGCTCTTTTCAAATATTTACAGACCACATTTTGTTTACTCACTGGATAAGTCACACACATTAAGACTCAGCCAAAAGAGACAGGATAGTCAGAGAAGCGGTCTGGTGCCGTCTGCTGGAAATCAGTCATGTCACAACAGCCAAGAGATTACTCCACAGATTGAGGTTAACAACCTATTTGTAATAGCACATGCCTTTTCTAACCTTTACTGTTTTGAGAGTGAGCCAACACTGATAGATATTCAGAGTCTGGCACAGGCTGGTGGGAGCTTAGCAAATGTTGAATGAATGAACCTAGAAGATGCTGCCCTAAAAGGTGCCCGCAGTTCAGTTCAGTCGCTCAGTTGTGTCCAACTCGTTGCGACCCCATGGACTGCAGCATCCTGGCCTCCCTGTCTATCACCAACTCCTGGAGTTTACTCCCAGAGTTTTAAGGTGCCCTGGTTTCCAAAATTCAGATTAGAGAAGCTCCTGTTACTGAGAAGTTTATGATGACACTCTAAATATTCCTCAAACAGGAGTTCTTGGAATATTTGCTTCAGAATCTTAGAGTTCAAGGGGTTGGGAATCTAAATTTAAAAGTATTTCTTGTCATTCTCAGCAAGTTGAAATATTTACCCACTGTCCTAGAAGCCAAGTGTGTTATAACTAGTTAATATGAGATACATAAGCATTGTGAGTGAACTAAACTACTTGTGACCCTCAGAATAAAGTATTGTAGGGGCTACATAAAAATGATAGCTCCTGCTTTTAATGAGATTATGACTAATTTGGAAGAAACGGAAAATAAAACCAAGTTCAAGAGGCTCTGGTAGGGAAAAAAAAAAAGGCATTGATAAAATGTTCAAGTCACTGTCAAAGTTATTAAATGGGCCAAAGTTAATCAAGAACATTTTCAGTAAGAGGTCAAGTCTAAGCTGTGTTTTCATATTGAATTGGGTTGATGAGAAGGAAGAGCTCAGTCTGACTGAATTACTTTACTGTAAGTCCCCGAAGCACAGGGCACTGGAAACAGAAACTTGACCACTGCAGGCATGCTTCACAGCATAGTGGGCTGAACCAGACAGGAGACACACAAACCAAATTGATTTGGTTTGCTATTTTTTCCATTTCATATGTGAACTAACTATATCTCAATTTTAAAAATTGAGGGCGGGGGAGCACAAACCGTCCAATTCAGACACTAACTTACTAAGCTCACCCCTTTAAGCATGTCAAGAATTTACCAGCTAACACCATACACAAAAACAAACTCAAAATGGATTAAAGATCTAAATGTAAGACCAGAAACTATAAAACTCCTAGAGGAAAACATGGGCAAAACACTCTCTGACATAAATCATAGCAGGATCCTCTATGACCCACCTCCCAGGGTAATGGAAATAAAAGCAAAAATAAACAAATGGGATCTATTTAAACTTCAAAGCTTTCACACAACAAAGGAAACTATAAGCAAGGTGAAAAGACAGCCTTCAGAATGGGAGAAAATAATACCAAACGAAGCAACTGACAAAGAATTAATCTCAAAAATATAAAAGCAGCTCATGCAGCTCAATTCCAGAAAAACAAACGACCCAATCAAAAAGTGGGCCAAAAGAACTAAACAGACATTTCTTCAAAGAAGACATACAGATGACTAACAAACACATGAAAAGATGCTCAACATCACTCATTATCAGAGAAATGCAAATTAAAACCACAATGAGGTACCATCTCAAGCCAGTCAGAATGGCTGCTATCCAAAAGTCTACAAGTAATAAATGCTGGAGAGGGTGTGGAGAAAAGGGAACCCTCTTACACTGTTGGTGGGAATGCAAATGAGTACAACCACTATGGAGAACAGTGTGGAGATTCCTTAAAAAACTGAAAATAGAACTGTCATATGACCCAGCAATCCCACTGCTGGGCATACACACCAAGGAAACCAGAATTGAAAAAGACACATGTACCCCAATGTTCATCACAGCACTGTTTACAATAGCCAGGACATGGAAGCAACCTAGATGTCCATCAGCAGATGAATGGATAAGAAAGCTACAGTACATGTACACAATGGAATATTACTCAGCTGTTAAAAAGAATGCATTTGAATTAGTTCTAATGAGGTGGATGAAACTGGAGTCTATTAGAGTTAAGTAAGTCAAAAAGAAAAACAGCAATACAGTATATTAATGCATATATATGGAGTTTAGAAAGATGATAATGATGACCCTATATGCAAGACAGCAAAAGAGACACAGATGTAAAGAAAAGACTTTTGGACTCTGTGGGAGAAGGTGAGGGTGGGATGATTTGAGAGAATAGCATTGAAATATGTCTATTACCATATGTGAAATAGGTCGCCAGTCCAGGTTCGATGAACGAGGCAGGGTGCTCAGGGCTGATGCACTGGGATGACTCTGAGGGATGGGATGGGGAGGGAGGTGGGAGGGAGGCTCAGGATGGGGGACACATGTACACCCATGGCTGGTTCATGTCAGTGTATGGCAAAAACCACTACAATATTGTAAAGTAACTAGCCTCCAATTAAAATTAATAAATAAATTTAAAAAAAAAAAGAATTTACCAGAAGGACTGAAAGCTAAGGATAAGTGAAAGACTTCATACTTCTGTGCTGCAACTGGAAACAATGTAAGGATGTCTACTCCTAACCATTCCCATTTAATGTTGTATTTGAGGTGGAAGCCAGTGAAATAAGGCAAAAAATAAAAGTTACTAAAGGCTTCCAGATTGGAAAAGAGGCAAGGAAGAAATAAAACTGTCTTTATTTGTAGACATGATTATCTATGTAGAAAAATCCTACAGAATCTGCCAAAAAGTTATTAGAATTAACAAATGACTTACAAATTTGTAGGATTCAAGATTAATCTACAAAAATCTATTGTATTCTATACAAGCAACTTTGGAGATATTGTTGGTTTTGTTCCAGACCACTTCAATAAAGTGAGTATCATAATAAAGTGAGTTATATGAATTTTTGGGTTTCTCAGTGCATATGAAAGTTGTTGCTGTTCAGTTGCTCAGTCATGTCCAGCTCTTTGTGCCCCATGAACTGCAGCACACCAGGCTGCCCTGTCCTCACTATATCCCTGAGTTTGCTCAAAAGTTACATTTATAATATACTGTAGTCTAGTAAGTATGCGGTATCATTATGTTTAAAAAAGTGTACATATCTTAATTAAAAAATACTTCATCCATATGTAAAATAGATAGCCAATGGGAATTTGCTATATGACTCAGGGAACTCAAACTGGGGCTTGGTAATAACCCAGAGGGGTGGTATGGGAAGGGAGGTGGGGGAATGTTCAAGTGGGAGGGGACATGTGTATACCTATGGCTGATTCATGTTGATGTCTGGTAGAAACCAATGCAATACTGTAAAGCAATTATCCTTCAATTAAAAATAAATTTAAAAAATACTTCATTGCAAAAAAAAAGATGCTAACCATTATCTGCCACAAAACTTCTAAGTTGTAAAAACACCATATCTTCAAAGCACAACAAAGCAAAGTGCAATAAAACAAAGTATGTCTATATATTATTAAAGAATAACTAGAAATTGAGATTTTTTTAAAAAGATCACTCTAAAAACTAAAAAGCACTGTTTAAAGAAATTTTAAAAACTAAATAAATGGAGAGATAAAATGTGTTGTTCATGGGTAAGAATAGTCAATATCATTAAGATACTAATTTCCCCCCAATTGACCTACAGATTCAATGGAATCACAATAAAAATCCCAGCAGACTTTTTGGTGGAAATCTAGAAATTCCATCATAAAAACAGTATTCAGATCACTAGGAAACAATAGACTATATATTAATAACAGCGATTACAGAAAATTTTAAAAATTAAATAATCTCACAAGAAATTAGGACTGTAAGAAAGCTGAGCACCAAAGAATTGATGCTCTTGAACTGTGGAGGAGGCTCTTGAGAGTCCTTTGGACTGCAAGGAGATCCAACCAGTCCATCCTAAAGGAAATCAGTCCTGAATATTTTTTGGAAGGACTGATGCTGAAGCTGAAACTCCAATACTTTGGCCACCTGATGTGAAGAACTGACTCATTTGAAAAGACTCTGATGCTGGGAAAGCTAGAAGGCGGGAGGAGAAGGGGATGACAGAGGATGAGAGGATTGGAGGCATCAGCGACTCAATGGACATGAGGTTGGTGATGGACAGGGAGGCCTGGCATGCTGCAGTCCATGGGGTTGCAAAGAGCGACACGACTGAGCGACTGAATTGAACTGAAGTATCGTTTAGGAGGAGGGGAAGACCTTACCCATAACTAGAGGCCTGAAATATATACTATTAGACATATTTTAAAATAGAGCTATCATATGGCAAATATATTTATATATATATATATGAGTAAAGAGTTATCTTTACAACTTTTCTGTAACTTTCAAAATATTCCAGATAAAATTTCAGAATAAAAATGCACAGCAAGAAAATTTAAAGTCAATAATCAAATACTAGCATTGGAAAAAAATGTAATAAAATATAACTTAATAGCTACAATATGTAATATATAGCTATGATAACTATAATATATATATCTTTATTGCAATAAAGATATCTTTCAAACTGACAATGAGAAAACAACTCAAAAAAAGGCAAAAAAACATTAAAGTTTAGATAACCACCAATTTAATACCCGGAGAAGGCAATGACACCCCACTCTAATACTCTTGCCTGGAAAATCCCATGGATGGAGGAGCCTGGAAGGCTGCAGTCCATGGGGTCGCTGAGGATCGGACACGACTGAGCGACTTCACTTTCACTTTCCTTTCATGCATTGGAGAAGTAAATGGCAACCCACTCCAGTGTTCTTGACTGGAGAATCCCAGGGAGGGGGGAGCCTGGTGGGCTGCCATCTATGGGGTCGCACAGAGTCGGACACGACTGAAGAGACATAGCAGCAGCAGCAGCAGCAAATTTAATACCACTATTCCCCTCCCCTAGTAAAAAGAAGGACATATAAGAAGATGTACAAATTCACTCATAGTCAGGGATATGAAAAACCAAGTAATAGATACTACTTTATACCAAACATCCTTGCAAAACCATGAAGCTCCTAATATCTATTGTGAAATACAGCAGAAAGGGGATTCATGTATTGTTAGTGGAACTGGAAATTGTGATGGCCTTCTGGGGAAGGCAGTCTGATAATCCTATTAAAATTAAAAATACATATACCTTTAACATAGCTATTTGATTTCTATGAATCCATCTGCATATTCCAAAGTACCAGGAAACAAGGGCTTATGGATGAGGCTGATTCTTGCAGAGAGGAAAACAAAAGAGACACACAGTGAATACCCATGAATATGAAGCCGTCAGAAAGGAGGAGCTGGAGCTTTACCCCTTGACTTGGACTGATTTCTATAAGATACTGAGAAAAATCACAATAATCCATAGATATATGCACTATATGAGATTATATAAATGTGGATAAAGCTATGCTATCACACATAATTTGGTCATTGAAGTGGTGATGTGGAAGGTAATGTGGGAAGAGGGGCAGAGAAGACAAAGAGGGAGAAAGAAAAAAGAAAGAAGGGAAAAAGGGAAGAAGGGGAAAGAAAATCTTCTGTGCATATTTTATTTCAACTCTTTAGGACCCCATGGATTGTAGCCTGCCAGGCTTCTCTGCCCGTGGAATTTTCCAAGCAAGAATACAGGAGTGGGTTACCATTTCCTTCTTCAACCGATCTCTCCAACCCAGGGATTGAACCTGAGGATCTTGCATCTTCAGCATTGGCAGGCAGACTCTTTACCACTTAGTGCCACGTGGGAAACCCCAAAACTCTCAATAGCACTTGTCTCTAAAACATCAGTTCACACCTTACCTCTAAAGCAACAATGGTCTCTTTATTTAGCTGAATGTATTGCATTTTTCTTAAACGGAAAAACAAAAGGCCCCTGAAAATAAAAATGTCTGGGCTATACTGACCCTGGTGGCTCAATTGGTAAAGAGTCTGCCTGCAACGCGGGAGACCTGGGTTCAATCCCTGGGTTGTGAAGAGTCCCGGGAGAAGGGAATGGCAACCCACTCCAGTATTCTTGCCTGGAGAATTCCATGGACAGGGGAGCCTGGTGGGTACAGTTCATGGGGTCACAAAGAGTCGGACACGACTAAGTGACTAACTTTTATACAGTTTATACTGACCCTGAGAAAAGATTTTCTAGATGCCATACATCCTAGAATTTTTATTAATTAACCTATTTGGTGGGGGTGGTGGTTGTTCAGTCACTAAGCTGTGTCCAACTCTTTGCAACCCCATGGACTGCAGCACAACAGGCTTCCCTGTCTTTCACAACCTCTCGGAGTTTGCTCAAACTCACGCCCATTGAGTCAGTGATGCCATCCAACCATCTCATGCTCTGTCACCCCCTTGTCCTCCTGCTCCCAATCTTTCCCAGCATCAGGGTCTTTCATAATGAGTCAGCTCTTCTCATCAAGTGGCCAAAGTACTGGAGCTTCAGCTTCAGCATCAGTACTTCCAATGAATATTTACGGTTGAATTCCTTTAGCATTGACTAGTTTGATCTCCTTGCAGTCCAAGGGACTCTCAAGAGTGTTCTCCAGCACCACAATTTGAAAGCATCAATTCTTTGGCACTCAGCCTTCTTGATGGCCCAATTCTCACATCCATGACAAGACTGCTGGAAAAACCATAGCTTTGACTATACAGACCTTTGTTGCCTTGAGAACCCCACGAACCTCTTTGGTTAACCTTGTTAAAAGTGACTGCCACTGTCTTGTTTCAAAATTTACTCTAGTGGTCAACTTCATGAAGTGAGCCACCAACTCTGAGGTTTCGGTCCACATTCTCATGCCTTTACTGCTGTTCTGTCCCGTTGTAGCAGCCTCAATGCCCTCTTCATAGATGGAGTACTTACTAAGTACACATAGGAAAAAGTAAAGACAGGATTCTTGCCCTCGAGAGCCTACAGTTTCTTTCTTTTAAAGGTTTCTGTTTCCTTAGTATCCTGAATTCAGAATTTGGAGGCACCTGGTACACATGGGGTTGTGAAATATCTAAGTTTTACCTTCTCTATGCAGGATAAAAGGTAGCAGAAACAGGTGCCCCAATATTATTAGGCAAGAAGTAGGAAGAAAAACAATAAAATAAGGACTACATTGGCACCAGACAACTGCTAATCTGCATGCTCCAGGATTAGTAAACTCTCAAAGAGGAACGAACATGCCATGCCATGCCATGCTGCTCATATATAAATGAAAAGGAACTGCTTGCTGCTGCTGCTGCTGCTGCTAAGTCACTTCAGTCGTGTCCCACTCTGTGCGACCCCATAGACGGCAGCCCATCAGGCTCCCCCATCCCTGGGATTCTCCAGGCAAGAACACTGGAGTGGGTTGCCATTTCTTTGTCCAATGCATGAAAGTGAGAAGTGAAAGTGAAGTCGCTCAGTCGTGCCTGACTCTTTGCGACCCCATGTAGTGCAGCCTACCAGGGTCCTCTGCCCATGGGATTTTCCAGGCAAGAGTGCTGGAGTGGGGTGCCATTGCCTTCTCCAAGGAACTGCTTACTAACCCTAAAAACATACCATGGGTCTCCATGGTATTGAAAAACAACTCAGAAGGTCCAGCCAGGTTTAATAGTAATTTCTACCAAACATTCACGGAAGACAGAATTTCAGTCTTACATACTCTGATATTGAAGTTTATCCCAGGAAGTTAAATACTTGGAGTCAAATTCACTATGTTAAAAACATTAAAGGAATAAAGCACAATTATATGATAGGTGGCTCTCCCCCCAAAATAGCAGCCAATAACATATTTCCCAAGGTAAAAACTCTTGGCAACTAAGAGTTAAGGAAGAATTTAATAAATTTGATCAATGATATCTATAATATCTATAATAGATATCTGTAATAGATATTATAGATATTTATATATCTATAATATATATATCTATATATTTACAAATGTTACTGAAACATAAATATCATAATGATTGAAATATTGAAGAGGTTCCCTTTGAGATGGCCAGAAAGAGAAATATATGATGTGATGATCAAAGAGAAAGATCTGAATCCTTGTTCTGCCACTTACAAGCTATGTAATTCTGCGCAAAGCATTTAATAACCCTGTATCTCAGTTTCCTCTTCTGTAAAATGGGGATAATTAACATCTCCTTCACAGGGTTGTTCCAAAGAGTAAGGAAGAATATTTTAGAAGTACATAGAAACTGTTTGACACTTTAAAGCACTGTAAAAGTGTTTTTCAAATAAAAAAAAAATTCACAGATAAAGACTCTAGAGATAAAAGAAGCAAAACCATTACATAAAAATTAGTTGTGGTTCTATACACTAACAGACTGCAAGGAGATCCAACCAGTCAATCCTAAAGGAAATCAGTCCTGGATATTCACTGGAAGGACTGATGCTGAAGCTGAAACTCCAATACTTTGGCCACCTGATGAGGAGAACTGACTCATTGGAAAAGACCCTGATGCTGGGAAAGATTGAAGGCGGGAGGAGAAAGGGACAAGAGAGGCTGAGATGGTTGGATGGCATCACCGACGTGATGGACATGAGTTTGAGTAGGCTCTGGGAGTTGGTGATGGACAGGGAAGCCTGGTGTGCTGCAGTCTATGGGGTTGCAAAGTGTTGGACATGACTGTGACTGAACTGAACTGAAACAAACAGAATATGGTATCTAAAAAAATTAAGTACCTGGGGATAAGATTTAAGAAAAGATGTGAAAGATCTCTAGAGGGATAATTATAGATTCAGTGCAATCCCAAACAAAACTAGTAGAATGCAACATGCTTATTCTGAAATGTTTATGGAAATGTAAAGTGCTAAAACAGAGAAGGCAATGGCACCCCACTCCAGTACTCTTGCTTGGAAAATCCCATGGACGGAGGAGCCCGTTAGGCTGCAGTCGCTAAGAGTCGGACACGACTGAGAGACTTCACTTTCACTTTTCACTTTCATGCATTGGAGAAGGAAATGGCAGCCCACTCCAGTGTTCTTGCCTGGAGAATCCCAGGGATGGGGGAGCCTGGTGGGCTGCCATCTATGGGGTCGCACAGAGTCGGACACGACTGAAGTGGCTTAGCAAAGTGCTAAAAACAGTCAAGGCACTCTCCAAGGAAAACAAGGTGGCTAACGTATTTCCAGATATCAAACAGATTCCAACACTGATGTCTAAATTGTCCATTAACTCACGGCGGGGAAAGATTTCTTTCTAGAATGCTCATCCAATAGGTCTGTCTTCATAGTCTGTCCCTCATTTTTAAAAAAATCTTTGCACCAGTGTCACCGAAGACCACTTCTTTCCAATTTGCCCTGTATAAAATGGCATGCCCAATACTTCCAGTCACTTTTCCCCAACTTCGTATTTTCATAACATCCATTATCTGACAATATTTTAATGTATGTGTATATGTTTATTATTTATGCCACTCTCCTGACTGTAAGCTTGCTGAAATCAGAGAATATGGTTATTTGGTATAATGCTGTATCTCCAGAGTTACTTTCTTCGTTGAATGAATAAATAAATTGAAGTCACAAACATTCTGACTGGCATAGGAAATGTCGTGACTCAATTTGAACTAAACGTATAAACTGCAAACTCCCCTTCACTATTTATCTGCTAAATGATGGCTACTGAAGTACTATAACTCTCCCCAGATCTAGAATACTATTTTGGGCTTCCAGAAACAACCAATATGTAAATAATGGCTTTATACTTAATTAAGGGAAATAAATGAAACAAGTCCATTAAAAGAGCCATAGAAAACGTAACTCTGATCATCTTAACTGACTCTAAAATTGGCAAAATGATAGTAGTAGTTTAGGTATTTTGCTCATGTTATGTATGAATTAATAGTTCTGATGGTTTTCAACATATATCTTATCCTTTGGTAATCTAAGTTTTTTAAAAATTTTCTAATTGAAATATAATCTACATACAATATTGTTTCAGGTGTATTGTACAGTGATTTGACATTTACATACACTACAAAGTCATCACTATGATGAACCTAGTAACGACCTCTCTCCATAGTTATTCTAATAGTATTGACCATATTCTTTATGATGTATATTACATCTCTGGGGTTTATTTATTTTACAACTGGAAGTTTGTCTCTCTTAATCCTCATCACCGGTTTTGCCCAAAGCACCCTTCTTCCTCCAAATCTGGCAACCACCCATTTGTTCTCTGTATCAATGGTCTGTTTTCTTAGTTTTCACATACAAATGAGATCGTACTTGTCTTTGACTTATTTCACTTAGCATAATACTCTGTATATCAAGTTGTTGCAAATGGCACAATTTCATTTTTATGGCTAATATTCCATACACACACACACACACATATATATAGGTATCTATACCCAAATATGCAAGGACACATGTCCACATATCACCTCTTCTCTATCCATTTTCCTACTAATGGACACTTAGGTTGCTTCCACATCTTGGCTATTGTAAATGCTGCTGCTATGAACACAGGGGTGCATACATCTGAAAAGGGTTTTTCGTTTCTTCAGAAAAATACCCAGAAGTGGAATTGCTGGATCATCTGGTAATTACATTTCCAATTTTTTGAGGGGCCTCCATTGTTTTCCATTGCGGTTCTACCAATTTATATCCTTACCAACAGTACAGGAAGGTTCCCTTTTATCCACATCCTTGCCAATACTTGTTTTCTGATAACAACCATTCTGATAGGTGTGAGGTGGTATCTCCGTCTGTTTTTAATTTGCATTTCCTTAATTATTAGTGACATTGAGCATCTTTTCTTTTTGGCCATCTGTATGTGTTTTCTGGAAAAATGTTCATTCAGGTCCTCTGCCAATCTTTTAAATGGGATTTTTTTTATATTGGTAAGAAATCTGATTTGGTATTTGACATTCAGTAGGCTGCCTTTTCACATGGCAGATGATTTCGTTCACTGTGCAAAAGCGAGTGGGTTTGACCGGGCTCCTTTAGAATTTCTCCCTCTGCTCTGGGACTTGGAGCATGCTGAGATTTTGCATGTGCCCTGTAGGAGCACCCCGTCCCACCCCGCCCCCCCAGCTCTCAAAGGTAAGCCCAGTTTTTCAGAAAGGTAAGCTCAGTTTTTTAGACTGTTTTTAAATCCCTGACCAGATGTCCTAGGCGCTCATCTTTCCAGTGCAGAACTCCCAGACTAGGAGCCCACCATGGGCTCAGGCCCCCCTCGCTCCTTGGGGAGACCTCTGCATGTGTGATATTCTTCCCACCTGGGGTCAAGGACTTGGGGGTGTGAGTCTGGACTATACCAGTCTCTCCCCCTCCTATGCATCTTGTTGTGGCTCCTTCTTTGTATCTTTAGCTGTCGAGACTCTTTTCTGCTAGTCTTTGGGTGGTTGCCATAGATAGTTACTCTGTAAACAATTGTAATTGTGGGGTACCTGTGGGAGGAGGTGAGCTCGGAGTCTATCTTCTCCATCACCATGACGAACCTTTCCAAAATTTATATTTAACTAGAGAATATGCTATGGAAAATCTTTCATATTTACAAATTAACCTCATTTCTAGCAAAAGAATGAATTGTGTAAATTTAATATAAAAAGCTAATTTGTACATGTAAGAGAATTCAGGTAAACTGGTAGCACAGACAATGACCAGTAGGGTTTATGATCATAATCAGGGTATTCTCACTACGATGTGATCTTCCCCACAGACTTTAAAGAAAGTGAAGTATAAAGGGTCTTTAAAAGAGTCTAATGAATTAAGTGAAAAACTGAAAGTATTAGTCACTCAGTCGTGTCCCACTCTTTATGACCCCATTGACTGTAGCCCACCAGGGTCCTCTATCCATGGAATTCTCCAGGCAAGAATACTGGAGGTGATGAGTTAAGGCCTGTCTTAATTCTGGAGTATTCTCTCATGCTATGGTAGCCCAAGGTTGAGCTCCACAGGAATCTGATTTGGTCCTTAATTAACCCAAGTTTGAAGGAACTTCTGAAGTCAATTGAAAGGTTTAGACCATTTTTAAAGTGAAACTGAGGTGGTACTGGTTGGGTACAACCAGGAGGGGACGGGGCGAGCGGCACACACAGGCCTCCTGACGCAGCACTGCTGTTGCCGTATCCCTCCTGAGATCCTTTAGCTTTCCATTTAATCTTTAGTTTTTTATGAAATGTCAAGAAGGCAGTCAACGTATTCATACATGTTACTTTCATGACGTATTAACTATGTAACAGGAAAACAAAAACCATCTATGTATATTATAGAGGTTGTAATACAAAGTGTTTTGCTACAATTATTAGCTTGAATTTAACTGACTGTAATTTCATAACCTAATGTTGCCAGAGTAGGATCTCTTACAAGTTAAGATCTTTTTACTTTTCAGATGAGGATTTATAATGCTTCTCTCTTCATAATTTAGTAACAGACCTATTTACTTTCCAACCAATCTACTTAAAAAAAAAAAATTAAATTCTGTAGTGAAGAAAGCAGCTTCTTTCTGAAGGAAGGCGGGTCTTTGACATGAAGAAAGGATACTTTCAAACAGTGTTTGTTGAGAACTTCAGCAGATGCCTCCCTCTGGGCTGAGACTAGAATGTTGAATCCTCTCAGTGGCTTGCAATATTTATGAATTTACCACACAGCAAATGAATGTTTCTGTTCTTATAAAAACGCCTGCGCACAAACCATACAGCAGCGATACATTAGTATTTACATTTATTTCATGTATGCAGTTTACACACTACTGAACAAAATTGGAATGCAGACAAATATACAAATACCATAATAAGCATATGATCAAATAAAATAACTGGCACTAGTGTTATAAGCATATTAATGGGCCTGGTGAGAAAAGTGATGAAAGAAGACTGCAGCCCATGGCATTTTTCCTTTTATCAAAAGAAAACGCTTAGTAGCACCATAATGGTAATACTTAATAGAAACATGTAAGATGGAATATTTTAACTGCTAATCACTGAGGTGAGCCTGTTTTATTTAAGTGAATTATACTGGAAGTTAACAGTATAGGCAATATTTTGGCCGACTTTTGTTTATGTCAGTTGAACATGTTCCATAAACAAAAGCAAAGGAAAATAAAGCCAGCCATACATGGACCCCTCCTTAGTACTTGGTACAAACTCTGCGCCATGCTTTGATTTCATGATTGGAGAAGATATGTGCTAAAAACTGAGGTTATTATGTAAAGTTGTTCACTAAAGCCTGAGTGTGTCTTTGGTAGGCTAATACTTTTTCAGCATTGTTACTGTAATTATACTGATGTTTCTCTATCCTGTATTTTTCTACATAATCCAAGGTGACTAAGGAGGACATTATGGAAAACAATACAGCAAAACTCTCAAAACATGTAGGCCCTTAAAATCCAGTCTATTCCCAAGGCACCAAGGATCAACGGGGTGCAAAGTTCCCCTTTGGGAAAGGTGACTTTTTGTAATACTTATAAACTAATGGAATTTTATTTTGCAGCTTTGTATATCTTATTTGGTGCTGTCAGTATACTTAATTACCTACTTTTACACTTGTCTTCTAAGATGGCAACAATATACAAGCTAAATAGAGTACCAGGTATTTCTATTTCAAAGTTGTGCAAAACTGCCACAATCTTGCTCAAGGTGTCTAAGTATCCACATGGTAGCAAATGGGCTGCATTAAGCTGTATATATCCACATTGCATGTGAAGAAGAAATGAAATTTATGCCCAGTTATGAACAGAAATGTTACAAAGAATATCATATACTGAGAATAACCTGCAAGGTTCTTTAAATAGTATCCCTTAGTGGTTTCAATAAAATGTCACTAACCACTTATCCCTAAGCCTCAAGTTCTCTTCGTAAGAATGCTGTAGAACTGCATTAGTACTTTATATTGATTATAAATTAAGCCAAATTTCTATCTAAATACACAAGTATGTGCTTCAAGCACTGATTTGTGGCAAACACACAAAACATAATTCTCTTAAGAATTATTGTCCTTACGATAATGCACTTTTAAAGCTTTCATTTCATAGTTTGGTAATTAAGATCCACATGAAACACAATGCTTTGCTGAACATAGAAAACGTATCTGTATTATGATTATGTAACCCGGCCTTTGCTGGCAACTTGAAACTTAAAAAACAGCCATCTGTAGTTCAACCAGCTCCAAACAAGGTTTTTCAAGTGGTAATTATTTTGCAGCATTTATAGGTCTATATATCAGTCTGAATTGCAACTTTTAATTCCATTGTCTGATGTGAGTGGTTGTTATTTGTTTCTTTTAGTGCACTGCCATAATATAAATCAACACTGGGTTTTATTCCACTGTTACCATGTTCTTCTGCAATATGATTCAACTGTGGAACTTCTGAACATGAAGCAGTTTGGGTAAGCACAGAAATGCTACACTGATGGGGGGAGTTTTCCAGTCGGTCATTTTCTACCTCAGGAAGAACGTTAACAGTAGCAAAGCGGGCGTGATAATCAGTGGAACCATGACTACAAGAAGTTTTCATGCTTTCTAGGTCAGAACAACTAAACTCAGAAAAGTGACTAGAGTGGGAATCTGCTACGGATGGCATACTGTCACTGAGGGATGGAGCCTCAAATTCACTTGAGTTCGTGCTTTGTTGTTCTAACAACTGTGCATCCATGTCCTCTCGGGTCTCGTTTATCTTCATGTTACTCTTTTTCCTCAGTTTACCACTTTTTGATTTCTTTCCTGCTGTTGCTTCTTTGGACCACTTGGTGGTGCTGGATTTACCTTCAGGCAAGCCCCCGGACAAACCCCCAGGATGGCTTCGGGTGGCACTGCCATCGTCCACACTGCTGCTTCCACTGTTGTGCCTGAACTTGGATGGCTTTGATTCAATATCTACTTGAACCTCCATACTGTTGCCCTCTCTGGAACAGAAGTGAAACAAATATAAATTTCCGACTTCCTCTTTTTTTATTTTTTATTAAATACAAATGTATCAAAGGGGGAGAGTTTCTGGGTGAAATGTTAAAGACTGTATAAAAGCATCAGAACAAATTAATGCAGGATACATTCTACTAATGGAAAAAAGCTGCTTGAAATAAGAGAACTGTCTTTATAACAATGCTTCAGATAGAGGAAAAAAGAAAAAACCAAAAGCAACCACGCTCACTTCTTACACTGTTCCAGGTACTACGCTACCTTCTCCATTTTTTTTCCAGAACAGTTGTATTGAGAGAGAATTTGCATATCATAAATCCACCTGTTTAAAGTACACAATTCAGTGGTTTGTAGTATATTCACAGTTGTCCAGTCATCACCATGACCGAACTCAAGAACATTTTCATTGTCCGCCAAAGGAGCCCTGTACCATTAGCAGCCAGTTCCCCTTCTCCCCGCCCCTCAACCCCGAGCAACCACTAATCTCCTTTCTGTCTCTATGGATCTGCCTGTTTTGGACATCTCTTACTACTTACATTTTGCAGAGAACCTAACAGAACAGATAACAATTATTTACCATAATTCTGCTTAATGATAGGGATACAAATTAATCAAAAATGCTTTTGACTTTACAACAACTTTTTCCTTACTTGTCCAGTGGGATATAGGAATTCAGAATGGATCCTGCCATTGCCTTGGTGCTGGCATTATCACTAACTGTCCCCAAGCTGACTGTGCCGGACTCTCCACTTAGGCTGTACCTTTCTTTCTGTACATCTGCTTGTACTTCCAACCTTAAAGAGAGGGGTATCAGAAAAAGACAAAAATTATACATAGTATCAGTACTACTATGAGAATGCTTATCTTCAAGTAACTGAGTAACAAGAAGCTAATTTAGAGACAACTATAAACATTTCAGCTTCCTTTTATTTGATTATTCAAATTCTACTGCAGTATACTGAATAGTACCAGTCATCTGAATAAAATGGGAAAATTAGCTGTCTGCCAGGTAAGGTAGTTACAGAGTAACACAAATAGAATAGAAATGATTTTAGAATGGGTGCTTAAACATGCTCCATCATTCTCACTTAGGGTGTGGCACTCTGCTTCCCCTGCTGCTGCTGCTGCTGCTGCTGCTAAGTCACTTCAGTCATGTCCGACTCTGTGCGACCCCAGACGGCAGCCCGCCAGGCTCGCCCGGGCCTGGGATTCTCCAGGCAAGAACACTGGAGTGGGTTGCCATGTCCTTCTCCAATGCATGACAGTGAAAAGTGAAAGTGAAGTCGCTCAATTGTGTCCGACTCCTAGCGACCCCATGGACTGCAGCCTACCAGCAAAACACCAAATCTGAATACATTAAAAACCATTCTAAGATCAATGAATCAAAAAATTCTGGGCATCTGTATATTAAAAATGGTTCTAAATTTAACACCTGACTCTTAAAAAAATAATAATATACACCACTGTAACTTAAGAGTTTGTGTTTAAAACCACACTACCTAAAAATAACTATAACTGATTTATCTTTTAATTCATGTATTTCCCCCTACATTTAAAAAACCCCTAAAGCTAATAAAAGTGAATTAAAGAGGAAACAAGAGAAGATAAAAATGCTTAACTTATCCTACCTATTATCTACATAGCTTTTGGTAAAAGACTTTGTGAGAATTAAATAACCATTAATACAGAAAAGGGCCCAGGCAGACTCTTGGCCTCAGCCCATGCACTCCCGACATCCTGACACCACCTGTCTCCTCAGGCTTCAGCCAGTGTCTCATTTCCCAACATCCAGCCGTGGCTGCCTCCCGAGAGATGTAAGTACAGGCTTAATCACTGCCTTTACAGTGTTCACCAGAGAAGCTCCAGCCCTGACTCATAAAATCTGACAAGCGTAGTGAACAAAAAAATGGCATAATGTTATCCCTAAGATTTGGTTTTTACCTCATCAGATCTCCTCATTCACCGTTTACCACTAAATTTCATTTTCTGAAACCTTAAAACTTACTTGAAACCTTATTGTTTTCAACCCTGACACAGTAGGTTTATATGTAATCATCGTGCTTTGTGTTCAAAATTCTCATCTAATTAGTTTACAGTTAAAGCAAAACAATGCAGTTTTCTTACCTGTTGAAACAGTTTACCATGGCACTTCCTGACAGACTCCCTGTGATACTGGCTCCGGCGAGCGCCATGGTGCTGGCCGTCTCACTCAGGTTGTCCCGGATGGCTCCTATTCGATCCATGTGGCTCCCGCTTGCACTCAAACTGCCAGTCAAACCACCAACACTTCCCTCCCCTATGCTGGGGTTGTGTCTTGCTTCTGCTACTGAAGTTGTGTCTAAATGCAAGTATTTCAAAGAAATTAGTGTGATTATTAATTTCCCTCTCCTTAAGAGTCTGTCGTGATTTTCAGATAGGATCCATTTTCATATAAAGTGTAAAACATACACAGGAATAGTAAAGATGTCTGGAGTCAGGGACATATAACTATGGGATAATAGTAAAGGGAAACACCTCACAGCGAAGCTGGATTAAGGACTGGGCCTCAGTTTTTTTTTTTTTTTTTTAAACTTAACATAACTGTATTAGATTTGCCAAATGGTCACTACAGGCATATCTTGGAGGAACTGTGGGTTTGGTTGCAGACCATGGTAATAAAGCAAATATCACAATAAAGTGAATCATGAAGTTTTGGTCTTCCTAGAGCATATACAAGTTATGTTTATACTATACTACAGTCAACTGTGCAATAGCATTATGTCTAAAAATTGTGTATACCATTGATTTAAAAAATTCTTTATGGCTAAAAATTGCTAACCATCATCTGACAAGTCAGGATTGCCACAAACTTTCTTCAATTTGTAAAAATACGTAATGAGCTACAAAGTGCAATAAAATGAAGTACACCTGCAATTTAGAAGAAAATCTAGAAGATTTACGATTTCTATAAAGAACATAATTGTTGAAAAATTTAGCTGACTTTGGAGGAAAACTATGTGATGGTTTTCAGTAAGGGTGTCTTGAGGTCAGTAAGAATGGGTCAAAAGTTGACTTCTGAATATATTCCATAGTTCCGATTGTCTGTAAGTTATTATAAGGTCTGATACCATTATATTCCAATCTTTCAGTACTTTTTCACATGCTTTATACTGGAGAATTTACTTATTTGCTCTAATATTTGAGCTCCTATTATATAACCCAACTCTGTTTCTAAGTGCTGGGAGACAGTGAATCAGAGACAAACATCTTGCCCTCAAAAGACTTATGCTCCAATTGGGGAGAGCAATAAATACAATTATATGGTGACAAATGCTATGAGAAAAAATAAATCAGAATAAAGAGGAGTCAGTAAAAGGCAGAGTGATGAGGAGTGCATGCATCTCTGTGTGTGAGCCTGCATGCCTGTTTGCTGTTTTATATAGTGTAATGAGAGAAGCCCTCTCTGAAAAGGAAGTGAAGGAGTGAGCCATGAAATTATCTGGGGGAAGGGTAATCCAGGCAGAGGAAACTTCAAGTTTAAAAGCCTAGCGGTAGAAGTATGTTTGGCATCTCAGGATCAAGGACAGGAGGTATAAAAGAGTGACAAGGGAAGAGTTCAAAGATGTAGCTCAGGAAAGACCACAGCTGGACTTAGGGGCCATGGTAGGGGCTGTGGATTCCATTCCCTCACCCCTGGTACAGTCAGAAGCACTGAGAGAATTCTGAACATAAGTTAGATCTAACTAATGGATCACATAAGATGCTACTACTATAACACAGGCAAGAAGAGAGTAGTTTGTACTAGTGGAACAGAGATGGTGAGAAATGGTTGAATTATGGCTAAACACTGGAGGAACCAGCAGAATCTGCTGATGAAAAGGGGAGAGTAATCTTAAGTAAAGGTTTTAGCACAGCAATAGCAAGAATAAAGAGACTACTTAATGAGGTAAGGATGACTGAGAGGCCAACAAGTTTTAGAGTGAAGAGTTTGGTTATAGAGAAGTCAAGCTTGCAATTCTTGTTAAGACATTCAAGTGCAGATTAAAGAGAAGAGTTACATGTAAAAACTGAAGTTCAGAAGACAGTTCTAGCCTAGATATAAATTTAAGAGTCATCTGTCTATATATATTATTTAATAGAGATTACCTAGGGAGTGAGTATAGATAAATCTGAGAATGAGCCCTGGGAAACTCCAAAATTCAGAGGTTAGCAGAGGAAAATGAATCAGCAAAAAAGACTGAGAAGTGGCCACAAGAGAAGAGAAGACAAGTAGAGAAAATGTTTTAAGGAGGGCATGCTCTACCATGTCAAGTATACTGTCATAGTAAGATGGAAATCAAGAAGGGGCCACTATATTTGCTTCATGGAGGTGCCTGGTGACTCTGCTTTGGTGGAGTGGTAGAGAGGAAATTTTGGACTGGTAGGGACCAAAATCTAATTGGAGTGAGTCCAAGAGAAAATGGGAGGTAGGAAATAGAACATTATCTTCACACACATGCAGATTACAGATAAACCTCAGCTTACTGCACCTCAAAGATATATATAGATATACTTACAAGGAAAATAAAGAAAGTGAAGTTGCTCAGTTGTGTCAGACTCTTTGCGACCCCATGGACTGTAGCCTACCAGGTTCCTCCGTCCATGGGATTCTCCAGGCAAGCACACTGGAGTGGGGTGCCGTTGCCTTCTCCAGGGGATCTTCCCAACCGAGGCACTGAACCCTGGTCTCCCACATTGCAGGCAGACGCTTCACCGTCTGAGCCACCAGGGAAGTCAAAAACTAAAAGGTTTGTGGCAACTCTGCTGTGAGCAAGTCGATCAGTGCCATTTCCCAACATCATTTGCTCACCTGGTGTCTCTTGTCACATTTCAAACTTTTTCATTATTATTGTATTTGTTATGGTGATCAGTGATCAATAATCTCTGATGTTACTACTGTCATTATTCTGGAGTGCCATGAACTGTGCCCATACATGACACATATATACTAACAACTGATAAATGTGTGTGTGTTCTGATAGCTCCACTGACGATGGGCTGTTGCCCCTTCTCTCTCCCTTCTCCTTGGCCTCCCTATTCCCTAAGACACAACAATATTGAAATTAGGTCAATTAAAAACCTTACAATGGCCCCTAAGTTTTTAAGTGAAAAGAACTGCACATCTTTTACTTTAAATCAAAAGCTAGAAGTGATTAAACTTAGTGAGGAACGTTCTTTGAACGTCAGAGCAGGCTGAAAGGCTAGGCCTCTTGTGCCATTTAGCTAAGCTTTGAACACAAAGGAAACAGTCTTGAAGGAAATTAAAAGTCCTACTCCAGTGAACACATGAATGATAAGAAAGCAAAACAGCCTCATCGCCGACATGGAGGAAGTTGTAGTAGTTCGGATAGAAGATCAAACCAGCCACCACATTCCCTTAAGCCAAAGTCTAATCCAGAGCAAGGCCCAGCCTCTAATTCTACAAAGACTGAGCGAGGTGAGGAAGCTGCAGAAGAAAAGTTTGAAGCTAGCAGTGTTGGTTCATGAGGTTTAAGGAAAGAAGCTGTCTCTGTAACATAAAAGTGCAAGGTGAAGCAAAAGTTCTGATGTAGAAGCTGCAACAAGTTATCCAGAAGATTTAGCTAAGATACTTAAGGAAGGTGGCTATACTAAATAATAGATTTTTAATACAGAGGAAACACCTCCTATTGCAAGAAAATGCGATCTAGGACTCTCATAGCTAGAGAGAAGTCAATGCCTGGCTTCAAAGCTTCACAGAACAGGTTGACTCTCTTATTAGGGGCTAATGCAGCTGGTGACTTGAAGCTGAAGCTAGTCAGTGCTCATCTACCATTCCAAAAATCCTAGGGCCCTTAGGAATTAGGCTAAATCTACTCTGCTTGTGCTTTATAAATGAAACAATAAAGCCTAAATGACAGCACATCTATTTACAGTATAATTTAATGAATATTTTAAGCCCTCTATTGAGTCCTACTGCTCAGAAAGAAAAGGATTCCTTTCAAAATATTACTAGCTCACTGGCAATGCATCTGGTGACCCAAAGCTCTGATGGAGATGTATGATAAGATTAATGTTTTCATGCCTGCCAACTCAACATCCATTCTGCAGCTCATAAGGGTTCATTTCAACTTTTAACACTTTATGATTTAAGAAATACATTCTCTAAGGCTATAGATGCCATTCATCAGAAACGATTACTCTGATGAATCTGAATAAAGTAAATTGAAAACCTTCTGGAAAGGATTCACCATTCTAGATGCCATTAAGAACTTTCACAATCCGTGGCAAGTGATCAAAGTATCAACATTAAGTGGAGTTGTAAAGAAATAACAAAAAAGTTGATTCCAACCCTTAGGGGTCAGACTTCAGTGGAGAAAGTAACTGCAGATGTGGTGGAAACTGCAAGAGAACTATGGGCCTGAAGATGTCTGAATTGCTGCAATCTTATGATAAAACTTTCATGAATGAGTAGTTGCTTCCTATGGATAAGCAAAGAAAGTGGTTTCCTGAGATGGAATCTACTCATGGTGAAGGTGCTATGAAAATTGCTGAAATGACAATAAAGGATGTAAATTATTACATAAACTTAGCTGATGAAGCAGTGGCAGGATTTGAGAGGACTGATTCCAATTCCGAAAGAAGTTTTTCTGTGGGTAAAATGCTATCAAACTGCACTGCATGTGAAATCATTTGGGAAGGGAAGAGGAAGAGGCAATCGCTACAAAGTTTATTGTTATCTTATTTTAAGAAATTGCCTCAGCTACCCCAATCTCCAGCAACCACCACCCTGATTAGTCAGCAACCAGCAACATCAAGGCAGGACCCTAAACGGGCAAAAAGTATGACTTGCTGAAGGCTCCCATGATGACTGAAATTTTTTTAGCAATAAAGTATATTTAAATTAAGATATATACACTTATTTTTAGACATAATGCTATTGCACATTTAACAGACTATAGTATAGTATAAACATAACTTCTATATGCAGTGGGAAACCCCAAAATTCATGTCTTGCTTTACTGTGATGTTTGCTTTATTGCAGTGGTCTGGATCAGAACGTGTAACACCTCCAAGGTATGCTTGTACTTCCATGAAACAACTTCTTTAATAAGAACTGTTGGAATTTCTTTAAGAAAAACTTCCACACTTTAAAAAGTGTAACTTATACTCCTACTGGTAGTCTACGATGGCCTTTATATGATCCATTTTTTAAAAAATAATGCCTGTTTCTTTGAATAACATTAGGTTGAAGGTATTTTCTACTCATTGGGTATCTGCATTTATTCTTTTATGAACTGCAGTTCTCTTCTATCCTTTTATTACTGATTTGTAATGCTTTACACAAAATTAAAGATTCAAAGTCTAGACTTTCTAAGATACTAGATTTCTGTTGGAGGTTACAGGTACCCAGAACCATTCCACCCTCTTTCATCTGTGAATCTCTCCTCAGCAGCTCTTCTGTGATATGCTTCTGGGTGAATACTATTAGGACTAGTAAGAGAGCAAAGCATGTTACCTACAGCCTCCCACTTACACTATTACCACTAGTAAGTACATTTTCTTCCTTTGCTGAAAGGACTTACCTACAGCTGTATTTGTTCCACCAACATTTATATCATTTTCATCATCAAACTCAATTCTGACTCCTTTTCCATTGCCTGCTGAGACTCCACAACCTCCACTTCGACAGAGAGAAATTGGAACAACACCATAGACATAAGCTAACATAATAGGAACACCAATACCTAAAGAGGAATTAAATTGGTCATTACAAACCAAAAAATAAATCACAGAAACACACATTTTAGAAAGTTTTCTCAAGAGAAAGTGTACAGGAGAAAAGTGTTAGGGTTCTATAACTTTTGACCAAAGCAGATTCACCCAACTATTAAAGGATGCAAGCAGATTCAAAGCTTCTAGCCCATCAGGTGACACATATGAGGTTATATATATATAATCTTTCATGTGCCAGGGCTCTAAACTTTCTCTTGGTGGGGAACCATTAGTAATTTACCAACTATCCCTACGGCTAGCCTCTTAAGTTTATATTACTTGTAACCAATTTGGTTACTAAATGAGAGGCTTTCTATAGGTTCAGCTTACTGTCCCTAAATAAAAGTAACTCTCTTATCTTTAACAATAAGATGCCCTGGTTTTCAAATTTCTTCCACAAAATTTTAAATAAAATGTGAGGTAATAACTATTTTTAAGTATTTCTTACCTACAGTTACTGCAGCTACAACGGGAGACACGATTACGGACAATGTTACACCACCTGCTATGGCCAAATTCCGTTTGTGCTTTGAAACATCCTTGCCTTCATATCGATTGTGAATCTTGAATTAAAAATAAAAATGGGGATGATGGATTAAAGAAAAACCATGTTACGTATTTAATTTAAATGAAATAGACCTACATTTGCTGGAAGTGTAAAGTGATTTATCTTATAACTTCATAGTTAAGTGTCCAAATTCAAGGTAAATATATTATTGTTCTTAAATAATATTCTTATCATTTGCTTTATTAATAATTTGTTTACATAAGACAGTGATTTAATAGGTTTTACTTTGTGTTTATTTTTAAACAGTCTTGAGTAAAAGTAGCCCTTATAATCTTATTCAGGAACAGGATAAATCATGTTTTGAACAAAGACAACATTAAGAACATTATTTTCAACATAGTTAGGAGCTGGATATTTGACCAATAGGATTACTTCTAACAAATGTATCATTCCACAGCCTTCTAAATAAGCATCCCTAAGTAAAAACTGGTTCCTGCAAGAGGTTTACACAGTCTTTGGAAAAAAGAAAAAAAAAACATGACTTAAAAAGCAGTACTAATAAGTAAATATCACTAAAAAGAATGAATTTTTTCTCAGATTCCTTTTTATGAAGAAAAATATTATCAAATGACTTGAGATCCTGGACTCTTATTTATAGCTCAAAATAAGGGGTCAGATCAGATCAGATCAGATCAGTCGCTCAGTCGTGTCCGACTCTTTGTGACCCCATGAATCGCAGCACGCCAGGCCTTCCTGTCCATCACCAACTCCCGGAGTTCACAGAGACAAAAAGAACAAATAATCCTGCCAGAGGACAGCAGTCCGATCTATTTGGCATCTCTACAGAGTATAGGTATTACTAATAAACAGAACTTAATATCACCATGAAAGCTGCTTGTGAGATATAGGAACTTCAGAAAATAGCTCAGTATCTTTGTTCTTGTGATTTCCAAGGGCTAAAACTAATAAAGTACATTCCCCCCTGTTTCAAGACAGATTCAAAATAGCCTCAAAAGTGTACAGGCAGTCTCTAAAGTAAAATACCTGACTTAAAAACAGTTTTACAGATGAAGCAAAACAACATAATCTATCATTATCATGTGGTTATTTTGAAGGCTGTAAAGTACAATGAATCTTGTGGGATGTTTTAAACAGTGAGAAGGCTGGGGTGGGGAGACAGGCAAAGCAGGCATGAACAAGGAACACTTCTATATTCTAGTCAGAATCCTGTTTTCCAGAACGGATTGTATGTTTCAAGGAATGGGCCTCTACACTTCCCGAACAGTCCATACAGGCAGAGATGGCAGTTTCCCAAGGCACCTTTCATTATTCTCCAGTATTCCTTGCCACTCCCATCCCTAGAAAACTTAGCACTGAAGCAGAAAAAAGCCAAAGCTAAAAACTGATGAACAGATTTGCAAAAGCAGGCAGCTGAGTCTTCCAGAAAATTCTGCATCCTCAAGCACTAATGTTCAATTACAGTGATCATATCATCCTACTAACTTCTGGCTCAATTTTTTCTGTTTTACTATTTTGTGTCACATTTTCTATTTGTTATTGTAAAAAAAAAAAAAAGCTCACTTTTAAGTACTTTATCAATTTTATAGGTTTTCCTGGGCTGGTTTGTATCCCTAAACACCACAGAGAACATGATTTCAATGGAAAACTAATGCATCAACTTGCAACCATTTAAGGACACGTTTGAAAAAAGGAGACTTGTTACTGCACCTGAGACTGAACAATGAGGTAAATAATCTCTCCTCTATAAATTATTTGTAGGTATGTACAGTACAACAGTCTCTCTTCCCCTTCTACTTCAAAGTATCTGAATAGTTTTGTTTTTACCAAAACCTTGCTTTGGACAACTCTATAAAAAAATTAAAATCTGTTATTATGTTTGGGACTTTAACAATTAAGTTTAGTTACTTAAAACCTTCTGAAATAAACATTTGGTCCATAAATATCTCTGTTTGGCCTCAGTTTCAAGCTAATTAAAAAATAACATGTACTATTATTTCTGACTATAAACGTTGAACATTAAAAAAAAAAAAAAAAATCTGGTTGTTCTATGAAAGAGGATCAGCCTTGTCTTGAGTTTTGTTCCAAAAGTCAGAACTAGAATCAAATGAAACAATTTAAAGGAAAATGGATTCTGACTCAACGTAAGAATTTTCAGTACCGCTCCCTGACAGCATGATGGGCTGTTGGTGTTTTCCCCACTACTGAGGTGCCCAAATGGCTAGCTTGAAATTTATCAGGGATCTTACATAAAGAATTTGGGCATTTGGGTTTAAATCCTAGGTCTGCTTTTTCCTGTGTAACTTAAGATAAATTACATAAATTTTTCAAAACTTCAATATTCTAACATAAATTGAGGTCAAAATGAGTCAAAGTATATAAAACATCTACCACACAGTTAAAACTCAACAAATGTTAGTTCCCTTTTTAAAAATTCCTGTACTTTGTTCTGCTTGGTGCAGGGTTGGGATTAGATAATTTCTGAAGTTAGTTCTCAATTCTGAGATTCTACTAATTTAGGGAGCAGAAGACTTCTTAACCACTTCATACATTATCCTTTTAACCTTTCAATAAAAAATCATTTGCTTAGCTAATGAAGTATAATTCATCACTCAGGACAGTGGCAAATACTGGGCATTCAGACTTTCACAAAATTACTGTAATCTACAGAACTGCGTATTTACTAATAGCAATAAGAAAAAAAACTTTGAAGTTGGAAATAACTCGGGAACTGATTATTCTTTTGCCTTGAAGGCATAGATTATTTATCTATTAACTTCATAGACCTGAGTGTACAAGGACACACGGATGAGAAAAATGTCAGATGTGTAGACTTTAAAATTTTATATGTAAAGTTTATAATGCAAATGTGCTGAAGTGTTCAGATTCAGATAATTTTCAAGTAAGTCTACTTTCATGCAGACATACAAGCTTGTCAAACACTGAAAATGTATTATCTTATGAAAAAATAGTAATTATTTGATATTTAAGATGCTAAAAATGACCTGTCTTTCAAAACAAACAAAAAGCAAAACAAACACAAAGCAAAACCATTAATCTTAAATCTAAAGATTAAAACTGAGATAATGAATTAACAAGGAGTCAAACATTTTACCTTCCGGCCCACATACACAGGAATGCCAATGATCATGGCAGGGATAGCAATGCCAGCTATTAAGGCAATTCCTACCGGAGCACCAACAAGTGTGCCCAGCTGCCACAATATTTTCTTCTTTCGGCTCCAGGGTTTCTTCCCCCAAAAAGTACATCCTGATGGACTAAAGGAAAAAATTACAATGTAAAGTAACTGCTGCAAAACATCACAGTAACAACTGACTACAGTACATTCAGCAATGACTATAAAAATTCTCAAATTTAGGAATGAGGGGTTTTTCCCCTTCCTTTGAATTCTGGGTTTATTAAAAGCTAAAAAATCAAGGTAAGAACCACCATAAATTATATTAAAAGGATACTAATAGCTGGGATTCAGGTTAAACATTCATTCCTTGTCTTCCGTTGGCCTTAAAACCTTAGGTTTGTCTTTGAAGAGTAAATTAATGCAAAATATGTTTGTTTTATCCCTGTTTTAAGACACAAAATTATCTGAACATATCATAAACTCACTCTGTGACCTAAATGAGGAAATTTATATATGAGAAAATCAAATGGAAATATTTGTGACCTAGCTAATTAGATATTAAATGCTAACTTTCTAGTTTAACAGAAACAAAGCCAGGAATTTCCTGGAGGTCCAATGGTTAGGACTTGGTGAGTTCACTGACCCAGGTTCAATTCCTGGTCAGGGAACTAGATTCCACAGGCTGTGTGGCATGGCCAAAACAAAACAAAACACAAAGCCAAACAAAAAAAAGAAAAATAATAAATTCCCGTTTCCTATTTTTGATTAGCTATTAATCTCAAATGACTGGCATAATAATTGGCTTCCTGTTGAATTTAAATAGCTAGAATAAAATAGATCTCTTTAAGTAATACTAAGGATAATGCTTTTTCAAAAAAAAAGTCCTTTTGTCTTATAATATAAAATTATATTTAAATATAAGTAGCCCCTTCTATAAGCTTACCTTAGATAATGTAAATCTGAGATTTCTTTCATACACAACCAACAAAACTCACAACCACAGACAGCACATGTCATGTGATTACAGCTCCCATCATTCATCTTTATTATATAAGCAGCACATCGTGGACATGGTTTTATATCATCAGCTATTAGGAAAACAGACAAGTTTAGTATATAAAACGTCTAAAAATAACAATTTCTAGTAGATAATCAACTATAGCATTGCCAAAAAATCTTTATGTGTATAGTTTGTTAACTGATAGCTTTAGCCTGCTATTTTCAGTATATAAAGCACTTTTTTTCTGCCTTTCAAGAAAAGGAACACTTTTACATTAAATTTTCAAGTTGTAAACATTTTTCAAACAGCAGGAGAACAATGAGAACAAAGAATAGTAAAATAATAAAAAAAGAAATGAGAACCAAAGGCAGCTCTAGGCAAACTAGAAACTCCAGTGGGAATTTCTTGCCTGGGAAATTCCATGGAAAGAGGAGCCTGGCTATGCGGTCGCAAAGATCAGACATGACTGAGCAACTGAGCACACACGTAAGTAGCTAAAGGCTACAACAGTAAGGCATGCCAGGATAGCTTTAGCTGATTCTACAGAGGACAGTTTAGGTATATTTGGCTCTTCCCGGAACTGCTTCTGAAACACCACCTACAAATTATTATTAATAATACCTTTGGAGTTCTACCCTAAAATCTTCAAGAAAGGAAATAAAACAAGTGAATCAGTGAACGAGCAAGAAAATCTATGTCCATTATATAAAATATCAAGTGTTGAATTTAAAGTTTATTTAATTTTAAATTCAACTTTAAATATTGAGCAACACTTCTTTTTCTAGTAGCATAAAGTACATGACTCTTTTAAAATATGCTGCTGGTAGGAATATAAATTATTTCGTTAATAAATTTCTGTATTTTCCAAGTTTTTTCCTTTAATAATCAATGAAAACAGTAAATATTTTTCTAAAAATGACTGAAGTTCCAATAAAAAGTGAAAATTCTATGAATGTATGATGGTCAGACTTTTTCTAATTTTTGAGATTTATGATGTATGTTTGCTCATGTATAGATTTTCAGGCAACTTTAAATTTCTAGCCAAAGACAAAGTTTCTTAGTGTACTCCCCACCAAGGTATGATTTTGAATCCCTGATCCTGGAATTGTTAATATCGAGAAATAAACACTGTATTTTGTAATACATGTAAATGAAAAGGATCCAAAAAATACTATTTAAAATCTGTAACTGTGTGATATTAGTACAAAAAGAAATAATCTCTAAGGAATATTAGTATTTAAAATAATTGCTCAGCTTTGCATAAAACACCTTTATTTTAAACAGCAGTTTCGGACCATCTTCAGCTATCAGTCATATAAATCATCTGTGACCCTTCTTTTTTCCTTTCTATTTTTGGACAATAAAATCTTTCCAACTCAATACCACTTTCTTCTACAGAAAAAAACGAGTGCTTCTGGGACAGAAATGCTAACACGTAAAACACAATTCAAAAGAGACCAGGGACTGAATATTTATTGCATTTTTGAATTAAAATAACAGATGTTCTGTATGTGCCAAATATTTTACTAGAAGTTAGCTGTAAATACCTGCTGCTCCAGACTCTTGACTGTAACTAATGGATGAAGAACGTATAGTTCTCAGACGTAAACTCTGAGCCCTCTCCTGTCGAGCAGCATCACAGGTCTGATTGGGGTGCCAAATCTGCTTACAGTGGTAGCAAAACTCTGTTCCACAGCCTTCTCGCCCACAAGTTAATTTTGGACAGCTAGCGCATCCAAATGCTATCACAGCATACCTGTTAAGAATAAGAAAAATGATTCAAAATGTAATGCAAAATAAGAGATGTTCATTAAGTAAAAAAATTATCCAATTCAAATGCTATTGAAAAAGTTTTATATTTATGCATGAGCTAACAGTCATAAACTCATGAAACCTATCTTCCCATCAATATAAAAATGGGGAAAAATAAACAGTTCACAAAAGACATAGAAAGGCTAAAAAATATTGCTCAAGTTTAATTTTCAACTTTTAACTAAGACACCAAACTGTATATATAGCCTATTCCTAATTTTATAAAAATTCTATTAAATTAGCATTGTTTGCACATAGAAAAGACTAAAAATACATCAAAAATCTCAACAGTAGTTTCCCTGGTATTAGGGTTTTTTCGTCTTTATATACTTATGAGGCCAATTCATACACTTTGTGCGTTATCTTGTATTTACGCATAAATTCTCATATTTTTGTTTTTAAGATGCATGGCAGAAATAGTCTTTGGTACCAATTCCTTTCTCAATTCTCAATCAGGAAATGTGTATTTTTATTTATTTATTTATTTTTTGCTGCAGATAAAAGACTGAGAACAGCAGATTTGTGACTAATATCTCTGAGTTACAATTTTTGGCACTTTAAGAATTTCTGACTTAAATTCTGGGCACTCTTTAGATATTTATCCCAGAGAAGTGAAAAGTTATATTTATACAAAAGCCTATACACAAATGTTTACAACAGCTCTGTAAACTCCAAACTGTATAGCTCCAAACTGGAAACAGCCCAGATGTCTTCAACAGATGATGGTTCAACAATCTATGATACATATATATAATGGGATAGTACTCAAAAACAAAAGTGCTGATACACTTAACAACTTGGATCAATCTCTGGGGTATTATGTTGAGTCAAAAGAGTCAATCTCAAAAACTTATATACTTATGATTCCATTTATGTAACATTTTTGAAATGACAAAATTTTAGAAATGGAAAACAGATCTGTGGTGGCCAGAAGTTAGAAATGGGGTGGGGGCAAGGAGTGGGCAAAAGCAAGGTGGATGTATTTAAAAAGCAAGATCTTTCAATATGAGCGATCCTTTTGTGATGGAATTGTTCAATACTTTGACTATGGTGGTGGATACACAAACCTACAGGTGATATAATGATATATAACCAAATACATACACAAAAATGAATACAAGTAAAACTAAGGAAATCTAAACAAGAAGAGTGTATCAATATTGATATTCTGGTCATGATGTTGCTTTATAGCTTTGTAAAATTATACACTGAGGAAAACTGTTCAAAGGATATACAGAATATCTCTGTATTATTTCTTACAACTACACATAAGTACAATCAATTATCTACATAGACCTTTCAATTAAAAAGTGTAGAGTTTGTGGTTCTCTTTGAAAGAAAACAAGTCATCTATGCATAAGAGGCTTTTGTAAATATCAAACATTTTAGCCTAGAAATTTAGGGGAGTTTTCAGGGCATCTCTTGTTACTGGCAATAAAATTTAAATACTAGCTATAACAGAGATTTTTGTTGAATTTCAAGATAATCTATTAAATTATGCCAAATATTAAGAGTAAGGAAGCTTCTCTAATTTTGGACCTCTTGCCCCCTTAGAATCTCACCTTTAAACTTAAATTTTATATATTAAATTCTAATTTATTTCTGATAGGCCATTTTCTAATTACCATCATCTATCATAAACATGTTCAAACATGAATGAATTAAGGCAGTTTAAATCAACACAGGGTAATCTAGGAAAATTTTGTTTCCCTGAGCTCTAAGATTTCCCTGAGGACTTATTCATTGCAGTCTCAATAAAAAGAAAACAATTCTTCAAAGACTCTCTCTTTTCTCCCAAGTTATAACCTTAATCAGTCTTTGTAACAGTAGTAATTTTGGTGAAAAGAAAATGGTATTCTCTTCTGAATCTCTTCTCTACCCTAATTCTTCTTGAAAAAAGAAGAGAAGAGGAGGGACAGAATGGGGAGACCTGTATGTGTGTGGCACAATGGTAAGACCAACTGTTTTTTTAAGTCAATCACAATTTACAAAAGCAGAACAAAATTTTAGACTATCAGACTCCACTTCTGCCACTTATTACTTGAATTAAAGTTGCACATAAACTGCCTACAACTAAGTTTTCCCAAACATCTAATGAAGTGAAATCACTCAGTCGTGTCCCACTCTTTGCGATCCCATGGAGTATACAGCCTACCAGATTCCTCCGTCCATGGGATTTTCCAGGCAAGAATACTGGAGTGGGTTGCCATTTCCTTCTCCAGGAGAAGGGTTTCCCAACCCAGGGACTGAACCCAGGTCTCCTGCCTGCACTGTAGGCAGACGTTTTACTGTCTGAGCCACCAGGGAAGTTCTTAAGCATCTAGTAGGGATTCACTGAAGTTTGGCCTCCCTGGTGGCTAAATGGTAAAGAATCCGCCTGCACATGCAGGAGACAGCAGTTCGATCCTTGGGTTAGGAAGATTCCTCTAGAGAAGGATATGTCAACCCACACCAGTATTCTGGGAAATTCCCATGGACAGAGGAGCCTGGTGGGCTATAGGCCATCGGGTCACAAAAGAGTCAGACACGACTTAGTGACTCAACAACAACAAAAGTCTGGCTTAGCCTCAGTATTCAGCCAAAAACAGCTTCAGCTTTGGCCTGACCTTTTAGAAGGCCAAATAAGCAAATGACTGCTTCAGTGACATTTCTAGTATCTCTGCATTTAGAGGATGAGATGGCGGGGTGGCATCACCAACTTGATGGACATAAGTTTGAGCAAGCTTCGGGAACTGGTGATGGACAGGGAAGCCTGGCGTGCTGCAGTCCACAGGATCACAGAGAGTCAGACACGACTGAGCAACTGAACTGAATGACCACTATTATTTCTATATCAATATAAATAATGTATGTCATTTAAACATTAATATGTGAATATTCATCTTTAAATAAATGCTGAAAGCCTTTCTAAGACAACACAGTAGAAATCTAATTGCTTTAAATGATGAAATTTTACTGGACAACTTAAGTATATAAATGTACACTATGCGGCAAGAAGAAAATGTAAAATATTTAGTGATGATTGTGAAAGCCAAATTTAGATACAAACTTAAGAGCTTTCAAATTATTAAACAGGGAACAGATTTATAGTAAATATGAACATCAAGATTGCTTTAACTAGGTAAATTTAGGAAGAAAATATTCTTTCTGAGCAAACATATATAAAATATATGAAGCAGTTTAGCAGAAATTGGGCTAAATCATAATTCTAACCTTTGTAGAGGCCATTCAGTATACTAGTGTATCACTAAGCAGAACTTTTAAGAACTGACAATTTCTAATTAGTGATGTAGGCTATCTAGAGACAGCCTTTCAAGAAAAAGCCTTTTTGGGGAATTCTTCACATCATGATGAGGAGAATTAAAAGCAGAATGTCAATTTTGCCATTTCAAAATTTCACAAGTTCCAAAATCTAGCAAAATATCCATAAAAACATGCTATAGCAAGAAAAGTGAGGACTCAAAAACATAGTTTCTTCTCAATAATCAAATTTCCAAACAGCTTTATAAATTTCTTTAAGATGAAAATTTCTTATAGTTTTGAGTCTAGAGACTTAAGTCTGTTGAAATGACTGCTCGTAGATAGTGCTTATCTATTTAGAACATTTAAAAATATGCAGTAATTATCAGGAGAAAACTAACAGCTGACATGTTAGAGTAATAATCAGTCCTAGCATTATGATGTCAAACATTTAATATCTGATTGCTAATTTAAAAAAATTATTTCTTAGAATTTTATATTTATTCTTGTATCCCAGAAGTTCATCCCTGGTGATATTACACTTTGACCGAGACGAGCATTGATTAAACATCTGGCCACTTGACTTTTGTGAAAACGCAGGTTTTGATGTATTTCAAAAATTAGGACATAATAACAAGAAAGAGTTACGGTATTTATATAAAACAACGTGTGTGTGGAGGGAGGGAGGGTAAGAAAGAGAGAAGAGAGAGGTGGCAGGGGAGGAAAAGAAAGGAATAGTCACAGCAGATCATATGTACTCAAATGTTAGAATTAAAGTACATCAAACTTGTTTCATGCTACTCTGCAGTATTCTTTTAAATAGAAAAGCTAAGATATTCCTAGTGCATAGCTAAACATTTAAGTCCCATTCAATCTAAACAAATTACAAAGAAAAATGGGATTACCTTTAATAATACTAACCAAATATTTTCATGACTGTGAATTCTGATAACTATAAAAGTTAGGGTATTTTGTCTAGAAAGTTTTTCTTATGCTAATAATTACTGAGTGTTTACTATGTAAGTGTTCCATCTTCATACATATTCAATCCTAATAGTAACTGTTAAGCACATTTTATCATTTTATTGTATAATACATCAAAGAATACATTTAACCGAGCATTCACATATTTTGAAAACAGAATGATAGGACTCCTGAAGATGATTTTCATTGTGTGGGAGCCACGCTTTTTTTCCACTAGAAAATAACTCTCAAATTATAATGGAAGCAAATGGTAAAGTATTTGCTTTAAAGAAAATTTCCAATGCTCTAGTGCATTAGGTATTATTTGTGAAAATAACATGCTCCACAGTTCATAGAAATAACTGAATAATATTAGTTAACCAACTAAAAGATCTCTAGCTTAAACAGTACCCAAACCATGGTTCAGAAGACAGTTCTATCTCCTTTTATGATTCCTTATTTAACTCAAGTCTTAACTTTCCATCTCTATTTTTCAGCTAAAGGTCTCCAGTTACTTGAAATGCTTAAACCTTTCTACTTAGCAAGGGTGGAGGGATAGGAAGAAAGTGGGGAAGAGAGAAAGGAACTGAAACAGAAGAGTTTTTTCAGAAATATTTTCTATTTGTTGGATTACTAAAGGTGATCCATACTAAGAAAGAACTCAGTGGTAAGTTAGGACATATGGCACCCCACTCCAGTACCCTTGCCTGGAAAATCCCATGGACAGAGGAGCCTGGTAGGCTGCAGTCCATGGGGTCACGAAGAGTCAGACACGACTGAGCAACTTCACTTTAACTTTTCACTTTGATGCATTGGAGAAGGAAATGGCAACCCACTCCAGTGTTCTTGCCTGGAGAATCCCAGGGACGGGGGAGCCTGGTGGGCTGCCAACTTTGGGGTTGCACAGAGTCGGACACGACTGAAGTGACTTAGCAGCAGTAGCAGCAGCAAGCAAAATTACTTTTTTTTTTTAACTATAGGATTTGCTAAGATAATTTATTTATTTATTTTTTGTTATTTTAATTTTCACAACGTGTGTTGGATTCTGTCATGCAACAATGGGAATTAGCCATAATGATACATATACACCCTCCTTCTTAAGCCTCCCTACCTCACCTCCACCCCATCCTCTAGGTCATCACAGAGCACCCGACTGGGCTTCCAGTGTTATACAGCAATTTCTCCCCAACTATCCCCTTTACACACCATAATGTATATGTGTTGATGCTACTAACATACCAATCGTGTACATAAATAGTAAATGTTATTTTCTAAATTTATTTGACCAAGACATCTATTTCCTGGGAGTGTTTGACAATACTAGAGGTTCCATAAAAAAGCACCGAGGAAGCAGGAATACCAACTGGGGTTGTATATTCCACCTAGAGCAAATTCTTTATGAAGGAACAAGAAGAACAAACTACACCTAACATGAAATGTAATCCTAAGAAAGATATAATAATCTTAATAAGTGTTTTAATTAAAAAATGAGGGGAAAGAAATTCTTATCCAGGAGTCCAAGGTAAGCACAAAGCCTTAATTAACAAAATCTTTAAAGAACAAAAAAATATAATGAGAAACACTGAAATCAGTTAGTCCAGTTAAGGGGAAAAATCAGGTTTTACATTCAAATCAAAAGGCTCATGATTCCACTAGCAAGAAGTTATTATTCCGTGGAAAAGGAGTGACTTAATTTATGTATTTGAGAGAGAGTCTAGACAAAGCGAGGCTCATTTCCTGGTTCCTCCTTTCAGGATCTGCTTTCCTAGATAGGATGCTTTCTGTTCTGCTTTCCTGTACAAGCTGCAGGGAAGATCTACAGTTGTCGAGAACTGCCCTGACTATTTGCAGAAGTCTGTCTAATTTCAGGATGGAGTGTTACCAAGCCATTTAGTATGCTTATCTAAAGCTAACTTCTTTAGCTGACTAATTAGTAAGAGAAAGTTGATATGTCTCCTGTGTCTTATATATCAACTCAGTTCTTGTTTCTAAGGCACATGTATTTGTTTCCTCAAGAGAAAATCAAAGTTGGATCTGTTCTGTTATAAAATTTCTAAAAGGTTAGCTTACAAAAGCATTTCCAGCATGTTGAAAGTTGGGCAAGTTATGGCTAAAACCCGAAGAGGATGGGAATGAGAGTCATACAGACAGCATAAAATTCTAAAAATACATATTCTTTAGTTCCTAAGCCTATGGTGCAATTCTTTTTTATCCATCATTAACAGCTTCTTCCACCAGAGTAAGTTGGTATTTAGAGCCATTTAAATGTCAGAAAATCCACTCAAAGCTTCACAAACCTGATTACAGTTGAGCACATTACTTTAAAATGGTTTATTAACTGTTCCTAAGATATACAATTTATATTAATGCATGTAGTCAGATTTGTTCATTCAATAACTCTTTTTATCGATCATGGGGTGAACCTGTGGTTATAAAGAAAAAAATACTTTTATTTTTGTATTTGTCTTCCTGCTCACAAATATTAAATCACTTTTTATATTCTAGTATAACAAATGTTCCTGCATATTCAAAGCTTCCCAGTAAAGTCAGAAGCAGTCACAGGAGATGACATGGATAATGTGTGCTAATAGCAGGGTAGACTTAGCCAACTGAAACGAGTGATGACAGACACCAAAATGCCCGTTTTTTTGCCATTTACCTAGACAATGTACAGTCTCCTAGGCAGAAGGTAATCAATATTTTTATCCAAGACAGATTTTATGCTTCTCCTCCTACATGTCGCTCGCCACAATCCTTTTCCTCAGCCATGGCCATGACCAGATTTTTCTCTGAGCTTGTACAGACTGGCACCTTCAAGAAACAGTCCAGCTAACTTTACCCTGATTAAATCACCACAGAGGTTTGGCCTCCCAGATCCCTTCTCAACAGAGGTTTTCAGAAATACATACTGTCCTTTAAACAAGCTTAATCTTCTCTGGCCCTCAGAAGAGTAGAAAGAATTTTAAGTCAGAAACCCTCAGAGATCTCAAACAGAAACCAGATCAGGTTTTCTTTTCACTCTGAGCTAAGAAGAATTATTTCTCAGTGTGTTAAATAAATCACAGGGTGAAGTAAAATTGGTGTCAGATACAGAAAATGGTCATTTTGATAAGTATCAAATGCAAGAGAAAAGACAAAATTTTACATCTAGCATTTCTGGAAAGAGTCTTTTAAGTATATGTATTGAATACAATGAAAGGGATTAAAATACTACATGCCTAAGCATGCCTGTAGTCCTAACATATACTGTGGGTTAAGCATTGCTATGAATAACTGCCAACAGCCAGATATTTATCAGTATCTCTTGTGCCAGATTTCAGCAATAAATGTAGTTTAAATAAAAAAATTCCCCTCTGCAAATCCAAAGATTTTAGTAAGTTCCAAGAGCGAAGAGATTTTCACCTTTTGTTCATTATTAAAAATGCTCAGTTCCTGGCACATAGGTACATTAAATAGTTGAATAACTATCTGATTTAAAATAAAAATAAAAATAAAACTTCAGAAATGGAGATGAAGAATGATAAGTAAGAGTTATAAAAAGCTTACTGTGTGCTCGGGATTACTCCAGCAATAGTATTAAAACCCTTCTCAATTCTTAAAACAATGTGGTATGAGATTCAAAATCAAGTCTGTCCACACTCATGCTAAGTACAACTATAACTTTTAATACTGCACGATCTCATGCAGTATTCCATGTTATCAAAGCATACATATAAATTTTGTCACAAGGTGACATTTTCCACATAACACAACCAGAAAATCTACAACATAATAAAGTATACAAAATATGCTCTCAACAATCTAGTGTATCAGCATAAATCAAAAACAAATGAAAATAATCTCTGAGGCATTTTCTTTGTCTTTTGTGGGTAAGACTGACAACCACCAAAACCAAAAATTAATTTATAGCCAAATTAATCAAGGCTAATTCTTGTTCAACCTATATAACAAATCAAGTAGTTTTCATAATAAAACAATCTATTAAAGCTTTTCTATTATTTTGTTAGTTTATATTTGAGTTAACATTCATGTCTTCTCCAAAATACTTAAAATACTAAGCCATTTTACTTTTTACCAATGAAGTCTCAACAAGAAAATGTGCAAAATACTTAAAAGTATAAGATTATGAAAAAAATTTAAATTTATGGAGAAATGTCATACCTATCAAAGGATTTATAAAGAATAATAAAATGAATACCCCCTGCATCTACCACACAAGTTCAGAACAGTATCAATAGGGTGATCATTTAATTTGCAAACTAACTGGAACACCTGAAAAAGAAAGGTAATGCTATTAAAATGTACACCAGTACCATAATCATGAATTGGAACTACCTTGGGCAAACCAGAATCTATTGTTACCTTACTTAGCTGTGGCTTGAGAAGTTCCTTGATTATCCCTTGAAGTTCATATCCCTTCTTTTTCCTCACAAGAGGTAACCATGAAACTAAATGTATTTTATCCACTTTACTGTTAATGAATATTTTTTGTTTGTTTCTTTGCTATTAAGAACATTCTTAAAGATGTCTCCTAAATAGATGTCTCCTGGCACAAAAGTTAGAGTTTCCCTATGGTCTTTAACTAGGAATGGATGTTCTAAGTTATAGGGTAAATCTGTGTTCAACTTTATTAATATAATAGTAGGTGAGCTAACCAATCACCCATGTTTTCCTATAGTTTAATTTTTTTCCTTTTATTTATATAACTTACCTCTATAATATTTTGACTTTGATTTATTATATGTTGTGACAATCTAATTTTTTCCCCTCAAATAGCTAATTTTCACAATTCTATATAGTGAATATCAATCCTTTCCTGTTGGTTTGGCATGCTTCCCCCCAAATAAGTTCTTACACAAGCAAAAATCTATGTCAGCCCTACTTACTGTGTTCTTTCAGGCTGACAGTGTTGATATTATCTTCTATGATGACATGATCCATCAACCCAGCACAAGGGAACACACCTATTTAGTGACCAGAAAGTTTACGCTCTTGAATTAATTCTCTCAATCTCTCCTGGTCACAGGTTGTTACAGATAAGCATCCTTTTAATTTGTTACATCATTTTCTTTTCAAGTATTAAATGCTTAAAGGAACTTGTGAAGCACAACTTATCCTGGGGTTCGATGAAAGACAGTTAGAAAATCACAACTTCTCCAGATGAAATGCAATATACTTCTCCCTATCTGAACTCCTGCTATAGGGATATTTGCTATAATGACTTGGATAAGCCTTTTTTTTAACCTAAAATTTGCAACTGACTTGAAATTTACTCTACTGAATGTGCACACCTGCATAGTGAAAACTATTCTACAGGGGTCCATAGGATCAAGAGTGATATAACCGCACCTAAACTGTTCTCTGCTTGTTCAAATTCTTTAAAGGCACTGTTCATTATCTCTATTTTCTTCCCATCTTTTTCTTGAGAATTTAACCCTTCACAGGTCCCAGAGTTTGCTTCTACCATAGACCTGGAAGTAGAGCAACTTTGGCCCAGTTTAGATAGTATTTTTAATATATAATTTTGTGATTTATGTTACAGTATGAGCATCCTGCAGTATAGGAGATCATAATACAGATCTGATACTGAATAGTACCTCTGAGTCTTTCACACAGCTAATGAATTCATAAAATGTTAAATAATTAGATAATATTTTTAATGCCTTACGTTACCCAGAAATCCTTGGTGGGTAAGTCAAGTGCTAGTGAGACCTGGGAAAACTGGTTGGAATTTGCACAGGCTATAAACATATTATCACTTTCTTATTTAAAATTACAGGATTCATAGACTAAATACAACATGAAATTTGCTGCTCAGTAAGCTTTATAATGAATTTGATTAGTCAGAGTCATCAAATTGTCATTTGATAAAGTGATTTGATAAATCACATTCCAGTCTTGTCTCTGATGATACCCAGATAATCTTGGAAGTTCTGGGTTTTCCCAAACTCCTAACTATAATCTCTGGCTTACTAATGGAATGCTAAATCTCACCTAGTCTTCACGGCTTTCATTATTCTTGCAAAGCCTATGACTATTTCTTCCTAGTCCTGACAGCCATACTTGGTAAATGCTATTAACAGGGGCTGCTGTTAACATAATAACCAAAGATACAAGCAAAATTATTTTAAATATTGGGAAAATATTTGTAGTTCACAAACTTGAGGCAAATGAAATATTATATAACCTCCAGATCTTGAGACTAGTAAGTACTTACATATTCCTATAGGAAGACATCATACTGCGGCACACATTAAGAGGCCTTTAGAAAGAGTCAGTTAAGTTTATACAAATAACTCCCCCACCAAAAGCAAACCAACAAAACGTCTGACCATTTATTATACCAAAGTAAAAATTCTCCAAGTGGATGGGGAAAATCAATATGACTAGATCCTGTGCCCTACCATCTTATTCTTTTCTTCTGAAAATAGCCTATGTGAATATATGATGGAAAGACAATATAAAAATGAACATCTAACACTGTACCTGACACACAGTATATACTCAGTCTATTTTTGCCTATTGAGTGAATTAACTACTTGGCATGTTAAGACTTTTCTTTTAAGTAACAGAAAACTCATATTTTATCCACAGAGAAAAAAATTAACTCAAGAAAAATCAAACAAAACCTTCTTACCCACAGTCTGGAGCTGGACACCACCTACAATCAGGATCTGCAACGAGCCACCGTCTAAGCATAAATTCTTCATATTTTTCCATCAAGACATCATCACTTAATATCAAGCGGATATCATGGGGATTAAACCGTTCAGTACATTCTGGGCAACTGATATTAACTCTACTTTCAGAAATTTCTATCCTTAGATATTGTCGTAAGCAATCCACACAAGATCTATGATGACAAGTCATTATCTCGGGAAATCTGTCTTTAGAATGCCGCAAAAGGCACAAGGGGCACTCTATAAAGTCTCCAACTTGTTTGCTGATGGAAGTTAGCCCATTGTCAGAGGAGGTATTTGTAGAGAAAATGGAGTTCTTATCAGTACACATTTCAGAATGTATACTCTCAATACTTGCAATTCCATCCACCCCGCCATTCAGCTCCCTTGATTTACGTTTGTTATCCTTTTTCCTCCGAAACAAAGAGCCTATTGAAATTCTTCTTTTTTTGGGTGCCTTTTTGACCGAAGGCAAGCTCACAGATGAAGCAGAAGACTGAAGATCTCGATCTGAACCCATCTGCCGATGTAAACTCATGTCTAAAATGCTCATTAGAATTGAGTCAGGGTCTGTGTTTACACACAGCCCTTCATTATATTTAAAGATAAAATCTATTTCTTGTTCTTGCATTCAGATTAAGTCATGATGTTAGAAAATCCTACTTGGTTCCTTCGAGAATTCTTGAAAGAGTTCAATTTATAGAAGACTTATCACGGATGTTCTGAAAAACAGAAGAAAACAAAACAGCAAGATTATTTAATTGTATTCACCATGTGCATGTCTTTTTAATAATCTTACAAACTCTTTATGAAACGTCAAACAAGTATGTACTTTAATCAACGGTTTTTGGTTTTGATTTTTTAAAATAAGGCCAGTTTATGGTAGTGCTAGTGGTAAAGAACCTGCCTGCCAATGCAGGACAGATAATGATATGCTAGTTCAAACCCTGGGTCGGGAAGATCCCCTGGAGAGGGCATGGCAACCCACGCCAGTATTTTTGCCTAGAGAATCCTATGGACAGAGGAGCCTGGCGGGCCACAGTCCATAGGGTCGCAAAGAGTCAGACTTAGCACGTAGCACGTTAGCAGTGATCCGTCTACAAGAGATATAAAACCAATGCTGATATAACAAAGACATTATTTAATCCTAAGAATCTAATTTGAGTTGACCTTATTATTAAAATCTTGTATAAAACTTCTGATTTTTATCATACTCAAACCTCAGTGATTCCCACTGCCTTTAAGGAGTTTTTAAAAAACTGACTATAAAATGTACACGCAAATACAAAGGGCTAAGAAGAGCTTATACAACTTTGAAGAACAGTGTGTATGTGGAGAGGGAGCAGATTCTCTTACACTGGCAGAAATAATGACTCATTATAAAGTTACAGTAATGAAGAAGACAGTGTGGTACAACACAAAGATGGATATAAAGACCAATGCGGAACAAAACACAATCCAGGAAAAAAGTCCCATTTATACACATGAATCCCTGACTTACTGTCAAAGGTGACCCTGCTGAGCATTGAGAATGGCCTTGTCAAAAACAAAAACAACATAGTACTGTTTTACTGGTTACCATCTGAGGAAAGGAACTTAACCTATAGGTAACCCTCTGCCTAAAAATCAATTCAGATGGTTAATAGATCTAAATGTGAGAAGTAAAATCATAACACTTCTAGCAGTCGGTAGAAGAGACTATTTCAATGAAAAGATTTCTTAAATGAAACATACTAAAGTACCTTCCATAAAAGACTGTTAATTGCACTACAATAAAATCACAAGATAGTATTAAGGGAGTGCGAGAAGACATTTGCCACATAAAACTAATAAAGGACCAGTAACCGGAATATATAAAGAATACAGAAATCAAGACAAAGCAGAAAAATAGAAATGCGCATGAGGGATGCTCACAGGCTCTTCACAAAAGAATGTGAGACAGTGTTCAACCTCACTTGTTGTAGACATCAAAGCCATACTGAAAGACACTGCACACCCAGCAGGATGGCTAAAATTTCAAAAGACATTTCCAAATGTTAGCAAAGATGTGGACTGCTGATAGGAGTGTAGAACGGCATAACTACTTTGGAAAACTGTTCAACAGTATCTACCAAATTTGGACATATGGAAATTCTATTACTACAATATGTAACAGTATCTATTACATACTGATACTCCTAGATATGAATGCACAAGAGAAATGAATGCATACATGCATCAAAACACTCACATAACAATATTTCTGGCAACACTAGTTATAACAAGCACAAACACTGGACACAACCCATATTTCTATCAACAGTAGAATGGATAAATTGTGGTATATTCATTCCACTCTAGTATACCAGAAAGCAATGGAAATGAACAAAATACTGCTACTCATAAAACAAATATGAATCTCTCATAAAAGGATGTGCGTGTATGTGCTGTGCTTAGTTGCTCAGTTCTGCCAACCCTTTGCAACCCCATGCGCCATAGCCCACCAGGCTCCTCGGTCCATGGGGACTCTCCAGGCAAGAATACTGGAGTGGGTTGCCATGCCCTCCTCCAGGGGATCTTCCTGAACCAGGAATCAAACCGGGGTCTCCTGCATTGCAGGCAGATTCTTTACCAGCTGAGCTACCAGGGAAGCCTGTGTGTTGTATAATTCCATTTAAATAAAGTTCAAAAACAGGTAGAGTTAATCTCTAATACATGTCAGAAGTCAGAACTACAGCTACCTTTTGAGAAATGGCACATGTACAGTGGTTACAAAGGTATATTCACTTTGTGATAAATCACTGACCTACACTCATGGTTAATGTGTTTTTCTGGGTGATCTTTATATCAGAATTAAAGGTTAAAAAAAAAAAAAAAAGCTCCCTGAGGTGACAGTCACGCACATTCTTAAGAAAGTCACATTTACTTTTCTAACACAAAATCTAGAAAACCATTTCACTCAGGAAAACTTTATTCATGTCCAACAGTTTATACCTTCCCATCATCTGCTGCATATTCCCTTAATTCTGAGGGAAATACAGTGTAATGGTAGACTCAACTAAAATTTTCTGCTTATTTTCTTCTCTACAGTTATTAATTTCTCTTGCATCTCAAAATGCTTTCTGTACTCCAGGGTTCAATATACGTATCAAAGAACAGACTATCTTGGGGATCCTAAGAATTTATCACTTAAAACATTAAACCAGTGGTCACCTGGAGAATTTTTCAAACACACTTTTATAAATTTGATACCCACATAATTTATTATCCACGTCAGAATCTAGTAAGAGTGAATGAAGGTGCTATTAAGACGCCTACTCCTTGGAAGGAAAGTTATGACCAACCTAGATAGCATATTCAAAAGCAGAGACATTACTTTGCCAACAAAGGTTCGTCTAGTCAAGGCTATGGTTTTTCCTGTGGTCATGTATGGATGTGAGAGTTGGACTGTGAAGATGGCTGAGCACCGAAGAATTGATGCTTTTGAACTGTGGTGTTGGAGATCTTGAGAGTCCCTTGGACTGCAAGGAGATCCAACCAGTCCATTCTGAAGGAGATCAGCCCTGGGATTTCTTTGGAAGGAATGATGCTAACGCTCAAACTCCAGTACTTTGGCCACCTCACGCGAAGAGTTGACTCACTGGAAAAGACTCTGATGCTGGGAGGGACTGGGGGCAAGAGGAGAAGGGGACGACAGAGGATGAGATGGCTGCATAGCATCACTGACTCGATGGACGTGAGTTTGAGTGAACTCCGGGAGTTGGTGATGGACAGGGAGGTCTGGCGTGCTGCGATTCATGGGGTCGCAAAGAGTCGGACACGACTGAGCGACTGATCTGATCTGATCTGATTAATATTTAAAATAGGATGTGTGTGTGTTAAGCTGTGTCCATCTCTTTGGGACCTCACGGACTGTAGCTCGCCAGGCTCTTCTGTCCATGGAATTCTCCAGACAAGAATAGTGGAGTGGGTGGCCATTCCCTTCTCCAGGGAATCTTCCTGATCAAACCCAGGTCTCCTGCATCGTGCACAGATTCTTTACCATCTGAGCCACCAGGGAAGCCCTTAAAATAGAATAATGGGGATAAACTAGAACATATGGTGATCCCACTTAGGAAGCCTTCCCAAAACAGTGTGCAAATAAACAAATATGCCTTAAAGGAAAATAAACAAATGAATACTAAAAAATTTAATATTTTTATATGGTAAAAAGTATAATAAAATAGGAAGACACGATAAATTAGTAAAATATAACAATATTTTACATATAACAATGAACAACTTTCATTAGTATACAAACAGCTTTTACACATTAGTAAGAAAAAGATGTACAACTCAGTGGTAAAATGAGCAAGGATATAGGAGGAAGAGTTTGGAGAAAAAAAATAAAAAAATTAGGGAGACAGGAAACAGTGTTCAACACACTGGAAATGAAAATTCAAACAGCAGACACCATCTCTGTACACAACAGGCTAACAAAGGTCGAAAGGGTGGGTGAGCGTGTACTGAAAGAAGCACCTCACAAACTGTTCAGAGGAGAGCAGGCAGCACAACTCTGGGGAACCAATTTAGCTGACTCATTGGGAAAGACCCTGATGCTGGGAAAGATTAAGGGCAGGAGGAAAAGGGGACGACAGAGGATGAGATGGCTGGATGGCATCACCAACTCGATGGACATGAGTTTGGGTGAACTCCGGGAGGTGGTGATGGACAGGGAGGCCTGGTGTGCTGCAGGCAGCTCATGCAGTCGCAAAGAGTCGGACACGACTGAGCAACTGAACTGAACTGAACTCGAAATGGAACTGTTCTCTGACCAGCAATCCTACGTGTAAAATCTATCCTTCAGAAATTATAAGGACACAAGTGTGCAAAGAAAGTGTACTAGGAAACTCACTGCAGCCTAGGTGACAGAAGGAAATACAACAAGGCAAACAAACCCCATACAAAACTTGGAAATAAGTGTCCAACGGGGAACTGGTAAAAATAAAAGAATCAACCACAATTTACAGGTAATAATAAGGAATAGATCTCTCTATATAACACTGAATGAGCAATAATAACTGCAAAACAGTAGTATGTATAATATGAAACTATTTGTGGAAAAAAAAATGCACCCACAGAGGTTTACAGGTACCTACAGAATTTCTGGAAAAATATTAAACCATTAATAGCAGCTACGATGGGGAGAATAATCTTTAGTATTTACTTTCTGCCTTCTGTGTAAATTACAATTGTATCATGAGCATCTACTACTTACAGGTTAAAAAAAAAAAACCTTAATTTAACCCCACAAACAACAACAAAAAAACATATTCCACTCTAGAATTAACCAATCAAATTGAGAATGTGGTCCAGAACTTGTATATTTTACAAATGTTCTCAGTAATTTAGTTGTACACACTGATCAAGAACCATTAACACTAAAATGTCTGCTAAACTCTTGCACTTAAAAACAGAATTCTGTATGCTTGGTCTCCAAAACAAGGCTTCTTGTTTTTCATTACTTTAGGTACTAAAAATAAAAGTTCCATTAAAAAAATAGACAAAAAAAATTCATGAAGGAACACTTCCAAACCCATTCTACGAGGCCACCATCACCCTGATACCAAAACCAGACAAAGACATCACAAAAAAAAGAAAAGTACAGGGCAATATCACTGATGAACATAGATACAAAAATCCTCAACAAAATTCTTGCCAATAGAACCCAACAACACATTAAAAGGATCATACACCATGAACAAGTGAGGTTTATTTCAGGGATGCAAGGATTCTTCAACATATACAAATCAATCAATGTGATGTAACATATTAACAAATTGAAAGATAAAAATACGATAATCTCAATAGATGCAGAAATGTTCGACAAAGCTCAGCACCCATTTCTGATAAAAACTCTTCAGAAAATGGTCACAGAAGGAACCTACCTCAACATAATAAATAAAGACCATATATGACAAACACACAGCAAACATTTTCAACAATGAAAAACTGAAAACACTTCCTCTAAGATCTGGAACAAGACAAATACCAGATTAATAGTTGCAGGATTAGCTTTTTAAAAATAATATAGTCAGAGTTATTGATAGCTAACTTATTTATCAATAACTTTCAGAAAGTTATTGAAAAACTCAACATTCTAAAAACTAAGATCATGGCATCTTGTCCCATCACTTCATGGCAAATAGATGGGGAAACAATGGAAACAGTGACAGATTTTATTTACCTGGGCTCCAAAATCACTACAGATGGTGACTGCAGCCATGAAATTAAAAGATGCTTGCTCCTTGAAAGAAAAGTTATGACAAACCTAGACAGCATATAAAAACTAGAGACATTATTTTACTGACAAAGGTCTGTATAGTCAAAGCTATAGTTTTTGCAGCAGTCATGTATGGATGTGAGAGTCAGATGATAAAGAAAACTGAGCACCAAAGAATTGATGCTTTTGAATTATGCTGCTGAGGAAGACCCTGCAAAGTCCCTTGGACAGCAAGATCAAAAAAACCAGTCAATCCTAAAGGAAATCAACCCTGAATATTCATTGGAAGGACTGATGCTGAAGCTGAAGCTCCAATACTTTGGCCACCTGATGCAAAGAGCCAACTCACTGCAAAAGATCCTAATGCAGGGAAAGACTGAAGGCAAAAGGAGAAGGGGGCAACAGAGGATGAGATGGTTAGATAGCATCACTGACTCAATGAACATGCATTTGAACAAACTCCAGCAAATAGTGGAGTACAGGGGAGCTAGGCGTGCTGCAGTCCATAGAGTCGGACACGACTTGGCAACTGAACACCAATGAGAAATAGGAATGGTCTACAACTGGTATTTCTACCACGTATGCCAAAGCCTTGTGGACCAAAGATGTAGTATAAGTGCTGATAACTATGTACTGACACATCAAAAATAATCTAATTTGGCAGAATGCTATTTTTTATACTTCATAAAAATTATGGAAGTTAAACATTCCAGGTGAAGTATCTAATCAATAATTACAATATTGTTTTAAGTGAAAATGTATTGTAGATTTTAAATGCTCAACTTATAAACACAGGATAGATAATGAGCAATTAGAAAGTTCAAATCCATACAAAGAGCAGCCTATGTTTGAAAAGCTGTATATATTATTCAGGATCCTGGCCAAAACGCGAAGCATTTTCAAAGAGGTAAGTGAAGTGCTCATTTGCAAAGGTGTGGGTAGGGTTAAGGAACCAACAGTGATGGCAAAGTACTCAGAAAGCCACTGCCACCCTTTGGAAAAAAGGGGCAGGGAGGGAGCTGTTCAATGGCAGTCCAATGGCAGAAGAATAAACATACAGCGTCTATCTTTTGGAGATCTCTAATATCCACCAATGCCTCACACTGGCTAAACCCAACGAGAAACCAACAAAGGAAGCCAAGGGAGGCAGTCCTTAGAGTAAGTCAGCCTTCTATGGGGCACAGAGCAAGCAAGGGGAGGATGAGGGTCTGGAGCAGCAAATAAAAATATTCAGTATGGATGTATAAAGAAGAGAATTTGGGAGTCAAGACCTTGTCAGACACTGCTAGTTATAAAAATCTTAGATAATGTCCATTCCTGAGTCTGTGAGCTCCGCTAAAAAATATGTGATCTCCACTTATTTCAAATAGATGTTATGACAAGAAAGTGAAACTGTAACAGGCTAAAATTTGGCCTATCCTAAATGTTAGCTGATGAAATATAAGACAAGTTTTATGTTTCTAGTACCTAACACAACTTGTAACTTATAGTAGGTACCTAAGACACACTGGATAAATCAATCATGATGCACGACACACATACGTGGAAGTAAGGGAACTGAGGATTTGTTCATATCTTTGCTTTTGGCTTGTTACTGTTGTAAGGTTCTTTTTAAGTGATACAACCTTACTACATTCAGCTTTTTAAACTGTAAAAAGAATCTTTACCCCACAAGTGCTACAGGATAGATAAGATCATGTTAAATATCTTGACATTATACAACTTCAAGAATTACAGATTTAAAACATTCAACCAATAAACATCTTCCAACCACCAACATTTTAGGAGCATCTACTAAGCACCCACATGCCTAAGTGATTTAAGACTGATGAAACAATATTTTGCAGAAAGTAGGCTGGGCAAAAAAAAAAAAAAGGACAATAAAGAAATTATTTCCCAAGAGAAAATCCCACTCAACTCTGGAATATCTGTTTTTGCCTATTATTCAGCCAAAATTGGGTTTCTTCTATTACTTCTCACAAAAGTAAAAAAATGGAGAAAACCCAATAATTTTGTATTGATAAACACTAAAAGTATCCAGTTTCTGATTCTAATTTCTTTTACTGATGTCTGACACCCAGTTCAGCACCTCTGCTGCTGCTGCTAAGTCGCTTCAGTCATGTCCGACTCTGTGCGACCCCAGAGACGGCAGCCCACCAGGCTCCCCTGTCCCTGGGATTCTCCAGGCAAGAACACTGGAGTGGGTTGCCATGTCCTTCTCCAATGCATGAAAGTGAAAAGTGAAAGTGAAGTCGCTCAGTTGTGTCCGACTCTTAGCGACCCCATGGACTGCAGTCCACCAGGCTCCTCCGTCCATGGGATTTTCCAGGCAAGAGTACTGGAGTGGGGTGCCATCACCTTCTCCATCAGCACCTCTAGAACATGGTAATAAAAGTAGCATGCCAGAACACTAGCACTGTTGAAGAAAATAGAAAGAGGACTAAGTATAAAGTAGTTTTTGTTTGTTTGAAGTGAGAAGGGAACAGGTACAGAGATTTCCCAGCACAGTTTCTATTGATCATTAATTCTGGTCACTACTGAAGCCCAAGCTATTTCATACTTAAGTGAGAGTCAAGAAAGGAGATAAAGAAGTAAGACTTTCTATTTTAGATTCTATTAAAAAACTATTTTATGTTACAAAAGCATAACAGGCCATTAAACTTCTTCAGCAATATATATTCATGTTGAGAGGTTGAGAGAAGATGATGAATAAAAGAAAAAATTTTAATGAATATTTATCTGATATTAAACATGGTTCTCACATGTTTATAAGTCACATTTCACTTTCTGTGAACTAACCACATGTTCATATTCTGCTGCTGGTATAAGGTTTTTTTTATATAAAGGAACTCTACTATTATGTGTCAAATATATTAAAAAATTAAAAAAAAAACCTGCATGGCAATTTTCCAATGTAGAAATGAAACTTTCGTGTGTGTGTGTGTGTGTGTGTTCAAATTCACGTATTTTTCTCTTTATGACTTTTGGATTCTATATTCTTGGAACAATCCTGCTCACGCCAAGATCACATTTTTAAAATACATTTATATTTCTTTCTGGTACTTCTATATTTTGTTTGTTTACTGCTTACATCATGTATCCATTTCCATTTATTTTCATGTTACAACTAAGTAGAGATCAAAGTTTGATTTTTTCCTAAATGGCTAGCCAGTTTTCTCAACACCAGTTATTGAATAATTATCTCCTTTCTACCTACCTCTGACCTAATTTGATAAGCTAGTTCTTAGTGTATAAATTTCTTGCTATCTAAGTGGTAGGGACTTCCAAAATACATTCTTCAAGTAAACAACCAAACTGTTTTGTTCCAATTTTTGCTGCTATCTAGGTGGTAGGGACTTCCAAAATACTTGCTGCTATCTAGGTGGTAGCGATTCCAAAATACGCTCTTGAAATAAACAACCAAACTGTTTTGTTCCAATTTTTGCTCCCACCAATTGGAAAGGTGCTTATTTCCCTGGATTCTAATCAACATTCTATATTATTTCAATAGCTTTTTCTAAGTCGTGGGGAAAGTAAGCTACTTTCATTTCTATTTCTTTGGTTACTAAACAAATTGAACATTTGTTCACACTTACAGCCCTCTTTATTTTTTCAATGAATTATCTGTTCATACACTTTTGACCATTTTTTACACTGGAATATTAATGGTCCTCTTCAATTTTAAAACTTTCATATTTATTTCCTCTTAATATTTGCCCTTTAATTCTGTGATTTTTAAAGTAAAAAGGTTTAAAATGTTTATTTAATCACATCTACCAGTTCTTCTGTAAATTCTTTCATTACTTTATATGCTTACAACATTTTCTGGGGATAAAATCTATTTATTGACACATTTACCATTTGTGGTACTTTTTATTCCTTCTTGTGGATCCAAGTTTCATCTGATGTCTTGATATTATTTCCCTCCAGCCTGAAGAACTTCCTTAAACATTTCTTTATGTTGCAGATTTCCTATCAATGAATTCTCTCAAGTTGTTTATTTGAAAAATGTCCTATTTCACCTTCATTTTCATGAGTATTCTTTTCTGAATATAGAATTTCAGGTTGATAACTTTCTCCTTTCAGAACCTAAAATAGGTCATTCCATTTTCTTCTGATCGCCAATCATTTCTGATTAAGTCATCATTCACTGATATTTTAATTCCTCTGTAGTAACGTGTGTGTTTTCTCCTTTGGCTGTATTAACATTTTCTTTCCATCTCTGATGTTCAGCAGGTTTGATCAAAATACACCTAGATGTTATTTTCTCTGTATTTATCATAGTTGGGGTTCATTGAACTTTTTCAATTTCAAGTTGATTTAATTTTTTGGCAATTATTTCTTTACATACTTTTTTTACTCTACTGTCTGTCTCTCTCTCTTCCTGCCAAGGCTCTGTTCATTTTTTGTACTTTTAATCCATTCTTTGGATTTGCAAATTTTTATTGATCCACCTTCAAGTTCATCAACTTTTTTCTCTGCCTTCTCCAGTCTGTTGCTAAACCCATTCAGTAAAATTTTTACTTCAATTGTATTTTTCAGTTCTAGATTGTCTATTCTTCTATAATTTCTATTTCTCTGTTGAAATTGCCCACCTATATTCAGTCATCATGATCATGCATCTCCCTTTAGGTCACTGAATATATTACAGTTGCTTTCAAGTCTGTTAATTCTGCTAATTTTAGGGCCCACTATCATTCTGGGTCAATGGTCGTGATGTTACATCCCATTTTCCCAATTCTTCACATGTCTAGCAGTTGTCTATTACAAACTGGGTATTGTGGATATTATGCGGTAGAGAGATCTTCTCCTAAGAGTGAAAATTTTTAGTATACCTGGCAGTTAAATCTCTGGCTCATAAAGTCAAACTTGTGGAGGCTTGGTTTTATGTTTTAAAATGTGTCTCTGAGCACACATGTTTTACCAAGCTCTGTTAATTTGGTGGGAATCAAATACCAAATTGTCTCTCCTGACCCGAGTACCAGCTGAAATCTTTAGCCAGCTTTTCCGGTCTAACTGTTATTATTTTCCACTGAGCTCCATGGAATCTCTCTGCATAGTTTAGGGGTCACTAGCATATTTTAGGGGAGTTTTTCATAGATTTAAGGGCTATCCAACTGTAACTCCCTCCTTTCTGGGATTTATCCACTCAATTTCCAGCCATTCTGGCAGTCCCAAACTCTATCCCTTGATACCTTGAGCCAGTAAGACCAGTTTCTGCTTGATTTTCAGCTGTCCTGTGTTGCATTCAGAAAACGAAGATCATGGCATCTGGTCCCATCACTTCATGGGAAATAGATGGGGAAACAGTGGAAACAGTGTCAGACTTTATTTTTCTGGGCTCCAAAATCACTACAGATGGTGACTGCAGCCATGAAATTAAAAGACGCTTACACCTTGGAAGGAAAGTTATGACCAACCTAGATAGCATATTCAAAAGCAGAGACATTACTTTGCCAAGAAAGGTCTGTCTAGTCAAGGCAATGGTTTTTCCTGTGGTCATGTATGGATGTGAGAGTTGGACTGTGAAGAAGGCTGAGCGCTGAAGAATTGATGCTTTTGAACTGTGGTGTTGGAGAAGACTCTTGAGAGTCCCTTGGACTGCAAGGAGATCCAACCAGTCCATTCTGAAGGAGATAAGCCCTGGGATTTCTTTGGAAGGAATGATGCTAACGCTCAAACTCCAGTACTTTGGCCACCTTATGCAAAGAGTTGACTCATTGGAAAAGACTCTGATGCTGGGAGGGATTGGGGGCAAGAGGAGAAGGGGACGACAGAGGATGAGATGGCTGCATAACATCACTGACTCGATGGATGTGAGTCTGAGTGAACTCCGGGAGTTGGTGATGGACAGGGAGGCCTAGCGTGCTGCGATTCATGGGGTCGCAAAGAGTCGGACACGACTGAGCGACTGATCTGATCTGATCTGTGTTGCATGATCTTTTCCTCAAGAGCAAAGTTGTATATATTTGAGGGGAAGCATTTGGCAGTTTTCCAAAGGATACCTTTACCTAAAGATCTAAGATACAATACTCTTGAATCTGTATATGATGCTATTATAGGAAATTTTGGCTCAAGTATACAATTCATTATTCTTTATCAGCATTAATTCATTTATTCTTTCAACAAGTATGTTCAGTGTTTATCATGTGCCAAATACTCTTCCAGGTGGTAGACAGAGAATAATGAACAAGAGAGACAAGGCCCCTGTTCTGTGGAACTTTCATTCTAGTGCATCCAAACCAAGCACTGAACAAAGACATTTCAGCCTGTGTCTTCCCCAAACAGTAATACTAGACTTTGCAAGAATATAAATTATAATAAAAGTGCTTCCCTTTTTTCATAAGCATGATTTTGAAAGAAAAGATGATTTTATATGAGCATATATGATAGTCCCATAATCTAAACATTTTAGTCCCAAAATCTAAATATTTATCAATATCTATTTAAAGTTTTCTTTCTAAAAGACTGTATATATGTGCTTTTGACAGCATTCTATTTTTCACAATGACAGTAGTTTTTTAGCATCATAAATAGCAGACAATTTAAGTTGTACAAAGAGGGATCATTAGTTATCTGACCAAATTATCTAATACAGAGAAAATTAACTTAGCTAACTGAGCATGACTTCAGAAGCCAATATTGGTAAATAAACAGTGGGGGATATCCTCTATACTTGACTAAATTTTTTGACCCTGCTCTTCCTCTAGAATTAAAAAGTTCCTAAGGCAATGGAAAAAGGAAATATTTATCTTCCGTAGCATTTCCTATACAGAGTTGCAAACAATAACATATCAAATTTAACTATGCCTAGGTACAATTTAATGTAGTAGCTAACTATAAAAAACAGAATTAATCATCATAAGCCATCCTTTGATCAGACCACAACTGGAAGAGCTGTACTAGTAATGATGTATCTGCATACAAGCTAATTTTGGCCCCAAGTAAATAGAGTTTTTGTACATCTGAACAAGTTCATTAAATTCTTTGGTTTTTCACATATGGTTTTCTCTTTACGGTGATACATCACTAAAGTTCATTATAATGAAGTTTCATATTGCTCAAAAAGGTTATTTAAATGTTTAAAATTATCTTAAGTTATGTCATTCATCTTGCAGGTGTCAAATGTGAAATGTTATATTTTCCTCTAATAAATTTATTCCCTAATATAGCCGGAAATTTAGCCATAGTAGTAATGCAGGCTCTGGGTATCATTCTTGCTGTCCAAATAATATTGAAGAGGCAAACTCTCTTATAAAAACTCTGACTTATTAAACATCTCTTTATACAGTCTGTTAAAGTAAAAATATAATAGGCAGAATAATAAATTTTTGGTGAAGGATAAAGATGCTTAAAAACACAGCTTATCCATGGACAGGCTTCATAGAAATCCATGAAATCTCTAAAACTATATACTAAATTATAAATAAAGGTATATTCCACTGACAGAATTCATAGATTTCAACAGATTCTCCAAGGAGTCTAAAGTTTAACAAAAGGTTAACCACTACTGCTGAGATGGTGGAGTTTAATTTGCCAGTAAAAGTTAACATCAGATTCTGTAAACTGGGTCTGCTCTCACTAATTTACATTATTAGTACTATATTCATATCTATTCTAATTATTAGCTCAGTTAGAACACACTTCTATTCCTTTAAGATAAGTTGCAGTTCCAAAGAGTTAAGTTTGGGGAAAAGTTTAAAAAAAATAAACAACCTTCATCTATAAGACAAATGTCTCGGATTCATAATGCAAGAATAAATATAAGGTATGTAGATGGCCTAGAGTAACCCACATTTAAAAAACAAAATCTAACAAATAAAGGCTAACTGTTGTACATTCAAAGGACTGCTGCTGCTGCTGCTGCTAAGTCGCTTCAGTCTTGTCCGACCCTGTGCGACCCCATAGACAGCAGGCCATCAGGCTCCCCTGTCCCTGGGATTCTCCAGGCAACAACACTGGAGTGGGTTGCCATTTCCTTCTCCAATGCATCAAAGTGAAAAGTATAAGTGAAGTCGCTCAGTCGTGTCTGACTCTTTGCGACCCCATGGACTGCAGCCTACCAGGCTCCTCCATCCATGGGATTTTCCAGGCAAGAGTACTGGAGTGGGGTGCCATTGCCTTCTCCATTCAAAAGACAGATGTGTATAAAGATATTACAGAGCTATTATGTCATTTTCACTTAAAATGGTAGTTACCACTGAAAATTTGAGTTCATCAATCCTCATAAGGTAAGTCAATAACACTATCTCTATCCTAAGAACCCAGATTTCTTAGATCTGTATATAATATGCTCGTGTTTCTGAGGACACATTCCAGTAATTAAAAGGCTTTTAGGTTGTATTTCTTTCTAGCACCATTGCTGACTGTTTCTCACTGGCCATCAAACATTTTACTTCTTTGTGCTGTTCCATTTTAAATAGAGATAGTGTTTAAGTAGAGATAGTGTTAGCCTGTTTCATTTTCCTTCCGTTTGCAGCTAGATGCAGTCATGTGTCCAGTTCTGGCCAATGCAACGTGAGGATGATGATGCATGCCACTTCCAGAACTAGTCCCTAAATCATCCTTTCAATCATCCTTTGAGCTCTCATCTCCCTTTCCTCGCAAGCTGACTGAATGTAGTGATTCCAGTGGTTGACTCCAAACAGGTCTTTGGGGACATCTGAGTCACAAGATGGAAGGAACTGGGATACCTGAGTCACCCACATGGTTCTTTGTGTGAGTGAAAAATTAACTTCTATAGAATTCCGCCATAAGATTTGGGGTTTTTTTTTTTTTGTTTCAGACACGACTATCTTACCCAAGATGAGATAAAATGAGGGAATAACTTAAGAGTAGCTTGGAAGGAAAATTCTGAAAACAAATATAGGGTAATAATAGCTTGTTTTTATTCAGAGAGTAAAGCATGGGACTTGGGAGTCACAAAGTTTGGGTTCAAGTTCAGATTCTGACACTAGCTGTGTGACATTGCATTAAATTACTAAGACAGTTTACTACACTGTAAAATAGGAATAACAAATAACCTACAGTCCACAGAATTATTACTAGGATTAAATAAAATATGTAAAGAATCTAGCACTAGTATGACATATTAATCACCTGACAAATATTAGCCATTATAAATATTTGAGAAGATGATACAAATGTAACTAAGGCACTTACTAGATAAAGCTATTTAAAAAAAGATTATCATGCTTAAGGTTAGAAATAAAATGAAACAAACTGTTGGCTCTGAAATGGCTTGTCTAATGTCATCAGAATACTTAGCCACTTCCAAGTTTGGAATACATCATTACAGAACATAAATTTCTCCAAGATGAATATAGTTTTCACCCTTATGTTTATATAGCTGTAAACCTACAATAAGTGATCTAACATTAAAAATGGAATAAGTAAATTCAAATTAACTACTTGTATACATAGGGGAGGTGGAGGAAGCTCAACAGATGATTAACATAGGCACATCGTTTCCAGCAAGTTTTTTGGAAAGTGAATACTTATCAAGACTCAAATATACTACCTTGAGCTCTACCTCTAGATAATGTCTATGATCTCCTAGAAACATAAACTAAAAGTTTAGAATAAACTATTCCCATATGCCACAAAACCTCCCCCAAAAGACAGTTTAAACTACTGCAGAAAGAAAAGGCATTATTCATTCCATTTTCCAATAAAAAATACTTAAAACATTTTGACTAGCTCCTTCCAGGAACTATTTAGAAGGGCAAACAACACAGCAATAAGGAAAAGGATGGAAAAGCATACCGCAAAATGATGTGTGTGATGGAGTGCCCACAGACATGAAAAAAAATTTTTTAACAGGTTAAAAAAAGACCAAGCTGTCCAAAAAAAAAAAATCTTTTTGACTGGTTAAAATACTCACTGCTATACATCAACAGAAGGGAGATATTAACCTAGTTTGAGATATTAGTCAAGTTTGTGTACTTTTGAATTTCAACTTCCTTATTTGAAAGCTAAAGTGATTGGATGAGGTAATATCTAAGGTCTCTTAGTTCTAAAAGACTGTGATTCTAATATACAAACACATATACAGCTGTAACACACATCATGCGTGCGTAGTCGTCCCCAACTCTTCGCAATGCTATGGACTGTAGCCCGCTGAGCCACGCGATTTCCCAGGCAAGAATACTGGAGTGGGTTGTCATTTCCTTCTCCAGGGGATCTTCCCAACCCAGGGATTGAACCCACATCTCCACATCTCCTGCACTGGCAGGTGAATTGTTTACCACTGAGCCACCTGGGAAGCCCAATACATACATACTCTAGGGTTAAAAGTGGACAATTAATAGTTTCTAAGATAATTTTTGTTTCTGTTCTTTTAAAAATATCTCCAAATTCTCTAAAGTGTTGGTATACTCTTTGGTCTTAGTAAATCCAGTGGAATGAACTGCAAACTTCATTTTACCAGTTTCATCATTAATCTAAATAATTCTTAATTTGGACAATTAAAAATATTAAGTATTTGGGCTAATTTTGTCCTAACCAATTTTTCTGTAAGTTACTTTAAAAAGTATTGATAACAGCAGTATCCTGCCTCTCCAACTTTGGAAATTGATTTGTCTCTTTCTCCTAAAGAACATGAGGAGTGGGGAAAGCAAAGACCTCTGGTTAGGGTAAATCATTATGTGTGTGTGTGTATTTAATTTTACAACATATGTACATGATGAGGTAGAGCACAGACTGGAAGAGCTATGTGGTAGAAGTCCTAAAAACTATCCTTAAAACTTTCTTCAAATTATAAAGTAATTCTCAGAAGCAATAGTATCTCTTGGGAAACAAGAGGCACAATAAGCAAAATGTGTCTGTTTTGCTCCATATACACCACATTTATAGTGCTTCCCTCTAAATATGTCCCCTCAAAATAAAATCAGAACTGAAATACCAATGAAATATTTATTAATTTTATAGGAGACGAAAACAACTAAGGGAGTATTTTCAAAGAAAGCAGGAGAACCTAGATAAGAATTAAACAGGTAAACAATCATAAAGGTTTATCATTATTAGGCTTTCTCATTAAGAATTCAAAAGGAACAAAGTGGGTTTAACTATAATTATACAACCTAGTATTTAATTAGACATATTAGGTATTTTAACTATAAATATTTTGCTATAGGAAACATCAACAAACCCCAATTTAAAAATCAGCAATCAAGAGACAGAGGGAATCTCAAATAAGTCATGGAGATTCAAAAAATGAAAAGGCTACAAACTGGAACTATTCCACAAATACTAGTCATGCACAGGTGAATCTGCTAGATACCCACGTGAGTTCCTCAGAACCACCTCATTTGATTGTGGAACCTATACTTCTAGTGACACTAATGTTCCAATCTAATGTTAAACTTTATTAAGTGAGAAAACTGTAGTCTAGAGTTACTCAGTTGAATACATCATCACTAGCCATATGAGGCTATTTAAGTTTAAATTAATTTAAAAAAATATTAAACTCCTGTTCCTCAGTTATACTAGTCACATTTCAAATGCTCTATAGCCATATATGCCCTTCCGAGGTTGTGCTAGTGGTAAAGAACTCACCTACCAGAGACATAAGAGATGTGGGTTCAGTCCCTGGGTTGCAAAGATCCCCAGAAGGCGGGCATGGCAACCCAATCCTGTATTCCTTCCTGGAGAATCCCATGGACAGAGGAGCCTGGCCAGCTGCAGTCCATAGGGTCGAAGCGAGACAGACATGACTGAAGCGACTTAGCATGCTCGCATAGCTGTATATAGCCACTGGCTACCATACTGGACAGTGCAGATCTAGAATATTTCCATCATTGCAGAAAGTTCTATTATACAGTGCTGGTCTAGCGATTACCTGACTTATCCATACAGCTAATGTGCCAGAACAAACTCTTAGCCCTCTTTCTACTATTTTACTTCCTTGACAAGGCCTTCATTAATCACCTGGTTTCTGACTGATCACGTTGGCCTTTTGTTAAGTTCTGCTTACAAACATCCATTTGTTCCCACAGATAAATGAATTTTAAACTTTGCATGGAATTCAAAGTCTTCCACAATCTTACCTTAGTTTCTTACCATTCTCTGACATAAAAACACACTCCAGCTAACTGGTCTACTTGTTAAATATATTAATAAAACATAGTTTCACCTCCATGACACTTCCTATGTCTTTGTCTCTGCCTGAATACGCTCCTCTGCCTTCTGTGCTCTGCTTCTCAGGCAGCACAGTGGTAAAGAAGCCCCCTGCCCCCTGCTGATGCAAAAGATGCAGGTTCAATTCCTGGGTTGGGAAGATCTCCTGGGGTAGGAAATGGCAACCCAAGGGATTTTCTTGCCTGGAAAATTCCATGGGCAAAGGAGCTTGGCAGGCTATCCATGGGGTCAGCAAAGAATCAGACACAACTGAGCACACACACACACACACCGCACTGCTCTGCCTATTTAAACTCCTACTACTCTTTGAGGCCCAACTCCTATCTTATGTCCACAAATCATTATAGATCAGTAATTATAGACAAACTACTAAAAATTATTTCATAGTTTTATATAGAAGTTTATAATTTTCTAAACATGTCACCTAAATATTTTACTGTCATTCTTTGTGAGAAATGTGGGGGGGAAATTAAGCAGAGTAAAGGTAATCAGGAGTGTATGTCAGAGGGGTGCTGATCACAATTTAAAAAATTTTTTTACTTTTGGCTGTGCTGAAATTCCGTTGCTGCATTTGGGCTTTCTCTAGTTGCAGTAAGCAGGAGCTACTCTCTAATTGCAGCATACAGGGTTCTCATTGCAGTGGCTTCTCTAGTTGTGAAGTGTGGGCTCAGGAGCTGTGGCACACGGGTTTGCCCTGAGGCACACAGGACCTTCCTGGAGCAGAGATCAAACCTGTGTCCCCTGCACTGGCAGGCAGATTCTTAACCACTGGACCACCTGGGAAGTGCCACATGACAATTTTTTTAAGGGTGATCAGAACTAACTGAGAAGATGACACTTAAATAAAGACTTGAGGGGAGTCAGCCATGAGGACGGAGAAAGCAGTGGCACCCACTCCAGTACCCTTGCCGCAAAATCCAAGGGCGGAGGAGCCTGGTGGGCTGCAGTCCATGGGGTCGCGAAGAGTCGGACTTGACTGGGCGACTTCACTTTCACTTTTCACTTTCATGCATTGGAGAAGGAAATGGCAACCCACTCCAGTGTTCTTGCCTGGAGAATCCCAGGGACAGGGGAGCCTGGTGGCAGGCCATCTATGGGGTTGCACAGAGTCAGACACAACTGAAGCGACTTAGCAGCAGCAGCCATGAGGAAATCTAGGAAAAGAGCATCCAAGGGAAAGGCAACAGCCGCCGCAAAGACTTGAAGGTTGAATGTGCCTGATCTGTTCAAGGAATAGCCCAGAGGCCAGAATGAGGTCTAAGGGAAATGAGCAAGGAATATGAGAGACAGGTCAGAATGTTATCAGCTCAGATTGTGTAGGGCTTCACAGACCACTTTAAGAACTTTGAATTTTATTTCTAAGTGAGATGGGAAAACTTAGGAGGCTTAAGGGGCTTCTAAACAAGATAGTTTAGAATCTGGATATTAGTAATTTAAAAGGATAATTCTAGTGTTAAGAATAGAATTCAGTTCAGTTCCTCAGTCATGTCCGACTCTTTGCGACCCCATGGACTGCAGCACGCCAGGCCTCCCTGTCCATCACCAACTCCCGGAGTTTACTCAAACACATGTCCATCGAGTCGGTGATGCCATCCAACCATCTCATCCTCCGTCGTCCCCTTCTCCACATGCCTTCAATCTTTCCCAGCATCAGGGTCTTTTCAAATGAGTCAGCTCTTTGCATCAGATGGCCAAAGTATTGGAGTTTCAGCTTCAACATCAGTCCTCCCAATGAACATTCAGGACTGATTTCCTTTAGGATAGACTAGTTGGATCTCCTTACAGTCCAAGGGATTTTCAAGAGTCCTCTCCAACACCAAAGTTCAAAAGCATCAATTCTTTGGTGCTCAGCTTTCTTTATAGTCCAACTCTCACATCCATACATGACTACTGGAAAAACCAAGGCCCTGACTAGATTGACCTTTGTTGGCAAAGTAATGTCTCTGCTTTTTAATATGCTGTCTAGGTTGGTCTGCAAGGAGATCCAACCAGTCCATCCTAAAGGAGAACAGTCCTGGGTGTTCACTGGACGGACTGATGCTGAGGCTGAAACTCCGATACTTTGGCCACCTCATGTGAAGAGCTGACTCATTGGAAAAGACCCTGATTCTGGGAGGGATTGGGGACAAGAGGAAAAGGGGATGACAGAGGATAAGATGGCTGGATGGCATCACTGACTCGATGCACATAAGTTTGGGTGAATTCTGGGAGTTGGTGATGGACATGGAGGCCTGGCGTGCTGCAATTCATGGGGTCGCAAAGAGTCGGACACAACTGAGTGAATGAACTGAACTAGGTTGGTCACAACTTTTCTTCCAAGGAGTAAGCGTCTTTTAATTTCATGGCTGCAGTCACCATCTGCAGTGATTTTGGAGCCCCCCAAAATAAAATCTGCCACTGTTTCCACTGTTTCTTCATCTATTTGCCATGAAGTAATGGGACCGGATGCCATGATCTTTGTTTTCTGAATGTTGAGCTTTAAGCCAACTTTTTCACTCTCCTCTTTCACTTTCATCAAGAATCTCTTTAGTTCTTCTTCACTTTCTGCCATAAGGGTGGTGTCATCTGCATATCTGAGGTTATTGCTATCCAGCTTGTGCATCCTCCAGCCCAGCGTTTCTCATGATGTACTCTGCATATAAGTTAAATAAGCAGGGTGACAATATACACCCTTGACGTTCTTCTTTTCCTATCTGCAACCAGTCTGTTGTTCCATGTCCAGTTCTAACTGTTGCTTCCTGACCTGCATATAGGTTTCTCAAGAGGCAGGTCAAGTGGTCTGGTATTCCCATCTCTTTCAGAATTTTCCACAGTTTATTATGATTCACACAGTCAAAGGCTTTGGCATAGTCAATAAAGCAGAAAGAATAGAACAAGAAGAGTTAAAGACAGTAACATGCAGGACAGTTTAAAGGCGGCTGCAATACCCTAGGAGAGAGATGATGATGGGCAAAGGGACATGTCTTGAAAGTAGAACTGATAGAACTGACATGGATTCCAAGTGGATTCTGGCCTGATTAACCAGAAGGCTGAAACTGCTGTCCACTGAAATGGAGAAGGCTGTGAAAAGAGTAAGTTTTAGGGAGAAGCTAAGAGCAGGGGTTCCCTTTAAATCTTAGGGGAGAATGTGCATCCAAATACCCAAATGACAAGCACAGAATTCAGGAAAAAGTTTGGCCTAGAGATAAAATTTTGAGAAAAGTTGTTACCTGGATGGTGTGTAAAATCACAAGTAGGGATGAACTCGCCAAAGCAGTAAATAAAGAAGGGTAAGGACTGAGCCCTGTGGCACTCCATCCTTAAGCTACAGGGTTTACAGGAGGATCCAGTAAAGGACACGGGGAAGGTAGAAGGAATCACTCCTTCATAAGACAAAACCTGTTGGTCTATTCCATCAGTATTATGTTTTCACCCTTCCACTAAATATAAACTACATCTTAAAAAGTCACGAGCAAGCAAACAGGGGCAAATTGGCAGGAGTGAAGAATGACATGAGACAATAACAATGTATCTTATAGACTATAAACTATTTATAAGGCTTGTTCAGACTTGAGGGTATTAAAACACTTCCTCTAATATTTCTAAGAATGGACTAGCACTCCAAAGGGCAGGCTGTCTAATCTCTGATAGTCACAATAAATGATACAAAATAAAGATAAGCACAGATCTTTTTATTTTTGACTGTATATCAGTTTCCTGTGACAAATTACCACAAAGCGGGTGACATAAGACAACAGAAATTTATGTTCTCACAGTTCTGGAGGCTAAAAGCCTCAAATCCAGCAGGGTTATAGTCCCTTTTGGGGTGGCACAGGAGAATTTGTTCTTCACCTCTTACAGCATCTGGTAATCACAAGCATCCCTTGGCTTGGGGCCACATCACTCCAATTTCTCCCTCCACGGTCAAACTATCTCCCTCTCTTCTGTCTTGTCTGTAATTTCCCTCTGCTTTTCCCTTCTAAGGGCAACTTGTCATTGAATTTTGGACCCCTTGGATAGCTTGGGACGATCTCCTCATCTCAAGAGCCTTAATTACATCTGCAAAGACTCTGTTTTCAAATAAGGTGTCATTCATGGGTTTGAGAGGTTAACATGTGAACATATCTTTTTGAGGGCTACCACACAATCGACTGCATGATTCCAGAAATTATCAGTAAAGTGTGCTATGTTTATGCAAAAAGTTAAGGGATGTTCATCTATAATTTTAATAAATCATTATTTTTAATGAAAGCATATGGCTATCAGGAGATATCTATTCAGTTTGGCTATGTATTTGATTTAGCTATATTTGGCTATGCATAATTGCTTACCAGGTAACCACTGCAATCGCTAGTTTAGATAAAAGAATGAGTCATTGTGCCATACTGTACATATCCTGTGATGACAGAGTTATTTTCCCCATTTATATGCATGTAATCAGTCCCCACCTTCTACCTCCAAAGGACTTTATTTCATGATTTTAAGGATGCCTATATAAGAAGTGTTAGTTATTCATATAAACAAAAACTGAAGGATAAACTAGTTCAGGCAATATTTAAATAGAAAAGAGGTTTAACATTTTGTTCTGGAGTAGACCTAGTCACCTCTCTTGACTCAATATAAGAGCATTTTGTATTGATTTATCCACTGTAACTTACTCCAGTGTGGGAGGCACCAGGACCTCCACATACAGTAGCCTCATGGGTACTTCTTCCTTCTGTTTTTACACTGAGATCTGCTATGACAAGTTACTAGTAATGAAAAAATCTCTTCTGTAACAATCTTGTCTGAGTAGTTACATGTTTCAGAGACATGGTGTGTGTGTGTGTGTGTGCATGCAGGCACATGCTCAGCTGCCCAGTCACGTCAGGCTCTTTGCAACCCCATGGCCTGTAGCCCGCCAGGCTCCTCTGTCCATGGGATTTTGGAGTGGGTAGCCATTACCTTCTCCAGGGTATCTTCCCAACCCAGGGACTGAACTCACATCTCTTTCATTGGCAGGAGGATTCTTTACTAATTAGCTACCAGGGAACCTTCAAAGACATAATTTATACTAATAAAATCAAACAGATGATAGCATATTCTCCCTCATTTTATAAACAGGGAAAGTGAGGCAGAGTCACTATGATAAAGTTGTACGAACGAAAGAAGTCAGGTATTCCGACTTTTCAGTTCAACTCAGTAATTTCAATTCAATGATACATGTGCTTCTTTATTTGGATTCAAAAGACATGTTAAAAAAAGACTATCAAAAAGACTAAGGAATTTCTGTGGAAATAAACATTTCAAACAAAATATTCCTAGAGCTATGCTGTCTAGTGTAACCACATAGTGGAGCAAAGACTTAGTATGCATAAAACAATGTAAAGTCATTCATTAATACATGCTGAGATGGTATTTTGTATATGTTGTTTAAAATAATACATATTATGAAAATTAATTTCATCTGTTTCCTTTTACTTTTTTAATGTGACTAAAAGAAAATCTTTATGACTCACATTATATTTCCATTAGATAGTCCTACTATAGGTATGATATAATTACATTATACATACTTTATTCAGTTAGCAAATACTTAATCCAACATCTATCACTGTCAGGCCTTATGCTAAGTGCTGAGACTTAAAGAATAAACAAAGATAATGGTCCCTGCCATCAGAGTTTACATTATCTCTTACCTTCCACTACACATGTCATATGTATTATCTCACTTATGGTAATGCATAAGAATAACAGAACACCATTTGGGGAGCAAATGCCAATACCTGACTTAGAAATCACAAAATATGAATCATCAGTGCATTTATAGTACTGGTCATCTATTTTTGTGATATATTACTTAACATTATTATGTAAGTATTCAGGGGTCTCCAGAGAGGACAGAGGTTGAAAATGTTAAGTGTACATAATTTTAAGAGGCTGAGTTCAGATTTTTGGACCGAAGACCAAGTTTTAAAGTTTTCTTTCAGCTTCAACAGATCAGGCTGATTTCTGAGGATTTTGCGTCAAAATTCAATGCACAAATTTATTTGAGGACTTAAACAACTCTTTATTGGTTTTGTCCTACTAAAAGTTTCACATAAAAAACTATCATATAGAAATTTTTAAAAAATTAACAAGTAGCATTTCTTGAGTACATGACTTTCAAAACAAAATACTAGGTAACATCAACAGGACAAAAATGTATAATGTTTTCTGGGCTAATAACTTTCAAGAAAATGTCACTAATAAACAAAATAATTGTTCAGGTTTTATTGACAGCTACAAAGAGCAAGCAAAAACTACTTTATCAAAAAGTGTTAATTTTTCTTAATACTGAAAAGTATTACAGATATATGATAGCTATTGAGAAACAAAGTTTCCAAGTTTGAAACACCCAAAATGATTTCACTGATGTTTTTGGTTTAAATCTACCATCACCTGAAATACAGATGTGTTTAGAAAAGGAATACTATCCCTCAGTTTTTAGCTGTGCAGGTGTGGTTATATATAGCTGCTTCAAGGTGATACAAAGCTACATATACAAACTGATACCTCATAACTTAAAAACTAAAAGGCCAAAGAAAAATAATAATTACTCTGGACTGGAGAAAAAAAAATTACCTAAGGAAAATTTAGCTGATCTCCATAAGTAAAATAACATTTTGCTTTTAAAAAAGATCAAACCCAAACCTTTAAGCTAAAGTACTTCATACATGATCATGAGTCCTTTCAGACCATCATTAAACTACTAGTGCTGGTTTGCCATGTACAATGCAAATACAATCAAATATAAAGTCAGCAATGCAACTTTTTTTTTTGGCCTTCAGTCCAAAATGGCCTAATTTTTATATGGGCCTTAAATAATACAAGATCATAAAGCTTAGTAAGCAGGAAACCAGCCTGAGTTTGACAATCAATTGTCACTTGTCAGAAACATCAGAAAAACAAATAAGAATTCTCTAAGATTTCCTTTATAACGGGAGTAGAGAAGAAACGGAAGAAGGCAATTCAGATATAAATGCGACAAAATTTATCCCCAGCTTACTTTCTGCCTAGCACCTGACTAAGGATTTTTACATGTTATCACAATATTTGTTCCTTCTCCTCCTTGGAAAATTCAGGAAACTACATTTTCAATCCTCAGTGCCCTCCAAACTGGGGAGGGGTGGGGGAGGGGTGGGCAGGGATGATGAGGAAACCAAAGAATTTCTGTGATAAGTGTAAGTGCTTTAAAATCAGAACCTGCCATAATATACAAGAGATTCTTTCAAATGTTAAGTTTGTCTCAAATTACCTATATTTAATTCCATCTAACAACCCCATGCAAATATCTTTCAATCTGATCCCACTAAAGAGAGGCGACCCCACGTGTCTTAATCAACTACTACAAAAATATTACCTTACAACTTCCTCTATTTCAAATTTGTAATGTGCATTTATTTTCCACTAAAATGCTGAAGTAGCTTTATAAAAAGACACCTAGCATCTTTCTAAGTAGGAGAAAAACATTGTTTCATTTAATATAGTAAAAAGGCACCCAAAATTCTATAAATACCATTAAACTTTTAAAAATTCCAATACTGGTCTAAAGACAGTAAAATTGGGCTGTTCTTTATATAAACTCTAATGATCAGGTGAAGCACCATCCAAAAGAAACACCAATATTTCAAATAGCTACTATCCGAAAACTAAAAATTGATTTGTGTTTCAACTCCTAAGATAATCTTACAGTTTTAAAATATAACCTTACTGGAATCCTCCTGGAAGTCACAGATACTGAAAAACTACTAACCCACTCCCGTATTCTTGCCTGGAGAATCCCCATGGACAGAGGTGCCTGGTGGGCTACAGTCCATGGGGTCACAAAGAGTCCGACAGGACTGAGGGACTAAGCACACACACTAACATTAGCTGGCCAAATGTAATTTTTCCTCAGAAAGACCCTTTGTTAAGATATTAAAACAGTTCCTGAGGATATATGAAATTTAAATTTCATTTACATTGTATACAATAATAAAAAGAGAAATAAAGCTAACAAAAAGGGGTTTTGTTGTTGTTGTTATTGCTGTTGCATAATTTGGTTTATTTATTAAGTCCCAAGACTCTAAATCTTTACTATGGAATTGTAAGTAGCAGGCAACGAACGTCTGAAAAGAAATGTTAACAATAGATCATCGCCATTTTCTAAATAGAAATATTTACATTTTGATTCAGTTCTGACAGCTGGGTGTTAAGGAAGCATAAACTGGCAAATACGGTAAAAATGGCTTGACTTATAAACCGAAGTGGAAAGATGCTTATTAAGATGGTTAATGGCAAAACTGAAAATGAAACTTAGGCATACTATCAGACTTCACATAACAAAATGGGTCAAGGAATTCAGTTAAAATAAAAAATTCATATGTATAAATAAAAACACAGTCATGTACTTACCCCACCCGACCCCCCAAAAAAAGGAATGGAAAGGAAAAATCAGGAACATTTTAAGGCAACCGATCAGAGGAAATAACTGCTTTATTCCTCCACTGTTTACTAACATTTAACACGAGCATTTGCAGCCAACACCTGGGTTTGAAAACTGCAGCAGCATTTAAACGCTGTCCTTTCTAACGTCCACCCAACAGGACTTTCAGCAACATTTTGAATAGTAAATATTAACCAGAATAAAGCATCGTTCGTATATTTCTATCTTCAAGAGCTAATGGGGGGAAAAAAATAAGATCTTTTTTTCTCCCATATATAGCCATTCTTTTCACTCTTTTATTTACTGCCCTTATTTTCCTCCCTATTAATGACAGGGGGTGGGGAACGACAGAGGGGAATTCAAATGATAGGAAAAACTGGAAATTAAAAACAGTGGCATTACTTGCTGGATGAAGACGGAGAAGTCTCTCAAGGTTTAGCATGAAGGAGACAATCCTGGAAGACCCCCTCGTAAGAAATACTTTACCCCAAGGCCACACCAGTTTTCGTCGGTTTAATTTCTGCTTTTGCAGGGGGTGGCCGTCCCCCGGATGAACGTTCCCCGGGGCATGCCTCTCTCTATTCCCCGGGGAGGCCTCCAGCTGCACCGGGTGTGGGGGGTGGGGTGGGGGGCGTTGGCCCCGGCTCCGAATTTTGCAGCGAGGCCCGGAAATCGGTCCCGTTAAGAGCCGATTTCACCCATCAGGAATGCGCTCCGCCCCCGCCGCTGCCGCCCTCCGCGTCGCCTGCTCCGGGGGGCCGGGGAAGTGCCTGAGGGGAGCGCCGCCTCCGCCCCCGTCACAACACCGCCGGGTCGGCCGCCGTCGCCCCAGACTGCCCGGGCCAGGAGGACAGGGCTCGCGGGGCGGATCCCAAGCCTCGCCTCCCGCCCGGCGCGGCCGCCAGAGCCGGGGCCGAGCCGGGGGGACGCAAGATCCAACGCGAGGCCTGAGCCCCCACCAGCTCGTCACCCTCCCCCGGCGCCGCCCGAGCCCCGCCGCGCAGAGCGCGAGAAGGGGCGCCTCTCCCGTGGGATTTCCGAGTCCATTTCCGTCCCGGGGAGCGGCCGGAGAGCCCGGCGTCGGAAACGGGAGCCGCGCCCCTGCCCTCCGGCTCCCGGGTGCAGCCTTCCCCCCTTCACCCCACCCCGGACCCGCCCGTACCTTCAACTCCTCGGTAGGGCGCAGGGCTGCGGGCGAGCAGGCCCATCTCCCGGCGGCGGCGGCGGCCAGAGGAAACACGGAGGAGGGTTCCTCAGAGCCGCCCAGGCGCCTCTCAGCTGGGGCGGGGGGAACGCAGAGGAGGGGTCCCGACGGCCGCTTTCCCGAACTCCTCCTCCGCAGTTCTGTCTTGACGGCGGTTCCCGGGAATCAGCGCCGCAACTGCCATTCTCTCCCCCCGGCCCCGTTTCCCTCAGCCCCCGCTGTCTCCGCCCCCTCCTCCCACTCCTTCCTCCCGCCCCCTCCCCGCCCAGCCGCGCCTCGCCCCGCCCCGGAGCGCCGCCCGCGTGCCTTGCGTCATGGCGTCACGCCCACCCCGGCCCGTCGCTGGACGCGCGGGGACGCGGGCGTTCGCTGTCGCACGTTCTCCCGGTTAATCTCACGGGAGCGTCCCGCTGCGGCTAGGGTGGCCGGGAGTGTGGCGCCCCCGCCACCTCCTGCTTGACCTCCGCCCGAGGCCGTCAGCGGCCCTTCCTGCCCCTCAGCCTGTAGGACTTCTCCCGGGCTGTGGGGCAGGTGTCTCAGGACGAGGGGGTGGGAGGTGCCTAGAAGCCGCTCTCGAGGTGTAGGGAGGTGATGGGCTTGGAGACCTCCCGGTTTTCGGGGTTCCGCACGCCGTTATTCAGTCCTTTTGTTTTCTCGCGGTTCACCTGCTAGAGTGGCAAATCCCAGGGAGAGCAGGGAGGGGGTGCTGCAGCGAGCTGCTTCGCTCTGCTGGAGGAAACGTCTTCTCAGAGTCCGGCCCCCCCCCCCCCCCCCATCACCTTCTTTTAATAGAGCGCAGGCACTGCTAAAAGCAGCGCTTTTTAGCCACAATTTAACACCCTGTGTGAGAGTTCGGAGAATATATACCACTTGCCTCTTTTTTTTTTTTTTTTCCCACCTCTTTGTACTCACGAAGTCGCTTAAGTATTCAGAATCCATATTTCAGTCCTGTTTGATACCTTCTAAGTGACTTTAATCCACTTTTTCTGTCCATCCCGTCCTAAAAGCCAGTCATACCCTCTTTGAATTTTTTAACCTCCACATGACTGGTTATCAGTTCTTCTTAGTTGAATAAACATTCAGGCCTTTCCTTCCTAGCTGATTTCAAGATTCAGTCACTCTTTGGAATACTGAGAAATAGGGATGTGGTTCATGCTGGACAGTGTGTCTTTTTGCCATCTGTTACTTAACTAAATATATCACCCTATCAATCTTTGTTTCAGTGTGCCTAATTAGACACAAAGGAGCAGTCGTCTTTCAGAGCGTACTTGGTATCTTTGGTAACCCAGTAAATGTTTACCAATTACAAAACTAAGCAATCTAGGCAGTTTAGGTCTAAGTATCTTTGACCACAGATCTTGAAGTAATCATGGGTATGTTCGTTTTCATTTATCCGATGTTTTAAAGCTGTTATATATTCCTTTCAGTGCTATTTGAAGGCTGCCAGCAATTTATTAAGTGGAGTACTTTAAGCCTATAGGTAGTACAAGAAAAGTAAGTTAAATGGATTTATAGAATTGAAACCGCGGTGTCTCAGGGTCTCCGAAGCGCTCTGGTGCTGTATAGTTCTTTATGTCTCAGCGCAGAAAAGAATTGAGAGGCAAAGTGATAGACAAGTGATTTATTAGAATAGAAAACCAATGAGGTTTAGAAGTGGCACATGAGAAATGCTGTGCCCTGAGAACTTACTGGGCTACTTTTCATAATCAAAGGAAAACTGGGGAGGAGAAGAGCTTCTTTGTCTTTCTTGAGTAGATGCTGTGCTTCCATCATCATCAACTCCTCCTTGTTATTCGGGAGAGTTTTCTTATCCCTACATGATCAAGCTAGGTCCACAATTACTGTTTTTATGTTTATAGAGAACATGTCCCGGGAATCATTAACTTACTGTGCTCACTGGGCAGTATGTGGGTCTCATGCCACCATTGTTTGGTTGTTTGGATGCCTATCTAGTGTTTCTGCTGCATGGTTTTGTTGCTAAGCAAGCCTGCTTGGTTTTGTGGTTCAGCAAACCTGCTTTCTTGAGTAATCATTAACTTACAAGGGTTTCCCATATTTTTTCTACTTATAGTCCCCTAAGTGGGATTAACCATTTAATCACCTACTTTGTCCTTTTACTCTGTCCCTGTCAGAATGGTACCCACACATTATATAATTCTTGTAGTTATGTCAACATATTGAACAACATTTCAGAACAGATGGGGCATTGGCTTGGAAGGGAGTTTTGAGTATAGAGGTTCTGCAGAGTGGGAATGGTCTTGTGTTCTAATTGTCATAGTTTCCGGAGATGCCTTTTCCTACATTTCTTGCTGTTTAGTTGCTCAGTCTCCGACTTTTACGATATCATGGACTGTAGCCTGCCAGGCTCCTCTGTCCATGGGATTTGCTGGGCAAGATTATTAGAGTGGGTTGCCATTTCTTCCTCTGGGGATCTTCCCAACCCAGGGAGCAAACCCGTGTCTCCTGCATCTTCTGCACTGCAGGTGGATTCTTTATTGCTGAGCCACCAGGGAAGCCCTTTTCTTCACTAGGAAAGTGTAAATGTTTTAAACAATCTATTGAAAAGCTCCACTCAAATCCCCCGAAGCAGTTCAAATTTAGCCTGTGCAAGACATAATTTGTTATCTTTTTCTCAAAACTTGCCTCTATCTTTTACCCAGGACCGTGCCAGAAATCTAGGATTCTTCTAGGCACCCTCTTTTTGATCAGTTGCAATTCATAATTAACCACCAAGTCCTGCTTATTGTGTGTTCTAAACAGCCCTGAACTCACACTCTCTTCTATATCCCCTTTCTGCATTTGGAGCAGTGGTTTCAACTTTGGCTGCATGTTAGAATCTCCTGCAGAGTTTTTAAAAATCCTGATGTCCAGGATGCATCTACCAATTAAATCGGGAGTACTGAGGATGTCAGTAGTTTTTAAAACTCTCCAGGTGATTCCAATGAGGAACCAAGATTGAAATCCAGTGCTAGGGCTTCATAATTTCTCACTGGATTACTAAAGAAGTGTAATAATTAATTTTTGGCATTCTCCCTTCTTTACCTACTCTCTTCCAATTCATTCAGTATTAATTCAGTAAATACTTCCTGGGTGCCTAGTATATCATGCAGAGGGTTTTGCTATTATAGAAAGTAGGACTATAGCAATGAAAAAGGTCTTGTATCTGTTCTCATGGAACACATATTCTGGGGGCAGATTTGGGGAAGGTAGAATAAATAACAAAAAAGACATAAAAGGAAATAAATTTACCTAATGTAGAAACCAGGGAGCTTGTTACTTCAGTTTGGGATATCAAACTAAAGTCCACTCCTCCGACATTTGAGCTGGTTTCTACAAGATAAGGAGGAAAACAAGGGGTGGGGAAGGCAGAACAGCAGATGCAAAGCTTCTAGCAAGACAAACTTGCCAAGTTCAAGGCAACTAGAGGCTTAAGCAGGCTTCCCTGGTGACTCAGACAATATAGAATCCTCCCGCAATGCAGGAGATGTGGGTTCGATCCCTGGGTCAGGAAGATCCCCTACAGAAGGGAATGACTGGCTACCAACTCCAGTATTCTTGCCTGGAGAATCCCATGGACACAGGAGCCTGGCGGGCTATGGACCATGGGGTCGCAAAGAGTCGGACACAACTAAGAGACTAACATACCCACACACAGAGGCTAAAGTATAGTGAGAGGGAATAGGATGTAGGTTTAGAGAAGCAAGAAGGAGTCAGATTATTAAGACCTTTTAAGGTCATTATAAGAATTCTAAATAGTTGGGGCAGTGTGTGATGAAAAACAATAGATTAAGTGGAGTGACCCCCAATTTACCTTTGGAAAAGATCACTGTCCTTGTTTTTGTGGATCAGATTATAACAGAGCTAGAGTGGAAACAGGGAGAGCTCTTAGGAAGCTACTACTAGAATTTAGGAAAGAAGTCATAGTTCTTTGGACCAAGGTGGAGACAAAAAAGGATGGTTTTGGTATTTGTTTTAGAGGAAGAATTGGTAAGACTTGCTTGGAATGGAGTAAAAGTAGGGTATGAGAGAGAGCAGTGAGGTAACAATAACAACTACTCTATATTGAATACATATTACATGACAGGCACTGTTTTAAGTGTTTTATAAGTATTAGGCCATTTAATTACAAGAGTCCCAAAAGGTAGGTGCTATTAATATACCATTAACAAATGAGGATCTAAGGCTTAAGAGGTTAAGTCATTAGCACAAAGTTACATAGCTGATAAATGGCGGAGCTGAAATTTGGACCATGCAGGCTGTCCAGCTCCAGAGCTCCTAACCTTCCCCAACCTCTATGCCAGCCCCCTCCATTGGTGACACAAAGTGAAAATTTCTTTAGCCACACAAAGCTGCTCGTACAAAACCTTTCTCCTTTCTCCCTTGGCTCCTTCTCTGTCTCTCTGACACTTGAGCATCTACTTTTCTCTGCACTTGCTATCTATTCTGCCTAGAACACCCCCTCCCTTCTCTCCATCTGGCACAAGATATCAACCATCACTGGTCCTTACAGGCTAAGCTAAGCACATCTTCTCTGGCTCCACAGCAACCCTTACATCTATAACTTTCTGTGTAAAGCACTCATTATTATTTGTAGGTCTTTTCCACTAAACTCTGAAGTCAGGTCTTTTCCACTGAACTCTGAAGTCAGGAAGTAGCTTATTTCCTGACACATAAGGAAGAGAGGAAGGAAGCAATCAAGGATGCCTAGCCATGCACACATGGCATGCCTTCCCTGGGCAGTGGAAGATACAAACACGGTTAAAGCATTGTCCCTGCTTTCGGGAAGCTTGTAAACTTGGTAAGGAAACAGACACATAGAAAATCGCTCTTAATACAAGGACCCAAAGAGTGATAAAAGTATGTAGGAGCACTGGACAGGACATTGGAGGGAAGAAGCTCAGCTTTAGCATCGTTTTCCTGGGGAAAAAAATGCAACCAGGAAGGGGATCCTGGGCGCTTTATTCCCCATCGTCATTTAATATGGCTTGGGGAGGCAGTCTTGGGACCTCACCCAGGAAGACTTGGAGAGTCTTAGTTGACACAGTTGATTCACTGGAATGTGCCACTTCCTGCCTCCTCACTCTCGCCTGTCCTTTTGTGAATACATATATTGATTCCCAAATTGGTTCAGTTTCTTCCTGGTAGGGTCACAGAAATGTCTTCTTAGACAGTTCCCTTCTTTTATTCATCAATGAGGTTTTAGAACCTTGGTTCTAGCTGCTTACCGAACGTCTGTGACCCACCATGTGGGGCCCAGTGTCTAAGGCTGTGAAGAGAGTGCCAGGAACATAGACCACACTGTGCACACTGCCCTGTAGATGTGCTTCACAGCGGCCCTGCTAACGTACCCACCATCAAACGGTGAAAATAGTACCTACTCCACTATGCTGTTCTCTAAGAGTCCCTTGGACTGCAAGGAGATCCAGCCAGTCCATCCTAAAGGAAATCAGTCCTGAATATTCATTGGAAGGACTCATGCTGAAGCTGAAACTCCAATACTTTAGCCACCTGATGTGAAGAACTGACTCCTTGGAAAGCACCCTGATGCTGGGAAAGATTGAAGGCGGGAGGAGAAGGGGACGACAGAGGATGAGATGGTTGGATGGCATCACCAACTTGATGGACATGAGTTTGAGTAAACTCCGGGAGTTGGTGACGGACAGGGAGGCCTGGCGTGTTGCAGTCCATGGGATCACAAAGAGTCAGACATGACTGAGTGACTGAACCGAACTGAACTGAACTGAACCCCACTGTGTTGTTCTCAGGATTAAATGAGTAAATGCAGATACAGTACTTGGGCTTGGCACACGTAAATCATCAGTAAGTGTTAGCTTCTATTACCAGGTAAGGGGAAACTCACTAGAGTGGGAGATATTCCAGTTACGATTTTAAAACTGAGGTCATCTGTGTCCCAGGTTGGGTGGTTCTCTTAATTGTTAGGACCATATAGAGAATCCAGAAAGAGAGGGCCTTTTCTCTTCCAAGCTGAGAACCTAGGCCTCTCACTGGGAAAGTCCTTCAGGTGGCTGAAGGCTGAGTGGTTGTGATCCACCTGTCCCACTGCTCTGCCTCTTACGCCTGACCTTGCACAGGGGAACTGGCACTGTATTGTCCCCAGATCCCACCCAAGATACCCTTCCTTGTGGGAAGGCTAGACTCCCCAAAGGACTGTTCAGTGTTTCTGTGGTGGTATTTCTCAAAGTCTCTGATGGTCAGAACCATCATTGCTAGAATCATCTGGGATGCTTACTAAGCTAGATTCCTGGGGGGTCCTGGAATCTACTTCTTAACAAGCTCCCCAGATAATTCATATCACATGTTTGAGAACTGTAGCTTACATGCTTCAGCCATCATGACAACCTTCCAACTTCAAGCAGTTTTCTTCTGTTAGATCTCTTGTTGGGCCCTTCAGAAAGGACTGTATCTCTTTCCTTTTCGTGGTATCTATTCAGTTACCTGAAACCTGATTCATTCTCCCTCCTACCCATTATCCAAATATGCCATTTCCTTTAACCTTTACTTGTTGGAGACTAAATTCTCAGGTCACCATCAACCATTGCTTACTTCAGTCTTTCTTGATTATCTTCCCCTTTTGGCTGACTCCTAAGCAAGCTGACTGCGTGCTGGTGACCTGGACCATAATCCCTGAGTCCTCTATGACTCGAGCTGGTTAGACTTCTTATTGGACAGAATTAGTTTGGCTGACTAGGTCCATAGTGGTGGGCTGCAATGGGAGCAGGATGTCAGTGGATGATAGACGAGGACTTAGTGTAACTGTATATCCCAGTTGGCTCAGGACACTCCTGGCTGCTACCTGTGTGTGAGCTTAATTAATAGCACCACCTTTCACTCTTAAAGGGTTCTGGGTTAGGCAATGAATTATACGGTCATCTTGGTGATAAGCCTCATGTCAAGACCATCGGTTGCATTGCTATAGCCCCTGAATTGTGCCTAGACTACCAGCTTCCTACCTTCCCATCCTCCAGTCCCATGCCATAGTTCCTTTTCTTCCCTCCAATTACTTAATGAGCTTACTTTGGTATCATGCTTTGGGCCTACATTAAGGGATTTATAAGAAAGCACCATGAAATTTGTTGCTGTATTTACACTTACTGACAATCTCTGGAAAATGTTTTTCTTTAGTTTTAGCACCTGGTATAGTCATGTTTCCCTTGTTTATTATACCCATTTGTTATGTCTTCTGGATATCCAGTTGTGGAACTGAAAGTATTTTGCTTGGCTGTGAGGAAGCTTGGAGCCATGTATGTGGCATCCTTCCAGTCTGTGTTTGAACAGGATACACTTTACATACTTAACTCACTTCTGATTTAAATCCTCTGTTTCCACTTCTTCACTGAATTTGGATCTAATTTTTCTGGTGTTATGTGTACCTGTAACCCAGCTTTTATCCTTTTTGAAACAAGGCAGGTATAAAAAGAAAAAATGTGTATGAACATATGCCCACAAACTGGTACTGATTGCTAGTTATATAACTGGAAGGAATTATTTGCAAATGTACACCAAGAATGTTTTTCTCACTTACAAAATATAATGTTAACAAGTGAATGGCACTTTAAGTAATGTTGAGTATAGCATTCTTCAACTACATTATTATCTAGAAAGTGAAAAGATACCAAACAAAAGCAAACAAGAGACTAGATTAGTTTTCAAGCTGAAATATTTTTAGCTATGACCCAGAACCTTATACCAAATAATGTAATGAAGAACTCTCACTGAGGAAACCATGTGGCCTAATTAGACAGCAATCAGGAGTGTTTACCTGCACAGTGAAACCCTGCGCTCTGAGAGATGAAGAAAGGCAGAGGAAGAGGGGAGCTCAGGAAATCAGATCTGGGGATGTACAGTCCAGGTAATAATGACGACCATAAGGAGGAGTCTGTGATCAGAAGCATGTGGCTTATAACAGGCCCCAGACAACTGTTCTTTTTGTTGGCCTTGATAATATTGCAGGGGTCTTGGGGGCTGGCTCTTTGTGGTTTGCAGCTAATATAAAACCACATAAAGAAATTCACCTTAATGAAATGACTGAAGAATGTGTTTTATAACTAGTTTAGTTTAGAGGTTGCGCTGAATTGATATGACTCAAAGCTAGCTGTTCTATGGATGGTATACTGAGTCACTTTTGAATAAACTGGGCATCTAGTTAAATCTGCTTCTGAAAAATGTGTTACGGAGGTAGTGTTCTATATGGTGATCCCTGCCTTTTTCCAGCGTGAATATACCTATTTATGTTTTTTAAGATGAGATTTTTGAATTTTTAAAAATTGGAGTATAATTGCCTTACAGGGTTGTGTTAGTTTCTGCTGCGCAACAACAGCTATATGTATACATATATCCCCTCCCTCTTGAGTGTTCCTCCTGCCCCTAACCTACCCATCTAGGTAATGACAGAGCACTGAGCTGAGCTCCCTGTGTCATACAGCAGCATCACACTAGCTATCTATCTGCTGGAATTATTTTTAAAATACAAAGAATTTTCAGAAAATAAGGTAACAAACTCATGTAGCTCCTGATAGAACAAATGTTACCATTTCCTCACATTTGTATCATTTTCTAAAGCAAAAGGAATGAGACACTATAGAGTTGAACTCTACTTTGTACCAAACCCTCACCCAAGGTAACTGTTATCCTGAAAGTTCTACTTTTCTGGTTCACATTCTTTATCCTTTTACTACAAAAATGCTTACTTCCAAATAACCTATTTTGGTTTTTTCTTCCAAATGTCAGTTTTACTAAACAGATTTTTAACATAAATGGTATGTAAATTCATATCATTCTATAGCCTTTCTTTTCCTAAACAACATTGTTTTTAAGATCTATCCATGTTAATACATGAAAATCTGGTTTATTCATTTTAACTGCTATATAAATGAGCATTCTAATACATATCTCTTTTTGCATGTGTGCAAGAGTTTCTCTGGGGTATATTAAGTATAAGCAGAATTACTGAAGATGCTTTTTTAAAAGTTTGAAAGTACTGTAACTCATCTTGTGGCCCCCGCCTCCATTTTGATTATACTTGTTGGTATTAATGGGTGAAAAAATACACATGTGCACTTGGATTCTCAGAGTCCTTCCAGCAAAAGGTCTAAAATTACTAGTACAGGCAGATAAATGCTCATGATCAAGGTTCCATTATATCTGTTTCCTCATTTCATAAACAGGGCAATGAATATCTCCTTAGAGTTTCTGGGAGCATTAAATGAAATAATAAATATAGAGTATTTAGCACTGTGCCTGGCACTTACTAATAGCTCAGTAAATATTCAGTTCAGTCACTCAGTCATGTCCGACTCTTTGCGATCCCATGGACTGCAGCACACCAGGCCTCCCTGTCCATCACCAACTCCTGGAGCTTACTCAAACTCAGGTCCATTTAGTCGGTGATGCCATCCAACCATCCCATCATCTGTCGTCCCCTTCTCCTCCCACCTTCAATCTTTCCCAGCATCAGGGTTTTTTCCAGTGAGTCAGTTCTTCGCATCAGGTGGCCAAAGTATTGGAGTTTCAGCTTCAGCATGAGTCCTTCCAATGAATATTCAGGACTGATTTCCTTAAGGATGGACTGGTTAGATTTCCTTGTAGTCCAAGGGTCTTCTTCAACACCACAGTTCAAAAGCATCAATTCTTTGGCGCTCAGCTTTCTTTATAGTCTTATTTATAGTCTTTATAGTATTATTAATTATTTTAAGATGAGTGGATATTGGATTCAGTGGCTTTTATTTGAAGATAGTCTTTGTCACAGTCAAGTAGATTTGTAAGGAAGAAAGAAAATTTTATTCCTCCCTGTAACACCATTTGGGGAAGTTTTAAGTTTTTCTTTTCCTTTCAAATTGGGCTTAGTATTTTTGGCAGAAAGTAAGAAGATACCAAACATTTATGCAGGGAGAAAGCACCGGGGAGAGGAAACCAAGGCTGAACTCAGCTTCGCTGGGAGTGGACAGCTGTTTTGCAGGTGCCGTCTCGCACCCTTTTCTGCCATCCATGCTGCTCAGTGGGATTGTCACTGCAGCTCCACGTATGCTCGCCAGGAAACTCGTCAGCAATTACCAAAAACAATTCTGCTTCTGGTATGGTTCCAATTTTAAAAATCCCATCCACCTTTGCCAGGGGAATCCCATCAGAAATATGTTAGCAGAGGACATATTTAAACAGTTATTTCCTAGCAAATGTGGCTAGACTCCAAAATGGCTAATTGAAAATCTATGTGATGTAAAAAGATGGAAAAGAGATGACATGTCATACCTTGAAGGCATCAACTGATATTTAGGGCTAAAGGGGAGAATTAAACTTTGTTAACTTGCTGAAATTCATACTTGGGAGTTTGCAAAAAAATAAAATAATAATCACAAGTTTGGAGCTAAAGAGACTGTGCCAAGCCAGCATTCCTGTCAATGATCAAAGAGAATAAGATTTTAAACTAGTTGGATAACTAAGCAAGGGAGAAAAATATCTGTAGTCTCAGGGCCAGAGATCTGTATTCAATTTCAAACTGTTTCTAAGGGGTTTTATATCCTGTGATAAAAGCAAAAATTTTAAACAATATATCTCAAGGACGTGAAGGGAAAACAATTGCTACAGTGCTGTGATTTTGAGATGGCTTTGTTCAAATAAAAATTGTCACACACTAAAGTTGTATTATAATTTGCTTTTTACCAAGAACATGAGGGAGCCCAATACAGATTTTGTACAATGTTGGTTCCACACTTCACACAAGCTCTTTTAAATGATCTTCTCTGTGATTCAGCATTGACTAGAAGAGAAATAATTTCATAGCAAGCACTTTGGAATTTAGAAAGAATACTCGAGACATACTATTTTTGGAAGTATAAATTTGCAGTACCATCAAATTTAAGGACTTGTATGACTAAAGTAGATGATCAATTGCAAAGAGGTATTTATTTTGTCTCCATCTTAATATTTACTGATTTATAGACCCAACAGAAAAACAAGTGTAGAGTTTTTGTTTTCCTTTTAAATGAACAATGGATTCCCTTGAAACATTACATTTTTAAGACTTAGGAAATCTGGAGGAGAATGGAAGTTCCTTTCATTCTCTTCTCCCACCTCACTCCTATCTAACAATGAGTCATTGTTTCTTTTAATTAGGCTTCTAATGTACCTTTGCATTGATATTCCATAAGTGAAGAATTTTCAACCTGAGATTCCTAAGTATATGAGTATATATATTTGAAAAAAAAAAAAAGAGAGAGACATGAACAAAATTGAAAACAAACAAAATTAAAAGAAACATAACATTTCAAGGAAGAGATGATAAAATTAATTCCAAAGATTCATCTTTTAAATAGAAAGTCCTAGAAAGGAAAATATGTTTGATACTGAAGGCAGAGAAATTAAACAGCTGATGGGTTTGAGCAAAGGGTTTGATTCTGGGGCCTTCCAAAGAGGCAAATACACAGTAATTTTGGATTTTTACTTTCTATATGGTACCTGACAATTTGTCCCTCTGATCAGTCTTTGATCCTGGTGAAATAGTATCATTTCTAAGCCTTTTCCTTTTAGTAAGTGGGCTCTGAACAAAATGCCTATACCTAGAAATTTTGTTCCGGTACTCTGCCCTCAGTAGCTTCACACATCCAGCCTGTCCCTTGGGTCTTCAACTTCAGTATTTACTTGCTCTTGGTCCCATCCTACCACACAGAAGATAGAACAGAACTCAGTGAACTGACAGATTTTCCAATTACAGCTGTCAACCACAATATTGCAGAAAATATCTCAGAAGGTTTATGATGGAATGTTTATATGTGGAACCAGTCACCTCAGAGTGGGACTTGAACCCACGTGCCAGACTCAAATCCAGTCAAAACCCACAGCCTTCTAACTGAGATCACACACCTCCTTTCAGGACTTAATGAAGCTCAGGTTCTTGATGTCTTGTCTCAGAAAGAATTCAGTGAGAGACAAAGTGACAGGTAAGAAGTGGATTTATTTAGAGAGAAACACACTCCACCGACAGGATGTAGACCATCTCAGAAGATGAGAGTGGCCTCGAAATGTGGTATAGTTAGCTTTTATGGGCTGGGTAACTTCATAGGCTGATGAGTGAGAGAATTATTCCAACTATTTTGGGGGAGGGGTGGAGATGTCCAGGAATTGGGCCACCGCCCACTTTTTTGTCTTTGATGGTTAGCCTTGGAACTGTCATGGTGCCTGTGGGTGTGTCGTTTAGCTTGCTGATGTGTTACTGAGGCTCAAGGTCTGGTATAAGTTGACTTGTCTGCCATCTTGGACTCATTTGATCCTAAATCAGTTTATGTCATGTCCTCAAGCTATGTCATTCTTTCAAAGGTGCCCTGCCCCCTTCCCTACTGTTTGTATTGTTTGTATTATTAAATACAATATTCTATAAAATATTGTTTAATATTTGTATTATTAAACACACATCCAAATTTTATGTACATTGATAGACACATGAAATATGAATAGCTCATAATTTTAATAGGCATAACAGATGCCAATGATGCCCTCCTTTCTCACCTCCCTTTTTTATTCATTTACTTTAACAAACTGGGCTACAAGAATTTGGGCTATATGACACAATTCTTCTCTGAATATTCACAGGATTTAAAGTAAAAGTTTGAGTTGGACCCTTAACCTGTTACAAAGCTATATGTTATGAAGAGTCTCTTTGCCTAAAGAATGCAGAAGTATTTGTAATCTCATGACCTTGGCAATCTATTGCTGCTTTCGGTCTCTCTGTCAGCCTTTGACCCCATTTCCAGCCTGGCCTTCAGAGCCTTCACACACACACTGGGTCCTCTTATCCTCTCTCCATTTCACTCTCTTGGTCACACCAGTTCCTGTCTGCTTTTCTGTTCTTGCTTCTGAACTTCAGAGAAATGCAGATTCGATTCAAATGCATACCACCCAACCTCAGATTAGCAACCCCTTTATTCATTTTTGGTTGATTCCTAACATAACTTTTCCCAGCATGCCCCACTCTTCTAACTGCCTAATGTCCACACTCTTTTATTCATTTTATTCAACGAAAGCTAACTGAGACTCAGTAATGTGCCATTCACTGTGCTAAGCAGCAGGCAATACAGGAGGGAGCAGAGCAGATTTTAGTCTAGGGAGGGGAAAAGGTAGCTTCCCGCCCTCCTTGCTCTACTGCAAACATCCAGGCCTTGAGGGAACCATTAACCCTCTCACCTTCCCCTTCTCTGTGCTCTCTCTCTCTGCCTCTTAGTCAAGTCTTTTTTACCTTCCCTCCTCTCTCAGGAAGAGAGCCAGTCTACATCCTTTCCCATGAATTCTTGATTTTATTCCCTTCTTCCCTCATCCAAGACCTTACTCTCTGTCATTCTCAATTGTTTTTACTCTGAAATAAATGATATTTCTCTTAAATCCTTTAAACAGTCTGTATTAAACACAAAGCTGTACTTTGGTGAAAAAAATACTGACTACTTTTGCTAATATCTTCAAACTCAGGGTTGGCAGAGTTTCTCTGAATGCTATCTCGTGTTTTACTTTTTTCTTCTGAAACTTGTGTTCTGTCCCAAGATAATCAGCATAGGAGCCGGGGGACTGACATTCTTGGATCTGGTCGAGTTTCTGGTGAAGAGTTCCTCAGCAGATATGTCAGTGCTACTTCTTGTTAAATGATTCTGTTTGGATTCTCTTCCAGGTACTTTCTACTTCATCCTGAAAAAGTCCCACACATCAGAGCTTGGTTTTTCTGTTTTTTCAGTCTCATCTTAGACTGGCTAGCAAATCTAAAGAAAAAATATTTTAATTTTGTGATCTACTAATTTTGGATTGGTAAGGAAGATTGTTTCAGTATCTAGGAATTAGAAAATTTCCTGTTAGCTTTAGTAATTACTGCTTCTACACTATTTACTGCGCTGATTGATGAAAACCTCTCTCCTGTAGATGATGTCATCCATTAGTACTTTAGTGTGGTCATAACCTGGAAAATCCTGAGTGTATGGTCCCTCAATTCCAGGGCCTTATTTTTCAGAAAGGTGTTAAAAACTTCCCCTTAGGAAAACATCTGGTTCCCCTTCTAAAAATAATACGACAAAGGCATCACACAAAACAAGTTTAGAAAGGTGATGAGAGCATCACTGATGGTTTTGCTTTACCATTGCTCTTCAAGCCAGCATTTCTTCTTCAGGGACACAGAATATGTGAGCCAGAAGCACAAATATATCTTCTCTTTATTGCTGTTGATACAATCTGACAATGAGCTATTATAGACACCTGTGGGAAAACGGAAATAAATCCCAGCAAACAGGTAGGCCCTTCAAATGTCTTTAGTGTGGGTCCTACACTGTAGTGAGAGTCTGAGACCTCAGACCTTCTTCTTTAAGGGTGACTGCGTTGGGTCTTGAATGCATGCATTACAAGAGACAGGATGAAAGGGCAGCTGTTATCTAGTCCTGACACAAGGTGCCTTCTCTTCTTTGGGTCAGAGAAGAAACTCCATTTTGTGACCACACCCTCAGTGTCACATTTTTTTTAGTTATCATATTTGGCACTTTCCCAGAGGCTCAAGTACTTAACATCTCCTGGTGCAGAAGCAGGCTCAAGCTGTTAGAAGGGCGAAATTGGGGCTAAGAGAGCGGTGAAGTGTGAAAGGCGCTCAGTAGTGTCTGACTCTTTGCAATCCCATGAACGATACATGGATACAGTCCATGGAATTCTCCAGGCAAGAATACTGGAGTGGGTAGCCTTTCTCTTCTCCAGGGGATCTTTCCGACCCAGGAATTGAACCCAGGTCTCTCACATTGCAAGTGGATTCTTTACCAGCTGAGTGAGAAAGCAGTGGAGGTGAATTAAAGCAGATGAGCTAGCCTCCATCCGGGAGAGGTCAGCGGTCAAAATCTTCAAGTCTTAGGGACAAGGTTAATGTTAGATCACTTTGGAGTGTCTGCATGCAAAGGGTCTATACCGGGGCACCTGGCGTGATGTATAGGAGAAAGTTTCTAGATATTAGCATCTTAAGACAATAAGTGGTGTGCAAATATTAGATCAAGGAGGCCTTTCCAAATTCTGGAGCAGATGTATTTCTCCTTGAAAAGAGTCTTCTATGAACCAGATGAGGGATTCAAAAGGGAATCAGGAGGGCTTTAGTTCCAGTAAGGATTGGGGTGAGGCCAGGGAGCATCTAGGAATCAGGAATCAAAGGCTCCTTAGACAGTTTGGCTCTGGGGTAATGGTTAGTTAGGGCTCTGAGAATTCTGCTTTAAAGCACAGGCCAGATGTGAATAATTATAAATCCTTCTGGAGCTGACCTAGATGCTACTGTTTCATTGGCCATGTGGGACAGAGGGTCAGCTTACTGGGACCAGTGTCTGCTCATCTAGAACAGCTGGCACAAAGCTGGCAGTGACTGACCTGAAACACAGGTCAAAGCTCATCATCTGATACACACACACACACACACACACGCTATGAGTTAAAAAGGCTGCCCACTTATTAATGATGTAACATATAACCAAAGCATCAGCAAAGAATAAAAGCCAGATTATTTAGGAATCAAGTATGAGAGTTGACCCCTGAATAAGCCAAAAGACCAGTTGGGTGAATGGAATGCCAGAGGGTTCTTCTATTGCAGCAAGATCTATAGGCCTCATACCATCTGGTTATAAAGTATCGCATTTTGGCAGGGAAATAACAGGATGGAGTCTAAAGAAACAACAAGAGATTGAAAAGAAAAAATTAGGAAGCTCCATTCTTCTGGCTAAAAAAAAAAAAAAATACTGCTTGCATAGTTATAAAAGGCCTGACTTGGCAACCATTCATGAGAAAAAAGACCTGGGGATTTCATTTGTAACAAGCTCAAAATGGGTGAGTTTAAACAGTGTTGCGGGAAAAAAAAGCCAATGAAATCTTAGGTTGTATTAACAAAGTATAGTGTCCAGATAAAGAGAGGCAATAAAGATAAAGAGAGACACATATAAATCATCATGAATCCAGTGAAAGATAATTAGGCTGTAGAAAAAGCTGGAAACCATGTTGCCTGATATGTGGTCAAAAGAACTAGTTGTGCTTGGCTGAAAGAGAAAAGACTGGGGTAGGAATGTGTCTCCAATGATTAAAGGACTGTCCAGTGAAAAGAGTAGCCTTGAGGTTCATTAATCAGAGGGCAAACTGAAAACTAAATTTTAGCTCAAAGAAAAGCAGACACTTTAAAGAATCAAATCTGATGAAAACAAAATTGAATCCTTTCCACAATCATGAACCATCCATTATGAGTATGTTCAAGTAGAGTTCAAACGGTCTTGTAAGGAAGGGATCCTAATTTACATGTAGAAGCTCCCAGAAGAGAAGTAAGGGAGCTGCCTTGGGCAGCCTCCATGATCCTTCCCAGCCCTTGGAATCCATAATTAGTTCTCTACCATGAATACTTCCATCTGAACACTATCCCTTCCTATTTCTTCCAGAGTTTGCTCCCATAATTTCCCCCACCACATCTAGGATCTTGACTTTTCCCTCTCTCCAAAGATTTTTTCCAATTTTTATTTCTAAAGAATGGAACAATATTCATTTGATTTTTTTTTTTTTTTTTTTTTTTGCCTAGAGTTGGAATGGCCACCTGATGCGAAGAACTGATTCCTTGGAAAAGATCCTGATACTGGGAAAAATTAAAGGCAGAAGGAGAAGGGGACAACAGAGGATGAGTTGGTTGGATGGCATCACCCATGCGATGGACATGAGTTTGAGCAAGCTCCAGGAGTTGGTGAAGGACAGGGAAGCCTGGAATGCTGCAGTCCATGGGATCACAGAGTTGGACATGACTGAGCAACTGAACTTAACTGAAGAATGGAGTGCTATTATTGATTTTACTTATTTAGCATCTTTGTATTTGGAAACAGCATCCTGATTTCTTTGGAGGAGTTACCCCTCCCTCACTCTTAGTTCATAAGATTAGAGCGGTGTTAACCCTTTAGTTCAGTTCAGTTCAGTCACTCAGTCATGTCCAACTCTTTGCAACCCCACGGACTGCAGCACGCCAGGCTTCCCTGTCCATCACCAACTCTCGGAGCTTACTCAAACTCATGTCCATCGAGTTGGTGATGCCATCCAACCATCTCATCCTCTGTCATCCCCTTCTCCTCCCGCCTTCAATCTTTCCCAGCATCAGGGTCTTCTCCAATGAATCAGTTCTTTGCATCAGATGGCCAAAGTATTGGAGCTTCAGCTTCAGCATCAGTCCTTCCAATGAACATTCAGGACTGATTTCCTTTAGGACTGACTGGTTTGATCTCCTTAGGGGTGATCATATGACACTTGCCTGGTCTACTAGTATTTTGAACAGGATTATTTCAGGGATGGCTGAGTGATTCAAGCTGTCCAATAAATATCATTACTAAGATTTTTAGTAGAATTCTTAGGAACTACTAGGGCCACTTACTTGTTAATTATAAAATTGGAGCTGTCAGAAGCCAGCATGTGTCAAGAGTCTACAAGAGAATGAAGCCAGCACAGAAATGTAGGGGTGGGGTGGGGTGGGGGGAGGGGGAGTAGAGAACGAGAAAGAATATCCTGATGATATTGTCAAATCTCTGGACTTTCCAGTTACACAAGCCAATAAATTCCTGCTTTGGTTTACATCTCTGTTTCTTGAAGCCAAAGTAGTCTGAACAACATGTCTGGGCTTTCAGTTTCTTTCTGACTTCTCTCATTCATTCTTTTCCCTCCACTGCGCAGTGTCTAGGACCCATGGCAATCTGGCCCCACCCACCCCTCCAGCTTCCTCTCCTTAGCTTTGACCCTGCTATAGACAAGAGCACTGGTATGGAAGGGGCAGGCTGGCTTTGGGCCACTCCTTCTGAAGTCTAATTCCCTTGCAACATTTTTGCCAAGTTACCTTCTTTACACTCATAAATGCTTTTGTCTCTGAGTCTTTTTTTTACATGGATCTCTCTGATTCTGTCTATGGCTGCTTCAGTTTTCTATTCTTTAGAATCTTTTAGTCATCTAAGACACGTTTACAAAGCACCTACCATCTGGGCTAGATGGTGGTGATTCAACAGGGAAGTCAACATGGACAGCCACTCTGAACTTGGGCTTACCATCCAGAGAGACTAACAGTACAGCTTTATTCAGATCACAATCTGGAGAGAATCCAAGCAGCTGCCCTTTTGAACCTTGATTTTACAAAATGTACAAAACCCATCATCATCCTCTTAACAGTCACATTTTCCCATTGTAGATACAGACCATACAGTTCAAAAGGAACAAAAGGATAAAGGGAAAATTCTCGGCCTCTCTCAGTTCCTTCATTTGCATATACAAGCAAATGAACACCTATGCTCCTCACCCCTTTTACAGAGTGGTAGTCTTTGCATCTTACTTTTTTTAAACAGTATATCCTGGAGAAATGCTATATCAGTATCCACAAAGGCACATTGTTCTTTTTAATGGATGCATAATATTCAACTGTACAAATACATCATGTACATCATGTATTACCTCTTGATGAAAGTGAAAGAGGAGAGTGAAAAAGTTGGCTTAAAGCTCAACATTCAGAAAACTAGAATCATTGCATCTGGTCCCATCACTTCATGGCAAATAGATGGGGAAACAGTGGAAACAGTGTCAGACTTTATTTTGGGGGGCTCCAAAATCACTGCAGATGGTGATTGCAGCCATGAAATTAAAAGACACTCCTTGGAAGGAAAGTTATGACCAACCTAGATAGGATATTCAAAAGCAGAGACATTACTTTGCCAACAAAGGTCCGTCTAGTCAAGGCTATGGTTTTTCCAGTAGTCATGTATGGATGTGAGAGTTTGACTGTGAAGAAAGCCGAGTGCCGAAGAATTGATGCTATTGAACTGAGGTGTTGGAGAAGACTCTTGAGAGTCCCTTGGACGGCAAGGAGATCCAACCAGTCCATTCTAAAGGAGATCAGCCCTGGGTGTTCTTTGGAAGGAATGATGCTAAAGCTGAAACTCCAGTACTTTGGCCACCTCATGCAAAGAGTTGACTCATTGGAAAAGACTCTGATGCTGGGAGGGATTGGGGGCAGGAGGAGAAGGGGACGACAGAGGATGAGATGGCTGGATGGCATCACTGACTCGATGGACGTGAGTTTGAGTGAACTCCAGGAGTTGGAGATGGACAGGGAGGCCTGGTGTGCTGCGATTCATGGGGTCGCAAAGAGTTGGACACAACTGAGCGACTGAAATGAACTGAACTGAACTGAATTCCAAAAGTGGAATTGTTGGGTCAAAGGACATGTCTCTTTTCCACATTGAAATCTATTGTCCAATTATCCCCCAAAGTGATCACATAAATTAGCAGTATATTAACAGTGGAAGAGTGCCTGTTGTCTAATATCCTCCATGACAAAGTCTGTTTATTAAACATTTTGGCCTTTGCAAATCTAAGTGAAAATGCAATCTCATTTTCATTCTAACTTGCATATTTTATTGTCAGGAAAGCTGGGTATCAGTTTGTGTTTAAAATCCACTTGTATTTCCTTTTCTAGAGCCATTTGTCATGTCCTTGCCCATTCTTCTGTTAGTCTGTTGACCTATTGATTGGTATAAGCTCTTTGTATTTTTTGAAAGCAGACTGTTTTCTGCCATATGTTGGATTTTTTTTTCTAGTTTGTTATCTAATCTTTCATCTTGTTTATTTATTTATTTGCTTTCTCTTATTTATATTTGATCAACAACATTAAATCTTCACTCTTTTTCATCCTTAGGTATTTTGGTAATTCTAAAATTTGTTCCTTCTTACTATTTCTAGATGGGAAAAGAGAAGGGACAAGCCATTCATATAAGCAGTTAATAGGCACATAAAAAGTTCAACTTCACAAATTAAAAAATACAAGTTAGATTTCATTTTTTTTACTCTAGCAAATTAGGAAAGATAATTAGAGTAAAAAATAGCATTGCTCTACTTTGTTGGCAGGAGTGCAAATTAGTTCAATACTTGGAAAAGCAAATTCTCAGCAAGTAAAAAAAAATTTTTTTATTTTATTCATTAATGTCTTCTAGGAATTTGTCTTATGGATCTAACCAACAGGATGGACAGAATTATACATAGAGATATACTTCTACATAGCACTTTTTTAACAGGGGAAGAATTGAAAAAATAAAACAACTGAAATCTATTGCCCTACAGATAAATCACAGTACATCCACATTAACAGAGGCACCACAGCTACAATAATAAAAGTTTAAAGCTATTAATGATATAGAAAATTCTCACACATATTAAAGATGGGATACAAAATTGCTTAGACAGTGAGATCACAACCCCATAAAAGTATATGAAAAACTGGAAAGAAATGCCAGAGACGTTGTTACTTGTGTTTAGAGAGATTATGCATTTTTTCTTGTTACTTTTCTGTGATTTCTCAAATTATATAATGTGCATGTATTATATAATCTGACAAAGGTCAAAATAAGCACACACTGTAAAGCTATTATTAGGATTTACTCTTCATCAGTTTCTGTTATGGCCAATAGGCCTTCTGTTTTTGTTTTTTTATTTTTAATTTCCCACATTAGGATTACTGTAACCATCAATATTACTTAGTCTTGCTATCTCTGGTCTCCTCCAATATTCTGTCTGATTACTCAAAAACATTGCCTATCATTACTGAAGACCCCATTCCTGTTGGGACCGCATTCCTATTGCATAACATTTAAATTCCTCAGCCTAGTACACCAGCCCTCCATAATTCGGCCTCACTCAGCTTGAGTCATCCAAGTGTATTTCCTACTACTCCCCAGGATATCCTGCACCCTCAATACAGTGGTCTCGTCACTGTTTGTGTTACCTCATGCCCTTTCTTTGACTTGTTCCTTCTGTTCTCTGTTCTGGTAACTGCCTTCCCCAGGCTCCCTTTATGCCAAGGTCTTATTCATTCTCAGGAGGTTTTTTTCTCCTCCACGTTGACCTTCCCCTCAACCTTGGCTGAACTCTCAGAGCATGTCCCTTCAATCACAGCCACAAAGTATTTAATGCCTTGCAGTTCTGTGACTATTTCTTTCTTTCACTGGCTGCACAGGGTCTCAGTTGCGGCACACGAATCTTCGATCTTCATTGTGGCATGAGGGATCTTTAAGTGTGAACTCTTAGTTGCAGCATGTGGGATCCAATTCCCCAATCAGGGATCAAACCCATGCCCCCTGAATAGGAAGCATGGAGTCTTAGCCACTGGACTAACAGGGAAGTCCCTTGACCATTTCTTGAGTTCTAATATTGACTTCCCAGCTGTGTCGAAAGCTCTGTGAAGACAGTCAGTGCAAATCACAATTTTCTTGCCTGCTTTCCCTTTGTTTCCACACAGTGCTCAGCAGAGGGTTAAGGCCCGGCCAACTCCTGAGGAGGCTGCAATGATGAGCAGGTCCCTGGGCAATGTTTTTCCTCCTTTCCTCTGTTCTTGCCCAGAAGGCTGTCTTCTGAGGAGGGCTTACCCAATGGCAGAAGCCAATCAGAAGAAGTCCTAGAGGATAAGATGGTTGGATGACATCACCGACTTGATGGACATGAGATTGAGCAAGCTCTGGGAGTTGGTGATGGACAGGGAAGACTGGCGTGCTGCAGTCCATGGGGTTGCAAAGAGTCAGACACGACTGAGTGACTGAACTGAACTGAACTGGTGGGGTTCCAACCCTGGCTACGCTTTAGAAGTATTTGAGGAGCTTTAAAAATATGGCTGAGTAGGGCTTCCTGGTGGTACAGTGGATAAGAGTCCCCCTGGCAATGCAGGGGACATGGGTTCAATCCCTGGTCTGGGAAGATTCTGCAAGCTGTGGAACAACTAAGTCCTGCACTGCAACTACTGAACTCTGAGTGCTCCAGGGTGCATGTTCTGCAACAAAAGACACCACTGCAATGAGGAGCCCATGCCCCACAAAGAACAGTAGCTTCCACTCGCTGCAACTAGAGAAGGCCTGCACAGAGCAAGGAATAAATAAATTCCAGTGCAGCCAAAAATAAATAAGTAAAAAAACAAATATGGCTGCTTTCCCTCTTCCATCCCCACCCCCAGCCCTGAGGATTAGAATTTAATTGGTCTAAGGTGGGACTAGCATTGATTTCTTTTCTAAAGCTCTCATGGTTGTGTTGAGTTCTACTTCTTTCAGGCCTCAGTCCTTTTGGCGTGCACCCATTCCAGCACTTTCCTGTCTTATTTCCAGGCAGGAAGTCATCCTAGAACTGGCCAGAGACTCCAAAGAGATTGACTTTGGATAAAGCCTTTGGCATCAGCGCTAGCCTTTGTTGTTTTTCAAAGGTGTTTACTTTCAAATTGACAGCTGTCTGACTGGAGCCTGCTCTTAAGGGTGCCTTGCCTGGGTTGCCTTTCCATCTAGGCACCAAGATAAGCTAATAGTGCTAGTCTGGATAGCAGACCAGCAATAGGGTTAAAATAAGCTCAGAACCACCCCCCTTCCAAAAAAAAAAAAAAAAAACCACTGTTGTTATAGAGTATAGCAAGTCAATTGAAGCAGTTTGTTTCGTGTGGAAATACAATACATAATTCATGTGAGACAGAGCTAGAACGAAATGCCAAATAGAATACATATGTACAAAGAGAAAAATCTCAACCATTGTAAAAATCCTACTAATGTATCAGTATATACTTCCTTTATTTATGTGATAGTAACAAAATAACAGCAGCAGTAATTAATTAATTTTGAACACCAACTATCCACCAGGTACCCACACTAAAGGTTTCATTTGGATTATTTTGTTTAATCTCACAATTCTACAAGACAGGTACTTTTATTACCCTCATTTTAGAGATGAGGCAATTGAGGAACTGAATTACTAAAGATTTGCTAGCTGGGAAATGGCAGAGCCAGGATTAGAAAACTTTCCAAAGCTTTTGTTCTTAACTTTGTGGGACTAATTCTTATTTCAATGAAAAATGAGTTTGTTTTTTTTTTTCTCTTTTTTAAACCATCCAAGGTTTCTCAAATATCTGAATACACATAAAATACCTTCCGTTATTTTTACTTTCATGATTTTCCATGGAAATGCTTCCAAAATGTACTATACACATCACTTGATTCCTTAGCTAGAGGACACTGAACGCAATTTAACCTTTTCTTAAAGACTCCAAGCTACAGGACTTCCTTGTAGCTCAGATGGTAAAGAATTTACCTGCAATGCAGGAGACCTGGGTTCAGTTCTTGGGTCAGGAAGATCCTCTGGAGAAGGAAATGGCAACCCACTCCAGTATTCTTGCCTGGAGAATCCCATGGACACAGGAACCCGGCAGCCTACAGTCTGTGGGGTTGCAAAGAGTCAGACATGACTGAGCGACTAATACTACTACTAAAGACTCCATGTGAGGGTCATAGACTCTATCTAAGGAAGCTAGACGGAACCTGATTCTCTCAGGCTTTTTAAGGTTTCCAGAGTTAGGTCACTCATACCCACTGGGCCGGACAATTACTGCAGCCACTTTTCCCTCAGCCCCAATACAGATATCTGCTCATGGACCCTGCTGAGGTGTCAGCCCCAGACAGCTGTGCTCTGTTCTCTGCAGGCCTTGCAACTCTTCAGTCACCGCTGATGAAAGGGACTCAACTCCCGTCCTAAAGCAGCCATGCTCTAGGCTGGCCAGCATCTACAAAATGAACCGATGGGAAAAGTTTAGCGAAAACTGGAGATTGTGCTTCAGGTTTCTACCTCTGGGGGATTTGAGCTGGGAATTACTGGTTAGTAGTGGGAGCTAAAAAAATGTACAGAGGGAGCCGATGGGGTAGAATAAGCCAAAGTTCCGAAGAAGCAAATGTGATGCTAAGCTGTGAGATAGAAAAGAGGAAGAGAGCAGAAGTCACCCACTCGGACACCTTCAGCAGGAGGGGGACGGGCTATGCAAATAAGGGGAGAGGGCGTGGCGAAGGTAGCCGGGCTTGACAAAGATTTGGGTGACTGCCTAGTTCATGCCCCACCCTAGGACCTTTGAATTCTAAACGTGAAGCCTCCACGCCGGCCAAACAGAATGAGTCTGCAGGTCGCCATAGGTCAAGAGCTGGCAGTTTACAAATTCCAAAGAGGGGCTGAGAAAGTGGATTGAGGGAAGCAGAGAAGCTGCGAGCCACTTCCACGCGCCGCCAGAGGGGAGAACTGAGGCCATAGATAATTGATCACAGAGGTGACGATGTGCGAATTCTGATGCTGAAGTCCTGGGGTAACCTTGGATTCTCCATGGAGTCCTGGTTCCAGTCTTCCTGAGGTCTGGCTTCGCTGCAGCGCCTGTTCTTCCAAAGGCTTGGTGATTTGGCCTTTGGTTGTTCCCACGAGGCCTGTGGGGTTGAGATTCTTGTTTTCTTCATTCCTTACAACTCCTTCCCCTAATATTAGATGTAACTTGAGCTGTTCCTCGGAACTAGAAGGGCCTGACGAAAACACGCTACACGCCCCAGATTGCTTTTTTTATTTTTTTTTTTCTTCTTTGGAATTATTGTTCTCCTATTTATAGTTTTTCTATTTCCTCCTTTGCTGCTATGCCGTCAACTGTCACTTTATTGCCCTAGTGTGCTTGCTTTTACCGGCCATTCTGTCTTGGTTATTAAGGCTCTGGTAGACTTGGAGGTGAGATTTGGATTGGTGGGATTAAAAGAAATTTAAAGTAAACATACAATTAAAGAAGGGTGAGTGTTATAGTAAGTGAATTATCTTAATAAAGCTGCTATAAGAAATTAAATAAGCAATTAAAGACTCTTAGTGTCTTGTGAGCTTTAGTCCATAGTATTTTAGAAATGTAATTTGACTGTTTAAGTGCCTTTCTTGTTTATCTTTTGACTTTGGGCTCTAGTCCAATCAGTGAATGCTTAGTAAAGTGTCCCTTGATTCTCAGAAGCCAAAACACACTGGAGACAGCACAAGAAAGGAAAGGAGATTTATTTAAAGACATTATTCAGAACCCAGCTGAAGGAAGCATGGTCAGAGATCTCTCTCTCTCTCTCATTCTCCCCTCCTTCTAGCTACTTGGTTCCCTAATGTCTTTTCATTCTTGTTTCACAGCTGTTCCATCTTCCTCTCTGCAGCTGAGTTACTCTGCTTCTCTGTGAAGTTTTTAGTTTCTTTTCCTTCATAACACTGGCTTTGGGCTGCCATGCTGTCGATTTTGGCAACAACTCTTCATGACCTCGCATCTTCAGTGCCAGCACCCTCCAATTCAGCCTTTCCATCTCTGAAAATATGATTGACTCACTTTGGGCCAAGAATCTGTCCCTGGCCAAATTAAGTGGTCAGAGAGCAGGGCAGGATGGCTCCTCTTCACGGAAGGCTCTTCTAATCTGCAGGCAACAGGCTGAGGAGACTTTGGCAGGGGAAAGTGACTGGCATTTTAGCCTGAGCACAATTTCTATATTTAAAAACTCTGATAGGTGATGTGTTATTACATATTTACATTCCTCCTTCTTTGTTATTCTCCATTCAGTGCTTAGAGTCCTGTGAATAATAAACAAATTATTTATTGATGATGATATTACCTATCAGAATGTCCCTGCAGCTCAAACGGTAAAGAACCTGCCTGCGATGCAGGAGACCAGGGTTCGATCCCTGGGTTGGGAAGTTCCTCTGAAGAAGGGAATGGCAATCCACTCCAGTATTCTTGCCTGGAGAATTCCATGGACAGAGAAGCCTGGCGGGCTACAGTCTTTGGGGTCGCAAAGAATCGGACACAACTGAGCGACTTAACACACAACACACATATTACCTATCACCATCTGGAGTTAGATGATCTAGCCTAGTCAAGAGTCACTATCTTGGTTTTCCTGCATGTATAAATACAAAATACATTAAAGGCAATTCTTTCCTTCAGTGCTTTCCTGTCATCTGTTATGATCCTAGTACTCTTTGTAAAACTTTAATTCATGCTAAACCAAACATAATGAAAATTTAACTTTTAACAACATAGCTAAAATTATTATTGTTGATGTTTCAGTGAAAAACCACTTTAAACTCCACACTGCATCCACATGGAGATGTTTTCCTGACCCAAAAGTAGGGATGATTTGACAGTTTGACTAAAATCACTACTTTTGAAACCATGTTTCCTTCTTTTCACAAAAGTATGAAGTGATTGCGAGTCAGTCATGGGTGGAAGAGTTTATTATTAGTTTTTCAAAAGATGCCAAGTGTTGCAGGAAATTTTTCTCTTAGACCAAGATGAGAACAATTTCATTTTAAAAACAATCAAATGCAAATTAAACGTTCCTCCAGTTTTAGTCTAGCATTTGAAATGCTACTAAATAGGTTTCAAACATTTTATTATGCATGACTGAACTTAACACTCAAAATAACATTCTGAGGTTGGTAGTATCATTTTGCAACTGGAAAACAGGCTCAGGGAGGTTAGAGGACTTGTCCAAAATCACAGTACATTGTGCTCCAGACACGGACTGGTCATTTTACTCCAAGTCTTGTGGGTTTTGAATGGCACTTTGCTCTTCCTTTATTTTCTCCCTAAGAATTTGGGGGGAGGGAGTTGGCATCAGTTAAGTGCTATTTCTGGGTTTCCCTGGTCGCTCAGTTGGTAAAGAATCTGCCTGCAATGCAGGAGACCCAAGTTTGATCCCTAGGTCGGGAAGATCCCCTGGAGAGGAAATGGCAACCCATTTTAGTATTCTTGCCTGGGAAATCCCATGGACAGAGGAGCCTGGTAGGGTTGCAAGAGTTGGACATGACTTAGCGACTAAGCCACCACCAAGTGCTATATCTAAGTGTTTCAAAATTCACAAATTCTCCGTATAATGCAGATTTCTTTTTCTAATTAAGGCCTACGAACTTGATGACATAACAAAGTACCACCTAATTACTTATGATAAATGAAGAAGCAATAGACTGAAGATTAATACCACCTATGACAATGTTTGACCCTGTCCCTCAGAGTTGAAATCACATGTGCTATTTCATTCAGTGAATCCTTTTCTAACCCTTTCTAATTTTGTCAGAGATGTAACCCTAATTCTTGAGATTAAAATAAAATATAATTCTCTAATGAAACCATTCTTAGAAGGAATAACTCTCAATGCTATCGCAAGAAAAAATGAGTCCCAAGTGAGAAGTAGAAAGGTTTTCAAGGAGATACACCCTTTTGCTATTTACGTTTACTCTTTTTTTTTTCTTTTTTGGCTGATCTTGGTCTTCGTTGCTACTCAAGGGCTTTCTCTAGTTGCAATGAGGCAGGGCTACCTTTTGTCATGGTGCTTGGGCTTCTCATTGAGGTGGCTTCTCTTATTGCAGAGGACAGGCTCTAGGCACGCGGGCTTCATGAGTTTCGGAGCGTGGACTCAGCTGTTGTGGCACAGGAGCTTAGCTGCCCTGTGGCATGTAGGATCTTCCCAGACCAGGGATCAAACCCATGTCCCATGCATTGACAGGCAGATTCTTTTTTTTTTCTTCTGATCTGAAGTTGCTTTATTTATTTTTTTTTAAACTTTACATAATTGTATTAGTTTTGCCAAATATCAAAATGAATCCGCCACAGGTATACATGTGTTCCCCATCCTGCACCCTCCTCCCTCCTCCCTCCCCATACCATCCCTCTGGGTCGTCCCAGTGCACTAGCCCCAAGCATCCAGTATGGTGCATCGAACCTGGACTGGCAACTCGTTTCATACATGATATTTTACATGTTTCAATGCCATTCTCCCAAATCTTCCCACCCTCTCCCTCTCCCACAGAGTCCATAAGACTTGACAGGCAGATTCTTAACCACTGGACCACCAGGGAAGTCCTTATATTTAAACTAATCCTACTAACTACCCGAAGTGTTATTTAATAATTAGGGTAGGCAAAACTTAGCAAACCTTGCTTAGCAGTTCAAGTTACTTAGCAGTTCAAGTTGTTTAGTCCCTAAGTCACGTCTGATTCTTTGCCCCTTGGACTGTATAGCCTTCCAGGCTCCTCTGTCGATGGGATTTCCCAGGCAAGAATACTGGAGTTGGTTGTCATTCCCTTCTCTGGGGGATAGATATAGGAAAATAATGCAACAATTTAGCTTTTTTTCTTTTGGCTGCACTGGGTCTTCGATGCTGCATGAAGGTTTTCTCTAGTTGCAGCGAGTTGGGGTACACTTCATTGTGGTGCATGGGCTTCTCATTGCGGTGACTTCTCTTGTTGCAGAGCATGGGCTCTGGAGTTTGGGTTCAGTAGTTGTTGCATACGGGCTAGTGACCACTTAGTGGCCCCAGGGCATGTGGAATCTTCTCAGACCAGGGATGGAACTCGTATCCCCTGCATTGGCAGGCAGATTCCCAACCACTGGGCAACCAGGGAAGTCCCAGCAATTTAGCTTTTAAAAATGGTCTGTGATTCAGATTTTTCGTGAATTTAGATTTGTTTTTCCTTCTACTAAGCTAAAATGAGCTAAATCTTGTGGTGTTAATTATTATCCAAAGGCAGATATTAGATTGGAATTTAGGTCCTCTGTGTGCACTGTTCACTAAATTTTATTGGTTAATACAACATTCAGTGCTTATAACAAGACTCTCAAGACTGTGCCAGGCAGAGGAATTCTAATAGATACGGTCTAAAGAGCACAAATAAGAAATAATCCACATGGAAAAAAATACTAAGAAACTGCCAACATGTAAGTTATTTCTATTTCTAATTCTTACTTCTTCATGTTGACTGTATTCCTATTCTCTTTGGTTAAAGGCACTTAGGATCACTTTGGGAAGAAAAATCACTGAGACATTTAGGAACATTTTAGGGGAAAGGAAAGCAAGTGCGACTGATAGAAAAAAATGAAAGTGTGAGAGTTGCAGTTCAGGACAGAGAGGAAGAGTCAGAGACAAACATAGAGGAACAGCAGTGTTAGACTTCTGTTAAAAGTAAAAGGATCAAGGTGGGTGTTAGGAAGAAATGAGAAAAGTTATTTAAAGAAGACCACAAGATTTGAGAACTGTGAATATAAAGAGAAGTAGATAGTCCCCTTTTCATATATGAGTTTGCGAAAATGTGAATTAGAGTAAACTGCATGAATGCTAATTAATAGAATTATATATTTGAAAGGAGGATTTTATTTCTGTGTGTGTGTGTATATAATCTTTGATAATATGGCTCTATCATTTTACTCATATTCTCAATTTTGCATTTTTCCATCACAACTTGATAAAAATTAATCACTTGAAGTCTAAAAAGCATCGGAGGAGAATGAAGATTTGCTCCTTTCTGTCATAACTATACTAAGTTTATAAGACTAATGCTTCTTATTCTTATCATCAATACTTTTATCTATATTTTATACTCTTTTAATAAAATAAAGGTAAAATACAATGAACTGTTAAATTTGTTCAAACAGTGTAAGGCAGACTGTGGCCTACCAGCCCACTTCCTTTTTCAACTTCAAATGTTCATTTAGCTGAAACACAGAGGATCCAAGTTCCACACATGGAGGAAACTTAGAAGCATCAGCCAATTTATGACTGTGAATTGAAGTCAGGAAAGTCAAGTACATGAAAGGCCTAACGTGGAAAGTATTTTTTCAGAAATATTTGCAACGTATTCAGATGTATATTAATGAGAAAAACAAGAGGTTAGGTAGAAGTATCTTTTTTTAGATAATGGGAAAAGACAGTAGGAATTTAGCTGTCCTGAGAAGGTGAATGTTTTAGTAAAGGTTCAAAGGATTTTATGCATTTTGGTCATAATCTCCATCAGGGTAATTAGCACTTGTCTTGAACTTGGGGAAGTCCTAAGTGACCCCAGCCAAGTACTTTCCCTTCAGTGGGCTTCATTTTCCACACCTGATAAATAGGGAAATTATTCCTTACTGCACTGATGTAAAGATCTCTAGGAAAAATACCTGAAGCACTAGTGTGGTGACTGTCACTTGGGTACTTAATGGTCGTGAGTTTTTGTTTGATGGCTATTCTAAAGAATAATAACTTCTGATTCTCATAGACCACTCTTCACTGTTGTCATAGTTAGCAGAAGCCTTCTCCATCTGGCATTAGGGAGAAAACCACACCCACAGCAGCAGCAATCACACCATGGCTTAGACCTCCCAAGGCTGGCTGGGGGTAGTGTTTTACAAAGACAGGAATCCTGTGGTGACTTCTGGCAGCCATTTTACAATTTGTGAGAGTAACGGAGACGAGAGCAGAGACATTGGCCCAGATTCCTGATATTATTGTGCCATTTATTTAACTACTCACAGAGATTCCTAGTTCTAGATTTTTTGTTATGTCCCATTATTGAAAGTCATTTGAGGAGGTAGATTTTACTTGCAACCAAATACACCCTAATGGCTATATAGAATATATAATTTGATCCCATAAACAAAACGCACAGAATAATCACTGGATTTGAAGTTTGCTCTTCAACTTCATCCCTAGTTCCTGCAGCCTTTCCTTCTTGCCCTAATCCATCAATCCCTCATGGACGTCTTTTTCCATCTAAACTTCTCACTCATTTCTCAGTAAATTCACCCTTTTTACACTGCCAAGTCCCTCCTTGGGCTGGCCTTCATTGTTTGTACACTGTTGATTTGAGCAATAGAAGTAAGGAAAGTTGCCCAACTGTGCAATTGAAACAGCTACAATTTCAAGGTTTCCAGACTCACTTGGGTCCCAACACCATTTAACTTGATTTTCATTTGTTACTAGTTACTACTCTTTCCCATTCTCCTTAGCATCTGTTCCAGATCTATTCTCCAACCTATTTTACACCCCTGTCTTCCTCCTTTCATGAGATAATTTTGTGTCCCTTTGGAGGCCAGAAGTGTGAGACCATATAACTTCCCACTATCTCAAATACAAATTTTGTTTTAATTTTGTTTTCTGCTTTAGCATCAAGATAATCAGGAGAAAATGGTTCATATGAAACTTTGTTGCTTGTTCACAATTGTTTCTTAATATTCCTGACAGAACTTAAAAGCTTTTGCATGGCAAAGGAAATAAAACAAAACAAAAAAACAATCCAAAGAATGGGAGAAAATATTGCAAATGAAGCAACCGACAAGGGATTAATCACCAAAATATACAAATAACTAATGTAGCTCAATATCAGAAAAACAAAGAACCCAATCAAAAAATGGTCAGACAATCTAACTAGACATTTCTCCAAAGAAGACATACAGATGGTCCAAAAGCACATGAAAATATACTCAATTCAAATATGTTATTAATGTAAATAAAACTATAATGAGGTATCACTTCACACCAGTCAGAATGGCCATCATCAAAAAGTCTACAAACAATAAATTCTGGAGAGGGTGTGGAGAAAAGGGAATCTTCCTACATTGTTGGTGGGAACATAAATCATACAACTACTATGAAGAACAGTATGGAAGTTCCTTAAAAAACTAAAAATAGAACTGCCATATGACCTAGTAATCACACTCTTGGGCATATATCCAGAGAAAACCATACTTCAGAAAGATACACATATCCCAATGTTCATTGCAGCACTATTTACAATAGCTAAGACATGAAAGCAACCTATATGTCCATCAATAGAGGAGTGGATAAAGAATGGAATATTACTGTGCCATTAAAAGAATGAAATAATGCCATTTGCAGCAATATGGATGGACCTAGAGATTATCATACTAAGTGAAGTAAGACTGAGAAAGACAAGTATCATATGATATCACTTATATGTGGAATATAAAAAATATACAAATGAACTTATTTACAAAACAAATAGATTTACAGACATAGAAAACAAACTTATAGTTAGCAAAGGGGAAAGGAAGGGGAGATAAATTAGGAAGCTGGGATTAACATATATACATTATTATATACAAAATAGATAGATAATCAACAAAGACCTACTGAATAGACCAGAGAACTCTACTCAATACTCTGTAGTAATCTAGAGGGGAAAAGAATCTGAAAAAGAACAGATATATGTACATGTATAATTAAATCACTTTGTTGTATACCTGAAACTAATACAATGTTGTACATCAAATTTACTCCAATATAAAATAAATAAGTAAAAATTTAAAAATTAAACTAACCCAAACCCCCACAAACCAATAAATTTTGTTTTAATTTCTTTCTTTTCTGTTTTAGAGGGAGAAGAAATTCATTTTTGTCTTCATAAACTCCTTTCCCAATCTCCTTCTACCTTTTTTGCAATCTTGCTATATTACTTAACTTCCAACAACCCCCTTCTCCAAATATGTTCAAATTTCCTCTCTTCTGGTTTCTTTCTTGAATTCAGATCAAAATGCAGAATAGGAAGATACTGAGTTCACCTCGTCCCATGGACACACCAAAACCACAACTACATATAGAACAACTTTTTAAGGATGACCGGGAGTAAGCCAAACAGATATTCTACAACTAAAAATATAAAGAAAAAGCCACCATGAGATGGCTAGGAGGGGCAGAGATGCAGCCTAGTTAGAACCCATACTCCTAGTGTGGCAACTTAAAAATGGGAATGCTATCACAACTATGGAGGTCCACCCTGAGGAGTGAGGGATTTGAGCACCACACTAGGCTCCCCAGCCCAGGGAACGTGCAGCAAGAATACGAGCCTGCATAATGCTTGGCTTTGAAAACCAGTGGGGCTTACATCTGGGAGAGTTGAAGGGCTGGATGAAACTGAGCCTCTACCTCTTGAAGGGCACACACACAAACTCACCTGCTTCAAGTCCCAGGACAGAGGCAATAGCTTGAAAAGCATCTGTGTCATATGAGACGATCCACCAGTTAATATTAAGGAAGGTACCAGAGGGATAGGAATCTGCTGGAACTTCCTCTGGGGGGTAGAAGCACTGGTGGGTGCTACTCCTTTTTTTAAACTTTCCTTCCACCTAGCTGGTTTGGCAGGCACCATTTCAGTCACTCTTAACCAACCTAGCTAATGCTGTGCATCCCATCCCAGTGTTCCCCTGAGGACCTGTCCTGCCCAAACTGCCACCCCGCTGACCCCTCCAACATGACTCTCATCCTGCCTCACCTGGTGGGCATCCCTAGCTGGCATCAGTGCCCCTCCAAAGTGGCTCCCACCCTGGGAGGTGAGCCCCACTTCACCTGGTGGGTGGCCTTGGCTGACACTGGCAATCTCCCAAAGTGTCTCCTGCCTCAGCCCTGTACACTAGCATGCTCACAAAAGTGGCTGGGCCTCACAGCCGGTCACACTTGGGGCCAGCCCCACCTACCAGTCCACATGCAGGATAGCAGTTGTGGCCCAAACACAGCAGAAAGGCTCACACAGCCCATACAGGGGACATGCACCAGTGGTCTCCACAGGACACCTTCTACATAAGGCCAACGCTTTCCAGTCTGGGAGATATAGATGATATACATGATACATAGGAAAAAAAATGCAGAGAGTTAGGCAAAATTAGGAAACAAAGGCTTCCCTGGTTGCTCAGAGGTTAAAGCATCTGCCTCCAATGCGGGAGACCCTGGTTCAATCCCTGGGTCGGGAAGATCCCCTGGAGAAGGAAACGGCAACCCACTCTAGTACTCTTGCCTGGAAAAACCCATGGACGGAGGAGCCTAGTAGGCTACAGCCCATGGGGTCGCAAAGAGTCGGACACGACTGAGCGACTTCACTTTCAGGAAACAAAGAAATATCTTCCAAAAAGAAAGAACAAGATAAAACCCTAGAAAAACAGCTAAATGAAACAAAGATAAGCAGATAAAGATATCAGATAAATTTACCAGATAAAGGTATCAAATTAATAGCTGTAAAAATGCTCATCAGCTCAAGAGAAGAATGGATGAACTCTGAACTTCAACAAAGAGATAGAATATATAAAAAAATCAGACTTGAAGAATACAGTAACTGAAATGAAAAATACACAAGAGGGAGTCAACAACAAGCTAGAGGTTGGAAAAGAATGGATCAGAGATCTACAAGATAGGGTAGAGGGAATCACCTAATTGGAACAGCAAAAAGAAAGAAGAATTTAAAAAAGGAGGATACTTTAAGGGACCCCTGGGACAACATCAAGCATATTAATATTCTCATCAAGAAAGGGACAGAAACCCTATTTGAATAAATAATGGATAAAAACTTCTTTAACCTGGTGAAGGGGAGACATTCTAAGTCATGGAAACAGAGTCTCAAAAAAGATGAACTCAAAGAAACCCACACCAAGACACATTATAATTAAAATGTTAGATATGGAGAATCTTAAAATCTGCAAAAGAAAAACATCTACTTACATACAAGAGAACTTCCATAAGGCTGTAAGCTGATTTCTCAGCAGAAACATTAGAGGCCTGAAGGAACTGGTATGATATATTCAAAGCACTGAAAGGAAAAAACTTACAACTCTACCCAGCAAGGTTATCGTTCAGGATTGAAGGAAAGATAAAGAATTTCCCTGACAAGCAAAAGCTAACGGAATTAATCATCACTAAACTGGCCTGGCATGCTGCGATTCATGGGGTCGCAAAGAGTTGGACACGACTGAGCGACTGATCTGATCTGATCTGAAACTAGCCTTACAGAAAACTTTAAAGACACTTCTTTAAATGAAAAAGAAAAGGCCACAAATAGATACAAGAAAATTATGAAAGAAAAAAATCTCATTGGTAAACGCAAATAAATAGTAAAAGTAGTGGATTTACCAACCACCTGTAAAGCCAGTAGAAATGTTAAAATATAAAAGTAGTAAAATCATAAATATCTAAAATAACTGTTACATGAAATAAAAAGATGTAATATATGATGTCAAAAAACATAAAATGAAGGGAGTAAACATGTTCTGCTTTTAGAATGTGCTTGAACTTAAGTGACCATCCAATTAAAATAGACTGCTATGTACATAGATTGTTAAATATGAACCTTATGGTAACCACAAACCAAGAAACTATGATAGATAGACACACACAAAAAAGAAAAGGATCCAAGCATAACACTAAAGAAAGTCGTCAAATCACAACGGAAGACAAGAAGAGAAGAAGAAAGGAGCAAGGAAGAACTACGAAAACAACCAGAAAACAATGAACAAAATGGCAATAAGTACACACCTATCAATAATTACTTTAAATGTAAATAGAAAAAAATGCTCCAATCAAAAGACATAAATATGGTGGCTGAATAGATTAAACAAAAGAAAACAAAACATGTCTCATATATTTGCTACCTGAAAGAGACTCACTTCAGATCTAGAGACAAACAGACTGAATGTTGAGGGATGGAAAACAATATTTCATGCAAACAGGAACTAAAAGAAAGCTGGGGTAGCAATACTTATATCAGATAAAATAGACTTTAAAATAAAGTCTGTAACAAAAACAAAAGAAGGGCATTGCATAATGATAGAGGGATCAATCCAACAAGTGGATATAATGCTTATAAGTATCAATGCACCCTATATAGGAACAACTAAATATTAAAGGGAGATATTGGTGTAATACAATAATGGTAGAGGACTTTAACACCTCACTTACATCAATGAATAGCTCATCCAGACAGAAAATCAAAAAGGAAACATTGGCCTTATGTGACACCTTAGATTAGATGACATTAATAGATATAGATATATATAAAAGATTCCACCTCCAAACAGCAGAACACACATTTTCTTCAAATACACATGGAACATTCTTCAGGACAGATCACATGTAATGTCACAAAATAAGTCTTAATAAATTTAAGAAGAATTGAAGTCATATCAAGCATCTTTTTTGACCACAACAGTCTGAAACCAGAAGTCAATCACAAGAAGAAAACTGGAAAAACAGAAACATGTGGAGATTAAACGACATGCTAGTAAACAACGGTAGGCCAACAAATGAGTTGAAGAGGGCATGAAAAATACCTTGAGACATATTAAATGGAAATACAATATTCTAAAACCTTTCAGTGTAGCAAAAACAGTTTTAAGAGAGATGTTTATAGCAATACAGGCTGACCTCAGGAAATAAGAAAAATCTCAAATAAACAATATAACCTTACAGCTGAAGGAAGTAGAAAAAGAACAAAGTGCAAAGTTAGTAGAAGGAAGGAAATAACAAAGATCAGAGTGGAAATAAATGAAATTGAGACTAAAATAACAATAGAAAAGACCAATGAAACTAATAGCTGGTTCTTTGATAAGATAAACAAAATGAATGTCTTTAGTCAAACTCACAAACAAAAAGAGAGGGTCCAAATAAATAAAATCAGAAATGAAAGAGAAATTACAACTGATACCACAGAAATACAAATGATAAGAAACTATTACAAATATTTATACACTAACACACTGGACAATCTAGAATAAATGAATAAATTCCAAGAAACATACAATCTTCCAATGCTAAATCAGGAATAAATATTAGAAAATCTGAATAGATCAATCACTACTAATGAAATTGAGTAAACAATCAAAATGCTCCCAACAAAGTAAAGTCCAGACCAAATAAATTCCACAGGTGAATGTCACAAAACACGTAAAGGCAAGTTAATACCTATCCTTCTCAAACTATTCCAAAAGGTAGAAACACTTGCAAAATCATCCTACAAGTCCAATAGAATAACAACACCAGATAAAGACACTAAAACTAAGGAAGAGAAAAAGGAAAATTAAAGGCCAATATACCTTATGAAACCCACTCCAGCGTTCTTGGAGAATCCCAGGGACAGGGGAGCCTGGTGGGCTGCCGTCTATGGGGTCACACAGAGTCAGACACGACTGAAGCGACTTAGCAGCAGCAGCTGCAGCATATCTTATGAACACAGATGAAAAATCCTCAACAAAATATTAACAAACCAAATTCAATAATAATTAAAAGCATCATACACTGTGATCAATTTAGATTTATTTCGGGGATGCAAAGATAGTTCAATATTCACAAATCAGTCAATGGACTACACCGCATTAACAAAATGGAAGATAAAAATCATAGAATCTTGTCAATAGATGAAGGAAAAGCATTTGACAAAATTCAATAACCATTTCTGATAAAAACTCAACAAAGTGGGCAGAATGAGAACATACCTCACCATAATAAAAGACCATATATCACAAGCCCTCAGTTAACACTATACTCAACAGTGAAAGATGGAAAGTTTTTCCTTTTTCATTAGGTAGAAGACAGGGTCCCCACTCTCACCACTCTTATTCAGCATAGCACTAGAAGTCCTGACCAGAACAAGCAGGCAAAGAAAATAAGTGAAAGGCAGCTAAATTGGAAAGGAAAAAGCAAAACTGTCTTTGTTTGTAGATGATATAATCTTATATATAAGAAAACCCTAAAGACTCCACCAAAAAACAAAAAAAAACTATTAGACCTAATGAATGAATTCAGTAAAGTTTCAGAATACAAAATTTACATAGAGAAATCAGTTGCATTTCTATACTACACTAACAATAAACTCTCTGAAAAAGAAATAAACAATTCCGTATACAGTTGTATCAAAAACCATAAAATACTTAGGAATAAATTTAACCAAAAAGATGAGATCTGTACATGGAAGATTTATCAGTTTGATGAAGGAAATGGAAAAAGACACAGATAATTGGGAAAGTATCTCATGTGTGTGGATTAGAAGAATTAATATTGTAAAAATGTTCACACTAACCAAAGCCACCCATAGATTTAATGGAACCGCTAACAAAATTCCAATGGCATTGTCCACAAAAATATTAAAAACAATACTAAAATTTGTATGGAACCATAGAAGACTTAATAGACCAAAGCTGTCCTGAGCAAGAAGAACACAGCTGGAGGAATTTTACACTTCCTGATTTTGAACTATACTGCAAACCCATAGTAATCACAGCCGTACTGGCACAAAAATAGACTCATAGATCAACAGAACAGAACTGAGAGCCCAGAAATAAACCTGTACACATATGATCAACTAACAATTGACAAGAGAGTCAGGAATATTCAATGGGGAAAGGATAGTCTCTTCAATAAATGGTGTTGGGAAAACAGGACAACCATATTCAGAAGGATGAAATTGAATTGTATCTTATATCACTCACAAAAATTAACTCAAAGTGGATTAAAGACTTAAACACAAAGCCTCTAACCATAAAACTCCTAGAAGAAAGCATAGGACAATAACTTCTTGATAATGATCACAGCAAAAAGCTTTTAAATGTGACATCAAAATTTGCACAAACTGGAAGCAAAAATTAATAAATGGGACTATATTAAACTAAAAAGCTCCCACACAGCAAAAGAAACGATCAGCAAAATGAAGAGGTAACTTACTGAATGGGAGAAAATATTTGCAAATCATGTATCTGATTAAGAGATTAATTTCCAAAATATAGAAAGAACTCATAAAATTCAATAATAAAGCAAATAAAAATACAAACAATTCAATTAAAATATGGATGAGAGGCTGAAAAACATCTTCCCAAAGAAGACATACAAATGGTCAACAGATACATGAAGAGGTGCTCAACAGCACTAATCACTAGGGAAATACTAATCAAAACCCCAGTAAGATATTACCTCATACCTGTCAGAATGACAAAAAAGACAGCAAATAACAAGCATTGGTGAGAATTAGGAAAAAAAGGAATCTTGATGCACTTTCAGTAGGGTTTAAATTGCTGTGGCCTCGGTGTATGCAAATATTTACAGCATTTTAATTTATAATTGCCTCAAACTGGAAGTAATCCAATATTCATCAACTAAGAAATAGATAGGACAAATTGTGGTATATCTTTACAACGGACCAATAACAGGAATAAAAAGGGATGAAATACTAAAGCATGACGTGAGCCAGATATGAAAGGATCCTGATTTACTTGATATTCTGATTAAGTCAAAGTTAGTGGGACAGTAATCAGATCAGTAGTTCCTAAGGACTAGGGGTAGGGAGAGGGGACACAAGACAACTTTTTGAGGTGATGGAAATACTCTATATTATGATTGATACATGCTTGCATATTATTGGTCAAAACACATAGAGCTGTACACCTAATACAATAAACCTGAAAAAAAAATCATACCCTAAAAAAACCCAAAACTACTCCTTTACCATGCTTCCTACCTTATTTATTTACTTATTTACCTGATTGTGAGGTTTCTTAGGGAAGGGACTTTTTCTATGTAGTTTGCATTCAGCTAATATTTATTCACTGTTTGCTATGTGCCAACATCCATTAACTGCTGGAGAACTGAAGTGAACCAATTTATCTCTGCTCTCAATATATTGTCCTAGCGTTAGTTATAACCTGCTTCTACTCCTTTTCCAGCAAGCTTCACAGAAAGGTCATCTAAACTTCAAGCTCATATTTCTGAAAGATTCAACTACCAGGTACATATCTAGCTAGAAACTTTTGCTCATCTATAACAGAGATCCTCCCAAATAGTGGCTTAAATAAGACAGAAGTTTGGACATAGCCAGTCCAGGGCTAGTTGGAAGCTTCATGGTATCAACTGGGACCTGAATTTCTTTCTGCTCTGGCATCCTCTGTTTGAGGATTTTATTTGCAAGACACAAGGTGGTTTAAGCTGACTGACAGGCCTCCAGCTATCATGTTTGTGTTACAGGCATCAGGAAGGACAATGGAGGAAGACGAACATCTACCACCCTCTACCCCCGACACCCGTGCTTTAAGGAGACTTCTGGAAGTCCCACAGAGCAGTTCTATGAGAACTTAGTCACAAAACCACAGCTATATATCACATATACATATATTTCATATTTGTATATATAGATTTCAGGCAGCACTATGTCTAGTTTAAAAAAGGAGGCTTTGGAAAAATGACCATTTGGCAACCAACATGGTGAAAATAGATCTGGACAAGAATAATCAGAGAATCTAAATCCAGGGAGGGACATTTGCTGCACAGTGGAGCATTTATATGCTCATAAAGTATTTCCCCACAGATGGCTTATTGGTCACAAAGGGAAGTAGTAACTGTACAACAGAGTAACCAGACGACACCCTGACCAGGTGATCAAGACGAATACCAACCATCGAGGAGCAGGGGGACATCATGTGGCCTCCAGATGTGACTCTGTGAAGGCCATGACATTGCACTCATGCTGGTCCAGCTGGAAATGCATGGCTTGACTCTAATCATGAGCAAACATCAGACAAACCCAAACCAAGGGACCGTCCATAAAAGTACGGACCTTTTCAAAACTGCCAGTGTTACGAAAGATAAGGAAAGGTGATAAATGTTTCCAAGATTAAAGGAGACTAAAGAGACAGTAACCAAATACAATAGGTGATCCTGGACTGGTTCCTGGGCTGGAGGAAAGCAAAATGCTCTAAAGGACATGATTGAGACATTTGACTAACCTGGTAGAGATACTGACTTCAGAGAGAGAAAGAGCAAGATCTGAGGACTAGTCTTGAATCTATTTCCCCCTTTCTATCCTCAGAGGCATTGTCTTAGTTCAGTTTCTCAGTGGGTACCCCTATCCCCTCAGCCAATCTCCTGAATCTTCCATGTAATATCACAAAGTCCACTGTCTTTCCCTTCCAGTCTGTCCTCCACATTGTCATCAGGGTGACTTTTTAAAAGCACAAATCTGATTATGCCAAATTCCCTTAGTCCGTTTGGACTGCTATAACAAAAATACCATAAACTGGTCGGCTTTTGACCAACAAACATTTCTCATCATTTTGGAGGCTGGGAAGTCTAAGATCATAGCACTGGCAGATTTGCTGTCTGCTAAGTGGCTCAGATGGTAAAGAATCTGCCTGCAATGCGGGAGACCTGGGTTCAATTCCTGGGTTGGGAAGATCCCCTGGAGAAGGGAAAGGCTACCCACTCCAGTATTCTTGCCTGGGAAATCCCATGGACAGAGGAGCCTGACGGGCCACAGTCCATGGGGTCACAAAGAGTCGGAAAAGACTGAGCGACTAATGCTTTCACTTTCAAGAGCTCATTGTCTCATTTTTAAATTTCTCAGTAGTCTCTGACTCTTTGTGACTCCAGGGACTGTAGCCGGCCAGGCTCCTCTGTCCAAGAAATTCTCCAGGCAAGAATACCGGAATGGGTTGCCATGCCCTCCTCCAGGGGATCTTCCTGACCCAGGGATCCTGCTCTTGTATCTCCTGCTTTGGTGGGCGTATTCTTAACCACTGCATCACCTGGGAAGCCCAATTGTCTCTTTAAGGGCTGCCTTTTCCCTGTAACCTCACATAGAGGAAGTGGCAAGAGTGTTTTCTTGGCTTCTTTTGTAAGGGCACTGATCCTATTTATGGAGACTCAAACGACAGTGGCCTGATTATCTCCCAAAGGCTCCACCTCCATCATGTTGGGGGTTGGCACTTCAATCCGTGGATTTGGAGAGGGCACAACAATTCAATCCCTGGCACTCCTGATGAGAGACCATCTGTGGCCTGATCCTAGCCACTTAACCATCATTCTCTACGTGAACTCAGAGTTCCCTGTGGGGCATTTCTCTCCTGCACTCCCGTCACAAATGGTTTCCGTTCTTGAATGTTCCCTCCACCTTTCGTCGTCATGACATAATGCTGTGCATGAGATAATGAGGATAAGCAGGGGAGGTAATAAGCCAGCAAGATAAAGCGATATTTTAAAGCTTTTACCTAATTTGAAATACAGGCTGAACTATCATGTGAAATGCTCCCATTAAACATTTTTAAAGGAATTAATTTTTCAGAGAAATAAGTAAGTGTCTACTGTTTGTGCCAACTCAAAGGGAAGGGCAAATGAAGATGGGCTTGTTGGCTGACTTCCACCTTAGAATTTCCTGTGAGGCTATTAGATGCCGCCAGCTAAGGATCTCATTATCTTAGTCAGACTTATTCTGTCAACAGCCCTTTTTCTCTGTCACAGCTGGTACCGAGAGCCATATGTCATAAAACTCCCTCTACTCCCGAAGTTTGGAACCTTTGCTGGAACGAAAATGCATCACTGTTGTTGAATCAAGTGACCTATGGAGTTCCCCAAAGAACTGTCCTTTATGTCTTATTTTTGTGGTGAAAACTCATGGCTTTTCTTACCCATGTGACTTTTCCCCCATTTCCCATCTGTTTACTCCCTACAATTTTTCCAAAATGTTATTCCATCAATCTGTTCAGTAAAAAAAGGCTTGCTTACCTCATTTGCTCTCAGGAATAAAAAAGCATCACAAGAACTGCATTTAGTGATGAGTTGATTCCATTCTGTTTCTCTGGACTTGTCAGATAAGATCACCAGCAAATAAACACTTAGCTAGAATACAAGACAGAAGATCCAGTTATTATATATTAATATCTATTCCATGGATCTCTATCTGTACCCAAACTCACATTTTTAAGGTGTTAGTTTTAACTGTTGTCAAGCATTCCCCTTGAAAGTCAAGTCTGTAGTAATATAATGAACAGCAAGAGAGGATTGAGAGTATAATTGTCGACTGCTTGAATGAAGATTATTCATTCTGCACCATGTATTCTGTTAAGTGGAATTCTAATTTGTGACTGAGCAGCATGTTCATTTCCATATAGGAGAGATGGTCTACAGAGCTCTTAATAGCTTTGTATTTCAAAGGGATGCTGCTATATCATTTTATATCTAATCTATGAACTTGGCATGTCTATTTCTACTTTGCTCTATGAATTTAAAAAGTCACTTACATCATATTCTTGGAGTAAGTGAAGTAATAGATTATTTGTGACAGCAGCAATTTCTAAGCTATGGATCCATTTAATGTAAGTTATTAGACTCTAAAATCATCCAAGATTTACAATTAAATTCCAGGAAATTGATGGAGAAAATCTGAGTTACTGTCTTACCTTTCCAGAGAATATTACTGTTTCATCGATGTCCATGTAAGTTTCCAAAGAACTGCCAAAAATCTTACATGTTTAACACTCTTATATGCGATAGATTAGTGATCACTATTTTAATAGAACAGATAATAACTTCTCTATTCACCTCACAGGCTTATGAGAATCTTAAAAAATTATTTATAGGAAAAAATATAGAGAAGGGTTACTCTATTATTAAGTATATTTTATTAAAAATAACAATTTCTTAAGTTTCAGATATGATCAGAGAGACATAACTCTTGAGAAATCACCTAATATTATTTTGTAATAAAAAATAGACATATATTCTGCTCACAAACCAGAAAGAACAGCCTGGTCTCATTATTTATTGCCTGTGAAATCAACAGTGCTTGGAAACCTGTCTTGGGGTTAGGGTTCTAGGGCCTGGACTTGACTTGAATCATGCCTCCCCCTCTGCCTCATTGAAAATATCAACAGTAGTATCTTTTACTAAAAGCTTCACTCCCCTCACCCCATTCTCTAAAACAAGTCCACAGCCACGACAGACTCCGGCAGGGGTGAAGTCCCATGTCCAGGATAGCTGTGCTGGTTGTTTAAGGCTGGCATCCATTCTGATTGATCAGAAGCTGTCCTAGACACCCTGTGAGGTAGATGCCATTTATTATTATCATCACCATCATCATCATCATCTCTATTTTAAAATTAGGAAACTGAGAGGTTAAATAACATTCCCAGGGTCATATAGTTAATAAGTGGCTAGGGCCAGTATTTGAACTCAGACAGGCTGTCATGTGGCTCAGCTGGTAAAGAATCTGCCTGCAATGCGGGAGACCTGGGTTCCATCCTTGGGTTGGGAAGATTTCACTGGAGAAGGGAAAGGCTATCCACTTCAGTATTCTGGCCTGGAGAATTCAATGGACTGTATAGTCTATGGGGTTGCAAAGAGTCGGACACGACTGAGCGACTTTCACTTCTCAGTCTGTCTCCAGGATCTATGCTCTTAACCTTGACACTATCGATAAGTAGCTGCGTGCAAGGGTCTGTAGAAAAGGAGTCATATCTGGGATGTGTAGGAATCAGATGCATGGAGAGGGTACAAAAGGGAGGTGGCAGATCACAGAGGTGACTCTATCTGCCCTACCCCTAGAGAATGGCTGGATGGAATATCTGTAACTAAATATTTTACATTCAAGGAGCATTTGAACTGAATGGGAATTTGAGATAAAAGACAAATACCTTCCTTTTACAGATGAAGAAAATGCAGTACCAAAAATACCTAGCTGCCTACGATAACATGGCTCCTTCATTCAATTTAATCATTTAATCGGTCAAATACTGTGCTAGGTGCCCGAGAAATAAAGATAGCAGGTACCCTTGCCTTCAAGAAAGTTATACTTTCGTCAGAAAACCATGTATGAAAAACCAAAATTATGAAACAGCAAAAATACTATAAAAGAGATATAAGTGAAGTGTATGAGAACTCAGAGACTTTCCCTGGGGGGTCTTTCCTTGAAGGCTTCCCAGAGGAGGCAGCCTTTGAGCTGAGTACTGAAAGATGTGTAGGAGTTTCCCACGTGGAGAATGAAAAGACATGTATTCCAGGCAGTCCAGGCGATTGGTGCTAGACTGCAAACTCTGCATCCTCACTCAGTCCAGCCCTCAGCCTTCCATACTACCAGGGAAAGAAGTCCCCAGCCTTGGAAAGCATTCTTGACAGGACTGTTTCTAGATCACAGGAGAATACACGCCAGAAACACACACACAATCGGTAGTACCTGAAGATTTTAAATCATTTGTCCTCTCCTAATCCAACATTTTCACATCTCTTACTAATGCTTTTGTTATACCTTGTAGCTATATGTAAATTACATATAGAAGATATTTTATCTGCTTTCTGCTTATTTTGAAATGGCAGAGAGATAATTTAACACTTCCATCTAAGAACCATCATTTATTTTGTTTTCTTCTTAGGATCTTATTTCTCTTTGGAGAGTGAGACTGGTCCCAGCTTTCAGCATTCAGTCTTCCTGCTCTTGAATAGCTGCAACAATTTCTGTAAAATCCATAGACTTTGTTATTTTTTAATTAAATGACATTTTCTTCAAAGTATTTTTTTTTCCGTGCAAATTAAAATAGTAACTACATTGGTTATCTGTGTTCAGAGTATATGTGTTAAGGTTATGTGCTGGGTTTCCCTGGTGGCTCAGTGGTAAAGAATATGCCTGTCAATGCAGGAGACACAGATCCATTTCCTGGTCTAGGAAGATCCCACATGCCCTGGAGCAACTAAGCCCTTGCACCACAACCATTGAGTCTGTGCTCTAGAGCCTGGGAGCTGCGACTACTGAACCTACGTGCCCCAACGACTGAAGCCCACACGCCCTAGAGTCCACGCCCCACAGCAAGCGAAGCCGCCACGACGAGAAGCCAGCAGAGCTAGAGGGTAGACCGCACTTGCTGCAACTAGAGAAAAGCCTGCACAGCCGTGAAGACCCAGCGCAGCCAAACATAAACACATAAATACATTATTTTAAAAAACGATTATATACTGGACAAGGGCTTCTGGAAAGAGGATGTATTGGGAGTAAAGTCCATCTTGAGACTTCTCAGCCTCAAGAAATGGAAGACCTTTCTGGTTATTCAAACATGGACTTGGTCTTCTGTGGAAAACTAGGAGGATTTAGAATGCACAGTTCAACTTCGGGGTTTTGAAAGGATAATGATGCAGGGCTGGGTTCTAATCACACCATCAGATTAGCTGTGACCCCTATGGTAGACTAGGACTTGAATTCAGTCCGACTCCAGAACCCTTGCTTATGACCATCAACATGGGGTGACCCCACTGTACAACTCTGCTTTTAATAAAAAATGTACAAGTCCCATCATAGCACTGGGGCCTGAAGTTCCTGTGCCTGCAGTCTGTCAACCCCTGCGATATCCCCTTACCCTAAGGCCCCACCAAGTAAAGAACCCCCTTCTCTGGCAATCTAGGGCAATTCATTAAGGTAGGGGGAGGGGGATGGAAGTGTTCACACTTGCCAGTTGGCAGCATCCAGCTTGCTGCTTCTCTTCTGTTCCTGCTCCCTTCATCAGTGTTCACTGTCTGGGAAGGTACTCGAAGGGGCCTCACTATGTTTTTTTAATTAAAAAAATTTTTAATACCACAAACATTTTGAATTAGGGTATAGTTGATTAACAATGTTGTGATAGTTTCAGGTGAACAGTGAAGGGACTCAGCCACACATATGCATTTACCCCTTCTCCTCTATTCCCCCAAGCCCCCATCCAGGCTGGCACATAACACTGAGCAGAGTTCCATGTGCTATACGATAGGTTTTTGTTGGTTATCCATTTTAAATATAGCAGTCGGTACATGACCTTCCCAAAGTAAAGGGGCCTCACTATTGCCATAGGCGATGGTGTCCTTCCAAAAAGGGTTATAGAAAGCAGCAGATACTTAGATAGCACTCACCATGTTCCAGGCACTGTTCTAAGGGCTTGACACATAACACTCCTTTGATACTTTAAGCAGACCTGTGAAGACGACAGTCTACTATCCCTGCATTTTATGCACTAGAAAGCTGAGGTACTGAAAGATTAAGTAACTTGCCCAATAAGGTGATAATGAAGCTGATCTGACTGCAGTGCCCATCATCTTAAGCCTGTTACTGTACTAATGTCCCAAGACCCACTCCTGATGCTTCTAACAGTTGAGGTGAAAGAAAGGCTCTGGGTTCCTTTTAGGAGTGATAAGAAGAGCCTGCTCCCACCTGGGGCTACACTCTCAACTCCAGGGAACCACCCGTGCTCAGATTATCTCAAACCCTTTAACATGAACAGTTATTTGGTTTTCTCGAGTAAATGTTTCCTAAAGAATATCCATAAGCTTGGGCGATGGTTGTACTCATGGGTAGTAAAGTAATGCTCAAAATTCTGCAAGCCAGGCTTCAACAGTACATGAACCATGAACTTCCAGATGTTCAAGCTGGATTTAGAAAAGGCAGAGGAACCAGAGATCAATCAAATTGCAAACATCCGCTGGATCATTGAAAAAGCAAGAGAGTTCCAGAAAAACATCTATTTCTGCTTTATTGACTATGCCAAAACCTTTGACTGTGTGGATCACAATAAACTGTGGGAAATTCTTAAACAGATGGGAATACCAGAGCACCTGACCTGCCTTTTGAGAAATCTGTATGCAGGTCAGGAAGCAACAGTTAGAACTGGACATGGAACAACAGACTGGTTCCAAATAGGGAAAGGAATACATCAAGGCTGTATACTGTCACCCTGCTTATTTAACTTATATGCAGAGTACATCATGAGAAATGCTGGGCTGGAGGAAGCACAAGCTGGACTCAAGATTGCTGAGAGAAATATCAATAGCCTGAGATATGAAGATGACACCACCCTTATGGCAGAAAGCGAAGAAGAACTAAAGAGCCTCTTGATGAAAGTGAAAGAGGAAAGTGAAAAAGTTGGCTTAAAGCTCACCATTCAGAAAACTAAGATCATGGCATCTTGGCCCATCACTTCATGGCAAATATAGATGGGGAAACAGTGAAAACAGTGACAGACTTTGCCTTTTGGGGCTCCAAAATCACTGCAGATGGTGACTGCAGCCATGAAGGTGCTTGCTCCTTGGAAGAAAAGCTATGACCAACCTAGACAGCATATTAAAAAGCAGAGACATTACTTTGCCAACAAAGGTCTGTCTAGTCAAAGCTATGGTTTTTCCAGTAGTCATGTATGGATGTGAGAGTTGGACTATAAAAAAGGCTGAGCACCAAATAACTGATGATTTTGAACTGTGGTGTTGGAGAAGACTCTTGAGACTCTCCTGTACTGCAAGGAGATCCAACCAGTCCATCCTTAAGGAAATCAGTCCTGAATACTCATTGGAAGGACTGATGCTGAAGCTGAAACTCCAATACTTTGGCCACCTGATGCAAAGAACTGACTCATTTGAGAAGACCCTGATGCTGGGAAAGATTGAAGATGGAGGAGAAGGGGATGACAGAGGATGAGATGGTTGGATGGCATCACTGGCTCAATGGACATGGGCTTGAGTAAAGTCTGGGAGTTGATGATGGACAGGGAGGCCTGACATCCTGTAGTCCATGGGGTTGCAAACAGTTAGACACGACTGAGTGACTGAACTGAAATAAATGGGTCAGTTTCTTGCAGAGGAAAGTTGAAAGCAGACACAAATCTATAATGATGCACCTACCTATTGCATACAAATTATTTTATGTTCATTTGCTCATTTCCCCCCTCCGCCAACAAATATTTGGTGAGCACCTACTCTGTATTCAGGGATGTGGTGGTAAGTCACACAGTCCAGCTTGCTGCCTTTATGAAAGTCACATTCTTACAGAGAGCAGTTTAGCTACTTGGAATCATGCCGCAACCATTTCCATATGAGAAGAGGTTCTACACTCCACATTCGAATAATGAATCGGCCCCATGTGACTGTCCCCTGTGCAATTCCACAGGGGCCTGTACTTAGAAGGAGTGTTTGTTTTAATGCTCTGCTGTCACCATTTTGGAATTTTTACGAATTAATGAACAATGGTCCTGCACTTTGAATTTGCACTGGGCCCTACACATTATATAGCCTGCCCCGATTGGCTCCTGTAGATCTCCTTGTTCATAAGACTGAAAACTGCCTGCAGTCCTGAAATGGCTGTTTTTCCATTCACATTTCAGAAATCTCTGTGCCAAGTTTTAATCAAAAATCAAACTCAATGTCCCAAGATGAGGGCCCCTGGGCTATTTCCTCCTTCCCCGTCTCACTCCAAGAACCACCGTCACCGTGCGTTTGTTGTACTTCACTTGGTTTCTGTAACTCTGACAACAAAAACTGGTTGAAAACATGAACTTGCACCAGATTATTGACTAATAAGAAAATCAGGTTACACTTAAGGAATTGCACCTCAGCCCAAACCTCTGACTTGATCTCTTTTTGGCTCCCCACTTGGAATCCGCGTATTTTTTCTTCCTCCCATGTCTTAGATTGCGATGAGAGCAGTGAGCTCTTTGTCCTTTGGGGACCAAATGGGACCATGGGGATGTGGCAGAACTGGAAAAAAGGAATCCCTGCGATCTTGCTTTTGGCTAGGTTGTAATGTAGGCACTTGGACTCTAGATTCTTCCATAAAACTTGTTCTTCCTCAGTGTTTATGATCCATTTGCTCTTTTTTTCCTAAAACTTGCTCTGTGGGAAAGAAGAAAAGAAATACAATCAAATTTTTTTTTTATCAAAATGCAAATGACTAGTTAATAAGATTTAATGTGTATCTCTTCTCACGATGTTTCAATTTTAACATAGTATAAAACCTGTCTGACCATGCTCAAGGCTGAAGAGCTGATAGGATAATTCGACTTCAGTCAGGAGGACCCAGGGATGTGTGGGGAAGAGTGGGGAGATGAGAGAGGAAAAAGGAGAACTCTTCCCACCACTCCTGACTCTCATCTAGGAGTAGTCCTGAAAGATCATTCCTTGCCCTGAATAAAATGGAATTGCTCTGAGCTTTTGAACATGGAGGCTATAGACCAGGTAGAAAAGGTAAACTGAAAACCAGGTCAAAGAAATAAGTAAATGTTTCCCATGGTAACTGGGGCATAAACATCTTTGTGAATTAGTATGGAAGGAGATCCAACCCGCTGGTGCCCCAGTTAACCCGCTTGTGATTGTCTGTCCTGACTCAGGCTGTTCTCCAAGTGGAAGAAAGTCTATCCAGGGACTTTTCTGATTCCTGATTGTCTGTCCTCCTTCCCTACGAGCCTCCTTTGTTGTTGGCAGATAAACTATGTCTCAGTGTTGCTGTTGATATTTCGGCAGCTGTGCCTACAATTCTGAATAAAAATCTAGCACAAAGGAGTTGACAGTGATGGACCAATAGTCCAAAAATACACATTAGAGAGACAGGCATCTTCAGTTAATTCAACAGTGTCAGTTTGCTGGACAGAGTTCCTGGGAGCAAATGAATTGGAGTATCGTGACATTTTGTTGTTGTTGTGAAAGTTTAGGTGAAAGGCAGCTGTAATGAGAGACTCTAAAAAAGAGGGGGCAAATGTCTTGGGGCTGAATTTATTCATTAAGCTTGGAGAGATCCTCTGGGAGAAGAGCTGGAGGGAGAGAAGGAAGCAGTAGATGGTCTGTGGACCAAAATTCCTCCTTCAGGAGAAGTGTAACAGGGTGCACATGGTTTAGTAATCAAGAGGGGCTAAAAGTTATATGATCTACCTTTTAGGGTTACAAAATGGGGGGCAAATGTTAAAATGTGGATAGCATCAAATGACATATTCAAAATGACCCTATCAAACCCTCATGCATTCTTTGGGGGCGTCTGAAGTTCTGGTTCTTGAATAGAACTACGGGCATGTTCCTTCTCTCTTGGGCAGAAGACAGGGGTTTGATGGCAGCAGGGACACCTGGAAGGTGTTCCAGAAATACAACAGAGCAGATGGGTGGGTTGCATATGGTGGAAAAAAGAAACGCTTCACTGGGGTTGGTGTGTTCACTAGGCAGGGACACTGAGATGGGCGGCCGAGTATGAATTTTATGGGGGACACTGGGTCCCTAGACACCTAGGAGTAAAACAGACCCCATCTGTAAGACCTGGACTCTGGAGCCCCACTTGGAAGTAGGAGTCAATTTGGATTGAGTAGAAGTTTACAAAGGCTTCCCTGGTAACTCAGATGGTAAAGAATCCGTCTGCAATGCGGGAAACCTGGGTTCCATCCCTAGGTTGGGAAGATCCCCTGGAGGAAGGCAGGCCAACCCACTCTAGTATTCTCGCCTGGAGAATCTCCATGGACAGAGGAGCCTGGTGGGCTATAGTACAGGGGGTCGCAAAGAGTCAGACACAACTGAGTGACTAAGCACAGCACAGCACAAAAATTTACAAAATTGGAAAACCTTTGCCATGAATACCTGGGGGAAAACCATTATCATCCCCAGTCTGCTGATACGAAAACCACATATTATATAATGTTTAGTCTCTCTTTTTACTCTCAATCATCATAATAAATTCAAATCTAGCACCTAAGACAATGGATAAAAGCATATTTAGCAGAAATTTGTCACCTAGAAGATCTTTTTCTCAGAAAATTTAAAATCCAGTATGTAATTAACCCAAGTCACAAATCAAAAGTGTACTTCCCCCTTTTGTCAATAAGGACAGCCCACTCTGGGGACAAGACAGATGCAGAACTCTGCCCAGGAAGCAACTAGGACATGCCCAAGGTATTTGGAAAGAACTGCCAGAATCAAGGGATTAAACTCCACATGAGGGATAAGGGAGAGAGAGAAAGAAGAGTCAGTACGGGGGAGAACAAGTAAGTTCTGGTTTAGATGTGACAAGATCAAGGGGTTGGTAGGCCATCCATGTGGAAGTATCTGGCAGGCATGGAAGGCTATCAGGACTGACGCTATGAATGGGGGTCACTTGCTTAGACACTGGTCACTGAAGCCATGATGGTGGGTGAGGCCGTGCGGTGAGAGTGGGCAGGCTACGAGGTGAATGGCCATCAGGACATGGAAGACTGCCACAGACTCGAGGTGGAAGGAGAAAAAAAACGCAGATGAAGACTTGAGAAGGTGAATCTGAGAAGTCCAAGAAAAAGCACCCTGTTGTCGTGTCTCTAAGGTGGAGAAAGAGAAATTGACCGAAAGCATTAAGTGACCGGTAGATGGGCAAGGAAGAAAGTTCTCAGACTTGGCCAGTTAAGTTCATGGCTGCCTTGGCAGGGTACAGCTGCATGAGAACGGAAGGCCGATTGCAGGGGGGTTGAGGCAGGTGACTGCAATGAAGATCAGCCATGATCGTCTTTTGCAAAGTTTGATTTTAAATTCTAGTGCCAATCGGCAAGGATTAAAGGTCCGAGTCATCAACGTGGAATCAGGTTTAAAAGATGCTGTGGGCTTTTTGAATGGCAGTAAGAGGTTCGTCAACATTTCTGGAGACCTCTGTCATTTTCCAAGCACTTTCTTATAGCGGCCCCTTATTTCATGCTCTCAAGAAGCCTCTGAAAGCATTTTCATCTTAAAGATGAGGACATTAGATCCAAAAAGCTGTGGCTAGCCCAGGGTGTCACAGCTGATTTTTGGCAGATCTGGGACTCAAAACCTGCCTCCTTGTCTCTATGTTCTAAGACGTCATTTTAATTCACAGTTAATGAGAAGAACATTAAACGACAAACTAGCGTTCTGGACTTCAGGGTTCCACTTTTTGGCCGAAGTTGAGTGGGGTATGTGGTTGTGTGTTGGGGATAAATGTTCCATGTTTGTTTGGGTGAGGAGGATGAGTCAAAAGTCGGCTGGATCAGCATGGCTCAGAAATGTGAGACAAAGTGCATTTACTTTCTCTTGCTGTGATGTGTAGCTAGCATAGCTGCTCTTGGCAGCACTGGTCTTTTCGTAGGTTAACTCGAATTTATTACCAGTTGTGTGCCAGAGTCCAGAAGGCTTGAGGATACAACGATCCAGCAAGCCTCTATCTATCTAGTTCCAGGACAGAGAGTGTGACAGAGTTATCATATAAATGTGCTCGTTCGCCATGGTAGTTGCCAAACTGCTTAGAAGAAATGTCATTTAAAGGTTGCTTTTGAAATGTTTGGCACATAGTTTTTGTTCTAAATGAGAGGATTTTGGTTGAACAAAATTATCAAATAAATAAATGAGAAAGATAGCTAGTGATAAATTCCTGGAATTAAGTGAGTTCAGTGGTGAGTTGAAGAAGCAAAAGCACAGAATGTGCATGCGTGTATGTGTTGAGGGTGGTGATGGGGAGATGGGGCTTAGTAGAAAGAAGACGAGTTCTCCATGGATCTGGGCAGCTTGGACCAAGGCTCAGAGGTAGTGAAGGGTAGAACAGATGTTGGAAGGCATCAGAAATGCATCTCACCGGAGATGAAGCCTGGGGTTTTGGATAGGAGAGATCTGGAAGAAAGCAATGGAAGAAGCTCAATCAGTAAGTAGCTTGTTGCCATATTTTCTTCTTTTCTGTGTCCTTGAGAGAAGCTCACAGGCATACTGCTCTTGTTTATAATGTGAATTCTAATCCAGGTATACCTCCAAGCCAGCTAGCCTGTTCTGATGTAGTGTCCTAGTAGCCTATGAAACCTTGGCACAGGGTGAAAGTGATAGATAATATGTCCTTGTATGTAGGAAACTTTTAGGATAAACAGCACCATCAATCTCTGAAAAGACTATACTTCATGCAGCCTATAAGGCACAAAACATTAGGTGTGTGACTGTTAGTCGAGCAGGATGCTTGAACTTAATTTTAAAACAGAAGAGCAGAGAAATGTCACCATTACTATAAAGCATGAACTGTTACTACCTTATTCTTTTGTGTCCCATTTAACAGATGATATGCCTTTAATTTTGTGAAGACAAAAAATAAATGCTATTGAAATCTACCTTCATTTCTCCTTTAGACTTCAATTTTCCCCACTAAATTAGCTAACTAAATAGAAGCAAAGGAAAAAGGTCCTTTTTTTTTTCACATGATGAAATTCTAATGGCAGCTGCACATCAGTGGTTATTGAAGATATTTATATTTTATCTTGATGCTAAATCACTTTGTTTAGGCTACTAAATGTTTACAAGATGTGTAATTTATCATCTTCTCTGATTGCATCATTTTTCTTCTTGATAAAAATTTAACTGGGCATACGGCAGAATGACAAACATCTATCAGCCCGGGAGGAAGGGGTTTTTGTCTGTAATGACCTGCTTTATTTTATAACCTCTCATATTTTGTCAAATCAGGCTTTGACTGTAGGCTGATTATTCTTGATTATATTATTTAGTTCTGCCAAATATACAGCTATATGGACTTAAATATTAATTTCCTCTTACCCCGCAGTTCTTTGATAGAATATATAGTAGTATTTGAATTGGATTCCAAACAGCTGTGTTCACTACTGTGTGATATGAAGCGAGCCACAGTTTATCTGTGCAGGCTAAGAGTGCTTACCTTACAGGGTAATTGCAAGGATCAGATGAATTAATACATGGAGAATACTTAGAAAAATTCTGGTCCTTAATAAGCACTCAATATATATAAACTGTTATTGAAAAACCTAGTTTTACTTAATTGTGGCAGATCTACTACTTATGATTCTCTGAATATTTTTTTAGTAACATCTTTATTGAGATACAATTCAATACCATAATTCATGTACCATAAAATTCACCCTTTCTCTCATTTGGTGCTGTATCTGCAGGAACTGCTATTCATCATTGTCTTTACATTTGGGCAGCTTTAAGCATAAGCTTTGCCATCAGGGAAGGAGGGAGTCATCTCAGTGGTACTGTGACGAAGCTTCCCTGTTAGCCAAGAGAAGGATAATGCTTTGCTGATTTGAATATGCAAACATTTTCTTGCTTCCCTTTCATTTTCTCATTTTTGAGGATCCAATAGTTTTCTTGTTTGACTCTAGAAAAGTACTGGTTTTAGAAGGTTTTGAAGTGAGATGTACATAGAAGCCCATTTGACAAACCTGACTTAAGCAGAACCACTGTAATTGAGTTCAGATATGCCAAAAGGCTAAAAGTTTATGCCTTGCCTGCCTTCCAAAAAGCCTCTGCTGATGCAAATCAAGCTGTTCTTTCCATACAGCATTCATTTTTAGCTGGCCTAAAAAATTTTCCCTCCTCTGCTTCTTATAAATGTGGTTTCCAGTTATTCTGTGGTGATGCTCCAGTACTCGCTTGAATCCTTGCTAAACCCTCTGCTGTTTAAGATTGAGCACAGAATTTTCTTATTAGAATTAACATTTACCAAGGGTATAGTAGGTGTTGAGTACTAAAAAAGGCACTTTGCAGACACTATCTCTGTTATTTACAACAACTGTGCAAAGGTGACATTATTGTTCCTGTTTTTCTGATAAGGAAGCTGCAGTTCCAAAATTCACTTGCCCAAGATAACTCAGCTTCAATGGGATGGACCTAGGATTCAAATCGATCTGATTCACCCTCCATCTCTATCACACTCTTTCTGCTGAATTATGATTCCTTACTTTATTCCACAGTTTTTCTGTTTCCTTAGCAGTTACTTTTCTGCCACTTTTATGCATCTCAAGCAAGATTTTTCCAATTCTTCAAGGACTGTGCTAAAAGCAGTCAGAGGCTGGTAAAAATGCTACATCTGTATCCCATAACAAAGCCTGTGTTGTCAAGATTCACGTCTTATTGCCTGTCATCTGTTATATTTTGAAACAAATTTGCAAGAAAAGCAGCCAGGTCTGAGGCTATTATTATTTTAATCTCTGCAGAAGAGATACAACTGCCCAAACTGATTAAATTAAAATGTAATTTAGATTCAGAAAGTTGCATGTCTGAAGGAATAGAATGTACAATTTCCATATATGAGTTCTTGATTCTAGCTGTCCAAGGTACATTAGAGTGTCTGCAGCTATATGCGACTGAATTGTCTTTGTTCCCCAAAACAGGGAGGATTTATGCATTTCGGCATTAACTAATCTCGACCAAATATTCATTGCCCACTCAAATTTGTGTAACTTTTCAAACAATTGAGTTACAAATGCCTTTTGTTTAGCCAGGGAGGACATCCACTGAGTCTAATGTTAATAGTTTCCTCATGCAGTTACATTTAACAAGAAACACAGTCCATTAGGCTCTTGTTTAAGGCCTTGAGCATAAAACGAAAAATTTTCAGCAATTAGTTTGGCAAAATTTTTGGCTCTTGAGAGCCCTGAGGCAACCAATTAAGAATCAGTAATGACTGATGAGGTCATTTTCGTTGTGTTTGTTCTAAACTCATGGTGCCAAGCCTCCCCTTCAGCAGTTTTCAGCTATTTCAATCTTCTTTTTAGGTTGCACAGTGCTTTCCAAAGTATGATCAGGAGGAAGTTAGTCCCCAAAAGGGTTCTGCAATAAGAAAGTTTCACCATCAAATAAGCTGGGGACATACTGCATTATATAGATTTTTGGGGGGATAGTTACAATATGCATAAGCAAAATCAAGGCTCTGAGAGGTTCTATAAACAAATGTTTTTATTTGCTTTAATCTAATTTTTCTGAGGGCTTTGCACATAGCTCAGTAGTAAAGAATTGGCCTGCCAATGAAGGAGACAAGGGTTCAATCCCTGGGTCAGGAAGATATCTAGGAGAAGGAAATGGCAACCCACTCCAGTATTCTTGCCTGGAATATCCCTTAGATGGAGGATCCTGGCGGGCTATACAGTTCATGGGGTTGCACAAGAGTCAGATTCGACTTAGTGACTAAACAATTTTTCTGATATTTGTTGAACCAAAGACTACCCCTTTTGCCCTCCCCTCTGCAATACCCATTAAATCTCACAGTGAATTAGTCATCTTTTGTAAAACACTGACATTGGTTATTGCAAGGTCAAGGGGACAGATGACTCCTTTAACCTTTCCTGTGATGAGACAATTGGCAAGTTTGGAGGATGCAAATTCAGGCTTCAAGTGAGACGCATGGCAGAGTGCCTAATTCGGAGTCATTTTCTAAATGTTCACTGAATAAATAATGCCTTCTTTGGAAAATGAACCTTACTTTTCAGATCAGGTTTAGCTTTACAGAAAAGTTGTGAAGCCGGCACACAGAGCCCGCATAGACTCTGCACAGTTTTCTTCTGTATCAGCCTCTTCTGTTACTGTGATAGATTTGGCACCCTCAATCAATATTAATATGCTATTAATCAAAGTTCATACTTTAATTGAATTTCTTTTGTTTTTACCCAATATCCTGTTTCCGTTCCAGGACCCCATCCATGACACGGTGATACATTTAGTTGTTGTGGCTTCTTAAGCTTCTCACGGCTGTGACAGTTTCTCGACTAGCGTGTTGTTTTTGTGTGTGTGTGTGACCTTGGCAGTTTGGAGAAGTGCTGATTAGAAAGGGTTTATTTGTCCTCTTCCTCCTTTTGCTATCTATTTGGTAGAAATCAACCACTGGGGCACCTGTTACAGGTTTTGCATAAACTTGTGAACAAACTCTTCTAAATGGGAGATGAAGGACCTCTAGATCGGGAGAGCCAGAACACAAGCCCATGCTGAATGAACCAGGGCATGGACAATGTTGCAAGCAGTGTGCTCGTCTTTTTGCTTGTATTGCCTTCCTTAAAAATAATTTTTATTGAGGTACAGTTGATTCACAATGCTGTGTTAGTTTCAGATATACTGCAAAGTAAATTAGTTTATATATATACTCTGATTCTTTTCCCGTATGGGCCATTACAGAGTATTGAGTGGTGTTCCCTATGCTATACAGTTGGTGCTTATTAGTTATCTATTTTATATACAGTAATAGGTATGTGTCAATCCCAAACTTCCAATTTATCCCTCCTTCCCTACTTACTCCCTGGTAACTGTAAGTTTGTTTTCTACACCTTTATTTCTGTTTTGTAGATAAGTTCATTTGTACCATTTTTTATATTCCACATTAAGTGATATCATACGATATTTGTCTTTCTTTGTCTGAGTTATTTCACTCAGCATGACACCTTCTAGGTCTGTCTTGTTGCTGCAAATGGTATTATTCTATTCTTTTTAATGGCTGAATAACATTCTATATTATCACTCTTTCTTTATCCATTCATCTGTTGATGGACATTTAGGTTGCTTCCATGTCCTGGGTACGGTAAATAGTGCTGCGGTAAACACTGGAGCGCATGTATCTTCCTGCTTGTACTGCTTTGCTTTTCTGCTTTCTCTTTTTTATCTTCTTTTGTTACTAGCAAGTTCCTTGAAGGTGAGAAAATGAGACTTTTTTAGCTTTCCACATCCCTCAGTGAATTCTATTTAGATTAAATCTCTCCTCTGTATAAAGTACATACTTGGAAAAAAACAAAGCCCACTGGGACTTGACTTTGGCAAACACTTGTGCTTTTAGGGTCTTTATCTCTGGTCTTTGTCTTAAAAAGTAGAAATGCCTTGTATACTTATTCTGCTTTTTAACAATCCCTATGTGTATGCTTGCGCTTTCCAGGTGGTACTAGTGGTAAAGAACCCACCTGTCACTATAGGTAGATGTAAAAGACATGGGTTCGATTCCTGGGTTGGGAAGATCCCCTGGAGGAGGGCACAGCAACCCACTCCAGTATTCTTGCCTGGAGAATCCCATGAACAGAGAAGCCTGATGGGCTACAGTTCATAGCATCGCAAAGAGTTGGACACGACTGAAACGGCTTAGCATGCATGCACGCACATGTCTATGTCTAGAAATCTTGCCATGAGTTCTGTAGGCTCCAGGGATGAAACCAGATCTTCTTCTGTGTTACTATCACTGGGGGTTTTCTTTCTATCAATAAAATAAGAATTATGTTAATCAAGTGAATGTGTAGACTTTTTAATTTTTATTTTTAAAAATAACATCCTTGTCTTATTACTCCTTATAGGCTTTTCTTGTTGATTATTATAATCTTTTAACATTAAGGTTTTACTGCTGAAGTTGCTACTATTTCTTTGTGGGATTCAATGACTTCTGGTAGAGATACCTGACTCCTTAGCTCATTTGCTGCAACAGCAAAATTTTACTAGGAGTTTTGAGTTCATCTTTGTCAGCTGGTCAGTTCCTGAGTTGAATAAATACCAGATTATGTCAACAACAGTCTCTCAATTAATCATTTTCTCTAACTGATGTTATTGCTTCTTGCTGCCATCTTTTCAAAACTTGTTGAAGAAGAGATGATAGGATTGTGTCAATTGCAGAGAAAGTAGGGGAATTTACACACATCTGTTAACCCTATCCCTTTCCCTGGCTTTTTATGGATTTTCTTGTTTGGAACATATTTCTTTATAAATCTGCTTACCCTTCTACTGCCCCCATTTTCCCTTCTTTATCTCTCTTTCTCTTCCTCATTTACATCTACCTTCTTTTTCTCCCCTCTGCACTGAGCTCAGGTGTGATTCTGTCCAGTAAAATTAAAGTGTGAAGAATGGTGTGCACTCTGTAAAGTTCTCAGGGAGTATTTGCAGTTTGTTAATGGGAAGGATTTCTGACCTGAGGCTGTATGGGGGATAGGGTGGAGATGGGGTAGGGGATGAGGTTTGGTAGGGTATTTCTGCTGCTGTTTGTTTATACCAGAGATGGGTAAACTTTAAAAAAAAAAGGGGGGGGGAGCCAGATAGGAATATTTTAGGCTTTAGGGTACATACAGTCTTTGTTGCAACTACTCACCTCTGCTGTTGTAACAAGAAAACAGCTGTAGACAAAATGTAAGCAAATGAGCATGGCTGTGTCCAATAAAACTTTATGGACATTGAAGTTCGAACTTTATGTGATTTTCATAAAATGATATTCTTTTAATCTTTTTTTTCCCTTTTTAAAAAATTTTTCTGGCTATGCCCATGTGCCATGTGGGATCTTAGTTCCCCGCCCAGGGATTGAACCCACACCTCCTGTACTGGAAGTGTGGAGTCTTAAACACTGGATCCCCAGGGAAATCCCCAAATTATATCCTCTTAAAAAATGTTTTCAACCATTTAAAAATGTAAAAACCTTTGTCATTTAGTGGCCAAAAACAGAGGGAGGGATAAATTTGTCCTACAGATTCTAATTTGTCAACCCCTGGCTTATGTCAAGATTCCAAGATCCCTGTTATACCAGTCAACCAAACCAACCAAAAACCAATCAATCACCAAATAAGCAAACAGCAACCAAACCATGCAACGGGGTTAAAGGAGGTAAGGGAAGATGTCTTATGGAGGAGCAAGCCATATGAGTAAGTTAGGGCGAGGGTGTTGCAGGCAGGGGGACTGAGCTGACCTGATGCCCTGTGCTTGCTAAAGCCAGAGGACAGGGTCAGCCAGGGCCACTGATGCAGTGACATCAGCATTCTCCAACATCTTCAGATTAAAGACAGCTACCATATACACACAGCACTCATAGGGCCCTGACCCCTCTACTTGAAACTTCTGATGGACTCTTCGCTCCCATGCAGGAGGTGTGGTTATCCCTCTGTAAGAGACACAGAGCTATTGAACACCTTGCCAGAGTCACACAGGCGGTGACAGAGCCAGGATTCGAACCCTGGCCTGGTGGACCTGCAGCCTCCTTCCTTCCCTGACTCCATGCTGCCTCACCCAGGAGAGATCACAGAAAATCAAGGCAGTCTCTATGACTTCATCCTGCCGGAGTTTCCTCAAAGCAAAATAAGAGACAGCTTCTAAACACTCGCCCATGCTGGCTAGGATCAGCAAATGCTCTGAGCTGCTGACTTCCTCCATCTGCCACTTTAAGGAAGGAGGCAAAGAGATGTGAGGGGAAAGAACACCTAAGCTGGACTCCTGGCGCCACTGTTAGCTTCCTGAGCCCCGGTTTGCCTTATCTGAAAGGTGGGGAGTAAGAGAAACTGCATAGCAGGCTTGTAGGACTTTAATGAGACGATGCATGCAACCCACGGGCATAGCGCTTGTCACAGAGTAGGCACTAACTACATCAAGGCTGGGACTCTTGAAGCAGTCATTGTGTGCTCTTTCACTCCATAAGCATCTATGACATGCACCAGGTAAGCACTGGGATGGACAGATGAGTCAGATAGTTCCTGCCTCCAAGGAGCTGACAGTTGGTAGAACAACAGGCATATCAACAAATAAGCTTGACCACGTGCCTCAGGAATATGTGGGGCCCGAGTGAGAGCACAGAGGTAGGAGTATTTCCAAGTGAACAGGTGGAGGGGCACAGAATAGCCTTCAGAGAGGAGCCGGCAGAGTTTACATCCAGGCAACTCAAGCTGGCTGGTCCCATGCAGTTCCTATGGCTGATCTCTACCAACAAAAATCTCGTCTCATGGAAACGATGAAAAAACAACCCACTTTTTCCTAAAAGCATTTAAGAAAATCTATGCAAATTTTTGAAAGCAAAACAGGAAGTCAAATTAGCAGCAAAGAAAACATTCCTTCCTTCTCAAGCCTCTTGTGCTTGGAAGTTTCCTGCCAGGATGTTGACCAGAGAGAAAAAGCCTGACCAAGAGTCATTTGTTCCTTTAAAAGAAGTTTCTTTAAACAGAAGCTGATTTCATTCCCCCCCCCCCCCCCCACATTCTCTGTGGCCTTGGGAAACACCTTCCTCAAAAATAGAAATATCCAAAAGAGATTAGGGAGAAACGAATCCTTCTGGGTCTAAACTCTCCGTATGTGACATTGGCATACTGCCTTGGAGTCTGCAGAGCTTTTATATAGGCACATTATAGTGGGAAGGGGCCAGGAGTTTGAGTCTGAATTCTGTCTGCACCATTTAATAGTGACCTTGGGGCTGTTGGGGGAAATAATAAGCTGACACACATAAGGTGATGACCAGGGTACCTGGCTCAAGAAATGTTAACACTTCATTATCATTTTGTCTCCCTTAGAATCCATCTGTTACAGCCCATGAGGCTAAGCACCGTCTTTTCCATTCCCCATGTAGTTCTGCACTCCTGGTTTCTCTGCCATCTTCTTGGTCCAACAGGTAACATTCTCCTTACCTGAACCTTCTTACCGCTATTTCTTTCCTGTGACCAGGTTTCACCTTCTAGCTCCATCTGTCTGACTGCTATTCATCCTTTGCATCTCAGCTCAAACTGCTTGCCCAAGGAAGACTCCCCTACCCACCCCACCCTCAACCTCCCAGCCTAGGTTAGGTGCCTGGCGAATGTGCCCATAAGTCCCAGAGGTTTTCCACTGTAACAATGTCACATTTACAGTTACTTATTCACATCCAATTTCAAAGTAGAGCATAAGCTATGAGAGGCTGCTTACTCCAGGCATCTAGCTTGGTACCTGGAGTGAATTGTATGCTACAGATACTTGTTGTCTGGGTAGGAGGCAGGCAGGTATTATTACCTCCCACAGAGGAAGAAACCAAGAAGCCGGAGCGTATAAAAGCAGACTCACGATCACACAGCTAGGCATCTCAGGAGCCAAGACTTGAATCCTAGCCTTCTGACTTGAAACCCAGCGGTGCTTCCAGGACAGAGCCCCAAAGTCTTGTTCTAGAGTACCTGGACTCTCATTCATTTACTCTACAAATGTGCAGAAATGTCAAAGGCTTGCCATAATGCCACAGAAGTACTGGGGAGCTGGGCTTCTCTTTTGGTGAAAACCCTCTCTTTTTGGTCCCAAGCAGGGTCCTTTCTCAGCCCTGCCATTCTTACTGATAACACAAGTCCCAAGGATGCCTTTTGCTTACCTCTCCTTCCCAGGGTTCTGATGACTCTTCACTGTGAGCCCCTGTTTTGGCTTAGACTGACCTTCAGAATAGTGTCGAGGGATGAATCCCACCCCTCAGTTTCACCCTCTGCTGTTTTAGAGACAAGCATACAATGTCATTTTTATTTTTAAAGGCCACCACCCTGGTGGCTCAGACAGTAAAGAATCTACCTGCTATGTGGGAGACTGGGTTTGATCCATGGATCGAAAAGATTCCCTGGAAAAGGGAATGGCTACCCATTCCAGTATTCTTGCCTAGAAAATTCCATGGACAGAGGCTACACAGTCCATGGGGTCACAAAGGGTCAGACACGACTGAACCACTAACACTTTCACGGCACAGTAGAAATAGAGTCATATACATACATATATACACATACCCAAAGACAACCGCTGGGGAGGTAAAACAAAAAACAAACTTCAAGAAATCTCAAAAGTCTCCAGGAGTAACTGTCCCTGACTTTCTCCCTTTCCTGTCTGTTCTCATTTGAGGAGACTGTCCTGGATGCCCCCACCCCACCCACATGCTTGGTGGCTGATGGGGGAAGGCCATCAGGCATGGTGCCTCCCAAGGCTAAGTGCATAGAGGAAGACTTTGTAACGGAACTCAAAATAGGAAAGAAGAGAGGCATTTAAAAAATATAATAAAGTCTCAAATTAGGTTAACAGGGAGGACAGATAGACCTCGTGGGTGCTAACTGCAGAGATTAACCAGAAGATGGTACCTTTAGGAGTGCCACCTGTGAAGAGGGGACCACATGTGGAGATGGCCTAGCTAGAGAAATTGTAACACTGACGCCTTGATGGACTTCCTCCTCCCCAGAGAAGAGCTACAGATACTTCCTCCAGATCAAAGACAAGGAGTAAAGCCCAGGAGGGGTGGGGGAAGGGGAAAGGAAATACAGCCTTTCATGGATCTTTATTTTCATAGCTTCAATCCTATCCTCTCAACTTGATTTCCTTGGGACAACTGGTACACCCTATCCCATCACTCTTTTACTCTTGACAGTGGACCTTCTTTTGCATACCAGGTTACCATGCAAGATACCTGAATAATTCTGTCTGTGTGAAACAATAGGAGTCAATCCATTGGTTCAAGTGCCCTAGATCCAAGTTTCATTTTGTTTCAAACCAACAAGCAAGTCCCTTCTCTCTGAAATCTCTCCTGTAGCATATAAGAAAAGTCAAATCAGGCCTATCTGACACAAAATTATTGAAGGACAGAGGAGGGAGAGAGCCACACTCTTTCCCCTGATCGATGTTCATCTGAATGTCTTGTCAGCTTGAACAAAAGGGTCACCTGGTGTAACCCCCACCCCTGAAAAACCTGGCTCTATCCATGTGGACCAATGATTGAAGGAGTGTTAAGTACACAACAACAAAGGAGGAAGCTAAACACCTTTCCTGTCAAGAGCAGAAACTATGCCTTAATCTTCTTTATATCCCCACAGCCTAGTGTGGGGTTTGGCATGAGACAATGCATCAATAAAGGTCTGCTGAATTGAAGAAAACTTGGCAAATGAGGAGACCTGGGAGCACTGTGATTCAGTGCAAGTTGAGTGACAGCTGGCAATGGCCTTTAGGAACAGAAGAGAAGGAAAAACAGATTAGGGGAATGATTGGAGGTGTGTGTTCACAAAAGGAGAAAGTGAGTTTGGGGAAATTTATGGGAGCAGGAAATCAGGGAAGGACCACCACTTTCAATATCCAAGGCCATAAGCAGAGTAGTCTGACCTGAATGTGTGGACATGACTCTTCTTCCTGAGTTGCAGAATAGATGAGGAAAAGGACTGTTGGTTTGACTGGGTAGAAGAATGTAATTAGCAAGTAAATCTGATATAAACTATAAATTTTGAACTGCAAAAATCTCTATCAGAGTATTTTAAGTCATGAGACTATGTACTTCGGGGGATGTTCAACCACCAAGTGTGTTTTAATCAGATGCTGCTGCTGCTGCTAAGTCGCTTCAGTCGTGTCCAACTCTGTGCGACCCCATAAACAGCAGCCCACCAGGCTCCCCCATCCCTGGGATTCTCCAGGCAAGAACACTGCAGTGGGTTGCCATTTCCTTCTCCAGTGCATGAAAGTGAAAAGTGACAGTGAAGTCGCTCAGTCATGTCTGACTCTTAGCGACCCCATGGACTGCAGCCCTCCAGGCTCCTCCATCCATGGGATTTTCCAGGCAAGAGTACTGGAGTGGGGTGCCATTGCCTTCAGACACCATCAAAGAAGGATGCCAAGGAGAATGATGGAGAAAGCTATGTTAGAAACAGTGTGGTCTTTGGAAAAGAAAGTCTTTGACAAATTGTGAAGACAATGAAATAAAGGAGGGGAGAAGATGAAGAAAATTTTTAACAGGGTGAGTGAGAGATGATAGAACAGAATTTTATTTTTTATACTAGTGATGATTAGTTTGACTGCAAGTATCAGAAAACCCCCAAAGAGGGGCTAACACAAAATAGGAGATTATTTTTGTCTCAGGTGACAGTCCAGTTAGGCCATCCAGGGCCAGTGTGGAAGGCTCTTCAAAGTCCTCAAGGCCCCAGGCACTTCTTAGCCGCCCACTCTGTCATCCCCTAGAGTGGTCAACCTCCTCAAGGTCCAGGATGGTCACATCTGGGTCCTGGAGAGGGACTGGAGAAAAGAACACAAACAGCAGATACTGGGTGTCTTTGTAAGGAAAACTTCCAGGTGCTGCCACACGGTACCTCTGCCCCCATCTCACCGGTCAGAACTTAGCCACAGGGCCACATCTAACAAGGGAAGCTGGGAAATAGGTGTGTTGTCTGAGTACCCATATCTCCAGCTGAAAAACCAGGGGTTCTGTTCCTGAAGAAGATTTTTAAAAAATTGGATACAGGGGCTTCTCTGGTTTTCTCTGCCATAATGTCATAAAAATGATCGTGTTTTTTAAAAAGCATGGCTAAGAGGCTATAACTACATAATAGCACAAAATTAATCTCTAGATCTTAATGAAAAGAACGTTCAAAGTGAAGATTCCATCCTAGAATATTATCTTAATGCTGATTAACCTTGAGACATAATAATCCCTTCACTCTTGGGTTTGACTCCAGGGCCAAGGCTATCTAAAGCAACGAGAGCATTGGTTCGTCCAGGTCTTCATGACCCTGACGTTAACTCTCTCTTGGAGTTGTTTTCAAAAGGAAAGTAAATCCATTATCATCATTACCTTGTTAAATTCAGTGAACTGTAAACCAACAATGTGAGCCTCATGGAAACTCTGTCCTCGCTCAGAAACACAGCTCTGCAGTAATCGCCACCCTGCGCTCCTCTGGCTCCGCACGCCAGCAGTCGACTCCCTCGGTTGACTTCCCGTTGCAGACCCTCCCCGTGCGCCTCTCCCTTCTGCTTTCCACCTCAGCCACCAACTCCTGAAGAATCTCCCGAGGGCACTGCGGACCGCAGGGAACTTCTCGCATGCAACTAACACACGGTGCTCGAGCGCCCACTACCTGGAAACAAGGCCAGAGCCTGGCCCCCCAGATCCCTGAAAAGCTTCCTCACCCTACTAATCCAACCAGGGTTTCCTCTGAGATATTGCTATTGCACCTCGTACTTGGGTGTGCGTGTGTTCAGTCATGTCTGAGTCTTTGCGAGCCCACGGACTGTAGTCCACCAGGCTCCTTTGTCCATGGAATTCTCTAGGCAAGAATACTGGAGCAGGTTGCCATTTTCTTCTCCAGGGGATCTTCCTGACCCAGGGATTGAACCCTGAATTGGCAGACGGATTCTTTACCACTGCATCACCTGGAAAGACCCCCTGGTACTTGGGGAAAAGGTGTCAAAGGTATTTTGTGCTTTCCTCCCTCATTCTATGCCCTTTCCTACACCCCTAAGTAATATAATGGGCTCTGTGGTTTAAACAGGTTTTCCAAAGGGAATGTTAAGAATCCCAGAGAAGTAACATTCCTATCTTTAAATGCCTTAAAAGTAAATTTATGATGGTAAACATATATTGTTACCATGAAGAAATGAATCAATATACCAACCAGAGAATAATTGAAAAAAACTGAAGCGTAAGCAAATCATTCTTTCTTTTTTCTTACTGTGGTAAGAACACTTAATATAAGATCTACCCTCTTGACCAAAGAGCACGAAACAGTATTGCTAACTACAGGCATAGTGTTGTGCGGTATGTGTCCAGAACTTACTCATTAAAAAAAAAAATTATTAATTTATTTTTGACTATGCTGGGTCTGCCTTGCTGTGTGGGCTTTTTTTCTCTAGTTGCGGCAAGCAGGGCTGCTCCCTAGTTGCGGTGCATGGACTTCTCACTGCAGCTGCCTCACTTGTTGCAAAGCACAGGCTCCAGGGTGCTCGGCCTCAGTAGGTGCTGCACATGGGCTCACTTGTTGCAAAGCACAGGCTCCAGGGTGCTCGGCCTCAGTAGGTGGTGCACATGGGCTCACTTGTTGCAAAGCACAGGCTCTAGGGTACTCGGCCTCAGTAGGTGCTGCACATGGGCTCAGTAGTTGTGGCTCAGTGGCTCTAGAGCACAGGCTCAATAGGTGCAGCCCACGCACTTAGTTGCTGCATGGCATGTGGGATCCTCCTAGACCAGGGATTGAACCCATGTGTCCTGCATTGGCAGGTGGATTCTTTATCATGGAGCCAGCAGGGAAGCCCGAGAACTTATTCTTGTGTAACTGAGACTTCATACCAGTTGGATATTCAACTCCCCTCTCCCTTTCCCCCAGTCCCTGGCAACCACTATTCTCCTCTCTGCTTCCATGAGTCTGACTACTTTAGACATCTTTCTTTGAAAGAAACAAATTTAAATGTTGTTGGTCCTGCTTTTTATTAAGTGACTACTGCTCTCTCGTTTTCCTCTTCTTTACTCCTGTCAGTTATCTATTTAAGTGTGAGAAATTTGTGAGTAAAAGGAACTACTAATATCTACTCTAATATTCAGTTTATCAAAGTTGAAAATTTTATTTTACCTAAGTCTTCAAACTTAACCTGTAAATCTAACTTATAAATTTGTATATTTATTGTTTATTATTGTTTATTATGTTTATTGTATAAATATTGTATATTTGTAGATACAGTGATTTACGTAAAAATGTGAACCATTGCTTTTTTGTTGTTTGATTAGTGTTCAATTAACTTATACATTTTAAAAGATTGAATTTCCTCAATTGGCCACCTTTATACAAAAAAAAAAAAAAAATCACTGTAGATGGTGATTGCAGCCATGAAATTAAAAGACGCTTACTCCTTGGAAGGAAAGTCATGACCAACCTAGATAGCATATTCAAAAGCAGAGACATTACTTTGCCAACAAAGGTCCGTCGAGTCAAGGCTATGGTTTTTCCAGTGGTCATGTATGGATGTGGGAGTTGGACTGTGAAGAAAGCTGAGCGCCGAAGAATTGATGCTTTTGAACTGTGGTGTTGGAGAAGACTCTTGAGAGTCTCTTGGACTGCAAGGAGATCCAACCAGTCCATCCTAAAGGAGATCAGTCCTGGGTGTTCTTTGGAAGGAATGATGCTAAAGCTGAAACTCCAGTACTTTGGCCACCTCATGCGAAGAGTTGACTCATTGGAAAAGACTCTGATGCTGAGAGGGATTGGGGGCAGGAGCAGAAGGGGACGACAGAGGATGAGATGGCTGGATGGCATCACCAACTCGATGGATGTGAGTTTGAGTGAACTCTGGGAGATGGTGATGGACAAGGAGGCCTGGTGTGCTGTGATTCATGGGGTCGCAGAGTCGGACACGACTGAGCGACTGAACTGAACTGAACAATACATGTAAATAAATTTCCTAAAATATTTTTCAACTACCCTTACAAATTTGATATATTCAATTTTCTGAAATATTTCAAATGCCTGACAGGGCAACACTTATGAAACCTAGCAAGTAAAATCTTTCTACATATCAATTAACTCTTACAAACATAATAAAACTAACTTATACTGGTTGTAAATTGGATTCTCTTAAACATTCAAACACTATGAACATATTCAATTATTTCTAATGAAAATCACAAATCGATACAGTTTATCATTTCAAAACAAAATCACAAGGTTAATTTGTTAAATTCTCTTAAACATTTCAAACTCCTTAAATAACATACACAAACTGATGATCATAATGGTTAGAAAACTTACTCCTAAATTTAACAATAAAGTAATAATACAAGTTTGATTGCCTTCATCTGTACACTTTTTCTACATCTTTTCCATAGAAGTAAAGTCATTTTAACCAGCCAAAGTGAGCAGAAAGGCATTTCAGACAGGATGGAGTTATTGAGAACTGTCATGCCATCTCAGTAAAATATACAAGACTCAGTAAAATATATAAGACCAGAATATTTTTTCCAGGATGATTCTATCTGAGCAGCGGGTTAACACACTGAGCTGCTTGTCATAGTTGGATTGGTTCTGCCTCCTGTGTCACCAGATGGGGAGTGTGCTGTGGGTCCCAGAGTGTCTTTCAAATTCACCCTTACCCTATTTTTATCACAGCCTCTTTCATTTTTTAACACATGATTTGGGTACATAGAATTCTACAGTCCCCCTTGGGGTGTAGCCTATCTTTTTGCCAAGTGATTAGATTTAATTGAATTTTCCATCCTTCTTCAGGTTATAGAACTCTCTGTATCTTTTACTTCATTATGTTTCATTGTGGCAGGGACCAGCTGGGTCCTCACCTCACCTGCTTTCCCTTCATTCTGGGCACGGAGCCAGACTGGGTTTCACAGCTCTCCTGCAGTTAGGTGTAGCCATGGGGCTGACTTTTAGCCAATGAAATATGAGCAGCTTGCCCCATAAAACCTTCCCAGGCTCCATCATCCAGGATCTTTCTTCTTCTGCAGGCTTGACCCTGAGCAGCAGGGCGGTCTTGGAAGCAACACATTAAAGCAGGCAGAGCCGTGAGGTGCAAGGGGCATGACTGGAAAAGAGCTGTATGTTATTCAGGAGCGTTCATTCTGGACTTGACCTGAATGAAAAATAAACTTCAATCATGATGCTAAAGCAATTATATATATCTGGAACTGTTCATTTAAATGTCCACTAACCTTTGTTCATTATCATTACGGTAAAAAATTCTTAGAGTTGGTGGTAGTGATGAATCAAATTCATGCAATGTTAGTTAATGCTGCATGTTCTGAGTCAATGGGAAACATGAAGTGGAGGCATTGGGTACATGACTAGCCAGAGTCATTCTTGCCCTTTATATCAAAACCTGACCTAATTAACATTTAAAAAAAAAATAGGAACTAATGCTATGAGACTTGTGCACATTTTAGATAGCTTTTTTTTAAAGCACCCAATACAACAAAAATCAGCAGCCCATTGACAATTAAATCAACTACAATTCGTGAGATTAAAAATAAACCTATTGCTCAGCTATAAATATTCTCAGTTCTATGATCAGACAGAAAAAATTCCCCAAGGGCCCTCATAAACAGGAAACTACGGGATACAATGGACAGTATCCTTGACAGACAAAACAATATGTCAGCTACTCAGACATTCTTAAACAGACCAGATGCACGTATTCAAGGCATTCATTTGAAAAAGATTAAAAATAGGGATTTTTTTCTTCTAAGAAATACAAATTTCTTTAAAAAATTAAAGGTATAGTACTGTAATAAAGTTCAATAACAAGGCTCCATTTTTTTTTTTTTTTTCACCTCTGGTTACTTCACACTTTGCTTTTAGCATTTGAGGTTGCTAAAGGTTATGGGTTTCTGAAAGTATTGTCTTCATGTGCAAACCAGGCCCATAGTCAGACAGCTTTGTACTTCCAGACCAGTCACTGTTTCCCTTTCTGCTTCTATATCAACTGGTTCTGTCATGTGTGGGTTGCAACTGCCCCAGGAAACATGCTTATTTAAAATGCAGCAGTACACATTAGATTTTGAAAATAAAACTAGCCACAAATGTACTTCTTTCAAAATGGATTTTGTACATCTGTCTCCACCACATGCAAAAAATGAAAATTTAAACCTCTCTTTCCATGAGAAGAAACTGTGGGGACAATGAAAACAGACTTTAGTACTAAAATCCTCAGGAGAGGGGGAGGATGGATATTCAGGAAGAAATGCTAGAGTAAATATTAGTAAAGAAGAGTCGATAATAAAGTTCTTTCCATAAATTGTTTGTATCAGTGATCAGTGCATTCAAGCAGCAAAAATCTGATTAGAAGTGATTTCAACAAACAGGGCTTACATTTCTTCAAACACCCAAAGGGTAGAAGGTGGCAGTTAATGATGTTGATTCATCAGCTCAGCTCAGTGATGCATGTTAATACTTCTGCAGTTTTCTCAGTCTTTCCTTATCATCACACGATGATGGCCCCCAAAGGCTGCTGTAGCTCCAGGCATTACACAACTTTCAAGGAAAGAAGAAAAGGAGAAGTGGGTCACAGTGACAACATTTTCCTCTTTTACCAAGAAAGCAAATGCTTTCTTCATTTAACTGTCACATGGCCTTTCCTAGCTGCGTGCATGCCTGCTGTGTGCTAAGTCGCTTTAGTTGTGTCTGACTCTGTGTGACCCCATGGATGGTAGCCTGCAAGGCTCCTCTGTCCATGGGATTCTCCAGGCAAGAATACTGGAGTGGGTTGCTATGCTCTCCTCCAGGAGGCCTTCCTGACCGAGGGATCAAACCAGCATCTCTTGCTTCTCCTGCATTGGCAGGTGGGTTATTTACCGCTAGAGCCACCTGGAAAGACCTTTCCTAGCTGCAGAGGCTGAGAAAGTGACCATGTCATGATTGGAGGTGGGCAAGAGAACATGGTCGATCAACCAAACAACAGGCACCATGAGAGTGGATGGGCTTGTAGTATTCATGCCTTCTTGATCTTCTTAGCAATGAGTTCCTGAAGAAAAATTCTACATGACATGCCTTTCTCAGTTCATGTGAGACACATGAGCAGGACCTCATGTTTGAGAGAAAAATAATGCTGGACTTTCCCACTGTGTCTCTCCATCAAGTAGTGACTCGCCTCCAGCTCATCTCCCTCCTCCCTATCTCAAATATTCAAATACTCTGAATAAAATCTTACCTAAACTCCCTAAGAAAACACATCAAATTATCCATAAACTTGCCTGAGGAAAGACTTCCTGGTTTCTGAAACATTTCACTTACTCCAAGAAATAACTTTGAAAATCAGCTAGTAAAGGAATTTCTAGAAAGTAATGAATATAAAAAAGAAAATCACAAAATCAAAAAATTCAATATAACCTGTTAAAAGAGATTTGAATGTTAAAAAATAAAGCCTTTGGCTTTATTTGAAAAATATGAAAAATAATAAGTCAACTTAGAATGGATTCCATGGTACTCCCGCTTTCCCACTTAAAGAACCATCACATTTGGGGGATATTTTATCACACAAGGAAAGCATAACAAATTCCTGCTGAAAAAGAGCAAATGGAAGCCCAGCCTCCCCACCTCACCTCACTCCACCCCCAACCCAACCCAAGTTCTGAAACAAGGCAATGAATGAATTGTATTTAATAGCTGTAGCTTAAATAAATCTGCCTCTAAGCTATGTATTCAGCAGAGCACTCTGTTAGGTGAACTGTGCCTGAGAAGAATGGACTCAGTAACCCTGGGCTATATTCAGCCACAATTAGCCGAATGTCTAGCAGAATTTTCCTCTGTGACATCTTACTATATTTCAGCAAGGGAATTAATTATAAGGCAACATTTGCCTAATTGCACCCCGAGTTACATTATCGCTAAAGAGTGGACAGGGCGGTCACAATATCCTAGCTGAATTTGAAAGCAAGCTTCCTGTGATGGGGCCTCTCCCGCTGAATAGAAGAAAGTATGTACAAAGAGGGAGAAAATTAAGTCCATGTGGCGGGTTGTGTGCGATGAAATTGCCTGCTGGAAAAGGACTGCATGTTCCCCAGATCAGATACGCCTAAGTTCTACCTCCAGGAAAAAAATCTTTAGAGGGAAAGACCCTTACTCTTCTTTCAGTCTAGAATCCACTATAGAAAGCCCATAAAATAAGAAGGAATGAAGGACCGATACATGAATAAACCTTGAAAACACCATATTTAAGTGACAGAAGCCAGACACAAAGGTCACGTATCATATGATTCCATTTACATCAGATGTCCAGAGCAGGCAAATCCATAGAGATAGAAAGTAGATTACTGTTTGCCGGGGACTGAAGGAAATGGAGAATGAGGAGTAATTGCTAATAGGTACAGGGTTTCCTTTTGGGGTGATAGAAATGTTCTGGAATTAGAAAGTGGTGGTAGCTGTACAACACAGTGAATATACTAAAAACCACAGAAGCATACACTTTAAAATCGTGAATTGTATGTATGAATATACACATCTCAATTTTTAAACATGCTTTTAAAAGGCCCACTTCTGAGAGGATGATAACTGAAAAAATAAATAACGACTGTACTAACGGATACACAAGGTAGACTAGTACATATTTTGTGATGTTGAACATTGTGGTAGAAAAAGTAGTGGGCTGAAAATCAGGAAGTCATTTAACCTGTCTGGGCCTCAATATTCTGGTCCCCACACACATGCAGACAGCCTTGGCAGGGATTCAGTTACTCCCTTTGAAGGGCTACTCAAATTGGGAGGGACTTGACCCTGTTTTTCCAGAACCCAGTTCCTTGGGGTCAAGTGCTTCTGGGAGCCAGACCGCCTCCCTTCTCTCAAAGCTTCCATCTCCTTCCCTCAAGTCAGTCCAGTTCTGTGCCTCCAAGCAGGGAAGCAAATCTCAGGCCAGAGTTCAGGCACAATAATCCACATACAAGTTTTTAACATTTTGACTTAATTAGAAATGCATGAAAAATTGAGAGATTTTATAAACAAACACAAACATTAATTTCTGACTTTTTCCCCAAAATTGAAAGCCCTACAACATTAGGCCATGAAATGACAATGATTGGCTACAGCCTCTGTCTAGACTGGGCATGGCTCTCCAGCTCACTTACCAGTCCCTACTGCTTCACAACACTGGGGTTGACCATTCAGTGGTCTACTCATCACACTTGCCCCATTTCTTATCTTACAGTGAAGAAGAAAGTGAAATATTTTTGTACTAGTATGTGCATTGTTTTTGTCTACCTCAGCAATATAAATGACCTGCCTGCTCCTGGAACCATTTGCATTTGAGGTCCTTGGCCTAGACTTTAAATATTTAAAACCTATCCCTTGGAGCAATGGAAGTCCAAACCTCTAGGATATACTCAAGGGTAGTGGTTCTCAGCCAGGGGTGATTTTGCCTGCCACAGTCCCTTTGGCATTGTCTGGAGGCCTTTTTGATGGTTATGACTGGGGGGTTGTGATTGGTATCTAGTGGCAGCCGGGGATGCTGCTAAACATCCTACAATGCACAGGAAGCAGCCCGAACAACAAAGCATTACCTGACCCCAAGTCAACAGTGGCAACATTGAAAAACCACGTTCCAGGGAATGGGTAAGGGGTGAGGAAGGAGGGGAAGCAACTGACATGCTTCTCAGTCATAGCTGGGGAATGACATCTTTATTACTTTCTCAATCAGTTTATCATGTCACAAATAAGTGGCTGCCCAGGCCAGGGACTTCTTTGTAGGACAACTGTCATTTGAGCACACAAATTTTTAAGTATAGATTCAGGAAAAAAATGATTAGTTGGTAGTAACACGTCAGTCCTGAAAATACCCAGACTGATCACGTTCTTCATGGAGCCATCAGGCTTGACTCCCAGTGACTCTGATCATTTCAAGAAATAAAATTTGCTTTCAAAACCAGTAGTTTGCCATGATTTGCCGTCACTGAGGATTTGCAAAGTAATATGATGCATATTGTAATGAAGTCTTTGACTTTAATGGGATTTTAAGTATGAGCAGCTAATGTGAAATTATAATAACCTGAACTCACTGACGTGAAATTATAATAACCTGAACTCACTGACACTGGGTAGATCAAGAAACCATTTGTATTAGAAGACCAAAATTATATAGTTATTTCTAGTTTCTATTTTTCAATCCCTGAGTTTCTTGTTTTCTAAACAAGTGTATCAATACAGATGTATTTTGATATACAAATTTGATCCTTAAAAATGTAAGTTATATGTATTAATTTGTTTTAAAATATTTGTGTTCAATTAAATAAAGGATTTATTAAATTAATAAAGGAGAAATGTAAAAGAGTTACTGAAAGAAATATTTCAAGCAATGTAGCGTTATCAGAATAAAGGCATAATCTCTCAAGATGACCAGCTTGGAAGGGACAGTAAGTATTTGTTTTCAATGTGTAAGTTTTAATCTATTTTTCAGTGTATAAGCACTATGAAAATAGATTTAATCTCACCTCTAGTCTTCACAGTATTTTGTAGCCCTTACAGTGCTTTCGTGTCGATTGCCTCACTTAATTATTTGGCCATCTCTGAGGTAGGCACTGTTTTCTTTTGTTAGTAGATGTAAGAATGGGGTTCAGAGAGGCCCGAAGCCACGCAACTTCAAATTATAGAGCTTGAGGCAGAGCAGGAGTTGAAAGGTGAGGGTGACAGGGGGTGGGGGACGGGGAGTGGCTAATCTTTTTAGTTAGTTAACTTAAAAATATGTTTCTAATACTCCCAAACTGATCACTGTAGATATAATCTATAATTCAGATATAGGGAATTGGGAGATTCAATGTAATCCCTATTCATAATCCCAGCTGCCATTTTACAGATACTGATAAGCTGATCCTAAAATCCATATGGAAATTCAGGGGACACAGAATAGTCAAAACAACCTTGGAAAAGAAAAACAAAGTTGGGTGATTCATGCCTCCCAACTTCAAAGCTTACTACAAAGCCACAGTATTCAAGAGAGTGTGGTATTGGCTTAGGATAGACATACAGATCATTGGAATAGGACTGGGAGTCCAGAAGTAAATACTCATATTTACAGTAAATTGAGTTTTAAAAATTGATTTTTTTAAACTGTGGTAAAATACACACAGCATGAAATTTACCATCCTAACCATTTAACCATTTTTAATGCATGGTTCAGTGGTATTGAACACATTCAAATTGCTATGAAGCCATCACCACCATCCAGCCCCATAATTCTTTCCATCTTTTCTATGCCCATTAAATAATAACTTGACCTTTTCCCTAATTTCAGTTAGCATATCGTCCTCAAGCTTCATCCATGTGGTAGTATATTGCAGAATTTCCTTCCTTTTTAAGGTTGAATAGTATTCCACTGTCTGGAAAAGGGAATGGCTACCCACTTCAGTATTCTTGCCTGGGGCATTCCACGGACAGAGAAGCCTGGTGGGCTACAGTCCATGGGGTTGCAAAGAGTCAGACATGACTGAGGGACTAAGCATGCACGCATGCAAGGTACAGTAAAGCTTTAGTCTGTAACTTTAATTAGCTCACAAGCTCATCTCTGGATGTCCCAGTGAGCTATGGTTTTCTCTGGCCATGCCCAGCCCACGTGCCCTGCAAAGACCAAGCCCTTGCCAGCCTCTCTCTGATGGTGGTGTCATAGCGTCCAGCCTGCTGTCTTCTAGGTGTTACCTCTCTGGGCTCTTCTCTTACCACTAGCCCTCTTCTCCCATTCCCAGCCCCTGTGCCCAAGCAGAAGAACCCCAGAGAAGTTTCCAAATGACTTTGTCAACACTTGGCAGATAAATGTCAACCAAGACTACAGCATCTCTCATACACTCAAATCACTGTGCTATTTCAACACTGTCACTTGCTGTGCTGTTGTTTTTCTTTCTTCTTGATTAGTGTTCTTCTGTTGCATTTTCTTCCCTCTCCCTCTTGTAGAACCAGGAAGCCAAGCAGGGAACCCTGTGAGGAAGGCTGACTTCCTGCTTGAGTGTTCCTGGTAAGGAAAGCCCTGTTCCCAAATCCCTGAGTGCTTTGGGGCCCCCAAAGGATAGCCCATCTGAGAATGATTTCCTGGCAACGGAGCTAGCAGAGGCTCACCAGGTCAGGAAGGCAGGCTGTCCTGGGCTTTATCCCTTTGTTGAGAGGCAGCTGTGCATTTGTTGGCCCTTCATTTCTGGTGCAGAGGCGAAGAAAGCAGCAACTACTCTCTTCCCTTCCAACAGCATTGAAACCCATGACGCACGGGGCCAAGAGTGGGCCTTCTCCCAAGGCCCAGAGTGACTCAGTTTCAGGTGTCAAATGTATTTTCCAATGCTGCCTATTAATTTTTATAAGTTAGACAAACGATGATGGACAGAGGAGTGATTTTCTAATCTATCAAATTGATTACCAATGTAATAATCTAGACTATAGTGTATGTGTTTATCAAAAAGCTGCTGAAGTGAGCTGGGGTCACCAGTGATGTCCGATACAATGCTGGAGCAAACACACCTGGGTCTGATACTTTCTAGGCAGGCCTCGTACCTATGTACACACCTGAGCAATTTTCTGAGCCTCAATGTCTTCACCTATAAAATGGAAATAATATTACCTGCCTTTTAAGTGTGCTATAGAGATTATATAAAGTCGACTGAGCAAATAAGCACAGCACAGGAAGATTAAATAAAGTGAAAGTCACTTAGTTGCATCCAATTCTTTGTGACCCCATGGACTATATAGTCTGCCAGGGTCTTCTGTCCATGGAATTCTCCAGGCCAGAATATTGGAATGGGTAGTTGTTCCCTTCTCCAGGGGAGCTTCCCAACCCAAGGATTGAACCCAGGTCTCCCACATTGCAGGTGGATTCTTTACCAGCTGAGCCACCAGGGAAGCTCACAGTAAGAAGCCGTGGTGCTCAGTTACTTCAGTCGTGCCCAACTCTTTGTGACCCCATGGACTGTAAGCTGCCAGGCTCCTCTATCCATGGGGATTCTCCAGGAAAGAATACTAGAATGGATTGCCATGCCCTCCTCCAGGGGATCTTCCCGACCCAAGGATCAAACCCACGTTTCTTACATCTCCTGCATTGGCAGGTGGGCTCCTTACCACTAGTACCACCTGGGAAGGCCAAATAAAACTTTATATAAAACTTTATATAAAAGCACTCAGTGTGGAGTCTGGTACCTATTGGGCATTTAACTAGTAACATATGCTACCTGTAGACTTAGCACCATATATATGGATAAGGTGTATATGTATGTGTCCATGTGTATTTGAATATACATATACACATATGTGTATGTATATACATATGCATATACACATATGTATATGTATATGTATATATATATGACATATGTATGAGCCCGCATTTTACAGTTGAGGAAACAAAGGCACAAAGAGGTTACAGAAGTTTGCCCAGAGCTGGCAGCCCTAAGTGGTAGTCAGAACTTGAACCGGCACTGTCTGGCCTGAGACCTGTGCTCTCAACCAGTTATACCAGTGCTTTTCTAACACTTCCCCCCCCACCCCCATAATCTTCATGTCTGCCCAAGTGACTACAAAATGCAAATTTTTAGGCCCTTTCAGGATACAAAAAGCAGATGCTGACTTAGGGACCATGACTTTTCTCTCATATTATTTATAAGCCCAGTAACGTGTCACAGAGTTTCTTGGCCTGAACAGGGGCACCAAGAAAGAACAAGTGGTCATTCTGGCCAGTGTGTATCTTGTCACATGGCCAAGGTCAAGAGGATGCATCTTCCTGTCTGGGGCTTCAGACTGCTCATTTCCGTCCCTGTCCCCTCCTCCATGTCTAGTTTAGGCAGGCATCTTGCAAAAATAAATTTTTTAGTCATAAAAGATATAAAATTGGAGTGTGTGGATGGATGCATTCAGATTCACCCCTGCTAGAAACATCTTTATGGGCAGAGAATACCATTGTTATAGAAAAAAATGGGCTTCCCTTTCACAGCCCCTCAGCTCTGCTCACAAAGAGGGATTTCAGAAAAATCTGCTCTGCCTACACTGTGTTCCATGTTGAGTGTGTGTTTCTGTGCCTGCCCTTCCATCCTAACTTTTGTTTAAGGAATTTGGCATTGGTGTGTATGATTTATGATTACTGAAGAAAACTCTGGCACTTCTTCCAGGGTTACTTAATAGCTATTAGAATCAAGTGGTGTTAAAATAGGAAAGGATTTAGGAATTCAAAGACAGCACATCTGAGTATCCCAGCCTGTTTCCAAACTTATGTCTCGTGAAAACTTCCTCTCTCGCAAAACATCATTATAGCAAATTATCCTAATAAAAATCTACTCTGGGGAGGGGGATGAAACAAGGCATGCCAAAATTTTGGCAAGGCTGAATCTTTATCAGACAACTATAAATTTCTAAAATTTTATTGTAAAAAATAACCCCACAAGCCTATAAAATAATAACAAACATGCAGTCCTCATAACCACTGGTTAATGTCTAAGCATCTTGAGATGTTGAGTGTAGCATGGAAAAGAGAGTGAATCTAATGGAAAAATCTGATGAATGCCAACTTTGAGTCTAACAAAGTCCCTTTGCTAGCTGCTGAAATTGTTCAAACTTACCCTACGAGCCCTTGACTTGAAAAAAAATTTTTCCTCCTACTTACACTCACATGAGGACATCTTAAAAGGTTGAATCTCACCCCCTGATTCTTAAACAGTCAAGTCTTGGTTTTCTAGGTTGTATTGTGGTGACTCTTCTAATTCACTGTTGACTCTTCAAGCTGGAGGGTGGTAGGCTTTACTCATCACCATTACGATGGGACTGGCAGTTCCAAGTGCTCAAATCCATCTTCTCTGAAATGCCTTAATGGGTATTATTGGCAATGACTCCATTGCTTCAGAACACTTAAAATAGTATTTCTTTTGCAGGATCCAGCCGAACTCTTAATAAACATGTCTTATTGTTGTTGGTCAATAAATCAGAGCTGAGCGAGAGCCACACGGAGCCCTTTGAAAGTAAAGGTAAAATAAACATAGATCTAAATTTTTAAAAAACGAGACAGCAAAAGAGACACTGATGTATAGAACAGTCTTATGGACTCTGTGGGAGAGGGAGAGGGTGGGAAGATTTGGGAGAATGGCATTGAAATATGTAAAATATCATGTATGAAATGAGTTGCCAGTCCAGGTTCGATGCACGATACTGGATGCTTGGGGCTGGTGCACTGGGACGACCCAGAGGGATGGAATGGGGAGGGAGGAGGGAGGAGGGTTCAGGATGGGGAACACATGTATACCTGTGGCGGATTCATTTTGATATTTGGCAAAACTAATACAGTTATGTAAAGTTTAAAAATAAAATAAAAATTAAAAAAAAAAAAACAACAAAAAAAACTCAACATTTAAAAAACCCTTCTTGTGTGACTGATCTCATGCCCCAAATGAATTGCCATAAGTTATTTTAGGAATGGAGAATAAAAGAATACATTGTTTCCTTTAAATCACATTTGTGATGGTTTCAAAGAACATCTTTCTGGTAAGTGATTAAGTAGACTTCACTTACCAAGGGATTCTCCAGTCAAGTGTAAATTTCAGTGAGACTTCATCATCTGAGCATCTGAGTTCACTAACCTATTTCTTCATTTTTAGACTTGGGAATGAAGACAAACCTTTTCTTTTGTATCCTTAGGATTAGAGCTCAAAAACTAGGATCTCGATCCTAAATCTTGTATTTACTTATGTATCTGACTGCATCAGGTCTTCATTGCGGCCCGTGGGAGCTTCATTGCTTCATACAGATCTTTCCCTGCGGTGCACAGACTCTAGCTGGACTCTGGAGGTGTGATACCTGGGCTTCAGCGTGCTCAGGCTCAGTAGTTGTGGCTTGGGCTTGGTGACTCCATGGCACGTGGAATCTTAGTTTCCTGACCAGGGATCGAACCCACATCCCTTACTTTGGAAGGTAGGTTCTTAACCACTGGATTACCAGGGAAGTCCCTTGATCCTAACTCTTGATTAACATGGAGGGGTGTGGCATCAGGCAGACCAGCACAAAATAGGTTCTGGGTGGTCCAATAGGCACGTCTGGACTAAACTATCCTCAATGGGAGGCATCACTGGGAGCCAATGAGATCTACTTACATCACAGAGGAAACTCATTCTCTCTCCTGCTACTTGCAGAAAACAAAATCCTCAGAGCAAGGCCCTGGGAGATCGCATTGCTTATGAATAAAATATACTCTCTTTAGTACATAGAGTCCATGCTGTGTACTTTAGCTACCTTTTAGAGGGCTTTTCAGTTCTTGGCACTTTTTTAGATCATTCAAGCTACTGTGTAAGTCTTGGGGAAATAGTTGCTTGTTGCTAGTGAGATGAGCCTTCAATCTCACCCCAGACACCCCAGACATGAGCCGTGTGAAGCGGGACAAATTTCTTTCCATCAGCAACCTGAGTGTCATTCTCCGTAGGGTCAGGGTGACAGTATTGTACCTATAGACCTCACAGGATGGTTGTATGAATTCCAGGAGCCACTGTGAGGGTGTCTTACCCAGTGTCCAATGTATAGAAGAAACACAAAAATATCAATTCTGCTCCCAGTATACCTGAACAAATGAGGTGGTAGTGTGTGTGGAGTCCAGGTAGAAGGCGGCCAGTTAGAAAAAGAGCTAAACTGGTATTATTAACGTCCATGCCAGCCTTTACCATACCACTCAGTGGGGGTATCACCTGCTCTGAAAGCTCGCCACAGAGACAAAAGCCAGGCTGGGGCTTACTGTCCATTCTTGAACCCACAGTAGCCGGGTCATGTTCAGAACTGTAGTATTCCCATGTGCCTCTGCCTCTCTCTCCCACCCAGGCTGAGCACAGCTGGGGAAGCAGAGTTCCGGGATGTGTCCTCTTCATCCCTCAGCTAACCCTGAGGGAGGCTTGGGCAGTCACGTTGAGACATCAAAGCCTCCCTCTTCACTTCCAAGTTCTCATCTCTGGGGACTGGAGATGCCTCCATGAGGAGGAAGCTGGAGGGACAGAGCTGCTTGGGGGTGGGGGGAGTGCCGGGGGGCGGGGAGCCTGGTGGTCCTACCGCAGACCCCCCAGGAGTGTTCACTGTGCTGCTTGCTGGGCTCAAAGGCTTCTGACCTTCTCTCAAGACATTCCCTTAAGAAGCCTATGAGGGAGGAAGATGGGGTCAGGTCCCTGAGACTCAGAAAGCTCTAGCAATTTTTTTTCACTGTCATATGGTAAATAAATGCAGAACCAGGTTCAAGTCCACACTGGCTGGTTCTAGACGTCAGCACTCTTAAGAACTCCAAGACTGGAGGAACCCTGAAGTGCCATGTGGAAGATTCCCCAGGTTTTCACTCTGCTATACTCTTGGCTGTAGTCTTAGCTTATAATCATCAATATATTCTGCATGTTGTATTTTTATTATTGGTTCATGTTTTGTCTCAAAACCATCTTGATACAACCAGAATCTAGGCATATCAGTGTTATTTGGACAGCTTTATACCATTTGTTTCTCCTTTGAGTCAGAGGACTAGGCTGGAAGACAAAATCATGCAGCCCTTTCCCTGCGCCCCTGAGGTGCTGAGACATTCAAGGTTCTGTCTGGACAAATGGGAAAGAAACCATCCAGACCCTGCACTTCAGAGTCATAGTCCTGAGCAACTTTCTGCATCAGCTCAGTGGAAGAAGAGAAACAGATTAAAGTGCCTGCTGTGGTCATCCCTTCGATAATAAGCATGTTTTGTAATCAATTAAGCATAAACATGTATCCAAATAAAATGTTTAAAGATTAAGTTATTGATCTGGGCTCCTGTCATTTTCTGCTGGCTTCATCCTAATTAGTGGGAGTGCTGAAATTTTTATCAATGTCTCCTAAGTTGTGTCTACAATTGAAGGGTAGTAGTAGGCTCCAGTACTCTTGCCTGGAAAATCCCATGGGCGGAGGAGCCTAGAAGGCTGCAGTCCATGGGGTCTCTGAGGGTCGGACACGACTGAGCGACTTCACTTTCACTTTTCACTTTCATGCATTGGAGAAGGAAATGACAACCCACTCCAGTGTTCTTGCCTGGAGAATCCCAGGGACGGGGGAGCCTGGTGGGCTGCCGTCTATGGGGTCACACAGAGTCGGACACGACTGAAGCGACTTAGCAGCAGCAGCAGCAGCAGTAGGCTGATGGGCTTCATTGGTGGTTCAGATGGTAAAGAATCCACGTGCAATGCAGGAGACCTGGATCTGATTACTGGGTTGGAAAGATCCCCTGGAGGAGACCATGGCAACCCACTCCAGTATTCTTGCCTGGAGAATCCTATGGACAGAGAAGCATGGCAAGCTACAGTTCATAAAGTTGCAAAGAGTCGGACACGACTGAAGTGACTTAACACACATGCACACACCTGAAAAATAGAGACAAAAATTGTTTTCTAGGAAATTCAATAAACAGTCTAGGTTTCAGAGCTTGAGCCCTTTGGAAAGCAAACTCTATATTGGTTATGGCATTATAGCCATATCACACTCACTCACACACACACACACTTTTTTCCCCTACTCTAAGAATAATACCTACTTTCGTAGACATTTTGGGAAATATGAGGATGAAGGAAGAAAACAAATCATATAGATTTTTACCATCTGAGAAAGACAGCTATTGATTAGGGAATTTTCTTCCAGTCTTAGTGTGTATATTATAACCAAATATGGATCATACTGTAGACATTGCCTTGTAGCCAGACTAGACAATAGTTAAAGGATGCTGCTCTGGGTGACTAAAACTCATCTTTGGTAGACATAATACAGATGTGGGGTGACAGTAGCTGGGGTGCTCCATCCTTGGGAGTTTGGACAAAGGGGAAGGGAAAGCTTAAGTATCCAGTCAAGGACTTTGATTTCAGTCTAAACAAGAGCTTTCCGGGGTGACTACACAGCTGTGGTGTAACCCAAGATCCCTGACAGTGATTTCAGGCTATTGCCAGAAAGGACAAGAGCTGACTCAACAAAGCATAGCGAACTCCAGGGGATATATAATGACAAACATTTTAGCTAATACTGATCCATTGGAAAATCAGATTCCTTCCTGCCAGACACTCAGATGAAAGCTATTCAGAGAGCCACAGCTAACCTTTCAGCACAGAGGGCTGTGTTGCAAAAAATTAAATGCTGTGTGGTTTAGAACTTGTCTATAAAATGCATGCTGTTGACAATGGTTTCTCCCTGTAGTCTACAGGAAGTAAATTTGTACAAAGAAGTAGCTGAACTATTTTATTAAGTGCAAGATTAGAAGCCAGAAGCTTGGATCGGCCCTCCACCACTGACATAGTATACAGTTCTCATGTCATCATTTCTCTTTTCCAGAAAAACTTCCCGGGTTGACAAAGTGATCAAGGTGGCTTGGCTTTGGGAGGGTAAAATTGGGGGGTTCGGTCTCTTACTGCATGAGTTCCTCAAGGCTATTTCCAGATGGTATGTGGTCTTTCAGTATCACAGGATGAAGCTCATGGCTGTGTGTTATGGAGGTGGTTTTGGCCAAGGCATAAGTCATAAGACTGTGAAGAAGGCTCAGCTCAGCAGTGCTCAGCTTTTTGGAGACTTTCTCTGAGAAATGTGTTATCTCGGAATGATTTGTATAAACAAAAAGGCCTTCATAGCACCAGCCTTGAAGCAGTTTCCATAAACAGGGGAGAAGGAGGCTCTGCAGGCCGGCCACCTCCTGTAGACTCTGCCAGTGGAGACCTCAGCTTCTCCTTCTCCAATGAGGGCACGAAGCAATGCCCACAAAAGAGCAAGGAAACGCATCTGCTCGGAGCCAGCGCTGCAGTCTGTTACAGAGGATGGAAAATGTGCTTGAGGCTTGGAGTTGGGGAAACGTGTTTTTGTTCACTCAGCTCCCATTATAACCACATCTGTTATCAGCAGGGCGGGCTGTGTTAGTATTAATAGCATGACTTTCTCAAGCCTGGAGTTCTCCTCGGTGATGTTTTGGCTGAGAGCATTAAACAGAGAAGGCTGAGAAAAGCCACTTCACTGTGCTGGGGAAATCGCCCCTTGAATTCTTCTGGAAGGCCTGGCTCTGGGCCTAATTTATATCTTTTCCATGTAAGAACCTAACCTAAAAGGGACTCAGAGTAAAGAGCTGCTCTGTCGATTGAAGCCAGCAGAAAATGACAGGAGCCCAGATCATGGCTTCTCAGACAGGCTACCAAGTTCAATCAGTTCAAAATGTCCCATTTTTCCTCCTTCTTTCTCCATAGATGGACTTCAGTTTTCTCTGACACCTCCTCAGCTAGTATTCTGTGACCACATGGTTTGCAATAATAGGGTCATCCACAGTCAGATTGAAAATGACTTCAGGGATCCTCCAGACCAGTAGCTCTCAGGCTCTACTCTTTTGAGGAGGGATCACCAGGGGAGGGGAAGGTGAGATGGAGCCAAGAACACACCCTGACAAACAACACACACACACACACACACACACACACAGAGGCACGCATGCACACACTTCCTCTTAGCTCCATCTTCCAAATAATATTCCATTTGAACAAAAGGTGATGTGGCTAAAGACCAAAATACCCAATAAACGGGCTTCCCTTGTGGCTCAGCTGGTAAAGAAACCGCCTGCAATGCAGGAGATCTGAGTTTGATCCCTGGGTTGGGAAGATCCCCTGGAGAAGGGAAAGGCTACCCACTCCAGTATTCTGGCCTGGAGAATTCCATGGACTGTATAATCCACGGGGTTGCAAAGAGTCGGACACGACTGAGCAACTTTCACTCCACTCTCCAGTAAATTCTACCCTCCAGTTTTACTGGTTAAGAAATACATTCCCAGGGAGGTTAATTGACTTACCTAAGGCAATTGGTTTCTTTGTGACAAAGCCAAGATTTGAACCCCAGCGTTCTCATTCTTTCTTTCATTCATTTGTTCATTCATTCATTCACAAATGTTTTTTGTTTTAGGTACTGGACTGATTTCTAAGTCCAAAAAGACTTACTAAACAATTTAAATAAGTCACATCTATTTGAAAAAAATTATTTTCCGTGAATTTGAGCATTATGTTACATAATAACTTCTCTTTCAGTGACTAAGTTAAAATCTTTCCTCATTAAATATCACATTTCTTTTGATTGCCTTGAGGAATTTGTGGTAAAGTCATATTACCATTTGAAATATGTGGAATATATTAACATTTGCAAATTCCGTTCATTTGCAAAGCATCTTTGTCATTTACATTAATGGGGTCATAGTTGGCATATATTCAACTATATAATACACTCTGTACTAAGTTTCTTTCAGTGAAAGCAACATTTTCAAAATGAACCATTTTTCATGAATATGCATTATATAGTCATGATATGCTATGGATAGTCTGGTCAGTACACTAACCACATTATTTTACAATGATCTATTTATGTGTCTGTTTCTCCTCAGCAGAATATGAGCTGCTTGAGGGCATTACAGCAGTCCAAGGCATTTGTTCTTGCAGATACACAGAAAAGCTATCTGGTAGACCAGGTCTCTCCAGGTCATTAGACATCCTGAAAGCCTTTTGCACCTGTAATGCTGTGTGATAGTGAAGTTGCACCTCTGAGACTTAGCCACACTTTGTATTAGCCTGCTGAGGCTGCCATAACAAAGTACCACTGGCTGGGTAGCCTACACAGTAGATATTTCTTTTCTCATAGTTGTAAGCAAAGACTTGGACTTCCCTAATGGTCCAGTAGTTAAGAATCTGCCTGCTAATGCATGGGTTTGATCCATGATCCAGGAAGGTCCCACAAACCAAGAAGCAACTAAGTTCGTGTACCACAGCTACTGAGCCCACACTCTAGAGTTCATGAGTGGCAACCACTGAGCTCTAGAGTCCATGCTCTGCACGGACGAGAAACCACCACAATGAGAACACTTGCCACAACTAGAGAAAGCCTGCATGTATCAATGAAGACCCAGTGCAGCCAAAAAAATAAGTGAAATTTGTGAGAATAGCATTGAAACATATACATTACCATATGTAAAAATAGATAGCCAGTGGAGTTTGATGTACGATGCAGGAAACCCAAAGCTGGTGCTTTGTGACAACGTTGGGGTGGAGGGGGGGCGGGAAGGGGGTTCAGGAGGGAGGTGGCACGTGTATGCATATGGCCGATTCATGTTGATGTGTGGCAAAACCCATCACAATGTCATGAAGTAACTGTCCTCCAATTAAAATAAATAAACACAAATTTTCAAAAATGATCACAAACATTAAAAAAGAAAAAAGACTAGAATTCTGTGATCAAGGTGTCAGAAAATTTGATTTCTGGGGAGAGCTCCCTTCCTGGCTTTAGACAGTTGCCGTCTTGCTGTGTATGAGTGGAAGGGATGGGTGTAGGTGGGGGGCAGCTCTTCTTAAAAGGACACTAATCCTGTGAGATTAGGTCCCCACCCTCATGACCTTATTGAACTTTAATTACTTCCTTAGGGCTCATCTCCAATACAGCCACATGGGGATCAGGTTTCTACATATGCATTTAGAGAGGATGCAAACATTTGGTCTGTAACTTTCTTAGACAGTCTCACGTTTTTCCTCCAATATGGCAAACTGGGGAGCAATTGGGATGAGGGTGCTGCTCAACTTTAGGAAGCAGCTGATGACAACAGTTTGATGGCACTGCTGTTTCAAAGTGGGAGACTGCCCCCCACACCGCCCTAGTCTTGCCTTTACCTTCTGTCTCTCCAAGCCTTTGTAAGCTCTGCAGAACTTGAAGAATACAGCCCAGTGCACACTCTAGTTTCAAGTGGCTGCAGAGTATGCACTGTGTGCCTTTCCTGTATCCACCTAGCCTTCTTTAGCAGCAGTTCTTGGGTCTCCCCCCTGCCCTCCATAGCCCTCCTTTGGTCCATGGGTCTGGGTGCCACTCTAGTTCTAAGGCCAGCAACTAGCCCTGGCCTGGCCAGTCCGTGTATTTCATTTCCTTGGCCACAAAGATTGAGTTAGTAGTGAACATGTGATCTAGGGTGATCTAATTGGAATGATTCTTAAAAGCTTTTAGAAAAACAACTTTTCTCTTTTTTCCATCTCTGAATCTTAAGAATATGAGTCCGGAAAACCACAGCTATCTTGTCACCATAAAGTCAAAAACCTCTTATCCAAGAATGTAGCCAACCTGGGGGAGGCTGACCTGGATGGTGGAGAAAGAGCAAGTCATGTTTTGGGGGACATCATTTAGGCACACCCCCTGCTCTCAATCAGGCTGTGCTGAAGCCAGCCCAGCCCTCAGATGCCTCAGTTTGCTAAGTCAGTAAGTTCCAGACTGCTATTATTGGTGCTGCATGACTTATAACTGGGAATGCCAGATAAAACATAGGACATCCACTTAAACTTGAAATTAAAATAAACAAAAGGCAATTTTAAGTTTATGAGCATGTTCCAAATTCTGCATTTTACTTATACTAAAAAATTATTTATTGTTTTTCTGAAATTGACATTTAACTGGACAGCCTGCATTTTCACTTGCTAAATCTGGCAGTCCTACTTGTAGCTAAAATGTATTAGTGATGGATGGTGAAACACAGTGTTCACAGTCTGTTATTTTGGTGAATGGGTGACAGGAGTCCCTGGCTGGGCCTAGATGTTACAAATAACGTCTGAGGATGCTGCTACCAACGTTTTTCCAAAACAGGTGTCACATGTTGGTGTTAACAGGGCTGATGTGGGTGGAGAGGCAAAAAGACAGACGTCTGAGCTGAGCCAAGGATTAGCAACCATCAGGAAAGCCCAGAACCAGACACACAGGAATAAAGGTCAAGGGGAAACAGAGTTGAGACACATCAAAAACACATGTGGCTCACTTTGTATTCAACTGTTTAGGCAAGGAAGGGGGAGAGGAGGGAAGAGAGAGAAAAATAAGGTAACAATTGAAATAATTTGGAGACTTCCCTGGTGGTCCAGTGGTTAAGAATCTACTTGCTAAATGCAGGGGACATGGGTTCGATCCTTGGTCTGGGAAGATTCCACATGCTGCGGGGCCAGCTAAACCCAGGTGCTACAAGGACTGAGCCCGTGCACCCTAGAGCACGTGCTCTGCGATTAGAGAAGCCACGACAATGAGAAATGCACCCACTGTAACTAGAGAAAGCCTGAGCAGCAACAAAGACCCAGTGCAGCCAAAAATAAAAGAGTAAATTAAAAAAATTTTTTTCTTTTAAATAAAAGAAATAATGTGGATGCTGAGGGTGGTCCTGTAGACAGTTTAGGGGTGACTGAGTGAGCGAGTCCCCCAGTTGGCCTCTCTCAGTGCCAGCATCTCCCCACTGAGGATCATTCAAGGGTCACCGCTCTCACAGGGGCTGATGGCCACCTTTCTAACAACTGGGACTCCAGAGACGTGTGTACTTGCTCATTGTCAGCTCTGCCCTGTTCCAGCCATTTCCCCTGGAACCGCTGATGCTGGCTCTTCACTTACACATAAGGCGGCCACGCTATAGAAGGGGAGAAATGAGGCAAGGGAGCAGAACCCAGGCACCTACAGACACCAGAGGTCATGAAACACAGAGGTGTGAGAGGGCTGGGAACGTCAGTCATCGACGTGCTCTGCGAGTGCTGCGTGCCCTCCTCGTGTTCCCCTCCCTTCACGCCCTGTGTCCCCTCTAAGGGAGTTGCTGGAGCCAGGGGCCCTCCCCTTTGCTGACTGTTCTTGTCCTCCAGAGAATCCCCAGCCCAGCCCCTATTGCTGAGTACTTTTGGCTGCTCCTGGAATCAGGAGGGCTCTTCTCCTCTCCTAGGTCTCACCCTTCCACGGCCAAAACTCACCATCAAGTTTGATAAACACCTTCGTGTTGGTTATGGACGACTTCCCAGATACAAAACCTTCCCAGAGCCTCAGTATCACACTGCATGAAAAAAAAAAAAAAAATCAGTCTCACTCTTCAAAAATAAACTGAGAAGTTGAAAAACACAGAATCAAAAAAGAAAACAAAACTGTATTGTGTATGCCAAAAGTATAACCGTTGGATAGATCTGTAGTTGCCTGCTCGCCATTAAAGGGCAGAGGGTAGAAAGCACTGACCCACGGTGAGCATGGCCAGGGCCGTGGAGGCTCCAGGAGCAGAGGGGTCAGACCACCAAACGCTAGTGTGGGGCTGAGGGGCAGTAGGGCAACTCTGCCAAGCTGTGTTTCCACTCAGGTATTAGGGAGGCACAGACTGAAAAAAATCAGGGAACATGGTTTGAATTTAAAATAATAAGGCAAAAACATTTCAAAGATTTGCTGTGTAACCCAAATATCCCCAGCCCTCTTTAGCCTGCAGGTACCCAAGAGGCCACAGTAATATTGGAATTTGAACATCTCTAGGCTTGAAGAGGATACGGGGAGGTGAGAGGGTCTCGGCTACATCCAGCCAGTCTTCCCAGGATAAGCTGCTTCTGGCACATTAGTGGATATTAACATCAGCCACTGGGCAAGGGCTCCCATCCCCGGGAGTTGGTAGGGTTACCCTGGATGCAGATACAGCTTCCTGTATCTGCAGCAGTGGCCTCCTCCTCCCTTGGCTTTAACAAGCACAAGGCCTTATTCTGGGAGCACCTCCTTCACCTGCTACCTCCATCCCTTCACACCTGGCTCAGGGAGCCTTTTCCCAAGTATTGTCCCCACTGTATTTTTGGGGCCTATGTGAGGAGGAGGTGTGTTGGGGGGTGGTTTGGGGGGATCCACATAGAGTCCAGGGGAAGATAAAGGCAGTCTTACACATCATTCCCGCCCCTGTCCACTACCACTGCTCCTCCCAACCCCATTCACCCACATCCCACTTTAGAAATTCTTCAGAGCTAACAAAAGTCACTTTGTTTCAGATATAAATACTTTCCGAGTTTAAGTCTAGGGACCGTTTTTCATACCTTTCTCCCATTTGCGTTCATCACAGCTTAGCTGAGCATCACAGAGGAGGGAGGCAAAAATTGGGCGAACTAGAGAATGGGGGTGGTGGGGGGAGGGAGGGAAGGGATGGGGAGGGAAGAGGAGGGGGCAGGGAAGGAGGAGGAAAGGAGAGTGGGGGGCCGCGGTGCAGCTCTGCACTCACGTGACTTAGCCCCATTTCACCCCACCTCTTTGCCTTGATGTCTCTATCCTGTCTCCATTTAGGATGAATTCTGGCAAAATTCCTTCACAGGGCCTCTCTACCTGGGGGCAAACTATTAATACATGAAAATAATGTTCTCGGATTTGAGGTTTGTCCCCCCGACCCAGCTCTCGTCATCAGCTCTGTTTCAGGCCTCCCCCTGTCCATTCTCTCACTCTCTTTTCTCTCCGCAGCCTCTATTGCCAAGGCAACAGGATCCCTTCTGCAGCCTCCCTTCCCCCACGGAGGGCCCCTCCCCACGACTGCTCTCCTCTCCGTGGGTCCCTTGCTTGGTGTATCCTGGTCAGGGTGGGCGCACCATTCGCCCCACCGTGGTCAAGGGAAACTGCAGTCCTAGAGGTGCCTTCCCTCCGCTATGAAAGCTCAGATGGCTCCTCTTTCTCTTCTCTGAGCTTCTCCCCCAGAAAAGAATCCATTGGACGATAATGCACTAATGAGCACAGTAAATTTTATGTCAAAGAGGAGAGGAGGGGAGAATTCAGGTCCTACCTTTGCAGAATCAGTGACTTGAAATCCACCCTTGGGTATTTCTATCCTCCCAAGTTTATTTTCAGGGTCTCCCCAGCCTAGCCCTCCCTCCTCAACCATCCCCCTCCTGCCCTCCCACCGTGCAAGCAGTTCAGTCTCTTAACAATGGTTCATCAACCCTTACGGTAATGCTCCTAAAGACAGGAGTTCTGCCTGTTGTTCTATTTCAGATCCACTGGACAGAAGTGGTTGGTTAAAAGGATAGGTCTGGACCCAGATTGCCCGGGTCAAGTCCCAGCTCAGATATTTTGTAAATGTGTGAGTTTAGGTAGTCTATTTGTTTTCTCATCTGTAAAATGAGGATAATAGTATCCACATAAAGCATTATTATGAGGATCAAGTGAGATAGTATATAAGTCTTAGACCCTGGCACGTGGCAAGTGCCACAGCTGGTAATACAGTTTTGGCTTCAGGGATTTGCTTTTGGGAGGTGGCTTATCAACCACTGTTGTCCCTTTAGGGTCTAACCTCTACCCCAAACACAGTCCTTCTAAGGCTGATCGATGCTCTCAACCAGAGGGTTTATAATGAATAAAATATTCTTCATCGAAATATCTTTAAACCAACCCTCATTCTTTCATTCCCTGAATCAGTTAATGGCCACCTCGAAGCCCTTCACCACACATTAAATAGTATAGCTTCATTCCAGTTTCTCCACTCGGCCTCCCTGTGTCTTTTTAGTCCACCCCCAAACCAGTTTGAGCCAGGGCCCTGGTTCCTGGCTTTCATTGTGCTCTCTCCTGTCAAAGGATTATGGCATCAGCACATCACAAAAGCACATTTACAATTTTAGAAGACTCTACAGGAACTCAGGGCAACACAGGCCACAATAAATTGTGGAGCTGAGTTTTTCTAAAGATAGCTATCAACCGAAGCCTCAAAACCAGCTATAGTTGTAGGATTTCATCAGGCTTTTGCGTTCCCATGGTAACCAAGGTACGTGCAAAGCTTATAAACATATATTAAGAGAGCCTATGAGTGGAAAACACGTGGCACTGAGAGTGAGAAGAGCCAGGTCTAACCCTAGCTCTGTGGCTCATCAGCTGGGTGGTCTGGGAAGCTATTTATAACTATCTGAGCCACTGTTTCAGACTCCATCAGTGTTTCTCAAAGTACGTGCCTCAGGTCACCTACAACAAAATCAACGGTTATATATTTTTTAAGTGCATTTTCTTGGATCGCTTCCAGAACCACTGAGTCTGAATCTCTGGGGATAGGAACCAAGAATCCCATTGTTAACCAGAACCTTATATGGTTCTTAAACATACTGAAATCCAAGAATCACGGGGCCCTACAGTTCCCCTCTTAATATGTTATAGTTTCTTGCTTATTCATGCAGGCCAGAATTTGATTGCTTTGTACCCAAAGAATCACTGCAAAATCCCTGAGCAGTAACAGAGTATACTCTTCAGAGTATTCCTTCATTACCATGTATTCACCCTGTACCTCCTACAGGTCAAGCCCTGTTTTTGGGATGTGCATGTGAAGTCACTTCAGTCATGTCTGACTCTTTGCGATCCTATAGACTGTAGCCTGCCAGGCTCCTCTGTCCATGGGATTCTCCGGGCAAGAGTACTGGAGTGGGTTACCATGCCCTTCTCCAGGGGACCTACCTGATTCTAGGATCAAACTCACATCTCTTAAGTCTCCTGCATTGGCAGGTGGGTTCTTTACTACTAGTGCCATATGGGAAGCCCATTCTTGGGAGACATCATTCAAAAGAGAGAAAGAAACATGCCTGCCCTTATAGAACTTACACTGTAGTGTGTGGGAGCAGAGACAATAATGAAACTATTAGTACATCAAAGCTATGGTTTTTCCAGTGGTCATATATGGGTGTGACAGTTGGACCATAAAGAAGGCTGAGCGCCAAAGAATTGATACTTTTGAACTGTGGTGTTGGAGAAGACTCTTGAGAGTCCCTTGGACTGCAAGGAGATCCAACCAGTCCATCCTTAAGGAAATCAGTCCTGAATACTCATTGGAAGGACTGATGCTGAAGCTGAAACTCCAATACTTTGGCCACCTGATGCAAAGAACTGACTCACTGGAAAAGACCCTGATACTGGGAAAGATTGAAAGTGGGAGGAGAAGGGGACAACAGAGGATGAGATGGTTAGATGGCATCACCGACTCAATGGACATGAGTTTGAGTAAGCTCTGGGAGTTGGTGATGGACAGGGAAGGCTGGTGTGCTGTAGTCCATAGGGTTGCAAAGAGTTGGACAGGACTGAGCAACTGAACTGAACTGAGATATACATGTAGTCACAAATATCAACTTATATATTTATTACAGAGGTCTGACAGGTGGGCCCAACTGCACCTTGAAGGGAAAGTAATGGACACTGTAGGTGCCCCACCCGGATCCCCTTTAGGGCTGGTCCACCCTCTCCTTCTCAACCCCCATCCCCTGTAGTGTGTATTGATGGTCCCTTGCCTCAAGATGGGGCCGGCTTGGTGGTATAACTTGTGCTTCCTGAGCTCTCTCCAGGGGAGGTCACATCTTTCCTAGCTCTTCCGCCCCTACCCTTTCCTGCTCCCCTCTTTCCCCTTGTCCAGGGAGCACTCTCTGTAAGTCACGTGTGCAAGAATCCCTGTTTCATGCTCTATTCTAGGGAATCCAGCCTAAGGCAGGTCCCCAACTCCAGAGGGGTTCTACAGACCAGGAGGACTGATGGTTATTATGGCTCACTCTCCCCAAAATCTTTATTGTTCCATTTTCATACTCGATTTATATTTAATATTAAGCTTTTTGGATGCCTGACATTGCCCCGCAGAGAGAAGCAGGTCAAGCCCTGGAGACACATGTCTGGTGTCTGCTTTGTTTCTCCCACCCTTTGCCTCTGCAGCCACAGACATTACCTGAGTGCTGACAGTGTGGCAGGGACTGTGCTGGGCTTTCGGAGGGGACATAGCACAGCATGGGGTCCTCCGTGTCACACGCTAGGATATTAGTGTCCAATTCCTGTCACATACCTATTGCCTGCATGCTAAGTCGCCTCAGTCGTGTCCAACTCTTTGTGACCCATGGACTGTAGCCTGCCAGGCTCCGCTGTTGGGGATTCTCCAGGCAACAATACTGGAGTGGGTTGCCATGCCCTCCTCCAGGGGATCTTCCCAACCCAGGGATTGAACCCACATCTCCTGCGTTACAGGCAGATGCTTTACCACTGAACCATGGGGGAAGCCTCACAGACCTAATCCATATTTGAAAATAATCAAACTTTCTGTATGGTCAGCTGGCTTAAAGATAAAGTTCATATACCTTTCTCATCAGCAATGTTTTTTTAAAAACATGCAACTCTGGTACACTTCTGCTCAAATGAATCAACATTCCCATCCGGACTGCCTCTTTGAAGCAAACAGAAAAGGGAGGGCAGGGCAGGGCTGGCAGGGACTGAGGCCAGCAGCATGTTCTGTGTAAGGAGAGAAGAACGTGTGTACTCCTCTGGTTTGCATTACAAGAAGGAAAGCCCCGCTTCTCCTTCATAGATGCTAGTTTTCACATTCACCACATCAGAGGTGGATTTTCAAAAGGATGTGGATGGGTGCTGAGGCAGACATTCCTCACAGCTTGACAGCACAGACATTCCTGAAATAGTTGCAAGATTAAAGAAGTACTTGGGAGGTTTTCCTTTAAAGTAGATTTTGTAATATAATTCTTCGCTCCTGGCCCTCGGTGGGGGGCTACACGAGGAAAATGAAAGGGGAGGGGGGCTCATCTATGGAAGTTTGCCAGCGGCCTCCTCCGTGGTTCGGGTCTACCTGCCCATTAAATCTCATCTGGCTGAGGATGAGGCCTGTGCCTGGAAAGAGGGTGGCTGGTGGTGAGGGTCTTGAACTGGCAGGGCCCTCCTCAGCTGGGTGCAGTCGGGGCCTTTATGAAAGTTTTAAGAGCATGGTTTCTAACAGGCAAAAGAGTTTTGCGTGAATAAAGGACTTGGGCCATTCGCTCTGGTATTTCGCCTCACTGGAGAGGACAGGAACTGGGTAAAACTTAGAAGGAGAGGGACGGTGACTCACTGCTGAAAGTGAGGCTTCAGCGAATCTCCCGCGGGCAGGATGGGCTGCCTTGTTCCTCACAGGCCACTTTCTCTTCGCCAACCTGCAAAGGAAAGTGTCTGAGCATCACAGCTCAGCTCTCTCCCATCCTCCCCCACCTCTCGCCCCTCACAACAAACAGCTCATGTTGTCCCCCCAAGCCAGGGTGTGTAGGAGCATCAGCAAGGGGTCTTGTTGAAATACAGAAGAGTCAGTAGCTCTTTGTTGTTGTTTTAGAGTCAGTAACCTAGCCACAACCTAAGTGGCTAGGTTGCGTCTGACCCTTTGAGACCCTACGAACTCCAGCATGCCAGGCTTCCCAGTAGCTCTGGGTGGGACCCAACTGTCTGCCTTTCTAATAAGCTCATGGGCGATTCAAACGCTAAAGTGGTCTTGAGTCACGTGGACCAGCCAGAATCTAGCTGGTTCAGAAGCAACCACACTGAGGGGATGGACGTGGCCCCCCGTGGCCCCTATGTTGATAAAGGTGGTTTTTTCTTCCTGAGGACAGCAAATCTCCAGTCTCAACCCTGGCAACGATCCCAGCGACCGAGTGCTGCCGTCAATGTCTCTGGTTGTTCCTCTTTGTCCATCGCACAGTCAGGCTATCATTGAGGCTGGCTCCAGCCAGCATTCCTTACTGCCTTCTGCGACTGGGCCCCGGAGCAGGCCCCTGGGAGAGAACATTCATAGACACAAAAGCAGAAAATGAAATCTCGCCTTCACCAGGCGACTTTCTGCTCCACCACTCCGCCTCCAGCTGCTTTATGAGCAGCGGCTCAGCAAGGAGCTCTTTCTTAGCGGCAGTAAGGCGCGCACTGGGAGCTGGGGCCCCGGCCTCCTCCGCCATGGAGTGTGCTTTGCATTCAACAGCCTCTCCAGATGAAAGGGCCGATTGCTTCTAAATGCATAAATTGCTATTTCTTTATGGCTCTCATAATAGGGGCTGCCCTAAAAGTGGTGTGAAGGGCTCCCAGTTTGCAGTTTCTCCTGTTTCCCGAGCTTTGCTCATTTTTCACAGCTCTCGAACTCTTCCTCTCAATCGCAGCCTGCCTGAGTGGGCGGGAGAGCGGAGGAGATAGGGGTGGAGGGTGCCAATTAGCGCAAGCTAAGAGCAGCCTTGGCCAGAAGCCAGGAGAAGGCGTGGAGGGAGGGGGGGCCCTCAGGTGGAGATGATGACTCAGGGATCACAAGAGAACCTGCGTGAGGGGCCGTTTGGGTAGCAACCAATACCTGGTTTGAGTCACTGATGAATATTTACTGGTATTAGGAGGAAGGCTGGAGCCACAATGATTGCTAAATAGAGAAAGACAGGTTGACAAAGATGAGAACACGTCAAGTCAGAATAAGGCAAGCCTGTCAGCTTTGTCACCAGGATTTTGTGTTCTTTGATTAATGCCACAGAGCAGGGAGCCGGGTGCACGTGGCCATTTGGAAGCCTCCTGCTGCTGCTGCTGCTGCTGCTGCTAAGTCGCTTCAGTGGTGTCCGACTCTGTGCGACCCCATAGACGGCAGCCCACCAGGCTCCTCCGTCCCTGGGATTCTCCAGGCAAGAACACTGGAGTGGGTTGCCATTTCCTTCTCCAATGCATGAAAGTGAAAAGTGAAAGTGAAGTCACTCAGTCATGTCCAACCCTCAGTGACCCCATGGACTGCAGCCTTCCAGGCTCCTCCATCCATGGGATTTTCCAGGCAAGAGTACTGGAGTGGGGTGCCATTGCCTTCTCCGTGGAAGTCTCCTAGCATCAATCAAAGAGTGCCCTCCTGGGCGGGGAGGGGATAGACACGCTGCTTGGGGAGGGGGCTGACATTCTTTCCTTCCTGGAGGCCACCTCACTCACTCCAGAACTGACGTCTACCAGGTAGGGCTGGCTGACAGGTCCTTCAAGAAACTGGATAAACATCGCTTTCCTGACAGACACTCAGAATCTCCTGGGGGCATTCTCAAGGATATAGGTATATGGGTATCTAGCCTGGGGTTCATTGGGGAGTGGGGAGGCCCTTATAGATAGGGGAGTTAGTATGTTTAAAGAGCTTAGATTAGCATCCAGCCTTATACGAATAATAGCTATTATTAGTAATAAGCAACCATCATTGGAAGGACTGATGCTGAAGCTGAAACTCCAGTATTTTGATCATCTGATGCAAACAGCTGATTCATTGGAAAGTCAATTTCCATCATGGGAAAGATTGAGGGCAGAAGAAGAGGGCTTCAGAGGATGAGATGACTGGATAGCATCACCGATGCAATGGACATGAACTTGGGCAAACTTCAGGAGATGGTGAGAGACAGGGATGCCTGGCATGCTGCAGTCCATGGGGTCACAAAGAGTCAGACATGACTGGGTGACTGAACAACAACGAACCATCTTACCTGCGTAAGAAGTAACCATCTTACCTGTGTGCATGCATGCATGTGTACTTAGTCATGGCTGACTGTTATGACCCCATGAACCATAGCCTGCCAGGTTCCTCTGTTCATGGGATTTAAAAAATAATTAGACTAGAGTGGATTTGAAGCTTCTCTCTGAACAGTAGAGAATGTTAATTGTGGTTAACTTTCTGGGAGTTACGCATAACCGTAACCATCAGCTTTGGCCAAAAGCTGTGTGGTATAGTGTGGTTACCAGCATATACACTGCGTGGGTTTAACTCCTGGCGCCTCTGGTTACTAGCTGTACCTTGGGTAACTAACCTTAGCTTTTTTACCTTAGTTTCCTCATCTGTGGACTGGAGGATACTAAGAGTATCTAGCTTAGAAGGTTGTGATGAGACTTAAACGTGTTCATGTGTGTAGAGCACTTAGTACGGTGCCCACCACATAATTAGTGCTACTGTGTTGTCACTTTTTGGACATATTGGCTATCATTTGTCTCATGTCTATATTAGGTTATCTATTGGTCATTCCTTTGGTATATTGATCAGTATTTCTCCAGGGTCTTCTTGCTTGAAACTTCTGCTTCACTTATGGGAAACCTATTCTGTATATCCAAATTTTCAAGGTTGACATTTGGGGAATACTAAAGAGTACATCATGAGAAACGCTGGGCTGGAAGAAGCACAAGATGGAATCAAGATTGCCGGGAGAAATATCAATAACCTCAGATAAACAGATGACACCACCCTTATGGCAGGAAGTGAAGACGAACTAAAAAGCGTAGAGTGAAAAAGTTGGCTTAAAGCTCAACATTCAGAAAACAAAGATCATGGCATCTGGTCCCATCACTTCATGGGAAATAGATGGGGAAGCAGTAGAAACAGTGTCAGACTTTATTTTGGGGGGCTCCAAAATCACTGCAGATGGTGATTGCAGCCATGAAATTAAAAGACACTTACTCCTTGGAAGGAAAGTTATGACCAACCTGCTGCTAAGTCACTTCAGTCGTTTCCGACTCTGTGTGACCCCATAGACGGCAGCCCACCAGGATCCCCCATCCCTGGGATTCTCCAGGCAAGAACATTGGAGTGGGTTGCCATTTCCTTATCCAATGCATGAAAGTGAGAAATGAAAGTGAAGTGTCCGACTCTTAGCGACCCCATGGACTGCAGCCTACCAGGCTCCTCCATCCATGGGATTTTCCAGGCAAGAGTACTGGAGTAGGGTGCCATTGCCTTCTCCAATGACCAACCTAGATAGCATATTTAAAAGCAGAGACATTACTTTGCCAACAAAGGTCCGTCTAGTCAAAGCCATGGTTTTTCCAGTAGTCATGTATGGATGTGAGAGTTGGACTATAAAGAAAGCTTCGTGCTGAAGAATTGATGCTTTTGAACTGTGGTGTTGGAGAAGACTCTTGAGAGTCCCTTGGACTCTCCCAGCATCAGAGTCTTTTCCAATGAGTCAACTCTTCACATGAGGGATTGGGGGCAGGAGGAGAAGGGGATGACAGAGGATGAGATGGCTGGATGGCATCACTGACTCGATGGACGTGAGTCTGAGTGCACTCCGGGAGTTGGTGATGGACAGGGAGGCCTGGCGTGCTGCGATTCATGGGGTCGCAAAGAGTTGGACACGACTGAGCGACTGAACTGAACTGAACCGAATTGAATGAATTATCTGCTTATTTTTCCAAAGATTTGATGTGGATATCCTTTCAAAATTAAGCTTTTTTAGTGCATTCAAAATGTAAATCAATGAAAATATTGATTTCATGGAATGTTCCAGACTATCTCCAGAATTTGTCTTGTCTTTTCAGTATGAACCAAATTTCAGAGTAACCAATAGCTTAGATGGATGAAGGAAGGTTCTTCTATGTTGATATTACGAAAGAATTGAATTATGAAGGAAATGACACAGAAAATGACCATTTTGTAGACCCTAATGAAAAACTGAAACAAGTGATGATCATTAATTGAGGTTAAAGTAGAAGTTAATGAGGAGCTTTGCAATAGGGCATGCAGGCTATTACCAGCCAAAGTCACTGAACAATCTTAGCATTACTAAAAATGCAACCTCCAGATAGGAGCTGTTGTTGTTGTTGCTGAGTCGCTAAGTCGTGTCCAACTCTTTGTGACCCCATGGACTGCAGCATGCCAGGCTCCTCTGTCCCTCACCATCTCCTGGAGTTTGCTCAAACTCATGCCCATTGAGTTGGTGATGGTATCTAACCACCTCATCCTCTGGTGCCCCCTTTTCCTTTTACCTTCAATCTTTCTCAGAATCAGAGTCTTTTCCAGTGAGTCAGCTCTTAGAATCAGATGGCCAAAGTATTGGAGCTTGAGCTTCAGCATCAGTCCTTCCATAAAATGAAGTAAATAGGATCATCAATAAAGTTGAACTTGGGTCAAGTCCAGGCATTAATTCTAACTTCTGCTGTTGTTCAGTCACTAAGTCGTGTCCAAATCTGTGACTTCATGGACTACAGCCTGCTGGGTTCCACTGTCCATGGGATTTCCCAGGCAAGAATACTGGAGTGGGTTGCCATTTCCTTCTCCAGGGATCTTCCTGACCCAGGGATTGAACCCGCATCTCCTGCATTGGCAGGTGGATTCTTTACCACTGAGCCACCTGAGAAACCCCAATTCTAACTTCTAGGCTATAGAGAATAAAGTGAGGAGACAGACATGTTAAACAGCATCATGAAAAAGGAATCAGTGAAAGCTAGAATGTAAAACATCCCAGAGAAGCTGATTTGGTTTCTTCAACAAATTAGTCACTTGTAAGGAAATACACAGGAATGACTTCTAAATTAAGGGAGATTTGAAGAACACTTAAGAGATGTAACCACCACACTCAGTGAATGGACTGTTTGGATCCTTCTTTGAGAATACAACTATAAGAAATAATTTCAATAGTTGAGAAAAGTTAAATATGGCCTGGCATTAGGTGCTATTGAGGAATTAATGTTAATTTTAGTAAATTCAATGATGGTATTACTGCTGAAGCTGGTGATTAACACATGATTGTGTTGTGTGTGTGTGTGTTTTCTACTTTTGACTATGCTTAGAAATTTTCATAATAAGGATTTTAAGAAAAACTCTAAAATAAACATTATTAAAACAAATCAAATAGAATTGCAATAGCCAATATTCTCCCTCTGTAATAGGCTGAATTGTGTCCCCTACAAATTCATATGTTGAAGTCCTAAGTCTCAGTACCTTGGAATGTGACTGTATTTGTAGGCAGAGCCTTTAAAGAGATAATTAAGGTAAAATGAGGTTATATGATGCTTCCTAGGTGGTGCTAGTGGTAAAGAACCCGCCTGCCAATGAAGGAGATGCAAGATAGTTGGGTTCGATACCTGGGTTGGGAAGATCCCCTGGAGAAGAGCATGGCAACCTGCTCCAGTATTCTTGCTTAGAGAATTCCCATGGACAAAGGAGCCTGGCAGGCTACCGTCCATAGGGTCACACAGAGTTGGACACAACTGAAGCAACTTAGCATACATGAACACATGAGGTTATAGGGGTGGGAACCTACTCCAATATAACTGATATCCTTATTAGAAGTGGAGGGACTTCCCTGGTGGTACAGTGGTCAAGACTTTCCCTTTGAATGCAGAGGGTGCAGATTCAATCCCTGGTTGGGGAGCTAGGATCCCACAGTCCTCATGGCCAAGAAAGCCAAAAACATAAAATAGAAGCAATGCTGTAACAAATTCAGTAAAGATTTTAGAAATGGTCCACTTAAAAATAATCTTTAAAAAAAGAAGTGGAAGTTGGAACACAGGCACTCAGAGGGGAGACCACACAAAGACACATGGGAAAGAGGGATGACTACAAGCCAAGGAGAGAAGCCTCAGAGGAAATTAATGTGCCAACACCTTAATCTTGGAGGTCTGATTTCCAGAACTGTGAGTAAAAATATTTTTATTTTTTAAGCCACACGGTAGGACCCAGTAGATTAATATACCCTCTTTCCTGCTTAATTTTCTTTACTGGCACTTACCACTATCTAATACATTATATTTTTATTCCCCTAATGCCAATCTTCCCCCACTAGAATGTACATAAGGGCAGTAAATTCTGTCTCTGTTGTTGAATCCCCAGCACCTATACCAGAGCCTGGCCCACTGAGCACAAACATTGCTTAATAAATGTATGTGAAATGTTGAGTTGATGAATGAATAACTTAAGAGTTACTTAATGATAAACTGTTAGGTTGATAATATTTTTCCAGGGTATGAATTGTCATCTAGTTCATTCTACCTCTGTGTATCTACTGCATTCTGCAGTCGGGCCCACATTTTTGAACTTGGACTGGAATCTAAGCACCTTGGGAGTCTGGCTTGCAGGGAGGCCTCTCTATATTCTAATTCTCTTTCAGCCTACAGTCAGCCCAAGACCCTTTGTGGGCTGAACACAGAACATTTGAGTGAGGCTCCAGACTATTCTAGTGTCTCTCTACAGGGGTCTGAAGGAGCAAAGTACAAGCGAAGCTTTGGAGAGGGGAAAATGTGGCTAAGAGGAAACAAGAAGTGCAAAATAGGAGTCTATCCATAGGGAACACTTGTCATGTTTCCTGGCTGCATGCACAGCACTTACTGAAAACTCATCCAGTGTTTGGAGAAGGTCCTGCCTCTTGAGCCCTGACTCCTAGAATAGTACATTTTCCCAGACTCCCTTGCAGCTAAAGCACAGGCATGTGACCTGATCTTCACCAATCAGACACCAAACTGGCCTGAAACTTCTCTTTGAAAGTAGACAATGTAGGAATGCCAGCACCACCTAGAACTGATTTCCTGGTAAAGATGGTAGAGGGGATTTTTGGCCGTGGCAGTGGCTGAAAGGTCAAGTTTTTGATGCACACATGCTACTGGTGCTGAAGGCAGTGGCAGTAAAGTAAGTTTCCAGGCTAAGTAACAACACTGTAAACCAGAGCACCAGGGCCTGGTGGCCATGGGGCCAGCACAGTTCTGAAGCATGGCTGTGACTGATTCCTCTCAGAAACATCTTTAGTCCTTCTGAGAATTCTGTGAGCTGCCCAATACCCTTTGGGTTACTCCTTTTCTACCTCATCAAAGAAATTTAAGTAAAGGAATACAGGTTCATGAACCACAAAACACATGTTGAAGGCATATCTTTGGAAAGAGAATGAAAACAAAGTTTTTTGTGGTAAGATACATGCAACCATTTTCAAGTGAGCAATTAGTAGCATGCAGTACCTTCACTATGCTGTGTGACCACCATCACTACCAATTTCCAGAACCTTGAGAATGAACTGTTTTAGCATGGGTTCAAGTCTTTGAAGAGTCTAGATTTCTAGGTCACTTTTAACTCAAGATAACAAGCCTTCACCATCCAATTTATACAATGTCAGCTTCACAGCTATGTTGTTTATGGCTATGTTGCTGGCATCTAATAGGTGCCTGAAAAATATGTGTTTGATATGGAAAGGTCAAATGGGATAGTCTTTAGTCCAGTACTTGTGCAGTCTGAACCATATGTCGATGGGTATATACACGCAGTGTGTTCCTTTAGTGGGAAGAGGTGCTATAACTGAATGGGTAGCAATTCCCAGCCCAGGCACTCCTGTCCCCTGGGCGCTGGGGGCTAGAAAAACTGAAGTAGATTTTTCTTTGACCTCAGATAAAGCTAAACAAGGTTTCTTAAAGGCTCCTATGGCTGGAATTAGAACACGTGAGTGAGGGCATATCAGTTAGTTTCTGCTCTTAAGATGTTCAGACAGGGTTTCAGTGATATAACAAGAATTTCTAATACTTCTTGGAAGAAAGTTAGTAATAAAACACTATTTGGTGGTAAAAGAGTTGGAGGGACATTCAGTCGTTCATTCAACTGTACTTATTGGGCGTCTGTTTTGTGTCAAGTTCTTTTCTGGGTACCAAAATCTCGGCCACAAACAAAACAGACAGGTGCCTTCTATCTACAGCTCACATGCTAATGGGGAGAGACAGAAATTAAACAGATGTCAGATATGTCTGGTGGGGAAAGTGCTAGAAAGAAAAACAAGGCTGAGTAAGGATAAAGAGGGTGATTAGAGGCATATGGTATTTGTGATATAGTCATCCTGGAGGGTCCCTGAGGAGGTGATGTCTGAGTGGCGACCTGAGGAAAGTGAGAGAGGATGTCACATAGACATCTAGAGTGTTTCAGACAGAACAAGCAGGAGGTGCAGAGCTCTAGGGTAGGAGTGCTGTGGGCAGATCCAGGAGCCATGGGGAGGTCATTGTGGCCAGAGTGGAGGGAGAGGAGAGTTGTACGTGAGAAGGTCCAAGAGGCATCAGAGAAGATATTTTTCTCTGGACTGTTCAGAGTGAATATTGCAAGACACGGTGGACATACTTCTTGGGTCTCAAAGATGTTTTCTTCAAACATCTTTTCTTCTCATCCTATAGAGCAAGGGGGACAAAGGGACCACCCCCTTTTTCCTCACAGGCTTTTTGATTGTTCTTTCTTTTGAGGGCTAGCTATCAGGGTGAATTGCCATTTTTTTTTTTTTACTTTCTGGCTTCCTGGGGCGAAGCTGGCTTTTCTGCAATGAGATAGGGACCATTTGTATGCCTTCTGCAAGCCCCGGGCAGAGTCTTTCCCCAGTGCCCGGCATGGGGCCAACTGTGTTGTCAGCAAGTGGATGCAAGACTTAGCAATTAGGGTGAAGGTGCTTGTATAAGTGGTAAAGGAAAGATCCAACATTGAGGACAAGGGAGGAGAGAGAGATCTAGGGCCAAAAGCTTGTAAACTGTGATGTGCTGAAGACGGGAGAAAATTATCCTCTCCCCCCACCCCCAAAACATTTGCTTGGGCTTCTTTTTTAATTAATTAATTAATTTTTGGCTGCACTAAGCCTTTGCTACTGCACGAAAGCTTTCTCTAGTTGCAGCGAGTGAGAGCCTCTTCATTGTGGGGCCCAGGCTTCTCATTGTGGTGGCTTCTCTTGTTGTGGGGCACGGGCTCTAGGGCATGTGGGCTTCAGCAGTTGTGGTCCATGGGCTTAGTTGCCCCAAGGCACGTGCGATCTTCCTGGACCAGAGATTGAACCCACATTGACAGGCAGATTCTTAAGCACTGAGCCATCAGGGAAGTCCTGCTTGGGCTTTTTGAGCTGTATTTCTGCTCATATTTTCCCATTAATTTTCCTGATCTTAAGAGAAAATATGATTGCTGGAGCTGAGCAGAGAGTCTAACAAACAGCAGGTGCTTGTGTTCCTCATCAGGAAACTCATGACTGGGGAATGCGTCACATTTGAAACTGGCATAGTAGAGCCTGCCAGGGCCGTGCGTACCCCCTGATTAAATACAGGATGGATTATGCTGTTTTCCTTCAGCTTGTTCTTTGCTGGCACAAACTATTCTTTGACAGGAAGTTGAAACTATCATGTTCTGTCTGATACATAATCTCAGTATCCCCACATTTCTGGATCTTGATACATAATCTCAGTATCCCCACATTTCTGGATCTTCTTGAGCTCCCTTTTTTTATACCCAAATTTAATAGCCAGAATCTTTGCTCCACAGGAAACCCGTGCCCTCTGGGTATTTCTGAAGGGGGTTGCATGCCCTGGTGCAGTGTGTCACTTACCACACCGCCCCCTACCTCCTACCCCATGGCGCCTTTTGCTTTTCTGTTAGTGGCTGTCCCCTCACTCTTTTCCATGCTGCTACTCTCGGCTCTGCTTCAACCCAAGTGTGGGCACAGCCCCCTCCTTTATTCCCTAACTCACCTCTAAAACTGATCTGGTGTGTGTGGAGGCAGGGATGAGAGTCTAAACACGGAACAGCTTCCCTGGCCCAGGGAATAGCCAGTCAGGCCTGAGGTACCCCAGCCATATCGAGCAGAGTCTGATAGTGTCTGGATCACTGGGGAGGTGAAAGAGTCCTGGGGCTGGGAGCCAGAGTGCTCAGGGAAGTGCTGGTGGGAAGTGGAAGAGAAGGCTCAGGAGAAGGCTATTTATTGATACTATAAAAGCTTAATACCCAGAATGGCTGTATAGTATGTACTCACTACATAGTCCTGTGCAACTGATTTGCTGAAGGACTGATGATATTTCTGGGCCAACTTGAAATTAGATCTTAAGCATGACTGTAAGCTTATCTGTTGTACCCCATTGAAAGGACCCCTTCCCTGGTGGTCTCTTGCCTCGGGTACCAGCTGGCTGCCATGATTCTGGGGTCTCTTCCCTCAGAGCTGAGTTCCTTCTCAAATCTGCTTCCACTCTTACGTCTGAATGTTCCCTGCATTCAGCTCAGCTCAAACATTTGTCTGGGAAAACTGAAAATCTCTTCACAAAAATGACCAAAAACAGCCTACAGAGAAATCATAGTCATGATTTTGCCTCAGGGATGAAGAGTCTCCTCAACCCATTTTCCCTTCCCCTTTGTCAAAGCGCCACTCCTTTCCTCAGCCCTCCCTAAGGGGAGTTCTGCCCCCATGCCCTAGAGCAAGGGGTACAATTTACAGCCATCTTTCAAGACAACATTTTGGGTTTTCTACCTTAGATGTGAGAAGCACTTAGCCAGTGCCCTAGCTGATGGCAGAGGCCAAATAAGAAACATTTTTGTTCATCGTTTTGTCGTCACAGCTCTTAGGAGTTTCTCAATAACTTTGTTGAAGAAATGGATTCATTCCTTCAGTCATCTGTTCAGCAGATATGTATTGAGGGCCAACTATATTGAAAAGCAGAGACATTACTTTGCCAACAAAGGTCCATCTAGTCAAGGCTATGGTTTTTCCTGTGGTCATGTATGGATGTGAGAGTTGGACTGTGAAGAAAGCTGAGTGCCGAAGAATTGATGCTTTTGAACTGTGGTGTTGGAGAAGACTCTTGAGAGTCTCTTGGACTGCAAGGAGATCCAACCAGTCCATTCTGAAGGAGATCAGCCCTGGGATTTCTTTGGAAGGAATGATGCTAAAGCTGAAACTCCAGTACTTTGGCCACCTCATGCGAAGAGTTGACTCATTGGAAAAGACTCTGATGCTGGGAGGGATTGGGGCAGGAGGAGAAGGGGACAACAGAGGATGAGATGGCTGGATGGCATCACTGACTCGATGGACATGAGTTTGAGTGAACTCCGGGAGTTGGTGATGGACAGGGAGGCCTGGCGTGCTGCAATTCATGGGGTCGCAAAGAGTCGGACACGACTGAGCGACTGAACTGAACTGATGTGCTAGACACTGTCTTGTTTGAGAAAACAAACAAAAAAGACAAAAATCCCTTCTCTTATGGAGCTTACATTTTAGTGGGGGAGACGATAATTACAAAATAGATGAGTAAAATAGAGTGTGTTAAATAGTAATAAACGCTAAAGAGGCTAAAAAGCAGGAAGGATGAATAAGGATCACTGAGGGGATTTTAGATAATGATTTTGACTTTAGAGATTTCATGGGATTTTAGATAGAGAACTAGGAAGGTGACATTTGAGTAGAGAGCTCTGGCTGCTATCTGGGGGTGGGCTGGGGAAGAGAAAACCTATTACCACAAGACTAGCAAAAGCTGTGACATGGAGAAACTCATTTGTAATAAAGACAGAATTGAAATCCTGTACAGAAAAGTGTTCCAGGTGATCCTTGGTTTTCTCCTTCATTGAATAAAGATGAGTTTTTTTGTTTGTTTGTTTGTTTTTTTAAAGAAGGAGCTACATGTCCTCACTTTCAGTGCTTTGGGCAGTCATCACACTTTCCCTTCCATCTCCCTAAGTTGTAGAAGGATAAACATCTCCAGCACAGTAGATGCAGACTATTATACTTGTGTTTTGTTTGTATCAGGAAATAAAGACAAGTGTGACATTGCATCTCTTGATGCCCTGCATTTTCCCCAGAAATCAATCATGAATGGTAACATTGGGGCTGCTTTTATATACCTGAACCAGATATCAGTTCAGTTCAGTTCAGTTCAGTCACTCAGTCATGTCTGACTCTTTGCGACCCCATGAATTGCAGCACGCCAGGCCTCCCTGTCCATCACCAACTCCCGGAGTTCACTCAAACTCACGTCCATCGAGTCAGTGATGCCATCCAGCCATCTCATCCTCCATCGTCCCCTTCTCCTCCTGCCCCCAATCCCTCCCAGCATCAGAATCTCTTCCAATGAGTCAACTCTTCACATGAGGTGGCCAAAGTACTGGAGTTTCAGCTTTAGCATCATTCCTTCCAAAGAACACCCAGGACTGATCTCCTTTAGCATGGACTGGTTGGATCTCCTTGCAGTCCAAGAGACTCTCAAGAGTCTTCTCCAACACCACAGTTCAAAAACATCAATTCTTGGGCACTCAGCTTTCTTCACAGTTCAACTCTCACATCCATACAGGACCACAGGAAAAACCATAGCCTTGACTAGATGGACCTTTGAACCAGATATAGCTTGTTTCAAATAATTTCACATTGAAATAATCCAATATGAATTTTACTATCACATTTCCAGAATGTATCCGCATTGGGCAGGTTCATTGACCCCAGACTCTTAACTGTTGCCTGTAGCAGCAAGTGTTCAGGTTTAGGCTGATATAGGAGCCTGTAAGAAGTGATCAATTTTTAGAGGATTTCATTGTTGAAAAACAGTTCTATCCCGTTGTAGCTCATGTTCCCACCATATAGTATGCCCTTTGAGTTTGAAGGTGACATTCTTATTGATAATAAAATAGTTCATTGCCTATTGGTGATCTGTAGCTATGGCCAGTCAGATTTGGATAAAGGAAAGGAAAGTGAAGTTGCTCAGTCGTGTCCGACTCTTGGTGACCCCATGGACTGTGTAGCCTACCAGGCTCCTCTGTCCATGGGATTTTCCAGGCAATAGTACTGGAGTGGATTGCCATTTCCTTCTCCAGCGGATCTTCCCAACCCAGGGATGGAACCTAGGTCTCCTGCATTGTAGACAGACGCTTTACCATCTGAGGCACCAAAGGTGCTGTGTAAAACTCAAATTTGGATAAAACTCTTTGTTTTGTATATTCTGTCTTGTATAGTCTGAGGACGGGGTGTCATCTTTGGAAGGAGTAGCCAGCCCATACTCAATAGGCATGCATTTGGCCTGGCCAGTCAGGCCTGGCCTGGCCTGCCTCCCTTATTTTCAGCCATGTCCTTTAATAGTTTGATCAAATTATCTGCCAGAGGAAAGTATTGTCTGAATGGTTAATCCTGGAAAAAAAAATCCTGATAAAACTCACAGTTAGAAGAACTGAGTTCTAATTCCAGCTTTCTCATTCATTTCTGTTAGCCAGTTTCCCCATCCATAAAATGGGATGAACAGTACCAGTCTCAGGGCTATGGTGTCAACTGAATGAAATAATGTCTTATATATTTATAATAATAAAATATCTCACACAATGCCCAGCTTGGGAGTAAGTCAGACACCATTATTTGAGTTATTTTGAAGAGTCAATGAGCTCACAGTTGCGGAAGCATTTTGTTCCTTTTAAAGAACTGCCACCGCTGCCATCAAGGAGCCCTGTTTTCTCTATGTAATTATAAACCTCTCTTCAACTTCAACCAGTTCCAGATAGCCAAAGGGCATTTAAGGTATCTTATTTGCTACCGTCTGCTGTAGAGAAGGACATGAGACTAAAATTAGAAGTCTTGCATTCTAGTCAGTTTTCCACTAGATCTTTATGCAACCTTAGAGAAGTTGCAAACTCTGTTTCTTGATCATCTGTAAAATGGGAATGTTGAATTCCTAAAATTTTCATAGTGCTCAAAATTTTTACAACCCTGTGTAAAGTGAAGGCAAGAATGGAGCTGTGGGTTTAGGTTTCTGTGAAATGGGAGGTGAGAGTGGTTTCCACATCAGTCCTGGCTTCTGCCTGCCATTAGCTTTACCCTGTAGGTGAGTCAGCCAGAGCATCTTTCTGAAATGGAAACAGGATGGTCACTCATCTGCTTAAAAACTAGCGGAGGTTAGGTGAAGAGAGATAAACTAGGGTTTTGGATTAACATACACACATTACTACATATAAAACAGGTAAACAACAAAGACCTACTGTATAGCACAGGGAACTATTAATATACTCAATATTCTGTAATAACCTATAATGAAAAAGAATGTATTCCAAATAAGAATATATATGTGTGTATTTATAACTGAATTAGTTTGCTGTACACTTGAAACTAACATAACTTTGTAAATTAACTATACCTCCATTTTAAAAAGCATATATATACAAGAAAAAAAATCTGTCATTGGCCTCCCATTGCATAGATTTAGTGAAATCTAAATCCCATGGCATGGCATGCTAAGGGCAGCTTGTAACCATGAAACACTGGAAACAATGTATGTGTCCCCTAATGAGAAATGAAGTGTAACATCTCAATAGTCAGAACATTATTCTCAAATTAAAATAGTGTTACTGAGACTAAGTATAACAGGAAAAGTGATTATAGTGAAGTTTAAAAATGCAAGGCAAAAATATTTTTGCATACAGTGTGATTACAACTATGCTAAATAAGACAAAATATCTTACTTATTTAAAAAGATAATTTTAACAAATCCGAAATTATGAATAATAGTCGATTTCAGGAATTTTTCCTCATTTGTAATGCTACTGTATTTTCCATTTTTTCTCTTTAATGAGAGCATATTCTTTTTGGAAAATTATTTTCATTGCTTTTTTCCTTCTTCCAAAAGTAAATCGTGTTCATTTACGAAGCTTTAGAAAATCCAGCCTTTCCATTTTTTCTCCTTAATGAGAGCATATTATTTTTGGAAAATTATTTTCATTGCTTTTTTTCCTTCTTCTAAAAGTAAATCGTGTTCATTTAGGAAGCTTTAGAAAATCCAGCCAAGATTTTTTTTAAAGTACCTGTACTCCCCACCTGTCGGAAATAACCACTGGTAAATCCTCTTATATATTTTATGTATACGTATATATACACACACAAATAAGATACATACACAAATATATACATATATATGTTGTTGTTTAGTCACTAAGTCATGTCCAATTATTTTGTGACCGCATGGATTATAGCCCCCAGGCTCCTCTGTCCATGGGGTTTCCCAGGCAAGAATACTGGAGTGGGTAGCTATTTCCTTCTCCAGGGGATCTTCCAGGGAGATCAAACTCAGGGATCAAATCCAGATCTCCTATGTTGCAGGCAGATTCTTTACCACTGAGCTACCAGGGAAGCCCTGCTGCTGCTGCTAAGTCGCTTCAGTGGTGTCCGACTCTGTGCCACCCCATAGACGGCAGCCCACCAGGCTCCCCCGTCCCTGGGATTCTCCGGGCAAGAACACCGGAGTGGGATGCCATTTCCTTCTCCAATGCATGAAAGTAAAAACTGAAAGCGAAGTCGCTCAGTCGTGTCTGACTCCTAGCGACCCAATGGACTGCAGCCTACCAGGCTCCTCCGCCCATGGGATTTTCCAGGCAAGAGTACTAGAGTGGAAGCCCACATATGTATAAATACAAGAATAGCATTTAATGGTGGCTATATACAAATATACATATGAAATTTTTTTTAATTATAAAAATTCTGGTACCCAGAGTAGCCAAAAAAGAGGTGACCATATTGTAGATTTTCTTGATGAGACTCAGTCCTACCTGGTACCACATATCTCACTTAAGTGTTACTGGCTTCTCTACCCTGGGATGGCAGCCCCATTTTCTGCCTTCAGGGTTCACACTGCAGAAAGTGTTTCTGGGTGCCAGGTGAGGAAAATCACTTTCTATGTGAGTTCGGTAGCTTTCTTAATCTCATTTCACTCTTAATGCTTAGAACCTAACTATAGAACTCTCAATATAACAACAGAGGCATTAGTCAAGGATATTTGATCATCTTTAACACAGTGATCCCGACCATCCTTAGGAGCCCCATTTTTTAGGGTTTCCAACGAGGTGGCACCCCGCTGTTCCTCTGGCTGGAGGAAATGAAAGGTGAGTATAGGGTGAAGCTGTCTTCTGTGGGCACAGCCCCCACTGTCCACAGCTGGGTATTGGAGACATGAATCAAGAGTGGTGAACACATTCATTCGTGCCCACAAAGACAGTTTCACCAAAATTGCAACCTGGGAGGGAGACTTTTTTAGAAACTCAACCCACTCACCAAGCCCGATCCTACTGGGAACCAAGCTATGGGACTTGCCCAACAAAACTGTGAAACAAGTTTATTCATTCAACGAGCGCTTGAGTGGTGACTGCACAGATGCTGGGTTCAGGTGTACCCGGGTTACCAAGACAGCAAGATCCCTTCTGGTGGGGGAAATGCCCCCTCCTTGCAGAAGAAGGGTAAACCTGGGAGGAGTGAGTCGTGTCTCAGGGAGCCAGAAGAATTTTCCAGGCAGAGGCCACAACACACAGCAAGGGAACGGGGAAGAGCTTGCTGTGTTCAAGGAACGGTAAATAGACCAATGCAGCTTCAGAGAGGTGAACTGGAGGTGGCAAAGAATGAGGTGGAGCTCACAGAGGATTGAAGGCCACGTTGGGAAGTGTGGATTTCATTTTCAGGCAGTAGAGAGTTAGGAGGAATTTAAACAGAGCAGAGATGTGAGGACAGACTGGGGCGAGTCTGGTTTTCCATTTGCCCCTCTCCAAGGTGTCCATTCTCCTGTCTCCAACTTACCCCCACACATATTCTCAGCTCCTCTCCCTAGAGCCCTCGATTTCTAAGGTAAATTTCAATCACAAGAGGCCAAAAGTCATCCCCAGGAATTTGCGCTGTAATGGTAGTTCAAGTCTTCAGACAAGAACTGATTATCTGACTATAGAATTGTAGGCATTGGCCAGGAGGTAGGAGAGAACTGGTGGAACATTATTTAATTGTGGATTATTCTTCCAGCTCTGGTCACACACCTCACAAACGGTCAGACTTGCCTCCAAGGAAGCCAGCTAAGTACTTGGTACACACTTTTCCTCACGGAGGGACACAGCTCCCACTTTCTTCTGGGGGGAACACAGCTCCTCCTTTCCTCACGGGGGGACACAGTTCCCACTTTCCTCACGGGGGGACACAGCTCCCACTTTCCTCATGGGGGGAACACAGCTCCCACTTTCCTCATGGGGGGACATAGCTCCCACTTTCCTCATGGGGGGGAACACAGCTCCCACTTTCCTCATGGGGAGACACAGCTCCTCCTTTCCTCATGGAGGGGACACAGCTCCCACTTTCCTCATGGGGGGAACACAGCTCCCACTTTCCTCATGGGGGAACACAGCTCCCACTTTCCTCACGGGGGAACACAGCTCCCACTTTCCTCACGGGGGGACACAGCTCCCACTTTCCTCACGGGGGGAACACAGCTCCCACTTTCCTCACGGGGGGACACAGCTCCCACTTTCCTCACGGGGGGAACACAGCTCCCACTTTCCTCATGGGGGGAACACAGCTCCCACTTTCCTCATGGGGGGACATAGCTCCCACTTTCCTCATGGGGGGAACACAGCTCCCACTTTCCTCATGGGGAGACACAGCTCCCACTCTCCTCATGGAGGGGACACAGCTCCCACTCTCCTCATAGAGGAGACACAGCTCCCACTTTCCTCGGTGTGGGTGGGGGGACGGAACTCAGCTCCTACTTTCCTCCTGAAAGGAAACACAGCTCCATCTCCAGGATTAGAATTGTAGGGTCTTAACAACAGGAGGGATCTTGGAGTCCTCCTGGGCCACGGCCCAATCACCCAGGCTCTTCTGGAAGGCAGGCTCAAAATATTCCCTTCATTTTTATCAGTTTTGATTAGCTGGCATCTCATCATGTTTTCCATCTCTTGATCATTTTCTAAGAAGGAGTTAATGAATGGAAAGAGTCAGCAGGGTCCAGGTAATTCACAAATCAAACACCCCATCTTGGTGTTGTCAGAAGTGGTCTGTGCTCCATTTTCATGAGAAATAAACCTAAACCTTGAATGACTAAGCTGAAAGTCATGGCATTATCTCCCTCCTAGTCTTACCATGCAGGGTTTTTTCCCTGCTGTATCTTCAAGTCTCCTCCAAATCTTTGAAATCTTATCATACAGCTTCTGTAATATAACTTCTGAATTATGGAAATTGTAATGCAATAAAACTTCTCTGTTGTCTGCCGTGAGTGTCAGATATTATCTGGTAGATCTCAGATACCCCAGGTGTATCACTCTCTCCCACACACATAACCCCCTCATACCCTCTTCAAAACATCAGCCTCCACTTGACACCGTGGGACTCCTCAAGTCACCTGTGTCAACCGTTCAGCTCTGGCTGACCCATTTCCTGCCCCAGCCAGCTTGGGGCTAGAACGGAGATGTTCCATTTACTCTGTAAAAAGTTAAATGTCACCCTCTGATGTTTACTGGCTTTGAAGTTTCCTAGCCATGGTACATGGGGAAACTTTTCTGTCTCCATCAAACTCCTCCTCACGCCCTATTCTGTGTGCAAACAAGTTCCTTGTTGTGATTGCTCATTTCTGCCCTCACATCCTTTCAATTGTGGGGTTTCTTATTGTCTTACTAACAAAAATAGCAACAATATTCACCCGGGACTTAACTATGAGTCAGACACTCTTATAAGCACATTTAGATATATGTACTCTCTTCATACTCACAACAAGTGTTCAAGGCAGTTGTCATTATGAGCCCTATTTTACAAATAAGCCACTGAGGGGTTAAGAAACCTGTTCAAGGTCCCCCAGCTACTGAGAGGCAGAATCTGTGCCCTTAACCTATGGGATGTGGCTCCTCCATCTCTCATTTTCTTCTCCTCCAACTATCTCCTATGTAGCCACGTTCACCCAATGCCATGTTTACCCTGTGCCAAGCACCGTGCCAGGCACTCGGGATTTGGGGATGATGCTTTGCAACCCTTGCCTACGGTTTGATGGAGGAGACAGGCAGGCACGCCATAAGCCAGAGTGTGCTGGGTGGGGGCGGGAGGCCTGGACCATCGCTGTAGGGCTCTGAAGGGTGCGTTGGAGTCTGTGGCATTTATCTGGGATGGGGAATGGGCGTCTATGATAGTGCTGTAACCCATGAGCTCCTCTTCAACCGTCAGATATTGTTTCACGTGCTTCTTTCTCTTTCTGCAGTTTTTGAAACTTCAAAATTCTCTTTGCCTTTTGCTGCAGGAGAGCAGTTTTTGAACTTAACTGTTGCATTAAGATCATCCATGGCAGCAGCAACTGGTTGGTTTTCCTCTTGGCTCAGGCTGGACACGTTTTTCAGTCCCCCAGAGATGGTGGTTGCTGGAGTCTGGCTGAAGGGATGGGGTGGGAGGGAAGCAGGCCCATGAGACCACCTCCTCCCTTCCACTCCAATCCCAGGATCCACTGGAGGCCTCAGGGAGGTTCCAATGGACACCCGGGGTTGAGAACCACTAACTGTTAATGCTTGTTTTAATTGCTGCCATGTTGCCTTGGCTACAGCAAGACCAGTTGGCTTGGTGTTTGTGGAGGGGTTGACAAATGCAGACTTTTATTTTCATCCTTTAACTGTTCTCTTAGAAAACCCTAGTCCAGCCAGCGATTGCTATTGGATTTACCTGTGAGCAGATGAGAGTAATGGGTGTCTGAGGGTCTTAACATGCACTGGAGCAATCTGATTAAAAAATCGTATTTTAGGATCTGAGTCATATCATGCTATATAAAGGCAGAGACACTGACAGGGACTCTGTCCACAATAAAAATAATACAAATATAATACAAATAATAAACCGTGAAATACATATTATTTTGATAGAATCCAGTAAACGTAAACATACACATATATGGGCACAATAATATTTGAGCGCTGGTATCTGCCAAGCACTGTGCTAGGCGCTCTACATGCAGTATCTCATTTAATCCTGACAACAGTGCTCAGAGGCAGGCATAACAATTATTATCCTGTTATAGAGATGAAATCAAGGCAGAGAAGAGAAATTATTTGTCCAGGGTCACCTGATGAAGAGGGCTTCCTAGGTGACTCAGTGGTAAAGAATCTGCCTGCTACTGCAGGTCTTGCACGGGAGACTCAGGTTCAATCCCTGGGTTGGGAAGATCCCCTGGAGGAGCACATGGCAACCCACTCTAGTATTCTTTCCTGGAGAATCCCACGGACAGAGGAGGCTTCGGGTTCAGTTCAGTTTAGTCACTCAGTTGTGTCTGCAGCCCCATGGACTGCAGCATGCCAGGCTTCCCTGTCCATCATCAACTCCCGGAGCTTGCTCAGACTCATGTCCACTGAGTGAGTGATGCCATCCAATCATCTCATCCTCTGTCATCCCCTTCTCCTCCTGCCTTCAATCTTTCTCAGCATCAGGGTCTTTCCCAATGAGTCAGTTCTTCGCATGAGGTGGCCAAAGTATTGGAGTTTCAGCTTTAGCATCAGTCCTTCCAATGAACACCCAGGGCTGATCTCCTTTAGGATGGACTGGTTGGATCTCCTTGCAGTCCAAGGGACTCTCAAGAGTCTTCTCCAACACCACAGTTCAAAAGCATCAATTCTTCGGTGCTCAGCTTTCTTTATAGTCCAACTCTCACATCCATACATGACTAATGGAAAAACCATAGCCTTGACTAGATGGACCTTTGTCAGCAAAGTAATATCTCTGCTTTTTAATATGCTATCTAGGTTGGTCATAGCTTATGACTTAGGTCATAGCCTATGTTGGACTTAGGCTATAGTCCAGGGGGCTCGCAAAGAGTTTTACACGACTGAGCGACTGAGCATGCACGCATGATAAAGATGAGCCAGGAGTGAAAAGCCATCTGACACCCAGGCCCACAGCCCCGTGTATGTTAATACTCAACATATGGGACCTTCACACAGATGCTGCCTGACTCCCAGGTGCCCACCTCAGTACCACCCAGTCCCACCCCATCTCAGGGACCCCTTTCAGTCCAGACTGAGCCATATTTCCCTTACCCACTGCTCAGCACAATTTCTGTAATTAAAATTTAGTTGACGTGAACAAATCCACTGGACTAGATGACTTCCCCTAGTTCTTCCCATACAGTTTGAGATTCCCCAGCACCATGGCAACTAGATTTTTACATGAAACTGGATCCTTGGAGGTCAGGACATGCAAGAACTAAGTGAAGTGCCTTGAAGATTTGCTGCGCTGGTAAGTGGTTCCTTCAAGGGGCATCTACTGAACTTCTCACCAGCCTCACTCACCCTCATTCGATGTTACTTTAGCCATTAAGTGCCCTCAAGAGCCCACAGAAGTATTTAAGGACCTTTAAAAAACTTGTGGGGAATGCCAAAGGGAGAAAACAAAACTACAAAATTGAAATTAATGGAGGTTCGATTAAATGCCTGCAAAAATATCACACTAAGCTTCATGAATCGTTAAATTTGGAATTCATAAAAAATTCATGATGCTTAAAAACAATAATTCCTGCTTTTCTTACTTTGAGAGGTTTTCTAGTTTGCATAATGATGGTTGAAAAATCACAGCCAGTCGTAAATTGGATGTATTCCTTGTAGGCGAAAGCATTGCAAAAGCAGAATTACAAAAGTCATATCATATTTTTTACAGCCAAAATATTAAATAATTTGCTCAAATTGGCCAGCTATGGAACACGTGAGATGTGGATGTTTTCTTCTATGTTCGACATGGTGTTGGATGGAATCTCCCAAAGGAAGAGTCCCTAAAATCTGGGAATCATACACCTCCCCAGACCTTGAGAGAGTTTAGTGTAGGCAAGAAACAGAGCCTGGTTGCTAGGGGTAAAGGGTGGACCTGGGGGGGAATCTCCTCTTAGTCTGGAGAGGGGAGGCCCAAGAGGGGAAATAGAGTTCTCGAATGAAATGCAGTGCTTATCCAGTCTATCTTGGGAAAGAGGGCCTGTTTGAATGCATCCAATAGATTCCAGCTGCCCCTACTGGAAACAAGCCAAGAAAAGCCTGCGCCCCGTTTTTCCCTTCTCTGTAGGAAAGAGATTGAGAGGCTTTTCTTTTTCAAAGCAGAGGGAGTGAGAAGGCCTACAAAGCCCCGGTGCTATTCTTCCCCTTTCAGGACCGGGGACCGCACCGCCTTATCATTCAGCGCTGACCCAGGAGCTCCTTTTGATTGGCAGCATCGCAAATTGACATCTGTTTTCTTATCAAAGTCCTGGACAGGAGGCAGAATCCAGCAACTGTCTCCCTCACATCAGGTCTGGAACAGGGGGAACTCTGCGGTTCTGTGATAAAACGAGAGCTGGAGGCTAATTAATGACAGAGCTGCCTGCCTTCTTTGTCTGGGTTGCCAGCAACTCGAGATAACTCAGCAGAGGTGTGAGGAGCTCCTGGGTTATGGGGCACAAGCCCTTGATATAAGAAAGTCTTAGGACCTTGGTTTTCTCACTTGAAAATGAAGATGATAATTTCTGCCACTTTCTCCTATCAGAGAAAGTCTGGGCTAGAATGTGGTGGCTGTTTAGTTGTTCAGTCATGTCCAGCTCTTTGTGACCCCATGGACTGGAGCCCTCCAGGCTCCTCTGTCCATGGGATTTCCCAGGCAAGAATACTGGAATGGGTGGTCATTTCCTTCTCCAGGGGATATTCCCTACCCAGGGGTCGAACCTGCATCTTTTGCATATAAGGCAGATTCTTTACCGCTGAGCCACCAGGGAAGCCCCAGAATGTAGTAACATAGGAAATTACCTTAAGAGGTTTGCTACTCAAAGTGTGGCCTCAGGCAGGCAGGCTCAGACTCACCTGAGAGCTTGTTGAGAATGTTACAGACCACAAGGGATTAATCTCCAGAACTTACAAACAGCTCATGTAGCTCAATATAAGAAAAAATAAACAACCCAATCAAGAAATGGGCAGATGACCCAAATAGACATTTCTCCAAAGAAGACATATAGATGGCCAAGAGGCACATGAAAAGATGCTTGTCATTGCTCATTATTGTAGGCTTCTCTGGTGGCTCAGCTTGATCTCTTGTGGGGAAGATCCCCTGGAAATTAAAACTATGAGATATCACCTCACACCAATCAGAAGGGCCATCATCAAAAGGTCTACAAATGAAAGAAAGAAAAAAAAACGGTCTATAAACAATAAGTGCTGGAGAGGATGTGGAGAAAAGGGAAGCCTCCTACACTGTTGGTGGGAATGTAAATTGGTGCAGCCACTGTTGAGAACAGTATGGGGGTTCGTTAAGAAACTAAAAATAGAGCTACCATATGACCCAGCAGTCTTACTCCTGGGCATACATCAAGGAAAAAACATGGTTTGAAAGGACACATGTACCCCAATGTTCATTGCAGTGCTGTTTATAATAGCCAAGACATGCAAGCAACCTAAATGTCCATCAACAGATGAATGGATAAAGAAGATGTGGAATATTACTCAGCCATTAAAAAGGATGAAATAATGTCATTTGCAGCAATATGAATGGACCTGGAGATTATCATCCTAAGTGAAGTGAGTCAGACAGAGAAAGACAAACGTCATATGATATCACTTATTGTGGAATTAAAACAAAAGTGAAGCAAACGAACTTATCTACAGAACAGAAACAGACTCATAGATTTAGAGAACAAACTTAAAGCTACCGGCGGAAAGGGTGGGCGGAAGGGACAGATTGCGGATTTGGGATTGACATGTACACACTGCTATATTTAAAATAGATGGATACATGTATATGTATAACTGAATCACTTTGCTGTACTCCTGAAACTAACACAATATTGGTAATCAACTCTACTCCAATAAAATAAAAATAAAGGAATGCAGACTCTCAGGCCCCAAGGCAGACCTACCAAAGTGGAATCTTCATTTTAATGAGATCCCAGGTAACTTGCATGAATATTAAAGTTTGAGAAGCCCTGATTATGGAAAAAAAACAAACAAACTCTGCAAGTCTTAAAAGTTATCACTTACCGGTGACAATCAGTTTAAAGTCTTCTCTGTTAGCTTCATGAGATGAGGCCCCAGGAGGCTTGCTCCCCACTGTATTCCACTTCTTGGCTCATTCTGTGGCATCGAATAGGCACTCAATATTTGTTTAATTAATTAATAAGCCTTATATCCTGTGTGAGCGACCACACAGAGGGGAGGAAGAATAGATAGGTTAGTAAATTGACTTCCCAATGAGCCATGTGATCTACCTGGTAGGGTAGCCTGCTTTTGACCTCTGATACAATGCCCAGTGCAGGCTTCCCTGGTGGCTCAGTGGTAAAGAATCCGCCTGCCAATGCAGGAGATGTGGGTTCGATCGGTGGGTTGGGAAGATTCCCTGGAGAAAGAAATGGCAGCCCACTCCAATGTTCTTGACTGGGAAATCCCATGGACAGAGGAGCCTGACAGACTATAGCCCATGGGGTTGCAAAAGAGTCATAACACGACTTGGCAACTAAACAGCAGCAACAACCATGCCCTAACAGAGCGCTGCAGTGGTTCTCAAACCTTACTGCACGTCAGGATCACCTGGACACCTTGTTAAAACAGATGGCTGGACCCCACCCTCATAGTCTCTCATTCACTAGGTCTGGGATGGGAAGAGAATTTGTATTTCTAACAAATTTCTGGTGATGCTGATGCTGCTGGTCTCAAGGACTCTGTCTTCAGAAGAAGGCCTAGACATTGATGATGTCTGAATAAGTGTCTTCACATTTTAAATGCAGAATAGGAGGCATTCACAGGGACAGAAATATCAAATTGACAAAAAAAAAAACATTTTTGGACCAAAGCTTTAGGCCCTGGCTCCTCGTCAGGAGGTTGGGGCAGCCTGAGACAGGCCAAGGACAGGGGACCAATGGGCCAGGGAATGGGTGGTGCTAGTGGCCGTGAGTTTATAATTTGGGGCTCAGAGGCAAGGCTCTCAGTCCTGGCGTGGTCGGTATCACTTGTGTGATTCCTAAAGTCTACAGTTTTCCTCTTCATATCAAGATTCCTGAATCACCAGAGTGGGACTGATTGTTCCCTGGGTCTGTCAGACAGGCACTCCAGGGCCATTTGGTAACAAACAGTAACAGTAACAACTACTCCCTTTATGTCAGGCCTTGTATGTGTGTTGTGCGTGCTAAGTCGCTTCAGTCGTGTCCGACCCAATGCAACCCTGTGGACTGTAGCCCACCAGGCTCCTCTGTCCTTGGGATTCTCCAGACAAGAATACTGGAGTGGGTTGCCAGGCCCTCCTCCAGGGATCTTCCTGACCCGAATAGGGATTGAACCTGTGTCTCTTACGTCCCCCTGAATTGGCAGGTGGGTTCTTTACCACTAGCACCACCTGGGAAGCCCTCAGGCCTGATATATATATATATACACACACATATATATAAATTCCAAGGACAGAAGAGACTGGTGGGCTATAGTCCATGGGGTCTCAAAGAGTTGGAGTTGGACATAAGGAGCGACTAACACTTCCACTTCCACAGTAACAGGCTGAGACTCCAGCCCGGGCCTCCCCCTTCACTCCATTTAGTGTCTCTCTCCCTTGCTCGCTTCTGCTTCTGCCAGACAAGCCCGCACCCCTGCCTCTCTGCTGTGAACTTCCTCCCAGGCTATGTCCCATTCTGACAGCCACTGTCTCAGAGAGCAGCTCTCTGGGCCTCAGCAGAAAGCAGCCCACTCTGTGATTCTGTTCTGTTCCTGTGCAATTCTACCTGCAATTACGCAGACGGTGGTCCACCATGGCCTCAGCTCAGACAGCAATTCCAGCTGGCTCTATTCAGCTCCTCCCATTGCTGCATCTCCACAGAGATGTCCAAGTCTCATCCCGTTGGTTGAAAGGGACTTCCAAGTGCCTGGGATTCTTGATGAGGTGGGGAGTTGTGTGTGTGCGTCTTTGTGTGGGGAGACTGGCCCCCAAGGACAGCCCAGCCACTCCCTTCCCTGTTCCTTCCCATAGAAGACGGCTGTCCTCTCCATCTGAAGACCCCCCGCCCCTCCCCTTTCCCCCACTGCCCCTCTTCTTGTTGCCATGCTGTCTTCTCACTCTCCTCTCTCCAGGCCCTGGCTTATCTGGGTTCTTATCCGGGAGAGGAAAACAGACTGCAAGCTTCATGCATCCAAGGATCTTCCTGCTTTGCCTTGTAATGACCAGGTGTATCAATGAGAAGGAGGATGGAGATAGAAATATATAGAAAACCACCAGCTTAATACTTGCCATATAATCCTCCCCCATCTCTTTTCATTTGTGTGTTTATTGGTTTACCATTCAACATCCTGTATCATATTGAACAGTGTCTGCCTCCCCTCCCCCAAATTCATATCCACCTGGAAGCTCAGCATGTGACCCTTACTGGGAAAGAGTGTCTTTGCAGATGTAATTAGTCAAGATGAGGTCATATTGGTGTAGGGTGGGTTCTAAATCCAGTACGCCTGGTGTCCTTATATGAGGAAAGGCATTTAGACACAGACACACAGGCCCACAGGGAGAAGGCCATGTGAAGACAGAGGCAGAGGTTGGAATGAGGCATCTACACACCAAAAAAGCCAAGGGTTGCCAGCAAACCCCAGAAGCTTGGACGAGGTGAGGCAGAATTCTTCAGCAGAGATTTTGGAAAGAGTTTGGCCTTGCGAACACCTTGATTTTGGACTTCTGGCCTCCAGAACTGTGAGACAGTGAATTTCTATTGTTTTAAGCCAGCGTGTGTATGGTCTTTGTTACAGTAGCCACAGGAAACTAATACACACCCAGCAAGACTCTAGGGCCCTTGAGGGCAGGAGCCACATCCATTTTGTTCACCTTCGAATCCTCAGTGTCTCACAGCAGCTGGTGCCTGAAACAGTCTGAAATAAACTTCTGTCAAGTGAAGACAGCTAATCCTGAGCAAGTGTGACTGAAGTGGGAGGAAAGAGTGAGGATTGAGATGATCTGTTTGGTTCCACAGAGAGAAACAGCAGCAAGGGAGGAGTCGGCAATGGGCCCTGGCTCTTCCTTGCTGAGCTCACTCTCAGATGCTGAAATGACTATTTTTGGTGAATGCAAATCATAGCCATGGCCAAACGTCTGGAGCCCAAGGCCGCAAATGCATGAGCTGAGCCAGGGTAACAGTCACCCGGGTTTATTTTTAAAGTAACCACGCCTGACCTGCAGGCTCAGAGGCCTAAGACGCAGACTTCCCTGAGGACCGCCCGGCGTGGCCAGCTCTCCTCGGCTGAGGAAAGCCACAGGTTTCAAAATGGAGGCCCTCAGCCTCCCCCGCTACGTCGCTAAGGAATACCTCCCCTCCCATCTGTCACTGACACGCTGACCCCTTTCTGGTGTGTTTGACACCCACAAATCACAAGCTGTTGCTCTTGGCTTGGTTCAGTTTCTGGAATTAAATGATGCATGTGAGTGTGTTCTGCACCCATGGGGTGCGGCTACTGGGGCCAAATGCTCTCCCCCCAATGGCTGGATCGCCTCCTGCTCAGCCCTCCATCTTCCCCTAGAAGGGACAGGCAAGTGGTCTTCAGAACCTCTGGGCGTAAGGGGTCTTCCTGCCGATTCAGCCACCATCAGCAACCAGCTGTCCATGGGGACCCCAGAGGTTGCCAGAGTTGGGGACCCCAGCGTTTGCCAAAGTTGGGGACCCTCCTCGGTCTCAGAGTTCTCCCTGGGTCCTGGGTTAAGAATGCATTTCTTGATGGCTCAATCAGGATTTAAAAAAAAAAAACAAGGAAAAATAGTGTTAACCTGGTGGGACTCAGGGTAACTTTTTGTTTTTTATCATCACGAATTGTATTTTCCTTTAGTCTTTGTACCAATGAAGGATGACTCTGACACTCTCAAAAAAAAAAAAAGGAGAGAAAGAGGAAAGAAAAGAAAAAATAACATGTTTCCACGCTGGGCTTCATTGGAAGTCTTTGCATTGACCCACTCCCACCAGGAGAACCCCTGTGCTCTTATTGAAAAAAGTGAGCCCCGAACGCCACATGTGTGATTCTAAAAACATCAATGAACGATGTTAATTTTTTACTCAAGTTTTCCAAGGGAGGGACAGGGGGTATGTATGCTATTCCACACAGCATGACCTTCTTTAAAATTGTCCTTTGACACGTCTTTCTTTTCCCCTCAGCTTCACTCCTCGCGTTGGCTTCTTCTCCCTTTACAATCCCCGTTTTCAGGTCCTCCTAGTCTGTCTCCTCAAACTTGTAGCCACGCTGGCTCTCGCTCCAGCTCCCTCCTCTTTGCAGTCTCTCCTCCTGTAGAAGACTCCTTCACCTGGGTAGCTCCCTCCGCGTCTCTTATACAGAGTTGTTTGGCCTCTCTCAGCCTCTCTGATGGCCCCTGCACCTGTCACCCCACTCAACCCAGTAACTGAGCTCATTGAGCTGATAGGCTGTCCTTCCTTCCTGAAAAGCATGTGGTTTCCCACTCACAGCAGAAACCTTTGGGGGATATAAACAGCCACACCTCTGGTTGACATACATGATACCAGGGTGCTCTGGGTGGTCCCGTTTCACCCTCCTCATTTCCTGTGAGGTCAGAGAGCTAGAAAATGTGTGGTAATGAGGAGGCAGAGATGCCCAGGAGGACCTTAGCTCCAAGTCCATGAAAGGAACAAGGGCTTATGGGAATCAACACGAGCTCACCCTGTGGAGCAGCTCCAGACATGGCCCTGCCCTCAAGGAGTTTAAAATATGATCGGGAGAAACGTATGTGAGACGGCGCTGGAGCAATTTCTAGAGCAAGTTGAGACAGGGATGTGTGCTAAGGGCCCTAAGAGTTCAGAAAGGCGGTCGGCACAGTCTGGAGAAGTCTCAGGAAGCTTCAAGGATGGACCTAGAAGATGGGCGGGGTGTAACCGGGGGAGGAGAAGGGAGAAGTTATCCCGTTCAGGAGCATCAGTGTGAACAAAGACTGGGGGAGGGGGACGGTGGCCCGTGACGGGGGACAGAAAGGAGGGCCATCTGGCAAAGTGGCCCATTTCTCCAATGGCCACCACCCTTTTTGGCACCAGGGACTGGTTATGTGGAAGACAATTTTTCCATGGCCAGGGGCTGAGGGGAGGAGGGTAGTTTCAGAATGATTCAAGCACATTTCACTTATTATAAATGCACACATTTTATTTCTATTATTATTATTATTATTACGTCAACTCCACCTTAGATCATCAGGCATTAGATCCCAAAGGTTGGGGATCCCTGCAATTCCCCAGGCACATACCTCAACCAGTCTCATTACTTTGAAGCTGTGTGTATGCTTAGTCGCTCTTTGAGTCCCCATGGACTGTAGTCCGCCAGGCTCCTCTGTCCATGGGGATTCTCCAGGCTAGAATACTGGAGTGAGTTGCCACGCCCTCCTCAAGGGGATTTTCCCAACCCAGGAATCGGACCCAGGTCTCCCATATTGTGGGAGGATTCTTTCCGTCCAAGCCATCGGGGAAGCCCAAGAATACTGGAGTGGGCAGCCTATCCCTTCTTCCGGGGAACTTCCCTGTGCAGGAATTCAACTGTGGTCTTCCACATCGCAGGCAGACTCTTTACCAGCTGAGTGAAGCCCACTTTAAAGTTGAACGTGAACTGTATCTCTCCTGGACTTTCTCTTGTTTCCACCTGTAAGGAGACCTATGTTCTGGTGGGCAGGCAGCCAATCTTCCATTCCATGCCAAGGACTGAGGTTCCCAGACTGGTGTTTAGGTTGGTTGATGGATCTGAGCATGCATTTTCCCAGAGCTAGACTTGGAGATTAGCCTAGGTGGAATAAGACTGAAACATGTGTGTGTCGAGCTGGGGTTGGGCTATAACATGGATTATTTTAACACGATTGTGGTAGGGAAACCCCAAGCAACTAAGAAGCTTCATGAAAAATTAATATTTTTCAAATGAGTTGTTTTAGAAATTCATAGATATGTCAAATTTTTACCATATTCCATGGGAAGTTGGTGAAAAAAATTCTACCTGGATGTTACACTGAGAGTTAGGCTCCTTGAATGCCCTAGAAGTACTAATGGTAACCCCGAGCCCCAGCTCCTCCAGAATTCAGAACCAGAAGCATGAGGTCTGCTGGGGTTTCAGCCACAGAGCAGTGGAGGAGAGAAGACCCTGGGCTTCACTGTGGATGGGGCTGGGGGTGCATCTAACATCTTTAGTATGTGGGAACTTAGCTGAGGTCCAGGCAGCCACCATGGCTAGGTGGCCAGGGGATAGAGGACCATGTGAGGATCAGGTGGGGTGAAATATGCAAAGGCAGGCAGGTGGCTGGGGCATGTTTCAAGGAGTTAAGCTTATGCCCTTCATGACCTTAGGCACTGCCTGGTGGGTCTGAAAGCAGCATCTAATACCCTAAAGAAGAGTCTGGAAGTGGTTGTTTGTTTGTTAGGCTCCACAATGCTGGCTAAGATCCAGAAACAGGGCCTCAAACTGTCTAGGCAGGTTGATATAGAATCCCAGTCTTGTGAGCTGAGCCAGTGTGGCCAGGACCTAGAATGATATGATTCAGATGGTTCATGTGTGGCCAGGAGTCAATTACCTTCCCTCCCTCCTTTCCTCCCTCCCTTCCTTGTTCCCCCTCTCTCGCTCTTTCTTCCTATTCTTTCTCTCATTCATTCACACTATGTGTCAAGCCATTTCCTAGGTGATGAGCACGCCATGATGAACATGATTCCTACCCTTCTACCCTTATGGAACTTATATGTGTGGGGCGGGGTATACACATGGTTACATTCATAATGATATAATTATAATTATAGACAGTGTTCCAAAGAGATACAGCATTTAACAGCATCAAGAGGGAACCTAATCAGATTGGGGTGGGGAGGGGTTGTGGGGAGCTCAGCAAGGCTTCTCCTAGAAGTGGTGAGAAGTCAGCTAGGCAAAAGGGATGAAGAGGATAAGAAGAGGAAGAGTGTTTTAGACAGAAGGAAGCACCAGAGCCATGTCATCGAGTCAGGCAGGAGGATGGCTGATTCTGGGAACTTGCTGGAGAGAGTGAGCAAGTGGGATGAGGTGTGAGACAGCAGGAGCAGATCACTGGGTGCGAGCCTGGGGCTATTCACAGTGGGCTGGCCACCAGTGCCTCCGTGTGGTGCTGAGTCTCTGGGTATTAATAAAGCTAATAATACCTATCTCTTATGAAGCACTTTGTATGTGCTACATGCTTTCCATGCCTCATGTTATTCACCACCCCCCCAAGAAATTAGTACAGTTATTTTCCCATTTTACAGATGAGAAAAACAAAAACTAGAGACCTCAATGGATACACCTAATCTAAGGCCATGCAACCAACAACTGAAGGAACTTAAACTTCACCCATGACCTGCCTGATTGCAAAACCGTTGTTCTAGAAACTTTCCCCTGCTGCCTTTTGGCATGAGTGACTCTTGCAGAGAGGGACTAGAGAGGCCATCTCCAAGCTTTAGCTCCTCTACACCCTGAGAAGCATGGAGAGGAGGAAGTAGGATGAGGGGCAGGGTGCTGGTAGCTCTGGCTGGGGTAGAGAATTGTTGGGGAGAACTCCAGGGGTGGGGGTGGCAGGGATGCACCGAGCTGGCTCATGTGCATGAATCATTCACAAGTTTGAGGATGAGTCAGAGGCCGGCAGCATTGTTACGGAAGTAGTGGGCCGAGTGTGGACTCAACCTGAAGCTGGGTTTTTTCTCTTATGGTGACATCATGAACCAGAGATGCCAAGCCAACTTTGGGAGGTGACTTTCAAGTGGAAAAATATCTCCTCTAAGGCTTGCAGGTGAGCATCGTGGAAGAAAGATCCACTTTAGAGAATTTATTAATATGAAGTCCTTGACCAGATATGGCCGAAGCCAGGATATCTTACCTGCAGAAGAAACTTGGCACTCCATTCTGTGAGCTGGTCACAGAATCCCTAACCAGCCCCTGGAGAAGATTTAAAATTAGTTAGGGAAGGAATTTATCACTAAGATAACTCAGGGACTTCCTGGCAGATCTTTATGCCTATGATTCAGAGAGAATTCCCAAACCCCTTGAGTACGGTAGAAAGTTGAAAAAAACCCCTGAAACTGGTGAGACATGTAGAAAAAGGCTCACACACACACACACACACACACTGTAGAATTTAGGAGAAGAAAAATAACTTCCCTTCTTGGCACTAACTCTCCTACCTTGACTATGACCGGGGTGGGATGTTCCCCTATAATTTTCAGTATGTCTGACTGTGTGGATAGAATGCTTTCCATTTCAGCTTGACTCTAGTATCAGTAATCCAGATAGAATTCCGGTTCAAACATCAAAAGGTAGAACTGTCATGGAACATTTGTCCTGCAAGGGACATTCATTTATTTGTGCAGTCAAAACTTCTAAGAAAAGTATTAATACCAAGCATTTCTTTAGGCCTGTTATCTCTAATGGTCCTTGGACTATTCCAACACTTGCAGCTAAGATTAGGAAGTCTTCGTTAATAATACCATATCATATACTTGAAAGTTGCTAAGAGAGCAGATAGTAAATGTTCTCACCATAGAAAAGAAATAGTAATCACATAACATGAACCTTTGCCAACAAAGGTCCATTTAGTCAAAGGGCTTCCCTCATAGCTCAGTTGGTAAAGAATCTACCTGCAGTGCAGGAGACCCGGGTTCAATTCCTGGGTCGGGAAGATCCCCTGGAGAAGGAAATGGCAACCAACTCCAGTATTCTTGCCTGGAGAATCCCATGGACAGAGGAGCCTGGCAGGCTACAGTCCATGGGGTCACAAGAGTCGGACAGAACTGAGAGACTAAACCACCACTACCACGGTTTTTCCAGTAGTCATATGGATATGAGAATTGGACCATAAAGAAAGTTGAGCACAGAAGAATTGATGCTTTTGAACTGTGGTATTGGAGAAAACTCTTGAGAGTCCCTTAGACTGGAAGGAGATCAAACCAGTCAATCCTAAAGGAAATTAACCCTGAATAGTCATTGGAAGGACTGATGTTGAAGCCGAAACTCCAATACTTTGGCCACCTGACGCAAAGAGGCAACTCATTGGAAAAGTCCCTGATTTTGGGAAAGATTGAAGGCTGGAGGAGAAGGGGACGACAGAGGATGAGATGGTTGGATGGCATTACTGACTCAATGGACATGAGTTTGAGCAAGCTCCAGGAGTTGGTCATGAACAGGGAAGGCTGGCGTGCTGCAGTCCATGGGGTCTCAAAGAGTCAGACACAACTGAGCAACTGAACTGTTAGCTAACACTATGGGGGTAATAATTTTGCAACTGAAAAAAGTTTAGGAAATCATCTTGCCCAAGGTTGACAGTTAGTAGTTTCTTCTGTGGTTAGCAATGATTGGGGTTCCTTTCCTTTTTTTTTCAGCAAGGACCAGGTAGAGAATATTGTGAGAGGAACCTCTGAGCATGAGGCAGTCTCTGTACTGACTTAGGAGCTGGAGACCCAGCTTGAGAAGGCAGTGCGGTCCATGAGGAGGAGCTCTGGCTCTCCCAATGCAAATCCATTTTCTAGGTGTGACCTCCGGCCAGGACTCTCACCTCTCCTTGAGCCTATGTTTCCTTGCCTGGAAAATAGAAACATTAGATCTTCCTCATTGCATTTTTGTGAGGATTAAATGAAATAATAAGCAACAAAATTGAGGGCAAGTTTTAATGATCTCATATATAATTTTTGGTGCGTTGCACATTTTCCAAAACATGTAGACATTAAAAACATAATCAGATATCTTTTTAATTAAAAAAAAAGTAAGATTAATGTGTCTAAAGTTTTTACTACTGAGCCTGGCACAGAGAAGGTCAACATGAACCTAACTGTTAATAATAAGTGGACGCCCCCTAGGACACAGGCCTGTCCAAGCAAGCCTGGGGATGCAGAAGGGCAGCCCACTTGGGCTCTAGTTGCATGAGGTTACTCCTGCGAGAGAATTTGTGCTAAAGGAAGAGAACGGACGTTCCCAAGTTACAGCAAGGGCAGTAGGTCAAAATAGGTTTCTTTTTCTCTCTTGCTTAACTTTTTAAAGTTTTTGTTTTATTTTTATTTATTTATTTATTTTTTGGCTTTGCTGGATCTTGACGGCTGAGCGTGGGCTCTCTCTAGTTGCAACCACTGGAGCCTACCCTCTAGTTGTGGTGTGCAGCCTTCTCCTGTTGTGGAGCACAGGCTCTAGAGTAGGGGCTCAGCAGTTGCCGTGTATGGACTTAGTTGCCCTGTGACACGTGGAATCTTCCCAGACCAGGGATCGAAACTGTGTCTCCTACATTTGCAGGCAGATTCTTAACCACTGGACCACTAGAGAAGTCCCCAAAGAGGTTTCTAAGCAGAGCCCTGTGTCTGTCACATAGACTGACCACTGCCTCTCACCCACGGCCCCCTGCCTTGTTCCTGGGGACTCTTGCCTGAGATCTAGGGGAGGGAGTGACAAAACAAAAAAAACCATTTCCTAAAATCTGCTAGACTTTGAGAGCTTTAGGCAGCCTGGTTTGTAAGCTTTTAACCTGCTGTACAACAGGGGAACAGAGGGGACTTCCCCTTTTCCACCCCCTGGGGTGTCTGCTGGGGAACAGGGCACCCAGAGCTGAGATGGTGTCTTGGTGCAGTAACCCACAAGGCAGGCTTCACTGTAGGAGAGAGGGTGGGAGAGAAACAGAAGCCAGGTGTACCTGCGGGGATTACCTGGGCACACCTGGGACATTTTTCTAGGGATGTTAGATCTATTTGGGAAACATTTATTGAAGACCTCAGAATGTTACTGAGTGGTCACCTGAGGCATATAACCGGGAGCTGGGCCATGTGCTTGGGGAGGGGGTGATCTTGAGGCGCTGAAGCCTGGCCCTGATGGTTGGTAGGTAAACAAACAGATCTGTCTTATTTTCCTCTACTGTGTCTTCCTAGTGGCCTCAGCAATTGCTTTCAACAGCTGTGCTGTGCTATGCTGCGCTTAGTTGCTCAGTCCTGTCCAACTCTTTGCGACCCCATGGACTGTAGCCTGCTAGGCTCCTCTGTCCCTGGGATTCTCCAGACAAGAATACTGGAGGGGTTTTTTTGCCATGCTCTCCTCCAGGAGATCTTTCCAATCCAGGTCTCCTGCATTGCAGGCGAATTCTCTACCGTCTGAGCTACCAGAGAAGCCCTTTCAACAGCTACCCTTTAACAAATGCTGCCAAGGCAATACTTTAGGGGAATGTGCTCAGGGAGAGCAAAAGATCCTCTCCCTCTATCTCCTCTATCTCAGCTGTGTGTGCGCTAAGTCTCTTCAGTGGTATCCAACTCTATGTGACCCTATAGACTGCAGCCCGCCAGGCTCCTCTGTCCATGGGATTCTCCAGGCAAGAATACTGGAGTGGGTTGCAATGCCCTCCTCCAGGGGATCTTCCCAACCCAGGAATCGAACCCAAGTCTCTTACAGTGTCCTGCATTGGCAGGCGGGTTCTTTACCACTACATCACCTGGGAACTCCCCTATCTCAGCAAGATGCTTTTAAAGTTCACGTTTTTAAAAATCATGGTAAAATATATACTGTTGACACTTGAACAACACAGGTTTGAACTGCATGGGTCTACTTATATGTAGAATTTTTTTCAGTTAATACATATTACAGTACTATATGATCCATAGTTGGCTGAATTTGCAGGTGTGGAATGGTGGATTCAAAGGGCCAACTGTAAAATTACACAAAGATTTGAAGACTTTCAACAGTCCAGGGGTGTGGCACCTCTCATCCCCGTGTTGTTCAAGGGTCAGCTGTATATATAATATAAGATTTGCCATTTGAACCACTTTTCAGTGTACAATCAGAGGCATTAAATCATGAAGATTTTCCCTAATGTCTTCTAAGAGTTCACGGTTTTAGCTCCTAAGCATAGATCATTATTCCATTTTGAGTTAGTTTTTGTATATGGTGTAAGGTAAGGATCTGATACTGTCTTTTTTTTTTTTTTTTTGGATACTGTCTTGATTTGTACCCTGCAACTTTGCAGAATTTCTCTAGCTTTAGTAACTTTCTTTCTTATGGATTCTTTGAGATTTTCTACATAGAATAATGTCATCTGCAAATTTGATAGTTAACCTCTTCCTTTCTGATTTTGGTAACTTTTTTCCCCCTTTTTTGCCTAGTATCTCTGGCTAGAACTCCCAGTACAATGTTGAATGGCAGTGGTGAAAGTAGCCCACCTTGCCTTATTTTTGATCTTAGGGAGAAAGTCCTTCAGTCCTTTCAGCCTTTCGTTATTGACTATATTGTTGTTAATTGTGGATCTTATCACACTGATAACTCTACTTTTTATCTAAGAATATCTTAATTTTTATCTCATTTATTAAGAACAATTTTGCAGTATATAGAATTCTCAAATGACAGTTCCCACCCCCCCACCCCCAGCACTTTAAGTATATCATCCCATTACCTTCTGGCCTCCATGGTTTCTGATGAGAAATCAATAATTCATCTTATAAAGGATCCCTGGACTATGATGAGTCTCTTTCCTCCTGTTGCTTTGAGCATGCTGTCTTTTCATCTTAGGTACATGGATTCATATTTCTAATCAAATTTGGAAAGTTTGTGGCTATTACTCTACAAATATTCTCTATACTCCTTTCTCTCTCTCTTTCTCCCCTTTCTGAGACTCCCATAAAGAATATGTTGGTCCACTTAATAGTCCCAGAGGTCCCTTAGGCTCTGTTCATTTTTCTTTCTTTTCTTTTTTCTCCTCCTCAGTCTGGGTACCTTTAACAATCCTATCTTCAAGTTTGCTGATTCTTCCTTCTGAATCTTCAGATCTACTACTGAATCCTTGTAGTGAATTTTTCATTATAGGCATTATACTTTTCAGCTATAGAATGTGTATTTGGTTCCTTTTTACAACGGTTTCGTTTTTTTCATACATTGTTCTTCTGATTTGCTTTTGCATGCTTAATTAAAGGAAGATGTGCACATTTTCCTTTAGTTTTTTGAGTGTATTTAAGACAGTTGTTTTAAAGTCTTTGTCTCCTAAGTCTGATGTCTGGGCTTCCTCAGGGAAGGAATTTAAAGGACCAGATAAATGTGCTTCCTCTGCACATTTATCTGGTCCTTTAAATTTGCCAAGTCTTCTGGGCTTTTTTTTTTTTTTTTTTTTTTGGCATGCTTTGTGGTTTTTTATTGTTGAAAACTATATATTTGAATATTGTGTTGTCATAACTATGAAAGTCAGGATATTTACCTTCCCCAAGATTTGCTGGGTTTTGTTTTTTGTTGTTGGTTTTTGAAGGCGATGATTGCCTGTTTGTTGACTTCTCAAACTATTTTTTGCAAAGGATGTTCCTTGACGTGTGTGGTGACTGTTATTTGTTTACAGTCAGCTACGCGTGTGCGCATGCTCGGTCGTGTCCGACTCTTTGCGACTCTGTGGGCTGTGGTCAGCCAGGATCCTCTGTCCGTGGGATTCTCCAGGTAAGAATACTGGAGTGAGTTGCCATTTCCTCCTCCAGGGGATCTTCCCAACTGAGGAATCTAACCGGCATCTTCCTGCCTTTGCTGCATTGCAGGCAGATTCCTTACCACTGAGCCGCTGGGGAGGCTCTGTGTTCAGCTAATGTTTGACAAAGTTTCCTTAAATGCCAGAAGTTAATGCAAAACAAAAATAAAAGGCCGAAAGTGAAAAAGCAGAACACAAAAAGCAAGCACCTCTCTCAGTCTTCACAGATTGATTTTCTGCTGGGTCTCTCTAACTTAGTCAGGCTTATACTGAGCCTAGGGACTGGCACAAGGTGAGAACTGAGGATCTTCTCAGGTCTTTTCTGAGCATGGATCTTGCCTTGAGATTGTGCATGGCTTTCTAAATTTGCCTGTATACGCAAATGCTTTGGGAATGTCCCAATTCCTGAAGAATTTTCCCCAGCTTTTCCTCCTGGGACTTAGGTAATCTATTGTATATCTGGGCCATAATCTTTTGCCCCAGACGTCCATAGGTTGTTAGTTCACCTAACAACATTTCCAAGCAATGCCCACTGCTTTTCTGGCCTGAGGTCTGAGTTAGGCAAATCTGAGAAAAGCACCTTCAGGTAACCCCCAGACAGGTTAGAACAGGCATGCATGATAATGTGTGAACAAGTTCTGCTCTGCTTCTTCTGGAACCAAGGAACAGCATCCCACATAGGGAACACAGCTGCTGTCTCTCCAAAACTGCCTTCCCTGGGGAGGGAGCAGGGTAAAAGCAAATGGAAAGGCCACAAAACTTTCCATTTTTGAGTTGCTTTTTTCTTGATTCAGCATTTACTTGGTTGCTGTAAGCCTCTGACTGTTTTTTGGAGTTCTGACAAAGTTGGTTCTGACAGTTTCAGCTTGGTTTTCTTTTTTTTTTTTTTGGTGTTTCTGTGGGGGAACACGAGCTTACAGCTTACCCACTCCACCAATTTGCTGATATCCCTCCCCAGCTCCATTTTTGAGAGTGATTTTTTTTACTTCTACCCTCCGGCAGCCCAGGGACCTGGGTTATACTCACAAAATCCACTTTGACCAAATCCTTGAACTGGTGCATGACGTCAGCTTATTGTAGAGTAAGTTTAAAAGGCCATGGGAAACAGAGCAGAAACAAATTAAATTTGGTAAATGTCTCCACAGGTCATACTTTTTACCCATTCGCAGTTGTAAATACCGTGCAACAGTGTCTACATCACAATGGAAGGGTTGCTAAAGTCAGTCTTCATTTACAATTAATAGTAAAAGGGTACTTTCTAAAATGTTGGCTTGAATGGTAATCAGTTCTTGTTGGTCCCCTAGCACATGTTGGCAAATACATTTGATCTTTTCTGGTGGTGGCTGCCTGGTGAAATGTAACCGTTGAAGGGTTACAAAGCTACACCCAGGGTCAAGGGGGAAGGGTTCCGTGATCAATGGGTATTATTTGTTCTGGGCATAGGAAAAAGGAGTGTCAGTGTATCTGTTTGCTGTGTAACAGATTACCTCCAAACTGAGTGGCTTGAATCAACAGTTATGAACTCCCACAATTTCTATGGGTCAGGAATATGAAAGTCGTTTGATTGGGCGTTGGGGGTTCAAAATCTCAGACGAAGTTGCAGTGAAGATGTCAGCTGGGATTGTAATCACCTGAAGGCTTGGCAGTCTGGAGGATTCATTTCCAAGAAAACTCACTTGCATAGCTAGCAAGCTGATGCTGGCTATTAGTAGGAGGCTCAGCTCCTCCCTTCCTGGCCTCTTCCACAGAGCCGCTTAGGCGTCTTTAGAACATAGTAACCAGCTTCCACCAAAGAAAGCAGTCTTAAGAGTGTTCCAGGCAGAAGCTATTGTTTTTATGACCTAAACTCGAGTCACATAGCCTCATTTCTATCACATTCTATTCCTATGAAGCAAGTCACTAAATCAGGCCCATGAACAAGAGAAGAGGCATTAGGTTTTACTTTGTGAAGGGAGGCATGCCAAAGAATATGTGCATATGTTCTAAAATCACCACATACACTGTGCCTACTTCAAAATACCCGCATGAACCCTAACACTATCTGAGCCACAGAGTACTGACTTATTTTACAAAAAAATGTGCAGAGTCAAAGGTAGAGAATATATATGGTGTGTGCATGTGTGTGTGTGCGTGCGTGTGTGTGTGTGTGTGTGTGTGTGCATGTGTGTGTGTAAAAGAATAAGAAGGCTGGGAGCTTCCTGTTTTTTTGGAGAATTACTCAAAAACAGTTCAAGGGAACTCCAGTGATATAACAACTCCCTATCTGAAGTATTGTTACATCCAAAATCTATCTCCTAAGATATTGACACAGAGAGGAGGGCATAAAAGGAGTCTGACTTTGCCCCCTTCACTGTCTTTCCCTCAGAAGGTTATGCCATAAGGTTAGAATTTCAGGCACTAGGTAAGACTCTACATTAAAAGCAGACAATTTGAGCAGAGCATCCCACTCAGACCTGGTCAATGCAAACAGTTCTCTTGCTTAACAGAAAAAAACCCAACAGAGCCATTGCCATTGGCAAACAGAATCGCAACATGGGAGGTACGTAGGCAAATATGGACACCTGCATTCAATATTCCTCACTCGGGCTTAACAGAAAACAAAACAAAACAACTACTCAAGCACAAAATGGTGACCCTGTTTTCTGAACGCCTAGCTCTCGGAGTCATATGGTCTATGACCTCCTAGCTTTTAAGTATGCCTCCTCTTATTTTAAGTAGCAGATTCCTCTTAGCAAGAGAGTTCTGTGTACCCTCCAAGCTTGGAAATCATAGGTTTTCAGAGCTGAGTGAAAATATTGTGTTGACAGTTCTTTGCCTGCTTAAAGCAGCAGGGTTGTTTACTTGGGCTGGAGCACAGCTTTGTTGAGGCAGAGAGTTGTGGTCCCAGCGTCAAGGTTGCCTAGCAACAGGTCTATGCTATGCCACAGAATTTCACAATGGGCTGGACCACAAGTACCCATTTAGGGGGATTTCCAGATCACAGTCTTATTCTCACTGTGTCCTAAAATCTGAGTCACATAGCAAGATGCAAGAGTAATTATTCAGTATCCTCTAAAGTTCTCTTCTTGGAAAAATTAAAAAGAATATTTGTTGAGTCCATTTCTTTAGATACTGCAGAGAGTTAGTCACTCTGGATTATTGAAAAAAATCTAATCTTAGTTTACTTGCATCTTATTCTGATAAGCCAGTTTAATATTCAGCAAAGTAGCTGAATGTGTACAGTGATCATTCTAGCAACAAGATGATGCATTTTTGAAATGTACTTTGTCACTGGAAATGTGAAATCATATATTGACATAAAAGCATATACTTCCAACAACAGATTGGATGGACTGGATATGATAAATAAGATACTAATTTATTCATTTATTAAGTAAACATTTATGGAATGACTACTAGTCCTAGGCAGTTAGAAAGTTAACAGAACAGTTTCCACCTGCCTTCAAAGAGCTTATAGTGTAGCAAGGACAAGATAGTAAACTCAAATATTGTGGAGGAAAATATGAGTGTTTGGGATTTGTAGTGTGTAGTGGGAGAAGTTAAAGGAAGGGTGGAAGGGTATGGAGATTAGAATGGGCTTGAGGAGGGGGATCCCCATGCTGGAGGGTGAAGATGGGGTGTACAGTACATTTGCTAGGTACTCCTGCAAACAGACTCAACTGCTACATACCATTTTCCCTATCAATAAAAACTGGGAACAGAATGATATTTTTGCTGTATAAAATTGTGAACCTGTGTGTGCATGTGTGTATCTTTGTGGTAAAATTAACGTTGACATTGACCCTATGTTGCACTATTTATGATTTTAAAAAGCAATGTTGATTCTATTATAAAGGGACTACTTCTCCACCGAGGGTTTGTTGCAATTAAAGTCTTGATGTAGCCACTACTGACTCTGATCACTTAATCCTTCTATCCAATGCTTTTATTAGCTACTGTGCATTATGTGTTTAGGAGCTGAGCATGAAGTGGATTTATGTTCAGATCAGATGGAAGGTTTCAGTTAAGAATTGTGTTTTTCTTTTTTTTCTCTAGTTCATTCCTCGTTGATAAATTCAAGGTTAGCAGGTAATACCAATTTATGCCAGTTTGGATCTTTAATCAGAATATATACAAAGGATATCATTGATCTTAAAATATTGCCTCGACTCTTAAAGGGCATAAACTAAATCTTTCCATCTTGCTTTTTACAGTAACTTTGAAAAATCATATACAGAAGATGTTGGATGTATACATTTTTTGTCATGACAATTGCATATTCATTGCTGCTAATTATAGAACTATGGCTGACATTAACTAGTTAATTCAAATACCAGCCACATTTGCTGAGTATTTCTAACATTTTGAATCCCAATTTAGGTTTATCTGGAATGTTTGAAATATTCAGCTCAAGAATCATTTCAGATCATAGTTACTCATTTTATTACCTGTTAAGATTAGCTGGCCAATATCTAGCTAGAATGCATCAGATAACAGGGGCAGAGAGCAAAGAAATAGGTAAAACAGGTATATGTTAAAAGTGACCCACTGGATCATTGATAAACTGTTTTGAATAAATTACCATAAATAGGGATCTTGAGACAGGTAAGGAGAATGAAAGAATTAAACCAGCTAAAACTTAAAACCAGATTAAACTTATCTTTAGATAAGTCTTAGTCTATCAATAAAACTAGATGATTTTATAATTAAAGTGGAGAAAAATAAACATAGATTTTTTTTTTTACCTACTCAATTTAGCTCCTGTTCTTGTCTTTGTGTAAGGTTTAAATTTCATAGTACAAAGTATGTTCTTCAGAGCTGGGTTTTCTCCAAAATGGATAATCAGCATTTATTTTCTAATCCAGTGCCAAGAACATCAACAAATAAAATTTAATTGTTCATTGCTTTTCTTCTTTAGCTTAATCTTTAAAACACTTCTCATTTGTGAAACTTTTTCTCATCCAATAATGGCATATATTATATTCTTTCTTTAACATTTGAAATGCCTGAGGCATTATTTCTCTTTCAAAGATATTTCACATTAGGGACTTCCCAGTGGTCCAGCGGTTAAGACTCTGTGCTTACAGCACAGGGGGCACGGGTTTGATCCCTGGTCAGGGAAGTTCCACATGTTGCACAGTCAGAAAAAAAAAACAAAAACAAAGATATGTCTTCAGTGTATAACAACTAAGGGCTCGTAAGTTGTTTTCATTAATTTGCCTGAGAAGGAAATAATTTCAGGATCCTCTGAAGCTTGGGCCTCTTTGGCACTGGACAGATCTGGGTTCCCATTATATTGTAGTTTGTACTTCAGTTCTATACTTCTTAGGAATGTGACCTTGGGCAAGTCACTCCTAAAGCCTCCATCACCCATCTGTAAAATGAGAAGAATCATGGCATCCATAATATGAAACTGTTTTCAGGATTAAACTCAAGTTGACGATTCAGCACAACTCTAAACAGTAACCATTCAAGCAACGTTAACTATTAATGGAATTGTCATCTCGAGTCCATGGTATGGACAGATTTGTGTCTCCTATCCCCAAATCCATATGCTGGAGTCCTAACCCCCCAGCACCTGAGAATGTACTATTTGGAGACAGGGTCTGTAAAGAGGTACTTGAGGAAGTCATATGAGTGGGCCCAAGTCCAATATAAGGAGAAGAAATTAGGTTGTAGATACATAGAGAAAAGGCCCCATGAAGACACAGGGAGAAGGCAGCCACCTACAAGGCAAGGCGAGAGGCCTCAGCAGAAAACAACCTTCTGAGGCCTTGATCTAGGTATTTCAACCACCTTGTCTATGGTGCTTTGTTACAGCAGCTCCAGAAAACTAACACGATACTACTGACAAAAAGAGTGCATTTCTAAATTACATGTTAAACAGTGTGAGATAAGGAATCTTTCTGAAAGCTACTATACTTGTTCTATCATTTTCTTGCATGGAAAAAAAAAATCAACTGTGTGTGCTGTTCTCTGGCCCTAAGCTTATGTCTGTGGGATCTGAGAGCACAGGTTAGGCTTCAGATGAAATACAGACACAAAGATCACGGGGGAGTTGTAACCAAGATGCCCCAGAACATAATCTCAACAGCTTAGTGATTTGGTATTTGTTATGTCAATATCGGTTAGAGCAGTAGGTCTGGGGTAAGGGAGGCAGAGGTGAATCAGAAAGGGCTTTGTATTTAAACCTCCCTCCGTTAGAGTGGCTTATGTTTTTCCCCAAGCAGAGCTAAGATGTTGTTGGTTCCTTTAGTGTCATTATGGGAACAGAATCATTAAACACTATAGATTTTATTTTCCTTAAACCAGATTGAGTCATGATTTCCTTGGATTGGGGACAATGATGCCCACATGATTGCCTTGATTGCTCTTGGCAGGCTCTGGATTCCAGGTGATTCTTTTTCCTTCTTAGCAATTCCGGCTCCTTTTCCAAGGATTGGATTTCTTCTTCCTTGCCCGTCCTTGCTGACTGCTCCCGTCCTTGGCCAGCTTTCTTTCCTCTGGCAGCCTGGTGCGGGCCGCCTATGGGCGCGTGGATGACCCTGACAGCCACAGAATCCAGGCCACTTGAGCCATCTTGTCCTCCTTTCATTCAGCCCAGACCCACCTCCTCCAGAGACAGGAGGTGAGGACTTTCCCGGTCCCACCACCTTCAGGAATTTCTGCAGCCCAACTCAGGCTCTGAATGCTCCCTTGTTGATTAAAAGCAACTGGTCTGTTGTCACTGGAGGGAACAAAAGAAACTGAAATCTTTAAAACAACTACCCCCGGGGAATTCACACCAAAAAGATAAGACAAAAAACAACAAACAAAAAGACAGCTACCCAGGAATGTTCATGAGGGTGGTGCTCCATCAGTGAAGCCGAGGCACGTGTTTGTAAACGGGGGGCGGTAAGAAACGGCATTTAGTCTGAACCTCTGTGAGCATTTGGGCGTGGGGTGTGCAGGTACAGAAGCCACAGCTTAGATCGGTATCGGTACCGTCTTCCACTTTGCATCCCAAGTGTCTTGCTTGCCTTGCTCCAGAACTGCCGCTAACCGGCAGGATGATCGGGGAGCCACTGGCAAGCGAGCCCCAGGGGGCTAGCGGTGAGAAACAGTGGCATTTAACAGCCAACACAATCACACACACTCTGTCATTTAGTTTAAACCTGGTGACAGCCCTGAGAGAGCAGGTACCATCATCTCCGTTTACTCGGGTCATAGCCTTGTACAACACTTTGTGACCCCATGGACTATACAGTCCATGGAATTCTCCAGGCCAGAATACTGGAGTGGGTAGCCTTTCCCTTCTCCAGGGATCTTCCCAACTCAGGGATCGAACCCAGGTCTCTCGCGTTGCAGGAGGATTCTTTACCAGCTGAGCCACAAGGGAAGCCCAAGAATACTAGAGTGGGTAACCTATCGCTTCTCCAGCAGATCTCCCCAACCCAGGAATCGAACCGGGGTCTCCTGCATTGCTGGTGGATTCTTTACCAACTGAGCTATTAGAGAAGTCCGTGGGGTCACAAAGAGTCGGACATGACTGAGTGACTTTCACTTTCAGCCTTGCACGAGTCTCTCCAGAAGACCCGGGGCTGGCCTCTGAGTCTTGGCACTGTCCTGACCCATTAGCTCACCCTGTGAGGCCGCAGTCCCCTCAGCCGACCCACATGGGCTGGCTGCCCTCTGTCAAGGGCAAACATGGAGGTGGTCACGCTCTCACAAGCCAGCCTGCTTTGTCAGCCGTTGTCAGCTCTGGCTACATTGTTTCTCGTATCTCACAACCCCAGTGTCATTTACGGAGAATTTGTGTTATTGCGGGCTATCCGAGGGCTGTCCAGAACGTTCCCTGACATGCGTTTTCCAGAGAACAGATTAGCAGGAAGCCCTTTATCTCTGCCAAGGAGAGTCGCCTGGATCTCTCAGCGCTGTAACTGCTTTGACCTGTGTTTCCTGCTCAATCTTGCATCCCGAAAAGGAGATGCAGAGAGTACAGGTTAGAGTGACATGTCCCATGCCCAGCTTTTCCCCAGCTGGGAAGGGCCAAGCCTGGACTCTGTGTCCAGTCCCCTGGTGACGATGGCTTTGCTTGCCTGGCTTTGTAGAAATAACCTGGCCTGATGGAAACTTCAGAAGAAAACCGTACAAGCTGACCTCGGGCCTGTTAGCTGATTAGACATTGATTTTACACTTTGTGCCCAAACCCGATTTCAGCTTGGCCTGCCAGTTTCCAGGTCACACAATAAGGCATTTCTGAATCCTGGGGATTGGCTGGAGCAACCGTGCTGGGGAAAGAAAAACCAAGGCATTTTGTGCAGAGTGTCCCAATCCGTGCCAGCGTTCTTGAGCAACCGTGAGAAAGGCCAAGTTCAGAGGGCAGGCGCTCCCTGTAGCGCTCGGAATTCCCCTAGAGGTTCCCATGGACACTGCCCTGAGAGAGCCCCCCATCCCCAGGCCTGGAAGGAGCAGGAAGAGCCTGTGTCTGTGAGGAAGAAGGATCCGGGGTGGCCAGGCTGGAAGTCGGGGCAAGTGACCCCAGCGCTTGCCACATTGAGGGTAAGGCCTCGGCAAGAAAAGCTGCTACTTACACATTGTGCTGGGGGAGCATTTCTGTGGTACTCTTGCTCTAGACAGTAGACCAACTCCCTTGGGAAAGCCTTGGAGCTCCATAAAGGGTGAGAGGGTCCTCCTTCAAGCCCTGATGTGGTCCAGCTGTTAGCAGCAGGCCTCACAGACCCGCCATAGGTGAGGCAGGAATGAAGTCGGGGCGGGCTGCTCAGAAGGCCTCGGGGCTCTGAGATTCTAAATGTTTTGTCGAGAGGCAGGAAGGTTTTTGTCAGTCTGCTCACCCTGGGACCCTTTGTGCCTGTTCATTCATTCATTCATTTACCCAAGCAGAGCTCTTGAGACCTGTGTGCCAGGTGGGGTGCTGGGCCCCCGGGGGGCCACAGAGGAGAGCGGGCCAAAGTCACTGCTGAGCCCACAGTGGGGAGAAGAAGCAAATTTGAGTGATTAGAGTGCAGGGGGCAAGTGCTGCTGTGGGAGCGTTGTTCCCATGCTAGAGGATACACTAGAGAAGAGGGGCCCCTAATTCAGTCATGCAAGATCAGGGAAGGCTTCCTGGAAGAAGTGACAGCTCAGCTGCGACCTGAGTTCAAATGCAGGCCCCCACCTGGACTGTCAATGCAGGCTTGCCTGTCTTGCTGTCCAGCCTGGCTTTTCACATAGCCATTCAACCTCTTCTCTCTGAGGGTCTTATCCTGACTTTCATCTCGGCCCATCCCCACTACCCCACTCTCCCATTAAGCCTTTCTCATTTCTACATACTTTTTTTTTTTCTTTAGCAGCACCTCTCAGCATACAGAATCTTAGTTCCCTGACCAGGGACGGAACCTGCATCCCCTGCAGTGGAAGTGTGGAATCATAACCACTGGACTGCCAGGGAAGTCCCTATCTCTGCATCTTTACTAATTATATACCTTGTGGTAGCCATGGAACTAGGAGCTTTACAAACGTTAACCCATAGCTACTCTAGGAGATAATGGAGTCAGTCTGCCTGGGTTCAAATTCCAGCTCAGCCACCTAAGCCATAACGTCTTGGGTAAGTTGCAGATTGCTCTGTGTTTCCATTTCCATAACGGTACAATGATACAGTTGTACTAATTAGTACATTGGTGCAGTACAACTGTACATAATGATAGACACAGTCTGGAGTGCTGGTGTCAGGACTAAATTACACAAAAGTGCTCAGAACAACATCTGGGATATTTTAAGAGATAGGTAAGTCTTTGCTAATCCTGTTGCAGCCTTCATTTTATCGAGGAGGAAATTGAGGTTCAGAGACGTTAAGCTATTTGTCCAGAGTCACACAGCTGACAACTGTCAGAGGCGGCATTTGAGGACAGGATTTCTGACTGCATGTCCAGAGTGCCCTTTTCCCTGAGTCCACAGTGAGGTCTGCTCTGTGGCTGCCTCTGACACCAACTCTGGTTCAGAGTTCCACCTTCCTTGTGGCCAAGGTCACGAGCTCTTGCTGTGCTAGACTCTGCCGTACCCCCACTGGCCTGCTGGAGGAGCCCAGCCTGTTCCAGCCCACTGCGGCCCACACCTGGACCTCCTGGATATAGAAGCGCTTGGGCCCCCAAGCCCTCTCCGTCTGAGCCCTGCCCAGCTGCGCTTGTGCAGTGAGATGAAGCGGGTTGCCTTGGAGAAGAAGGATGCTGGAGTGCTAACCCGAGAGACAGAACTGTAGGGAGATGTCCTAGAGGAGGGGGAGGTGGGTCAGAGGAGAGTGAGGCAGGTGAGGGAGCCTGGTAGATAAAGAGATTGCAAGTAGAGGAAAAACGTTGCCTCATGGAGCCTTAAAAAATTTTTTTTTAATATATTTTTCATTAATTGATGATTGGTTTACAATATTGCCTTGATTTCTGTCATATATCAGCATGAATTAATCCCCTCCCTCTTGAATCTCCCTTCCACTCCTCCAGGTTATTACAGAGCCCCCGTTTGAGTTCCCTGAGTCATACAGCAAATTCTCACGGAGCCTTTTTGATGTGACTGCTTCTGTGTACAACACTGACTCAGGCTCTCATTTCAAGTGGAAATTCCTACAGTGGTTCTACAAGTTCTCATGGCTAGGTCTGTGTGAATTCACCCTATGTTCTTTTTGGCTATTTGGTGGGGAAAAAAGCAGCTTCACGAAGGTGCAATGGACCAACGGAGTGACAAATTGGCTGAGAAATTGGGACTCGGATCTCCAAGGTCGGTGATCTCCCTGTGACCTTGGGAGAGAGGCCTGTGTTTCCAGAGCCTGTTTCCTCATCTGGAAACTAAGGGAAATTTTGCAGTTTTCCTCTGAGGGGCATTCTGAAGAGTAGTTACAGATCATTTTCCAAGTACAAAGTGTCAGATGTACAGAGAGAGTGCTGGCCTTTCAGAAAATATGCAACTCAAAAATTTTCAAATCCACTATTATTTCCATCTAAGGACATTTTCCTAAAGAGGGGCCAGGTTCGTACCAATCGATCCAATACTGCATTCAACCACTCCTAAAAAACAAACATCAAAGTAATTTATTTATTCAAGCTTCGTTTGAGACAATTCAGCCTGTAGCAGGACCACTGAAATTACACTCAGAAATGAGAACCAGCTGCTTAAATAAATAGTCGCATATGGAAAAGAAGCAGGAAACGTCTTTCCAAAACTAATAATATTAACAAACTTCCAAGGGACACACAATCCATAATTAATGACAATTTGGGGGAAAAAAGACATAAAAACTTGGAATTGAAATATGACTCTAAGAACAACCTGGTAGGTTTTTTTATTTGTTTTGGGTTTTGTTGTTGTTTTTCTTTCCTTAGAATCTATCTACCCTTTTTTTTTTTTTCTGGCTCCTTTCCCTTCTGACAGCCACATTTATTCAAATTCTTTCTGTGAATGTCTTTAGTCTGCAGATTTAGATCCTGGAATTCAATATATTTTTTTTTTGCCTGAACTCCCAGAGTGGCCCATCAATAGGAACTTAAAAAAAAACAAACAACCCTCAGTAAGTCATATGACCAGACGTAACCGACACTGGCTAAGTAACTGACATTCACAAGAAGGGTGATCTTGCTCTCAGAAACCAGTTATTTGGTAAGACTGCCTTCTGGAGTCAAGTTCAGGGACACTGGACCACATGCGAGGGCAGACCCCAATCTGGGAGCCTTGGCCAAGATTCAGCAGCCCCAGATGCTTGCAGAGTGGGCTTGGCCTCCAGGGTCCGCTGCTTGAGGGAAGCCCCCATCAAAGTCCCTGGAGCATCCCACTTCCAGCGCAGCCCACGCAATGCCGAAATTCCAGCGTCATTCACCAGTGTCATTCACGGGGCCATGGTATCACTCTCCACTCTGTCAAGTGTGCCTGTGAATGGAATGGCTGGTTGATCCCTGAAGAGCCATGGTCTCCTTCTAGAGTGTAGAGTTGCCGTTAAGAAGCAGCTGACCAGCCAGGGACTACATTTCTGAACCCCTAATCCACCCAGGTGGTTGATTCTGGCCAGTGGCACATGAGCCCTAGGGAGGAGGCGCTTTCTGGTAAAGTAGCTGTTGTGTCCCCTCACTCTCTTGTCACCTCCATCACGGAGGGGCAGGGGCCTGGGTCCCCAGGTCACTGTGTGGAGGAGAAGCTCAGGAGAGCTGCCTGACTGGAACTGTCTGATGAGAGCTGGTGTGAGCAGGAAGTAAACTTCTGTGATCAGGCGTTCCTCTCCTGGGTTGTTTGTTGCAGCCGTTGGCTGGGCTGAGATCATGCCGATGCAGCATTTCCTAGAGCAGCGTGTCTTGTGACGAGTGGGATTTCCCCCAGCTCCTATCTTTCTTCATGCCGAAAACATCAGTCCTGCCCACATGCCAGGGGCCTTGTTTGAACCTCTTTCCACGCTCCCAAATGGAACCTTCTTGTGTCAGTAAAGCCTGAGTGGAAGTTAAAGCATGGTCTCTGAGTCATTCTACCCAGGTTCAAATCCCAACTCCACCACTTCCTAATGGTTTAATCTCTCTGAGCTTTAAGTTTTGCCCTGACAACAGAGGGCTATTACCTTGAAGAGTCGTTGTGAGGAATGAATGGAACGTCTTGTGTAAAGTAACTGACATGCTCGGCACTGTAGAGATGAGCACTGTTGTCATTATTTACTGAGCTTGCCCCGGCATCCCTGGCACGTAGACTGACCTTGGCCAGTCAGCATCACCATGACTCCCCCCTCTCCTCCTGTTTTCACACCAATAATGTCCATCGCCAGTTCACAGCAACTGTCTTTCTTAGGGCTTGGTATTTCCTCTCCCTCTGTCCCACAGATGTCACCCCACCTTCTGCTCTTTACCTGAGTTGCTACCACAAATCTAGAAAAAAGTATTTTGCAGAGTGAGAAGGCAGGTGGAAATGGGCCCCTATGGGCAGGGGATGAACTTTATCTGCCTTGTTAGCTTTGATCCCAGTTCAAGAACTACTGCCCTACTGTAGGAGTCTTGCACTTCCTCACCGTTCCCAGGGTACTGTGTTGCCAGGCAGTATGTCTAAGCCCAGGAGCTTCTGTAGGGCAGAAAGCAAAAAGAGTAGGGGAAAAAGAAGTGCCCAGACTAGTACTTGAGAGAGTTTCCCCCAAGATTTCAGAGGAAAAAAGAAGCTGGATCATGTGCTGATGGAAGAGAAAAGTACTGTGAGCAGGGTTGTCCAGACATCCACCTTCTTTATGGCAGTCAAGGAATGCAGGCACAGGACGTGAGTCAAACAGAATTGCTTCTTGGGGGCTGACAGGCTTTCATGCCTTGTGGTTTTATTCTAAAACTGTGCCAGGTGGGAAACAGCTTACATACTGTTATTTGGCTCAGATGGTAAAGAACCTGCCCACCATGCGGGTAGACCCAGGGTTTGATCCCTGGGTTGGGAAGATTCCCCTGGAGAAGGAAATGGCAACCCACTCCAGTGTTCTTGGTGGGAGAAATCTCACAGATAGAAGAGCCTGGAGGGCTACAGTTCATGGGGTCGCAAAGAGTCGGACACGACTTAGTGACTAACAGCATACATTTTTGCATAATGCATAATATGCTTAATAGATTGACATTAGTCTTAGACTCAGATTAAGACACTTCTTGGAAAACTCAAGTTCAAATTAAATTTGCAGCACTTGTTCAGCTGATAACAGGACTGGGTAGCCCGACTGAGGCGACAGGTATAGAAATGCAGTGAGAAAGTCCGCCGGTTGGCAGGCCCATGCCTTGCTTTTAGCTCGAAATATTGAATGAGCAGAGAGCAGTGCAGAGAGCATGAAGACTGATGGCCCCAAGCCCAAGAGTCTGAGAACGTTCCCCTCCTGTTGTGACGAATAAACTCTTGCTGTCATCGGAACATCTGGGCTATTGGCGCTGGGGCCTTGATGGCTCCTGTTCTAGGTTCTGATGAGAGATGCACTCACAGCCCCTGGATGTCTAAGCCCTGACTGAACCTTTCTCCTCAGAGGGGACCCCGCCTCTGTCCACCTTCTCACAGGGTTGCCAGCCCGGCCCAGAGGGCTCCCCAGACCATAATGTGCAACTCCCTGATTTTAGACAGAAGGGAACTTGGAAAACCACACGGATTCTCCTCCAGCACGCGCTTTGCTCAGCTGAGAGGGTAACAGAATCTGAACTTGGCTGGCGGGACGGAGGCCAGTGTTTTCCTGAGTGTGAGGGAGTGAGAGACGCGGGAAAGTGAAGCTCCAGATGGACGCCCTTCCTTCTCCAGCCCCGTGCTCCCCACAGCCTGTGAGCCGAGGGCATCAAGCGTTCATCCAGGTGCGGATGCCACGGGACTGCCCACGCCTCTCACCTTTCCCTTCCGGGTGGCTTCCTGAGAAACACTGTGCTGTTACATAGCGATATTTAGCACAGCGGCTTAAAGGTGACTGATGTTTCACAAGAGGAAACCCAGTCCTCTGGCTTCAGTCTCTGTCCTCTAGTAAATGCAAATATCCTGGAACAAGCGGCACCATCAAGGGAGAGCAAAGAACCGGATACTAGTACCAGTTCCAGTGCCGGTTTCTGAGAAACTGTGGGGCAACCTCCTCTAACTGGTCACAGGGCACCTCCCTGAGGGACCATCGTGGGTGGCCAGGACTCCACAGTAAACAGATAAGGATGAATGACCCTCACACGTGACTGTGGTCATTTTCTGGAGAGCCACTTAGGAGGAAATGGATGCAGAGAGAAACTGGGAGACTGTGAGCCCCGAAAGGGAACTTGACTCTGGTTCACAGCTGCCCGGCACAGAAACGTCAGCGCTCCCAGCGTGGAGTCATAACATGCGTGATGCTCTGGACAATTGTGTTTTGAGCCTTTAGGAGGCCTAGAGGAGAGAGGATTCTGGGATACTCCTCTCTGGCAAGAGACTGTGGAATTAAGTAGCCAGAAAGGAGAGGTTCCCAGTGAGTGCTTGATAGTTCCTTAATCACACACACAGAATGCCCCCTGAAGGTTTCACACCGTGAACACTGCTTGCCAGTTTTCTCCACTAAAAGATGAGATGGCTCCCGTTACTTTTTGTTCTTTACTTTTGAGGGCCCACTACTGCTTGAGTTTGGGTTATACCCATTTCAGGCAGAGGAGCTGTTTGAACTTCCATCTGGGCACCCTGAACTGTGTCAGGCAGAGAATTTTGTTGTAGTTGATATTGAGCTTAACTTTGGTGGGTGGTGTGTGTTGGCCTTGGGTTGGCAAAAGGGTCGATTGAAAGAGACAATTGCAATGTCTCCTGGCTGTACAGCAACTTTTTAACCCACCTTGGCTCTTTTGGGAAATTCCAGCTTTATGAGTTCTACTTTCATTAGGAAGAAACCAAGAAAATCAGTTCCCAAACTCCTCTGCAATTAGAGTGCAGGCATGTGAACTGAGTTCCACCAAACAGAGTACATTTGACTTGAAAGTGAGGACTTCTAAGGAAAAAGGCTCAGGGTGGAAATCGTGTCGCTGGCAAGGGGACAGTCAAGGGCTTTTTTTTTTTCCCAGAAGGGGATAGAAATGGTATCAGTTCTCTGCTAGTGTTGGTTGCCTCTTGGTAGAGCAGCCACAAAGCAGCAGCCTCTTTATCAGGGCACTTCTGTAGTATAGATTTGGAGGCTGTTCCATGAAATTGATTCTTCAGGCTCCCGCTGATTCTGTGAGCTAGCTGATTTCCTTTTTGTAAACACCTGCTTGATGACCGGAACCAGCCTCTGGGACTTAGAGTGGAGCGCCCCAAAAGACTCGGCTGCCAACTACTGTCTACTCCTCCTCCTCGCAGATGCTCTGGCCCTGAGATCTCCAGCTGCAGAAGTAGCAGGAGTCTCAGCCAGGCCTTCAAGAGTCCCCTCCTCAGACGTTCCCCTCTGCAAATTTCTTCCCTGCCCATAAGATCCGTGCCTCTCATACTTTGCTTTTGGACCTGTCCTCACACATTGCCAGGCAAACAGCCCCTCTTTGGGAAATGCCCCGGGGAGGAAGTGGTCTCTAGACCCCACGTGGCCACGTAAGTTGTCCTTAGTCTGCTTTCAAAACTTAGCCTATTCATGGAGAGAGACTCAAGTCCTCGTGTGACTCAGCCATAAATGAATCTACCTGCAATGCAGGAGATGCAGAAGACACTCCAGAAGACACCCGGGTTTGATCCCTGGGTCGGGGAGGTCCCCTGGAGAAGGACGTGGCAACCCACTCTGGTATTCTTGCCTGGGAAATCCCATGGGCAGAGGCGCCAGGTGGGCTACAGTCCGTGGGGTCTCAGAGAGTTGGCTATGACTGAAGTGATTGAGCACAAGCCCTCACTCCTGGAGAGAGGCTGGGTGCTCCTCCAGGATGGCTCCCTCAAGGAAGCTGCCTTGGAGTTTCCATTTCCCTTCCGGATGCCTGGACATCATTCCATTCACAGAGCGTTTGAGTTCCTCTTGCTTAGTTAATTCACTACTAGCCCAGGAAACAATTCAAAGAAATGCCCATTAACTTAGGTGATTTCTGCTTGCCTCTGATTAGAAGTATTTACACAATGTCAACTCTACAAGGACAGGGAATTGTTCCCTGATGGATTAATCCAGTACCTAGAATTGTTCCTGGCACACAAAAGGGTGCTTAGCACATCGTGGTTGAATAAATGATGAATACATGAATGAATTTACTTACACTGCACACTTTGTGCCAGACAACGGTCTAAAACATACTGTAGTGAGAACAAATAATATGACTTTGAAAATTTGTCATGTCTTCAGAGTTTCAGACACAAGAAACATTTCTACTCATCTATTCTAGAAGCCTATAGCCATGTGGGGGAGACCCAATATAAGGGCCCAATATATAGTGATGAAGAATGGGTCACCCCTTCATGATATTTTTGGTATCACCCCTAAGAAAAATTTGTTGACACTTTAAACATTTTGACTTTAGGCAGATCCCCCAAATCTCTACTATCTACAAAGCACCTTGTCTTTAAAAAAAAATGAAGGGGCAACCCCACTATTGATATCTTCAGTCTCAAGCCTGCTTGATACTGGTCTTTAATGCCCTTGTGAATTAAACACGGGCCTCCCATGACATCATTCCCTTGCACATGGCCTTCAGGAGACTGTGGATAGTCTCGTGTCAAATTCACTTTTAGTATGTGGCTGAGGCCATGCCAAAGTGTATGCATGCATCACCGCATTTATTCTTCAAGGCCCTTGATGGGTATTAGTCATATAATAATCTCCATCTGATAGATGAAGAAAATGAAACATCAAAAATTATTGGCTAGTGGATGGCAGTACCCAGATTGTAACCCTGTCCAGCTGACACCAGAGCCTGCAGCCGTAACCACTGAGGGCTCTGCATCTGGTAGACAACAGGTTTCTAGCCTCCTTCTAATGTCTGTGTATGAGAACAAACACTCCAAGATGATTGTCACCCCAAATACCCAGTCTCCATTCTGGGTCTCACAGCATTTATTTGAGACCCATGGGAGGCTCCCTGAGAACATAGACAGCCCAGCAGGATTCCCTGTTTCTAGGATATGACTCTAGTTTTATACCCTGGTATGCCCCATTCACGCACAAGCAATCTTTAAAAACCAAGTATCTAGAAAATTCTCCCATGCTCATTCCACAGAAAAAAGACTGTTTTCTGTCTTATCTTTTCAGTCAGATAGTCTGTTTCCTAACCTCACTCCAAGCACATTGGACCCACTTTGGCAGTTTCTCTGATGGCAAGTGCTCCAGATTGCCATGTGACTTCAGGGATAAAGATTTGACAGCAAAATTATTTGCTTTAATTTGCCAGGGGGAAAGCTTTGTCACCAGTTATTGCAGCTCTTTCAGACTTACCTTCTGCTTGCCAAAGAAAGTTTGCCTGAATAGTTTACACGTTGGTGGGAAGTGGAGTGATATAGAGTGAGGTGGAGTCCTCTCTTTTGCAATCCCTTCACCCTTTATGCACTGAAGGAAGAATGAAATGTATAGACTATTTTAAAGATAACTGCCTCTCAGTTGTAGAGCTCTTTAATAGTAAGCTACAAATAAATGATTTTTCAGATGCTTCAAACACAGTGTTTGTGGAGAAATGTTATATCATTGTTCTGAGGCCCAGATGTAAGCAGGACTCTGGGCAGATTGTTAGCTGATGGAGGCTCCTATCTGAAATCCTGTATTTATACCTCTTCTTCTTTTTTTCACAGGAAGGACACTTGTGGAAATTTCCCTTCTCAGGACAGTGCACTGGGAATATCCCCAGAAGTCACGTGAATGTTCGCCTGAGCTGATTCTCTACTGGAGCCCTTGGCCCGATCTCATTGTTATCTCTCCTGCTACCCAAAGTCAAACCTAAAAATACAAACCCAAGTTTGTAGCCAACATCAGGGTAAAAACAAACAAAAAACAACCATTAAAACCATTTCCACTTCTTTGGCAGAACAGGAAGTCATAGCCCCAATAGAGGATGTTGATACTTAATTTCAGTAGAAAGACCAAGAAAAAGGAACTCAGCACAGTTAAGCCAGTTTTGGGGGCAGGGGAGGGGGTGGCATGGAGCATTCACTTCCCAACCTCATGGGGAGGTTGCTAAGCAGAGTGTCTCCTTAGCTGCCTGGTGATGGGAAGAAGCCACGTGGTTCCAGGGAGGGGGCTTTGTCACTGTCCTGGGCTCACCTAGGAAACCAGATCCTAACACAGCCCCTGATTACTTTGCCATGTTCACGACTTAGCGTTTTTTTCCTGGAATAGGAAAACAGCTGAGAATGCCGGGCAAGTCCTTCTTGCTCATATGATTCCCGTCTTTTGGTTTCTTGTCCGCTTTTTTCTGAACCCTGGGACCAGTTCCAGCCCTTCCTCATAAGGGTGGGGCCTGCAATTTGGTTTCAGTTTGATTTGTCCCAGTATCTAACTCAGTCTGGAGTTCAACAAAAAATTGGATAAACACTTTCTGGTGCCAATGTCTGTGTCTCACGGCGTAGACATCTGGATGTAATGTTAAATAAACATTACCCGCCACAAAAACCAGTTGGATCTGTTTGTGGTTACTTCAGCCCCAAGAAATTCCTTCTTTCAAGATTCTGGCCTGATACCTGTGGGAAGCAGTTTTTGACCTCATCAGGCTGTGAGTTAAAGCTAACCCTGAATCATTTTCTTCCTTTTTTCTGACCTGTCACACAAGGCTGGATGGCCCAGCTCCTCCCTAGAGGGTGGCTCAGCCTTCTTCCTCTGACGCAAACTTAGCAGTTTCTGTTGAAACACTTTTTTTGGGGCCAGATTCTCAACAAAAACAGCAGGGAAGTCTAGATATGATTCTTCTCATTTGCTTAGAGATCCAGGCAGCCTATGGGAGCAGACATTCAGAATTCCACCCTACATGAGACCTCGCGTGTGCTCTTGAAGAGGTTCTCCACCCACTGCACATGTGTTTCACCATACATACCTCCATTTGCCCTGAATTTGGAGTCGAGGTGCCTCAGAAGTTGATTCACCTGTGTTGTCTAACCATAGTTTCTATATGAGGCTCTTATGTTACCCACAATCTTATAACTGCCAATAATAACAATAACTAATAAAGGAGATCAGTCCCGGGTGTTCTTTGGAAGGACCGATGCTGAAGTTGAAACTCCAACATGTTGACCACCTGATGAGAAGGGCTGACTCATTTGAAAAGACCCTGATGCTGGGAAAGATTGAGGGCAGGAGAAGGGGACAACAGAGGATGAGATGGCTGGATGGCATCACTAACTCAATGGACATGAGTTTGGGTGAACTCCAGGAGTTGGTGATGGACAGGGAGGCCTGGCGTGCTGCAGTCCATGGGTCACAAAGAGTCGGACACGACTGAGTGACTGAACTGAACTCTATGTTCATCGATCACTTGCAGCATATGCAAGGAATTGTTAAGCCCTTTGCATGCACAATCTCATTTAGTTCTTATCAGGACCCTGTGAGGTAGGTATCACTATTCCATTTTACAGGTGGGGAAACTGAGGAGTAGTAAGGCAAATAACAGCATATAGCTTATAAATAGCAGAGCCACCACCAACCCAGGTATATCTTTTAACGTGTTTTAAATTTATTTTTGACTGTGCTAGGTCTTCGTTGCTGCACGTGGGCTTTCTCTAGTCGCAGCAAGTAACAAGTGGGAGCTCTCTAGTTGCGATGCACAGGCTTCTCGTTGCTGTGGCTTCTCTTGTAGAGCACACGCTTTAGGCATGCAGGCTTTGGTAGCTGCAGATCGTGGGCTCTAGAGTGTGGGCTCGGTAGTTGCGGCACATGGGCTTTGTTGCCCAGAGGCATGTGGGATCATCCCAGACCAGGGATTGAACCTGTTTCTCCTGCCTTGGCTGGCGAATTCTTAACCACTGAAGTCCCAACCCAGGTATCTCTGACTCCAAAATCCACGCCTTTCATCATGACCTTAAACTGCCTGTCAGTTCAGGTTTGGTGAAAGAGAAAAGAAACCCCAGTTTTATCACTGATGCTTGTTGTGTGATGTGCCAGAGGCAAGTACGGAGCTCTGATTCATTCTAAGATCCCTCTCTCATGGTTGTCTTTCTCCCTTGCCTGGGATGCCAGCAAACACAGGACTTCAAATGGAGGACGTAACAGAGTGATAGTCATTTAAAGATGGAGCAGAGGGAAGGGGCAGAGGAAAGTTGAGGGTGGAAAGCAGCTTCTTGGGGAAAGGAGAGGAAAGAACATTCCCTGAACTGTCTAGAAAGAGTCAGCTGAGGGGTTGTCCTGGAATGAGGATTTCAGGCTTCCAAGAGGACCCATGTTCTGACTGTGTGTTCCATGATTTCCAGGCACCAGCACCCAGACACCCAAGGGGCTGAGGATGGCTTCCTGGTGGGTTCCACAGAAGGGGGTGGTCTTACACCATTCTGACATTTGTGGTCTCCAAAAGCTGTATGCTTCTTGAGGGTTGACCAGACTCCCCGACCCTGTTTCCACCCTTAACCATCCAAAGTAGAAAGTCACACCCACATGACCTCAACCACACAGCAGAAGAAAACACACACCAGTCAACAGCCCCAGCTTGCTGCCCGCAAGAGTAAAGTGCAGGGGACTTCCCTGGTGGTCCAGTGGTGAAGACTTTGCCTCCCAATACAGGGGGTGTGGGTTCAGTCCCTGTCAGAAGATCCCACATGCCTCCAGCAGCCAAAAAACAAAACATAAGCAACATTGTAACAAATTCAATAAAGATTTAAAAAGTGGTTCACGTTTAAAAAAAAAAAAAAAGTGCATGATGCTTGCTGTAGCAAGGTCTTAGATTACCAAGACTTCTTTTCCTTTGCATCCCTGATCTGAAGGACATTTTTATTGGCTTATAAGTTTTGGCATAAATAACAAAAGTTAAATTAGCCTTGACAGAAATAAACATGTGCAGTTGTGCCATAACATAGCTTAGAGGGGTATGTGTGTTTGTATTTGTCACAGGTAGGTAAAGCTTGGTGATGTGTAAGTTCACATTCCAAGGGTCATGTTCCCTTGGAACATGTATCTGTTGGAGTAAATTGAAAGCATGATAACCATCAGTTACCCTTCAACCAAGAAGCCACCTGGACCCAGGGCAAGCTGGCACTGCCCATGTGCCCAAGGGCAGCTGTGAGTTGTAAACCCTTGTATCTAGGTTAATGTTTACTTATGTTTATATCTTCCCTGATAGATGGATGGAATTTGCCTAATGATTATATGTCCCTGAAAAGCTAATCAGTGACTAAAGGAGCCAGTCACAGCCCGCCACAGTGGTGCAGTGAAGTTGGCTTCCGAGCATTTGCTCCCAAGGGCCCCGTTCCTGGGGTCAGAGCAGCGGGAACGTTGCAGTGAACAGTGCGCGTGGCTGAGGAGCCCAGGGCTGTACTGCTGGTGGACTGTCACACCCCTGATGCAGAGCTCTCAGCTCCAAACACAAAGGAGGCACCCCCAGAGCATAATGTGGCCTGTCCAGCCAGCACGCCCCACTCTGGCCCTGCTTTCTGCAGGCCTTTTTATCATCTTGACCAGGGGACCTCTGTGCCCACTTCCATCAGGGCTGCTCATCCTCTAGCTGAGAGTCAGAGGGGCACTTTCAGTCCTACAAATGTATATTGAGCACACACTGTGAGCTAGAGCTTGGGGATGCCAATGAGAAGAAGATGGGTGAGATCCTCGCCCTCAAGCAGAAGAGACAGAAGAACAGCACAAGGGCAATTACAATCTGGTGTGCTGCACTGGGGAGCCCGGCCCCTCGATGCACCTTAGACTCTGGGGAAGTCTCTTAAGGCTCTTGGAAGAGAAAGAGGAAGTCTGAACCCAGGGGGCCAGTGAGGATTTGCCAGGTTGGTGGGTCCTCCAAGATATGTCTACATCCTTTTCACCAGAACCTGTGAGTGTTACCTTAGATGGCAAAAGGGGTTTTGCAGATGTGATGAAATTAAGGATCTTGAGAGTTATGCTGGGTCATCTAGGTGGCCCTTAATGTAATCACAAGTATCCTTCAAGAGGGAGACAGAGGGGAAATTTGACTTGAGCAGAGGAGGAGGCAGATTGACCACAGAGGCAGAACGGGAGTGATATACTTAGAATATGGAGGAGGGGACCACAGCCATGGACTCTAGGTGGCCCCTAGATGCTGAGTCTGTGCTTCCAGCAGCTCCTGTGGGACGTAGAACGGGTGAGCTGGTATTGGGGCCCTAGGAAGTGTGTTTCCACATCTTTGATGGTCATATTCAGATGTGAACCTACTACTGTTGATGCTTTCTGGGCTTTGGACCCTTTACTCAGGTGCCAGTGGTTGAGCCAAAATCCCAGGTGCCTTGCTTGTACTCTGCTAGTTGCTCCCAGATAGAACTTGCTACAAGGTTTCCCAGGTGGTACAGTGGTAAAGAATCTGCCTGCCAGACTCAGGTTTGATCCCTGGGTTGGGAAGATTCCCCTGGAGAAGGAAATGGAAACTCACTTCACTATTCTTGCCTGGAGAACTCCATGGACAGAGGAGCCTGGCAGGCTACAGTCCATGGGATCGCACAGCTGAGTGACTGGGCACGCACAAGGGTTACACATCTAGACACTTGACTGAGCCAGTCAAAACAAAATAGAGATTGGTGATGCCTGTCCTTTCTAAAAGCATTTGAATTCAAACATTTAAGAAGTACACCCCAATGCGGCCTTCAGACAACTTTATAAACTAGATGAAACTAAGCTCTTTTCAAAATCAAGCTTCTCTCACAGTTTCAGCAGGAGGCAGAAGTTTTTTGTTTTGTTTTTTTCCAAGGAGAACCCACCATTGTCGCCTTATTGAAAGTCTATTTGTGGTATGGGGGGCGCTGGAGAGGGAAAATCTGAGAGGAGCACCTGCCAGAAGCCTTCTAATGCAGAGGCCTGAGGAGTGGACAACACCAGCTCTCACTCCTTGCTGCCTCCAGCTGCACCAGCCAAGCTTTAGATAAAGTCTGAAAGATCATTGTTAATAATAAGCTAAACCACTTAGAAGAAGTGGTTGGTTCACAGTGTGAACCGAAGACTAGTGTGTGGCCAAGAAGAAAAGCATTTGAGAGAAAGGGTCTTTCCTCTTAGGCAGTGGGAATGTCATGGCCCTTCAAGCAGGAATAAAAGACAGAAAAGCTTCATGACAGGATGTCCTTATTTAACAAGAGGTCTGGGGTGGGGGGAAACTCCCAGGCCAGTAAATGTAAATGATTAACTCTTTTTAGGCAAGAGCTCATTTCATTGACGAAGTAGGGTAATGGGTGGCAAGAGGAAGATGACAATTGAGTAAATCAGCAGAGAACAGGAGGCCCGGAGCCGTAATTTCTGACTTCTGTTTACAGTCTGGGCATCTTCAGTCTTCATATCCACAAAACGGTGATAATTAACTTTGCCACAAACCCTGTGCCTCAAGTGCTGGAAGGAAAACAAAGACAGCCTTCAACCAAGGATCTATAGTCAGAGGAAATACGCTTCAAGAAATGGAAGTGAAACAGACACTTCCATATCAATGAAAATTAGAATAATTAATCAGGAGCAGATCTGAACTTCGAGAAATGTTACAGAAAGTTATGTCATACTGAAGGGAAATGAGATCGGATCAAACACAGACCCTCAGTAATGAAGTAAACTAGAAATGCTAAATATGTGGGTACATGTAAGAGTCTATTTTTCTTACTATCTCTTAAAAAGATGAGTGTTCAGAACAAAATGTAGAGCATGTATCATAAAGTATATACAACAGATATAGATGTAATATATATGACAAGTATACCTCATAGATGAAGGCTATGAATGAAACTATATAATTGTAAAATTCTTACATTTTTGTGAAGGGGTACAATTATGGAAAGTTAAGAATATTTATTAAAATCCCTAACATGCCTACTTAAAACAAATGAATGCAAATAGGGATAGCTAAAAAGCCAGTAGATAGATTAAAATATAATTGTAAAAAATTAACTCCAAAGAAAGGAGGGCAAAGGAACTGAAGAATAAAAAATAGATTGAACAAACTAAAAGCAAATAACAAATAACCACATCAATACATTAATTACATTAAATATAAACCAACTAAACATTCCACTTAAAAGTCAATGACTGTCAGAGTAGTGGTGATGCCATTCTTGTGATAATTAATCTGAGGGGCATGCTCAGCTGTGTCCAACTCTTTGTGACCCCAGGAACTGTAGCCCGCCAGGCTCCTCTGTCCATGGGATTCTCCAGGCAAGCATACTGGAGTGGGCTGCTATTTTCTTCTCCAGGAGAATCTTCCTGACCCTGGGATTGAACCCACATCTCCTGCATTGGCGGGTGGATTCTTTACTCCTGAGCTATATCATGATGTTATTGATAAATGATACATGAGAAACAGGACTTCTGGGTGATGCTGAAGAATCTGCAACAGATGTTGAATAAGACGGGTCTTCCCATGTCAGAGCTTGAGCCTGGAGAAGGCTGGCTTAGTAGGGAGGTTGGAATTTCTCCTCCCTGCCCCCACACCCATGTGGCTAATTTTGACCTCTGGGTGGTTTCCCAGCCTGGGAAACCTCCCTACCTCTTCTCCACTTATCCCATGCCTCCAAAGTCTTTAAGGTTCCCCTTCCCCCTAAAACTTCCCTAATTCCCAGTGAACAGAATCGTATTGCATTGGTAACCTGCACAATTCCCATCCTTCAGTTTTCCTTTTTGGAAAATGATAATGAATATTCTTTCACATTCATACTTTCTCTTCCTGTATTAGATATGGAAGGTGTGGTGAGCATTTGTCATTTGTTTTGGCTGCTGAACCCCCTTCCAATGTTTGGAGAATTCTCTACCTCATTCATGAGTATCCCCTCCCACTGAAAATCAGAACTTCCAGCCTCCCTTGCGGTGGTGACGGCAGTGTCCTTACCAGGATATTCCCATTGGGTTAAACAGTGATGCTTCCCACTCTCCAGCCTCTGTGGTTTCTGCCCATTTTCTCAGCCTATTTCCCAGTTACACTTTTCTAAACTTTATTTTTCTTGAACCAGTCAAAGTTTGTTTCTGTTGCTTGCAATTATGTAGCCTAAGACAAGTAACTTTGATCTGTATAAGCATTTAAGATATTTAAAAATCAAAGATTCAGGATTCAAGATAAGACCCAGACTCTGTCCCTTCAAGAAGTTTCCTGGCCATTTAGGCAGGCATGCTTACTTTTGAGAACCTTTGTGTGGTTCTCTCTTTGCAGAGGGCTTAGCTCTCCACCCAGAGATGGTAGGGGCTGTTCTGAATACCTCTTGTATCCCAGCAGAGAGGCTAGTCTGTAATATTGCTCTGTATGTACTTGCTAATAAAAGTAATTTGCTTTCCACAATCCTGAATAATCCTTGTTGTTGCTGTTGTTTAGTCGCTAAGTCATGTCCAACTCTTTTGTGACCCTGTGGACTGGAACCCATCAGGCTCCTCTGTTCATGGGATTTCCCAGGCATGAATACTGGAGTGGCTTGCCATTTCCTTCTCCAGAGATCTTTCCAACTCAGGGATGAAACCCACATCTCCTGCCTTGCAGAGAGATTCTTTTCCTGGGAAACCCTGAACAATTCTTCGGAGCCAATAATTCCCATTTGTTCCCATGTGTGTCCATGTGCATTTTCTCGCTACAACAGGAATCCCTTCATTTTCAGTTCTCTCTTAGTTCATGGTCTGAGGGCTCACTTAAGTTTTTTCCAACTTCTTTTTGGTCTTTATCTTAAGGGCAAACTTATTTTACCCATAAAAGGTCAAGTTTTCTCACAGCCATGTTCATGGCTGGCGGGCTCCTTTCCTGCATATCTCAGAGCTCTGTCTTCTGCATTTAAGCTGATACCCAGGAAGCACACCAAGGACTGTTAACATGGCCCTGATCTTGGAGACCAAAAAACAAAATTGTGTACACAAGTTCAGGTTGGCCAAGCTATTGTCAAGACAGTTGAGGTCAATCTCATTCCCTCACCCATGTTGGCTTTCTTAGAAAACACACCTGCGATGTCATCTGCCATTCCTGACTCATACCAAGAGTTTCTGCGCAGTTGCAAGCCTGTGGACTGTGAACATAAACAGTATAGCCTCCTCTTCGTCTAGAAAGACCCCTAGGGCTGGGGAAGCTGGCGTAAACTAGAGCTGCTGTCTCCTCTCCTGTCTCTTTGTGCAGGTATGTCCTGGGTCTGTGGCCTCATCTAACAGCCTACTCTCAGGGATAGAGTGAGTACTTACTACACGCTGGAAGTTGGCCCCAGAGAAATAAAGAAAACATGACCTTTCCCTTGAGAGTCCTAGGTCAGTCCAATAAATATTTATAGATTGCCCAATTAGACAAAATGGTGTAGGATGATGTGCCAAAACCAGGGGTGAGTCTTGGCCTGGGGCTCTAAGGTGGAGCTATCAGGCCTTAGCTACTGAAGCAAGAAGCCCTAGGACCCCAGGGGATGCTGCAAGTCCCTTGGGGTGGAAGGACCAAGGTTACAGCATCTCGTGCCAAACAGCTAACCACAGCCAAGCTAAGACAGTGCCTGATAAAGATGCCGATTCCTGGGCTGCACCTTCAGAGCTCCTGGTTCACTAGGTTCAAGTGAAGGAGACCAGAAATCTGTATTTCAGTTAGAGCTACTGGCTTTTCCTTGCTGTAATGGGACAGGCAGGGCATAACCTTTAAAAGAATGATATAACTAAAAAAGAGTTGTCATGTGTCCAGCAACCCCACTCCTGGGCATATATCCAGAAAAACTACAATTCAAAAAGATAAGTGCACCCCTATGTTCATAGCAGTACTATTTACAATAGTCAAAATATGGAAGCAACCTAAATGTTCATCAGCAGATGACTGGATAAACAAAATGTGGCGTGTGTATATATATGTATATAGTAGAATATTGTGTGTGCATGCTAAGGTGTTTTGGTCATGTCTGACTCTTTGTGACCCTGTGGACCCTTGCCTCCTAGCTTCCTCTGTCCATGGGATTCTCCAGGTATTGGAGTCAGTTGCCATGCCATCCTCCGGGGGATCTTCCTGACCCAGGGATCGAGCCTGCATCTCCTGCACTGGCAGGTGGGTTCTTTACCACTAGCACCACCTGGGAAGCCCACAATAGAACACTACTCAGCCATAAAAAAGAATGAAATAATGCAGCAATATGGATGGACCTAGAAATGATCATACTTAGCTAAGTAAGTCAGAAAGACAAAGACAAATACCATATGATATAACTTATATGTGGAATCTAAAATAGGACTTAAGGGAAGATACCTATGAAACAGAAACAGACTCAGACATAGAGAACAAACGTATGGTTGCCAAAGGGGAGGGAAGGATTGGGAGTTCGGGATTAGCAGATGCAAACTAGTATATATAGAATGGATAAGCAACAAGGTCCTACTGTACAGAACAGGGAACTAATTCAGTATCCTGTGATAAACCACAGTGGAAAGCAATATGAAGAATATATATATATATATATACACACACACACATCTCTGAACCACTTTGTTGTACAGCAGAAATTAACACAACATTATAAATAAATTATACTTCAACAAAATTTTAAAAAATAAAGGAATGACATAATTTTTGAGTAGATGATGTAAAATGGTTAAAACCAACTAGTTCCAACATGGCAGAAGATTGGACTCCCAGTAGACCTTGAGCCTCATTGTAAATCTATTGTAATAGATTAGCATATGTTGAACAATACCCCCAGTGGCACCATGACAGTTCCGAGGCCAACCATAAAAGGTCAAAAAGTGGGCATGGCCCAATTCTTGGAAGTGTCTGTTCCTTCGCCAAAATAGTTGGAATAATCCTCCCACTCATTACCCTATGAAATTACTCATCTCATAGAAACTAACCACCCCATATTTCACCACTGTGCTCACCATTTGAAATGGACTGCATTCTGCCTATGGAATTGAAACAGAAGGGGGCAGGGCACAACCTTTGAAAGAATGAACTAGCCCAAGGACACAACATAAACTGCTTAGAATGAAGTAGGTCCAAGATGGCAGACAAGTCAACTTCCACTAGACCTTGAGCCTCAGTTTACATTCATTGTAACACATCAGCAAGCTTGGCAGGGCTTCTCTGGTGGCTCAGATGGAAAAGAATCTGCCTGCAATGCAGGAGACTAAAGTTCAATCCCTGGGTCAGGAAGATACCCTGGAGAAGGGAATGGCAACCCACTCTAGTATTCTTGCCTGGAGAATTCCATGGACAGAGGAGCCTGGTGGGCTATAGTCCACGTGGTCACAAAGAGTCAGACGTGACTGAGCAACTAACACTTTCAGCAAGCTAAGTGACATACCCAGGGCACCATGACAGCTCCAACACTGACCATCAAAATCAAAAAGTGGGCAGTGGCCTCATTCCTGGAAACCTCTGTCCTTTCTCCAAAATAGTTGGAATAATCCTCTCACTCATTAGCCTATGAAATTACCCAGCCCATAAAAGCTGACCATACCACATTTTGAGGCCACTGCCCTCACCCTCTGTGAGGGCCCACACTCTGTCTTTGGAGGATGTTTCTTCTAAATAAATCCAGTTTTTACCTATCAATTTGTTTATCATTGAATTTTGCAATGAGACATCAAGAACCTGAGATTCGCTGGGTCTGAAACCAGGTATGTGATCTCAGTTGGAAGACTGTGGGTTTTGGCTGGATGCAAGTCCCAGCACATGGGTTGAAGTCCCAGTCTGAGATGAAAGGATTCAGAATGTGCATCACTCCTTTTACTTGACTGTGGCTTACTCCTGAATTCTCTCCTGCTCCAAGCCAAAGACCCTCACTTGGCATCCATCTCAGGAACTCGCCCAAGACCTGGGACATGACCATCCTCTCACGCGCCATTTTCCCACAACCTCTTTACAAAGGATATGCTATTAATAAATTTGCTTTTTACCTATCACTTTGCCTCTTGCTGAAATCCTTCTGCACCGACATAAAGAGCCTGAGCTTCATTATGTCCTGAGACGAGTTGTGCCGCCTCAGTTGGAAGATTGTGTTTGAATCCCATCTGCGGGGCAGGTTCACTGAGGCTGCATCACAGGCGCAAAACAGAGGCAGGGATCACCTTTGACCACAGTCCCAGGTGGCTCAGCGGTGAAGAATCTGCCTGCCAATGCCCGAGACACAAGAGGTGTGGGTTCGATCTCTGGGTTGGGTTGATCCCTGGAGAAGGAAATGGCTACCCCTTCCAGTATTCTTGCTTGGAAAATTCCATGGACAGAGGACCTTGGGCTACAGGCGGTGAAGTGGCAAAGAGTTGGACATGACTGAATACACTTGCACACACACTAGAGAGTGGATTTACCTGTATTCCTACACTCTCTACCAGTGCAAGGTAAGTACGCTTCCCACCCTTTGGGGCTACATTTGTGGCTGAAAGTTTCTATTAACTAACGGGGAGGGGCAGTTTATTGTCTCCGACACAATTTCAACAGTTTCATCTTGCAGAAAATCTAGGGTTTCTACTCCAGGAGAGGACTCTAGGGCTTCCCTGGTGGCTCAGATAGTAAAGATTCTGCCTGCAGTGTGGGAGACCTGGGTTCGATCCCTGGGTCGGGAAGATCCCCTAGAGAACGAAATGGCAACCCACTGCAGTATACTTGCCTGGAAAATCTCATGGATAGAGGGGCTTGGCAGGGCTACAGTCCATGGGGTTGCAAAGAGTCGGACACGACTGAGTGACTTTTCTTCACCGAGGACTCTGCTTAAGGCCCACTCACCTGGACCTGGTAATGAAACCGGAGGGAAGGGGGCAGAGCACAGCCTTTAAAAGAAGCCGTTGTGGATACGATATAACCTTCTTAGAATGCATTAGGCTCAAGATGGCATAAGGTTGGACTTCCCGTGGACCTTGAGCTTTATTATACACTCATTGTAATACATTAGCATGCTGAATGACATACAAACCCATGTCACAACAGAGGCCAACCATAAAAGGCCGAAAAATGGGTGGTGGTCTGATTCCTGGAAATCCTTGCCCCTTCCTTGAAATAGTTAGAATAATCCTCCCACTCATTAGCCTAAAAATTACTCAGCCCATAAAAACTAACCACCCCTTATTTCAGGGCTGCTTTCACCTTTTGAGGCAGACCGTACTCTGTCTACAGATTGTGTTAGCTCTCTAAATAAATATACTTTTAACCTATCACTTTGCCTCTCACTGAATTCCTTCTGCACTGACACATAAAGATTCTCAGCTTCCTTAAGTCCTGAGACCAGTATGCGATTTCAATTAGAGACAGTGAGTTTGAGTCACAGCCCATTGGATCAAGCCCCAGTCTGGGTTCTGGCTGTGTCTGAGTCCCATCTGAGTGGGGCAGTTTCCTCAATAGCTACTCAAGCTGAGGTCAGTCAGTTCGGTCAGTTCAGTCGCTCAGTCTTGAACAACTCTTTGCGACCCTATGGACTGCAGAACACCAGGCCTCCCCATCCATCACAAACTCCTGGAGCTCACTCAAACTCATGTCCATTGAGTCAGTGATGCCATCCAACCATCTTATCCTCTGTCGTCCCCTTCTCCTCCCACCTTCAATGTTTCCCAGCATCAGGGTCTTTTCCAATGAGTCAGCTCTTCGCATCAGATGGCCAAAGTATTGGAGTTTCAGTTTCAATATCAGTCCTTCCAATGAATATTCAGGACTGATTTCCTTAAGGATGGACTGGTTGGATCTCCTTGCAGTCCAAGGGATTCTCAAGAGTTCTCCAACACCACAGTTCAAAAACATCAATTCTTTGGTGCTCAGCTTTCTTTATAGTCCAATTCTCACATCCATACATGACCACTGGAAAAACCATAGCCTTGACTAGACGGACCTTTGTTGGCAAAGTAATGTTTCTGCTTTTTAATATGCTGTCTAGGTTGGTCATAACTTTCCTTCCAAGGAGCAAGTGTCTTTTAATTTCATGGCTGCAGTCACCATCTGCAGTGATTTTTGGAGCCCAAAAAAAGAACATCTGCCACTGTTTCCCCATCTATTTGTCATGAAGTGATGGGACCGGATGCCATGATCTTAATTTTCTGAATGTTGAGTTTTAAGCCAACTTTTTCACTCTTCTCTTTCACTTTCATCAAGAGGCTCTTTAGTTCTTCTTCACTTTCTGACATAGGGTGGTGTCATCTGCATATCTGAGGTTATTGATATTTCTCCCAGCAATCTTGATTCCAGCTTGTGCTTCATCCAGCCCAGCATTTCTCATGATGCACTCTGCATACAAGTTAAATAAGCAGGGTGACAATATACAGCCTTGATGTACTCCTTTCCCGATTTGGAACCAGTCTGTTGTTCCATGTCCAGTTCGAGCCTAGGTAGAGCTCAAGAAATGCTGTCTGGAGGAAGCAGGCCTTGAGCCAGAATAAGACAAGCCTAACAGAAAGGGACAGGTCAGGAAAATCCAGGCTGGGAAAACAGCAGGAAGGAGGGTGTGGAGGTGGGAATGACCCTCATTACCTGATTACCCATGCAGGCTCCAAGGTCAGGCAGCACACATAGGAGGGCTCTGGCTTTGGGAGCGGGAAGAGGACAGTAGTGGGTTGGGGGCGGAGGCAAGAAGAACTAACCCCTCTGCAGAATGCAGATGGAGGTGGGGGGAGAGGGGTGGAGTGAGGCGGGTGGTGGTAGAGATGGCTTCTAGCAGTCCAGTCCTCAGGTCTGAGCATGTGGTCCAGGCACTGGCTCCCCTGAGGGCCGGCCTGGGGAAGGGGCAGCACTGGAAGGTTCTCACAGGGAATCTGGGGCCGAGACACAGGAGGGGACTGTCAAGGTGGAGAGGGCTGAACCTGGAAATGAGGTGGGGAGAGGGGTGCTATAGGGGTTTCTGGGAGGGGGATACAGGGAATGTGTGCAGCTGAAGTCACGTGTCGAACAGTGCCAGCAAATTTTTGCCCCCTGAGGCAGTGAGGGATGGGTGTCAAGATAACCAGAGTCCCCCAGTGATTAACAGCAAACACAGGCCCTGCCTGGGATGCACTCACATTTTGAACAATTAGAGAAAATGTGACCAAAAAAAAAAATTTAGTGAGTCTCACCCAGTTACTTTGCCAAAAAAGGTCCATCTAGTTGAGGCTATGGTTTTTCCAGTGGTCATGTATAGATGTGAGAGTTGGACTGTGAAGAAAGCTGAGCGCCGAAGAATTGATGCTTTTGAACCATGGTGTTGGAGAAGACTCTTGAGAGTCCCTTGGACTGCAAGGAGATCCAACCAGTCCATTCTGAAGGATATCAGTTCTGGGTGTTCTTTGGAAGGACTGACGCTAAAGCTGAAACTCCAATACTTTGGCCACCTCATGCGAAGAGTTGACTCATTGGAAAAGACTCTGATGCTGGGAGGGATTGGGGGCAGGAGGAAAAGGGGATGACAGAGGATGAGATGGCTGGATGGCATCACCGACTCGATGGACGTGAGTTTGAGTGAACTCTGGGAGTTGGTGATGGACAGGGAGGCCTGGCGTGCTGCAATTCATGGGGTCACAAAGAGTCGGACACGACTGAGCGACTGATTTGAACTGAACCCAATCTCCAAAATCACGGCAGATGGTGACTGCAGCCATGAAATTAAAAGATGCTTGCTCCTTGGAAGAAAAGCTACGACCAACCTAGACAGCATATTAAAAAGCAGAGACATTTCTTTGCCTAAAAAGGTCTGTCTAGTCAAAGCTATGGTTTTCCCAGTAGTCATGTATGGATGTGAGAGTTGGACGGTGAAGAAAGCTGAGGGCCGAAGAATTGATGCTTTTGAACTGTGGTGTTGAAGACTCTTGAGGATCCCTTGGGCTGCAAGGAGATCCAACCAGGACATCCTAAAGGAAATCAGTCCTGAATATTCATTGGAAAGACTGATGCTGAAGCTCCAATACTTTGGCCACCTGATATGAAGAACTGACTCACTGGAAAAGACCCTGATGCTGAGAAAGATTGAAGGTGGGAGGAGAAGGGGACGAAAGAGGATGAGATGATTGGATGGCATCACCCACTCAATGGACATGAGTCTGAGTAAACTCCGAGAGATGGTGATGGATGCCTGGTGTTCTGCAGTCCATGGGGTTGCAAGGAGTTGGACACGACTGAGCAACTGAACTGAACTGAACTGAACTGAACCCAGTCTCCAGTTGGCCAAATTCCCATGGACCACTAGGGTTTCTGGACATGTCACACTGCGTTCCCCCTTCGCCCCCCTCCATCTCTAAGCCAAAAGCACACATTATTCCACAGGGCACCCAATAAATGTCCAGTCCTCCCCTAAATCAACTGGACTTCTCCTGTACCTTGGGAGGTGGGAGGAAGCAGCCTCAGCTGGAGTGGGGGCGGAGGCTGCAGGACCCTGTGTCAAGGGCTGTGACCCCAAGTCCAGTCCGGTTTTACACGAACAGTATTAGTAAGGCAAATGTGTCTGAATGGGATCCTGAGAATGTATCCAAGGATTAACATCCCAAAACTGATGCTGAGCTCGATGCTCTGAAACACATTTGTGCTCAGGAAAGATGTTTGCTAAGGTTTGGTTTTTATTTCCCCTGGAGCTGGTACACATCAGTGAGGCCTGCAGATAGTGAGTAACAGCACAAACAATAAATTTTAAAACAAACAAAGTAAAAACTCCGAGAATGCTAATGCAGACCAGTGCTGGGCTATGGCGTGTGTGTTACTAAGTCAGCAAGCAGGTGGCTGACTGCTGATTGTATCAGTTCCTAGGTTACACGATTTTCCATATGTCACATGCTTGTTGTCGTTTAGTTGCCAAGTCAAGTCCCACTCTTTTGCGACCCCATGGACTGTAGCCTGCAAGGTTCCTCTGTCAACGTGATTTCTCAGGCAAGAATACCAGAATGAGTTGCCATTTCTTGCTATAGGGGGTCTTCCGGGATCAAACCCACATCTCCTGCATTGGCAGGCAGATTCTTTACCACTGAGCCACCAGGGAACCCCCCATGTCACATGCTAACAGTGACAAATGGGGTGAGAGCAGGAAGGTGAAGGACGGTGGACTTAGGAGGAGGAATGGGGACTGTGGCAGGGGCTGTGGGCTTCCCTCTCTTCCATCTCTCTCTCTCCTCACTGGGTGAGAGTTAGGCAGTATTTCCCAGCCCCTTCTGCAGGTGGGGGTACCCATAACACTGACTTCCAGTCATAGCAGCATGAGATGCCTCTGAGAGAGCAGCATGCATTCTTTATTTTCTGTTCCCCTTTCATGGGCCCTGGGTCTTGGGGATGTTGGAGCCACAGCTGGAAGAAGCCCAGGTCGCTTCTAGGTCATGTGGCTTAGATCCCCTGTTGACCTGGAATATCCCGCTGCATGCTATGTGATCTAGAAATACACTTCCATGGTATCTGAGACAGTGCATTTGGTGGTCTAGTCATTCAGGGGTTCAGCCCCCATCACTAAGACAGGGCCAATCAGCATGCCCACCACAGGAATTCTGTGATGGGAGGAGGGCCAAAGAAACATTGCTTTTCATTAGGGCTCTCTCCTAGGGCTTCTGGGGAAAGGGGTAGAGGACACTGGAGCTGAGGGTCAAGACCTGAGACACTAGAAGCTGGACCTCTGAGTAAAGCAGGGAGGGGTGAGTGGTCCCTCTCCCAAGTGAGGAGGAGGGTCTCAGTGAGCAGGGCTCTTCTTGGACCACACCTGGGACAGAAGGAGAGACTTGGAGTGTGACGTTCACTCAAAATGCTCTCTGGAAATTAGGGTCTATTTCTTCACTGGAAGGACCCAGTGAGTAGGTTAGTCCCTCAGTTGTGTCCTACTCTTTGCCATCCCATGGACTGTAGCCCGCCAGGCTCCTCTGTCCATGATTCTTCAGGCAAGAATACTGGAGTGGGCTGTCATTCCCTCCTCCAGGGGAATCTTCCTGACCTGGGGATTGAAACTGGATCTCATGCATTGCAGGCAGATTCTTTACCCAGTTAAGTTCACTCGCTCAGTTGTGTTCAAGTCTTTGCGGCCCCATGGACTGCAGCATGCCAGGCTTCCCTGTTCATCACCAACTCTCGGAGCTTGTTCAAACTCATGTGCATCGAGTCGGTGATGCCATCCAACCATCTCATCCTCTGTTGTCCCCTTCTCCTCCTGTCTTCAATCTTTCCCAGCATCAGGGTCTTTCCCAATGAGTCAATTCTTCACATCAGATGGCCAAAGTATTGGAGTTTCAGCTTTAACATCAGTCCTTCCAATGAATATTCAGGACTGATTTCCTTTAGGATGGACTGGTTGGATCTCCTTGCAGTCCAAGGGACTCTCAAGAGTCTTCTCCAGAACCACAGTTCAAAAGCATTAATTCTTTGGTGCTTAGCTTTCTTTATAGTCCAACTGTCACATCCATACATGACTACTGGAAAAACCATAACTCTGACTAGACAGACCTTTTTAGGCAAAGTAATGTCTCTGCTTTTTAATATGCTGTCTAGGTTGGTCATAGCTTTTCTTTCAAGGAGCAAGCATCTTTTAATTTCATGGCTGCAGTCACCATCTACACTGATTTAGGAGCCCAAAAAATAAAGTCTCTCACTGTTACATTTGTTTCTCCATCTATTTGCCATGAAGTGATTGGACCAGATGCCATGATCTTAGTTTTCTGAATGTTGAGCTTTAAGCCAGCTTTTCCACTCTCCTCTTTCACTTTCATCAAGAGGCTCTTTCATTCTTCTTCACTTTCTGCCATAAGGGTGATGTCATCTGCATATCTGAGGTTATTGGTATTTCTCCCTGCAATCTTTATTGCAGCTTGTGCTTCATCCAGCCCAGCGTTTCTCATGATGCACTCTGCATATAAGTTTAATAAGCAGGGTGACAATATACAGCCTTGACGTACTCATTTCCCAACTTGGAACCAGTCTATTGTTCCATATCCAGTTCTAACTGTTGCTTCTTGACTTCTATACAGATTTCTCAGGAGGCAGGTCAGGTGGTCTGGTATTCCCATCTCTTTAAGAATTTTCCACAGTTTGTTGTGATTCACACAATCAAAGGCTTTGGCGTAGTCAATAAAGCAGATGTAGATGGTTTTCTGGAACTCTCTTGCTTTATCGATGATCCAACAGATGTTGGCAATTTGATCTCTGGTTCCTCTTCTTTTTCTAAATCTAGCTTGAACATCTGGAAGTTCATGGTTCACATACTGTTGAAGCCTGCCTGGCTTGGAGAATTTTGAGCATTACTTTGCTAGCACATGAGATGAGTGCAATTGTGCGGTAGTTTGAACATTCTTTGGCATTGCCTTTCTTTGGGATTGAAATGAAAACTGACCTTTTCCAGTCCTGTGGCCACTGCTGAGTTTTCCAAATTTGCTGGCATATTGAGGGCAGCACTTTCACAGCATCCTATTTCAGGATTTGAAATAGCTCCACTGGAATTCCATCACCTCCACTAGCATTGTTCATAGTGATGCTTTCTAAGGCCCACTTGACTTCACATTCCAGGATGTCTGGCTCTAGGTCAGTGATCACACCATAGTGGTTATCTGAGTCATGAAGATCTTTTTTGTACAGTTCTTTTGTGTATTCTTGCCACCTCTTCTTGATATCTTCTGCTTCTGTTAGGTCCATACCTTTTCTCTCCTTTATTGTGCCCATCTTTGCATGAAATGTTCCTTTGGTATCTCTAATTTTCTTGAAGAGATTTGTAGTCTTTCCCATTCTATTGTTTTTCCTCTATTTCTTTGCATTGATCACTGAGGAAGGCTTTCTTATCTCTCCTTGCTATTATTTGTAAATCTGCATTCAAACGGGTATATATTTCCTTTTCTCCTTTGCCTTTAGCTTCTCTTCTTTTCTCAGGTGTTTGTAAGCCCTCCTCAGACAATCATTTTGCCTTTTTGCATTTCTTTTTCTTTGGGATGGTCTTGATCCCTGCCTCCTGTACAATGCCACAAACCTCCATCCGTAATTCTTCAGGCACTCTGTCTATCAGATCTAATCCCTTAAATCTATTTGTCACTTCCACAATATAATAATAAGGGATATGATTTAGGTCATATCTGGATGGTCTAGTGGTTTTCCATACTTTCTTCAATTTAAGTCTGAATTTGGCAATAAAGAATTCATGATTGGAGCCACAGTCAGCTCCTGGTCTTGTTTTTGCTGGCTGTATAGAGCTTCTCCATCTTTGGCTGCAAAGAATATAGTCAATCTGATTTGGGTGTTGACCATCTGGTGATGTCCATGTGTAGAGTCTTCTCTTGTGTTGTTGGAAGAGAGTGTGCTATGACCAGTGGATTCTCTTGGCAAAACTCTGTTAGACTTTGCCCTGCTTTATTTTGTACTCCAAGGCCAAACTTGCCTGTTACTCCAGGTATCTCTTGACTTCCTACTTTTGCATTCCAGTCCCCTGTAATGAAAACAACGTCTTTTTTGAGTGTTAGTTCTAGAAGGTCTTGTAGGTCTTCATAGAACTGTTCAACTTCAGCTTCTTCAGACCGGTTGGGGCATAGACTTGGATTACTGTGATATTGAATGGTTTGCCTTGGAAATGAATAGAGATCGTTCTGTCATTTTTGAGATTGCCCCCAAGTACTGCATTTCAGACTCTTTGGTTGACTCTGAGGGCTACACCATTTCTTCTAAGGGCTTCTTGCCCACAGTAGTAGATATAATGGTCATCTGAGTTATATTTGCCCATTCCAGTTCATTTTAGTTCACTGATTCTTAAAATGTCAGTGTTCCCTCTTGCTATCTCCTGTTTGACCACTTCCAGATTCACCAGAGGTTAACCTTTACTTTTACCCAGGGGTTAAACAAATCAAAACAACAGGCTTCCTTTTAGGAGTCTGGAAAGAATGGAAACCCAGGGAAGAACTGTCAGCATACCAGTCACTGAGGCACCAGTGGCTCATTATCCCATCAGTCCCCCAAGGCACCCCTGGAAAGCGGGAACACAGAGGTCCTCAGGGCAGCCAGGAGCAGCTGGCCTCTGTGGGGCCCCAAGGGACTGCGTGTAAAGGACCTGCCAGCAGCAGCAACAGGCTCACCCAGACCCTCATGAGAAAGGTCTAAGATGTGGGGGCTTGGATCCTGAGAGACAGCCCTTGAGGTTGAACTCATGCCCTTGATGATCTCCCCCTGTGACCTGGGAGGAGGGGGAAAGAGCACATTTAAATACATGTTAAATCAGTATGTGAATGACATTGCAACGATGCTCATGGGTACAGATCGGTAAAGACTGACTCTTGTGGGAAGACATTTTCACACTGGAGGGAAAAACAAGATCATTTTCTCCAAAATATTCATTCAATAAATATTTACACAGGCATTACAAAGACAAACAAGGTCTACCTCCTGCCCTGCTGAGCTAATAAAATACGAGTGTGATTTTCCAAAGTAGAAATATGTGTATCAAGAAGATGAAGGAGCAGTTCAATAAGGAAACAGCATTCAGGGAAGAGAAAGAAATGAAATATATTAACATTGAAGAACCTAATCATATGTGTACAACTAGTTCAATTATATTTCAGAATTATTCCAAAGTTTACTGCAAATCCTATTAACTTTCTAAACAATTTGGCTTGACGTAAATGACATCTTTGTGTACTCTGAGCAGCGACCGAATTTTAACTGCCTGTAAAAGCCAAACAGTTGGGACTTTCCTGGTGGTGCAGTGTTTATGACTCTAAGCTTCCACACAGAGGGGTGTGAGTTCAGGGAACTAAGATCCCACGTGCTGCATGGTAACAAAAAAGCCATGCAATTACTTCCCTGTCCTGGAGAAAGTATGAACCAGGTGTTGGCACTGAACCCCAGCTTGGTGGGTCTGAGATCAGATTTTCTGTGTCCCCAGAGGGTGGAGAAGGATGGAAAGGCTAAGAGGTGAGGACAGGAAGGTGGCTGGAGAACTAGGCTTTTATACTTGAGGAGGCTCTTGCTCTTCTTCAAAGAATCGCAAATCCCCAGCACAGCTTAAGCACTTTCGTTAAAACACACAATATGCAAGGCAAAATTAAGTTTAAAATACTATTTACAAAATTAAACATGCACTTACCCAGCAATTGTTCTCCCGAAAACTTAACTTTCATACAAAAACCTGCACACAGATATTTATAACAGCTTTATTCATAATTGCCCAAACCTGGAAGCAACCAAGATGTCCTGTGGTAGGCGAATGGATAAATTGTGTTACCTCCAGACAATAAAGTAGTATTCAAGGATAAAAGAAGTGAGCCACTAAACCATGAAAAGACATGGAAGAAACTTAAAGGTATATTACTAAGTTAAAGAAGCCGATTTAAAAAAAGCTTATTATGGGTTGTATAATTCCAACTACTATTAATATATGTGATATTCTAGAAAAGGTGAAATTATGGACAATAAAAAGGTTAATGGTGCCAGGGGTTGGGATAGGAGGTGAGAGGTGAGGGACTGGAGGAGAGAGAGGGATAAACCCGTAAAATAGGGGACTTGGCAGGTGCGGGGCGGGAGTATCTGTTCTCTGCAGAACTGCAGCGGTGGATACATGTCATTATACATTTGTCCGAACCTTAGAGTGCACAGCATCAAGAGTGAACCCTCATGTAAACTATGGACTCTAGGATTTCCCTGGTGGTCCAGTAGCTAAGACTCCATACTTCCAACACAGGGGTCCGGGTTCCACCCCTGCTCAGGAAACTAGATTCCACATGTCACAACTAAGAGTTTGAATGCTCCAACTAAAGATCCCATGGGTGGCAATGAAGATGGAAGGCCCATGTGCTGCAACCAAGACCCAGCACAGCCAAATAAATAAAATAAAAAGTAGACTATGGACTTGAGTCAACAATAATGTATCAGTATTGGCTCATCAATGATAAGGAATGTGACCCACAAATGCAAGGTGTTGATAAGAGGGAAACTGGGGCAGTGGGGAAGGATATGGCAGCTCTGCATTTGCTGCTAAGGTTATTTGGTCCTCGGTCCTTTCATTTCAGCTCCCCAAGTGTCAAATCTAATGGTTTGAGTGGCTAAAACCAAGCTATCAGTGCAGGTGACAGAAGTTATCCTCATAACTTCATTTGAACTAAGGGGGTAAGTTCACGGGGTTCTCAGGGCAGTAATACTGAAGTGGTTTGCCATTGCCTTCTCCAGAGCACTGAAGAATTGATGCTTTTGAACTGTGGTGTTGGAGAAGACTCTTGAGAGTCCCTTGGACTGCAAGGAGATCCAACCAGTCTATCCTAAAGGAGATCAGTCCTATACATTGGAAGGACTGGTGCTGAAGCTGAAACTCCAATACTTTGGCCATCTGATGTGAAGAACTGACTCATTGGGAAAGACCCTGATGCTGGGAAAGATTGAAGGCAGAAGGAGAAGGGGACGACAGAGGATGAGTTGGTTGGATGCCATCACCGACTCAATGGACATGAGTTTGAGCAAGCTCCAAGAGTTGGTGATGGACAGGGAAGGCTGGTGTGCTGCAGTCCATAGGGTTGCAAAGAGTTGGACATGACTGAGAAACTGAACTGAAGGGGTAAATTGACTTCCCAGGTGGTGCTATAAGTAAAAGAACCTTCCTGCCAATTCAGGAGACATAAGAGACGTGGGTTTGATCCCTGGGTGGGGAAGATCCCCTGGAAGAGGGCATGGCAACCCACTCCAGTATTCTTGCCTGGAGAATCCTGTGGACAGGAGCCTGGCGGACAGGTCCATGGGGTAGCACAGAGTCAGACACAACTGAAGGGATTTAGTACATTACACACAGTACACAAAGCAGTGAGTTATCACTAGTCTGCACTGACTGGCGGGAAGGTGGTGGGAAGCCAGCCCCAGAATTCTGACTTGCCAGGAGGGTTTGCATTCTGGTGCTTGGCCAATTCAGTGGCTTGCATGCTGGCTGTGGGTTCCTCACTCTCCTGGCCCTCCCCTTCCCTGGTAGAAGATGAATAAGAAGAAGCAGGGCTGACAAGGGAGGCTGAGTGGAGCCTGTGAGGAAGTTCACAGGGTCTGGCAGCTGTGGATCTGACCTGGAGTCCCAGGTCTCCCCTTACCCATCTGTGAAATGGGGCAATAATAGTACTTACATTATGGGGATCATGGAGGCAACAAGTGAGATGTGAGTTATAAGACAGTGAGCACAAAACCTAGCATGCTGAAAAAGTTTAATATGTGTTTTATACTTACTGATTATTACTAAATTAAATTATAATTAAAATAATTATTCTTGTGATTCTTCTGTCTTCAATCTTTCTCATGGGTTTTGGCAAGAAATACCCCCAAAGGACAGGATATGTATAAATACCCGCTAGAGGTCAGAGCAGAGTTCACAGACAAGAAATGGCAGCTTCATGATTACAGTGTTCTGTTATTTCGTCAACAGTTGTGACACAGCAAAGGACAAATATAGTTGCTTGAAAAACCCATGGGTAAATTCCTGCTGGGCTCTAACCATGAAGAAAGTTCCAAAACGAAAAAAGTCCTCTGTTAAAAGAGTTATTAGTTAGAAAATCCCATTGGGTTTGCATTGTATTATTTAGCTCTGATGGGCAACCATCACCCAGGTTACAGGCACCTTGCTCTCTGGCTGCATCTATACTCACTCCAGTGGGAGCATCTTTTATGAGGCAACAGCACAGGACTTCATAGATATGCAGCCCCAGACACAAATGGGCCACCGGGTCTAGGAAGGGAGATGACTACTTTAATCACAGGCCTCCAAGGTGACCGACTGTCCTGGGCCCTAGCAGGTGTGGCCTCTGCAGACTCTGCCTGGGGGGGCAGAGATGACCTCTAGCCTCTGGGCTGCTGGGCCCACTGTCCTTGGTATTTCTGGCTTTGGATTGTTGGGGTGCAGGAAGGAGAATGGGAGTGCCTGAGGATCAACTTCTGCTGCCGTGGAGGGCTTGCCTCCATGCTCTGCACGTCCAGGACCCTTTTCAAAGACCTGGTCCAAGGAGTGGTAACAGGAGAGAAGGAGACTCTGGCCTCAGACACAGAAGATGTCCAGTGGCCCATACACAATCAAATCGCTGGATTTTTCCATCCAGGCATCCAGGCACGAGGGCCCACTCTGTGATGGGTCAGCCTCTCACTGGCTTGGCAGGTACTGCAAACAGACTCTGTGACTAGGTCACTGGGTGTCTGGCTCTTCTTTGATTGTGAGGAAGATCTGCAAAGAACGTTCACAGGGAAACCGGCTCCCAGGCATGGGAAACACAGGGACGGACTATGATTTGCACTGGGCAGAGAAGACCAAGGTCCTTTCTCATCCCTGGCACTTCTGTGACTCTCTGGTGAGCAAAGAGAGGCCAGGGGGTCTTAGTCAAAATGGGAGAAAACAAAGACCAGGTCTTTCCAGGGGCATCGCTTCTCTGAGCGCTCTTCCCCTAGGGACTGCTCTGGGAACTGTGTGACATGGGCTAAACATAAAAATCATAGCTAATGTTTAGGATATTTCCACTGTGCCAGGAGCCATAGCAACCTCTGCAGTAGAAACCAGCAGAGTTAATATTTAGTGGTTGTGCCTGTATTTACTGGCATTCATCTAATAGCTTAGTGCCAAAGCTGGTTATTAAGCATTGGTATCACAAATGTTTATATAGTCAAAAAATGACAAAGATCTGTTTAGTTAAAGCTATGGTTTTTCATCTACAGATGTGAAAATTGGACCATAAAGAAGGGCTGAGTGCCAAAGAATTGATTCTTTTAAACTGTGGTGCTGGAGAAGACTTGAGAATCCCTGGGGCTGCAAGGAGCTCAAACCAGTCAATCCTAAAGGAGATCAGTCCTGAATATTCATTAGAAGGACTGATGCTGAAGCTGAAGCTCCAATACTTTGGCCACTTGATGCAAAGAGCCGACTCATTGGAAAAGACCCTGATGCTGGGAAAGATTGAGGGAAGGAGGAGAAGGGGACGACAGAGGATGAGATGGTTGGATGACATAACTGACTCAACGGACATGAGTTTGAACAAACTCCATGAGATAGTGAAGGACAGGGAAGCCTGGCGTGCTGCAGTCCATGAGGTCACAAAGAGTTGGACACGACTGAGCAACTGAACAACTAGCATTGGTGTCTACTTTGCAGATTAGGAAATTGAGGTTGAGAAAGGGTACCAGACTTGTTTAAGATCAGACAGCTTGTCTGTGCAGAGCCTGGATGCAAAGCCGTGCTGAGTACAGATCTTGGCGCTTCACCTTTATGTCCACTGTGTCCAAGCCCCACAGTAAATACACCTGGGCAAGTGTGTTGTGTTCCTTGCAGAGACAAGCCTCCCACACCCCTGGACCCCCCACACCTCTGTGCACGCAGCACAGAAATCCCTTTCTGGTGGGGTCAGTAGGGCATGGCTTGCTGTCTGTGCAGCAATCCCACAGTGATGAGGGGAGCCAGGCTTCAGAAGTGCCAACTCTTCAATAAGAAAAGACCACTCAGCCTAAGAATGAAAAGGGACACTGTTGGGAAAGGGAGAACCAAGAGAAATGAGGCAGGAGGGATGCCAGGCCTAAGACTTGTCCTCTTGGGAAAAAATGTCAAGTCTTGGAATCATCTTCTTCAAGGGTCAATAGGCTGGGATTTCTCGGACACATTCCTCCACATGCTAGTTATGTGCAGAGTGCTGTGTTAAGTATTTTGCCTGCATTGTCTCATTTAACCCTATAACAACCCAGTAATTCACAGTAGTGGGTGAGTTACTACTACTGTACCCATTTTACAGATCAGGAAAGAGAGGCTGAGAGAAGTTAAAGGATACAGCAGATCTGACTGCTGTGTAAGCCCATGATGCTTATAATCTTTATTCTATACTGGCCCTCTTTTAGGGATTTCAACAACAGAGAGAGTGTGGTTTTCGTACTGATTTGTTTTATACAGCTGTATTTCCTCAGCACCTGCTAGGAACCAAGAACTTCCATTCATTTATTCAACTGATTTGTTAAGCCTTACTATGTGCCCAGCCAGGTGCTGGATGCTCACTGGGGAAGCTCAGCAGCGTCCCTGCCTCACTGGTCTTATTGTGTTGGGTGAGGCTGGAGGAAGAGAGAAGGGGAGAAGGCAGTAGGAAAGTTGGTTCACAGAGCTGAGAGTTTCCTGTGAGCCAGACACTGTTCTGGGTGCCAAGTGATATGCCATTTCACCCTCTCCACAGACTGCCAGGTGGGTCACTCTTTTTTTTATTGAAGTATAGATGATTTATAGGATTATGTTAGTTTTAGGTGTACAGCAGTGATTCAATATTTTTTCAGATTATACTCCCTTACAAGTTATTACAAGATAATGGCTATCGTTCCTTGTGTTATACAGTGTATATTCATTTCTTATCTATTTTATACATAGTAGTTCTAGCTGTTAATCCCATACCCCAAAGTTGTCCCTCTCCCCTTCCCTTTCCCCTTTGGTAACCAGAAGTTTGTTTTCTAAGCCTGTGGGTCTATTTCTGCTTTTCATATATATTCATTTATATATATTTTTAGATTCCACCTGTAAGTGATATCATAGAGTATTTGTTTTCTCTAACTTCTTTCACCGAGCATAATAATCTCTAGCTTATCCACATTGCAGCAAATGGCAGTATGTCTTTTTTTCTTTTCAGCTAAGGATTATTCCATTGTGTGTGTGTATATATATACATATGTATACACACCCACACACATGTATGTACATATGTACACACACACACACCCACTTCTTCTTCATCCAGGCATTTGCTGCTGCATGCTTGTGTTGCTGTTTCCATGTCCTGGCTATGGTAAATAGTGCTGTTGTGAACATTGGGGTGGTGCGTATAACGTCTCAAGCTGGTGTTTTCATTTTTACATATTCAGGACTGCGACTGCTGGATCATATGGTAGTTTGGTTCTTAGTTTTTAAGGCATCTCCATGCCGTTCTCCACAGTGGCTGCACCAACTTACATTCCCACCAACAGTGTGGGAGAGTTCCCTTAGACGACTCTTATTATCTGCATTTCACAGATGAGCAAATAGACTCGGAAAAGTTTGGTAATTGGCCCCAAGTCCCACATCCAGAACACAATGGAACTGGGTTTTGAATTCAGATATCTGATTCCAAAGCCTGTGCTTTTAACTGATGTTTTCTAGTCCCTGCTTTTCATATGTACTGCATCACAGCTCCAAACCCGCAGAAGGCCATTATAAGCCCCACAAAACTAATAGGGAAACCCGGGCTCAGAGTTCAAAGCAGGTGGCCCAAGGCCTCTCTGGTTAGCCCGAGGGTCTGAACCCAGGGACTGTGGTGCAGGTCCTGGGTGTGCTTGTTACCCTGCATCGCCTCTCTGGGACACAAACCTGGGCCCTGGGGAACCAGGAGCTAAGGTGCCCCCAACTCCCCAGCCAGGCCTTCTCCAAGTGCTGGTGGAATGAATGTTGTGTGGCAGGACACTGGCTGATGTGTTTGGGGCTGGTGTCCAAGCATCTGGAGGGCTGTTGGAAGCCAGGTGGGTGGAGAGCAGGGGCCTGAGGAGCGCCAGCAGGGGTGGGCATCCATGGAAGCCCCCCACCAAAGAAGGGGACTGGGAACCGTTGCGCTTTCTCCTGTACTGCACATTCCTGAGCCATCCCCTGTGACTTCCACCACTTCTGTATGAGAAGACAGAGGCTGCTGATTCACAGTGAAAGGAAACGGCCCAGGTCTGAAACTTCCTGTTTATCTGGTATCTGTCACCATATCTGTGTTATGCAAATATCCTCACTCCTGAAAAATGCAGGCATGTACAAACACACACACACACAGACGCATGCGCGCGCGCGCGCGCACACACACACACACACACACACACACACCTGGCCCTGTGCAATTCCATTAACATGACAGCCAAGGTACTGGGGGAAACTGCTGTAGGAATTTATGATCATTAAAATAGCAGGGTTTTCATTTCGTTCAAAGAGCTTAGCAGATGTTCCTACCAGGTTAGCCCTTGCTCTGGCTCCTGGCCCAGCACTGGTCTGGTTTCTACCTGGCAGGGTCCCTAACGAGGGAGCTAGGGGATGCCTTACGAGGGAAGCAGGTGTGGGACAGGGTCTCATCCAACCTTTGGGCTCCTCTCCAGCCCGGGGAACTCCATTTCCTCCCAGCCTGGCTTTTCCCCATGGACTCCCGGGAGCTGCTACAGTGAGCCCAAGCCCACAGTGAGTCGAGATAAAGACAGACCTTCACCGTGACCTTTTTCAGGTCTTTCTTCCAAAACAAGTTCAGGTCTGAGCCTAAGACGGCAACTTGCTGGGACGGTCTGTGCTTCCAGGGAAGCCTGAGACCCAGTCCCTGCTGCTGGCCGCCTCTCCACAACCCCCCTGCCCCTCCCCCCTGGGAAGCTTTTTTACAAAGGTGAATCTGAGTTTCAGTTTCATAGGTGAAAGTGAAAATGACATGTGACTTACAGAAAATTCTGAGATTCAAAAGAACTGCTCTTTGTCATGAGTTAAATAGCACTCTTCAAACGGCTGAATGCTTTTCTCATATTCCCAGCTGCCTAAATGAGGGGAAATAGATATAAATCGCTGCCAGAGAAAATCTGGTTAGCTGTCAGTTAAAAAGAAATTTATTTTCACTCTTTGCTCTCTTCCTGCCCCCACCCCAAACCCTCACCTGGGCAGTGGGAGGGTGGCCTCTCCTCTCCCTGTGTTGAAAGGGATGAAGCTGAGGTTCCAGGGAGAGCGTCCATCACTGGCTCAGAGCTGGCTTCTCAGATTCCAGGCCAGTGCTCACCCCATTACCAAGGGGAGTGGCCCCATGGCAGGAGTGTGGGCTGGAACAGGTCAAGCAGAGTGGACATCTTGGTTCTGCTACTTACCAGCTGTGTGAGCTTGCCAAATCTCAGTTTCCTCACCTGTAGGATGGGGTTGTCGTGGGTATGACAGAGAATATGGGCATAAAATATGCCTGGGGCTGGCTGGGACCTGTGGATCAGGGAGGCATCATGATGACCACATGCTCTGGAGATGCTCACCGATTTTCATTAGGTCCTCAATCACGGCAAAAGGTCAGATAGGACCAGAAAGATCTCCAAAGAGTGTCTCTAAAAATCTGTCTTTCAGACATAAGTTTGCCTCAAAACCTGCTCCTGCTTTAGGAATGCTTTTAGGGAGGAAAAGGGTAGGATGAACGGTGAAAATTTTTGTGAGAAAGATTCTCTTCACCCCTTGAGAGGGGTCAGTGTCCATTTCTACACTTATGTCTTTGCCAGCCCAGGCTCTGAAGAAATGAGACATCAGCCTGTAGTTCTTCAAACCCACAGAGAGGAGACAAGTCCGGAGAGAAACGGGAACAAATGCTCTAGTGTGTAACCCACGTGAGCCAACTACAGACCAGATTCAGCCCACCTGGCCACCGAGCACTTCCTGGGCCCCTGCCGGATGCCTGGCGTGGTGTCGCGTATGGGGAGCGGGGAGACTTGTCACATGGGAATAACAGCCATGTCTCTATTGCACGTCAGATACTGGCCTGGGTTCTTTGCAAACGAGTTTCATTTAATGTTCCCGGGAGCCTCTCGGGTAGGCATGAGTATCCTCATTCATCAGTGAGGCATAGAGACGTTAAGCTCCTAGGCGGGGTCACACAGTAGCAGGCTGGCCTTGAATGCGTGGCCAGTCAGCTGCAGTCTGTGCCTGCCATCCCCCTCTGTAGGAATGTCACACACACCCTCGGGCCTGGAGGAATTAAAAAGCAGGAGGTGAAAACAAGCTCCGGGAGTTGGGGATGGACAGGGAGGCCTGGCGTGCTGCAGTCCATGGGGTCGCAAAGAGTCGGACACGACTGAGCGACTGAACTGGACTGAAACACACGGCCCCAAACCCTCAAGTAAGGATATAGGGGCCCAAGAGCCCCGAGGAGAACATGATCAAAGGAGAAGAAGGAGGCAGGGCTGACTTCATGGGGGAGGCAGGGTGGGGAGGGGATGGGGGCGCCTCTGGGGGACGGAAGGTGGGGCCAGGGAGGGAAGCGAGAAGAATGGGGGAACCTGCAGACCCTGAGACTGGACTCCGTTGGCCTGGGGGCTCGTCAGAGGTCTCTTTCAATTCCCCTGGAGCTAGGGACAGAGCCCTGGGAGGAGGCTCGGCCCTTGGAGAGTGTGTCACCTGTGGGTCCCGGGCTCCGGCGAGTTCTCCCCACCCCTCTGACTCCAGCGCCGGCTCGGGTGTTGGGCTGGGCATCTGCTCTGCTGGCTGGGTGCTTGCCTCACTGCTGGCTGAGGTTGGCGTCTCCCCTCGGGACATTGGCACGGTAAAGCAGGTCTTGAGTCAGTGGAGGCGGGCAGGTGGGGTTGAAGCAGGCACCCCGAGAAAAGAGGGATTGGAGTGAGGCCCTGGGACCTTAGAGGGGTGAGGACCTGAGAGGTGGGGGGCAGGCATGGCCCCCTTCTGCATGGAACCAATTATGGTTGCCTCAGTAGGTGCCAAAGCCACAACCCAAAACTTGGGTGTTATGTTTTATTTGGCAGACACACTGAGGACTTAAGTCCGGAAGACAGCCTCTTGGACAGAGAGTTCCCAGGGGGTAAGGGAGGAGCCAGGATATAGGAATTATATATAAAATTAATATTTTATATTATTTATATATATATATTTATATATTATATATATAATATATATATTTATAATATATTTATATTAATTATATATAATTAAAATTATATATAAAAAAAATCAGGCAGTCAGAACATCAAAAGATGACTGTTAATTAAAGAAAACCAGACATTTCAAGTTAATGAACTTAGCGCTTTTCCAAGTATGGGAAGATGCAAGAGTCTGGGCTCACTGAAATCATTGCTTTGCTCGGCACCTTGGCTCTCTGGAGCCCTCAGCCTTACTCTTCATCCTGATCCCCTCTGAGTGCACAGTCAGGGGCAGCTGCTGGTTTGATGGGCTCCAGGCAGCATTCCTTGTTTAGTGATAGGGAAAGGCAACCTTTTTCATGCACACTTGCACGGCCGTAGCCCTCCTGGATGGGCACGGTCTTAGCGGCTATGCTGAGACTCTTGGCTGTGCTCTGACGGAGGCTGCAGATGTTGACAGCTGGGGCAGAGCAGGAGAGGGAAAACACACTCCAAGGGAGACTCGTGACCGGCCCCCACCTGTTCCTCCTCCCTTCTGCCTGTCTTGAGGAGTCGAGGCCAGAATTCTAGGGGCCAGGTTCCACTCCTCTCCCATTCAGCATGATCCAGTATCTGGTCCCCTCCACCTCTAACCTGTCCCTCGACCTGCCCAGTTTTGTCCCCCACATTCCACCATCTTATCCAAGCACGATTTTCTCTGGCTCGGCCACTGCCACGGCCACCCACCTTGTGCCCCATCCCCACCCCCCGCCCCGATTTCCACCTTGGCCTTTTCCACGTGTAAGTGATAAAACACAAATCAAATCTCCTTCACCCTTGCTTCATCTGCTTCCCGAGGGGGAAAAGACAAATTCGCCATCGCGGTCCCAGGGGTCCTCCCTGATGGCCCCTTCCTGTGCTCATCGCTCACTCACTCATTCATTTATCCAATACGCCTTCACTGAAGCACTATGACATATTCTTTTTAGACCCTGGGGGCAGTGATAAAACAGGGAAAAAACCCTGATCTCTTGGAAGGAAGTTTTTGGTGGAGGGAGGGGAGACAGTCAGTAAACCAATATACAAGATGGTAGATGGTAAAACCAGGGAGAATAGAGAACAAGGACAGGAGCTAGGGAGTTGGGGGTTGGGAGGGGGCCACAGGGGAAGGCGGCCTCGAGAAGGTGACCTTGAAGGAAGACCTGAAGGAAGTGAGAAGTGGGTCATGAGGATGGGCAGGGGGAAACTCCTTCCTGCTGAAAAAACAGCAGTTGTATCCTGAAGTGGGAACACACCAGGATGCTTGGCATATTTTTAAGGAACACCCTATCTACTGTTGGTCACTATCAGATATTTTTTATCATAGTGCTTCCACAATTTATGATTGTATATATTTTTTTAGACGATATTCAATAAGATGTCGCAGAAGGCAATGGCACCCCACTCCAGTACTCTGGCCTGGAAAATCCCATGGACGGAGGAGCCTGGAAGGCTGCAGTCCATGGGGTCGCTGAGGGTCAGACACGACTGAGCGACTTCACTTCCACTCTTCACTTTCATGCATTGGAGAAGGAAATGGCAACCCACTCCAGTGTTCTTGCCTGGAGAATCCCAGGGACGGGGGAGCCTGGTGGGCTGCCGTCTGTGGGATCACACAGAGTTGGACACGACTGAAGTGACTTAGCAGCAGCAGCAATAAGATGTCTTAGAGTCTTCCCTCAATTAGCTGTCAGCGGTCTACAATCAGTGATGCATCTCTCTGACACCTGAATCATTCCTATGACATCGTTAGCACAGGGCTTGGTGTCTCGAAGGTATTCAGTAAACTTGTAAACTTGTGTTAAATGAGGCAGTAAACGTGGCAGCTGGCACTGTGAAGAGGACATGTGAGGAGTCCCTTTGGGGGCTTCCAGAAAATGCCTGGGACACTCTGAAGGGGTGGAGGTCTATGTGAGCGGGTGGTGCTGTGTGTGGCGGGGGTGGGGCGCATCGCTGTGGGGTGGGCATTACTATGACACCACTGGTGATCGGCTTTTTTTTTTTAATTGGAGGATAATTGCTTTACAGTGTTGTGTTGGTTCTGCCGGACCAGACTGACTCTTCTCTGAGCTGTCCTTTCTTGTTCCAACAGCTCTCCCACAGTGGCAGGGGACAGTTTCAACTCATTTAGACCCCTCACTCTTCCAGCCACTGGTATGGAAAACTTGAGAAGAAAATTCTACTTTACGAGAATTTCTTGCAGACCCTGGAGACAGGCTTATTCTTTTTTGTGAAGGTCCCACCCAACTAGCAGTAGGAATGTTAAATATTGACAAGCAGGAGAAGATAAAAATCACCTTCCAAGGCCTGGAATTTCCCCATTCCTGAGCCCAGGCCTCCTTGTCTGAGAGATAGACTGCAGTGCCAACTCTATACCCAGTCTCCCCTACTGTGGTGTTGGAGAAGACGCTTGAGAGTTCCTTGGGCTGCAAGATCAAACCAGTCAATCCTAAAGGAAATCAACTCTGGATATTCATTGGAAGGACTGATGCTCAAGTTGAAGCTCTAATACTTTGGCCACCTGATGTGAAGAGCCAACTCATTGGAAAAGATCCTGGTGCTGGGAAAGATTGAGGGAAGGAGGAGAAGGGGGTTACAGAGGATAAGATGGTTGGACTGCATCATCAACTCAGTGGACACGAGTTTGAGCAAACCCAGGAGATAGTGAAGGACAGGGAAACCTGGCGTGCTACAGTACGTGGGCTCGCCAAGAGCCAGAGATGACTTAGTAACTGAACAACAACCACCTTCGCCAGGCCTTAGTCTAAACAATCTCATATAACACTGCCATCAGGCAAGGCCATTCTGTGCCTGTGAGGCCATAAAGTGAGTCCAATGGACCACTTCATAAGTTTATCTAAACACAGACAAAACCAAGCACAAAATACTGAACATCTCCCTCCCCTGGCTAATGTGAATGACAGCTGCTTCTTTATCAATTGTGACTTTAGCTTTGATCTAGTCTACCCTCCTTACAGATAAGACTTCCAAGGTACCAGACCATAAAGTCGTCCCATTTCCTGACAGAAGTCAGTCCAGAGCAAAGCCCTGCTTTCTTGGGCCCTCCCTAAATTCACCTAACCAAAGTTCAAGTCCTCGGCGTGAGGCATCTCCTTAGCTGCAGTAAGTGATTAGGCCAACTTGTTCAACTACAGGCATTCAAGTAAATCACATGGGGGTTAGTTACAAGACAGACTGGGATTCTGCGGGATAGAACACTCGCTCTAACTCATACCCAGCAGTGGAGCATCAGGCCACGTGTTGAGCAGCGAGGCAGTCAAGAATAGTTGGTTCCAATGTTAGAAGCACTTGATTTGGACCACTGGGCCCCTCTATGAACCCTGGACTGCTTTCTAGAGAAAACATACCTGTATTTCAGCAAGTCACTGCTGTTACCAGCAGTTAATACAGTACACTGTCCTTAGACAGACTTGTGGTCCCAGCTGACAGGGCCTTGTGGTGACCCAGTGTGTGGAGGCCTAAACTGAGCTCGGGGAATGGTTGACCAAAATATGTTGTCTTGGAGGCAACATTTTGAGCTCGCCCCTCCTCGCCCTCCCTGTCTCACCACCCTCACCTAAGAGCACCTCCACGCCTTTGCTGTTACTTCAGCCACGGTGCCGTTTCCGCTCCCTCCCCTCCTCCCGGTCAACGGCTAAGTCTTCCTCAGCTCATCATCTTGACCCACTGAGGCTGCCCGGGGTCTTCTTTGTGCTCCTAGGGAACCCGGCCTCCCTCGACCCTCGCTCTTTCTCACGATACCCAACATTTCTTTATTTTGTGCTCCTCTCTCTGTCCATTGGTCGTCAACGCCTACAGGGCAGGAACCATGTTCTGTTCATCGTCACCTCCCCGGAGCAGTCTGCAACACTCAGTAAATACGAAGTTGAACTGAAGGCTCCAGCCCCCACGGTTTGCCCCTTAACCTCTGTCCAACTGGACAAAGGTTAGAAAGGAATAGTGAAAGAAACCTTCACTTCACAATGTTTTTCCTTTTCAGCCTGTGTGAAATTGGGGGACTCCAGGGGATTTAGGTGTGAAATCCGGGGACCCTATGGGGTTTAGATGTGACGTGCTAGGTCACACTTCCTCCTGGAAACTTGGCCCCCAAGAAAAACGTGGGCTTCTGAAAAACCACAGGTATATGAATTAGTGTTTAGTAAATGACTCTTAAACTGAAAGCTGGGATTCGTCTATGTTGAATATGTTTATAAATCAGCTGAATAGCAAATGCGTCTCAGCCCCAGGGTGAGTTCCACGCGCTGAGACCTGAGCACTGGCATCACCTGGCAGCTGCTTGGAAACACGAATTCTTGGAACCGCTCCCCGCCCCCCCATGGATCCTACCAAATCAGAATCTCTAGGGGCGCAATCCAGGCATCCGTATAAATCTCCAGGTGATCAAACTCAGCTCCCAGACACAACAAAAAAACAGTTAGCTATAGTAATAGCTCCCGTCTAAGCAAGTGGGCTTAGCTGTACATTCCTTACTTTCCAATCTTACAACAGCTGAAGGGAAGCTGTTGAAAACAGACTTTTAAAAGCCACAGAAAGAGAAATGCTAATGACAATACCTGTATAGTGATGGTGACGATGACAAGAGCGGTGCACGCTCTGCGCGCTGGGGTCTGTAACTATATGACTGTGTCTGGGGAAACCTTTGTAAGGCAATAAGCTAAAATGCTCACAGTAGCTGGTTTAGGAGTAATTCTCCCCCTCTTCTCTAAGTTAAAAAAATTAATTTTTGTATTATTTATATAATAGAAAGATGCAAGCAAGTGTGCTAAGTGGCCTGAGTCCTGTCTGACTCTTCGCAACCACATGGACTGTAGCCTGACAATCCTCTGTCCATGGGATTCTCCAGACAAGAATACTGGAGTAGGTTGCCATGCCCTCCTCCAGGGGATCTTCCCAACCCAGGGAGCGAATCCGGGTCTCCTGCATTGCAGGTGGATTCTTTACCATATGGGCCACCAGGGAAGCCAATAATAGAATGATGTATTTATTCAACTGGAAATTCTGTTCTGACTTCAGACTATCAGGGACAGAAGGGGCTGGAGGTTGGGATGATTTGCTAGCCTCCACAGCACCAGAGCGGCAGCCTTTCTCAGGGTTGAAGGCGGGAGGGGGGATGGGCAGGCACATGAAGTGGAAATGCCATCAGGGTATTTTGGGGGAACAATTTTAGTACAAGAGACAAAAACCAAACTCAAACTGGACTGTGCCGAAATAAGTAAGAGAGAGAGAGAAGAAGAATGAGGAGGAGGAGGAGGTAGGCTGGAAGGGAGGGAAGGAAAGAGAAAGACAGAGGGAGGGAAGGAAAGAAGGAGAGAGAGGGAAAGGTGGAGAGGAATTTGCCTGATTCTGTAAGTTAAAATACCAGCTGGGGCCGGGATGCTCTCAGGATTCTGCCCACCTCTTAGCCCCCCTTTCCTCAGCATCAGCTCCACTCCCAGACTAGCAGTGTCTGCCGAAGTTGTCTCTGATTGGCCCAGCCTGGGTTCTTTTTTTCTTTTTTAAAAATGTATTTATTTATTTATTTTTGGCTGCACTGGGTCTTCAGAGCTGTGCTCGGACTTTTCTCTAGTTGCAATGAGCGGGGGCTACTCCTTGTGGTTCCAGGGCTTCTCATCACAGTGGCTTCTCTTGTTGAAGAGCACGGATTCTAGAGTGTGGGGGCTTCAGGAGTGATGGCGCAGAGGCTCAGTTTTCCCCAGGCATGTGGGATCTTCCCAGAGCAGGGATCTAACCCACGTCCCCTGCATTGGCAGGCGGATGCTTGACCACTGGACCACCAGTGAAGTCCCCAGCCTGGGTTCTGTGTGCAGTCCTAGGGCCTGGGCCAGGTGCCCCTACAGAAGCACATCAACAGAGAGGGTCGAAGAGTGCTCCCCTAAGGAAAGCCGAAAGGCTGCTGTCAGAAGGACGAGATGCAGGGCAGGAAAAATCTTGGATAACTGCTTCAGTCCATCAATATTGGTGCTCGGAGACTTGCTCCTAGGTAGGTCCCGGGCATTTTTCAGACTTGGGCTGAGAGTTTGGATAAGACCTGGGGTGGCTGCAGTCATCCAGAGAGCAAAGCTGTCCTCAGAGGCATGGGGGCGGTGGGGTGGGTTCTTACTCACCGAGGTTAACCCTGCGTGCACTGTTCTCCAGAGGAAGTGGGAATTTCCACATGGTAAGTTCCCTTCCCTGTACAATGAATTGCTATCTTGGTGAGAAACCCGTGGGCCGCTGGTTGAGAAGAGAGGTCTTCTCTGAACGAGAGGGAATTTACCACCTTCCTCTCGATGGTGACAGGGCTGGGTGTGGATTGATTCATCTGCAGATGTATACATCTCTGTAGACATCATACTGCTGGCCTCTGCAAAATACATGCCTGGAGATCATTTCTGCCAGCCAGGATATGTCACCTTTGTCATAACCACTCTCTCCCCCCACCCCTGCACCCTGTGGGCCTGGAGTTCCCCAGCTGGAACCAGATGAGAGATCTCTGAGCCCAGGGATTGCAGAGGTGGGGCTGGGGGAGGGAGAGGGTGATAAGTTGTCTGGCAGCGGCCAAGGGCCTGGCCTGGGCCTCTCTCTCCTGGGCTGTCTCTTCCATCGCTGAGTTTCTAACCTGAGCCTCCAAGGTCATGCCTATCTCATCTCGTGCCCAGGGTGCTCAGATTCCTCTTTCCCTTAAGCCCCCAGCCAGAGCTTAGAGCCCTGGTCATTGTTCCCGGAGCCCCGTCCTCCGAGTGAGGGGATGGATGGAAGCCACACAGGTGCCACTGTTCTGGATTCTGAGTGGGAATCATGGGGCTCTATGTGCTGCTTCCTTCTCTGAGATTTCTCTCCCACAGTTATCAGGCCCCACAGTCACCGCCAGAAGACTTCAGCGCCCCATGACAGATGTTTGGCTCTTTTCTGCTCAAACATGGGCTCTTCCCCAGACCCAGAACTGCACGTCCACACTGAGCACCTGCGTGCTGAGCAGCTGAGCAGCTGAGCAGGAAGGAGAAAGGCCAATCCTCCCCCTGGCACCAAGGGGTTCTGTGGGTTGACCAGACCTGACACCTGGTTCCGTGGAGTTCTTAGCCAGCATGGGGTCACCAGGGAAAATTGCCCTGATCTTGTCAACAGGTCATTTGACCTCCAACAGAGCCTCAGGACGTTTATGGGTAAGTGAAATTTTTATGAGACAAGGTGGAGACTCAGAGTGAAAAAGATTTTCAACACTTACAGAAGAAGCCAGACATTCTCCCAATATTTCGCTCTCTACAGGTTCATTTCTATCAACAAACAGATGAGATTGTTCTTTTCTTCATCTTTTATAGAGAAAGCTTTCTCTATAAAAGCTATACATTTATAGCTGTAACTTTATAAAAGAGTAACTTTATAGGAAAGAAACCTGTTGGACACCATTTTCACCGAGTGATGGCGGTCACAGCACGTGATAAGCCAACATGATAAGTCACATTGCTATCATGCACACAAACGATCTAATCAAAAGGGCACTTCGTCACTGGAATGTTCTTCCTTAAAACCCGTAACCCCAAGTGAATCGTAAGAAAACCTTGCTGTGCTGTGCTTAGCCTCTCAGTCGTGTCTAACTCCTTGCGATCCCATGGACTGTAACCTGCCAGGCTCTTCTGTCCATGGGATTTCTCAGGCAAGAATACAGGAGTGGGTTGCCATTTCCTCCTCCAGGGAATCTTCCTGACCCAGGGATCGAACCCGTGTCTCCTGCATTGGTGGGCAGATTCTTTATCACTGAACCACCTGGGAAACCCTGTTGATGCCATACCAAAGTTAATTTCTTAGTTTTGACAAGTATACCATGGCTTTGTAAGATGATAACATTAGGGAAAGCTAGGCCAACAGTATACCAGAGCACTCTGTAAACAAACAAACAAACCTTCCCGGCAGTATCAAGTGTTTGGTAACTGTGTGGAGCAACTGGAACTTACACATTGCTGATTAGAATGTAAAATTAAATAGTCATTTTGGAAGACATTTTGGTAATTTTTTAATAAAATTAAACATACATTATATGACCCAGCAATTCTATTCCTGGATTTCTATCCAATAAAAGTGAAATTCATGTCCAAACCAAGACTTACATGCAAATATTCATCATATCTTTAATCACAATAGCCAAAAACTGGAAACAATACAAATGTCCAACAGCAAGTGAATGGAAAGTCAAGTGTGATATATCCATACAATGGAATGCCACTTAACGCTATAAAAGATGTTATGTCTCAAAAACATGCTGAACAGAAGAAGCCAGACTCAGGAGTACACCCTGGATGATTTAACTTGTATGAAATTCTAGAAAGGGCAAAACTAATCTCAGTAACAGAAAGCCGATCAGTGGTGGCTTCCCTGGTGGCTCAGTGGTAAAGATCCGCCTGCCAGTGCAGGAGACAGGGGTTCGATTTCTGATCTGGGAAGATCTCACACGCCGTGGAACAACTAAGCCCGTCCACCACCACTATTGAGCCTGTGCTCTAGAGCCCGGGAGATACAAACTACTGAGCCTGTACGCGGCAGCTACTGAAGCCTGTGCGCCCCAGAGCCCGTGCTCTGCAACGAGAGAAGCCACCACAGTGAGAAGCCTGCACCACCACTGGAGAGTAACCTCCGCTTATTGAAACTAGGGGAAAGTCCACGCGGCAAGAAAGACCCAGCACAGCCAAAAATAAGCAAATAAAGTTACTAAAAAGAAAAAGGAGGCAGATCAGTGGTGCTGGGGATTGGGGCAGTGATGGTGAGAGGGATTATAAAGGGGCACGAGGGAATTTTGAGGGGGTGATGGAAGTGTTAGACATCTTTGTTGCAGTGGTCACATGGATACATATATCTGTCAAAACTCATTGAACCGTATACTTCAAATGTAAATACTTAAGTGTAAATTATGCCTCAATAAACTTTTTTTTTTGGCTGTGCTACACATCTTATAGGATCTTAGTTCCCTGAGCAGGGACTGAACCCTGCCCCTGGTATTGAAGGCCCTAAGTCCTAACCACTGGACCGTCAGCAAGTTCCCTAAAGTTGAGTTTTAAAAGAAGCTTTCTCTTGACCACATTTACCCTTCCAGCTACCCTTCTGCAAGACTTCTGAAGGAGGTGTTTGTACTCAGTGTCTCCAATTCTGTCCCGCGTAATCTCTCTTAAGTCTACACCAGTCATGCTTTTGCTCCCTGGCAACTGCTCTCTATGAATGCAGTGACCTCCATGTTGCTAAATCCAGTGGTCAAATCTCATTTCTCAGTCACATCTTACTTGACTATCAGGAGCATTCTACACAGTTCACACCTTTTTCCTTGAAGCACTTTTTCCCTCTGGATTCCAGGATGTGCCAGTCTCTTAGTTTTCCTCCTACCTCACTCCTCCTCAATCTCCTTTGCTGATTCTCCATATCTTCTCAACCTTTTAACGTGGAGGTGTCTTGGGATAGTCTTCTCTGTACTCACTCTTCAGATGGTCTCCTTGAGTCTCAAGGCTTTAAACTCCACCCATATGCTGAGAAATCCAAATCTGTGTCGGCAGTCCTGATCTTTCTCCAAATTCTAGACTCATCATTCTAACTGCCTACTTGATATTTCTATTCAGATGTTGAAAAGACATGTCAAATTCAACATCTTCAAAACTAAACTCCGGGTCTTCTCACATAAAACTGCCCATGTACAGCCTTTCCTACCTCTGTGGATGGCCTTGACATCTAATCTTTTGCTTGAATAAAAAACCCAGGAATCACCCTTGACTCTTCCTTCTCCCGTTGACTCTACATTGAAAACATAATCTGTCTATTCTTCATCGTTTGTTGCTATTACCCTGGTCCAAGTACCATCACCTTTCATCTGGACTGCTGAAGTAGACTCCTAACCCTCCTGCTTCCACTCTTGGCTTCCTCTACTCTCTTCTCAATGCAGCAACCAGAGGGACCCTGTTGAAATTTAAGTCAGAGCAATGTTATTCAAGGCTTCCCTGACAGCTCAGTTGGTAAAGAATCTGCCTGCAATGCAGGAGACCCTGGTTTGATTCCTGGGTTGGGAAGACCCACTGGAGAAGGGAAAGGCTACCCACTCCAGTATTCTTGGGCTTCCCTCATGGGTCAGCTGGTAAAGAATCCACCTGCAGTGCAGGAGACCTGAGTTCAGTCCCTGGGTTGGGAAGATCCCCCGGAGAAGGGAAAGGCTACCCACTCCAGTATTCTGGCCTGGAGAATTCCATGGATTGTATAGTCCATGGGGTTGCAAAGAGTCGGACACGACCGAGTGACTTTCGCTTAACTTAATGTTATTCAAAATTCTATCATGATTGTCTCAGAATAAAAGCCAGTGTCCTTGGAAATGACCTGCAAGGCTTTGCCTGATCTGCCCCCACCGGCTTATCCTGTGATTTCATCTAATACGCTCCCTCTTGCCCATTCCTCTCCAGGCACGTTGTTTGTGTGTTTAGCTATTTCTTGAACACACCCTGCCCACCTCAGGGTCTTTGCTCTAGCTGTGTTGTCTGGATGCTCTAGTGGCCAACGTCCTTGTCTCCTTCAAATCTTTGCATACGGATTTGCTCAAACCTCACCTTCTCAAGGAGACCTGCTTTGACCATGACATTTAATACTGCAACCCGCCCCATTCCCAGCACTTATTTCCTTACTTTGCTCTATTTTTTCCTTTGTTTCCACAGCACTTACGACTTTCTAATACACTCTTCGATCCGTTCAGCTATTTTGTTTCCTTCTTATTGCCTGTCTACTCAAGGGCAGGGATCTGTTTTGTTCACTGCTGTATCCCAAAGTCCTGGAACAGGGCCTGCCACATAGAAGCCGCCCCATAAATGCTTGTTGGGTAAATTAATGACGTTTCTCCAGAGGAAGCAAACCTCCTACCCCAGACTTATCCACCCAGATCTGACCAGGCTGAAGCAAGAGACTGCAAGGAAAAGATGGGTCTGGGGGATCCCAGGCCATGTTAGGACTGAGAAAATTGAGGGAGGCTCCGGACTCCTCCTGTTTTCGGTTGTGCCCTAAGATCTCAGATTGAGTAGCACCTTGTTGGGGCTGCTGCTGAGTTCTCAGAGCCACCGCCCACTTCCTAGGACCGTATCTCCTGGGAACCTTCCCAGGATCAGAGACATTTGTGTATAACAGCACAGTCCAGCACAGGGCTGGAGGAGAAGGGGACGGCAGAGGATGAGATGGTTGGATGGCATCACTGACTCGATGGACATGAGTTTGAGCAGACTCTGGGAGTTGGTGATGGACAGGGAAGCCCGGCGTGCTGCAGTCCATGGGGTTGCAAAGAGACAGACACGACTGAGAGACTGAACTGTACTGAACAATCCAGCACTGTAGCCCAGTGTGGATACTTGAGTACTTGAAATGTGGCCGGTCCAGATTGATGGGTGTTGAAAGGGTAAAATTTCAAAGACTTAGGGCAAAACAGAATGTGTCATGGCTCATTAATGTTTTTTAATATTGATTCCATCTTACTTTTTGAGATATACTGCATTAAATAAAATATACTATAAAAATTAAGTTCACCTGTTTCTTATTACTAATCAAAAGTATGGTTACTAGAAGATTTAAAATTCCTTCAGTGTCTTGCACTGGGTTTCTATGGGAGAGCCTGATCTGTGAGGAAAAACTGCTGACGTCTAGAAGTCAAATCCCATGAGCCTGAAAATCCACATTTCCTAAATGCAAGCTGATGGTCCCTTTATTTCAAGTCATCAAGAGATACAGCAGGATTCCATTAACACAAAGGCCCCTTCAGGATTTGACTACTTGGGTTAATGGGGACTTTTGAAGAAGCTTGGCTTTGTTTTCATTCTTCTATCATCTGGCGATGCTTTGCCTGAGGGGCTGAAAGCCCTCCCAGAGACGTACTTGGCCTCCCCCTTGGTTCCTCAGGTGGTTATTGAATTTCCACAGGTCCAGGAACCAGGCAGAATGGGAGAGCATTGGGAGATAGAGGGCGGGCTCCCTGTCCTGTCCCGGAGCCCCTGCCCTGACCAGGTGGCTTGGCGGGAAACCGCTGTGCCCGGGGCAGTGTCGAGGCCAAGGTGGCCCTGCTTACGCTTGCAGGATGGTGGGCACTGGGGGCTGGCCTGCTTGGGCACCCAGGCCAGCAGGTACTTGTGGCCCAGGTCTTAGGCCAAAAGAAAGGGCTCTGTGTAATCAGCATGAATACAAGGGACCTGGAGCTGCTGGGAACTGAGTCTGAGATGGAAATATGAGGCTGTGAGCGAGGGTCAGGAAAGACCAGCTCCCACAGCCTGGGGACATTGTGGAGGCCAGGCCCCAGAAAGGGGTGCCCCAAAATGGGGTCAGGGTGACAAGGAAGACAGAATGAGGGGCTCAGTGTCCTGGAGACCTGGCGCCAGGTGGACGCAAGGATGGAAGGAGGGGCTGGGTTAGGGAGACTTTCTCATGTCTTCCAAAAATCTGTGAAAGTGAAAGAAAGTGAAGTTGCTCTGTTGTGTCTGACTCTTTGTGACCCCATGGACTGGAGCCTACTAGGCTCCTCCGTCCGTGGAATTTTCCAGGCAAGAATACTAGAGTGAGTTGCCATTTCCTTCTCCAGGGGATCTTCCCGGCCCAGGAACTGAACCCGGGTCTTCTGCATTGCAGGCAGACACTTTACCATCTGAGCTACCTGGGAAGGACCACCCCCCTGCTGGCTGTAATTCTGCCATATTGTTTTTATATAATTGGAGAGAGAGGAGAGAGGAAAGATGGTCAAGGAAAGGCAACGTTTCTTGGACACTTGGCCTTGGATATAAGCAATCTGCCCCCGGCCTTGCCTGGCTGTGGTCATTCCCCCCTGACCCAGGGCTGGGGATCTGGACTGGAAATTATCCTCTTCAGTTTCTCATGAAAAGCAAAATAGGATTTCATCCTCTATTTATTCCCTCTTTCTCACTGTGCCAACGGTAGGGGAAAAAAGAGAAAAGGGTATGAAGAGCAGAAAAGGATTCACAAGAGATTGTAAGGCTGGAAAGTGTGTAAGAAAGGAAAACAAGATAATGAGATGTTATTCATAATTTGCTTTAACAGCAACTCAGAAACGCAGGTCAACCACTTACGAGAGGGAAGTGGGCTGCTTTGTGTGAGATACTCCAGGGATGGACTGGCGGGAGGCGATTTAGGGTGGGAGCAGGGAAACCATGTCCCCAGCCAATCCCCCACTGGGTTACGGGGTCTCCTCAGCGGAGAGGGGGTTGCTGGGGGTCTTGCCCAAAGCCCAGAGGAGCAGGGGCTGCCAGTGGCCATGGCCGGGGTGAAGGGCCCCCCTCTTGGAGTTCTTCTTCCATCCTCAAATCATTGTCCACCGGTGAATGCACTTTCATCAGCTGCAAACTGTATTTATGGCTTCTTGGAATTTTCCAAATGAAGTAACTATTTTCTCCAGACCGTTTTCTTCTCAACTGAAATCGGATCCCCACTGTCCATGGAGACAAACAAAACAGCATGACATCACCCACCAGGGAGTGGTCACTTCAGATGCAGTAGCAGCTTCATATTCAACATCAGATGGATGTGATTTGCCTTGGGGAGGTCTTCGCATCCTGCCCTGGCAGAGGAAGAAATGGTCCCTTGAGCTTGCCTTGAGGAGCTGGAAGGGGGGAGGCAGGTGCACGAGGCAGGCTGCAGGGCGGGCCTGGACAGGCAGGGCCTGGCAGAGAGATCGGCCTGCTTCCTCTCTAACTGCAGAGATGCTGCTCTGGAAGTCATCACGGGATTCGCCCCACCTGCCAGGGACACCAGCTCGTGTCCCTCCTCTTTCAGAGTCTGATGCTCAGGGGACGGCAGCTGGGCGCAGAGAACAGTGACCTGGATTCAGCTTCTGTTTTGCCTTGCAGAGTTTCTGAGCCTATTTCCCCCTCTGAAAAGGTGGGGAGGGTAAAAAAAAAAAAACAAAATCCCCGTTCTGCTCCCCTACAGAGATGCTCTTGGACCAAACGAGAGAGGATGAATCGGGAAAGCAGAAGGCATATTGCCCTGTTCTTGCCCTCAGATCTCTAAAACACTCACATGGTGGTGAGCTGTAGCTGGGGGGATTGGCAGGGGCATGGATCCACGTCCTCTTGAGCTGATAATAAAGGTATTATTTAATGAAAGCTCAAAGAAGAGGGGGAGACTGACCAGTCGCTTGGGCACCCGGTCACTCCGGCACCCGGTCACTCACCGCCTGAGGGCCTGCCCAGTCACCAGAGAACAGAGGTAGTCCTGTCTCTCCGCCCGCAAAAGCTTTTTAAAGTGTAGCCCGGGGCTGCCACAGTTCTACGTAGCAGTTGGCCTAAAGGGGAAGCACTCACATAATTATGCTAATGACTGAAGAGTTATTGCCCACCAGGCCCTGGGCTGAGCTGCTCACAGGCACTGTCTCCTTCAGCCTCCAGTTAGGGTTACTATTCTCAGCTAACAGATGAATGGGGCAGGGAGAGGGGGACGGTAACCTGTCCGAGGCCACTCCAAGCTAACTGTGGGCTAAGGATCCAAACCAGGGCTGTTTGACTTCAAGGCCCAGGTGTTTAACCACCACACCATTCTGTCTCCTAGTCACACACAGAAGCTGTCTGTGGAAAGCGGTGCTTTATTTTGTTTTCATGTGAAGCTGGGAAATGGTCAGGCAGGGAGACCAAGTTAGGTGTGTGTGTTTCCCTTGGGTGCCGAGGGTGGGGGCACCTCCCTTCTCCTTTCATATCCATCGTTGCCCCTCAGAAGCACCATGTTGACCTTCTATAACAACTTAATTTATCCAGAAATCAGGAAATGTTCTGTACATGCTCTAAAAGGCTGACATTAAAAATAAGTTGACAATCCATATTTATCCCACAGCTGAGAATGCATGAGCAGTTGGAAGCCAGTCAATCCTAAAGGAAATCAACCTGAATATTCATTGGAAGGATGGAAGCTGAAGCTGAAGCTCCAATACTTTGACTACCTAATAATATGAAGAGCCGACTCACTGAAAAAACCCTGATGGGAAAGATTGAAGGCAGGAGGAGAAGATGAGATGGTTGGATGGCCTGACTGAATAGACATGAGTTTGAGCAAACTCAGGGAGACAGTGAAGGACAGGGGAGCCTGGTGTGCTGCAGTTCATGAGTCTCAAAGAATCGAACATGACTTAGCGACTGAACAACAACAAAGCCAGTGAACCTGTGTCAGGCCACTGTCTGGGTCATTAGGACTCCATTTAAGACAATAAAGAATTTCAATTAGCAGGAGAAAAAAGGTTCAGCCACATAATTTTAGAACCGGAATAGTTTCTTTCTAAAAAGAATAATCCTCTTGATTTAACAGAAGTTGTATTCCCTGTAGTCAAGAGGTTGACTTCCCTGGCAGTCCAGTGGTTAAGGCTCCACCTTTCGATGCAAGGGACATGGGCTTGATCCCTGGTCAGGGAACTAAGATACTGTGTGCCACGTGGCACAGCTGGAGGGGGAAAAAAAAAAAAAAAGCTGTGTTTTGAGCAGGATCAGATGTTTAGCTTGCAGCAAGAGAATTGTGATTTTGGAGAGTGGGAGGTCCCTTCTACTCATGGCTTTCTTTGAGTGAGGGCCAGAGAACAAGATCATTACTTGCCTTCTGAGTCTCAATCTCTCTTCCAACTATAGCTCAAGATGTGGGCAGGGCAGTCCTTAGCAAAGTCTAAGGTTTATCAGAAGGGAAATAAAAGAGCATTGCTTCCTTGCGTTGGAGGCTGGGGCTGCCACTTACTATAATGGGAATTTCAGAATGGCTGAAGGTTTGATGAAGCATCTAATGTGTTCCCATTTCAGACTAACACATGTATTTTGAAGATCCTAAGAAGTACAGGAAGTATAGTATAGAAGTATAGGGTTTCTAGACTCAGCCGTTAAAACATGTTTGTAATTAGGCAAGATGATGTCTTGACAGCGCCAATGTCATCACAGATACAAAAACCAGGAGAGAAAAGTCTTCTGCTTCCTAAACAGAAACCAAGCTCAATTAGAATGAAAACATAAGCTTCGACATTCTCATTTTCAAGTTATAATCAAGGGTACTTCTAACAGAGGAATCCCTTGTAAAGAATTTAGCAAATGTGGTCACCAACATCTGGATCTTTTCTCACGGAACTCAGTGGAAATCACCCTCTTGAGTCTTACAGGGTGTGCATTTGGAATTTTAAAATGTCACAGTTGGTTATAAAGGTATTTCCTTTCCCAGTGTATACTTGAGATGGGACAGTTCAGAGGTTATGAGCTGAGATATTTCCCTTCTCCCTCTCAGTGGAGAGGTTTCTGGATTCAACCGACAGCTGAAAGGCTCTTTCACCAAGGAGGAGCTACCAGAGCAATGAGAGGATGCATGGAAGGTTCTATAAGGCCACTGATATGAAAAATAATGGATGGGGGTTGCAATTAATAAAGCAGTTGTTAAAGCTGCCTCACCAAGTCAGAAATTGCATAATACTGTATAGATCATTTCCTCATAAAAAGTCAGTCAATAAATCACATAATTTATTCTGCTGAGAGAAAAGAAGAAGTAACTTGTATTGAGTCCCTATAAAGTACTAGGTACTTTCAGATGTGGTAACTCAATAGGAGAAGCAAAATGTTCTAATGGCTACATGCAAAATCACTGGAATTAGATTCTTGCTTTGGTTTACTCTATGACCTTAGGAGACATACTTCACTTTTTATTAAGCCTTGTTTTCTTTATGGAGATAACAACAGTATCAACACTTGTAGGGTCTAGTATACATGCAAACACACAGTACTCAAATAAGACAGTTTTATTATTCCTTTAATTTTAAGTATCTTGGGGAGGGTATTATTTCTGTCTTACAGATAAAGAATGACAGAGACGCAAAAAACCCAAATTATTTGAGCAAGGTCAGTCCATATTAAGCAGTTTTGTCCAAGAAATTCTCCAGGCAAGAACACTGGAGTGGGTTGCCATTCCCTTCTCCAGGGGATCTTCCCCACCCAGGGATCAAACCTGGGTTCTCCAGCATTGCAGGTGGATTCTTTACTGTCTGAGCCACCAAGGGAGCCCTAGGTAGAGCTGGGATCTTGTAACTCCAAGTCTACATGTTTTCCAATATAACCATAGCCTGCACCATCTGATCCAAACTGGAACTTAGACTAACAAATGAAGTTGGTGAAATGCAGAACTGATAATCTGATTAAATGTCTCCCTTCCCCAAATCAGGGGCTCTATTGAAGTAAGGGAGAATCATCTAGAACTAAACTTACAGAGTAAGAATTTAGGGATCCTTATATTTTATTTTCTTCTAAATTTGAGTCAGAGTCTAAAAGAACAGCATGTGCTGATGGAATTGTACTAACTAGGACTATCTACAGTAAGTTACAGCTTTTGGACAGCTTTCTGTGCCAGTGACCTAGAAACTATTTCAAAACCTATTTTTGTTTCTTAGGGGCTGAAATTTCAGTAAAACAGTCCAGCCAACTGTGACCCAGAGTCTTCAAATTTAGAAGTTAATCTCCTAAGAAAGGGAATATTAATTTTTATTGTGACAAAGAATAACCTTCTGATAGCCCAATTATAAGAAGAAATAACTAACTCTGCAATGCCACACTTTTAAATACTTGCAATTTATAGCATGAAGATGCAAGAGAATTAGGCTAGCAATTATCCTTGAACCTCCAAAGAGGAATTTGGCTATGGACACACATACGGAGTAAGCATTCTGCAACACTAATATTGCATACCATATCATTTTCAAGGGATACAACTTTAAAAAGAGAAAAAGAAAACAGTTGAAATTTGCTGAAATATATTTACTCATAAAACAAATATATGTATACATTAATTTGCAATGATTCTGTCAAATAAGAAAATTACTCACTTATGTTTTTTAAATCTCAGGAGTATACTTCCTATTGCACATTTCAGGCTGGAATTATCCTTGGTCAGTCAGTGCTTACTATTAAGTTGATCCTTAGACTAATTGAACATGAAAATATAACTCAGAATTAAAACAAAACAAAGGGCTTCCCTAGTGACTTAGATGGTAAAGAATCTGCCTGCAGTGCAGGAGACCCAAGTTTGATCCCTGGGTTGGGAAGATCTCTTGGAGAAGGATATGGCAACCCACTCCAGTATTCTTGCCTGGAGAATCCCATGGACTGAAGAGCCTGGCGGGCTACAGTCCATGGGGTCACAAAGAGTTGACATGACTGTGTGACCGACACTTTCAGAAAACCAAACCAAACCTTTAGGGAAAAGAAAAGGGGAGAAGAATCTAGGCAATATCCCTAAAAAGAGTGATTCCTAAGCAGATACAGTGACAGCGTAATCCTGGTGTGAGTTCTTCTATCTTCACACATTTTTCATTTTAAAAATGCTTCCAAAGATGGGGGAAAGGACACAAAGGAACACACATTGAAGAGCTCAGTTAACACCTGCAAGACATCTCTGATACACTAGGGAACCAGGTACTGAAGAGCCTTATCGAACACCATCAAGCAGGGCATTTTATAACTCCAGGGCTTGAGTTTACAAATGGTCCTGCAACCACTGATCTCCTAACTTGAATGAAAAGCATGCAGCAGTACTGAAGACATCGTTGTTCCAATAAGAAATCGTGGACTTACCAGTGATAAAGTGGTACTTTGGAAACTTCTGTTTACCTTTCTCACAGCATCTCCACAGTGTAAAACACTTCACAGGCTTCCCAGGTGGTGCAAGTGGTAAAGAACCCGCCTGCCAATGCAGGATACATAAGAGATATGGGTTTGATCCCTCCAGGTTTGACCCCTGAAGGAGGACGCAGCAATCCACTCCAGTATTCTTGCCTAGAGGATCCCATGGGCAGAGGAGCCTGGCAGGCTACACTCCATAGGGTTGCAAAGAGTCAGACACAACTGAAGTGACTTAGCACACACACAAGACACTTTATAGATAAAGTCCATCATTTGATGTGGATCTTTTTTTGGTTTGTTTGTTTTTAGAAGTAAAAAGATTTCTCACTTAAAATGTTTGTCAGGGGAAGATGATAGTTGGACTTCCCTCGTGGTCCAGTGGTTAAGAATCCACAAAGCAAGTATCCTCCAATTAAAAAAAAAAAAAAAAAAGAATCTGCCTGCCAGTGCAGAGGACATGGGTTTGATCCCTGGTCTGGGAAGATTTCACATTCTATGGGGCAGCTAAGCCCGTGTGCCACAAATACTGAGCCTGCACTCTAGAGCCCATGCTCTACCACAAGAGAAGCCACTGCAACGAGAAGTCTGCACTGCAACTAGAGAGTAGCCCCCCCAACACTTCCTGCAACCAGAGAAAGCCCATGCGCAGCCAAAAATAAAAATAACACCTTGGGCTTATGACAGTATCAGCCTACAAAAGCAGGTCAATATTTTGGTTATTATTGTTTTGGTTAATTATTAAAATACACAGAACACAATGTGAAGCTTATCTTTATACATCTAGCATCAAACACTTTTTTTAAATCAACTTTTATTGAAGTATAGTTGATTTATGATGTGTTAGTTTCTGATGTATGGCAAAGTGAATCAGTTATACATATATCCGTCCACTCTTTTTTAGATTCTAAATAGAATGGAATTTAGGTCATAGATCATTACAGAGTACTGAGTAGAGCTCCCTGTGCTGTACAGTCGGTTCTTATTAGCTATCTATGTTATTAATGTATATAGTAGGGTGTATACGTCAATCACAATCTCCCAGTTTATCCCTCCCTTCACCCTCCCCCTTGGTAACCGTAAGTTTGCTTCTACATCTGTGACTCTATTTCTGTTTTATAAATAGCTTCATTCATACCATTTTTAAGATTCCACATATAATCGATACCATATATGTCTTTCTCTGTCCAACTTATTTTACTCAGTATGACAATCTCTGGGTCCATGCACATGTTGCTGCAAATGGCATTATTTCATTCTTTTTATGGCTGAGTACTATTCCACTGTGTGTATGCATCTATATGCGTGTATATATATGGTTGGCACAGTGGTAAAGAATCCGCTTGCCAATGCAGGAAACACAGGAGACATGGGTTCAATCCCTGGGTCAGGAAGACTCCCTGGAGAAAGAAATGGTACCCCACTCCAGTGTTCTTGCTTAGAGAATTCCATGGATAGACGGGCTTGGCGGGCTGCAGTCCATGGGGTCACAAAGAGTTGGACATGACTGAGCATGCACATGCACGCATGCACACACACATATATACACTTTTTCTTTTTTATCCACTCCTCTGTCCATGGACATTTAGGTTGCTTCCACATCCTGGCTATTGTAAATAGTACTGCAATGAACATTGCAGTACATGTGTCTTTTCGAATTATGGTTTTCTCTGGATATATATTCAGGAGTGAGATTGCTGGATCATATGATAGGTCTGTTTCTAGTTCTTTAAAGAAGCTCCATACTGTTCTCCATAGTGGCTGTACCAATTTCCACCCCCACCAACAGTGTAGGAGGGTTCCCTTTCCCCCATACTCTCTCCAGCATTTATTGTTTGTAGATTTTTTGATGATGGCCATTCTGACCAATGTAAGGTGATACCTCATTGTAATTTTTATCTGCATTTATTTGATAATTTTACAGATGTTGAGCATCTTTTCATATGCCTCTTGGCCATTTGTATGTCTTCTTTGGAGAAATGTCTGTTTAGATCTTCTGCTCATTTTTTGATTGGGTTGTTTAACAGTGAGATGCATGAGCTGTTGGTGTATTTTGGAGATTAATCCCTTATCAATCACTTCATTTGCAAATACTTTCTCCCACTCGGTTGGTTGTCTTTCCATTTTATTTATGATTTCCTTCACTGTGCAAAGTTTAATTAGGTCCCATTTGTTTATTTTTGTTTTTATTTTCATTACTCTAGGCTGCTGCTGCTGCTGCTAAGTCGCTTCAGTCGTGTCCAACTCTGTGCGACCCCAGAGATGGCAGTCCACCAGGCTCCCCAGTCCCTGGGATTCTCCAGGAAAGAACACTGGAGTGGGTTGCCATTTCCTTCTCCAATGCATGAAAGTGAAAAGTGAAAGGGAAGTCGCTCAGTTGTGTCTGACTTTTAGCGACCCCAAGGACTGCAGCCTATCAGGCTCCTCCGTCCATGGGATTTTCCAGGCAAGAGTACTGGAGTGGGGTGCCATTGCCTTCTCCAATTACTCTAGGAGGTGGATCAAAAAAGATCTTGCTGTGATTTATTTCAGAGCATTCTGCCTCTCTTTTCCTTTAAGAGTTCTATAGTGTCAGGTCTTACATTTATGTCTTTAATTCATTTTGAGGTTATTTTCATATGTGGTGACAGAGAACGCTCTAATTTGTATTTTTAAATAACATTAGAATGGTCTGTGGGGGGTGTGGGGATGGAGACCTCAAGAGTAAGGGATGGCGTACTTGAGCCAAGAGTGGTAAAGTGGGTTCGCACAGCAGTTCTGCCCTTCACACCTGAGGGACCACAGTCACTGAGTCCTTCCTCGTCTTTTACTCTCCCTAGATGACTTCTAATGGTGCACTGTCTCTAAAATTCTTAGTATTTATTAAAGTTTATTTTTCAGGCTTCATTCAAATGATTCATGAAAATGCTAGAATAGAACTAGGACACTGGACTTCCAGGGTTTAGACTACTACCTGCTTATTCAGCGGAACTCAAATACTTTTTGGAACAGAGACATGTAAAGAAGGTAAACACAATTGCAGCAATGCCAAAAACCGTAACTGCATTCTGAATAGGAGGCAACAAACTATTTTTTCCAATTGCAAAAGGTCAATACATTTAATGTCATTAGTTTCCGGAAAATGACAGGTAATTTTGTGGTACTTCTATCAATCTAAACTAATAACTGCCTAATTAACAACCCATTACCTATTATGATCCAAAAATGACGGAGGGCTTAAATAATACAGAATAGCATAAATTCAAAGTGAACATTTAGAATAGGAAATAAAACTAAAGATGAGGCTATCAAATGAATCAGGAATGTGGTCCTAATAAATCACCATAATGACTAATATTACAATCATTTCTGATGGAACTCCCATCTGGCATTAAACTTGACAGCATCCAATGTGGAAGAGGAATTCTACTTGATCAACTACATAATTCATAGAGAACATAAGATGGAAGCAAAGTTCAGCATAAATGCAGTTTTTTGTGGTTGTAAAAAGCACTCACAGATCTTCATACAGAAGAACTGTGCCAACAGCATCCTCAATAACTTTCTTTAGAATAGATGCAGTGGTTAATACAGTGCTAGTCCTAGAGACAATTCAAACCCCAAGACGACGGCACCATGATTGAGGAGAGGGCGGCATCATGGTGCAATGGTTAGAAGAGACCCCAGTCCTATACTGTCTGACTTCAAACCCCAGCTCTGCCAGTTAATAGCTGTGGGACCTGGGACATTGTTCCAACCTGCCTCAGGTGACTGAGTTGCCCTGTGAGGTGGGGCTACAAGAGCAATCTGCCGAGAAATGAGTTAAGAAGCACTGCATTGTGTTACTATTTGTTAACAAAGACCTCAGTAAAAGCAGCAGTGGTGGAAACTGCCTTCATTCCATTCCATAGTTAGTTCTATCCAACCCGAGAAGCCCAAGGGAGATTTGAGAATACTGCTGTCCAAGAGAAGTTTCTGCAAACACTGCCATCCAAGGACTTCCCGGTGGCTAGTGACTTTCCAAGGTCCAGTGGCTAGGACTCTGCACTCCCAGTGCAGGCTGCCCAGGTCAAGCCCTGGTCAGGGAACTAGAGCCCACAGGCGAAACTGAAGAGCTCGTGTGCCACAGCTAAGACCTGGCACAGAGGAAAAAAAGTGTTGTCCATAAAACAGCCTCTTGTGGCTAATGAGCACTAGAAATGTGGCTAGTTTTGTTTTTAAACATACAGTGCATTTGAGTTTCAGGCTCAGATAACTATGCTAATGAAGGACTGAATTTCTAATTTAATTTAAATGAATTTGAGCAGCCACAATGATGAGTGGCTACGACACTAGACATATACACAGAAAATCTCCATTGTTGCAGAAAGTTTGGACAGTGCCAATCTAAAACAGCTTCCAAGCAACACTGTGAATATGGTTATCAGCTAAGTTTTCTGATGACTGTTAGACAACAAGGAACTCCAGACTGTATTCCCTGACATCTAACTAGAGCATGACTAAATCTCTGTTGCCCAGTGAGCGGAGACCCCTAATGCCTGACGTGGAGCTGTCTGTTCATGATGTAAAGTGAGGAGAATGAACGCATGAAGGACTGGACAGAATGCCAGCTACCAGCACTTTGAGGGAGGCCAAGGAGGTATCCACAGCAAGGCTGAGATCCTCCCTAGAAAACTGTTTTGAATCAACTTCAGAGCCCAGAGGAATGGGCTTGATCCCAAAGTTCTACTTCATCTCGCACAGCTGGGATTGTCTCAGTTTGAACAATTTTAAAGGGTGCTTTAGCCAGTGCTGGCCTCTTTTCTTCTCCCCAGTGTTCCACTAACTTTGAGAAATGCTACTTCCTGGTATACCCTCCAAAATAAACTACTAGGAAAAGGTAAACCGAGATGATAAAAGAAGCTGTAGTAGGCATCCCTGATAAAAGTGAGTAACAATTGCTGAAATTAATAGAATGACTTAGTATAAATCATGTAATATAAAGGAAAAATAAAGGGAAAGTAATTGATAACAAAGTGCGTATTTCAGTACGTGAGTGCCCAGGCACAGGCATACTAGAAGAAGCAGTGAAGTCATCAGCGCCCACTCACAGGGCTATGTGGGGGACTCAACCATCATCACTAGCACTGCTGTCAAGAATAAGGTTTTTAGGAAGAGGTAAAGTTCCTGGTCGAGTTTTGAACAAAATAAAGAGTGCTGTGCTTAGTCACTCAGTCGTGTCTGACTCTTTTTGACCCCATGGACTGCAGCCCACCAGGCTCTTTGGTCCATGGGGATTCTCCAAGCAAAAATACTGGAGTGGGTTGCCATGCCCTCCTCCAGAGGATCTTCCCAACCCAGGGATTGAACCCAGGTCTCCCACACTGCAGACCGATTCTTTACCATCTGAGCCACAAGGGAGTAGAATCTCCCCTCAATTATGTTGCAGGTGTATTCTTAGAGAATTTTGGGCACATGAAAACCGTATGAAAAAATACCTTGAAATGTAGAGTTAGGTTTTAGGCTCGGATAACAAACTTAAAAGAAAAACACCCCTATGACGACCAGCAGAACATTCAAGAATCGTATGGAATGTGGAATGGTTCTTCGTTGTGCTAAACTGTCGCAGGTGCTGCAGGACAGAAGACGTCTACGGGCCCTGCCCACTGACTGGCAGCAGCGCCTCCGATCATTTCTAAAACCACTGGTCCAAGCAAATCACATTAATTCCACCAATCTCATCCTCCCCATGATTGATACATCAATACAGGCCTAGTCAACTGGTGCATGGCACTGGCTGGTCTGAGAATAGGGTACACGTTGTAATGTTGGCCAATGATACCAGGAGGAAGTTTGCTGGGCATTTTGCAGGAAAGCTTCCTAGGAGAACACCTAAGGAAGTGTTACTCACTCCGTCATGTCCAACTCTGCGACCCCATGGACTATAGCCCGCCAGGCTCTTCTGTCCACGGGGATTCTCCAAGTAAGAATACTGCAGTGGGTTGCCATGCTCTCCCCCAGGGGATCTTCCCAACCCAGGGATCGAACCCAGATGTCCCTCATTGCAGGCAGATTCTTTACCATCTGAGCCACCAGGGAAGCCTACACCTAAGGAAAGACAGTTTCTTTTCTTATTCTCTACACGCTTACAAATGGATGTGAGGCCTGAAAATTCTGGACTCATCTCAGAACCACCTGGAAAATGAAACCAACAAATGGGAGGACAAAGTGAAAAGCACGGAGGAACTGAGCTAAATTTGGATTCTGTCACCCTTGGGGTCTACTCTACCTCTGGGCTTCCGGTTACATAAATCAATTAATTTCTTATGGTTTAAGCTGCTTTGAATTTGGATTTGACTTCTTGAAGCTGAAAGCACTTTGATACATTCATAAACAACTTCACAAGTCAAAGACTGAGGCCTGGTTAAAATAACAACAACAATAAAAAGAGAATATTGTTGTGTATTTCTATACCAAGTGGTAAAAAAGAAAGCAACTATGTTTTTTTTTTTAAACCTATGGTGTATGTGAGGCAGGCTGTGCTGGTGCATAAGACTACAGCTCTTATGTCAAGGAGCTGTAGTACAAGACTCTAGTCCTTCCATCCAGCAGCAGACATATGGCGGAAGAATGGACAGCACGTTCACACACATGCAGCCTGTTGGAGGAAACGTGTGAAAAGCACATGCTTAATCTGCAAAGAAAAAATACACTTATGATAAAAAAACAGTCTTTGTGTTCAGAGAGTTCTACAGGGTGCACTGTGAACAAATAGGAGAGAAAAAATAGTCTAAGTCCCTGGTCTCATGAAAACTATCATCAAAAAGACCCCCCCCAAAAAAAAATTCAGTTGACCCTTGAACAAGGGTTGAACTGCATGGGTCCACTTATACGTGGGTTTTGTTTTTTTTTATTAAATGTGTACAGTTCTACAAAATCATCTACTGTTGGCTGAATCTGCAGGTGTAGAACCATGGGTACCAAGGGCTCACTATAAAGTTACTCTCTGATTTTCAACTATGCATTGGTCAACGCCCTGAGTCCCTAAACCTCATACTGTTCAAGAGTCAACATACATGTTTACTAAGTATGGTAAGTGATGAGGAAATCACAGGTAGAGAACTGGGCAGTCAGATACAGTTAACTGTGTTAGGTTTTCTGAACGTGCCAGGATCTGAGCTTCAAAATTATGGGTTAGAAACCCTGGGAGGTTACAGAAACATGGGGCATATAGGAGGAGGAAAAGGTGTGTTTAGAAACAGGATTGAAAATTTTAGTAGCATGTGCTGCTGAAATGGCAGTAGGTACGATTCTAGATGGTTCCACCGCCAGACTCAGGTCAGACAGCAGGGTAAAAGCAAAGAACAAACATATAATTGGAGATAGAGCCTGAAGGTGCAATCGCTATTCCACTATGGCCTGTCTGACCTTAAGTAACTGACCAATTACTCAACCCTCACAGTGTCAGTGTCCTCATCTTACAGGGAACATAAGGATGATCATAAGGATTAAATGATAGTGAAGTCGCTCAGTCGGGTCTGACTCTCTGCGACCCTGTGGACTGTGTCCATGGGATTCTCCAGGCAAGAGTACTGGAGTGGGTTGCCATTTCCTTCTCCAGGGGATCTTCCCAACCCAGGGATCAAACCCAGGTCTCCAGCATTGTAGGCAGACGCTTTATCATCTGAGCCACCAGGGAAGTCTCAGGATTAAATGAGATGAGGCTTTAAAGTGACCTGTACAATTGGGAGGTGCTTAATCATGGTAGTTATTATCACTTTTGGGCTTCCCAGGTGGCGCTAGTGGTAAAGAACCCACCTGTCAATGCAGGAGACCTAAGAGATGTGGGTTTGCTCCCTGGGTCAGGAAGATCCCTTGGAGAAGGGTGTGGTAACCCACTCCAGTATTCTTGCCTGGAGAATCCCACTGACAGAGGAGCCTGGTGGGCTATAGTTCATGGGGTCGCAGAGTTGAACACGACTGAAGTGACTTAGCAACACTAGCATTATCACTCTTAAAACCCTAAGCAATTCACCCAAATTAGTGTCAGAACATTTATAAGGCAAACAGAAAGGAAACTTGATACACATATTACATGGGGTTTCAAAAAAAGCTCTTTGCTTTTTTGAACAGCCAACTGGAACCTATTTTTTAAAAATCCTAAATTAAAAGAAAACAATGATAAATAAGAAAATAGATTGTGATTAAGAGATTATAAATATATTTATTGGTAATATTATTGAATACTGAATGCAGAGAACAGAATACAAAGAAATCAACACTTAAAAGGAAACATTAATCTTTAAAAATGCAATATATTTACATATATGTTAACCAATTTTGCACATCTGTTTAGAGTTACAAACAAATACAAAGCTAATTCCAAAGCTTTTAATTTGAAGTGTTCTCCATTCTAACGTCCACTGCTTTTTGCTGTATTTACACCAAGTATGATTAATTTTGTTTGCAGCTAATCTAAAAGCAAGAGGCTATGAGCTGACCCTGAGGCAGTTAGGTACATCAGGAATTTCAGAACAGCTCTTTAAGACAGGATAAAGTCACATGAAAGAAGATGCCTCAATCCTAGATATATAAATTCAGAAGAGAAAATAGAAGCAAAAGGAATCACAGAAATACCAATTCTGTTCTAAATTATAATTTCTAATTCTAGCAACAATTCAATTAGCAGCAGCTTAGAGGACTATGTTCTAAAAAATAAAACCATTAGTTCTTTCACCACAATTTTCTGACTATACCTAATGAATAATTATCAAGTCTTCATATCTTTTTTTTTAATAACCCAATAATATGATATAAACATAGCGGAATCATTAACAAGAGGCCTTCAAACACACTGCAGAAAGCTTCAATATAGTTTTGGGGCCAGATTTCAATTTACATAATATTACCATTCATAAAGACACCTGGTACAATACTGTTCAGCACTGTTAACTCAGAAATGCTCCATCCATTCTTTCCATCAGGGAACAACTGACATGGATGGGATTGTTACGACAATTCTAACAGGGTCTCTAAAGAGGATTGCACATAAAATGAAAAAATTATGAACTATGATATAATCATGACAACACAGCTAGCTTATAGAACTGAATTTTTCACCATAATAATGGTACTACAGAATTACAGTGACATTAAACATCAGAAATATTTATTCCTGCTAACTACTGAGTAGAAAAAGTCTTCCAACTGTATTTTTGATGAATAGGATATCTTTGAAACAAACACTAGGGGGAAATTAAAAGTTTCTCAATTGAAAATTCTCAAGGTCATTTTTCACAGATATTAACAACAAGCAAAGCAACTTACAAAAAAAATCAAGCTTATCTTAAAAACAAATAAATATAAGATCAAATCAATCATTTTTGAGGAAAATATAGCTCCTTTTCAAAAGTTCTGTTTGGTTTGTGACTAGACTTGAAAATATTAAAATAAACCAAAGAGATCCCTTGAAAATATTAAAATAAACCAACAGATCCCAACAATGCTGATTTGCGCTACAAGATCTGAAAAAAGGGCTTCAGGTTTTAAGCTGAAGGTTTCATTTCCCCATACCCTACTATTCCCCAGAGAAAGTAAATAGTGAAAAGCAGCTCTTGTAAAAATACACAAAAACAAAACAAAACTACCAACCACAACTAATCATATAAAACAAACTTTAAACATTTCACTCTAGTTGGTCTTATGTTAGGGTAAGGTTTCTGTAGCAAGGATTTCCTAGTCTCATCCTCTCTCTCTCATTCGTTAGTCAATGCCACATTGTTATCAAACAAGGCTATGCTGAGCCTTTCCCAAGAAGTCAGGCTGAGCTGGAGGTAGCTTTAGGACAGCATCCTTGACTACAGTATGTAGTTAGTTCAAACAGACAGGTTGTTCTAAAAGGATTACAATGTGTAAAAATGCAAAAAGAAACAAAAGTACAGCCCTCACTGCTCTGCACTAAGAGATTTTGAGAAACAGAACGAACACTGGAAGCCAGGACACTGGCATCTGTCTCCTCTCCCAGGAGCTCCTCTAATGCACCAGTTCAGGCTGGTTTTCCACGAAGGGCAGCACCCCACTTACATAGTAGGCGATGCCAAGAGACAGCAGAGCGATGACAAAGATCAAGAGCAGCACCCTCCAGAAGCCCAGATCCTCTACAAACTCCTGCCACGTGGTGCGGAAGCTGGACAGGACCCCCTCCCCCTGCTGCAGGTTGGGATTGAGGAGGGAATGGCTTTCCATGGCGCTGTGAGAGAAGCAAAGGGAAAGAAAGGGCATGAAACAACACATCACCCATTTCAAAAACAAAAAACCAAAGAAACTGCATTGTTTAAGAAGACTAATCTTAAAATATACATTGACGAGAAAAAAACTGACATATATATTCTAACCCATTTATGTACCGATTTAAATACCCATTTATGTACCGATTTAAATATCTGCAAGTATTTGGACAATTTACCTTGAACCATAAATTGCTAAACAATAATGATTATGTTCCTTGGTTAAGTATCTAGAAGAGTCAAAGGTAGAAGCTCCAATACTTAGACTATCTGATACTAAGAGCCGATTCATCGGGAAACACCTTTATGCTAGCAAGATTGAGGGCTGCAGGAAAAGGGGGCAACAGAGGATGAGATGGTTACATGGCATCATCAACTCAATGGACATGAGTTTGAGCAAACTCCAGGAGATGGTGAAGGACAGGGAAGCTGGCATGCTACAGTCCATGGGGTCGCAAAGAGTTGGACACAACTGAACAACAACAAAAACATCCCAACCGTGAAGCAGAAGTCTTGAAAGTGAAAGTGAAGTAGCTCAGTTGTGTCCGACTCTTTGTGACCCCGTGGACGTAGCCTGCCAGGCTCGTCCCTCCATGGGATTCTCAAGGCAAGAATACTGGAGTGGGTTGCCATTTCCTTCTCCAGGGGATCTTCCCAACCCAGGGATCAAATCCGGGTCTCCTGCATTGCAGGCAGATGCTTTAACCTCTAAGCCACCAGGGAAGAAGTCTTGAACAGTGTGTGAATCTTAAAGGCGGATTTTTATCAATTTAGTTCAATAATCTGACCAATGAAGGAATTCCTTCTTTAAACTGAAATACTCTAATAATGGATGCTTACTCTGTTGTACACTTGGACAGGGCTAGCCATTAGTGATTCCTCTTAATAGCTTCTTCCCACTGGTTTTAGCTCTATCTTGTACAATAAAACAAAATAAGTTTACTTCTCTTCTGTATAAAGGCTGAGTCTAGTTGAAAATAAGGTAGTACAAGTACCATAAAAACTATATAAGTGAGAACATGACTGCTACACACAGTATATCTGACACTGGTATTCGAGAGGCTGCACTGTGATGAGTTTGAAGCTCCAAGAGATTAGCACCCACAATTATGTCACAACATGCAGGACCAATAACAGGGTATCATTTAGATTAAAGCCACAATGACCATAATCATAGGTATCAACTAGTGATTGCTGTTATTCTTCTTTCTAAACTTCTTTTCATATTCTTCTGACCATCTTGGGACAGAACAATGGAAACAGCACAAAACAAGGTCTTAGAGTCTGGTTCATCATGCACAGCTGACAGGTTTTTTTGGTAAGTTACAATTTTACTTTATTCACCGACACTGTTAACCACAGACCTTTCAGCTTTTCCTGGCATTAGTGTCTTTTCCAATCCTAGGAAAATGACTTTGTAAAGGGCCAGTCTGTTTGCCATCCAAACTTTTTTTATATGATAAAAAATGTTTATCTTCTGAATAGGAGAAGACATTTTCAATGGGAATTTTTAACAATACAAAAATTTGAAGAAAACTCTAGCAAGTTCAAAGATAAGATTAGAACTCTGAGAAGTTCAGGAGAGGTTAATTTTTTTTTTTTTGGCTCACTTCTCTATTTATTAAATAATCACATGTGGAGAGGCACAAAGCACTTAAGTTTTATATGACTACAAAGTTATCACAAATCCCAAACTTCTTAGCCACAGATATTTCACTTACTCTCTTTAAAAAAAAGGCTTTTAAAACATCTGAGTTAGCTTGATACACAGAGACTCTGAACTACATATTTTTAAATGCTTGTACTTCCTGCTCTAATAATGTCTTCATTTTGACTTACATGAAATTTATTGACTACATCTGATTCAAAATGCTCTCATACTTAAAGGTGTTAGATATACAGGTATCCCCCACTTTTTGAAAGTTCACTTTATGCCACCTCACTTTTAAGAAACATCTACTATACTACCTGTATTTGCTAATTAAAAGAAATTCCGAGAGGATTTTTGCTTTTATAGGAAGAAAGGCATAAAGCAAAACAGTGTTCAGCGTTTGTCTTGCAGCAAGACTGGCACCGCCCAGCTCCTTCCCCAGGAACCTCACAGCATCTCGGTGTCCAGCTGCCCAGCCCTGAACGGTGCTTGGAGCACCTGTGTTTTATCTCAGTTTGTTCTGTGCATCTGTTAGTAAGATGAGTCCTAAGGTTCTTCACTTTATGCCATCTCAACTTAAGGAAAAGTTTCCTAGGAACATTCTACTTTTGGATAGTGGGGGTGGGGTGGGGACCTATAAAATGAGACTTCAGTTGCGCCTTCTCTAAGAGCTCATGAAGTTCTGACACTCAGAACTGTCTATGGTGACTTGATCCAATGAAATATTTTCTACTATCTAGGAAATGTGTGATTCTAGTATGATGGTCTGTGTGTACAATGTTTAATTTTTTTGTACACTGCGTCTACACTGTCTCTGTCAGACCACACCTAACATAAAAAGAACTAAATTAAACTTAGGTTAAATGGTGTAGGGAAATATTTTTCATCAACTTGATTTATAGGCCCTTAAGAAGTTATGCTATGTTTCAGGGAATTATAAAGGAACATGAAAATACTAAATACATTCAAAATCTTGCTTTATCTCCTGTTCTAGAAAAGGCTAATCATCACATAGCTATGCCACAATGCCATGTACTAGCCAACACCTTTAAGCTTCCCCCTCACTTTAAGTTGATATAATTCATGTACCATAAAATTCATCTTTCTAAAGTACATGATTTAGTGTTATTTAGAAAATTCACAAAGCTGCAGAACCACCTCCACTATCTAATTTCATCTTACCTCTATAATGAACACTGTGCCCTTCAGCAGCCACCGGCCCTTGTCCCTTCCCCTGCTCCTGGCAACCCCTCCTGCCTTCTGTGCCTGGCTTCTCTCATGGAGCATGTTTTCAAAGCTCATCAGTGTTGTGGCACATGTCAGTTATTTCATTACTTTTTATAGTGGGATAATATTTCACTGAATGGATAGATGACATTTTGCTTATCCATTCATCAACGATGGACTTTTGGGTGGTTTCTACCTTTTGGCTATTATAAATAAAGCTTCTGTGAAATTTGCATACAAGTTTTTGTGTAAACATGTGTTTTCAGTTTTCTTGGGTATATACCAAAAAGTGGAATTGTTGGGTCATATGGTGACTCTGTGTAACTTTTTGAGGAGTTGGCAGACTGTCTTCCACAGCAGCTACTTTACATTCCCACCAGCAATGTAGGGTGGTTCAAATTTTCCTACATCATTGCCAGTACTTGTTATTGTCCATCTTTTTGACTGCAACCGTTCTGTTGGGTATGAAGTGGTATTTCACTCTGGTTTCAATTTGCATTTTCCCTAATGACCAATGATGCTGCTTTTAAGCTTTCTAATTTAAGCTTCAACCACACCTTCCTATCATGACACTGAAGGGCAGGAGTAAGACCAGGCAACTAGGTAGTACAAGTATTAATAATTCAATTTTTAAAGAACAAGCTTTACCTAATGCTGTCAATAATATGAATCCTCATATTGAAGTGCAATGGCATGTATGTGAAAGAAGCAGGAATAAATATTTTACACTGCACTGCTCAAATGACTAATCACTTCTGAGTTAATAAGGAATCACAACTGAGGCAAAATAAAACATATTTCTAATACAGAGATGTCAAGAAACTGGCTAGTAACAAAATATACCAAGCAAGATCCTGAAAATAGACCAGGAAGAGCACATCTAGGACATTTTTCACGGTAAAGAAGCCCAAAGTCATTATGAAAATAAATTTCAAGTTATTTTGGAAGCATATGCTCTTTAACAAAAAACAGATAACTCAATGTTATTAAATTTCTTACAGCAATCTGACCGCCAATCCAGAGCACACAGGTGAGAGAAGGGCTTGCCAGTGCACCGCTGACTTCTTATTTTATGTACTTGTCAGCCTTCAGTGATAAGTCATGAGGAGCATGCACCATTTTAGAAGTAAAACACTTTAATTTCTTTGGACAATAATAAGTGTTTACCACAAGCAAAATAATCCTAAACCTGAGAGTGGAATTAGTGGTCCCGAAGAAGTACATGAGCAAGTCTATGAAGAGGGAGGAAAGGAATCATGCGCACAGAGGAATCAAATTAAGGGTGAAGTATGAAAGCCAGAGAGGATTTCATCTGGAACTCACAAACAATGATCCCAAAGTCTAAGTGGACCATATGATCCTAATTCTAAGTCCTGGTCAATCTGCTACTGAGTCAGTAGCTAATGAGGGCCCCAGGCCCCTGAAAAATCTAGGAGGAGATTATGTAAGTTCATTATACTTCTTACCTTGCAATATCTGGAAGGCTGAAATTACATGGTGGTCAACCAAACTACAAGCTGGTACAACTAAATCTGGCCTAGAGGCTTTACCTGTTGAGCCCGTGACGCCAAGAGAAAAGATGACTGATCACCTTGTCAGAGCTTCCTGAACTATGTTCTGAATGGCTTTTAGATGAGGAATGAGGAGCTATTTGAGACCATGTCAGTCACTCCATCTTAGCTTCAGTTACATACAGGAGCCCAAATTTCATTTGTTCCAACTCATGGTAAAGTCACTTGCACATCACTGAATTGTGTATGTGTTAAATCTTGTTTTACTCTCCTCCTGTTTTACTTTTCCCTTAGCACTTTAATTCCCTATTTCTGGAACTACCTTTCCTAATATTGTCCAAGTTCTTCTATCTTTCTCTGCCTTTTTTGAAATCCCATTCTTTTTGTGACCTGTACCTAAATTCTCAAACTCCTGTTTCCTTCTCTCCTATTCGGCTCTTCTCTTGTCCTGCCAGTACAGCAGGCTGCCCTCCACAGTGGCCAACAGAACATTCTGTGCATGTGGGCACACAGTGTTTTCTGTTGATGGCTTTTCAATCGTAATCTGGAGCCATAAGGACCAATAGAGAGTTCTAACAAAGTGTCAAGCACTTTACTTGAAAGCAAATAAATATAAAGCTGACAAAAAGTTGTCAAAAAAGATTCACTCAATGTAAGACCAGAAACTATAAAACTCTTAGAGGAAAACATAGGCAGAACACTCTTTGGCATAAATCACAGCAAGATCCTCTATGACCACCTTCTAGAGCAATGGAAATAAAAACAAAAATAAACAAGTGGGACCTGATTAAACTTAAAAGCTTTTGCACAGGAAAGGAAAATATTAACAAGGTGAAAAGACAAGTCTCAGAAAGGGAGAAAATAATAGCAAATGAGACAACTGACAAAGGATTAATCTTCAAAATATACAAGCAGCTCATGGAGCTCAATGTCAGAAAAACAACACCCCAATCAAAAGTGGGCAGAAAACCTAAACTGACATTTCTCCAAAGAAGACACACAGATGGCTAATAAACACATGAAAAGATGCTCAACGTCCCTCATTATTAGAGAAATGCAAATCAAAACTATAGTGAGGTATCACCTCACACTGATCAGAATGGCCATCATCAAAAAATCCACAAACAATGAATGTTGGAGAGGGTGTGGAGAGAAGGGAACCCTCTTGCACTGCTGGTGGGAATGTAAATTGATGCAGCTACTATGGAGAACAGTATGCAGATTCCAAAAAAAAAGAACCTAGAAATAAAACTACCGTATGACCCAACAATCCCACTAATGGACACGTACCCTGAGAAAACCATAATTTAAAAAGACATACGCACCCCAATGTTCATTGCAGCACTATTTATAATAGCTAGGACATGGAAGCAATCTAGATGTCCATGGACAGATGAATGGATAAAGAAGCTATAGAAGATATACAAAAGGGAATATTACTCAGCTACAAAAAGGAATGCATTTGAGTCAATTCTAATGAGGCAGATGAACCTAGAGCCCATTAAACAGAGTGAAGTCTAAGTCAGAAAGTGAAAAATACTGTGTATATTAACACATGTAAATGGACTCTAGAAAGATGGTACTGATGAACCTACTCGCAGGGGAGCAATGGAGAAGGAGACATAGAGAACAGGCTTGTGGCCACAGAGGGGGAAGGTGGGGGCGGGACAAACTGAGAGAGGAGCACTGAAATGTATATATTATCATACAGAAAACAGAGAGCCAGCGGGAATTTTAAATTTGTCTCAGGGAGCTCAAATCGGTGCTCTGTGACAACCTAGGGGGTGGGATGGTGGGGCGGTAGTGTGGGGGAGGCTCAACAGGGAGGGGACATATGTATGCCTATGGCTGATTCATGTGGATGTATGGCAGAAACCAGCACAGTACTGTAGAGCAATTATCCTCCAATTAAAAACAAATAAATTTAAAAAGACAAAAGAAACAAACCACAAAAAAAGATTCACCCAAAGTGACTTGCCTCTTAAAAAAATGAAATCTTAAGTACCTTTCACTCTCAGCTGTCTGCATGGTCTCTAGCTTTGAGTGAGTTCCTCTGTTAAATCCTTTTACCTCCTGTTCTTCCAACGATTCCAGCAATCGGATGACATCTTTATTCACTCCCCTGCGCTTTGCCAGAACTAGGGGTGTAGCACCTTGATGGTTGCTAAAAAGTTCATAAAAATAAAAATAGCTGTTACACTATACTGTTAGTAGCCATTTGTGGGGATCTCAGTGAGGAAGGCATGGGCCCCATTAACTCAAAATTAAAACCAGAACAGAACCAGTGGTTGAGATGGAGCCTGAATTTTGAGTTAACCTTTTTTTTTTCTTTTAGGAAAAAGGAAAAAATATACATAGTCAAGAGTAAATAAATGAGAATAAAGAAAAAAGGGCATCTTCCTAGAAACTAACTGGAAAAGTCTAGATTCTAGATTCATTCTTATCTGACATTTGTTTATATATTATAAAATATTAATATTTTATTATATTTTATTTATATTTATATTTCATGAGAACAGTGTCTATTTTTTTAAATGTCTAAGAACTAAAAGAAAAAAAAAAACCCAAGCTCAAAAGCAATAAAATAATCTGCTTTGGTTCACCTAACCATTTAACAACAGGAGAAAGCCTGACCAACACTGAATCCTGTAGTTAATTCCTAGACATTTTGTCCTATAGTAGCAGAATCATTTACTGTCTTATTCGGATTTAGGGACATTATAGCACCAATAAATTAGGTATAAAAATGTATCTTAAAGGTCAAGGTTTCTTTTTAAAGTGACCTGATATTGTTCCCACTCAAGAGACAAGGTATCACTAAAACAAAACAAAAAACACTACTTCTTCAAATTGTTCAGTATAAGAAGGACTCTTATACTTCATGAGTCCAGAGAGATAATGAAGCTAGTCTGGTATATTACACGATAGAAGTCAAACAAGCTTTGGAACCAGGTGGAACTAGTTTTAAATTCCAACTGTGTTAAGTCATTTAACCCAGAATTCTTGTCTCAACTATTTCATCTATAAAGTGAATACTTAAGAGCTATTCATTCTGAAGATTAAATGAGCTAACACAGTAAACGCAGTGCCCAGGTCATAACAGATTTTCAACAAATGTTAGTTCTTCTTTTTCCCTTGTCTTATAATACATAATTAATTAGTAGCAGAACTTAGCCACTATTTTCATAGAAAACTTTACATTGCTTCAGCACAAATCTAGAAGTCAGGCTCTTGTTCCCTCACTCATTGTCCTCAATACCTTTCTGAGCTTGTCACTACACTTGATCAATGAGGAAACAAAATCAATAGATTCCAAGATTAGACCACTGGCTGAGAGGCTAATGGGAGGAAGTGACGAGACTTCAAAAACCACAGAACTTACCAAATATCAATTTTGAGTCCATTGGAAACCAAGAATTGAATAGTATCCACATGGCCACAGAGATGAAGAGCTGTGTTTCCCTGATAATCAGTGGCCAGGAGATCAGCACCAAATTTATGTAACAACTGGCAGATGTCTACATTCCCTCTGGCTGCTGCGAGGTGAAGGCCTGTTCTGCCCCTGCTGTCACGAATATTTGGGTCAAAGCCACTTTCCAAAAGCCTCTTGGAGTAGTTAAAGTCTCCATCAATACAGGCCTGTAGCAAGGGTACATTAGTCTGAGAAGAATCATTTACAAAAACGTAGGACATTGTTCGGTTGTGGTGGATGGAATGTGCCTGTAAAGAAACATGAGGTGAGTTGAGATTCAGAGAAGTCAAACTAAATCAAGAGAGTGAAGTCATTTAGAAAAGTACTATTTCTTACCTTCTTGGTCTCCTGCCTCTAATAAGTTACTTAACCAAACAGAAACATCAGAGTTATCAATTATATCTTATTTTCCATTAAAATGTCTAAGTTTTCCCATATCTGCTGGATCAAAATTCAATTAAATTATCATAAAGCCCTTTTTCATCATATAAAAAGACTGAGATATTTTTAAAGTAAAGCAAGACATAAGCGCTTAGATTTAGCTTTATTACATTGTCGGAAGACATAGACAGTAAGTTCCTTACACACACACACATACACACACAGCAGTTCTCTTTCATATATTTGTTTCTTATTGAGATATTCTATACGGTAAAACAGAATCATGTGCTCAAAAGTTAACTGAATCAGCATAAAAAAAACAATTAACTTAATTCACACTCAGTAAACACCTGCTCGATGCTGTTTGGGGTTAGATGTGGGTTCGATCCCTGGGTTGGGAAGGTCCCCTGGTGGAAAGCAGGGCAGCCCACTCCAGTATTCTTGCCTGGGAAATCCCACGGACAGAGGAGCCTGGCGGGCCACAGTCCAGGGGGTTGCAAAGAGTTGGACACGACTGAGCAACTATCAGTTTCACTTTCAAATGCTGTTTAGAGCACAAAGGTCAAATTTTAATAGAAAGAGAAAAGCTAAGGAAAGCAGAAAACTAAATTTAAAAACCAGACCTATCATGAAATTAAGAATGTCCATCTTTTTTACAGTATTGATCCTATTCTGCTTTGTTCTATGGTTATCTAGCTACCTGATTTTGCCAAACGCCCACTGTCTGAAGATGGAGAGATGAGGTCTCCATGGGAATAGCTGTGTCCATGCTAATATTGCACCCATCCGAGTAGACTCACTTCACCAAGGGGTTTGTCCACACCTCTTTCACTGACACTCCCCGCCCCTAGAAATCTCTTGGGTCTCTCAGTGTGCATGCATGCATGTGCATCTCCAACCCACCTGCAACCATCTCTTCCTTGAATCATTTAAGAAAAAGTTAAAGCCTGACACGAGAAACTTTACTAAGCAGTTAAAGAGAAAACAAACTGAAAGAAGAAAACAAAGGCAGAGACTAATAATGTGTTTGTAAAGATGGCTCCTAAGGTTATAAAAGTTTAGTCACAAATGAGCTGGCTTGTAATTTACGAGGCAAAGTCTTTCTGGAACACAGATGGAATTGGATGCTAGATCAATCTATTGTGCCTAACCTCACAGGGATTCAGAAAGCCTGGCTCTGGAGTCTGGTGAGATTCTTGGCCGGTACTCCTTTTAGCCTGGTTTCCCACAGAGCCACTGCCCCTCTGGTCCTGGGCCATGTTAAGCTCTGCTGCTGCCATGAGGGCAAAGGGGAAACAGTAAGACAGAGAGAGGGCCTGTTCTGAGCCAGGCACCGCATTAAGGGCTTTTAATGAATTTTATTTAATCTTCCCAATAAGTCCATCTGCAGCTATTCTGGAGCCCCCCAAAATAAAGTCTGACACTGTTTCCACTGTTTCCCCATCTATTTCCCATAAAGTGATGGGACCAGATGCCATGATCTTCGTTTTCTAATGTTGAGCTTTAAACCAACTTTTTCACTCTCCTCTTCACTTTCATCAAGAGGCTTTTTAGTTCCTCTTCACTTTCTGCCATAAGGGTGGTGTCATCTGCGTATCTGAGGATATTGATATTTCTCCTGGCAATCTTGATTCCAGCTTGTGCTTCTTCCAGCCCCACGTTTCTCATGATGTACTCTGCATATAAGTTAAATAAGCAGGGTGACAATATACAGCCTTGACGTACTCCTTTTCCTATTTGGAACCAGTCTGTTGTTCTGTGTCCAGTTCTAACTGTTGCTTCCTGACCTGCATATAGGTTTCTCAAGAGGCAGGTCAGGTGCTCTGGTATTCCCATCTCTTTCAGAATTTTCCACAGTTCATTGTGAGCCACACAGTCAAAGGCTTTGGCATAGTCAATAAGGCAGAAATAGATGTTTTTCTGGAACTCTCTTGCTTTTTCCATGATCCAGCGAATATTGGCAATTTGATCTCTGGTTCCTCTGCCTTTTCTAAAACTAGCTTGAACATCTGGAAGTTCACGGTTCACATATTGCTGAAGCCTGGCTTGGAGAATTTTGAGCATTACTTTACTAGTGTGTGAGATGAGTGCAATTGTGCAGTAGTTTTAACATCATCTGGCATTGCCTTTCTTTGGGATTGGAATGAAAACTGAACTTCTCCAGTCCTGTGGCCACTGCTGAGTTTTCCAAATTTCCTGGCATATTGAGGGCAGCACTTTCACAGCATCATCTTTCAGGATTTGAAATAGCTCAACTAGAATTCCAACACCTCCACTAGCTTTGTTCATAGTGATGCTTTCTAAGGCCCACTTGACATCACATTCCAGGATGTCTGGCTCTAGGTCAGTGATCACACCATCGTGATTATCTAGGTTGTAAAGATCTTTTTTGTACAGTTCTTCTGTGTATTGCCACCTCTTCTTAATATCTTCTGCTTCCGTTTTAGGTCCATACCATTTCTGTCCCTTATCGAGCCCATCTTTGCATGAAATGTTTCCTTGGTATCTCTAATTTTCTTGAAGAGATCTCTCTTCTCCAAAATCACTGCAGATGGTGATTGCGGCCATGAAATTAAAAGACGCTTACTCCTTGGAAGGAAAGTTATTACCAACCTAGATAGCATATTAAAAATCAGAGACATTATTTTGCCAACAAAGGTCCATCTAGTCAAGGCTATGGTTTTTCTAGTGGTCATGTATGGATGTGAGAGTTGGACTGTGTAGAAAGCTGAGTGCTGAAGAATTGATGCTTTTGAACTGTGGTATTGGAGAAGACTCTTGAGAGTCTCTTGGACTGCAGGGAGATCCAACCAGTCCATCCTAAAGGAGATCAGTTCTGGGTGTTCATTGGAAGGACTGATGTTGAAACTAAACTCCAATACTTTGGCCACCTCATGCGAAGAGTTGACTCATTGGAAAAGACCCTGATGCTGGGAGGGATTGGGGGCAGGAGGAGAAGGGGACGACAGAGGATGAGATGGCTGGATGGCATCACTGACTCAATGGACATGAGTTTGGGTAAACTCTGGGAGTTGGTGATGGACAGGGAGGCCTGGTGTGCTGCGATTCATGGGAGTCGGACACGACTGAGTGACTGAATTGAATAAGCCCATGGTAAGATTTACTATACTTGATTTTAGTAGGGGTCATTGAAGCATTCTAAGTCAAGGAAATGGCATAGTCTTAGTATATCATTCTTTCAAAAAGATGATTTTGTTGGCAATATAAAGAGGTTGGATTGGAGGGGCTCAAGACTGGAGACAGGGAGATCAATCAATAACTCATTGTAGAAATCCAGGCAAGAAATGAGGATAGCCTGATCTAATACAGTGGCAGAGAGAAGGGGGCATACTGGAGGGATAGCCTAGATAGAATTAACACAGATATGTAGGGTGAGAAGGAACTGTTAAGGGTAATTCTAAATAAGGGAGAAATCTGCTTATGATTAAGAATTACAGAAATCAAGATAAGATAAACTTCAGATTATGATATTATATAATACTTTTAAAAGAAACTAACCCAATGGGAAGATGTTAATCAAAAAACAGTCAAAAATTCTCGTTCAAGGTAATCTCCCTATTTTCCCCTATAGTATTCATTAACTGGATCATAAAAAAAGACAGAGGTATCACAAATGTCTTAAAAATTAAGATACCACGTATCAAGGATTTTTCAAGAGGTAATGTGCTTTGGTTAAATTCTCTAAGAATAGATAATGAAAAACAATCTACTTGGTGTTTTTGAACCAAAAAACATAGTGTTTTTTGGTTCTAACACAGTAAGAATTCTTGTGGTTTTCAGACTGGGATTCTTTTGAATATTGGCTCAGTAAAAAGGGCAAGACTTTCTTGTCTATTTTTTGAGTGAGAATAAGCATGGTATATTATGTGAGTTTCTCTGTGTCCTTAAGAAACTACTAACCTCCAAATTGAATAAGCCTAAAGTCTAACGATAGATCATATTTTTCATCTTGATTACAGAACTGAATATACCCAAATTCAAGACCACAGTTCACTGAAGTTTTTGCATATTGTGAAGAAGTCCACAGTAGAAAATACTCACGTAAGCCTTAAGATTGGATCTTTCTTTATCACGTGACAGTTTCTCTGAATTCTTAACAAAGTTCACCAGAATATCCAGAAATGTGCCAGCAAGGATCTACAGTAAAGAGAAAATTCAGTTATAACAAAGGACCTGCTGTTCTACTAAACCTAGACAACGTAGAGGGACCTGTAAATACTTCCTAGACCATCAATGGGTAAGGCATCCACTTATGAAGTTGGTAAAGCCACTGAGGAGTAATAAAGTGGCAAAAGGAGCCCACAAACACGGTCAGAAAGACGGAAGAGTCAGATAATGTGCCACCAGCAGTGAAGAAAATTCACTGGACTGTGAAAATTTGCTCTAATGTACCAGAATTTGAAATGCATATTTTTCACATTAGAAACGGTGGCTGCATCTCAGGTTAGCCCACCAAAGCAATTTCAGAAATAAAATCCTATTTGCAGTGGGGGAAAAAAGTAAAAACAATCCAATATTTATGTTAAACCAAATAGGTACGGCTGTGTGGGCGCAGGAGGGCCAAGAGGAGCTACTCCACATTCAAGGTCAGGAGGGGTGGCTGTGAGGAGATACCCCTCGTCCAAGGTAAGGAGCAGCGGCTGTGCTTTGCTGGAGCAGCCGTGAAGAGATACCCCACGTCCAAGGTAAGAGAAACCCAAGTAAGACGGTAGGTGTTGCAAGAGGGCATCAGAGGGCAGACACACTGAAACCATACTCACAGAAAACTAGTCAATCTAATCACACTAGGACCACAGCCTTGTCTAACTCAATGAAACTAAGCCATGCCTGTGGGGCCACCCAAGACAGGCAGGTCATGGTGGAGAGGTCAGGCAGAATGTGGTCCACAGGAGAAGGGAATGGCAAACCACTTCAGTATTCTTGCCTTGAGAACTCCATGAACAGTATGAAAAGGTAAAATGATAGGACACTGAAAGAGGAACTCCCCAGGTCAGTAGGTGCCCAATATGCTACTGGAGATCAGTGGAGAAATAACTCCAGAAAGAATGAAGGGATGGAGTCAAAGCAAAACCAATACCCAGTTGTGGATGTAACTGGTGATAGAAGCAAGGTCTGATGCTGTAAAGAGCAATACTGCACAGGAACCTGGAATATCAGGTCCATGAATCAAGGCAAATTGGAAGTGGTCAAACAGGAGATGGCAAGAGTGAACGTCGACATTCTAGGAATCAGCGAACTAAAATGGACTGGAATGGGTGAATTTAACTCAGATGACCATTATATCTACTACGGTGGGCAGGAATCCCTCAGAAGAAATGGAGTAGCCATCATGGTCAACAAAAGAGTCTGAAATGCAGTACTTGGATGCAACCTCAAAAATGACAGAATGATCTCTGTTCGTTTCCAAGGCAAACCATTCAATATCACAGTAATCCAAGTCTATGCCCTAACCAGTAATGCTGAAGAAGCTGAAGTTGAACAGTTCTATGAAGACCTACAAGACCTTTTAGAACTAACACCCAAAAAAGATGTCCTTTTCATTATAGGGGACTGGAATGCAAAAGTAGGTAGTCAGGAAACATCTGGAGTAACAGGCAAATTTGGCCTTGGAGTACAGAATGAAGCAGGGCAAAGGCTAATAGAGTTTTGCCAAGAGAACGCACTGGTCATAGCAAACACCCTCTTCCAACAACACAAGAGAAGACTCTACACATGGACATCACCAGATGGTCAACACCGAAATCAGACTGATTGTATTCTTTGCAGCCAAGGATGGAGAAGCTCTATACAGTCAGCAAAAACAAGACCAGGAGCTGCCTGTGGCTCAGATCAGGAACTCCTTATTGCCAAATTCAAACTTAAATTGAAGAAAGTAGGGAAAACCACTAGACCATTCAGGTATGACCTAAATCAAATCCCTTATGATTATACAGTGGAAGTGAGAAATAGATTTAAGGGACTAGATCTGATAGACAGAGTGCCTGATGAACTATGGACAGAAGTTCATGACACTGTACAGGAGACAGGGATCATGACCATCCCCAAGAAAAAGAGATGCAAAAAAGCAAAATGGCTGTCTGGGGAGGCCTTACAAATAGCTGTGAAAAGAAGAGAAGCAAAAAGCAAAGGAGAAAAGGAAAGATATAAGCATCTGAATGCAGAGTTCCAAAGAATAGCAAGAAGAGATAAAAAGCCTTCCTCAGCAATCAATGCAAGGAAATAGAGGAAAACAACAGAATGGGAAAGACTAGAGATCTCTTCAAGAAAATCAGAGATACCAAGAGAACATTTCATGCAAAGATGGGCTCGATAAAGGACAGAAATGGTATGGATGGACCTAACAGAAGCAGAAGATATTAAGAAGAGACAGCAAGAATACACAGAAGAACTGTACAAAAAAGATCTTCACGACCAAGATAATCACAATGGTGTGATCACTCACCTAGAGCCAGACATCCTGGAATGTGAAGTCAAGTGGGCCTTAGAAAGCATCACTACAAACAAAGCTAGTCGAAGTGATGGAATTCCAGTTGAGCCATCTCAAATCATGAAAGATGATGCTGTGAAAGTGCTGCACTCAATATGCCAGCAAATTTGGAAAACTCAGCAGTGGCCACAGGACAGTTTTCATTCCAATCCCAAAGAAAGGCAATGCCAAATGATGTTCAAACTACTGCACAATTGCACTCATCTCACATGCTAGTAAAGTAATGCTCAAAATTCCCCAAGCCAGGCTTCAGCAATATGTGAACCGTGAACTTCCAAATGTTCAAGCTGGTTTTAGAAAAGGCAGAGGAACCAGAGATCAAATTGCCAATATTCGCTGGATCATGGAAAAAGCAAGAGAGTTCCAGAAAAACATCTATTTCTGCCTTATTGACTATGCCAAAGCCTTTGACTGTGTGGCTCACAATGAACTGTGGAAAATTCTGAAAGAGATGGGAATACCAGAGCACCTGACCTGCCTCTTGAGAAACCTATATGCAGGTCAGGAAGCAACAGTTAGAACTGGACACAGAACAACAGACTGGTTCCAAATAGGAAAAGGAGTACGTCAAGGCTGTATATTGTCACCCTGCTTATTTAACTTATATGCAGAGTACATCATGAGAAACGTGGGGCTGGAAGAAGCACAAGCTGGAATCAAGATTGCCAGGAGAAATATCAATATCCTCAGATACGCAGATGACACCACCCTTATGGCAGAAAGTGAAGAGGAACTAAAAAGCCTCTTGATGAAAGTGAAGGAGAGTGAAAAAGTTGGCTTAAAGCTCAACATTCAGAAAATGAAGATCATGGCATCTGGTCCCATCACTTCATTGGAAATAGATGGGGAAACAGTGGAAACAGTGTCAGACTTTATTTTGGGGGGCTCCAAAATCACTGCAGATGGTGACTGCAGCCATGAAATTAAAAGACGCTTACTCCTTGGAAGGAAAGTTATGACCAACCTAGGTAGCATATTTAAAAGCAGAGACATTACTGTGCCAACAAAGGTCTGCCTAATCAAGGCTATGGTTTTTCCAGTAGTTATGTATGGATGTGAGAGTTGGACGGTGAAGAAAGCTGAGTGCCAAAGAACTGATGCTTTTGAACTGTGGTGTTGGAGAAGACTTGAGAGTCCCTTGGACTGCAAGGAGATCCAACCAGTCCATCCTAAAGGAGATCAGTCCAGGGTGTTCATTGGAAGGACTGATGCTGAAACTGAAACTCCAATACTTTGGCCACCTATGCGAAGAGTTGACTCATTGGAAAAGACCAATACTGGGAGGGATTGGGGGCAGGAAAAGGGGATGATAGAGGATGAGATGGCTGGATGGCATCACCGACTTGATGGACATCGGTTTGAGTAGACTCCAGGAGTTGGTGACAGACAGGGAGGCCTGGCGTGCTGCAGTTCATGGGGTAGGAAAGAGTCAGACACGACTGAGTGACTGAACTGAACTGAAGTGAAATAGGTACATTTAAGGAAAAAAAAAATTCTAATTTGAATGCTGGTATACTTAAATTTCTGAGATTGTTCCCCCATCTTTTCTCTTCAGTGTGAAAGAAAACTGGCTCAGCTCTAACTGCAGTCTTTTCCACCTACCTGACCTCACCCCTCTTGCACCTTGGTGGTGCCCCATCTCTGTGCTTTCACTGGGAGCCCCTCAGGTTTCCCCTCAGGGCACTGAGAGACATTTCCAGAGACTTCTTTTTGACTACTCTCTCCTCTTGAAGGAACATGGAAGGGAGGGAGGTCATGGACAGGAAGTATGGACCACAAAAAATCCATAGTAATTTGCTAGGTAAACATTTCTGTGTGCCAAAAATGTTCTAGATACCATGCAAAGTGGTAAAGTTGGAAAGTAAAGTCTAAATTCCAAATTTATAGCTCCAGCTGAAATTCATGACTTTTACTAGTCATTCGTGCTGTTATCAAGTCCCCTTAAGTAAACTTATATAGGAAAGTAATTAGTGGCATTTTATGAAGCTCCATTTACCAGTGTAAGTTAGGTTGTATCATAAAGGCTAACAGTGCGAGGCTGGAAGTGAAGACAAGGGCTGACAAGCTGCATGAGAGGACCAGTCCCATAATAGTTCAGCAAATACCCTGATGACACAGTAATACTCAAAACATCCACCCTTCTTGACTGTTTCCTAGTTTTCTGTCGGTCTGTAATAGCAGTTTAGACAAACTTCATTTATCACTGATTTATCAAATCACTCAATTGATTTCCTTGAACAAATAATCTGTGTTTACCCAAAGCTTACTATTTTCCTCTCTTGTCCTGCCCACTGGAGCTGAGTGTTCATGACTAAAGCCTCTAATATATTAATATAAAATCTTCCTTTTTCAATGTTAAAATGGTACAGAGGTTATTTTGAAGTTTGTAACATTTATATTGGGTTAGCCAAAAAGTTCACTTGGGTTTTTCTGTACAACCTTAATAAGAAAACCTGAATGAACTTTTTGGTCAACCCAATATTATGAAAAGGACAACTGCTGCTTTGTGATTGGAGACAGAATTATAGATTATATAGTTATGCACCCCCAAAGTAATCCAAATGTTTCCTTAAATTTACAAGAAAGACTATTTTCTGCGTTTATTTTGATATGACAAGGCCCAATAAGAAAATAAACTTGATCATATTACAAATTTACAATTTCAAACTAAATATTTTATAAATGCATTAGACTTACTAGAAACCTGCCAAGAAAATGTCAAAGACCCTAAATAAATCACTAGAAAGCTATTAATAGCTTCCACCCAAAATAATAGGAATGAATAAAAATCAGGATATATATTAACTGTAGTCCGAAGGGTGAAGAGGACTCAAGATTTTTTTCAGTTAAATTTTTTGAGATAATTGTACATTCAGCTTCAGCTGTAAGAAATAATACAGAGAGATCCTGTGTGGCATCCAGTCAGTTTCCCTCATGATAACATAGAGTAAAATTGTAGTACAACATCAGTCAGGATATTAACTGACACTGATAAAGTCAGGACACGGGCCCAGAACCTCTCCATCCCCACCAGGGTCTTTGCCCACTTACAGCCACACCTATTCCCCTCCTGCCCCCACCTTCCCTTAACCCCTGGAAACCACTACCGTCTTCCATTTCTAGAATTCTGTCATTTTAAGAATGATACATAAATGGAGCCATACAGTATGCCACCTTTGAGGATTTTTTTTTTCCACTCAACATAATTCTCTGGAGATTTACCTGGGTTGTTGTCTGTATCAACAGGTTCTTTCAACTGCTGAGTAGTATTCCATGGTATGGATGTACCACAGTTTAACTGTCTACTTACTGAAGGACATCTGATTATCTCTAGTTTGGGGTGTTATGCTAAAGCTTCTAAAACATTCAGGTGCATGTTTTTTATGGGAATATAAATCTTCATTTTTCTGGGATAAATGGCAAGGAGTGCAATTTCTGAGTCATATGGAAGCCTAAAGATTTTGATGAAAATATTGTTGAGTCTGAAGGTATTTATTTTCCCCATGTAAGGGAAAAGAAAAAAAAGGAAGAAAGAAAGGTCTTCTTTGAGGTCATTTCTCTGGGTGCTAGAAGAGTAACCAGAGGTTACTTATGGAAGAGGTTATTTATGGAAGAATTTGTAGAACTCACCACGTGGAAGGGCTCAGGTGGAAGCCCTGGTATTTACCAAAGGGAAGGTGTCATAAGAACCATTTCACAAGCATTAATGTGTGATATCTTTCAAGACTCACAGAAGGCTGAGTCTGTCACCTTGTGAAAGGATGTGGGCACACTGGAGGCGGCCTTAGAGGTGGGGAATGCAGGAGGGAGAGGGATGCGATGCAGTCAGACTCTCCTGCCAGGGGCTGCTTTCAGGAGCGTACAGGACTCTAGAGGCAGTTTCTCTACAGTCAGATGTTCAGAGGGCTTGGCTGCTCCACCCAGAATGTATCTGGAACTGGAACACCTAGGCTTGAGCCCCACTTCAGTTACATAATAGCTATATGACTCAAGTACCCAAAATGTAAGTTACCACCCTCCAGAGGCTGGGCACAGCTCTGAGACCAGTCCTCAACTGTACTCTAGCTTGCATAGAGCACTGATCCCCTGTTAACACAGCAGTTTCTAACAACTGGGTGACCTCTAGTGGGGAATAAAGACCTCGAAGAAAGAAAAAGAACTGGTTCCTCCTCACAGAGGAAAAACCACAAAAACAGCCAATACTGGGAATAGTCAAGCCCCAGAAAGCCCTCAGGTTGTTCACCATGGCCTAGTTTTGATTCCTAAGGGACAGTGTTCAACGACTGGTTCAGAGGCCAACTCCCTGGGATTGTTAGAAGCAGGACTTTAGGGGTCAGGTCTTAGAGGGCTGGTATTAGCTTTAAAACTTCCAACTCCATGCTCTGTTATACTGCACAGGAATGATGAGGATGGAGTCACTCATTCTCTGGGACAAGGCAGTCACCCAGATCTCAGTAACAAGAGCTCCTAAAGCCAAACAGCGCTTGTATAAACCCACATAACAAAGAGTAAGTAGGTTTCAGTGAAAACTTGTGAGTCGCCAACTTGTTTTATATTTTATAGTTTTATTTTACATTAATTTTAGGCCAATCTCAACAGCTTTAAGTATTCTTGATGGTTAAGAAATAGTGAAGAAAACATGTTCTATTTTAACATATACTTACTATACCATAACTTTAAATTGGTATTCTATATCCAATATCACCAACCATACATAATGTATTGATTTATTTTTCATTTTGAAAAGTCACTGGGAAAGGCAAGACCAAATGCTACATTCTTGGTTCAAATGGACTGACAGCCTTATGCCTACATAAGCAACTTTGATCAGAGATCAAAGTACCAAACACTCAACAAAATTCAAGGAAAAATGGCATACCTGAAGAGATACGCTATCAGATCTTATCACCTGCATTTTCTAATGTCAAGGGAAAGTACTAAAACCGAGAATGACGTTAATGGAACCCCCGAATCTGGATTCACTATACCTCACCTGATTATTCTTACCCTATTAGAAGGATACAGTTGTTTTTAAAACATAAAATGATCTCAAAGAGCCATAAAACAAGAATGTCCAATGAATTTATTAAATCCTAACTGCTTGCAGTTTAAAATTACCTTTCATAAAACCTAAGCAATGTATGGATCCACAGATATTAGACAAGGGGATAAAAAGCCCTATGTAAAAGAAATTTAGCTGTGAGCAAGTAAAAATTTAAACAGTCTTTAAACCCTTTCCCAAAACACAGATAATATATTTCTCCATCTATTTATCTTTAGCAGCTATATTTCTCTAATGTTGTTGTTTAGTCGCTAAGTCATGTCCAACTCTTTTGCAACCCAATGGACTATAGCCCAGCAGGCTCCTCTGTCCGTGGGATTTCTCAGGCAAGAATACTGGAGTGGGTTGCCATTTCCTTCTCCAGGGGCTCTTCCTGACTCAGGGATTAAACCTGCATCTCCTGCCTTGCAGGGGGATCCTTTATCACTGAGTCCTCCCTGGAAGCTCCGTATTTCTGTAATAGAGTGGTCTTGATAAATTTCAAGACTTAGAAACTTTAATGTGTCTAAGTTTATTATTGTCAGAGTGGATTTCAAATTTAGTCTATAAGATTTCCAAAATGCCATGCAGCTTCTATACAATTATCAAGATAATCAGGAGAAAATGGTTTATACAAAGCTTTGTTGCTTGTTTACAACTGTTTTTTATTTTTTCCTGGTGGTTCAGATGGTAAAGCATCTGCCTGCAATGTGGGAGACTTGGGTTTGATCCCTGGGTTGGGAAGATCCCCTTGAGAAGGAATTCCATCACCTCCAGTAGCTTTGTTCATAATGATACAACTGTTTTTTAAATTCCTGACAGACCATGCCTCTAAGAAGACAAAAAACGGGTCTGACCTGTCTGTGTATCCTGGCAGATTACACAGTGCCTGGCACATTGTTTCTTAAAACCTAGACATGGGGGGATTCAATAATTCTTTGCTGAATGTACACTCAATTAAGTTCACTATAACAGGATTTTGAAGTAACATTTTTCTTATGACTAGTTCTATAGTTCATTGTAAAATTCTTAAGAAAATAAACGTGAACAAAGAGAAGAAAGTACATTATCATAATCCTAACAACTAGAAGTAACTATCATTAATATTTTGACGTTACAGTTTCACAGCTTTTTTCTCTATATGAATGTTTAATTAATACTATACATACTAATGTTAAACTTTTTTATTATCTTGTGAACATGCTTCCATGCTACCAGTCTTCTAAATTATTTTTAATGGTATATTCTATTGTTTGCATGTAGCATAATTTTATTATTGAATTTCCTAGCATATTAAAAAAGAATCCGCCCTATAGTCTTCCAATTATTACCCAGATTCAAATTCACTGACACTGAAGATAGTCTAAGAGAATTTTTAAATAACATTTTTGGACAAAATGTGACTATCACAATAAGTTTTCAGGCAATGTATTTAAAAAATGTGACACAGATGAACCTGACTATAATGAAAGGCTGTGGAACGAGCTTCATTTCTTACTGGCAAATGGTGTTACTGTGATAGCAATCTTAATGCAATGCTTGCTTTGCTCACTGTAAAACTTCCAAGATTCTTATTTACCGTTCATCTTAAACTAAGTTAGATTTTGGATCCTTTTGCTGTTGTTCAGTCGCTAAGTCGGGTACGATTCTTTGCGACCACATGGGCTATAGCCTGCCAGGACCCCGTCCTTCACTCTCTCTTGGAGTCTGCTCAAATTTATGTCCATTGAGTCAGTGATGCTATCTAACCATCTCGTCCTATGCTGCCCCCTCCTCCTGCCCTCGTGATGCCTTTCCTAGCATCAGGGTCTTTTCCAGTAAGTCGGCTCTTCCCATCAGGTGGCCACAGTACTGGAGCTTCAGCCTCAGCATCAGTCCTTCCAATGAATATTCAAGGTTGATTTCGTTTAGGATTGACTGGTTTAATCTCCTTGCAGTCCAAGGGACTCTCAAGAGTCTTCTCCAGCACCACAAATCAAAAGCATCAATTCTTCGGTGCACAGCCTTCTTTATGGTCCAACTCTCACACCTGTACATGACTACTGGAAAAACCATAGCTTTGACTACGCAGACCTTTGTTGGCAAAGTGATGTCTCTGCTTTTTAGTCTGCCTGCAATGCAGGAGACTTGGGTTTGATCCCTACCTTGGGTTGGAAAGATCCCCTGGAGGAGGGCATGGCAACCAACTCCAGTATTCTTGCCTGGAGAATCCCACAGACAGAGGAGCCTGGTAGGCTACAGTCCATAGGGTCACAAAGAGTCAGAATGAAGCAACTTAGCATACACACATCATTTCAGGCTATTTCAGTACCATGAAGAATACTTAAAGTAGGAAGTTTAAAAGTAGAACCTTCTGAATTTTACTTCCAAGGCTCAAAAATAATTAACAGAAGTTCAAAACAGTACTTTTTAGATAGAGCTGGACTCACAAGATATAATTTTAGTTTATATTTAAATTTGTGAAGCAGACACATTTTATGGTATTCCCAAGTCGAATTTAACTAAAATTTTTTAATTTTGTGATTTCAACACCAAGTTATCAATTACTTCATTATTAAAAATCTTTCATTGCAGTAAAGGGGAGGTTAATTTCAAATGTGTGAATTAGAGAATGCTACTTTAAGAAAGGCCAGTACATTGTGCTTAAGCTCATATATTGATATTAATTAAAAGTGGGCTAATCGAGTACTACTTAGGTGATATTCTTAGGGAACAAATAATTTATGTTTATAAATATTTATTATGATTATTATTTATAATGGAAAGGGCAAAATTATTTGTATGTTTGCTATTACTTTGCAAACAACTGCTTAGCAACATGTGTAACATTTATCAAGTTATTATACACCAGGCACTGTTTAAGTATATTTCTAGTAATAACTGAGTCCTCATGAAAAAGACCTATACTGTGAGTACTATTGATATCATTATTCTCACTTTTATAGGTGAAAAAACTATGTCCCTAAGTTTGTTTTCATAAGATTCTTTTTAATATAATGAATTAGTTTTTAGCAAATCTTTTCATCAAAGGTTATATAAAGGGAAACATTAGTCTAGCCTACACACTTTGAATTAAATCTTAGAATCATTTCACTAAAAGTAAACTTTATTTAAACTGTGGCAAAACAATAAACATCTGGAAATGTTTCTTACTTTATAAGAAGTGTCAATCTAGCACATATCATTCTGATAAACTCTCTGCAATCATCTCACACAAATTAGACTTTTTTAAGAGTAAGAAAAATAAAAATAAAATATTTGGAAGTTTTTTCCACTTACAGGAAGTGACCATGTTCCTGGACTCAATATTCTCAAGCATTTCTTACTTGTTGGGATAGTGAGAAAATACTTGCCTAAAATTTTATTTCTCCATCAGGAAATCACAACAAACCAAACAAGAATTTCTAAAATATATATCCTGAAGTATTTATATTACTTAACCATTATTTTAAAATTATTAAAATTAAGTGGGACTTCCCTGGCATCTCAGTGGTTAAGATTCTGTGCTTCCAATGCAGAGGACACGGGTTTAATCCCTGGCTCCAGAACTGAGAGCTCACATGCTGCCTGGTGCAGCCAAAAAAAATTTTTTTTAGTTATAATTCAAATTTCAGAAAAATATTGGCTTAAGATAGATAAAAATTAATTTTTTACAAAGATAATATTATCTTAGATATTTTATTCTGATGCCTTTTAGTATTTTCTATAAATTTTTACTGTGTTCACCATGTTAAAAATTCTTAGCAAGGGACTTCTTCCCACTGAAATTTCCAATTTTTAATCTGTAATAATAAAATAAAGACATCAAATTAGTACTGGGAAGTCAATGTGAAGTATATTACTTTTGCAATAAAGTTATTTGATTTTTTTCAAACAGTTTTTCCTAACTACCTCAGTATTTTACTTATGTGACCTAATGGTGCCACCTTGTGGCCCACCTGGACTTCAAGAGCAATGTGAGCATCTAGCATTGGAGAAGGAAATGGCAACCTACTCCAGTGTTCTTGCCCGGAGAATCCCAGGGACGGAGGAGCCTGGTGGGCTGCCGTCTATGGGGTCGCAGAGAGTCGGACACGACTGAAGCGACTTAGCAGCAGCAGCAGCAGCAGTACTGGTAGACAGCCAGAACGAGGGCCTCTGAAGTTTTCCTTTGTCACATGTCAGTCACTTATTGTCATTCTTACTAATTTTGAAATTATTCAGAATTGGTCTGAACTTCAATTTTCCTTAGAAAAGAAAAGCTTACCTAATATAATGTGTGTCAATTATACCTCAAAGAAGAAAGAAAAGAAAGAAAGGGAAGGAAGAAAAGAAAGGAAAGGGAGGAGGGAGGAAGGAAGGGGAAATCCCTGGCGGTCCAGTGGTTCGGTCTTGGTGTTTTCACTGCCAAGGGCCTGGGTTCAGTCCCTGGTCTGGTGGAGGAACTAAAATCCCATAAACCAGGCAAAGCAGCCAGGGTAGGAGAGGGGAGAAGAGCTTACTAGGCAAATAAATAGCATAAATATGATTCCAGGCCTTTTAAAAAATCTAAACCTCATTAAGCCCACCTTTGATATCAGACTTCATATACACAGAATTGTTAAAGTGCTACAAAAATGACCTTCTCACTTACTCATTTATTCAGTGTTATTTTAAAATATAGGAATTACAACCTTTTATAAATTATTCCTTATTTTCTAAATGGGACACAAATTTTAACCAGACTTCACTTCAAATCATCTGAAAGCAAAAGACTGTTCTTAGGAGTATTTCTATGAAATTTTTACAGCTGAAGGGTGATCTAGGATCACCTAACAGATTATCTAACCCAAGCTCCCAGGTTTATAGACGATACTGAGAACCAGAGAGGCTGTAACTTTTCATGTCAACCCTCACCTCTAGGGTTCTAGCCTTATTCATGATCTATGGTAGAAATACAAGGTACATCATCTTCAACATAACAGGTTTTCACAATTCTATAACCTGCTCCCATTCATGCTCTGAATTATGTGCTAGATGGAAGCTAGTGTGTGTGGCATCCTTAATATAAAACACCCATTCTAGTGACAAAGGGTGGAATAGGACACTCCCTAGTCTACACAACTCGAGAGGACTGGTCAGCACCACAGTGGACCCTGCTCACAAGTAACTGTCAATGAGGGACCATTAGGGAAGCAATTCAGCCAAGGGTCAATGGTGTGGTGGTCGTCAGGTAGAGTGAGTACGAGGCAGATTCAAGCCTTCTCCTGGAGACCCTCCAGCTCATCCAGGCTTGGGCCTGCAGGTGAGCTGGAGGGCCCAGGGAACAGACCAGGAACTACATTCTGAGGGCTCCAGAGCCGTCAGTAAGGCCCCCCACTAGCCATGGCCCAGGCCTCGAGCAGCAGTGAACCTCTCCCCCATCCCTACTCTGTGACCTGATAGCAGTGCCGTCTGCCTGACCTGTGAGGCCTGGTCTCCTCGTTTGGGCGACCTGAGGAGACTGAGGACCAGTTGGGTTGGATGCCTGGCTCCCTCAGGGATGAGCTGGGAAGAGTGTGGGAACCTGGCCCTGAAGGAGCTGCCAACTGAGATCCGCCTCCTCTTAGCCAGGACTGGGACCTTGGAGGGTGAGTTGTGCTTTGGGATCTTGCCCTTTTGGGTCAGGACAGAGACTAACATTCATCTAGTAGAGATTTACAGGATCATCATTACCTGACTATTACCAGACCTTAAGAAGCAAGGAGCTGACACTGAGAAGTATGCAACAACTCACCACACCCATCCGTCACCTTTTGCTTTTAAAGGGGCTTGCTGAAAGCTTTCGGTAACTTTGGAGTTCTTAGGGCATGAGCCACCCATCTCCTTGTACGAACCTGTAACAAACCTTTCTCTGTTCCAAACTCTGTTTTAGTACTGACTGGCCTCACTGTGCGTTAGGCACACAGACTTGTGCTTTGGTAACAGTGAGGCCACGTGAACCACTCCAGTCTAAATCACACTTAGAGCTCCAGGATGTTTACACTTATGGCCCAGGTAGACCCTTAAAATTCAGGAACTCCTCATATATCATTATTAGACCTACCTCCTACCCTACTTGTTCCAACCTTTAGGGACCTTGGTAAATAAGCATATGCCATGAAGAAAATGACTGACAACAGGCTGAAGGGGCTAACTTAGCCAAATCTTTAAAAATGGCATGTTTGGACTTCCTTGGGGTCTAGTGGCTAAGATTCCACCCTTGGAATGAAGGGGCCGTGGGTGTGATCCCTAGTGGGGGAACTAAGATCCTACATACTGCAGAGTACAACCAATAAATCAATAAATATTAAAAAAATAAAAGTGGCATGCTTATACATAGAAACCACATGGGGTAACAGGTATTTCTGCCCAATGGAAACAGTTAAGGGTGACATCTTTGGTAGGAAGAAAGTGCAGTTTTAGTAAGAGAGTTGAGTGTGTAAGGCTTTAAAGGGAGCCTTTGGTTCCTTCCCTGCTGTCTCTCCTTTGGACTGTGGGTAACCTATTTTGGGGAAGCATCTTTGATACCCAAAGAAAGTAGTGAATTACATGCTTAGAAATGGCTCTAGGTTCAAGAAAGAGAATTTTGCCCACTTTTTTTTTTTTTTTAACCCCACTTAGGAGGATAAAAATAAGTATAGGATTTCAAGCAGAAGTTTTATTTTTCAGCTGGAGCTTTCTTTGTGCTGCCACTTAGGAACCTAAGATGTGGGGCAAGAAGTAGGAAATGCCAGTACTATAAAGCAGGATAGAGTAAGCAGTCCTGGTAGCTTCTTTAGTGGGACAGTAATTCCAAATGGACAATGAATCATAGCAATCCCCTTACTGCCTGAGACCTGGCCCCCATGTAGCCTCTCCTAGTAAAATGGCAGATCTGTGAGTTGGCTCAGTTTACATCTGTGTACTCAGAGTCTATGGTATCTTTCAGAAACAGGAATAGAGGCTGGCAAAACTCTGTATCACTTTCCTGTGGAACTATTTTTATAGACTGCCCAAAGACCTACCAGGCCATTGTGACCAACAGGGGAAAGAGTGGTCAGTGACTAAGGTCTCAAGACCATTCCATTTCATGATTGTTGTCTATAGATTTTATCTTTAAAAATTTTTTTTAAAGAATGGTTAACTAAATTATCAACATTTTATCAATCAGACCACTCTTTTTAAAAAAAATTCCATGCCTCTCTCTGCTGAAGTTCGTCCTTCAATTCTTTTAGTGAGGATCTGTAAGCAGTACAGTCTTTCAGTCTTCTGACAGTGGCTTTATTTTTACTTTATTCTTGAATAATAGTCCATGTGATTACAAGGCTGTAGCTGCCAGTTACTTTCCCTTAGCATTCTGAGGCTGCTAGAAGACATCTGCTTTATTCTAATTGTTGCATAAGTCTTTTTTTTCTTTGGTTTAAAAATTTTCACTTTATCCTTAATGTTAACAGTTTCGCTGGGATCTATTTAGGAGGATTTATATATCCTGCTTGGAATTCTGAGTTTTTATAATTTATAATCTAAGGACCGTAGCCTCTTGAATTCTGGGGAATTCTCACTTACCTCTTCCAGCTACTGCTTTTCAATCATATCTTCCTATTAGATATATGTTGGAAACTCAATTTATGCTTTTCTTTAAAAAAAAAAAACCAAAACTTTTCTACACTGTAGCTGCTAGGTACAGTTCTCAGCACTATCTTCTAATTGATTTATTATCGCTGGCTGGATTGAGTCTAAGTTTATCACACATCCAAAAAAAAAAAACACCCTCAACTACTGTACTTTTTCACTTCTAAGAGTTCTAATTTTGTCGTCATCTCCATCTGCTCTTGTTACTTTTTGTTTCATAATTTACCATTTTGAATAAATGCAAGTGCTTTCTCTACTTGAGCATAAGGACACTGAAAGTCTTTGTTGGAGCAACAAGTATATACTGTATGAAGAAGGAACTATAGCCATTATCTTGTAATGACCTATAATGGAATATAATTTGTAAAAATACTGAATTGCTATGCTGTACCCCTTAAAACATTTAAAGCAACCACACTTCAATAACAAAAGGGAAAAAAAACTTTGTTGGATAGTTTCCTAAAATTACTTACACTAGGACTGAGTTTGTGTTCCAATGCAACATTGCTGGATGGATTTTTCTTGACACTGGATCTTTTTCATTCATTTTGGAATCTCTGCTGTAAGCTTATTTTGGGAGAAGGGTTTGTTTTTGTTCTCCATTCCTCCTACCACATGCTTACTCCTCCACATGGTTGCCTCCGACTTGCCACCTGACAATGAGTTCAGAACCAGGTCTTATAAAAGCTGAAGATCTTATATACTGGCCAAAACTAACCGTGCTTTTCATTCCCTTGGAGGCCCAGTGCCACCGTAGTGGACACAACTGGCTGCCTACCATTCATGCCTTTTTCTGTCCTATGGTACCCAGCACTATCACTCCTGGCTGTCCCTAAGTATGTTTTGAGGAAATAAGCTCTGATTCCAAGCCATGTAACATGTAACATAGTACATTCTTCTAGCTGCAGTGGTTTATTGTTTTTTAATATTTTTATTGAAGTGCAATTGATTTATTAATACAATGTTATCTTAGTTTCTGCTGTACAGCAAAGTTAATCAGTTACACATATATCCACTCTTTTTTAGACTCTTTTCCCATATAGGTCATTACAGAGTATTAAGTAGAGTTCCCTGTCCTCTACAGTAGGTTCTTATGCAGTGGTTTTATTTAGAAGTAAGGCAATGGCACCCCACTCCAGTACTCTTGCTTGGAAAATCCCATGAACGGGGGAGCCTGGTAGGCTGCAGTCCATGGGGTCGCTAAGAGTCGGACACGACTGAGCGACTTCACTTTCACTTTTCACTTTCATGTGTTGGAGAAGGAAATGGCAACCCATTCCAGTGTTCTTGCCTGGAGAATCCCAGGGACAGGGGAGCCTGGTGGGCTGCCGTCTATGGGGTAACACAGAGTCGGACATGACTGAGGTGACTTAGCAGCAGCAGCAGACATACTTCAGTCCAATAAGACCCTTTACTTACTGTGATATATAGTCAGTTCAGTTCAGTCGCTCATTTGTGTGCGACTCTTTGCGACCCCATGAATCGTAGCACACCAGGCCTCCCTGTCCATCACCAACTCCCGAAGTTTACTCAAACTCATGTGCATCGAGTCAGTGATGCCATCCAGGCATCTTCTCCTCTGTTGTCCCCTTCTCTTCCCACCCCCAATCCCTCCCAGCATCAGGGTCTTTTCCAATGAGTCAACCCTTCGTATGAGGTGGCCAAAGTACTGGAGTTTCAGCTTTAGCATCAGTCCTTCCAATGAACACACAGGACTGATCTCCTTTAGAATGGACTGGTTGGATCTCCTTGCAGTCCAAGGGACTCTCAAGAGTCTTCTCCGAAACCACAGTTCCAAAGCATCAATTCTTCGGTGCTCAGCTTTCTTCACAGTCCAACTCTCACATCCATACATGACCACTGGAAAAACCATATAAAGTGATATATTCTTTTTTTCTGATAATAAGGTGTAAACAGAACATCTAAAATTGCTTTAGTCATTTTGACATGTATTTCAGAAGGGACAGAGGGAGAGAGAGAGAAACAGATAAAGAGAAAGGTAGGGGTGTTGGAGATGAGAAGCACACAGGGAAACAGAGCCAGACCTTGATTAAACCTCACATGAAGCTCATACTAACTATGAACTTTTCAAATACAGGCATCAATAAATTCCTTTTTATTGACAGTTTAAATTAGGTTTTCTGTTACAACCAAATATTTAAATGATACAGAACCTAAAGTCTTACTTCCTTGGTGGATCGGAGGAAAAAGAATCCACCTGCAATGCAGGAGACTGGGGTTCAATCCCTGGGTTGGGAAGATTCTTGGAGAAGGGAATGGCAACCCACTCCAGTATTCTTGCCTGGAGAATTCCATGGACAGAGGCTACAGTCCGGGGGATCACAAAGAGTCAGACACAACTGAGCGACTAACACTTCCTTTACACTTTCCTTGAATCTAAAGTAGTCATTACCACTTGATTCCTACTGCTGTGTGCTTCTGCCACTGCTTTCTAAGAAGGAAAATATACTGCTTGTGTTACATGTTTCAACAAAAGACAAAGATCAAATGAAGGGTGGGAGCAATGATATCAAACTCTCTTCAAGAAGCTGAATTAACTAAGGTCTAAGAAATCTCATTTGAAAATGGAATAAATAGCACAGCAGGCAGGAAGCAGACTGAAAGCTGGGTAAATTCTAGGCGCTTACCAAGGAGATAACTTGAAGTACAAGTTGAACAGATCATCTGAATAGATGAGATAAAAATAAGCTCACTGTGGGGAAAACACAGACAATACCAGTTTTTGTTCTATTTTTAAGAAAAACAACCAAGAGGCAAACACAGCCCCAAATGGGGAAGCGGCAGAAAGAGATTTAAATGAAAGAATCTGTGCCATCTGGCTTTTGGAAAAAGACATATTCGGGCTAAAAATGCCACCAAAGTTAGAATGCCTAAACCGTTCTGACAATGCCACACCCAGGACATTAAAAAAATTTTAACTTAGACTAAAGAAAAAAAGACACCATAACAGAAAATACAGGTTTCTTAGCTCGTTTTAATATACTTAGGTTAAAAAGTAAAACAGGGACTTCCCAAGTGGTCCAGAGGTTAGGACTCTGTGTTCCCAATGCAGGAGGTCTAGGTTTGATCCCTGCTTGGGGAGCTAGATCTTTTATGTCACAACTAAAGATCCTGCATGCCACAAGTAAGACTTTTTTTTTAAAGTAAAATACAACAGGAACTTCATGAAGAACCAATGTCGAAAAAATAGCTAAATAAACCATGTGTGTTCTTGCATTTGCTTCTATATGACTTGGCACCATCCCTAAATAACAATGTGCACATATCTTTTAATTGATTGTATTCAATTGGATAAATCTGTCAAAAGTACTACTACTTACTGGATAGTTCCATGAGTACACAGAAGCATCAGTATTTCTTTGGCATATGTGTGTTTATGGCCACGTGACCAAGAGCTGGGAACAAAAAAACCATCAAATTTTTTTTAATCAAATGGGGGTATGCCTATCTTTATTGAACATAGTTTAGTCTAGAATTGTTTTTTTTCTCTAATAATTACTGGCAAATCAAAAGTTAAATTATATAAGGTTTCTAAATACTGCAGTGAACAAAGAGGTCTAGAAAAACTGAACAGCACTAACAAGTTCTTCTTCAAGTTCTACACTTCTTTAAGTTCTAGAATTCTGGGTATATAAACAAAGGAAGTGAAATCTTATCTCCAAGAGACACCTGCATGTTCACTGCAGCATTATTCACAATAACCAAGGTATGGAAACAACCTAAGCGTCCACTGATGCTGAGGTTGAGTGAGTGGATGAGAGTGGATGAGAAAGATGAATATACATGACGAATATTATTCAGCCATAAAAAGGAGGAAATTCTGCCATTTGTGACAACACGAATGAACCTGGATGATACCACGCAAAGAGAAGTAAGTTAGACACAGAAAGACAAATACCGAATGATCTCACTTACATGTGATATGGAATCTAAAAAAGTCAAACTCACAGAACCAGAGAGCAGAAGGGTAGTTGCCAGGGGCTGAGGGACAGGGAAATGGGAAGGTGTTGGTCAAAGGGTACAAACTATCACTCATGACATGGAGCTAATGTTCAGCAGGCTGATTACAGGTAATAGTATGTGTTGTGTACTTGAAATTTGCTGAGCAGATCTTGTGTTCTCATTACATACGCACACAAAGGTAATTATGTGAGGTGATGGATGTATTAATTGTAACTTGCCTGGGGCAATCATTTCAAATTTATGAAAATATTAAATCATCACACTGTATGCCTTTTAAAAAATCAGACTGCATAAACATTTATGTACAATTTTTATTTGTCAATAATATTTCAATGAGGCTGGAAAGATCCCAAAAGATGACACTGTGAAAGTGCTGCACTCAATATGCCAGCAAATTTGGAAAACTCAGCAGTGGCCACAGGACTGGAAAAGGTCAGTTTTCATTCCAATCCCAAAGAAAGGAAATGCCAAAGAATGCTCAAAGTACCACACAATTGCACTCATCTCACACGCCAGTAAAATAATGCTCAAAATTCTCCAAGCCAGGCTTCAGCAATATGTGAACCGTGAACTTCCTGATGTTCAAGCTGGCTTTAGAGAAGGCAGAGGAACCAGAGATCAAATTGCCAACGTCCGCTGTATCATGGAAAAAGCAAGAGAGTTCCAGAAAAACATCTATTTCTGCTTTATTGACTATGCCAAAGCCTTTGACTGTGTGGATCACAATAAACTGTGGAAAATTCTGAAAGAGATGGGAATACCAGACCACCTGACCTGCCTCTTGAGAAACCTGTATGCAGGTCAGGAAGCAACAGTTAGAACTGGATATGGAACAACAGACTGGTTCCAAATAGGAAAAGGAGTACGTCAAGGCTGTATATTGTCACCCTGCTTATTTAACTTATATGTAGAGTACATCATGAGAAACGCTGGGCTGGATGAAGCACAAGCTGGAATCAAGATTGCCAGGAGAAGTATCAATATCCTCAGATACGCAGATGACACCACCCTTATGGCAGAAGGTGAAGAAGAACTAAAGAGCCTCTTGATGAAAGTGAAAGAGGAGAGTGAAAAAGTTGGTTTAAAGCTCAACATTCAGAAAACAAAGATCATGGCATCTGGGCCCATCACTTCATGGCAAATAGATGGGGAAACAGTGTCAGACTTCATTTTTGGGGCTCCAAAATCACTGCAGATGGTGACTGCAGCCATGAAATTAAAAGACGTTTACTCCTTGGAAGGAAAGTTATGACCAACCTAGACAGCATATTCAAAAGCAGAGACATTATTTTGCCAACAAAGGTCTGTCTAGTCAAGGCTATGGTTTTTCCAGTGGTCATGTATGGATGTGAGAGTTGGACCATAAAGAAAGCTGAGCACTGAAGAATTGATGCTTTTGAACTGTGTTGTTGGAGAAGACTCTTGAGAGTCCCTTGGACTAAAAGGAGATCCAACCAGTCCATCCTAAAGGAGATCAGTCCTGGGTGTTCTTTGGAAGGACTGATGTTGAAGCTGAAACTCCAATACTTTGGCCACCTGATGCAAAGAGCTGACTCATCTGAAAAGACCCTGATGCTGGGAAAGATTGAGGGCAGGAGGAGAAGGGGATGATAGAGGATGAGATGGTTGGATGGCATCATCAACTCGATGGGCATGGGTTTGGGTAGACTCCAGGAGTTGGTGATGGGCAGGGAGGCTTGGTGTGCTGCGGTTCGTGGGGCTGCAAAGAGTCGGACATGACTGAGTGACTGAACTGAACTGAAGCTGGAAAAAAGGAAAAAGGAACAAGCATCTACTTAATTTGGAAATTAGCTATTCCTTTGTCACTGATTTTATTTATATATTACATATACTTTATGCATAAGATGTAAGTTGATCATTCTTATGTCTGTATGCTGGTTTGGAAAATGGGATTTTATTACAAAGACATAAACCATAAATTTAAGTTCTAATAATACCGAAAATAATTTTAAATAGGTAAATCTTTTTCAAACACCACAATACAATCCTTTATAAAATATAATTCTCATTAATTTTCCTTGTAAGAAATCTAGAAAAAGTCTTTAGTAGAATGGTATGGAACAAATTTGGTATGATATTTCTATAGTGACAATCTCAAAAGTTCTTCCATTTTTAAAGGATGAATAGAGTTAATGAAAAACCCTGCAGCATAAGAGAAGAGGTTCATTAGTTCTACACAGAAAAATATACCACTGAAAATTATTTACAAGAAATGAAAAAAAAAAAGAAAAGAAAAAGTCTGGCTTAGGAATATACCAAAAAAAAAAAAATTAAGAACTCAGGTTATGGGGAAAAAAAAGTACCATATGGAAACTGGGATTATAAAAAAGACTATGAATTAGATAAAAACATTAAAGAAAATTTAAAATTCAAATTGTAAGCAGAGAAAGTGTTAGTCACTCAGTTGTGTATGACTCTCTGCAACCCCATGGACTGCAGTCTGCCAGGCTCCTCCATCCGTGGGATTCTCCAGGCAAGAATATAGGAGTGGGTTGCCATTCCCTTCTCCAGGGGAAACTTCCCAAGCCAGGGACTGAACCTTGGTCTCCCACATTGCAGGCAGATTCTTTACTGTTTGAGCCACCAGGGATGTCCCTGTAAGCAGTAAAGAACATAACAAATATTACAAAAAATCAAATCGGTGATGGAAAGGCCTAACTTAAGAAACTCTGCAAAAGAAAAGTTAACAAGGACGTGTGAAATGATTATGACAACTAGAGAACAGAGCCAACCCATGAAAAACTGCCAGAGGGGGAAAAATGAGAAAACAACAAAAGACAAACTTAAGAAAGTACCTCCCTCAAATTAAAAAGATTTCCATCTGTAGACTGAAGGAAACATCATCTTCCAGATAAAACTAATGGATTAAAACAATCACTAGATATAATCCTAAACTTCAAAAAAATTTATTTAAGCACCTTTAACCTTTACAATGCAACTGTGAGCTGAACTTGTTATGGAAAAGGCACAAAACAAGACCATGGAAAGAGTTTATATCCACAGTAAAGATAGTATAAATCTAGTATACACTATATACCTTGTAGATTATTTTATATTTGGGCATTAATTTACTGAGGGCAGAAACAAGGACCTAAACTCATGTTGAGATAAAAAGACAACATATTTCAAAATAAATCCTGGTTTTCAACTTTCTTGAGTATGTATTTTGTTTTAAATGCACAGTTTGTAACATCTCTAAGTTAATTTTAATCTGAGGTAAGAACAAAAATAAGTGACAAAGGAACATCTTCCACCAAAGGGCTTTTATGAGCCCTGAAATGAATTATGTAAAAAAGGACAAGCTTTTCTGTGTATGGGTTTTGGAGGTTAATAACACATTATCATTTTCAGTATAGTAGTACGGTTATTTTACTTCCACCAATCATTGATAAAGTGATCCAAGTCTGACTGCTAAATAGGTGGAGCTAGAAATAAAATTATTTACTGTGAGGACGACTGCACTGCTTTCAAATAAGAGTTTACAGCTAACCTCCTCTAAAAAGCTGTCCATACTTGCTGACTCCAATCCCTTTCCCTTGATTCTCTCTTCAAACCACACCAATCAGATTTTCTTCCCACTCTTCTTAGAGTGCTCTTGCATCAACACCAGTGACCGCCACATTGCTAAGTACAACATTCATTTCAAAGTCCTCATCTTACGATGTGTCGAATCAAAGACTTCTCCTTCTCAGTCTCCTCTGTGGTTCCAACCTCTGAACATGGAAAGAAAATCCCAGAGCTCAATCCTTACTTCTTTAGACCAGATCTCATATAATCTCAAGGCCTGAAATACTACCTATTTGCTAATGATTCCTAAGTTTCTATTTTGAGTTGAGACCTTTCCACTCAACTCCAGTCTGATATAACATCACCTCAACAGGCATCTCAAACCTGACTCGTCTAAAGCTGAACTCTTGATTGCTGCTCCACCAACCTCCCCATCTTTCTCATCCTCAAGTCTTCCCCATGTCAGTAAGGGCAACTCTATCCCTCCACTAGCTTAGGCCAAAGGCCTCGCATCATCCTTCCTTCTTTTACTCTCATACTCCACACCCAATCCATTAGCAAATCCTGTCAGCCATACCTAGAAAACAGCAGCTTCTTACTACACTATTGCTACCACTTGGTCTAAACTCCATCTCTCATTCGGATACTGACCCAACCTAACTGGGCTCCCTGCTTCCATCCTTGCTCCTACTGTCCATTCTGAACACAGGAGTAAGAGTGATCTTTTACACCTGTTAAGTCAGGTCCCCCCACTCCCCTCTCAACCACCTCCCTCCTCACTCAGGGGAAACGCCATGGTCTTCACCAGGACAGATGAGCTCTGGAGCTTACCTCACTCTTCCTGCCTCTGCTCAAACCCACTGGCCTCCTTGCTGGCCAACAAGCCTAGCGGCCTCTGGGCCTGGGCCCTTGCCTAGTGCACCCGACCCCTACACAGCTGCAGGGTTGTCTCTGACCCCTTCAGGTTGTACTCAGGAGCCTTCTCTATGAAGCTGTTCCTTATTTCAAAACTGCTTCTGCTCCTTCCCTGGATCTCCCTATCCCCCTTCACTGCTTCATTTTTCTTCTAAGCACCTGACTGGATAGATTTTAATTTTTAATTTTTAAATTTTAAAAAAGTATTTTATTTATCATCCCCATCCCCACCTTTGTCCAGTGGAATGTTAGCTCCAGGAGGACAAAAATTCTGTTTTGTTTTGTTCCTCTTGCATCTCCAGGGATGAGAACCATGCTTGGCTCTGGGAGGCACTCTGTATACATTTGCTACAGGAGTGCTGAATATGCAAACTCTTAAATCCTGATAAGGCTAAGGGATTTAGCACACTATAGTATCCAACTTCTCTCCACAATGGGAAATACCACTTTACAGGAACTGGAAATGCCTTTCTCTTCTATATAGTAAGTAATACAATTTGCTTTAAATAGCACGCCCCAAATTTCTTAATTCCTCTTTTCTACAGTCTTTCAAATGTCTTTCCTACATCCTCTAAAATATTAACTTGCGTGCTAAGTTGCTTCAGTCATGTCTGACTCTTTGCAACCCTATGGGCCCTATGGAACCTGCCACGCTCCTTTGTCCATGGGATTCTTCCGGCAAAATTACTGGAGTGCGTTGCCATGGCCTACTCCAGAGGATCTTCCCGACCCAGGGATTGAACTCGCGTCTCTTAAGTCTCCTGCACTGGCAGGTGGGTTCTTCATCACATGGACAAATCTTTCATTCCCCTTTAGCATTACTGTCATAATACTGCAAAGCCAAAGTGAATTCACTAAAAATGCTATCAAAATGCAAATAATGATGAAAAGTAATGAAGCTCATTAACAACCAAATAAGCCCAACCGTACTTCAAATCAAACTGTATCAGACTGTGAGGGCCCTAGTCCATGCTTAACTTTATTATCACTATACTCCTTAATAAGCAAACATTTTTCTAATTAAATTCCCTTTTAAGCTAAAAAGCAGTTGATACAGGATACTTGCATTTAACCATAAGAATTAAACCTCAGGGAAATCAGTTCAAGCTATTAGGCTGGTGTGAAAGTAATTGCAATTTTACACTGTTGAAATTGGCCATATGACACTGGAATACATTCTTAAATAAATGTGGTTATGTTATACATCATTTTAACGTGCATTTATTGCTTTATGTTTTTTGCTAATGACTTATTACTTGTTTATATTTATTTTAGACTATGGAAATGACGTTAGACAAAATGCAAATTTGAGCGATTTTTTTTTTTATTCAAGTTCAAAATGGGTTGTAAAGAAGCAGGGAGACAACTCGCAACATCAACAAGGCATTTAGACCTGGAACTTCTAACTACGAACGTGCAGTGGTTGTTCAAGAAGTTCTGCAAAGGAGATGAGAGCCTTGAAGATGAGGAGCATACTGGTTGGCCATCGGAAGTGGGCAAAGACCAACTGAGAGTCATTATCAAAGCTGATCTTACAACCACACGAGAAGTTGTCAAAGGACTCAACGTTGACCGTTTTACAGTTGTGTGGCATTTGATGCAAATTGGAAAGGTAAAAAAGCTCAGTTAGTGGGTGCCTCACAAGCTGACCACAAATCAAAAAAATCATTGTTCTGAAGTGTCATTTGCCCTTATTCAACAACAATGAACTATTTCTCCATTGGACTGTGACATGCAAGGAAAAGTCGACTGTATACGACAACCAGTGACAACCAGCTCTGTGGATGGACTGAGAAGAAGCTCCAAAGCACTTCCCAAAACCAAACTTGCACCAAAAAAAGGTCATGGTCACTGTCTGGTGTTCTGCTGCAGGTCTGATTCATTACAGCTTTCTGAATCCCGGTGAAACCATTACATTTCAGAAGTATGCTCAACAAATTGATGAGATGCACGGAAACCTGCAACACCTGCGGCTCGCACTGGTCAACAGAAAGGGCCCCATTCTCCATGACAACACCCCACCACACGCCACACAACCAACACTTCAAAAGTTGAATGAAATGGGCTAAGTTTTGCCTCATCTGCCATATTCACCTGACCTCTCACCAACTGACTACCCCTTCTTTAAGCATCTTGACGACTTGTTGCAGGCAAAACGCTTCCACAACCAGCAGGAGGTAGAAAATGCTTCCCAAGAGTTCGAGGAATCCCCAAGTAGGTTATTTTTACACTATAGGAATAAACCAACTTATTTCTCATTGACAAAAACATGCTGATTGTAATGGTTTCTATTTTGATTAATAACGATGTGTTGGCACCTAGTTACAATGATTGAAAATTCACGGTCCAAAATCGCAATTCCTTTTGTACCAACCTAATACGAGTCAAATTGATAAGTAAACAAAAGTCTTATGGAATAGGTTTGTATAGGTAACAAGCAGGAACACTGGAGTAAGGAGATGAGGTTCAAATCCTTTACTAACTGTTTGACCTTGGACAAGTTAATTTAGACTCTGTGCCTCGGTTTCCTTATCTGTAAAATGGAAATGGTACCCCCTGCTGTTGCTACAAGGATTAAATACAGACACAATACGATTTAAAGCATCCAGCACAATGACAATATAGTAAGCACTGAAGACTGACTGCTCTTACTGTAATTCCCGCCCCACTAGCAGAGCTCTTTAAGCTCCTAGGTACCATTCTTTAGAATGAGAAGTGATACTATTAAATGATGTATTTTTTTCCCCCTTCGTTATATTAGGTAGCCAATTCTAAACACCGTGGGCCGTTTTGAAGAATAAATGTCATTTTCTAGAGGCAGAGCCCTGTACTGCAAGATGATCTGCCTCCTGCATTGCACATTTAATAAGGAGCAGTCCTGTCTTTGAACCCAGGTACCCGGGGCCATGTAATATCGGGACAGTTCGCTCACATCTCAGCAGCTTCTCTTCACGCCTGGGTTCCGAGTAACTGGCCGCATACTGTCCGTGTTGAAAAGGTCCAGTGCACCTTTTCTGGCGGAGTGACGAGACGCCGGCCGGGGTGGCTCCGGCTCGGACCGTCGACCTCGCGAGGCCCCACCAGGCCGCCCGCCCCGGCCACACCCGCCGCGTGGCCGTTACCCTCAAACCAGCCCCCAGAGCCCGCGCCGGCCCTCCCAGCTCCCCCGGGCAGCACAGACCCGAGGCCGGTCACCACGGGTCTGGTTCCCCGCGGGCGGCCTCGCCTCTCAGGTCCCTAGACCAGGCCCCAAGCTGGGCCCTCCGGTTTTCGGGGCCACCGAGGGGAGGTGTCGGTGGCTTTCATCCCGGGGCTGCCCGCGGGCCGAGGCCCAAGTACCTTCCAGTCAGTCGAGGAATGGCGGCAGCGGAACCACCTTCCTCCCGGCGACCGCGGCAGAGGCGACGGCTGCGGACCGAGAGGAGGGGACGGGCTGGCCACTAAGACGAGCGGGCCCTAGCTGGCCAGAGAGGCCTCACTGCGCCGCGGCTGGTGCGCCCCCTGGAGGCTGGAAGTCGCACTAGCGGCTCGACCAGCTCTCAATCACTACGCAAAGTAAGAAAACTGCTGCGGGGGAGAAGAGAAGACAACTGAGAAAGGTTCCATAGATCTGAGTCAAGGAGCATTTTGCACTTTTCAAGGCCTTTTCTAAACAAACATCCCACCCCTCTGCTAAATGAAGGCTTCACAGGCCAGGACAGTCTTACCAAGAGCTATGTTGTTTTTCAGTCTCTAAGTTGAGTCGGACTCTTTGTGACCCCATGCGCTGCAGAAGGCCAAGCTCCTTTGCTGCTGCTACTGCTGCTGCTAAGTCGCTTCAGTCGTGTCCGACTCTGTGCGACCCCATGGACTGTAGCCCACCAGGCTCCCCCGTCCCTGAGATTCTCCAGGCAAGAACACTGGAGTGGGTTGCCATTTCCTTCTCCAATGCATGAAAGTGGAAAGTGAAAGTGAAGACGCTCAGTCGTGTCCGACTCTGCGACCCCATGGACTGCAGCCTACCAGGCTCCTCCATCCATGGGATTTTCCTGGCAACAGTACTGGAGTGGGGTGCCATCTCTGTCCTCCAATATCTTCCACTTCCTCCACTATAGAGTTTGCTCAAATTCATGTCTTTCGAGTTGGTGATGCTGTCTAACCATCTCATCCTCTGCTGCCCCCTTCTCCTCCCTGCTTCAATCTTTCCCAGCATCAGGGTCTTTTCCAATGAATCCAATGAATTCCAGTCAATTCCAGTTGAATCAGGTGGCCAGAGTATTAGAGCTTCAGCTTCAGCATCAGTTCTTCTGAAGAATATTTGGGGTTGATTTCCTATAGGATGCACCGGTTTGATCTCCTTGCAGTCCAAGGGACTCTCAAGACTCTTCTCCAGCACCACAACTTGAAAGCATTGATTCCTCGGTGCTCACCCCACTCCGGTACTCTTGCCTGGAAAATCACATGGCCTGAGGAGCCTGGTAGGCTGCAGTCAATGGGGCCGTGAAGAGTTGGACACGACTGAACGACTTCCCTTTCACTTTTCACTTTCATGCATTGGAGAAGGAAATGGCAACCCACTCCAGTGTTCTTGCCTGGAGAATCCCAGGGATGGGGGAGTCTGGTGGGCTGCCGTCTATGGGGTCGCACAGAGTTGGACACGACTGAAGCGACTTAGCAGCAGCAGCAGCCGCCTTCTTTATGTTCCAACTCTCACATCCGTTCATGACAACTAGAAAAAACATAGCTTTCACTATATGGACCTTTATCAGCAAAGTGATGTCTCTGTTTTTTAATACACTGTCTAGATTTGTCATAGTTTTCCTTTGAAGAAACAAGCGTCTTTTAACTTCGTGGCTGCAGTCACCATCTGCAGTGATTAGGGAGGCCAAGAAAATAAAATCTGCCACTGTTTCCACTTTTTCCCCATCTATTTGCCATGAAGCGATGGAACTGGGTGCTATGATCTACCAACAGCTGTAGGCATCAATTAATAGTTGCTGGCCTTCAGATAAGTCTTCTCTGTAACCCAAATTGATATATTAGTAATAGCAACTGGCTGCTCTAATTTTCAAATATGAACCTAAGTTTTTTCAAAAAGGGTTTGACTACTTACATCCCACTTTTTAAAATCCGTAGACGAAATGCAACATGTGCCTAGCCAAAACTATAAAGATGGTGGGTGGTGAGAAGTACATTTACTGCAACTTTTTTTTCCTGAGTTTACCAACAACTCCAGTCCTGTAGCCAAGAAGACTTAACCCTGCACAGAGATCCTCTCTCCCCTGAATTTTAGCATACTCACTCAGCCAATCCACCTTTCCCCTCTAGGGGGTCTCATGTCCACCCATTCCTTGGCTATTACTAACAGTGTGTTCCTGGAAATGTCATGTTAATGTTTGGGATTTTTGTCAAATTTGAGAAAGACTCTATCAAATCTCTTTCACATAAGAATAAGATTTCAGACATTTCACATTTTCTTGTGCAGTGACTATCATAAATATTAAATATTCTTTGAATTGATGACATTTATTAACCAATTTGTTATTGATATTCTCCTTGAGGTTGTGTGTTGAGTTTATAATGTCTTCATTGATGCCAGTAAATTGTGTCAAATCAGCAAAGAATTTCTCCAGTGTGTTCTTACAATTTCCTCTTTTTTATTAATTGGTTAACAAACAATCCAAGACCTTAGTCATTACTTCTGTTCAAATGAATCTTTCCATCTTCATGATTTGCTTTTGTTTGATCTGAAAAAGTGTAGCGACTGCGAAGTGTAAGAAGTACAGCATTCCTCCTGGAGGATCTGAGAACCCATTTCCTTGTTTCTCCAGCTTCTAGAGGTCACTAGAATCCTTGGCTCATGGCGTCTTCCATGTTCCAAATCAGCAGTGTAGCATCTTTTCTTCTCTCTGACTTCTGCTGCCAACTGTGTATCCTCTCTAACTTTGACCCTCCCACCTGTTTATAAGGACTCTGGATCATGTTGGGTACATCTGAATAATCCAGAACAGTCCCTCCATTTCAAGATCTTTTATTTTAGTCCCATCTGAAAAGTTCTTTTTTACTGCACAAGTTAACATAGTCACGGATTCTGGGGATTAGGACAGGGACACCTTTGGAGGAAATGTTATTCAGCCCACACAACGGCCCTGATGCTTAAACTCCATTTCCTTCAGGGAAATCTACCTTTTCTTCCTCATTAGCAAAATCTGTTTGGTCCTGAGTTCTGACTGTGAGAGTTCCAACAAGAGGAATACCTGTAATTATAACTAGGGTAAGTGTTAACGAAGGAAAAGAAGGGAGATGCTATATGAGGGCAAACAGTACAGGACCTAATTTAGATGGAAGAGCAGCAATGCTTTTGAATAAGTGGTATTTAACTGAGATGCAAAGGAGGAGGAATTAATTATACAATGAACAAGGGGAGTGATTTAGACAGAGGCAGCAGTATGTGTGGCCTGGGAATGGGGATGTCAGCGGGTGACTGAGTTGTGTCCCTGCCATCAAATCCTTAGCACCACCACGGCGAGGGACACATCGCTGGTCTTAGCCCTGGCAGCACACTTCAGTCACTGCAGGGCCTTAAAGATACCAACACCCTGGCCAAGACCGAGTCAGAATTATTTGGAAGTATGGCCCAATATCCATAGTTTTTAAAGAGAATACTAATGTGCAGACAGGGCTGAGAACCCACTCTGTTAGATACAACCACAGGAGTAAGAATAAAAAAATGACAAAAAATATTTGCTTGGGGTAGGATTTTCTCTTAAGAGGTTTTCTTCTGTTTAAAGAAAAGAAGGGTTTTGCCATCTTGATTATACATTCCTCTTCAGTCTTAGAAAATGCAGAAAAAGTTTCAAAAACTTTGTTAAATAAACTACAAGTTTATATTGTACAATACAGAGTATATAGCCAATATTTTATAAATGACATTTACAATATAAATGTAGTATAACCTTTAAAATTTGTGGATCGCTATGTTGTACATCTGTAGCTTACATAATATTGTACATCAACTATATCTCAAATTTTTTTAAGAAAAGACCACTTTGTGACAGAATGTTTATCAGAAGACCCTCAAGTGATCCAGCAACCATCCAGTAACCAGTTGTCTCTGTAGAAAAGAGATGTGTGTTTTAAAAACACACCATATCTACAAAGGAAACGGTGTTTCTTGGTTTTGAGTTCTGTTTCCCAGGTGTTTCAGTTTTTTGTAGTACTAATGAATGACCATAAGGGGGAGACATGCTCCCAGAAAGCGTGACTTCCCCTGTCTCCAGTCTCTCGCCCAGGCTAACGAGACTCGGGTATTGTAACACTGAGAGTTCTCAAGGCATAATCGTGGAGAGAGCAAGTCACAGAATTAGACTTAAATACCATATATTTATCTACACCAGAGTTCCGTTCATTTCAGTTCTCCAACAGTTTACACATTTAAACCACTGGAAAAATAAATAAATAGCTTATGTGTGCCAGGCATTATATTTACAAAATTAAGGGAAAAAATTGAAACCTAGGAAGATATTTTCCTTCAGCAGCCAACGCAATTAGAAATGAAGCAGCAAGCAAATCTTTCGAAAAGGGATCTCTCTTCTTTTGTTAATTGAAAAGTAAACCTCTTAGGTCTCCTTGAATTTCCGGAGTTACTAAGACAAAAACAGCTACACCCCTGGGAAGAATAAAAGAGCTTGGCTGCTTGTTGAAAACTCAATTTGTTATTTTTCTTTGCACTCAACCTGCATGTGGCAGAACCACACAGGTTTTCACGTGTACATTAGATTGAATAATATATGTGATGGGAATGTATATAGTACCTAACCCCAATTATCTTTCTCTTCCAAAAGTAAAGTAACCGATTGTTAGCCAGGGAATACCTTTTGCAGAGATTTAAGCAAATGTATTGCTTTGCAAGCCTTTAAATGTGACTGGGGAGACGTGGGTTTGGTCAGAGAGGCAGAACGGCTGTGTGAGGGGATAATGGATTTATTACAGGCATTCTGTCTCACACAATTGGGGCAGGAGTCCAGGAACTGAAGGTCTGGAAGGAGGTGTTGGAGACTTAGATCAAAGGTCACAAACTAGTTTCTCTGAGAATTCTAGAAGCCAAGTAGGGCTTGGAGCCCACTGCAAGTGGGCCCATGAAGGGGGTCTTCAGGATTTACTGTTTCTGTGAAGCCAGCTACTACTTTGTGAGCCCCCCACCAAGCAATTGGTGGTGGGCCTGGGCTCTGTCGGTCAAGAAGAAGAGCTGGTAAAGAGTGGAGAGGGACAGAAACTTCTAGAAACTAGCCTTTCCATGTCACTGTATCTGATTGTCAGAAGGTAACAGCCACTGCCTTGCTCTGTCTCCCAGGTCTCCTAGAAAGTCCTCTCTGTGCTAATTTTAAACTGGAACCACAAAGGAACCGGGACACTTGGTTCAGCTCCCACCTTAACCAGCACACATGTAAGTTCTTATAACTAATTTTACAGATGAAAAAACTAAGGGCCATATAGGTAAATCGCCTATACTCACATTACTACCTGGAAGCAGAGGCAAGCTCAGAATTCAGGTCAGAGGGGTCATCTTCTACTCCACTATCATGTCTCTCATCTTTTGTAGTAGTTAAACACTCCAAAGGATTTCAAGAAAATAGGAGAAAAAATTCATGCATCACTTCTGAGTTCCTTTCCTAGGTTAAAGGTCTCTGAGTAGCCTGTGTACCATCACGAGGCCTAAATCAGTCTATCTTGCCCAGACTGTCTCTGGGCACCTGGGTTACTGGGGCTCTTTGATAAGAAGTTATGGCTATGACCACCAGACCTCAAAATCATTAAGTAATGAGATATGAGCTATTAGGCATGTGATGGATCATCTTATTTGGGGTGTAGGATTATGTGAGAACTTGCCCAAAGAGCACTGTTGTTTATCGCAGAGAACATCAATACATACTCTCCAAAGTGATGGGAATACCAGACCACCTGACTTGTCTCTTGAGAAACCTGTATGCAGGTCAGAAAGTAACAGTTAGAACTGGACATGAAACAACAGACTGGTTCCAAATAGGAAAAGGAGTACATCAACACTGTATATTGTCACCCTGCTTATTTAACTTCTATGCAGAGTACATCACGAGAAATGCTGGGCTGGAGGAAGCACAAGCTGGAATCAAGATTGCCGGGAGAAATATCAATAACCTCAGATATGCAGATGACACCACCCTTATGGCAGATAGTGAAGAGGAACTCAAAAGCCTCTTGATAAAAGTGAAAGAGGAGAGTGAAAAAGTTGGCTTAAAGCTCAACAATCAGAAAACTAATCATGGCATCTGGTCCCATCACTTCATGGGAAATAGATGGGGAAAAGTGGAAACAGTGTCAGACTTTATTTTGGGGGGCTCCAAAATCACTGCAGATAGTGATTGCAGCCATGAAATTAAAAGATGCTAACTCCTTGGAAGGAAAGTTATGACCAACCTAGATAGCATATTGAAAAGCAGAGCCATTACTTTGCCAACAAAGGTCCGTCTAGTCAAGGCTATGGTTTTTCCAGTGGTCATGTATGGATGTGAGAGTTGGACTGTGAAGAAAGCTGAGTGCCGAAGAATTGATGCTTTTGAACTGTGGTGTTGGAGAAGACTCTTGAGAGTCCCTTGGACTGCAAGGAGATCCAACCAGTCCATTTTAAACGAGATCAGTCCTGGGTGTTCTTTGGAAGGAATGATGCTAAAGCTGAAACTCCAATACTTTGGCCACCTCATGCGAAGAGCTGACTCATTGGAAAAGACCCTGATGCTGGGAGGGATTAGGGGCAGGAGGAGAAGGGGATGACAGAGGATGAGATGGCTGGATGGCATCACCGACTCAATGGACGTGAGTTTGAGTGAACTCTGGGAGTTGGTGATGGACAGGGAGGCCTGGTGTGCTGTGATTCATGGGGTGGCAAAGAGTCAGACATGACTGAGCGACTGAACTGAACTGACCTAATACTTGGGTTTCCCTGATAGCTCATTTGGTAAAGAATCCACTTGCAATGCAGGAGACCCCAGTTGGATTCCTGGGTTGGGAAGATCCCCTGGAGAAGGGATACCCACTTCAGTATTCTTGGGCTTCGCTTGTGGCTCAGCTGGTAAAGAGTCTGCCTGAAATGCAGGAGACCTGGGTTCGATCCCTGGGTTGGGAAGATTTCCCTGGAGAAGGGAAAAGCTACCCATTCCAGTATTCTGGCCTGGAGAATTCCATGGACTAGTCCATGGGGTCACAAAGAGTCGGACATGACTGAGCGACTTTCACTTTCAACTAATACTTAGATACATGATGGATATAAATTCAGTTACAAGTAAACATCTTAGGTTTAACCATTGTGGTGTGCGTTCAGTCAACATGTAAAAATAAACTCTTACGTACAGTCTTCCTGTTTTCTTCCTTAACGTGGTGCTATACAAGTGATGGGAGTCTATGTGCTTTCTCTCTGAGTGTAAAGAGGTGTACTTGTTGGCCTAGTGCTCCTGGAAAGCATGAAGCTCCACCAGCTTGTGTGAACCAAAATCCAGGAATCAACTCTGCGATTAACTGATTTTTGAACAGAACACATCTTCAAGTTGTTGGCTTTTGCAACCTATATGTTTAATAACTGCCGTGTCACTTGTCTCACTCATCATCTTTGTTGTGACCTTCTCATGATTAGGATCCAGGGGCAGTAGATTTCCATCGTCTCTTCCTCTGCTCACCAGACCCCATTCCAAAGGACTGGAGCTCTTCAGAAATTCTGCAGGGACCAGTTTCTAGTGCAAACAAAAGCACACATGTGCAGAGCAAAGCCAACTCACACTTTTCAGCCTGCTGCTCTGAGCGCCTCCACCCCAGACAACTGCTGTACCGCAGACCCCATCAAATATGTGCTCTTGTGGACAGATGGAAAACCCATTAGGAAGTACAGCCAACTCTGTGTTCCCACATTTCCGGGAGAGAAACCACATTCGGTGCAGGAGCAGTGCAAAATCACTAGGGTCAGTGCCTTTAAATCAACTGAACATCTCATCTCTTCCAAGATATTACACAAGCAAAGCTCATATGGTTATTAGCCAGAGGCTCTGCCCTACAGGAAAGTACATGGGCTAGGGCTAGACCAAAGACCCAAGCCCACTTTGTATTTTTTTCTACAGCTCTAATTTTTCTTATCTGGGAAATTATTATACAAATGACTTGTTTTTTAAAAATAGTAACAAATAGATATTACAAAGCAACTTAGCAGAACAATTATAGGTGAATACGGTGGCAGAGGGAAGTACAATTATAAGGCTTAAGCTGTCTTATGGCTTCCCTTGTAGCTCAGTTGGTAAAGAATCCACCTGCAATGCAGGAGACCCCGGTTCAATTCCTGGGTCAGGAAAATCCTCTGGAGAAGGGATAGGCTACACACTCCAGTATTCTTGGCCTTCCCCTGTGGCTCAGCTGGTAAAGAATCCACCTGCAATGTGGGAGACCTGGGTTCCATCCCTGGGTTGGAAGATCCCTTGAAGAAGGGAAAGGATGCCCACTCCAGTATTCTGGCCTGGAGAATTCAATGGACTATATAACAGGGTCACAAAGAGTTGGACATGACTGAGCAACTTTCACTTTCTTTTCAAGCCATCTTATGAGGGATTATTAGTTAGCCATACTTTTTGTAAGTTAATTCAGCATGTCTTATTTTGGGGTGGTGTGAGCCAGAAAAAAGTTCATAACTTTCTCTTGACTTTTTTCCTGGGATCACAGATGGCAGGGTCAAGAGCTTCCTCATGAAGAAGAGAAGCACTTCCTACTCCATATCCCACCTGAGCCCACATGGGCCCCTCCCTCAGCCTGCCTGGTGGACCACCGTCCACCCACGGCAGGAGGAGAGAGGACCAGAAATCATCTGGAGACGTCATTGCTGCCGTGGCGTGCTTTGCTTTCGTTCTGCCTTTTAGGATCATTTTGGCCATTATTTCCCCACTGAGGCTTGTAACCTATTTGGTTTTCCACAAATTAAGATCCCTCAGCTCTTCTTAAATTGACCCTGAGGGGGAACTTAAGGTAATTTTTTATCTACATGTTTCACACAAAATTTGCTTCCCGATTGTCCACATGGGGATGTGTGCAAGCTGGACACTCACCAGTGGCTTTGGCGAGTCCATCAGCTCTTCAGACAAAGCCCACACATGCTTCCCTCCATGGGTCCCAACGGGGCTCAGATTTCAGGGCCCAACCACCACTGGATCAGCTCTGACCTTTTCCCCCATAATTATTTTTGTGAAAATTTCAGACTCAAGTGTGTTTGCCTGTGGGCAAAGTGCCAGTGATTTTAGGACTATGAATAGCGGTAGAAACATATGTACTTCTCGACATGGAGAGAAGTGATGTTGATGACTGTAAATCCATAGATTAAAGCATATGCTGATTTCCAAAGCCACACCACACCCCTTAGGAGTTACTTGAATGAATTTCGCAATTGCCTACCTGCATTACTCACGCCCCGGAGGATATCTTCCGATGTCTTGCTGGGGCGGATGGCTGTGCTGTTGGGAAGGTCCTACCTCAGCATCACACCTGGAGGGTGAAGACCTCACGCCAAGCAGTGATGGGGTCTCACTGGCCATCTTCTCTCGGAGCCTGCAGCTGGGAAGGTCACTCTGGCCGTTGGAAGTCAGGCTTTTTAACCCAATAATGAAGTAGCTTTGATCCAGAAGTGATTCAAACCCCCAATTCCTTCCAGATAAAGGAAGGCCCAGTAACCCCCATAGGAGCTAATTAATTAATAGCTCCTTCTTATCTTGCATAACTGCTGAGGAAGTTTGTTTCCCACTGTCTCAGTTCATTTATTCTTCACAGTATGTACTATGGAATGCACTTCATCACTTGTATTTTTCTTCTCATATTTTGATATTGATGGTGATCTCAATGTCTTGGGGGAAAAAACGATTAAATTCAATGCTTCTGTTTTTGCCATCATCAAACAGGGGTAAATTGCTCTACTTATACTAAGGGATGCTGCAGTCCTGTAGGTATAGATGCTGGTCCCTCTTATCTTCTAATCACTCCCTTAACCTCAGACTTCGCTAGCACAGAGCAGGGTTGCTTATCCTTCCCTGGACACTGCACTTGCTCTCCCACCAGAATCAATGCTTCTTTCTACCTGCGTGCCCCTATCTCTGCCTCTGCTTGACTCTACTCTTTCTTCAAAGTCCCTCTTCACCTCAGGCCTTCTTGACCACCCCCCGCAACTTCCTATGTCACAGAGGACCACACTACACATTGGACACCTACTCGCATGCTGTCTTGGATTATTTGCAACTATGTATCATTAAAGGGTTAACATTCAACTATTTTTGATCTACAACACAGCAGTTAAATATGGTTCCATCTAATATATACATTTACTCACCCCAAATACAAATTCTCTTTGCATTTCTAAGGTCTTCAATAAATCCTTACACAGTGTAGGCATTTGCTATTAAAAAGAAATAGACTTTGACTATTCTTAAATTGGCAAAATAGAGAATAAGCTTCTGTTTTAATTGGAAAATGTATCTTAGCCCATTAATACACTCACCATGGGTGATCTGGGATGATTCCACCTTGCAAAAATGTCCCACCATCGCCTAAAATGTAAAAATGAAACTTCACGGCCCTAGGAATTATGGTTAGAGACAGTGCTTTATAAATATAATAGGGCTTTAATAGATTCTACACTTCAAAAAATCATTCACAGAACTTTTTCACCAACAAATTGTACACTCACTAGAATATATTCCTATTTATTATAGAATTAGTTACACAACACAGTTAGAAAAGAACATTAGAATATCACACTTTATCTGATTACATTGATTCCTCTGTCCCTCTCCCTTATTGCAATATTAATTCTGTGTATAATTCTATTCGTTATCACGATGAACTGAAACTGGATAAGGAAAAATCTAGTGAAAAAGTATACATCATTTTAAAGCTAAGATATTTGATATTGAGTGAAGGGTCCCCTTGGTTTCCAAAATAAAAATATCCAAAATAGCGTCATGACTGTTGAACTGAACTCAGTATACTAAGGACAGAACGCATCTACAACTGTGGAGAAACAGCACCGGGCAGCTTATTACTTTGAGTACATCCATATTGGTAGGCTCAGAGTTACATAAGAAAACAAATTGGTGTTTCATCACCTCCTTGTTCTGATGCTTTGGACGGATCAGTGAAGTCCAGATTTCTTTTTCAATGATTCCATTTCTTAGAGCCACAGCTGATGAGTCATGTCTTCAGATCTTAACCCCAAATGCATTTGTAGTGTTTTAGATTAGGTCTTTCAGTCACGCAATATCAGAACATATAAAAGGCTTCATGAAGCCAGGACAATATATATTTTAGGGGAAGAAAAAAGAAGGAGGTTTGTACTAATTGATTCAGATTCGCCATTTGTCATTTATAAGTCATTAAAAACAAACTGTATATCTTGAGATAAACAGAGTTCTGAAGTAGTCTTGATGAATATGGTCCATCCAGGAAAAAAATGGGAAGGCTCACATTTCTTCCATTGGTGGTAGGAAGCCCACTTTCAACTTCCAAGCCCTTTCATGGTCAAGATCACCTTTAAGACCATTTTAAGAAGTTAGATTTTGTCTTCAAAGATCTTCCTTTATGGTCCCAAAACCACAGTCAACTTCAGCTATCTTAATCTTGCTTTTTCTTGGCAGAAAACTAGAATAGTCTTTCTGTTACAAAGTAAACAGAGAGGTCAGAAATACATATGAGAGGAAGTAATTTCCATAACAACAATAATAGTTAAAAAGCCAAAGATTAATATTAAAAAGGCAACAGAAAGCTTGTATCTGTTTAGCAATGATTGTTTTAAATGGCTTTACCCTGGATTTCCCTGGTGGTAGAGTGGATAGGAATTCATTTGCCAATGCAGCGGATACCTGTTCGACCCCTGATCCAGGAAGATTCCACCGTGTCCCAGAGCACCGAAGCTCCTGAACCACAATTACTGAGCTTGTGTTCTCCAGCTGGCGCCCAGCGGAAACTACTGAGGCCCACGCGCCTAGAGCCTGTACTCCGCAACAAGAGAAGCCACCACACCGAGAAGCCCCTGCACCGCAACGAAGAGTAGCCCCCCTCACCACAACCAGAGAAAGCCCCCGTGCATCAATGAAGACACTGCGCAACCAAGTAAATAAATAATTTTTTAAAATGGTTTTATCCTGTAGCAGCTGTGTTTCAGGGGTAGGTATACATCAATGGCACCCCACTCCAGTACTCTTGCCTGGAAAATCCCATGGACGGGGGAGCCTGGTAGGCTGCAGTCCATGGGGTCGCTAAGACTCGGACACGACTGAGTGACTTCACTTTCTCTTTTCACTTTCATGAATTGGAGAAGGAAATGGCAACCCACTCCAGTGTTCTTGCCTGGAGAATCCCAGGGACGGGGGAGCCTGGTGGGCTGCCGTCTATGGGGTCGCACAGAGTCGGACACGACTCAAGCGACTTAGCAGCAGCAGCAGCAGCATACATCTGTTACTGCTGAGGGTGCCCCCTACTGGTATGAAGAGGCATGTCCAGAGCACCTTTGCAGGCACTGGGGTGTCTCCAGGTAACACTTGAACCCTGCCTCTCTTGTCTTTTTCTCATCTCTTAAAGACATATGACTTTCTGTTTTTACCTTCACCAAAATCTTCAGTGCACATCCCTCACAAAGTTTTACAAAAAAGTATTATAGACATTTTAACATACTTTAAGAGGTTACGGTTGCTGCAGACCTTCAGTGAGTGAATAGTCGACTTTCAGTGTTTATAAAATCTCTAAGACAGAGTCACAGAGACTGGGTTTTGGCCCTGGTGAAATAAATGTATGGCAGCTAACCAGACAGAGCAGCTAAACTTTTTTTTTTTCCTATGAGGAATTTGTCTTGATAGAGAGGCCTCATGGCAGAGTAGTTAAAGGAACAACAGCAACAAAATTTTATTTGTTAAATAACAAAGAGTGTTTGGGCATGGATACTAACTCCGTCATTTACCAGCTGGGTGACCTTGGGCAAGTTACTTAACCTTTCTTCTGTTTTCAGTTCCCTTGGCTGCAAACCAAGGATAATAATAATATCTGGCTTGCTGTGAGTTATATGTGGAAAGCAATTATAACAGGGCCTAGCTCAGGATAAGCTCTCTATAAAGGTTGGCTAAACTAAGTTGGAATTCAATACAGTTGGGCACCAGGCTCCCTTCCAACCTGCTGGCCCTGCTGAGAGCATCACAGAGGTTCACCTCCTTTAGCATTGCTGTTCATCCATGCTGACTGGCATCTCTGTCATTCTAGGACAGTGGCTCTCGAACTCAAATGTGCATCAGACTCATTTGGAGGGCTTGCCCAATATGATTGCTGGGCCCCAGCCCCAGAGCTTCTGGTTCAATACGGTTGGGGCCTGAGAATTTAGATTTCTAGTAAGTTCCCAAGGGATGCTGACCCTGACGGTCTAGGGACCCCACTCTGAGAACCACTCTTTTAGAGTAATGGTTTCAATCCTGGCTGTACTTTAGATCATCTGGGCAGCTAAAAAATCCCACTGCCAGGCCCCTCAGAAAAATTTGTTAATAAATCAGAATCTTTGAGAATGGGGCTCAGCCATCATGTTTCTTGAGCTCTTCAGGTGATAACATTATACAGCCAAGTTTGAGAACCACAGCTCTATGCCATACTATGCTGCTGACATGGATGAATTTAAGTGATGAAGTTATCTTAAAGATAAAGAAGAAATCTGGTGCAGTGTTTCCCATTGGCATTCTTGCTATAAATGCTGATCTACTGGATTCATCTTTTGGGGTGGGAATTTGAATTTTAATAAGCACCCCAAGCATCCCTTATACACATCCAGTTTTTTGATCTGCCTGAAGACACATAGCCAGTAATTGGTGGAGTTCTCACTGTCTGTCTCTGATGTAAGCAGCCAGAAATGCTGTTATTATGTAAGAGAGAGAAGTCTGCTTTTAGTCTGTGTTTAAAATTTTTCTCTGAGCTTATCCACTCAAGGAAGGACTGTATATATTTATAAATACTGTACTTACATACTAACTACCTTTATATACACAGCAGGCTCTGTGACAGGAGCTGAACCAATAATGAATCCCATTCAGTACTACTTAGAGGCCACCTTTATTTCATTCACCCCCACTAAGATCCGAACCTCGAAAGGAAGAGTTAGTTAAGGACACAGCTGTGGAATCAGACTGCCTGCTTCCTTCTACCACTGATAACTGTGCAACCTGGAGCAAGTCACCTAACCTCTCTGTGTCCCATTTTCCTCAAATGATTTGAGGAATGGTGATACAGTACCAATGATACAGGATCATGGTGAGGATAAATGTGTTAATCCACAGAAAAGTACTTTGAATGGTGTCTGGCCATTAGTATTTATTAATGCTTTCTATTATGATATTTACTGCTATTGTTATCTGCACAGCAGACCTAAATGCTTGAAAAAGCAGTTTATCAACTTAAAGGCTGTTTTATACAGAATACACTGCAGAAAGTCTATGAAACCAAAACATACAAACTAGAAAGAACATTTTCAAAAAAAAAAAACTGCACGGAGTAGAGAAGAAAATCACTAGAGTTTTGTGTTCTTCTTGGAACTTTTGTATATATAAATTCAGGAAAGCATTTCTCCTAGCCCAACTGGGTTCTACAGTAAAAACACTATGTTTCTGTGATGGTCGTCCAATTGGACCAGTCTGCATGGAGGAGCTTCTGAGAAAGAGAATTCTGGCTTAATCTTAAAAGTAGAATGACTTTGGTTACTTAAAAGGGGAAAAACAGGCAGATTTATCAAAATTATAATATACCCATTACATAATTTTACTCACAGACCTGGTTTTGTTGAATGTGGTATTTTTTACTTTTGCCTTGTTCTGGAACTTCAATCTGCTAAATAGATTAGTGAAATGTCAGTCAGCACAGCCAGAGAAGCGAGCACACAAATAATCTATTTAACCAGCACATTTCTCCTTCCACAATAATCCTCTTAATGGTCCCGAAGGCTGCCAGTCAGCAGGACACCTGCTCGTCATCTGCACAGTCCCCCTTCGTTTGCAAGTACCTCAGCGTTTCAGAAATTGAGTCCCCGAAAGTGAAGTGAAGCTTAATGTTTAACGTTCGTGGCTGCCTATGGATTTTGTGATTTAACACAGCTTTTAAAAGGACTTCACACAAAACGAACTCCTAAATCCAGAAATAATCCACAGAGCTCCAATCCATATGCTGAACCAAAGCCAAATGGGGCTCTGATTAATCAAAAGGCATCATTAATCAAGAGAAGAATCAAACTGAAGTTTAAGGCACTTGAATATACCTCATGCACATAAAGTAACCTTAATATAACAGTCAGGGGCCCAGCAGAAAGCAGATGGCTTACTCCCGAGGTAACTGAAGGAGTTTTCTACAAGGAACTGCTTAATGGAGGTGAGGGAAGGATTAAAGTGCACCAGTGAATGGTTGTAGCGAGTGGCGAGGAGCTGGGGTGGGTGTGGGTTCTCACCACTTCTGGGTCTGAAGGGGTGAGGGGAGCAGCTGGTACTGGAACCAGAGTGGCCGAAGCAGCAGGTAGGAGAGGTCGCTTCAGGAGCTGTGGCACTCAGTCGAGGACTGGGCCAACCGCAGAGACCCGGCAGGGACGGAGTCGGAGAAATAAATACCCTGGTCTCCACTTCCTCCCACCTCACTGGGTTTCCCCATGGGTGACCCCAGCTGGAAGCTGGAGGTCAGAGGGTAAGATCATAGCACACCAAGGTCAGCCTCCTAGCCAGGGTTTAGGGGAAAGGACTCTTAGACTTTTCTTATATTGGGTTGGCCAAAAAGGTCATTCAGGTTTTTCCAAGCATACTGAAAAACCTGAAAGAATTTTTTAGCCAGCCCAACAGAAAAAGAAAAGAACTACTATTAAAGAACTATGCTTTCAGTGTGTATCTCAGCTTATCACTCTCTCATCCTAAATGTCTCTTTACTAATTGCTTTTCTTTTCCAACAAATAAACTCCTTGACTCTGGATTCTCAGTTTCTAGCCACTATATATGGTAAATATAGGCATTGGTAAATGATAGAATGAGGGGGTGAATTAACTAAGTTGCTTGTTATTCATGAGATCATGTCCCCTATATAAAGCAGGACATTACAAAATAAGTGGGCTAAATAACATGGTACTGCACAAGAGGATTAATTTTTAACTATGATTAACTTAATTTTTCTGTAAAATATATCACTTTGAAGGATACATAGGACTTCCTTTGGGTTAGTATTCTCAATAGAGATGTCCATATATTTGCAGCCTATCTCAATAGTTTTAAAAAATCATTATTAGCGTTTTGATAAATGAGAAAGTAATGTTCCGAGGCCTTGTGTTTTGTTATTTTATCATTTTACAGCATTACATGATAGTCTGTAAGTAGTCTTGTGCAGTGAAATACAGAAGTTGGGGGAAACTTCTTGGAATTTTTCTCTCTCCTAGTCTCCTTCCCCTCCTTCTCCCTATGTAAAAATAAAACTCACTAGAATTGTTCAGCAATTTCTGATATAGTTTGGTTCCTTGACTTATTTCAGTAGGCTTTTTATATTTTATATACCAGGGTGATAAAATTGGGAGGGGGGAGTTAATCCTTTTTTCATAATGCAGGATTCCTGCACACTCTCTCTCAACAGAGAGTTTCTGTTGATAGCATAACTCTTCATTCCTTCCCCTCTGGCTCTCTGAAATCGTCCTCCTGCTATGCTCGGACCATTCTTGTGACGGCTGTAACGTCAGTACCTTTTCTGTTTTCTGAACTGGACAAGCTGTGCAGAGGCTGCGATCCTGGGACATCAGATAGCACTGGCCTTGGTGTTTCCCCTTCTCATCACATAACAGGAACACACTTCAAAGCACCCAATGGCCTTTTACACTGTCTGATCTCGCCCCAAATGAAAGAGAAGTGCAGAGAGAAATATATATGGTTATGGTAACTGGGGAGAGGAGGGGAGGTATGAGGCAAGCTGGAGTCAGAAGGCCACCTTGTTCTTTGCCATTTTTCAGAAGACCAGTTTAGAGATTCAGACCCACTGTTAAGTAAGCCTAAGGAAAAGTTATACCAACTAGTAAAAACAAACTAGGTATAGACTATTTTAAAAATAGTTTTTCAATTCAGAAAATATTTACTGGCATATTTCTGATAACTCTCATGTATTCAGATTATGGTTCAATATATAAATAATGGTAATTATAATGATGATAATACACTTTCAGAAGCTCCTTAGGAATGAAAGTGAAAATCACTCAGTTCTGTCCGACTCTTTGCAACCCCATGGACTATACAGTTCATAGAAGTCTCCAGGCCAGAATACTGGAGTGTGTAGTCTTTCCCTTCTCCATGGGATCTTCCCAATCCAGGAATTGAACCAGGGTCTCCTGCATTGCAGGCGATTCTTTACCAACTGAGCTATCAGGGAAGCCCTTATATCCTGTATGCAGGGAATACACGTACTACATAAAATCCACCTGCTTTCTTTTCTTGGTGTCTTTTAGATTTCTTTACATAGCAGAGATTGCTGTTAGCCTACTCCATTATTCATTCTGTTGTTTCTTAGTAGTAACACCCACATTTATTTGGAAAGACAACATACTCTGCAAAAAGACTACATTTACCAGACTTCCTTACAGCTGGGTGGGGGCCTGTGATATGACTAACTCTTGGACAATGAGCTATAAGTAGAAATTCTATGTGAGACTTCTGAGACGCCTCATTAAAGAAAAAGGGTGAGTACTTCTGCATACTTTCCTTATACTTGTTATCTGGAATGTGCATGTAATGGCTGGATCTCCAGCAGTCATCCTGGGCATGAGGTAAAAGCCACACACTGAAGTTGGCAGAGCAGAAAGATCTCTGGTGACACCATGAACTCACTATCACAGCCCCATTCTGCCTACTTCTGGGCTTTTAGATGAGATAGAAACAGACTTTTATCTTGTCCAAAACAAGATTTTGTCTTGTTTTGTTTTTTGTCATTGGCAGTCAAAACTACTCCTAACTAATATAGTTTATTTTCAAATAAAATAATCCTTTAATTTTGTTCTAGTTAAAAGTAGCAACTATTTTAAAAAATCAATTTAGGTTTTTGTATAAGAGCACAGCTCTAAGAATAATGTTACACATTTTTCTCCTTTCTGGTTTTTCAATTAATACTGTCTTAAGAATTTAACACTTTTTTGGCTGCATGTTTACATTTTTCTTTAGTGCATTCATTTGACTTCAAATCTTAATCATCTCTTCCTAAGTGGTTCAAGTCTTAACCTTTGAAACCATTGCCTAAAGCTAACTAAGCTAATTAACTCTAAGTTAGCACTAAATTTCTTCTTTCACTTCTTCCTTCTTACCAGGATAAAACAGTACTATTTAATCTCTCAAGGGACCATCTGCTTTATTTATGGGGTTCAGTTGGCTACAGTTTTCTCAGCTTTTCTTTCCCTCCCCAGATTCTTCACAATTATAAAATCTTAGAATTTATTCTGCCTTGTAAATTTTGGTCTATGAGACTTCTATAAGTGATAGGTGTCAATTCAGGCTTTGCCTAGAAAATGAGTTTTGCCTAGAAAATGAGTAAATGTCACAGTCTGACATTTATATGGTTACTTTAAGCTCCATAAAATGACTTGGTCTTATCAACTGTACTTTGCGAGGAGATCCAAAGTTCAGAGAGATGATCTGTCTTTTCTATCTCCTTTCCAGGGTCCCATTCTACCCAAGGGTTTGTATTAATAGATGAAAGTCCAGACTAAAATGTGGACTATTCTTACAACATTCTCTTGAAATGTGAACTATTCCAACACCATTAATTTTCAGAGGAAAAATCTTAACTTCTTTCTAAGAACCAACATAGGGAAAGAAATAAAGAGTTTGTGAAAATAAAACTTGATGAGTATTTGGATAAGGCAATACAAGTTTTATTGACTACCATGCTGATTTTGCTATCAGTCACCAGGATAAATTATAGATTTTAATTTGCATGCAAATCTATGGAATATGATGTTGTGGTTGTTTTTCTTGAAAACTTTAAATAGATTACTACCTCCTCCTACTGTAGAGAAAACTCTTTTAGATATTCATTGTACAAGTATTTCCTGCATCAAGTAGCTTACACTTTATCAAACCACATTTGAGAGCATGTCTCCCTTTTAATGGGGCTACATTAATTGCTTTTCTCTGTATATACACATACATATATAAAATGATACATGATATATTTATGTTTATACATATTTATCATATACATATGTTTAAATTGAGGCCTAAACAGGTCCATCCTTCTTAGGAGGTTAGATTTTACTATGCTTTTAAAAAAAAAGCATCCTTGATTGTTTTATTGGTGTGATTTGCTATTCTCTAGTATATTTTAAAGTGTTCAAATACCAAGGGGCAGTGAATTTTATCTTCCCTGGGAAAATATTTTGAGTTCTAGAAGAAAGAAAAGTAAGTATAAAATGCAACATTTTTCTGAGGAAAAAAGCTGCAAAGTCAAGTAAACATCAGTGTTAAACTAAAGGTATAATCCGCCCTCTTATAATACACTAAAATTAAAACATTAGGAAAAGTTTTCAAATATTTTCTGTTGTATTTTTAAAGCCCAGGGTGTTATCCTATAAGAGAATTATGTTTATAAATGTCATTTTAAAAAATCAAAGTGTACTGTCTTACTTGGGACAAGCTTGTATCCTGATGGTGACAAGGCAAGTAGAAAGTTTAGAATCTCAGGACTCTCTTTACAGCCCCAGCACCAACACTTACAGTGAGTAACTAGGCCTTTATTGAAGAGATGGAGACAAGACAAATAAATTTTACACTGAGGAAAAAGTATAGCCTTGAGAGCTTCTTTTACTTGATGGCTTCTCCCAACTGCTAAAGGCATTTTAATTTGGTACAGTGGAGGTATCAGGAGGCTGTGAGTTCTACCTAGAGACAAAACTTCAGAGCTTATTTAAGCTCTTACCTGCCGTGCTGATTCTGTCCATGTGGTTGCTTTTATGGTAAATCTGAAATCTTCCATTTGGGAGAAGGCAGAAATACAAGGATACGGAGTAGAGGGTTAGCGAGTTCTCAGCAATCCAAGGACAACTGACTTCTCCCTGGGAAATTGGCTTGAATTCTGAAGATTAAGCTCCCAGAGAGCTGAGAAGCTCACTTCTGGGCAGTTGGGTTCGTCCCTGGATTTGAAAGACCCTGACGCTGGGAAAGATTGAAAGTGGGAGGAGAAGGGGACGACAGAGGATGAGATGGTTGGATGGCATCACTCATTTGATGGACATGAGATTGAGCAAGCTCTGGGAGTTGGTGATGGACAGGGAAGCCTGGTGAGCTGCAGTCCATGGGGTCGCAAAGAGTCAGACACGAGTGAGCGACTGAACTGAACTGAACTGGAAGACCAGACTCGCTGTGTCCGGGGAAATTCATCAGTGTAGTTTAGTGCCAGCTGACGGTGGAAACAAACTGAAACACAGACACAGACAACAGCACTTACCATTTCTGGATTCTCTGCAGCTTGCTTTACCATCTTTTCTGAGATCATCTTTTTCAAGCAGCTACTCAGCAAAAAAGCCTAAGGAACCCAGAAATAAAGAACTCTCTCAGTTAAAGACTTCATTCTCTCCCTTCCCTCTTCATACTGAGAAGCAGGTTTTGTGCCCTGTCTTCCAAAAGTATGCTTTTAAGAATTTAGAGTTCTTTGACTTTCATTAATTTCATAAGATGTAACCAGCAAGTAACCATAAAGTTTCTCAATTACAGGGATATACTTGCAGTAAATTTTTTAAAAGATAGATTAAAAATGACCAGGATCTCATTACTAATCTTTTTCATAACTGCCCCCTTACATCCCATTTTTTTCCATTACTTTGTAAACAGCTCATGTTTTATGAGCAACAAATAATAAAAACCGCTTCTACTCACAATCAAATCAAATATTGATGGTCAATCTTCTATTTAACTGTATATGTAATGATTGAGAGACCTATAAGTAGGCATACATATTAACTTGTTTGAAAGGCTATATTAGCACCTTATGGCTCTTGCTGAACTGAAGATAAAATTAGTCATTTTTCTTTCTTTTTTAATTTTCCTGGTATTTTTAGTCATTCACTGTCGGGACTGACCATTGCCCCTAACACCACCTGTGGCTTATCAACGGCTCATCACTGCTAGTGGCAAGACACACGTCATGCACATCTTGCTGCACAAAAGCTGGGGCTTTCCTTTCTCTAGGAACTTTACCCTATGTGCCAAACTTAAGGTTCCCTTGTGATTTTCCCTTTTGCTCCTTTCCCACAGATTCTTTTATTCCCCCCTCTTTTTTCTGCTCTCGACTCTTGGACTGTTCATTTCTCATTCGGCCCCACTGAGGTTTCAGACAACAGAAGCTCAAAGCTTGAGGCTAGAGAACTTTAGTATAAATTGTGCTCGAGGATGGTCCCTGAACTTGGGGGTGAGGGGATGACAGAGAGGAGGAGAGGGGAGGGAGGGAAAGCTCGGGTTATGGCAGTCGATGCAGAGAGCTTTTGGAGGACAGGACATAGAAAGTGGAACTAGAGGGCGAAGGGGCCACGTAGAGGTGGTGTGTCAAGGTTTTACAGAGATGGGTTGCATTTTATTTACACGGAGAGAAAAGAGGGGAAAGAAAGGGCTGCCACCAATAAGGAAAAGAGTCACGGATGTGGGGTTTACACACAGACACAAAGCTTGCCTTCCTGCTTTGCTAAGAATGAACCCTGTTTATCTGTGCATATATGTTACCCATGAAACATCAAGGTATGAAACAGGTAAATGATAGCAAACCCTGAGCCGATGCAGCTAGGAGGGGTGTTTAATGGTGTCCCACAAGGTGTAGACCGATTCCATACGCCTATACAACGTACTGAAGCCCAGGTGCCTACAGTCTGTGCTCAGCAACAAGAGAAGCTGCCGCAGTGAGAAGCCAGAGCACCGCAACGAAGAACAGCCTCTGCTCCCTGCAATAAGAGAAAGCCCAAGTGCAGCAACAGAGACCCACCACAACCAAAAAATAAAATATAAGTAAATCAATAAATCTTATTATATATATGAAGACTAAGCTTCCGTTTAAAGGGCCCAGGAAAGAGTCAGGCCAAGCCCTCTTTTTGTATTTGCAAGGCACACAAACCTCATTTCTGCCTTTTGCAGAAGTAGCCCTTGGGTGCACATCGATAAATCCATACTCCAAAGGAAATAAGACCTTACTAGGACTCTTTTCAAAGGATGTTTATTGCACCTGTCCTTAGTGGCTTAAACTCATTCGTACAGACTAGATTAAAAGACCGTAATAAAATTTAACTACTGCACTTAGCATTCGGAGGGAAGGGGGTGGTTTTGCTGCCAAAATCTCTCTGTATGTTTCCAAGTGACTGCAGATTTTGCCTCAGCAAACCATCCTACCACTTCCCTAAGGATGTTTTATATTTAAAGTGAACCTGGGGGACCATTTCTTTAACCTGGGATTTTGATTTAGTACTTTGTTTTTCAGAGGACATGGATATCTATTATCTCTTGATCAGAACTGTACTAGTGGAGAGTTAAAACTGAGCTTTGGTTGCCTAAAACTGGAATGCTGCATGGAACACAGAACTGACTGTGATCACCAGGCACAGTGGTAAAGAATTCATCTGCCATTGCAGGAGACGTGGGTTCAATCCCTGGGTCAGGAAGATACCCTGGAGGAGGGCATGGCAACCTGTTCCAGTATTTTTACCTGGAAAATCCCATGGACAGAGGAGTCCGAGCAAGTGAGCCTGAGCACGCACATCAAGTACTCAAGTTGACTATAATGTTGATGCAAAGATTACTTTGCTATTTTGGTTTTGTTTTAGGACACTTGCAGTTTTGACTCCAAATTGAAATAGTTTAAGTTAGCTAAGTAAAAAGAATTTCCAATTGGATTTGGCATATTGAAAATTAGATTTTTAATGGATTTTTTATTTAAAGTAGTTCCCATTTACTTCAGATTTAACTATTGCTACCCAAAAGCCAGTGTCCCTCCTTCCCTAGTAACAGAACCCTGATTTGGGAATGACAAAGTACCCAGCTCATGCTTATGCTAAGTTGATTATGAATCCTGTTCCACCCTGATAAATGCTTGATTCCCAGATTCCCTTGAAGCCAGACTCCCTTGAAGCTAGGAGTGCTCATGTGACCCAGTTCTGGCCAGTAAGACAAAATGGAAAGTCTACTGGGGGGGGATGTGGGGGGGTTGATTCTGGGGTATGACTTTTGCTTTTATCTACTTGGAAAAGGCCAAAAGAATTATAGGGATGCCAACATCTTCCTCTAGTATTCTTACTAAGTGAGATGATAAAAAATTTGTATTGTATAAGCCAGGGGTTGGCAAACAAATCTTGCCCCATCCACTTGTGTTTATAAATAAAGTTTTATTGGAACACAGCTATACCCATTTGTTTATATATTGTCTGCGGCTTCTTTTGTGCTACAGAAATAGAGTTAAGTAGTTGCAACAGAGACCATATGAGCCTAAAAACCTAAAATGTTTACCATGGTTGATTCCTTGAGAAGTTAACTAATCCATGGTCTAAGTTACTGATAGTTGAGTCTTCTGTTACTTGGTAAATAAATTTGTTTCTAATTTATTTGAAAGCTTTGGTGACGAGTAAAACAAAACAAGTCTGAGAGCTGGCTCACTGGAAAATACCCCGATGCTGGGAAAGACTGAAGGCAAAAGGAGAAGAGGGCAGTAGAGGAAGAGTTGGTTGGATAGCATCACCGACTCAGTGGACACGAGTTTGAGCAAACTCTGGGAGATAGTGAAGTACAGGGAAGACTGGCATGCTGCAGTCTACGGGGCCACAAAGAGTAGGACCTGACGTAGCAACTGAACAACCACAAAATAAAACAAAACCAAAACAAATGGTATTACAGGCCTAAAAGTGCATGTGTGGCATACCCTAATACTCTGCTCCACTCGGGTTAGGGCAAGGTGCTTTGTCCACCCCAGCATGCAAGACAGCATTTAGCACTGAAGGTTTTCCTGCTCTGCCCTGAGAACCTACCTGTCTGGTGTAAAAAACAAACCACCGCCAGTGACTATCCTCGCAATACTGAAATCTGAGCTCTAAGTTCTGGTTGAGAGTTTGCTGTGGCCCATCCGTATCCAGCAGAGTCCCCTACAAAGGAAAAGATATTACTTGACATTCAGCAGGAATTTAAATGGCTATTATGTGCTGCACAAAATATCAAAACAAGTGAGAATATCCCTATTCCCAAGATGCCATCAGTGTTTTGGGGAGCCATGAATGTACAATAAATCATCATAGTTTGATATAAGTATTATAAGGGAAGCAAACACAGGTTATGGAAGTGAACAGGATGGACATCTAATCCAGACTAGGAGGTAAAGGAAGTTCTGGTGGGGTGGGAGTGGAGGGAGAGTGTTATCTGAGCAGCAGAAGAAATTATCCAAGTTTGTTGCGTGTTTTTTTGAGGGGGGGGGGTGTGGTGGTAACAAGTGTTTCCCAGTAGAAGACAAAATAAGCGCAGATGCACTGAGGCACGAGGGAGCTGGGCACCCTGGAGTGTGGCTGAACATTTTTCGTGACAGATAGGGCACTGAGAGAGGAAGGGCAGGGCCAGAGCCTGGAAGCCTGGTAGGAAGCACCTGTGATTTTTGCTTTACAGCATCGATCACTTTTTCTTCTGGTACTAGAGTTTCAAATTCCCTTGGGAAAAACTTTTCACTGTGGCTCTCAAGCTAGGACAGTCAGGAAATGCTGCCCTCCTGGAGGGTGGCACGTGCCCCAAGCTCAAGCCAACTGGATAGATACTCTGGGTCTCTCATTTGATTCTAGGGCAGAGGATCCAAAGAGCAGGTCCTGATAAAGAATCCCTGTTTTCTAGAAATCTTGAGCTCCTCTGGTTCCTGGTTATCCTGAGCCTCTATTTCAGTCTTTTTTTTTTTTTTTTTTTCCACCCTTTCCTTTAAATCAGTGCATTATCTCATACCCCTCTAATAAATCCTTTTTTTTTCCCCCCACTAGAGCCAGAAGTATCGGTTTCTACTATTTGCTACCAAAAGAGCCCTGGCTGTTACAGGTTTTACAAGCTAAGCAAAGGAGTCTGAACTTTATCTTAAGGGCAACAGGCCATTTTGTTAAAAGATTTTAAAAGCTGAATAATAACACAAATTTGTATTTTAGAACTATGGGTCTGGCAGCATCAATGTAAAAAACTGAACTGAGAAACAGCTGTTTTCAGACATAGAACAGCAGAGAAAGCAGAACTGTCAACCCTGAGAAGCAGAAAACAAGTAAGGTGAGCCCTGTAGTTACCCAGTTTACTGCCCGGAGGAGTTTCCAAGATTCAGTACACGGAGGGAAACCCAGAGTCCAGAGGTCTTGTTAAGTTGGTAAGAAAGAGACCAAAATCTGTGAAGTGATGGTTAGAATTTATGGGATAGAAGACTAAAGACAAAGGTTTCAAATCTCTTGGCTAAATAATGATTTGTGCATGCGTGGGAGATGCACAAATTTGCATCTGGGAAGTCTGGGGAAAGAACCACTGAAAAGCAGCAGGTTGAACGATTCCAAAAGCTCTTAAACCAGCCTGGAAATAGTTTCTATCAACCTGAGTAGAGATAGCGTAATAAACAAGACATGGAGAACTCTAAGAACAGTAGCTATTAAGTAAAGTACTAAATTAGTCCTCCAGACTTCTCTTGATCTGCCTTAAGAAAGTTTAAAAGCAAGTCTCAAAAAAATAAAACTAATTCCAAGTAATTTAATTGTGTGACAGAACAAAATTCAATCTTCTTTAAAGGAATACAATAAAATCCAGCATTCAACAATGTAAAATTCACAGTGTTTGGCATACCATAATAAATTACCTGGTGTGCAAAGTATGAGATAAGCGTACTCTGCAAATAGGAGAAAAATCAATCAATAGAAATGTCAGAGCTGATGGAATTAGTAGACCATAATATAAAAACAGTTATTTTAAATATGCTCCACACACTCAAAAATTTAGAAAAAATAGCATGATAAGGAGAGAAATGGAAGATATAGAAGAGACCTTAATGGCCTTCTAGAGATGAAAAATAAAGTATAATAGTAGAAATAAAATTATAACGAATGGGAAAACACATTATATGCTACAGAAGGTTGATAACCTTGAAATCATGACAACAGAAACTACCCAAAATTAAGCACAGAGAGAAAAAAGACTGAAATAAAACCACAATGAGATACTATTTAACATCCATTAGAATGGCCATATTAAAAAAAAAAAGATAATAACAAGTATAGGCAAGGATATGGGGAAGTTGGAATCCTCTTATGCTACTGGTGGGGATATAAAATGGAGAAGACACTGTAAATGACAGTCTGGACTTTCCTCAAAAAGTTAACCATAAAAGTTAACCACTATAGTAGAATTACCAGCAATTCCACTCCTCGGTATATAACCAAGAGAAACGAAAACCTATGTCCACATAAAAAAACATATGCACAAATGTTCATAGTAGCATAATTTAAAACAGTCAAAAGGTAGAAACAACCATCAATGTACAAGTGGATATATCTGTACAATGGAATATTATTTGACCATAAAAAGGAATAAATACAGATATATGCTATAACAAGAATGAACCCTGGAAACATAATGTTAAGTAAAAACATCAGTATGTTTTTTTTTTTAGTTGTTCAACCTGCTTTTGGAATTGTTCAACCTGCTGCTTTTCAGTGGTTCTTTCCCCAGACTTCCCAGATGCAGATTTGTCCATTGCCCACACATGCACAAATCATTATTTAGCCAAAAGATTTGAAAGATGCTCTCTGGAGCTCTTGCTCTATGTAAAACCCTTGTCTTTAGTCTTTTATCCCATAAATTCTAACCACCACTTCACAGATTTTTATCTCTTTCTCCTCAACTTAGCAAGACCTCTGGTCTCTGTTTGGGTTTCCCTCTCAAAAAAAAACAAACAAACATTCACAAGCACCATGTATGATTCCATTAATATGCTAAGTTCAGAACAGGCAAATCTATAGAGGCAGAAAGTAAAGTAGTGGTTTCCTAGGCCTGGTGACAAGGAAGTAACAAGTAAAGGGTATGGAGCTTCTTTTTGAGGTATTCTAAAATTGGCTGTGGTGATGGTTACACAACTCTGAATATACTGAGCTACTGAGTTGTACACTTTATATTGTGTGGAATGTGAATAATATCTTGATAAAGCTGTTGCAGAAGAAGAGAATGATGATGTGGTATTGGTAGAGGGATCTATGCCTCCCTCTGTGTGTCTACACAAAGATCGATGGAACAGAACTAGACCCACACAAATGTGCCCAACTGATTTTTTTTTTCCAACTGAGTTTTTACAAAGGTATGACAGCAATTCAACTGAAGAAAGATAGTCTTTGCAATAAATGGTCCTGGAGCAATTGTACTTCCATAAGCGAAAAACGGAACTTGGGCAAAGAATTTAGACTTGACACCAAAAACACAATAAAGAAAAACAACTTCATCACAATTAAAGTCTTTCGCTCTGCAAAAGACCCTGTGAAGAGAATGAAAAACTACAAAGTGAGAGAAAATACTAGCAAGCCACATATCCAAAAAAGGACTAATATCTAGAATGTACGTGCTCTCAGAACTCAATAGTAAACAAAAAATCCAATTGGAAAATGGAAGAAATTATGAAGACATATCACCTAAGAAGATACCCAGATGGTAAATAAGCACATGAAAAGATGTTCAACATCGTTAGCCATGAGGGAAAGGCAAATTAAAATCATAATTGAATACCAATACACACTTGTCAGGATGACTAAATAAAAAATAATGACAATACCAAATGCTGATGAGAAAGTAGAGAGACTGGCTTGCTCATACATTGCTGGTGGGAATGTATAATAAATTGGCTCAGCTCCCTTGAAAACAATTTGGCAGTTTCTTAAAAAATTAAACACGCAACTTCCAGCAACTACACTCCTAGGCATTTATCCCAGAGAAATGAAAACTTGTGCTCAGACAAAAACCTATGAATCAATATTTATAGAAGCTTTATTCATAATAGCTAATAACTGGAAACAACCAGATACCTTTCTTTGGGTGAGTGTTTTAAAAAATTGTGGCTGTTCTATACCATGGAACATTGCTCAGCTGCCAAAAGACACAAACTACTGAAATATACACACCAAGCTGAATGAGTTTCCAAAGAATTATGCTGAGTAAAAAAAATTCCCAAAGACTACATACTGTGTGGAGATCCAACCAGTCCATTCTGAAGGAGATCAGCCCTGGGATTTCTTTGGAAGGAATGATGCTAAAGCTGAAACTCCAGTACTTTGGCCATCTCATGCGAAGAGTTGGCTCATTGGAAAAGACTGATGCTGGGAGGGATTGGGGGCAGGAGGAGAAGGGGACGACAGAGGATGAAATGGCTGGATGGCATCACTGACTCGATGGACGTGAGTCTGAGTGAACTCCAGGAGTTGGTGATGGACAGGGAGGCCTGGCATGCTGCGATTCATGGGGTGGCAAAGAGTCAGACACGACTGAGCGACTGAACTGAACTGAACTGAACATTCTTTTATTTTTTAAGGTAACAAATTCCTTGCTTTTATTTTATGTTTACCTCCTAAACACAGTCAATTCTTGTTGTTCACACTAGCTATGTTCTATAGTTACCACAAACACTGCATTAGTGAGTTCTGATACACAGTCCAAGGGGAAATATAGGGTTAGGTCACAATATCTTCATCAACTGACTGGTGCATAACCTTGTTTTATGTGTGTGAGTGTTTGTTTTTTCTAACTGAGGTTATAATTGACGTGCAAAAAAACTGCACATATTTAATGTACACAATTTGAAGAGTTTGGACATATGCATGTATCCATGAAATGATCACCACAATCAAGTCATAAATAATCCATTACTTCCAAAAGCTTTATAAAATATTCTTGAAATGACACAATATGAAAATGGCAAACAGGTTAGGGTTGCCAGGGGTTCAAGAGGGATGAGAGTGGGAGTAAGTGGATGCAGCTATAAAAAGCTAACATGAAGGATCCTTGTGATGATGGAAATGTCTCAACTTTTCATCGTATCAACGTCAGCAGCATGGGTGGTGATAATGTACTCTAGTTTCGAAAGATGTAATAATTGAAGAAAAGTGGGTAAAGTGTATGCAAAATCTCTGTACCATTTCTTTTGACTACATATGAATCTATAATTATATCAAAATTAAAAGTTTACCTTTTAATTAAAAATAATTAACTATTGAAAGCAAAAATAATTATAATACAGTATGAGGTTTATAATATATGTAGGAATAATGTATGGCAACAAATACCACAAAGGACAGAAGGGGCAAGCCGAGGTTCAACTGTTGTAAAGTTTTTAAACTTTTTGTGAAATGATGTAATACTCAAAAGTAGACTGTAATAAGTTAAAAAGATGTATATTAAAGACTCAAGTAACCATAAATTTAAAAGGCGTGGATAAAAAAACAATGGAACAAATGAATGTCTAAATAATAAAATAATCTATAGAAGACAAGAAGGAAAAAACTGACAAAATTTAAAGAAATGGACAAATCTACAATTATATTTGAAGATTCTAACACTCCTCACAATAGCTGATAGAACAAGTAGAGAGAAATGTGTACGGATAGAGGAGACTTGAACGTCATTAACTACTTGACGAATTGATATTTATAGGGTTAGAGTTAGGGCAACATACGCATTGTCAACAGTGGCAGCATATACATTCTTCTCGAGTGCACACCGAACATTTCAAGATATACCAAACGTTGGCCACAAAACAAGTTCCCATAGTTTAAAGGGACTGAAATCATATGATGTGTTTTATTCTTCTGACCCCAAGAGGGTAAGAGTGGGGCAGTGAGAAGGGTTAGGAGGCTGTGGGATTTCATCCAGGCAGCAAATGTTGAGATCAAGACATGAGGGCAGAGAGAAAAGGAGAATCTTGAAGGACAGCAGTGCCATAGGGTGATGCAAAGAGCTGACTCACTGGAGAAGACCCTGATGCTGGAGAAGATTGAAGGCAAAAGGAGAAGGGGCCGGCAGAGGATGAGATGGTTGGATAGCATCATCGACTCAGTGGACATGAATGAGAGCAAACTCCAGGAGACAGTGAAGGACAGGGAAGCCTGGTGTGCTGCAGTCCATGGGGTTGCAAAGAGTCGGACACGACTTAGTGACTGAACACCACCACCACCACCCGTGTCATAGAACAGATAGGTCTGTCTGCATCAGCAATTAAAAATGTAAGATAAGATAAAAGTTAGGGGTAATTTCAAGATTGCTGATTTGGCAACTAGGGGTAGTGGTGGAAATCCTATTTATCAAGACAGGGAACACAGGAGGAAGAACCCTAGGTTGGGCATATGGGAAAGGATGAGTCTGGTTTGGGGAAAGGTTGACCTTGAGGTGTCTGAATCACTTGGCGAAGATGTCAAGAATGTGGTAGGAAATACTGGACCTTTGACAGTCATCTGGGAAACTGACTTTAGGAGATAAGTAGAGGAGAGATTCTAGAAATGGAACCCCAGGAAACACCAGCATTTCAGGAGTGGTCACAGGGAGAGGCAGCCCACAAAATTAGAGGAGGAAGCAGGGGCAGTTGTGAAAAGGAAGACATGATTGATGTATCAAATGCTGCAGACAGGCCTGTCTCTCTGCCCTCACAGTACTGAGCCAGCTAAAAAAATCCCCATGGGTTTCATGGATTTAGTAGCTGGATGTCATGGTTGCTTTAGTAGGGTTTGTTCTCTACTAGTTAATCTCCATTTCCTGTGTAAATGGGATAATGCCTCTTAGCTCACTGGGTTATATTTAAGAACTTAATTAAGAAATGCTAATTACTTTTTATAAATATTGACCTTTGTTTTCCTCTTAATGAAAAAAAAAAAAAGAATTAAATAGCATATGTGTCATTGCCTAGCATAGCTGGTACAAAGTAAGCACTCAGTAAGTCTGGTCAGAAAGCTCTCTCTTAGAAGGACATGGCAATGCAGGTGTGATGCCAGAGATCCTTACGAGTAGCTCTGCTGGACTATTTACAATAGCTAGGACATGGAAGCAACCTAGATGTCCATTGGCAGATGAATGGATAAGAAAGTTGTGTTACATATACACAATGAAATATCACTCAGCTATAAATAAAAAAAGAACACATTTGAGTCAGTTCTAATGAGGTGGATGAAACCAGAGCTTATTATACACAGTGAAGTAAGTCAGAAAGAGAAAGACAAATACTGTATATTAATGCATATTTGTGGAATTTAGAAAGACGGTAACGACAATCCTACAGGCAGGAGAGCAAAAGAGACACAGGTGTAAAGAACAGAATTTTGGACTCTGTGGGAGAAGGCGAGGGTGGGATGATCTGAAAGAGTAGCATTGAAACATGTATATTACCATATGTAAAACACGTGACCAGTGCAAGCTTGATGCATGAAGCAGGGCACCCAAAGCTAGTGCTCTGGAACAACCTAGAGGGATAGGGTGGGGAGGGAGGTGGGAGGGGGGTTCAGGATGGGGGGACACATGTATACCCGTGGCTGATTAGTGTTGATGTATGGCAAAAAACATCACAATATTGTAAAGTATCCCCAATTAAAATAAATTAATTAATTTTTTTAATAAAAATTAAAAAAAAAGAATAGCTCTGCTGGGCAGCATCCAGTTCCCAAGCATAGAGATCTTGTTGGTACTGAGCACGTATTAAGTGTTCAGTAAATGGTAGCTGTTATTTCTACATGTTGTTACTACTTTAGATACCCTTCAAGCAGTAGAGAAGTCTGCTGTTGCAAGGTGAGAAGAGGAGGGTCTCTACAGCAAGAGTGAGGAACTTGTACCAGATAACAGGTAGGTTTTATTAGTAGGTGATGCTTTGTGCGTGCTCAGTGGTGTCCGACTCTCTGCAACCCCATGGACTGTGGCCCACCAGGCTTCTCTGTTCATGGGATTTTATGATGCTTACTGTGGCTTAGATGCCAGTCCACTCAAGGTACTGATTCAAATGGCAAACCTGTCTCCCTGATACCAACACTGTCATCCAAACACACTAGGATTTTTAAAATCATGGATGAAGGCTTTAAATGGTGGGAAAGGCAAGGTGCCAAGATACTCACAAGGAAAGTGACCTGCCAGCACTTCACTCTGTCCATCTGGAAAATGACGTCCTGGGTCTGGTTATCAGGCAGGGTTATGCAGCAGCTGATCTCATTATTGCCGATGGAAAGAAGGGCCTGGCAGCCGGGTTCTGGGTGGTCACAGGTGCAGGGTTCCAGCTGCACGTATCCATAGTGCCGGACCTCCCGGGCGAGCTCCAAAAACTGCTCCAAAGCGGGGTGGGGATGGAGGAAGCAAAAGACTGCTTGAAGCGGATGAAAAATCTCATGTCAGAAGCTACTGCCATTCTAACACAACACCTGGAATGGAGTCACAGTGAAAGCGCCTTTTTCTTCCGGATGACGCAGATGAAGACCACGCCTTGTGTGCTGACAGGGCTGCCCGAGTTCCTGGCATGTGCCTCCTTGTTGACCATCATGTCCCTGCTCTTTTTACAGGGTTCAGACATAGTGGAAATAAAATATTCAGTGTGTGAACGATGAAGGAAGAAAAGAGTAGGATGTCATCGAATGAGTAGTTATGATTCTCTCAGTAGATTAGAGCAGCAGAATAAACAAAAAGTGAATGTTTAAGATGCTGTGTTTAACAAGAAAAACAACTAAGCTGAGATCAAATTTTTACAGGCTGCTTTATATGCTGGTGGTATTCACTGTCAGAGACAAAGGTGTTGGAAATGGCAATGAAGTGAGGGCAAGAGTGAGTCTGCTAAGTCGAGTTTCACAGCCCCAAAGTGCCAATGGAATGTTGGTGATGTTTAAGGTTTAGCTTTTCCCTCTGCTTCTGTTGTTACTGAAGAACAGAGGACAGCTGCAGGTCACACCTGTGGTCCTGGCATCCTGTCCTGCTAATGTCTATTGAGGACCTTTTGACAAAGTGATCATTGGCGACTGCCTTCAAGTAACCTGCTATCAGTTCAGTGACCTCCACTTTGTTCTTCCAGCCTACACCATGGTCTGATCTGACGCGGTGGAAGATGTGTGTTCAGAGAAGGTAGTTGACACCTCACCACATGGTTAAATCAGAAATAAGGCCACTCAGCAACAACCTGGCTCTTTCCCAATCCTTTCCTGAAGCAAGGTAACTTACACCTCCCTTTGAGGGCTACGTGAACGCTCTTTGATAAAGGGAAACGCCGTGAGGGACGGGCGACTCTTGGTACCAGGTGGCGGAAGGATTCCAGGCTCCTGTCCCTCCTAGCCACGTGTCGGACCAGCTCATTGCACTGAGGCCCATGCATTCAACTTAGGAGGTGCGTTCAGCTGCCAGACCTCCCTTTGGGTCAGTGGGAGACATCAGAAATGACAGGAGGTGGGTAGATGTTACCTGTGTGGTGGGGACAGGGGCTGAGTAATCCTGCCACTAAGCATTTAGAGTAGTTTCATGGCTCTTGCTACAAAACTTCTTTTGTATTATATGGTATAAATCCTTAATTGTTTATTTTACTCTTTGGTAACACAAAAAATTTGTAATAAACTGTAATACACTCTTGGCTGCAGTGCTCTAAAAGAGGTGAAAGTGTTTTTCATTAAAAGTTAAGCTCCATTTCTCTAGGAAGTTGGTGATCAATAAGTAACTTGCTCAAAATGCTAGCTGGCACCTGCCATTCAAAATGAGGTGGGCGGGGAGTACTGATATTACTGCCTGTGTGAAAAGTAGAGGACAGAAATCTAAAAGGATTATCTACTTGAAAATGAGTTTTGTTTTCTTATTGGACACATCACACAACTTGCAGGATCTAAGTTCCCCAACCAGGGGTTGAACCCAGGCCATGGCAGTGAAAGTGCCAAGTCCTAACCATGGACCCACCATGGAATTTCTGAAATTTGTTCTTTTAAGAAGTACCTGAACAAGATAATTTAACACGTAGAACTGCAGAAGGTATATGAGCATTTGGCAAACTTACCTGCAGAGCCGTGTAGTAAATATCTTCAATTCTGTGGGCATATGAGCACTGTTGCCAGTACCCACCTCTAATGCTCTAGCACAAAATCCCCACTTGACAATACATACATGAGTGAGTGTGGCTATGTGCCAATAAAGCTTTATTTACACAAACAGTGGCCCAGGGACCATAGTTCAGTCTCTCTCTGATTTAGATCAAATGACTGCTCCTTTAAGTTAGTTTCACTCATTTTCAATTCCAAGTTTTCTTGTACATGTACATAAAGTAAACCAAAAGTTGTTAATGTGTTGACTCCATTAGCAGGAGAACTTTTACAAACACTTAAATAACATTGGTTTTAATAACAGTATTCTTAGATGCTTCAAGAGAAAAATCATTTGTTAACTTGAATAATGGTTCCGTTTTTTCCAAGTGAAAAAAAAAAACAAAACACCTTACCCATACCCTGTCCTGAAGCAGTACATGTGAGTCTGACAAATAAGACATATTTTAACAAAATAAATGGCCTCTCCTTAATTGTGTTATCTTTTTTATTCTTTATATTTAGCCATCTACTAAAGCATTGACTTCAAACAAAATGCAAAGAAAATTTAGAGGACTAAATTCATGCACTCAAAGTGAGAGTTTTTAAAGAGCACTATTAAAATAGTATGGTAAAATGATGTAAAACATTCAACCATAGAAAATATACTTTGTTCTATGGCAAAAACACAAATTTTGTTAGAGCATAGCAGCATGGTTAAAAACAACGTTCTTACTAAACTAAGAAGTTTATAGATCAGAAATGTCCTTAGAATTGGGAACTGTGTGCAAAGCAATAGCAACATGATATTCATCAAAATAAAAGCTGTAAGTATAAAAATTTGCAAACACTCAGAGAAACTGAACTCCAAAATTTCTGAGACAAAGCTGTAATGGAACACCAATGGGAAAGTGGGAAAGTGTTAGTCGCTCAGTCATGTCAGATTCTTTGCAACCCTGTGGACTGTAGCCCTCCAGGCTCCTCTGTCCATGGGAATCTCCAGGCAAGAATACTGGGATGGGTTTCCATTCCTTTCTCGAGGGAATCTTCCCAACCTAGGGAAGATTCTTTACCATCTGAGCCACCTGGGAAGATTTCTCAGTATGCTGCTGCTGCTGCTAAGTTGCTTCAGTCGTGTCCGACTCTGTGCGACCCCATAGACGGCAGCCCACCAGGCTCCTCTGTCCCTGGGATTCTCCAGGCAAGAATAGAATACTGGAGTGGGTTGCCATTTCCTTCTCCAAATTCTCAGTATACCAAGGGGGAAAATACTAAATCATGGCAGTATATGCTTTTTCCCTTTTTTTTTTTTTCTTTTTTTTTTTTTTGCAACTCATCAATAAAATTCTAAAAATATGGTGACTTTGAAGGATGGCTTTCTATATCAACCTAAGTATAAATGAGTTACCTAAATTTTATTTGCATTTTCTTCAAAATCAGTGCTTTGGTGAGGAGCATTGGTAAAGTATAAAGGTTTTTTTAAAAAAGATAATACAATGAAGCAAAGACCATTTCTTCTGTTAAAATATAACTTTTCAGACTCATATATTTCTTGGGGGTATGTCCGTTGGTACTGTACCATCTTTATGGAAGTTTTAAAAATGAACATTTAGAAATAATGTGAAGAATAATAGAACATGGATTCAAGACAGATGATGTTGGCTGCTGTGTTCAGGGACCTTCAGCCAGGAACCATACCAGGTGTTGGGAACACAGAGTATGTATTATATAAATTAGATAGACTCAGTCCTGGGCCTCGTGGTGCTTGCTGCCACAGTGATTTATAGAAGCAAATCCTGGAAACAATCTGACTTCCAATAATAGGAAATTGGTTAGCTAAATGATAACATAATCATAAAATGGAATACTCTGCATCATTAAAAATAATGTTGAGGGTCTATATTAATTAACTTGGCAAAGGACGCACACTATATTGTATTTTTAGAATCTTTAAACAATAAGACTTTATTAATTTTATAATAAGAAAAATCAATGAAGGTATTCTCATTTTTAAGCCCCATTTTTAGTGCTTGATGGGTTTATAAATTACAGAAATAGCTGAATTCCAATATGTTTCTCTAACTCCCTTCCAAGAGATTTCTCTTGGTGCAATATTTCATTCACCTTTGTTTGGTTGTCTTCTTTCTGGAGAGCCTCTAATTTCTGCCTCTGCACCTCTGTGGGTTTGGCCCATTGTTTTTCAATGTCCTGTATTGCCTTAAAACAATATAAGTTGTAAAATTAGCAAACTTAACAGAAATGAATTAACCTAACAAAAATATACTCGTGTATGAAACCCAAGTGGGCATATATAAGGATTTAGCAGGTTATAAAGGTTACATTTAAAATTAATTGGGTGTGGGTACAATGGTTTGGGTACAACTGGTAGCACTTGGAAAAGAAAATAAAATTTTCTCTTTCCCCACACCACCCAATCAAATAAACACAGATAGGTTAAAGATTCAAATGTAAAAACCATAAAAGAACCAGAAGAAAGTAAAAGTGAGTATTTTTATCTTATCAATAGGAAATACCTTTCTAAGCTACAAAGACAAATAACATACAGTGAATATATAATTACATAAAAATAATAAGCCTCCAAGAATAAAACTAAGAAGAAAATGGCAAACCAAGGCAAAACTGCATCATATGTGGCAAAGAGTTAATCTTATTTACGTAAAGCAATAGTAAAAATATAAATACCTCTAATAGGAAAATGAAGAAATGCTATGTATCAGCAATTAATAAAAAGGAATTCCAAATGACAAATACAGATTGAACCTCACTAGTAATCAAAGAATCTGTTTGCCTCTCAACTTGGTGAAGATCCATTAGTTCAGTTCAGTCACTCAGTCGTGTCCTACTCTTTGTGACCCCATGGACTGCAGCTCACCAGACTTCCCTGTCCATCACCAACTCCCGGAGCTTACTCAAACTCATGTCCATTGAATTGGTGATACCATCCAACCATCTCATCCTCTGTCGGCCCCTTCTCCTCCCACCTTCAATCTTTCCCAGCATCAGGGTCTTTTCCAATGAGTCAATTCTTTGCATCAGGTGGCCAAAGTATTGGAGTTTCAGCTTCAGCATCAGTCCTTCCAATGAATATTCAGGACTGATTTCCTTTAGGATGGACTGGTTGGATCTCTTTGCAGTCCAAGGGACTCTCAAGAGTCTTCTCCAACAACACAGTTCAAAAGCATCAATTCTTCGGCACTCAATTTTCTTTATAGTCCAACTCTCACATTCATACATGACTACTGGAAAGACCATAGCTTTGACTAGATGGGCCTTTGTTGGCAAAGTAATGTCTCTGCTTTTGAATATGCTCTCTAATTTGATCATAACTTTTCTTCCAAGGAGTAAGTGTCTTCTAATTTCATGACTGCAATTACCATCTGCAGTGATTTTGGAGCCCAAGAAAATAAAGTCTCTCACTGTTTCCATTGTTTCCCCATCTATTTGCCATGAAGTGATGTGACCAGATGCCATGATCTTAGTTTTCTGAATGCTGAGTTTTAAGCCAACTTTTTCATTCTCCTCTTTCACTTTCATCAAAAGGCTCTTTAGTTCTTCTTCACCTTCTGCCATAAGGGTGGAGTCATCTGCATATCTGAGGTTATTGATATTTCTCCTGGCAATCTTGATTCCAGCATGTGCTTCATCCAGTCCAGTGTTTCTCATGATGTACTCTTCAAATAAGTTGAATAAACAGGGTGACAGTAAACAGCCTTGACGTACTCCTTTTCCTATTTGGAACCAGTCTGTTGTTCCATGTCTAGTTCTAACTGTTGCTTCTTGACCTGCATACAGTTTTCTCAGGAGGCAGGTCAGGAGGTCTGGTATTCCCATCTCTTTAAGAGTTTTCCACAGTTTGTTGTGATCCACACAGTCAAAGGCTTTGGCATAGTCAATAAAGCAGAAGTAGATGTTTTTCTGGAACTCTCTTGCTTTTTCTATGATCCAGAAAATGTTGGAAATTTGATCTCTGGTTCCTCTGCCTTTTCTAAAACCAGCGAACATCTGGAAGTTCATGTTTTACATACTGTTGATGTCTGGCTTGGAGAATTTTGAGCATTACTTTGGTAGCATGTGAGATGAGTGCAATTATGCAATAATTAGAGCATTCTTTGGCTCAAAGAATGGTGTGATCAGATAACCACGATGGTATGATCTCTCACCTAGAACCAGACATCCTGGAATGTGGAGTCAAGTGGGTCTTAGGAAGCATCACTATGAACAAAGCTAGTGGAGGTGATGGAATTCCAGTTGATTTATTTCAAATCCTAAAAGATGATGCTGTGAAAGTGCTGCACTCAATATACCAGCAAATTTGGAAAACCCAGCAATGGCCACAGGACTGGAAAAACGTCAATTTTCATTCCAATCCCCAAAGAAAGGCAATGCCAAAGAATGGCAATGTGAAGACAAATATATATATAACATTCAGAGTTGGCAAGGGGTTGAAGAAATAGGAAGCTCATATAGATCTGATGCAATTTAACCTGGTACAACTTTATGGAGATAGTTTGGTATTTAAATCTAAAAGCATCTACAGGAATGATAAACACAGATAAAGAAAAATGTATTAATAAGGCTATTACTCAGATCAGATCAGATCAGATCAGTCGCTCAGTCGTGTCCGACTCTTTGTGACCCCATGAATCGCAGCACGCCAAACCTCCCTGTCCATCACCAGCTCCCGGAGTTCACTCAGGCTATTACTACTACCACTTTTAATATTGAAAAATTTTCAACTATAAATTGTGGCAAACATATGTATAATGCTTACTGTGTGTCAGGCAATGTTCTAATTGCTCTAAAACAAAAATCAACCCCAGCCCCTCCCCTCTCTGGTAGCTACTACTTTGTTCTCGGTATCTACTTGTTTGCTTCTGTTTGGTTTGGTTTGTTCATTAATTTTATTATACTATTTATTTATTATTTAATTTATATTTTGATGAAATCATACAGCATTTGTCTTTCTCCATCTAACTTATTTTAGCAAAATACCCTCAAGGTCCATTGGCGTTGTCACAAATGGCACAATTTCATCTTTTTCATGGCTGAGTAGTCTTCCACCCAAGGAATGCTTGAGGCCACCAGTAGATGAAAGAGACAAGGAACAGAAACCCCCCTAGCACCTTCAGAGGGAACATGGCCCTGCCAATACCTTGATTTCAGACTTCTGACCTATGGAACTGTAAGAAAATAAATTTTTATTATTTTAGAGCTCCTCCCCTATAAAGAAAAAGGTCAATCCTCACAGCACCTTATGAAGTAGGTACTATTAATAAATGCGCCAATATAGGTGACAGAGTTTAGGTACAATCAAATAATAGGTTATGCTACTATTTAAAATTATATAAAATATTTAACAACATGGGAAAAGTCTATGAGGCATTGGTACATGAAAACATGTCAAGTTACAAAATAAGGGCATAGTAATCAGGTCCTGATTTTTATAAAACAAAAAAACAAATATAAACCAAGCCCCAAAGACCTTGTATATACACTTAGCAGTCAAGAAAAATGGATGTGCACATGAGTGCAATGAATTAATAGTCTATGAAGTAAAAACACTGAAAAAGTTAAGAGTTTATATGTATGGTTGATATAAGATTTGGGATGATGTTTACTTTTGTTTTTGAGTCCTTCCATATCTGCACATTTTTATAAAATGAAAACAAATTTTATAACTGAAAAACAATGAGAAGTGAATACACTATTAGGCCCTGTTGGCTGGGCTTTGAGCAACTGCCACCAGCAAATGTTCTCAAACTCTGACTCCCTGACGGGCTGCTCAGTCCCCTGTCCTAATCTGCACTGCAGGTTCAAGCCGAACAACACTGGTCTCCATGCCAGAACTCACTGAAGACAGACGCCCCCTGGATTTCCTGAAGCCCTCAGCAGCTCTTCCTGTGCTCTTCCCCTCTTCTCCTGGCATGCAGCCTCCCCTTCCCCTTTATCCTTCCTGGCCCCAGGACAGGCTCTGAGATCAGCTTTCCATCTCATCAGCTGCCTGTGCTATGCTGACCGTGTGTGCTGTGCTACGTCGCTTAAGTTGTGTCCAGCTCTTTGCGACCTTGTGGTCTGTAGCCTCCCAGTCTCCTCTGTCCATGGGCTTCTCCAGGCGAGAATACTGGAGTGGGTTACCATGCCCTCCTCCAGGGGATCTTCCCGAGCCAGGGATCAGATCTACATCTCTTATGTCTCCTGCATTGGCAGGTGGGTTCTTTATCACTAGCTGACATCATGCTTTATTTAATGGAGTTTTCCACTGGCCCTCAAACTGCTAACCCTTCTAGAGAAGAACCAGAGTCCTTACCCCAGTGTATCTTGTGCAACGTCTTACATACAGCAAACCCACAAACAATTCTTTGCTATCAGGTACTTTATGCCTTAGTATATGATAGTCTGAATATAGCATGAATATACTGAATATAGTATATGAATATAATATAGTATATGATAGTATATACCTTAGTCTGAATGTACGTCTATATGTTATGTCCCTCGTATCACTGAGGGACAGGGTATGCCTTAGCTCCAAGAGGAGAAAGAAAAGCTGAATACATTTTGATATTACTATTGAAGTTGGGGAAAAGGAGATGGATTTAAAGAGGAGAAGAAAAATAACTACTATTTGTTGAGACCTTTTTAAGATAAGTTTTCTCATTGACTTTTTCCAAATGGTTCTGTGGGTTAGGAACATTTACCCCCATTTTAGAGATGGATAAAATCAAGATCCAGAGATGTTATAACTTTCAAGACAATCCAGTAAGTAAGCGGCAACGGTTGGATTAAAACTCGGATCTGACTACTCTACCAAGCCCTCCTCCTATTGCCCGAGACACTGAATTTTGACCACATAGGCAGCTACACACCGCAAGACTTTCTCCTTATTGTCAACTGTTCTCAAAACTGAACTTAGATACCATACCTAAGCTAAGAATGGAATTAGCATGGGTGTGAAGAAAGGAACACCTTTTCTTTCCTGAATTCACTTGATCTTAGAGCCCTGTAAGGACTGTTAGAACCTGGCAACGATGTCAGAGAGAAACCTGACTAAATATACAAGGTAAACAGCATTCGTGGTGGTAAGTAGGTAAGTACTAACTAAAGATACATCATTCATCATTAGAGGACCTGGGACTCTCAAATGTAGAGCTTTAAATATCCAACAGGAGAGGTAAGATAAATGTTTTTGTTTTACTACCCTTGAAAACCTTTGACCCTGATTATGATTTCACAAGTCATCACTCAAATATATTATATACATGCCTCACTCCGGATAGTGAGAGAGTCAAGTTTAGATAAATGTCTCTACTCAGTTATATGGTTCCCCAAAGACTGGCTGACGGAGACTCATGTGGAACCTAATTTTTAAAATTGCGTGAAATCACATAAGTCACGGTTTTCATGAGCTTCAATCACACACACTCTAGTGCTCTCTGCAGAGTCTACAGCAGTGAGACATGGAGAGCGTGTGCCTTTTTAAACAAGGCAGCAGCCACTCAGCTCCGGGTGGCTGAGGCAGAACAGATCAAGGCTAGGGAGCACGTTGGGTCATGGGGGTATTAGGAGGGTAGTGGGCAGCCCACACTCCCCTCAGCACACCACACGCCCTGATGCAGGGCTTGACCTGCCTAGCGGAAGGGGCACCTTTTTCTAATTTGCACAAATTGTAACCAGGCCAGTGGTGGCCCTGCTGAAATGTAGGCCCAGACTGGAAAGAGCCTTCGGTATTTTTCAGAAAATCCAGAAACTTCTATTTTTATAGGCAATCTTCCACTTTGTTTGTGGTTTAGATGCTCTGTCGTATCCAACTCTTGCGATCCCATGGACTATAGCCAGCCAGGCTCCTCTGTCCATGGGATTCTCCAGGCAAGAATACTGGAATGGGTTGCCATTTCCTTCTCGAGGGGATCTTCCCAACCCAGGAATTGAACCAGGTCTCCTGCATTACAGGCAGATTCTTTACCAACTGAGCTACGAGGGAAGCCCCCACTTTGTTTAATGTCACTCAAAGTTTTGAAAAGAAGGAAGTAAACACCTTGTGGGAATCCACTTGGCTCCTGGGACATCGCTAGACACACTAGCTTTAAAAAAATTGAGAGTATTTCTTAATGGTTAATTATGATGGCACCATTATTTATCAGAGGAACTCCCCAGACTTCTTCCATTCACTTTTTAAAAGGATGGTTGCTTCTCACTCATTCATGTCTCCTAAGCGCCCAGGACACAGTCTGTGCCCTTGGCCATTCAGAGTCTAATTAGAGAGACGCAGATGTGAACCCGCATTCACAACACTGGGTGGGAGTGCCACGATGGAGGGCAGAACAAAATGCCAAGGGGGCAGAGAGGGAGGGGACAGAGAGGACTTCCCAAAGGAGGCAGCAGTTGTGGTTCCCTCCCTCCTGCTGGCCTTGGGCCCCCTTTCCATTTCTCAGGAGCTTCACTCGAATTTGAGAAATGATAAAGGCAGAGGTTGTTATGACATCAGCTATATAGTTTCTTGAAAACTTTGCCAGGCAAAGAGCTAAGGTTTGAATACCAGTCTGTTAAAGCTGGAAGAACACTTAGAGACTGTTAGTTCAGTCTCGTCACTTCACAGGGAGACATTGTAGTTCCAGTTCCAGAAGGAATAAGTGACCAGTCCAAGGTCACCCAGAGGAGAGAGCCACTGACAGAGCAGGGACAGAAGGCATTTTTGAAACTACCGTTCAGTGTGCTTTTCAAGAAACCATCTTTTCCCAAGCCATAAGAAGAGGAAACACCATCAGTTTCTCTCTGGTTTACAACTCCTTAATGAAGATTGATAAACATCATATGATTCTGCTGTTGCTGCTAAGTATGATGCTAGTAGTTCCTAATTCTTGTTACCCTGTATCCCTGGAAACCATCCCACAGAAACAATACTAGAATTAGGTGATGCATTGGCAAACAAACCGGGCATAACTAACAAGGTATTGTAACAGCAAGGATACCGTGGTGCTAAGCCTCAGGGAACATTTAAAATGGTAAATTACATTCCAACTCATGTAACAGGGGTAAAAGTACATTGAACATGATTATGCATGGGTCAAAGCAGGACGTGAAATGAGCTGAAAACTATATTCTAGCCATAAAAGCACAATAGTGAACATTAAACATTTAATAAGTGATATTTTGATTTGCCTTCTTAGAGTTTCATGGAAATTGTTTACTAGATGGTCTTAGTCTCTTAAAAGTCACCTAAGGAGAAATGGGTGTGAAGGTTGCGACTCCTTAAGTGACATTCTGGCTGCTGGGTCCGCTGTGACTGCTCAGTCACACACCCAGCTTCTCTGCCCTGTGCCGAAAAAGCCAAGGTCCCTGCATGGGGCTGGTGGTCTACTGGGGGAGATCTCTACACAAATGATGCTCTATTTTGTCAAACTGAAAACTCCTGATTTTATGATACCATGATCTTGTGTGACACTAAGAAAAAAGACTGCCAAATAAATTATGACACAGAACCACGAGGCAGTTCTGTGCAGCGTATCCCTCCCAGCGGGTAATTGCTTTCATTTCTTCTGAGGCATCTGGCGATTTCTCTTGCCTGCAGAGGCACTGCTCAGCCTGTGCTAGGCAGCCCTTTAGCTTAATCTTAGTATAAAACACAGCAGTTTCCTCTCTGTGTGAACATAAAGCATTTGGTTGTCACTTTGCAAGAAAATGTGAAACATGGAACTGTGGTCATGTCTTCAAAGATGAACATTTGCTTTCCTGGTACAAAAGGGAACCCTGCCACCCTGCCTTTGCCTCTCTGCGTAAGCAGTAACTCCCCTTCCATCCAGAATCATACTTTCTGAAGTGATTTTAAATGACAATTAGACTCAACACATATATCAACAACACACCTAATCCTACTAAAGGGAACCGCTCTTCATCAGTTGTTACATAACAAACCACTCCAAAAATAAAGACTTGCTAAAAATAATCTAATTAAAGCAATTGAATTGCTGAAAACAAGACCAAAAGTCACCTAAGGAAGTATGTGTTTTTCCTCTTCTATGCTCTTTAGCAAACCAGAGCATCAAAATCCATCCTTTTACCTTTTTTTGCTATAACCAAACTACTGCAGGAGGTTCTTTTAATGTTTTCTTGTCTCCTGAAAGAAAGTGAAACTGTCACTTATTTGTGTCCAACTCTTTGTGACCCCCATGGACTGTGGCCCTCCAAGCTCTTCTGTCCGTGGGATTCTCCAGGCAAGACTACTGGAGTGGGTTATCATTCCCTCCCCCAGGGGATCTTCCTGACCCAGGGATCGAACCCTTGTCTCTTTTGTCTCCTGCACTGGCAGGCGGGTTCTTTACCACTAGCCCATCTGGGAAGCCCTCCTTGTGTCCTAGCAAACCTCATTAAAAGCAATGTCTGGGACTTCCCTGGTGGTCCAGTGGATAAGAATCCACCTGCCAGTGCAGGGGACACATGTTCCGTCCCTGATTCGGGAAGATTCCTAATGCCGACAGGCAACTAAGCCCATGCATCACAACTACTGAGCCCACGCTCTAGAGCCTGCGATCTGAGACTGCTGAGCACACGAACTGTAACCACTGAAGCCCCAACTACTGTTGCCTAGGGCCGGTGCTCTGCAACAAGAAAAGCCACTACAACGAGAAGTCCACGCACCACAACTACAGAGTAACTCTGCTGCTGCTGCTGCTAAGTCGCTTCAGTTGTGTCCGACTCTGTGCGACCCCATAGACAGCAGCCCACCAGGCTCTGCCGTCCCTGGGATTCTCCAGGCAAGAACACTGGAGTGGGTTGCCATTTCCTTCTCCATTGGGTGAAAGTGAAAAGTGAAAGTGAAGTCGCTCAGTTGCGTCGGACTCATAGCGACTCCATGGACTGCAGCCCACCAGGCTCCTCCATCCATGGGATTTTCTAGGCAAGAGTACTGGAGTGGCTTGCCATTGCCTTCTCCGAGAGAGTAACTCTGCTTGCCACAATTAAGAGAAAGCCTGCACGCAGCAATGAAGATTCAGCAACCAAGAACAAATAAATAAATAAAAGTTAAAATTAAAAAAGGATTATACCTGTTTTTTTTTTTTTTTAAAGTAACATCTGAAACTTCTCCCCTCTCTTCAATTCTGCCTTAGCTTATGAAAAGCTACAGAGTACAGCAGTTTAGAACCACGCTACATAAAAGCCACCTGCAAATGTGTTTTTAAATCCCTTTTCCTAATCTTCCATGTCTAAGCCTACTCAATCCTTTGTCATCAAACTTTATTTCTTCTTCTTAAAAACAAAGATGGCCAGGATGGAGGGGACACATGTATACCTATGGCCGATTCACACTGATGTATGACAAAAACCATCACAATACTGTAAGGCAATTAACCTCCAATTAAAACAAATAAATAAACTTAATTTAAAAAATGTAGATAGCACCAACTGCCTGACAGAGTTACTATGAGGCTTAAATGAAAATGTATTTCATACAATTAGTACAATGTAGGATCCCCCAAAAGGCTTAAGGTTAAGGTCATGTCAGGAATAGTTCTAGTTTCTGGAGATAATAGCAGTAAACAAATAAATCCCCAATATCATGGAGAAATCATTCTAGCAGGGAGAGACAGAGTAACTCAAAATTTTTATATAGTGAAATGGGAGAAATGCTAAGGAGAAAATAAAACAAGTGTCAGGATGTGGGATTTATTCTGAGGTGGGATTTATTTATTTATTAAATAATAAATAATTTATTTATTATTCAAACCTTGGGAGGGTTTGAATAGGCCAGGAATTCGACCCACCATTCTGGGCTTGAGAATAAACTGTTGGGTAATTGCAAGGAAATCCTTAAAAGAAGCTTCCAAACTTCCCTCCAGAACTGTCTAAACCATGCCTGGGAAAGGATGGGCCTCCAAAGATGCAGCCCCGTGAAGCTGAACAGTGGCAGGGAGCTGAGGAAGAAGTGGGAGCTGAGGTGGGGGGCTGAGGTGGGCGGCTGAGGTGCTGAGGTGGGGGGGCTAAGATGAGGGGACTGAGGTGGGGGCTGAGGTGGGCGGCTGAGGTGAGGGGGCTGAAGTGGGGGGCTGAGGTGGGGGTGCTGAGGTGGGTGGCTGAGGTGCTGAGGTGGGGGGGCTAAGATGAGGGGACTGAGGTGGGGGGCTGAGCTGGGTGGCTGGGGGGCTGAGGTGGGCAGTTTAGGTGCTGAGGTAGGGGGGCTGAGGTGAGGGGGCTGAGGTGGGGGTGGCCAGTGATACATCACAGGGGCAGCATCTGCTGACCTCCAGACAGAGAAGCAGAACCTTCACCGCATGAATCGGAAAAAGAAAGGAGGCCAAACTCTAAACGTGCTTCTCTGTGCATTGAGGGGCAGGGGTAAGGCAAGACCAAGTACATCATTTGCAGGACTTAGTACAAAATGAAAATGTGGTCCTTTTATAAAACTTTAAGAATTTTAAGATGTGACAGCAGAGAGTGAGACAAACCTGGGGCCCCTCTGAGCGCGGAGGGAAGGGGCAGTGCAGCCTCACAGGCCACTTCCTACGAAGCTGGCCCTGGAGACAGGTACGCTACTTGTTGGTTTAGGAAAAAAAGATTATGCTAAAGTGAGATTTAGGGACCATGTGTGACTTTAAATTGGCTTCCCCGGTGGTTCAAATGGTAAAGAATCCACCTACAATGTAGGAGACCTGGGTTTGATCCCTGAGTTGGGAAGATCACCTGGAGAAGAGAAAGGCTACCCACTCCAGTAGTCCTGCCTGGAGAATCCCATGGACAGAGGAGCCTAATGGGTTACAGTCCATGGGGTCGCAAAGAGTCAGACACGACTGAGTGCCTTTCACTTTCAGTTTTTCTGTGACTTTAGATTAGCAGGGCTGTCCTTTCCTGGCTATTAAATTAGCCTAGATGATGGAGTGTCAGCTGCCAGTGTGGAGAGATGGTTAGAATGGAGGTAGAATTCTTTTCCCTCAAACCCTACTTCTCTTAAAATATTTGTTTATTTACTGTGATTAAAATATGCATAACATTTTAACCATCTAGAGGTGTACAATTCACTGGCACTAAAAACACTGACAGTGTTATATAACCACCACCTCTGTTTATACCTAAAGCTTTTTCATTATCCCGAGCAAAACATCTATCCCCATTAAACAATAACTCCCCCCACCCCAGCCCCTGGTAACCTTTGTTCCAGCTTCAGTTTATAGGGATTTGCCTCTAGCAGCAGCAGCAGGTGTCGCCATAGAATTCTGAACTGCCACACACATGTTCTCTGTTTCAAACTCAAAAGGCCTACAATATCCGGTGTTCTGATAGCCCTTGGTTCCCCTCACCTGCATGTAGATCAGATCTACAGCCGTTCTGCAGTCCATCAGCCTGGCATCCAGGGATGGGTCCAGGTACCTGCATGATTCAGGAGTGTTCAGTTAATTTATGACACAGTTGACGGGCATATCTGGGTGGGCATGCTCTCTCAATTGGTGGTCCTATATGCCTTGAACCAAGGCCCCTTTTCCAGCACGGCCACAGTCTTCTGCCTGCTTAGTCTTCCGGTGACCTCTGACCTTTTCTGTTTCCCATTGTCTTTATGCTGCTGCTGCTGCTGCTGCTAATTCGCTTCAGTCGTGTCCGACTCTGTGCGACCCCATAGACGGCAGCCCACCAGGCTCCCCCGTCCCTGGGATTCTCCAGGCAAGAACGCTGGAGTGGGTTGCCAGTTCCTTCTCCAATGCATGAAAGTGAAAAGTCAAAGTGAAGTTGCTCAGTCGTGTCTGACTCCTAGCAACCCCCTGGACTGCAGCCTTCCAGGCTCCTCCATCCATGGGATTTTCCAGGCAAGAGTACTGGAGTGGGGTGTCATTGCCTTCTCCAACATCTGCTTATTTAACCAATATTTATTGAGCAACTATTATATTCCAAATCCTGAAACACATCAGTAGACAGAGCAAAGTCCATGCTCAACTTATATTTTATTTGAGGGGAAAACGAGAGAGGTATGCACTAAATGGGTAGACAAATGAGACCATTTAAATAGCTGGTAAATTAAAGCAAGAAAACAAGACCCAGAATAATAAGGTGCTCAAATAATGTTGATACATACTCAGTTCTGCTCAATGTTTCATTATCTCTGTTCTTGGTGAATTATAAAAGTCAGCCATAATATATTTACACTCACTTATTCTTGACAATAAACAGAATGAACAACAACAAAATTAAGGTTGATTTCATCTGAATAAAAATAACCCAACCCTGGAGATACAAGGATTTTGCAGCTGTTACAACAGAAGCCTGTGAAAACATACTGCCTGATTCTTAGGATTTGACTCATATTTAAGCCTATTTTGTGCCCTCTGTGAGTAGACATGCACAAAAAACAAGGCTTTAAGGAAATGGTCCACATCCCATTTACATCAAGGCCCAAGTCTCAACGCCCCCTTCCCACCTGCAATTCCCTGCATAGCCATCTGCCCTGTACCCACATCCATATCACTGTCCTATGCCCCGGCCACCTCACCTCTTGCCTGAGCTGCTCAGGTGACCTTCTCACCAGACATTCCGCCTCAGTTGTGTCCCTCAGTCCCACACCCCACATTCGAACTGGAGTAGTTTTTCCCAAGGAACCTTTCAGATGTTTATAGTCCCAGGGGTTGGAGCACTTATCCTGTTGACTCCCAAGGCCCTTCACAGGAGATCCCACTTTCATTTCCAGTGCTCTCTCTGACCTCTCTCCCCTGGCCCATACTCTATACATTCCAACCTTATCTTCTCTCTTCTCCCTCCATTCAAAAGACCACTCCCCTTACCTGCCTTCTTCCTGGACTTATCAGCCTCTCCCACAAGCCTCACCCTCATGTCTCCTCTTCTGGTCCCTACTCCCCAAGGCTGTATTAGCAACCCATCCCCTGGGCTTCCTCAGCTCCCTGAATTTACCCTGATCTCTGCTCTGATCAAGCTGATATTACACCAGGTATGAAGATCCCTGAGCCCAGGGGCTGGGCCCTTTTCAGACCTCTTGCCCCTCTGGACCTTGGCAAAGGGACTTGCAAATAGCAGAGCTTCATGTTTGTCTAGCAGATCCAGGATTGCCAGGATGAAGTGAAGTTACACGTACTATGTGAGTGCAGTAGCCAGCCAAGACCAGACCGAAACCGTCAGGAGAGGGTACGCCAGGGTTGGTCTATCACCAGTCTGAAGGCAGAGTAAGCAGAATCACGGAGCTCAGCAGAGGAGGGGGAGGAGATGATGGGATTGTCATAGACCAGGAAAAGGATGAAAATACAGATGCTCGAAGATCAACTTCATTCTAGCGGCTGGGGAGAAGCAACTGAAGCGTTCCTATGTATATTCCATTTAGCTATTTCACCCCTGCACCCCAGGCACCCTATGTGGCAGAGATAACAACTGTTACACCAGAGATGTAGAGTCCCCAGACTCACCCCAGACCGGAGCTCTGAGAGGCCAGGGCAGGCCACCCTCTGGTCTAGAAGGAACTATATCATCTTTGGAAAGAAGCGTCAGGGAATTGACAGAAAAATCCCTAAAACTCGACTTGTTCTCACCGCCAGGCCTCACCTGCTGGGGATTCCACAGCGAGTGGTAGTTGACCTAGCCTCTCTGCTCCCACCTAGTGAGGGCTCCCTCAGGACAGAGGGCCAGGACCTGCAGGATCCTACCCCCAGACTCTCCCCTTCCAGTAACCTCGTCCTCAGCTCTAAGAGCTGAAGTAGGCCCTCCTTTCCTCTCGGTCCCCACGAGCAAAGGCAATCTGCCTGGATCTGAAATGCAGGCTGATGTTGGGGTAGACATTTTATCTTGTACTTATGATCTAGAGTTTATCTATTTGATGTAGACACAGGCAAAGCCCAATTTCTAATTCAAGTTTAAGATGAGGGACAGAATCCTCATCTCTTAGAGAGTTTGTGGACAAAACAGTCTAATCCAGAGGGTTTGTTTTTTAATTACGATTTTCATCATGATTATTATCACTATAACAATAAAAAACATGACCAAAATTTATTGAGCACATAGGATTACTTCATTTAATTCTCACTATAATTCTGAGATAGACTCTATCATTAATATTCTCATTTTACAGATAAAGAAATTGAGGCTTAGAGAGCTTCAATAACATGGCTAGAATTATTGAGTTAAACCCTGAGACGCACATATTCAGATCCCAGGAACAACTGTGCTTAGCCACCTGTTACTCACTAAAATCTCAGACAAAACTGCAACCTTTTTGCCTTCTCAGGGCTCTCTGCCACATATTTCAACTATTTCTCAGAATACTTTCGAATAGCAGTACATGAACTTCTAGCCTTGCTGGGAATCCCTTTCCAAAATTTGAAGCCACAGCCTGGAGCTCTAACAAGGCACCACAAGGTCAAGATTATTACTATTCCTGGATTTCAAATGCCTTTCTTTACAGCTTCTGTGTTCAGATTACAGAATAACTGGGCCAGGAGAGAGTAAACCAAAGAAGCAATCCAATACAGCCACAGTGATATATACTGGGAAATACAGACTAATCCGCCCCGCATGCCAATGGAGCGTGTCCTGCTTCTCATTGTTATTTTGTCACTTGTTCTCCATAGGATCCCTTGTGTCTGGGGGAAATAAAAGTGTTTTCTGCAAAAATACAGTAGATTTTTCCCCCCTGGATTTCATCTTCTCAATCTAGGAAAATATGTCTGGCTCTGGTAAATAAGCATGTATAATTGGAATCCATTAGGAAGGTAAGCTGAATACATAGAGTTCAAGTTCACTGCAAATTAGCTGAGTCCACTCTTTGCCTTCAGAAAATACCACAGTTCAACAGATAAATCAGACTTGCTTGTAATCATCAATAAACTCCTTCAATTAAGTAGTCAGTCATATATTCCAAAGCAAACCCTGCAATTCCTTGCCATTACCTGCTTCAGTCCCCAGACCCCCTGCTACTGCTAAGTCACTTCAGTCCCCAGACCCCCTGCTACTGCTAAGTCACTTCAGTCATGTCTGACTCTGTGCAACCCCATAGACGGCAGCCCACCAGGCTCCCCTGTCCCTGGGATTCTCCAGGCAAGAACACTGGAGTGGGTTGCCATTTCCTTCTCCAATGCATGAAAGTGAAAAGTGAAAGCGAAGTTGCTCAGTCGTGTCTGACTCGTAGCGACCCCATGGACTGCAGCCTACCAGGCTCCTCCATCCATGGGATTTTCCAGGCAAGAGTACTGGAGTGGGGTGCCATTGCCTTCTCCGCCAGTCCCCCTACCCCCAGCCTAATCTTCATGGTTGCCATCCTTAAGATAATATCCCTCAGGTTTTTAATCTGAGTCATCCTCAACAGCCTATTCTTTAGGACAAATGTTCTGGTTCATTTCCTCGCCTCGCCCTCCTTTGCTGCTTTCCTCTTGACCTTCCCCAAGGCCCTGAGCTCTGTCCAGCTGTTAGACCATAAGCCAGATGTGGTGATATTCAGACAAGTTCTTATTAACAAAGCTAAGATATTCCGAAACACTCTGTCATAATAAATGCTTACTCACCACTTCCTGAGTCCAACCTTGCAGTTTTCCACTTCAGAACTTCGAAGGCTAACACATGGGAGTTCAAAGTCTGCCAATTTTTTCATGACTAGAGAAAGAAGAAAGAGTCTTCCTGGTTGAAATACACACATATTCACACAGTGTTTACATACAGTGCCTTAAAGTGATAAAATAGAGCATTAATATTGGAAGGAATAAAATCACATTAATAATATTCTCTTGCATTTGTATACAATTTTTAACTTTCTAAAATTCATTCAAAAAATGAGTAGCCTTTGATCCTCATAAAAAACCAGTGCCTTGGGCTTCCCTGGTGGCTCAGTGGTTAAGAATCTGCCTGCCAGTGCAGGACACACGGGTTCAAATCCTGGTCCAGGAAGATCCCACATGCTGCAAACAAAGCAACTAAGCCTGTGTGCTACAACTATTGAGCCTGTGCTCGAGAGCCTGGGAACTGCAACTACTGAGCCCTCCCGCCACAGCTACTGAAGCCCACATGCCCTGGAGCCTGTGCTCAGCGACAAGAGAAGCCACCGCAATAAGCCCATACATCACAACTACAGGGTAGCCTCCGCTCGCTGCAACTAAAGAAAAGCCCGTGCAGCAACAAAGATTCAGTGCAGCTAACGAACAAATTTTTTAAAAAAACTTCACAGGTATTAAAAAAAAAAAAAAAAAAAGGACCAGTGCTTTGAGTAGGGGACATTTTCATTGTGATATGGATGAAGAAACTGAGGTCCACAGAGATCCAATGCCTTCACCAGCACACCACAGCTCCTGGTGGCCAAGTTAAGAGGTTTTCCTAACTTCCACCTCCAAATCACCTCCCCAAAGCACCTGAGAACATATATAAACTGCTCAGAGGTAACATACCATTTCACAACAACAACAACAACTTGTAATTTCTAAAAACGCACTGCAGAGAAAAGCGAAACGTATGGGAAAAGACCCTGATGCTGGGAAAGATTGAAGACAGGAGGAGGGGATGACAGAGGATGAGAGGGTTGGATGGTATCACCGACGCAATGGACGTGAGTTTGAGTAACTCTGGGAGTTGCTGATGGACAGGGAAGCCTGGTGTGCTGCAGTCCATGGGGTCGCAAAGAATCCGACAAGACTGAGCACCTGAACTGACTGAACTGACTGATATGAAACATAATGTCATCGGTCACTATCTCACTGCAAGTATAGTTTTTTAAAGGATCTAAGAACTGAATTATACCATCCACACTTTAAAGCAAATATTCCTTAACAAGGAGACATGATGGTCTGATGGGATCTGCTGATGCCCAGAGTCCCGCACTCCAGCACAAGGGGGCTGTGGCATGGCTGGCGGCCAGCAGCCAGGGCAGAGATGAAGGTGCGCCTAGACAGCAGGACTGGAGTCAAGAGCCCCCAGAGGAAGTGTAGTTACTGGAAAGAACTGACGTCTTGCTCCTGACTGCACACCCTCTCTGGAGCTTCTCACCCCAGCTCACCCCCAGGTCCAAGGCATAGTGAAAGTGAAAGTGTTAGTCCCTTAGACATGTCCAGCTCTCTGCAACCCCATGGACTGGAGCCCATCAGACTCCTCTGTCCATGGGATTCTCCAGGCAAGAATACTGGAGTGGGTTGCCATTGCCTTCTCCAGGGGATCTTCCCAACCCAGGAATCGAACCCAAGTCTCCTGCATTGCAGGCAGATTCTTTACCATCTGAGCCACCAGGGAAGCCCAAAGGCACAACCTCAACCCCCCAAAACAGATGTCCAGTCCAGGAGCCAAGAGTCATAGTAGGGACCACACACTGGGGAGTTCCCCTTGAGGGGAGTGTAACCTGCCCCTCAGTGGCAATCCTTCGTCTCCTGGCTGAGCACTTGCCCACACCAGCCCATACCATCTCAGGCTGCCTGCACCTCCTTCCGTCCTTCTTACCAGACAGCCTGCCTTCTTTGCAAAACTGAATGAGAAATAGGCTGAAGTATCCCAGCAGCTCCTGACACAGTCCAATGTTGTGTGACACCACCTTTAACCAAAGACAAGAAAAAGGGAAAAGTTAGGAGCGGCCACCTGTAAATGCCAATAAAAAAGAGCTTTAAGGGTGCAGTAGACACTAAGAGAACTCTTTCCCGAATCTAAAAATGGTTCATACTCATTTTAGAAAATTTAGAAATTAAAAAAAAAATTACAGTAAAGAAAATAAAAATCGGTCCCCCTGCAATGGACATGAACTGGTCCCAGCTGAGACTGGTTTGTCCCATCTCACATGCGGGCGCGTCTTCCCAGATGGTTTTGGTCTTTATTGTCCCCTGGGGGCAGTAGCCATTTACCACGATCATTGGTCCAACTTGCCTGCCCCAGGGGATGGATTACCAGATCCTGGGAAAAGGGATGTTCCCCACCACTTGGCTGGCATACGAAAGTATACAGGATAATGTCCACCTGTGATACCCCAGGCTTCCTTCTCTCTGCTGTCTGCTGTGATGGTCAAGTCTAATTCATGTGGCTTTTGCTCAGTGAAACCTCAGATCCTGGGCACAGGCTGCCTTCATTTCATATTCCTCTTTGACCTTTACCTCAAACAGCTTTCATTTCAACACAGATGATTTCATTCGAGGCCGTAACCTTGTAACATTTCACGTCCATTCACCCTCCCTCAGCAGGAACGTTCCTGTTCCATTGGCCCTTTCCCTCTCCACTTAGCCAGCCCACCCCTCTTCAAGGCAGGGTTCCTGGGTGATTTCTTTGCACACCTAGTCTGAATTCGCTGGACCACCTCTGCAACATGTGAGAGTCCACCTATACAGCTCTGTGCATGAGCTGACCTTTTAACCAGGGCTCCAAGTTCTCAAGGTGGCAGTTGTATAAATGCTAGACTCAAAGTGGTACTTTTCCTGTCTGAGGTGTGTAAATTACCTTGAGAGACAGTCTAAAGAGGTGGATGGTATGAGTGAGTGTTCTTAATATAGCTCTGAAAATAAAGATGAGCTTGGGAACTTTTCACATCTTTTACTCAATGTTTATCCCCATTTTCCTTCTTTCTACCTTACTCTTTTCCCTAGGCCCTTGCAAAAATAAGCAAACAAACAAAAAGTCCAAACCAAACCACAGGGCACCTCTGTGTGTGGGGCTGAGTGAGCACCAGTAGTAATAGATTGCAAAGTCATCCTTTCCCAAAGTAAATATGACCCACATCCGCTCAAATTAGATTCCTCTCTTCTCTGACTCATTCAGTGAAAACAGGAAGCTTACATGCCAAGGAAGATAGTGGAGTGAGAAGAAAGAGAACAGAGATGCTTTCTACAATTTATAAAGACATAGATAAACACCTTCTTTCAAGAGGAGAAATCAGCACAAAAAGAGACACTATAGTATTTCCTTCTTAGCAAACATTAATGATGCTTCAAAACTCAAATACCACTAGTACAACTACATTAACACAAATGCATACAAAATTAAAAAAGAGATTTTACTTTGTTGCTGGTCCTTAAAAGAACCCAGCAGGATAGCTGGAGAAGTGAAATGAGAGTGGTGACGTGAGAGTGGTAACAAGTACGCTTGAAAAGATACAGACAATACTTTTTAATTACAAAATGCAAATTAAATTTTATACCAGCTATTGAACTTCCCTGGAAGAGAATTCACATCAGTGCCTGGCCAAGTATTTGCTTTTGGACTTCTCTGGTGGCTCAGATGGTAAAGAATCTGCCTGCAATGTGGGAGACCTGGGTTCGATCCCTGGGTTGGGAAGATCCCCTGGAGGAGAGTGTGGCAACCCACTCCAGTATTCTTGCCTGGAGAATCGCCTGGCAGGCTCTCTGTCTGTGAGGTCGCAAAGAGCCAGACATGACCGAGTGACTAAGCACAACACAGCACAAGCGTTTGATTTACCTTTTAGGGAAACTCCTTTACTTTGTTTTACTTCCAGTGCCAAGGATGTCCATGTCGTGGGTTTGAATTTCTTACCGGCCAATGTGATGGAAGAAGGGAAGTTCATTTTTCTGAGGTTAAAGTACCTCATTCAACTTATGCTATTAGTTACAAAGGGAAACTGGCCAAAACAGGTGGCATCGTGGAACCCTAGGCTTACTCCCTGTGTGTGTGCTTAGTCGCTCAGTCGTGTCTGACTCTTGCAGCCCCGTGGACTGTAGCGTGCCAGGCTCCTCTGTCCATGGGATTCTCCGGGCAAGAATACTGGAGTGGGTAGCCATTTCCTTCTCCAGGGGATCTTCCCCACCCAGGAACTGAACCCAGGTCTCTGGCATTGCAGACAGACTCTTTACCATCTGAGCTACAAGGGGAAGCCCTCCAGACTTACTGCCCTACTCAATATTTATTCAGCACTCCCTCTAATATCAGTACCAATACCAATATTGATGAAGAACGATAACCACCACTGCTGATGGATCACAAGCTATTCCTATAATTACTTAGACATCAATTCAAAAAATTAAATAACTTACCCAGACTCAAACAGCTAGGATGGGGCAGCTCTGTAATTTGAACCTGGGACTTGACCTAACCCCAGAAGATAGGAGACCCCATATTCCCAGCAGCAGCCGACTTCAGCTACAGTTTTGTCTAATTTGGCCAGTGAGCCCAGTGTGTGGAAAACATGTCAATAATGGTGTCTTCAGGAGGGTGGCTGCTCTCCAGGTCTCTATAGGTCCAACCATTTGCAAATTAGCTTGCACCCTGCAGCTGCATCCCTGTCTTGGGTGCCTGGCCCCCGAAGTCTCTGAGTTTGTGTTCCTTACACCAACTATTACTATCTTCTTCTGTTGTGTCTTTCTCCCACTTTGTTAGTCCTGGGAGGGCAATTTAGGGACCTGTGATTTGTGTTCTGGGGTCTCTCGGTATAAAACCCCTCAAGTATTAAGCATCAAGAGCCCTTGATGCATTTTAGAAAGATCATTCTATAAATCAGTACAGATTAGCCAGACTGGAAGCAGGGAAACTAGTTTGGGGGGCTGCTAGGGGCATGCAGATGGAAAGGAGCAAACAGGGAGGTTGAATGAATAGCAGAGAGATGGGATGTAGTGGAAGTAGGATTTGGGGGGCTAAGGAGGAGGTGGAGGAGGAACCATAGTAACTTCTCAATGAATGGCTTCAGCAGCTAGGTGGCTGCTGATACCATGCAAACGGGTCACAATCCCGCAGCCAAGAAAAGGCTGTATGTGGTGACTTCAGTTAGGAAGAAAGTTATAAAATTATCATTCTTGAGCAGAGCAAGACCTAGAGAAGGGGTATTTCCTAATCTGATGGTGCAAACAAAAGGGCGCAGGTGAGCTCAAATCTCCAGGCTGGGAAGGGGAGCCAGGATGCAACAGGAAGCGCCCAGGGTCTCAGGGCGAGGCAGGCTCAAGGGCTGGGAGCCCAGCAGGGAGCACGTCCTGCACCGGCTCAGAAGCCAGCCGAGACCAGGACCCCAGCACAGGGAATTCCCGTCCTTGGAAAGGTCCTAGAAACTTTCTGACCCCCTCCTGTTCATAGCTTCTTATTCTCCATTGAATGTTTCTCTGGAAGGTTAGAATTGGTGAAAGCATTGCAAATGCAACTGGAGGATATAAAATGGAAAATCCCACAAGTGTGCCCTCAAGAAGACAAGCCCTAAGGACGGAGAGGCTGATTTCTCATAAATGCCTGATTCACAGAAAACTGATAATATTGGAATTATTTTTAAATGCTAGGGAGCTGGTCCAGGGTTGCCTCACATCAACCTTGGGAAATTTTGCTCATGGTTTCCAGAGACCCAAACAAGATATGACCCAGGTCAGGCTGGTCTCATGAAATAAGTGGAATGGAGCTTTGTTTGTGTGACTGGACTGGTTTTGTCTGCTCAGGGAATTTTCAAATCCGGTCTCTGTTTGTTTTGGTTTCAGCAGTCTAACTGAACTCTCCCCTCTTTACGTTCCCAGCCTGAAAATACAGTCTCTTCCAAGCCCTCAGCGGACACGCCAGCAACCTCTCCGGTTTGTATGTGCCCAATTGCCAATTCCTCTGCTATTTCCTGATTACATGCATCTTCTTGACAATTTTGAGATGCCTGATCTTACCTTCCTATTTAAGTTGACAAGCTAAAACTCTCCACAGGAGAGGGACCTGGGAGCCAACCCAGGAGTCCTCTCCACAGCCCAGTTGAGGGAGGAGAGGCCACAGGGGCCAGGCTAGTTACGGCTGCATCTGGAGAAGGAAGAATACTTTCTGGGTCCCATCCTCTGGGTCCTTAGAGAACTGACTGGGACACAGGTCTGGCCCTGTGGACCCATGATTAGACACGCTGGGCATTGTTTTCAGGGGCTTTCCCTGTGTCAGAGAAGGGAGCAGTCTTTCTGCATTGACAACCCCACTGTCATTCTTTGCCAGAACCTGACATCAGCCCCCATGGATAGACTCATCTGGGCTCCATCCTCCATCCTCCTCCCAACCATGGACATCCCATAATAAAGGACTTTGAGTTTTTGCAGGAGGCACATCCCTGGCTGAGTTCCAGGGAACCAACACCAGCCCATGGGCGGTGGGGAAAACCGAAGAGATCCCAGAGAATGGCTGTAGCTGAGATTCCTCCATCAGTCGCTCAGATAATTTCCCCATCAGTCTCTTATCTCTACAAACGAGTCATCCAGAATAAAATGACAGGTAGGAAGCTTCTAGAAGGTAACTGTATCCTAGTCCCTGCCTTCAAACAGAATGATTCCTAAATTCAGGTCTGGGGCTGGAACTTAGATTGAATTTACCTCCAGGACTCTTTCGGCAGTATCTGATGTTAGAATTTCGATTTTAATGCTCCTTCCATCGGGCAGAAATATATCCAGAGACACTTTCTCGGTGGCCATGCTGAATGTGTCCTGTAAGCAAAAGGAACACAATAAGCTTCGGCGCCCTTCTGTGGGGGCAGTGGGCTCCCACTCCAGGCCCTCAGGGCACACAGTGTCCAAAGCACATTAAAGCCGAATGCAGAGACTGAGGGGATCGGTTTAAGGGGGTAAGGTGGGAGTGAAGAGGGGGTGGAGAGGAGTCCAGGCAAAGCATTGACATGCAACTTGAATAATTTCCAGATAAACAAGGCATCCATTCTCAGAAAAAAGCTTTTGATAAAAGTCATCCACGTGACTCTTGGTCATCCCAGATTTTAACTCTCATTTTGAATATTTCCAGGCATCCATATAAGTTTGTGATAGGTGGTAATTTAAGCTCCTGCTAAACAAAACTCTGAAGTTGCAAATCATGAGGCCCGTGTGGGGAAGCAAGTCTCCATCGGGTTGAATGGCACCAGCTGAGGGCCCACACCCCAGCTCAGTGCAGCCGTGCCTGCACACACGCATTCCAGCCTTCTTCAGGGGACCTGTGTGTGCCAGAGGTGACTGGGAATCCAGGGACCTGTGAACCTCTCGGATAGAGTGTTCTAGAAGGTCAGAGACATGCCAGTGACATGGGAAGCCCATCAGAGCTGAGGGAAGCGTGAGGCTGAGGTTGGTGCTCAGCGAGAGGGACCCCAGGCAGGGCAGGGACAAGGGTCAGTGGCTGACCATGCAGGCCTCCCAGCGCAGCTGTGTCTGGGGGTGGCTGTTCTCAGCACCTCCCAAACCGGTTCCTGTCAGTTCACAGAATTGCTTCCTCTCTGGGAGGCTGATCCTGGTCACAGCCCTTCTCATCCCAGGTTCCACAATGGACTCATGCAGCCATTGTGTGCAATGCGTTCACTTCCCTCCTAGGCATTTAGAATGGCATCGGTGATGTGACATCTGTGGGAGAACTGAGAAAAGAGCCACTCAAATCATCTTCTGTGTTCTGAGCCTACTATATAAGCCGGAATATTAGTAGTTAGCAATACAGTGGGTGGGGATGGAGGTGGGACGGGGAAGGCAAGAGGAGGTACCTCTTTTGAGTGACCAGAAAATTTCCAGCCAGGTCACCTCCTTCCTGGAATCAGTTTGGGGAAAGGAAGATCCAAATGACCGATCAGCAGATTGTTGGGGATCATGGGGTTGGGGCTCAGGTCAGCTGACCACTGAGACCCCTTCCCCTCAACAGGTAGCCCCTTCCCTTCCTTAGTCTTCCTGACCATCCCCTGCAGTTCACAGACATAGCGGATTAGGCACCAGGCTTTGTAGGGAACAGGGAAATCTTGTGACCCCAAGGACTGTAGCCTGTCAGGCTCCTCTGTCCATAGGATTTCCCAGGCGAGAATACTGGAGCAGGTTGTCATTTCCTTCTCCAGAGGATCTTGCCAACCCAGGGACTGAACCCGTCTCTTATGTCTCCTGCACGGGCAGGTGGGTTCTTCATCAGCGGAGCTGCCAGGGAGGCCCAATCACCCTGCCAGGCACCTCAAAAGGCCCATCACTTTAGTGACTGGCTCATTTTTTCCTAATTTTATTATCCAAGGGCAAGCCTTGAATAATGGTTAAATTTTAACTACCCCCACCCTGAGTCCACCTACTTACAATGACTCAATGGCTTTGATTCTGAACCTGAGTACTTTAGAAGAGAAAGACTGCTGTTTTCCAAATTCTAAGGGTTGGTCCACAAAACAGTATATGTTTGTGAATGTGTTTTATTTATATATACAGTCAGCATGCAGAGATAGCATCTTATTTATGAGTAAATATAATATCTGTGTATTTATTACATATAAACCTATTGTTAGATCACAATGTTGATAACTGTGCTCTGTGCTGCTTCACATATAGTAGCTAATGCAATTCTCATACAATTCCATGAAGAATATACACTTATTAAGCCCCCTTTTTAGAGATACTTAAACCCTTATATTCACTGCAGCACTACCTACAATAGCCAAGACATGGAAGCAACCTACATGTTCATCAACAGATGAATGGATAAAGATATGGTGCATACATATAATGCAACACTACTCAGCCTTTTATGGAATGAAATATGCCATTTGCAGCAACATAGAAGAACCTGGAGATTATAAAAAGAGACATAAATCACACAGAGAAAGACAAATACTATAGGATATCACTTACATGTGGAATCTAAAACACAACACAAATGACCATGTCTGTGAAACAGAAACAGACTCACAGACATGTGGTTGCCAAGGGAGAGGGTAGCAGAGAGAAGGTGGAAGGAAGGATTAGGAGTTGGGGACTAGCGGTAAATGGAGAATGGATAAACAGCAATGTCCTACTGTACAGCACAAGGAAGTATACTCAATATTCTGTGATAAACCACAATGGAGAAGAATATGAAAAAGATATATATATATATGTATAACTAAGTCACTTTGCTATCTAGTCTACTTCAGTCATTCAGTCATGTTCCACTCCTTGCAACCCCCTGGACTGCAGCACGCCAGGCTTCCCTGTCCATCACCAGCTCCCGGAGCTTGCTCAAACTCATGTCCATCGAGTCAGTGATACCATCCAACCATCTCATCCTCTGTCAGCCCCTTCTCTTCCTGCCTTCAATCTTTCTCAGCATCACGGTCTTTTCCAATGGGTCAGTTCTTCACATCAGTATTGGAGTTTCAGCTTCAGCATCAGTCCTTCCAATGAATATTCAGGACTAATTTCTTTTAGGATGGACTGGTTGCATCTCCTGGCAGTCCAAGGGACTCTCAAGAGTCTTCTTCAACACCACAGTTCAAAAGCATCAATTCTTCGGTGCTCAGCTTTCTCTACAGTCCAACTCTCACATCCATACATGACCACAGGAAAAACCATAGCTTTCACTAGGTGGACCATTGTTGGCAAAGTAATGTCTCTGCTTTTTAATATGCTGTCTAGGTTGGTCATAGCTTTTCTTCCAAAGAGCAAGCATCTTTTAATTTCATGGCTGCAGTCACCATCTGCAGTGATTTTGGAGCCCAAGAAAATAAAGTCTGTCACTATTTCCTTTGTTTCCCCACCTATTTGCATGAAGTGATGGGACCAGATGCCTTGATCTTAGTTTTCTTAATGTTGAGTTTTAAGCCAGCTTTTTCACACTCCTCTCACTTTCATCAAGAGGCTCTGTAGTTCCTCTTTGCTTTCTGCCATAAGGGTGGTGTCATCTGCATATCTGAGGTTATCGATATTTCTCCCGGCAATCTTGATTCCAGCTTGTACTTCATCCAGCCCAGGATTTTTCATGATGTACTCTGCATATAAGTTAAATAAGCAGGGTGACAATATACAGCCTTGACATACTCCTTTCCCAATTTGGAAACAGTCTGTTGTTCCATGTCTGGTTCTAACTGTTGCTTCTTGACCTGCATACAGATTCCTCAGGAGGCAGGTCAGGTGGTCTGGTATTCCCACCTCTTTAAGTATTTTTTACAGTTTGTTGTGATCCACACAGTCAAAGTCTTTGGCATAGTCAATAAAGTAGAAGTAGATGTTTTTCTGGAACTCTCTTGCTTTTTCCATGATCCAACAGATGTTGGCAATTTGATCTCTGGTTTCTCTGCCTTTTCTAAATCCAGCTTGAACATCTGGAAGTTCACAGTTCACATACTGTTGAAGCCTGGCTTGGAGAATTTTGAGCATTACTTTGCTAGTGTGTGAGATGAGTGCAATTGTACAGTAATTTGGACATTTTTTGGCATTGCCTTTCTTTGGGATTGGAATGAAAACAACTGACCTTTTCCAGTCCTGTGGCCCCTGCTGAGTTTTCCAAATTTGCTGGCATATTGAGTGCAGCATTTTCACAGCATCATCTTTCAGGATTTGAAATAGCTCAACTGGAATTCCATCACCTCCACTAGCTTTGTTCGTAGTGATGCTTTCTAAGGCCCACTTGGCTTCACATTGCAGGATGTCTGGCTCTAGGTCAGTGATCACACCATCGTGGTTATCTGGGTCATGAAGATCTTTTTTGTATAGTTCTTCTGTGTATTCTTGCCACCTCTTCTTAATATCTTCTGCTTCTGTTAGGTCCATACCATTTCTGTCCTTTATTGTGCCCATCTTTGCATAAAATGTTCCCTTTTTTGGCCTTGAGAACCCCATGAACAGTATGAAAAGGCAAAAGATATGACACTGAAAGATGAACTCCCCAGGTCGGTAGGTGCCCAATATGCTACTGGAGAAGAGTGGAGAAATAACTCAGAAAGAATGAAGAGACGGAGCCCAAGCAAAAACAAAGCCCAGTTGTGGATGTGACTGATGATGAAAGTAAAGTCTGATGCTATAAAAGCAATATTGCATAGGAACCTGGGATGTTAGGTCCATGAATCAAGGCAAATTGGAATTGGTCAAATAGGAGATGGCAAGAGTGAACATTGACATTTTAGGAATCAGTGAACTAAAATGGACTGGAATGGGTGAATTTAATTCAGATGACCATTATATCTACTACTGTAGGCAAGAATCCCTTAGAAGAAATGGACTAGTCCTTATCAGAGAAGGCAATGGCACCCCACTCCAGTACTCTTGCCTGGAAAATCCCATGGACAGAGGAGCCTGGGAGGCTGCAGTCCATGGGGTCACTGAGGGTCGGACACGACTGAGCGACTTCACTTTCACTTTTCACTTTCATGCATTAAAGAAGGAAATGGCAACCCACTCCAGTGTTCTTGCCCGGAGAATCCCAGGGATGGTGGAGCCTGGTGGGCTGCAGTCTATGGGGTCGCACAGAGTCGGACACGACTGAAGTGACTTAGCAGCAGCAGCCCTCATAGTCAACAAAAGAGTCCAAAATGCAGTACTTGGGTGCAATCTCAAAAACCACGGAATGATCTCTGTATAACAGGCAAGTTTGGCCTTGGAGTACAAAATGAAGCAGGGCAAACGCTAACAGTTTTGCCAAGAGAATGCACTGGTCATAGCAAACACCCTCTTCCAACAACACAAGAGATGACTCTACACGTGGACATCACCAGATGGTCAATACTGAAATCACATTGATTATATTCTTTGCAGCCAAAGATGGAGAAGCTCTATACAGTCAGCAAAAACAAGACCAGGAGCTGACTGTGGCTCAGATCATGAACTCCGTATTGCCAAATTCAGACTTAAATTGGAGAAAGTAGGGAAAAGCACTAGACCATTCAGGTACAACCTAAATAAAATCTCTTACGATTATACAGTGGAAGTGACAAATAGATTCAAGGGATTAGATCTGATAGACAGAGTGCCTGAAGAACTATGGACGGACGTTCATGACATTGTACAAAAGGCAGTGATCAAGACCATCTCCAAGAAAAAGAAATGCAAAAAGGCAAAATGGTTGTCTGAGGAGGGCTTACAAATAGCTGAGAAAAGAAGAGAAGTGAAAGGCAAAGGAGAAAAAGAAAGATATACCCATATGAATGCAGAGTTCCAAAGAATAGCAAGGAGAGATAAGAAAGCCTTCCTCAGTGATCAATGCAAAGAAATAGAGGAAAACAATGGAAAGGGAAAGACTAGAGATCTCTTCAAGAAAATTAGAGATACCAAGGGAACATTTCATGCGAAGATGGGCACTTTGATATGCAACAGAAATTAATACAAAGCTGTCAATCAGCTATAATTCAATAAAATAAAAATTTTAAGCCCCCTTTTCTCAGATGTAGTAAAAGTTCACAAAGGTTAAGTAACTCCCCTCTAGAACATACTGCCATTTGGTAGCAGAGGCAGGACTCAAGGCCAGCTCTGCATGATCCAGGGCCTGGGCTCAAATGGGGTGGACTTTTCTCCTGGCTGGCCCAGGAAGGTTGCTCCTGCATTGCTCTGGAGTGAATATTTGTGTCTCTGGTGCCCCACACCCCCATTCATATGGAGCCCTAACCTCTAGTGTGATGCTGTTACAGATGGGGCCTTTAGGAAGTGACTAGGGTTAAGCGCAGAGAAGGCAATGGCACCCCACTCCAGTACGCTTGCCTGGAGAATCCCATGGACAGAGGAGCCTGGTAGGCTCAAGTCCATGGGGTCAGTACGAGTCGGACATGACTGAGCGACTTCACTTTCACTTTCATACATTGGAGAAGGAAATGGCAACCCACTCCAGTATTCTTGCCTGGAGAATCCCAGGGACGGGGGAGCCTGGTGGGCTGCCGTCTATGGGATTGCACAGTTGGACACAACTGAAGCGACTTAGCAGCAACAGCAGCAGGGTTAAGTGAGATCCTGTCCTCATGATGGGATTAGTGTTCTTGTAAGAAGAGACACCAGAGAGCTTGCTCTCTGCACATGTGCACAAAGAAGAAATTTATTTCTCACAGTTTTTGGAATTTCAGTTCTTTAAGCTACCGGTTACAGCAGCCTGAGCAGACAAATATAAGCATAACAATTATTGCTCTCCTTTCTAAGTGTCTAAGGGGACTTCCCTGGTGGCCCAGTGGTTAAGAATCTGCCTGCCAGTGCAGGGGACATAGACTTGATCCCCAGTCTGGGAAGATTCCACATGCCTCACGGCAAGCCCATGTGCCAGGAGCCAGCGTGAGGAACTCCGCCTGTGGCAAAGGTCATGAGGAAGGAGGCTCGGCATACGCAAAGGCGCGATCGAGCCTCAGGAGTCCCCCTGGAAATTCTTGAGCATCTACCTCCAAAACCAGAATCTGCCTACTTTACTGCTTTGTGCTCTCACCTACACCTCTGACTTTACGGGGGGTGTCCCCCACTACCTCTCTTGGAGAAGAAGTTAACTTACAGCTCCAGTTAGTAATAATTCCTGGGCGTGACAGGAGTGTTTCAACCTACAAACTCCTCTGAAGGTTCTCTAGCCTGCCTGACAGGCTTGTCCGGCCACATGTGATTGTTCACAGCCCCCCAACCATGAGAGGCACGAGATGCTTTAAACCTTCTAAAAACAGATTCTTTTGAAAAGTTAGGGAATTATTAGTGTAGTATAGTGGGCTGATTAGAAATTGTATTGGTGAAGGGTTTTCATTTGTTGAGTCAATGTTTGCTGCTAAGTCTCCACATCCCCTGCTCTTATACACATTAATGAATATATAGAAGAAATAAGTATTAACCTTTGATATTAATCACGTTAGACCTTAGGCTAAGCAAATTCTTTTCTTAATTAAAACCCACTACACCCTCACCCTATAGGAATGTAACTTTATTTGGTGCCTTCGGAAGGTGGCGTCTGTTTTAAGAATAATCACCCCTGGAGAAATAAGGGTTCTGGTTGACTGACCGCTGTCACAAGGAGAGGGTCATAAATTGTTAGCAGGCCCCTGGCCAGAAGATGATGTAACACTCCTAAGACCTTCGTATACATTTGTATGAAGCACCTGATTTTGATAAAAGTCAGGACTGCTGACCCCGCGTGACTTTTGTATTACATCTCTGTGTATAAAAGTGGACCCTGGAAAATAAAGAATGGGATCAGTTCCTAGAAAGACTGGTCTCCCCATGTCGTTCTTTTTCTCACCTTCTGGCTGAATTCCCATCTGGAACGTGGAGGCTCGTCAAGCCTACTAATTATGCCTGGGCTTCTAAGATCTGACCGGGAGGCCTTAGTGTCTCCTCTCCTTCGGGAGAATGGAAGGACACCTGCGGCCTACGTAGGTGATGCAAATTTCTTGTCTTGAAGTTTTATTGGCTTTCCACGTACACCAAGTTATTCAGCCTCTTTTCTCCACTGAATTTTCCTACTGAGCTATCCCTATTTAACCACTCTTTATATCTTTAATTAACGCTTAATTGATCTATTGTTTCCTGATCGCCAAAGCCGTCTCCCCTTCGAATTCCCTGGATCCACCGGGGCTGGACCCCGGCACCCATGCAGTGCAATTACTGAGCCTGTGCTCTAGAGCCAGAGAACCTCAACTACTGAAGCCCGCATGCCTAGATCCCGTGCTCTGCAACAAGAGAAACCACTGTAATGAGAAGCCCACACATTGTAACTAGGGCTGCAACTAGAGAAAGCCCATGTGCAGCAACGAAGACCCAGGGCAGCCAAAAATACACAACTAAATATTGAAAAATAAAAGATCATCATAGTTTTTTTTTTTTTTTTTTTTTTTTTTAGTGTCTAAGTTTGGATAAATTGGGCTTCCCTGGTAGCTCAGCTGGTAAAGAATCTGCCTGCAGTGCAGGAGACCCTGGTTCGATTCCTGGGTCGGGAAGATCCACTGGAGAAGGGATAGGCTATCTACTCCAGAATTCTGGCCTGGAGAATTCCATGGACTGTACAGTCCATGGGGTCACAAGAGTCAGACACGACTGAGCAACTTTCACTTCATTTCACTTGGATAAATGATGTGACCAACATGTCACCACTGGAATACCTGCATAAGGTGCCATGTCATGTTGCCCCTCCACAGACAACAAGTGTCCATCTGCCTGAGTGAATTTGCACACTTATCAATCACCACGTTGGTCACTTTTCAAACAGTCCTGTGGCTTCCCTTTCTCAATACTGGCCTCCACATCAGCAAATGCTGACCCAACCATCTGCCAGGTTTTCCCTTTAAGTGTCCAGCGCTGGGACAACCCAGCTCCCGGGAAGCTTTGAGAATCACTCCAAGCCCTTCCTCAGCAGGTCAGGGCCACTGGTTTCCCTCCTCCCCAGGACACGCCCTGAGCTCCTCACATACAACCTCAGCCACATTTTCTTCACTTCTAACTTCGCAGGGGAATTCTGACTGATTTCCCAAGTTCCCCTGCAGTCATGATAACTGCTAACAGTGGGGCCTCTGAGACCCCATATTTAGCTGAGTAGTCAAGGGTCAGGGGCTTCTCCAGAGCAACTGTTGCAAATAGTCCCTTTCCAGGTACACACCTCTGCTTAGGGCTTGGGTTCTTAAAGGTATTTGGCCTAGACTCACAAACATCAGGTGGGTCAGACGGTAAAGCATCTGCCTGCAATGCGGGGGACCTGGGTTCAATTCCTGGGTCAGGAAGATCCCTGGAGAAGGAAATGGCAATCCACTCCAGCACTCTTGCCTGGAAAATCCCATGGATGGAGAAGCCTGATAGGCGACAGTCCATGGGGTTGCAAAGAATCGGACACGACTGAGTGACTTCACTTTCACTTTCAAACATCTCTTACCTCAGAGGAAAAACACTCTTAAAATGAATGGAAAGATGCCATTGTCTTTTGATATGGTTAAGGGAAAGCCTACCATTAATCTGTTACTTCAGTGCAACTCTCGACTCAAACTATGCTGCAGACCAATGAGATATCTAAATTATATAAACAGTTAAAATGAAATAAATGCATGCCCATATTAAATTCTTCTGCAAAAGAAAAGTGAGGAAGTAGATTGTATTGGTAGAATGGGTCAGATCATAGATGGCCCTAAAATCAGACACTTGAGGGTTTTATTAAAAACCTGGTTCTGGATCAGGGACATGGAAGGGTGGAAATGGAGTTAGGGAAAGATGTGTCTGGCACTGTAAGTGAAAATGAACTAGAGGGAAGACTGAAGGATATGGGAGACTTGAGAGAAGTGGGTGGTGGTCATTCATGCAAAAGGTACCAAGGGACTGGGCTAGACTGTGGGATTGAGAAATGCATGATCCACAGAGCAGACTGCCTGGTCCCAAGCCTCGTTCTGCCCTCACTGCGTGGGACCCTGTGGAAATCTGGACAGGCGACTCCCCTCTGTGCTCTGCATTCCTTCAGCTCTAAAGTGAGGATGGCAGCTCCGGGAGGGCACCCCCTGCAAACACTCAAGCGGCAGCTTTCTTGGTTCATTCTTGTTAGCACAGGAATGAGGAGGTCATTACATACCTTTGATTTGACTTAGTGGCAACAGGTGAGAAATAAAGGGGTCCAGAAAAGATTCAGGAAGATGTTTTCCACACTCATATCCAATCAAGTGCCGAGTCTTGTATATTCACATCTTAGACAATCTCTTCAATCCATCTACTTCTTTTCATCTTCACCACCTGCCCTTGAGTCCCACCTGATACGTTCTCCCCTCCTTGACGCCTGCCATGGCCTCCTCACTGGTTACTTTGCTTCCATTCTTGCTCCCCTTGCAAGACACTCTCCACACAGTAGCCAGAGAATACTTTTTTTTCATGCAAAGCTGAAAATGTACTCCTCTAGCTTAAAACTCGCTAATGCCCTTACACTGTTCAAGGGACACTAAAAGAAAAGCACTGTTTTTCTCCACTCCACTCACATCAACACTTCTGACACTAATTATCTGGAGTTAGCACACACCACACAGATTAAGGACCCAGTCCCACAGGACGGCCCCTCCCCAACTTCAGAAGCCAACTGCGAGTCCAGGCCTCCCATACTTATGATCAACTCACTATAAATCTGGGATTCCCATGACCCGTTACTGGAGTTTGATGATTTCCTAGAATAGCTCATAGAACTCAGGAAAGCTCTTTTCTTACTATAACCCATTTATTACTAAGGATACAACTCAGGAAGAGCTAAACAGAAGGGATGCGGCACCTCTACATGTTCGTCCACACAGAAGCTCTCCAAACCCCACAGTTCAGGGATTTCTATGGAGGTTTCAGCATGTAGGCATGACCAATGATTAACTCAGTCCCCAGCCCCTCTACCAAACCCGGAGGCCAGCGGGTGGGACTCAAAGTTGCAACCCTCCAATCATATGTTTAAAAACAACTAAGCATCTTTTTTTTTTTCTTTTAAATGATATCATTTTAAAATGACATCATTTTTAACTCTAGGAAAAACAAAAGTTGTTCATGAAAGTAAAGGTAATCGTACTCATAAACATTTGTTCAGTAGTAAGAAATATTTACCTGTTATAAAGATCAAAGTATTGACTAGGAACTTAATGTTTTTAATGGTGAGATAAAACTGGGGAGAAGAATGGAATGAAAGAAGGTGATACAGAAAGCTGAATCCACATCCCTCATGTGTGTGCATGTGTGTGTATAAGTCACTCAGTCATGTCCAGCTCTCTATGACCCTATGGACTGTGGCTTGCCAGGCTCCTCTGTCCATGGGATTCTCCAGGCAAGGATACTGGTGTGGGTTGTCATGCCCTCCTCCAGGGGATCTTCCTGACCCAGGGATTGAACCCAGGTCTCTCTCATTGAGGGCAGATCCTTTACTGTCTGAGCCATCAGGGAATCCCCTCATCCCTCATACAGGGAGTCAATAGATAATACCTACAAACTGAAGAACAGGAGAAAGAGATGAATATTATTAATCTCCAGATATTGAAATATCTGAAGAAAAAGCTAAAAGATTTGAAAGCCATTGCCTCTGGAAAGCAGGAGATGGTTATATTATAATACTTTTTAACACTATTTTACTTTTAAAATTATCAGCACATTTTGTTTGGTTTAAAAAAATGAAAAATTTTAGGACAATATGGTGAAGAGAGGGAATGATAGAACTGAAAAACTTTAATGAGATAAAAGCAAATGCACAACAGATGAAACATTCTGTGTTAGGAGTTGTGATCAAGGAGGAATTTGGCTCTATTTGTGATATTTGAATTTTACTTGTATATATATATAATTTATAAAATATAAAAGACATAATAATGCAATTAGAGGAAAAAAGCCAACATGGTGGGTCCAGATTGTACAAAAACAAAACTTAACTAAGCCCTCTTGATTTAGGGGGGACCAGGAATTAAAACACACAATTCACACTAGTAAACCAAATGCATTTATCTTTAAGAAACCTCTAAATCCTCCATTACCATGGGCTGCCTTTGGAGAAGAGAATGGCAACCCACTCCAATATTCTTGCCTGGGAAATCCCATGGACAGAGAAGCCTGGCGGGCTACAGTCCATGGGGTCACAAAGAGTGGGACACACCTTAGTGACTGAGTGCACATGGGCTGCCTTAACACATTTTCAAACATTTAAAATGTTTTAATTTTAACACATTTTCAAATCAAATTTAATACCCTGAGAAATTGTGTGATATTTCAAAGAAGCTCCATCAGTGGGCTTTATTGATATTCTCCTCTGAGGCCAAAGAATGTCTGGTAGCCATAGCACTTAGCCTGATCTTTATTATCCAGAAAATCCATATTTGGATGTGCCAACCTCTAAATTTCCATCACACTTACTAATCAGTCCTAATCATTTCACTACAAGAGAAACAGGAAACATTCTTAAGAGGATACGGGGAAAGAGTCACTTCCTAGGGCCCCTAGACCCATGGTGGGCAACACTCCCCAAATATGTACATTGCCCCTAACTCCCCAAGTACACAAAGCCACAACAAATACCTCTTTCTCCTCAAACATGCTGTTCACACTATATAGATTAAGAACAAGGAACATACAGGCCTTAGTTTAAAGACTGGTTTTGCCTTTCAAAAACCCCTTTATCTCAGAGGCAATCGCAGGCCAAAGTTTGGGAGCATGGTAAGTGGGTGGGCAGGAGGGGTCTGGATACAAAACCAGAGGAACCTGGTGAGGGATGGGGCTAGAGGGGGCTGCCACCGCTCTAGAAATACTTCATGACATCAGTAGATCCAGGCTCCCCGGGCTTCCACTTATTAAGATGTGTATCCGTGAACAAATTACTTAACTGAAAAAGAGGAGCACCACTCTCAACAAGTTGCGAGGGTGAATGAGATACTGCCCAGAAAGTGTCGGGTCCAGCCCAGATCGAATATCCCGTAGAAGCAGCCCCCTCTGATGACTGTTGCTCCCCCTGAGGAGAGGCTCCTTGGAAGGCTCCTACATGGTCACACGTATTCACATTTCTAACATGTTGTGTCCTTGTCCAGAGACAGGAAGGTGTGCCTGTACCTGCTGAGTCCTGGAGAGCCAGGCCTGCGAGTGTGTAACTATTGGGTAATAACCACCAGGAAACGGCAAGCCAAGCTTATTAAAAGCTGTGAAAATATTCAGAAGGGGGGGAATGTCTGTATAATATTGAGGTGGGGAGACTTCCCAACCCTTGCTCCCTGGGCTCCTTTGCTGGTCTGGCAGACCCACACATCCCCTGTGCTCATCCCAGTCCTCCCGGCACTCACCAGTCCTCCACGAGCCATCTCACTGCAGGCTTGGCTGGTGGAGTCTCCCCTGCACTGACCACATCTAGTCACTGCTGAGCAATAACCCCAGCCCTGGAAGGTGGTCAGGGGAATGGCTACTCACCCACAATAATAAACGGCTACTGCTTCCCTTTTACCAATACCTGTCCTGAGTCTCCCAGACCACTGGATATTAACATGATTTCCTAGCATTTCCCTGAATGGGAAGAAAAAGCTAGAGTATAATCTTACCTCCCCGCTTACCCCAGAAATCACCCGATACTGACTTCGAGGTCCTTCTTCAGGTCATTAACCAAGGTGCCCTCTATCATGTCCCTTGGACACTCATTCACCCTGTGGCAGTGCTTCTGAGCCCTTTTCTCACCAAGTCACATGGAGAAAATAATACTGTTCGTACCGCACACAGGGAAAGTGGGCACGGAGCCGCTGGAGGTGGGTGGGCCCACAAATGCTTCATCAGGGCTGAGAGGATGGAGATCTGGACATATCCCTAATCCGCTCCAGATCATGACCCTGTATCACAGCACTCGGTCCTGTATAAGAGCACTCAGCCCTGTACCATAGCGTGTAGTCCTGTATCACAGTCTCATTCCTGTGTCACTGGGCTCATTACATCATGGTCTTACATGGTGACTTTTCTGTCTCCACAACAAGACTGGAAACTCCATGATCTGGACTAGGTGTGATTTCCTGGTGCCTCCCTCTCCTCTAGAGCATTATCAAGTCCCAGCAACCATTCAACACATATTTGTTCTACTATGAACAGTCACGGGGCTTCCCAGGTGGCACTAGTGGTCAAGAACCTGCCTGCCAATGCAGGAGACTTAAGAGATGTGAGTTTGATCCCTGAGTTGGGAAGATCCCCCTAGAGGAGGGCATGGCAACCCACTCCAGTATTCTTGCCTGGAGAATCCCATGGACAGAGGAGCCTGGTGGGCTACAGACAATAGGTTCACAAAGAGTCAGACGCGACCAAGTCGGATGCGACCAAGGGACTAAACAGCAACATGAAAAGCCAAGGACGGCAGCAGGCAGGGCAGGGGCCTGATGAACACAGAACCACCCTCCTGACTTAGACTCAGTATCCTTTTCAAAATCATACTGTAGCCTCTTTTATAAACATCTTCAGGAGTTGTCCTCATTTTGTTTTGGAGGCAAACAGAAAACAAGTGGAAGGAACATCCTCTTTGAAGAAGTTGAAAATGGTCCCAGGCCTGAAATGCTGGGTTTGCAGAGGAGCTGCCGAGCCTGGTGAACACTGGACCTGTGCGGGGAGGAGGGAAGCAGAGGGACAAAGGGGCAGCGGGCAGGACTTAGGCCACGTTGACGCTGTCTTAATGCAGCTCCTCAGGAGGCACCAGGAGGGTCTGGGAGCACAAGTCTGGGCCCCTCTGATGGCCCCAGGTGTCTGGGGAGAGATGCACAGGCCTGCCATCTTTGTGCAAAGCAATCTCAGCAGGTGGGGAAGAGGCAAAAGGATTGGTGTTGGTGATGGCAGGAGGACCTCCTAGGTGTCAACATTGGCCAGGTGACATTTATGTGCCTTAGGAGCACCGGCTCACTTCATCCTCCCAACAACCCTCAGAGAAGAGCTACTCCGCTTATTCTAGAGATGGGGAGACTGAGATACAAAGAGACCAAGTAAATGGCCTCAAGCCATGCAAGTTGAAAGTGGGGCAGCCGCCAAACTATGAATCTTGGGCATCTCACTCCGAGCCAGCACTCCCAACTACTGAGTCAGTCCTGGGGCTGATTCATCAGCAGGAGGGTGGAAGACATGATCTTGAGAAGAGGAACTGTGTGGTTTGGGCTTCACGGCAGACATGCCACTCTACCCTGGGGCACAGTGTTACTGAGAAAGTGCCCAGAAATGCAAGATCCAGCAGACAGGTTCCACCAACTCAGCTCTGGCAACTCCCAGCATCGTGGGTCAGCAAACAATTGGCTCCGGGAACATAAACTCTTTCAAAATTGAGGGTCTCCTGGGAAGAGCCAGAGGCAAAAATCCCTCAGAAAAGGAGGAAAGAAATGTGACCAAATGTGGGTGAAAAATATATGCCCCCAAAATGATGCCACTGGGCTTCTCTGGTGGCTCAGTGGTAAAGAATCCAATGTGGGAGACATGGGTTTGCTCCCTTGTCTGGAAAGATCTCAATTAAAAAAGAAAAAAAGGCAAAATGATGCAACTAAGGAAATGAGGATGATGACTGTGTTAACCAAAGCAAGACTTCTCTGAACTCAGACCTCAAAGAACAAATAAAGACCTCAACAAGGAGATAAGCAAACAAAAGAGCATAAAAGGAAGCTGGCCAAATTCACAGAAGCAAGGGAATAGAAAAATAAAGCCACTGCAAAAGTGAAAACTCCATCACATGAAGAAAGAAGAGATGCTGCAAAATGTAGCTGGGGCAAAAGGCTTCCGCGCAGTTATACAGATAAAAAAAACACTAAGAGCACTAAAACACTCAAAACAAAGACACTCAAAACAAAGCTCCAAAACGCTGCCACCCTCTGAATGACTTTTAGAAAGCATTGAAAACAAAAACCACGATGCACACAAAGACCACAGAACCAAGGCTGATTTACCTCTGTGCATTCACATAGAATGATTTGCAAGATGCAAATTGTGAAAAACAAGGTTCAGAAAGTGGGTAGAGTAAGTGCTTATTCATGAGACAGAAAAGGATATGCATATGTATGAATGCTCGTATCTGCACAAAAGTGCGTAGAGGGGGCACGTGTTAAACTGTAAACAAGTGTCTCTACGGTGGGAGTGAGGTTGCATGGGTGTGGGCTCAGTCGCATCCAACTCTTTGTGACCGCTGGACTGTAGCCCACCCGGCTCCTCTGTCCACATGGAATTTTCCAGGAGTGCGTTGCCATTTCCTCCTCCAGGGGATCTTCCCACCCCAGGGATTGAACCCATGACTCTTGTGTCTCCTGCACTGGCAGGCAGATTCGCCACCACTTTGAGGTTACTTTTATCATGTACCGTTTTGTGCTGTTTGAATGTTACCACCATCACCACTGCAACAACAAACTTTTCAAATAAAAGGAAAATATACATGTATGTGTACATACATGCACAAACACACACACACACACACACACACCTAACATTAAGTATACGTGAAAGTACGGGCAGTCATACAATGGGAGGCTCCAGTGGCATTTCTCAGTTGGGTGGACCAGTAAGTTTATCAACACTCTTGAACCACTGAATAAATGCACTTTGTTCCCTTTTTTTTTTTTTTTTTTAACAAATCTGATCAAGGTATCGCTCCTCCCTGAACCAGGGAACCAGTTCAGTAATATCATATCATTGGATAACTTCGGTCCTTTCAAAGCTCTTTCATTCAGTTGAGAACGTACAAGGAGGCATAAAGATGTTCCTAGTGTACCAGCCGAATGGATCCTGCACTAAACAAATGTATTTGGCCAAGTTCCAGCCTCTGGGGGCAAGTGGCCAATGGTTCTTTAGACCACCAAAGGACAGGGAGTTCCTGTCTGTCCTTCTGTGGAGATTGAATTTCCTCCTTTTCTGAGGGATTTTTGCCTCTGGCTCTTCCCAGGAGACCCTCAATTTTGAAAGAGTTTATGTTCCTGGAACCAGTTGTTTGCTGACCCATGATGCTGGGAGTTGCCAGAGCTGAGTTGGTGGTACCTGTCTGCTGGATCTTGCATTTCTGGGCACTTTCTCAGTAACACTGTGCCCCAGGGTGGAGTGGCGTGTCTGCCATTAAGTCCAAACCACCTGTGGACTGAGCCCATACCCATGCAACCTCACTCCCACCGTAGAGACACTTGTTTACAGTTTAACACGTGTCCCCTCTATGCACTTTTGTGCAGATACGAGCATTCATACATATGCATATCCTTTTCTGTCTCATGAATAAGCACTTACTCTACCCACTTTCTGAACCTTGTTTTTCACAATTTACAATAAAGTTCTAAGCAGAGAATGCACAAATATAATCTGGCATGGCTATTACTGCTGTCCTGAGGTCTTCACTGTGGCAAACTTGGAAGTCCCAGCTACAGAAGCAGGGTCCCAGAGTTGTCATGGGGGCCCTAATAATAATGTATTCTCTTTTCTACGGCTAGTTTTGAGATGGCAGTGCTTATGCAACAGATAAAAGGTATCAACTTAATTAAAATGGGCAAAAGGCCAAGTGATACACTTAATGTTCCATCTAGAATCTAAGCCTCCAAAAGAAGAAAATATTAATAGGAACCATCTTCCTGTGTCCTCCAAACGAATGTAGTTTATCTGAATCCAGGCTCCGTAGGGCTGATGGTCAGAAACGCACCCATGGAGACATGTTCCGTAGTGAAATCATGACCTTAGTCAAGAAAAGTAAGCTTACCAGCTGCACCAGTTTTAAAAAATCAACGAAGACATCACTTCTCAACATGTTTGGGTCCATGGTTACTGAAAAACAGGGACAGCAAGCCAGGTTAGCACAGGGCCGGGTTGACTGTTCTGTTAAACTGCCCTGTCCTCCAGGGAGACCTCCAGGCCTTGACAGAGCACCGCTGCCTTCTTAAAGTCAATGGAGCCTGTGACTTCTGAAACCCATGAAAACCTACAAAGCCCTCCTCCTCCAGGCAGCCTGGACTGACACCATGAACCCATCACACCAGTCCCAGGTGACTCTTTCCAGGAGTCCTTTTTTATTCATGCACATCCATCACTCGATAGCCATCTTGCTGCCCCTACTAGAAAGACGATGAAGTTGATATGAAGAAAAAATAAGATCTAAAACTGTGGATCTAGACTCCCACTTTAGCGAGATGCTTGGTCATTTGAAAATTTTAAATCAGCCAAGAAACAAGGATGGAGAGGACTTCTTTTCACAATGGGAGCTCTCAAGAGGTTATCCAAAAAAAAAAAAAAAAAAAAGCAACAATAAGGCTGCCACAGAAGTTTCTTCTGTACTTATAAGACATTTACCCCCTTAGATTTAAAGCTCCAGATACCAACACACAGAGCTGTAGCCAGAGTACATGGGGCCGGGACTTGCCCCGCAAGGACCCCACAGTCACACGTGAGGGGCTTCCCTGCAGCTTTCTCAGTTCTTATCTTCCTCCCCATGAGTCCTCTCCCACACTCGAGCTGAACTTATCCACCTTCTAAATCTATATCAAATGTCTTTCTTTTTGTTGCTCTTTTACTGATCTTGTCAAATCACTTCTACCAGCATTCCAAACTGGCACTGACTGAGGTTGTTTCGGGTTCTGCTTCCCAAATGATGCCAGGTTTTTCAAAATAATATAACTAAGAGAGAGAGTCTCTGTAAGAACAAAAACTTTTTTCCCTCTCTTTTAAAGAGGTAATTTCACTGTGGGGGTGGGGGTGGGGGGGCAAGCTCTTGTCTTATTTTCTGGAATATATGTGACATGTGTGCTAAGTCGCTTCAGTCATGTTCTGTGCGACCCTATCCACTGTAGCCTGCCAGGCTCCTCTGTTCATGGGAGTCTCTAGGCAAGAATACTGGAGTAGGTTGTCAATCCTTTCTCCAGAGGATCTTCCTGACCCAGGGATCGAGCCCACGTGGCATATGTCTCCCGCATTGGCAGGCAGGTCCTTTACCTCTAGTGTTACCTGGGAAGCCCATATGTGGCATGTATGCAAACTAATCATGACAATCAGTACCATGGATCCTTGGGATGGGGAACGCTGTTGAAGAAGTGTTCAATAAATTAGTATCTACTGTACAACCGTTAAGTACAGAGTACTATGCAAAGCATTTGCATCTTTTAGCTCACTTAATCTTCATAACAAACTCTGAAGTAAAGAGCATTTCCAGTTTACAGATAAAGACACTGAAGCTCAGAGAAGGTAAGTGTCTTTCCCCAGGTCACACAGCCAGTGAGGTGCAAACCAGGGGCTTGGCTCTGGGTCTGAGCAGAGCCTGTGCCCTCAGTCACATGCCACACTGCACTGTCTCCTTCCTCTACCTTCCAAGGGGATGTACGGGGCATCCTGATTATGGATAAAGGCCAGGTCTAGAGAAGTGACCCCTGAAGCACAGTAAGCATTTGTGAAAAGGCCAGCTGTTAAAGGAGTATTTCATGAAGATCTGAGAAAGCAAACCAAGAGAGAATGAAATTTCAAAAGATATTACATTTTGAACTTGAAAAACTTTATTTAATATGTCTAAAAAGGGGTACATTCTCCATTACAAAAGATGAATGGAAAATACATGACTTCTAGAATTTCTATTTGCTATGTTTAAAAAAAAATATGTGCAACTCTGAAAAATAATGAGGTAAATTTATAATTGCTTCAGATGACCATTATATCTACTACTGTGGGCAAGAATCCCTTAGAAGAAATGGAGTAGCCCTCATAGTCAACTAAAGAGTCTGAAAGGCAGTACTTGGGGGCAATCTCAAAAACAACAGAATGATCTCTGTTTGTTTCCAAGGCAAACCCTTCAACTCTAAGTAATTCAAGTCTATGCCCCAATCACTAATGTCAAAGAAGCAGAAGTTGAATGGTTCTATGAAGACCTACACAACCCTTTAGAGCGAACACCAAAACAAGATGTCTTTTTTACCATAGGGGACTGGAATACAAAAGTAGGAAGTCAAGAGATACCTGGAGTAATAGGCAAGTTTGGCCTTGGAGTACAAAATGAAGCAGGGCAAAGGCTAACAGAGTTTTGCCAAGAGAACATGCTGCTCATAGCAAATACCTTCTTCCAACAACACAAGAGATGACTCTAACACATGGACATCACCAGATAGTCAACACTGAAATCAGATTGATTATATTATTTGTAGCCAAAGATGGAGAAACTCTATACAGTCAGCAAAAACAAGACCGGGAGCTGACTGTGGCTCAGATCATGAACTCCTTATTGCCAAATTCAGACTTAAATAGAAGAAAGTAGGGAAAACCACTAGATCATTCAGCTATGACCTAAATCAAATCCCTTACAATTATACAGTGGAAGTGAGAAATAGATTCAAAGGACTAGATCTGATAGAGTGCCTGATGAACTATGGACAGAGGTTCATAACAGGTACAGGAGGCTGTGATTAAAACTACCTCCAAGAAAAAGAAATGCAAAAAGGCAAAATGGTTATCTGAGGAGGCCTTACAAATAGGCCTTCTCAGGTTGTCTGAAAAAATGAGAGACGTGAAAGGCAAAAGAGAAAAGGAAAGATATACCCATCTGAATGCACAGTTCCAAAGAATAGCAAGGAGAGATAAGAAAGCCTTCCTCAGCGATCAATGCAAAGAAATAGAGGAAAACAATAAAAGGGGAAAGACTAGAGATCTCTTCAAGAAAATTAGAGATACCAAGGGAACATTTCATGCAAAGATGTGCACAATAAAGGACAGAAATGGTATGGACCTAACAGAAGCAGAAGATATTAAGAAGAGGTGGCAAGAATACACAGAAGAACTGTACAAAAAAGATCTTCATCACCCAGATAACCACAATGGTGTGATCACTCACCTAGAGCCAGACATCCTGGAATGCGAAGTCAAGTGGGCCTTAGGAAGCATCACTAAGAACAAAGCTAGTGGAGGTGATGGAATTCCAGTTGAGCTTTTTCAAATCCTAAAAGATGATGCTGAGAAAGTGCTGCACTCAATATGCCAGCACATTTGGAAAACTCAGCAGCGGCCACAGGACTGGAAAAGGTCAGTTTTCATTCCAATCCCAAAGAAAGACAATGTCAAAGAATGTGCAAACTAGCGCACAATTGCACTCATCTCACACTAGCAAAGTAATGCTCAAAATTCTCCAAGCGAGGTTTCAACAGCATGTGAACCGTGAACTTCCAGATGTACAGCTGGATTTAGAAAAGGCAGAGGAACCAAAGATCAAATTGCCAACATCCACTGTATCATAGAAAAAGCAAGAGAGTTACAGAAAAACATCTGCTTCATTGACTAAGCTAAAGCCTTTGACTTTAGCATATCATAATAAACTGTAGAAAATTCTGAAAGAGATGGGAATACCAGACCACCTTACCTGCCTTCTGAGAAACCTGTATGCAGGTCAAGAAGCAACAGTAAGAACTGGACATGGAGCAACAGAGTGGTTCCAAATTGGGAAAGGAGTACATCAAGGCTGTATATTGTCACCCTGCCTGTTTAACTTGTTTAACTTGTATGCAGAGTACATCATGTGAAATGCCAGGCTGAATGAAGCACAAACTAAAATCAAGATTCCTGGGAGAAATATCAATAACCTCAGATATTCAGATGACATCACCCTTATGGCAGAAAGTGAAGAGGAACTAAAGAGCCTCTTGATGAAGGTGAAAGAGGAGAGTGAAAAAGCTGGCTTAAAACTCAACATTCAAAAAACTAAGATGAAGGCATACAGTCCCATCACTTCAAGGCAAATAGATGGGGAAACAATGAAAACAGTGACAGATTTTATTTTCTTGGGCTCCAAAATCACTGCAGATTGTGACTGCAGCCATGAAATCAAAAGATGCTTGCTCCTTGGAAGAAAAGCTATAAGAAACCTAGGCAGCATATAAAAATTAGAGACATTACTTTGCCAATAAAGATCCATCTAGTCAAAGATATGGTTTTTCCAGTAGTCATGTATGGATGTGAGAGCTGGACCATAAAGAAGGCTGAGTGAGTGAGTAAAGTCACTCAGTCGTGTCCGACATTTTGCGACCCCATGGACTGTAGCCCACCAGGCTCCTCTGTCCATGGGATTCTCCAGGCAAGAATACTGGAGTGGGTTGCCATTTTCTTCTCCAGGGGATTTTCCCGACCCAGGGATTGAACCCAGGTCTCCTGCATTGCAGGCAGATGCTTTAACCTCTGAGCCACCAGGGAAGCCCTGGTATAAGAAGGCTGAGTGTTGAACCATTGATGCTTTTGAACTGCAGTGTTGAAGAAGACTCTTGAGAGTCCCTTGGACTACAAGGAGATCAAACCAGTCAATCTTAAAGGAAATCAGTCCTGTTTATTCATTGGAAGGACTGATGCTGAAGATGAAGCTCCAATACTTTGGCTACCTGATATGAAGAGCCGACTCATTAAAAAAGACCCTGATGCTGGGAAAGATTGAGGGCAGGAGGAGAAGGAGACAACAGAAGACAAGATGGTTGGATGGCATCACCAACTCAATTGACATGAGTCTGAGCAAGCTCTGGGAGATGGTGATGGACAGGGAAGCCTGGCGTGCTGCAGTCAATGGGGTCGCAAAGAGTCAGACACTACTGAGCAACTGAACAACAATAAGAAAGATCTGTAAGATTGATATTTTAAGAGGAGCAAAATCAACATACAGAAGAAAAAGGTTTTTTTCTTTTGTAATGAAGGACATTAGTGGGGTATTTGGCGATGTTTGAATAAAGTCTCTATACTAGATAGCATTACTATATCAGTGTTAATTGCCTGATTTTTATAACTACACTTTAGTTACTGAAGAGAATGTCCTTGATCTCAGGAAATACACATAGATATACTTAACAATAAAGTGGTTTATATATGCAAAACAAGTGTCTCAAAAATTATATACAATATATATTATGCATAGATTCATAACACCAACACAGACATGGGAAAGTGAGAGAGAGTAATAAAGTAATAAAGGAAGTAATAAAGTAAAGTGTTAACATCTGGGAAATCTGTGTAGAATATACAGAAATTTTTGCATTAATTTTGCAACTTCTCTGTAAGTCAGAAATTCTTTCAGACTAAAAAGTTTTAAAAACTCAGATTCAGGACATCCCTGGCAGCGCAGCCAATAGAAATCTGCCTGCCAATACAGGGGACATGGGTTCGGGCCCTGGCCAGGGGGGATTCCACATGCCGTGGAGCCACTGGGCCCTTGGGCCACAACTACTGAGCCAAGAGCAGCAGCTCCTGAACCCACGTGTTCTAGAGCCCGTGCTCTGCAACAAGAGACCCGCTCATGGTGAGACGCCAGTGCACCGCAATGAACAGCAGCCCCCACTAAAGAAAGCCCAAGTGCGGCAATGAAGACCCAGAGCAGCCAAAACAAGCTAATTAATTAATTTAAAACAAAACTCATATACAGAAAAATGCATAGAGTAAGCTTCGATTTGTCTTTAACCAACAAAGATATACTCACACACTAGAATACACAGGATGGTTTCTGAGAAATACACAAGCCTCTTGTATTAATAATAGTATTTTATTTTAAAGGCATGGGAATCTGAGGTGGAAGGGAACATGTCTTTCATTTTAAACTCTTTGGCCAGGTTTTATTTTTAAAACATTTTATGTCTATACCATTTTCCCCCTTTTAAACCTTTAACTGTTTGAATGCCAATGATTCTATTTCTCCCCACCGTCCTCTCTTATGAGAGCTCATCTTGCTGTGCATATAGGACTTTTTAGAAGCCCAGCAATGCGCCAAGACTCTGTATCACTAGCTTCATGGGTCCAGAGCAGACCTCCAAGCGTTCCTGGTGCCTCAGCTCTGCTCCTAGGGAAGCCAGAGAGGAAACTGCCATCTCCAGCGCTGCCAGTAAACATTTCTGATATCTCCTGAAAGCTTTCACATAAAAACAGATCATTTTATCCTTTTGTTCGGTCTTAATCCAAATGACATTTCTTTGACTTCTACAATCAAAACCAACACAGAGCACGTGGGGAAGGGGTAACTCTAAACAAAGCATTTTTATACCAAATACAAAGACCACATATTGTATGATTCCATTTATGTGAAATATCCAGAGCAGGCAAATTTATAAAGGCATAAATTAGTGCATAAAGACAAGGGCTGGGAAGGGAGAGAAATAGGAAGTGGCTGATAATAGGTATAAAATTTCTTTTGGGGTGGTAACAATGCTCTCCGATTGGATGACGGTGGTGGTTACACAATTCTGTAAATATACTAAGAGCCATTGAGGGCAGATATACACCTTCACATTCCCACAGAGCTGTTTTAAAAAATCCAAATACATACCATTTTGTAAATACTGTTCTAACTGGTCCCTTCTCTCATCAGCCATAGATGTGGTCATTGCAAGATAGTACTTGGGTGGAAAGGGTGGCAGGCAATTTCCAAACACCTGCTTCAGCTGAAAGATCCAGAAAACACAAGGTTAAGGCAAAGCACCTACCGTTCAAGGTTGGTGAGACACCTAAGCCTCCGCTTGGGGCAAGTCTCTCTCCAGCATGTTATCTAAAATTAACACTTCCTGATGGTCACAAAGAGTCAGACACGACTGAGCGACTGAACTGCACTGACGGTCAAAAGGAGGAAGAGGTGATACCTCGATTTTCTTAAAGAGGATTTTATTTTAGTATAGGTTTCTAGAACACTGTTAGACGTATCTCAGACTGACAACTCCAGTCTGAGTTTGGTAGATTTGGGGTATATTTTAATCTTTCATTTGTTTTTACACAACTGCCCATCAGTCACATCATACAATATTCCTTTAATTCATTCCCCAATAGTATTCATGAAATCAATGATGAGAGTTAGGAATTTAATTCCCCTTCCCCACACCCACCCAATTTGAACAGAGCAGCAGATGCTCAGAGTTGTGCAGTCTAATTTGGTAGCCTCTGATAACACAGCTAGTCCAAACTGAGATGGGAGGTTAAGTGTAAAATACACTCTAGTTTTAAGGGAAGACTTCGTACAAAGGGAAGACAACGTAAAACATTTTGCTAATAACTTTTTAGGAATGTGTATGCTAAGTAGCTTCAGTCGTGTCCGACTCTTTGGACTGTAGACTGCCAGGCTCCTGTCTGTGGGATTCTCCAAGCAAGAATACAGGCATGAGTTGCCATACCCTCCTCAATAACTTTTTATATTTATTGCCTACTGAAATCATAATATTTTAGATGTATCAGATTAAATAAAATATATCATTAAAATTATTCCACCTGCTTTTAAAATCTTTTTTAACATGGTAAAATTTTAACACAAAATTTTGCAGTGTTACATATGTGGCTCACATTCTACTGCTAGTGGACAATGTTGGTTTCTAAAAGTCCTGCAAGGCTGACATATGATCCCAATAGAAACCCTGCCAGACCCCTCCCTCTTCCCCACCCATATATGACCCAAGACCATGACCAGGTTGGAAACCATCTTCATGCAAACTCATAGAGGATGCATCAAAAATAATTTTTAAATTAGGTAATCAAAAATGACCTTCATTCCAGACTCACATTTACAGTGAAAGCTTGAAAATAAGACATCATATTATTCTTTTTAAAGTAGAAGAAAGGAAACCAGTAAGATTTTAACATGGTACCTCTGGAACAGGAAATTTCACTGGCTTAAAGAAAATGAGAGCAGATCTAAGAGAAATGAGACTGCAAATAAGAACGAACTAAAATTCCATTACCTTTGTCAAAAATAGTGTGTGTTGGCAAATATTTACCTTGCACCAGCCCTAACTTCAAAATAGATCTCAAATCTGGCCACTTCTTCCTCCCCCACTGCCATCACTCTTGTCCACACCCCTGTCATCCCTTGTTCCAGGTTATTGCAGTAACTTTCTAACAGATCTCTCTGCCTCCGTGCTTGCTCCCCTTCCGTCTATTCCTAATACAGAATCTACAGTTACTTAAAAGTGTAAGTCAGATCATTCCTCTGCCCTGCACAAAATCCTTCACAGCAGCCCATCTCACTCAAATACGAGCCAAAATCCCAATTCTGGCCCACCGGATAAGATGTCCATAGCCACCCATGACTACTTAAATTTAAACTTAAAATTTAAAATTCAACTCCTCCATCTCACTAACCACATTTCAAATACTCAGTAGCCCCTGGAAACATGGCAAGTTCCTAGTAAACTGGACAAAAAAGATACAGAGCATTTCCACCAGCACAAAAATTTCTATTGGATAGTGTTGATCTAACACTTAGAAAGGTTATTACCTGCCTACCTGAAGGGAAGATACAGCTCCCTTATGTTTTGTTTGGTCTGCTAGGTTGTTTGTTTGATTTCTAGGGAATCTAAATTTGATGCCAACATTTATTTTTGCAATTTAAAAATATTCAAGTTATATTCTGGAGAGAATATAAAATGGCACAGCCACTTTGGAAGAACTTTTGGCAATTTCTTACAAGGTAAACATAGTTTTACCACATAATTCAGCAACTACACTCCTAGTTATTCACCCAACAGATTTGAAAACTGTGGCCACAAAAAAAACAGCATACAAACATTTAGAGGTGCTTTACTCATCATCACCAAAATCTGAAAGCAACCGAGATATCCTTCAATAGGTGAATGGATAAACAAACTCTGGTCTATCCCTACCATGGAATATTCCCCAGCAATAAAAAGAAATGAGTTGTCAAGCCACAAAAAGACATAGAGGAAACTGAGATACACATTGATAAATAAAAAGTCAATCTGAAAAAACACACTATATGACTTCAATGATATGATATTCTTGGGGGAAAAGCAAAATGATAGAGAGAGTGAAAATATCCATGGTCACCAGGAGCTTGGAAAAGGGCTGTGTTGAACTGGTGAAGCCCATGGAACCTTTCAGGGTGAAACTGATCTGTATGATACTATGGTACAGGATACTAGGCATTTGCTAAACCTACTGAACTTTACAACACAACTTCAATGTGTGCAAATATTTAAAGAATCATTTAGGAAGTGGGGGGAAACCCAGAATGGAATGCAGAATGTGAGCAAACAATTTAACTATATTATAAATACATGAAACAACTGGTGTGAAGGGAATGAGGGAAAAGGTGCTGATGCAAGTCACTCTGCAAATGAGTGGTGTCTGTAAAATTAAAGGCAAGAGCAGCTGTACAGAAGCGCTGAGCTCAGCTGATAAAATTGTTTCCTACGTGGATACAGGTTAACCATTCTGGTACCTCTATATGTGCCCACAGAATGGAACAATCAAGTCAACGGGTGGCAGGTGGTGTGAGTGGTTTCTCACTGTTGTAATGAGACTTTTCAGATAAAGGAACAGGCTAGAGCGAGCCATGTGGTGATGGGTTACCATTGAAGACATCGGTATGAACTCAGGTTTAATTTAATTTAGACACAGATGGCTACATGCAGAGGTATTTATTTATAGACATGCATATATGCACATATGTTTTCTTGCTCTTTAAGCTGAGAGGGTCTAAAAGCAATGACACTACGGCAGTGGAGAACACATCTAGTGCCAGATATTGGTTTCTAATGTTATTCTCTAATAAAAGCAACTAGGACTCCATGAAGAAATGGTTGGTTCTAGGAATGAGGCAGGAAATACACAAGACGAGTCTGGGACTGGGACTTCCCTAAGGTGCAGTGGTTAAGACTCTACGCCTCCAATGCAGAGGGTACGGGTTCGATCCCTGGTTGAGGAACAAAAATCCCACCTGCCACACAGTGGGGCCAAAGAAAAAGAAAAGATGAATCTGGGGAATCTTGTAGTGCCAGAAAATAAGAAAGTGTGCAAAGCAAACAAAAGTCAACAATAGGGGTATGTCAAAGAAACAGGAACAAACTGAAAGAGCTCCCACAGGCCAAGCTGAAACAATTTGAACAATAAAATAAAGTCTAATTGAAGTACAGCCCAAAGTATAAAGTAAATATCCAGGAGTCCACTCCAGGAGTATTATATCCAGGAGTCTATAATAATTTATAGTCCAGATATAAATTATTGACTAAATAAATAAATCAGAGAGAATAGACAAATCCTGGTGCAGAAGAATCCCAAATAATGTATGTAGATACTTCATGCCACAAGGAGATGGAACATAAATCCTCAGTCTTTAAGTGTGGTCTGTGCATGGTGACCTCCCTCCTAGGAGCACAGTGTGGAAAGGCCAGGAAAGAAGTAACTTTATATGGAGAAACCTGACCAATACTCCCTCAGCCAGGTGACCAAGGGTAATATCAAGAATGTTAGATTGATAGCAACTGCCCCAGACAAGATGTGATTAGAAGCACTTGTCCCCCAGGGTCTTTCTCTCAAAACCATAAACCCAGTCTGGTCATCTGAAACATCAGACCAAGTCCAATAGAGGGACATTCCACAAACTACCTGCCTGATACTCCTCAAAATTGTCAAAATCATGAACAAGAGGAAAGCCTGAGAAATGGTCACAGTCAAGAGGAGCCTAAAGCGACACGACAGTTTAATGTGGGGCCTGGATGTGGCCTTGGAACAGAAGGACATTAAGTAAAGACCAAAGAAGTTGGAATAAACGATAGACTATAGTTTGTAATTCTGCATCAATACGGGTTCATTGTATTAAGTCACTTTTAGTCGTCTCCAACTCTGTGGGACCCCATGGACTGTAGCCCACCCAGGCTTCTCTGTCCATGGGATTTTCCAGGCAAGATGACTGGAGTGGGTTGCCATTTCCTCCTCCAGGGGACCTTCCCGACCCAGGGACTGAACCGGCATCTCTTAGTTCTCCTGCATTGGCAGGTGGGTTCTTTACCACTAGCACCGCCTGGGAAGCCCCTGTAATCCAAGTACCATACCTACGGAAAACAGGGTGCAAGGGAGATGAGAACTCTGTTCCACCTTTGCACTTAAAAAATAATAATAAATCTGAGATTGGTCCACAAAAATAATGTTTATTTTTTTAAAAAAGGAAAACCGATGCTCTGGCCTCTCTTAATAAAACAAGAAGGTCTAGAATCACTTGAGTTTATATTCTCTCAGGCTGTTTCTACTACCCCTGCTGCTGCTGCTGCTGTTGCTAAGTCACTTCAGTCCTGTTCGACTGTGTGAGACCCCAGAGACGGCAGCCCACCAGGCTCCCCTGTCCCTGGGATTCTCCAGGCAAGAAACTGGAGTGGGTTGCCATTTCCTTCTCCAATGCATGAAAGTGAAAAGTGAAAGTGAAGTTGCTCAGTCATGTCTGACTCTTAGCGACCCCATGGACTGCAGCGCACCAGGCTCCTTGGTCCAAGGGATTTTCCAGGCAAGAGTATGGAAGTGGGGTGCCATTGCCTTCTCCGACCACCCCTACTGCCTCTCATTTATTTTTTTAATATAAATTTATTTATTTTAATTGGAGGCTAATTACTTTACAATATTGTATTGGTTTTGCCATACATCAACATGAATCCGCCACGGGTATACACGTGTTCCCCATCCTGAACCCCTTTCCCACCTCCCTCCCCGTACCATCCCTCTGGAAGCAAAAATAAACAAATGGGACAAAATTAAAATTAAAAGCTTCTGCACAACAAAGGAAACTATAAGCAAGGTGAAAAGACAGTCTTCAGAATGGGAGAAAATAATAGCAAATGAAGCAACTGCCTCTTATTTAAATTACCTGCCCGATAGAGATGCAGACACAGAGAAGAGCCGTGTGGACACAGTGGGGGGTGGGTGGAAGGAGAGGGTGGGATGAACTGAGAGAGTAGCGCTGAAACATACCCAGTACCATACATAAAACAGATCACTACTGGGAAGTTGCTGCATAAACAGGGAGCTCAACCTAGTGCTCGGTGACAACCTAGAGGGGCGGGATGGCGTGGGAGGTTCAAGAGGGAGGAGACACATATATACTTATGACTGATTCACGCTGTTTTATGGCAGAAACCAACACGACATTGTAAAGCAATTATCCTCCAATTGAAAATAAATTTTATAAAATGGAAACAATAAATTACCCGCCAGATTCCAGTAGTTATTTGTCATTTTTTCTTTAAATCTAGCAGTATAAAATATTAGAGCAACAATTCTGTTTCTTTTAAATTTGAGGAAATCTTCCTGCCATGCCAGAGAGGATCCACAGGCCCCTCAGTCATTGCATCATCCCAGGCAAGGGATTCATGCACCCCTCTCTGCTAATTCCATTAAGTAGAAGCAGGAATTGGTCTTCTTTGCATGCACTTATTTCCTGATTAACTGATTGAGTGATCTTTAAAAGGCAATCTTCTTCTTGTCAAGTGTTCATAAACATCACTGCTGCTGCTGCTGCTAAGTCGCTTCAGTTGTGTCCAACTCTGTGCAATCCCATCGACAGCAGCCCACCAGGCTGCCCCATCCCTGGGATTCTCCAGGCAAGAACACTGGAGTGGGTTGCCATTTCCTTCTCCAATGAATGAAAGTGAAAAGTGAAATTGAAGTCACTCAGTCATGTCCGACTCTTAGCGACCCCATGGACTGCAGCCTACCAGGCTCCTCCGCCCATGGGATTTTCCAGGCAAGAGTACTGGAGTGGGTTGCCACTGCCTTCTCCGCATAAACATCACAGATGCTCCCAAATGGGTGGGAACCACAGTATCCTTGAACCAGCAGGGCTATCTGGGTTATCCAGGGGAGATCTGGGAGGAGCCCTACAGCCAAGAGCTGGATGAAAAGTCAACAAGGATTAAGGTCCTAATACCCACCCCAGAGCCAAAACTCTCCCGGCAGGTTTTACAACCACAGCTGACTTCTCAAGGAATCTTTCCCCTCCTTTCTCAAGCACTGGTCTAAGGGGGAAAATAAACACAACAAACTGAGCAGTAAAGTCCACCAAAGGTCAATCACAACCACACAAATTCTTCAACTCTACCAAAATATAGTCTTTTCTATTGGTCTCAAATAGTACATAGTTTACCTATTAAAAGCACTCACATACTGAGAATTATCTGTTATTAGAGTTAGCCCCTGGAGACGGCAATGGCAACCCACTCCAGTACTCTTGCCTGGAAAATCCCATGGGCAGAGGAGCCTGGTGGGCTGCAGTCCATGGGGTCGCTAAGAGTTGGACACAACTGAAGCAACTTAGCAGCAGCAGAGTTAGCCCCAACACTCAAAAACTGTTTCAAGAGATCAGAAGGAAAATGCACCTCTTGTGTTCTTTTAGTAAGAGGTGTTTTTGTTTGCTTGCTTTGAAAAATCATGTTCAGGTAACATTATTTTTTTTAATTCCAGCACAGTCTCCTGCTCCAATTTCTCCATTGCACAATTCTGCCTCTTAACATGAACAGAACTCTACTGGCCAAATGAACCTTGATGTCAAGGTGGGAGGATGTGGTCAGATTGCCTTCGTTATCAAGGTGGGAGGATGACCGGGTTCATGGCCATGATGATCATCTACTTCACAGGACTGTACTGAGGAAGAAATGGGAAAATACACAAGACTGATGTTCTTTGGTACAACATCCCACAGTCCAGGTTGATTTGAGCTGTGACCTTTTATCTGGAGATGCCATATGCACTTGCAGCCCCTATTTCTATCCTTGGTGGTGACCTGGGACAAGTGGAATCAAAGTCACCACACTGTCCTCTTGATAGCCTCTGTTTCTGATGTTGACTCAGTCATCCCACCTTCCAAGGCCCCTTGTATTAAAAATCTCAGATTGTCCAGATAAAGGGTCACAAGCTCAAATCAACCTGGACTGTGGGATTTTGTACCAAAGAACATCAGTCTTGTGTGTTTTCCCATTTCTTCCTCAGTACAGTCCTGTGAAGTAGGCGATCATCATGGCCATGAACCCTGTCACCCTCCCACCTTGATCATGAGGGCAATCTGACCACATCCTCCCACCTGGACAACAAGGTTAGTTGACAATGAGTAACTCAGGCAGCTGAAGTGACTTAAACCAAGATCAATGAGCAGCAGAACTTGGACACAGTCTTTTCACCACTTTTTCTTTCTCCTTGCCCTCTTTCCCTCCCATCCTCCTCCTCCATCAAATCTCTATTGGGCCTCTCCTAAGACAGGATTCTGTGCTGGATACGCTATGCCTACAGCCTTCATTCATTCCTTCATTTAAGCATGTGGGCTTCTTAACTAAATAAAGAGGGGAAACAAAATCTTCATACAAAGAAGGGGAAAGCGACAAGGTCTAAACACAAAGTGGCACAGGAATCAGAGAAAGGCGTCTTGTGCAATTAAGGGGGACTTCCCAGAGGAGGTGGAGCTCAAGGTGACCCTTGAGAAAGGCTGGTCTCTAACCCATGGCCCAGCAGGCAGAGGCCTTCTCAGGAGGGGGAAGTGAGCCAGGGAGTGGCAACCGGCCAGCTCGTGAGAACAGACGGTCTGAGTCAGGGAGAAGAAATATCAGGTAGGAGCCAGACTGAGTCAGCACCTGGCAGGGAAGAAGACTGAACCAGTGCGGAGCCCTCCTCTCGCACGGAGGATCCTTTGCAAGGCTCGTCAGCATTGTTATGACTGATGCCAGCAGGGCATTTCCAAAGAGGCAAGCATCCTTGCCACAGAGTCCAGCCTCATTTACACAGGATGGCCAAAATGAGCCAGTTAAAGGTTTCTTTCACAGATTTAACTCCTCTTGAGGGAGGTGGTACAGGCAAGGGCATAGATCAAACCGATTTTATTCATTTAGAGGCACAGAAAGCAGTCAGGTCAGGGAGTTCCCGTGGCAGAGAGATGAATAACACTCAGCAGTGGAAGGGAAGCTGCCAGAACTTGAGAGCCTCCGTGGGAACTGGGCTGCCGGCCATGACTTCAGAGAGCACGGGTCACAGCTGACCTCTGGGAAACACAACCATCTTTCCTCAGGTCAGTCTTATACGCATTAGCCTCCCATAGAAGGGGCAGGGGCCACATCACCTCAGTCAGGTTCTCCTTCTCAATTGCAGAGGGCTTCCCTGGTGGCTCAGATGATAAGGAATCTGCCTGCAATGCAGGAGACCTGGGTTTGATCCCTGGGTTGGGAAGATCCCCTGGAGAAGGGAATGGTTACCCACTCCAGTATTCTTGCTGGAGAATTCCACAGACAAAGGAGCCTGGAGGGCTACCATCCATGGTGTCACAAAGAGTCTGACATAACTGAAAGACTTCCACTCCATCAATATACAAAATAGAAATCCAATTCGTAAATCCAAAAAACACATGTGCTAAAAGTCAGAGTCTTCACTTAATTTAACATAGGCTTGCCATTTAATAGATACATAGTAAATATTCTTAAGTAAATGAGTAATCAGTTAAGCCTATTAAGATGAAATTTCTGTTCTATTGTGATGCAGAACTTCCAAATCAATTGGAAATAAACTTCTACTCACCAAACAGACACAGGACACACACATTCATAAACACAGATGGGGACTTACTTTATATTGTCTCCTTTTTTATTGTGCTCAGTATTAATATTAAATCAGATTAAGAATTCTTAGCCATTTCACATCTTCCATGGAGTAGGAAGAATAAAAACTGCTGAGAAGAGGCTGGGGGAAGTCAGCCAACCTTTTGGTCTCTGACTTAGGGTTGCCAGATAAAATAGAGGATGCCCAGTTAAGAGTATCTCAAATATTGCAGGAAATAGTCTAGTACTTTGCCAACAAATGTCCGTCTAGTCAAGGCTATGGTTTTTCCAGTGGTCATGTATGGATGTGAGAGTTGGACTATAAAGAAAGCTGAGCGCCAAAGAATTGATGCTTTTGAACTGTGGTGTTGGAGAAGACTCTTGAGAGTCCCTTGGACTGCAAGGAGATCCAACCAGTCCATCCTAAAGATCAGTCCTGGGTGTTCATTGGAAGGACTGATGCTGAAGCTGAAACTCCAATACTTTGGCCACCTGATGCGAAGAGCTGACTTATTTGAAAAGACCCTGATGCTGGGAAAGATTGAGGGCAGGAGGAGAAGGGGATGACAGAGGATGAGATAGTTGGATGGCATCACCGACTCGATGGACATGGGTTTGGGTTGACTCCGGGAGTTGGTGATGGACAGGGAGGCCCGGTGTGCTGTGGTTCATGGGGTCGCAAAGAGTCGGACATGACTGGGCGATGGAACTGACTGATACTAGACAAGTATTTGTTATTTTTATGAAATTCACATTTAACTGAGGATCCTATATTTTTATTTGCTAAATCTAGCAAACTTACTTGGACTTTTCATCTATAAAACAGGAGTAATGATAACGATTGCAATGCCAACCTTATAGGGGCTTCTTGGGCAGGTGGAATAAAATCTTATGCCAGGAACTCTAAGGACAGAAAGCAGATCTTGTTGTCTGGGACTTGAGGTAAAGGGAAGGGATCAAGGGCAAAGGGGACAAGGAAACATTATGAGTGTGGAAATTGTTCTCTGTCTTGATTATGGTGGCAGTAGATTAAATATATTTATAGTTCATCACACTAGACACATACAATTGGGGAATTTTATTATACTATGCTTAAATAAAGTAAAAAAAAAGTTAGCTTAGGATGCAGTTGTTTTTCTGATAGTCTGTTTTTCTGATATTTTGCCAACTTTGATAAGGAACCACAAAATGGTTAGAGCAGGTTCCAAAGATCAAATCTAGGATCCAACACTTGGAGTGGTATGACCCTGGGCAAGGTGTACCTCAGTTTTCTCATCTGTTAAATGGGGCTAATTATAATCCTAGCTCATAAGACTGTTATAAAAATTAAACACAATATTACATATAAAGCTCTTGGCACCAACCTTAGCACAGAGTAACTGTTATTGTTCTAAATTAATAAAACCAATAGCCACCTCCTAATATCTAAGTAGTTTATTTAAAAGGAACTGTTCCTACAGAAAAGGGAAACAATGATACATGTAAGATGGTTGGAAATGGCTAAAGAAATCCTCACTTTAGAATTTTGGAAAACAAACACAAAATATTCATCAGTATCCATTGTATACTCTACAAAAGGCAGATCTTTGTGGAGATCAGAAGAACTGGCTTTATGTTTCTGCTTCAGGGCCTGCTAGGATTTGATAGGTCTGAATTTTTCTGAAAACAAGCATTTTTCTGAGTCGGTTAAGGAAGGCTTGACAAGCCTCTGCGTCAGTAAATATTTACGGAGCACATAAACTATGCGCCAGGTTCCCTGAGAACCTGGATTCTAATCTTCACAAGAGCCTTGTGAAGCTGACACCCACAACCACCTACCTGATCATTTCTGAGGACAAAATTGAAGGTCAGAGAAGAGGTGAGGTGTCCAGCCAGGAAGTGGTCAGTCCATCTCTCCCTTCTCCTCTCTGCCGACTCCTGCTTTTACCTGTGATGGCCACCTCCCCATCACAACCTCACACGCAGGGAGGCAGATGAGGGTGGGAGTTCATCCTCATGTTCATCCTACAACTGCCTAAACCAACCATACTGTCTCTTCCTTTGAGTTCCCCATCTGTAGTCCTCCCAACTCCCCAGGCAGGTTTCAGTCACAAGTATCTTGTCATCCTTCAAAAGTCTGAATCCATGCCCTTTTTATTCAGACACTGACAGTCATTCCTGAGGACCCACTGGGTCACAGGCACTGTGTTAGGTGCTAGCAATTCAAAAATGACCACAAAAAGTCACAACCATATTACACCTGTTTTCCCTGAATCCAGAGAAACTTAGTCATACCTTGAAAATGGACTTTTCCAACACACTGGAATGTATGAGGGAGAAGGCTCACTTCAGTGACTATTTTATAATAGTATAATAATGGAACTGAGCTGTACATCAACAGAAAACGGTCTTAAAGAAATACGATCTATTTACTCACTAGAAACCAGAGATTATCTGAAAGGACTCTCCCCAAAATGTTAATATCTATTGCCGAGGCAAGCTTTTTTCTTTTTCCTTTTTTCTTTCTAACTTTAGGTATGTGTTCTTTATAATTGGGATACAAAATCTTAAAAAAAAAAAAAACAAACAAAAACTGCATGAAGGTGGGGGAAAGATGAAGTTCATTTCCAAACTTCCATGTAATTCTCTAACCCACTTTGATGATTTGCAACACTTCCTTGTTAGGATAACAAAACCCATTAGGCCTGGTTAATAAATCAGTCTGCATGCTGGAAGAAAGTGTCATTAGGACATCAGAGTGAGAAACTAGAGTGGAAAATGGCCTTCTAATTTAATGATTCCTCTGTTTCCTGGCTTTCCAATCTGCCCATATTTGAAGCCTATGAATACTTTCCCTTGAAAACAAAAATAGAGACACACCTTTTCAAAGGGGGGAAAATTAAACTCTGGGAGAAAGAAAGTGTTAGTCACTCAGTTGTGTCCAACTCTTTGCAACCCCATGGATTGTAGCCCGCCAGGATCCTCTGTCCATGGAAATCTCCAGGCAAGAATAGTGGTATGGGTTGCCATTCCCTTCTCCATGGGATCTTCTCAACCCAGGGATTGAACCTGGGTCTCCTGCATCACAGGCAGATTCTTTGCCATCTGAGCCACCAGCGAAACCCAATACTCACATACGAGAGACTGAAGACTACACCTCGATCTAGACTTGGTTTGCTCATTTTGCACAAGGATATTGTCTTGGGAAAACAACTGGCATTGAAATGGAGCCCAGGTTGGGCTGGTGGGGATCACCAGGCTGGGGTGGGTTGGATAATTAATTACCTATGGCACCCCACCTCACCTCACAGCACTAGGTGATTAGACCAGGTAACATGTATTCATTGAGCTATATGCGAAGCAATTCACGATTAACCAGTTACCACGACTCGGATTAGGAGCCCAAAGCCCTCAGGAAGTGCGGTGTCTTGTCAGGGTCAAGCACCCAGAGCCCACGGGCCACACTGGAGTCGGGTGGGTGGGCTTGGACCCGCCTTGGTCCTCTCACCTGTTCGTTCCAACGATGCAGCTGGCTGTAACGCACCTTGCAGAACAGAAACCCGTCCAGGTACACGGAATACAGCTGCAAACAGAGACATCAGAGTCCGAGTTAGCCGAGTGAGGTGAACCCCCATCTTGTCCCTGCCCAGTCTCACCCCGAGCCCCCTGACGCACTACGTAGCGGCCCCCCAGCGCGTCGGGCCGCTGCTGGGACACCGGGATGCAGAAATGCATCTTCATGGCTCTGGCGGCGGCCCGGGGCGGCGCTGGGAACCCGGCCCGCGGCTGCGGCGGCGGCGCGGTCCTCGGCTCTGAGTCCCGCGGCGGTGGGTGCAGCGGCGGGTCCCGCGGTCCGCTCGCCTCGGGTGTCCTCAGGTGCGGCCCGCCTCCTGGTCCCCGCCCCGCTCCGACTGGACCACTCGGGGCCCCCGAACGGAAGGAGGCGAAGTGAGGCCACCGTCCACGCCCCACAGCCAGTCTGCGCCCCAGGCGGGGCTTCAGGTGCTCCGCGGGGCCAGGGACGGAATTCAATATAGACGCTAGAAAGTGCCAGTGCCCGCCTTGGGCCAGAGGCTTCACCGTGGGGTCTGTGGACTCCCGGGGGCTCTTTAGGGGAAAATGTGCATGGATGGGTGGGGCGATGGAATTCTTCTGAGAAGGTCCTGGGTTTCATCAGACTTTCAGAGGGTTCCTTGGACCCACGAAAGTTACAAATAGTTGCTCCGGCAGCATGGATGTCGTGTGCACCTGTCAACTGTGTAACTCACTAACTACTCCCCACCCCGCCGGGCATCTCAGGCTCCTTGCTGGGCGTTAGGCGGTGGGGGGTGCACAGCCCAGGAGAACCCCGTCTTCTCCAAGTGTGGGCTCCAGGGCCGCATTCTGATCTCTGTGGCCAGCAGAATGTCCAGGATCCCTTCCATTGGGTCCATCATGACAGAGACAGATCACGCTCAGACCCACCTTCAGACTCCAAATGTTGACATTTTTTTTTTTGCAAGTCAGTGTCCTGATAGGATTGAAAAACATTGTGTCCCATTGCGAGCCAACATTGCCTGCAGTACACTGTGAATTAAGACTTTCAACATATGCCTGCTGCTGCTGCTGCTGCTGTAAGTTGCTTCAGTCGTGTCCGACTCTGTACGACCCCATAGACAGCAGCCCACCAGGCTCCACCGTCCCTGGGATTCTCCAGGCAAGAACACTGGAGTGGGTTGCCATTTGCTTCTCCAATGCATGAAAGTGAAAAGTGAAAGTGAAGATGCTCAGTCGTGTCCGACTCTTCACGACCCCATGGACTGCAGCCTACCAGGCTCCTCCGTCCATGGGATTTTCCAGGCAAGAGTACTAGAGTGGGGTGCCATTGCCTTCTCCTACATCTAGTAATTATCCTGGGCTTCCCAGGTGACTCAGTGGTAAAGAATCTGCCTGCCAACACAGGAAACTCAAGAGAAGTGGGTTTGATCCCTGGGTGGGGAAGGTCCCCTGGAGGAGGAAATAGCCACCCATTCCAGTACTCTTGCGAGAGTACAAAAATTCCATGGGCAGAGGAGCCTGGTGGGCTACAATCCATGGAGTCACAAAAGAGTAGGATATGACTTAGTGACTAAACAACAAGTAATTACCCTATGACTAGAACATTTGTATTACATTCAGTATTTTGTATTAACATTTGTTAAAGGCAATACTTAAGATATGCCATAGTATTTGCAATACAACTTTAGGATTTTCTAAAATACTAAATATCTTTCCTTAAAAAGAAAAAAAGAAAACCAAAAACTTTTTTCCCTTTAATACACCAGAAACCTCATCAAATGGAAGTGGTTTGGGCTACTCTTGATCCTCAAGAAGCCCTGATTTCAAACAGGTGCCAGCACCCAGTTAGCCGGGTTCCCCTAAACTCCTTGGTCTCTGGACTAACCATCTTCAGTTCTTTCAGCAGTCTCTCATTTTAATTGGAAAGTAATCCTCCTAATTCTCTTATTTTAGTTAAGCCAAAATAGCATTCCTGCTGCCTGGTCATCAGGGTGGAGGGTGGAGGGAGGTAGAAGTCCCACGCGCGTCTGTCATAGGTGGGCCCTGGGCTCTCTCCTCACTTCCTGTCCTTTGTGTGTGGTGTGTTAAGTCACTTTTAGTCGTGTCCGACTTTTGGGGACCCCAGAAACTGTAGCCTGCCCAGGCTTCTCTGTTCATGGGATTTTCCAGGCAAGAATACTGGAGTGGGTTGCCATTTCCTCCTCCAGGGGACCTTCCCGACCCAGGGATTGTACCAGCATCTCTTAGTTCTCCTGCATTGGCAGTCAGGTTCTTTACCACTAGCACCACCTGGGAAGCCCAAGGTGGACATTGGGCTTTATCCTGTCCTTTATCCTCCCATTAAGTCTTCCAGGTAAACATGAAGAGTAACATCCTACCCACGACAGGCCAGAGAATGAGGTAGCTTTTCCAAGTCACAGATCACTTTTTCATAGGTCCAAATAGTTTATTCTAGAACTTCAGCAGAACCACGGAAAGCCCTTTAAGATGCTTATCACTGGGTGAGAACTGAGGGCCTGACGTGAGAAGCCGAGACAGGGAAGGAGCACAGCACTGCTAAACCCCATTGGTTCCCACCAGCTTGCTGGATGCTGGGCTGTGATGTACATCATGCTGTTCAATAGCCCCAGTAACTTGGAGCTAGGAACCTGTTCTGCTTTTTCAGAAAAGGGAATTGAGATTTAGAACCCTGGAGTTAGGGAGACTGTAGAAGGCAGTGTGGCTGAGTGTGGCAGTAGGAATTTATATCCCGGCTCAGCAGCCTCTTACTCAGAGGTCTTTGCATGTGAGTGGATTCTTTTTAAAAAATATTTATTTATTCATTTTTGGCTGTGTCAGGTCTTAGTTGTCATATGTGGGATCTTGCCTTGTGGCATGTGGGCTTCTCTCTAGTTGTGACATGGGGGCTCATCAGTTGCCCCACATGTGGGATCTTATTTCCCAACCAGGAATCAAACACATGTCCCCAGGGATCAAACCCAGCGAGGGCTCAAATCCAGTGTTGGAAGGCAGGTTCTTAATCACTGGACTGCCAGAGAAGTCCCTGGATTCTTAAAGTGTGTACTTTCAGTCTCTGAAATCATGTTAATTACGCTACCCACTTCAAGAGGACTTTCCTTCCAGGACAGATGGGGCTCAGGGTTTTTCCTTTGCCTATGGGCCCTGTCTAATGTGGAGGGGCACTCTACAGCAAGGCCAGAGGTGTCCCTGAGCGTCCCCTTGACTAGAGGCTAAGCATACGCTCTGGGATCTGGTCCAGTCTTCAGGCAGCAATGTGGAGCGCCCCGGTCAGGTACCTCCTCCTGGGGATTTACTTCTACCTGTGAGGGGCTTGGGTCCTGGCTCAACCCCCAGCAAAGTCCAAACAAGCCACTTCCTCCCTTTAACTTATGTCACACCTGAATCTGAGAACAGGACTGGCCTCTCTGTAAATCCCTGCCCTCCTTCATCCCTGATCTCTGCCCCTGACAGGTCTTTCTTTTACTTGAAGGATAATTGCTTTATGATATTGTGTTGGTTTCTACCATACATCGAATGAATCAGCCGTAGGTACACATACATCCCCTCCCTCTTGAACCTCCTTCCCACTTCCCACCTCATCCCACCCCTCTAAGTTGACAATCAGGTCTTAATCACTCATTGTCAATGAACTTTTTTTTGCTTGAGTATTTTATTCCCAACTTTATTGAGATATAATTGACATCTAACATTGTGTAAGTTTAAGGTGTACAATGTGATGACCTGATACACGTATATATTGTAAAATATTACCATGATAAAGTTAATATATCTATCACTTCACATAGTTTTTTTTTTTAGTGAGAACATTCACGATTTACTGTTAGCAATGTTAAGGTACATAGTATAGTATTATTAACTATAGCCACCATACTGTACATTAGATCACCAGAAATTTTTCATCTTATAAACTGGAAATTTGTACCGTTGACCACCATCACCCATTCCTCCACCCCCAACCCATGGCGACCATCAGTCTATTTGCTCTGCAGCATGCGGAATCTTCCTGGACCAGGGATCGAACCCATGTCACCTACACTGGCAGACAGACTTCTAATCACTGGACCAACAGGAAAGTCCCTTTTGCCCATTTTTAAATCATAGTGCTTTTTTTTTTTTTTTTTTGGCTAATGAGTTGTGTAAGTCCTTTATATATTTGGGGTATTAAGCCATTATCAGATATAAGACTTGCAAATATTTTCTTCCATTTGGTGGGCTGCCTTTTCATTTTATTGATGCTTTGCTTTGCTCTGCAGGAGCTTTTAGTGTGATGCACCCCCTCATTTATTTCTGCTTTTGGTGTCACATCCCAAAATTCATCGCCAGTACTGGTGTCAAGGAGCTTACCACTGATGTTTTCTTCTAGAACGTTTAAGGTTTTGGGTCTTACATTCAAGTCTTTAATCCATATTTAATTGGGAGGGATATTGTGTTAGACAGTGGTCAAGCTATCCCAGCACAATTTATTGAAGAGACCAGATGGCTACTTTTCAAGGGTGCCTTGTGAAATCTATGCCATTTCTTTACCCCCATGACCTTTATAGTTTTTAACTCAATGCAGTTTTTTAAGTAAAGAAATTTTATGCTGCTCATTCTGAATAATTCTATATTGTTTCTAAGGGGTATTTTAATTTACTCTGTGCCTGGCATTTCATGCAAAGATGAGCTTGATAAAGGACAGAAATGGTATGGACCTAACAGAAGCAGAAGATATTAAGAAGAGATGGCAAGAATGCACAGAAGAACTGTACAAAAAAGATCTTCACGACCCAGATAATCACGATGGTGTGATCATTGACCTAGAGCCAGACATCCTAGAATGTGAAGTCAAGTGGGCCTTAGAAAGCATCACTATGAACAAAGCTAGTGGAGGTGATGGAATTTCAGTTGAGCTATTCCAAATCCTGAAAGATGATGCAGTGAAAGTGCTGCACTCAATATGCCAGCAAATTTGGAAAACTCAGCAGTGGCCACAGGACTGGAAAAGGTCAGTTTTCATTCCAATCCCAAAGAAAGACAATGCCAAAGAATGTTCAAACTACCGAACAATTGCACACATCTCACACGCTAGCAAAGTAATGCTCAAAATTCTCCAAGCCAGGCTTTAACAGTACATGAACCGTGAACTTACAGATGTTCAAGCTGGATTTAGAAAAGGCAGAGGAACCAGAGATCAAATTGCCAACATCCGCTGGATCATAGAAAAAGGCAAGAGAGTTCCAGAAAACATCTATTTTTGCTTTATTGACTATGCCAAAGCCTTTGACTGTGTGGATCACAATCAACTGTGGAAAATTCTGAAAGAGATGGGAATACCAGACCACCTGATCTGCCTCTTGAGAAATTTGTATGCAGGTCAGGAAGCAACAGTTAGAACTGGACATGGAACAACAGACTGGTTCCAAATAGGAAAAGGAGTACATCAAGGCTGTATATTGTCACTCTGTTTATTTAACTTCTATGCAGAGTACATCATGAGAAACGCTGGACTGGAAGAAACACAAGCTGGAATCAAGATTGCCAGGAGAAATATCAATAACCTCAGATATGCAGATGACACCACCCTTATGGCAGAAAGTGAAGAGAAACTCAAAAGCCTCTTGATGAAAGTGAAAGTGGAGAGTGAAAAAGTGGGCTTAAAGCTCAACATTCAGAAAATGAAGATCATGGCATCTAGTCCCACCACTTCATGGGAAATAGATGGAGAAACAGTGGAAACAGTGTCAGACTTTATTTTGGGGGGCTCCAAAATCACTGCAGATGGTGACTGCAGCCATGAAATTAAAAGACGCTTACTCCTTGGAAGGAAAGTTATGACCAACCTAGATAGCATATTCAAAAGCAGAGACATTACTTTGCCAACAAAGGTCTGTCTAGTCAAGGCTATGGTTTTTCCTGTGGTCATGTATGGATATGAGAGTTGGACTGTGAAGAAGGCTGAGCGCCGAAGAATTGATGCTTTTGAAGTGTGGTGTTGGAGAAGACTCTTGAGAGTCCCTTGGACTGCAAGGAGATCCAACCAGTCCATTCTGAAAGAGATCAGCCCTGGGATTTCTTTGGAAGAAGTGATGCTAAAGCTGAAACTCCAGTACTTTGGCCACCTCATGCGAAGAGTTGACTCATTGGAAAAGACTCTGATGCTGGGAGGGATTGGGGGCAGGAGGAGAAGGGGACGACAGAGGATGAGATGGCTGGATGGCATCACCAACTCCATGGACGTGAGTTTGAGTGAACTACAGGAGTTGGTGATGGACAGGGAGGCCTAGCGTGCTGCAATTCATGGGGTCACAAAGAGTCGGACACGAATGAGCAACTGATCTGATCTGATCTGGCACGTGGTAGGCATTTAACAAAAGCTTAACGTTCATTCGGTCAAGGATGATTTATTGAATGCCTCCTATGGGCTGGGCATTGCAGTGACAGATTTCAGTATCCTGACCTCACAGAGACTACAGGCTAGTTTTTAGATTTTGTTTTTAAGGTAACTTCTATAATATTACCAAACAAGTACACATTTACTGCTTTTAAAGCCTTTAAAATGCTATTTGCTTATAGTTCCTTATCCTGTTTGTAATCTTTCTGGTCCTTTTATATATGGTACTCACACTCTTTCTGAGGGTATGAATAATGAGATTAAGTTTCCTGCCTCTCCTGAGTCCACACCCTCGGGCCTCTGAGATGGGCAGTGTAGTGGGGTCCATCAGAGAGCCAGCTGGGTGGTTCATGATGATTGATGCTCTGACGTACACTGCGGGAACCCATCTGTACATATGTGCTCTTTCCTCTTTTCTTATAGCTCAGTCTTTGGGCACCAGTGGTCAAAGCCATGGGCCATATGAACAAAAGCACTTGAGCAAGCATGCAAAGAGTTTCTGGGTTGATGGGCAGCGTTTTTGAGCAAATATACTAAGGTATAAGAGGCATAAGATGAGGGGTGTAAAATTAAATCTTCCCATCGTATTTTTCTTCATTTGTCAGCATTCTCTTTAGCTCCTTGAGGTTCAAACAGGTGAGTTATAAAGGAGAACTGGAGAGCTTGGGCTGTGTGTCTCTTTCTGTCTTGACTCTGCCCGTATTGGGCTGTGTTGAGAACTTGAGAGGACAACAGAACTATAGAAAACATAAAAGCTGCAAAGTTATGCTAATGGGTCGTTATGAAACATCCAGAGTTCCTAGGTGATTTTCTGATCTGGAACCCCTAAACCCAGAGACTGATTGTAATCAGTTGAATAGTGTCCTCGCAAAATTCATGTATACCTGGAACCTCAGATGGGACCTTGTTTGGAAATAGGATCCGTGCAGATGCATTTAAGGTAAGAGTCGAGATGAGAGCCTGCTGGATTAAGATGGCTTATCCAATTGAAGTGTCCTTACAAGGCATGGAAAAGGCCACGTAGACATGCACACAGAAAGTCTTGTGGGCAGACAGGCAGAGAAGAGAGTTTTGCTGCCACAGATCAAAGAATGCCTGGGGTCATTGGAAACTGGAAGAAGCAAGGAAGTATTTCCCCATGAAAATAACAAGACAGGCTAAAGTTATGCAGTGCTCACTCTGGGCCAGGCGTGACTCTACATGTTTACACATGCAAACCCACTTAACCCCTGTTACAACTGTATGAGCTGGGTGCACTTGCCATTCCTGTTTACAGGAGACCAAACTGAGGTGCATGGAGTGGAACTCTTGTCAGGAGTTACATGGCATGTAAGAGGAGAGTCAGGATGAAACCCCTGTCTCTGGAGCCCTTGCTCCCCATCACTTCTCCAAACAAAAATAACTTTTCAGGTGGTGCTTGCTCATGGAAGGAACTCTAGAAAGTCAAGGGCCTTCAGATTTGGGGCACTGACATTAGGATTACACTGTGGATATGAAACTGCTGGGAATAGGGCATTGCGGAAGCAAGCCCATCAAGGGGGCCTGTGAACAGGCTGCCAACAAGTTTAGCTCTGCCCCAGTGCCTCCCAACGCCACAGCAGGGGCTGGGAAGGAAGTAAGGGTCAAGGACTGACTGCAGGGGGGGCCTTGATGCCTGGTCGGGGGAGGCAGGCATGCAGACTCTGAAATACCAGCATGCAGTGAGTTCAAGGACAGAGAGATGCCTGGTGCACAGCAACAGCACAAAGAGGGGACCCTGACCCAACCAGCACAGAGAGAGGCGGGAGGCAGAGGAGACTTCCTAGAGGAGGGGAGCTTTGCCTCTTTTGGAGATCCTTTCAGGACAAAGTCAAAGTCAAAGTGTCACTTGTGTCCAACTCTTTGCGACCCCATGGGATGCTGGAGTGGGTAGCCATTCCCTTCTGTAGGGGATCTTCCTGACCCAGGGATTGAATCCGGGTCTCCCGCATTGCAGGCAGATTACTTACCGCCTGAACCACCAGGGGAGCCCCCTTTCAGGACAAGGAGAAGTTAACTGGTGAGAACATTCCAGGACAGAGGCAGCAAAGACCCAGGATGGTTGGGGAAAACAAACAAATCAAGCAACTAAACCAAACCAAAACAAGAAGTTTATTATTACAAGGAGGCTCAAAGAGGGACATGTTGAGACTGGCGAGGGAGGCAGGCAGGACTTGAAAGGCATGGCCGCTGGGCCAAGGAGCTTGGAGTCTGTCCCGTAGATGAAGAGCCACTGAAGTTTTGTAAACAGAGAGAGGGTGTGGTGGCCGCGTTTCAGATGGGTCACTGGCGACTGCACCACCAGAGGCTGTCAGACCAGCAAGGAAGTCTTTGGCCAAAAGAGATTCTAGATTCCTGTAAAGCGCTCCTCAAAACCTGCTCTAAGAGCTGGGGGTGAACCTGCTTCTGACAGTCCCCTCCTGGGCTGTCCACAGTTTAAGAAGTCTGCAGCAGAGGAGCCTGGAGCTGTTTGAGGTCTTCCTGTTCACACTCTGAGAAGTGGCGTCCCAGGAAATGCTGTTCTTGTGCCAGAGAAGACAGGGCAGTGTTCTCAGGGATAGATTTAAAATCTGAAGGAGTACAGAACAAACTGGGCTTCCCTGGTGGCTCAGACAGTGAAGAATCTGCCTGCAATGCGGGACACCCAGGTTTGATCCCTGGGTCGGGAAGATCCCCTGGAGAAAGGAATGGCAACCCACTCTAGTATTCTTGCCTGGTGAATCCCATGGACAGAAGAGCCTGGCGCACTACAGTCCATACGGTCGCAAAGAGTCAGACACGACTGAAGCAACTGAGCACACACACACAGCACAAACTAGATAATTAGCAATGGTTCTTGTTCTCAAGCAGCCAACGGATATTAATTGAAGGCACTGATAACTTTTATTTGACTCTAAGCTGCTCTGTAATCCTTGCACAATATGTTGCAAAGTTTGACTAGTTATTCCTGATCCAGACTTTAGAGTAATTTGTGGGCTCTATTTCCTTTCTCTCAGCTCCTCTCTCCATGTGTAATGGTTGCTCCTAACAACTCCTGTGTTCTGGTCTGGTAGCCAGGTGTATGGGAAGCAATGAACTAGGGATTGACTTTTGAAGAAATAAGGGTGCAAGAGCAAACATCAAACATCTACATCTAGCTTTATTATTAATGATGACTACTGGACAGACCCCAGTTCAATTCCTGGGTAGGGAAGATCTGCTGGAGAAGGGAAAGGCTACCCACTCCAGTATTCTGGCCTGGAGAATTCCATGGACTATGTAAGTCCATGGAGTCACAAAGAGTTGGACACGACTGAGCTACTTTCACTTTCAGCAGACAAAAGGATGGCATGGCACTGTATATCATTGTTGTTGTTCAGTCGCTCAGTCGTGTCCCACTCTTTGCAACCCCACAGACCGCAGCATGCCAGCCTTCCCTGTCTTTCATATCATCATATCTTGCAGTAAATTCAATGTACTTAAATTGTTGGGGGGGGAGAATAGAAAGTTGCAGGCCTCAAAATGATGGGCATGGGAGGTAAAGAAAGAAGATAAAGAAGACCCACGGCTGCCTCAGGGTTTGGGTTGGAGAGGCTCAATGGACACTGGGGCCTCCATCTGGGGAGACAGCAGGTAGGGGATGGAAGAAGCCCAAGACGAGTTTGGATGGGCTGAGTTGGATGTGATGGAGAGAAAGTCAGTTGGAGGATTCAATTCAGGCTGGAGAGGAAGGATGAGACCATGAATGGGAATACAACGGGAGGCCAACATCACAGGAGAGGATTCGGTCACCTGGCAAAGGCACAGAGGGTGTGATGTGGGCTCATGTTGTGGAAACTTGGTAAAAGCCTCTGAAGTGCAGTTAAGATAACTAGAAGACTTCCTCTGAATGAATGAAATCAATTTTACTGAAGTGAGTGTCCAAGAAAGGATATAGAACCCTAAGGTCTCTGGTTGGTGGAAGGGCAGCCAATCAGCCCAGGCTCCTCCTTCTGCCCCTCCCCAAGTTCTGTCCAGAGGAGGAAGTGACTTATCCATCCTGTACCTACAGCCATGGAGCTGTGAGACAGAGGATGAGCTTCAGGCTTCTGCACAGCCAGGACGAGGTACCACTCAAGACCATCCAGTGTCTGCCACTTTGACTTGATGCTCACCACACAAACTCCTGACTAGTAATTGAATTTCTGGGAAGACTGGCAAAGGAGTCATGTCCTGGAGACCCAGCCAGCAATACCCTGTCATGGAGAATTGCCCTCCCCACTGGTAGTTCAATAAATCAGAGGCTGGCCAGTACATCAGCCTCCTGTAAGCCTAGATCACATGTGCTTTGTGAGCCTGACCAATTCTAGGTACCCAGGTTAGACCATGGAGACCACAGGAGACGATTGTCATAACACTGTGTGAAGCCCAGTGGGCCACAAGCGCCCACTTTGGCAACTGTCTCTAAGGGCAGCATAGCTTTGGGGGAAAGATAGATAGTTTTCATGAGAGGGATGAAGAACAAATGACCTTTTGTAGAGAAATGGGATATAGAGTGAAAAGTGAAAATGAAGTCACTCAGGTGCATTGATCCTTTGCGACCCCATGGACTGTAGCCTACCAGGCTCCCTGTCCATGGGATTTCCCAGGCAAGAATACTGGAGTGGGTAGCCATTTCCTTCTCTTCCTGACCCAGGGATCGAACCCAGGTCTCCCGCATTACAGGCAGATGCTTTACCATCTGAGCCACTAGGGAAGCCTCCTGAAGTGTAAGCGTGTTATTAAATTATTACAGATAGTGTAGATGCAACCATGATTTTAACAGCAGCACAGACCTTGAACATGAGAATTCAAAAACCACCCAAAGCATTGCCCAAAAACTACAATGGAAAGGAGTCTATCACCTCTCAAAAGTGATGTGCACATTATTGAGGAAAGCTTAATCTGGGTTGTAGAAGAGTCTAAATAACCATTGCTGCTTAATACTGATGGTGATGAAGATGAAAACACACCTACCCCGTAAGGGTTTTCTCAGCACCAAGCACTATCTAAGTGGTACTAACTCAGTCTTTACAGTGACCCTGAGATAGGTACTATTATCCTCATTTGACGTTTGAAGGACAGGCACTGTGAGGGTGAGAAACTCTCTTAGGGACACATAGCCCGTGTCCCTCCCTTGTGGCGTCCTCCGACTGCCTCTCATCTCTTCAGAGACTCTTCATAGCCCCCTTCTCTATGATCCCAGGCTCGGCTCCCATCACACCTTCAGCATATGTAGAAGGGCTGGTCATTTCCCCTTTATCCCTCAACTCTCCTCCGTGAGACCCCAAGTGCCTCCATTCCAGAAGTGTGGGGCTCAAATGTGCTTTTGCCCAGCCCTGCCTTTGGGTTCTCATGGGAAGTTCTGAGCGTGGGACAGGTGTTAGCCAACAAGAGGGAGCTGTTCCCCTAAAGCTCTGTACATTACAAGAACACAAGCAGTACTACCTGAGGATCCCTTCAAAGTCAAGCATCTTTTGTCAAGATCAAGTACCATGGAGCTTGAACATCTTAATGTTACTGACCCACGTTCTTGGACTCTTTGATCAGTAAAAATTGATAAGGGGCCAGGCGTGGAATTCAGGCAAAACTTCACTGGGACATCCGCTGCTGCACAAGGAAGTGAAAACCAGTAACAGGTGCCCCCGCTAGCTCCCCAAGGTGATGCAAGATGGTCCCTAAAATGGGGTGAGGATGGGAGGCACTTCAGAAGTAGAAGTTGCAGTTTGGGCCTTTTTGTATCTTCTTGTTCATAATTTGCCCCCAACCGCGCATGCACACAGTCACTTTTGGGCCCTTATAGTTTCTTTTATTTTGTTACTGGAGGAGACATTTGTCCAGATGTGAGCACTGCAGCAAAGGGTCCCAAGTCCCAGCCTGTCTCATGAAGGGCCCCATTCCTGACCCTTTTCTGCCTCCAATCTTGCCAGTTCATCAGTATCTTATATCTTTAAATAGCATTAGCCACCACCTGTCACCCATTCCTACTGTGAAAACATTCACCCACTCGTGACCTTCGACTTAGGCCCAGGCAACGCTTCTCAGCCGTGACTGCTTGTTGGAATCATCTGGGGAGCTTGCAATACCGAAGCCTGGGTCCCGCCTTCAGGGATTCTGATTTCATTGGTGTGGGGATACATCCTGGGCATCAGGCTCTTAAAACTTGCCAGGTGTGAGGGATATGGGAAGGTAATAAAAACCATTATGGTCAGAGCCCTTCCTAGCTCTTTCGGATTCTGAAGTTTGGAGTTTGGCTCCACCTTGCTCTGTGTGAGACAGCGTCTAATCTCAGAGAGATGGCTCCCTGGGAAGCTGGCTGCATTTAGAACTTCATCCAAGCTGCTTTCTGGGATAAAATGAAGTCTGTGAAGCATCGCCTGGGATTTTATTCCAAGTTTTACATTCGTTTGCAGAATGAAGATTTGTTTCGCACGCTGCTGGGGACCCACTGAGGTGAGTGCAGCTCAAAAGCTGAGCAGAGGCGTTGGGCAGGAATAAAAATTGTTCACATGTATAAGTAGGTACCATCAGGTGCTACTTGGAGTAACTTTGCCATATCAATCACTTCATTCTCACACCAGTTCTAAGAAAGAGATTTTACTGAGCTCACTTTACTGATAAGGAAACTGAAATACAGAGAAGTTGTCTCATCCAAGATTACCCAGCTGGTAAACCCCAAGATTTGAAATTTGGCTGTTTGGGCGTTGCAGGAAAGTCTAAGACAAAAAGACAGTTGTGGAGCATGGCCGAAATGGATACATGAGATGTTCCTGGGGTCACTGTACATTTTAAAAGGTTTCTTGCAGTAGCTCCTGGTTTCAATATGAGCCGCGATGGACATGAACCAGTGATGGCTGTTTCGTGGCTCTTGGTGGGATCCAGTGACTGATAGGCTTGGGGGGAGCTCAGGGTATGATTAGTCTCAAGCTAAGTCATACAGACAGAAAACATGTTGATTCAAGAAGAATTGAGATGTGTGGATTCCAGAACAAGATCTAGCATTACGGGACTTGAGGCTTGGGGCCAGCACGATCATTTTTATTTCAGGGTCAAGGGGCAGAGCAAGCTCTTCCTGAAACTATCCAGTGCCACAGCCCTCAGAGATGGATGCCTGAGCTGACAGATCATACTTAAAGGCATTTAAATTCTGTTCCTGTTTACAGCTGATGGTCATCTTTATTGGTTAGAGGTAATAAGAATGTCTTTGCCTTTCTGGGCAAAGGTAGCAATTCTATGCCAGACATACCTTGGTTATTTTGTTTTTTTTTTTTTACGTTTCTTATTGTAAAAGTGATATCCACTCATAGAAAACTTAGAAAATGCAGGAAAGCTAAGAGAAAAGTAAAAATCTTCACCCTAAGTCTAAAGGTAATCACTGTCGTATGTGCTAAGGTGCTTCCGTTGTGCCTTTGCAGCCCTACGTACTACAGCCTGCCAGGCTCTGACCATGGGATTCTCCAGACAAGAATACGGGCGTGGGTTGCTGTTTCCTACTCCAGGGGATCTTCCCAACCCAGGGATCGAACCCGCAGTCTCTTACATCTCCTGTGTTGGCGGGTGAGTTCTTTACCGCTTGCGTCACCTGGGAAGTCCGAGCCACTGTTACTGTTTCGGTTTATACCTCTCAACACCTATTTAGTACACTTTTAGTTGTGTCTTTCTAGTGGGTTTTTTTTTTTTTTTTTTTTTTTTTTTGAGCTTATAAACTCCCTCTCACCACTAAAATGAGGTCTTCTAACAAGCGCTGTTTTCAGCAAACAGCCTGGCAGGTTCTCTGGAGTGATATTAAACGACTGTTTTTGTTTTGTTTTTTAATGACAAGAGATCAAACCTAGGCCCCGCTATGCTAATCAGCAGCAGGCTTTAACTCATCAAAGGGCAGAGGCTCCGGGCCAGAAGGAACCAGCTTTGACAGGTGGTGGCATCTCCACCTGGAAAATTCCTGTATAAGGTCATCCCGCCAACACTGGCATGCCTCTCAGAGTGGCCTCGCCTGGGTCCCTCAGACTCTTGACATCTCTGGACCTCTGCTCAGCACAGCCTGATGAGTAACCATAAAAATGAGCTAAAAAAGGTGTTCATACAAAAACCATAAACCTAAGTAGTATTTGTAAAGGGCTCTTTTAAGAGGTGCTTGGTATCAAGTTCTGCTGGCAGACCAGGTCTTGGCAAACACAGTACGTGTTCAGAGGAACGCAGCACATGTCCCTCCCTTGTGTACACCTAACACCGTACAGTATTTTGGAGCACTTTGAACGTTTCCACATTCTATCTTCACAACCATCCAGAAAGGCAGATAGATAAAATTTCCATGTGTTATTGATGGAAAACATGGAGGCTCAGAGGGCTTGTGACTTGTCTAAGGTCAGAGGACTAGTAAGTTACAGCATCATAAATTCTCAAAAGTGGGAGAAAATCAGAAAAGTTTATTTAAACCAGGCATAACCAATAGGACTAGACTTGAATGAGTCTGATCCAGTAATGACCACCTGGGACATTGTTAACAAGGGTGGATTAGTGGGAAATTGGTAATGGCTGACATTTCTTAAGCAGTTTTATTGAGATATAATTGACATATAACAAATGATATACTTAAAATGTGTAATAAGTTTGACATATGCATATATTCATGAGACCATCACCCCAGTCAAGATAGCAAACATATTCATCACCATCAAAAGTTTCTTTGTGCCTTTTTTCTTCCCTCCTGCCTCTCCCTGCACCCCCAATTCCCAAGCAACCTCTAATGTGCTGTTACTAAAAATTTATTTTGTTTTTTCACAGGTTCTGTGTAAATTGAATCATATAGTGTTTCCGGCCTGGGTTCTTTCCTTCAGGGTAGTTATCTGGAGATTCACCAAGGTTCTTGTGGGTGTTAGTTGATAGCTTTTCTTTTCATTGTTGAGTGGTATTCCAGTGTACAGATATACCACAGTTTATCCATTGGCTTGTTGTGGTTACTTGGGTTGTGTCTACTTTTTGACTTAAGAGCTTAATATGTTTTTTGAGTACTTTGGGCTAAACCCCCTTCTAAGTGGAGCTGGTAGTAAAGGATCTGCCTGCAATGTAGGTGACATAAACAGAAGCAGGTTCGATCTTTGGGTTGGGAAGATCCCCTGGAGGAGGGCATGGCAACCCACTCCAGTAATCTTGCCTGGAAAATCCCACGGACAGAGGAGGCTGGGGGCTACAGCCCATGGGGTCACAAAGAGTCGGACACGACTGAGTGACTGAGTACGCATGCACGAGGCAGGCACTCCCCCTCCATGTTGATGAGTAACTGAAGCACCGTGTGGCCGAGTAAACTGCCCACGGTCACGCAGCTGTTAAAAGAAAGAACTAGGATTCAAACCTAGACAGCATGATTCTAGAGACCACATTCTACACTGCCCCACTTAACTGTTACCAAAACTTAGCCACTTCTGTCATAGGTGGCGTGGGGAGATGGCAGTTACATCTTGTATTTGCAGTACCCAGGCTCCATCATTTGCCGTCTGAACGATCCTACCCCTTGCTGAAGTCCCCTTGCAACATCCATTTCAGGTGTTTATTCATTGAATGGAAAACATTTCTAGGTATGAATTTGTTTAGCACTAGAAATTTCTGTTCCAGCGATAAAGTATCCTAACACAGTTGGCCTTACTGTTTTTAAAGAATACTTTTGGCTTTTGAAAGTCAATAGAAATGGGTGACATAAGATTGCCACTGAACAAAAACCTTTGTATTGAAAGTTTAAAAAGAGAACTCTTTCCCAGCAGTATGTCTGGAGATGACCCAAGGTGTGCTTTTCTGAGGTCACAGGGAATGCCTTTTGGGAAAATCTTGCTTTCTCCTTTTGGTTCCTCTTCCTCGCTTGTGAGGATACTGTGGATACCATGTAAATTGCAGTGATGCCCCACAGTTCAGGAATAGAGCAGGATGCTCCCTGTCACTTGAAACTCTTATTTAAGGGTTCGTATAAAGATCTGGGGACATCCCAGGCGGTCCGTGGTTAAGACTCCAGGCTTCCAATACAGGGCACTCGGGTCTGATCCTGGTTGGAGAACTAAAATCCCACATGCCATGTAACACAGGCAGGAAAAAAAAAAAGAGAGAAGTTTAATAAAAATATTTTCAAAATAAAAACTGAGACAGGTTAAAATTTTTTTTAAGAAAAAAATGTGTTTGTTTAACAGAAACGACAGCCACAACTTCAAGGCTGGCAATGAAGACAGAACATTACCAGCCAAGCCAGGACACTCTGTCAACAATAACATGCCTGAGTATGCCCCACCTGCTGAGCCCGTTGTACTGTTCAGCTGTCAGACTTTGATATTGTGAACTTGAGGACAACCAGATTCTTTGCTTCTCTAGTCAGGGAGTTGTAGGAGCAAGGTGGAGCTGGTGGTTCCAGCAGTGAGCCGGGCCAGCAAGATGGACTGATACTCAGCTAAGAGAAGAGAATGTTTACTGGAGATCTACCATGTGTCTTCCTGGTGGCTCAGAGGGTAAAGAATAGGCCTGCAATGCAAGGAGACCTGGGTTCAGTCCCTGGATTGGGAAGATCCCCTGGAGGAGGGCTCCTGCCTGTAGAATCCCATGGACAGAGGAGCCTGGTGGGCTATGGTCACTGGGTCACAAAGAGACACGATTGAGGGACTGACACTTCCATGGAAGTGTCAGCCCTGTGCCTGGGCTGTGGGTGCTGCAGTGACTGTACAGAAGGGGCTTCTGCACTCACACTGGCTCATGGGGAAGCCAGACATTCAGCAAGAAAAAACACAACAGTCTCCAAGCACAATCTGTGCCATGCAGGGACAAGCAGAGAGCATGGCACATGCATGGGGCTGGAGTGGGAGTGTGTCAACCCTGAGTCAGGGGCAGAGGTAAGGCTTCTCTGGACAAGGCACAGTTAACTGAGACCTTAAGTATGTCAGGATTAGTCTGATGAAGAGATGAAAGTGAGAAGTGATTAAGGTAGAGAAATGGGAAAGGGTGAGGAAGCCCTTAGCTCTCTTAGAAAAATAGGACTAAGGCCACTGAATTGGAATGGAGGAGGAAGAGGTAAGATGGGGTTGGGTGAGGCCCACTGTACTGATGAGGAAAATGGGACTCTGGGAAGCTCACTGATATGCCTATGCTGTTGTAGCTGGAACTCTCAGTCATCACACATCTTCATACAGCATTTGACCCCCTTTATTCCTATAAGGCCTTTAAAATGTGCCCATTTTATAGATTAAGAAACTGAGGTTCAGAAAAGGTTTTCTCAAGGTGACATAGCCAGAAGTATCAGAGTCAAGACTTCTGAAGTTGAAGTCTTGCTGAAGTTCTGTCTCCAAAGCTCTCACTGCCTTGGCAGTGGCTCTCAAACTTGCGTGAGTCTGAGAAAACGCTGAGAAGCTTTAAAAAAAAAAAAAAAAATACAAAACTCTGACCTCACCCCCAGATTATCTGAGTGAGGCCTTGGGAAAGTCACTGATCTTGAATCACTTCAGCTTCCTGATCTGCAAAATAAGGGAGCAGATCCTCACTTTCTATTGTGAGAGGTCAATAGATGAGGCCTGATCCCGAAAAATAAGTGGCATTTCAAGGGTGACATTTGGTGACGTGGAGGTTATCATCAGTCAGATACAGGGAGAGATTGCCTCTCTGTAGGGTGAGATGGGGGTGAGGTCTACAGAACTGCTGCTTGTCTTCATAAACTTTATAGACTTAGTTGACTCTTTAACCTATATGCAACTCTATAAACTTTTAAAAATTTAAAAAAGGGGCTTTCCTGGTGGCTCAGTGGTAAAGAACCTGCCTGCCAATATAGGAGACACGAGTTCGATCCCTGATCTGAAAGGGTCCCACATGCCTCGGACCAATGAAGCCCCCGTGGGCCACAGCTGTTAACCCTGAGCTCTAGAGTCCGGAGCCATGACGGCTGGAACCGGAGCGCCCTAGAGACCGTGCTCTGCAACGAGAGAGTAGCCCCACGCACCGCGACTAGAGAAAAGCCTGCACAGCAACGAAGACCCAGCACAGTCAAAGATAAATGGAATTATTTTTTAATTGTTTTAAAAATAAAGAGGGGCGGGGAGGTTGGACCAGATAAACTTGAAGACCCAATCCTCCTCTATCGTTCTGTGCTTTGTCAGAATTTCAGATTAAAATTCAAGTGCAAGAGAGGCATTACTTGTGTGGATACTGAGGGACTGGTTAGCCACTAAGAGCAAGGTGGCAAAGAGGACAGGGGAGAAGGTAGGAAAAATATTTATTGAGCCCAGATGACTGCGCTGAGCACATTTCTGTCTTCATCTCACTGAGCAACTCAGGGAAATGGGTTATTATTATTGTCTTAAGTTTAGAGATCAGGGGAGTTAAGTAACTTACCAAAGAGACACAGCTGATGAGGCTCAGAGCCTGGATTTCCGGATTTGGTTGTGAAAGCCTGTGGTTGGTTGTATTTTTTTTTTTTTAATATAAATTTATTTATTTTAATTGGAGGCTAATTACTTTACAATATTGTATTGGTTTTGCCATACATTGAGTTGATGTTTGATTAAAGCTAAGGGCACCACTTAAACCTCCCCATCAGCTCTCCCAACCCCCTCCCCCGTTCTGCAGGGATGACCCACCCCCTTACCCTCACCACACAGTGTGGCTTCCTAGTGATCTGATTTGATGTGAGGAGAGAACTTAGAATACCTAGAGGAATAAAGTGTTAGAATTCTTTAGGGACAATAATAGAAACTCACTGGAGATGTAAATAAAGGGTGGAAATTCATTTAAAGATATAAGGCTTCTGGAAGAGCCCATGAGCAGAATACAGTTGAATCTTGGGAAGGGATGGGTCTTGGAACTAGAATGCTTCTGAAACTGTTTCTTTTCTTTCTGCACCTCTGCTAGTCAGTTTCCCTCTTTAAAATCATCTGGCAGAATAAAAGCACCTTACAGCTCTCCTTTTCCCCCTCCCTAGCGTTCATGTTACCTGTAACATGTTTCCAGCCCTAGGAAGAGAGCTTCAGTCCAGGCAAAGAGAATTTGAGTGGGCCACCGTGGTCCAGAGGATGAGATGGTTAGATAGCATCACCGACTCAATGAACATGAACTTGTGCAAACTCTGGGAGATAGTGGAGGACAGGGAAGCCTGGTGTGCTGCAGTTCATGGGGTCGCAAAGAGTCGGACATGACTTAATGACTGAACAGCGATGAACATCCATGGTCCAATCAGGCATACCCAGAGAGCATGACCAAAGTATACGAATATGCCTTCTAGAATGTGTGTGTGTGTGTGTCTAGGTGTAGATAAATTCCATGAGAAAAAGAGAAGAGTCAGTTTGCTCACAGGCATTAATAAGTCTGACCTATTGGAACATAACACCTTAGAGTTCATGACATGTTAGAATAGACTTCCCTTATATTCCTACTTTGCAGAAGAAAAAAAAAGTGATGATAAAATATCATTGAATAAGCAAAAAAGAAAATAAGTTATGTCTACAGCTGCCTCTTAAAGCATGTATTGGACCAAATTTTTCTAGTTGCACATGTCAGAAATCAAACTCAACAAAAAGGAAATTTTATGCTCATGTAAAGAGGGAAGTACAGATGTTAGATCTAACGTCAGGCATATCAGGATCCAGGAGCTCAAAAGATATCCTGGACTCTGCCTTTCTCTCTCCAGTTCTACCATCCTCTCCACGTTGGCTTCATATGTATCTTCCACAAATGACTGCGTCCGTGAAGCTGTGTGAAATGACTGCAAGCAGCCCCAGCATGAAGCTCACCATCCTGGAATTGTGCTCCTCAAAGAGAGGAGTGGGAGGGGGTACCCCCTAGAAAGCATCTTGGAAATTTGTGGGGATGGTTGGGGTTGTCATGGTGATGGTGGGGAGCTACTGTTTGAATTTCATGCTAGACATCCTATGGAGCATAGGGCACTCCTATACAAAGAAGAGTTCTTATGTTCTATGCCAGTTTCTAATGTCCCACTGGACATTCATGTAGGTAGAACGCCTATTTATAATGAACTGAGCCTAGACTTAACCCCATTTTATATATAAAGCCATTTGCACACTCATCTTTAATTGAGATATACATAACATAATGACATAACTTTAGTGTCAGGCATACAGTATAATGTTTCAATACCTATATACATTGTGAAACGATCACCACAATGTCTAGTTAAGTTCTATCACCACACCAAGTTATATATTTTTTCCTTGTAATGAGAACTTTTAAGATCTATGCTCTTAGCCACTTTCAAGTATACAATATAGTATTAATAACTGTAGTCACCATTGTATTACATTCCTATGATTTATTTTATAACTGGAAGATTTTATCTTTTGATCTCTTTCACCCATTTTGTCCACTGTCCAACCCCTACCTCTGACAACCACCACCTGTTCTGTATCTATGCACTTGCTGTGCTGTGCTTAGTTGCTCAGTCGGGTCCTACTCCTTGCAACCCCATGGACTATAGCCCGCCAACCTCCTCTGTCCATGGGAACTCTCCAGGCAAAAACACTGCAATGGGTTGCCATTCCCTTCTCCAGAGGAGCTTCCCAATCCAGGGATCAAACAGGTTTCCCTCATTGCAGGTGGATTCTTTACCATCTGAGCCACCAGGCAAGCCCATCTATGTGCTTAGTGTTGTTTTTTTTTTTTTCTTTAAATTTCATAAATAAGTGAAAGCATATGGTATTTGTTTCTCTGACTTATCTCATTGAGGGCACACTGCCTTCAAGGTCCATCCATGTTGCCACAATGACAAGATACCCTTCCTTTTTTAAGGCTGAATATTATTGGTCTTGTTGGGAAGATCCCCTGGAGAAGGGAAAGACTACCCACTCCAGTATTCTGGCCTGGAGAATTCCATGGACTGTACAGTCCATGAGGTCATGAAGAGTCGGGCACAACTGAGTGACTTTCACTTTCACATTATTGCTCTCTGTGTACCACATCTTTTTATCTGCACATCCACCGAAGGACACTTCAATATTTTGGCTATTGTAAATAATGCTGCAGTGAGTATGGGGGTGCATATCTTTTCAAGTTAGTTTTTTGTTTCCTTTGGATAAATGCCCAGAAGTAGAATTGCCACATTTATAAGGTAGCTCTGTTTTTAATTTTTGAGGAACTTCATACTATTTTCCATAGTGGCTTAACAAGTTTACAACCCCACCAACAGTTCATAATGCTTCTCTTCTCCACATCATCATGGACACTATCGTCTCTCCAATAATAAGCATCCTAACAGAAGTGAGGCGATCTCTCATTGTGGGTTTGCTTTTCCCTGGTTAGTGATATTGAAGATGTCTTCATGTACCTGTTGACCATCTGTGTGTCTTCTTTGGAAAAGAAGGTCCTCTGCCCATTTTTAAAATCAGATTACGTTTTGCTCTTAAGTTGTATGAGTTCTTTATATAATTGCAGTGTGAACCCCTTAGCAGACATGTGATTTGCAATTATTTTCTCCCATTTGGTAAGTTGCCTTTTCATTTTATTGACACTTTCCTCTGCTGAGCAGAAGCTTTTCAGTTTGATGCAGTCCCACTTCCTTACCTGCTTTGGGTGTCACATCCAGAAATTAATTGCCAAGATCAATGTCAGGGAGCTTACAGCCTATGTTTTCTTCTAGGAGTTTTATGGTTTCAGGTCTTTTAAGTTTTTAATCCATTTTTGGTTAATTTGGAGTGTGGTGTAAATCAGTGGTCCAGTTTCATTCTTTTGCACATGGCTGTCCAGTTCTCCTAGCCTGATGTATTGAAGAGACTATCCTTTCCCCATTGGATGTTCTTGGATTCTTTGCCATAATTAATTGACCATATAAATGTGGGTTTATTTAGGGCCTCGCTCTTCTGTTCCATTGATCTATGTGTCTGTTTTTATGCCAATGCCATACTATTTTGATTACTATAACTTTATAATATGGTTTGAAGTCAGAGTACATGATGCCTCCGGCTTTGTTGCTCTTTCTAAGATAGCACTGGCTATTTGCAGTTTGTGGGAAAGAAGTAAATTTTAGAGGTTTTTCTATTTCTATGAAAAATGCCATTGGAATTTTGATAGGGGTCGGACACGAATGAACGACTGAACTGAACTGATGTTGAATCTTTAGATTACTGTGTATATGGGGACATTTTCACAATATATTTATTCGAAAAAGTTGGCTTAAAGCTCAATATTCAGAAAACGAAGATCATGGCATCTGGGCCCATCACTTTATGGGAAATAGATGGGGAAACAGTGGAAACAGTGTCAGACTTTATTTTGGGGGGCTCTAAAATCACTGCAGATGGTGACTGCAGCCATGAAATTAAAAGACGCTTACTCCTTGGACGGAAAGTTATGACCAACCTAGATAGCATATTCAAAAGCAGAGACATTACTTTGCCAACAAAGGTCTGTCTAGTCAAGGCTATGGTTTTTCCTGTGGTCATGTATGGATGTGAGAGTTGAACTATGAAGAAGGCTGAATGCTGAAGAATTGATGCTTTTGAACTGTGGTGTTGGAGAAGACTCTTGAGAGTCCCTTGGACTGCCAGGAGATCCAACCAGTCCATTCTGAAGGAGATCAGCCCTGGGATTTCTTTGGAAGGAATGATGCTAAAGCTGAAACTCCATTACTTTGGCCACCTCATGAGAAGAGTTGACTCATTGGAAAAGACTCTGATGCTGGGAGGGATTGGGGGCAGGAGAAGGGGACGGCAGAGGATGAGATGGCTGGATGGCATCACTGACTCGATGGACATGAGTCTGGGTGAACTCCGGGAGTTGGTGATGGACAGGGAGGCCTGGCGTGCTGCGATTCATGGGGTCGCAAGGAGTCGGGCACGACTGAGCGACTGCACTGAATCCACTCTTATGGAATATCTTTGCAACTAGTTGTGTCTTCAGCTTCTTTCATCAATATCTGATAGTTTTCAGTATATCAGTCTTTCACTTCATTAGTTTAATTTATTCCTATTCTTTTTGATGTTATTTTAAATGGGATTTTTCCTAATTTCTCTCTCTTACAATTCATTATTAGTGTGTAGATCTTGCAACTTTACTGAATTTGTTTATTTAGTTCTAACAAGTTTTTGGATGGTACCTTTAAGATTTTCTATGCATAATATCATGTCATCTGCAAGTAACGACAGTTTACTTATTCCTTTCTGATTTGGATGACTTTTACTTCTTCTTGCCTAATTCCTCTAGCTAGGACTTCCAACATTATGTTGAATAGAAGTAGAAAGAGTGGGTGTTCTTGCTTTGTCCCTGATTTTAGGGGGAAAGTTCTGTTTTTAGGTGAAAAGTTTTCACTGTGGTTTTTTGTTAGTTTGTTTTACTGTTGAATATGATGTTAGCTATGGGCTTGTCATTTAGCTTTATTATTGTTGAGGTAGATTTCTTCTATAGCCTCTTCATTGAGACTTCTTATTGTAAATGGATGTTGAACTTTGTCAAATGTTTTTCTATATCTAGAGATGATTATATGAATTTATCCTTTATTTTATTAATGTGGTATCACATTGATTTGTGGATACTGAACTATCCTTACATTCCTAGAATAAATCCTACTTTATCATTGGATATGATCCTTTAATGTATTGTTAAGTTCAGTTTGCTAATATTTTGTTGAGGATTTTTACATCTATATTCTTGAGGGATATAGACCTGTAAATTTCTTTTCTTGTGGTATTCTTATCTCATTCTGGTATCAGTAATGCTAGTCTCATAGAATGAGTTTGGAAGTGTACCTTCTATTTTTTAGAATAAATGATAAGGTTTGGTATTCTCCCTTAAATATTTGGTTGAACTCATGTAAGTTAAGCCACCTGGTCCTGGACTTTTGTTAGGAAGTTTTTGATTACTGACTCAATCTCCTTACTATTAGTTGGTCTGGTTAGATTTTCCATTTCTTCTTCATTCACTCTTGGTAAGTTTCTGGGAATTTATTCTGGGATGCCCAATTTGGTATATGACTGTTCATAGTAATTATGATCCTTCATAATTTTTGGTATCAATAGTAACATCTCCTCTTTCATTTCTGATATTGAGCCTTACTTTTCTTGATGAATATAGTGAATGTTTTGTCAATTTTATCTTTTCATAACACTTAGTTTTTTAAAAAAATCTTTCCTATCATCTTTTTAGGTTTTAGTTCATTTATTTCCACTCTGATTCTTGCTTTTTCCTTAGTTTTACTAACTTTGGGCTTCATTTGTTCCTTTTCCAGTTCCTTAAGATGAAACATTTTTATTGTTTCTTTATGTAGATGTTTATTGCCATGAACTTCCCTATTAGAACTGCTTTTGCTGCATTCCATAGTTTTGGTATGTTGTATTTCCATTTGCATTTATCTCAAGGTAATTTTTTTATTTCTTTGACCATTGGTTGCCCAGTAGTATCTTGTAAATCTCCACATATTAGTGAATTTTTCAGTTTTTTCTTATAATTGACTTCTGGTTTCATACCATTGTGGTTGGAAAAGATGCTGACATGATTTCAGTCTTTAAATTTATTAAGGCTTGTTTGTGGCCTAACATATATGATCTATCCTGGAGAATGTTCCACATATACTTGAGAAGAATGTTGATTCTGTTACTTGTTCTGAAGTGTTTCATTCTATCTAGTCTACCATGTTGTTTATGATCAGTGTTTCCTTATTGATTTTCTGTATGGATCTATCCATTGATGAAAGTGAAGTGTTGAAGTTCTCTACTATTATTATACTGTAAGTCCCCTACATACAAACCTTCAATGTGCAAACTTTCTAAGATGTGAACACGCATCTGGTTCCAGCAAGGGAGCAGAAAGTGTATCGTCAATATCATGCATGAGTGAAATTGCAGCTTCCCCTCTGTCTCCTATTGCTGATGATTCTTCAGCTCTACCATCTCCCACCTTCTCCCCTTCCTCCTCCCCTTCCTTCCAAGAAGGAAGCAGGAGAAGCAAGACTCCAAGTGACTCTTCTCGGTCGATTCCAGCCCCTGTATGCCAGATGTTGCACGGTACTGCTGTACTACTGCACTTTTCCAGATACTGGACTATAAGATTTAAATGTTTTCTTTACTTTTTGTGCTTGTTTTTTAGGTATTATTGGGTGAAAAGTATTATAAAACTATTAGAGTACTATACAGCCAATTGTGTTAGTTGAGTGCCTAGGTTAATTTCAGGCTTCCCTGGTGACACATGTGGTAAAGAGCCCACTGCCAATGCAGGAGGCATAAGAGACACAGGCTTCATCCCTGGCCCAGGAAGATCCCCTGGAGGAGAAAATGCCAGCCTACTCCAGTGTTCTTGCCTGGAGAATCCCATGCACAGAGGAGCCTGGTAGGCTACAGTCCAAAAGGTAGAAAAGAATAGGAGACAACTGAAGCAACTTCAGGAGAAATATCAATAACCTCAGATATGCAAACGATGACACACCCTTATGGCAGAAAGTGAAGAGGAACTCAAAAGCCTCTTGATGAAGGTGAAAGAGGAGAGTGAAAAAGTGGGCTTAAAGCTCAACATTCAGAAAACTAAATCATGGCATCTGGTCCCATCACTTCATGGGAAATAGATGGGGAACAGTGGAAACAGTGTCAGACTTAATTTTTGGGGGGCTATAAAATCACTGCAGATGGTGACTGCAGCCATGAAATTAAAAGACCCTTACTCCTTGGAAGACAAGTTATGACCAACCTAGATAGCATATTCAAAAGCAGAGACATTACTTTGCCAACAAAGGTCTGTCTAGTCAAGGCTATGGTTTTTCCAGTGGTTATGTATGGATACATACATGGTTATGTATGGATGGTGAGAGTTGGACTGTGAAGAAGGCTGAGCGCCAAAGAATTGATGCTTTTGAACTGTGGTGTTGGAGAAGACTCTTGAGAGTCCCTTGGACTGCAAGGAGATCCAACCAGTCCATTCTGAAGGCGATCAGCCCTGGGATTTCTTTGGAAGGAATGATGCTAAAGCTGAAACTCCAGTACTTTGGCCACCTCATGCGAAGAGTTGACTCATTGGAAAAGACTCTGATGCTGGGAGGGATTGGGGGCAGGAGGAAAAGGGGACGACAGAGGATGAGATGGCTGGATGGCATCACTGACTCGATGGACGTGAGTCTGAGTGGACTCCAGGAATTGGTGATGGACAAGGAGGCCTGGCGTGCTGCGATTCATGGGGTCGCAAAGAGTCGACATGACTGAGTAACTGAACTGAAGCGACTTAGCACCCCACATACAAATTGGACTTATGAATGTACTCTTTGAACAGAACTCATTCATATGTAGAGGATTTATATGTGGTTGTTTAGTAACTAAGTTGTGTCCGACTCTTTGCAGCTCCATGTAGCCTGCCAGGCTCCTCTGTCCATGGGATTTCCCAGGCAAGAATACTGGCGTGGGTAGCCATTTCCTTCTCCAGGGAATCTTCTCGACCCAGAGATTGAACCTGGGTCTCCTGCATTGCAGGCAAATTCTTTATTATCTGAACCACGAGGGAAGTTGATTTCTGTATATTAGATAAAACAACCACCTCTCCCAGTCTTAGGGCTTCCCAGGTGGCACAGTGGTAAAGAATCTGCCTGCCAATGTAGGAGACACAAGATATGCAGGTTTGATCACTGCATTGGGAAGATCCCCTGGAGTAGGAAATGGCAACCCACTCCAGTATTCTTGCCTGAAAAGAGTCCATGGACAGAGGAGCCTGGCAGACTACAGCCCATGGGGTCACAAGGAGTCAGTGGCAAAAAGTCCATTCTTAAAGGAGTAAACTCATGTTGGAGATGAGCCTTTTTGTTAAACCTTGCCTACCTCTCTCTTGTCGTCATATTAGTAGTTGTCTTCTAGAGTAGGCATGCTCATGCTTGTACATATTGATGCATCATTACTTCATTGTAAACTTTTTATAAGCTATTTTTATTATGTTATTTTTAATGTGTCTTTTAATTTTATTTTTAATTTTTCTCTTTCATATTAGAATTAGGGCAACATTGTTTTATTTTTAACAGTGTGTATTATCTATGAATTCTCTTTGGTATGTCAAAGGGATAATAACAATATTTGTTTTTAAAAAGGAAGTGTTGGCTTTAAGAACCACTGTCCTAGAGGAAAAGGACAAAGCCTTCCCCTGCCTAATGAGCGTCAATTTGCCAACTTTACAAGGAGGACCTTGATCATGTAGAATGGGTCAGATCCCACCCCTGAGCCCAGACTCAATGTGGCTAGAAGGAAGTGCTCTTCTTGGCTAGTCTGGGTAGCTGAACATGCTTGGAGCAGGGGCCAGGAAGGAGGCAGGAGAAGCAAGACTCCAAGTTAAACACCCCACTAGAGACATGTGGAGTTGAGGAGGGGTCCCCAAAATAAAACTTGAGTGCTGCTTCTGCATGAAAGCAGAAGCAAAGCTGGTTAGGCTAAGGTAACAGTTGTGCTCAAAAAACAGTTTACCCATGACTTAGAACCTAAGTGATGGAGAAACATTGATGGAACATTCTCTACCACAGCCTCTAGAGCTTACCACACCAACCCACAATGAACCAGATTCCTAAGGATAAAGAGAAACAGAGAGTTATCATTAAAATGCAAGAAAAACTGCAAGAGAAAGCCATGATCCCTGTCTAAACTGCACTGATGATGCAATAATAACAAAGCTTTCATCTAAAATTGGCAGGAATTCCAGCTATGCCATGCACACGCACAGTGGGAGATGGCGACCCCCTAAAGCCGGACCTGGCAGCTCAGCTCCTCCGTTGAATGTTAAAGCAGTCCCCAGGAAACACTAGCAAAGCACTAATTTTGGTAACCCTTGGCTGCACAGAAGCAACTGTGCATAATAATGGCCCTCTAGGGAATTGTATCCACTCACTTGTAAGTACCAAGGAAAGGACTGCATTGTTCTTATCAACTGGTGGCCCATCTGACATCCCTCCTCGTGGGCTGCTGACTCTATCTTTTATAAAAGAAGGCCTTGGGAGACCTATATATGTCACACCCCCAGATGGGTTTTGCATGGAACTTGGGAGTGAACAATTGAGCCTGGAATACTGATATTCTAATTTGCTGATGGAGGGGGCTTTATCTGGTTAATAATTGATTTTCCTTTATTTAGTAAACATGTATTGAGCATATTCCATGGCCTGGCACAGTATCTAGTGATACAAAGACTTGAGAATCACAGTCTAGTGGGGTGATCACGTCTACAGACGGATGTGCTGCCCAACACAATGGGCCCTTCCCCACTCCTGCTCCCACCTCCACTTCACTCCACCCCATAGTTTCCATTCCTTTTTTCCTTCTGGCCCCACCAGCTGTCTTCTGCCTCAGGGTCTTGTGTTTTGCTATTTTCTCAGCTCAGAATATTTGAGGGATCCCATCCTCTTTATTGGTGGGTCAGACCTCAGAGAGTAAAGAATCTGCCTGCAATTGCAGGAGACCCAGGTTCAATCCCTGGGTCAGGAAAATCGCTGGAGAAGGGAATGGCTACCCACTCAAGTATTCTTGCCTGGAGAAACACAGAGGAGCCTAATGGGCTATCCAGTCCATGGGGTCACAAAGAGTAGGACACAACTGAGCCACTAACACTCTTTCTTTCACTCTTTCCTCTGTGCACTTCAGTTCAGTCGCTCAGTCATGTCCGACTCTTTGCGACCCCATGAATCGAAGCATGCCAGGCCTCCCTGTCCATCACCAACTCCTGGAGTTCAACCAAACTCATGTGCATCGAGTCAGTGATGCCATCCAGCCATCTCATCCTCTGTCGTCCCCTTCTCCTCCTGCCTTCAATCTTTCTCAGCATCAGGGTCTTTTCCAATGATTCAGCTCTTCACATCAGGTGGCCAAAGTATTGGAGTTTCAGTTTCAGCATCAGTCCTTCCAATGAACACCCAGGACTGATCTCCTTTAGGATGTACTGGTTGGCTCTCCTTGCAGTCCAGAGGACTCTCAAGAGTCTTCTCCAACACCACAGTTCAAAAGCATCAATTCTTCGGCGCTCAGCTTTCTTCACAGTCCAACTCTCACATCCATACATGACCACTAGAAAAACCATAGCCTTGACTAGATGGACCTTTGTTGGCAAAGTAATGTCTCTGTTTTTTAATATGCTGTCTAGGTTGGTCATAACTTTCCTTCCAAGGAGCAAGTGTCTTTTATTTCATGGCTGCAGTCACCATCTGCAGTGATTTTGGAGCCCCCAAAAATAAATTCTGACACTGTTTCTCTGCACTTAGGTCTCTGCATAAATGTCACCTCCTTGAGAGCCCTTTTCTGACCACCTTAGCTAAAATAACAATCCTTCTTTTCCTTCCCAGACTTTTGTTCTCTTACTCCCACCATTTTTATTCCCTAACTCACTTTGATTTGTTATTATAAAATTATCAGTTTCTGATGTTAAAATAATGGTTAATTTTCCCTGTTCTCTATTCATCTGAAATTAGTCTAAATATTTTACATATATTAACTCTTTTCATTCTTCTAACAACTTTATGAGTTGGTACTGACCTAGCTATTACAATTTTTTTAACATTAAAAAATATTCATTTATTTATTTGGCTGCACCAGGTCTTGGTGGCAGCATGCAGGAGCTTTGATCTTTTAGTTCTGCCACACAGAATCTTTAGTTGCGGCATACGAGTTCTTAGTTGCAGAGTGTGGGATATACTTCCCTGAGCAGGAATTGAACCCAGGCCACTTGCATTGGGAGTGTGGAGTCTTAGTCACTGAGCCACCAGAGAAGTCCTACAATTCCTTTTCACACATGAGGAAACAGAAGCAAGAGAGGGTAAGTAACTTGTCCATGTGAGTGTGTGCTAAGTCGTTCAGTCATGACTGATTCTTTGTGATCCCATGGACTATAGCCCACTACGCTCCTCTGTCCATGGGATTCTCCAGGCAAGAATATTGGAGTGGGTTGCCATGCCCTCCTCCAGGGGATCTTCACAACCCAGGGATCTGTCTCTTATGTCTCCTGCATTGGCAGGCGGGCTCTCTACCACTGGCACCACCTGGGAACTTGTCCAAGGTCACACCAAACTGGGACTTAGATTCCAGCTAGTTCAAGCCCATGTTCTTAACCACTAGGCCATATAGCTGCTCTTCACACTGTTGTTGACTGAGTTTCTTCCTTATTTGGCTGTCAACTGTCTCCCTTCTGGACTGTTAAGTGCCAGTAGGGCAAAGAGGTGTCTGAGCCACCACCGTGTACCTACCTCCAGGGCCTAAGGAATGACTTATGCAGGAAAAGCACTCAACAAACACTGGAGGAAAAAACTGCTGCTCCTGAGTATTCCCACCCTGGCCCCTGAGTACTCTAAGACTTAAAAAGAATTTCTGAATCACCACAAGAATAGAAAGACTTGGGAGATTTTAGCCTGTACCCACATTTGATGAGCATCAGCAACGGCTCTCAACCCTGGCTGCACAGTGCAGACACCTGCGAGCTGTCAAAATTCCAAGACCTGGGTCTTATCCCGGGTCCATTACATCAGAGTCTCTGCATGGGACCCTGGACTCACTGTTGATAAAGCCCCACAGAGGAATCCATTGGGCAGCCAAGTTTGAGAGCCACACCCAAGATTGAGTCTGATCAAGTGGTGAAATAATCGGAGGGAAAGTTATTGTCCCATCAAATCTGGAGATAAAATAGAAGGAAATCACAAAAGACTTAGGCACTGCGTAATTTGAGTCCAGAGGAGGCGGGCCATTAAATTCCCACCCCTCCAAAACCTCTGGGGAGGGCAAGGAGTCCTTCCCATCTAAGTTCCACTTGCCCCTTCTTATTAAAAAAAGAAACACACATCTCTCCCTGGATCTCTGCATCTTCAGAACTTATTTCCTGGCCAATACTATCTGATTCACCACTAATCTCAGACTAATCAGTGAGGAGATATCACCCCAGGTAAACTGAGGGGAAACTGTTTGCTTACTGAGTGTGTGCAAATTTACCCCCGTCAAGTCTTAGACTTTATATCATCTTTACTTTCATCATCTTAGAGATGATGAAGTTAAAGCAATTGTATGAATATCTTTGTATTAAATTGAAAATGGTCTGTGTAACATTTATCAGTTGGTGCCTGTAGTGTTTGTAATGTTTAAAGGGATTGTAACATATTAGCCCTGTGGTTCCAATGTAAAATGTGTAATTGAGTAATCAATTGTGGACTTTAGATTTTAAGTTAAAATATAATAGAATTTATCCAAATATGTTAACAATAGTCTAGTGTTCAAGATAACTAGCAAATTCCTTTCATCAGTCATCTAGTTCGTTAGATTTGTCTATGGTTGTTTAAGTACTGGATGGTTATCCTTGTTAATCTAGCATTTGAGATGCTTTAAACTGAAAATGTGAAATGTATAAACACAGCTTAAGATGTTTACAGAACTTGAACTAAGTTTCAGAAGGGGCTTGTGTTTACTATAGAAACAGTAATTTACTTTGATTCCTTTCTCTCACATCCCATTCTGATCAGCAAAGCCTGTTTGCGCTTCCTTTAAAAAATATCCAGAGTCCTCCTCCCTACTTAGCTTCACTCCTACACCCACCGTGATCTAGCCACCATTGTCTCTCTCCTGGGCTAAAAAAAAAAAAAAAATACAGGCTCCAAAGTGGTCCCTTACTTCTACCCCCATCCTCTGTTAGCCAGGTCATGACACTTTTCCAACTTTTGGCACTTCCTATCTCACTCAAGATGCTAACTCCCACCCACTGCTCCAACTTTCCCGACTCATCTCCTACCACTCTCTCCTTTGCTTACTTCAGGTTCATGGCTGAGACAAGCATTCCAGCTCTGGGGCCTTTGCACGTCTTTGTTTCTTCTGCCAGAAATGCTCTTTTCCCTGGTGGCAACATGGGTCATCCCTTGCCTTCTTGCACTCAGATGTCAGCTTCTCAGAGATGTCTTCCTTGACCATCCCTGTGCAAAATCCTCCATGACCTCTGCTCACCCCTTCACCCTCTATCCCCCTTGTCCTGCTTCATTATCTGTCTTCATAGCACTAACCACCACCATCCGGCAGATTATATGCTGGATATTACAGTGATTTTTTTTTTTTAAATTTGCACACAAAAGTCTGCCTTCAAGAATACCAAAAAACAAAACAAAACAAAACAAAACAAAAACCCTCATGCTGACATGTCAAAAACATTCATTACTGTATTCATTTGTTTAAAAATATAGAGCAATACTGTGTAAATAACAAATATGAAAAAATGACATGTTTACCCCCTGCTAGGATCATTCAAAGCATGTTAACCTCTTAATTCTTACCATGTGAGTTGATTGTTATTACTACCCCCATTTTTCAGATGAGGAAGTTGAAGCACAAAATGGTTAAAAATCTCTAAAATTGTACAACCAGAGGTGGCAGAGCAGGAATTCCAAGCCAGGCCACCTGGCTCCAAGGCCAGTGCTCTTGGCCGTTTTGCTAGAACATTTTTGCAAAGCCTCTTTCTCCGTGAGGCCCTGAGGGAAGGTCTAGAGTTGTCTCTGCCACCAGCGAACAGTGTCCTTGGACAAATGGCTCAACCTCCTCCCTGTTTGCACCATGGCTTCTTCTCGGTTCTGTCTTGATTGGCATCAGATAACAGAATTTTCTGCTTATGAAGAGATACCACAGAAAACTGAATAGGAGGAAAAATAGGTTAGAAGATCTAAAGGATTTGGATCATGAACACACTTAGAAATGACACTTTTTCCAGAAAAAATTGACATGCACACACTTTAAAAATAATAATAATTGCTGCTTTATATAGTTTTTGCTGTACAGTATCATGAATCAGCCATATGTGTGTGTATTTCTTTGTTTGTATCCCCTCCTCTAGGTCCTCAGAGTGCAGAGCTGCGCTCTCTGTGCTCTACAGCAGCTTCCCACTAGCTAGCTATTTTGTTTTTTTGTTTTTAGCTAGCTATTTTGATATGTCAGTGCTACTCTCTCAGTCTGGGGGCTTCCCTGGTGGCTCAGAGGGTAAAGCGTCTGCCCGCAATGCGGGAGACCTGGGTTTGATCCCTGGGTCGGGAAGATCCCCTGGAGAAGTAAAAAGCAGCGCACTCCAGTACTCTTGCCTGGAAAATCCCATGGACGGAGGAGCCAGGTAGGCTACAGTCCATAGGGTTACAAAGAGTCGGACGCGACTGAGCGACTTCACTTTCACTCTCTCTGTTTGCCCCCCTCTTTCCCCCACTGTGTTGGTTTTGTAAACCATTTCAGGCGGCTCATAAATTCCCTATAGCTCTGGATCCTGGGATAAGAACCTCTAATATAAACTAAATCTCAGACTCGGGGAAGAATTCTGAGAGAATATGGGTCCCTTTTCTTTGAAGATGTTTTGGGAAAGGCTGAGTTGTGGAAGTTTGAAACTATCCAGACATGGTTCAGTTGGGAAAAGGGAGAAGACGGAACCCCAGCACTCCACTTCCCAAATGTCCTCCACGTCCTCCGTTAAGTCCCTCAGGCAAGGCTTCTCCACCTTGGAACTGCTGACACTTTGATAGGAAATTCCTGTGTTGTGGGGCTGCTCTGTGCCTTTTAGGATGTTTAGCAACATCTCTGATCTCTCCCACTCCATGTTCCTCCAGGCATGACAACCAGAAATACCTCCCCACATTGCCAAATGCGCCCTGGTGTGCATCTTTTCAGATTCCACATACAAGTGATCTCATAAGATATTTGTTTTTCTTTGTCTGACTTACTTCACTTAATATGATCATCTTAGGTCCCTCCATGTTCCTGCCAATGTCATTTTTTATAGCTGAGTAATATTCTTGTGTGTGTGTATACCACATGTTCTTTATCCGTTTATCTGTTCATGGACATTTAGCTTGCTTCCATGTCTTGGCTATTGTAAATAGTGCAGCTGTGAACATTGGGGTGAATATATCTTTTCAAATTAGAGTTTTCATCTTTTCCAGATTTATGCCCAGGAGTGGGATTGCAGGATCATATGGTAACTCTATTTTTAGTTTTTTTAAGGAACCTCATACTGTTCTCCATAGTGGTTGCAAAAATTTGCATTTCCACCAGGGTTCCCTTTTCTCCATACCCTTTCCAGCATTTATGATTTGTGGTAGGTTCTTGTTTTGTTATCCAATCTGCCATTCTATGTCTTTTACTTAGCGCGCTTAGTCTATTGACATTTAAAGTAATTATAAGTACATGTTTATTGCCACTTCAATTCTTGCTTTCCGGTTGATTTTGTAGTTCTTTTTTCCTTTCTTCTTCTTGTTTTTCCTTTTGTGATTTGATGGATTTCTTTTGTGTTATGCTTGAGTTCCTTTCCTCTGGATTTTTGTGAATCCGCAACATACTCTTGCTTTGGGGTCACCCTGGTTTTCAAGTATGCTAACCTAATAACTCTATCTACTTACTTTTAGACTGATAGTCATGTAAGTCCGAACACATTTTATATGATCTACATTTTCTTACTCCCCATCCTCACATTTTGTGATTTAGATGTTCTATTTTATATCTTCATATCTGTTATTTTGCTGTTCATTGTAATTATGATCGCTTTCAGGAAAACTTTTTTAATCTATATACTGGCTTATTTAAGTGATCTTCAATCTTTTTATATATTTGCCTTTCCTTTGCTGTTTTTCCCTTTCCTATAGATTCTTGTTTCTCTTCTATTTAGAGAAGACTTTTTAATTTCTTATAGTTTAGGTTTAATATTGCTGTATTGTTTTAGTTTTTGCTTGTCTGAGAAATTCTTTATCTCCTTCTATTCTAAATGATGATCTTACTGGGTAGAGTATCCTAGGTTGAATATTTTTCCCTTTCAGGACTTAAAATATGTCTTGCCACTCCCTTCTGGCCTACCAAGTTCTGTAGAGAAATCAGCTGATAGCATTATGGGGGTTCCCTAGAAACTGACTCTCTTGTTTTTCTCTTGCTGCCTTAGAATCCTCTCTTTAACTTTTGCCATTTTACTTACAATATGCCTTGGTGCGGGTCTCTGTGGGTTCATCTTGTTTCAGGCTCTCTGTGTTTTCTTTACCTGAATGTTTCCTTTTTAAAGTTTGGAAAGTCTACAGCCATAAAGTCTTCAGATATATTTCCCATCCCCTTTTCTCTTTCTCCCCTTTCTGGAACCCCTATTATGTGTAGGTTGGCACGCTTTTTATTAATATTATCCCAGAGATCTCATCTGTTGCTTTGATTTTTTTTTTTCATTTGTCTATCTACTGCTCTGATTGGGTGATTTCCATTATTCTGTTTTCCATATGACTTATTCATTCTTCTGTATTATTTCGTCTGCTAGTCATTGCCTTTACCTCAGTTTTTTCTTGGCAACTGAGTTGTCTAATTTTGATTGCTTCCTCTTTCTAGTTTCTAATTCCTTGTTACAGTCATCTGCATTTCTGCCAACAGTCTTTCTTAATTCCTTTAGCTGTCCACCAGGAGGTGTGACTCTGTGGCAACCCCCACCACCTGGTGTGCGTGTCCACCAAGTTTGCTGCTGCTGGAGCTGCCCCCAGACCCAACCCCTCCGGAGGAGCCCTAGTAATCAGCTCAGACATCAGTCTCACCTCTGGCCAACCTGAGGTCCTCAAGTCCACTGAAGCCTGCCTGCTGTGGGAGTACCTCTAATGGGCCCTGAGGTCAGCTGCCCCTCGGGCACAAGCCCCCTCAAAGCCCCAGGTGGCTGGAACCCAGCTGGGCCATGAACATGCTGATGGTGAGGCGTGTAATGGCAGACCTGTGCCCCGCCCTTCATGTAGGCATAAAGGTGCTTCTCTGGTGGACCCTTGCTCTGTCCTGCTTGTACTCATGGTGACAGCCCAGACCACACCCCAGGCACAGCCAGAGTCCTCTCCCCAGTTCTGCTAGCTGTAGCCCAAGCTTCAGCACCCAGCTGCTGCAAAGGAGCTTCCTGGGGCCATGGAAACTTTCCTCTTTCACTGCTTCCTCCCAGGGGCTTAGGTGCCATCCTGATTTTTCTTTTTTCTTTTCTTTTTCTTCCTACCCGGTTATGTAGGGATCTTTCTTGCCGCTTTGGTTGTATAGGAGATCTTCTGCCAGCTTTCAACTGGTACTCTGTGAGAATTGTCCCACACGTTAGATGCATTTTTGATGTGTTCGTTGAGGGAAGGCAAGCTCCACATTCTTCTACTCTGCCATCTTGATCTCTCCCCCATCTTTTCTGTTTCCAAAGTTGATACATATTTTTATATCAAGATTTAACTGACGCAGAGCCTTCATTAGTTTCGGGTATGGACATAACGATTCAGTAAACGTAGGTGCTGTGAAAGCATCACCATAAGGCTAGTGAACATCCATCACCACACATAGTTACAATGTTTTTTTTTTGTAAAGAGAACTTTTAAGATCTACTCATTTAGCAAGTTTCAGATATAGGATGCAGTCATTAATTATGGGGGCTTCCCAGGTGGCACAGCAGTAAAAAAAAAAAATCTGCCTGTCAATGCAGGAGACACAAGAGATGTGGGTACAGTCCCTGGGTCGGGAAGATCTTCTGGAGGAAGAAATGGCACCCCACTCCTATATTCTTGCCTGGAAAATTCTATGGACAGAGGAGGCTGGCAGGCTACAGTCCAAGGGGTCACAAAGAATCAGACATGACTGAGCACACACACACACATTATTAACTATAATCACTGTGCTGTATATCACATGCCTGAGATTCATTTGTTTTAGAATAGTTTGTACTTTTTAACTCCCTTCACCCATTTTCCCCACTCACTATTCCCCTACTTCTGTTAACTACCAATTTGTTCTCTGTACCCGTGAGCTCAATTTTTTAATTAGTGTGCTTTGTGTGTTTTTTAGAAATTCTACAAAATCTAAGTTGTGATTGTCCACTGGGAACCTGGTTGTGACTGGAACTTCACTGTGGTTTTGATTTGCATTTCCCTGTCAGTTAGTGATGTTGATTACCTTCTCATGTACCTGTTAGCCATCTGTATGTCTTCTTTGGGAAAATGTTTATTCAAATCCTCTGCCTATTAAAAAAATCAGATTGTTTATTGAGTTGTATGGGAGTGAAAGTGAAAGTCACTCAGTGGTGTCTGACTCTTTGCGACCCCATGAACTATACAGTCCATGAAATTCTCCAGGCCAGAATATTGGAGTGGGTAGCCTTTTCCTTCTCCAGGGGATCTTCCCAACCCAGATATCAAACCATTTTCCCACATTACAGGTGGATTCTTTACTAGCGGAGCCACAAAAGTAGCCCAAGAATACTGGAGTGGGTAGCCTATCACTTCTCCAGGGGATCTTCCCAACCCAGGAATTGAACCAGGGTCTCCTGAATTGCAGGCTAATTCTTTACCAACTGAGCTATCAGGAAAGCATTGAGTTGTATGAGTTCTTTCTATATTTTGAATATTAACCCCTTATCAGATATATGATTTGCAAATATTTTCTCCCATGGTCAGGTTGCCTTTTTCACTTTGTTGATGGTTTTCCTATGCTGTGCAGAAGCGTTTTAGTTTAATGTAGTCCCACCTTTTTTTTTTTTTTTTTTGCTTTTTCCTTTGACCTTTTATTGAAAAAAATCAACCCTTCCCATCAGAAGAAGAGTTGAGTTAATAAAGACAAGAGAGAATCAATTCCCACTGAGAGAATAACAGAGTTGTCATTTGTTTGTGTGTAGGACTTTGTGATCTTCAGGTGTCTAGTGGTGGAATAGAAAATTCCATAAATTATGATTTGTCATGCAATGCCCCCCTGTGGACTATTGCAACAAGAAGTCTCAGTGTTTACTTTCAGATCTTTTAGCCGGCACTATCTTATTATCAGTTCCCCTGTCTTAAAATAGTACATATGGAGCACATTTTAGTCCTTAGAAATACAAGAAGAGAGAACACACCTTAAAAGGTGGCATTTACAGAACTAGTGGAATATCAGGAACAGATTTTCTCAAGGCCAGAGAGATCTGGTAATGATCTTGTCTTTCCTGTTGCCATCACAAAAGGATCCAGGTGCATCAGCCTTTCCTCATCCCATCACTGACCATTTTCAGTTGGTGGTAACAAATGTTGGTGAGGATATAGAGGGAAGGGAACCCTTATAACGTCACTGATGAGAATGTCAGTTGGTCAAGTCATTATAGAAAAATTATGAAGGTTCCTCAAAAGCTAGAACTATCATATGATCCAGCAATCTCACTCCTGGGCCTGTATCCAGGGAAAATAGTTGGTGAAGCCATGCTCTGTGGTCGTATTACTACGGCATCGTAAGTGCTCTGGCCACAGATGAACTTGAGTGCTCCCTCCTCCCCTTTTGCTGTCTCTCTTCTTACACAAGACCGGGAGCTGACTGTGGCTCAGATCATGAACTCCTTATTGCCAAATTCAGACTTAAATTGAAGAAAGTAGGGGAAACCACTAGACCATTCAGGTATGACCTAAATCAAATTCCTTATGATTATACAGTGGAAGTGAGAAATAGATTTAAGGGCCTAGATCTGATAGATAGAGTGCCTGATGAACTATGGAATGAGGTTCGTGACATTGTACAGGAGACAGGGATCAAGACCATCCCCATGGAAAAGAAATGCAAAAAAGCAAAATGGCTATCTGGGGAGGCCTTACAAATAGCTGTGAAAAGAAGAGAAGCGAAAAGCAAAGGAGAAAAGGAAAGATATAAGCATCTGAATGCAGAGTTCCAAAGAATAGCAAGAAGAGATGCCTTCCTCAGTGATCAGTGCAAAGAAATAGAGGAAAACAACAGAATGGGAAAGACTAGAGATCTCTTCAGAAAAATAAGAGATACCAAGGGAACATTTCATGCAAAGACGGGCTTGATAAAGGACAGAAATGGTATGGACCTAACAGAAGCAGAAGATATTAAGAAGAGGTGACAAGAATACACAGAAGAACTGCACAAAAAAGATCTTCATGACCAAGATAACCACAATGGTGTGATCACTCACCTAGAGCCAGACATCCTGGAATGTGAAGTCAAGTGGGCCTTAGAAAGCATCACTACGAAGAAAGCTAGTGGAGATGATGGAATTCCAGTTGAGCTATTCCAAATCCTGAAAGATGATGCTGTGAAAGTGCTGCCCTCAATATGCCAGCAAATTTGGAAAACTCAGCAGTGGCCACAGGACTGGAAAAGGTCAGTTTTCATTCCAATCCCAAAGAAAGGCAATGCCAAAGAATGCCCAAACGACTGCACAATTGCACTCATCTCACACACTAGTAAAGTAATGCTCAAAAGTCTCCAAGCCAGGCTTCAGCAATACGTGAACCATGAACTTCCAGATGTTCCAACTGGTTTTAGAAAAGGCAGAGGAACCAGAGATCAAATTGCCAACATCCGCTGGATCATGGAAAAAGCAAGAGACTTCCAGAAACACATGTATTTCTGCTTTATTGACTATGCCAAAGCCTTTGACTGTGTGGATCACCATAAACTGTGGAAAATTCTGAAAGAGATGGGAATACCAGAGCACCTGACCTGCCTCTTGAGAAATTTGTATGCAGGTCAGGAAGCAACAGTTAGAACTGGACATGGAACAACAGACTGGTTCCAAATAGGAAAAGGAGTATGTCAAGGCTGTATATTGTCACCCTGCTTATTTAACTCCTATGCAGAGTACATCATGAGAAACGCTGGACTGGAAGAAACACAAGCTGGAATTAAGATTGCTGGGAGAAATATCAATAACCTCAGATATGCAGATGACACCACCCTTATGGCAGAAAGTGAAGAGGAACTAAAAAGCCTCTTGATGAAAGTGAAAGAGGAGAGTGAAAAAGTGGGCTTAAAGCTCAACATTCAGAAAACTAAGATCATGGCATCCGGTCCCATCACTTCATGGGAAATAGGTGGGGAAACAGTGGAAACAGTGTCAGACTTTATTTTTCTGGCCTCCAAAATCACTGCAGATGGTGATTGCAGCCATGAAATTAAAAGACGTTTACTCCTTGGAAGGAAAGTTATGACCAACCTAGATAGCATATTGAAAAGCAGAGACATTACTTTGCCAACAAAGGTCCGTCTAGCCAAGACTATGGTTTTTCCTGTGGTCATGTATGGATGTGAGAGTTGGACTGTAAAGAAAGCTGAGCACCGAAGAATTGATGCTCTTGAACTGTGGTGTTGGAGAAGACTCTTGAGAGTCCCTTGGACTGCAAGGAGATCCAACCAGTCCATTCTAAAGGAGATCAGTCCTGGGTGTTCCTTGGAAGGACTGATGCTAAAGCTGAAACTCTAATACTTTGGCTACCTCATGCAAAGACTTGACTCATTGGAAAAGACTCTGATGCTGGGAGGGATTGGGGCAGAAGGAGAAGGGGACAACAGAGGATGAGATGGCTGGATGGCATCACCGACTCGATGGACATGAATTCGGGTGAACTCCGGGAGTTGGTGATGGACAGGGAGGCCTGGCATGCTGCAATTCATGGGGTCACGAAGAGTCGGACACGACTGAGAGACTGAACTGAACTGAACTTCCTACCTGATGGACTCTGGGTCCACATGCTTCCTAACCATTCAGACAGGCTTGGGCCCCCAGTTTTGGTGTGTCCAGGCATGGTGGCTGTGCTTTTCCTGTAGTATCTTAATTACCTCTCAAAACAATCCTATGAGAGAGATGCCGTTATTGTTAGGGTCTTCAGATGAGGACACTGAGCCACCAGGAGCTTAGGTCAATTATCCGAGGGAAATTGGGTGTGAAAAACACAGGCTGCACAGTGCCTGCATGTAGCTGGGTCATAGTATGCTTTGCCTTATTCTCCAGTTCTAGCGTGTTCTTTGCTGACTTAATTCATCCCTTCCATTGACTCATTGTGTTAGCACTTTCAAGCAATACATATGCATTTTCACAGGGACCTTATAGCAATCAAACCATAAACTCAAAACCCGAATCCCTCATGCTAGGATTTCAGGTGTTCTGGCTGATGCATGGAGGGGTAATTTGGGCAAGGGCTCTTCCCTGGTGACATCTGGACACATAACAACATTAACTCCAATTTGCTGAAAGCCTTTCAGCTTGGCGCTTCTTATTTTCTGTTTTAATCCTCCTTATAACCTGCAGCGGTATTATTATCCCTATTAACAGCAGGGGAAGCTAAGTGAGGCTCTGTGTCAGTGAGCAGAAGAGCCAAAATCCATAGCCTGGGCTTTCTGACTCTAACCGGCATGCTGCTGCCCCACCCGTCATGCCGCCTGTCGGAAGCTGGCTACGTGACCATAGTTCTGAGAACTTTCTATCCTGTCCACATCCGTGCCCCACCCCATAACAGACCACACTGTAAGTCTCTCAAGAAGGCTGGATCCTATCCATCCTGTGTTCCCTGCCAAATCTCTGGTGCGCATAGTAGGTACGCAACACATGTGTGTTGCAGGAACGGATGGCTGGTTAGATTGGCTGCTCACTTGCTGCAGAGACGGACTCAGCTTTTGGATGAAATACTTGAACCACTCCCCAAAAGCTTGCCGGCAGGTTAGGGCCACCTTCCCTATGGCAGATGACTGTGAGGATTCAGGCCGTCTAACTGTAGCAGGCAAAATTTGCCATGTCGAATACAATTTTAACTTGCCTTTAGGCTGATTGTTAAAATCCTAATTTAATGTCTCTCCAGTCTCTTGGCTCACGCCAGCAGGTTAACTTGCCTGAGCCAAAGATCTTTCTGTTGCAAGTCACAAAACCCCAACCAGCTTTTACAACCTGGGGTTTTACTGGCTCTCACTGCTGGGAATGACTTGGGGAGGCTTGAAGAACTAGGGGGAGAGTTCCTGAGCTTGGGGCCTGAGGATGGAGCGAGGGACGCCATGCTGGCAGGACCGTGTCTCCTCTCCACTTGCCAAGTTTCATCTTGCAGACAGATAAGGCAGGGAAGATGGTCATCTGCAACCTAGAGCCTGCCTCCTGGTAACTCCTGAGCCCAAAATAAAAGAGAACCATTCTCCTCCACCTTTGACTTGGGAATGCTAGGGAAAAGCTCCAGTCAGCCCAGCCTATCCTAGTTGCTCACCACTTGGACCAATTTATTATCAGTCATTTAATAAATATGAATAAAATGACACCATAGTCATGAAGCTCAAGATCAGTCAGTCACTTCAGTCACTCAGTTGTGTCCAACTCCTTGCAACCCCAAGGACTGCAGCATGCCGGGCCTCCCTGTCCATCACCAACTCCCGGAGTTCACTCAAACTCATATCCATAGAGTCGGTGATGCCATCCAATCATCTCATCCTCTGTCGTCCCCTTTCTCCTCCTGCCTTCAATCTTTCCCAGCATCAGGGTCTTTTCCAGTGAGTCAGTTCCTCACATCAGGTTGCCAAAGTATTGGAGTTTCAGCTTTAGCATCAGTTCTTCCAATGAATATTCAGGACTGATTTCCTTTAGGATGGACTGGTTGGATCTCTTTGCAGTCCAAGAGACTCTCAAGAGTCTTCTCCAACACCAGTAGGAGGAGACAAATATAAATCAACGGCCACAAGGGCAAGATGGCACTGTGGCCAGTGAGTTGAGGAAGAGATAGGTGGTATTATGAGATTGTACGAGAGGCCTTGACCCCAATTGGAGGTCAGGGAAAACTTTCCTAAGTAAATGATGTTTGAGCTAAGATCAAAAGGATGAGTAGCCTAGGTGAAGAGTTAGGTTGCAGGGTATGTAGGGTAGAAGGAGCAGCTTGTTAATACTGCTGTTAATACAAAGCAGCGTTTTAATACGAAGGCCTGGGGCTGCAGGAAGTCCTGAGTGGCTGGAACAATACCCTGCAGAGAGCAGTTCAAGACAGACCGGAAAAACGGGGAGGGAGCGGTCTGTGGAGTACCTTGTGGGTGACATTAGGAAAATTTTGTCAGAACTTCCCTAGTGGTCCAGTGGTTAAGAATCTGCTTTGCAATGCAGAGGACTCAGGTTCAGCCCTTGCGAGGGGAAGATCTCACGTGCTGCGGAGCAACTAAGCTTGCACACGGCTACTACTGGAGCCCGTAAGGTCTGGAGCCCCCGCTCCATAACTAGAGAGCCTGTGTGCTGCGGCAAAAAAAATCACTCATGGTCCAAGAAAGACCCCGCATGCTACAACTAAGACCTGATGTAGCCAAATAAATATAAAAAAAAAAAATTTTTTTATCTCTGTCCTAAAGCCATGGAAAGCCAGGATAGACACAGGATATGGGTGGAGTGACACAATCATATTTGTCCTTTTCTTTGTTTACATATTTTATTTTTGTTTTGCGGGGTCTTCCTTGCTGAGCATGGGCTTTCTCGAGTTGTCATGAGCAGGGGCTACTCTCCAGCTGTGGTGTGTGGCCTTCTCATTACGGTGGCTCCTCTTGTTGTGGGGCTCTACAGCACCTGGGCTCGGTAGTTGTGGTGCCCAAGCTTACTTGCCCGGCAGCATGTGGCATCTTCCTGGACCATGGATCAAACCCATGTCCCTGAATCGGCAGGCGAGTTCTTAACCTCTGGACCACCTGGGAAGTCCCGTATTTGACCTTTGAAAGAAAGACTCTAGCTGCCGTAGACTAGATGGAGGTGGCCCAGATGGATGTGGGAACTTCAGTTAGAAGCCAGACAGTGGTTTGGGAGAGAGACAGTGACAGCTGGGATTAGGATGACCAGAGAGATGGGCAAGAAAGAAATGTGGGCGGTGAGATTGGCAGGCCTTGACAGCTTTGATATAGCTGGTGAGCGGGTGGTTGGTATCATGGATGACATACAGATTTCCAGCTTGCTCAACCGTGTCCAAAGGGAGGCAGATCCAAGATTGCCCTGGCTGGGTCATAACCTACCCTGTGGACAGGGTGTCAAACCCGCTAGATTCATCTGCAGTGGAGGAGGAGGGAACGGGGAAGAGGAGGGGGAAAACTGGCTGGAAAGACCCCAGCTGTAGCTGCCACAGCCCACCACAGAGACGGCATAGAGCGCCCCGTCTCCCAGCTCCTGGAGACGCCGGCAATCAGTACCACACTGACTGTCACCATTCATCACCAGTTCGCACTTGCCATTAAGCCAGATACCAGGGGACAGAACCCTGTTGCTTCAAGGGGCCCTAGGAGAGGTTTCTAGTTCACTGTCACGGAGAAGGAAATGGCAACCCACTCCAGCATTCTCGCCTGGAGAATCCCAGGGACAGAGGAGCCTGGTGGGCTGCCGTTTACGGGGTCGCAGAGTCGGACACGGCTGAAGCGACTTAGCAGCAGCAGCAGTTCTCTGTCACGGGCACACACCTGTAGGGGGCGCTGTTACTCTTCTCACTTCTCTGGTCCATGAGGTGGCCAACCAGGTGTCATTTAGGTCTCAGTTTAAATAAATCATAGGTGAAAGAGGCAAAGGGATTACTTGCAACTGTTTCTGCCAAACTGGGAAGCTGCCAAAAGGGCTCCACAGAGGCTGCCGGGGACATTGAGTCCTAGCTTTGCATAAACACCTGCTCACAAAACTTGTTGACATTCTTCAACTCCCTATTATGGAGACACAGATCTCAGAAAAGAAAAGGAAAAAAAAAAATGCTCTTTGTTTATCTTAGGAATTTCTTTCAATGATACCTGGAAGCCATTGGCAAATATGTTAGAATGACAAATCCAAATGATAAGCTAGTGAGGAGGTTGAAATAATAACTGGTCATTCAAGGTCCCCTAAGGCCCTCAGCAAAACCGGTTGTTAATGACAAAGTAAAAGAAACCAGATTGCCCAGGATGTTTGTCTAAGAAAATGATAGTGTCCCTTTTCATGTATCCAGTGACAAATGTGGATTTGCCAGCGTTCGCTAAGTCCTTGTGAAGGGACAGTGGCGGCTGCAGGCTTTGCTGTGGAAAAGATGAGTGTAAGGCCAAACGCTCTATCTAGCACGTTGGTTTTTTGTTTGCTTAAGTGTTGTTCCAAAAAAAAAAAAAAAAAAATGCAGTTCTAATAGTCAAGAAGGGAAACCAAGCTCATGGAAAGAAAAGATACTGCGCCATAAAATAACAACAGGCAGGAAAGTCCTGGGGATTTGTCACAAGGGTGTTAAATAGTCAGTGAAGCTGGTTGCCTTCTCTAAGCTGGTGGGAATATTGGATGACAGTATTAAGTAAATAACTAGCAGTTCCAAGTTGGTGGTTTTCTTACTTCCTGTGCGGCGGGCCTCTGGACCCAAATCCACCGTCAGACTTGGCAGCTGTCTTCAGGAAGGTCATGTCTTTGCTCGTGGTAGTTCTGCTCAGTAATAATAACTTTTGTTCGTCTAGAGTTCATGTGAGCCAGGCACTCCAAGAGCTGTGCATTATTATTATCATTATTGTTATTATGGGTTTTTCCATTACATTGTTACAAGAACCTGTGAGGTTGGTCTGTGCTCATTCTTTTTAAGAGGAGGCCATTGAGGTCTAGCAAGGAGATGTAACTTACTGAAAGCCCAACAGCTGGTAAGTGCTGTTGCCGGGGTTTGAATCTACGGGGTTTGGTTTCTAGAGTCTCCCAGCTAAGACTCTGTGCTAAACTCTGCAGCTCATGCTTTCTGGTTTACCTTGCTGGTCCCTGAAATCTGCCCCTCACTCCATCCTGGGGCCGGGCAGAAGGTGAGGTGGACAGACGTGATGGTTACTATTGTTACTGTTTAGTCACTAAGTCATGTTTGACTCTTAGAACCCCCTGGACTGTAGCCCGCCAGGCTCCTCTGTCCATGGGATTTCCCAGGCAGGAATACTTGAATGGGTTGCCATTTCCTTCTCCAGGGGATCTTCCCGACCCAGAGATCAAACCTGTGCCTCCTGTATTGCAGGCAGATACTTTACCACTGAGCCACTGGGGAAGCCGAGCCTAAATAAAGACTCGGCTTCCCCAGTGGCTCAGTGGTAAATAAAAGACTGATTTTACCTTTGCGCTTTGTCTCTGAGTTGGCCGTGATGACCTCCTTGCTGTCCACAAGTGGGTGATGAGCAGCTGTGCCCAGTGTCAACTCCCACTACCAACGCCTTCCCCTCATGCTGAGAGCACACAGAGAGATAAACAAATCAGCCAGAGGGGCAGGTTCCTGTAACCTCCCCAGTACCCATCGTTCATCTTTCATCCCTAGAAACAGATCACTAGTTTTATCCCAGGTGACGCTGGGCCCAATTGAAAAACTAGATTTTCCTGCTCCCTTGCATGCAACCATGTGACTAAGTTCTAAGCAAGATGTTAGCAGCATTGCCATGAGGGTTTTCTGGGATTAAAGGAAAGTGAGGCAACAGGGGGTGAGTCCTTCTGCCTCCTTCCTCCTTCCTGATGCCTTAGATGGAGCTGTGACAGCTGGCACGCCAACAGCTGGTTAGGACACGGCAGTCATTACTCGGTAGGTGGGCAGTGCTCCTGAAACTTTAATGCATGCATGAATCAGCCAGGGGTTTTGTTAAAAATGCATACTCTAATTCATAGGCCTTCGGTATATTCCCTTGCACTTTTCACTGAGACAGCTTAAGAGCAGAAGCCCTCTTAAAATATACAAGCATATATATAATATATACACCCAAGTCTCGGTTTATAAATGCTGTTTTCTAAAAGAAACCAGGGTTCTTTAGAGAAAAAGGCTCAATTTAGGGCTGGAACAGAAGATAAGAAAACCTTCCCCAACCAAGAAACTGCTCAAAAAATAACGGGAACAAAAGGATACATAAGCCAGCTTGAAGGGACTGCCACTGGTCACGTGATGGACAGTTGGCATATAATAATTAATAATGAGACTAACAGATTACAACCTGTTGAATAAAGTAGGGAACCATGTCTGCACACAGATATGAATGAGTCAGTGAATAAATGGAACGTGTGAGGAGAAATTGGGTATGTACATTGTTTCAAAATACTTCTTACAAAATATTATTAAATACAAAAGGGAAAATAGCAACTTTAGAGAGTCAGATACCAACTTAGGTGTTGAAACTGCGCATCATCTGTCATGGGACAAATGGAAATTGGGGCCAAGTGGCAGGATGTGATGGGAAGAAAGCAGCACCAGTTCTGTGACATTCCCACCAAAAATATATACACTCTCAATCTCACAGAAAGGAGACATCAGATACATCTGATTTGAGGGATATGCTGTCAGGTCCCAAAGCATCCAGGTCAGGAAAGCTAAGAACAGACTGAGAAACTGCCCCAAGTTGAAGAAGACAAAAGGGCATGACAACTCAATGTAACACATGCTTTTAAACTAGATCCTCTGCTATAAAGGACATCAATGAAACAGTTGGAGAAACTTACATAGGATCTGAGGGCTGGATGTCCATAATGCATCAATACTACAGATAGTGATATTACAGTTCTGTAGGAAAATGTCCTTTCATAGAAAACAGGAACTGCTTCACAGAATGGAGAAGGCGATGGCACCGCACTCCAGTACTCTTGTCTGGAAAATCCCATGGACGGAGGAGCCTGGTAGGCTGCAGTGCATGGGGTCGCTAAGAGTCGGACACGACTGAGCGACTTCACTTTCACTTTTCACTTTCATGCATTGGAGAAGGAAATGGCAACCCACTCCAGTGTTCTTGCCTGGAGAATCCCAGGGACAGGGGAGCCTGGTGGGCTGCCGTCTATGGGGTCACACAGAGTCGGACACGACTGAAGCGACTTAGCAGTAGCAGCAGCAGCTTTACAGAAAGGGGCAATCAGGTTGGCAACCAACTCACACATGGTTTAGAAAAATGTTTTCTTCATATTACATTTCTAACTTTCCTTTAACTTGTGATTGTTTCCAAGTAAAAAGCTTAAAAACCAGTACACTCAGCAGAGTAACAGGACATTTAAATCTAGGTGCTCCACGGTAGGGCGTATTTTGATTTGGGGCCTTGAACATGGGCGTGATTGTTTTGATTTGATCAGGTCAAGATTTTTTGCTTAAAAGTGTAAAAAATCATTCGTCTAGGATGTAATAGATATTTCTAAGTTTTACTTCATAGCTCCTCATCCCCAATACCACACCCCCCCCCACACACACACCCAGTAATGAAAGGCTTTTACTTTCTGCTTTATTTTGAATCATTTTTAAGAGGAGTTGTTATTTTTAGAATAAGTGAGAGGACAAAATAATACAGAAATTTTTTGAAAACATGCCACAGGCAAGATGAGTGAACAGAATCGAAAGGTACAAATTTCTAGTTATAAAATAAGTCATGGAGATGTATACAATAGTGACTACAGTTAACAACAGTGTATTATATACTTGAAAGTTGCTAAGAGAGATCTTAGTTCTTGTCGCAAGAAAAATTATAACTACCTGTGGTGATGGATGTTAACTAGCAACAATTGTGCTCAATTCTCAGTATATACAAACATTGAATCATTGTACACTTAAAACTAATGTGTTAACTACACCTCTATTTTTTAAATGCCATAATTTAGCATCTTAGCCTCTAAGATTTTGCTAATCAGTGACCTTCATCACCCTGCTCCAACAATCATAAAGGAATTTAATAATATTAAATATAATACCTTTACTGAGTACGAGAAGGACCCAGATAGCATGAAGAAAGAAAAACTTGATATATTGAACTTCATGGACTTCCCTGGTGGCTCAGATGGTAAAAACATCTGCCTACAATGCAGGAGACCTGGGTTCGATCCCTAGGTTGGGAAGATCCCCTGGAGAAGGAAATGGCAACCCACTCAGTACTCTTGCCTGGAAAATCTCATGGACAGAGGAGCCTGATAGGCGATAGTCCATGGGGTTGCAAAGAGTCAGACACGGCTGAGTGACTTCACTTTCACTTTCAAGAGAATGAATAGATAAGTCACAGAATGCGAGAAAATATTTCACACACACATACACAGGGTTTGTGTTCAGACTATATAAGGAACTTCTATATCTCAATAAAAAGGTGAGAAACCCAGTTTTTAAAAACTTGGGCAAAAGACTTGAACAGATATTTCACAAAATAAGATACACACAGGAGTGGTGAATAAGCAAGGAAAAAGTGCCCAGTATCACAAGTGGTCAGTAGTAGGCAACTTTAAATTCAGAGGGGCTTAAGAGATGCAAATCCTGGGTCTGGAAGATCCACTGGAGAAGGGATAGGCTACCCACTCCAGTATTCTTGGGCTTCCTTTGTGGCTTAGCTGGTAAAGAATCCGCCTGCAAAACAAGAGACCTGGATTCAATCCCTGTGTTGGGAATATCCCCTGGAGAAGGGATAGGCTACCTACTCCAGTATATTGGCCTGGAGAATTCCATGGACTGTATAGTCCATGGGGTCGCTAAGAGTCGGACATGACTGAGCGACTTTGGTAAAGAATCTGCCTACAATGCAGGAGACATGGGTTCTCTATCCCAGGGTTGGGAAGGTCCGCTGTAGGAGGGCATGGCAACCCACTCCCGTATTCTTGCCTGGAGAATCCCCATGGACAGAGCAGCCTGGTGGGCTATAGTCCATGGGATCACAAAGAGCCAGACATGACTGAGCAACTAAGGTCAGTAAGAGACGTGTCAGAGGCATGTCAACCAAGACAATAAATTGCACTTATTTAAATCCTGATTCAGACAGACAAGCTGTTACCAAAAGACAAACAAAAGCAAACTCAAAACCACACACACACACAAATAAAAGTTCAACAATTGGAGAAACAAGAATGCTGACTGGATATTTTATGTATTAAAGAATTAATGTTCATTTCTTTTAGCTGGATGATGGCATTGTGGTTATTTTAAGAGTCTTTTTTATAGATACCCTCTGAAATAATTACAGGTAAAGTGATATACTGTTAGAAGTGTGCTTCAAATATATATGCCTATGGCTGATTCATGTTGATATATGGCAGAAACCAACACAATATTGTAAAGCAATTATCCTCCAATTAAAAATAAATAAATTTTAAAAAGTAAAAAAAAGTTTGCTTCAAAATAATCTGAAGGCATGTGGTTTCAGGGAAAGGTAGAGGAAACAAAATTGACTAAGTGTCAGTAAGCGTTGAAAGTGGGTGATGGGAACATGTGATTTATTTTAATACTTTTTGTATTTTTATATACATGTGCAAATTTCCACTTGTATGCATATATGAATTCTTTATGTATTTTGAGTGGTAACCTCTTATCAGATATGATTTACAAATATTTTCTCCCATTTTATAGGTTTCCTTTTCATCTTGTTAATTGTTTCCTTTGCCATATTGAAGGAAGACCAAAGTCAAGGAGCTTACCACCTGATTTCCAGTAGGAATTTTATGGTTTCAGTCTTATGGTCCAGTTTTATTCTTTTGCGTGGAACGGTTCAGTTTTCCCAATATTATTTGTCCTTTCCCCCACTGTATACTCTTGTCTCCATTGCCCTAAATACATTGGCCATATACACCTGGGTTTATTTCTGGGCTCTCAATTCTGTTCTGTTGATCTTTGGTTTTGGCATAAACATAGACACATAATGTGTTGACTGTAGGTCTTTGTAATACTTTGAAGTCAGAGCCCAGGCTATCGCTAGTTTTGTTGTTCTTTCTCGAGATTGCTTTGACGATTTGGTGCATGTGTGTGCATGTTAGCTCCATAAAAGTTTTTGAATTGTTTCTTCTATTTCTGTGAAAAATGCCATTAAAAATTTTATAGGGATTGCATTGAATCTGTAGGTTGCTTTGGGTAGTATAGACATCTTAAAAAGATAATTATTTGTGTCTTCTTCAATTTTTTTCTCAATGTCTTATAATTTTTGGTGTACGTGTCTTTCACTACCTTAGTTAAATTTATTCCTAGTTATTTTATTATTTTTGACGCAATTGTAAATTGTCCATTCAGCCGTTCTGTTTTATGATTGGAGAATTCAATCATTTACATTTAACTATTGATAGGTATGTATTTGTTTCTATTTTATTAACTGTTTTGTTGCTGTTTCTTTCTTCTCTTGCTTTCTTTTGTGATTTGATGGTTTTTCTGTAGAGGTATGCTTAGATTTTTTCTCCTTTGTGTATTTACTGTAAGTTTTTGCTTTGTGACCACTGTTATGCCTACAAATAACAACTTACAACAGTCTTTTTTAAGCTGATAGCAACTTAAGTTTTAACACATTCTGGAGGTCTACATTCTTATTCTATACCTCCCTGCCCCCCATCTTTTGCTTTTGATGTCACATTTTACATTGTTTATCTTGTATTTCTCTTTAAAAAATATTGTAGTTACAGTAATTTTTACCACGTTTGTCTTTTAACCTTCATACTAGCTTTGTTAGTAACTAATCTACCACCTTTACAACATTAGATTATTCTGAATATTACTGTATATTTACCTTTACCAGTGAGATTTACACTTTGATGTATTTTCCTCTTGCTCTTTAGCACCATTTGTTTCATCTTAGTGATGAAGATGAAGGACTTTCTAGTGATGATAAGTTCCTTTAGGTTTTGCTTTCCTGGAGGAATCTTTACTTTTCCTTTAGTTCTGAGTCACAACTCTGCCAAGTAAAGTATTACTAGTTGGCAAGTTCTTTTTTTTTTTTTCTCTCTTTCAGCACTTAAATATATTAGGCCATTCTTTAATCTACTGATGATCTTGTAGGGGTTCCCTTGAATATGACAAGTTGTTTTTCTCTTGCTAATTTTAAGACTCTATCTTTGTTTCTTTGTTTAACTTTGATAATTTAATTATAATACATCTTGGTGTTGCTCTCTAGGGCTCATCATTTTTGGAACGCTCTGAGCTTCATAAATCTAGATTTCTGTTTCCTTTTCCAGGCATGGGAAGTTTTCAGCTATTATTTCTTCAAATACGTTTTCTTCTCCCTTTTCTCTCCCCTTCTTCTGGGATCCCTATAATATAAATATTGGTCTGATTGATATTGTCCCATAAGTCCCTTAATCTTATGCTATCTTTTTTTCCCCTTTGCTTGGGTAAGTTCCACCTTCTTGTCTTTGAGTTCGTTGATTCTTCTTCATCTAGTCTGCTGTTGAACACCTCTACCTCTAGTGTATTTTTCAGTCTAGTTATTACATTCTTCAGCCCCATAATTTATATTTGGTTCTATCTTACATATTCTTAAAAAAAACTAATTTTTTATTTTTTCAAAAGAGATGACCTAGTATACACATGTTACATTCAGCCACGGCTGAGAACAGAACTAGTCCAGAATGTCACAGGTCCAGGACAAAGGACCAAAATGTCCTTTGATTTGAGACATTTTGATATGAGCAAGGTTGGCCTCTCAAAGGTGGTCTAGGTAATCAGGGTGGCCATAGGTGTTCTAGATCCTTTAAGACAAATTCTAGACAGTAGGCATTGCAGTCCAACAATTTGTACCAGCAGCCCTGGCCTCTGGCTTCCCTTGTTTATGCTCCTGTGGCTTCCATAGGTGTACACATGTACTTGAACCTCTGCCTCTTTCTTCTTTGGTGCTTCAGCATGCACATTTGCTTCTTCTTCCACTTAGTTCTTATGACTCTAGAGCTGAAAGCTATATTTTCTATCTCTTTGTTGACATTCTCACTGTGTTCATCCATTCTTCTCAAGAATTTGGTGAGCACCTTTATGATCATTATTCTGAACTCTTTATAAGATAAATCACTTATTCTTATTTCATTAATGGCTTTTTCTGAGGTTTTATCTGGTTCTTTCTTTTGGAACTTTTTTCTGGTTTTTCCTTTTCCTTGACCTTCTGTGTTAGTTTCTATGTATTAGATAAAAGACCCACCTCTCTTTGTCTTGGAATAATCTTGTGTAGTGGATGAGCCTTATCATTTGACTTTGCCCTCTTTTAGTTGTCTCTCAAAACTTTGTGATTGTCCAAGCAGCCTATTTTATTTTTTGTAGCTCCCAGTAGTTGAGCGTATGTCAAGACCTGTCAGTACTCCAAAGGGACGGGTCTCATTCGGTACCTAGATTCAGGATGATTGAAAGCTAGACCCCCAAGTAGCAGCTTCTAAAGTATGCAGACATATACAGACCTGTGGAACTGCACACATAAGTCCCAATGGCCACCAGATCCAGGTGATCTGGAGATGTTCTCTGGGTGGTAGTCACAAAAACCGAGGCAACAGAGGAGTATGCTAGTTCCTTTCAGGAGATACTGGTAGCCTGGAGCAGGGTAAAGAGCATGAAAAATACTATCCGCTGACCTCATCCCTAGAGCCCGAGCAGGCTCCTAAATGTGTGTCAAACTCGAAGCCTGCCTGTAAGGTTGAAGCTCCAGGATAAGCAAATAGGTCTCTTTCACAGAAAGTGTGGGAGTGTGTTTCAGACTGCTTGTCTGCTTAGTGCCCTGGGCATGGTAGCCAGCCCAGAACTGTCTCGCCATTTGTTACAGTCCCAGGGGACGAGGACGGAGAAGGCAATGGCACCCCACTCCAATATTCTTGCCTGGAAAATCCCATGGACGGAGGAGCCTGGTAGGCTGCAGTCCATGGGGTCGCTAAGAGTCGGACACGACTGAGCGACTTCACTTTCACTTTTCTCTTTCATGCATTGGAGAAGGAAATGGCAACCCACTCCAGTATTCTTGCCTGGAGAATCCCAGGGATGGCGGAGCCTGGTGGGCTGCCGTCTCTGGGGTCGCACAGAGTCAGACACGACTGAAGCGACTTAGCATTAGCAGGGGACAAGGAACACAAGCCCCACTGGCCATCAGAGCTCGGTGATCAATGGCAGCCCCTGGGCAGCAGCCACAAAAGCCAGGGCACCAGATACATGTGCAGATTCCTCTCCAGGGGATACTGGCACTCTGGAGCATGGCAGAGGGACAGCATGAAGACAGTGCCCACACTTGGGGGTCTCTGCAGAGGATTACAGTGGACCCTCACATGTGTGTGTTTCATTAGAAGCCTGCCCTTTAGGACACCGCTATCAAGATAAGCTAGTAGACTGCTTTCATAGTAGGACTCGATGCCTCGGTCTGTAGCTTCTTGTGCCCAGGGAGTGGCAGCCAATTAAGAACACTTTCTCCATTGGTTACATGCCAGTGGGACCTGCCAGTGTAAGCCTGACGGGTCACCAAAGCCAGCCAACCTCAAAGGTGTCCCTGGTGGCAGCCATAAAAAGCAGCATTCAAGGAGGGGACAAGCTCCTTTCCCAGAGATTCCAGCAAGCTGACGTGAGGCAGAAGAAGAGAGCAAAGATGACACCCACCCATGTCCATTCCCAGAGAGAACCCCAACAGGTGCCTGCCCCTCAGGTCAGTGCTTCAAGGTAGGCAAATAAAGCTTTATCACAGGACGTCTCAGTGCCTCTCAGCTGGTGGCCTGTGCTTTCTCTGGGTGAGTCTGAACACACATGCCTCTTAAGAGTCATTTCTCTGTTTACTATCTCCTTGTATTTATCACAGACGTGAGCCCCAATGGTTTCTCAAACCTAGATATTTGGGGGGCTCATCTGTAAGATGCAGATCTTAAAAACTGGGGTGTCCAATACGGCGTTCAAACCCTTCATTCTTCAGGGTAGTTGTTGTGGTTCAGTTGCTAAGTTGTGTCCGACTCTTGTGACCCCATGGACTGTAGCCCACCGGACTCCTCTGTCCATGGTATTCTCCAGGCGAGAATACTAGAGTGGGTTGCCATTTCCTTCTCCAGGGGATCTCCCCAACCCAGGAGTAGAACCCAGGTCTCCTGCATTGCAGGCAGATTTTTACCGACTGAAGTATAACGGAAGCCCCAAATGAAGACAGTAGGAAAAGAATTAGTATTAAGAAGAATCTCCAAATTTTGAGTTTCCTCCCAATTCAGGGTTCTCTGTGTAAGGGGTGGGGCTTATGGTAAGATAATATCTTAACCTCTCCTACCTGCTTCAGTGTGGGCTTTTTCCCTCATTAACCTGATACGTAGGAGTTGCTCAGCCTACTTTTGGGTAATTTCCCAGAGGAAATTATTCCATTTGCAGCTGTAGATTTGATGTATCCATGGGAGAGGGTGAATATTCAGGATATTCCTATATTGCCATTTGAACACCTGAGTTTGGCTTTTATAGATTCCACATAAAAGTGAGATCACAGTAGTATTTGTCTTTCTCTGTCTGACTTATCTCACTTAATGTCCTCAAAACCCATACATGTGGTTACTAATTGCAGAGTTTCTTTTTGTTTTTTAAGGTTGAATAATACTGCATTATATTTGTCACGTCTTCTTTATCCATTCATCTGTTGATGCATATTGAGGTTGTCTCCATATCTTGACTTTTGTAAATAAGGATCTAATAAATATGGAATGCGCATACCTTTTCAATATCCTGGTTTCATTTCCTTTGGGTATATACTCAGAAGTGGAATTGCTGCGTCATGGGATTTTTGTCTTGAAAGGATGTGTATTTTATCAAGTGTTTTTTTCTTTAGGGGGATGAACAAGGGATTTTTATCATTCATTCTTTTAATATGATGTGTTACTTATTGTTTTATATATGTTGAAACATTCTTGCATCTCAGTGATAAATCCTACTTGCTCATGTTAATCTTTTTAATATGTTCGTGAAATCAGTTTGCTAAATTATTTTGTTGAGAATTTTTGCATCTATGTTTATCAAGAATATTGACCTAAGAGTTTTCTTATAGTGTTCTTTTCTGGCTTTGGTGTCAGCGTAAAGCTGGCCTTGGAGGATGAGTTTGGAAGCATTCCCTCCTCTTCATGTTTTGAGAGTTTGAAAATGATTGACATAAATTCTTCTTTAAATGTTTGGTAGAATTTGGCAGTGAAGCTCTCTGGTTCTGGGGTTTTCTGTGTTGGGAGGTTTTGATTATCAATTCAATCTCTTTACTCATTATTATTTGTTCAGATTTTCTACTTCTGATTCAGTCTCAATAGGCTGTGTATTTAAAGAAGTTTACCCAGTTCTTCTAGGTTGTCTAATTGGTTGACATATCATTTTTCATAGTAGTCTCTCATGATCCTGTGTATTTCTATAGCAATCAGTTATAACATCTCCTTTTTTATTTATAATTTTATTTGAGTCTGCTCTCAATGGCACCCCACTCCAGTACTCTTGCCTGGAAAATCCCATGGATGGAGGAGCCTGGTGGGCTACAGTCCATGGGGTCGCTAGGAATCGGACAGACTGAGCGACTTCACTTTCACTTTTCACTTTCACGCATTGGAGAAGGAAATGGCAACCCACTCCAGTGTTCTTGCCTGGAGAATCCCAGGGACGGGGGAGCCTGGTCTCTGGGGTCGCACAGAGTCGGACACGACTGAAGCGACTTAGCAGTAGCAGTCATTTTCTTATTCTAGCTAAAGACTTGCTGGTTTTGTTTATCTTTCTGAACAAACAGCACTTAGTTTTGTTGATCCTTTTTATTTTTTTTTCTGTTCTCTCTTTCAGTTATTTCCACTCTGCTTATTGTTATTTTCTTCCTTTTTCTTATTTCAGGCTTAATTTGTTCTTCTTTTGAAGTTGTCCTTAAGTTGTCCAGTTAAGTCGTTTATTGGAGATCATTCTAATTTCTTAATATATGCATTTATTGCTTTAAACTTTCTTCTCAGAACTATTGCAGTATAGGATTCAGTATGCTATGCAGTATTTGTGAAGATAAATTTTTATTTCTCTTTTGATTTCTTCTTTGATGCATTGGTTATTCAGAAATATGTTGTTTGGTTTCCACATTTTGATTTTTCACTTGTTGATTTTTAGTTTACTGTTGTGGTTACAAAAACATACATGATTTAGATCTTCTCAGATTTATAAAGATTTGTTTTGTGGCCTAATATATGATTTATCCTGGAGAATGCTCTGTGCGCACTTACAACAAAGTGTATTCTGCTGCTGCTAGATGAAATATGCCTGTTAATCAATTTGGTTTAAAAGTATGGTTCAATTCCAAAGTTTTCTTAATGCTTGCATGGATAATCTATCAATTGCTGATGGCAGAGTATTGAAGTTCCCTACTATTCTTGCATTGTGTATTTCTCCTTTCAGATCTGTTATGTATTTGCTTAACATATATAAGGTGCTCCAGTGTTGGGTGTGTATAGTTTTATGATTGTTGTATTTTCTTGATGTATTGACCCCTTTATTATAACGACTATCTTAGTCTCATTACTGGCTTTGATTTAATGTCTGTTTTGTCTGATATAAATATGATTACCCTTGTTTTCTTTTGGTCTCCACTTATATGAAGTCTCTTTCTCCATCCCTTCACTTTGAGCCCGTGTCTTTATAGCTGAAGATGAATCTTCTTCAGGCAGTAAACATATTTGGGTCTTGTTTTTTTTTTTTTTTTAAATTGATCCAGCCATTTGGCCTTTTAATTGGTGAATTCAGCACACTTATATTTAGAGTAATTATTGATATATAAAGACCTACTACTGCCGTCTTATTGTTAGACTTCTGGCTATTTTGTATCTCCATTGTTTCTTTTCCCCTCCCTTTCTGCCTGCATTTGTCAACTGGTGATTTTCCATGGTGGTGTCCTCTCTCCTTTTGTTTCCTGAATCTACACCAGATTTTTTGCTTTGTGTTTACCATTTTTTTTTTTTCCAGTCGCTCAGTCGTGTCCGACTCTTTGCGACCCCATGAATCGCAGCACGCCAGGCCTCCCTGTCCATCACCATCTCCCAGAGTTCACTCAAACTCACATCCATCGAGTTGGTGATGCCATCGAGTCGGTGATGCCATCCAGCCATCTCATCCTCTGTCATCCCCTTCTCCTCTTGCCCCCAATCCCTCCCAGCATCAGGGTCTTTTCCAATGAGTCAACTCTTCGCATGAGGTGGCCAAAGTACTGGAGTTTCAGCTTTAGCATCATTCCTTCCAAAGAAATCCCAGGGCTGATCTCCTTCAGAATGGACTGGTTGGATCTCCTTGCAGTCCAAGGGACTCTCAGGAGTCTTCTCCAACACCACAGTTCAAAAGCATCAATTCTTCGGCGCTTGGCTTTCTTCACAGTCCAACTCTCACATCCATACATGACCACTGGAAAAACCATAGCCTTGACCATAAGGCTCACTTAAAACACTGCATAGATAAAATAGTCCATTTTATACTGATAGCAATTACCTTCGCATGTCTATAAGTTCCTCTCCTCTTATATTTTTGATGTTATAATTTGGCTTTTTTATGCTATATATTCATCAACTAATTATAGTAGCTATTTTAAAATATTCTCTTCCTTTAATGTTTATACTATAGCTAAACGGCTAACACACCATTCTAATACTGAGTTTTCTAATTCTTTTTCACCTTTACCAGAATATTGTATACTTTTGTATGTTTTGATGTTTCTAATTAGCATATTAATTTCAACTTAACTCTTCAGCATTTCTTGCAAGGTGGGTCTAGTGGTGGTAAACTCCCTCAGCTTTTGTGTAGGACAGTATTTCTCTTCGTATCTGAAGGATAACTTTGCTTGATGAAGTATTCTTGGCTGGCATTTTTTATCTTTCAACATGTTGAATATGTCATTTCACTCACTCTTGGCCTGTAGAGTTTTGCTGAGAAATCCACTGCTAGTCTAACGGGGGTTCCTTTGTTGGTTACCTTTTTTTCCTCTCAGTCTGCCTTTAAGATTCTTTATAGTTGATTTTTAATAGTTTCAGTGTAATGTATGTTGGAGAAGGTCTTTTTGCATTGAAGTAATAGGCTGTTCTATTAGCTTTGTGGTATGTTTGTGCAAATTCTGGGAAGTTCTCATCTTTTCTTTAAATAATGTCTTCTCTCTCTCTCTATCCTCTTTCTGGTACACCAATTAATCTTGCCTTTCATATTGAATTCAATAGCTCTCACAGGGTCTTTTTTTTTTTTTTTTAACTCTTTTTAGATCTAAGTTCTCTCTCTTTTAACTGAATTATTTCTATATTTTTATTATCCAAGTCACTTATTCTCTCTTCCATCTGGTCTGTCCTATTACTGATACTCTCTATTGCATTCTTCACCTATTTAATTCTTCAGCTCCAGAATTCGTTTGGTTCTTTCTTATAATTTAAACCTCTTTGTTAAAGACTTCCTTCTGTAATTGAACCACTTTGCTGTACACATGAAACTAATACATTGTAAATCAACTATACAATTATAAAATAAAAATATAAAATATATTTATATTTGAAAATAAAAAATAAATTTAAAATATAAAAATATATAAAATAAAAATTAATTAAAAAAACGGCTGTTCATTAATTTTATTCCTGATTTCATTGAATTATCTGAGTTTCCTCATCTCACACGCTAGTAAAGTAATGCTCAAAATTCTCCAAGCCAGGCTTCAGCAATATGTGAACCATGAACTTCCTGATGTTCAAGCTGGTTTTAGAGAAGGCAGAGGAACCAGAGATCAAATTGCCAACATCCGCTGGATCATGGAAAAAGCAAGAGAGTTCCAGAAAAACATCTATTTCTGCTTTATTGACTATGCCAAAGCCTTTGACTGTGTGGATCACAATAAACTGTGGAAAATTCTGAAAGAGATGGGAATACCAGACCACCTGACCTGCCTCTTGAGAAATTTGTATGCAGGTCAGGAAGCAACAGGTAGAACTGGACATGGAACAACACACTGGTTCCAAATAGGAAAAGGAGATCGTCAGGGCTGTATATTGTCACCCTGCTTATTTAACTTCTATGCAGAGTACATCATGAGAAACGCTGGACTGGAAGAAACACAAGCTGGAATCAAGACTGCGGGGAGAAATATCAATAACCTCAGATATGCAGATGACACCACCCTTATGGCAGAAAGTGAAGAGGAACTCAAAAGCCTCTTGATGAAAGTGAAAGTGTAGAGTGAAAAAGTTGGCTTAAAGCTCAACATTCAGAAAACGAAGATCATGGCATCCGGTCCCACCACTTCATGGGAAATAGATGGGGAAACAGTGTCAGACTTTATTTTGGGGGGCTCCAAAATCACTGCAGATGGTGACTGCAGCCATGAAATTAAAAGACGCTTACTCCTTGGAAGGAAAGTTATGACCAACCTAGACAGCATATTCAAAAGCAGAGACATTACTTTGCCAACAAAGGTTTGTCTAGTCAAGGCTATGGTTTTTCCTGTGGTCATTTATGGATGTGAGAGTTGGACTGTGAAGAAGGCTGAGTGCTGAAGAATTGATTCTTTTGAACTGTGGTGTCGGAGAAGGCTCTTGAGAGTCCCTTGGACTGCAAGGAGATCCAACCAGTCCATTCTGAAGGAGATCAGCCCTGGGATTTCTTTGGAAGGAATGATGTTAAAGCTGAAACTCCAGTACTTTGGCCACCTCATGTGAAGAGTTGACTCATTGGAAAAGACTCTGATGCTGGGAGGGATTGGGGGCAGGAGGCGAAGGGGATGACAAAGGATGAGATGGCTGGATGGCATCGCTGACTTGATGGACGTGAGTCTGAGTGAACTCCGGGAGTTGGTGATGGACAGGGAGGCCTGGCGTGCTGCGATTCATGGGTCGCAAAGAGTCAGACATGACTGAGCGACTGATCTGATCTGATTATATATATAATTATATATATAATTTTAGTTATTTTTGGCTGTGCTGGGTCTTTGTAGCTGCACACAGGTTTTCTCTAGTTGCAGTGAGCAAGGGCTCCTCTCTAGTTGCAGTGTGCAAACTTCTCACCGCAGTGGCTTCTCTTGAGGAGGAACATGGGCTCTAGGGCACACAGCCTTCGGAAGCTGCAGCACATGGGCTCAGTAGTTACAGTTTGCAGGCTTTAGAGTCCAGGCTCAGTAGTCATGGTGCTTGGGCTTAGTTGCTCAGCAGCATGTGGGATCTTTCCAGACTAGGGATCCAACTGGTGTCCCCTGCATGGCAAGGCAGACTTTTAACCACTGAACCACCATGGAAGCCCCTTGAGTTTTCTTGTAGCTCATTGAATTTCATTAAAGCTATTTTAAATTATCAGTTAGATTGCAATCTTGTGTGTCTTGTGTTCAGCTGGTGGAGAATTATTTTTCTTTTTGTGATACCAGACTTAAATATTCATGTTTGTAGGTATGCACTCTTGCTTTTGCAATTGAAGCAGCAGCTACTTTCTTAGCTTTCCAGGTACACAGTGGTTAAAGAATCTGCCTGCCAATGCAGGATTCATAAGAGAAACAAGTTTGATCCCTGGGTTGGAAAGATCTCCTGGAGGAGGAAATGGCAACCCACTCTAGCATTCTTGCCTGGAAAATTCCAGGGACAGAAGAGCCTGGTGGTCTACACTCCATAGGGTTGCAAAGAGACACAACGGAGTGATGGAGCACCACCTACATTCTTAACCAAGTTTTTATGTTCTCTTTGTTTTTGGAGTTCAACAAGCTGGCTATTAGTCATTTCTTTTGTATTTCAGACTGTGGCTCTAAAGCTCGAGTTTGTAACTTTCTTTCTTGCTCACTGAACTTGACCTGTATCTGGGTACCTGTATGTGTACTGGAGCTGGGTCTTGGGATGGATTCAGGAATGTGGACAAGGAGTTGGCAGTAGAGTGGGGTGTAGGCGGGTTTGGCACTTGGAGCAATGAGTGTACCCACAGCCTGGTGGAGGGAGCCTTGAGTGGAATACTCTCAGAGGTTTGTGGGTAGACCTGCTGAAGTCCTTAAACAGACAGCAAGTGCATTTCTTTAACACTCTTTCATATCCTTACCTTTCTCTTCCCTCTCCAGTCATGGAGGTCCGTCCTTAGAAATCTGGTGCTGCTGGAGAGATGGGTTTCTCCAGCTAAACGCTGCACAGCTGTGGTAGTGGGCATTCATTCATCACTTGTGCTCTCCACCTACCTCCTCCATGAGTGAGGTCATGACTTCCCACCTCCTCTGCCTTAGAGGTGACCACTGCTGTCACAGAAGAAGCCCAGCCCCTTGCTGTGCCCTCCTTGGGAAAGGGGCCGCCCGTGTGCGTTTTCCCTCTTCCAAACTTGTCTCTGTGTCTATGCTGCTTTGATGGCAGGCTGGAATCTCCCGAGGCAGGCTAGACTTCCACCAGCTCTCTCTTGCCGGTGGATATCCACCATCCACCTGATTTTTCACCCTCCAGGCTCTTTTCCCCCCAAGCCATGGCAAGTGGTGGTGGGCAGGGTAGGTTCACCATACCCCTTGGAGGCACAACCTACAAAAAACCTGTCATCTCTGCACAGGCGGGCTGGTGTGTCCTTTGGTGTAATGTGCGGAGGCACTTCTGTTCTCTTGTGGTCTGCTTAGTTGTTCAAAAAGGATAGAGAAAAGAAGGACTCTGATCATGATTCTGACATCACTTCAGTGATCTCTGACTCTGTTTTTAAAAGTTGTTATCCATTAAAGTAATTGGGAAAGGAAGTACAAAGAATTCTTGTCTGTTGAATTTTTTTCAGCATAAAGGAATAGCAAGAGAAATAAATGCTAAACTAAAATGAAAGTTAATAGCACAGACCTGAGTCAGAGATCCTGGAGTTCTAGATTTGGTTTTGCTACTTACTAACAGCAGGTTACTTAAATAAAACATACCCATTTTGTTGGAAATTTCTTCTTTAGCAGCAGCCAATTAGTGTTTTATCTATTTGCTAATAACTGTTGAGAAAAGGTTGGTATGTTCCCAGGTGGCTCAGTGGTAAAGAATCTGCCTGCCAGGGAATCCCCTGGTGGTCCAGGGGCTAAGACTCTGTGCTCCCAAAACACGGGGCGGGGGCTGCGGTTCGATCCCTGGTCAGGGAACTAGTTCCCACGTGCCACAACTAAGACTCTACGCAGCCAAATAAATAAAAATAAATATTTAAAAAAAAAAAAAGAACCTGCCTGCCAATGCAGATGTATAGGAGTTCGATTGTTGGGCCAGGAAGATCCCCTGGGGGAGTAAATGGCAACCCACTTCAGCAGTCCTGCCTGGAGAATCCCATGGAGAGTCTGGCAGGATATAGGCCATAGGATCACAAAGAGTTGGACATGACTGAAGTGACTTGGCATGCATGCACAGCACAGAAATAAAATACAGGGCCAGAAGGTTAGTTCCACAAGTTTTATGAACTCTTAGGGTAATTAAAAGGTTTTGGTTAAGTCCATTTAGAATTCCAAGGGAACCTAGAATGAGAATATGAACAAACTCAGAAAAATGATCACAGGGTTGCTAAAAGAAATGTCTGATGTTCCCAGGCAGTCCAAGATGCTCAAAAGAAAGGATTGATTTGGAATTATGCTCAGCTTGGTCAAAGATGTCCTTTTTCATTACACTAAATAATGACTTTCTCTTTTTTGACTGCCCTAATGTGTGACAACAGAAAAGCATCTTTGTTTAGCCTTACTCTCAAGCACTGATGTCTCCCATCACCTCCTCACCTCCTGTCTCCCAGGCTGAAGGCAGCCTAAGCATCTGAGATTTTATGGACCTTCACTTTTTCATAGTTCATAGGCAGTTTACACAGACCCTAAGAGCACACCCTAACAGCACTGCAGAGCCTGTAGATCTGGATTCAAATCCAAGCTTCACTACCACTTACTATGTGCTTTGGGAAAGTCATGAAACTTCTTGAAGCTTTAGTTTCTTCACCTGTAGAATGAGAATATATGACTGAATCTAACTTAGGGATAGTTTTATGAACTGAATGAGACAGTACATGTAGAATTCATTTGGTAAGTCAACAGGTAGCACTTGCTCAATATTCAAAAGCAAGCTTTTCAGTGTTTAAAAAAAATTCTGATTTTTCAAATGCTCCACCCATCTTAAGAGTCCCTGCTCTACACAGGTGCCCATAACTGCTTAGTGCACACGATCTCAATTCCTCACTCATTTCACAATTTTTGTTGTTGCCCATAATTACTGTTCCACCAAATTATCACTGTATCATAATCGGTATTGTAAATAATCACCAACATTTGTTAAGAGATTACTTACCAAAAATGAGGTCTATAACATTTAAAAACTGTGTCTAGCATACAATTAAGCATCTGATTCATTGTTTTACATTTTTTAGAACTTTTTATGCTGTTACTTAAAAAAAAATGGTCAAAATCTCTTAGATTGATTTCAATGGTTTGGGAAATATTAACATTTGGGGGATGATTAAAGACTTTTTGGATGTCAGTCTGGCATGTTTACTCAGAGATTTGAATATCAGAATAAAATATTCCAAGTACAACATATTTTTCTTACTTCAGGTTGGGAGTACATAGAAACAAAACCTTATCACCACCAGTCACATATCCACCTGCTCATATATACCTTATCAATTGTTGCTATGTATTTTACGGGATCTAAAAAAATATTCTTGCCTTCCAACATGTAGAGCTGCTTCTCTAAAGGGCGTATGTTAGGTTAGGCTAATAAATGAATAAACTGTTTCAGGCTTTCTAGGGATGTTTTCAGTAACAAAGTAAATTGCATGCTTTTCTAACTTTGTTAGGGCTTTCCTGGTGGCTCAGTCAGTAAAGAAATCTACCTGCAATGCAGGAGACCTGGATTCAATCCTTGGGCCAGGAAGATAACTGGAGGAGAGCATGGCAACCCACTTCAGTGTCCTTGCCTGGAAAATTCCATGGACTACAGATCATGGAGTCACAAGAGTCTTTGCAACTAAACTACCATCACCACCACTATCTTTGTTGAAAAGACAAATCCCCCCCCAACCCTGCCCCCAAACTTAAAATTGTGGACAGAAAACCGAACCTGATCATTTCCATGAGAACTGGTCTTACATGGAGCATGCATTTATCAAGCACTGCTATCCAGGTCCTCATTTACTCACTGCAAATGAACAGGGACCATGGTTTTACATCAAGAGTAAGAAAATTTCAAAGTACTCTCTAAAATTTCACTCATTTGTGATCCATTAGTTTGGTAGAGGTATAATCAAAGGTAGCATCCTGTAAACAAGATACATTAGCTTGTTTTAGCCATGCAGCTTAGTGTGCATGCTACAGAAAAGGAGATTATAGGCTAAACAAGCAGTTTCCAAGTAGCCATTATCATCCCCTACCTGCCAAGAGGCAGCTGTTAAGTAAGCCTTGTAAGATACGGTAGTGTCCTTCACTGTGCTTCAAGTCCTACATGAAGCTGGGTGTGCTCAGTCATGTCCAACTCTTTGCAACCCCATGGACTATAGCCTAGAGGCTCTCCAGGCAATACTGGAGTGGGTTGCCATGCCCTCCCTCCCCAGGGGATCGTCCCAACCCAGGGATTGAACCCAGGTTTCCCACATTACAGGCAAATTCTTTACTGTTTGAGCCACCAGGAAAGCCCAGCCATACATTTATTAGACACTAGTCAGTTATTATCTATGAAGATTGTTTTGTGAAGTCTTGCTAACATTGAAATTGGTAAATAACTGAGTCATTGCTCCTAGGGGAAATAAGTTAGGTACCTGTGAGCCTATCACATTTTCATCAGGTGACACACAGCTTTGTGCTTCTGCCTGAAACACTGAACCCACAGCTGACAGCTCTATAACTTATGCCCAAATGAAACTTACATTTTCTCCAGAGGGGCCATTTAAACAGTAAAATTATACACACACTCACAGACATACACAGCACGAGAATGTCAAAGTGAGGCACAAACAGGCCTTGAAAAGGACACTTGTTTTTGAGAGCTGAAACAAGACATTTTTTAGTTCTGCTGGGAACACGTGGATTTCAGGTGACTCATTTTTCTGTGCTATCCACAGATGACTGAAATCTGTTTGCACAAAGACTTTGTGGGTGACAAGTAACTTCTGGTTGAGTAGGTGAACTTACACAAACAATGAAGATTTTTTTCCTATGTCAATTCCTACAAGATTACAGACATCTACCTGTTTTGTTGTCTCCTCTAAGAAAACAGACATTTCAAAATCAAATGATTTATCTTTGTATCACACAAGAAATACTGAATTCTAGCTATCCAACACACAAAGCAAACTACTGTCTGTGAACACCATCTGCAACTCTAGATCTGGAATGGTTTTCAACTGTGAGAGCTTTAGCTTGAGACATCTTAGAAGCTGCTCCTTTAAAACGTGAAGGCTTGAACCATTCTGTATTCAAATTGAGATATATCCCTGATAAAGCTTTCATGATTCATAAAAGTTATTTTCCTCTCAACAGTCAGGGTAGGACTGCAGCCAGGCAAAATACAAAATCATCACTGTTAATAATGCCTACTAGGTGCATGATAATAAGCCATGGGGCAGGAAGTGGGGTTTGTGTATCTTGAGTTTCAGAACACAGTGAAACGCATAGGGCTTCAATATGCAGGGGGGGCTGGCACTGTCATAGCTAAGGCTTTAGACAGACTTATTTGCTCCCAAAGGCAAGACAGTTGAGGTAATTCTAGCATGGTGATAATCAGATATGCAACTCACAAAGCAAACTCTGGCAGTAGTGTGTAGAGAACGAAATAGAGTTAAAACGAGATCATTCTCTAAAGCACACTGAAACGGTCAGGGATACCTGTTTAATGTGTATGCCCTGGGCCCCAAGCCTGGTGTTTTAAATCCATTCCTCTCAATGTAGAAGCCCCATTATCTTCATTATTTAAAAGTACTTTCGATGATAAAAGTATTATTCTGAGTTAAGTCACAATAATCAATAAGTCAAATTACAAGTCTATAAAATTAAGGCTTAAAACTAATCCTAAGTACACTTAATGTAACTAGTTTTTGGTATAATTTTTATATTATCTACACTCTCCTGTCCAGCAAACACAGTAGTTATTACTGTTTTATACCACGTAAGTGATATAAAAGCTATCTCCCAGCCTAGAAACCTTAACGTATCATATATTGAAATCATCTCAAAAGAACTCACATAGAAATCTGACTTCATAAAGTGCATTAGAGGCATTGTTTTATATTTCTTCCATAAACCTAATAAACTTCTGTAAAACAATCAGTACCTTTGTTATGAAAGAGGCTCTTAAAGTCAGTTTCAACTATCACCTATTTTCCCAAGTCAATTACAAAGAGAAATAAAATAGCATAACATCACTATGCACTGTTTAAGGAATTTTTATTAAAGCAAGAATTTTATAATCCAAATTACGTTTCCTTGCTCAGTTATCAATTCTGTTATTTAAAACAGAAGTGACATTCTGAGCTATTCCACAGTAAAGAATTACAAAATTAAAGAAAGGAATGCTTTAAATTTTTGTACTTTGCTGAAAATTCTTTTTCCCACGGTCTATAAAACATTAATTTGTTTTTATATTTTACTATTTTTTTGTGTTTTTTGTTGTTTTTAAATCAATAAGTAATCTAGGACTAGCATTATGTTTGCTAGACCTGGCATTTGCTCGGTACATAAGGTTCAAAGTTTCCTTTCCTTTTTTTATTTATTTTATATTTTGCAATGTTTTTTTTTCCATAGTATTTAAGTTTTTCGATGTTTAGGTATTTTTCTTCGGTGAAGCACGAGTTTCTTTTCATGGTCCCTGATCATCTGTAAATGTGGGGGGAAAAGAGATTATGATCATCAAATTTAAGACACAGAACATGATTCCAACCACTAAAAAGAAAGGACCTTTACCTAAGTGACAGAAGTGCTAATTATAGCTATAATGACAGTCATATTTTACAATATATGCTGCTTCTGCTAAGTCGCGTCAGTCGTGTCCAACTCTGTGCAACCCCATAGACGGCAGCCCACCAGGCTCCCCTGTCCCTGGGATTCTCCAGGCAAGAACACTGGAGTGGGTTGCCATTTCCTTCTCCAATGCGTGAAAAGTGAAAGTGAAGTCGGTCAGTTGTGTCCGACTCTTCGCGACCCCATGGACTGCAGCCCACCAGGCTCCTCTGTCCATGGGATTTTCCAGGCAAGAGTACTGGAGTGGGGTGCCATTGCCTTCTCCTTACAATATATAAATGTATCCAATTAACACGTTACACACCTTAAGTTTACACAATGTTGTTATGTCAAGTATTTTAATAAAAACAAAAGTAAGAGGACCAATACTGGCACTTGTCGGTGTGAAAGCCCTCAGCCAGGCTCAGCCTGTTGAGAGCCTGTCTCTGTAAAGCTCTATGAACCACAGCCACCCCTGCTGGTTCACAAGCTGCGCGGCCGCTCTCACAGGGTGACAGCGGGGCAGAGGAGCTTCAACACGGAACACAACCCGCACAGCCCCAGCTATTTCCTATGTTATAGGAAAGCTTTGTACACGCCTGGCTCTGGCTACATAGCTACATCACCCTATTTCTTGGGGGGTAATGAAAGGCAGTATTAGAGGCCAAAAAACAACTTCATCACTGCCACCCAAGAAAATGTATTATTAAGCTATGAAAGTCCTTCAGCTATCTACACAGGACCAATCCATGTTACAGCTATTTAACACAAATTACTACGCAAAACGTCTGAAGGGGTCTTGATCTCAAAAATTCAAGTCTATACCAGGGTAACATGTAGTTAATCCCTCTGTATCTTGACTTCTCTTTGAAAAACTGGCAATGCATTTGGATTAGTGATAAAATGAGTTTTTGCTACGTTTCAATACATGGTCAAACTGTGAGAATAAGAAACAGGAGGCAGGCTCACTTTAAACAGTCGGAACCCCAGTGGCACTGTTAACTGCTTTCTGGGCAGCCTCTTTTGCTTGGTGGGCTTGGAGTACAGCTACAGCTTCATCAACCTGAAAAAACGAAAACAAACTGGTTCTGAAAAACAGTTATTAGAATACAGCTTCAAACCGCCAACCTACAAATGTCCAACAAAGGCAAACTCCTTTCCTCAGATGCAAACTCCTTTCCTCAGATGAAGGTGTTAATGACTGTTATGAAAAAAAAACACATTCCAACTATACACCTGTATCCCTTGGGCTCTATTCCACCACTGTTTTGGAATTATTAACCTCTTGTACTTCCTACTTTCTCCCCACCAAAAATCCCCCAAAGTTCAGAAATATCAGCAAATATCCCTTTCTTCAATACAGATGAGCAGTTAAGAGTTAATGGACGCTGGAGTTACAGTGACTGGATCTGAAACCGAGCTCTGCCATTCACTAGCTGCTTTGTGAGCAACTGGGCAAATTATTTAACTTCTCTATACTTCAGTTTCCCTGTCTATAAAATAGGGATAACAGCACCATAGGTTATTAGGATTTTCAATTAATATTTATAAAGCTTTTAGAACTGTGCATGACTTGTACAAAGCACTTATAAATGTTCTACAAAACATCCTGGAATATGTAGTATAAGAAGCTGGTAGGTAAATGATAAATTTAAATTACTTTAGAACGGAGAGACTCTGGAGACTCAAGCATATGAAGAAGTTCTGAATTATCAATCTCCAACAACATGCCAGTGATTTTACCAGCAAGAGTAGGGTGCATGGCTTGAATTAGAGGAAAGAGCCGTTCACCTAGGAACAAAAACATTCAAAAACTCCTTCAATCAAAAAAAATTTTTTAAGGCATCTACTATAGTAAAACTGGGGTTTATGAACCCTTCGTACACAGCAAATAAATGCGAACCCATAATCCACCATTTCAGTATCTTTCATGAGATGATCAGTATAAAATGGATTAAGATCTACCACAAGGCAACGAATTCTTGAAAGCATCAGTTTGCCAAAAAAAGATGAAATGAAACTATGTGTTAAATCTGTGTTCAGTCAAAATCAAAGTGGCTTACTCATTTGGTTCAAATTTCAAACTCCTCCTTCAGAAAATGTGGTAGGATACCTGGCAAGTCATGCCCCATTACCCTGTCCATCAAAGGCAACATCTTAATAGCTTTCCAGGCTTTTAATGAGTTCAGCAGACAAACCGCCATGGTGATCATTCATTCCAGTCAGATCCCGCCACCCTAGCTGTCATTTTTAGGTGCAAAGGCAGTCTAAGTGTCCTCCTATTTTCTAGTCTCTCACTGTGACTGACCAGGTGGGACAAAGGTACTCACCCAACATTTGCTTCTGCTCTTGAGGAGGGGCAGATGCCAACATGGAAGCAGTCAGAGGCTCCTGACCTTGTACATGAACAGCGGGCTAGAAAGAAAATGGGAAAATTTCTAAGTACAGAAGTAATGGCAAGCACAAATACAGTCATCACTGGAAAATAACTGGATAAAGACTATAATCTAAACATGAACAGGAGAAGCTGAGTGAACCAGAAAATGCAGCCTAAGGCAGCTATTAACACCTAAGTGCTCAAGTATTATAAGCACAGGGATGTTGAATTTTCTTTATCTGGAGTAGTCTTTGGAACCATACTTCTAGTATAATCAACCACAATTTTGGTCCCAGGGGTCAAAAAAACCAAAAAACGGTACGCCAAATCTGACAAACTAAACTTTATTTCACCCCTTCTTACAACTATGCCAAATAAAACTCTCAAACCACATAAGCAATTCAGGAAGGGAAAATGCTGCTCTAGTTCCTGGAGTATAGCACATATTTTTACATATTAGCCATTAGTGGGACTTCAACAAGATGTTCTAGATAGCTTAAGCTCTCACACATCATACAGCTGTCCTCAAAGTCCTTGCAATCAAGGACTGTCATCTTTATCAGAAAGAAGCCATCAAATCCACACCTGCTGCATGGTGACCTGTGGCTGTGCATTCAGATGCTGTTGAGGGTTGCGAACTCCCGCAGCGTATTTGTACTGCGGAACGGTGCGGACAGCGGGAGTAGCTGCAGCTGCAGCCGCTGCGGGACGTGGACCCATCGTTTGTGTTGATGTGTTAGCTAAAAAAATAAAACATTTTTTGTATTTATCTTCGTATTTCCAATTGGAGACCAACTTTTACGAGAAGGGTTAAGACTCACCAACACGCTGTGTCGACATGACTCGTGGAACCTGTGAAGAAGCTGGTCTCATAGTACTAAATGGTGGTCTAGGAGCGGCTGGGCGGATAGCACCGGGCATATTTTGGAATGCTACGTTTAAAGACATGAACACACATTAACTGGGAAAAACTCAAGTGTTCATCTTGCTTTTTCAGAGCTGAGATTTGCACAAAAGACTAAAAATGACCAAATATAAACAAGTGTATTTTTTAAAAGCTTAGGCTCCTATCTGCCATTTTCTTCAGACTTTTATGCCACTTCTCATCAGAGCATAAAAATATGAAATGGAGTTGGATGCATTCCCAAACTTGTGATAAAAAGGAAAAACAAAAAAAATCAAACCAGCATATATATTACTAGCATTTTAAGATTCTTTTTAAAGAACAAAAGGCTAAAGATGCCCAAAATGAACACCCGTTAACTATAAATTACGGAAAGCAACAGCTAATATACCATTGGATATTATACGGTTATATATATATTAGCTGTTATATGTACGGATATAACAGCTAATTTGCCTCATTTATGTTTTTTAGTTCAAATACTTTGCAACTTAAAAAAAAAAGCTTACGATGAGGTCTGGCACCCTGAGCAGTCCAGCGAGGACTTGGTCTTAGTTGAGCAATTTGACTAGGAGGATAGTATGCAGCACGGTTCTGAGTCTGTTGGAAGCAAGCAAACATATCAGTCATAGAAAAAGCAGATAATACAACACATTATGCATGTTCAAAACAGTTAAAAGGTCCTCACACTCCAGGAAAGATCCCCAGGAGGAGGGCACAGCAACCTACTCCCATATTCTTGCCTGGAGAATCCCATGGACAGAAGAGCCTGGGGGGCTACAGTCATAGGGTCGCAAAGTCAGACACGGCTCAAGTGACTTAGTACATAGCATGCACACTCTTAAGCATTGTTCAAATCCAATCATAATTCACATCTCAATGTTTTCATCTTAAGACTTTATTCTTTTTTTTTGGCGGGGGAGGGGGGCGGAATGACAAAACATTAAAGGAAGGTGACCTAACAGGAAAACCTTCATGAGGTTTTTGTCCTTTTCTAGAACCTACCTGTGGGATAGCTGCCATGAAGTAACCTGAAGGAGGTGCTGGCTGGTAGGGGTTGATTACAGGGTTGGGCACAGCTCTTACACTTGCCATCCTCTGCATATACTGGTTAGTGAGGTGAGCCTGGCGCTCTTCTTTGCGCTGAGCTAAAGCTACATACAATGGCTTGGTGGCCACAATTCTACCATTCATTTCCGTAACTGCTTTAGTGGCTTCTTCTGGGGAGGAGAAACATACAAAACCAAAACCTTTGCTGCGACCACCCTCCATCATAACCTATTGAAAGAAAATTAAAAAACCACACAATTAATGCAATAGAAGGATGAGGCACAAAGACAGTATCAACTAGAGCCACCACCTCACACTTAACCCTGTCAATACTTTCATCCTTTCCCCCACAATTTTCCCGTTAATATCCAAATACTAAGGGTAAATGACATGCATGCGTTATCCTAGCCAAGCAAAAGTAAAGGGGTGGAGACACAACAGAAACTTTAAGGTTTTTAGATTTTCAATATTAAGGTTCAATTTCTAAATACATTGAAAGCCTACTAAATTTTAGTTAAAAATGCACAATTAAAATCTAACTATTCTAATAAGTCAAGCTGACAAGATGCTTTATTACTCTTTGGGGTGGGGGAAGCAGTTGAGTCTCATTTTAAAGTTAAAATTTCACATTCACAACCATAGGGCCATAAATATTGGGGTATAAACAACATTCAGGAAACTTCACAATAACTCCAAAGATTTTTTAAACAAGCAGTAAGGAAATGAAATGAACTACTCAGTAGACCTACATGTACGCATGCTATACGTCTGTATTAAACATCATGCTGGTGACACAGGAACAAACAAAAGAGCAATAAACCCGATTCATGGTCTTACATAAATGTGGAATCAGAACACAACGAAAAACTGGCCTCAAGGATACAGAGAACAGATTGGTGGCTGCCAGAGAGGCAGGAGGCTTGGGGAAACGGATGAAGGTGGTTAAAAAGTACAAACTCCTAGGCATAAAGTCACAGGGAAGCAATGACTAGGGACGAAACGAACAGGATGTACAGGGACAGTGTGGGGACTACAGTAAATATGTGTTACTTATCTGACAGTTGCAGAGAATGGATCTTTAAAGTTACCATTACAAGAAAAAAATAATTTTAATCTATGGTAATAAATGTTATCTAGACTTATCGTGGTGATCACTCTGCAGTATACACAAATATCAAACAACTATGTTGTACACTTGAGGATGTTTTATGTCAATTACATCTCAACAAGAGTCTAGAAGTACGGGAACTGTACCCATGCAAGTACGGGAACTTGGGATGTTAAGCTTACATTTTAGAACAGTGGGTAAAAGATGGACTTTGGACTATCTAGTATATGATACAATGGGATAATTCTGAATTAACGTAGAGCTTATAGTCACATTACATTGAAACAATTACAATTGCCAGATAGATTCTGACTCTGAACAAAAAATGCAAAATACAGGGAAAACCTAAGATGATACAAGACCCCCAAGTCTTAAATGGAAGACTTGGAAAAAATATTTGCAATATAAAACAAAGAGCTGACATGAAATTCTCCCTATGAAATCAATAAACAATGCAATGTAAAAACAGGCAAAGAACAGGCTAAACAAGTAAACACGTAAATAGCATGTCTCATTTAAAAAGATGTGTATCTCTTTCTACTAACTTGACAAGACTAGTAGTAATTTAATTTGTTCAGCCTTTCTGGACAATTCTGTCATATTAATGTTAAATATACATACCCACTAACCAGCTATTTCAACTCTAGGACTTCAGAAATACTGGTATGTATACATGCAAAGATATATGAGGATGTTAGAGTGGCAGGTCTAATACTGTTAACACGCAAGTAACCCAAATGTCCAACAATATGGGCACAGCAGAATAAATTATGGTACACTTATACCATGAATAGCCAGCCTTGAGTGAAAAATGAGAAAATGTCTGAGATAAATATGTACCCAGATCTGTAAATAAAAAGACAAACTGCAGAATAGGTATACTATGACTCTGTTTTATAAAAGTTTGTATGCATACGTAAGTATACAAGCATGGAAAGTATCTGGGACGGCAACCAAGTCCTTTGCCAGACTTGAGCATGGAGCTGTCACCTTTCTGTCTTGATCAATGTTTTTTCAGCGAGTGTTATCAAATTAACATAACGACCTCCTCTCTCAGAATAAATTCTTGCCAAACTTTTTATCTCCTTGCCAACAGTGATATAGTGATCCACAAAGGACTTCTTTTTAAAAAGGACTTTTTATAAAGACTCTCCTTTGTAAAACATGCATGCTTCTTCATACATTCAAAATAAATGGATGCACAATACTCCATTTAAATGCTTTTCAGGGAACATAAAGGATAAACACATTCAGGAATAAATACTATCATACTCCAAGTTCTCTTACAACACTCCAGTATGAAATATCAAATTTATATACATACATCCATGGGCACATATTTTTCTCAAATCTTAAAAAAAAGATACGCATCACATGCTTTACCTTCGCACTGGTGATTGTGCCAAATGGAGAAAACTCCTTCCGGAGACGCTCATCATCAATGCCATCATCAAGATTTTTCACATAAAGGTTAACACCCTTAAAATAAAAAAAAAAATTTGGAAAAAGAAAACCAGTGGTACTTAAACATACTTCCTATTAGCTTATCCCATGTTTCCTCTCCTTTTCCCCTCTCAAACCCTCCAGTTACCTGGCAGTAACTGAAATGAACATAGAATAGGTTTCCTCACTCCTTAGTTTTACTTGTTCAGTTAAAAAATGAACCTGGTATCTGGTGATCCTGTCTTGCTTCATCTGTTCAAATTTGCGCTTAAGTTCTGTCTGTCGTTCCACTTTTTTCTGGGCTCGACCAACATAAATTTGTTTTCCATTGAGCTCTTTGCCATTCATCTCATCCACAGCCTTACCAAAAGAAACCAAAAACACAAAATTTTAATTACTAACTTGCACTAATAAGTTCATTTTTTAACAATAAAAGAAAATCGGTTAGATTATAAAAGCTAAAGATGGACCCACCACAAAAACTCAACTTTGAGGTTTTAAGACATAATGAAGAAGTGAAGGGAAGTGAAGTTGCTCAGTCGTGTCTGACTCTTTGCATCCCCATGGACTGCAGCCCACCAGGCTCCTCCATCCATGGGATTTTCCAGGCAAGAATACTGGAGTGGATTGGCATTTCCTTCTCCACATCTTCCCAACCCAGGGATTGAACCCGGGCCTCCCACATTGTAGGCAGACGCCTTACCATCTGAGCCACCAGGGAAGTCTTAAGACATAATATAAGTTTTCAATTTGTACTCTCAAAACTAATACACCAAATGCAAGTAATTCAAAACAATACATATGAAATACAACATGTAGAATAGCCAGCCGTATGCTTGTGTATTTCGATGCAAGAGCAACTCAACTTTATATCCCTCACTTCTTATAACATACAGAAAACCCACATTGCCTCTGATAATTATTAAGTCTTACTTTTTGTGCATCTTCATGCCTTTCAAAGCTTACAAATCCAAAGCCTTTGGATTTTCCACTCTCATCAGTCATTACTTTCACACTTAAGGCAGGTCCTGAAAAAAAATTTAATGATTCAAATATATTCCATACATTTAGTTTATATGTTTCAAGTTTCAAAAAAGCTGTGCAGAAAAGAATATAAAAATGGGGATTAAAGAAAATCCCAAACCTCCAGAAATTTATTCCTCCTCTAATTACCCTCTCTCCTATCATGGGCACTAAACATTCTCTTCAAAGACCCTTTATTTCTTCTAAGAAGCTAAGTAAAGTCTTTCTCTGAAATATTCCTCCTTCCATTTAAGGCGGTATGTTTCAGACAAATGTAAATGACAGAGTTAATTTATTCTTAGCATTTAGTACAAAACAGATGCATTGTTCTAAAACAACTTGATTTTCTTAAGAATTCCTTAAGCCTTGGCCCACTTGATTTTCAACAGGGAGTAGAGGAAACAAAGGGTTTGACCTTTGGGGAAGACAACACAGAAGTACCTGGAGATGGCATGTTTCTGAAGACACACTTCTCCCCCACCAACCCCCTCAATAAAATAGACTTAACTGAACTGGGTATTATTTTAGGTAGGTGGGGGAAAAGGTTAAAAAAAAAAAAAAATCACATCTAATTACAGAGAATCTGCAAGATTTATGGGCACAGATAAGACTGTTTAGAGGGTTCAATGTGGCATGACAGCTTGACAATAGTAAAGGATTACGTTTCCTCATTCTTTATGATTTGAAATGCTCTTAAAAAAACAGGACACCTGTTTTAAGTTAACCAGAAGGGAAAGCAAAGTTAAGGGGCAAGCAAATCATCTGCAAGAGTACAATGTCAGGTTCATCTTCTGATTAGCTACACAACTATCTAAAGTGAGACTGGTTACACTTCACTGGAAAATCTGGATCGTTGAAAGTTATTATTTTGAATTGCTCAAACATGATGCTGAGACTGGCCAAATACCCTAAAGCTGGCCAGCTTTCCTAACCCATAATTAAAGACTACATTCCAACCTAAGTTGGCTGTGTCACATGCAATGCCTCTGATGAGATGCGATCTGTTAGTGCATAAATCCAGCACAATTTCGTAACATGGCAAAACCTTTTAAAGTCTGTTCCAATTACACAGTCACAACTTACTGTGCTAATGCAAGGCTACTGACCTTTAAACTGGATAGAATTTTACTTATATGCTACTATAATGGACTATCAGTAGCTTAATCCAAATTAACTACAAAATTAAAGTACCATGAAAAGTCTTATTTATTTTTAGTATAAAATATTATCCAAAATTAACAATGTGAATATAAAAATTTAATTCAGACACATTACCAAACTTGCCAAAGAGATCCTTAAGGCGCTCATCATCCATGTCTTCTCCAAAATTCTTGATGTAAACATTGGTGAACTCTTTTGCCCTAGCTCCAAGTTCTGCTTCTCGTTCTTTACGAGACTTAAATCTTCCAACAAATCTAATAAAATATGTAAGAACTGTAAAATTAGGTTCTACTTTATGAAGTTCAGGTTAATTAAGCCTGATAGGTGATTCTGTAATAGTCACTGCTAATTTCAGAATCTCTAATAAAAAGGGCACACTATAAAACAGAAATAGGGTCTTAAGTGAAAAAATAAAAGCACCAAATGTAACAAACCTCCCAACTATAACCACAAAAAAAGATATTTTTCCTAATATACTCCTTTGCTGTCCTAGCTAACCTGGGTTAAGATTCTATCCAGAAATGCAAGGAATGGAAGTACACATGGAGCAGGCCAGTGAAGAGACAAAACTTGGATCATTGCTGTTTTGCAACATGGCTTCTTCCACAACAGAAATTTATGCTACTGAATTCTGTCCTCACACACCCAACAGCCTGGGACGAATTTCTTTGTGACATTATCAACACAAGTGTTTATAAAATAAGGCTTTCTGCAGTCTAACAGTAGTATGCGTGTCACTGCAGAATACGTGAATAAACATCAAAGTGAAGATCCATCAGGTAATTCCACCTGGAACATGACTGAGTATTAGTGTGTCTTTTTGTTTTTTGTGTTTAAGTCTATCTAGCACAATTTCTTTTCAGAGAAGACACCTATGATTTTATTCTCTTTAGAACCCCCCTCATCTCCCTCCTCCAAACAGTGGTGCTTCTCCATGCAATTAGTTTTATAAATATTCTCAATGGGAACATTATTCCACTGTGGCTAGCGCAACCTTTTGCTTTTATAAATAATGCCTTAACTTTACAAGACTGTTACTTGTTCTTAGGATAGCACTGTAGAAATCACGGCAGTTCAAAGGTTATATAAATGACCTTAAGTTTATACCTACAAACTGCTTTCACAAACAGGATTATATAATTTTATACTCAGAAAACAGCAATAAATCAAGTTCTTATTTTAATCTAGGCCGTCACCAGTGGTAGCCATTTTCTCCTCTAAACCATTGCTGGCACGCCAGACATTTTCATCTGTAAATGCTAGTGATGCTGAACATTTTTCTCATCTAAAGATGTACTAACTTTAAGAATTATCCTTTGTAAACATTGTTCCCACTGAGAAGTTGCTGGTTTTCTTAGACATATGAGGTTCTTTTCCTTAACCATGCAGTTGACAGAACTCAAACAGCTAACACCATGTGGATGAGTCTCCATGAGCAGACTGACCATGCCACCTGACACAGATCTAAGAGTGCTGTAGCTGACTTCTAAGAACCAAACCCAATTTGTGTGCCATTACCCCAGTTTACATGGCAACACGAACTCACAGATCACTTACAAGATGACCTCAAGGCTGAATCTGCCCAGATAAGAAAAATCCACTGGCATAGATTTGTAATTTCTTTGGGCTCATAAAAATCTGTATTTTTACAAGCTGTAGCAGAAAGTCTTACAGAGGTTTTATCAGTATCATCATTTTTAAACTTTTCAACTTTCAAGAACAAGTCTATTTCAGAAAAAATAAACCATGAAGACTTCTGATTTATTTCTGATTTATCTTTACAGGAAAAAGGGAGCCAAATTGTCACAATTACAATAATCGTAGGAGTAGGGTAAACAATCCCTGGTGGCTCAGAGTAAAGAATCTGCCTGCCAAGCAAGAGACCCGGGTTCGATCCCTGGGTCATGAAGATCCCCTGAAGAAGGAAATGGCAACCTAATCCAGTATTCTTGCCCAGAGAACTCCACTGAACAGAGGAGCCTGGCAGGTGACAATCCATGGGGGGCCACAGAGTTAGGACACAAATGAGCGACTAACAAGGCCAGTAAAGAGCTACCCTGGGCTCTGAATTTATCCACCAGATTTGTATCCCAGTTTATCTGTCATACCAGCATGTAAAACATAGGCAAATCATTTTAGCCCCAGTTTTGAATGTAAAATGGGCTAATTATTACCTTAAGAATTATGACAGTTTCTGCCTGGATTTCTTAGTTTTCCAACTATGCACTTATTTCTGGGAAAGCTTTATATTTCAGCATACCTAGTTTCTCCTTTCTCTTTTTGGTTTGAATGCTGACCAATTGTATTAATTCACTGTTATTTGTATGTTACAGTAAATATGGAGTAAACACAATTGTAAAATCTACCAAGATATGCTTTATTAATTTTCACTCTTATCTCTTTTGAGCACAAATATATTTCTTGTAAAATGGATGAACTGATTTTAACTATTAAAAACAGATTTGAAGTATGATTAACTTCATATTTATACTTACACTTTGCGATCATTTAGAAGCATCCCATTCATTTTTTCAATAGCTCTTTCAGCTGCTTCTTGTGTCTCAAAATGCACAAACCCATAACCCTTGGAACCATTTTCATCACAAACCACCTAGGGAAAAATGTATACCAATTTTTCATTACTTACTATTGATTTAGGATTTTTCCAATGTTCCGATAACTTGTCACTATTGATTTAGGATTTTTCCAATGTTCAGATAACTTGTCAGCTACCTAACCTCGGTATTTGGGAAATAAAGATATCTATTAACAGAAAGCACAGCTGCTATCTTAAGGAATAAACAAGTAGCTTCCCCATGGCTCAGTGTGCCTGCAATTTAAGAGGTACAGGAGATGGGGGTTTGATCTCTAGGTTAGGAAGATTCCTGGAGAAAGGGTTGGCAACCCACTCCACTATTCTTGCCTGAAAAACCCCATGAACAGAGAAGCCTGGTAGGCTACAGTCCGAAGGACTGCAAAGTGTCGGACAAGACTGAGCGACTAAGCACACAGCTGCTGCTGCTGCTAAGTCGCTTCAGTCGTGTCCGACTCTGTGCGACCCCAGAGATGGCAGCCCACTAGGCTCCCCCATCCCTGGGATTCTCCAGGCAAGAACACTGGAGTGGGTTGTCATTTCCTTCTCCAAAGCATGAAAGTGAAAAGTGAAAGTGAAGTCGCTTAGTCGTATGTGACTCTTAGTGACCCCATGAACTGCAGCCTGCCAGGCTCCTCCGTCCATGGGATTTTCCAGGCAAGAGTACTGGAGTGGGGTGCCATTGCCTTCTCCGAAGCACACGGCTACAACACTGTAGTAAGTGTTCAGTTCAGTTGCTCACACTACCCACAACAGCTCCAGAGAAACTCCTAGATATATTTTTACTATTATCACTTTAAAATTTTTTTATTACTTAATTTTAATTTTTATAACCCTCTATTATGAGACAAATTCCACCATGGATAGTTTGTTGTTTTGAACCAAGTATTTCGCATGGGGTTCTCTGACCTACACCAGCGTTCCCAATTATTTTCCAAATCTGGTTTCTGATAATCTAGTGAAAGATGACTGTGTGCTCAGTAAGAGCAAGCACCTTGTCTTATCCAACTTTCATCTTTGGGGCCTATTTAGGCTCTGACAGGAGTTAACAGGAGAAATGTTAGATCCCACCAAAAAGATACCCCACATCCAAGGGCAAAGGAGAAGCCCAGCAAGATGGTAGGAAGGGTGAAACTGTGCGCACCGGGACCCAGAGACTGAGCCAGAACTGTGTTGAGTGTCTCCTGCGGAAGTACGGGTCAGCAGTGGACTGCTGTGGGGCAGGGGCTCTGGGTGCAATAAGCCATTTTGGAGGAGGTCACCATTAACCCCACCACAGAGCCACCAGAACTTACACAGGACTGGGTAAACAGACTCTGAGAGGGCCCAAACAAAACCTGTGCACACCAGGACCCAGGAGAAAGGAGCAGTGACTCCACAAGAGACTGACTCAGACTTGTGCATGAGCATCCAGGAGTTTCCCGTGGAGGTGTGGGTCAGTGGTGGCCTGCTGGAGGGCTGGGGGCAGTCCAGCAGCGCATGAGTGTGAGCGTGCATGGGACCTTTTGAAGGAGGTTGCCCTTTATCTTCATTACCTCCATCATAGTTTGGCCTCAGGTCAAACAATAGAGAGGGAACACAGCCCTGCTCAGTAACAGAAAATTGGATTAAGATTTACTGAGCATGGCCCTGCCCATCAGAACAAGACCCAGTTTCCCCCTCAGTCAGTCTCTCCCATCAGGAAGCTTCCATAAGCCTCTTATCCTTCTCCATCAGAGGGCTGACAGACTGAAAACCACAATCACAGAACAGAAAACTAACCAATCTGATCACATGGACCACAGCCTTGTCTAACTCAATGAAACTGAGCCATGCTGTAGCTCACAGGGCCACCCAAGATGGGTCATGATGGAGAGTTCTGACAAATCATGGTCCACTGGAAAAGGGAATGGCACTTCAGCATTCTTGCCTTGAGAACCCCATGAAGAGTAAATTATGTTTACTTATCACATTTTTGCTTACCTTACATGAAAGGATGTTGCCAAAAGCAGAAAATGTATCATACAATGCTTTATTATCAATGGATTTATCCAAATTTTTAATGAATATGTTGCCCACTCCACTTTTGCGAAGTGATGGATCACGCTGAGACCACATGATGCGTACTGGCTTGCCCTTTATCACATCAAAATTCATGGTGTCCAAAGCACGCTCCGCTGCAAGAAAGGACATTTTCAAAGTAAATATTATTCAAAACTTTTACAGTCTACTTAATATAATCTATTGTGGAGAGAAAAATTGAGCACATGGCCCCTCTACCTCTTTAAACCGAAGATGGTTGGACCTTATACCTGTCAGTCTAGATTTATATCATACAACACAAAGTATCAAGAAATCCCAAATTTCCCATGTTAACAGATGACATATTGTTTAGAACTAATATATTTCTGAAGCAATCTCTTCCTTTGCCATGAAATTTAAAAGCGCTTTTTTGTTCCTAGTTAACTATAAAAACAGATTTCCCCTTCACAATCTGCTTGATAAACAATATAACAGGACACCAAAAGCAACTATAGATTATCCACAAGCAGAGCAGTTTACAGATTTTCAAGCATTTTAACTTATTCCCTGCTACTTGTTAAAAATGTTTTATTGCTTATTCCTGTCAGTATTACACAAAAACTAGCCCATCTTCTAAAAAAAAGTTCCTGACGTATTGGGGGGATTTCAGTGACTCACGGCACAACTTCCTGCTACCATGTTAAAAAAAAAATGAAAGGTTTTATCCGTTCAGAATCATTTGAGTCATACCTTCAAAAACTAATGTGAAATTGAGCATATTTAGCTATTAACAAAATTTTTTAAATAACCTGGTTTACAATAGTCCAACTCACTATTAATACATATAAAACCAGTTTTATCTTAGATTATTTACTTAGTAACTGATTAGTTACTTCTGGATAGTGCTAGAAAATTTCAAAATCTGAGTTCAGAGTCTACGAAGGATCAAATTATGTGCATCTGTACCATTAAAGAAACACTTATTAAAGAAGTTTGGACTCTAAATGGAAAAATATATCCTCTTAAGTAGAAAAGACTAGTTCCTAAAGAAGGGACACACACAATCCATTTGAAGTTCTGAAACATCAATTTTCACAAATGCCATGCTAGTGTTAACTGTAAAGTGAGAAAACAAATTTTCCGGCCACTTCTTTCTATAAATGAAAACTTCAGTTTCTAGAAGATAGTGACAATCAGCTGTCAGCTCATTTATCAACTGGCCACACCTACTCAGCTCCCCTAGTTTTTTAGCTGACTTGGCTTGAGCTTTTGAATGAGTCACATTTTCCTGTTAAATTGGAAACTGATCACTTTCAGAAGCTATTCTAGAAGTACACCGATGTAGCAAAATAAAAGGGGAGTAGAAGGAAAATCACTTAATTATTTGGAAAGAGAATAATTTGTATACATACAGGAATAAAAGAAACTGAAGATGGAAAAATGCTACCTTCTTTTCAGCAGTGACAGTACAAGTCTACTGGTATAGAGAATAATACAGTGAGTGTACTGTAACCATGGTAACCTGAAGTTCAACTTTTCAAATCCTAAGAAATTAAATTTGTTTTTCTGATTTAAAATTGTTAAGTTTAGAAACTATGTTAACAGTCAGTTTCAAAAGTTCACATTTCTAGAATTTGTTCGTTCAAGTGTTCTCTATCAACCCTTCAGTTTGTGATTATCTGCACCCCAATTACCTTCCCTGATCTTCCATTTAGTGATAAACTTGATCAAAGTTGGGAAGAATCCTTACAGAGAGGCATTTGGAACTACTGCCTGCAGAGCAAAGGGCAGAAAACCTGCAGTGCAGTTTTACAACTTGGTGTGGCTCAACAGCCTGTCTACCCCAAATCTCAGTACTCACTTTACCTAGTGAAAAACTGACCACAAAATAATTCCTTAAGGAGATAAAAGTTTTAAATTCCACCTTCAAGGCCTTTCCTACAAAAATTAATTCCTTATATTTTATATACTTGACATATATTCAAGTAGCCAAGGGAAAAAAGGGCAAAAATGGATCATAAAATTAAGTGAAAATGACTTTTTCAAGTCAATTGATTTCAGCTATAAAGAAAAATCCTGGCAACTCATCAGGCCACATACCTATTTGCCAAATATTCGAATTTCTGTGAACTGTTTAAAAATATAAGGTTAATTCCATCTTTTTTATCATACATTCAAACTAATTAATCCCTTACTTTTCAATCATTCCCCATGATGTATGAATATTCTGGACCACTTTTATAAGGAAATCACCACTTAAATACCTCGTAAGTATAATGGTCTAGTACACACTACACTGACAAGCAACCTTTTACAGTCAAAATTGGGGACGACATTTTTAAGTAAAATCCTTCAAAACCAGAGACGATTTCAGGAGGTAAAATAAAAAAGAAAAAAAAAAAAAACCCGAATTACCAGTACTACGAAACTACTAGATTTAAAAAATCAAAACTAACTAAATTGCCTGAGAAAACGATGGGTCATCTTCTACATCCCCTCTCTCCTAACTTGCTGTTACAAGAACTGTCTGAACCCCCAAAGCAACGTCTCGATGGTAATTTACACTTTTGGAGCCGTCAGTCACTCACACGTTAGTGAGAATGGTCGCAGAAACCTGAGGACGACCACCAGAACCAGATTAACTTTATTCCAAGTCCCCGCGACTCCCCCAGGCGACTGGCCCCGCGGCAGGGTAGAGGCCTCGGGCCTGGGAGGTTACCGGGTTCAACACGTGGTATTTTTCGAGCAACGAAATGCACTTCCTCCCTGTCCTGGGGCGCCGGCAGCAGCCTGGGGATGGTGGGAGCGCCACCACCGACTACCGGAGAAGGGGTCTCGGCGCTCGACACCCCCCAGGATCTCGCCGCTACCGGGGGGGGGGGCGGGGGGGGCGCCGCGTGGTGTTAGAACCCAACCTCACCCACCGTCCGGGCGCGTCATCACCCTAAAGTTTGAGCGCTGCTGAGGCCGAGAAAATGGTCGCGGAGAAGGAAGTGGCCCGGCGTGCAAGGGGCGTGCGGCTGCCGGCGGCGCGGGCCCCGGCCGGCGCGGGGATCCGGGGTCCTGAAGCCCCAGCCTCGGCCCGCTGGCCTCGGGTGGGGTGACATGCCCTCCCGCCCCCTCCCCCCTGGGCCCGCCGGCCTAGCCCGCCCGCCGCCGCCTGAGCCTCATGGCCGCCCGCCCGCCAGCCCGCCGGGCCCGGCTCTCACCGTCCGCCGGCTGCTGGAAGTTCACATACGCGTAGCCCAAGGAGCGGCGGGTGATCATGTCCCTGCAGACCCGGATGGAGAGGATGGGCCCGGCCGGGCTGAACTTCTCATAGAGCATCGCCTCGGTCACGTCGGGGTGTAGGTCCCCCACGTAGAGCGAGGCCATGGGGTAGCTGGGGGCGCTGGGGTTCATCTCGGCACGGCTGCCTGCAGGGCCACAGGCCGCGCGACCTTTCCCGTCAGAGAAGGGGAGCGAGTGCCGGGGCCGGGGGGCCGGAGCCGGGGGGAGGGGAGCGGGGGCAAGCGCAGAGGGACAAAAATCAACCGGAATCGGGAACTACTCAACGGCCGCAGAACCGGGTCGATCCGCTGCCGCTGGAGGCTTGGCTGCTGGCTGCCGGCTGGGGAGCGAGGGTGGCGGTCTCGAGTCCGGGCAGCGGGAGAAGGCCTCGGTCTCTTGGTTCCTTCTTGGAGCTGCTGCGGGGCCGCGGGCGGGCGGGTCGGTCTCGGCTGCTTCACCGGGTTATTTTATAAAAGAGGAAGGAAAAAAAAAAATAAAAGTCTCCGGCGGGGGAGACGCGGATTTTTTTGTAAATTTTTTTTTGGGGTTTTTTAAAAGATTTTTTTAGATTTTTTTTGGATTTTTTTAATAATAAATGTGTGTTCCGAGCCCGGAGCACACACTCCGCACTCTCAGCACTAACCGCCGGGGAGAAGGGGAAGCACCGCCTCCTGCACCCTCTACTTATACCCCCCGCCGCACTCGCCCCGCCCCCCGCGCGTCTGACGCCAGGGCCCTACGCGAGCGTCAGCGCCGGAGGGGGAGGCGACAAGGAGGCGGAGATGGAGGAGGGAAGAGAAAAACAGGAGGAAAAGAGCAGAGAGGAAGGGAGAGGAGGTGGCGGCGGTGGCGGCGGCTGCTGCGGGTGTGGGGGGGTGGGGCTGGGGCGGAGGGGCGGGGCTTCTGCGCACGCGCCGGGGTCGGGGTGGGGGGAGTGTGGGCGGGCCCCGCGCGGCGTAGGGCCCGTGGGGGAGGGGAGTGGAGGGGAGGACCGGCTCGCAGGCGGCTCTCTGAGGAGTCGGGTGGGCCGACCCCTCCTCCCACACACCCCGCCCCACCTCCACCCGGGAGAGGCGTTGAGCCGTCACCAGGGCGGTGGGCGGTGCGCGGGGCTTCCGGGTTTCTCGGCGCTTAACTACCCCCCACGTGCGCGGCCCCCAAGGGCCCTCTTCCCGCCGCAGCCAGTCGTGTTCCACTCGCCCCCACCCCCGCCCTCTAGGGCCGCCGGGCGAGAGTGGGCCGGCGTGATTTTTCCCCAGGCCCAGTTTCCGCAACGTGGGCGAAAAGGAGCCCAGGCTGGCTCCCCGGTTCTCCTACCAGACCGCACTACGAGTCCCAGCAGGCAGCGCCGCCACGCGCCTCGACCGCGGAAGCGGTGCCTGCTGGGAGCTGGAGTCCTCAACGGCAGCGGCGCTCGCTGACCCCCAACCGGCCGCGGGTCTTGGCCTCCCGCTCGGGGACCCACCCACCCCCGCCTCTCGCAACCGTTCCAGCGCTGGACCCGGGTCGTGCTTCCAATAGAGGACAGGGGAGCGGAGGGGCCTTCGGACTCCCGGTCCTCTCCTTTCCGAGCCCTTACGAGTCTTCCCGGGTATCCCATCTGGGCGCTGTCGTTGGTCAGCGTGATTTTAATTTGGGCAAACTATTTTGAGGTCTTTGTCCGCTTCCCTTTTTAAAGTATCGTGATCACAATTCACTTAAGAGGCTAGGGTGGAGTCACTGATTTCGTGCTACTTCTGCCAGCAATTTGAAACAGAGAACAGGACTCCAGAAAAATGTTTTCCTGCAAAGTGCGAGTCTGTCACAGTCGTACATGGCTCCACAGACTTGCAACCAGGCAAAATCAGAAATAGTCTAAACGCAGTATTAAAAATGTGTACAACAGTTGTGGAGTTACTTGGGGGCTTTAATAGGAAGGCTAGCTGTAATGAATCAATTGCAAAAATACCAGTTGATAGGAAAGACATTACATCAACATACAAATCCCACTTCAAAGTAGTACTGTAAAATTTTTAAAGCTTTAGCATCTTTTATTCTCTACAGCAATCTTGTGTGGAAGGTGGAGCGAGGAGGAATAATTTTATTTTACTGTTCAGATCAGATCAGATCAGTCGCTCAGTCGTGTCCGACTCTTTGCGATCCCATGAATCACAGCACACCAGGCCTCCCTGTCCATCACCAACCCCCAGAGTTCACTGAGACTCACGTCCATCGAGTCAGTGATGCCATCCAGCCATCTCATCCTCTGTCGTCCCCTTCTCCTCCTGCCACCAATCCATCCCAGCATCTGAGTCTTTTCCAATGAGTCAACTCTTCGCATGAGGTGGCCAAAGTACTGGAGTTTCAGCTTTAGCATCATTCCTTCCAAAGAAATCCCAGGGCTGATCTCTTTCAGAATGGACTGGTTGGATCTCCTTGCAGTCCAAGGGACTCTCAAGAGTCTTCTCCAACACCACAGTTCAAGAGCATCAATTCTTTGGCGCTCAGCCTTCTTCACAGTCCAACGCTCACATCCATACATGACCACAGGAAAAACCATAGCCTTGACTAGACGAACCTTTGTTGGAAAAGTAATTTCTCTGCTTTTGAATATGCTATCTAGGTTGGTCATAACTTTCCTTCCAAGGAGTAAGCGTCTTTTAATTTCATGGCTGCAGTCACCATCTGCAGTGATTTTGGAGCCCCCCAAAATAAAGTCTGACACTGTTTCCACTGTTTCCCCATCTGTTTGCCATGAAGTGATGGGACCGGATGCCATGATCTTCGTTTTCTGAATGTTGAGCTTTAAGCCCACTTTTTCACTCTCCACTTTCACCAAGAGGCTTTTGAGTTCCTCTTCACTTTCTGCCATAAGGGTGGTGTCATCTGCATATCTGAGGTTATTGATATTTCTCCCGGCAATCTTGATTCCAGCTTGTGTTTCTTCCAGTCCAGCGTTTCTCATGATGTACTCTGCATAGAAGTTAAATAAGCAGGGTGACAATATACAGCCTTGACGTCCTCCTTTTCCTATTTGGAACCAGTGTGTTGTTCCATGTCCAGTTCTAACTGTTGCTTCCTGACCTGCATACAAATTTCTGAAGAGGCAGATCGGGTGGTCTGGTATTCCCATCTCTTTCAGAATTTTCCACAGTTTATTGTGATCCACACAGTCAAAGGCTTTGGCATAGTCAATAAAGCAGAAATAGATGTGTTTCTGGAACTCTCTTGCTTTTTCCATGATCCAGTGGATGTTGGCAATTTGATCTCTGGTTCCTCTGCCTTTTCTAAAACCAGCTTGAACATCAGGAAGTTCACGGTTCACATATTGCTGAAACCTGGCTTGGAGAATTTTGAGCATTACTTTACTAGCGTGTGAGATGAGTGCAATTGAGCGGTAGTTTGAGCATTCTTTGGCATTGCCTTTCTTTGGGATTGGAATGAAAACTGACCTTTACCAGTCTTGTGGCCACTGCTGAGTTTTCCAAATTTGCTGGCATATTGAGGGCAGCACTTTCACAGCATCATCTTTCAGGATTTGGAATAGCTCAACTGGAATTCCATCACATCCACTAGCTTTGTTCGTAGTGATGCTTTCTAAGGCCCACTTGACTTCACATTCCAGGATGTCTGGCTCTAGGTCAGTGATCACACCATCGTGATTATCTGGGTCATGAAGATCTTTTTTGTACAGTTCTTCTGTGTATTCTTGCTACCTCTTCTTAATATCTTCTGGTTTTGTTAGGTCCATACCATTTCTGTCCTTTATCGAGCCCGTCTTTGCATGAAATGTTCCTTTGGTATCTCTGATTTTCTTGAAGAGATCCCTAGTCTTTCCCATTCTGTTGTTTTCCTCTATTTCTTTGCATTGATCGCTGAAGAAGGCTTTCTTATCTCTTGTTGCTATTCTTTGGAACTCTGCATTCAGATGTTTATATCTTTCCTTTTCTCCTTTGCTTTTCACTTCTCTTCTTTTCACAGCTATTTGTAAGGCCTCCCCAGACAGCCATTTTGCTTTTTTGCATTTCTTTTCCATGGGGATGGTCTTGATCCCTGTCTCCTGTACAATGTCACGAACCTCATTCCATAGTTCATCAGGCACTCTATCTATCAGATCTAGGCCCTTAAATCTATTTCTCACTTCCACTGTATAATCATAAGGAATTTGATTTAGGTCATACCTGAATGGTCTAGTGGTTTTCCCTACTTTCTTCAAGTTAAGTCTGAATTTGGCAATAAGGAGTTCATGGTCTGAGCCACAGTCAATAGAACGGTCTCAAATGATTGTCCAATTCATTCTTTAATTCAGTAAACTTTAAGGCATGTTAAATATATTTTTGGTTGTGGACTGGGTACTTTATTCTCATTTAATTCAAATTTAAACCTGCAGAATCCCACATAAGTGCCATTTTGCCCCTATCTTGGTAGGAAGAGAAGAATATTGATATTTTGGAAAACAAGTTACCTTATGTAGTTCATTAGGCAAAAGAGCAAGACTGGGGACTGAGGACTGTGCGTTAGGAAGACAGATCTTATCCTAGATGACAAACCACCATTCACTCTATTAGAACTCTCTAGTTAAAGTCAGTCCATCCATACATTTATTGAATACCTACCAAGTGCCTCTGGATGTGAGGAAGATACTTGAGAGACACATTTCTTTCCTCAAGAGGCTTCTAATGAGCTCTCTGGTAATCATATAAATATAAGCAGTACAGTGAGTATGTAAATATCCAATCCCAGTGTTTTATCTAGCTGTGATGATTTTCTATTAGATTCTAAATTTGTTTTCTTAAAAAAAAAATGAGGATGGAAATTGCATTGTTTAAAAGAAAATATTATTGCATTTTAGTATTTTCATTAAATTACTGAATTGAGTATAGAAAAAAGCAGACAATTGAAAGAAGAGGTACACTCATTAGAAGAAATGTGAAAGGAAATCACCTCCTATAACTTGGAAATTCCATCACACCAAGAGCTAAAACTACCAAAAATCATATTATTGCTAAGAATATCCGCACTGCTGGTAGAGAAAGATGTGGGTGCAATTTCTGATGGAGCTCACTGAAACATCATTGTAAGTAATAAAGGTGGGGGGGAAATGGTCTGCTTTGAAACCAGAAAATTGTCAGCGGAAACTTTGGCAAGTGCTCTAAAGTGGATGTGGGTCCTCCAGTCACTAGAAAGGGCTTACTCTCAGGTTTCGCTGCTGCTGCTAAGTCACGTCAGTCGTGTCCGACTCTGTGCGACCCCATGGACTGCAGCCCACCAGGCTCCTCTGTCCATGGGATTTTCCAGGCAAGAACACTGGAGTGGGTTGCCATTTCCTTCTCCAACACATGAAAGTGAAAAGTGAAAGAGAAGTCGCTCAGTCCGACCCTCAGGGACCCCATGGACTGCAGCCTACCAGGCTCTTCCCCCCCATGGGATTTTCCAGTCAAAAGTACTGGAGTGGGTTGCCATTGCCTAGCTGCTGGATTAAATAACTCACAAAAGACTTCTCTTTGTTATAATCCATTTTGAACAAATAACCTCCCAATTACTAGTTGAACCCCCAGGCACTTTGACCCAGGAAAAGATGCTCTAGGTGGTAGACAAAAGTATTTTTTGTCATTGGAAAGGTGTATCAGTTCTTTGTCGATTAGTAAATACTGTGAGAAGTTGGTCAGGATTCCTGTGCAGCCATGGTTCTTGACATTCAGTTGGTGTCACTGTCATATTTTAAGGAGCTACAGCTGAGTCTGTACAAGGGAGACTAGAAGCAAAGTCCATCTGTGAGAGGAGGGAGCTAATAGAATCAGGAGGAGACAGAGGCCACCTTAGGAGGAAGAAGAGTGGGATCTGGAACTGGATCAAGAACCTGTTCCCTTGATCCATCATTCATCTCTTTATCTTCAACCAGCTCATTTCTCTCCAGTTAGAAACCTGTTTTTCTGATTAAAAGTCAAGACAAATTTTCCCTCAATGACAGATTTCTAACTTACTCTTTTCACAGCAAAGATTTTTATTTCCACTTCCCTTTAATTCCTCAGCATGAGCACTATACTGACTTTCCACACCTGCACCTCCCCAATTATTGCCCTATCAACAGTCACCAATGACCTCCATCTGTCAATCCAATGGACTTTCTTGTCCATACTGTTCAATAGCTGAAGGATCCGACTCTGTTTTCCTCCTCTCTCTCTCTTTTTTTTCAACACACTCTCTTGACTTCAGGGAGGTAACTCTCCTGGTTTCTGTCCTGTTCTCAGACTTACCCCCTGTCTCCTTGTCCCCAACCCCCAAGCACCACATTGGGCTGGATACTCTTCTTCTGGCCTTTACCCTCACCACTCCTCTGCTGCTACATTTACCACGTTATGTTATTGAACAAAATAGTTTGTTTTTAAGCTTAGAAATAGCTGTGAAAAGAAGAGAAGTGAAAAGCAAAGGAGAAAAGGAAAGATATAAACATCTGAATGCAGAGTTCCAAAGAATAGCAACAAGAGATAAGAAAGCCTTCTTCAGCGATCAATGCAAAGAAATAGAGGAAAACAACAGAATGGGAAAGACTAGAGATCTCTTCAAGAAAATCAGAGACACCAAAGGAACATTTCATGCAAAGATGGGCTCCATAAAGAACAGAAATGGTATGGACCTAACAGAAGCAGAAGATATTAAGAAGAGGTGGCAAGAATACACAGAAGAACTGTACAAAAAAGATCTTCATGACCCAGATAATCACGATGGTGTGATCACTGACCTAGAGCCAGACATCCTGGAATGTGAAGTCAAGTGGGCCTTAGAAAGCATCACTACAAACAAAGCTAGTGGAGGTGATGGAATTCCAGTTGAGCTATTCCAAATCCTGAAAGATAATGCTGTGAAAGTGCGGCACTCAATATGCCAGCAAATTTGGAAAACTCAGCAGTGGCCACAGGACTGGAAAAGGTCAGTTTTCATTCTAATCCCAAAGAAAGGCAATGCCAAAGAATGCTCAAACTACCGCACAATTGCACTCATCTCACACGCTAGTAAAGTAATGCTCAAAATTCTCCAAGCCAGGTTTCAGCAATATGTGAACCGTGAACTTCCTGATGTTCAAGCTGGTTTTAGAAAAGGCAGAGGAACCAGAGATCAAATTGCCAACATCCACTGGATCATGGAAAAAGCAAGAGTGTTCCAGAAAAACATCTATTTCTGTTTTATTGACTATGCCAAAGCCTTTGACTGTGGACCACAATAAACTGTGGAAAATTCTGAAAGAGATGGGAATACCAGACCACCTGACCTGCCTCTTGAGAAATTTGTATGCAGGTCAGGAAGCAACAGTTAGAACTGGACATGGAACAACACACTGGTTCCAAATAGGAAAAGGAGGATGTCAAGGCTGTATATTGTCACCCTGCTTATTTAACTTCTATGCAGAGTACATCATGAGAAACGCTGGACTGGAAGAAACACAAGCTGGAATCAAGATTGCCGGGAGAAATATCAATAACCTCAGATATGCAGATGACACCACCCTTATGGCAGAAAGTGAAGAGGAACTCAAAAGCCTCTTGATGAAAATGAAAGTGGAGAGTGAAAAAGCGGGCTTAAAGCTCAACATTCAGAAAACGAAGATCATGGCATCTGGTCCCATCACTTCATGGGAAATAGATGGGGAAACAGTGGAAACAGTGTCAGACTTTATTTTTCTGGGCTCCAAAATCACTGCAGATGGTGACTGCAGCCATGAAATTAAAAGACGCTTACTCCTTGGAAGGAAAGTTATGACCAACCTAGATAGCATATTCAAAAACTTTGCCAACAAAGGTCCGTCTAGTCAAGGCTATGGTTTTTCCTGTGGTCATGTATGGATGTGAGAGTTGGACTGTGAAGAAGGATGGGAAAACAACAGAATGGGAAAGACTAGAGATCTCTTCAAGAAAATCAGAGATACCAAAGGAACATTTCTTAAAAAGATGGGCTCGTAAAGAACAGAAATGGTATAGACCTAAGAGCGCCGAAGAATTGATGCTTTTGAACTGTGGTGTTGGAGAAGACTCTTGAGAGTCCCTTGGACTGGAAGGAGATCCAACCAGTCCATTCTGAAGGAGATCAGTCCTGGGATTTCTTTGGAAGGAATGATGCTAAAGCTGAAACTCCAGTACTTTGGCCACCGAAGAATTGATGCTTTTGAACTGTGGTGTTGGAGAAGACTCTTGAGAGTCCCATGGACTGCAAGGAGATCCAACCAGTCCATTCTGAAGGAGATCAGCCCTGGGATTTCTTGGGAAGGAATGATGCTAAAGCTGAAACTCCAGTACTTTGGCCACCTGATGCGAAGAGTTGACTCATTGGAAAAGACTCTGATGCTGGGAGGGATTGGGGGGCAGGAGGAGAAGGGGATGACAGAGGATGAGATGGCTGGAATCCATCACTGACTCAATGGACGTGAGTCTGGGTGAACACTGGGAGTTGGTGATGGACAGGGAGGCCTGGTGTACTGGGATACATGGGGTTGCAAAGAGTAGGATGCGACTGAGTGACTGAACTGAACTGAACTGAACTCAAGCTGTCTCTCCAAAATAAGTTATAAGCTCCAAAAGAGTCTACATGCTAGTTGTGTCCAACTCCGAGACCCTATGGACTGTAGCTTGCCAGACTTCTCCGTTCATGGGATTCTCCAGGCAAGAATACTGGAGTGGTGGGGAGGGAGTCTAGATTCTATTTATCTGTATTCCTAACATGGGGATGAGGCCTGGCACATTGGATGTGCTTTTTTCTTTTTTAACCTGACTTCAGGGAGAAGGCCAGACAGGCTTATAGACTAACCACATAGGTTGGGGGTTAATAGTGAGCTCTCAGTCTGAAGTTCACGTGGGAAGCTATGGCTGGGTTCAAGTCCAGACCTCCTGGCCTGCCACAGTGCACTACTCCCAAATTCTGCAGGCAACCGGAGGGAGTGTTCCTAACACAGTGGCTTGGTGCTCATCTCCAGTACTAAGCTTGAAGGTAAATTTGAGTACCCCAGAGTCAGCCACTCAGGGACAAATCAAGGATAAAAGGAGTTCGGGGACCTCCAAAGCAGAGGACACATAGCAATCCCATTAGTGTCCTGTCACCCTTTAGAGGCTATCAGACAGCTTCCCTCTTTGACTTCAACAGTGTGATCATTTCTGACAAAGATAATTAAGGCTACAAATAAAAGGCAGAAGATAGAATATGTGTCCATTCCCTTTGACTTTTTGATTTACCACTCTCATTTTTCTCTCCCATCATTTCTTTTTGGTCTTAAAAAAAAGCATGCTATGTTTATCCGGCTTGCCTGTGTATATCTAATTTTAGATTGCAAGCTGTGGGACAGGATCATGTCTTTATATGTGTAGCATCTCTCTGTGGGTGCCTCAACATCATTCAATTAAACTGTTTTTAATCTTAGGAAATAAAATGTAAAATTCTCCAGAGAACTTGTTTGTTTGAACCTCATTCAGTTCAGTTCAGTCGCTCAGTCGCGTCCGACTCTTTGCGACCCCATGAATCTCAGCACGCCAGGCCTCCCTGTCCATCACCAACTCTTGGAGTTCACTCAAACTCATGTCCATCGAGTTGGTGATGCCATCCAGCCATCTCATCCTCTGTCATCCCCTTCTCCTCCTGCCCTCAATCCCTCCCAGCATCAGGGTCTTTTCCAATGAGTCAACTCTTCGCATGAGGTGGCCAAAGTATTAGAGATTCAGCTTCAGCATGAGTCTTTCCAATGAACACCCAGGACTGATCTCCTTTAGAATGGACTGGTTGGATCTCCTTGCAGTCCAAGGGACTCTCAAGAGTCTTCTCCAACACCACAGTTCAAAAGCATCAATTCTTTGGCGCTCAGCTTTCTTCACAGCCCAACTCTCACATCCATACATGACCACTGGAAAAACCATAGCCTTGACTCTCTAGAGATTTATAAATAATTTTCAGGCTATATCTAGGATATATTTGGAATATATCCAAAATAATTTATTTCAAGTAATGTATGACAAACTAAAGTTGACTGGCCTCATAAGATCTTTGGATAATACTGAGAGATATATTTGAGCTGAATAAGAAAGGAATATAATAGCCCCTCCCAACTGAAAGGATATACTTTCCATAGAAACAGAAAAGATATATTTTCCTTGAAACAGAAAAATATTAAACAATGTCCACAATAAGACCCAAGCTATACAGTGTTTAACAATATTAACTACTGCTTCATTGGTCTGCTGTGTTGGTGAGGAATATAGTACCTACTCAAATTTGTAATCTGTCATGCTCATGATCAGAAATATTTCCTGTAAGATTTCCCATTCAGATTTTATGTTTCCTTCCATATACATTACATATTTTCCTCATATCAAAAGAACAAAGGGATTTATACAAGAGTTTGAAAGTGGTTCTGACATTGTGTGTCAGATGACATAACATGACATTAGTTCTGAGAAAATGGCTGCCAAGTACAAAGATACAGATCTTGAAAGAAAGACCCACTTAGAGTCATAAACATCGACTCATAAGCAGAGAAACAATCTTGGGAGAAAAGGATAATTAATGGCTTTATTGCAAAAGAGGATAAGAAACTTAGAGAAATTTCAGCATACTTAGGTCTCTTACAAAATGCTCTTCTGATGGCATAGCCACCTGTGTTAGTTAAATCAGTATCATTGTTTGGTATAATGATAACAACAGGCATACCACCACCTATCTAATAGGATTATTGTGAGACCTGAATAGGGTATGATGCGTAAGCTTAAATTATATAATGCACAATGCTACCATTGATTGAACAGTTCCTAGTTTTGCAAATACAAGCACATATCAATTTGGCAGATTCTAAATTCAAATCCATGGCAGAAATATCACACAGAGACGTATACATACAGACATACAAAAGAAACAACCATCACTGTCCTAAGCCAATCTGGAGAACAGAAAATTACAATGGCTACATTAAGACAGTGTTATATATCAGATGAATAACAACAGCAAAACTAAAGTCAGTTATCTAGGTTGTGGATTGTGTGAGGAGGGGATCAAGAGAACTTTGAAATGGATTCTATTCTAGGACCATGGCACAAATAATCTAAGTACATAAATTAAGCTATAGAGAATGACAAAATTATATTTCAGGTAAATAGAAGAAATTTTATTAATTCTAAGAGCTAATATTTGTTGAGTACTCACAGGCCTCGTCACAACAACTCTATCAGATATGAAACAACGGTATTGCCAATGAGGAAACCAAGGCTTAAAGAAGTCAAATAACCTTGATTCAAACACATAGTGCAAGATCAAAGGATAAAATCTTTGATCTGGGAATTAAGGGAACTAATACTTGGAATATAAAGAGGAAAGAGCATTGTAAGGTGGAGGAAATAACATCAGGAATGTCATGGAGGTCAGAATAAGCAAGACGTGCTGAGGGTATGAGAAAATCTCATGGTTGAAACATGGCACACAAATCGCAGTAAAGGCAAGTGAAAGAGTGAAAGAGAGGGGCATAAAGGGAAGACTAGATTAGGGCTTACATACTGGAAAACTAGAGTGGGGCTTTATTACTAAGAAAATAAACTGGGGCATGGGATCTAATCCTGTGATCTGTGCATTATCAGAAAGTAATTCTGGTGACAGTGTAGAAGTATTGGTTTGAAAGAGGAGAAACAAAGGGAGACCAATTAAGATATTCTTGGAATGGCCTCACTTTGCTCTTCCAAGAAGTGAAGTCAAAGAAAACAAGTTCTTACTGCCTAATGAAAAGAAGCACACAAGTTTTTTTCGGGAATACAAACTTTTTTCCTGTAATAAATCTTGTTGTTGTTCAGCTGCTAACTTGTGTCTGACTCTTTGCAACCCCATAACTTCCCTGTCCTTCACTATCTCCTGAAGTTTGCTCAAACTCACGTCCGTTGAGTTGGTGATGCCATCTAACCATCTCGTCCTCTGTTACCCCCTTCTCCTTCTGTCCCCAATCTTTCCCAGCATTAGGGTCTTTTCCAATGAGTCAGCTCTTTGCATCGTGGCCAAAGTATTGGAGCTTCAGCTTCAGCACCAGTCCACTCCTTCCAATGAATATTCAGGGTTGATTTCCTTAGGATTGACTGGTTTGAGTTCCTTGGTGTCCAAGGGACTCTCTTAAAAAATCATTATTATGTATCTTTATATAAAGGACACTGAATTATAGAATTCATCCCTTTGTTTACTACAAACCAAATATTCATTTAGGCCTACGGTGTATGCTTGTTTAAGGCTCTGCATAAAGCTTACCAACTCTATAGAAACTGATGGTTTTGTAGCCGTTATGCAACATATCTCAAATATGCATGGGCTCTTTAAAAAAGGTAGATTGAAGTCACTTTCAAACTGAGGTTTCTGGTGAATGACTAAAGGACAACTATACTGGACCTACATTTACATATGTCTTAATTCATTGAACATATATTTACTGAATGATATGTTAAGAACCTTGAAACACAGTAGATACAGAAACGGACAAGAGACTCTCTACCTTAAATAATGTATAATGACATTAACATCATTTAATTCAACTCTGGTGTAGACATTTATTTAAGCTTAGTGCATGGATTGAAAAGTTCTCTAGAAAACTTGACTATTGAACTTCCTTGTTGTTGTTGCTAAGTCGTGTCCAACTCTGCGACCCCATGGACTGTAGCCCATCAGGTTCCTCTGTCCATGGGATTTCCCAGGCAAGAATACTGGAGTGGGTTGCCATTTCCTTCTCAGAGGATCTTCCTGATCCAGAGATCAAACCCACCTGTCCTGCATTTGTAGGCGAATTCTTCACCCCTGAGCCACCAGGGAAACCCCACTGAACTTCCTTAGTGATTTATAAATACTTTTCAAACTATTGCTCTCTCAGTTCAGTTCAGTCACTCAGTCATGTCTGACTCTTTGCGACCCCAGGAATCGCAGCACGCCTGGCCTCCCTGTCCATCACCAACTCCCGGAGTTCACTCAAACTCATGTCCATCGAGTTGGTAATGCCATCCAGCCATCTCATCCTCTGTCGTCCCCTTCTCCTCCTGCCCCCAATCCCTCCCAGCATCAGGGTCTTTTCCAATGAGTCAACTCTTCGCATGAGGTTGCCAAAGTATTGGAGTTTCAGCTTCAGCATCAGTCCTTCCAATGAACACCCAGGACTGATCTCCTTTGGAATGGACTGGTTGGATCTCCTTGCAGTCCAAGGGACTCTCAAGAGTTTAACAGTAAGAAGCCTCTTTGCTATGAACTGCTTCCCTGGTGGCTCAGATGGTAAAGAATCTGCTATCTGTAATGTGGGAGATCCAGGTTTGATCCCTGAACTGGGAAGATCGCCTGGAGAAGGAAATGGCAACCCACTCCAGTATTCTTGCCTGGAGAATCCCATGAGCAGATCAGCCTGGCAGGCTACAGTCCACAGGGTTGCAAAGAGTCGGACACAACATAGTGACTAACACACTTGCTATGAATAGAGTGGGAATGTAGCATCTCCCAACTGAAAAGGCAGATTTTCTGGAGACTCTTTAATGGTAAAATATTTCATGAAGGTAATATAGTCGAGTGGGGCGACAGACATGATTGCTACCAATTGCAAGGCAGCAGAGTAAGTGGTGTAGGAGTAGGTGAGCATAGGGCATTCTGGGTACAGGAGCAGGTACGCTGAACTCAGCTTTGGGCATTTGGGGCCAGGGACATGAGAGAAGCAATCAGGCTGACTTTTCCTAATTTAATAACAGCCACGATTTAGCAAGCTCCTTTACTCAACACACAGCTCAAGGGGGAAACAAAGCGAGGCCCAGGGAAGGTCAGCACAGAGCCAGCCCACTAGTAACGCATTCAGCGCTGGTGCCACCTCCGCTGGGTCAGGCCCTGACGGAGCACTGCAGCTGCTCTCCTGAGTCACTGGTGACCCACCTGTCAGATTAAATGAAGAGAATCACTTCCGGTTCTGTATCATTAATGATTAGACAGCTCCTGTAACTGTGGTTCATTGGTTTATTTTGTTTCTTCTTCTAGGAAAACAACAGGTATGAACAACTTCCTTATAGATATCCTTCTTTGAGTTCCTTCATAGGTTAAGCAAAAAAATATGTTTACACTAAGTGATGGATAGCTGCCTATGTCCTCACGTGTATGTTGTAGTGACAAAGTTATGTAAGTACCTGTCCAGTTATGTCTCTGACTTGGAAAACTATATCTATATAATTTGGATTGTAAACCTACTTTTACTCAGTTAGACTTACTTCAGATTTACCCAGGCATATCATTTCCTTTTCACTAATAATTTTAAAACACTGTCCCTAGACCCAGGGGCTGGGTTTGGCCTTAGGCCAAACAACCAACTGGGAGGGAGCACAACCCCACCCATCAGCAAATAATTGGATTCAAGTTTTACTGAGCAAGGCCCTGCCCACCAGAGCAAGAGCCAGTTTTTCCCATGGCAGTCCCTCCCATCAGGAAACTTACACAAGCCTCTTAGCCTCATCCATCAGAGCGCAGACTGAAGAAGCAAGAAGCACAGTCTCACACCACTAAAAAACCATATTACAGAAAGTTAATCACAATAAAAAAAAAAAGCAGAAAGTTATGTCCCAGATGAAGAGACAAGATTGCTGTTGTTCATTGCTCAGTCATGTCTGATTCTGTGAATCCACAGACCTCAGCATGCCAGGCCTCCCTGTCCTTCACAATCTCCTGCAGTTTGCTCAAACTCATGTCCACTGAGTTGATGATGCCATCCAACCATCTTATCCTCTGTCACTCCCTTCTCCTCCTGCCTGCAATCTTTCCCAGCATCAGGGTCTTCTCCAGTGAGTCAGCTCTTTGCATCAGGTGGCCAAAGTATTGGAGATTTGGCTTTGGCATCAGTCCTTCCAATAAATTTTCAGGGTTTATTTCCTTTAAGGTTTACTGGTTGGATCTCCTTGCTGTCCAAGGGACTCTCAAGAGTCTTCTCCAGCACCACAGTTCAAAAGCATCAATTCTTTGGCACTTAGCCTTCTTTATGGTCCAACTGTCACATCTGTACATGACTACTGGAAAAACCATAGCTTTGACTACACAGACCTTTGTCAGCAAAGTGATGTCTCTGCTTTTTAATACACTGTCTAGGTTTGTCATAGCTTTTCTTCCAAGGAGCAAGCATCTTTTAATTTCATGGCTTCATTCACCATCCACAGTGATTTTGGAGCCCAAGAAAATAAAGTCTTTCACTGTTTGCATTTTTTCCCCATCTATTTGCCATGAAGTGATGAGACTGGATGCCATGATCTTATCTTTTTGAATGCTGAGTTTTAAGCCTGCTTTTTCACTCCCTTCTTTCATTTTCATCAAGAGGCTCTTTAGTTCCTCTTTGCTTTCTACCAGATGGGTGGTGTCATCTGCATATCTGAGGTTATTGATATTTCTCCCGGCAATCTTGATTCCAGTTTGTGCTTCATCCACCGCAGCGTTTCTCATGATGTACTCTACATACAAGTTAAATAAGCAGGGTGACAATATACAGCCTTGACATACTCCTTTCCCAATTTGGAACCAGTCCATTTTTCCATGTCTGGTTCTAACTGTAGCTTCTTGACCAGCATACAGATTTCTCAGAAGGCAGGTAAACTGGTCTGGTATTCCCACCTCTTTAAGAATTTTCTACAGTTTGTTATGATTCACATAGTCAAAGGCTTTAGCATAGTCAATGAAGCAGAAATAGATGTTTTTTTTTTTCCTGGAATTTCCTTGCTTTTTCTATGACCCAACAGATGTTGGCAGTTGGATCTCTGGTTCTTCTGCCTTTTCTAAATCCAGCTTGTATATCTTGAAGTTTTCTGTTCACATACTTTTGAAGCCTAGCTTGAAGGAATTTGAGCATTACCTTGCTAGCATGAGAAATGAGTACAATTGTGCAGTAGTTTGAACATTCTTTGCCATTGCCCTTCTTTGGGGTTGGAATAAAAACTGACCTTTTCCAGTCCTGTGGCCAGGACTGCTGAGGTTTCCAAATTTTCTGGCATATTGAGTGCAGCACTCTTAACAGCATCATCTTTCAGGATTTGAAATAACTCAGCTGGAATTCCATCACCTCCACTAGCTTTGTTTATAGTAATGCTTCCTAAGGCCCACTTGACTTCACACTCCAGGATGTCTGGCTCTAGGTGAGTGATCACACCATTGCGGTTATCCAAGTCATTAAGACCTTTTTGTATAGTTCTTCTGTGTACTCTTGTCACCTCTTGTTAATATCTTCTGGCTCTGTTAGGTCCACACCATTTCTGTTCTTTATTGTGCCCATCTTTGGGTGAATGTTCCTTTGGTATCTCTAATTTTCCTGAAGAGATTGCTAGTCTGTCTGTAACAGGAGGGAAAGGCGCAGGGCACAACTTTTGAAAGAATGACATAGCCCAGGGATACAACATAAACAGATTAGAATCAAATGGGTCCAAGATGGCTTTAACATGAAGTGAAGTGAAGTTGCTCAGTCGTGTCAGACTCTTTGCAACCCCGTGGACTGTAGCCCGCCAGGCTCCTCTGTCCATGGGATTCTCCAGGCATGAATACTGGAGTGGGTTACCATTTCCTTCTCCAGGGGATTTTCCCAATCCAGGGATCGAACCTGGGTCTCCTGCATTGGAGGCAGACGCTTTAACCTCTGAGCCACCAGGGAAGCCCTGGAAGATGGCTTTAACTAGACCTTAATCTTCAATCAACAAGCCAAATGACACACTCAGAGGAACCATGACAGTTCCAAGGCACTGTCAAAAGACCAAGGAGTAGGAAGTGGCCCAATTCCTGGAAATCTCCATCCTTCTCCCAAAATAGTTGGAATAATTCTCCCACTTATTAACATATGATATTACCCAAACCATAAAAATTAACCATGCTACATGGTTCACACTCTGTATGTAGAGTGTGCTTCTCTCTGAATCTAAATAAATTCATTTCTTTAGATTTTCCTATTACTTTGTCTCTCACTGAATTCTTTCTGCAACGAGACATCAAGAACCTGAGCTTCATTAGGTCCTGAAACCAGGTAGCGTGGGTTTGTCTGGGTTCCAGTCCCAGCCAGGTGGTTTCAAGTCCCATTCTGAAGTAAATGGGTTTATTTCCCATTTTATCCTTTTCCTCTATTTTTTTGCATTGTTTACTTAAGAAGGCTTCTCTCTATTGGCTATACTTTGGACTCTGCATTCAGATGGATATATCTTTCCTTTTCTCCTTTGCCTTTCGCTTCTCTTCTTTTCTCAGCTATTTTAAAGGCCTCCTCAGACAACCATTTGCCTTGCTGCATTTCTTTTTCTTGGGTATGGTTTTGATCACTGCCTCCTGTACAATGTTCCAAACCTCTGTCCATAGTTCTTCAGGCCGTCTGTGTATCAGATCTAATCCCTTGAACCTCTTTGTCACTTCCACTGTATAACCATTAGGGATTTGATTTAGGTCATATCTGAATGGCCTAGTGATTTTCCCTACTTTCTTTAATTCAAGTCTGAATTTTGCAATTACAGAACTTCCACAGGACTGGAGAAACAGACTATTTGAGGGCATAAACAAAACGTTGTGCACACCAGGGCCCAGGAGAAAGGAGTTAGAGACTGAGCCAGACTTGCCTGTGAGTGTTTGGGTGTCTTTGGTAGAGGCATGGGTCAACAATGCCCTGCTTCAGGGTCAGTGCGGGGTCAGGGGCACTGAAAGCAGCTGTCCTGGGAGGCACAGCTGGCATAAGTCCTTTTGGAGGAGGTTGCCATTACCCTTACTATAGTTTGGCCTCAGGTCAAACCACAGGGAAGTAAAACAGCCTCACCAATCAGCAGAAAATTGGATTAAAGATTTACTGAGCATGGCCTTGCCCACCAGAGTAAGACCCAGTTTTCCCCACAGTTAGTCCCTCCCATCAGAAAGGTTGCACAAGCCTCTTATCCTCATCCATCAGAGGGCAGACAGAATGAAAACCACAATCACAGAAGGGACAGGATAAAAATCCGAGAAAAACAACTGAATAAATGGAGATAGGTAGCCTTCCAGAGAAAGAATTCAGACTAATCATAGTGAAGATGATCCAGGATCTTGGGAAAACAATAGTGAAGATGCAAGAGTGAGTGAAATAAGTGAAGTCGCTCACTCGTGTCCAACTCTTTGCGACCCCGTGGACTGTAGCCCACCACGATCCTCTGTCCATGGGATTTTTCAGGCAAGAGTACTGGAGTGGGATGCCATTTCCTTCTCCAGAGGATCTTCCTGATCCAGGGATTGAACCCAGGTCTCCCGCATTGTAAGCAAGACACTTTACTGTCTGAGCCACCAGGGAAGTCTGAAGATGCAAGAAATGCTTACCAAATACCTACAAGAATTAAAGACAAACAAACAGTGATGAATAATACACTAGAAGGAAACAATAGCAGAATAACTGAAGCAGAAGAATGGATAAATAACCTGGAGGACAGATGGTGGAAATCACTGCCACAGAACAGAGTATAGAAAAAAGAATGAAAAGAAATGAAGATAGCCTAAGAGACTTCTGGGACAATATTAAAGGCACCAATATTCACATTATAAGGATCCAGGAGAAGAGAGAGAGTAGGGACCTGTGAAAATATTTGAAGGGATAATAACTGAAAACTTCCTTAACATGGGAAAGGAAATAGTCAATCAAGTCCAGGAAGCACAGAGAGTCCCAGGCAGGATAAACCCAAGGAGGAACACACTGAGACACATAGTAATCAAACTGACAAAAATTAAAGGTAAAGATAAAATATTAAAAGCAGTAGGGGAAAAAAATGACAAAAAATATACAAGGGAAGTCCCATCAGGCTGATTTCTCAAGGGAAACTACAAGCCAGAAGGAAGTGGCATGATATATTTAAAGTGATGAAAGAGAAGAACCTACAACCAAGAATACTTTACCCAGTAAGACTCTCATTCAAATTTGATGGAGAAATCAAAAGCTTTCCAGACAAGCAAAAGTTAAGAGAATTCAGCACCATGAAACCAGCTTTACAACAAATGCTAAAGGAATTTCTCTAGGCAGGAAACACAAAAGAAGTAAAAGTTTTACAGAAAATAAACTCAAAACAATTAAGAAAACAGTAATAGGATCATACATATCTTAAATGTAAATGGATTAAATGCAGCAACAAAAGACATAGACTGGCTGGGAGGATGAAAACATGTGCATGTATGCTCTTCCACTTACCACCTCACTCTGCTTGACCACCCCCAAATTGTATGTAATTATTTTATATTGTTAAGTTAATCATGTTCCCATTATGGTTTGCAATTACAATTATCTTTTATTTTTTGTCTGGCTATTGATTGTGAAAACTGATAAACATCTTTCACTATTGTGATTATGTACCTATTATTCACTTAACACCATTGTATATGATTGGTCAAAGAAAAATAATAGAACTCTATATCAGTGGCCACAGACTGGAAAAGGTCAGTTTTCATTCCAATCCCAAAGAAAGGTAATGCCAAAGAATGCTCAAACTACCACACAATTGCACTCATCTCACACGCTAGTAAAGTAATGCTCAAAATTCTCCAAGCCAGGCTTCAGCAATATGTGAACCGTGAACTTCCTGATGTTCAAGCTGGTTTTAGAAAAGGCAGAGGAACCAGAGATCAAATTGCCAACATCCGCTGGATCATGGAAAAAGCAAGAGAGTTCCAGAAAAACATCTATTTCTGCTTTATTGACTACGCCAAAGCCTTTGACTGTGTGGATCACAATAAACTGTGGAAAATTTTGAAAGAGATGGGAATACCAGACCACTTGACCTGCCTCTTGAGAAATTTGTATGCAGGTCAGGAAGCAACAGTTAGAACTGGACATGGAACAACAGACTGGTTCCAAATAGGAAAAGGAGTATGTCAAGGCTGTATATTGTCACCCTGTTTATTTAACTTATATGCAGAGTACATCATGAGAAATGCTAACTGGAAGAAACACAAGCTGGAATCAAGATTGCCGGGAGAAATATCAATAACCTCAGATATGCAGATGACACCACCCTTATGGCAGAAAGTGAAGAGGAACTCAAAAGCCTCTTGGTGAAAGTGAAAGTGGAGAGTGAAAAAGTTGGCTTAAAGCTCAACATTCAGAAAACGAAGATCATGACATCTGGTCCCATCACTTCATGGGAAATAGATGGGGAAACAGTGGAAACAGTGTCAGACTTTATTTTGGGGGGCTCCAAAATCACTGCAGATGGTGACTGCAGCCATGAAATTAAAAGACGCTTACTCCTTGGAAGGAAAGTTATGACCAACCTAGATAGCATATTCAAAAGCAGAGACATTACTTTGCCAACAAAGGTCCATCTAGTCAAGGCTATGGTTTTTCCTGTGGTCATGTATGGATGTGAGAGTTGGACTGTGAAGAAGGCTGAGTGCTGAAGAACTGATGCTTTTGAACCATGGTGTTGGAGAAGACTCTTGAGAGTCCACTGGACTGCAAGGAGATCCACCCAGTCCATTCTGAAGGAGATCAGCCCTGGGATTTCTTTGGAAGGAATGATGCTAAAGCTGAAACTCCAGTACTTTGGCCACCTCATGCAAAGAGTTGACTCATTGGAAAAGACTGATGCTGGGAGGGATTGGGGGCAGGAGGAGAAGGGGACTATAGAGGATGAGATGGCTGGATGGCATAACTGACTTGATGGATGTGAGTCTCAATGAACTCCGGGAGTTGGTGATGGACAGGGAGGCCTGGCCTGCTGTGATTCATGGGGTTGCAAAGAGTCGGACATGACTGAGTGACTGATCTGATGTGATCTGATGTCACCAAAACTATGATTTAATAGGAAAACCTGTAATCACTTTTTAAAGCCCAGATGCATATCAGAATTATCTTGAATTTTTTTGAAAAATACCAAAGCCCAAGTATTGCTTTTTTTCCTCCAGAGCTCCAGATAGGTCTCTAATGAACAGCCATGTTTAAAAACAGTGGGTTATATGATGATCTTTTACTTTTATCAGGTTTGTTTCACTTTTTGTATTTCATATTCAGTGCTCTCATTTCATTTAGTTTATGTTTTCTAATTTCTCCATCTCTTCTTTTTTCTGATATTCTCAAGGCTTTATCAAGCCTTGAGAAGTCGCTCAGTCGTGTCCGACTTTTTCGACCCCATGGACTGTAGCCTACCAGCCTCCTTTATCCATGGGATTTTCCAGGCAAGAATACTGGAGTGGGGTGCCATTTCCTTCTCCAGGAGATATTCCCCACCCAGGGATCGAACCCAGGTCTCCTGTATTATAGACAGATGCTTTACCATCTGAGCCACCAAGGAAGTCATACATGTAATATATATATTTTAGAAAACTTACATATTTTTGCCTAACTAAAAATTTTATTATATTTTGATTCCACCTGTTTGACTTCATATGAATAGAATGCTAGGTTTATAATTAAAAAATAGATCTGCATCAAGCAACAAAGGTTTACTGTATAGCACAGGGAGCTATAGTCAATATCTTGTAATAACATATCATTTCAGTTCAGTTCAGTAGCTCAGTCGTGTCCGACTCTTTGCGACCCCATGAATCGAAGCACGCCAGGCCTCCCTGTCCATCACCAACTCCTGGATCTCACTCAGACTCACGTCCATCGAGTCAGTTATGCCATCCAGCCATCTCATCCTCTGTTGTCCCCTTCTCCTCCTGCTCCCAATCCCTCCCAGCATCAGAGTCTTTTCCAATGAGTCAACTCTTCGCATCAGGTGGCCAAAGTACTGGAGTTTCAGCTTCAGCATCATTCCTTCCAAAGAAATCCCAGGGCTGATCTCCTTCAGAATGGACTGGTTGGATCTCCTTGCAGTCCAAGGGACTCTCAAGAGTCTTCTCCAACACCACAGTTCAAAAGCATCAATTCTTCAGTGCTCAGTCTTCTTCACAGTCCAACTCTCACATCCATACATGACCACATGAAAAACCATTGCCTTGACTAGACGGACCTTTGTTGGCAAAAAAATAACATATGTGCATATATATAACTCAATCATCTTGCTGTGCATCTGAAGCATTGTAAGTGAACTATAATGAAATATATATTAAGAGAAAAAAATCCTAATTTCTCAAGAGGAAAAAGTGGGAAGCTGAAAGTCACTTCATCCAAGAACTCAGAAGTGTCAGTCATCTGCCTACTGAAGCAGCCAGATGGACCAAAAGAAAAGAACCAGACCCTACACTGGTGAGTATAATATAAGAATGCAAAATGAAGACTTACTGAGTGGCAAAATAATTGGTGTTGACATCCTTAGTGAGATGTATTCAAAGAGAAAAGCAAAGAAAATTCAAATGTTATGTGGTAGTTTCACTCTTTGTATTACTGTTTTATGCTTTCATCATTAGATAAAAGAAATTGGTGATTATAGTAACTTTGTTAGGAAGCCAACATTTTTACTTAGAGTGATAATGTTTCACTGAATTATTAAAGAAATATAATTTGGATGAAGAATAAAAAATGGAGGTAGGCATACTTCAATGTGAGGCTAAGTTAGAAACATTAATATAAACTAACCACTAAACCATTCAGGTATGACCTAAATCAAATCCCTTATGATTATACAGTGGAAGTGAGAAATAGATTTAAGGGCCTAGATCTGATAGATAGAGTGCCTGATGAACTATGGACTGAGGTTCGTAACATTGTACAGGAGACAGGGATCAAGACCATCCCCAAGAAAAAAGAGATGCAAGAAAGCAAAATGGCTGTCTGGGGAGGCCTTACAAATAGCTGTGAAAAGAAGAGAAGTGAAAAGCAAAGGAGAAGAGGAAAGATATAAGCATCTGAATACAGAGTTCCAAAGAATAGCAAGAAGAGATAAGAAAGCCTTCCTCGGCGATCAATGCAAAGAAATAGAGGAAAACAACAGAATGGGAAAGACTAGAGATCCCTTCAAGAAAATCAGAGATACCAAAGGAACATTTCATGCAAAGATGGGCTCGATAAAGGACCGAAATGGTATGGACCTAACAAAACCAGAAGATATTAAGAAGAGGTGGCAAGAATACACAGAAGAACTGTACAAAAAAGATCTTCACGACCCAGATAATCATGATTGTGTGATCACTGACCTAGAGCCAGACATCCTGGAATGTGAAGTCAAGTGGGCCTCAGAAAGCATCACTATGAACAAAGCTAGTGGAGGTGATGGAATTCCAGTTGAGCTATTCCAAATCCTGAAAGATGATGCTGTGAAAGTGCTGCCCTCAATATGCCAGCAAATTTGGAAAACTCAGCAGTGGCCACAGGACTGGAAAAGGTCAGTTTTCATTCCAATCCCAAAGAAAGGCAATGCCAAAGAATGCTCAAACTACTGCACAATTGCACTCATCTCACACGCTAGTAAAGTAATGCTCAAAATTCTCCAAGCCAGGCTTCAGCAATATGTGAACCGTGAACTTCCTGATGTTCAAGCTGGTTTTAGAAAAGGCAGAGGAACCAGAGATCAAATTGCCAACATCCACTGGATCATGGAAAAAGCAAGAGAGTTCCAGAAAAACATCTATTTCTGCTTTATTGACTATGCCAAAGCCTTTGACTGTGTGGATCACAATAAACTGTGGAAAATTCTGAAAGAGATGGGAATATCAGACCACCTGACCTGCCTCTTGAGAAATTTGTATGCAGGTCAGGAAGTAACAGTTAGAACTGGACATGGAACAACACACTGGTTCCAAATAGGAAAAGGAGTATGTCAAGGCTGTATATTGTCACCCTGTTTATTTAACTTATATGCAGAGTATATCATGAGAAACGCTGGACTGGAAGAAGCACAAGCTGGAATCAAGATTGCCGGGAGAAATATCAATAACCTCAGATATGCAGATGACACCACCCTTATGGCAGAAAGTAAAGAGGAACTCAAAAGCCTCTTGATGAAAGTGAACGTGGAGAGTGAAAAAGTAGGCTTAAAGCTCAACATTCAGAAAACAAAGATCATGGCATCTGGTCCCATCACTTCATGGGAAATAGATGGGGAAACAGTGGAAACAGTATCAGATTTTATTTTTTTTGGCTCCAAAATCACTGCAGATGGTGACTTCAGCCATGAAATTAAAAGACACTTACTCCTTGGAAGGAAAGTTATGACCACCCTAGATAGCATATTCAAAAGCAGAGACATTACTTTGCCAACAAAGGTTCGTCTAGTCAAGGCTATGGTTTTTCCTGTGGTCATGTATGGATGTGACAGTTGGACTGTGAAGAAAGCTGAGTGCCGAAGAATTGATGCCTTTGAACTGTGGTGTTGGAGAAGATTCTTGAGAGTCCCTTGACTGCAAGGAGATCCAACCAGTCCATTCTGAAGGAGATCAGCCCTGGGATTTCTTTGGAAGGAATGATGCTAAAGCTGAAACTCCAGTACTTTGGCCACCTCATGCAAAGAGTTGACTCATTGGAAAAGACTCTGATGCTGGGAGGGATTGGGAGCAGGAGGAGGAGGGGACGACAGAGGATGAGATGGCTGGATGGCATAACTGACTCGATGGACGTGAGTCTGAGTGAACTCCGGGAGCTGGTGATGGACAGGGAGGCCTGGCATGCTGCGATTCATGGGGTCGCAAAGAGTCGGACACGACTGAGTGACTGATCTGATCTGATCTGATCTGAATGCCATTTAATAAAACATATCTTTTCCAGCTCTGTTCAATTAAATGGTCAAGGAACAGTATTATTCCACCATCATGAGACTGATGCTATGCACTCCTAATTTCTGAAAGTTGCGTTCTGATGCTATTTTACACTTAAAGAGAACAACATGCTTAAGAAAACTGACTGACTCAAGCCTGGGCCTGGGAAGGCACAGGTGAGCCTTGAAACATTTTATTGGTCAGTAATAATGGTATTGCACGGAAGAACACAGAAGCCAATTTAAAGGGACACTCATGACTAACTAACTCCATCAATTGGAGTATCAAAAGAAAATGATGACTATAGTCAGTTAAAATGTGTTAATCTGTGAAAAGCTGTGGTCATAAATGATAGCAAAAATGTACCAGGGAAAAAACTAAGAACACAGGAGAATGAAGAGGAAGGCACGATAGGAGACCACCAAAAAAGGGAAACCCAGTCATGTAGAAACTTGCCCCAAACCCCTCTGAGTTGTCAACCACGCACATATGGGAATGACTTATTAAAATCTGAACTGAGATATAAATGGCACTCAACACAGGCATTATAATGTTTGCAGTTTGACTTTAAACAAGTTAATTGGCCACTAAAGCAAACAATTCAATACCTTTTGTGCTGTGCTGTGCTTGGTTGCTCGGTTGTGTCCAACTCCTTGTGACCCCATGTACATGACCCACAAGGCTCCTTTGTCCATGGGGATTCTCCAGGCAAGAATAATGGAGTGGGTTGCCATGCCCTCCTCCAGGGGATCTTCCCAACCCAAGGATCGAATCCAGGTCTCCCACATTGCAAGTGGATTCTTTATTGCCTGAGTCATCAGGGAAGCCCAAGAATATTGCAGTGGGTAGCCTATTCCTTCTCCAGGGGATCTTCCCCACACAGGAATTGAACCGGGGTCTCCTGCTTTACAGGTGGATTCTTTACCAGCTGACCTACCAGGAAAGCCCACCTTTTAGGAATATATTAAAAAAAAAATTGGAGTTTCTGTAACATAACATTTAAACTGTCCAGGTTACAATCCAGTATTAGGTGATATATGAAGTACCAGAAAAATGTGACACATTCTCAAGATAAAAGATAAAAAATAAATAAGTGATAACAAAAATGAGAGAAGTTGGCAAATTGTACTAAAGAAGTTGAATATAATTAAATCTCATTACTCACCCTTATCATGTTAGCACTACTGACTCATTTATTGAATCAGTGCAGAATATCAAATTCAGTAAATATCAAGTATGTTAGTTTTACTTAATCTAAATTTACATTTAGGAAAATAATTTTGAACTCTCAGGCCATAACTGTCAGTGTCTATACTAGTGCAAACTGATTTTTTTGTGGTGACAAAATTATATCCCTGCCTGCCTTAGAAATCTAGTGGTGGGAGTTTTGATTGTACCTCAAAGTACCATTCTAGTGAGTCATCTTGGGGAAATTAGCATTGGAATATATTTGAACTACTGTACTCCTGAGTCTCTATGTATTAACCAGCAAGATTAAGTCTTGAGAGCTAGATCAGACCCCTGGTGGTATTTTGCATAAGGCTATAGAGCAGGCTACCTGAAAGAATTTTCCATGCTATGGAAATGTTCTATATCAGTGCTGTCCAGTATGGTAGACATTGGTCACATGCAGCTAAAGGCTATTAAGCCTTGAAATGTGGCTGGTCTGACCAAGAAATGGAATTTTAAATTAAATTTAATTTGCTTAAAGTTAAAATTAAATAGACATATGGCTTGCAACTACTGTACTGAACAGCACAGGTCCAGATTTTAAGCTTCTTTTTAATTACTTAAAATACCTTTAGATTTACTCAGAAATGCAAATTCCTTCTCATCAATTTGGGACATTGTTCATTTCCTTTAAGATAAAGCATCTATATTGAAAAAAAATTAGGATTAAGCTTTTTTTTTTGAGAAACTAACATTATTAATTGGCTATACTTTGATAAAAAATTTTTTGAAAAGGTAACACGTTTACATTATTTAAAACATTAAAAAACTTTTTTTTTAAGTATACAGTAAGAATTCTCTCCCGCTCTCTTCCCCAGCTATCCAGGTCTCTTCACTACCGGTGTGACTAATGCTATCAATTTCTTATGGATCCTATGCATATACAAGGACACCTTTGTTTTGCACAAGGCTTTTTTTCCCTAACATTGTTTAGGGATATTTCATATTAGTACATCAGCAGTCTCCTTTGTTATGACTGCATAGCCGTAAATCTGTTTTAAAGGATCCCTGAAGGTGGCCTCTCTGTTGATGAGATGGCTTGCATTTGGAATGTGAAGAATCTTAATTTCACAAGACGGGTAAGGCTGACAGCAGGTAGAACCTACAGCAACCATCACATAGCATAGACATAGTATAGCCAGCTCATCCATCCTTATGGAGGAGGCCCACATTTTAAAATGCCCAGACATTTTTTTTCTAAACTTGTATTTTGAACCAAATCATGCTAAGTTTTGTGAAGTGGCCCAAGATATTTATAAACTGACTATGATTTTTTTAAAATAGTATGATTATGATTTCAATAATATGCAAGCTGTGTTAGCAGCTTTCCATTACATGTAGAATAAAATCCAAACTCCTCACAGAGACCCACTGGGCTTTGCATGATCTGACTCCAGATGTTTTTATCACTAGGCTCCAATCACATACGCCTGTTAACACAGGCCAGCCCCTTCCTGCTTCACTGCCTTTGCACTAACTCTGGCATGCTCTTTCTGGGCTCTTTCTGTCACTCTCTACTTCATCCTCCAGTCTCAGCTTAAATGTCACCTCCTTCTTGATGCCTTTTTTGAATGTGCCATCTACAGGAACCCCTCAAAGTTGTCCCCTCACCACTGCATTCTTCGTAGCCCTGCAAAAATTATCTGCAATTATTTTATTTACATGTCCTCTCTTTCCCATTGGAATGTAAGATCCCTGAGAACAGGAACTTGAACTCTCTTCACCAGGGTAACTCTAGGACCTAAAACAGTGCTTTGTATACAATTGGGGAACAATTAATATTTGCTAAAACAAAAAAAATGTTGAATGAGCAAATATTGAATTCATTTCAAATATAGTGCCCAGAACCTGAGAGAATTTGGTCAAGTGCCATGCCTTTCAAATTGTCCCACATAATTGAATAAACACAGTAAATTACTCTAAAAATAAGCTGTTTGTGTATGAGGACTTTGATTCTATTAACATCTATCTGGAGTCCTATTTACTTCTTTTGTAAGTCCGAGATGTTCAGTATGTTTGAATCACTAAATCTACTTGCATCAGCTATGACATGCCTTCTATGAAGTGATGCTGCTTATGACATAATGGTTCGTGCTCTTCATCTCATAATCTTTTTGAGTCATTAGGTCAACATGTATTGGTCATTATGTTAACATTTAATCACATGCTTACCCTGCATCATTACTGAAAAACATACATTTACATGGTGCTTTAAGGCACAGTGTCGTGTAGAAAGCACGCCAGCAAATTAGCTTGACAAAAAGAGCAGGGGCTTCATGAAGAAATAATGAAGCTGAGATAAGGAATACTCCTAGATGACAGAAGACCTTAGATGTCAAGCGGAGCTTAGATTTTATTCGTCAGACACTGGGGAGTTGGTAAAAGCTCATGTAAATAAACATTAGGGATGAAAACAAAGTTTGATGGCTCTTCTGGAAGCTCTGTGTAAAACGAATTGCAGCAGGGGAGACTGACCAAGGCTGGTGCAGTAATCCTGGTGCAGGGTCACATGGTCATAGACTGTGGTGATGACAGAAAATGGGAAGGAAAGTGGACCTTGCAAAGAAAGGCCCATCAGGACTAGGTGATGAATTTAGAGTGAGGGAGGACAGAATAGAATGAAAACTGGCTACAAGGTTTCCAGTCTATTGACCTGGACTGACTGTGGTGCAATAATGCGTGATTTCTACAGGGAAGGCTTTAACTGAGGCCAGGAGTAGAGAGCTGGGTATAAAAAAGCATGAGCTAAGTTTTTAAAATACAAAGTTGAAGGTGGTGCAGGATATTTAGTTGAAGGCAATAGAGAACCAAGTCTGGAAAGAAGGTGAGACATCAGAGTTTATACTGTGCCATTTTTATCAATCTCTGTCTCTCTTTGTCAAACTATACACTCACTGCCTACTTACATAGCCTCAGATGCTCCTTTCTCAGCAATTCACTATTCAGAAGAATCTACATTTATAAATTTGTATATTTCCTTATGAACTTTCTCTATGGTAGCATTAAAAAAAAATAGAAGAAAGGATTTAAAAAATGCATTAAACTTTTCACCCTGAAACATTTATTAAGTTACTTTGGATTTTAAAAATTCATTACTTTTAAATTCCAAATTTGTGCTTCAGCTTTACATTAAGTATACCCATTTATTATTCTATTTATAAATCTAATAAACTGATGTCTGATCTATTTGGTTAATCATTTTAAACTGCATTTGTTCATTTAATAATTTGTTTATTTTTCAAACACATTAATTTTCTGATTAACACAGCTTCCAAAATACTTAAGTAATTCTCATAAAACTAATAAATCAAACAAATAAATATGGTAAGTGGTATTCTTGCTTGGGAAATTCCATGGATAGGGGAGCCTGGCAGGCTACAGTCCATGGTGTCACCAAAGAGTTGGACACAACTTAGCAACTAAACAACAAGTTCTCTTAAAAATTTCAATATGGTGTATAAGTTTTTCAAAGATTTTTAACTTGATATCAAAAGTTGAAACTAATTAATCAGTTACATACTTTAAATCAGCATTGCAAGGTTAATTTTCAGATACTTTATTAAACGTTGTTGTTGTTTAGTCACTAAGTCATGTCTGACTCTTTGCAACCCTGTGAACTGCAGCACGCCAGGCTTCCCTGTCCTTCTATCTCCTGGAGTTTATTGGAGAGTTTATAAACTTATGTCCATTGGAGTCAGTGATGTCATCCTACCATCTCATCCTCCATTGCCCCCTTCCCCTCCTGCCTGCAATCTTTCCCAGCATCAGGGTCTTTTCCAATGAGTTGGCTCTTCACATCAGGTGGCCAAAGTACGGGAGCTTCAGCTTCAGCACCAGTCCTTTTAATGAATCTATTAAAAATTCGAAGTATTTAAAATGTCAAACAGGGAATTCCATGGTGGCCCAGTGTTTAGGATTCAGCTTTCACTGCTGGGGCTCAGGTTCAATCCCTGCATGGGGAACTGTGCTGCTGCTAAGTCGCTTCAGTCGTGTCTGACTCTGTGCAACCCCACAGATGGCAGCCCACCAGGCTCCCCCATCCCTGGGATTCTCTGGGCAAGAACACTGGAGTGGGGTGCCATCGCCTTCTCTGGGATGGGGAACTAAGATCCTATAATTTGCACAGTGTGGCCAAAAAATAAAAATAAAAAAATTAGAAGCATTTAAAATACAGAGATTTCTTTAATAGAAAGCTACAACACCATGAGGTTTGATTTCCTTCACTATCTCTGTTTAATTCTAAACCTTCCCAGGATTAAAAGATGCATTTTCAGTAAGAAAAAAATTATGTTATCCCAAACAAATCCAGGAACACCTTCCCAAGAAATGTTTGAGTTTACCTTCTTAGCTAGGAGGTTTCTCTTTGGGAAGAGTGTCTCTTGGCCTCTGGGTCTTTAGTTGTTGGCCTCTCTCTTGGCATCCAAAATTAAGGGGGTCAGCTTTCTCGGTGAAAGTATAGTCAGCCAGATTCCAGTACCACACCTCCTTCCCAGCACCCTCAAGGCTGGTTCCTTTCCTTCAGTATTCCAGCACACTCAGGAAGCCTCTGCAGGCCCTAAACTCTGCCTGCAGGCCTGGGCTAGGCCTGGTCACCTGGATAGCCCACTGCAGTCTGAACTTCTCCATCCTTCTCCTTCTCTATCTCTTTAGTGGGGAGAAAAACTCTTAAGATTAAAAGCAGTCAACAGAACCTCCTTTAGGAGAAAGAACTGTCTTCAGTTAATGAGCTGGATTTAGCAAAGCAATTGCTTAGGCTATTTTAATTGTCAAAGGTAGTTCTGAGGGGATGGTAGGAAGAGCTAGCTTGACATGATGAAGAATAAACTTTGAGTTCCAGAGGGAAGGGGAGAAAAATTAGAGTAAATGGGAGAGAGAGGAGCCTAACTCGGAGGAGAGGTGAAGGAGGTAGACAAGGTGGGTGGATGGAGTCTATGGGAGAAACCTGTGAGAATTCCCTGGTGACAGAGATCGTGCCTGCAAGAACAGGCGTGTGTAATGCTCATGACCATTTGTTCTGCAGTGTTCCCGTCCTGTCAGGATCATGGTGGTATCTGATGGAAATTGATCTGACAGTGATGAGCTGTGGTTAGGCCAGAGCTAGGAGAGATTTGAGGTAGAGAGCAGCTGGGTGCCAATCACAGTTGTCCAGGAATTAAGATGTTAGCCACTGTGGTGTTGACAGCAATGAACGGATACAAAAGATGCAGGAGAGACTCAGGGATGTCAGTAAGAGTTGGAACCACAGCAAGAGAGAACAGTGAGACCAGGTCAGACAACCGGGGGCAGGATGGGCAAGAAGGAAAGTCAGCACCAGCACTTGTAGTGGCCATGTTAAATATGATACCCTGGGCCTTCCAGTGGAAGTTACCCCACAGTGTGATATTTAAAGCAGCGTGAATGTTTCTGTGGGACTGAGTTTAGAGGAGAAAGAACACACTAAGTACCATAGGACCTTAGAGAGCTCTGTATATTATTCAGGGAGGTGGGGAAGGGGAAAGGGAGCCTTTGGGGAAAAGAGAAAGAAACGCTATGAAAGAGAGGTGATCTTGGATATTGCCTAATTGTAGAGACCTAAGGGCCTAGATCTGATAGATAGAGTGCCTGATGAACGATGGACTGAGGTTCGTGACATTGTACAGGAGACAGGGATCAAGACCATCCCCATGGAAAAGAAATGCAAAAAAGCAAAATGGCTGTCTGGGGAGGCCTTACAAATAGCTGTGAAAAGAAGAGAAGTGAAAAGCAAAGGAGAAAAGGAAAGATATAAGCATCTGAATGCAGAGTTCCAAAGAATAGCAAGAACAGATAAGAAAGCCTTCTTCAGCAATCAATGCAAAGAAATAGAGGAAAACAACAGAATGGGAAAGACTAGAGATCTCTTCAAGAATATTAGAGATACCAAGGGGACATTTCATGCAAAGATGGGCTCAATAAAGGACAGAAATGGTATGGACCTAACAAAACCAGAAGATATTAAGAAGAGATGGCAAGAATACACAGAAGAACTGTACAAAAAAGATCTTCACGACCCAGATAATCATGATTGTGTGATCACTGACCTAGAGCCAGACATCCTGCAATGTGAAGTCAAGTGGGCCTTAGAAAGCATCACTATGAACAAAGCTAGTGGAGGTGATGGAATTCCAGTTGAGCTCTTTCAAATCCTGAAAGATGATGCTGTGAAAGTGCTGCCCTCAATATGCCAGCAAATTTGGAAAACTCAGCAGTGGCCACAGGACTGGAAAAGGTCAGTTTTCATTCCAATCCCAAAGAAAGGCAATGCCAAAGAATGCTCAAACTACCACACAATTGCACTCATCTCACACACTAGTAAAATAATGCTCAAAATTCTCCAAGCCAGGCTTCAGCAATATGTGAACCGTGAACTTCCTGATGTTCAAGCTGGTTTTAGAAAAGGCAGAGGAACCAGAGATCAAATTGCCAACATCCGCTGGATCATGGAAAAAGCAAGAGAGTTCCAGAAAAACATCTATTTCTGCTTTATTGACTATCCAAAGCCTTTGACTGTGTGGATCACAATAAACTCTGGAAAATTCTGAAAGACAGGGGAATACCAGACCACCTGACCTGCCTCTTGAGAAATCTGTATGCAGGTCAGGAAGCAACAGTTAGAACTGGACATGGAACAACAGACTGGTTCCAAATAGGAAAAGGAGGACGTCAAGGCTGTATATTGTCACCCTGCTTATTTCACTTCTATGCAGAGTACATCATGAGAAACGCTGGACTGGAAGAAACACAGCTGGAATCAAGATTGCCGGGAGAAATATCAATAACCTCAGATATGCAGATGACACCACCCTTATGGCAGAAAGTGAAGAGGAACTCAAAAGCCTCTTGATGAAAGTGAAAGTGGAGAGTGAAAAAGTTGGCTTAAAGCTCAACATTCAGAAAACAAAGATCATGGCATCCAGTCCCATCACTTCATGGGAAATAGATAGGGAAACAGTGGAAACAGTGTCAGATTTTATTTTTTGGGGATCCAAAATCACTGCAGATGGTGACTGCAGTCATGAAATTAAAAGACGCTTACTCCTTGGAAGGAAAGTTATGACCAACCTAGATAGCATATTCAAAAGCAGAGACATTACTTTGCCAACAAAGGTCCATCTAGTCAAGGCTATGGTTTTTCCTGTGGTCATTTATGGATGTGAGAGTTGGACTGTGAAGAAGGCTGAGCACGGAAGAATTGATGCTTTTGAACTGTGGTGTTGGAGAAGACTCTTGAGAGTCCCTTGACTGCAAGGAGATCCAACCAGTCCATTCTGAAGGAGATCAGCCCTGGGATTTCTTGGAGGGAATGATGCTGAAGCTGAAACTCCAGTACTTTGGCCACCTCATGCAAAGAGTTGACTCATTGGAAAAGACTCTGATGCTGGGAGGGATTGGGAGCAGGAGGAGAAGGGGACGACAGAGGATGAGATGGCTGGATGGCATCACTGACTCGATGGATGTGAGTCTGGGAGAACTCTGGGAGATGGTGATGGACAGGGAGGCCTGGCGTGCTGTGATTCATGGGGTCGCAAAGAGTTGGACACGACTGAGCGACTGAACTGAACTGAACTGAAGAAATAAACGAACTTATTATGTCACTATGTATAGTTCAGTTTATGTAATGCATTTTAGTCCATTAACCATGTAGTAAACCCCTTGAGTGTGTAGACCCAGAGAAGACAGGTACATCAAACAAGAACCCTGAGACTGGCCCAGGTAAAGCCACTTCTAAATGCGAAGGGGGAATCCATCCAGGAAATAGGTCTGCCTGGATTTTGGTTGGGTGTGTGGGCCATGGGTTCATAGTTCTCCAATTTTGCTGCGTATCACCCTTACCCTGATGGCCTGTTGACACAGATTACCAGGTCGCACTCCCAGGGTTTCTGAGAGGTCAGGAGAATCTGCATTTTTAACAAGCTCCCAGTTGGTTCTCTTTCTTCTGGTCTGGACTCCACTTGAGAACCCCTGCACTAGGTGGATGGGGGGATGGCGCCAGAGGTGTGAAAGCACACAAAGCCATGCTGCCTTTGGCTTTCTTCTCTGTAGGTTCCAAGGTCTGACCACTGAGTTTCAATCACTTTCTCTAAAGTCTTTTCACCATAACCGTAGAGGCAACTTCTCACTCTAAAGCATTGTTTAAAAGGCCATTGCTGGGACTTCCCTGATAGTCCAGTGGCTAAGACTCCTTATTCTCAATACAGGGGACCTGGGTTCAGTCCCTGATCAGGGAACTGGATCCCACACGCTGCAACTAAATGTTCGAATGCTGCAACAAAGACCTCACATGCCACAGCTAAGACAGGGTGTGGTGGTGGTGGTGGTGGTTTAGTTGCTAAATCCTGTCTGACTCTTGCGACCCCACGGACTGTAGCCCACCAGGTTCCTCTGTCCATGGGATTCTCCAGGCGAAAATACTGGAGTGGGTTGGCATTTCCTTCTCCAGGGGATCTTCCTGACCCAGAAATCGAACCCTGATCTCCTGCATTTCAGGCAGATTCTTTACTAACTGAGCTACAAGGGAAGTCCAAGACAGGGTGTAGCCAAATAAATAAACAAATATTTTTTTTAAAAAAAGAAGGCTTTTGCTTTTAGAAACTGGAATGGAAGTGGCAGAGGGGAATCAATCCTCACACCTCTCTCCATTCCCCTCACCCCCCCATGGCTGCCTCCCCTGCAAGGCCCTGGCCCCTGTTTCTGACAATGAAACTTTAAATATTAAAGTTTCTAGTTTCTATCTGGCTGCTACAGAGAGGCGTCCATCGAGTACCTGGAAATAAGGTTGAGTTCTTTTTTTTTAAATGTAATTTATTTTTGCCTTTTTTTTTTTTTGGCTATACCATGTGGCATGTGGGATCTTAGTTCCCTGACCAGGGACCAAACCCATGCCCCCATGCATGGGGACCATGGAATCTTAACCACTGGACCACCAGGGAAGTCGCAAGGTTGAGTTCTTAAACTACAAAATCCACACTTAAGTGATCAAAGCAAAAGCCAAAAGGATGGCTTTAGCCAAGAGCCTCTTCAATAACTTCACTAAAGGATTCATGAGAGAGAGAAGCACTGAGAGCAGGGCAGGGGAAGTAAACCTGGAATGACAGAGACAAGCATTGGCAGTGACTATCCAGGCTCTGGCCAGGGAAAAGGAAACATTACTTGACAGACTTCTAACATTACGGTCCTGTGGGCAAGGAGGCTTTTCCTGATGTGGAGATAGAGGCATCAGGTTTTTTTAGCCTGATTCCATTTGTGTTTGTTTCATGTAGCTTCCATTGTTCTGATTCTCATTCATCTCTACGGGCAAGTCTCTCTGTAGGGAAAGAAGGCACTGGTCTCTCACATTCCAGTCTTACCATCCTTAGGAAAGTTATACTTCTTATAATTAATTTTTTATATTCTGTCTTTATACATTTTTCAAGAAGTTAAGTAATTTGAGTCTGCCATTAAGAGAGGGATTTATTTTCAATCAATTTGCTGATGAAATCTGCAAAGGTTGAGTACCAGATTTCAGTATCTGAATCTGCCAGGTTGAGTACCAGGCCCCCGTCAAGGGAAAACCTTAGGAGATTGGGTGCTAGTCTCTCCAGTTTCTCCCCAGGACATGGTCATAGGATAAATGACAGGGAGCTGCAAGCCACCTGAGCATTCAGAAGAGGGTTCTTGGACATGATAACATCTGAATTGTATCTTAAAGGCTTAGTGAGAGTTGGTGGGTAAAGAGAGGTAGGCAGGGAATTCTCAGCATAACCTAGGCCACAGAAAAGGGAATGAGCAATAGGAAGTTGAGTTGTGAGGTGGCTGGAAAAATAGACAGGGGTCAAATCAAGGAGAGCCTCAAGTCTCATGGGTAAGAAGGAGTCATTTGAGTTTTTTAAGTGAGAAGACGACAGAGAAATTTTGGATTTACCACTCCTGCTCCAGGAGAATATGAATACAAAGTCTAGAATATGATTTTAAGAAGCAGCTAATTCAGAGACAGGGGATCATAGCCCAGAAGAAAGTTGGTTCTGAATTCTTACAGTAGAATTGAAACATTGCAGAAACAAACACCATCAGGATTTAGTATTTGGACATACAGCATGAAAAGGAAGGGTCCGGGAGACAGGAGTCTAAGAGAATACCCAGGCTCTGGTTTGGGTGTCAGAGAGGATGGCAGCACTGTGAAATCGTGGAAGGAATAGAGGCGGGAACATGCCAGGGTTAGTTTCATAGAATCTAGTGGGTGAGGGATTAAGTGGGGTGAAAATAATGAGGGTAGGTCTGAAAATGTTACTAATCCCAACAGGAAGATGGAGACTCAACCTCGGAAACCACCAGACACTGATGCTACTTAGAGTCAGATGGGGCCAGTCACGTAAGTTGCTCTTGGGGGAGGTCATCTCTGGATTTTCAGTGATTTATAAAGTTGTTTAACAAACGGGGGCATGCCTCCTTGGTGAGAGCCCATTTGCACATATGATTTCATTTCATCCTCACAACAGCCCCAAGGGGTAGATATTATTTTGATTTTACACTAGAGGGAAAAGCCTCAGGGAAGTTAAGCATCATGGTCCGGGTCACACAGTTCACACAACACAGACATGGGCTCTGATCCAGGCCTGCCTAGCACATGTTCTCTGTGTAACTCCATGCTGTACTGTGTTGCCTTAGAGCGGAGGAGAGGCCACTGTGCTGCCTGTCTCAGAGGGCCCATGGGGGTGGTATTGTTGTCATTTAGTCGCTCAGTCATTTCCAACTCTTTTGCGACCCTATGGACTGTAGTCTGCCAGGCTTCTCTGTCCATGGGATTTTCCAGGCAAGAATATTGGAGTGGGTTGCCATTTCCTTCTCTAGGGGATCTTTCTGACCCAGGGATTGAAACCAGGTCTCCCTGCATTGATAGGTGGATTCTTTACCACTGAGCCACCAGGGAAGCCCAGTGGGTGGTATTGGAGGATAGCAAATCGTTTCATCTTGGAAATCACCATACACATGTTATCTGCCTTGCTGTGGAGGCTGTCCTAGATTCCAGATTTTCTAGTTTGTCTGGAAATCTGTCCAACTACAGTAAACAGCACAGAGGCACTGAGGAGTCAGGAGATAGCCTGGTAAGAATTTGAATTAAAAATCAACAGACAGCAGATGCAGACTGTTATACATAGAATGGATAAGCAACAAGGTCCTACTGTAGAGCACAGGGAACTAGACTCAAAATCCTGTGATAAACCATCATGGAGAAGAATGTTGGCTCAGATGGTAAAGACTCTGCCTGCAATGCAGGAGACCCAGGTTCCATCCCTGGGTTGGGAAGATTCCCCTGGAGAAGGGAATGGCAACCCACGCCAGTATTCTTGCCTGGAGAATCCCATGGACAGAGGAGCCTGGCAGACCACAGTCCACGGGGTCACAAAGAGTCAGACACGATGAATGACTAACACTTTTCACTTTTTTCAATAGTCCATAATGGAAAAGAATATGAAAAAGAATATGTATGTATAACCAAATCATTTTGCTGTACACTGGAAACTATCACAACACTGTAAATCGACTATACTTCAGTAAAACACGTTTGAAGAAAAAAATCAGCAATCTCCTGATTTTGTGTCTTGTAATGCAGTATTCATTACAAAGTGTCTTTGTGATTGTCAAAAATGTGGGAAGGCCTAGAGAAAATATCTGTAGTCTCTGAGTTTCTTAACCTATTTACCCTATCTAAATCCTGTGAACTAAGTAACCATCTATCAGACGGTCACAGTGGTTGCATCTAGAAAAAGGGACCTAGAGGACCAACCACAGCCGGTGTACGTACCTTATCCAATCGAATACATTTACAGTATCCCTCTGTATGGTTTCCCTGGTGGCTCAGAGGGTAAAGTGTCTGCCTACAATGCGGGAGACCCAGGTTCAATCCCCCCTGGGTCGGGAAGATCCCCTGGAGAAGGAAATGGCAACCCACTCCAGTACTCTTGTCTGGAAAATCCCATGTTCTGAGAAGCCTGGTAGGCTACCGTCCGTGGGGTTTCAAAGAGTCGGACATGACTGAGCGACTTCACTTCTGTATGGAGGCCATAGCTGACTTATCAAATGCCGAGTAGTCAGCCAACTCCCCGAAGGCAGGCCTTTCCAGGCACTCTGGCTCCATGAGCCCAGTTACTGGGAGAGGAACCAGGTGTCACGTGGTCTCTGTGCTCCACAGCCCCAAGCGTGCAGAGCCTTTGGATTGGCATTCAGAGACCCTCACAGCACACTCTGCCCAAACCTCTCTCCCACTGCATGAGCATGTCCCATGTGGGGTAATAGGGAAAGGTGGGACAAGGAAAGAGCCTCCCTTTTGGAACACTGGGTGTTCTGAGAATTAGCACCAGAAGGAGAAAGAGGTTCCCGGGCTGACCTGGTTGTTCTATAACAATCACTGTCTCCTGAAGTTGTCTGGAGATCAAGCTGATGAGAGAGGCATGCAGGAATTTAGTGATAAGAAAGGGGAAGGATACTATGAGGAAAGTGTCTGAAAATACCAAAAAGATGGCTAAAAAGTAGGTAATAAAATAACACATATTAATTGGAAAAAATAAACACAGAAATTAAAATCTCCCAAGTATAACCAAAATTCACATTTTTCTGAATGATATACAAATATGCATTTAATTAATTTTGAACATTCTTAATACATGTCTTGTATTTTGCTTTTTTAAAAAAAATTTGCCATGAACTTTACTTAATTATAATCAAAATTATTTAAAATATAATTTTATTGGTTTGTAGACTCTCTTCCCTGGTGGCTCAGACGGTAAAGCATCTGCCTACAATGTGGGAGACCTGGGTTTGATCCCTGGGTCGGGAAGATCTCCTGGAGAAGGAAATGGCAACCCACTCCAGTACTCTTGCCCGGAAAATTCCATGGACGGAGGAGCCTGGTAGGCTACAGTCCATGGGGTCGCAAAGAGTCGGACACAACTGAGAGACTTCAATGTCATGTCATTCTTGATCTGCGTGAAACTGCCACATCAGCTCTGCCTTCCTAATGGTCTCCAGGTTGCTACATTTTGGAGTTTTTGCCTCTACATTAACCTTCCCATACTCCCTCCACCCCATTCCCCCCAGTCGGAATCTTATACTTGCCCAGAGGTCCCTAAGGGTGTGGCAGGGTCTTCTCAATGACTCGTCTCACCGCCCTGAGCCACCACCTATTGTCACTACCACCAAGAAGCAGAGACCTTGGTGGCGGCCTGCCTGGCATCATCTTTTGCGACACAAAAAGAAAGCACACCTAACATATTTCAGGTGAATCACCGTGGGAGCCTCCAGTGGTAGCCTTTTTTCCAGAAACGGAACCCAGGTGGCTAGTTTCGAAGCCCACTCTCTCCAAGCTCCTGGGACCACCTGGCATGGCACAGACAGTGTCACCAGGAATAGCTACTTGGATCCGCACCCCTTCCCGCAAGAGGACATGTGTGTTTTCTCCCTGGTCTCGAGTGTTTCTACCCCGCTGTCGCATCTACCCTGCTTCTAAGCCTGCCTATCCTGCGTGAATCCTCCCACCTTCAAACAGGCAGGAGATGATAAGGCTGGGATCACTCACTCCTTTGAAGGAGGTAGATAAGAAAGTCTAGAGCCACCTGGGGACAGGTACTCAGTGCCTGCTTCTTGACTGACTGACTGATTGATTGAAAGATACACCCTTCTTACTTACATCATCATAATTAGTTTCTTATCATAGGCAGATAGTGCCACAGTTATTATCACAAAAAGAATTTATTTTTAAACCATAGATGAGTCTGAGTTTCATAATCATCAGAGTCTGAGTAACTGCCACAAGGAAACATGCATCAGCTGCATAAATGTGAGCTGATGCAAAGTGGAAAACTGAATGGATAGCAATGCTTTATATTTCTACCACACGTTATGTTTCCATGTTCTCCCAAATTATCGCATTCGCATGTTACAATAACTTGTTGAGACAGGCAGAATTGATATTTTTATTTCCATTTTATAGGCTTAGTTCATCAAATACTTATTGATTCCTTTTTATATACCTGGCCCTACACTGGGTCCTGGTGATATTAAGAGAAAGGTAATACAATTTCCATCCTCAATTTGCTCACAGTCTGGCAGGAGACACGAATACAACAACTAACTAAATTATGTGCGGTGAACATTATGCAAGTGATGGAACAAAATGTTATAGGTGCCAAGAGGAAGGAGAGGAACTGGGGGTGGGGCAAAGCAAATACCACTGACTGACTACAAAGCGCCAGGTTCTGAGCCAGGGCCTTCCTGCTCCACGTGCGGTCTGCGGACCACCAGAGGCTGCATCTCCTGGGCCCTTGTTAGAAATGCATAACCCTAGGCCCTACTCCAGACCCACTGATTCAGAATCTGCATTTTATCAAGATGTTCAGGACACATCTCTGTCCGCTGAAGGTTGAGGAGCATGGGCCTAGGTGACTTACAGCTTTTATTTAATAGACAGCCAGTGAATTTATTTCTATTAGCCCTATATTATAGATAGGAGTTGGAGTTACAGAATTCTAAGTCACACAGCTATGTTGTGGAGCTGGAATTCGAACTAGGCATGATGGACTGGGCTTCTGTCATTACCCTGTGATGTTATTTACTCTCTAGAGGTAACAGAAAGACCTCACAGATGATGTCTGAGCTAGATTTGGAAGGTCCTCGATGGGAGGAAGGAGGGCCTTCCAGGCAGAACGCCTCTTGAGTGAATTCTCGGTATGGCAATGGAATAGGGCCCGTAGTGGGCAGTGTGGCAAGTATGGTGAGCAAAGAAGATTGGAATCTAATTACACAGTTTGAATGTCACCCTAAGGAACTTGAGTCTATCCCATGAGTCGGTTTGGCAAATTGCTGTGGAACTGTGATTGTGTGGAGATGGCTATGTCGGAAGTCCAGCCTCACCAGTCACTAACTCTGTTATTCCAAGCAGTGTTGCTGGTGGGGTTCTCTGGAGGCAGATGCTGAGATGCACTTGGGAGAATGGTTATTAGAAATCAAGATTTGGGAGAAAGAAGAAGGAAACAGGGTTGGGCAGAGGAGGAAAATAAGATCGGCCCCTGAAAGTCTTGGCCAGCCTGACAGGGAGCTTTGGAGTGAGGATATTGGCCAGTCCAGGTTGTGGCGGGTCAGGGTGAAACAGCCAGGCCTTTACCTCCACCTAGCCCCGGCGTCAGAGGCCAGGCCAGGCATGAGCTCAGGTGATGTGGGTCTCTGTGGCTGGAGCAGACCCCGAAGGAGGCAGTTGTCTGCAGACAGCGGGGCAGCAAGTCCTCCCTTGGGGGGACTCTGAGCAGGGCACCCTCGGGGTCTGCCACAAAGAGTTTTCTTACTTCTTTGTCTCTGTCTTCTCATTGGCAAAATGGAAATATTATAGTAGATCACCCATGGGGCAATTATATGCCTGGCATGTAACTCCCAGGCTGCTGGGGTTATCCGCTCTTTTGGTTATCTACCCTGACAAGATACTCACTGTTTCTCCCTTGCAGCACTTAGAATTTGAAAATATCTTACTGCGGCCTGAGGAATAGAAGACGGTCCTGTCCAATTCCCAGTTTGCCTGAAGTTCTGCCATTTTCTCATGATGTTCCAGGCCTCATCATTTGTCCGGAGATCCTGGTTGAGTTAAGCTGTGCTAGGCAAAAGGCGAGATTTGAGACATGTAAAGTAAATCAGTGGTTTGAAAATACATAAGTTGAATCATAAAGGAGGGAATACAGGGTGCATTTTAGGGGTATAGACTAGGCTTCTGTACCATGGAGACTCAAAATAAGACCCAAACAGGAGAGTTTCCTTCTTCCTCATGTAAGAGTCTAAAACTGAGTGGTCAAAGGCCATATAAGTGACACTATTCCATAGGCCACTTGGGAACTGAGATCCCTTTTGATCTTGTTGCTCTACTATCCCCCAAGACGGTGGTTCTTAAAGTGTAGTCCCTAGACCAGCAGCATCAGAATCACCTGGGAACTTTATTAGAAACCCATCTGGTAGGGCCCAGAAATCTGTTTTACCAAGCTCTTCAGGTGATTCTGTTGTTCAGTTGCTCAGTCATGTCCGACTCTTTGTGACCCCATGGACTGCGGCACACCAGGCTTCCCTGTCCTTCACCATCTCCCCGAGTTTGTTCTAACTCATGTACATTGAGTTGGTAATACTATTCAACTATCTCAAACTCTGTCGTGCCCTTCTCCTCCTGCCTTCAATCTTTCCCAGCATCAGGGTATTTTTCAATGAGTCAGCTGTTCACGTCAGGTGGCCAAAGTATTGGAGCTTCCACTTCAGCATCAGTTCTTCCAATGAATATTCAGGGTTGATTTTCATTTAGGATTGACTGTTTTGGTCTCCTTGCTATCTGAGGGAGTCTCAAGAGTCTTCTCCAGCACCACAGTTTGAAAACATCAATTCCTCAGTGCTCAGTTTTCTTTATGATCCAACTCTCTTATCCATACATGACTACTGCAAAAACCATAGCTTTGATTATGCAGACCTTTGTCGGCAAAGTGATGTTTCTGCTTTTTGATATGCTGTCTAAGTTTGTCATAGCTTTTCTTCCAAGGAGCAAGTGTCTTTTATTTTCATGACTGCAGTCACAGTGTGTAATGATTTTGGAGCCCAAGAAAATAAAGGTAATTCTGAGGTAGACTCAAGTCAGAGAAACACTCATCTAGGATTTTTTTCCTCATCTATCAGGTCAAAACTGTGGGATGAGCCTGTGGAAAGGTGGGAAAGAAAGCAAAAAAGAGGGCAAACCATTTCTTTAAAAAAAAAAAAAAAAGTGCCTGGAAGGTGAATGCATCATTTCCTCTGACATCCTTTTGGCTGACAACTGGTCATGCAGCCACCCAGCTACCGGGAGTCTTGGAAAATGTAGTCTCTAACTGGGCAGTCTGTGTCTAGCTAAAACTTGGGGCTCTATATTAAAAGAAAGATCAGGGAATGAACACTATTCAGAAATTACTAGCCTCCCTCACTGTTGCAACAGGACAGGCAAAAAAGTGAGGGGCACCACTCCCACAAACGTGGTGGCTTATGGGGACTTCCCTGGTGGTCCAGTGGTTAAGAATCTACCTTGCAGTACAGGGGACTCAGGTTCAATCCCAGTTTGGGGAACTGGGATCCTACATGCTGTGGGACAATTAAGCCCCACTTGCAGCAACTAGAGAGAAGCCCATGTGCCACAAGGAAAGATCCCACATGCTACAGTGAAAATCCTTTGTACTGCAACTAAGACTCAATGTGGCCAAAAATATTTTTTAAAAGGAGTAGTGCGTGTGTATGGAGAGGAAGGGATGTATTTGAGATTTAGGTGCTGTTTTGATCCTACGGTGAGGGAGAGGAAGGAGAAGTGATAACTCCTAGGTTTCTAGGTGGGTATTTGGTGATGGTGTCGCCTGGGGTAGAGATTCTAGGGGAAGAGGAAAGAGGAAAATATGACCTTTGACACTAGGCATAGTGAATTTAAGCTGACTGAGGAATGTCCAGGGAGAAATATCCAGATCTGTAGGGAGCTGGAAACACTTGTCCAAAGACCCTGAGAAAGGTTGGTGCTAGAGTTAGAGCCTGCAAACACCATGGTGATGGGAGCTTGAGTATGAACTGCTCGCTCCAGCATAGGACACGGGAAGAGAGATCAGTGCAGGGGACATTGGCATTTAAAGTGAGCGCTGGGTTATACAGAGTGAAGTAAGTCAAAAAGAAAAAACCGAGACAGTATATTAACACATATATATGGAATTTAGAAAGATGGTAACGATGACGCTATAAGCAAGACAGCAAAAGAGACAGAGATATAAAGAACAGACTTTTGGACTCTGTGGGAGAAGGCAAGGGTGGGATGATTTGAGAGAATAGCATTGAAATATGTATATTACCATATGTGAAATAGATCGCCAGTCCAAGTTCGATGCATGGAGAGCGCTCAAAGCTGGTGCACTGGGACAACCCTGGGGGATGGGATGGGGAGGGAGGTGGGAGGGGGTTTCAAATGTGGGACACATGTACACCTGTGGCTGATTTATGTCAGTGTATGGCAAAAACCACTACAATATTGTAAAGCAATTAGCCTCCAATTGAAATAAATTAATTAAAAACAATAAAGTGGGCGCTGGAAAAGAGGTGCATGTAGTGTGGTCAGCATGGTATTGGGACTGAGACCAGGGGATTAGAGAAGTCAGTGGAGGAAGGAAGACACTTCAAGGTCAGGATGGTACCAGTGTCAATAAGCTGCAGTGGGGCAGATCCTCCGAAGTGGTCTTTGGTGACAAATCAGAAAACCTGTGACTCAGACAACTTAGGAGACACACTCAAGGTTCCAAGGCTAGTAGGCGGCAGAGCTACATCGTCTGGTTCCAGCCTTCCCCTTCGAAGGTGCCGAGGCAGCCATTGCTCCTCTCCTAACGCTGACTGCACAGAGGTTCTTAGCATTCTCTCGACACTGCGCCGGGGTATGAACGCTGTCTATCGGCTTGTGATTCTCTAGCCATCTGCAGGACTGGTTTCCAAAACTATCACGGTTCTTTCCGCCTCCCATTTGCTTGCGCTGGCCCGCCCTGAGTCTAATTGTGACACAGGTCAGTTTATAGGCTTCCCTTTCCTCCTGAGCATTCCGCAGTCAGGTTGCCTTTGTCCTCGTGGCGTGTCTCACCCGCATCCCAGCAATGAGAAGCAGTCGTTGTCACACCCTTAGCCACCATACTCTGTCAGCCCAGGGCTGGAAAGAGGCGCTCGATGACTAAAGGACTCAAGCTTAAACCCACTGGACCGCTGACCCTCTATTCCATGCATTTTCAAGTGCTTGACCGGCTGAAGATGTCAGACACCTGGGTCAAGGACAAATCCCGCCAATGTGACCTTATTCTCCAGGCTTCCTGTTGTCCTGGAGGTCAGTCATGAATCTGGCATCATGCAAAGTTGCTTATTTCCAAAGTGTTCAATTTTTTTTTTTAATCTTAGCTCCTAAATGTTTGACAATTTTGTATCAGGCTATTTTCAAGGCAGCTGAATTCTATGGCAACTTTCAGCATCCCGCTTCTGATGAATATTTTTGCCTGTTAAAAAGGACTTTGAAGCTACAGGCAGACTCCCACCATCCACCGACGGGCTCATTATCAATCCATAGTCGTGTGCTGACTGCGGAGTGGCCCCAGGTTTTTGCATATCTTGTGAGATCTCTATGGGAACACAGTCATTATGATATAGCAGCTCCTGTCTTGAGTGCATTAGATAGGTGTGTGTGTGTGTGTGTTTTTTTTTATGGTTTCATTTCCTTTTGATACAAAAGAGAGTCTTGATAACCAAAGACATTCGCAAATTCCAGGTTCCTTGTTTCATACATGAGCATGACTTCACCATCTAAACTGAATAAACCCAGTTCATTATAAGGACTGATGCTGAGGCTGAAACTCCAGCACTTTGGCCGGGATGCTGGGAGGGATCGGGGGCAGGAGGAGAAGGGGACGACAGAGGATGAGATGGCTGGATAGCATCACCGACTCGATGGACATGAGTTTGGGTGAACTCCAGGAGTTGGTGATGGACAGGGAAGCCTGGAGTGCTGCAATTCATGGGGTTGCAAAGAGTCAGACACCACTGAGCGACTGAACTGAACTGAGATCTGTGATGCAGCTGTGTCTTCTCTTGGCAGGTGAGTCAGACAGAATTCCATCACCCCTGACATGTTGGATGACCTGAGAATTCAGTGATTTCCTATGACGTAGAACAAACCAGATTAGTACCTGCCAGCAGAAACTAGGCATAAATACTGCTGCTGGTTCTCAAATATATATCTTATCAGCTCATTCTTCACTTTCTGCTGTTACCATCAAAGTCCAAGCTATCTTAACACAATCATTGACCTGGGCTATTAACCAGCCTCCTTGATTTCATTCTGACCCCCTCCATCAATTTTCCGTGGTGAAGCTGGAGTCATCTTCTACGTAAAACGTATCATGTCACTCATCTGCTTAAAACTCATCTGTGTTCCATCTCATCTCAGAATAAAACCCAAGTTTAACACCACAGTCTGTGAGGCCCTCTGAGATCTGATCGCTGCCTGACTCTCCCATCTCGTATGCCACTCTTTTTGCTTTGTAGTAATCTGTCTGCACCAACTTTCCTCTACCTTGCAATGATTATTCACAATGGCCTTCCTGTTTCTTGCTCACGGGGCCACCATGTACAGATATGCAGGTCGTGTGCTGCACAACTCTGGGAGGGGGGTTCAGTAAGTTCAGGGCACGTGACGGACCCGGAAGTGCCCAGCATGGCAGTCCAGTTTACACTCAGCAAGGCTTCAGTACTTGCTAGTCCTTCTACCTGGTACAACCATTGCAGGTTTGTCTCACAGCTGGCTCCTTCTTGCCATCCAGTCAACAAATATTCCACAAAGCATTATTCTCTACCAGGCAAAACTAGTTACATAATTTACAGGGCCTGGTGCAAAATGAAAATCAGGGCCTCTTATTCCCAAATTATTCAGAATTTCAAGATGTTAACAGCAGGGCATTAAACCAAGCACAGGCCTTCTGAATGTGGGCCCTCTGTGACCACACAAGTCTTGCCCCCTTGAAGTTGGCACCGCCTCGGTCTCAGCTTAAATGTCACTTTCCCAGGGGGGCCCTTCCCAACCAACCATGCCAAAGGAGGCTTCTGAGTGCTATATGAAGGTGTGCTAAGGACTTCCTTTCCTTTCCAGCTAAAATCACAGCAATGGAATTACAGATGAAATAAGGATCCTGAGTTCCATTTGCACTGAACATCCAATCAGCTTAAAGGATTTTGTGTTTCTCTTTAGTGAGGTCTTGGACAGGTTCTCATTTTTCTATAAATTGACCCTGAAGGTGCTGATGGGCCTCATAAGCCAAGCCAAGCCAAGGAGAACTTCGGTGTACAAAGATCAAAAAGGACTTACTACAACAGTAAAAATTTGAAAAGAATATCATGATTGGAATTTTTTCTAATGAAAAAACAACAATGCACATTTTATGGAACTAGGGATTTCATTTGTAATAATGAGCTCAATTGTATTTTAAAGTTTAATAGAAATTGCACAGGTACTAATTGGCTAGCATGTATTTTCCTGTGTTCAAAAATTAAATTTTTGCTTTGGATGAAATAAAAATTAAGTACAACTTCATCCTTGAAGAGTCAAAGTTTTGTTGTTTTGTAGCCCTGTGAAGTTTCTTATATAAAATATGGTTAGTTCAAAACGTCTATTGCTTTCATTCATAGGACATTTATAATTAATGGCTTATAAAGTTCCGCATACTGTATTTGACTCAGGAAAAAAGGATGCATAGGACAGTTTCTTTACAAGATCTTCTCATCTTGTTATGGTTTCCCTCCTGCTCCTAGGAATCTAATACTCTCAGCCTAATGACAGGGGAAGGAAAAAGTTCAAGGCTCTGTGACAGTGAGATAAGGTGAGAACGTGTAATTTTCAGAGAGACTGCCATTCCTGCCACCATCCTCTGAGTAGGCAATGCCATCTGGGGGCTTCAGATATGGTTTTCTGTAGTGGATTACCCTTGGGTTACTGCCAGGAGCAAAGCAGTTGTAACAAAAAAATTGCAACTTCCTAAAAGCTTTTGCAACCGAGGGAGAAAACAAGTTTCTGCCCCAGTTTTTGCTAATTTTGTAAACAACCATTTAAAAAAAAAAAAGAAGAGAAAAAAACAAGCCTAAGAATGATATGCTTTTATACTTGTGGAAGGCAAAGAGTCGGACATGACTGAGCAACTAAGCACACACAAGGCAAAGAATGAAAGGAAAAGCTACCCATGCTTAAGGTGCCTCACTCAATTTGTCTATAGTCCTAGACAAAATTATGAAGGAAGCAAACCCTGACTTCCTTACTTCTTGCCCCATTTGTTCTCAGAAAAGTAGCTGATAAACTAATTTATGAAAAAAGGTGCAAGTGTTAGTCCCTCAGTCATGTCCAACTCTTCGTGGTAGCCATTCCCTTCTCCAAGGGATCTTCCCAATCCAGGGATCGAACCTGGGTCTTCTGCCTTACAGGCAGATTCTTTGTTGTCAGAGCCACCAGGGAAGCCCAAATTAACTTATACTAAGGTATAAATGACTGATAAAGCAGGTAAAAGGAATCTTTGGTAAAGAGCAGAAAAGTTTTAGTGGTAGAATTTCAGCAGAGCCAAAAATTCACCCACAAACTTTCCTATCTTGAGAGAAGAGAGAGTTATCTATATTTTTTACCTTCTCTCATTTTTCTTTCTCTCTCTCTCTCAACTTTTGTTTTGGAAATAGTTTCAGATTTACAGAGAAGCTGCAAAGATAAACAGGAGCGTCCCCACGTGTTTTTACCCAGTTACTCCAAATGTTATTTTATATTACTCTGGTACATTTGTCAAAATCAAGAAACTAACATTGGACTCTTCCTATTCACTGCACTCCAGACTTTATTAGGGTTTCACCAGTTTTTCCACTGATGTATTGTGCTGTTTGCTCCAGTCCAGGACACCACACTTTGTTTAGTCCACACTGCATTTTTTTATACCCAATCTGATCTTTTATCCCCAGAATTCCACATGTAACTCTGGTCATGTTACTTCTCTCCTCAAACATGCCAATGGCTTCCATTCTCACTCAAAGTAGAATCCATAGCCATTGCCACACAATCTGTGCCTTCCTTCAGTTCCCCTTCCTAACTGCCCACCAGCTGTCTCCGATTTATCCCACTCCAGCCACAATGGCCTCCTCGCTCTTCCTTCCACCTATCAAGCATGTTTTGCCTCAGGACTTCGTACTTACAATGACCTCTACTTGCCATGATTCCACTAAGAATGCTTTGTCCCTGGATACCTCCCTGGCTTTTGCAGAAGGGAGGTAAGGTTGAATGAGCAGGAAGGGGTGACCATCTCTGCCAGGCTTGCCTGATTTTAAAACTGAAAAACCATGGGAGCCCCCTTACTTCCTGGAGGACCAGGACAGCTGGTCACCTAGCAGGGGTAGGTTTGTGGAGGGGATTGGCCAGCATTTAATATGGAGGCCAGAAAAGGCCTTGTGGACAGGTAAGGGATTGAGTTTGTGGTTCCTTACTGTTGTATGGTTCCTGGGAGCCTGTCTGCAGAACCCGTTGAGCACAGATAAAGGAAACCCCAGTGGTTATCAAAAAACACATTAAAAAAATGTTTTTAATGATACAAATGTTATTTACAAAACAGAAATGGACTCACAGACATAGGAAACAAATTTGTGGTTACCCAAGGGGAAAGGGCGGAGAAGGCAATGGCACCCCACTCCAGTACTCTTGCCTGGAAAATCCCATGGACGGAGGAGCCTGGTGGGCTGCAGTCCATGGGGCCGCACAGAGTCGGACACGACTGAAGTGACTTAGCAGCAGCGGAGGCAGCAAGGGGAAAGGGAGAGGGGGAATAAAACAAACACCACTACATACAAAATAGATAAACAACAAGGACCTACTGTATAGCATAGGGTACTATCTTTAATATCTTATAATAGTCTATAGTATAAAAGAGTCTGGAAAAGAATATATATATCATATATACATATACATGACAATTCAGTTATATATATATATATATGCCATACACCAGAAATGAACACAACATTGTAAATCAACTATATTTCAATTTAAAAACAACAACAAAAAAAGTTTTTCCCTCCATTTTATTGAGATATAATTGACTTATGGCCCTGTATAAGTTTAAGGTGTACAGCCTAATGCTTTGACTTATATACATCATGAAATGATGGTACAAACTTCCAGTTGTAAGATAAGTAATCCCTAGGGGTGTAATGACAACAGGATTAATATAATTAACATTACTGTATCTCATATATGAAAGAGAATAAATCCCAAGAGTTCTCAGCACAAGGAAGAGTATTCTTTTGTCTATTATTTTGTATCTATAGGAGATAATAGATCTTCACTAAACGTATTTTGGTAATCATTTAAAATGCTGTTTTTAATAATTTCACTCTTAGATTTACAAGATCTATAAAGAGTGGCCAAAGAGGCTCTGAAGCCCAGGAAATTCAGAGTCAGGGCTCTATGTGACCTTGAACAGGTTACTTCATTTCTCAAAGCCTGAGTTTTCTCATTTGTGAAATGAAGGTTATAGAAACTTCAAGAGTTATTGTAAAGATTAAAAGAGTTTTTATATATATAACGTGCTTTGAGCAATTTTGGCGCATAAACACTGAATTATAATGCATTACTGTTGTCCTTTTCTGCCCGTGTTTTTGGCAGGGCATCAGTATTCAATGTAACGGCTGTTGTGTTCAGGACACAGGGATGTATAATCAAGGCCTGTGGAAAGGGAGCTAGGGGGAAAGAAGGCCATAAAAAAGGGGGGTCACAAAAGATAAGTTAATTTGGGTACTTATTTTAAAATAATTTTTATTTTGAGACATTGCAAATTTACACGCAGTCATAAGAAGCAATTTAGAGACCTCTCATATACCCTTCCCTGGTGGCTCAGACAGTAAAGAATTTGCCTGCAATGCAGGAGACCCATGCTCAATCCCTGGCTTGGGAAGATTTCCTGGAGAAGGGAATGGCAACCCACTCCAGTATTCTTGCCTGGAGAATTCCAAGGACAGAGGAGCAGAGGTCACAGCGTCGGACACAACAGAGTGACTAACACTTTCATTTCATATACTCTTCACCCAGCCTCCCTCAAGAATATCATGTTACATTACTATAGCACTATAGCACAATATGGATACAATGCAGAGCAGGTACTTTTCATTTTGTTACTGAAACTAAGACTGTCATCTTCAAGGAATGAAATAAACAGTGCTTCCGGCTTGAGGGTGGAGGGCTGGGGGCTGAGGAGTGTGGGCCCACGGTCCTTATCACTTCAGTGATGGACCAATGGGTGGTCACTTACTGCTCCAATCCACTGTAAACCACAACCTCTACTTCTGATAGAAACACTTCTTAGCAGTGTTTCTTTTGCCTTTAGCATAGTCACACTCACCACCTACCCCATGTTTGTTATGGCCACAGGCTCTGTGCTCAATACTCTTCATGCATTATCTCCATCTTTACAATAGCCCTAGGTGATAATACTGTCCTCATTTCATAGATGATGAAACTGAGGCCTCATTGGGTTAAGCAACTTGCCCAGGTCATATCAATCTAGAAAGTAGGAAAGCTGGAATTAAAACAGGACCCATGTGACTCCAAAACTGCTCTTATCCCCCTACTCACCCCTACTTCACTTTCATAGCAGAGGACAGAGGAAAGGGACTGGATTCACAGGTATTTCCCTTCCTTCCTCGATGAACTCACAATTGAGTTAGGAAGGGGGCAGGGGCAACATGCAGAATATAAAAACACAAATGATAATACAAGGTGGTATATGCGACACAGGAATCCAGGGTGACCTAGGGACCCGGGGCAGGGCAGTCGAGAGAGGCTTTCTGTGGGAGGCAGATGAGGGAGATGGGTTGGGCCTTGGGTGTGAAAAGCCCGTGTCTGGCAGGGTCCACGCTGTTGTGGCACTCATGTCTGGCTTCATCCTTCCTTCCCACATCTCCCTCCTGACCTTAACCAAACAGACCTGTGGTGGACTTTCTTCAGCACGTATAATAATCCTCACAGCTGGCGTGTACTGAGTGCTCATATTGGGCTAGTCACTGTTTTAAGTGCTTTACATATGATAACTCATTCAATTTTCACAAGACCTAGGGCATGGCTAATATTACTAGACCCATTTTATAGATGAGGCTATTGAGGCACAGAGAGGTCAAGGAGCTTACCCAGTTATAAGTTTTAGCCAGTTTCTGAACCCAGGCGGTTTGGGTCTAGACTCCCTGCTTTGGAACTCTGTCCTCCAGTATAATGTTTGTGTTTCTGCATCCAAGTCTTCTTAGAGGCCACGCCTTTTACTTTGCAAGTCCTTTTACACATCTCTATAAAATCTCACCCAGTCAAAACTCAAGTTAAATAGCACAACAGCCATCGCCCAAAGGGGAGCAAGCACTTTCTGAACAACAGACTTCTGTGATTCTCCCTAGGGCCAGTGATTGCATTTTCACAACAATCCTGCCAGGTTCATATTAATAGGAAGGAGGAAATTGAGCTTCAGGGACATTAAGTAACATACTTACAGGCTGAGATTCCCACCTGAAACCTATGTCCTCCTCTGCATGTAGCTCAGACCCCTCCTTGTCTGAGGCCTTTCTCCCCTACCTCCCGGCACACACACATCAGACCCTGCTGTGTGCCACTCGCATGCATTAGAAATTCGCACACACGGCCTTAATGGTTTTCTCAGAAGTGCTCCTCTCCCGTTAAGAGTAGCTCAAGTGTCGGGAGACGCAGGGCCCACCTTGTAGGGCTTATCACATCCTAAGATTCTAGAGCTGGAACGTTCCCAGAGATAATCAGACCCACCACTCACCCCAGGGAGGGTCTCCTTCTATAGTGATCCCTGATCATTTATTCATTCAGCAATAAATGCCTACTGTGTGCCAAGCATGTCCTGAGTGATGGGGCTACATCAACAAAAAGGGCAGGCAAATCCCTCATGGACAGGAAGTTCCATTCAGGTTGGGGGTGACTGCCAATAAGTTGGGGAGAGATTTTAATCACAGTGATGAAAAGAATATATAGGGTGTCAGGCGTTGATATATGGTAAGGAGAAAAAATGTTAAAATAAAAAATAAACTGTGGAAGGGGAAGAATGGTGTGTGTGACAGAGAGAGAGAAACAGAATGAAAGAAAAAAAGAAAAAGAGAGAGCTTAAGTTGGCCAGTGGTAACTTCTTTGAGAAGTCTCCCCCCAAAGTCTGTCATCCACTAACTGCTTGAATATGTCCAGCTACAGAGAGTTCATTCCTAGAAAGGCACTCATCCCATTTTAAACAAGCTCTGATTTCTGTGACGTTTATCAGATCTCCCAGTGACTTCTACCCTTCATCCTGAGTTCTGCCTTCAGTAGCGGCACCCAGGAAGCCTAACCCCCTCTCCTAGGACAGATATCCCCACCTGTTGGAGGACATCTGTTTCCTTCCAGGAGTTTCCCCATAACCCCAACATCATCATTTCTTTCAGCTGGTTCGCGAATGACATGGTTTCAGTACCACCCTGGCAGCTGCCCTCCTCTGAATTCACAATCCTTTATCTCAAGAACATTTGCCTCTGTGGTGAGTTGATCAGCACAGAATATTTTAGACTACTGCTCCCTGCATATGGACCTAGTACTGCATGAAATCAAAATGAAACATGTTTTTAAGGTTTATCCTAAGCAGAACTCAATCAATCTCCACTGGAGAAGCTAGACTAGAATCGTCAGACCCTGGAAGTTAGGGGGAATTCTAGGAGGCCAGTAGAGATGAAGTCTTTTAATTAATTTGTTTATGGCTGTGCTGGGTCTTCACTGCTGTGTGCGGGCTTTCTCTAGTTGTGGTGAGCAGGGGCTACTTTCTAGTTGCAGGGCTTGGGCTTCTCACTGAAGCGGCCGCTCTTCTTGCAGAGGACAGGCTCCAGAGCGTGTGGGCTTCCGTAGTTGCAGCACTCGGGCTCAGTAGTTGTGGCATTTGGGCTTAGTTGCCCGGTGGCAACTGGGATCTTTCTGAAACAGGGATCAAACTCATGTTCCCTGCATTGGCAGGTGGATTCTTAACCACTGGACCACCAGGGAAGTCCAGTGAAGCCTTTTTTTTTTTTTTAATGGGTTTATATCCAGAGGGGGTTTATAGAAGGAGGCAAGATGGGGAGTCCAAGGTGAAGAGAGACAGCATGAGGTAGACCCTACCCTGTCAGCGGACAGAGGTCCTGGCAGGGAGACAGGCATCGTGCCTGATGAAAGGTGCAGAAGACAAATAACTTATTGTAGTTTCAACTTGTCTACTTAACTTTTTAGAGTGAGGTCAAACTTCTTGTTTTTAAACTATTTAAGAGCAAGTTATATTCTTTTAAACATCCTTTGCAAAACCTTCAATTAATTTACAGGTTTTCTCCTTGCTGATTTCTAGAAGATCTTTATATATCAAGGAAATTAATCCTTTGTGTTGTATGGCACAACTACTTTTTTCAATTTGTCGTTTGTTTTTTCACTTTATGGTATTTTTAAATTCTAGATAGAAAAGTTTTATGTTTTAAGTGGTCAAATGTATCAGTCTTTTCATTTGGGGCTCTTTTCTTCTTCTTTGCCTCCTCCTTATTCACATATATCATTTTTAAAAAGCCTTCTCCATTCTGGTACTATAAAAATAATCTCCCATGTCATCTTCAACTATTTTTATTATTTCACTTTTTACATTGAAATCTTTGATCCTTCTGAAATTCATTGTGGTGAATTCATTTATTGTTCATTTACTGTGTGTACCAGGCATGGTGTTCAGCATTTTACATATGTTACCTTATTTAATAATAAGATAATGTATAATAATAATATTAATATGTAATAATAATAGTAACAATAATGGTTTAACCTCTATTTTACTGATAAGGACACTGAAACTTAGCAAGGCAAACTCAGCCAAGATCTTACATCTAGTGAGCATCATAATAGAACTCAAGTTGACCTGAGTTCAGTTTTTGCTCTTATCATATTTATAAAAGTTTAGAAATCCCCATCTTCATGAGTGCTATATTATGCAAGATTGCTGATGAGTATGTGATGACAATGACCATTCTATGAGATGTAAAGAACCAGGAAGATGCATTGAGGTAGGGCTACTAGATGTCATTTAGCCAAAGTCACTCTTCAGCAGGGCAACTCACTCATGCATCAACCTAAAAGTTAAGAATTCAAATACTTCTCTTAGAAAAATGATGGATGATTTGATTACATTACACCAGAGTAAACAGAACTGTGACTATGAAATCTTTCAATGTTCAAGAGCCTCTTGAACTTCCTTTGTCAGGGAACAGCAAAGATTCCGAAGTTTGGATTGGGTTCAGTCTGCAAGTAGAGCATAATTACTGAATTTGATTGATTCTTAGATACATATCTTTTCACATTTAACATCTCTGAAATTAGGATGTCTCTTCTGATCAATGGTGTCTTGTAATTGCTGTTGACCAGGTAACAGATAATACAGGGCAGTGACTGCTTGCATAGGAGCCAACAACCTGCTTTATATTTCTAATGGTACAAATGGACAATGGCCACTCATCAACTTTTCACTCAACAAACAATTTAAGGATCAATTCAGGAAGGAATACAATCTTGATTATTTTCTGGAATCTTCTGTTGACACCTTCTGAAAAGAATCAAGAAAGGAGCTGTATTAAAAATTGGGGGTTGGGGGCTGGAGTCATTGGCTCAGGGGGAAAAAAATCCTTGAAAGAACTGTTTAAAGAAATCCTGCCTAACTGACACCTCTGGCAGCAAAGAGGATGATTGTCTTTGGAAAAACAGGACAAATATACCCAACTCTGCAGTGAAATGCATTTTAGAACATTGGATTCCATAAAAGAAGTCTGGGGGAATACCTTAACCTATTTATTTTTTCTTATGCTTTCCTTTTGTATTATGCACAATTGATGTGCAAAACAAATCTATGTCTATTAAACTTTTTTTTTTTTTTTCACAATTAAGAGTCATCAGTAATGGTGACATCAGCCTATATTCCTGGCTCTGTATTGAAGTAACCTGTTGAACAATCTTGGAAGCACTGCACAAATCAATGATCGCTTCTGGACTCTCATCTGGTGTTTTTTTTTGTTTGTTTTTGCTGCGTGGCTTTCAGAATTTTTGTTACCTTACCAGGGATTGAACCTGGGCCCTTGGCCATGAAAGCACAGATTTCTAACTTCTGGGCTGCAAGGGAATTCTCTGGACTCTCATCTGAAAGTGATCCCAAGTCCTAGGACCATTAGCACAAGAAATTTTTCTTGTGGTAATTCTCAGAGTCTTAGTGGAAGACCAAGTCCTTTCACTCTGTGGTTCTGTCCTTTGTGCCTCTAAATAAAGATGCCCACTTCCTGCAGGGGCTTCCTTTCCATCACAGCTGGTTAATGCAACTCTAATTCAGTGAATCTCTCTCTTTGACTCTGAGGGCTTCTTTCTAAAGTATCCTTAAAACCTTCCTCACTAAACTGTTCTTGCACAAGACTAACAGCTGAGGGTTAGGAGGTGCCACAAAGAGCTAGTAAAGTTTAAAATGTTCCTTCCACCATTATGAAACAAAAATGTTAAGTAATATGAAAGCAATATGACAGAAAGTGAAGAACTAAAGAGCCTCTTGATGAAAGTGAAAGAGGAGAGTGAAAAAGTTGGCTTAAAACTCAACATTCAGAAAACTAAGATCATGGCATCTGGGCCCATCACTTCATGGCAGATAGATGGGAAAACAGTGGAAACAGTGACAGACCTTATTTTCTTGGACTCCAAAATCCCTGCAGACGGTGACTGCAGCCATGAAATTAAAAGATGCTTGCTTCTTGGAAGAAAAGTTATGACAAACCTAGGCAGCATATTAGAAAGCAGAGACATTACTTTGCCAGCAAAGGTCCATCTAGTCAAGGCTATGGTTTTTCCAGTAGTCATGTATGGATGTGAGAGTTGGACTGTGAAGAAGGCTGAGCACCAAAGAATTGATGCTTTTGAACTGTGGTGTTGGAGAAGACTCTTGAGAGTCCCTTGGACTGCAAGGAGATCCAACCAGTCCGTCCTAAAGGAAATCAGTCCTGAATATTCATTGGGAGGACTGATGCTGAAGCTGAAACTCCAATACTTTGGCCACCTGATGTGAGGAACTGACTCATTGGGAAAGATTGAGGGCAGGAAGAGAAGGGGACGACAGAGGATGAAATGGTTGGATGGCATCACTGACTCGATGGACATGAGTTTGAGTGAACTCCAGGAGTTGGTGATAGACAGAGAGGCCTGGCGTGCTGCAGTCCATGGGGTTGTAAAGAGTCGGACACGACTGAGTGACTGAACTAAACTGAACTGAATATGAAAGCATTGTGTCCTCGTTTAATTGATGGCATTCCCTCCTCTTTTCTCAGTGGTGCTAAGCCACTGGTGCATCTTGAAATCAACAGCATCTCAAATTAGATGAAATATGGTGACTTCAGCTTTGGAGGGGCATGGGTCAGGGAGCCAGTTAAAGAAGTACGTGAAGTCATTGTCGTCACATATTTATAATTTTGAACTAGTCTATAGCAGGCTGACCAGGTCAATACAAGTTTCTACCTTTTGTCTTAAGCTGTGTGTTCTTAATTGTACTTTCTTTTGTAACCAGGGTATAGGATTTTACCATGGTCCTTTAAAAATTTTTATCTTTTCGACTCTGGCCTGTTGTTCTCATCTGCCAATCTCATTTACAGTTTTAGTTATCCCTTTCTCTAGCTTTATGCCATCTGTAAACAAGCCCAACCTTTATATTTTTATTTAAGTCACTAGTAAAAATGTTGAGCAGTTCTGGGACAACTCTGACCCATGGCAGTCATTAGTGAATCCTTCAGGTTGGCATGAACCACAGATTAACTCTTTCTGGACACGGCATTCTACCTATTCATCCAGCTGAAATAAAGCATAGTTGGTAGGCACGCAAAGTTTGATCACAGAGTTGGCCCCTCAACCTTAACTCCACCATATCCTGGCTATATGACCCCGGGCAAGTTACCTGATGACTCTGCTTAGTTTCCTCATCTGTAAAATGGGACAGTTGTTTTCACTTTATAGAAATGGGTAGATGTTTAAATTAAATAGTAATCACAAAACACTTAGCAGAGTTCCTGACATAAAGTAGGCTCTCAAAAATCCAGAATAATCCACGGCTGGAAAATGCTAAACAGAAGAGCATTTATAAGCTATGTTTGGAACAAAACAATCAACCAAGTAAGGCTATCATCAATTTAGGAGAGGAGATGGATAATGCTAACATATATAAGAACATTAGAAGAAAATAATCGGGACTTTCCTGATGGTCCAGTGGCTAAAAACGGTTAGTCCTACCAGTTTTCTCACATTTCTCCATCTTGCTCAGTACATATCATGAAACCCTGTGCAAATGCCTAAGAAAAACTCAACACAAGCTAATTCCATCATTCTGCTGTTGTAAGAGACTTATTTAAAAAGTGAGATCAGTTTAGTGTGCATAGTTTTTTATTTATAATTTATAATGACATTTTTCAAGAAGAGGTTGATGCAGCTGGAAGTAAAAGACATGTATTTATTTGTGATGGCTCCAGTCTGACTATCAATGATCAACACTACTTTTAAGTGTTTATGAATACTATTAATGCTTTCCAAGGTTTTACTAGGAATCCATATACAATTGACAATTCTGTATTTTATTGAATCTTCCCTTTTGCCATGTGATGGCAACAAATACTCATCTACCTCCGTCCAGGCTTCTAGGAATTATACCATTCCCATGAGATGGCAACCCACTCCAGTCTTCTTGCCTAGAGAATCCTGTGGACAGAGGAGCCTAGTGGGCTGCTGTCCATAGGGTCACATAGAGTCGGACACCACTGAAGCGACTTAGCATGCATGCATGCATTGGGGAAGGAAATGGCAACCCACTCCAGTGTTCTTGCCTGGAGAATCCCAGGGACAGGGGAGCCTGGTGGGCTGCCGTCTATGCGGTTGCACAGAGTTGGACGTGACTGAAGTGACTTAGCAGCAGCAGCAGCATGATTTCTTAAAGACTGATGTTGAGATGTATATAATTGCATCTGCTGGTTACTTTTTATCCTGGATGTATTTCATAGGAGTTGCAGAATTAAACACATCTAAAGCAGCTGGCACTCTCATCACCTTCTCATTTATCCTGGATTTCATTTCCTTATGCATGCTCAGTCGTTTCAGTCATGTCCAACTCTTTGCAACCATATGGACTGTAGCCTACCAGGCTCCTCTGGTGGGATTCTCCAGGCAAGAATACTCAAGTGGGTTGCCATGTCCTCCTCCAGGGGATCATCCTGACCCAGGGATCGAACCTGAGTCTCCCACATCTCCTGTACTGCAGGCAGATTCTTTACCACTGAGCCACTGGGGAAGCTTATAGCCCTTGTCATTCTGTCCCTAAGAGTAGTGGTTTTAAATCTTTAGGGTATATATTGATCACTTGGAGAAGGAAGAGCTGTTAAAAATGTACATTCCCCACAGGCTTCTAGAGAGAGGCTTGGTAGGTCTGAAATGGGGCCTGGGAACATACATTTTTATAGATACTCTAGATAAGTTTGATGCATCATCTATGAGAAATACCTTCTACAGAGGAAAATGACAGGAAGTAATTTGTTAATTATGATTTTTAATGCATTTTAAAATTTATTTGGCTGTGCTGGGTCTTAAATGGAATATGGGATCTAGTTCCCTGACCTGGGATCAAACCTGGGCCCTCTGTATTTGGAATACAGAGTCTTAGCCACTGGACCATCAGGAAAGTCCCGATTATTTTCTTATAATGCTCTTATATATGTTAGCATTATGCATCTCTTCTTCCAAATTGATCATAGTCTTACTTGGTTGATTGTTTTGTTCCAAACACAGCTTATAAATAGCTCTTCTGTCTAGCATTTTCCAGCCATGGATTATTCTGGATTTTTGACCTTCCTGATGCTACTCACAAAGCTGATGCCTTTTAAAAATATTTGTTCTTAGTTTTGGGCCATTCCTGTCATTGTTAGCCTGTGTGCTTTGAAAGGATAAGCCCATTGGGGTGCTCTCTGTGCAGTCCTCCTTGGCTGGCTTCTTTAGATGCCCACAGGGCATAGTCTATACCCTCATGGCATCCAGCCAGGATTCACTGATAATGAGATAAAGGCTATGGATGACAAGAGCTCTATGAGTTAGATATTAGAATACTATAGGAAATTTGCCCGCCCCAAAATTGGCCATATACTGGTGCTCTGCCACTTGTGGTTGAAGTGTGAAGGGGTAGATTCAGACCAAAACTGAGGTCACCCAGCTGTCTGTCTGAAACTGCTGATTATTGGCCTTCTCCTAGAGCCATTCCCTGAAGATCCATTTTCCCTTCTTCCTCTCTGGCCCTCTGGACCTTGATACACTTTTCCTACTGCATATTCCACACCGGATTTTAGTTATTTGGTCATATGCCTGCTATTTATTACATTAAACAAAGGAACTATGTTTTCTTCATTTAAAACAAAAACAATATAAAACAAACTCTTGTACTCTGCATACTACTTGACATTCAGTATTTGTTGAACTAAGCCACAGATAACAAATATTCGACAGGCATGCTATATTCCCAGTCCTATGTTGGAGCAGACGTTGCTAATGTATCTCAGAGCTCTCTCCTTCTGAACTTAGAAGCAGTTTCAATACTCTTCAGAATGTGGCTTGCCATCAGATCTACCAGAATTGACTAGCAAAATGAAACCTACTTGCCAATTCTAATCAAAACAGAAGTCCTTTTCTCCCACTACATTTCAGTTGTTAAGTTCATTTGTGAAATTAAAAAAAAAAAAAAAGCTTACAAATTAAATACTTGGAAGTCAAGTTGGTATGATAAATACTAAGGGGAAAGCAAGGGGAAATATACTGGATATAGAATAGCCAGCATCTTACAGTTAAGCAGGTGTCTGGGTTTTCCCACTTTTGAGATTCTAGAATGATACTAATGATGTAATAATGATAATGATACTAAAACTCAGCACCTCATCTTGTGGGATCAGGGAAGTCTGAAACCTTTCAAGTAATGATTCTCCTATATCACAGAAACAGAGCCTACACTTCAGGGAGATCTAAAATCAATGTGTAAGTTGAGAGCTGTGTCTCCTAACATACATCAGGAAGCCGATTGGCACCCTTTGTGCTGAAACAGAGATAAACAAAAGCAGGACCATCTGGGGCTGTTTCCTGTCCTCCAACTCCCTTCATCTCCCCTTCCCCATTCAACTTTTGAACCCTGATTGTCATCTATCACTTAACAATCTTGACAGTTTCATTTTGCACTGGTTAAGTTATCTTTTCGATACCTATAACCTGGCCCAAATGGGACTGCTCTAAAGTAAAACCAGACCCTCCTCATCTCTGCCTCTTTCTTTCACTTGTGGCCAGTATAGTTGCTTTAAGTTCCTGTTTTAGACGTCAGTGATAGTGAGAAAAATGCCCCTTCTCTCAACTCCTAGATTGAAGGCTAAAGAACTGAAAGGTACATTTAGGGTATTTATAAGCTCTGAATTTTCTGGAGTCAGTCTCAAAGGGAAGTTGGATCAGGAGGCTGTAATACAGAAATGCTTATTTTTCGGGCCCAACTAGTGAGTGAGATTCTCCAAATCGGCAAGCTTTTACCCTAAAAGTAATTTTTAATTTGATTTCCTTAAAAAATACAGGAAATATATCAAAGACATTACATCCCTGTCTTTCTCAGAAATGGCTTCACTGGTTTGATGCTACCACAGGAACAATACCAAGAATGGAGAGGTTTGTTCACTAAGCTGTGAATGGTACCATGAGCCTCCCAGGAGCAACTGCAGAATGTTGGGCAAAATGTCTCCATTGTAGACTTCTCTGGTGGCCCAGTAGTTAAGAATCTACCTGTCAGTGTAGGACACGGGCTTGATCCCTGCTCCAGGAAGATTCCACATACACCTCGGGGCAACTAAGCCCAAGAGCCACAACTACTGAACCCACGTGCTGCAACTACTGAAGCCCACATGCCCTAGAGAGCAAGAGAAGCCACTGCAACGAAAGCCCACGCACCACACACAACCAGAGAAAACCCGAGAGCAGCAACGAAGACCCAGGAGAGCCAAGAAATTCTCCACTGTGCCTCTTCTAGAACTTTCTGAACATTTTATACATGTATATATAAAATCCTGTTTTACACTTGTGGGTTTGTTAAGTGCCATCCCTGACTCTTGTAATGAGCCTGCCTTTGAAAATACATGTTTTCCTTCAAGTTATTCCCTCTCTGTGTTTATGGGCTAGAAAACCAAAGAATGAGGTTTCTTTGGATTGTGTATAAAATAAGAGCAAACCAGCTGTGAATGAGGCCTCAAAGACTTCTGATGAATAAAGCACATTAAATAAGGTGACAACACTTTTGTCATCTAACTGGATTATGTGGAGTCATTTTATATACTTTTAGATTCTTGGGTAGTTGAGTTCTATGGAAAAGCAATTTCTCGATAAAATGTTACAATTTAAAAATAATTTAGCAGTGGTTCAAAAATTAAATTTTGGGGGGAAAACTTTTCTTAGAAAATTTCAGATATATTTCTTAAAAATTTTAATGGCCATTCAAGTTTTGTAGCCTATTTAAGTGAACTCTACAATGATTCTTTTCCTAAAGTACAGAAGACTTAAAAAACACGTGCTTGCTTTTCCTACGGTAACTTGCTTACAGAAGATTGTGTTGGGTTTTTGTTTCTAAGTGTGCAGTTCAGTTAAGCCTAGAAAGATGAGAGGACTTGCATTTCCAAGAATAAGGCAGGATGAGGATCAGACCAATCTCCTACTAGAAACAACCAAAAACACTCACTAAAAAAAAATATTTATAACTTCTTAAAAGCATCAAAGATCAGACAAGATAGTAAGAGGTTAAAGCCCCAGATCAAAGGAAAACACGGTCTCTGAAAGTTAAGTGGTACCCTAAAGCTGTTTTTGAACTAAGGACATTTGCCAATTAGGCCAGTTTGGTTCTTAGGGCTTCTTAGGACAAGGAGCACAGAGTCAAAACCTAGGGCTTGCTCCTCTCCTTACTAAAACAGGAAAAACCCTCAGAGCAACGGTGAAACAAAAGTAAATGTGCTGCCGCCCTCAGGTCCTTACACTGGGCAGAGCAGGACAGATGGGAAAGGCAGGGAACTGCCCTGACAAGATATAACTGCAGGTTAGCACTCTCACAGCTTGAAAGCCACATTTATTTGATGATGAAAAATAAATAAATGAAAACAAAGAGAAAAAGAAACCATAATACCATAAAACTCTCTCAAACTAAAGTGAATTCAGTTTCAGTTCAGTTCAGTCACTCAGTCCTGTCCGACTCTTTGCAACCCCATGAATCGCAGCACGCCAGGCCTCCCTATCCATCACCAACTCCCAGAGTTCACTCAGACTCACATCCATTGAGTCAGTGATGCCATCCAGCCATCTCATCCTCTGTCGTCCCCTTCTCCTCCTGCCCCCAATCCCTCCCAGCATCAGTCTTTTCCAATGAGTCAACTCTTCGCATGAGATGGCCAAGTACTGGAGTTTCAGCTTCAGCATCATTCCTTCCAAAGAAATCCCAGAGCTGATCTCCTTCAGAATGGACTGGGTGGATCTCCTTGCAGTCCAAGGGACTCTCAAGAGTCTTCTCCAACACCACAGTTCAAAAGCATCACTTCTTCGGCACTCAGCCTTCTTCACAGTCCAACTCTCACATCCATACATGACCACAGGAAAAACCATAGCCTCAACTAATGGACCTTTGTTGGCAAAGTAATGTCTCTGCTTTTTAAAATGCTATCTAGGTTGGACATAACTTTCCTTCCAAGGAGTAAGCGTCTTTTAATTTCATGGCTGCAGTCACCATCTGCAGTGATTTTGGAGCCCCCCAAAATAAAGTCTGACACTGTTTCCACTGTTTCCCCATCTATTTCCCATGAGGTGATGGGACCAGATGCCATGATCTTCATTTTCTGAATGTTGAGCTTTAAGCCAACTTTTTCACTCTCCTCTTTCACTTTCATCAAGAGGCTTTTGAGTTCCTCTTCACTTTCTGCCATAAAGGTGGTGTCATCTGCATATCTGAGGTTATTGATATTTCTCCCGGCAATCTTGATTCCAGCTTGTGTTTCTTCCAGTCCAGCGTTTCTCATGATGTACTCTGCATAGAAGTGAAATAAGCAGGGTAACAATATACAGCCTTGACATCCTCCTTTTCCTATTTGGAACCAGTCTGTTGTTCCATGTCCAGTTCTAACTGTTGCTTCCTGACCTGCATACAGATTTCTCAAGAGGCAGGTCAAGTGGTCTGGTATTCCCATCTCTTTCAGAATTTTCCACACTTGACTGTGATCCACACAGTCAAAGGCTTTGGCATAGTCAAAAAAGCAGAAATAGATGTTTTTCTGGAACTCTCTTGCTTTTTCCATGATCCAGCGGATGTTGGCAATTTGATCTCTGGTTCCTCTGCCTTTTCTAAAACCAGCTTGAACATCAGGAAGTTCACGGTTCACATATTGCTGAAGCCTGGCTTGGAGAATTTTGAGCATTACTTTACTAGCATGTGAGATGAGTGCAATTGTGCGGTAGTTTGAGCATTCTTTGGCATTGCCTTTCTTTGGGATTGGAATGAAAACTGACCTTTTCCAGTCCTGTGGCCACTGCTGAGTTTTCCAAATTTGCTGGCATATTGAGGGCAGCACTTTCACAGCATCATCTTTCAGGATTTGGAATAGCTCAACTGGAATTCCATCACCTCCACTAGCTTTGTTCGTAGTGATGCTTACTAAGGCCCACTTGACTTCACATTGCAGGATGTCTGGCTCTAGGTCAGTGATCACACAATCATGATTATCTGGGTCATGAAGATCTTTTTTGTACAGTTCTTCTGTGTATTCTTGCCACCTCTTCTTAATATCTTCTGGTTTTGTTAGGTCCATACCATTTCTGTCCTTTATCGAGCCCATCTTTGCATGAAATGTCCCCTTGGTATCTCTAATTTTCTTGAAGAGATCTGTAGTCTTTCCCATTCTGTTGTTTTCCTCTATCTCTTTGCATTGATCGCTGAGGAAGGCTTTCTTATCTCTTCTTGCTTAAAGTGATTTAAAATGTTCCTGTGTGCCTCCTTCTTTTTCAGACACTAAGTTGTGTCTGACTCTGTGACCCCATGAACTGCAGCATGCCAGGCTTCCCTGTCCATCACTATCTCCTGGAGTTTGCTCAAATTCATGTCCATTGACTCAGTGACGCTATCTAACTATCTCACTCTCTGTTGCTCCCTTCTCCTCCTGCCCTCAATCTTTCCCAGCACCAGGGTCTTTTCCAGTGAGTTGGCTCTTCGCACGAGGTGGCTAAAGTATCGAGCTTCAACTTCAGCATCAGCTCTTCCAATGAATATTCAAGGACCAATTTCCTATAGGATTGACTGGTTTGATCTCCTTGCAGTTCAAGGGACTCTCAAGAGTTTTCTTCAGCACCACAATTTGAAAGCATCAATTCTTCTGTGCTCAGCCTTCTTTATGGTCCAACTTTCCCATCCATACATGAATACTGGAAAAACCATAGCTTTGACCATCTGGACCTTTGTCAGCAAAGTGTGCCTGTGTGCCTAGCAAAGGCAAATGAAAGCTCTTTCTGAAGGAAATTAGTGTCATCTTAGTCTTTAAAGACTAGATTCTTTACCGTCTGAGTCATATTTGCAAAGCTATGTTTTTTCCAGTTGTTTTTCTATATTATACTCTGGATAATTTCTCCTGATCTATATTTTGTTTTCTAATTTTCTCTTCAGTGTGTTTAAATTGCTTAAACATTTATATTGAGTTTTTAACTTGGTTTATTGTAGTTTTTACTTTGAGACATTCTATTTGGTTCTTTTTTAAATTGGCTAAGTCACTTTTTATCATTTCCTGTTTCACATGTATTTTCTTTTTTCTCTGAATTTAGTAAGCATAGTTGCTTGTATATATTGTGTAGTAATTTCAAAATTTCTTTGGAGGTCTCTTTCTTCTAGTTTTCATTCTTGTTAGCATATGTCCTTGTAGGCTTAGTTATTTTTGACTGTACACTGTTTATTGTCCTAGAGAACTTGGAGTATATACCTGTATCTCTCTCTCTCTAGCCTATCAATGTGGCAAAGCAACTAATAAAAGCAACAAAATGATTATCACAGAAGTCGGGATGGTGATGTCTCCAGTGCTCAGGAAGAAAGACAAGAGAAGGGTTCTGAGGCCCTGGCAATTCTATTTCTCAGCATGAGTGGAGGTCACTCAGTCATGTCTGACCCTACGGACTGCAGCCCACCAGGCTCCTCTGTCCGTGGAATTCTCCAGGCAAGAATACTGGTGTGGGTTGCCATTTCCTTCTCCACTGGATCCTCCTGACCCAGGGACCAAACCTGCATCTCCTGCATTGGCAGGCAGACTCTTTACCACTGAGCCTCCAGGAAAGCCCAGGGTGGAGGTGACACACACTAATTACTTTTAAACCATACATATATTTCACGTAATATCAAATACTTTTTCCATAATATCAAATACTGTATAATAATAGAAAATGTCAAAAGTGGAACTTTCTTGGTGATTCAGGGTTAGGATTCCATGTTTCCATGCTAGGACCTAGGTTCCATCTCTGGTCTGGGAACTAAGTTCCCATAAGCCATGAAGCATAGACAAAAAAAAAGAGTAGAAATCAAGATCAAGAAGCCTGGAATTTAAGTGGTATTCACAGAATATTTACTTAATGAGTAATGAGTTTTTAACAACTGAGAAAGAGATTTTCCAATCTGTAGAATATCCCTGCCCCCTTACAGCCTGCTGACATTTGACCTCTCCTCTGCTCATCAATGGGCTACCCAGGTAGCGCTAATAGTGAAGCATCTGCTTGTCAATGCTGGAGATGTCTTGTGGTTCGATGCCGGTTCAATTACTGGGTTGGGAAGATACCCTGGAAAAGGAGGTGGCAACCTACTCCAGTATTCTTGCCACATCATTCCACCATGATAATGATGATGGTGGATATTAATACCATTAATCAAGTTCGAAGAGGCCAATAGAGCAGGTTGTGGGGTGAAGGGAACAGGCACTGCATTTTTTTAAAAATTGAAGTATAGTTTATTTACAATGTTGTGTGAATTTCCACTTTATTTTACATTTACTGAGTTTGAGGTATCTGTGGGAGAAGGCAATGGCACCCCACTCCAGTACTCTTGCCTGGAGGATCCCATGGATGGGGGAGCCGGGTGGGCTACAGTCCATGGGGTCGCTAGGAGTCAGACACGACTGAGCGACTTCACTTTCACTTTTCACTTTCATGCATTGGAGAAGGAAATGGTAACCCACTGCAGTGTTCTTGCCTGGAGAATCCCAGGGATGGGGGAGCCTGGTGGGCTGCCATCTCTGGGGTCGCACAGAGTCGGACACGACTGACGTGACTTAGCAGCAGGAGCAGCAGCAGCAGCAGTGGGACATTTAGGTGGTGATTTCTATTAGGGAGTTAGAAATTTGGTTTGAAACTGAGGAGAAAAATGAAATGTGAACATGGAAATTTGGGTGCCATAAACATTTATAAAATGGAGTTTAAAACCAGAAGAGTATACGGGATAGTCTAGTGGGATTGGCAATATGTTTGTTGAATCTACTTGAAAAGTATGCTCACCTAAGTCTAAGTGCTTTTTCCTTAGCATGTATTTTAGATCTTGAGTAAGAACAGCTTCATAGAATATCTTCCTTTATCCAAGATCATACTGGTCTCTCCTTAGAGTAACTACTAATGGCTCAAGTTCAGGATACAGCTTTAATTTAGAACGCTGAAGTTTACTGGGCTTCCTGGTGGTTCCATGGTTAAGAATCCACCTTGCAATGCAGGGGACTCTAGTTCGATCCCTGGTCCCAGAAGGTCCCAGATTCCAAGGAGAAGCTAAGCCCTGTGCCACAACTACTGAAGCCCATGTGCCTAGAGCCCATGCTCCGCAACAAGGGAAACCACCACAACAAGAAGCCTACACACCGCAACTAGAGAGTAGCCCTCATTCACCACAGCTAGAGAAAAGCCCACACACCACAACGAAGACCCAGTGCAGCCTAAAATAAAATAAAAATAAATAATTTTTTAAAAAAGAATGTTGGAATTTAATAAAGTCATTTAAGAATGATAGACATGGGGACTTCCCTGGCTAAGACTCTGAGTTCCCAATGCAGGGGACCCAGGTTTGATCCCTGGTCAGGGAACTAGATTCCATGTGCAACAACAAAGTTTGAAGATTTGAAGATCCTAAATGCTGAAACGAAGACCTGGCACAACCAAATAAATAAATAAATATTTAAAAAAATAGACTGGAGAATTCTATTAGAGTATTCTGACAGGTGAATCTTGTACCTGAATACTAATTATGTAAAAAGTTTACACAAAGTATTTAATGTAGTAACAAGAGTTCTGAGGAGGTCAAGATATGTACTCTTCTAATTGATGCTTTTGAACTGTGGTGTTGGAGAAGACTCTTGAGAGTCCCTTGGACTGCAAGGAGACCCAACCAGTCCATCCTAAAGGAAATCAGTCCTGAATATTCATTGGAAGGACTGATGCTGAAGCTGAAACTCCAATACTTTGGCCACCTGATGAGAAGAACTGACTCATTTGAAAAGACCCTGATGCTGGGAAAGATTGAAGGTGGGAGGAGAAGGGGACAAGAGAAGATGAGATGGTTGGATGGCATCACCAACTCAATGGACATGAGTTTGAGTAACTCCAGGGAGTTGGTGATGGACAGGGAGGCCTGGTGTACTGCGGTCCATGGGGTCGCAAAGAGTCCGACATGACTGAGCGACTGAACTGAACAGATAGAAAACTGGTAAGCAACTTATTAAAAAATTCAGCATATAAAAAATTCCTGATGTTTAAACTTTTTAAATCTAATACTGTGACTTTCAGTTACATATGTCTTAAGTTTCGGCTTCCCTGATAGCTCAATTGGTAAAGAATCCGCCTGCAATGCAGGAGACCCCGGTCCAATTTCTGGGTTGGGAAGATCCCCTGGAGAAGGGAAAGGCTACCCACTCCAGTATTCTTCAGCTTCCTTTGTGGCTCAGCTGGTAAAGAATCTGCCTGCAATGCAAGAGACCTGGGTTCGATCCCTGGGTTGAAAAGATCCCTTGGAGAAGGGAAAGGCTACCCACTCCAGTATTCTGGCCTGGAGAATTCCATGGACTGTATAGTCTGTGGGGTCCCAAAGAGTTGGACACGACTGAGCGACTTTCACAGCCACAGCCAGCCATGTCGTAAGTTTCAGACTTTTTGAAGCCAGAACCATAGAATTATTAGCTCTGGCATGGATCTTAGAGGTTGTTTAATTGACTTCTTTAAGTTCTCAAACAGAGACTAAAGAGAGAGTGCTATGCCGTGAGCACACCACATCATGGCCACTTGGCCTGGGATGAGCGGCCAGGTTCCTCCATCCCTAGATCATTCTTTCCTCTTTACACCATCTTTCCTCTCAGTGGAATCCAATGTTGCTAAAGTTTCAGGATAGAAATGAATCAAACTTCAAATGAGAGGTTTTAATTTATTTATGAATTTAATGCATATCTGTGACACTCGGAGCTAGATAAGAACAAAAAGCCAAGAGTGATTAAGATTCTTCCTTTGCCTCATTCTGTCTCAGGCTTCTTGGCAGAATGAATTATCGGAGTCCCACAAGGACAGACCCAGAGGACAGGACAATGACAAGAGTCTGATCTTGAGTAGGATTTAGCAAATAAAAATAAGATTTAGCAAATAAAAATAAGAGGCTGCCCAGTTGCATTTCCCTGGGTTGGGAAGATCCCCTGGAGAAGGAAATGGCTCCCCACTCCAGTCTTCTTGCCTGGAGAATACCGTGGACAGAGGAGCCTGGAGGGCTACAGTCCATGGGGTTACAGAGTCAGACACAACTGAAAGTGACTTAGCACAGCCCAGTTACATTTGAATTTCAGACAAATTATGAATACTGTTTTTTAGTGAATGTTCCAGGTGTTGCATGGGACATACTTACACTGAAAAACTGTTTTCACTGTTTATCCGAAATTGGAATTTAACTGGGAGTTGTGTGTTTTATCTGGAAACCCAAATCTGGAAGTCAAGGACACAGACTTTCAAGCTCTGAGACAGGAGGGAAGCAGATCAAGTTGGCCCCACTAGAGGTAGCTGATGTTTTACAAAATTGCCAACTTCACAACGAGGATCTGCCACTCTTTGTGCAACAGTGGAGTCGTCCTGCTGTGGCACTGCCACCCGCCACATTGTGGTGTAACGTGGGCCTGATCTTTCAGGAGATTAGCAGGGATGGTGGTGGAGGCAGTGGGTCATATGGACACTGTCTCCATCTCCGTGTGTTCTAAAGCAGCTGTGTCTTTAACAGTGCAGACCAATTTTTCCAGCAGAGAACCAGAACTCATTATATAATCAGTGATTACAAAACCAAAGCTAAAATGTGGAACAATACAGTGTTCCCTTACAGAAGAACATAAAAAAAGAAATATTCTGCAAGACAGTGTCTCATCCTGGCATCCAAGGTCCGGACCCTGCACACAATCCTCACTGAACAGAAGGCTGAGCCTGAAGTCTCAGGAGACAGCAGGGAGCCTTGTCACAAAACCGGGGCTGAGATATGGGAGGTGAAACGCCAGCCGTGTGGCAGCATCTTAGCAGTGTTTGGCCACACGCTCAGCAGCAGCAAGATGTCATACAACACTAACAGTGACTTTCAAGTTCAGCTACAGTGGCCACAGCAATGCCAGCCCTAGACTGTGAGCCTAGGTGTGAAATGATTACCGCGGGCGGCTCAGGGTCCTCAGCTGGAGGCGGTGGGGGTGATGGTAGCAGCGGCAGTGCTGCTGGGAAGAACATGAGGAGTGATTGGGTAAGCCTGGGGAGGAACACTAATTCATCAGCAGTGTTGGGCTCTATGGGCTTCCCTGGTGGCACAGACAGTAAAGAGTCCACCTACAATGCAGGAGGCCGGGCTTGATCCCTGGGTCAGGAAGATGCCTGGGAGAAGGGAATGGCTACCTACTCCAGTATTCTGGCCTGGAGAATCCCTGGCGGGTTACTGTCCATTGGGTTGCAAAGAGTTGGACACGACTGAGCCACAAACATTTTGAGTTTTCGCTTTCAAAGGAGAAACACTTGGAGACTACTGTTTCTCCTCAAACTTTTGCCTGCTAATTTTAGCAGGATCTTGCCTGCCGCAGTTATTCCTATGGTTCCTAACGGTGAATTTCTATTTTCTTCATTCTTTATACATTTATTAAGTGGAATTCTTTTGTAAGGAAGAGCTGTCCTTTCTCCTACATTTATGTATTGACTTACTTTTAAAATATTTATTTTTATTTATTTTATTATTTATTCGCTGCACCCAGTCTTAGTTGCGGCATTCAAGATCTTTGATCTTTGCTGTGGCATGCAAACTCTGAGTTGCGGCCTGTGGGATCTAGTTCCCCCATAAGGGAACGAACCCAGATTCCCTGCCATGCGAGCACGGAGTCTTAGCCACTGGAAAACCAGGGATGTCCCCATCTATTTATTTATTCAGCTATTTATTTATACCAGGATGGACTCATGGATATTTCTTTTATACTTTGATGCTTTAAGAAATTAATCAAATGTCAGATTATTTCTTAAAAAAGTTCCCTCTTCTCACTCTCATGTTCATTGTCTATGCCTTTCTCTGGTGCTCCAGCTCTGTTGGTACTGTCAACTACAAATTGGCACTTGCCAAGGGCATTTGCCAGCAACCGAGCAACAGCAACACGGCCTTTTGCCATGTGCCCATGCTACTGCAGCTGCTGGCCTTCGACACTCCCTGAAGGGGTTTCAGGGTGGAGAGTGAGGCACTCTGTGCTCCAGGGAAACTGGTGGAACAGGTCTGTAGATATTGATACTTTCAGGAACTGCTTTCATGATCCCAGTCCTTGCATTTCCTCCCTGATATCTAGAAAAGCACTAAATCCTTTCATGGTGACATGGCTCCTCATGACTAGCAGGGAAGCCTTTTGTAAAACAAGTTCTTGATTGCCCCGAACTCCCCCTTCACCAAAATCTTATATACTGACCTTCCCTTACTGCCTCTTTGGAGCAGTCTCTCAGAGCTCTCTGAGGTGCTGTCTCCCGGGCTGCAATCCTCATTTGGCCCCAAATAAAACGTAACTCGCAACTCTCATGTTGTGCATCTTTTTAGTTGACAGGACCCTAACCCTGAGATTGGTCTGGCTGTTGAGCCGCTGCTCTGAACAAACGGGAATGAATGCACGGGGAGCCACCGTTCAAAGGAAGCCTCTTCATGCCGGGCTTGGGGGCAGGTACTGTGAAGGTGTGTAATGCTGCCCTGACTCTCCTGGAATGAGGGGGCTGAAGCCCTGAGGTTCAGGAGGGCGGGAAAGAGGGGGATCCTCACCTCCAGCCATGATGGGCAGGAAAGAGGAAAGGAGTGCTGAGGAAAGCCCAGAGGTTGCGAATGTCTTAACAGCTGGCATGTCTCAAGTCGTGTGGCTCAGGTCTGGAGAGAACATGATTACTCAGGTCAAAGTCTCTGTAGAAAACCAGGCATTGGCTGGGGTTAATCTCAAGGCCGCCTCTATAATGGGTATCTGTTTATTCTCTGTGTTGGCCCTGATCTGGACATGCGAGGACAAGGTGATTATTTGGGTGAAAGGTCTCCTTCATGAAACGATCCACTTTGAATGGCAGAAAACAACCCTCTTTTCTTCTAAGTACCCTTGACAATTGTTCCTTTTATAAGGGGTCACACTGGGACTTGGTCATTCAGCCAAAATTGGATTCAAGGGGTGAATAAGTCAGATTGACCATCCGTGTGTCCACAGATCACCTTTACAGTTTTGAACTTGACCTTGTGCGTGGCTGTCCTTCTGAGTCAGAAGTCCCCCAAGGAGCACGGGTGACTGTCTCGTCAAGAGAGAAGAACCGCTCACTACAGGCTTAGAGTTCCTCGTAGATGGAATGCCCCCTCCGTGTGGCCTCTTAGTTTCACTTTTGCAGGAAACATAAGGCTTTTCCTCTGGAGAGGAATTCAGGGCAAGGCAGAATTATACTCTGTAGAAACTTTGGTTTTCTTAGCACCCAGTATAATGGAGTCTGTGTGTTTTCGCCTGTTCCTTGCTGAATCTCATCTACGTACCAGGCCCCCACGAAGAATGCTTTTCCATCATAGTGAAGCTTTCAGAAGTACTGTTAGCCCACTTTCCACATGAAGAAACTGAGATCCAGCCGTTCCCATCCCGAGGGAGGGCCGGGCGAGGAATGAGATCTCTCTGGCTCCAAGGTCAAGCCTCCCTCCACCAGGCCTCACCACCTTTGGGAGGGAGCATGTCCAGTTTCAGCCCTTCTTTCATTCCCTGTCCTTGTAATCCTCAAATGTTGTGCATTTGGAATTTTTTTCTTGGCTTTAGGTCTTGGGTCTCAACTCCACAGTGCCTGCAGGAATGTACACACGGCCTTCCAGGGAGGTTTTTTCCTCAAAAAGTCCAGACTCTTCAGTGATACAGTTGGTGGATGGGGAGTCAGAACCTCAGGGTTCAATGTTTCCCCTGGGTGAACTCCAGAGTAACAGGATCGGGGCAGAGCACTCCAATCTGCATTATAATAATAAATTCTAGTTTGTATTTCTTGAGCAGTTACAAACTGCCAGGCATTGTTGTGGGCTTCCCTGGTGGCTCAGTGGTAAAGAATCTGCTGCCAATGCAGGAGATGCAGGTTTGAGCCTGGGGTCAGTAAGATCCCCTGGAGCAGAAAATCGTAACCCACTCCAGTATTCTTGCCTGGAGAATCCCATGGACAGAGGAGCTTGGTGTGCTAGTCTTTGGGGTTGCAAAGATTCAAACACAACTTAGTGACTAAGTATCAGCAGCAACAAGGCATTGTTAGAATCACCTGATACACATTATTTTCCCTTAGTACTTCCTACAACCCCAAAGAACAGGTCCCCAATCTCTTATTCAGATTCCACACAGGTCCCTGGTATGCTTCAGAATTCAAAATGGTTCATATTTGGGAGAGACAAATCAGTGCATATACTGGATTATTGATAACAGCCCCATAATATCCATCCGTTATCAAACACACTGATGTTCCTGCAGCAAACTTCCAGATAATCATGTTTAATGGGATAAATGAAAACTAAGTCTTACATTATTAGTTCAGATCAGGTTTTGCCATCAAATGAATTTTGTACAAGTTTACAAAAAAATCTGTGGTTTTGGAGCCCTTTGGATTTCAGAATTGCTACAAAGGGATTGTGGATCTGGAATGTTATAATTCATACTATAAGAAAACGGAGTGTTTAGCTCTATGAAGAACCTATCCAAGGTCACACTGAGAGTGACAGGGCCAGCGTTTGGACTCAGTCTGCTTCTGCTCAGCCCACTGCATGTGATCACCTCAGCTTGACAGCAAACCTTCATGTGGCAGGAAATAAAGTACTCAAACCTGCCCTACTTGAGAAACTAGGCATGGGTGACATTCACATTCCTTTTTAATGGGAGTGATGAATACATGTTCTTGTAAATCGGTAGGCCGGAGCGCATAGGGGAACACCTCCTCAAAGAGACGAGTGAAACCAAACTCCACGCGTGTTTGGGGAGGGGAGGAGAAGGGTGAGTGGCTTTCTCATTCTTGCTAAGGAAATATGCTGTGCTTTCTCTTTTTCCAGCTTTGTGTGTGTTCTTCTTAGGCTCCCCTTCTGCTCTGGTGAATGGGCTCCCTGACCTCGGCTTTCTGTTCTCATGGGCTCCAGGAGCGCTTGGCATTTCCGCTGCTGCTTCCCCTGCCGCTCGCTCATTCGGGCCTCTTCCTCTTTCCTGAGGTCGGGTCTCTCTTGACCACGTTATTGGCTCCACTGGGCAAGAGCCTCCCCAATCCTCTCATCTGCTGGTGCGAACCCAGGCACACAGCCACCTGCTAACTGAACAGCAGAGAAATAGTGTAATTTCCCAGGTAGTGGTAGAGTCCACTTGCCAATGCAGGAGGTGCAAGAGATGAGGGTTTGATACCTGGGTTGGAAAGATTGCCTGGAGGAGGACATGGCGACCCATTCCAGTATACTTGCCTGGAAAATTCCATGGATAGGGGAGCCTGGCAGGCTACAGTCCATGGGGTCACAGAGAGTTGGACACGACTGAACAACCGAGCACACACAGAGAATCATTTCACATAAACACCCTCAGTCTCATTCTAGAACTGAAGGTTTGACATTCTTACTGTTTGAGGGGACTGTAGAGGACAAGAAGTGAGGTGCCTCGGTGTGTGTTACTGCTGCTTTGCCAAGGCTCCCGCCTCCTCCAAGTCACCAAGAATGCGAATACTTAGCCAGCTGCTTAGCAAGACGTCAGCTTCCAGGGAGCAGAGGAGAAATGCAGAGACACACTGGCTTCTTGGCACTTGAATCTCTGCATTTTGGATTAACTTGGCCTTAACTAAATTATCATCATGGGCCATCCCCTCTGGATAATGAGGAGAGGTTGTGGTGAATTTACACGCACCTGGTTAACTTCATCTTTATATTTTTTCGAAAAAGCATATTGTCCTTCTTTGGAGATGTTTGAAGCATGTCCAAATTTTGGTGGGGCACAGCAATTGCTAGTATTTATTCAGGTTACTTTGCAGAAGGGAAAGGCTACCCATTCCAGTATTCTGGCCTGTAGAATTCCATGGATGGTACAGTCCATGCTGTTGCAAAGTGTCAGACATGACTGAACAACTTTCACATTCAGCTTGTTTGGTGGAGTCTGACATGGGCAGTATGCAGGTCAGGAGGCAACAGTTAGAACTGGACATGGAATAGACTGGTTCCAAATAGGGTAAGGAGTACGTCAAGGCTGTATATTGTCACCCTGCTTATTTAACTTACATGCAGAGTACATCATGAGAAACGCCGGGCTGGATGAAGCACGAGCTAGAATCAAGATTGCTGAGAGAAATATCAATAACCTCAGATATGTAGATGACACCACGCTTATGGCAGAAAGCCAAGAAGAACTAAAGAGCCTCCTGATGAAAGTGAAAGAAAGTAAAAAAGCCGGCTTAAAACTCAGCATTCAAAAAACGAAGATCGTGGCATCCAATCTCATCATTTCATGGCAAATAGATGGGGAAACAATGGAAATAGTGACAGACTATTTTTGCGGGCTCCAAAATCACTGCAGATGGTAACTACAGCCATGAAATTAAAAGACGCTTGCTCCCTGGAAGAAAAGCTATGACCAACCTAGACAGCACATTAAAAAGCAGAGACATTACTTTGCCAACAAAGGTCCATCTAAGGTCCACCTAGTCAAGGCTGTGGTTTTTCCAGTGGTCATGTATGGATGTGAGAGTTGGACTATAAAGAAAGCTGAGCATCGAAGAATTGATGCTTTTGAAATGTGGTGTTAGAGAAGACTTTTTGAGAGTCCCTTGGACTGCAAGGAGATCCAACCAGTGCATCCTAAAGGAAATCAGTCCTGAATATTCATTGGAAGGACTGATGCTGAAGTTGAAACTCCAATACTTTGGCCACCTGATGTGAAGAACTGACTCATTTGAAAAGACCCTGATGCTGGGAAAGATTGAAGGTGGGAGGAGAAGGGGATGGCAGAGGATGAGAAGGTTGGATGGCATCACCAACTCAATGGACAAGAGTTTGAGTAAACTCCAGGAGTTGGTGATGGACAGGGAGGCCTGACGTGCTGCAGTCCATGGGGTCACAAGGAGTTGGACACGACTGAGTGACTAAACTAAACTGAACTGACATGGGCAAAGGAAAACTAAATTAAAAATGGATCAGCCCTGTTTAAAAAATTTTATTATTCCACAGGGATCTCTCTTCTTGTGACATCCTGTTTTACCCTTGATGATATTATGAAAGATACTCTTTTGTTCTTCAACTTATGAGAAAACAAACCGTGGAAAGTAACAGGAATACCACTGATTTTCATTAAGGGCTGATGAATACTTGAGTCAAATCTATTAATTACAGAGATCAAAGGAGAATCATACATTTTCACTCTAAGTTCTTTTTTTTTTTTTCCTCAGAAGAATAGAACCCAGTGAAACCAAGTATTTCCTAACCCAGTAAAGAAATCTGTGACAATCTGTCCTACGAGCTAATTTACTTAGAGTTTTTGTGTTTAAATTACACATGGTCTGGTGGGGCTTGTCCTCCCTAGACTTTTTTTTTTTTTTTTTTTTTTAACCAATTCAAGCCAGTGAAGTCAATACCAGCAAATATTTTCATGGGCACAGTTTCTTCTGACCATGAAGCTCATTTCTTTGTTTACCTTCTGTGGTCACTACACATTCCCAGATTCACTGGTTCCCATCAAAGCCTCTCTTCTCCCACCTTTGATTCCAGTTCATGTTTTCTGTCCTCAACATGGCAAACTTTTGGTGACTCATGGTTTTATATTCAGCTTCCTTGTTTTCTTACTCGGTACACCATCCCTCTGTGATAATCCAATGCTAAGACTTGATTGGTCACCTAGGAGTTAGAGAATCCAATGTATATCCACCCCTGTTAAGCTCTAGAGCTCAGAACTCGACAGCCTCCTCTTGGATTCTGTTAGGATGTTCCACAAGCATCTCAAACTCAATATGCCCCAAAGTGTACTTGTCATTCACAGCTGCCCTTCTCTCCATCACTGCCAACACCCTCCTCCTCCTCAAACCTGTTCTTCTTCTTAGACTTCAAGGTCAACGGAAGGTCTCATCATTTTTCCATCTCCTAAACCAGAGTCATCTTCAGGTCATCCTTCATGACTTTGTCATCCTTCATATTCAACCAACTCTTCTTCCCAGCCATGCTCTTCAGTCCCTCTACTTCCCAACTAGCTTTCGGAGCCAATCCCTTCTCCATCCCACTGACATTGTCTTGGTGTAGACCCTCCTCCCTTACTGTACTCCACTAATTCCTACAGCCCTGGGTTAGCCTCACTCCCATCCATCCTAACCCTCACCTCAAAGTAACCTTCACACATGCTTTCCACTGGAGCTAATTTTCTCAAACACAAATCTGTCTTTTTCTTTTTCACTTCCTTAAAGCTCTTCAAGTATCCCTCTTCATTTACAAAATACAGTCTTATCTCCTTAGCACCATATTCCAGGCCTCCCATATTCTGGCCCCATCTTCTCCCTCTTCTCTTGCCATATCTTGCCTTGTATGTTTAGATAATCTGACACTTCTCACTGATCCTTGAACATAGCAAGTGGCTTTAAATCTTCGGGTCTCCGGGAACTTCCCTGGCAGTCCAGTGGTTAAGACTCCACACTTTCAATGCAGGGGCTGCAGGTTCAATCCCTTGTTGGGGAACTAAGATCCCACATGCCATGTGACAAGGCAATAAAATAAATAAAAATAATATAAATAGAAACAAATGCTTATTAAAAACAACAACAACAACAACAACTCTTTGGGTCTCAGTACATGAGATTCACTCTCCCAGAATTCTCTTTCCCCTCCTCCACTAGAAGACACCTACAAGGTCATTCAATAAATACCAACAGGGGTCTGTTATGTACCTTAAGACTGTCCCAGACAGTGTAGACAAAAATGTGAAGGCATGGTTCTTTTTCTAACCATCCAGTTGAAATATCACTTCTTGAAACTTCCTTTAAATATCCCCTCAGCAGCCCCACCACCTGTGCATAGTAGATCACTTCTTCTTTCTGCTTTGTGTATACGTTTTTCCACAGCGTGTATGTGATATCATTTTTGTTTGTCTGCCTGGGCTCAGAACCAACGCCCATAGCTTCAGAGAGAGGAAGCGAGTAGTTTAAAGACTATGTAGGCACTGACATCTGTGCAGTAGGCAGAATTCTAAAATGGTCTCTCAAGATTCCTGATCCTTGACAAATTCTATGATGCTGATGAATCTTAGATAATCTTTTGGAAACACAAAGTTGCAAAAATATTAGTATTCTTAGAGAGTTCTCCAAAAGAGTTGTTTGTTAGTAAGATATTCTCCTCTCCTGATCACTCTCATGAGCTAGTCACTGTCTCTCACCATAATGAAGTGTTAATATACAGATGTCTGTGTTTAGGGTTGATAGTATTAGTCCAGATCATAGTTACGGCATGAGGATTCTCTAGTTGTGATGCACAGGCTTAGTTGCTCTGCAGCATGCGGAATCCTAGTTCCTCAACCAGGGATGAAACTCGTGTCCCCTCCACTGCAAGGTGGATTCTTAACCACTGGACCACAAGGGAACTCTCTGCAAAATATTTTTTGACTGAATGATACAGATAAATTGGAAATTCTTGCTTTAGTTATTTAATCAACCATATTCGAATTTCTCGTAATAGGAGAGATATTATGACCTATAAGTAAAAATAAAGAAAGTACATACATGTAACATGATGAGATTTTGTTTTATTTATGTTTTGCTCTGAAACTGTATGGGAGGCTCAGTTACTAATAGTTGGCAGAGGGAGATTAAAAAGAATCCTGCTGTAACTGTTGCTGCTATAGTTTGTACTTACATAATGTATTTAATTATAAATATGATCATCAATCGGAGAAGGCAATGGCAACCCACTCCAGTACTCTTGCCTGGAAAATCCCATGGGGGGGAAGAGCCTGGTAGGCTGCAGTCCATGGGGTCACTAAGAGTCAGACATGACTGAGCGACTTCACTTTCACTTTTCACTTTCATGCATTGGAGAAAGAAATGGCAACCCACTCCAGTGTTCTTGCCTGGAGAATCCCAGGGACGGGGGAGCCTGGTGGGCTGCTGTTTATGGGGTCGCACAGAGTCAGACACGACTGACGCGACTTAGCAGCAGCAGCAGCATGATCATCAATATTGGCTTGTCACTGGGACATTTGGCAATTGTCTTTAGACAAAGGTTCCAGAGGGATCTTTGGTTATTATCCAGGGATCTAATAGAATGTTAATTCTCCGAGCTACGTTTCAACCTCAAGAGATGTCCTTGGCTGATCTTGCCTTTTAACAAGAGAAAATAGGAGAAAACTTTCTTTCAGGAACAAACCTCTGGTGGAAAGTGATAAGGAATTCCATATGATACACAGCACTAGCCTATTCTGAGTCATAAGTCTTACATCAAACTTTTTTCTTCAAGTTTTATTGAGATATAATTGACCGATAGCTCTGTATAACTTTAAGGCATTTAGCATAATGATTTGGCTTATGCATCATGACATGATTACCACAGTAAGTTTAGTGAACATTCATCATCTCATATAGATACAAAATTAAAGAAATAAAAAATATATATAGTTTTCCTTGTGATGAGGACTCAGGATTTACTTGCAACAATTTTTATATTAAATACATAGCAGCATTAATTATATTTATCATGTTACATTGGTATTTATTTATCTTATAATGGGAAGTCTGTGACTGTCTTCATCCAGTTCTCTTACCCAAACCTCCTGCCCCCAATAACCATAAATATGATCTCTTTTTCTGTAAGTTTGTTCCTTTGTTTTTGAACTATAATGGATGTATAATATTACGTTACTTCTTGGGACACAACATAGTGATTTGATATTTCTATGCACTTTAAAATAATCACCATGATAAATCTAGGTATGATATGTTTCCAAAGATACCACATATTATCGACTATGTTCCCACATTGTACATTTCATATCCATGATTCACTTATTTTGCAACGGGAAGTCTGTAGTTCTTAGTTTCCCTCATTTAATTCTCTCCTCCCCCTTCTCCTTTCCTCTCTGGCAACCACTTGTTTGTTCTCTGCATCTGTAACTCTGTATTGTTATGTTGGTTCATTTGCTTTATTTTTGAGATTTCACATATAAGTGAAACCATACAGGATTTGTCTTTCTTTGATTTCTTTTACTTAGAATAACTCCCTCTAGGTCTATCCATGTTGTTACAAGTGACAAGACATAATTCTTTTTTATGGCTGAGTAGTATTTAATTTTATGTGTATGTATCTGTGTATGTGTATATATATGTGTGTGTGTGTGTGTATGTGTATATATATATATATATATATATATATATATATATATCATATCTTCTCTATCCATTCATCTCTGGATAGGCACTTAGATTGCTTCTACATCTTGGCTATTATAAATAATGCTGTTATAAACCTAAGGGTGCATGTATTTTTTCTAAATAGAGATTTCATTTTCTTCAGATAAATATCCAGGAGTGGACTGCTGGATTATGTGATACTTTCTTTTTAAATTTTTTTGAGGACTTTCTATTCTCTTTTCCATAATGGCTGTACCAATTTATATTCCCATCTACAGTGTACAAGGGTTCTGTTTTCTCCATATCCTCACCAACAGATGCTATTTTTTTGTCTTTTTGATAATATCCATTTGACAGATTTGAAATATCTCATTGTGCTTTTGATTTGCACTTCTCTAACGATTAGTAATGTTGAGCATCTTTTAATGTGCCTGCTGGCCATCTGTATGTCCTCTTTGGAAAAATGTCTATTCAGATCTTTTGCTCATTTTTAATCACACTGTATAGCTTTTTTTTTTTTTGAAGTTGAGTTGTATGAGTTCTTTGTATATTTTGAACATTAGTCCTGTCAGATATATCATTTGCAAATATCTTATCCCATTTAGTAGATGGTGTTTTTGTTTTGTTGAGCGTTTCCTCCACCATGTGAAATTTTTAGTTCGATGTAGTCCTGTTTGTTTACTTTTCTTTCCCTTGCCTAAGGAGACATATACAAAAAATATTACTAAGACTGATGTCAAAGAGTGTAATGCTTATGTTTTCTTCCAAGTCTAATGGTTTCAAGTCTTATATTTAAGTTTTTAACTCATTTTGATTTTGGTATAAGAGAATAGTCTAGCTTGATTCCTTTGCACATAGCTGTCCAATTTTCCCAACACCATTTATTAAAGAGGCTGTCTTTTTCCATTTATATATTCTTGCCTACTCTGTGGTATGTTAACTGCCCACAAAAAAGTGAGTTTACTTCTGGTCTCTCTATTCTGTTCCATTGATCTGTGTGTCTGCTTTTGGGCCAGTATCACATTGCTTTTATTACTGTAGCTTTGCAGTATAGTTTGAAGTCAGGGTAGGTGTTTCCACCAGTTTTATTCTTTCTTAAGATTGTTTTGGCTATTTCGAGTCTTTTGTGTTTCCATACAATTATTAGAATTACTTTTTCTAGTTCTGTGAAAATGGAGAAGGCAATGGCAACCCACTCTGGTACTCTTGCCTGGAAAATCCCATGGATGGAGGAGTCTTGTGGGCTGCAGTCCATGGGGTCGCTAAGAGTCGGACACGACTGAGTGACTTCACTTTTTTCACTTTCATGCATTGGAGAAGGAAATGGCAACCCACTCCAGTGTTCTTGCCTGGAGAATCCCAGGGACGGGGGAGCCTGATGGGCTGCCATCTCTGGGGTCGCACAGAGTCGGACACAACCGAAGCGACTTAGCAGCAGCAGCAGCAGCAGTTCTGTGAAAAATGTCATTGGTATTTTGATGGACTGCACTGAATCTTCAGATTGCTCTGAATAGTATGGTCACTAGAATAAAATTAATTCTTCCAATCCATGATATATCTCCCACCTGTTTGCGTCATCTTCAATTTTTCTTATCAGTGTCTTACAGTTTTTTGAAAACACTCTTTTACTTCATTCATTAGATTTATTCCTAAATGTTTCATTCTTTTTGATGCAATTTTAAATGAGATTGTTTTCTTAATTTCTTCATTGTTTACTTTTGTTTATTTATTTTATTCTTGGCTGTAATGGGTCTTCATTGCGGTGCTGGCTTTTCTCTAGTGGCAAGCGAGGGCTACTTTCTTGTTGCAGCGTGTGGGTTTCTCACTGTGGCGGCTTCTCTTGTTGCAGAGCACGGGCTCCTGGTCATGGAGGCATCAGCAGTTGTGGCACGCGGGCTCAGTAGTTGTGGTTCCCAGGCTCAAGAGCTCAGGCTCAACAGCTGTGGTGCACGGGCATAGTTGCTCCACGGCATGTGGGGTCGTCCTGGATCAGGGGTCAGACTCGTCGTCTCCTTCATTGGCAGGCAGATTCTTTACCACTGAGCCACCAGCAAAGTCCCTTAATTTCTTGTTCTGATAGTTTGTTGTTAGTATATAGAAATGCAACATATTCTGTATATTAATTTTGTATCCTGAAACTCTCAAACTCATTGATGAGTTCTAGTAGGCTTTTGGTAACATCTTTAGGATTTTCTATGAATATATATAAATTAATATTAATATTATATATATATAATTATATATATAATATATTATATATATAATATTCACCCCAAAAAGATGTCCTTTTCATTATAGGGGACTGGAGTGCAAAAGTAGGAAGTCAAGAAACACCTGGAGTAACAGGCAAATTTGGCCTTGGAATACGGAATGAAGCAGGGCAAAGACTAATAGAGTTTTGCCAAGAAAATGCACTGGTCATAGAAAACACCCTCTTCCAATAACACAAGAGAAGACTCTATACATGGACATCACCAGACAGTCAACACCGAAATCAGACTGATTATATTCTTTGCAGCCAAAGATGGAGAAGCTCTATGCAGTCAACAAAAACAAGACCAGGAGCTGACTGTGGCTCAGATCATGAACTCCTTATTGCTAAATCCAGACTTAAACTGAAAAAAGTAGGGAAAACCACTAGACTATTCAGGTATGACATAAATCAAATCCCTTATGATTATACAGTGGAAGTGAGAAATAGATTTAAGGGCCTAGATCTGATAGATAGAGTGCCTGATGAACTATGGAATGAGGTTCGTGACATTGTACAGGAGACAGGGATCAAGACCATCCCCATGGAAAAGAAATGCAAAAAAGCAAAATGGCTGTCTGGGGAGGCCTTACAAATAGCTGTGAAAAGAAGAGAAGCAAAAAGCAAAGGAGAAAAGGAAAGATATAAGCATCTGAATGCAGAGTTCCAAAGAATAGCAAGAAGAGATAAGAAAGCCTTCCTCAGCGATCAATGCAAAGAAATAGAGGAAAACAACAGAATGGGAAAGACTAGAGATCTCTTCAAGAAAATTAGAGATACCAAGGGGACATTTCATGCAAAGATGGGCACAATAAAGGACAGAGATGGTATGGACCTAACAGAAGCAGAAGATATTAAGAAGAGGTGGCAAGAATACACAGAAGAACTATACAAAAAAGATCTTCATGACCCAGATAATCACAATGGTGTGATCACTGACCTAGAGCCAGACATCCTGGAATGTGAAGTCAAGTGGGCCTTAGAAAGCATCACTACGAACAAAGCTAGTGGAGGTGATGGAATTCCAGTTGAGCTATTCCAAATCCTGAAAGATGATGCTGTTAAAGTGCTGCCCTCAATATGCCAGCAAATTTGGAAAACTCAGCAGTGGCCACAGGACTGGAAAAAGTCAATTTTCATTCTAATCCCAAAGAAAGGCAATGCCAAAGAATCCTCAAACTACTGCACAATTGCACTCATCTCACATGCTAGTAAAGTAATGCTCAAAATTCTCCAAGCCAGGTTTCAGCAATATGTGAACCGTGAACTTCCTGATGTTCAAGCTGGTTTTAGAAAAGGCAGAGGAACCAGAGATCCAATTTCCAACATCCGCTGGATCATGGAAAAGGCAAGAGAGTTCCAGAAAAACATCTATTTCTGCTTTATTGACTATGCCAAAGCCTTTGACTGTGTGGATCACAATAAACTGTGGAAAATTCTGAAAGAGATGGAAATACCAGACCACCTGATCTGCCTCTTGAGAAATTTGTATGCAGGTCAGGAAGCAACAGGTAGAACTGGACATGGAACAACAGACTGGTTCCAAATAGGAAAAGGAGTATGTCAAGGCTGTATATTGTCACCCTGTTTATTTAACTTATATGCAGAGAACATCATGAGAAACGCTGGACTGGAAGAAACACAAGCTGGAATCAAGATTGCGGGGAGAAATATCAATAACCTCAGATATGCAGATGACACCACCCTTATGGCAGAAAGTGAAGAGGAACTAAAAAGCTTCTTGATGAAAGTGAAAGTGGAGAGTGAAAAAGTTGGCTTAAAGCTCAACATTCAGAAAACAAAGATCATGGCATCCGGTCCCATCACTTCATGGGAAATAGATGGGGAAACAGTGGAAACAGTGTCAGACTTTATTTTTGTGGGCTCCAAAATCACTGCAGATGGTGACTGCAGCCATGAAATTAAAAGACGCTTACTCCTTGGAAGGAAAGTTATGACCAACCTAGATAGCATATTCAAAAGCAGAGACATTACTTTGCCAACAAAGGTCCATCTAGTCAAGGCTATGGTTTTTCCTGTGGTCCTGTATGGATGTGAGAGTTGGACTGTGAAGAAAGCCAAGTGCCGAAGAATTGATGCTATTGAACTGAGGTGTTGGAGAAGACTCTTGAGAGTCCCTTGGACTGCAAGGAGATCCAACCAGTCCATTCTGAAGGAGATCAGGCCTGGGATTTCTTTGGAAGGAATGATGCTGAAGCTGAAACTCCAGTACTTTGGCCACCTCATGCGAAGAGTTGACTCATTGGAAAAGACTCTGATGCTGGGAGGGATTGGGGGCAAGAGAAGAAGGGGATGACAGAGGATGAGATGACTGGATGGCATCACTGACTGGATGGACGTGAGTCTGAGTGAACTCCGGGAGTTGGTGATGGACAGGGAGGCCTGGCGTGCTGCGATTCATGGGGTTGCAAAGAGTCGGTCACGACTGAGCAGCTGAACTGAACTGAACTGAATATTTTGATAAGGATTTTTGCGTCTATGTTCATCAGTGATATTGGTCAGTAATTTTCCTTTTTTGTGTTATCTTTGTCTAGTTTTGGTGTCAGGTGATGCTGGCCTTGTATTAATAGAATCAGTTTGGAAGAATTTCTTCCTCTGCTATTTTTTGGAATAATTTGAGAAGGATAGGTGTTGATTCTTCTCTGAATGTTTGCTGGATTCTACCTATGAAACCATCTGATTCTGGATTTTTTTGTTTTGGGAATTTTTCTTTTTTATAACTAAATTTCATTACTAGTAATTGCTCTGTTTTTTTTTTATTTCTTCTTGATTTAGTCCTAGAGGGTTATATATTTCTAGGCATTTCTTCTAGGTTGTCCATTTTATTGGCATACAATCATTCATAGGGGTATCATGACATCCTTTGAATTTCTGTTGTGTTGGCTGTGAAGTTTGCATTTCTGACTTTATCTTTTTTCCTTGATAAAAAGAAAACCTTCTGGTAAAGGTTTGTCCATTTTGTTTACCCATTCAAAGAATCAGCTTAGCTTCATTGGTCTTTTTTTTTTTTTTGGTCTCTATCTCATTTATTCCTGCTCTGATCTTTATGATTTCTTTTCTTCTACAGATTTTGGTTGTTTATTCTTTCTCTGGTTCCTCTAAGTGTAGGTTAGGTTTTTTATTTGAGATTCTTCTTGTTTCCTGAGGTAGCTTGTATCACTGTAAACTTCACTCTTAGAACTGCTTTTGCTGTGTCCCTAGAGTTTGGATCATTGCATTTTCATTTTCACTGGTCTCTAGGTATTTTGTTTGTTTGTTTGATTTCTTCAGTGTTCCATTGGTTATTTAGTAGCATACTGTGCCATGTGTTCGTGTTCTGCAGTTTTTCCCCTCTGTGGTTGAATTCTAGTCTCAAAGCATTGTGGTCAAAAAAGTTGTTTAATATGACTTCAGTTTCTTAAATTTACTGAGAATTGTTCTGTGGCCAAGCATGTGATCTATCCTAAAGCATTTGCCATGTACATTTGAGAACAATGTGTATTCTGCTGCTTTGGGATAGAATGTTTTATATTTATGAAGCTATTCTGGCTTTCTTTTCACTTCCATTTACATGGAATGCCTTTGTCCATCCCCTCACTTTCTACCTGTGTGTCTTTAGATTTAAAGTGAGTCTTTTGTGGGTAGTTTATATGTGGGTCTTTCTTTTGTATCTATTCAGCCACTCTAGGTTTCTTACTGGAATATTTAGCCCATTTACTTTAAGAGTTAACTACTGATGGGAAATGTACTTATTGCTATTTTGGTAATTGATTTGAGGTTGTTTTTGTAGTGCTTTCTTGTTCCTATCTTCTTTTGCTCTCTTCTCTCATGATTTGATGACAATCTTTATGTTACATTTGGATTCTTCACTCTTTTTCCTGTGTGTATCTATTACAGAATTTTGGTTTGTGATTAGCATGAAGTCTATATATAGCTATATATATACATACATATATATATAATGTATATAATGTATGTATATAATTATAAATTGCTGATCTCTTAATGTTTAATGTATTTTAACAACCTTGAATTTTTACTCTTCCCCTCCCCTTTTACTGTTCTTAACATCATATTTTACATCTTTTTGTTTTGTATCTCTTTTAACTACTTATTGTGGATATAGATGACTTTACTACTTTAGTCTTTTAAACTTCCTACTAGGTTTATACCTGGTTGATTTACCTTCTTTACTGTATATTTGCCTTTACCAGCAAGATTTTTCCTTTCATAATTTTTATATTTCTCATTTCTTTTCTGCTCAGAGCAGTTCCTTTAACATTTCTTATATAGCTGGTTTGGTGGTGCTGAACTCTCTTAGATTTTCCTTTTCTGTAAAGCTCTCTCCATCATTTCTGAATGAAAGCCTTGCTGGGTAGAGTATTCTTGCTTGTAGTTTTTTCCCTTTTATCACTTTAAACATATTGGGCCACTCCCTTCTGGCCTGCAGAGTTTCTACTGAAAAAATCAGCTGATAGCTTTATGGACATTCCCTTGTACATAACTTGTTGCTTTTTCCTTTGCTGCTTTTAAGATTCTCTCTTTATATTCAATTTTTGTTATTTTTATTACAATGTGTTTTGGTGTGGCCCTCTTTGGATTGATTCTGTTTGGATTTCCAAAGTCTCCTGTGTTGCAGGCAGATTCTTTACTACTGAGCCACCTGTTTGGGATTTTCTATGCTTCTTGGACCTGGATGTCTGTTCCCTTTCCTAAGTTAAGAAACTTTTCAGTTATTACGTCTTCAAATGTGTTCTCTGCCCCTTTCTCTCGCTCTTCTCCTTCTGAGACTCCTATGGTATGAATGGCAGTACACTTGATGTTGTGGGCCCTGGGGTCCCTGGAGGCAGGGCCTAGGGTCTGGGAGCTGGTGTTGGTCTTCTGTTGAGTGGGGCCAAGTCCTGGGTCCTCTGGTGGATGGCACTGTGTCCCAGGGCAGCTGGTTTGCTGGTGAGTGGGGCTGTATCCCCACCTGGCTAGCTGCTTGACCTGAAGTGTTCCAGTACTGGTGTTGACAACGTGGTGGGTGGGGCCATGACCTAGCGCTAAGTTAGAGAGGGGATTCCAAAATAGTGTTTGGTAGCTCCAGAGTCCTCTTGGTAGAATAAGTTTCTCCAAGTGACTGCTGCCCATGTCTGTGTCCCCAGGGTGAGCTCCAATTGCCTCTGTTTCTCTGGGAAGCTCTCCAAGATCAGAAGGTGTGTCTGATCCAAGATTCTTTCAACTTAGAGCTTCTTCTCTGAGTATCAGAGTGTGTGAGATTTTGTGTGTGCTCTTTAAGAGTAGAGTTTCTATTTCTCACAGTTCTCTGGCTCTTCTGAAAGTAAGCCCCACTGGTCTTCAAGGCCAAACATTCTGGGGGTTTGTCTTCCTGGTATAGAGCCACAAGGCTGGGGAGCCTGCTGTGGGGCTTGTACCCTTTGATCCTTAGGAGAACCTGTGCAATTTTAATTATCCTCCCATTTGTGGACCACCTACCTGGGGATATGGGTCTTGATTATACCATGTCTCCAGACCTACTATTTATCTTGTTGTGGTTTCTTCTTTATATCTTTAGTTGTAGGAAATCTCTTCCACTAGGCTTCGGGTCTTTGTTCTCAATAATTTTGCTGTAAATACTTGATTTTGATGTGACTGTGGGAGGAGGTGAGCTCAGGGTCTTCATACTCCACCATCTTGGCCACTCTGTCTAAGTTAAGCTTTTCAGTTCAGAGCAGAACACTGTTCCCCAAGCAGTCTCTGATAACCATACTCTTTGAGCAATAGTTTGTGAAGAATGAGGTGCAGGAAGACTGACTAGTTAACTTGTGTGTGTGTGTGCTGTGTTGTGTTGTGTAGTTTCTGTGCTTCTGGGTGGATAGGAATGTAGATTAAGGGGTTAAACAATCCTACTCACCCACACCTGCTCCCAGAAGACACTGGCTGTCCCAGGGTGGAGTAGCAATAACAGAGGGTCTTGGCATGATTATTAGTGTCCTGAGGGAGAGAAAAGCCCCATGTCACTTACAATGGTTCAGCCTTACCTTCTACAGGAGGAGAGAAACTAGTAGGCTTGTGCAGGGAGTAGAGAGAGGTGTCAGTGATCATCAAGGGAGAGAAAAGAGAGGCTAAATTTTCTAGGTTTCTAAAGATGTAAGGACCTCAGATCGGAGAAGGCAATGGCGCCCCACTCCAGTATTCTTGCCTGGAAAATCCTATGGATGGAGGAGCCTGGTAGGCTGCAGTCCATGAGGTCGCTAAGAGTTGGACAGACTGAGTGACTTCACTTTCACTTTTCACTTTCATGCATTGGAGAAGGAAATGGCAACCCACTCCAGTGTTCTTGCCTGGAGAATCCCAGGGACGGGGGAGCCTGGTGGGCTGCCGTCTATGGGGTTGCAGAGTCGGACATGACTGAAGTGACTTAGCAGTAGCAGCAGCAAGGACCTCAGATAGGCCTCGAACCCCACTCCTCCACAGGGACGACCACAGCCAGAAGCTATAGCTTCTCAGAAGCTATAGCTCCTTCACTGCCTACTCTTTCAGATGCTGGGGTCAGAAACCAGACACGGGCAAAATACCAGGTCCTGGGAAATCCTTGCTTCGTGAAAGGTGTTCCCGTCCCCTTATGAAGAGATGCAGGGTGGAGTAGAAATAGCCTCTGTCCTGGGCTCTGGGAACTGAGTCACTTGTAGAGTGCATCCCAGTTACAAAGAACCTTCCTCTGCCCAGTCTCACTGAGTTATCATAATAGCCCCAAGAGATAGAAATCGTTATTCTTAATCTGATTATTATGCAATAGAGAAGGAAACAGAGTCTTGGTGAAGTTAATGATCTTTCCCAGGATGACACGGCCAGCCTGGCTCCAGGTCTCTGTAGCTGGACCTTCTTTTAATCCTGTGCTCCATCCATCTGATGCCCAAGGGTCGGAAAGAGACCCTCTGTCTGATTCTCTAGCTTAGCTGATTCTGTGAGGTCATGAACTGCAGTCTAGGGGAAGCTTTAAACATCTTCAGTTCTGCACCCTTAGAGAAGGCATCTGGGGGAGGTAAGGGCCTATCCCGTGCAAGGGATGTGAGGCACTTAGTGGGAGCATCAGCAACGGTGCCTGCCCACAGAGGTGGGTGTGTGGAGGAAGCCCCTCCCCTACTCCTCTCAGGAAGGACAGTCCAGGTGTAGAGCATGAACTGTACAGGTCTAGCCCAAGCCCCACCTCTACAGTTGTTAGTTATTTGATCTTGCACAAAGTTATTTTTTTCTAAGTCTCTGGTTCCTCAACAATAAAAACAGAGAAAAAAATTGCCCCTCCCTTGTGCTGTTATGAAGATTACATGAAATAAAGAATGCAAAGTACTTAGCACAGTGCCAGGCCCACTGAAAGAATGCTTTAATGACATACAACACACTGGATGGAATGCTCATTCATTCATTCATTCATTTGGCAAGAATTTATTAAATGCCCAGTCTATGTCTGGCTTCCCTGGTGGTGCTAGTGGTAAAGAAGCTGTTTGCAACGCAGGAGACATAAGGGACACAGGTTCAATCCCTGGGTTGGGAAGACCCCCTGGAGGAGGAAATGGCAACCCACTCCAGTATTCCTGCCTAGAGAATCCCATGGACAGAGGAGCCTGGTGAGCTATGGTCCATGGGGTCACAAAGAGCTGGACATGACTGAAACGACTTAGCACTATGTCTAAGGAGCAGTATGCTAAAAACTCAGTCCCTGGGACTTTACCAACACTCATCTCTGTAGAATCTAATCACACAAAAGTTCTTTTCTTCATAAATGTTACAGTATGAACTGCTTTTATAATCATGGGAAATGATTTTTGTTGCTTACTTCTGCCCTTTATTCCTCCTTTATTTCCTACATAAGAACATAGATGGAATCAGATGGGATCTGGAGTGAAGCAGACCATGTACTTGTCGTGAACATTTGAGCAAGTGCCTTTCTCCTGTAACTCTCAGTTTCTCATCTGCAAAATGGGGAGAGTCACATCTTCCACAGAGGACTATTAAAAGGAAAAAAGGAAATAGCGGATCAGGTAAAGCACCTGATTTAGGGCAGGTGCTCAATACGTATCAGCTGTCCTTCTACTTTTCAAAACATATGGACAGAACTTCTGCTTTCTGGTCTGGCATTGTAAGAAGTGTGAGAGTCACCACTCCATCCTAGCAACAAGTAAAAGACTGAACACACTGCAAAGTTAGCAACTCTTTTTTAGATCCATATGGAAGTGAGGTCACAGGACAAATCACTGTCCCCTAAACTGGCAAGAGTGACAGGCAAATACAGAGCATCACAACTTACCAAGGAAGAACCCTTCATGGGAACCAGCGCCACGTTAGGGAAACCTGAACTGTAACTGATGAATTACTGGAGGCTCAGTGCGGGCAAGTCAAAAATTCCAGAGGGATCCAGTCATCAGGACACCTGAAACTTCTGTGAGTTTTACTTCCTGGAGCTCTACTGGATTCTTACAGTGAACACTGGAGAAAAATTCCCCCATGCTTCTGGTAAGGGGAGGGGAAGAGGAACCATTTTGAAATACTTCTGAGCATTCTGTTCTTAACAAGATCCACTCTCAAGAGAAACTATTTAACCAGAGCCTCACATGCTGGAGCTTTATCAGATCCAAACTGACTTCAGCTGGCTGTAGCCTTCCACATAGGAGAAAGGAAGTCCCCAACTCCAGCTCCCTCCAGCCATCCTGCCCACCTAAAGAGAGGGGAGTGCTGAGAAGTACCTGTGAAGTTCACAGTTCAGAGCCATAGCCTCACTAAAAGACTGAGCTCTAATCTTAGGATTATAAAATGCTTCCCCTTGCCCTGCAATTCACCACATCACCAAAGGAACAGCAGTTCCTCTTAACCAATTCATTATATCTGGCTATCAAGAAAAAAATGTTTTTTAATTTAAAATTAAAAACACACTTTGAAGGGTCAGAGCAAGCAAGCATCAGAACCAGACTCAGTTATGGCAGAGATGTTAGAATTATCAGACTGGGAATTTGAAGCAACTTATAATTGATATGTTAAGGGCACTAATGGACAAAGTAGTCAGCATGCAAGAATAGATGGGCAAGGTAAGCAGAGAGGGGCTTCCCTAGTGGCTCAGCAGTAAGGCATCTGCCAGTAATGTACGAGCCACAAGAGACATAGGTTTAGTCCCTGGGTCTGGAAGATCCCCTGGAGAACATGGCAACCCATTCCAGTATTCCTGCCTGGAGAATCCCATGAACAGAAAAGCCTGGTGGGCTACAGTCCATAGGGGCACAAAGAATCAGACACAACTGAAATAACTTAGTATGCACATACACACACATGGAAGCAGAAAGATGGAATTCTAAGAAAGAATAAAGAAATGCTAGAGATCTAAAACACTATAACAGGAAACAAAACAGAAGCACAGGAGAAATTAAGAATGCTTTTGATGGACTTTTTAATAGACATGGCTGAGGAATTTGAAACAATGATGATTGAGAAGTTAATGTTAGACACCAAAACACAGATCCAAGAAGCTCAGACAACACCAAGCAGAATAACAGCAAAAAAAAAAAAACACAAAAAAAAACACCCTACATCTAAACTTATAATTTTCAAGCTAGAGAAAATAGAAGATTAAAAAAAAATCCTGAAAAAGGTCAGAGGGGAAAAATCTTACCGAAAGAGAGGAGCAAAGATAAGAATTATATCTGACTTCTCCTCAGAACCCAGGCAAGCAAGAAGAGAATGTAGTGAAACATTTAAAATGATGAGAGAAAAAAAACAACAGTTCTGTTTGTGAAATTAACCCTCAATAGTAAACGAGGAATAATTAGACAAACAAAAATTGATTGAGGGAATTTTTTTGCCAATGGATCTGCATTGCAAGAATGTTAAGTTCTTTAGAGAGAAGGAACATGATGTAGGTTAGAAACTTGGAGCTACATAAAAGAGGCACATAGAAGGAATAAGTGAAGGTAAAACCAAACCTTTCTTTTTATTTTTCATTCTTAATTGATATAATAGATAATAATTTTTTCATAATTGTATTAGCAACAATTATTTGAAAGTGAGTGAATGGATCAATAAACTGTGGTACATTCAGACAAGGGAATATGATTCAGTGCTAAAAAGAAATGAACTATCAAGACAAGAAAGACACAGAGGAACCATAAATGTGTATTACTAAGAATTAGCACCAAAGAATTGATGCTTTCAAACTGTAGTGCTGGAGAAGACTCTTGAGAGTCTCTTGGACAGCAAGGAGATCAAACCAGTCAATCCTAAAGGAAACCAACCCTGAATATTCATTGGACAGACTGATGCTGAAGCTTCATTACTTTGGCCACCGGATGCAAAGAGCTGACTCACTGGAAAAGACCCTGACGCTGGGAAAGATTCAAGGCAAGAGGAGAAGGGGGCGACAGAGGATGAGATGGTTGGATGGCATCATCGCCTCAGTGGACAGGAGTTTGAGCAAGCTCTGGGAGATAGTGGAGGACAGAGGAGCCTGTCATGCTGCAGACCATGGAGTTGCAGAGACTCAGACATGACTTAGTGACTGAACATCAGCAAGTGAAAAAAACTGATGTGAAAAGTTATATAATGTCTAATTCCAATTATATGACATTCTGTGGAAAAAGCAAAACTAGGGGGACAGTAAAAGGTCAGTGGTTGCCAAGGGCTAGGGGTAGAGGGATGGTGAACAGGAAGCACATAGGCCTTTCAGGGCCATGAAACTACTCTGTGTGATGCTATAATGGTGGATACATGTTACTATACATTTGTCAAAACCATAGATTGTACAACACCAAGAAAGAAGCCTATGGACTTCAGGTGATTATGATGTGTCAATGTAGATTCATCAATTGTAACAAATACCCAAAAAAACTGTGTTTGCCTCTTGGTGGGTGTTGATCCAAAAGACACAACCAAGCCAAAGATTGGGAGAAGGAAGAATTCATTACTTTCAACAAGTAAGGAAAACACCGAGTATCTTTCCCAAATTAGTGTCTCCCTGAACAGTAAAATTGGGAAAGTTTTAATCTAAGCATATATGTATATTAATGAAAAGGCTTTGGCAGAGAATTCAGCATAGAACTGGGGCAAAGGTCAACAGAGTCCAAGCTTTAGTTGATGTCACAAAGGCCAGAAATAAACAATATCATTAGGCTCCAGTCTATCTGGTGGTTATCTTCAGGCTAATCTTTACTACTAGAAATCTTTACTTCCCTGGGAGAAATATCAATAACCTCAGATATACAGATGACACCACCCTTATGGCAGAAAGCGAAGAAGAACTAAAAGAGCCTCTTGATGAAAGTGAAAGAGGAGAATGAAAAAGCTGGCTTAAAACTCAACATTCAAAAGAACAAGATTATGGTATCCAGTATCATCAGTTCAGTTCAGTCGCTCAGTCGTGTCCGACTCTTTGCGACCCCATGAATAGCAGCACACCAGGCCTCCCTGTCCATCACCAACTCCCGGAGTTCACTCAGACTCACGTCCATCCAGTCAGTGATGCCATCCAGCCATCTCATACTCTGTCGTCCCCTTCTCCTCCTGCCCCCAATCCCTCCCGGCATCAGAGTCTTTTCCAATGAGTCAACTCTTCACATGAGGTGGCCAAAGTACTGGAGTTTCAGCTTTAGCATCATTCCTTCCAAAGAAATCCCAGGCCTGATCTCCTTCAGAATGGACTGGTTGGATCTCCTTGCAGTCCAAGGGACTCTCAAGAGTCTTCTCCAACACCACAGTTCAAACGCATCAATTCTTCGGCGCTCAGCCTTCTTCACAGTCCAACTCTCACATCCATACAGGACCACAGGAAAAACCATAGCCTTGACTAGATGGACCTTTGTTGGCAAAGTAATGTCTCTGCTTTTGAATATGCTATCTAGGTTGGTCATAACTTTCCTTCTAAGGAGTAAGCATCTTTTAATTTCATGGCTGCAGTCACCATCTGCAGTGATTTTGGAGCCCACAAAAATAAAGTCTGACACTGTTTCCACTGTTTCCCCATCTATTTCCCATGAAGTGATGGGACCGGAGGCCATGATCTTTGTTTTCTGAATGTTGATCTTTAAGCCAACTTTTTCACTCTCCACTTTCACTTTCATCAAGAGGCTTTTTAGTTCTTCTTCACTTTCTGCCATAAGGGTGGTGTCATCTGCATATCTGAGGTTATTGATATTTCTCCCAGCAATCTTGATTCCAGCTTGTGCTTCTTCGAGTCTGGCGTTTCTCATGACGTACTCTGCATAGAAGTTAAATAAGCAGGGTGACAATATACAGCCCTGATGTACTCCTTTTCCTATTTGGAACCAGTCTGTTGTTCCATGTCCAGTTCTACCTGTTGCTTCCTGACCTGCATATAGGTTTCTCAAGAGGCAGGTCAGGTGGTCTGGTATTTCCATCTCTTTCAGAATTTTCCACAGTTTATTGTGATCCACACAGTCAAAGGCTTTGGCATAGTCAATAAAGCAGAAATAGATGTTTTTCTGGAACTCTCTTGCCTTTTCCATGATCCAGCGGATGTTGGAAATTGGATCTCTGGTTCCTCTGCCTTTTCTAAAACCAGCTTGAAAATCAGGAAGTTCACGGTTCACATATTGCTGAAGCCTGGCTTGGAGAATCTTGAGCATTACTTTACTAGCGTGTGAGATGAGTGCAATTGTGCGGTAGTTTGAGCATTCTTTGGCATTGCCTTTCTTTGGGATTGGAATGAAAACTGACCTTTTCCAGTCCTGTGGCCACTGCTGAGTTTTCCAAATTTGCTGGCATATTGAGTGCAGCACTTTCACAGCATCATCACTTCATGGCAAATAGACAAGGAAACAAGGAAACTGTGAGAGACTTTATTTTTTTGGGTGCAAATTCACTGCAGATGGTGACTCAGCCATGAAATTAAAAGATGCTTGCTTCTTGAAAGAAAAGCTATGACCAACCTAGACAGCATATTAAAAAGCAGAGACATTACTTTGCCAACAAAGGTCCATCTAGTCAAGGCTATGGTTTTTCCAGTGGTCATGTATGGATGTGAGAGTTGGACTATAAAGAAAGCTGAGTGCTGAAGAGTTGATGCTTTTGAACTGTGGTGTTGGAGAAGACTCTTGAGAGAGTCCCTTGGACTGCAAGGAAATCAAACCAGTCACTCCTAAAGGAAATAAGTCCTGAATATTCATTGGAAGGCTTGATGCTGAAGCTGAAACTCCAATACTTTGACCACCTGATGTGAAGAATTGACTCCTCAGAAAAGACCCTGACACTGAGAAAGATTGAAGACAGGAATAGAAGGGGACGATAGAGGATGAATGGGTTGGATGGCATCACCAACTTGATACACATGAGTTTGAGCAAGCTCCGGGAGTTGGCGATGGACAAGGAGGCCTGGCGTGCTGCAGTCCTTGGGGTCGCAAAGAGTTGGACAGGACTGAGTGACTGAACTGAACTGAGGAATCTTTACAACTGATACATTATTTTTACTATTGTTACTTCTCTTGCCTAATAGCAGTTATTTGTTCCTGCATTCTTTTGTTCTCTTACTACTACTACTACTACTAAGTCGCTTCAGTCATGTCCAACTCTGTGCGACCCCATAGACGGCAGCCCACAAGGCTCCCCCGTCCCTGGGATTCTCCAGGCAAGAACACTGAAGTGGGTTGCCATTTCCTTCTCCAATGCAGGAAAGTGAAAAGTGAAAGTGAAGTCGCTGAGTCTTGTCCGACTCTTAGCGACCCCATGGACTGCAGCCCACCAGGCTCCTCCATCCATGGGATTTTCCAGGCAAGAGTACTGGAGTGGGGTGCCATTGCCTTCTCCGTGCTCTTAAGATCAGTAATCACTGAGACCCATTTAGGCCCATGTATTTTGGCCAGACTTAGATCACAAAATGGCTTAGACCAAAATGGCTTCTCCTATGTCAAGAAAGTCATGCTTGGTTCTCTTTCCCTGTGGACCCTCTTTCCTGGTTCTCTTTCCCATGGACCCCCATCATATCTACTCAGAGTACCATTCTTGTGGAGGATGTTGATCATGTGTGTACAGGATCCTGCATTGATGAGATTAAGATGTGTAGCTGCTGCTGCTGCTGCTGCTGTTGCTAAGTCACTTCAGTCATGTACAACTCTGTGCGACCCCATAGACGGCAGCCTACCAGGCTCCTCATCCCTGGGATTCTCCAGGCAAGAACGCTAGAGTGGGTTGCCATTTCCTTCTCCAATGCATGAAAGTGAAAAATGAATAAGATGTGTTAGCCTATGGTTATTCTTCAGTCCACCAATAAGAACTCCAGCCAGATTCAGCCCAGTTCCCCATCTTCCCTGAGGCCTTGCCAAAGCCAATGTGGCTTCCCTGATGGAGATTTCAGAGAGGAAGTAGAAAGAAGTGTGATAAGAGGTTGAGGCCCCAGAAGCCTGTTAGAGATACTGGATTGTTTTGGGACGAGAACCATGAGCCACTCAAGAGCAGGGGTGCGGGTGGGGACAGTGGCCACCTATCCTTCTTTCATGGCATTTGAGAAATCTGGGTACAGATGAGCTTATTTATAAAACAGAAACAGAGTCACAGACATAGACAACAAACTTGCTGTTATCAAAGGGGAAAGGAGTAGGGGAGGGATACATTAGGAGATTGGGGTCAGCAGATACAAGCTACTGTATATAAAATAGATACACAAGGACTTACTGTATCGCAAAGTATATTCAATATCTTGTAATAACCTATAATGGAAAAGAATCTGGAAAAGAATATAAATAGCTGAATCACTTGGCAGTATGCCTTAAACTAGCACAACACTATAAATCAACTGTACTTCAATTAAAAAGAAAGAAAAGGATCTGAAAAATTTTGAAATTACCTTCATTTTCATGGTCTGTTTTCTCATTTTTGTTTCTGGCTATTACCTGATCCCAGAAGCAGTTCAGAGCATAGCATCCTGGGTCATGGCTGCACATCCATTTATACCTACCTTCCCCTGGGTCTGGTGGGAAACATGAAGACAGGTTTCTGCTTTTCCTGTTGCTAGATATCAGTGAAGAGCACAATGAACAGCCATCTGGATGTGCAGGCTTCAGGTTCTCTGGGTTCTCCTTGCACAAGTAGCGTCCAGACCTGTTGGTTAACCTTGGACATACCCTTTCCTTTTTTCACTCCCTCTCCACCTCCTACCAGATCCTGACACTGGCCTTCAATGCATCTTCTCGCCTCCACTCTCTTTGTTGCCAGCCCATCCTACACACAGCTCCTGGACTGGTTTTCCTAGAGCACAGCTGGTAAACTTTCTCCAAAAAGCTCGATGATGATAAATATGGCTTTGAGGGCTATTTGGTTCATGTTATGATGGCTCAGGGGCTTCCCTGGTGGCTCAGACAGTAAAGAATCTGCCTGCAATGCCAGAGACCCGGGTTTGATTCCTGGGTTAGGAAGATCCCCTGGAGAAGGGAGGGCTTCCCAGGTGACTCAGCGGGTGAAGAATCTGTCTGCAGTGCAGAACCACAGAATACTTGGGTTCTAACTCTGGGTTGGGAAGATCCCCTGGAGAAGGACGTGGCAACCCATCCCAGTATTCCTGCCTGGAAGATCCCATGGACAGAGGAGCCTGGCGGACTACAGTCCATGGGGTCACAAGAGTCTGAGCACAACACTTGTATGTATCATGGCCCCGTCCTTCCCTGGCAGAGCAAATGTAGCTATATTTGGGGATAACCTGTGATGTAGCAATAGTGACCAGAACCATTTTTATTGAGGTTCTCGAGAAAGAAGTCTTAGCCTGGTTGATTTTGTTCTACAGGTTACTAGCCAGTCTACTGCCTGCATTTGGGTCCAGTGCCTACCCCAACGCCTTCACCTATGTCTTTGTATCCTGGTCCCGAAAAACAGACCTGTGGGCTTAGAGGAGGCTCTGGATAGGAGGCTGAGTAAACACATGAGGCCCGTGCCCCTTAATTGGCTCCAACCCCCTTCCAAACCATTTTCCTTGACACTCGAAGCCAAGCACGGCTTCTGCTGCTTTCTCCACTCTGTGGATTCTCCTCCTCTGCCTTCTACCCTAAATGTTCTCATCCCCACTCCTACCTCCAACCATTTCCAAAAGCTGCCCAGCTGTCAAGGCCCAGCTGAAGATTCTTTTCCCCTCCTGGAAGCCACTGTGTTCTTTCTTCTTTTTTATTTTTTGGCCACCCCAAAAATCTTAGTTTTTGGATCTTAGTTTCCTGACCAGGGATCAAACCTGCACCCCCTGCATTGGGAGTGTGGAATCTTAACCACTGGACCACCAGCAGAGTCCCCACTGTGTTCTCTCCTCTGAGTGTTCATATCACACTTTATTGCTATCTCTTTTAAGACACTTTCTGTTTCTTACACTTTGGTCACTCCTAGTATAAGTTGTCTGAAAGCAGGACTCAGGTCAGATTCAGATTCATACGTGTATCCTACAGTTTTTGCCTAACACCTAACTTAACAAACCACAGATCCTCAGGAATGGTTACTGAAAGAATGGGCGGTTGAATCAATGTACCTGTGATGGAGGCTCAGAAGCATGGGTAGGAGACCATTTGGCAGGAATCATGGAATACAATAATCTAACCATTGTAGAATACTTACTATGTCCAGGCATTGCACTAAGAGGCTTTACATGGATTTTCTTCCCTAGTTCTCACAACAGCTTGACAAGTTTAGCTGGGCTGCATCCCACAGGCCTACAGGCCCTGTACCTGCCCAGCCTCAAGCTGGAAGAAAGAGCCCAGCATCACTGACAAGGACCTCAGTGGCTTAGTGGATAGAGGATCTCACATGTCTGAAGCAAGGTCCTGGGGTGACAGTCCACTGTGGGCAGCAGATGGCAGGCAGACCATGGAAGCAGTCTTTGCTCTGGGGGAAGGTGGAGGATACCAGGATGTCAGTTGGCTCACTGGTTACCAGGGAAACCAGGAGAAGAGCATGCCCTTCACAGCTCCTTTGATAAGCTATGGTAGTAGAGACTTTCTGATATAAAGATTAAAACAATCACTAGCTGGGGCTGGGAGCTCTATGATTAAGAGGGAAGATCAGCCATGTGAGTAGGTGTAGGTGAATAAAAGGCTGATTGGACTTCCTGGTGGCATAGTGGATAAGGATCCACCTGCCAAGGCAGGGGACATGGGTTTGATCTCTGGTCCAGGAAGATTCCACATGCCGTGGAGCAACTAAGCCCATGTGCCACAACTACTGAGCTGGTGCTCTAAAGTCCAAGAGCCACAACTATCGAGCCTGTGTGCTACAGCCATTGAAGCCCATGTGCCCAGAGCCTGTGGTCAGAAACAAGAGGAGCCATAGCAATGAAAAGCCCGTGTACTGCAATGAAGAGTAGACCCCACTCACCGCAACTAGAGAAAGTCCATGCAAAGCAATGAAGACCCAGCACAGCAAAAAATAAATAAAAGTAAAAAAAAAAAAAAGAAGGGTCTGATTGAGTAGGGGACATAAGACAGCAGGAGAACAGGCATCTTGGGTGGCCTGATCATACAGGTCCATGCAATAATTAAACCCATTTACAAGAACACACAGCTAGTGGTAGAGCTGGGATGCAAACCCAAGCTAAAACCACCTCACTTGGCTGTCTGGGAAGTTCCCCTGGGATTTACCAGGGACATGGGGATATATCATCAGGCTGTCCTTCCTACGTGACATTGAGTCTTCCGTGTTGCCCCTGTTATTCCAGGCAGGCATGGAGTGACTTGGGAAATTTAGCTTTGGCCCTTCCAGGGCATCAGAGTCCAGGATAATTCCCAGTTGTGTAGTACCAACATCCATTTTCCAAGAGGTTAGAGGCTCCAAGCAGGTGAGGCAGGTGGAGTGAGGCCCAAATGAAAGGGGAGAGACAGAAAGCCAGGCAGGAAGGGAGTTTCTGCTCTGTAGAGCCTCTCCCTGCTGCCTTCCATCTGCTGATCAGTCATGGACTTAACCCTCACCAGGCTGCTTCACTGTCTATTTCTGAAAAGTTTAAATACTATTTTTCATTCAATCATTTAATATCAGTTGGACAGCTACTCTGTTGCTGCTGCTAAGTCACTTCAATTGTGTCCGACTCTGTGCGACCCCAGAGATGGCAGCCCACCAGGCTCCCCCGTCCCTGGGATTCTCCAGGCAACAACACTGGAGTGGGTTGCCATTTCCTTCTCCAATTCATGAAAGTGAAAAGTGAAAGTGAAGTCACTCAGTCATGTCCGACTCTTAGCGACCCCATGGACTGCAGCCTACCAGGCTCCTCCATCCATGGGATTTGCCAGGCAAGAGTATTGGAGTGGGGTGCCATTGCCTTCTCCAGCTACTCTGTACCAGACATCTAAAACAATCAATTTAATCACCTAGGTCAACAAAAATGTGAGGAAATAAGAGGTTTGAGGGAGTGGGGGAGGGCAAGAGCGAGTTCTGATATGTTTCTTATGCTCATGCCCATAATTAAATCTCTCTTAAGAAGTGCCTTCCTTAGTTCTGCACTCCAGACAAAAATAGAATAGAAACCTTACCATTTTACTTGGCTAAAGCTGAACATTTGGCTTCCCCGTGCACCAATGAGTTCCATATACGTCTACCAAAGTGTCCTGTAATAACAGACAATAGGGTCACACGCCCCATTTTGGTGTTTATTCCCGAACCTGCCTCTCTGCCATACCCCAGTCATCTCTTATAGGTTAGGAGGATATTAACATTACTGAAATGCTGCCCCAGCCAACATTTTTGCTCCTGCTTCTTCCCAAACTAAAGGGATTCCTTGACCCATCCTTTCAGAATATGCCACAGTTTCTGTGCTCAATGCTTCCCATTTCAGTCTAGTAGAGCTAAAGGCTGGCCACCACCAAGTTTATAACACAGAGACACGCGTCATCCTAGAACTGACTTAGTGGGGTCGTCTAAGCTACATGTTTACACTTAAAAACTTTTCTTTTATTAATTAATTCAGCTGCATTGGGTCTTAGTTGTGGCACGTGGGATCTTCACTGAGTTGCGAGGGATACTTCATTGTGGTGCACAGACTCTCTAGTTGTGGTGTGGAGGTTTAGTTCCTCTACAGCATGTGGGATCTTAGTTCCCTGACCAGGGATCGAACCTGCATCCCCTGCATTGCAAGGTGGATCCTTAACAACTGGACCGCCAGGGAAGTCCCCTTATTTTTGCATTTTTAAAGGTACATTCAGATTTGGCAAGAAGATGCCTGGATGTGCACACATGTGCACACTTGCCTGCACATCACTTCAGTATAAATTCGATTTTGGACCGGCCTCCTAGGTCAACCAGAACCCACCTTCCTCTAGAGCTGCCTTGGGCTGGTCACACTGAGAAGCAGGGCTCTGGGAGGAAGGAAAATCTTTGCTGAAAGCCCATGCACAGGGGCTATTTGGCCCCGGGGAGGACTGAGTCTCAGCTTTCCTGAATGCATGTCCTATCAAAGAAATCTGCTAAGCTTCCCGTAGATCGTTATATGGCCCCATTTATATTGTTGTAAACAAACCTATGACATTGTGACCGTATTCCAGACCCTGTTTATAGCAACCTCACACCGGATAGCTAAGGGTTAATTATACTATCTTGCCCTTTTGAAGAACCTTTCAGCAAAAGATTTCAGAGAATTTTACCAAACAATCCCACACCCTCCCTCTCCCATTTGACAGGCAGAGGAGCTGAGGCACAAGGAAGCCAGAAAAGCATAGTCCAAATGTGAGTCAGAGATGGGGCCGGCTGGGCTGGTTACACCTCCTTGCTCACCTATGCTTACGTTGTTGTCACAGACTTCCTGGAAAGGGGTAGCTTCTTCTTGGCTTATCTGGTGAGTAAGCATTGCTGTGGGCTTTCAATGTTTCCCCAGGTCGGAGGAAGCTGTGTCCCTGAAAAGAAAATGAGAAGCAGAGGGCCCCCTTGGTCAACACCAGTTTCCCTGTGCAGGTTTATCTGCAGTCCTCAGAATCCCACCTCCTCCTATTGTGATGTGTTGCAATACCTTTCAGCAATTCCTTAACAAATTACCTCTTAGAAGTCCTCTGGGGTCACATTGCTTTCCCTGCCCCAAATCCTACCCCAGTGTGTAGGAACAAAACTCTTTGGGATGGTGGGGTCATCTGTTTCACATGCTGTTATATGGTCCCATTTCCATGAAGATGAGCTTTGCTAAACTTTCTGCCCCTCCACTGTCTACGTTGCCACCAGCTCCCTGTCTGGTCTCTTTCCCAGGGAAGCTCTTCACTCTGTGAAGGGAGAATTCAGAGCAATGGCATTTCTGCCTCTACCACAAATGAGACTTATACCTTATAATGAGACTTACACCTATCAAGATCTCACAGAATTTAGGGTTGATTGAGTTAGGAGCGAAGAAAAAAATGCTCCCAAGGATTAAAAAAAAAAAACAGAGTGAACTCTGATTCCATCAAAACAACCATGACACTAGATTCCAAAACAAACCTCCTCTGTTGCCAACTGGCAATCATTCTTTTCCCTTTTCATAATAAGAAACTGTGTAAATGTGTTTTTGAAAGGTAGGTGTTAGTGAAAGCAGGTTCAGTTCCATTTTTTCCTTGGATAGATAATAAGCTATGAATGCCTTCTTTAAGAATATTTGTAAATGTGCCCAGAGGTTAGTGAAAAATAAGAACATTCGATATAGCAAATAATGCCAGCTTTGTGTGCTCTCCCGGAAGTTCTCTAAGCTTGGAATCTAAGCTAGAATCATTTTCTCCAATATCTTAAGACTACATGAAATAAAACTTGGTATAACCTAGGAAAGTAATGTTTACAAACAAATCAAAGAATTTCTCAATTTTCTGTAGATAAGTGTAACTTTAGAGGGGGAAAAATCACATTCAGGGGAAAAAAAAAAAATAACCCAACTCTGACAGTTAAAATAGCTGTGACAAAGCCCAAGCACTTACTAAGAGGGAGACCCCCTCCATCCTTCTTCAGGGCTTCTAACTATCTCTTAGTTTGCACACATTCCTACAGGGTATAGTGTCTGACTTGCATGGACCATTTGAAAAAGAGCGATTGAGGCAAGCAGGGCTCACATAACCGGAGTGACAGCTAGGAGTGACAGCTAGAGAAGAGACAAAAGCTATTTGTGGAAGCTTAAGAATTACTGGTCCTAATCATCAGCATGATTCATTAAGAAAAAGTTAGATCGTGTTCATCATCCTCCGTACGTAATCCCTTTTAGGTTATTGGTCAAAAAAGTGGTTACAAGGGTGAGCTGCAAGCATGTGAAACATTCCTTAGGTGGACAGCGACCTCGCTCTACAAGGAAGGCTTCCCGGGCTTCCGCCTCCTGCGGGTGGAGTTGGCTTCCTGCCTGACTCACCGGCTGTTTATAGGCAGCTGCTGGCTTCTCAGGCCTCTTTGCCTCCAGTAAAAAGGGGGAAGAAGCTCACGAGTACTTGGTAGGGAGCCCCGGAGACCTTTGATGGCAAGTTCTAAAGGAAGGCCGGACTTCACAATAGGGCAATTACGCTTTAGGCTAATTGGCGCCGAGACGCTGTAAAAGCACTTATTTGGAACGCCGCACAGAATAGCACGAGAGTGCTGGCGTTTGGCAGTAATGCTGTTAACACCTCGAGACACAGGCGAAGCCCACTAGAAGCCTGGAGATGCGCCTGCCACTCTGCACGGCCAGCCCTCCATACCACCTGGGCCAGGACCAAGTGGAACCACGGAGAGGGCGGCCTCCACTTGACTCTTTGTGAGCTTTCGGTGGGGATTGGTACCTCCCTTCCAACTCCCCAGCACGGCCCAAGCAGCCTGCCAGACACCCCAAAGGAAGAGGTAGTCAGGGATCCAAGACAGGGGGGCGTGGCCAATTCCTTCCGCCCCTGCCACCCATCCCCCACTTCCTTCCCCTTCGGTTGGATGCACCATGTATACTGGAGATGCCACCGTGAGGGTCGGAGGGGACATATTAAAATGCCGATGGAGGTTTTTTCTCCCAATTTTTACCTTGCTCCAAACTGCGAAGCCACCTACCACGTGTGGTTGCTGAACACTTGAAATGTGGTTCAGAAAGAGAAAGACAAATACTCTATATTAATGCATATATATGGAATTGAGAAAGACGGTACCTACGATCCTACATGCAGGGCAGCAAAGGAGACACAGATGGGTAAAGAACAAGACTTCTGAGAAGAGCACTGACACATGTACATTACCATATGTAAAACAGAAGACCTGTGCAAGTTGGATGCATGAAGCAGGTACACAAAGCAGGTGCTCTGGGACAACCTAGAGGGATAAGGTGGGGAGGGAGATTGGAGGGGGGTCCAGGATGGGGCGGGACACATGTATACCTGTGGCCAGTTCATGTTGATGTATGGCAGAAACCATCACAATATTGTAAAGTAATTATCCTCCAATGAAAATAAATAAAAATTTTAAAAAGAAAATGGTTCTTGGGGAAAGGGAATCCTCTTCACCAATGTCCTCTTCAAGAATAAAATGTATTATCTGGAATCCGCTCAGGGATTACATATAGATGTAACAAACACTTTAAAATGCTTGTTGGTGTTCACTTGTGAAAATTCATCAGGTTGTATACATTAGATTTGTGCACTTTTCTATTCATGTTGTATTTCAATAAGAGTTTACAGAAAATATTCTTTAGAAATAAAAAAAAAGAAATGTGGTTAGTGCAAACCTATGGTAGTGCTGTGAGCATAAAATATACATGGAAATTCAAAGACAGGACAATAAAAGGGAAATTATCTCATTAATAACTCTTTCATACTGATTGCATAGTTACATGATAATGTTTTGGATATATTAAGTAAAATAGGGTAGTAGTAATAAAATTAGCTTTCATGTTCTTTTAATATTTTTTAATAAGACTACTAGAAAATCAAAAATTACATAGTTATGTGACTTGCATCAGTGGCTTGATGAGCTTTTTTACTGGTTGGCGCTGCTGCAGGTGACTCTGGGCTCTTAGCCTGGCGGTCCTTGGCTCACTGCCTTACGAAAGGAGGGGCTCGGAGGCAAAGGCTTTCATCAATTCAATAATTCGGGCCTATGGGGCAGAGGAAGCACTCTGGCAAAGCCAGATCTGGAAGAATCGTGGAAAATGATATGGGGCAAGGCTCCCCAGCCCCACTCTAACACATCTCAGATCTAGTGAGGACTCCTCTGCTTGGAGAGTAGAGGGTGAGAAAGTCGGCAGGGAAGTGAGCAGAACTGAGGTTCCGATGTGTCCCAAAGAAAGGGGAAGGGGATCAGCCCACCACAAATCTATGTTGAGCATCTGGCCTGTGTGCCTAAGGTGCTGGGTCTCTACAGTGAGAAGCAGACAGAGTCCATCCCTATGTGCACAGTGTTATGAGACAGAAAATAAACATGGGAACAAATGAATAAGAAAACTGCAGGTATTGCTAAGTGCTACAAAGACTCCAACGGATTTGTGGGCCTGGAGAACACCTATTCTTGAGTCCTCATCTCCTGCCCTTTCAGCCAAATGAGTTTTCTAAGAATGCCTGGTCCTAATCATTTTAGTTCTTTACATTCCTTTATAAAAACAGTTTTGTTTGTTTCCTTTGTTTAAGCCACTTTAGGTTTACAGAAACCATGAGAGGAAGGTACAGAGATGTCCCATATACCTCCTCCCCCATCCCGTGCCTAGCCTCGCCCATTGCCAACATCCGCCACCAGAGTGGGACATTTGTGGCAACTGATGAACCTATAGTGACAACATAAGTATTACCCAAAGTCCATGGTTTACCTTAGGGCTCATTCTTGACGCTAAGCATTCTATGAGCTTAGACAAATGTATGAAGACACGTGTCCACCACTATCATTTCCAAAACGTTTCTGCCCACCCCCCTCTTTTTTCTAAATCTTTTGGCTATGCTGTGGGATCTTAGTTCCCTGACCAGGGATCGAACCTAAGCCCTCCACACTGGCAGAGCAGAGTGTTAACCACTGGACCGCCAGGGGATTCCCCCCAAAATCCTCTGTTTTTAATTTTAATGAAATCCAGCTTGTCAATTATTTATTTCATGAATTGTGCCTTTGGTGTTATATCTACAAAAGACATCACTATATCCCAAATCATCTAGGTTTCCTCTTATATTACCTTCTAGGAGTTTTATAGTTTTGCACCTTACAATGAGGTCCATGATCCTACTTTTGTGAAGGGTGTTAAGGTCTGTGTCTAGATTCACCTTTCTACATATGGATGTCCAGTTGTTCCAGCACCATTTGTTGAAAAGAACATTTATTTTTTAAAGTTCACTAGTTTCATTGATTTGTAAGTTTGCTTCATTTATTTATATTTTCAGCTTGTGCCTCTGAAAATAATTTCTCCTTGGAGGTTTTTGCCACTGTGCCCAGCCCAGGGAGTCATACTCTCTGAGCTTTAACCAACGTTTAAGTTGGCTTGTTGCAATTTAAAGTTAAATGTGTGTTGCTTAATTTGCCCTGCAGAGAAGCAGGAGCCCTGCTGGAAATCTTAAAATATTTTTTAATAATCTAGTTAGCTTGATATTAGAGTGTTCCCTTGTGTTTATGATTTAAATTTTCCCCTGAATTTTATTTCATTATGTCTGATTGTATCTGCTATAACAGTGCTACTTAATTTCTCACTCTTTCTTTATGTTTTGAACTAGTACATGTTTAACTACTGCACTGATATTACTCATCCCTCCAACTGATACTAAACTGCCCTGGCATCTCCAGGCCTCCTACATCTGAGCTGGCAGGCGTACCTGTGGGCTAAGCTTTGTTCTCTCTCTGTGTGAGTAACAACAGGCCTTTAGGGCTTCCTCCGTGGCAAGCGGCGCCTGCCTCTCACCAACATGCACACAGCAGGCATGTCTCTAAGTACAGGAAGAGGTTAAAAGGCGTGGCCCCCTGGGTCTTTTTTTTTTAATTGTTTTATTTATTGATTTATTTTTGGCTGTGCAAAGTCTTTGTTGCTGCACGGGCTTTTGTCTAGTTGTGGCTAGTGGTGGCTAGGCTCTGGTAGCAGCGTGCAGGCTTCTCATTGCGGCGGCTTCTCTTGTTTTGGAGCATGGGTTCTAGGCCTGCGGGCTTCAGTAGCTGCGGCTGCCAGGCTCTAGAGCACAAGCTCAGTAGTTGTGGCGCGCAAGCTTTGTTGCTCCGAGGTATGTGGGACCTTCATGGACTGGAGATCAAACCCATATCTCTTACATTGGTAGGCAGATTCGTGGTCCAGTGGTAAAGAATCTGCCTTGCAATGCTGGGGATTCGGGTTTGATCCTCAGTCAGGAAAGTAAGATCCCTTATGCTTTAGGGCAACTAAGCCTGGGCTGTAACTACTGAGCGCTCTGGAGTCCGTGTGCCCCAGCTAGATAGCCCACGTGCCGCAACGAAAGATATACCCGATCATGCAACTAAGACCAGGAGCAGCCAAATAAATAAGTAAATAAATAAATATTTTTTAAAAATGCTCGACCCTTGGTCCCTCAGCTGCCAAAGCTTGCCTGTCCCCTACAGGTAGGCAAGCCTTGAAGAGATATGACTTAGTGCCTTTATGACAGGACAGTAAGGGACAGACAGGTGACCTGTGGGCTTTCTCTTCCAACTCCAGCTTCTCTTTCTGGGAAAGTAGACAATGTGCCATCAGAAGTGTGTACGTAGTTTGCTTCTGTTGGTTTCGAGTAGCCTGTTTCCACTGACTGACTTTTGGTTGTGCTGGGTCTTCCTTGCCATGCACGGTCTTTTCTCCAGTCTCTTCGTGGGGTGGGGGGTGGGCTTCTCATAGTGGTGGCTTCCCTTGCTGCTGAGCACAGGCTCTAGGCGTATGGACTGTAGCAGCTGCAGCTCTCAGATTCATTTCTTGTGGCTTGTGGGTTCTGTAGCTCGGTCTGCTAGTTGTGACGCACAGTCTTAGTTGCCTGAGGCACGTGGGATCTTCCTGGACCAGGGATTGAACCCGTGTCCCCTACACTCACAGGCGGATTCCTATCTATCATAGCACCAGGGAAGTGCAGTTTGTTTGTTTGTTTTAATTTTTATTGGAGAATAGTTGGCATGAAAGCATGAAAGAAACAATACTTGCCTAAAATATATTGCTTTCCAGTTATGCTTATGAGTCAGTATATAGAATCCATCCCTTCCAATACAAAGAGGAAAGATTTAATAGTCATGTCTCTGCAATAATCACTAAATAATGCTGTCTGGAAAAAGACAGAGTCACAAACATTCAGCAACAGAGAGCAGAGAAGAGACCCAGATAATTAACTGAAGATAAATTCTTATCACTGGACTGATCACAAAATGATGTTCAAAGGTGGTAAAAATATTAATCAAATCTTCACAGTTTCCAGCAAATAAATCCAGATTCTCTAGGCCGGCATTCAAGAGTCTTCAAAATTAAGGTTCTATTCTCATAGAACATAGATGCTAAAATACTATACAAAAAAATTTTAAGTAATGCACTATGACCAAGGCAGTTCAATTTTAGGGCCGCAAAAGTGGTTCAACATCAGGAATTCTATTAATGTAATTCATTATGTTAATAGATTGAAGGAGGAAAAATCAATTGAATATCTCAGAGATATCGAAAAACTTTTCATTAAATTCACTACATATTGCTACTAAAACTCTCAGTAGGTGGAACAGAGGGCTTTTCAGATGGCTCAGTGGTAAAAAAAAAAAAAAAAAATCCACTTGCCACATAGGAGATGTGGGTTTGATCCCTGGGTCAGGAAGATTCCCTGGAGAAGGAAATGGCAACCCACTCCAGTATTCTTGCCTGAGAACTCTACTCAATATTCTGTAATAACCAAAATGGAAAAGAATCTGATAAAGCATATATATATATATATGTATGTATAAATGAGTCACTGTGCTGTACACCTGAAACTAACATGATCTTATGGATAGAGGAGCCTGGTGGGCTACAGTCCACGGGGTTGCAAGAGTTGGACATGACTCAGCGACTAAACAACAAGACAGACTAGATGAAAACTTAGCTACTAGGACCACACGATAAACATGATACCTACGGGTGCAAATATAGTATTTCCACTAAACCAGGGAAATGACAGTATTATTTTCTACATCTACTACTATTCACTGGAATCTACCAAAAGTCTTACTAAATCAATAAAATACGTACAAGAAAAGCAGTATAAAGGAAATTTCCTGGCCATCCAGCAGTTAAGACTTCTGGGTTCCACCCCTGGTTGGGGAACTAATATCCCAGAAGCCTCACGGTGTGGCAAAAAAAATAAATAAAATGAAAAGTAAAAATACTTTTTTCAAAGTAGTATAAAGATTGAAAGGAAATTATCATACTAAGTGAAGAAAGCCAGAGAAAGACAAATATCATACGATATCACCTTATATGTGGAATCTTAAAAAAAAAAGGTACAAATTAACTTGTTTCCAAAACAGAAGAGACTCACAGACATGAAAAACAAACTCATAGTTACCAAAAGGGAAAGGTGGGTGGGAGGAGGAATAAGTTAGGAGGTTAGTATTAACATATACACCCTCAGTTCAGTTCAGTCGCTCAGTCGTGTCCGACTCTTTGCGACCCCATGAATAGCAGCATGCCAGGCCTCCCTGTCCATCACCAACTCCCGGAGTTCACTCAGACTCACGTCCATCGAGTCAGTGATGCCATCTAGCCATCTCATCCCCTGTTGTCCCTTTCTCCTCCTGTCCCCAATCCCTCCCACATCAGAATCTTTTCCAATGAGTCAACTCTTCGCATGAGGTGGCCAAAGTACTGGAGTTTCAGCTTTAGCATCAGTCCTTCCAAAGAACACCCAGGACCGATCTCCTTTAGAATGGACTGGTTGGATCTCCTTGCAGTCCAAGGGACTCTCAAGAGTCTTCTCCAACACCACAGTTCAAAAGCATCAATTCTTCGGCGCTTGGCTTTCTTCACAGTCCAACTCTCACATCCATACATGACTACTGGAAAACCCATAGCCTTGACTAGATGGACCTTTGTTGGCAAAGTAATGTCTCTGCTTTTAAATATGCTATCTAGGTTGGTCATAACTTTCCTTCCAAGGAGTAAGCATCTTTTAATTTCATGGCTTCAATCACCATCTGCAGTGATTTTGGAGCCTCCCAAAAATAAAGTCTGACACTGTTTCCACTCTTTCCCCATCTATTTCCCATGAAGTGATGGGACCAGATGCCATGATCTTAGTTTTCTGAATGTTGAGCTTTAAGCCACCTTTTTCACTCTCCTCTTTCACTTTCATCAAGAGGCTCTTTAGTTCTTCTTCACTTTCTGCTGTGAGGGTGGTGTCATCTGCATATCTGAGGTTATTGATATTTCTCCCGGCAATCTTGATTCCAGCTTGTGTTTCTTCCAGTCCAGCATTTCTCATGATGTACTCTGCATGTAAGTTAAATAAGCAGGGTGACAATATACAGCCTTGAATTACTCCTTTTCCTATTTGGAATCAGTCTGTTGTTCTGTGTCCAGTTCTAACTGTTGCTTCCTGACCTGCATATAGGTTTCTCAAGAGGCAGGTCAGGTGGTCTGGTATTTCCATCTCTTTCAGAATTTTCCACAGTTTATTGTGATCCACACCGTCAAAGGCTTTGGCATAGTCAATAAAGCAGAAATAGATGTTTTTCTGGAACTCTCTTGCTTTTTCCATGATCCAGTGGATGTTGGCAATTGGATCTCTGGTTCCTCTGCCTTTTCTAAAACCAGCTTGAACATCTGGACATTCACAGTTCACGTATTGCTGAAGCCTGGCTTGGAGAATTTTGAGCATTACTTTACTAGCGTGTGAGATGAGTGCAATTGTGTGGTAGTTTGAGCATTCTTTGGCATTGCCTTTCTTTGGGATTGGAATGAAAACTGACCTTTTCCAGTCCTGTGGCCACTGCTGAGTTTTCCAAATTTGCTGGCATATTGAGTGCATATACACCCTACTATATATAAAATAGAAACCATCAAGGACATACTATATAGCACAGGAAACTTTACTCAATATTTTGTAAAAACCTCTAAGGAAAAAGAATCTGAAAAAGCATATATATATTTTTCATATATGTACGTATAAATGAATCAGTGTGCTGCACACCTGAAACTAACATGATATTACAAATCAACTATACTTCGACTTAAAAAAAAAAAAGGAGGGGGGACTTCCCTGGTAGTCCAGTGGTTAAGAATCTGCCTGCCAATGTAGGAGACATGGGTTCGATCCCTGGTCTGGGAAGATCCCACATGCCATGAGCACTGCAACGAACAGTAGGGCCCACTTGCTTCAATGAGAGGAAGCCCTCGAGCAGCAAGGAAGACCCAGAACAGCCAAAAATAAACAAATACATTTTTTAAAAATTAAAGAGAGAATTTAATTGTCACTATTTGTCAATGATATCATTGTCTAGTCAGAAAATGCAAGATAGTCAAATGAGATAATAGGAGACTAATAAGAAGGATACAAAAGCAACACACCAGGATTCTATTTATTGTTGCCATACACACAAAAATACTAAAATACTGAGGCAAAACTATGGTCAGAAATATGCAAGATATTGGGGTTTCCCTGGTAGTGCAGTGATTAAGAATCTGCCTTCCAGTGCAGGGGATGCAGGTTTGAGCCCTGATCAGGGAAATAGGACCCCACGTGCTGCAGGGCAACCAAGCCTGAGCACCGCAGTTACTGAGCCTGCATGCTCTAGAGTCTGTGCTCCGCAAGCCACAACTAGAGAAAGCCCATGCCTTGCAACGAAGACCCAGCACAGCCGAAAAAAGAAATATGCAAGATAGGAATAAAATCGTAAGTTTACTGAAGGACATTTAAAAAAGACCAAAATTGTAGAAAGGCATTCTAGCTGCTGAATGAAATTTGTTATTGTATAGATGTCAATTTTCCCTCAAATAAATCTATAAAGGCAATTCAGTTCTAATGGAATTGAATCTTCGCCTTCCCATATTCTTCACTTTTCCTTCTCTGTGTCTCTAGGAATGGATGAAGAGCAGAAAACAGGTATCTTTGTATCTCTCTTGATGTTTCTCCTGGTGTCTGATGGAGTTCACTGCGTACCTTTGCTTTCCAATTGATGCCAAGTGCAAGCTTCCCCAGAGTCTACCTCCCACTTCCTCAGCCCTGGTCCCCCACACCCAAGGGACCCATCAGACCTGGGCCTCCCTCCTGCCTCTCCTCAGAGTAGGGCATGAACTCAAAAAGGCTCTCTGGCCGTATGGATCCCAGAGCCCAAGGAACTCTGTGCATCAAAGGATTTCCACTGTCCTCTGTGGATCTGAAAGGTGCAGACTATACTCAATTTACAGTGGAGTAGCAGGTAACCAGGGTTTCCCTGGTGGCTCCGATGGTAAAGAATCTGCCTGCGATGCAGGAGACTGGGCTTTGATTCCTGGGTCAGGAAGATTTTCTGGAGAAGAGAAAGGCTACCCACTCCAGTATTCTTGCCTGGGTAATCCCATGGACAGAGAAGCCTAGAGGGCTACGGTCCATGGGATGGGAGTCAGACACGACTGAGCAACTTACACCTTCACTACCTTCAGGAGCAACAAAATGAGTTAAAAAATAATTGCCCTGGGGTCTTTCCTTCCACTAATTGGCATTCTCCACTCTGAGCAGGGAGCTGAACTAAACCCAAAGTTGGAAAGTGATATTTTAATTTGAATTGAAACTGAATTCAAATAACAATATTGTTCTCTCTTTGAAGTTTGAACTGGATCTGACCTGGACAAAATCCAAAAACTTTCTTACTCTATTTCTTCTCTCCAAAAACAACCCACAAGACTAGACTAGATCTTTCTCAGTTCTGAACCTGCTTCATGTTTTGCTGTATTTTTCCAACTGAGTAGAGTACTATGTTAAATAATTTTTTAAAAACTATTTTATTATCATAATAGAGGCATGACCTTTTAAACAAAGCTTCTATCTTTGCTTTTGAAAGAACAGCAAAATAAGTTGGTAAGCTTCAAGAGTTTCTTTTTTAATTAGAAAAATTTTGAAAACTGATACAAAATTTGATTTGAAGTTCCATACTGTATTTGCCATTTTTGTGCTTCTTTTTTCAAATGATGGTTCAAGCCACTCAGTCATGTCCGACTGTTTGTGACCCTATGGACTGTAGCCTACCAGGCTCCTCTGGCCATAGGGATTCTCCAGGCAAGAATACTGGAGTGGGTTGCCATGCCTTCCTCCAGGGTATCTTCCTGATCCAGGGATCGAACCCAGGTCTCCCGCATTGCAGGCGGGTTCTTTTCCATCTGAGCCACCAGGGAAGCCCAAGAATACTGGAGTGGGTAGTTTATCCCTTCTCCCCAGAAATTGAACTGGGGTCTCCTGCATTATGGCAGATTCTTTACCAGTTGGGCTACCAGGGAAATCCTCAAGAAGATACATAGAACTGAAATTGTAAAGCTTGGTGACTATTATATTGCCCTATTTAAAATTTTTTAAATTTATTTATTTATTTTTGGTTGCATGGGGTCTTAGTTGCAACACTCAGGATCTTCGCTTTGGTTCTGTGGGCTTCTCTCTAGTCAGCTCGTGTGCTCAGTAGCTGTGGTGCATGGGCTTAGTTCCCCTGCAGCATGTGGGATCTTAGTTCCCTAACTAGGGATTGAACCCATGTCCCTTGCATTGCAAGGCAGAGTCTTAACTACTAGACATCAGGGAATTCCCTGTATTGCCCTATTTTTGTCACTAGGTCTTTAAAGAAGAATTTCAGTAGGAGAGGGCAAGGTGGTAGTAAATGTAGATCCCTTGAGTCAGTGGTGGTATCTTTTCAAGGCATGGCACAGCACCTCAAACAAAGCTCAGTATCTATCTGTTGAGTAAATGAAGCAAGAGAGAGGCCACTCAGCCTTCTTCTATTCAAGGACATACTTGTTTCTGTTGCTTAGCAGGCCTTTGGTCCTGACTTCAAGTGTTCTCTAAGCGTAGTCCTTTTATAGTCTTCTAGGCTTATCTGTGTCTCTGGACCAGGGATTGAACCCATGTCCCCTGCTGCACTGGCAAGCAGATTCTTAACCCCTGGACCACTAGGGAAGTCCAAGAGGGACTATGTTGACTGAAGACATTTACTTATTTTGTCTTTAGACACCCAAACATAGGCTAGCCCTTATGCTCTGGTTCAAAGTTTGTGAATTTTTTTCCTTTTCTTTCTTCCATATTTGTCTCCTATCTGTGGTTAACACTAGTGCCTTCCCACAGGCACAGCTAATGGGGCGCTTTCCCCAAACTGTACATGGCAGGTCTGAAGAGAGGGGAAGGAAGAGAAGTGTCCCACCTCTCTTCACATACATCCCTGAATGGTGCTCTTTTCTGAGACTGCCTCCCGTTTCTTTCCTGCTGTGGTACTTTCCCTATTGCTGTTTCTCATATTTCCAACCTCAATTCTAACCAGCAGGGCTGCTTTAAGATTCACTCCGATGAGAGCCTACCTGCTTGTCTCCAGGGAAAGCCCAGGTGAATGAATACACAGGGGCACACTCCTTGCGCAGCCCTTGTGTCTCCATCTGTGTCCCATCCAGACACTGCCCTGTGCACAGCACGCAGGCCTAGTGGGGCTGTCCTGCAAGGTGCCCCACTCCCAACCAAACATGAGCACATGCTCCAAACCAAGCAAACGGGACTCTGGTCCTGTAAAAATTAGACCCTGGGCCTCGGAACACAAGGATCCCAAATGGCAAAACAGGTTCATCCCCAAGGACAGGGTTGCCCATCACTTCCACTTCCTGAATCTCTGAGCTGCCCTAGTTTCTGCCCCTATTGAGGCCTTTTCTCAGTTCTCTGGGCTGCCCAAATTCTTCTGTATGAATGAAATAATGCCATTTGCAGCAACATGGCTGGATCTAGAGATTGTCATACGGAGAGAAGTCAGACAGAGAAAGATAAACATCGTATGACATCCCTTATTTGTGGAATCTAAAAAGAAATGATTCACGACCCAGATAATCAAGATGGTGTGATCACTGACCTAGAGCCAGACATCCTGGAATGTGAAGTCAAGTGGGCCTTAGAAAGCATCACTACGAACAAAGCTAGTGGAGGTGATGGAATTCCAGTTGAGCTATTCCAAATCCTGAAAGATGATGCTGTGAAAGTGCTGCCCTCAATATGCCAGCAAATTTGGAAAATTCAGCAGTGGCCACAGGACTGGAAAAGGTCAGTTTTCATTCCAATCCCAAAGAAAGGCAATGCCAAAGAATGCTCAAACTACCGCACAATTGCACTCATCTCACACGCTAGTAAAGTAATGCTCAAAATTCTCCAAGCCAGGCTTCAGCAATATGTGAACCATGAACTTCCTGATGTTCAAGCTGGTTTTAGAAAAGGCAGAGGAACCAGAGATCAAATTGTCAACATCCACTGGATCATGGAAAAAGCAAGAGAGTTCCAGAAAAACATCTATTTCTGCTTTATTGACTATGCCAAAGCCTTTGACGGTGTGGATCACAATAAACTGTGGAAAATTCTGAAAGAGATGGAAATACCAGACCACCTGATCTGCCTCTTGAGAAATTTGTATGCAGGTCAGGAAGCAACAGTTAGAACTGGACATGGAACAACAGACTGGTTCCAAATAGGAAAAGGAGTACTGTCAAGGCTGTATATTGTCACCCTGCTTATTTAACTTATATGCAGAGAACATCATGAGAAACGCTGGACTGGAAGAAACACAAGCTGGAATCAAGATTGCGGGGAGAAATATCAATAACCTCAGATATGCAGATGACACCACCCTTATGGCAGAAAGTGAAGAAGAACTCAAAAGCCTCTTGATGAAAGTGAAAGAGGAGAGTGAAAAAGGTGGCTTAAAGCTCAACTTTCAGAAAACTAAGATCATGGCATCTGGTCCCATCACTTCATGGGAAATAGGTGGGGAAAGAGTGGAAACAGTGTCAGACTTTATTTTTCTGGGCTCCAAAATCACTACAGATGGTGACTGCAGCCATGAAATTAGAAGACGCTTACTCCTTGGAAGGAAAGTTATGACCAACCTAGATAGCATATTGAAAAGCAGAGACATTACTTTGCCAACAAAGGTCCGTCTAGTCAAGGCTATGGTTTTTCCTGTGGTCATGTATGGATGTGAGAGTTGGACTGTGAAGAAGGCTGAGTGCCGAAGAAGTGATGCTTTTGAACTGTGGTGTTGGAGAAGACTCCTGAGAGTCCCTTGGACTGCAAGGAGATCCAACCAGTCCATTCTGAAGGAGATCAGTCCTGGGATTTCTTTGGAAGGAATGATGCTAAAGCTGAAACTCCAGTACTTTGGCCACCTTATGCGAAGAGTTGACTCATTGGAAAAGACTCTGATGCTGGGAGGGATTGAGGGCAGGAAGAGAAAGGGACGACAGAGTATGAGATGGCTGGATGGCATCACTGACTCGATGGACGTGAGTCTGAGTGAACTCCGGGAGTTGGTGATGGACAAGGAGGCCTGGCATGCTGCGATTCATGGGGTCGCAAAGAGTTGGACACGACTGAGAGACTGATCTGATCTGATTTGATCTGAAAAAGAAATGATGCAAATTGCCTTATTTACAAAACAGAAACAGACTCACAGACTTAGAGAACAAGCTTGTCACCAGAGGAGAGGGATCGTTAAGGAGTTTGGAATCCACATGTACGTACTGTTATATTTAAAGGGGATAGCCAACAAGGACCTAGTGTATAGCACATGGAACTCTGCTCAATGCTGTGTGGCAGCCTGGACGGGAAGGGAGTCTGGGGGAGAATGGATACATGTGTACGTGTGGCCGAGTCCCTTAGCTGTCCATCTGAAACCACCACAACATTGTTAATTGTCTATACTCCAATACAAAATAAAAAGTTTTAAAGAAATATTCTTTTTGCCTTCAGTTTTCCAGAGTTTACTTCTGTTGTTTGCAACCCAAGTGCCCTGAGTAATACAAATGTTTGCAATTATTTGAGAACTTTTCCTGTCTTTTTCTCGTGGTTCACCCAAAACTCTCTTCTGCTGCCACAGGGACCAGTGTGGACCTTCAACCCTGGCAACCAGATAGTTGTTCTCTGAAGGCTGCCTTCTCCAAGCTTCTCTAGGTGACTGGGCATCCACCTTTGCTTCCTCGGTCACCACTGCCTTCAGAAAATGCAGAACAATCCTGTTCATATTAAAATCAGCTATCACTCTGGGGTGACGGTACAGTTCACGGCCATTTGGGAACCAGTTGGAACTCCACCCCTATTAATTTACTTAAACAAAACCAGCTACCTAGGATTCTCATACTAAGTAAAGTACTTCAGGAAAAGACAGACAATATCACTTCTATGTGGAATCTAAAAGAATGATACAAATGGACTTTTTAACAAAACGGAAATAGACTCACAAACATAGAAAATAATGTATGGTTACCAAAAGGGGAAGGGGAGGGGGATAAATTAGGAATTTGGGATTAACAGATGCACACTACTATATGTAAAATAAACAGCAAGGACCTACTGTGGAGCCCAGGGAACTATATTCAGTATCTTGTAATAACTTACAATGGAAAAGAATAAAAAAAATACAGATTTATACATATAATGTACAAGTGAATCACTTTGTTGTATACCTGAAACCTTGTAAATCATGTCAACTACAAATTGACACTTGCCAAGAGCATTTGCCAGTGACTGATCAGCAACAAGAAGGGCATTTGCCATCCGCCTGTGGGCTTCCCAGGTGGCTCTAGTGGTAAAGAACCCACGTGCCAATGCACATAGACATAAGAGACATAGGTCTGATCCCCGGGTGGGGACGATCCCCTGGAGGAGGGCACGGCAATCCACTCCAGTAATATTGCCTGGAGAATCCCACGGACAGAGGAGCCTGGCGGGCTACAGTCCATGGGGTCGCAGAGTCAGACACGACTGAAGCGACTGCCCGCACACGTGCTGCGGCAGCTTCTGACCTTCAGCACTCCCTGACAGGAATTCAGGGTGGAGAGGGAAGGACTCTGCTCCAGAGAAACTGGTAGAACAGGTCTTTAGATAGTGAGATACTTTCAGGAACTGATTTCATAATCCTTGCATCCTTGCATCTCCTAGTATCTAGAAAAGCAGTAAGTCCCTTCGTGGTGACATCAGCTCCTTGTGACTAGCAGAAAACTTTTTGTAAAGTAAGCGCTTGATTGCACTGAACTCCCCCTTCACCAAAATCTTATATATTGACCTTCCCCCCTGCCTCTTTGGAGCAGTCTCTCAGAGCTATCTGAGGTGCTGTCTCCCAGGCTGCAGTCCTCATTTTGCCCCAAATGAAACTTAGCTCACACTCTCACATTGTGCACCTTTTTAGTCAACAACCAACCATACTTCAATTAAACAACAAAAACAGAAATCATAAAAATCAGAATGAAACCAGCCTACTGGACCCTTTCTCGTCTTACTTTCTACCTGGGCTCCCTCTGACAATAGGTGACCTTTGGGTGAAGTTGGTACAAAATGGCAGGAGACAGGATTCCCTGCTGGGTGACATTTTCAGCACAGAGCAAGTCTTTGTGAGGCAGCATCCTGGAACGTGTTCCTTGAGAACATCCGGCGTCTTGTCTGTGACTAGCCCTCTGCCACCTCTCCCCCTCCCTCTTGCTATCTTCCCTCTTCCAGTCTCTGTTTCTGCCTCTCTGAACCTTCGGCTGACTGAGGTTCCCTGTGCAGAGCAATGTCTCTGGGGAAGGCTCAGGGACTCCTCAAAGACCTCATGTCAGAGTCAACCAGCCCTTCTCCTTGGCTCTTCATGGGCCTAACTAATAGGCATCGTGGCCCTAGGCAACAAAGATGATGGTTTTTGTTTTGAATAGTAGGACAGCTTCTGCCCTGGCAGTCCTGAAGGACCCTGTGGAGCCTCCAGGGTATGAAATTTTCCAGTGTTTCTTGCTTGTGGGGAAAAGGCTTCAGCCTCTTAGACCTTTGTTTCGGTATGTTTGGCCTCACTGTGCCCTGGACACATGGACTCGTGTTAGGCAAAAGTGAAAACAGGAGGGAAGAGGTCAGGGCACAACCTTTGAAGGAATGACATAGCCCAAGGACACCAACATAAACTGGTTAGAATCAAATGGGCCCAAGATGGTAGACAAGTAAGTCAACTTTGACTAGACCTTGATCCTCAGTGTATGCTCATTGTAACACATCAGCAAGCCAAATGACATCCACAGGCACCATGACAGTTCTAAGGCTAATCATAAAAGACCAAAAAGTGGGTTCTAAGTCACTTCAGTCATGTCTGACTCTTTGCAAGCCTACGGACTGTAGCCCACCAGGCTCCTCTCTCCATAGGGATTCTCCAAGCAAGAATACTGGAGTGGGTTGCCATGCTCTTCTCCAGGTAATCTTCCTGACCCAGAGATCGAATCTGTGTCTCTTACGTCTCCTGCAGTGGCAGGCAGGTCTTTACCACTAGGGCCACCTGGGAAGCACCGCTCCCCCCAAAAAGCAGATAGTGGCCCAATTCCTGGAAATCTCCATCCCTTCCCCAAATTAGGTAGAATAATCCTCCCACTCAGCGTATGAAATGACCCTGCCCATAAAAGCTAACCATACCACATTTCAAGGCCACCCTCACCCTCTGAGATGTTCCACACTCTGTCTATGGAGGGTGTTTCACTCTAAATAAGTCCACTTCTTGCCTATCACTTTGTCACTTACTGAATTCTTTCTGTGATGAGACATCAAGAATTTGAGCTTCATTAGGTCCTGAAACCAGGTGTGTGATCTTATTTTGGAGACTGTGGAGTTTGACTGGGTTTGAGTCTTGGCCATGTGGGTTCAAGTCCCAAGCAGGGTTTTGGCCTGGTTTGAGTTCCAGCACATGGGTTCAAGTTCCAATCTGAGATGAATGGTTTCAAAGGAAGCATTTGGAGCAAACTGCTTGGCAGAGCTTGGTATGAGCCTCTAGAGGGCAGGGTCTGGTTCTCTTCTTTACCCTGGCTTATAGAATAAACAGTTGACTACACTATAGCAGAGCACACACAGCTACCTAATTTTAGTCCTCAACCAGCACCAGGACACAAGAGTCACTGCAGCAAAGTGGAGAGTAGGGAGGGCTCCAGAGCCTTCCAGGGGAGGAAGGGTTTTATTGTGAGTAGCTAAGTGCATGGACCCTGGGCTCAAATGGATTTGGGGGTAACATCCAGCTCTGCTACTTAGCTGTTAATTGAGGCAAATTATTTTTGTCCTCTGAGCCTGTCTATAAAGTAGAGATAATATCAATACTTATCTCATAGGATTCTTGTGACAATTAAATGAGATAAAGTCTTAAAAGCCTCCAGTATGGAGACTGTCCCATTGGAAGAGTGCAATTAACATTCACTATTATCAAGCATCAGTAACTAGCTCCCAAGAGAGGAACAATCTATGTGCCTTGGCTACCATGGGGACCTTTCTGGAAACAAAGTCTGTGGAAGGGACTCCCTAATGAGACAGGACTAGAAACCATAGTGGTGACTCCTCACACCCCCTCCCCAAGTCTATTCTCTCACATCATAAAGGAGGTCAGCATATGCATGCTAAGTCACTCAGCTGCATCCAACTCTGCAACCCCATGGCTCACCAGGCTCTTCTGTCCATGGAATTCTCCAGGCAAGAATAATGGAGTGGGTAGCCTCTCCCTTCTCCAGGGGATTTTCCTGACTCAGAGATCGAACCCATGTCTCCTATGTCTCTTGCATTGCAGGTGGGCTCTTTACACAGTAAAGCCTCCAGGCTTGCCCCCAAGCAGAGCATGCAGTCCTCCCTAAGAATGAAAGGAGAAGGGAGAGGCTGAGCCATTGGGGAAGCCGATCTTCCCCAATGATATGATTCTCTCACATCATAAAGCAGGCCAGCATAGGCCAGACTAAAATCAAGAAGCGTTAGCCCTTCCACACCAATATCAGGCTAATGCATAAGCCGTGAGATTTAGCACTAATCCTAGGGAGAAGGAAGGGCGGGGGCATGAATTGTGTAGTTATATAAGTTTGTGAGTGGAATACATTCATACTTGTTTCACTTGTAAAGGTCTGTCCTGATGAACTATGACGGGGATGCAGAACAATTTGGCATAAGGAGTGCAGCAAGCCATCTCCCATGTGTCACCAAATCCTCACCACCACTCTCTTCCTCAAGGAAAGAATGAAAGTCTGGTTAGAGGAATGGCGGGACACTGCTGGAAAGCTTCACTGGTGTTCCCCATCCAGGGATTGAACCTGGGACCATGGCAGTGAAAGCATCAAGTCCTAGTCATTGGACTACCAGGGAATTCCCCAGAAAGGCTTTGAATGAATGTTTTGAAGCAGTTTGCCTAGAGATGATAGTTGACAATGTGAGAATAGGAGAGCTCTTGTTGGAAGGAGAAATGAAAAGTTCAGAGAGCTGAGATCTGAACTTTGGGAGCATGTGTACAGCTGATCCTATAGGTCTGCCTTTGTAATTTTGCCTACTTGCTAAACTTCACTTGTAACCCCCAAATCAATACATGATGCAGATCAGTAAAAGTTTGAGCTGCCTGATGTATCTGTTCCCAGCTGATACCACACAAGGCAAGTCTTCTTGTCTCTGCTTTTATACTGTAAACTTTTTGCAGTCCATTTGCTGCCACTTTTTTTTTTACATCTTTATGCCTTTTATCACACATCATACCTTTGTGCCTTTTATTGGTAACTGTTGAAATGGCCCCTAAGTACAGAGAGATTGTGATGTGCCTTATGGAGAAAATACTTGTGTTAGATGAGCTTTATTCAGGTATGAGTTATACTACTATTGGCCATGAGTTCAAGGTTAATCAATACATCAGATATATCAAATCAGTATATAAAAATAACATAACATATAAAGTAAATCAATATATTAAGTGGTAGTAGTAGTTTGGACTCTAAGTCTAGCTCCTCTGTCCATGGGATTCTCCAGACAAGAATACTGGAGTGGCTTGCCATTTCCTTCTCCAGGCGATCTTCACAACCCAGGAATCAAATTTGGGTCTCCTGCATTGTAGGCAGAGTCTTTACCCACTGAGCTACGAGAGGTAAGTAAGGTGTCTTTAAACAGAAATATACATGAAACAAGTATTAGATGTTGGTCAATGGTTGGCAATGTTGAAGGCTTATGGAAACCTAAACTTGTGTTTTCATAGGTGCAATGGTTGATTATTTGTGGCAACTCTATGGGACATAACAGCCATGAATAATGAGAATCTCTTGTCCTTGGAGGGGAAATGAAAACAGTAAAGGAACAGAGGGACTGGGTGAGGCCATTCCCAGCGAGCAAAGTATCCAAAGGGAGTTACTGATCAACTTGTCAGATACAGCAGTGGAAGGAAAGGAAACATTCAGCCCTTCTTGTCTCCATCACCACCATCCCTTCCTGCCTGGACAGGTCCCTCCCAGCCTGCTGCCTGCCTCCTCAACTCAGTAAAGCCTCCAGGCTTGCCCTCAAGCAGAGTGTGCAATCTTCCCTAAGAATGTAAGGAGAGGGGAGAGGCTCTCCTACCATAACAAGAGGGGAAAGGGAAATAGAAAGTGTCAGATGACAAGGATACACTGATTGAAAAAAAGAGGGTTCTGAGGCTTTTACACTAAGTACAGGAACTCTTGACTTTCTCAGAAGTGAACAGAAGGGTGAAATCTTTCAGCAAGAGGGCTGTACATTACAATCTAGACATTTTCGGACAGGAATTGCCAGAAAGGCAAACATCTTTTGATGAACTCCATGTTGAATATGACTGAAAGGAAAAGAAGTCCTAGCTCGGCCTAGGTTTAAGGCAATTTGAGGCAAGGTGAACTCATGGACATGGCCCACTTCCACCACCTGGTGACCACACATTTAAATTGCAAGGCCTGCTTTTAGGAGCCAGGGGGACATCCTTTGGCTGAATGGAGAAAACCAAAGAAATGTACTTACAACCAAAAAAAAAAAAAAAACTGATACTTTTTTTAAAACTAGAAATAATGATTGATCATTCTAGATCAACTTATAGTGATCATTCCCTTTTCTGGTTTAATATATCTTTTTTTGATGTATTTTTTGACCAATACCTGGTAGATATCAAACGGCTCTTAACAATGGGCATTGAATAAGTCAACTGACTGTTCAACAGCAGGGAAGACTGGGTCCTTGAAGACTTTTAAACCAGGCTCCAGAAGAAGCTGGAACTCAGCTAGCTTCCTACAAAGACCGAGTTTTGTTCTTCTCCCTTGGTATGATCTGAAAAGCCAAGGAAGACCCTCCTCTGAAGTGTGAAGGGCCCTAAAATATCTTCATTGGTAACCAGATCTATTTCCGTTCTGACCATTCTCTTTGAAATGGTAGACACCCATTGTGAGCAGGGAGCTATTAATTCATTAACACTGCAGTGTGAAAAACTGCCTTAGCCAGGCCTTTTGAGGGTCCTGGGAGGGGGATGAAGATGAGGGCCCAAAATGGAGAGGAGAGGGCTTAGATACGGTGTCTCTGATTATCCAGAGCCAACAGGGTCATGGAGGACCCCTGGTGAGAGCACCACACAGGAGAGGACTACTAATTACCGTTCCTTTCAGCCCTGGAGGACGGCATGGCAACCCGCTCCCGTGTTCTTGCCTGGAGAATCCCCATGGACAGAGGAGCCTGGGGCTACAGTCCATGGGGTTGAAAAGAGTTGGACAGGACTGAGCAACTAAGCACATCAACCCAGCAGCAGGTCATACTCAGAAGTTCAGCTTCAACACTAGCTGACAGGAGTGAAAGCTTTCTGACTAGATTGTCTTCACAGGCGACAGTCCCCACCAGGCCCCCTTGACTCATTTGCCTTCCCGGGCTGTGTCTGAAACCATCTGAATTGTGACTGTGTCTAATTGCTGTGGTTAGGACTTCCAATACTATATTGAATAAACGTATGAGAGTGGGCATCCTTATGTTGTTCCTAATCTTAGAAAAAATGCTTTCAACGTTTTACCATTAAGTATATTTTAGCTGTGGGTTTGTTGTACATAGCCTTTATTATATTGAGGTATGGTCCCCCTATACTCACTTTGTTGAGAGTTTTTATCATGAATGGATGCTGAATTTTGTCAAAAGCTTTTTTCTGCATTTATTGAGATTATATGATTTTTATTCTTCAATTTGTTAGTGTAGTATATCATTTTGATTGATTTGCAAATATTGAAACATCCTTGCATGCCTGGGCTATATCCCACTTGAGCATGGTGTATGACCTTTTTAATGTATTGTTGAATTTGGTTTGCCAATGTTTTGTTGAGGATTTTTGTATCTTTGTTCATGAGTGATATTGGTCTTTTTTTTTTTTTTCATATCTTTGCCTACTTTTAGTATCTGGGTGATGCTAACCTCACAGATTGAGTTTGGAAGCATTATTTTCTCTGCAATTTTTTGGAATGGTTCAAGAAGAATAGGTGTTGCTGCTGCTGCTGCTAAGTCACTTCAGTCATGTCCGACTCTGTGTGACCCCATAGACAGCAGCCCACTAGGCTCCTCTGTCCCTGGGATTCTCCAGGCAAGAATACTGGAGTGGGTGTTAACTCTTCTTTAAAAGCTGGAATTCACTGTGAAGCCATCTGGTCCTGGACTTTTGTTTGTTGGGAATTTTGTTGTTGTTGTTGTTACTGATTGGATTTTACTCCTGAAAACTGTTCTGTTCATATTTTGTATTTCTTCCTGATTATGTCTTGGGAGAGTGTACATTTCTAAGAATTTGTCCATTTACTCTAGGTTATCCATTTTATTGGCATATAGTTGTTTATAGTGATCTCTATGATTTCTGTTTTTTCTGTGGTGCCAGTTGCTAACTTCTTTTTCATTTCTGATTTTATTTGGGCCCTCTTTTTTTAATGAATCTGCCTAAAGATTTATCAATTTTATCTTTTCAAGGAAACAGCTCTTAGTTTCACTGATATTTTCTATTGTTTTTAAACCTCTATTTCATTTATTTCTTCTCTGACCTTTATGATTTCTTTCCTTCTACTGACTTTGTTCTTCTTTTTTCTAGTTCCTTTAGCTGTAAAGTTAGGTTGTTTGAGATTTTCCTTAGTTCCTGAGGTAGGCTTGCATCTCTATGAACTTCTCTCTTTGAACTGCTTTTGCTGAATTCCATAGGTTTTTTTTGGTCCCCACACTGCATAGCTTGTGGGATCTTAATTCCCTGAGCAGGGATTAAACCCAGGCCCACAGCAGTGAGAACGCGGAGTCCTAACCACTGGACCATCGGGAAACTCTCTGTACATTGTTTTGTTTTCCCATAGATTTTGGATCATTATATTTTTGTTATTTGTTTTTAGGTGTTTTTTTAATTTCCCCTTTGGTTTCTTCAATAAATCATTGGTTTTTTAGTAGCGTGTTGTTTAGCCCTCATGTGTTTGTGTTTCTGTAGTTTTTTTTTCTTACAGTTGATTTCAAGTCCCATAGGGTTGTGGTCAGAAAAGATGCTTGATATTATTCCAATCTTAAATTTACTGAGACTCGTTCTCTGCACTAGCGTGTGATCTATCCTGGATAATGTTCCATGCGCACTTGAGAAGAATGTGTGTTCTGCTGCTTTTGGATGAAATATTCTACATATGTATCTATTAAGTCGTCTATTCTCATGTGTCATTTAAGATCAGTGTTTCCCAGTGGATTTTCTTTTTAGATGATCTGTTCATTGATGTAAATGGGGTGTTAATGTCCATTACTAATATCACATTATTGCCAGTTTCTTCCTTTCTGTGTATTAATATTTGCTTTGTGTATTTAGGTGTATACATTTACAATTGTTGTATCTTTGTCTTGGATTGATCCCTTTATCGTTACATCATGTCCTTCTTTGTTTCTTCTAACAGTCTTTATTTTATTTTATTCTATTTTTAAACTTTATAATATTGTATTGGTTTTGCCATATATCAAAATGAATCCGCCACAGGTATACATGTGTTCCCCATCCTGAACCCTCCTCCCATCTCCCTCCCCATACCATCCCTCTGGGTCGTCCCAGTGCACCAGCCCCAAGCATCCAGTATCGTGCATCGAACCCGGACTGGCAACTTGTTTCATATATGATATTATACATGTTTCAATGCCATTCCCCCAAATCATCCCACCCTCTCCCTCTCCCACAGAGTCCATAAGACTGTTCTATACATCAGTGTCTCTTTTGCTGTCTCGTATACAGGGTTATTGTTGCCATCTTCTAAATTCCATATATATGGGTTAGTATACTGTATTGGTGTTTTTCTTTCTGGCTTACTTCACTCTGTATAATAGGCTCCAGTTTCATCCACCTCATTAGAACTGATTCAAATGTATTTTTTAATGGCTGAGTAATACTCCATTGTGTATATGTACCACAGCTTTCTTATCCATTCATCTGCTGATGGACATTTAGGTAGCTTCCATGTCCTGCTTATTATAAACAGTGCTGCGATGAACATTGGGGTACGCGTGTCTCTTTCAATTCTGGTTTCCTCAATGTGTATGCCCAGCAGTGGGATTGCTGGATCATAAGGCGGTTCTATTTCCAGTTTTTAAAGGAATCTCCACACTGTTCTCCATAGTGGCTGTACTAGTTTGCATTCCCACCAACAGTGTAAGAGGGTTCCCTTTTCTCCACACCCTCTCCAGAATTTATTGCTTGTAGACTTTTGGATTGCAGCCATTCTGACTGGTGTGAAATGGTACCTCATAGTGGTTTTGATTTGCATTTCTCTGATAATGAGTGATGTTGAGCATCTTTTCATGTGTTTGTTAGCCATCTGTATGTCTTCTTTGGAGAAATGTCTATTTAGTTCTTTGGCCCATTTTTTGATTGGGTCATTTATTTTTCTGGACTTGAGCTATAGAAGTTGCTTGAATATTTTTGAGATTAGTTGTTTGTCAGTTGCTTCATTTGCTATTATTTTCTCCCATTCTGAAGGCTGTCTTTTCACCTTGCTTATAATTTCCTTTGTTGTGCAGAAGCTTTTAAGTTTAATTAGGTCCCATTTGTTTATTTTTGCTTTTATTTCCAATATTCTGGGAGGTGGGTCATAGAGGATCCTGCTGTGATGTATGTCAGAGAGAGTTTTGCCTATGTTCTCCTCTAGGAGTTTTATAGTTTCTGGTCTTACGTTTAGATCTTTAATCCATTTTCAGTTTATTTTTGTGTATGGTGTTAGAAAGTGTTCTAGTTTCATTCTTTTACAAGTGGTTGACCAGTTTTCCTAGCACCACTTGTTAAAGAGATTGTCTTTAATCTATTGTATATTCTTGCCTTTGTCAAAGATAAGGTGTCCATATGTGCATGGATTTATCTCTGGGCTTTCTATTTTGTTCCATTGATCTATATTTCTCTCTTTGTGCCAGTACCATACTGTCTTGATGACTGTGGCTTTGTAGTAGAGCCTGAAGTCTGGCAGGTTGATTCCTCCAGCTCCATTCTTCTTTCTCAAGATTGCTTTGGCTATTTTAGGTTTTTTGTATTTCCATACAAATTGTGAAATTATTTGTTCTAGCTCTGTGAAGAATGCTGTTGGTAGCTTGATAGGGATTGCACTGAATCTATAAATTGCTTTGGGTAGTATACTCATTTTCACTATATTGATTCTTCCAATCCATGAACATGGCATATTTCTCCATCTGTTAGTGTCCTCTTTGATTTCTTTCACCAGTGTTTTATAGTTTTCTGTATATAGGTCTTTAGTTTCTTTAGGTAGATATATTCCTAAGTATTTTATTCTTTTCATTGCAATGGTGAATGGAATTGTTTCCTTAATTTCTCTATTTTCTCATTATTAGTGTACAGGAATGCAAGGGATTTCTAACAGTCTTTATTTTAAAGTCTGTTTTGTCTGACGTAAATATTGCTACCCTGGCTTTCTTTTTTAAATACAATTTTATTTATTTATGGCTGTGCTAGGTCTTTGTTGCTGCACTGGCTTTTCTCTAGTTGCAGTGAGTGGAGGCTACTCTCTAGTTGTGCTGCACAGGCTTCTCATTGCAGTGGCTTCTCTTATTGTGCAACACAGGCTCTAGGGCGTGTGGGCTTCAGCAGTTGTGGCACATGGGCTCAGTACTTGCAGCTCCTGGGCTCTAGAGCACAGGCTCAGTAGTTGAGACACACAGGCTTAGTTGCTGTGTGACATGTGGGCTCTTCCCATACCAGGTATCAAACCTGTGTCTCCTGCACTGGCAGGTAGACTCTTTACCACTAAATCAACAGGGAAGCTCCCTGGCTTTCTTTTGATTTCCATTTGCATAGAATACCTTTTTCCATCTTCTTACCTTCAGTCTGTGTGTCTTTAGATGCTGAATTGAGTCTTTTGTAAGAAGTATATATTTTATGGGTCTTGCTTTTGTATCTATTCATCCACTATATATCTTTTGATTGGAGCATTTAATCATTTACATTTAAAATAATTCTTGGTATGTACTTATTGCCATTTTGTGAATTGTTCTTGGGTTGATTTTGGAGTCCTTTTTTATTTCTTTTTCTTTTGCTCTCTTCCCTTGTGACTTGATGATTATCTTCAGTGTTACATTTGGATTTCTTTCTCTTTTTCTGTGTGTGATTCTCTTTTTAGATTTTTGTTTTGTAGTTACCATGAGGCTTATATACAGTAATCTCTCTACATATGTAATTATTTTAAGTTTGAATACCTTTAAACACTCCTGCATTTTTACTTCCCCACCCAACATTTAATGTTTTTGACATCATATTTTACATCTTGTTGTTATGTGCCTCTTTTAACCACTTATTATGGATATAGATGATTTTACTACTTTTGTCTCTTAACTTGCCTACAAGCTTTATAAGTGATTGATCTACTATCTTTACTATTAGTTTGATCATGTAGTGTGTGTTTGATGAAAAAAAAAAAAGAACACCAAGCTATCTCAGTGACATATCTTTTGAATCACACAAACTTTGTTACTGTCTTTCCCTCCTTCTCTTTTTTGTTTGTTTCAACCCCAATGATTTTCTTTTAATCACTTAAAATCTTATCAAAGTTGTCTATGATCATAAAGATTCAAATGTAAGTCTTGTTACAAAAAGAGCAGATACCTCACACTCTATTTCCTATTATTACCCCTTTCAAATATCCAAATGTCAATCTTATACTATATTCTATTAATTTTCAGTTTTAGATTTTACTTATCAATTTCTTACTATGGAAGATAAAGATTAAAAAAATTTTTTTAATTTATTTTTGGCTGTGCTGGGTCTCCATTGCTGCACGGGTTTTTCTCTAGTTGCAGTGTATGGGCTTCTCATTGCAGTGGCTTCTCTTGCTGCAAAGCATGGGCTCTAGGGCATGTGGGCTCAGTAGTTGTGGCTCTTGGACTCTAGAGCACAGGCTCAATAGGTGTGGTGCATGGACTCAGTTGGCTCCATGGCATGTAGGATATTCCTGGATCAGGGATCGCGATCGAACCTGTGCGCTCTGCATTGTCAGGTGGATTGTCTACCACTGAGCCACCAGGAAGCCCAAAAGATAAAGATTTAACTACCTTATCTCTCTCTTTGTCTCTGTCTCTCTCTCTCTTTCTCTCTGTCTCTGACTCTCACACACACACACACTCATGCTTTCCAACTCCCCATCTTCTCAAAATAGTTAAATCAATTTTGGTTAGTTTTCAGTGTTGAATTAATCAAGGTCCAATCAGGAGACAGAAACCACACAGAAATTTGTAAAGGGAAAGTTTAGTATAACAACTATTCACAGCAATATGGGACTATCTTACTGGAGAAATATAACTGAACAATAACCCTAGAAGCAAGTAAGCCTACTCAAGGAAGAAACATTCCTTCCTGAGGCTGAGTTGGCAGAAAAGCATACTGAATTGCTCTAGGTCAAAGCTAGTCAACAGTCACTGGACAAGGAGAAAACACCAGGGTCCAGGTGGGTAGAAAACCATGGCCAAGACTGGAAAGCAGAAGGAGCTTTTCAGGAGGCCTGATAGGTCAAGATTGAAAAGCCAACCACTGAGGTGCTGGCATGACTCAGTGGAAACCTACTCATTGGAATGCCATGAAAATTCATTAGGAAGCTCTCCATGAGGTGCTATTGAAACTTAATATAGGTGAATGCCACTGATGTCTCTCCCAACCTATTCACTGCTGGCAACCAAACAATAGGAACAAGAAGAAGGAAAACAGAAAACACTGAGACTGGGAAGAGAAGCCCCTTCCTCCTCCAGTGTCCCTCCAGTGCCCTCTACTGACATAGTTTTTAACACCATGTCGGCTGCAAAGGAGAAATGGAGGATCTAGATCAATTTTTGTTAGGAAATGAAGTTTGAATCTGGGGCCAAAGGCAACAAATTACTAACTGGTACAAGTTATCTTTTATAATTGTATAAAAATCTTACTGACAGCTGAGCCATGTAGTAGACTATGCTGCTGCTTAAGTCGCTTCAGTCGTGTCCGACTCTGTGCGACCCCATAGACGGCAGCCCACCAGGCTCCCCCGTCCCTGGGATTCTCCAGGCAACAACACTGGAGTGGGTTGCCATTTCCTCCTCCAATGCATGAAAGTGAAAAGTGAAAGTGAAGTCGCTCAGTCGTGTCCGACTCTTAGCAACCCCATGGACTGCAGCCTACCAGGCTCCTCCGTCCATGGATTTTCCAGGCAAGAGTACTGGAGTGGGGTGCTATTGCCTTCTTTGGTAGTATACTATAGTCACTTCTTTTTCCTTACTTGGTTTTTTATTTTCTCCTGAATTAATAATTAACTTTGTTTTTGTTTCTTTAATTATCATCAATCCCCAAATTCTTCCCCAAGTTATGTAAATCTCCCCTCCCTTAGGGAAGCAATAGTCTTAGTCCTAATTCTGGCAATGTTCAATACCAGGTTAGGTGAGGAAGTCATGGCAGCAGAGACCATCATTATTATTTGAGGAAGCTTATGCATGTTTAGCAGGATTCCCCCAAAATGGCCTTAGGGCCAATGCACAGAAGACCCTGACTCTTCTCCACCATCCTTTTCTCCACCATCCTTTTCTCCACCTTTCCCTTTCCCTGCCAAGGGATCTCACAATGCTGTGCCCTCTCCTTCATTAACTCACTGCTCTTCTGGCTTCTCAGCATCCCGTTTATTAATTATAATAGAGCAGTGAATATGACTGATAAGCAAGAACAGTAGGGCAAGACACTGTATTACAAACAAGAAGAGCAATTGTGACATAATTTAGACCCATGCCACCAACCTCTAACCCCTTAGAAAGATCCCAAAGCTTTCTGAAATGTCCACAAAAAGCATTCACTTAGCTTTCAACTTCCTTAAGGATTATCGTTCTAGATAAATAAAACATGTCTTACTAAGTGGTATTGTGTTTTTTTTTTTTTTGTCTTTTAATCAGTAGTATCATACCTGAAAAGTATTCCTTGTAATATGTATATTATTTCAACTACCTCTCATAGAAAATGCATAGAATTTCAACCAAATAAAAAACCTATAGCTAGGTTGGCTCTCAATGGTAAACAATCCACCTTCAATGCAAGAGACCCAGGTTTGATCCCTGCATTGGGAAGATCCCCTAGAGAAGGAAATGATTACCCAATCCAGTACTCTTGCCTAGAGAATTCCATGAACAGAGGAGCCTAGTGGGCTACAGTCCATGGTGTCACAAACAGCCGGACACAACTGAACAACTAAGCTCGCACACACCCACAGGCTGGCTCTCACCACCACTTAGAATCTTATCTTTATAGTTACATAATTTCTGAGTTATGAACAACTGATTTAGAAACAAATTTTTCAAATTCAACACATTTGTGGATTAGAAACTATTCATTTTCAAGATCTGACTATGAAGTAGACAAATTGCTTTTATTGTTACTTAAAATGTACCATGTAACATGACACCATATCACATGCAATATCACACCATATTTACAACATGTAAATTTATATACATTAATATATTTTATATAACAGATTTGTATTTGTTTGTATCTCAAAATTATTTGCGTCACAAATGTTTGTTTTGTTGTCATGCGTTTTTTTAGTCCCTGGAAACACAGGGCCAAGACCACATATAGGAGCTTAGGAAAGGCGTTGGAGTAAATGGGAATTTTAATACAATTGAATATTTAATCATTGAGGTCATTTTATACTTGTATTATTTACTGTGTTATGTTATTTTAGAATTACAATTATTAATGTATAATATGCAATCATCGCATGTGGCTACAAGTTATTCAGTCAGTTTCATAAGATTTAGAACTCACTTTTCTGCAGCTTGAAGCTTTACCCCAGTCATTGATTCCCAGGCACAAACATTTCATGCTGGCTTGTGCAGTGCAGAACACTGAATGGCCCCAACAGATACAGCCCAAGTTTTTTAACTTCAAATATCTAAATAATTTTCTTCCATGGATAGGTTTTTCCATTGGTTTTGAAAATCAAATAACTTTAGGATTCAAAGGAATGTGAAAACTGTAAGTACACATTCAGATGAGTTGATGGTAAATTGTTCTACATGGAATACTGTTCAAGCCTGACATATTAAGGAAACTCATTGTTTCCTTTTAAAATAAAAGTTGGCTTCAGCTGTTAGTCTTTTACTGAATGAATGGATTTTCCAGAAAGACAGAAAATTGTGTTCTACAACTAGCAGAGAAAGCAAAGGAAAAAAACTGGTTTTAACAGGCCAGTATCCAGATGATTGCAAATCCAGGACTCCTGTCTGGTTAAAGGCTCATGTCCTTAGAAACTATTCTGAAGCTGTATTTGAAGAATAAAATGGTAAACAAAGGTGACAAAACACAGAGTAAGACCTTACCTCAAATTATATTACAGAATGGCTAAAATTTGAATGTTAAATAAGGCAAATATATAAAAGTTGAAGAAGAAAGTGTATGTACATGTTTACAAATCTCTGGTAAAAGTGGCCTTGCTAAGCTAAGCATATCATTGAAGCCAAAATTATCAAAAGTATGATCGATGGATCTGACCACACAAAGATCCAAATTCTTCCTGTTATGGACTGAATGTCTGTGTCCCTATAAAGTCATATGTCAAAGTCCTAACCCTCAATATGAGGGTATTTGGAGATGATGCCTTTGGAAGGTAGTTAGGGTTAGATGAAGTCAAGAAGGTGGGGTCCTGATGATGGGATTAGTTATCTCATAAGAAGAGACACCACAGAGCTTGTTCTCTCCCTGCCATGTGAGGACACAGCAAGAAGGCAGACTTTGGTGAGCTTGAAAGAAAACTATCTCTAGAAATTGACCATGCTGGCACCTTGATCTTAGACTTCTAACCTCCAGAACTGTGAGAAAATACATTTCTGTTGTTTAAGGTATCACAACTACAGTCTATTTTGTTACAGCAACCCAAAGCAACCCAAGCAGACAAATACACAACCTAAAGAGAGTTCAGAAACCAGAAATGTGAAGAAAAAGATTTGCAATATATGTAATAGGCAACACAGTTATAATTCCAAAATATATGTATATATATTTAAAACAAATCAACCAGGAAAATACAAATATCTTAATAGCAAAATTAGCAATGGTCACAGAGAAATAATTTATCAAAGAACTATAGATTGTCAATTAATAAAAGAAAACATGCTCTATATCACCACTGTGACAGGTAGGACAATGGCTCCCCAGAGATGTCATGTTGTAATCCCCAGAACCTGTGAATATGTTAACCTCATGTAACAAAAGAGATTTTGAAAAAGTGATTTAAGGATTTTGAGATTATTCTGAAGTATTATTATAATATTTATAATATTATTATATTATTCTGGATTATCTGAATGGTCCCAGAGGAGGGAAGAAGGGGGGTCAGAGTCAGAAAAGGAGACATAAGGAAAGAAGCAGAGATTGGAATAATGATGGAGGAAAGGGCCACAGGCCAAGGAATGCAGGGCTTCTAGAGGCTGGAAAAGGCAAGGAAACAGGTTCTCCATTAGAGCTTCTAGAAAGAAACGCAGCCCTGCTGGCACACTGGTGTTAGTCCTGTAAGACCTGTGCCGGATTTCTAACTTCCAGGTCTATAACATAATATATTTATGCTGTTTTAAGCAGACAAGTTTGTAGTAATGTGTTACAGTAGCAATAAGAAAGTAATATAATGACTAATCAAAGAAATATAAATTTAATTCATATAAATTTATTTATATTAATATAAGTTAAAAGAATATCTTTAGATCTGTATAAATAAAAGGTGTTAGTGTGGGAAACACAGGCACACATATGCTTTTGGTAGGAATGTAAATCAGTTTATCCTTTCAGGAGTCATCTGGCAGCACATATCAGATCTTTAAACATGCCTACTCTCTGACATAACAATTTTATTTTTCCTTGACTATGTTCTAAAGCACTGGATTTCCAGCTGCAGTTAGGGATGAACTCTTTCTTCTCACCAAGCAGAGCAGAGAGGTGAACCTATGACTGGTAAGGTAACCTATGAAGGAAGGTGAGGGCTGGAGACCGGCAGCCTTCACCTCACCCCTGCAAGAGCCCCTGAGGCATTCCCACGGGCTCCATGAAATGTATTTCGAGATTCACTGTCCTGGGGGAAGAACTGGATAAGCAAAGACCTCAGCACACAAGGATGTGTATCACAACATTGCTTATAATTGCAAAAAATCAGAAACCACCTAAATGACCTTCAAAAAGTGACTTATGGTTTATGAATAGCATACGATACTATGCTTGCATACTACTGATGACACGTAACTACACTGACATTGAAAGAGCTATGCAATTTATTGAGAATATGCTGTAAAATATCTCTTGTTGGTAAGATTCATTTCTTAAATATATATCCAGATATGCATAGAAAAGGTGTATAAGAGGATACAGATCAAACCATTGACAGTGGTCATCTCTGTGTAGTGGAATTAAGATGAGTTTTACTTTCTTTACATCTTTATATATATATATATATATATATGAATACATATTAATTTTTTTAAAATATTTATTTTATTTGGCTCCATCGGGTCTTAGTTGCAGCATGTGGGTTCTAGTTCCCCCACTAGGAATTGAACCCAGGTCCCTGCATTGGGGGCATGGAGTCTTAGCCACTGGACCACCAGGGATGTCTTCATATTACCTTTACAATCAGAAAAAAATCTGGTTGTACCATGAATAACAAAGGCTACAATGAGTATATAACAGACATGTAGCAAACATTTTAGATCACAAATTCAAGTACTAAAGAAATAATACTTTCATCATTTTCTCTGGTGGTTTAGTCACTAGTTCAGTTCAGTTCAGTCGCTCAGTTGTGTCCGACTCTTTGTGACCCCATGGACTGCCGCACACCAGGCCTCCCTGTCCGTCACCAACTCCTGGAGTCCACCCAAACCCATGTCCATCGAGTTGGTGATGCCATCCAACCATCTCATCCTCTGTCATCCCCTTCTCCTCCTGCCCTCAATCTTTCCCAGCATCAGGGTCTTTACAAATGAGTCAGCTCTTTGCATCAGGTGGCCAAAGTATTGGAGTTTCAGCTTCAAAATCAGTCCTACCAATGAACACCCAGGACTTATCTCTTTTAGGATGGACTGGTTGGATCTCCTTGCAGTCCAAGGGACTCTCAAGTCTTCTCTAACACCACAGTTCAAAAGCATCAGTTCTTTAGCACTCAGCTTTCTTTATAGTCCGACTCTTACATCCATACATGACCACTGGAAAAACCATAGCCTTGACTAGACAGACCTTTGTGGACAAAGTAATGTCTCTGCTTTTGAATATGCTATCTAGGTTGGTCATAACTTTCCTTCCAAGGAGTAAGCGTCTTTTAATTTCATGGCTGCAGTCACCATCTGCAGTGATTTTGGAGCCCAGAAAAATAAAGTCAGCCACTGTTTCCACTGTTACCCCATCTATTTTCCATGAAGTGATGGGACTGGATGCCATGATCTTCGTTTTCTGAATGTTGAGCTTTAAGCCAACTTTTTCACTCTCCACTTTCACTTTCATCAAGAGGCTCTTTAGTTCTTCTTCACTTTCCACCATAAGGGTGGTATCATCTGCATATCTGAGGTTATTGATATTTCTCCTGGCAATCTTGATTCCAGCTTGTGCTTACTCCAGCCCAGCGTTTCTCATGATGTACTCTGCATGTAAGTTAAATAAGCAGGGTGACAATATACCACCTTGACATACTCCTTTTTCTATTTGGAACCAGTCTGTTGTTCCATGTCCAGTTCTGACTGTTGCTTCCTGACCCGCATACAGGCATGTCCAACTCTTTGTATGACCCCATGGACTGTAGCCACCAGGCTCTTCCGTCCATGGGATTTTCCAGGCAAGAATACTGGAATGGGTTGCCATTTCTTCCTCCAAGGGATTTCCCCCACCCAGGGATTGAACCTGGGTCTCCTGCATTGCAGGCGGATTCTTTACCAACTGAGCCATCCATTTAATTTCTGTTTTTGAAAATGAAGGAGTGGCTAGAATATGCATGGGTGGCAGTAGCTGAGGCAATGAGAGGGAGTGGTAGAGTGAGACAGAAGTAGATATTTAAGGTGCTGAAGTTTGAACAAAGCTATCAGGGCTGTATTTCTTCCACTTGCCCACTAACTCCTCTTTTCCTTCCTTCTCTGTGTGTGAGGAGGTTGACCCATGTGTATGCCATGGATGATTTCCTTGCCTCTTGGCTTCCGGTTGGGATTTCCAATGGAAGGGCACTAACAGAGACATGAGACCAGCACTTATTTCCCAAGCTCCTTCCCTATGTCACAGGCTGCATCCTTCTAGCAAAGTCCCCAGCTCCTGTCTGGAGGCTCTGTTCATGTCCAGCAATCCCCTCTGGGCCCCCTCCTCTGTCTAGTGGAGGTAACCTTTCCTGCTTTCCTTACCCCAGGGTACTGCATGACGTCCTGTTAGTTTCTGGGAATTCTACCCGTGACTTTGTAAATTACCCATTTTGGATGTGCCATCTTTTTCCAGCTAAGATCCTAATACCCAAGTTGTGTGTGTGTGTGTGTGTGTGTTGTGCGTATGTGTGTGCAATATGAAGAGGGGTAATTTTCTTCAAAATTTCTTGTATACAGTCTTTCAAAAAGTCCCACTTTGTTCTGTGTGTATATAGCAGATACGTAGCATATATCTCAGACCACAAATACAGGTACTAAAGAAATAATACTTTCATCATTTTCTATAGCTCCATTTAATTTCTATTTTGCATCTCCATTTCATTGCGGTGGCAACACTTAGGGTCACTCGGTTTGGGACTTAATGCCTCCACCTACTTTTCCCTGGTTTTGTGCCTTAGATGGGGCACTCTCCTGGTGTCGAGGCATTGGCAAGTGGGATGTCATTGGATGCTCCCCCTCAGACACCCCATTGCTCTTTTGTCCTCAATGAACAATTCAAGAATTTCAGTGTTTTCTTCTCCTCTTTCTGTGCTACCCACAGGCATGCAGGTATTGTTCTGCTATTCCTGTGATATTCTGGGGTATGGGAAACGGGGAGGCTGCCTGAGTCCCGCACATCACATCATAGCCACTGCTTCTCTAGGTCTGGCCAGTCCCTTAGGGCTCAGCCAGGGACACGTGACACATGTCCCACCGCTGCTCTCACTCTGTCCTTCCACGATGTAGCTTACTATCTTCCTGGGTCCCAGCCTGTGGTCCAAGCTACAGGGCCTCAGTCGCTGGGACCCACCAATCGCATCCCTAAATTTTTTCCCCTGCAGCTCTCTCTGTTTCTCCTCAATCAAGGAAACATATTTTCTAGTCTGACCGTGGGGAAGCTTTCTCATCATATATTCTCCTCAATATTTCATTTAGTAGTTACTCAATCTGTGTATGTTCACCTATAAGGCCAATTTGATAGTGATAATTATGAAGTTGGTGCAAAACCTAATCACGTCAAAAAAAGTTCAGCATCATGACAGGTGAGTATGTAGAGGTGGCTAATAGAGGCGTTTCTTATATTCTGATTTTTCTCTTTCACACACTGTTCAATTGTGTGCATTTAAAACTTTGGGAAGAACAGGCTTAAGGTAGACTTACGCTGTATGTGCTCAGGCGCTCAGTCATGTCTGACTCTTTGTGACCCCATGGACTGTAGACCTCCAGGCTCCTCTGTCCATGGAATTATCCAGGCAAGAGTACTGGAGTGGTTTGCCATTTGCTTCTCCAAGGGATCTTCCTGACCCAGGGATGGAACCCATGTCTCTTGTGTCTCCTGCACTGGCAGGGGGATTCTTTACCACTAGTGCCACCCGGGAAGCCCCAGACTTATGGTACTTTTTGTTCAAGACAAGACCATAATAAAGATGCTCAATACTACTAATTATCAGAGAAATTCAAATCAAAACTGCAATGAGTATCACCTCACACCTCAAGATGGCCATCATCAAAAAGTCTACAAATAATAAATGCTGGAAAGGGTGTGAATATAAGTGCGATATCACATGTGGAACCTAAGAAAATGATACAAATGAACTTGTTTACAAAACAGAAACAGATTCACAGACATAGAAAACAAACTTACAGTTATCAAAAGGGAAAGGGTGGGGAGGGATAAATTAAGAATTTGGGATTAAGGAATACATGTGGGGCTGCCCAGGGGGTGCTGTGGTAAAGAACCTGCCTGCCAATGCAGGAGACATAGGAAAGGCTAGTTCAATCCCTAAGTCAGGAAGATCCCCTGGAGAAGGGCATGGCAACCCACTGCAGTATTCCTGCCTGGAGAATCCCATAGAATGAAGAGCCTGGTGGGCTACAGTCCATATGGTTGCACAGAGTCAGACACAACTGAAGCGACTTAGCATGCCAACAGTACTATATGTACAATAAATAATAAGGACCCATTGTATATCACAGAGAACTCTACTCATTATTTTGTAATAACCTATAATGGAAAAGTATCTGAATATAGTCTGAATCACCTTGATGTACACCTGAAACGTTGCAAATCAACTATATTTCAATTTTTTAAAAAAAGACCATACTGTACTCCTAACAAGTGGAAAACCAGTACATTTCTTCTTTTTGAAAGTAATTTAACCTAAAGTTTCCTAGTTTTGGTACAAATTAGAACTTTTTCAAGTCACTTATTTGGAGATTTGCTAGGGCTGCAGATACAATTTTCTGCCACTAGATGTCTCTGAGTCTTAAAGTAGCATAGTCATGAGGTTTTTGTCTATTTATACACACGGATCACCTACCTCCCTGTTACAGAGTTTCATAATCCTCTTATGTAATGCAAGGTTGTCAGCTACAGTTAATCATCAGTTAGGAAACAGGCAGGCGGGGGCCTCAAGGGCTCCATGTCCCCAACACAAGGCCGGAAGTGTTGAGAGATGGGTCTGTTCCTGTGTGACCACACAGAACCCCACAACCCTGAAATGTGTCTGTGTTGGGCACTGACAGAGAAATTGGGCAGAGGAAATAAAGAGCAGCTGGGGCATGTGACCAGATGGATGACAAGACCAAATCCTCCTTTTTCCTACAGTTTGAAACCAGCAGAGGAGCTAGTGGGTTGAGTAGCATCTCAGCCCTGTGTGTCTCCCCTGCTTGTAGGCACCTCTTAAAACCCTGACACCTGTCACAACTGAGCCCCCACCCACCCACCCTGGCCCCCAACCAGGGAACCCAAGGGTCAGCAAAAGCCCCAGAATGCTCCCCAAATTCTCTAGTACCTTGTCAGGCCATCTCATCAGTCTACTTTCTGTGGTGTTTACATGGTCGCATCTGTCAGCCTAGACAAGTACCCCCAGCCAGTGAGGACCACTCTTCTTCAACTTTGCAGCCCCTACACCCTGTACCCAGCGCTTCTACACAGTAGGTGTACACAGAATATCTCTTGAAACCAAAGTGGGATCATGCAGGTGGGAGGAGACTGATGAAATTATTCTTTACTCATGAGATTTTGAATCTTAATAGCTCAAATCCTCCAAAAACAGAAATAGCCTTTAAAGAATGCACCACCCCGTCCCCACCCCAGAGTTATTGGGAGGCTGATTTAAGCAGCTTTTTAAAGCCTAGAATTTCAGGGTGAGGGTTAAGAGTGTGAACTCTGGAGTAAGATTGGGGTAATCTCAGCTCCAGTATTTTTAGTTTTGGACCTTGTGGCCAGAGACAAGCAATCTCTAGCTCAGTTTGGGCTTCTGTAAAATGGGAATACTAGTAGCACTCATTTCACAGATTTACTGTAAAGACTCCAGAGGTTAATACTCATAGCATGGTTAGCACAGCTCCCGGTAAACAGCAGCTGCTCAGGGGAGGTTATTAGCTAAGGCCCAAAGCAAGAATGCCTTCAGTTCAAATATCCTCCAGTAACTCGGGCAGGTTACCTAAACTGTCTTAGGCTTGCCCCATAGGGTTGCTGCTGCTGCTGCTGCTGCTAAGTCGCTTCAGTCGTGTCCGACTCCTAGCGACCCCATGGACTGCAGCCTACCGGGCTTCTCCATCCATGGGATTTTCCAGGCAAGAGTACTGGAGTGGGGTGCCATTGCCTTCTCCGCCCATAGGGTTAGTGTGGGGAATAAGTGGAACAGGAAGCTACCAGCACACTTTAGCTGCGGTCATCAGTACCCTTCAGCACTTACAGCAGTAAGTAAATACCCACGGATAGGTGGTCAGGAGATGGGGAATTGGTCATCGCACTAACACAATACTGGCAACTCCCTACCTTTTCCTCAACTCCTTACTTTTGAATAATTTTGTAAAGTATTTCTATACATATTATTTCATTCGGTTTATAAAAGCCCTTCAGCTCACTTTAACCCACAGTTGGGTGGTGATTCGTGAAACGCATGACTCCAGACTAGTGCCTCATCAGGTCCACAGGGGAAAGCCAGGATTGGAGACATCTGGGCAGAGAGAAGGAGGGGAGGGGAGAGAAGTCGGAGTGGCTTGTGAGCTTTATCTAAGCCATTGGTTCCTGTCCTTCTCCAGCTGGTGATGTTGTTCATGGTGCTTTTAGTGACGCAACAAAAGCTATGAATACTCACCCCGAAAACTGGACAAGCTTACATTTCATAGATTTTATGCTACCAGAGCTGCTCTTTGCTCAAAACCTGCAACCCCACCTTTAGTAGGAATTAACATAAACCTTAAGTTAAAGGGTCCAGATATTAGAAAGGAAGCTACAAACAAACAATAATGAGATGGAGACTTTCTTAGCAGTCCAGTGGTTAAGACTCTGTGCTTCCAAAACAGGGGATGCACAGGGTTCCCCAATACCTGGTTGGTGAACTAAGATCCTGAGCGCTACATGGTGTGGCAAAAAAAAAAAAAAAAAAAGAAACCAAATGGAACTAGCCAGGACCAAGATGGCAGGAATCTGACCTTCAACAGATGCCGAGTCTCATTATACACTTCATTCATTTTACTTCATTAGTAAATAAATGACACACTTATTAGTGACCAGGACTGATAGTAAGGACCAAAAGGGATAAAAAGAGGATGGCATCCACTGCCTGGAAAGAAGCCTGGTCCCTTTCCCAGTAGATTAATGCATCTGCCTCCCCATCACTAGCCTCATTCCTCCTCCCTCTGTCTTTTTCCAGATGGGCAAGAAGTTGAGCTGTAAACTTAGTTCCTGCTTCTCCTTTCTTTGGCCACCGAATAAAGCTTGTACTGCCTCAATCTTGGTTATTAGCCTACTTAAACCTGAGGCAGAGAGCCTTGGTCAGCCTAGGGCCTGAGCAGGGGCCATAGGATTTAATTCAGTAACATCTACACAGATTCATAGTGAGATCTGTGATAAGTTATAATTTTGCATCCCCTTCAAATCCATTTTTAACAAATATTTATTTAGTATTTATTAGCAGTAGCAGAGAGAAATAAATTTTATATTAATATAAGTACTGCTCCTCTTTGTGCTTGAGTTTAGAATTTACTCGTATACATGCAGTTTTCTGAACTTAAATTCCTTTGAAAGTTAGTGAAATAAATGACTTCTGATGGCCGGCACAACTCTGTGATTTATTCTACCGACTGCAAATGTCTGCTGATTGGTCACCATGCAAAAACACTCAACAGAAAGAACCCCAGTGAGGAATGTTCTGTTTTTTTCTCTGGAGTCTGAGACAAAGGGCGGTTGAAGTTTTTCCAGTCAGGCATCTTTCCGAACCCTCCAGTTCCACTTGGCAGCACGTGATAGATGAATAACACCTCAGTACCTGCTGACCTACTCACCTCGTTGTCCGTATTTGGGTTCAGGGCCCAGGTTAAGACACGTGGACCAGACAGTCTGCGTTTAAACACCTAGAAGGTCGTTAGTAGATCTTTGTAGGCACGAATACCTCGCCCTTCACCTGAAGTGCATTGTGATGGGAAAATGAAGAGAGGTCAGGAGACTCGAGACTCTGAAAGCCAAAGAGGGAGAAACAATTAGGCGTCCACGGAAGCTCTGAGAGGGACACTTGAGTCAAGTGGGGCTCCCTGCGCCTCCATGATTGTCTGCAAAGCTGACATCCTTGACGGGTCTGAGTGGCTCCCAGCTGCCAGCCCGGCCCCTGACTCTGGTTCTGAGTACTGGGTCTGGTCACAGGCCCTTTAAGGCCAATGTGGGAGAGGCCAAGGGGATTGTGAAGTACAGTGTTCTCACCTCAGCTGTATTGGGGTGGCAGTGTCAGGGGCACCGGAAGTAACTCTTAGACTTCCGGCCGGCCAGACTCCATTTCCGGCCTGCAGAGGCGGGCCCTGGGTGGGCCGGCTGGCAAAGCAGGGGGACTTTTCGCGTCAGTTTTCAGAGCCAGGAATCCACGGGTCTAATGTCATGAAGATTTGGTTCATCCCCAAAGCACAGGGTGGTGCTTGTCAGCAAGTCTGCACCACAGAGGACACTTTGTGTAGGCGACTGGCTCAACTGAGGGCCGGGGCCTCCCTGGCGGCTTTTGCTGATGCTGTGCAACTCCGTGCTGGGAGCCAGCGGGCAGGAAAGGCCGGCTTCCAGGCTGCTCCCCCGTCCCACCCCCGCTAACCCCGGGCTGGGTTGGCAGCAGCAGTTTAGCAGTGCGTACTGGAAGGGCATCATACCTCAGAGGACAATGTGGTGTTCTGCAGAGGTGGTTCTCTAAGCGGGGTCCTCCTGGCAGAGGTAGCTGCAGCGACTGGGAACTTGTAAGAAATGCACAGTCACAGGCCTCGGTGGCTTTGGGGGCGGGGCTGGTGGCCTAAACCCTCCAGGGTATTCTGCTAAGCACTCAAGTTTGAGGATCACTGCGTCACGCGCTAACCTGCCTTCTGACACCCACTGTGGGGGCTTGGGGGAGGGGGTCTGCAGCTCCTGAGCAGACAAGGGTCCAGCCAACCATTCAGGCTTGGGTATCAGCACGGGGAAGCCAGGCCGGAGGCTTCTCTGTGACCTCCTGCACTGCCCACAGCAGCCGCAGGTAGGCCTCGGGAGTGAAGGTTTTGATCCCCGGGAGAGGTCTGGTCCCTGGCTCCTGAGCGGGGCTGAGGGGGCCAGGTGACCCCACACTCAACCTTCGCCTTTAGGGGCACCAGGGTTCTGTACACATGGGTGAGGAGCTTCAGAGCAGGAGGCCAGGGTTATAAAATGTCAGAAACCAAGGTTGCTACCCCCATCCCTTCTAATGACCTACTTGGTGGTGGTGGTGGTGGTTTAGTCGCTAAGTTGTGTTCGATTTCTGCAACCCCATGGACTGTAGCCCGCCGTGCTCTTCTGTCCTTAAGATTTCCCAGGCAAGAATACTGGAGTGGGTTGCCATTTCCTCCTCCAGGGTATCTTCCAACCCAGTGACCAAACCCTTCTCTCCTGTATTTCAGGACTTTTTACAGCTGAGCCACCAGGCAAAAGGCATGGGGAGGTAGCTTGCCATTTTGTGTGGGATTCAGGTTCCTTGTTGAAGACCAGGCTGTGCCTAAACATAGAGGCACCCCATGCTTTCTCCTCCGTGCCAGGGGAATAGCACCCGTGGCAAAGCAGGCTCTGTTAGCTCACGTTTCTACCTCGCAGAGAGAGGCTCAGGATGCAGAGACATCTCTGGGGCTACCCCAGCCCAGGGATCTCAGTCCTGGGAGCCTGGAGCCTGCAGAGAGACGGGAGGGGCCTTGAAGTGGCCTCCTGAGAGCCCACCTCATCCTTCTGCTGGTATTGCCTGCACTCGAGAGGTGAGGGCACAGGAATCAAGAGAGGACAAAATGCAGATTCTTTGAGCAGTCTATTTCATTTTGACCCTCTATTTACTGGAACACACATTCCTTAGCGTACATACACACAGAATTCAACAAATTTGTGGGAGAATCCAAAATAAAAGCACAACCAATCAAATATACAACTCCCCACATAAACCTCTACAGCTCACCAATTTCACTTTTAAATATCTACTTGGCCAGGGCACAATGCTGCCTTTGCACTGTGGCATAGTGTGCAAACCCTGGAGTCAGACTTCCTGGGTTTATAGCCCAGCTCTCCCACTTACCTGCTGTCTGCCTTAAGCAACTTACTTAGCCTTTCTATTTTCAGTTTCTCCCTCTGCAAAATGGGAATATTTATAACAATAGCTACTTGTAAGGAACATTATAACAATTAAATGAATTAATATACACACAATGTTTAGCACAGTAGTTGGCATATAGTTATATGTGTGCTATATGAGTGTTAAGTAAGATTTCAAAGAAAGCTCTGGTGGCTTTGTGACGAACCTCCTTGGCTTGGCTGAACTACATTTCCCAGAATTCCCTTCCCTGTATATTTTGGTTGGGGTTGGCCACAAGAGAGATTGGAGTGATTTAAAGGGTGGAAGTGAAGTGGCCATCAATTTGTAGCTCAAATTATGTGTGCGCTCATCTGATGAGCAGGCTTCCTTGGTGGCTCAGAGGTTAAAGCGTCTGCCTGCAATGTGAGAGACCTGGGTTCGATCCGTGGGTCGGGGAGATCCCCTGGAGAAGGAAATGGCAACCCACTCCAGTATTCTTGCCTGGAGAATCCCATGGATGGAGGAGCCTGGTGGGCTACAGTCCACAGGGTCACAAAGAGTTGGACACAACTGAGCAACTTACGGAGAAGGCAATGGCACCCCACTCCAGTACTCTTGCCTGGAAAATCCCATGGATGGAGGAGCCTGGTAGGCTGCAGTCCATGGGGTCGCTAAGAGTCAGACACAACTGAGCGCCTTCACTTTCACTTTTCACTTTCATGCATTGGAGAAGGAAATGGCAACCCACTCCAGTGTTCTTGCCTGGAGAATCCCAGGGATGGGGGAGCCTGGTGGGCTGCCGTCTCTGGGGTCGCACAGAGTCGGACACGACTGACGCAACTTAGCAGCAGCAGCAGCAGAGCAACTTAAGTTTCACTTTCATCTAATCAGCAGCTCCTGCTCCACTTTTAGCCTCTCTCGCTCCTGGGGGCCAGGTGTGTGTTTGGCAGACACCCACATCACAGCAAAGGGTCAAGGCGACAAAAACAGGCACTGGTGTCACTCTGTCCTCCCTGTGGGGCTTAACTCGTGCTTGTGGTTCCACCTTGTCCCTGCTCTTCCCACTTCACCCCCATCTTCCCTTCCCAACTGCCTGCCCGCAGGACTTCAAGCTGATTCATGAGTTCCAGAAACAGTGAACATGGAAAATAAGAGTGGAAAGTCATAATATAGCAGAAAATAATTTTCTCAAGCTGAAGGGCATAGATGTTCAGAGTAAAATATTTATAATATTAATATTTATTTGTACTTATGCAAATATACATATATAGCATATACAAATGTATAATAAATATTACATTTGTAACAAGAAATATTTAATGTATAATATACAAGCATATTTATAATATACAAGTAATATACAATTGAAAAGAAAGTACCAAAAAATAAGAGAAAATAAATAAAGGAAAGAAAGGAAAAAAATAACAACTCAGAGAAAGCAGATCTCAATAGCAACAAACATCTGAAAAGATACCCAAAACTCACCAGGGATATGCAGATTAAAGTAATTTTATATCCACCACACTGTAAAAAATGAAAATAGCTGGAACACCTTTGATGACAGTGATGCAGAAAAATTGGGCTTCCCTCGTAGCTCAGTCAGTAAAGAATCTCCCTGAAATGCAGGAGACCCGGGTTCAATTCCTGGGTCAGGAAGATCCACTGGAGAAGGAAATGACAACCTACTCCAGTATTCTTCCCTGGAGAATCCCATGGACAGAGGAGGCTGGTGGGCTACAGTTCATGGGGTGGCAAGAGTTAGACACGACTGGGTGACTGAACCATGCAGAGCAAAAGGAACTCGCTTGCATTGTTTGTGGAATGGCGAATGGTTATAGGCATTTTGGAAAGCAACCTGACAACATCCATTACAATTAAAAAAAAAAAAGCTTTGACTCAGCAATTTCATTCCTGTGAATCTACCCTATAGAAGCTAAAGCACCCTAGACTAATGTCCAAGGATGTTTATAGCCACATTATTTGTAATAGACAAAACCCTGGGAGGCTTGGAGGTGAGAATGGATGAAGCAGAACAAATCCTGGGACATCACTGCTTCACAGGTCAGCCCCTGGGAGCTTGCACCTACCCTTCCTCTAGGCTGCACCCACATCTCTCCATTCCTCTATTCCACCCCACAGGACAGAGAGGCACAGGTAACTAACTTCTCCAGTTTGTCCCCGTGGCCAGAGGTGGAGGCCTCTCTGCTGCCCTGATCCCTTTCCTTTGTTGGTGTGACAGGAAGGAATGCATAATCTTGCATATCTCTCTCTGACCAGGGCAAGGCCGCTTTCCTTCTACTAAAGCACTTAACTTCTCTTAAGGCAAGACGTAGCCCCTTTTCCTCTTTGAGGTTTCTCTCCACTGACTCCACATTCTCAGCCATGGTTCCCAATGGTGGTGCAGCAATACAGCTAATAAGTATCCATGCAGTAGGTCCACACGGTCCTCAGTATGCACCCAACCTCTGTCTCTATCCACACACCCACCTGTCCGTCAGAGCTCCCTCAAGTTGGGCTAGGTTGCCTCAACCTGTATCTTTCAAGAACTTGGAAGCTCCGTGGAGGCCAGAACCCTGCCATGGGCACCATCTTGTCATCAGGGTCCAGGTTGGTGTCTGCTGGGGGAGATTTCGATGGATGTAAACCTTTAACACCTGTTCCTGCCCATCCCCTAACAGGGTAGCTTTTGTGATGCAGAACCAGGAGAGAGAGGACAAGCTGGAAGAAAAGGGCACAGGTCTTAGCAGAGTGGCTGAGTCAATTTATAGAACAAAGAGATGCAAAGTAAGAAGCAGAAAAAGAAGAAAAAAGCCACCTGTGCTTGAGTCTTGTTTCAGATGCTGGAGATTCTGGAGGAAGTGTGGGACCATGAGAGCCAGGGAACAGAGGAGCTCAGAGACACATTTGTTATTGTTGTTTAGTCACTAAATCATGTCCGACTCTTCTACAACCCTATGGACTGTAGCTTGCCAGGCTCCTCTGTCCATGGGGATTTTCCAGGCAAGATTGCTAGAGTGGGTTGCCATGCCCTCCTCCAGGGGATCATCCCAACCCAGGATTGCTATGGATTATTCCCTTGAGTGTTCCTGAGCCACCCAAGTAAGATCAGAATTTCTTTAAATTACTATCACAGTCAGAGGATGCTTTTTTGAATGAAACTCCATGTAGGACCAAAACATAAACCTAAGGTGGAGTATTGGACTAACAAGGAGTCAGAAACAAGATTGACTCCAGGGAGTTTAATGATGAAGCAAGATTGTAATGGCTGCCTACAAACTAGACAGAATCACCCAGAAGGAGAATGACTTGGTTTCAGCTGCGAAGCTAGGAGCGAGCTGCCTGAAGGCATTCACACATCCAAGTGAAAAATGTGCAAAATCCGAGCAAGCCCAGTGATATGTCTGCAGGTGGGTGCCTTGGCCCACACAGCAAGTTCCCCATCTGTCTGCAGGGGCTGCAGAGCCTGGGAACTTCTGCAGTGAGGATCACTAGCTCTCTATCATCTCGGAGCCCATGTCTAGCAGGCAGCTTCCTGGTTTGTAATCTAATTTTCCATTTACTTGCATCTTCAAGCCTCAAGGGAGAGAAGGTGCCAGCGAGTGCTCACCCGCACCTGATCTGCTTGATAGCTCTTCTTTTCACCCACTTACTCGTGTTTTTTGTGTGGCAGATACCTGGCATCCACTCAGCCTGGGGTAACTGACAATTGAATTTCTTAACCTGCACATCAGGGGCCAGACTTGGGATATGGGACCAGGCCATGGAGCTACCACATGCCAGGGACCCATCTGAGGGCCAGTGGCCCTCCCAAGGTGAATCTTTCCTGCCCCAGAAAATCTTCCTGCAAGGTCTTCTTTATGTGCAGTCAAAATGAATACAAAGACAGTTTGTATTCTAGTACAGCCCAGAGCTGCGTGCAAGTTCTAGATTGCTGGTTTCATGAGCTTCAGGAAGTTTTTAAATCTCCCAAGCCTTAGTTTCCTTATCTGAAAAGTGAGGATAACAATAGTACCTCTCAAAAGTTACTGGGAAGAGCAAAGGAGATGATGGGCACAAGTAGCTTAGCATAGCACTTGACACATAGTTAGCATTCAGTATCAACATGATCGTTACTTAACCCATTGAGCCTGAGTCTGTATTGTTTAGAACAATAACAGAACAACTTAAACCTTCTATGAAAGACATTTGTTTCACATAGTAACACATCTAGAGGGAGGACAGCTCCAGGTTCAGTGCAGTGTGGCTTACCAGCATCATTAAGGACTCAGGTTCTGTTTGTCTTATCATCATCTTGTTGCCTCATGGTTACAAGATAGCTGCCATGGTGCTAACAACAGTGATACAGCAGGAAGAAAGGACATGAGCAAAAAGATATGAGCCTTTGCTTTTTTATTCAAGGAGAAATGTTCCTTAGAAACTTACCTTGGATAATCAGAACAGATCAAATGCTGGATGTAGCCCTGGAGCAAAGTCTTGGAAGCCCCTTCAATGCCAGAAGTAACCTTGTAGATGCTGGATTATGAAGAGATGCAAGGGAAGAGAAGACCAGGGGAACAGTATTTACCACCTGGTACAGGAGTATTTCACTAGTTTAATAACTAGTACCACCATTCTGACATATCCCATTAAACATCAGTTCTGCTCTGTCTTATTGACCAGACTGGGCCGTACACCCACTCCTAGGCCAATCACTGCACAAGGAAACCAAGTTGCCACAACTGATTTGAACTAATCATGCTTCATTCCCAGGGATAAGAGAAATGTCCATCCACTAACTGAATACAGTTGCGTCTGTTAGCAGGCAGTTGTTCATCTGACAAACACTGAGCCCTGCATGCTGGGCACAGCATGAAGGATGGTGGAGGTGTGGCACAGGGAACATGAATGGTGGGTAAGTACCTACCACAGTTTTGTTTTGTTTTTATTTTTTATCAAAGTGTAGCTGGCATATAATAAGTTTCAGGCATACAATACAGTGACTGTAACCAACTTTTAAGGGTTATATTCCATTTATAATTATTATAAAATATTTTCTATTTCCTGGTGTTGTACAATATGTTTTTGTTTTTTATTGTAGTTGATTTACAATGTTTCAGGTATACAGTGAAGTGACTCAGTTATATTTATATATTCTCTTTCAGATTCTTTCACATTATAGGCTATTACAAAATATTAATAGTTCCCTGCGCTACAAGTAGGTCCTTATTGTTTATGTACAGTAGTGCATACCTGTTAACCCCAAATTTCCAATTTATCCCTCCCCTCGCTTGTTTTGTTTTTTCAATCAACCAAAATCCACGGTTCACATTGGAATTTATTCTTTGTGTTGTACATTCTATGGGTTTTGACAAATGCATAGTGATGTATATTCACCAGTATAACATCAGACAGAATATATTAGCTCTATTCATCCTTCACTCCTCCATAACCCCTGACTTGTTATCATCTCCAGAGTTTTGCCTTTTCCAGAATGTCCTATAGTTGGCATCATGCAGCATGTATGTAGTCTTTTCAGATTGGCTTTCACTTAGCAAAACATGTTTAAGTTCCATGTCTTTTTGTGGCTTGATAGTTCATTTCTTTTTACTATTAAGTCATCTGGCTACATGATAGGTGATCCATTCACCTTTTGCAGGACATTGCCACAATTTTTTTAACCTGTAAAATGGTGACAATCATATTAATGTCTACCTCATGGAGTTATTACTCGGATTAAACAGGAGGATATTGGTGCTTAACAAATGGATTCTCAAACAAGATATTCAGCTAAAGACACCATCATTTGCCCCACCGGCTTGCCCTTTAGTGGTTCCGTTACTTGCTTTTAGGCAGAATAACACTTAAATCATCTCAGGCCAGTGAGAATTCAGCCTAACACTCCTGGCTTCCCAGACAGGAGACGCCACCACCTCCCCAACCAGCCCATTCTGTGTCTCCAGCCTCCACTGAGAACACAGGTTTTTATGTGGACAGTGTTGCTGGAAACGTGAACTGATTGCTTTTCTTTACTTTCCTGGGGAAAGTTTATTTTTAAACAAATTGTTCCTTTCAGAACAAGGCTTGGATCTTACTGTTTAGTCATTTTATTCCAAGGTGGATACAACAGTTTACCTCAACTTGCCCCAGGATTTGTGGGTGCTCACCACAGCGCCTGCAGCCAGCCTGACTCATTAGCTGGCATTATTCATCCCTCCTCCTGGAACGCTGTCAGTGGCATCAATGCCCAGTGACTGCACGGACCCTCTGCTCTGTAGGAAGAATAGGATTAAATAAGAACCCTTCTGTGAGCCATCCTTTAGTCATCTGGTCTCATCCAGACTTGCCTCTCTGTCACTGAGTCAAAATAGAGCATTTCTGATTCAATCCACTTCCCAGGGAGGGAGATTCTATTTGATCCCCAAATGAAACTCATGATTCTGTTAAAAGCCAGCTCTGCTTTGTGAATCATGTTTCTAGAAGCCCTGAGCTTGGTTGTAAGCATTGTTATCAGCCTGACTTGGGAAGACAGCCTGGGGTCCAGGCCCAGGTTCAAGATGTCCTGTGGGTGGTTTTTGTGCGTGACCAGATATAGACTCCCCCTCCTCTTCCTAGGCTCCCCAAGTCTGGAGGAAGGGGAGGGGCTGGCCTGGAGGAAGGGGAGGGGCTGGCCTGGAGGAAGGGGAGGGGCTGGCCTGGAGCTGCTGTGGTTGCTCAGGCCCAGAAACATTCTTTGCATCCTGCCTACTCCGCCCTCTCCCACTGCCCCTGATCCAGACCACTGTTCCAAGCTGCCTAGATAGTCTCCATGTCAAACGGGCTGTCCTACAATTACCCTAGACAAAGGGAGGCCCATGGGGGAGGGTCTGGTCATGGAACAGAGACCAAACTGCCAGTCAGCAGAGTCTGAGCCCCGGGCACAATTCTCTGTGGCTGAAAGGAGAATGCAGACAGATTCCTCTTCTCTGGTTCTGCACTGGACCAGAGAAGATTCCTTCTCTTCTCTGGTTCTGCACTGGCCTCTGGAAATTTCCCCTTTCGCCTATAGAGCATGTTCTTTAATCATGCCATGTGGATGTTGGTATTCATTCCAACCCCTGGTGCAGCACAGGTTCGATAAACTGGGCTTAATGCTAGATGATACAATATATGAGGATGACGATGTAAAAGAAGCCATAAGAAGGCTTCCTGAGAACCTTTGTAACTACAGAGTGTTTCTCATTAAGAGAGCACTGGACCTGGGCATGAGGCAGCAGATCCTGCCTAAAGAGCGGTGGACAGAGTATGAGGAGGATAAATTCTACCTTGAACTATATCTGAAAGAGGTTATTCAGGAAAGAAAAGAGAGAGAAGAATGGGCAAAGAAATAATTTAGTAGTCTAAATCTGTGGATACAGCTGTTCTCAAGTATTTTTATGAAGTTGGTTAAACCTGAAATGTACAATGTAGAACTATTTGGGCTGTAAATGTATTACCTTAAATAAATATTTTAATTATTGCTGGAAAAAAAGGGGGGCCCCAAGGGGCCCACCTGGCTTGGCACTGTCTGAACTTGGCTGAACAATACACAGGTTGTGCTCCAGGAGAGGGACCGCAGCCCCTGCGCTTTCCTTTTTTTTTTTCAGGGACTCTGAGTGGGTTAGAGACAGAATAGCACCCGGTGAGCATGTGACAGTGCAGGCTACTGCAATCCTGAGAGTGGTCTGGACGGCAGAGAAAGGCTTCTTGAAAGTGCACACTGATGCTGATAGCAGCCAGGAACCCCTCAGGGGGGTGAGCACAGCCCTACTCCTAGAGGAGGGGGAGCCCCCGTTTCAGCCAGCTCAGCACCCAGCAACCTGGAGTTCGTACCTGGTCACTCAGCAGAAAACCCTGTCTCTTTTCACATAATGCTGTTACCCAGTGGGCTTGAAGGCAGGTCTTATTAACCTGACTTTCAGACTGGGTAGCTGAGGCACAGATGCTTAGTCACTTGGCAGGTAAATGCATAAGGCTGGAATGTAAACCTAAAGTTACCTGACTATAGAGCCTATGCCTCCCCCATCCCCCCTTTTTTTTTTCACCTGCTGAGCTGCTTTACAAAACCAGTGTGATTGGCTAACTATGAAGGATGATCAACAGCTCTTCAGGATTAAAAAAAAAAAGTCAAAAGTCAAAATGCATTCTCTTCAGAAGTCAAGAGGGACAGGCCCTCTGATACAAGAAAATGAATGAGTGAGTGAATGAGTAAGTGAGTGGCTGAATGAGTGAATGTATTCCCTTTATTATAAATAGAACCATCTTCCACAGCCTCTTTGCATGCTCTGTCCTCTCTCACACCCTGGTACGCAGCTCAGGAGGAAGTTCTGGCAGTCCCCTTCCTGAGGTATGGGCCAGCCCCTCCCTTCCTTGGGCAGAACTGGGTGAGCCCTGAAGAGGGAGTTGGAAACCTGGGTTCTGATCCCAGGACAAGTTCCAGAGACTTTCAGAGCTGCTGGTGCCTCTGCTCTAAGATGGGACAGGAAGTACCCCCTGGCCCCCGCCCCAGAGGTGATATGAGTCTGGGTTGAGGTGAAGTGCCTGAAAGCAGTTCGCCAAGCATGAGGTGTGGCCTCAGGGGAGTGGGGGGAGGACAGCTTTGAAACAATGGTGGTTCTACAGCTCTTCACAGCCAGCGACCCTGCTCTGTGCCAGGGCTGGACACCCAGTCCTCATCCTCCAAGCATAGGGGCACTCTATAGTTTGACCCATGTGTACCTTTATCTCACTTTCTCCCTCTCTTCCTATTCTGATCCTGCTAAATTACTCCTATGCCGATAGGAATTTTATAGATCTTTCAGAGATGCAAAAATGGAAGATTTTTTTCCTATAACTGAACTTAACTTTGCTTGTATCCTCATTTGGGGGCTCAGAGAGAAATTCATCATAACCTGAATGATTTCTTGCTTTCCCTCAGCTGGTAACAGATTTGTCTTCTTTCTCAGAGATGGGAAAACTGCTCTCCCATCATCAAACTCCTCTTCCCCCATTTTCCTTACTCTGTGGTTGATGGCAGAGGCTGGCAAACTTTTTCATTTATTAAATGTTGTTGGCTCTGTGGAACATTCGTTCTCTGTGATGACAACGCAACTCTGCCACTGCAGCAGGAAAACACCTGTTCAATATGTGGAGGAAAGGGTGTGGCTGTGTATGAATAAAGCTTTATTCACAAAAATGTGTGACAGGCCCTGTTTGCTGATCCTGGATTCATAGTATAAACTCTGTGATCTCAGTCTTGGCGACTTTAGCTTTTGATACTCAGAGCCAGGCTTTTAAAACCCACAAGAGCCTTTTCTCTCTGAGCCCTGGTTCTTGCATTAGGAAGTCACAGCTTTTAAGGTCATTACTTCTCTGCCTGCTATTTAGGAAAGTCTCCTGAAAGGTCAGAAGCCAGGAACTTGACGATCTGTTCTTTAAGGTTCTACCCTTTCTCCCCTGAAATCTGCTACCTGAGTGGTAGCGGGGGGTGGGGGGAGACCCTGGAATAATGCATAAGAGAAAGAAAATTCTTGGTACCTCAAACTTTATCTCATGATAGCATGCGTGTTTGTGCTAAGTCGCTTCAGTCATGTCCAACTCTGTAACTCTATGGACTGTAGCCTGCTAGGCTCTTCTGTCCCTGGGATTCTCCAGGCAAGAACACTGGAGTGGGTTTCCATGCCCTCCTCCATGAGGATCTTCCTGACTCAGGGATTGAACCAGCATCTCTTACATCTCCTGCACTAGTCGGCGGATTCTTTCCCACTAGCGCCACCTGGGAAGCCCATCTCATGATAGCAGTGGTTTGCAAAGTGTGGTCCCAGCCCAGCAGCACCAGCATGGTTAGAATGGCAAATTCTTGCACCCTAACATACAACTATGGAATCAGAAACTGCGTGGGGCAGGTACTGCACGCTTTCCCAGTCCCTGCTGGTGGTTCTGCTGCACGCCAAGGTTCAGGAGCCCTGCACTGCGGTGGTGCCTCCTGGACCTTGTTTTTTCTTCATATTTTTGTTCCTATTTCCTCCTCCTGCATGCTGCTCATGGGTCTCTGCCATCCTCCTCTGAGCCATTCTACCTCTAAAATTTGTTTGAATATGGTCTAGTTCCTTGTGACATGTCCCAAAGTAAACTTCATTGTTGTTAACTTCTTTAACTTTTTGCATGTTAATGTGTTGCCTCTGTAATGGACCAAAAAGCATTTTATAGATAAGAATTGGGTTTTAAATATCTTTTGGGCTTCCCAGGTGGCTCAGTGGTGAAGAATCTGCCTGCAGTGCAGGAGATCCGGGTTCAATCCCTGGGTCGGGAAGATCCCCTGGAGACAGGAATGGCAACCCACTCAAGTATTCTTGCCTGGGAAATCCCATGGACAGAGGAGCCTGATGGGCTACAGGACACAAGTTAGTGACTAAGCAACTACAACTTAAACATCTTTGCAGCTCTTCACATCACCTAGAGAACTTCCTGTCGCTGGACAGTTTCCTGGAAGGGATTCTGAGAATGGATCTCAAAGTCTGTGGCATTTGGAGGCAGTGGCCTGAGGGGAGTCTTGTAAGCAATTAGGGGAAGCTGGGAGTAGAGAAGGGAAAATGCTATTCAAGACTGTGGCTCATGTCTATGCAAGCCATGGTTTTGAGGACTGTGAACCACACCCGATTTGAGGCAAGGGGTTTGCATCCTGTACTCCCTGTCAGGCAGTCATGGGCTATGGGCGTGGTTTCCTGGATGAGGGTGGGGGACACCTAATGGCCAAGACCACTTCAGAGATGGTGGTAGCTGGGAGCCGTCTGCGGCCACCGCTTGTGGCAGCTGAGGGGTGAGCGCCCTGACCCAGGCAAGGGGATGTGAGCAGGGATTGCACACTGTTCCTGTATACAGTGGTGATGAGTGTGGACTCTGGGGTGTGGAAGGGGGAAACGGACCATCTGGAACCACTGAGAAGCAGGAGGAAAAGTTGCCGCCCCAAGCACCACAACCTTCCTTGAATAAGTGCAATTTTTGTGCTTCATCTCACAGATGAGTCATCTCCCACTTTCGTCCCCTCAGCCTCCCCGAAGTCCAAGTCAACCCAAGGCATCTCCAGATGGCTCACCCACGACGAGGTCCTCTTTGATTGTTCTGGGAGGATTAATTAGTCACCACCGCGAGTATGAAGACCCAATCCAGAGGCAACGTGGCAGAAAACCAGAGAGGGAGGGAGATCCTTGCCTGAGGATGAGGCGAGCACAGAAGGGCCCGAGAAGCACACAGATGGCATGTCATTCAAGAGCTCTTCTGAGAAACGCCAGCGTAGGTTGGCCCAGGCGTGTTAAACAGAGCAGCTCAATGACTCACGGTCCTGGCTGCCCACCAGAAGCACCTGAGGGTCTTAAAATGCTGATACCCAGGCCCCGCCCTTGAGGTTTGGGTGTGAGTGGTACCTCAGAGCCGGGGTAGGGGGGCAGGTCAGCATTTCTCTTTTTTAAAGCCCCCTGGATTATTCCAATGTACATTTAAGAGTTGAAGAGCACTGCTGTAAGGCTTGCAGTTTATTTGAATTTGCAGTCAAGGTTTATCGCCTTCTCCCCAAGTATTTATCTAGCTGCCCAGTCCTGTGTTTGGCACCACAGAGAAACCAAAGAATTGTGAAACTGGAGGGGGCCATGGACCTGGGGCAGCAGAAGGTACGGGCTCCAGCTCCAACTCTGCCACTTCCCAGCTGGATGACTTTGGGGAAGGCACTTGGTCATTTGGTTCTCAGGTTCCTCACCTCTGGAAAACTGGGATAAGGGCTCAAAGACCTGAAACGGAGAAAACCAAGGGTTAATGCCTTCTTCAGCTCCTAAACCAAAGCAGAATTCACAATAAGAACTGTTAACCCTTTCCAGAACTCACTGACTGAAACGTCACAGAATTCTCCTTCCTATTGGAGCAGTAAGAATCTACCTGGTGACATGGGTTTCCAGAGCTTCTCCTGGCCCTCCAGTGATTCGGCTGCTGCTAGCCAAGTCCACTCCCAGGAGCTCCATGGCCCTGACTCTGATTCCTTCCTATGCGCTCTGATCATGTTGTTAGGCTCTTCTCATATATCTTCCGCCTCCCCAACCCTTAAGCTTCAGGGCACATCCCTTCTCCTCTAAATCATCTCTGGGAATTAATTCTCCTACTCTCCCACCTCTGAATCCCTTACCATCAGCAGAGATAATGAGCACTTCATTGTTCCTTCATTCCCCCGGCCTTGTTTTCCCCACAACATTGGGAGTCTGCAAGGGTCTGCAGGGCATGTGTCTAATCTTTCTATTACACTCTCCACCACTTACAGAGCATCTACTATGTGCCAGGCATGGCTAGGTGCTGCACTTGTTAGTTGCTCAGTCGTATCCAACTCTTTGTGACCCCATGAACTGTATGTAGCCCACCAGGCTCCTCTGTCCACGGACTTTCCCAGGCAAGAATACTGGAGTGGGTTGCCATTCCCTTCTCCAGGGGTTTCTCCCGACCCAGGGATCAAACCCAGGTCTCCTGCATTGCAGGCAGATTTGTTACTGTTTGAGTGACCAGGGATCCCCTAGGTGCCTCACTTACATCATTTCTAATCTTCAGAGCAACCTGGAGAGTAAGTGCTCTTACTCAGATGAAGAACTGAGGCTCCAAAAGATGGCATAACTTCTCTGAGGTCCTGGTGTAGGAGTCAGAGCTCAACCCTAGACTTGTTCAGCTCTCAGGCCCGTCTGTTGCCACCTCTCTACATTGTCTCTGTAGTAGAACGTTGGTCAAATGGAGGATTTAAATATCCATGAGTAAATCCAAGTAACACATGTATAAATGACACCTTAAGGGACAAGCGGGGAAATCCTTTTGGACTCATCTTCTCTGAACAGAAATTGACATATCTGCCCAATGCAGCCTGAACATCTGCTCGATGTGGTTAATGTGTCAATTCAGTTTGATGGACTACATCCAAGCTGACATATAGATTATAAATTCTTCAGAGGAGTGGCATTATGAAACAGAAAGAGAGCAGGAAGGACTAAGGTCAAAGGTCCCAAGTTCTAATCCTATCACCTTTGTTGTTAATTTGCTGTGTGACCTTGAGCAATCACACAGCCTCTCTGGGCTTCCATTATTCTGTACATAACAGGAAAGAGTGAGATGCCCTTAGTGGTTTCCAGGCCTGGTTTTGAGATGCAGAACCCTCGTGGTTCAAGTGTTTTGACTGCAGTGAGAAGACAAGACTCATCCTTAGATACCCCCATGTCCCCTTCCAGAAAATGTCAGAGGTAATGCCTGGGGACTTGTTTGAAATGCACTAGGCTGGAAGATGTTCCCTCAGCACCCCTGCTCTAAAGTCCTGTGGTCCTGTCTCTCGTTTATCCTAGACAAGCTCTCCAAGCAGTACTTTCTGCACTAGGGGCTTACTGAAGGCTTTTACATGATGAGTGGGAATTGTTCCTGGATCTTGTCCACCAGGCACATCTCCCTAAGTGCGTTGCTACTTCCTCCTCCCTGACTTTCTTTGCATCTTATCATTGATTAGTTCTACTTGGCAAGTTTGTCCTAATTTCCAAACCTCTTTTCCCAGCTCTTCTTTCCTTATAGGATGAGCTGGACTTGAGGGCAATGAAGCACATGGCCACTGCAGATTCTAGAAAAGAGAGGACTTCCCAAAGTATGCATTTCTGTGATTTCCACAACTCTTCTCTACCAGAGCCCTTGGGCTGTCTCACTCAGCCCTGAGCTAGGAAAGTGATGTCTACTCCATCAGATAGACTTGCTCCAGACTCCATTAAAGGAGGAGGAGACAGAGTGTTTCCTAATCGATGAAGCTTATTAAAATTTTATACCTAGCAAGTTGTTACTGGGCTTAGATCAAAATGAGGAGGTTATGGCTACAGGGAAAGAAGAGAGTTGTCTTCAACTCTTCCATGTTAGTTCAGGTCTTCTGAGACACAGACACCATAATGGGATTAGATGTGCCAGAGAGAGATTGAGAGATTGAGGGAAATACTGCAAAGGATAAAGTGGAGGAATCAGGAGTAGGCAGGGGGAGGCTTTGGTTCACAATGCAGGTCTGACGCCTGTGCAAGGAGAGTGGGAAGGAGGAGCCCCAGAGAGGAATAACTTCTGATTGTGGTGCAGCTTGAGAAATCTTAGCTGGACAGCGCAGAGTCTCCAAGCAAAGGGTGCCCATTGGGAGATCCCATGTTGGGCAGGAATGCCCAGCTCCAGAATCGCTACAGTGCTCATGCATTAGCTGGAAGTAGCTCCAGGAAACACGGCCTTGGTATGAATGCCATGGTGAAGACAAAGGCATACAGCTAGAAGTTGTCAGTTACCTCTGCTTCCTGCAGGTCCTCTTGAAAGGAGATGGGAAGGGGCTACCTCCTTGACTGCCACCTCCACCCTTGAACCAACTGATGTAGATTTTACCCAAAGACCCCAAGAATTGCAGTACCCCCATCATGAGTGATACAGACTTTGTTAGAAGGTAGCCCATTGGCTGGCTCTGGGTATAGTCAGAGATGATAGTTGCTTAGGTGGCAGAATTTGAGGACCCTGGAAGTGCCCAATCTCCTCAAAATATCCCCACTTTCACTAGACTTACTCTTGGACATTTAAGCCTTTATGTTGGTTGAAGGCCCTATTGAAATGCAGATGTGATGATCACAAGAGCACTTTTAGCCTAAATCCGCCAAAATATGACTAGACCATGTCAGCAGCACTGGAAGATCGTCTAGAAAAGTATCATTTTTTTCCCACTTACAGATGAGAAAATTGAGGTTCAGAGAGGCTGAAGTGACTGACCCAAAGTCATAGTTAGTAAATGACAGAGGGATAAATTGAGACCAAAGTCCTGACCCCCTTCATTCATTCAATAAAGATTTATTAGCATCTATTATATTTCACGGAGAAGGCAGTGGCACCCCACTCCAGTACTTTTGCCTAGAAAATCCCATGGATGGAGGAGCCTGGTAGCCTTCAGTCCATGGGGTCGCGAAGAGCCAGACATGACTGAGCAACTTCCCTTTCACTTTTCACTTTCATGCATTGGAGAAGGAAATGGCAACCCACTCCAGTGTTCTTGCCTGGAGAATCCCAGGGACGGGAAAGCCTGGTGGGCTGCCGTCTATAGGGTCCACAGAGTCGGACATGACTGAAGCAACTTAGTAGCAGCAGCAGCATTATATTTCAAGCACTAAGAATACAGCTGTATCTTACTAACAGACAAAAATCTCTACCTTCAGGAAGCTTATACTGCTGCTGGGGGAGAGGGCCAATAAATATATAAACTGATTAATTTCAGATAGGTAAATTCTATCAGGAAAATAAAATCGACCAATAGGACAAAAAAGGGACTGGAAGAGGAGAGAAGTGCCCCAGCAAGGAGGCTTGGGAAGGCATCCCCGAGATGTGAGTTTCTTCTAAATCCTGAATGATAATGTGCAAATCAAGGGAAGATCTGAGGGGAGAGCATGGTGGATGGAGAAGACCACAGGCCCTGCCTTAGGACCAGGCTGAGCTGGGGATGGTAAAGGGGGAGTGTGTAGACTGGGAGAGACAGGGACGGAAGCTGGACCAGAGAATTGGCAGGGACTTTGTAGGTCCTATAGCTTCCCTGGTGGCTCAGATGGTAAAGAATCTGTCTGTATGGTGGGAGACCCCAGTTTGATCCCTGGGTCAAGAAGATCCACTGGAGAAGGAAATGGCTACCCACTCCAGTATTCTTGCCTGGAGAATTCCATGGATGGAGGAGCCTAGTGGGCTACAGTCCGTGGGCTCACAGAGAGTTGGACATGACTGAGCAACTAACGCTTTGTAGTTTCCTGGTGAATTTGGATTTTTATGCTAATTTCAATAAAAGCCGATCTATAAGAGCTGCTAAAACAAAGGACAAGTCCTGCCCACTGTCATATTTTCGGTAAGTTTCCTCACTGGGGTTAGGGACCCCTCCTCTAAAGGCGCCTCAAGGGATAAGCTGATAGCTGATTGCTAACCAGCCTGATGGGGAGCGGGTCACCTCACCCAGGTCATTTGTTCCTGGGGGCAGAGAGCAGAGGAAGAACGCTTCCCTTGTACCTCCTGGTTCTCCATCTCCCCCGGAAGAGAACTCAGGCTGTCTCAAAATGCGGTTCTTAACCTTGGCTCTTGTGGGAATCATTTGGAGAGTTTATTTTTAAAATATTTAAGCCCAAACCCCTGGATCCACCAACTCTGACTTAATTTGGTCTGGATTGAGAGACATGAATATACAAACTGACAATAGCCGAACCACATATGACAACAGAACTCTGACCCACCATCTGCAGCAACCAGCGAGGAAACCGAACTACAACCTCTTTAGCAACTGGCACCAGACACACAGTACTTAATCTACATCTGCCAGCTTCCCTAATTTTGGCTCCTGCTTCCAACTTAGGAAGAACCAAGAAAAGTCAAATATGCACCCCTACCCAACTATATAGGAAACCCTTCTTCTCATTTTCCCACTTCAGTTTCCCCATGCCGGCAACCACAATCAGGGCACCCCTGGAGCCTTCCTTTTTTTCCACCCTAAAGCTGACCTACTCTTCTGCCTGCTTCTGAGTCTACCAAATGCTGGTGATGGTGGCTGTTTCTCTTGCTAGAGCAAACTGTGAATAAATAGCTTTTGATTTGCTTTGGGTCTTTTTCATTTATTTCCACAGGGTGCAACTCAGGAATTGGGTGTTTAAAAAGTTCTAATGCACAACCTAGGTTGAGAACCATGGCTCTGAATCAGTGGTTCCCAAAGTGTAGTCCCTGGACCAACAGTGTTAGCATCACCTGGTAACTTGTTAGAAATGCAAATTCTATCAGTTCAGTTCAGTCGCTCAGTCGTGTCCAACTCTTTGCGACCCCCTGAACCCCAGCACGCCAGGCCTCCCTATCCATCACCAACTCCCGGAGTTCACCCAGACTCACGTCCATCGAGTCAGTGATGCCATCCAACCATCTCATCCTCTGTCATCCCCCTCTCCTCCCACCTTCAATCCTTCCCAGCATCAGGGTCTTTTCAAATAAGTCAGCTCTTCACATCAGGTGGCCAAAGTATTGGAGTTTCAGCTTCAACATCAGTCCTTCCAATAAACACCCAAGACTGATCTCCTTTAGGATGGACTGGTTGGATCTCCTTGCAGTCCAAGGGAATCTCAAGAGTCTTCTCCAACACCACAGTACAAAAGCATCAATTCTTTGGCAATGCTATATCTTCTTTATTATTTTTAGGCAATTTCCTCATAGTCCTAGTTTGCTGAGAGTTTTTATCATGAAAGGTTATTGAATTTTGTCATATGCCTCTTCAGTAGCCTATTGAGATGGCACATAAACAAACACAGAGTCAAGAGGGTAAGTTCTATAACAGTACAGAAAGGAAGTTCTGAGGCTACAAAGGAAGGACTAATATAAAGCTTCAGAAAGGAAGTGGTATATGAATAGTGCCTTAAAGGGTTAGAGTCTCACCGAACCATGAGGGAGAGAAGAGGATTCCAGGCAGAAAGAACAGAATGACCCAGTATGCCAGCAAATTTGGAAAACTCAGCAGTGGCCACAGGACTGGAAAAGGTCACTTTTCATTCCAATCCCAAAGAAAGGCAATGCCAAAGAATGCTCAAACTACCACACAATTGCATTCATCTCACACGCTAGTAAAGTAATGCTCAAAATTCTCCAAGCCAGGCTTCAGCAATACGTGAACCGTGAACTTCCTGATGTTCAAGCTGGTTTTAGAAAAGGCAGAGGAACCAGAGATCAAATTGAAAACATCTGCTGGATCATGGAAAAAGCAACAGAGTTCCAGAAAAATATCTATTTCTGTTTTATTGACTATGCCAAAGCCTTTGACTGTGTGGATCACAATAAACTGTGGAAAATTCTGAAAGAGATGGGAATACCAGACCACCTGACCTGCCTCTTGAGAAACCTATATGCAGGTTGGTCAGGAAGCAACAGTTAGAACTGGACACAGAACAACAGACTAGTTCCAGATAGGAAAAGGCTGTATATTGTCCCCCTGCTTATTTAACTTATATGCAGAGTACATCATGAGAGACGCTGGGCTGGAAGAAGCACAAGCTGGAATCAAGATTGCCGGGAGAAATATCAATAACCTCAGATATGCAGATGACACCACCCTTATGGCAGAAAGTGAAGAACTAGAGCCTTTTGATGAAAGTGAAAGAGGAGAGTGAAAAAGTTGGCTTAAAGCTCAACGAAAGAGAGCTTTCGTTCTTCAGAAAACAAAGATCATGGCATCTGGTCCCATCACTTCATGGCAAATAGATGGGGAAAGAGTGGAAACAGTGTCAGACTTTATTTTTGGGGGCTCCAAAAGCACTGCAGATGGTGATTGCAGCCATGAAATTAAAAGACGCTTGCTCCTTGGAAGGAAAGTTATGACCAACCTAGATAGCATATTCAAAAGCAGAGACATTACTTTGTCCGCAAAGGTCCATCTATGGTCCTGGCTATGGTCCTGTATGGATGTGAGAGTTGGATGGTGAAGAAAGCTGAGTGCTGAAGAATTGATGCTTTTGAACTGTGGTGTTGGAGAAGACTCTTGAGAGTCCCTTGGACTGCAAGGAGATCCAACCAGTCCATTCTAAAGGAGATCAGTCCTGTGTGTTCATTAGAAGGACTGATGCTGAAGCTGAAACTCCAGTGCTTTGGCCACCTCATGCGAAGAGTTGACTCATTGGAAAAGACCCTGATGCTGGGAGGGATTGGGGACAGGAGGAGAAGGGGATGACAGAGGATGAGATGGCTGGATGGCATCACTGACTCGGAGGCCATGAGTTTGAGTGAACTCCAGGAGTTGGTGATGGACAGGGAGGCCTGGTGTGCTGCAATTCATGGGATCGCAAAGAGTCAGACATGACTGAGCAACTGAACTGAAGGCCTGGAGTGATGAGAGTGGAGGAGGTGGTAAGGAAGATGGTAAGGATGGTTTCATGGCTGACGTGAAAGATGAGTGCACAGGAAGAACAGAGGAAAGGTGAAAGAGTTAGTAGGAAATGTAAGGAAGAAAAGTGAAAGTGAAGTCGCTCAGTTGTGTCCGACTCTTTGCGACCCCATGGACTGTAACCCACCAGGCTCCTCCAACCATGGGATTCTCCAGGCAAGATTACTGGAGTGGGTTGCCAGTTCCTTCTCCAGGGGATCTTCCTGACTCAGGGATCGAACCCAGGTCTCCCGCATTGCAGGCAGACGCTTTTAACCTCTGAGCCATCAGGGAAGCCCAAGGAAGAGAAGTAGGAGTCAAATTAGCCTGGGCTTTGATGGTTTGTGGGCTTTCCCAGTGGCTGAGCAGTAAAGAATCCACCTGTAATGTAAGAGCCACAGGAGACAAGGGTTTGATCCCTGGGTTGGGAAGATCCCTGGAGGAGGGCATGGAAACCCCACTCCAGTATTCTTGCCTGGAGATTCCCCATGAGGAGCCTGGAAGGCTATAGTCCATAGGGTCATAAAGAGTCAGACACGACTGAAGTGACTTAGCATACATGTATGGATGCTATGTAAAAACCCACCGAAGCTGACTAAGGTTGAAAAGATGGAATTGCTTAAGAAATAGGAGATTTATCAGAACCTAAAGACAAGACCACATCACAGAGTCAAGAAGACTGAAACTTGGAGGTAGGTCATGGTGAGCCCAGGCAGTGTTCATGCTTCAATTTTTAACTCTTCTCTCTGCAGACAGAAATGTTTCCTTCTTTCTCTTTTCAGACAGGAATTCTGGTCAATCCAGTCTCTGTGACACCTGTCCTGTTCATAGCACTAGAGTTTGCATGAAACAGACCCAGACACCCGGAGAAAACAACTCTGTGGTCCCAGTGCCAGTTCTTGATGTGACATTTCTGGTTGGTACAGCTCCCATCATGGGACCGCCCCTAGTTCAATCAACTATTGCTAAAGGCCAGGGTCACATTTTTGTGAATATGGTGCCTGGTAGCCCAACCCTGGATGGGAGAAGGAACGATTCCCAGAGAAAGGGGACCTGTGACTCATGGACTGGGTGGATACCCCAGAAATTCTCACTGTGGCCCTGGAAGCCACAATAAGGGGTTTGGACTTTATCGTGTGGGCAACTGGAGAGACTGAGAGGAATGAAAAAGATCACGTTTGGCTTTACAAATGTTGTAGACTCCATGGAAATGGATCATAAGGAAGAGAAACTCAGGGCTTAGAAAAGTGTTGAAATAATCAGGCCACAAAATGACAAGGCCCAAATTAAGAAAAAGTAATGAGACTGAAGAAGCATTTTAAGGATTGAAGCAATAGGCTTTGGTGACTGATCAGAAGTGGAGGCTTGGGGCGAAGGAGCTGAGAGGTTCCTTGCTTTCCTCCCAGTGGGATAAGGAAGAGAGTGAGCTAGTCAGTAGGACTGAGGCTACAGAAGGTGGAGGAATTGGGAAGGACATGCATAGAACAAGGAGTGTGGGGAAGTAAGGCTAGCCTTACACACACTGAATTTGAGAGGTGCATGGACGAAGAAATCAATGGGTCACATCTGCTGGACCTTTTCCCAGACAGACCCGCTTGAAACAAGCTGCATGGCTAATAAAAGAGCATTGGGAGGCATCATGAAATTATTCTCATCTCATTGATTGGTAATTGTGAAAACAGGAGGAAGCCAAATCTAGAAGGAAGAATGTGGGCTTTGAAGTCAGTCCATGTGTATCCATCAGCAGTGTGACCTTGAGAAAAGCATTCAACCTTTCTGAGTCTCAATTTTGTCATCTGTGAAATGGTATATCAAGCTGATCTTATGGAATTATGATGAAAAATAAGTGTAATAATATCTGTAGAGTCCTTACAAAATAGAAGGCCCTCAGGAAGTGGTCCCTGGGATCATTACTGTTTTCACCATCACGTGATCTGGATTTTTGCATGCAGGCAGAAATGCTGTAGGGCTTCCCAGGTGGTACAAGTGGTAAAGAATCCCTCTGCCAATGCAGGAGACACAAGAGACAGAGGTCCAATCCCTGGGTTGGGACGATTCCCTGGAGAAGGAAATGGCAACCCACTACAGTATTTCTTGTCTGGAAAATTCCATGGACAGAGGAGCCTGGCAGGCTACAGTTCATAGGGTCACAAAGATCTGACATAACTGAGCACTCACACACAGAAATGTTATATCCACAGTTTCAGGACTGAAGCTGGGTTTCCCAAAGAAGCAAGCCCATCCACTCCCTGCCATAAATGCTTCCTGAAATGATTCATCAAATCTACGGACCATTTAATGAAACTCTAAGACAGCAACTGAAAGCAAAATAGATGCAAAATTTGGGTCTACACAAGCAATCAACTGACTCTAGCTGATAAATTTGACTACTGAGAGCATCGGGAGGCATCAATGCTCAAACTGATGGTGAAGATAAGAACAATAGCCATCTATGGGCTCTCTATTGCATGTTGAATACTGTTCTGAGGATTTAGAAACTACAAACTCGTTAAACCTTCACAAACAACCCTACAAAATCAGAGCTATTATTATCACCCCCATTTTACAGATAAGGAAACTGAGGCCCAGGGAGGTAAAGTGATCTTCCAAGACTGTACTGCTGGGATGCAGTAGAGCCAAGACTGGCTCCCAGGAAGTCTGCCCTGGGGCTCACAGGCTCATCAGGTCACAAATACTGCATAATTCAAACTCTTATTTTTCATTGTTCTTCCAAAGGACATCTCACTGTTTAGCAGAGCATGGATTCAACTGAGTGTGAGGAATGTTGGAAATAATTTCTTTGGGGCTAATTTCCTCTTTGAAATAAATTAGGGCATTTTGCTCCTCATACACCCTCGCTTGCACTCAAATATTCCCTTGTGAGGAGGAAAGAGACTTCTACTGAGGGAGCAGTTAGTTATGGCACTTTCCAGCCAGGTAGTGTCCTGCTTCCAGCCACAATTTGGGGTAGAGGAGAGGGGAGGATGTTAAAATCTGAACACACAATGGGAGGGCATCCTTCCACTGGAGGGCTCCTACAGGGCTTGTCTTGGGAAACCCAGTCTCAGAGATGTGGAAAGAGATCAAGAATCTTTACTTTTGAGGGTCAAGGGCCTCCCTGAGAATCTAAAGAAAACTGTAGACTCTTTCCTCATAAAAATGCACAAGCACAACCCTATACAAAAATAAATATTCTCTTTTTAAAAAGGGACTTCCTTGGTGGTCCAGTTGTTAAGAATCCACCTTCCAATGAAGGAGACATGGGTTCAATCCCTGGTCAGGGAACTAAGATCCCACGTGCCGCAGGGCAACTAAACCCCCACACCACAATCACTGAACCCTTGAGCCACAAGTAGAGAGAAGCCCATGTGCCACAATGAAGAGCCCACGTGCCCCAGCAAAGACCTGAGGCAGCCAAAAATAGATAAATAGTTTTGAAATGCACAAGCACGACTCTAAATAAAAATATCATAAATCTGGGGGAACATGGATCCCCTGAAATGCACCCCTGAACCTCAGGTTAAAAAGCTCTGCTGCAGAAGATAGACCAGGCAGGCACTTTAATTCCCTCCAAATTCAGTCTCAGCTTATTAATTTGTAATGTAACTCCCTGGAAATCTCTCTGTAATATTGAAATTCATTATGCCCATTTATCATGCTCTGCCCTTGAGACACTTGTGAAATTAGCTACGGAGACCAATTTGGATGGGCAGGCCCCATTTCTCACCTGACATGGAGTTATATAAGGAGTTATGCCCTGCCTAGCCAGTCTGGAGTACCGCTTAAGGTTGCATCTCTTTGAAAATTCCAATAAAATGACAGCCCTCATCCTGATTATGATGGAAACTCTGTTCTTATTATAGGCACCTCCTTCCCTAAATAACGTCTGAAATGCTGAGGAATGGTTACCGAGTCTGTGATCAATCGTTCTGAAGCCCACTCACCACCCGGTGGGGCTGTCGCTGCGGTGGTTACAGTGTTCCACGCACCCGAGCAAGTCAGCAGTAAGGAGTTTTCTTCAAACTCCTTAATGTGAGAAGGCACTGATGTCCCACCTGTGGGCCTGGCAGCAAGGCCAGCATCATTCTTCAACATATTTTATTTTTTTATTTCTATTTTTTGGGCCATGTATCACGTCATATGGGATCTTAGTTCCCCAACCAGGGATCAAAATAATTGTCAAGGACCCACAGCTGAGGGCCTGGGAAGATTAACAGAGGATTGGGAGGGGTTCCCAAGCAAAGTTGGGAGGAGGTGTGGTTTAACAATTTTTAAATGACTTATTATATATTCTAGGGTTATGGAGATAAGTCAGTGTGTCATGGATAATAGGATCCAGGATTTTCATTGCTGGAAAATGAAGTTATAAATATAGAAAATGCAAGAATGAGAGGTATCTGCATGAGCTCGTGATTTGAACTAATGGTTTTTAATATAATACAGATATATAAAATGTGAAGATATATATATATATATTTGTGTGTGCATGTGTATACGCATTTATGGGCTTCCTTAGTGGCTTAGATGGTAAAGAATCCACCTGCAAAGCAGGAGACCTGGGTTCGATCCCTGGGTCATGAAGATCCCTTGGAGAAGGGAATTGTTACCCTTTCCAGTATTCTTGCCTGGAGAATCCCATGGACAGAGAAACCTGGAAGGCTGCAGTCCACGGGGTCACAAAGAGTCGGACACAACTGAGCAACTTTCATTTTCACACACACACACATGCACATACACACACATATATATATTTTTATATTTCTTACTTCTTTCCACCAAGAAGGACAAAAATCAGTGACACTCTAGTAGCAGCGAGCATGCCTAGCACCCAGAGCTTGGTTTCTAAATCTTTCCCACTGAAAAGCAAGATGGCTCCTTAGGAAAACAGTTGATTTTAAGGCTAGAGCAGGGATCGGACAAAGTGAGCCTGGAACATCTTATGCCAAAAAAGTGTAGAAGTACTCAAAGAATGATGGAAAATGTGAAAGGATATAGAACCAGTCGAAGAGCCCCCTAAAGGCCAAATCTTGGACAACTTAAGCATTGGAATAAATCGTGACAGGAGCAAATTATAACCCACTAAACCAAATACAAATAAATCGGTAAAAACTGATAAAAAATAAATAAATGGGAGAGAAGAGCTCTCTTACAATGTAATACATCAAACACAGAGGAAATGATGAAGATAGATAATCATCATTTGGCAATCACAACGGTAATAACTGATTCATCAATTGACTCATCAATGGATACTAAAGCTAGTGGATTAAAGTGTCATAAGAAACAGGATATTCACATGGTGAATAGATGTAAGACACCTGTTAATAACAAAGAAAAAAACTGTAACTTTGAGAAAACTGTCAGAAACCATCACAACCAAGTTCAAATTCAACATCGCTGGTAATGAGGTAAATCAACAATGAATATCTCTTGATTGAAGCACTGAAAAAGAGACAACTTCTCTTCCAGAGTATTTCCTGTCAAAAATGTATAAGCTAAACCTAATCATGAGGAAACAGCTGAAACCCATACTGAAGGACAGCCTGCAAGCTAACTGGCCAGTACTCTTCAAAAGTGTCAGTACCATGGAAGGCAAAGAAAGCCAGAGGAACCGGTACAAGTTAAAGGAGATAATAGAAACACGACAAGTGAATACAATATGTGACCCAGGATTTTCTTTTACTGTAAATGACATTTTTTTGTACCACTGGCAAAATTTGAGCAAGGTTTGTAGATTACATGATCATATTATAAAATACAAAGTTCCAGTTCTAATAATTAAACTTGTTTATGAAAGAGAAATTTTCTTGTTTTCAGAGAGATAGACACTGAATTACACAGGGATAAGGAATTACCATGGAGAAGGAAATGGCACCCCACTCCAGTGTTCTTGCCTAGGGAATCCCCATGGATGAAGGGGCCTGGTGGGCTGCAGTCCATGCAGTCGCAAAGAGTCAGCCACGACTGAGCGACTAAGCACAAGCACAAGGAGTTACCATGTTTTACTTGCAAACAGTTGAGCATGGTGGAGGGTAGGGAGATGGAATGTTAACATTGGAGCAATTTGGGTGAATGGTATATGGGATTTTTTGATACTGTTTTCATATCTTATCTGTAGGTCAAAATAAAAAGAATTTTATAACAATGATTTTCTTGTTCTTCCTGTTTCTGTGGATTGCTGGGCTCAGCTGGTCAGTTTTTTTCTGGTCTTACTCAGGGTCTCTTGCCTCTAGAGTCAGATGTTGGCTGGGGCAGAAATATCCAAGATGGTGCCACTCACATCTCCCTCTCTCATCCTGGGTTTCGGTGAGGGTGACCGGGAGGCTGGACTAGAGCGACGCTGAAACTGGGGGCTCCTCCCTCTCATACAGCCTCAGGGTTCTCCCTCTCCAGGCTGTCCCACATGGTCTGTCCTGCAGGACTTACATGGTGACTAGGGGGAGTCCTGCTGCTGCTAAGTCGCTTCAGTCATGTCCGACTCTGTGCAACCCCATAGACGGCAGCCCACCAGGCTCCCTCGGCCCTGGGATTCTCCAGGCAAGAACACTGGAGTGGGTTGCCAGTCCTGTGAGTGCCAAAGTGAAAGTCTCCAGGCCTTCTTGAATCCTAGGGCCAGAAGAGATGATTTGTCACTTCCACTGTGGTCTCTGTTGATTTAAGAGAGCCACAGGGCCAGCCAGACTTCACAGAGTTCTCAGTGGCTAACCGGGGGTCAGGTCTGGAGACCAGCTACCTACCATAACCATAATAGAATTTGATCAGGGAAGCAGAACCCCTGCGGGTACAAAATAAGAGGTTTGTTATATGAATAAGACCTTACACAATCATGGAAGAAACTGAGAATGATGGGTTTAAAAGGAAGGGCTAGAAGATCAGCCAAAGCTGATCTGGCATGGACAGACAAGTCAGTGCTTTCAGGGAACGTGGGGAGCCAGGTATGTGGTTGGAGGACCCACACATGGCTGGTTGAGAAGTCCACGGGAGGCAGTTACCTCTGTGTCTGGGTTGAGCCTGCAGATGCTACTGGTCAGCAGGCAGGGTCAATGTCAGAAAAAAGAGCTGGTCACAGATGTAGGAAGAGTGAGGATAAGCTTGAAACTGCCAGCAATTAGGCATCATAATTTCACTGCATTTAAAGCCTCAAGACTTTCACAGAGAAGGAGAAATATTGTATGACATCCTTTATATGTGGAATCTAAAAAGAAAGGACACAAATGAACTTACAAAACAGAAAGAGACTCACAGACTTAGAGAACGAGGTTATGCTTGCCAGGGAGAGGGGGAAGGATGGGGAAAGGGATAATTGGGGAGTTTGGGATGGACATTGCTATATTTTAAATGGATAAATATGTAGTGTATAGCACATGGAGTTCTGCTCAATGGTAGTGGCAGCTTGGATGGAAGGGGAGTTTGGGGGAGAAGGGATGCATGTGTGTGTGTGGCTGAGTCCCTTTGCTGTTCAACTGAAACCATCACAACATTGTTATTCAGCTGTACGCCAATACAAAATAGAAAGTTAAAAAAAAAACAGCATGACTTTCAGAAACTATTGGTTAGTTTAGGCTGAATTCTTTTAAAAAGAGCAAAGCATTGCAAACTCAGATCAGAGATTTATCCAAAACCATTTTCTAGCTTATATGAGCAATAATGATTATGACAGCCAGCATTTTTATACTCACTGGTACTTCCCAGGCGCTATTCTAAGAGCTTCATGTGCCGAGCATCTTGCTAGCCTCTGGGGTTACCATGGTGAGCAAACCTAACCCAGATTTTGTCTCATGCAGTACTCAGACCAGTGGAGGTGGAAGCCATTATTCCAGTGAGTTCACAAATGAGAGTATAATTGCAGGCTAGTGTAGGTTTTCTAAGGATGAGTCAACCATTAGTGATTCCATTATTTTCAGTACTGTTCACATACTAAGATAGGAAAGTATACATTTTCTGGAGAACTTTTTGCTAAAAGGGTCAGATTCCTTCTTAACATCTCTGCTCCCTGATGCTTCCATCTGGCCCCTCCCTCTGTGGACTGGGGCAGCTTTTAGCTCCCTGTGTTGACCCTGTCTCTCTGCCTCATTTTGACAGGCTAATTTTTTCTTCTCATCCTAATATTTCTTCCACCTGTTGGGCTTGTTTGGCTACCAGTCCTCCTCCTGCCTCTGGTATAAAAAGGTAATTACAGAGATTAAAGGGAAAATAAGTAGTTGGCTCATTATTAAGTAGCCTTTCCTGAGAACACTGAAGACATTTTAAAATTGTACACAGCTATCTCCCCATTAGGTCATGCAGGCCTGGAAAATAATGAGTAGTTTAAAGTCTCTCCAAGGGGGGCGTGAGTAGAAAACAGCCTCTCCAGAACCCTAAGAGCTTCATGTGATGGGACTCTGCCTTCATCCCAACTGACATCCTTACTGCTGCTGCTGCTGCTGCTGAGTTGCTTCAGTCATGTCTGACTCTGCGACCCCATGGACTGCAGCCTACCAGGCTCCTCCGTCCATGGGATTTGCCAGGTAAGAGTACTGGAGTGGGTTGCCATTGCCTTCTCTGGACATCCTTCCTAGGGAAAATCAAAGTCAGGTGACAATCAGTGCAAAGACCCTAAACACTAGGAAAAAGCCTTGTATGAGTGACTATTAGTGTTACCCATTAGAGAACAGTGTCTTTTGGGGGGTTATTGTTTTGCTTTGGGGGTTGCAATTGGAAGGGGTGGGAGTCTGATAGACTTAGGAGTTTTCTGAAGTCATTATGTTCACTCGTTTCACACAGACAAAATTTTTGCACTCCCCAAAATTTTGCTTTATGGGTCTTGACTCTTTAAGAATGAACATGTGTTACAGTCTGAATGTTTGTGTCCCCTCAAAATTCATATGTTGAAGTCCTAACCCCAGGGTGATGGTATTAGGAGGTAGAGCCTTGGGAGGTCATTACGTAGTAAGGGTGGAGCCCTCACAAATGAGATTAGTGGCCTAGTAAGGAGAACTGTGGTGTTGGAGAACTCTTGAGAGTCCCATAAACTGCAAGGAGATCCAACCAGTCCATTCTAAAGGAGATCAGCCCTGGGTGTTCTTTGGAAGGAATGATGCTAAAGCTGAAACTCCAGTACTTTGGCCACCTCATGAGAAGAGTTGACTCATTGGAAAAGACTCTGATGCTGGGAGGGATTGGGGGCAGGAGGAAAAGGGGACGACAGAGGATGAGATGGCTGGATGGCATCACTGACTCGATGGACGTGAGTTTGAGTGAACTCCGGGAGTTGGTGATGGACAGGGAGGCCTGGCGTGCTGCAATTCATGGGGTCACAAAGAGTCGGACACGACTGAGCGACTGAACTAACTAAAGAGAACCCAGAGAGCTCCCTTGCCCCTAGTGGTGACAATCAGAAACGTCATAGTTGTGACCCTCTTCCTCACGGCCTCTAGAAAATGAAAGAATGCATCCCGTCTGTCCCTTCCACCACTGATAGTGACATGCTCCGAGGTGTCTGGGGTGCATAAGACTGTCGAATTGACGCATACCATGCGACACAAGGTGTGCGTATTGATCATAGAGATAACCATGATTTTTCTCAAATTAATTTTAATTATATGTTCACACATAATATAGTTAGTGTGGGATGTTGAATTTTCCAAAGGTGGCCAGATTATTCCACATGCTCTTCTTTGATGAGAACTTTCTGTACTTGATCAGGTGGTGGAGTCTATTTCTCCTCTCCTTTTGCCTGGAAAGACTCCGTGCCTATTTTGATCAAGGCCACACAGTGGAAATGACCTGGTGCTTGTTCTTCTTGTGGCCCTTAATTGGCTTGGCATGCTCTACATTCTGCCTCTTGGAAACCAGTCTCCCTGTAAGAAATTCTGCTACCCTGAGACGCCCATGCCGTAAGGTCAAGCTGTGTGCACAGGACCTGGAAGATGAGACATTACATGGGGAGAGAGAGACTGAGGGGTACCGAATGGGCTGGACACAAGAGTGAAAAACTCTCTAAGGCCTGGGTCCTCCAGCTGTCCCAGACAACATTGTGTAGAACAGAAATAGTGAACCTGCCCTCAAATTCCTGACCTGCAAAATCATGAGCAAAATAAACATGGTTGCTTTAAGCCATTAAAGCTTGGGTCATTTTGTTTCCTAGTCTCAGATCACTCAAACACTGAATAATAAATATTTGAAAGTGACCAACAATTTTTTTTTTTTTTAAATCACCCTATATTTAGACTCTAAGTTGCATGTTGCAGGCTTTCACAGACTGTGAATTCCAAAGAGATCAGATTAACATCCATCTCCAAAATGCAGAGGCCCTGAGCCACCAGCTGCCTGAAAGCCCACAGGCCTTGCCCTGACCGTCACTCTGCTTCACTCTCCTGGTTACTTCTAGGAGCGCAGGGGTGTGTGTGTGTGTGTGTTAGTCACATAGTTGTGTCCAACTCTTTGCAACCCCGTGGACTGTAGCCTCCCAGGTTCTTCTGTCCATGGGGATTCTCCAGGCAAGGATACTGGAGTGGGCTGCCATTGCCTTCTCCAGTAGGATTCCGCATGTGCCCTCAAGCCAGACTGTCTGCTGGCGGCAGTCGCCATGGACTGCGGAGTGTTACTCCTCTCAGGTTCCAAATCCCACTCAGTTTTGCTCATTGCCACCGAGCGCTGTCTCGCCATTGCCACTGCTGTCTGGCCTTGTCACCGACGCTGTCCCAGGGCTTGTCTCAGCCACTAATCTCTGGTGTGAGAGGATCCCAGAACCTCACAGTCTCTGATGAAGCCAGTCACTTCACTGCTTGTCCTCACCCCCTTAACAAAGGCTCTGTCCTGCTCAAGGAGCCAGGTGGGAACCAGCTAGTCCTTAGCCGGTCCCTTTCTCCTGACTCTGCTTCTCTCCCCTGGCTGCTGCACAGCCCACTCACCTGACTTGCTCTTCTCCACCACTCCCCAAACCAGTGGCTCCCAGGCAATCAGCAGGTGCGAAGGGGCCATCAGAAGGAACCCCATGGTCCTTTTTCCCAGCTTCCCTGCCAAGATGCCCTGTTTGAACAATTCACCAGGATCTTGGGTCGGGGGAAGAGCAACAAATGAGCAAACACTTATAAATGTTCCTACACTCAATCAAAAACCTTTTTAAGAGGGATGAAGAATTGGAAGAATTCTTAACTACATCTTTCCTCTTAGATTTTTGCATCCCTGCTTGTGTTGCGTGACCGCATATAGATGTGGGAAACTGTTCAAAATCTGAAAGGTATCCACACCAGATGATGGGGAGCAGCCTCAGAGAAAGGAGCAGAAAAAGAAAATGAAAAGGAACGGCTGAGAGAGGAAGGGAGAAGGAGTCAGGGAGAAGGCATCCGGGCTGGAACTTAATAATGAATGGTGCTCGCTGGCTCCTCGGGGACACCCTGGAGCCTCCATCGCTGATATAATTGAATTATTGATGGGAAATATATGATGTTCTGGCTGGAGTTGACAGCTGGAAGACAAGCTGACAGCAATTTGAATTGATTCTGAATCTAACAAAGCGGAGACATCTCTGATTTTCAGAGATGCTCAAGGCCCCTGTGGGTAGAGATGGTGAAGAGATCCAGGTTTTAAAAGGGTCTGGGACTCTCCCTGACCAGGTCTGGAAGCAGCAGGAGAACTTATCTAGAATCATGAGCTTGCCCGCTGATTTTTTTTAATTGGAGAATATTTGATTTACAATATTTTGTTAGTTTCTGAAGTACAGTGAAGTGAATCAGTTATGTATATACATATATCCACTCTTTTTTAGGTTATTTTCCCATACTGGTCAATATAGAATATTAAGTAGAGCTCCCTGTGCTATACAGTAGGTCCTTATTAGTTATTTATTTTATATATAGTTGTGTGTATGGGTCAATCCCAATCTCCCAATTTATCCCTCCACTCCCTTCCCTCGCAATGTTCTTTATGTGTGAACCACCAGGGGCTCCTCTAGGACTCTGGGTATTTCTCAAGCAGCATCCAGCCCCGACTCTAATCTGCTCCCTCTTGTCCACTTGCAGTTGGAGCCTGTACTAGGTTGCTAGGGTTGATGTAACAAATACAGTCGAGCCTCAGTTCCCAGAGGAGATTGGTTCCAGGATCCAAAATCCTATAGTCAGCCTCCTGTACATGCCATTTTGTATCCAAGGATCAACCAACTGGGATCGTTTCCTACTGTATTTGCTCTTCAAACAAACCCACATATAAGGGGTCCCACCCAGTTCAAACCTGTGTTGTTCAAGGGTCAGCTGTACCACAATCTGGGTGACTTAAACCACAGAGGTCTATTGCCTCAGTTCTCGAGGCTAGTAGTCTGTGATCGCGGTGTCAGGATGGTGGCTCTGTCTGAGGATTCTGAGGGAGGCTCTGTTCCATGATGCTCTCCTTGCTGGGGGTGGTTTTCTGGCACTCTTTGGCATCTCTTGGGCATTTCCTGTGCCATCCCAATATCTACCTTTATTTCAGCTGGTATTCTCTGTGGGAGTGGGTCTGTCTCCACATCCAGATTTCCCCTTTTTATAAGGACACCAGTCATATTGGGTGTCCTCTAATAACTACAACTTGATTATCCATTCGATGATTCTATTTCTAAATAATTGTCCAAATAAGGGTCGAAAATATCTGGTTACCTCAGTTTGAAATATACAAGTGCATCAAATCAACACGTGTACTCCTTGTTGTTGTTGTTCAGTCTCTCAGTCGTGTCCAACTCTCTGCAGCCCCATGGACTGCAGCACACCAGGCTTCCCTGTCCATCACCGTCTCTCAGAGCTTGCTCAAACTCATGTCCACTGAATCAGTGATGCCATCCAGCCATCTCACCCTCTGTTGTCCCCTTCTCCTCCTGCCTTCAATCTTTCCTAGCATCAGGGTCTTTTCCAATGAATCAGCTCTTCACATCAGGTGGCCAAAGTATTGGAGCTTCTGCTTCAGCATCAGTCCTTCCAATGAATATTCAGGACTGATTTCCTCTAGGATGAACTGGTTGGATCTCCTTGCTGTCCAAGGGACTCTCAAGAGTCTTCTCCAGCACCACAGTTCAAAAGCATCAATTCTTTGGCGCTTAGTCTTCTTTTTGGTCCAACTCTCACATCTGTACACGACTACTGGAAAAACCATAGCTTTGACTATATGGACCTTTGTCAGCAAAGTGATGTCTCTGCTTTTTAGTTTACTATCTATGTTTGTTGTACACCTTAAATTTACACAGTGTTATATGTCAATTATATATCAATAAAACTGGAAGAAAAGAAGCAGCCAAAAAAAAAAAAAAAAGACTCTATTACCAAATGAGGGACACAATTCAACCTGTAACAGAGCCCTTTACACCAGATCTCTGCCCTGACTCCTGTCCTTCTTCAGATAGCAGACTCTGTATTCTGTCTGCTTCCTCGGCCCACCCCAGGGGCATCCCAGTTCACTCCCAAAACTCTGTGCCTATCGGCACCCAGCTGGCTCCAGAGTACTCTCAGGTTGACACCTCAACCCTGAAAGCCAGGGTTTTTGAACAATAGAGCGCCTGGGTCACTGTTGCTAGTCTCATCAGCTTCTACACAGCCCAGACCCCTTCTGATCCTCTGGCGTGTGCAGGCACCAGCCCAGCTAAACTGCTGAATCGCACAGAGCATCAATTAGGGGGATAATCAACATAAAGAAAGTGTATTTGCTACAAAGCTCTTGTTATCTCAGATGTTAAGAGAAAAAAAAGAAAACCCTTGATTTTCTCAGTCTCTAGGGCAGCCACCAGAGCAAGCACAGAACTAGCTCTCAAAGAATCCGTGTACCAGCCCAGCCCCCACCTACCACTGGAGTAGCTTTGAGCAAATCACTTAGCTCTCTGGCACTTTCGTCTCTCACCTGGAATGGACTTGCATTGAACTAAGTATTTACAAGTTCTTCATCTCTGTGATTCAAGGAGGACAGGCAAAGATCAGGCAGGAAGTACATGCGATACATGGTGATATCTGTTTTTCCTGAAAGCTACACAGGGCTGCTGGGCTGGAAGAAGCACAAGCTGGAACCAAGATTGCCGGGAGAAATATCAATAACCTCAGATATGCAGATGACACCACCCTTATGGCAGAAAGTGAAGAGGAACTCAAAAGCCTCTTGATGAAAGAGGAGAGTGAACAAGTTGGCTTAAAGCTCAACATTCAGAAAACGAAGATCATGGCATCTGGTCACATCACTTCATGGCAAATAGATGGGGAAACAGTGGAAACAGTGTCAGACTTTATTTTTTTGGGCTCCAAAATCACTGCAGATGGTGACTGCAGCCATGAAATTAAAAGACGCTTACTCCTTGGAAGGAAAGTTATGACCAACCTAGATAGCGTATTGAAAAGCAGAGACATTACTTTGCCAACAAAGGTCCGTCTAGTCAAGGCTATGGTTTTTCCTGTGGTCATGTATGGATGTGAGAGTTGGACTGTGAAGAAAGCTGAGCACCGAAGAATTGATGCTTTTGAACTGTGGTGTTGGAGAAGACTCCTGAGAGTCCCTTGGACTGCAAGGGGATCCAACCAGTCCATTCTAAAGGAAGATCAGCCTTGAGTGTTCTTTGGAAGGACTGATGTTGAAGCTGAAACTCCAGTACTTTGGCCACCTCATGCGAAGAGTTGACTCATTGGAAAAGACTCTGATGCTGGGAGAGATTGGGGGCAGGAGGAGAAGGGGACGACAGAGGATGAGATGGCTGAATGGCATCACGGACTCGATGGATGTGAGTTTGAGTGAACTCCAGGAGTTGGTGATGGACAGGGAGACCTGGCGTGCTGAGATTCATGGGGTCGCAAAGAGTCAGACACAACTGAGCGACTGAACTGAACTGACTGACACAGGGCAGATAAAGTCTCTGTGGATGGGAGAGCGTGGAGCTCAGAGGCCTGGTTACTATGGTTTTGTGCAGGGTTATAGCTGGGGAGAGCAACCAGGGAGCCAAGTGCTGCTTTGAGAGGGCAGAGCCGCCCCAGTTCCTAGAGAGCTGATGATGTCCTTTTAAAGCCTTGCCCTAGATTTGCTAAGCAGGCAGTCCTCGGAGCAAGGTGAGAACGCTCAGAGGTGGGACTGAAAAAGCCTTCTTCAAGGATAGTCTTAGCATTTCAGGGCGATCGTCACAGCCTAAATTCCATTAAGGTGGAGATAAATGCAAGGATTCAGATTACAAGTACAGGAAATATCCCGATTCGAGGTCAGGAGACCCATCTTCCAGTCTCAGTCATGTCACCAACTGTGTGACGTCAGGCAGGTCACTGAACTGCTCCATAGCCCACGTGAGAGGGGCCTCAGAAGCCCTCTGCAGCAGTCAGCTCTAACTAAGTCTGTGTCATTCTAGAAGAACACAGTCAGGTTGACCAGGTCATCTATGAGCTAGAAGCCTGGGGACGAACGGGTTCTATAAGCTACAAAAGCCATGCAAAGGTAAGAATTTTTTACTGGAGATGGAAAACATTAAGATATACTTAATTTTCTCAATCATCTATGGGGCAACAGATATTTAGTGAGCTCAATGCTGGGTGCTGAGAATACAAAGAAACATAGGATAAGCCCCTGACTTGGAGGAGCCTCGGATCTAGAGAGGAAACAGCCAAGGACAGTGGAATTGGGAAGGGTGGTGGGCGGGTTGGGGTGGGGGAGCAGTCCTTGCATGAGGCGGCACTCAATCTGAGTCTCAAAGAATAATATCCTAGCCAAGGCTGATCTGACTTCAAGGAATAGAAATCTCTTCAAATGAGGGGCTGAGGGATCTCCTGGAACCTAAGCCAGGAAATGAGTTATGTAGCCCAGGGTCATTGATCTGAAATGGAACACTGGAAAGAACAGAGGAGACACATGGTCACTCTCTTTTTGAAAAAAAAAAAAAAAAAAAAAAAAAATTTTTTTTAAATTATTTTTGGCTGTGCTGGATCTTCATTGCTGCGCAGGCCTTTTTCTCTAGTTGTGGCGAGTGGGGGCTACTCTGGTTGCCTGGCTCAGGCTCCTCACTGCGGTGCCCTCTCTCGTTACACAGCACAGCTCCAGGGTGCATGGGCTCAGTAGTTGCAGCTCCCGGGCTCTAGAGCGCAGGCTCAGTAGATGCATGGGCTTCATTGCTCCACAGCATGTGGGATCTTCCCAGATCAGGGATCAAACCCATGTCTGCTGCATTGGCAGGAACCACCTGGAAACCACCCTCTGAACTACCAGAAGAGCCCGCCTCTTTTTCATTCTCTCTCTCCTACTCCTCCCTTCCCTCCCTTCCTCCATCCCTCACTCTCTCTCATTTCTGACTCCCTCTGTACATCTCTTCCTTTTTCTCTGTAGATCAGGTTCTCTGTGTGCTCATCAGCCTCTGTGTGCTCATCAGCCTGTAAATGAGCCCCAAGACTGCTGCCATAGGCTCCAAGCCCAGAATCCAGATAAACTTCTAGTACCGTTTCTGATTTGCTTTGTTTTTTATTTGCTTTGTCACTACCTGACCACAAGGTACAGAATTCGTTTGAATTCTAGAATGATTGATCTGGCTCAGTTGTCCAATCCAGGACACCCAACTCACTAGCCAACCACTGGTCAACTGTTTGGGGCTCAGCTGACCATCTCTGGTCCGATCAACAGAGTGCATAGTATCGGGAAATCTCTCTTCCAAGGGCCAGGCAAGCTACAGGGGAGTAGCAGGCTTGTTTGTCAATGTTGAATCTAGTGGAGAAGAGAGGAGAAGAGAGATGGCAAGGAAGAGAGAGGGCAAGGAAGTAGTATGAGTGAAGGACCATAAGTTCCTTTTGGTATCATGAAGCATCTTGAGAGGTTCAATAAAGGGTGCCTCCATCTAGAGATACTATTTGAATAATAACATCTTAACTGGAAAGGCCTGGCTGCCAGCCTATTAGAACAGGCAGTGGCTGTCAACAGCTGGACTGGTGCTTGAACCCGATGCTTGAATCCAGCATTCAAGGCTGAATATCACACCTGTCTTTAACTATTATGAAAGCTTTTCAAGCATCTGCATTTTTACTGAAGGTTGTGGCCCTCTCTTATCAGGCTCCCCTGCCCTCACTTCTTCTTTTACCAAGTGAACGATTCTCAGACTGAGGAATGAGTCAGCTCTGCGGGCTGGGTCAGGACTGGTTTTCACCTCCAGGCCATTTGTGGAGTGCACAGCACGCTGTTCCTTCTGGCTGCTGCTTGGGTCTGAGGGGACTTGACTTGCCTGCAAGAGTTTTGAAGCTGCATTTCCCCTTTTCAGACTTTCTAGGGATAAGAAGGAGGAAGCTAACGTGGTTGGATGGCATCACTGACTCAATGGACATGAGTTTGAGTCAACTCCGGGAGTTGGTGATGGACAGGGAGGCCTGGCATGCTGCAGTCCATGGGGTCTCAGCGAGTCGGACACAACTGAGCAACTGAACTGAACTGAACGTGTTTGAGCCCCATGGAGGCTGCAGAGAATTCTGGGTGAGTGAGCACTAAAAATGGGGCAAGTTTCTGAAAAGTGTTTCTCAGCCAGCAGTACTTTAACCCTGGCTGGGGTGAGTCTCTACCAAGCTTTGTGTACAGGTGACTCATCTGAATGACTCCTTCCCTCGCCAGAGTGGCTACTGGTTCTTATGGGGCATCTCCTATGTGCTGGACACTGAGCTAAATATGACATGTATCATCGTATTCAATCATCCATAGTCCACACTCAGATTCACTGCACAAACTTTTCCATCCCAAACATCCTCAGAGCCCACCTATTTCATATGGAGCTCTGGGTACTCTCTATAAAAACCACCATTTGGAAATAAGGCAGAGAAGATGAAGATGGCACAACCTTTTCACATCATAGCAAGTCAAAGAGCACCCCAGAGTGTCTAGAATTGCTCTGCCCAATGCAATAGCCACTAGCCACTCTGCCTGTGAGCTTTTGAATGGTGGCCTCTGGATTGAGATGTGCTGTTAAGTAGAAACTCTACACTGGATTTCATAGACTCAGCATGGAAAAAAATTGCAACATAGCTTCTTTAAATGTTTCATGTTGATTCCATATTGAAGTGATAATATTTCAGATATATTGGGTTAAATAAAATTTATTACTAAAGTTAACTTCAGCTCCTTTTTAAATATGGCTAATCAAAAGTTTTAAATTATGTCTGTGGTTTGAATTTTATTTCTATTGGGAGGACTGCTCTAGTGGAATGTACTTAGAACATCTCATTGTTTCCTATTGATTAAAAGTTCTAGATGTAATGAAGTTACTTGTTAGTTTATAAACTTTTTTCCAGTAGAGATGCAGATAATTTCTGTTGAGTGGAACAAATAACCCTTAAGATTTCACTGGTTTTATATCTAACCCAGCAATTGTATCCTAACATTTCATTATTCAATCATTGTTAATTCCTAACATCTTGGCTTTTCATGTGTTCTTTGTACTGGTCATAACATCTTATTGGTTCCCTAATTAATGAGTTTTTTAAAATCCTTGACACATGTTCATTTTACATTTAAGAGTTTTTCTTAACTTTTTGAAAAGTTTTTTTAAAAAAATAAGTGATTTTTACTTTTTAGGCCATCATTAATAGCATGCAAGCCACATATATCATTTAAAATTTTCTTGTAGTCACATTAAAAAGTAAAAATTGATTTAAAAAATATATGCCTTTTAATTTTGTATGTGCCAAATATATCATTTCTATAATCAACATAAAAACATTATCAAGTTTATTTTACATTCTTTTTTCATACTAACCCTCAGAAATCTGGCCCATCTCAGCCTGGACCAGACGCTTTCAAGTTCCTAATAGTCACCCGTGGAAGTGGATCTCACATTGGACAGTGCAGGTTTTGACTCTAAATGTAGAAGTAAAGGAATATGACCAACAAATAAAGTCAGCTCAAGACATCCAGGGTCCACATGTGAGCTGGAAGGCGGTTGTCTCTACAAAGACAACCAGAGGCCCCAGGGCAGAGTAGAGCTGTACCTGATGAGAGTCTGCCCCAGTGCTCAGGAAATGCTCATCCCACCTTTGGGATGAGCATCCTGTCCACCCACCAGCTGGGTCCACCTGAAGAAAATCACCTCTCTTTTGGGTTTCTCTCATGCATGTGTGATAAGTTGCCTCAGTCGTGTCCGACTCTTTGCAACGCTATGGACTGTAGCCCGCCAGGCTCCTCTGTCCATGGGAATTCTCCAGGCAAGAATAGTGGAGTGGGTTGCCATTTCCTCCTCCAGGGGATCTTTCTGACCCTGGGATCGAACCTATGTCTCCTGTGTCTCCTGCATTGGCAGGTGGGTTCTTTGCCACTGGTGCCACCTGGGTTTCTGTTTCCTCGTTTGTAACATGGAGGGGTTGAAGTTCTCTGAAGTCCCTTTTGTCACTGATGTGCCATCATTCTCTGAACTCCTCCTTAGAAGCACCCTCTGGGGAAGTCAGCCACTCACTCTTGGAAGCTTCTGGGTACTTCTGAGTCTTCCTCTTGTTCTTGTCATCTCTTGACAAGAGGCTGGGAGGCTGGGAAATGGATATGGAGCTGTCCACTCAACCCAGAAGAGGCTGCTCCCTTTGGGCCAGTGGGTAGGATCTCTTGCTTCATGAAGTTCTATAGTCAATCTTATGCAACAGAAGATGAAGGAAGTTAATTCCCTTCTGAGGATTCCAAGAGACTGTGAAGGATATTAGGAGCCAGGATGTAACAAAGAAGAAAGAGAAACTCCAGGTTGATGGCTCACTGCAGGAGCTGTTAACTAAGCGTCGATTTCTGTAGGTGCAATTCTCTGGAGCCTTAAGACCAAGTCTTAAGTCTGTAGCTCTTAAGTTTGTATATGTTTTTGCATAAATCAATGAGGGGAGGCCAAACGGATATGCCTTCCTCCAGTCCAACAAGATGCATATCCTGTGGGGATCCAACAACTAAATAACAGGGAGATGCCTCACCTGCTGGTGCGGGCCTATGGGACAGAGGCTCAGGGAGGTCAGTTTCTGTCTGTAGGTATAGGGACTGTCTGAAGATGGGAACTTCCTGTGAATCAATGGACAGCCTCCAAAGGCTGGGAGATACAGGCCTTTGAGGTTCCAGGCAAAGTCTACCAGGAGAAATGTTCCACGTGGAGGCTTAGGACCTGTCCAAGTGCTCCCCTGTTTAAATCACCTTATATCGTTTAATAACAGTTGTGCTTGAATTACGCCTTTTATTTCAGCTTCTCCAGTGACTGGCACATTATCTGGTCCACAGCAGCTACTCACTTGATGCTGAATTCATGCATGAATCTATCAAACAGTTCACCAGTGGATAAAGCAATGAATAAATAAATACATGATTCTTACATCAGATGGTTGTTGGACTAGGTGTTTTTTTCCAGGCTTGAGAATGGAAAGTTTAATAAGCTAGGAAAGATAGGAGAATCACCCCTTTCTCTGGCGCTGGACAGTCCTTTCTTCTGACATTTCCACAGAGCAGAATGGCCAGGAGCTTTTGAGGCAAAGGCTCCCTTTCCTCCTGGCCCATGACTTACTGAAGCCATCTCCGGACAGAAAGAGGAGGCGGGGAGGGAGAAGCAGGGGCAGAGATGTTTTCTGTCACATTTGGACTTATCCATTCAGGCCAGTTACATGTGTCACATCAAGTCACAGCAGGGTAGGCGCCTTACATACAAGGGCAGCATTATGATTCGCGAGATGCTAGAGAGGGCGCAAAAGTAGCTCCTCCCCTGTTGCCTGAAATCCCACCATGAGGGATGCACTAATAATTTCTTTATGTCTTAAAGAATAATTCTGATTTTAGGAGTTCTCTATTACACTGCATAAAAACCTGGGTGAACAGGCACCCTTAGTGCTTATCAGCTCATGTCTTAGGGTCCTGTAGGAAAAAAAGTCATAGCACAAGATGCCTGAAATAAACTCTGCTGTCTTTGTTCCTTAATGCTGAAGAACACTGGGCCTTTTCCTCCCTGGAGCTTAAGGGTTTAACATCGGGCCAATTTCTGGTGAGGGAAGGCAGATATAACACTCTGACTGCAGGCTATTATGAGCCAAACAGATCCTTGTGGAGGTCCTTGTGTGAACAAGAGCGGACCCCACCAATCCACAGGGCACAGGACAGACATCTATAATAAAGCCTACCTTGGACTAGAACCCTAGGAGCCAGGTACATCTTTAAAATACACCCTAAGCTTTCCAAATTTGCCAATAACTCAAACTGATACTGCTATTATCATTGTCCCTTGAGGCTATTTTTTTATATTAAAAAAATAGCTGTTAAATATAAAACAGACTTTATTCTGGAAATACGGTCTTGGGAGCAAATTACACGTGAGATTCCTTCTTCTAACACAATATTTTTTGAACACCTATTTCTAGTAAGTCATTGCTGCGTACTATTTATGTGTACAAAATTGCTTCAGTAGGGTCCGACTTTTCTGAGACCCCATGGACCGTAGATCACCAGGCTTCTGTCCATGGGATTCTCCAGCAAGAATACTGGCTTGGGTTGCCATACCCTCCTCCAGGAAATCTTCCAGACCAGGAACTGAACCCACATCTCCTGCATTGGCAGGTGAGTTCTTTACCACTGGCACCAACTGGGAAGTCAGGTAGGTGTTTGCAAAGTCAAAAAGGGAAAAATCTTTTTGTTAGTACAGATGCCAGAAGGAGGTTTACAGCTTATTTACAATTGTTTGCTAAGGATCTATTCTGCGCCATGTTCTATGCTGAGTGAAGAACAGAATGATCAAGAGAACATCGTTGTTGCCCTCTAGCAGCTTAATTCACTGTCCCTGTTGGGTGTAACTTGGCTGGGGTGTCTCCAGAATGCTTGCCCTGAGTAGGGAGGGTACACTTTTCCTGGTGTCCTCTTGTATGTGCAGATTCTAGCTGAGGATGGTTTTATTCATTGTTGAATTCCTGCTAGAGGTCAGGATAATTTTGGGGTCTCCCGTTAACAAGGAGAGTGTGGTATTTGGGCAATTTATTAATATAATTTTAAAGCAATGAGAATGTTGAATAAATGATGTGCCCTCTACTTTCTTAAGAGAGATTTTTTTTCTTCCACAGCATCAGCAATGGGGCTATCACATGCCTCCTGTCACGATACCCTGAGGACCCCAGCTCATTTCAGGGCAACTCTTTGAAAAAAGGGCACAACCTGAAACTAACGGGAAAACATCAGGGAAAAACAAAGCCCACAATGGAGAACAGAAACACAGATCATTGGCCTGTACTCTGAAAACATGCCATGAAGACGAGAACCAAGAAACTGTTTCAGGTTAAAGGAAACTACAGAGACATAACTAAGATCCTGGGTTGGATCTTAGACCCAGAAAAGAAGTTCCTTTCTTCTGCCACAAAGGTCATTAGCAGAACAGGCAGATTTGAATAAGGACTGTAGACTATAGTGTCACAGGTGTAAATTTTCTGGGTTTGATCATTATATAGTTTTATATAAGATTATCTTATTTTCTTTTGTTTTGGCTGTGTGGTGGCTTTCAGGATCTTAAGACCCCTGACCAGGGATTGAATCCAGGCACCCCCTGCAGTGAAAGTGTCGAGTCCTAACCATTGGACTGCCAGGGAATTCCTGTGACTGTCTTTTCTCTTTTCAAATAAATAAACACTCCAGCATACACTGTTAAAGAGGCATCACCTCTCAAATTTACTCTCACATGATTCAGAAAAATTACGCAGGGAGAAAAATATGGCAATATATTGACATTTGGAAAGCCTGGATGAAAGGTACATAAAAATTCTTCATATTATTTTTACAACTTTTCTCTAAGTCTAAAATTTTACAAAAGACCGTTTCATGTTTGCTATTCTTGTTAAGAATATGCAATCAAAAAAGGTTTTTAACTCTAAATCACCTGAAGCTCCACAACGTTGATCCTGTTTCTTTGATGAGAGAACACGCTCAAATTTTGCTAAATGTTTTAAAAGATACACGGACTATATTAATATATAACAGTTTTTTCTTAATAAAAGACTGATTATAAGGCTTTCTTCTCAGGAAAAAGTGGTTGCTGTTTTGTGTCATTAGACAGAAAGATTTTATTTTCTGGGAAAAGTAAAATTCCTCACTGGTGTTTTTGCTTGTTCCTTGAAAGAAAAATTAATCAAGTAGGAACGTGTTTTCTCAGTTTACTGAGCTGAGTTTTTTTAGATTACCTGCCAGATTATTCAATTATTATTCAATCACCTGTTCAGCTTTTTTCAGCATCTTCCTTTTTTTTTCATTTTGGTTTCTATGCTTTCACCTTCTTAGTCATATCAAAAACCATTTTTTCCCGTTTCTTTCAGATGGCTCTTTCACTCAAGCTCTTAGAGTGAGAATCCTTCCGTTCTTTTGCAGTCTCACCCTTGTCATTTTTCACTGAGCTGAAATTGTTTTAAAAGTGGAGATGAAGACCTAATTGCACAGCCTGTTAGTTTCCTTCCTTCACGGTGCGCTGATGGAGGGACGGGTGGGCAGCTTCCTTCTCCATGTCCTCACCTGGCCCACTCCTCCTCCAGCGGCCAGCTGCGCTGGCTCCAGCGGGGTTGCGTTAGGTGGGGGCAGCTCTCACAGGACGAGAACCACAGAAAATGAGCATTACTCTCCTCTGACCATGACGGATGTTTTAAGCCAACTTTCCTAGCCATCTGTTGATTCTTTGGAGATCAGTCACAGGCACTGCTGGGCATACACACTGAGGAAACCAGAAGGGAAAGAGACACGTGTACCCCCATGTTCATCGCAGCACTGTTTATAATAGCCAGGACATGGAAGCAACCTAGATGTCCATCAGCAGATGAATGGATAAGAAAGCCCTGGTACATATACACAATGGAGTATTACTCAGCCATTAAAAAGAATACATTTGAATCAGTTCTAATGAGGTGGATGAAACTGGAGCCTATTATACAGAGTGAAGTAAGCCAGAAAGAAAAACACCAATACAGTATACTAATGCATATATATGGAATTTAGAAAGATGGTAACAATAACCCTGTGTACGAGACAGCAAAAGAGACACTGATGTATAGAACAGTCTTATGGACTCTGTGGGAGAGGGAGAGGGTGGGAAGATTTGGGACAATGGCATTGAAACATGTAAAATACCATGTATGAAACGAATTGCCAGTCCAGGTTCAATGCACGATACTGGATGCTTGGGGCTGGTGCACTGGGACAACCCAGAGGGATGGTATGGGGAGGGAGGTGGGAGGAGGGTTCAGGATGGGGAACACATACATACCTGTGGCGGATTCATTTTGATGTTTGGCAAAACTAATACAATTATGTAAAGTTTAAAAATAAAATAAAATTAAAAAAAAAAAAAATCTTGAGCGCTCTCACCATCAGCTGCTGCTGCTCTGCCCTTCAGGGGATCCCAGCCAGGCAACCCTTTTAGACCAAGTTCCTGGTCTTGATCCTGGCCTCCTGGAAGCATGTCCACGTTCTGTCTTCAGAAATCCTGAGAGAGCAGACCGTTTCGAATGCCATTACTTTTCCCCATCTGCTATCAGCATCACCAGCTAGACACTGTCTCGACTTGAGAATTCCCAGTGAACCTAGCTTCACAGAGCATCACACAGATTTCAGAAGTTTATGAAATGCCCCCTCCTTTCTTCCCGAGCAGGCAGGTGGTGGTGGAGGGACATGCCCAGCACTTTAAAGCTTTCTCCTAAGAAACTGTCTCATTTTCAATTTTGCTGGCTCTTCAACTTTTATCCTTAAGACCAAGTGTGGACTAAAGTCTCCAAAAATGATTATCTGGATATCTATCTTGCAAACCTTGGGAAAGAAAACAAAGGACCAACAGCTGTATTTTTATTTGACCTAAGTACTTCTGTGTACGGATCATAAAAAAGTAGATTTTGTACTTTTAACTCGTCAGTAGACTTTCCCTACAGAAACCAATTAAGAACTCCTGAAGAATCCAAGAGATGAAAAAATATTGAAAAATTTAAAAATTGGTTGGTGATGGACAGGGAAGCCTGGCGTGCTGCGATTCATGGGGTCGCAGTCGGACACGACTGATCTGATCTGAAGGTGCAAAAGGAAATGCCTCAGTGATTTAGGACTGAATGCAACATGTTTCCTCTAAATGTTAAGGAGTGAGGAAACTTAGGGTGAATTCGCTGAAGTGGTTTGGCTGGTATGACAATTCTTCAGACCCCAAAATTCTTCAGGATAGACCCAGAATGTGCTGTCAAAAGTTCCTGAAGACTTTCCTCTTTCATGTTGAGACCCTTCATTCCTCACTTGTTTCAGTATTTCCTCACACACCTTACCGGCTCAGTCCTTCTTCCGGCCAGAGTTCTGGTTCTTGCTTCCTACTCCTGCACAATTAAATGCAAAGGATGGTAGGAGTTTTAGGGTGTAATGCATGGGGTGGCGATTTTTAAGTACTGACAGCTTCACGAATCTTGCTATTTTCCGTTATTTTTAAAACTGCCAATCGTTTTACCATTCAAGCAAGCTTTTGACTGATTGGCCCTCTGTACTTTGTTTCCCTTTAGTTCCTTTCCTTTGACTTTCAATACCCAGAACTGGGTTAATCATAATCCTTGTTTCACCCCTCTTCCTGAATGGATCTCTGAGTATTTGTGAACCCACTGCCCTGCTCCCAAGCAGATAACCAGTAACGTATTTACCTTGTCTTCCCATACTAGCCTATCCCTCTCCATAGTTCACCTCTGTTCTACATTTTATACTTGTCATACGAGTCCTTGGTACAGAAACTTTTATCACATTGTTTGCCTAGGCAAAAGATCTGCTCATTTTTGAACTTTATATTGTACTGTATTATGTAGTTTACTGAGGCTGTTTTCTTACTCAATGTTATTAAAATTTAAGCATGTTATTGACAGGACCATAGTTGACTTACTTTCATGAATGAAGACTATCTCATGGGGAAAATATTTATCCATTTCCTTTCAATGAACGTTTGGATCGTCTCCAGGTTTTTTCCCAATAGTTTAGCTCTGAATACTCTATTTCAGTTTCTTGGGGCACACATGCAAGTATTTTTAAGAGATGTGTTCAAGAGAGAGAATTGCTTGGCTACTTAACAAGATAATGCCAAATTGTTGTCCAAAGGGATGTAATTTAAACTCCAATCAACACTGTATGTGACATTTCCATCCACATCATCTCCAATGTCTGGTACGGCCAGACTTTTAAACTTTATCCATCAAATGGAGTAAAATGGTAGTTAAACTAAATTGTGGTCTTGGTTTGCCATTTCTCTGTTAAGCCTCTTTTCATGTATTTAATGATCAGGTATTTTCTTGTATAAAAATGCCTGTTCTGAATCTTTGTCAATTTTCCTATTTTTATTATAATTCTTTACATATTTATACTCGCTTTTTGTCCAGTCTTTCCTCAGTTGTTTCCACTTCCAGGTATAAAAAAACTCCTATACAGCTGAATTTATATTAAGGTTCATATATTGACTGCTTTAATGTTTCTAGTTTTCTGAGTCCACCTTTACTAGACTTTTCCTTACAGACTTCAAGGTCAGCAAGTTACTCAATATCTTATGACCATTCCAAAGTTAGCTTTTAAATTTTTCATTCTTCTGGTTTGATTTTTGCTTCCTGGCTTGCGTGATCTTACCCAACGAGCGGTTGAACCTGCAGCCTCTGCAGTCAAAATGTGAAATCCTGAGCACTGGACCACCAGGGTACTCTCTGATTTGATTTTTGTGCATGACAGGAGTTAAAAAAACCAGTAGAACTTGCGTTCATTAAAACAAAACATAAAATTGTGTGTTACCTCTCTCCTGTTGACAGTTTTAACCTACCTGCTCCAAACTAATTCAGAATCAGTAAGGTGAAAAACCTGTTGTGACAGGTAAAACATCATTAATCTCTGCTTAGGAAACATGATCTGCTAAGCAGATCCAACTTTTGTTTTGCAGACTGAAGCTTTTTTTGGGGGGGGCCGGCAGTTGTTGAAATGTTTTACACACCCTTGTTTTCTCAAATACCCAAACATTACATATTCCCTCTCCACCTAGACTTCAGCAAAGTGGACACTAAGTTGTAACTCATCAAGTAAACACATATCCCTGGGCTTTAACTTAAATTAGAATCCCTGAGACTGGGTGCTGGTAGTAAGCATTTTAGACAAGCTCCCCTAATGTGATCAAATGCATTACAAGTGCAAAGCTACAGGTGTTAGGAAAGCAGAGCCTGTTTCTTCGTACTCTCTCACAGGGCTCCTCACCTGAGTGCAGGGAAGTCTTTCAAGTTCTATCTTGATGCCTTTGTGCAGACTATAACCTCCATCAGGTCCCATCCATTTTCCAAGTCTGACTCTGACATAAAATCTCTAAATAAAGTCCACCTTAAACATTCAGGAACAGTGGCTGGCCCTAACCAATCTCTAATATTAAAAAATTTAAGTATCTACTGAAATATTGATAGGTTTTAAAGTTCTTGAATTGGAAATAATTTTACTAAGGACTTAATTTTTAGTAAGTTTGGGTTTTCAGAAATTTATGGTACTTATGAGTACTTACATGAAATACTCAACTGAATCCCTGGCATCACCTAGGATTGATAATAGCTGTGCCTAAGTATATCCATTCAATATATCTTGGTTTCTGCATCCAAGACACACATACTTGCTTGACCAGCACGATGGTTGGATATTCTTATATACCATGGGTACACAGGTCAGAAGCAGATGTCCTTGATTACTTGGGGGCTGACAGTCAAACATAGACTTCAAAGGACCAGGTGAGTAGTATAACCAGACTTGGATGTACACAAGCAACATTTTTAGTTTTCAGACTTTTAAAGTAGACCTACCACTGTGATGGGTTCTTAAATACCATTTCTTGATACCAAAAGTATCAATTTCCTTAGAGACACGTTGTAGTTTCCAAAACATAAAAAAAAAAAAAACACAGAAGACCTATGAAGACCCAGTGAGCAGATCTTACGTTTAGGTCTCTTGTATTTTTAAAGGAGCTAGAATCAATCAAGATTGTGATTGTTGTCAGTCACATCAAGGTAACAGAAAAGTACTTTATAGATGCAATTTCACATTCAGCAAAGGATCCAAGTCCAGCCATTTCCCAGATGCCTAGTCTAAGCCACCATTTTAAGACTGCAGATATTTTGATTCCACCACTATAATTTCCTATATGGTATGTGACAAAATAAAGTGGCTTTCTTATTTCTTGACCTTTTTTCTAAAGGAATGTGCATCTCTCTGAGCACATAGGGCCATTTAAAGTTCTCGCACACTTCAGGCTCTTTCTTATTTCTTGACCTTTTTTCTACAGGAATGTGCATCTCTCTGAGCACATAGGGCCATTTAAAGTTCTCGCACACTTCAGGCTCTCCTCTCAGGGAACAGACTACAATGTTCCTGCATCCAAATAAAATGCCACCCTCCCCTACTGGCAGTATAAACCACTTAGAACACCACCACCACCACAAGTCTCAAATTCTTAGACCTGCACTCAGTCAACTCAAGACTTTCAAACATCTCACCATCAATCAATAAAGTCAAGTCACTCAGTCATGTCCAACTCTTTGTGACCCCACGGACTGTAGCCTACCAGTCTTCTCAGTCCATGCAATTCTCCAGGAACAGTACTGGAGCGGGCTGCCATTCTCCAGGGGATCTTCCCAACCCAGGGACTGAACCCGGGTCTCCCACATTGCAGGCAGACGCTTTACCATCTGAGCCACCAGGGAAGCCCAATAAAGTTAAGACCTGACCACAAATAAATCTTTGACTGAAGATTACAAACTGGCTTTAACTAGTTTTAAAAATATGCTCTGGGCCATGGCAAAATTGTTGACTATTTTTAGAGAAGACAAGAAAACTCCTATAGTTACTAAGCCCCTTGACATTACCTTTTAATCCTCTTTGACCCCCACCCCAACTGGAAAAGCTAGGACCACAGGCCAAGGTGGCAGCAAAATTCAGATTTTAACTGATCACACTGCTGCCCACTCACGAGGCACAGCTCTCAAGTGGATATATACATTTAACAACTCCAATACTACACATACACCAAATACAAAAAACGTTGAGGTCTCCAAATTCCTGGGAATGTTGACAGAAACAGACATGAAGCCTGAATTGGGGGCAATTTAAGAAATGTTATAAAAAATTTATTATTCGGATCTCAAGGCAAAAAAAAAAATCTCAGGTTGAAATCTTCATCTACTGGGCACTACTATGCAGAAACATATTAACAGCTAATATTAATGAAATTTTATCACAATTTCAGAATCAAACTAGCTTAGCAGATGACTGAGGCACAGAAGTAGGCAAATGAGACAAGCTTTAGATTTTATTTATAATTTACGTGAATAAGATCCATCTCCTCAGTCTAGCTTCATTCCCTGTAGCTATAAAAAGATTTCATGTCCTTGGCCTGGCGGTCAGCAGAAATTAACAGAAAAAGAAAAGAGTTGTGAGTGAAGATGCATTATCAAGTTGTCCCAAATGCATAAGAGATCTCTTACTCTTGAAAGAAAGACCCCAAGGCCTCCATTGCACTTTTATTTGAATGTAAGATTTGGGACAGTTGTCCCAGAGGGCTAATTCCCAATTTAATCTGAGGTCATAATAAAACAAACAACAAAACAGTATTTGGGATTTCAGTTTCTCACCCTTATCATCAAGACTCACTGCCTCCCATCATCAGTATTTATTGAGCATTTACAGTGTACTAGGCACAATAGAACATACAGAAAACATTGTCCCTGCTCTTGAGGAGCTTACATTCTAGAAGGAAAAAAAAAAAAAATACACCTCTTTTAAAATGGTTATTTTTGTTTGGTGTTTTCTGCAAGGTACTGAGGAAATAGTTGGTAGGGTGAGCTTTGGGTATTACTTAGCCCCATCATTATTTAAAGAGAGGAAGGGGAAGGAATTTAAAGGCAAAGACAATGACAGACCATTCAGGATAGGTAGGGTGTATAGGGAGATAACACAATGTCATCAACTCAGGAGAGATTAGCTGCAGTGAACAGGAAGAGGGAAATAGTCTGTGGGATGCAAGCAAAGGAAGCAGGGTGTCCTTAGACATTGAGTGGAGCCAGAAAGATCATGCGGCCTTTTCCCCAAGTACATGGCCACCAAGTAGGAATGGTTGGTGACAAGACAGAGGCTAAAAAAGGTAATCCTGTGCACCTGACAAATAGACAGAAGAAAGGATCAAAATTGAAGACAGGCTATAAGAATACCAAGAAATTCTTAAAAACAAAAGTGATTTGGAAGCACAAAACTTACAGTTAATGCTACCCAATGTCATGATGGGCCAAGAACACTGTGGCTTCCTAAGTTAGAAAATGCCATATACCAAAATTTTAAATGGAATAACATTACTTTTTTCAATCAACTCCCCGTTTCTGAAAAAAATTTTCAGGGGGAGGGGGGAGTATAGGACATGGTTGGGAACAGTAGTAGTTATCTTAGTAGTATTTTACTGTTATGATAAACTTTGTATTCAAACTTGGTAAAAGCCCATTAGCTGCCAAGAGGGAATAAGGAATAAATTTCCAAAAATGTACAATTTTCTTTAGAGAAGTTTCAGAACCAAAGGACTAATTTACATGAAAAGCTTAGAGAAAGTAGTTGAAAAGTCCATTCATAAAACTTTTATTCCACTTACATGAACTTAATACACGTGTTCTTAACAATTATGCTTGGATTGTTCATGAAAATCTCATAAGACATTAAACAAAGCTAGCCATCATCTCAAGTTATTTCCCTGTTAACTATTTTTTACAGCACATGCATGTTAGGCAAGTATCAAAAAAAAAAAAAAAAAAAAAATCACAAAAGCAAAAAAAAAAAAAAAAAAAAAAACCTAAAAAAAGTTAAATACATGGGTTTTTGTTTTACTGCTGTGCTTGATATACATGAAGTAATGAATATCAAGCAATTCATTTTTACTGCATCTTTACTTGTACATTTGTTCTTAGGTTGCCTAAAACATTTAAATACAAATAAAATGAGTGTAGCAAAAATAATGAAAGCAAACAGCAGGTAACTTTACAAATAATGGAATGTGAACCGTTTCTGCCCTTATCCAGAGTAAATTGGGTCACAACTAAAGGAACACTTCTATAGCTGCAGTCAATGGTGTGCACACTGAGTCTGAGTATTCCACAGATAACACATGGTTTAACATGCAATATCCATGGGATATCCATTTCTACTACAGCTTTGTAAATGCTCCAAACCTAAAAAGTACCCACAACTACACCTGTGATTGGAACCAATTATCCCTTTTATTCCCCACCAGGACATACCAATATGCAGGCAGTTTTCTTTGCTTAGACATGGAAGCAGTTTTAACACTGGCCCTTGTGAAGCCACAATGTACCAAAAGTACTATGCCAAACATTTATAACTTGTATAAAAATTCCACATCCCCATATTGGCCACCTCAAGATGAAAACAGATAACTCCCTAAATGTTAACTGGCTCTACTCCCCTAATATTAAACATAAAAACCACATGGGAAATATAGAAATTCAAATAGAAGTAACATAAACCTGTCATAAATCGTAAACAAAAAACTATTTGTGGGACAGCATGGATGACAAATGGTCTACTGTGTAAATTTTAGAATGAGGCAGACAAAAGTTGGAAGGCAGGTTAATTTTCCCCTCCTTCTCCTGCTTCAGCTTCGTCTCCTTGGGTATCCGATGTCCACAACTAGTTAAAGAAGAAAGAAATAATTTTTAGTATATTTCAGCTTGAAAATTTTTTATCATATACTCCAAGGTACCAGAATGTAAGCACAATTATTGGAAGGCTTAAAAAATAGCAGCACTGAAAATAGCCTCAAGATATTAAACACCTCCAGGAAACTATCCAATATCCTGTGATTAAACCATAATAGAAAGTAATAAGAAAAAAATGTTATGTATGTGTAATTGAATCACTTTGCTATACAGGAGAAATTAACACAACATTGTAAATGAACTATATTTTAATAAATTTTAAAAAACACCTGAATAGAACACATTTATTTCCTACCTAATCATTCTTTCAGCACAGTAAATACATACCAGAGTTGTCTTTAAATAACAAAATCAGATTAAGGAAATGCTTGGCTATACACAGAAGGTAAAGAAAAAGTAGATGAAATCATAGAAATGCCAATTCTAAACATCAATAGCTATCAGATTATAGACTGTCTTCAAAAGCTGCAGTGTGTAAGTTCAGTGCAACTAAACCATAACCCTCAACTCGGCCCATGCTCAAGGAGCTCAGGCTGACTTGACTACGCCCACCTCGTAGCTTTAGACTTCCACTCTAAAGAGAGTCCCACACTCTATGACATTCAAGAGTCAGGAGCAAGTCTGGACTAAAATACAATTTAACTTTACTAACATTTTGTTTAGGAAAACATACCTTTTGTGAATCTGTCTGATTCAAAATATATAGTTAAACACAAAACAGTATGGTCAGAACCAAATCTTACAAGAGGTAAAAACTGAACTGTCTCAAAGTGGTAGGACTATGAAGCCTATTGATTTTTAGATTATTACAGCTTTTCATCAGGTTAAAAAGATGATTTTTAAAATTATCTCAGCTGCTTCAAATATCAACAGTTTTTCTAAGTCTTACCACCCTACAATGATTTTTAGAGGTAATTATAGAAGGACTATTTCAAGATGACCTTGAAATTCTATACTGCTTCATACTGGAAAACAAAGGAAGGGGAACCTTAATGTTTTTCTATCCCCCAAATTACCCATTAGTTTTATTAATCAAATATATTTCTGGCCTGGAAAGGAGACTCTTTGAGAACAATCATACAGTTAGCTGAATGATCTCTAGAAGTCTGTACTGCTTTTATTAAACTAGGAGTCTTGTAAGACAGAATTATCCTTCAACATTATCTTTCCACTTCTAACTTTCAAGGATCCTTGTATTTTTCACAGAAACATGAAAAATTGGATAAAAGGTGTTTCTCTTCCCAGGGTTATGTGTTGACAATATTTGTCAACTGGATTCAGACTCAAATATTAGTTTCAACAAATATGTCTTTGCTTGACATGTGAGTGAGTGGACGATCAACCCTATAATGGTAACAGGCGATACGACCAGGGCTCAGAGAAAGGCACATACTAGTGACAAAGTCAGAATCTGAACCTTGGGTTTTCTTCTTACTCAGCTGTTGTTGTATGCTCTTCAAGCTATACCGATATCAAAATTCAGCTGCAAGTATGTATTTCAGATCAGGCCTTCTCAAAAAGTGCTGACAATACAATTCACTAGTGATTGGGTCTCAAATTCTACCTTTTAGAAGTACCTCATCATTTCAAACCAGAAAAATATGAAAAATTAGCTAACAAACTGCAGTACTTCTTTCATTTAATGTACATAAAATTATTCGCTCTTTAAAATGGACTATACCATACCCTCTTGAAAATAATAACCTTCCAAGTGTATAGGAAGCCCTCAAGTACACTTTCTAAAATAATTTTCAGTGTTTAATAAATTAACAACTATACAATATTGTTCAAAAAACTGCTGAGAACATTCAACACTAGAATATATAAATTGGTTCAGAAAATTCACAATGGACTAGATAAAATAAAGCTGAGAAAAGTGAAATGTATAAAATGATGTACAGTCCCCAAAAGAAAAGGACCTAAAGCTAATAAAAAACCAGTAGCACTAAACTATAATCTTCACTCCTAGCTCTTTATCTGGCACATGACAGATCCTTAACACTTTTCACTCAAGCCTCGTAACTTCAAATTTAGTATCTATGTGAAGAACATGAAAACCCTTGGCCCAAAGAGACATATCAACTAACTGCAATATGTAGACTATTTGGATCTCAATGCAAGTAAAAAAAACTATTGCGGGGGGGGGGGGGGCGCGCGCGGCACAATATACAACAAAGACAATACAAAAAAAACAAGTGATAACTGAATGCAAGAAATTTACTATTAAGGAATTAACTGTGTACTTTCTCAGTGTGATACTGGCATTGTGGTTTTAATGTTTTTCAGTCTAGAGCAGCAGGCCTCAACCTTTTTGGCACCAAGGATCAATTTAGTAGAAGACAATTTTTCCATGGACCAGAGGCAAGAGATGTTTTGGGGAAGATTTAAGTGTATTATGTTTATTGTGCGCCTATGAGAATCTAGACAGCATATTAAAAACCAGAGACATTACTTTGTCAACAAAGGTTCATCTAGTCAAGGCTATGGTTTATCCAGTAGTCATGTATGGATGTGAGAGTTGGACTATAAAGAAAGCTGAGTGCAGAAGAATGATGCTTTTGAACTGTGGTGTTGGAGAAGACTCTTGAGAGTCCCTTGGACTGCAAGGAAATCCAACCAGGCCATCCTTAAGGAAGTCAGTCCTGGGTGTTCATTGGAAGGACTGATGTTGAAGCTGAAGATCCAATACTTTGGTCACATGATGCAAAGAACTGACTCATTTGAAAAGACCCTAATGCTGGGAAACATTGAAGGTGGGAGAAGGGGACGACAGAGGATAAGATGGTTGGATGGCATCACCAACCTCATGGACATGGGTTTGGGTAAACTCGGGGAGTTGGTGATGGACAGGGAGGCCTGGTGTGCTGTGGTTCATGGGGTTGCAAAGAGTCGGACATGACTGAGTAACTGAACTGAACTGAATGAGAATCTAAGTCACTGCTGATCTGACAGTAAGTGGAACTCAGGCTGTAAAAACAGATGAAGCTTCTGTTTGCTTCTCACTTGCCCACACCACTCACCTCCTGCTGTGCAGCCCAGTTCTTAACAGGCCACGGACCAGTACCAGTCTATGGACCAGGGGTTGGGGACCTTGGTCTACAGTATACCAAAAAGGGTTATCATGACCTGCCACAGTAAGTCATTTTTTTTTTCCCTAAGAGACTAGACAAAATAGATGTCAGACTATGCCGAGTATCTGAAATTGTATCTGAAATTGTATAACTAAAGTTATTAATGCCCTACCCCTAGCTACATAAATACTGTTGCTGTTTAGTTGTTAAGTCATGCCCAACTCTTTTATACTCCCATTGACTGCAGCCCGCCAGGCTCCTCTGTCCATGTTATTTCCCATGCAAGAATAATGGAGTGGGTTGCTATTTCCTTCTCCAGGGATTGAACCTGTAAGTCTCCTGCACTGGCAGGCAGATTCTTTACCTCTGATCCACACCAGAGAAGCCCTACATCAATACAGAGGCAACTTTAGGGTCATCATTTTTAATGGACTTCAAAGATAACTTAAGCACACTTTTGAAACTAAAAGCAAAACTCTGTGACTAAAAATGGAAGGAACAGAATTATTTGCATTGAAATGAAAAATAAAATGGCCTTATAGCTGAAAGTCCAAAACCATGAATTACAAAATTATTTTAAAAACCTGAGTTTTAATAAATATGTAACTAGTAAAAGGGCACATTTTTAGTCCTTGGTCTAATATTTCAGCTTCTGTAAGATGGTTTTCTTCAGTTTTTAAAGCAGATAGGATCTTACATTAAAAACAAAAAAAAAGGACTAGAAATATTCCTGTCGTAGTCTATAAAACATATATAAGCACACTTCAGAGATATTAAGAGTTCAATTTTAGATCACCACAGTAAAGCAGAAATCAAAGTGAGTGAGTCACATAAATTTGTTTCCAGTACATATAAAAGTTATATGGACACCATACTGCAGTCTATTAAGCATGTATTATGTGTTTAAAAAATCCAATGTACATACCTTATTAAAAAATACTTTATTGCTAAAAAAAAGTTCATCATCAATTGAGCCTTTAGCCACTGAAATCTTTTTGGAAGGTTTGAATCACTGAAAATTACCAAAATGTGACCCAGAGACATGAAATGAGAAGAGAACCTTGCTCAACAGAGTTTCAACAAGCCTTCAATTTGTAAAAACCACAATATCTGGAAGTACAATAAAACAGAAATGCACCTATAATCTCTTCATTATTAATTAACCATTCACAGTGCTGTTAGGTACTTACTGTCAAGTTATCTCTCAGTAACTGCATTATTAGCGTGCTGTCTTTGTATGACTCTTCACTTAATGTATCAAGTTCAGCAATGGCTTCATCAAATGCCTGTGACCAAAAAAAAACACATTTCAGTGCTCAAATAATGACAACTACTGAATTTCCACGTAACAGGTAAAAAATACATACTGTCTTTGCAAGAGAGCAGGCTTTCTCAGGGGAGTTCAGAATCTCATAGTAGAACACAGAGAAGTTAAGGGCCAGACCCAGTCTGATAGGATGTGTTGGTTGCATTTCCTTTTTGCTGATTTCAAAAGCTTCTTGGTATGCTTGCTGCGACTGATCCACAATCCCTGGATAATAAAAGGCACCAAAATATATCAATGAAAAGTACTTTGTTTTCATCCCTTGAACCAAATCTTTACTCATCCAGTAATAAATTCTGAAATACTAAGCTGCTGCAACTTAAAACTGGCTCCTAAATTAAAAAAAATAAGCTTCTCCTAGAAACCTACTCTAGTCACTGATCAATGTCAAGACAAAGTAACTCTGTAACCATCTCAGTATAATTTTTAATTAGTCTGTACTGCTCTACAGTTATGCTGTAATTACTATGTCTTAAAATTGTGAGGAAACATTCCTATACATCAAATTGACTTGTGAGCAATCATACATTTTACAAAAGCAATTACTAGGCAGTAGGTATACAGCTGATCCTTGAACAACATGGGGCTCAGGGATGGATACCAACTGTTTACGCAGCTGAAAATCTGAGTATAATTTTATAGCTGGCCCATCACGTCCAACCTTGTACAATGTAGTACTATAATATTTACAGAAAAAAAAATCCCTGTGTAAATGGATCTGTGCAGCTCAATCTGTGTTCTTCAAGAGTCAACTGTACAGTCTCAGGAAAAAGGAAAAAAAGGAAGGAAGGGACAGGGACTGGGAGAAGAGAGAGAAACAGAGAGGAAAAGGCAGAAAGAGCAAGGAAGAGTGAGCCGAGTCCATTTGCTGCTCTTCAAACAACAGAAGAGACCACCTCTGGCCTCTGTTATTTTGTAACATCCAGCAAACAGGCTGAGGCAGCATACCTTTCTTGTCATCACCAGCTGCAACCTCAGCCAAGTAGCGGTAGTAGTCTCCTTTCATTTTCAAATAGAAGACTTTGCTCTCTGCTTGTGAAGCGTTGGGGATCAAGAACTTTTCCAAAAGAGACTTGGGGAGAAAAGAAACAGTCATAAGACTAAAATATTTATAAAATTCAAAGAATCTGCATTTCCAAAACACATACCACAACTTGTGATAAAATTTTAATACCCAGTCATTGCCAATAATACTACTTTTGAAAGTAGTAGGGTCATAAATTTGTGGTTTAAAAGCAGAAGCAATTTGGACAGCAATACTTAAAATTTGAAATTAGTGTTCAGCTTACTATTTAAGGCTAATTTGAATACTGGCCTTTCCCTCATAGAGCTTATTACTTTACATGCTGATAAAGACTGCATGTTTCAATGAATGTGAAAGCATGAAAGTTGATAAGACTTTATTATTATGTGTTATTATGTTTTATTAATACATATTTAACAAACTGGCAAACTTTTCGGTTTCAAGGTAGTCATGACACTAAAATGGAAAGAAGACAGAAATTAACCTTTTCAGACTATGAAGGTATATGACTTAAGCAGAAACTGTTAATATAATAGACACTACCAGACTCCATGACAGAGGAAGCAGAACAAAACTTCATTTATAAGACTACAATTAAAGTAATACCTTCTAAGGTAAAAAGCTGTTCCAAGTAAAAGTTCTATTTTTCCTACCTAAATTAAGAAACTGGTAGGAGTATGAGAATTTAAGATCTGAAGAGTAAACCTTTAGTTCATTAAAGTGATTCTCAGCTAATAAGAAATATGTTTACCAATCACCTCAAACAAGTAAAACTTCACCCTACGTAATTCTGTTCAAAACTATAATAATCTAATTAAATCCAAACATGCTAATAATTACATTCTACAAATGATTTCAGAAAAACATGACTTCACTGTATTAGGGGGATTAAGGCACAATAAACTAGTGATTTTTTTTAAGGAGGAGAAAGGTAATATTCCAGTAGTAGAATTAGGCAAAATGTTTACTGTTTTTAAAAATTCTCCACTTCCTATTAAATATACTCTACGAATCAAAGTCAATTTTCAACTGGGCTTAGCCCCAAACAAGTCTCAATCTTTACAAGGAATAAGGGTATTTAATTCTTGGTTTCTATTCTTGTAGTTGCCCAGTGGTTTAGTCTATATAGCACTTCCTTATATGCCAAACAGTTTGAAAAATGCTTTAAAACAGTAACTCTAACTTTTTATGTTTATCCCATTATCATGTTCCAAACGGTGAGTGGGTGAGTAAGCTTTAATCTAGCTTCTCTCCCCTTCCTACAACTTAAAACTACATATACTCAAATGAATTGGGTAGTTTCAAGTTGGCAGTAGGACCAGGTTGCAATGCATTACAGGAAAAGGTTGGAGGTGACAGAATTCAACCTGAAACAATGTTTCCTGTGATTATTAGCTAGCCTGAAATCAGAAGAGCACTTTGGTTAAGTAACACAATTCTTACTACAGGACACCCAAGCTGTCATCCCTCAGCTGCAGAAGTGTTCTGTCATTCATTCCTTCATTCAGTTAAGTTTTAAGGCTTCCTAGGTGGTACTAACGGTAAAGAATGCACCTGCCAATAAATGCAGGAGACGCGGGTTTGATCCTTGAGTGGAGAAGATCCCCTGGAGTAAGGAAATAGAAACCCACTCCAGTATTCTTCCCTGGAAACTCTCAAGGATAGAGAAGCCTGGCGGACTACAGTCCATGAAGCTACAAAGAGTTGGACACAACTGAGGGCACACACACACACACACACACACACACACACACACACACACAGTGTGAAACCTCAACCAGACTAGAAATAAAGGAACCCTCTGGGTTTGGAGCACCACTGCTTTCTCTGAAGGAGGAATGCCTATGTAGACTCAGCAGAATTCAAACTTCTGCCATTCTGTCTCTTAGACACCATCATTCTCTTTTGAGGCATGAACACTGTGAACATCAGGGCTGGTCTTTGAGGATCTGCCTCAACAGCATAAGAACATTCCATTTAATATAGTGGTTTTTAAAATTAAATGCCCTGGCCTTTTCAAGTTTTATATCTTAATACAAAATGCATTCATTCAACTATGGGGGACCGTATAGCATAATGGCTTTGGAGTCAGTCTAGGTTTAGACCATGGCACTCCACAGCTGGAAGGATCAATTCCACTTCTGACTGGCTAGGCTAAAGGTTATGCTATGAAGTCTAACTAAAGAAAACATGTACTGCGATTAACCAGAATTCACAAATAACTTTAAACAGCAGAAAAAAAACAACACCACAAAAATATACACACACATATAAATTTAAAGAAGGCTCTGTATATTATTCAATTGTGAACTGCTCTTTGGCTCATTTATGTAAATTTAAGATTATACAAAGAATATCTCCAAATGAAAGAAGTGACAAGTAAAAGGCCTAACCATGAAATCAGTTCTCTGTCTAGGTATTTCTAATTCACATTTTACTGCTTCAACATTTTTTTTTTTAAACATTACTTATTCTCCAAAACTTAAATATCACTGTGTGAGGCACTGGAAACAGTGAGCAAGACAGAACAAGGATAAAATGTCAAGCAGGGAAGGCACTATAGAAACTAAGGATTAACACAGCCTGGACGTGTCCTTCCACTTTTCAATGACTTTTATCTAACCCTCTGTGTATTTGTAAAGATAAAGGACACAAACATGTGCAGCTAGTTAAGGGTAAATCATTAAATCATTTAAAATAAGTATACAAACTTGGAGAAGTTACTTAGCCAAGGTGTCAATAAATGTCCTGAGAATTTGTAACCCATCTTTTATGGGTGGTAGCTTCTCTCTCTCTATAAAAACTACTGTTTTACATTAGGGTAACTCACACTGAGAATTTTTCAATTAGCAATTAAGTACCTCTTCCTCCAAGGTGAACACTGAATTTATCCATAACATCTGATTAAAACAATCACAACAAAAACTACTTTTTAAAGCTATTAACCGGATGCACTCAACTCACATGCTAATAAAGTAATGCTCAAAATTCTCCAAGCCAGAGGAACCCGAGATCAAATTGCCAACATCCGCTGGATCATCGAAAAAGCAAGAGTTCCAGAAAAACATCTATTTCTGCTTTATTGACTATGCCAAAGCCTTTGACTGTGTGGATCATAATAAACTGTGGAAAATTCTGAAAGAGATGGGAATACCAGACCACCTGACCTGCCTCTTGAGAATTTGTATGCAGGTCAGGAAGCAACAGTTAGAACCGGACATGGAACAACAGACTGGTTCCAAATAGGAAAAGGAAGACATCAAGGCTGCTTATTTAACTTCTATGCAGAGTACATCATGAGAAACGCTGGGCTGGATGAAGCACAAGCCGGAATCAAGATTGCTGGGAGAAATATCAATAACCTCAGATATGCAGATGACACCACCCTTATGGCAGAAAGTGAAGAGGAACTAAAGAGCCTCTTGATGAAAGTGAAAGAGGCAATTGTAAAAGTTGGCTTAAAGCTCAACATTCAGAAAACTAATAATGGCACCTAGTCCCATCACTTCATGGCAAATAGATGGAGAAAGTGAAAACAGGGACAGACTTTATTTTGGGGGGCTCCAAAATCACTGCAGATGGTGACTGCAGCCATGAAATTAAGACGCTTGCTCCTTGGAAGAGAAGTTATGACCAACCTAGATAGCATATTCAAAAGCAGAGACATTACTTTGCCAACAAAGGTCTGTCTAGTCAAGGCTATGGTTTTTCCAGTGGTCATGTATGGATGCGAGAGTTGGACTATCAAGAAAGCCAAGCGCCGAAGAACTGATGCTTCTGAGCTGTGGTGTTGGAGAAGACTCTTGAGAGTCCCTTGGACTGCAAGGAGATCCAACCAGGACATCCTAAAGGAGATCAGTCCTGAGTGTTTATTGGAAGGACTGATGTTGAAGCTGAAACTCCAATACTTTGGCCACCTCATGCAAAGCACTGACTCATTTGAAAAGACCCTGATGCTGGGAAAGACTGAAGGCAGGAAAAGGGGATGACAGAGGATGAGATAGTTGGATGGCATCACCAACTCCATGGACACGAGTTTGGGTAAACTCCGGGAGTTGGTGATGGACAGGGAGGCCTGGCATGCTGCAGTCCATGGGGTCACAAAGAGTCGGACTTGACTGAGCGACTGAACTGAACGGAACCGGAACCTACAAGTAACAAAAGGCAAAAGTCAGGCTGCTTACTGGCCTAATGATAGACCAAAAGGACCAAGTGTCAACACAGTGGTGAATGTTTCTGATAAAAGGCTGACTACAAAAAGCTGAAAAAGCAAACTCATCACTCTGTACCCATTAAATAAACAGTTTTTGTGTCACTTATACCTCAGTAAAGCTGTTAAAAATAAAAGGTGAGACAGGGATACACGACAAACTTAAAATCTTTTGATGACATAAAGGTAAAAACCATTAGGATTTAAACAAAAAAAAGCAAGAAAGACTGGATTAAAGATTAAATTTGGTTCAAATGGCTAACTGTGAAAGAACAGAACTGTGGTAGACTGACTCCAGAGATGGCCTCCACCATGCTCCTGAGTCAGGGTTAACTTTGTTGATTAACTTTAACCAAACAGAATGTGATAAAGATGACTCCTATTCCAGTTCCAGACCTAACCCATATGAGGACTAGCAGCTTCCCCTATTTCTCTCTTTGAGCCCTAAGCTAGTGTTAAAAAAAAAAAACTACTATCCTGCTAGAGAGCAAGGTCAAGTCAGCTCCAGTCATGAGACATGTTTAGTGAAGCCACACGGGTACTTCAGACCCAGCTGAAGACAGCAATGAACGACTACAGCCAACACCATGTGAAAAACTGTCCAAAAGAATCCGGACAAGCCAGAGTCATGAAAAGAACTAAAACCACTGTTTCAGTTTTTATTGGTTTGTTATATAGCAAGAGACAATTGAGAAAATAAAAACATCACTTCAGTAATAAATGGCATTTTAACACTTAAATTAAGCACTTTATATGGATTAATTGATCCTTCCATAACCTTACCTCTGAGGCACAAACTACAATTAGCCCCATCTCATACAAGACAACAAACAGGGCCCAGCAGTATACGTGCTCAAAACTACAACTAAGTTGTAAAGGTACAACTCCAACGAGGCAATATGACCTGTTCTACATTATTCTACATTTTCTCTGCCTACCAAGAAGCAGAACATGATTCAGAAATAGTAATTAGAAATCAAAGTTAAGGATGATGTTTTAGCTCTACACCATGTTGATGAGACCAAATATTAGAGTATGTTGTTCCTTTAAAAACAGAGGCTTCACTGCCAGTCCAGTGGTTAAGACTCCACTCTTCCACTGCAGGGGACAAGGATTTGATCCTTGGTGGGGGAACTAAGATGTCAAACGCCCCACCCCAAAATATCTAGACAGGCTTTGACAAACTGGAGGGTATCCAGGAAAGCAAGCAAGAATGTTGATGAAACTAGAAACAGTCACGAAAACTGAAAAAAATATGACATAAATGGCTCCAGAAGACAAAACTAAATTTAGGCAAAGACAGATTTCTGCTCAGTATGAGAAAACTTATGAAACAAATTTGGAATAGGTCATCTCACTAGATAGCAAGTTCTACTCTTCTTACAGAAATTTTAAAGGAGCAAATGACTATTTTTCAGAGATTTATAAATCAGATGTGGTTTCATTCAACTCTGAGATATGGAAGATACAGAATTCACTGCTGCTGCTGCTGCTAAGTCACTCCAGTCGTGTCCAACTCTGTGCGACCCCATAGACAGCAGCCCACCAGGCTCTCCCATCCCTGGGATTCTCCAGGCAAGAACACTGGGGTGGGTTGCCATTTCCTTCTCCGATGCATGAAAGTGAAAAGTGAAAGTGAAGTCGCTCAGTCGTGTCTGACTCTTAGCCTTCCAGACTCCTCCATCCATGGGATTTTCCAGGCAAGAGTACTGGAGTGGGGTGCCATTGCCTTTTAAGTTAACTAGAGATGATTTAAGTATGTTAATTTATCAGACTGAACAAAGAGAAATCAACGTTCAATTTTCCAGATTTAAAAGCCAGAGGAGAAAAGCATGATGGAAGGGACAAGACCATGATGGGAATAAAAACAAAAGGAAAAAAAAGGAAGTTGCACTTCTTAGAAAGCAGCAGTGACAAAAATTGGAGAACAGAAAACAAAGAGGAAAGAATAGCTATTTTCAAAACATACATAAACCAGAATACCCTGCACTAGGTACACAATACAACCTCCTATGTTTCATTCACGTATAGTAATACAAGGAAGGTGATGATACCTGGGACACTGTGACAATCTGAATTTAAAAGGAGACACAGCATTATACAAGGAAAGACGCAAACAAGGTGCCACAATTTCTACTTATAAGACGAAGGCTAGGCTGACTACTAATGCACCTTTCACGTGTAAAATTCTCCATATAACACAGTACACTGACCTTCTAATCTAAATGTAATTTACAACAGGAAAGGAGTTTCGTATCAAACGCAAACTTTCACATCGTGCACTCACACACTGGACAGGGTACCATGTGAACACACAGAGACCTCGCTGAAACAGAATCTGATTCAGATTCACAGTAGTTCCTCAAGCACTTAAAAAAAATCTGTTTTTGATGATAGCTACTGTCTTTTAAAGATAATCATGGTCATTTAAAAAATACCTAAAATCAATTCGCTAAATTAGAATTAATGCATGTTCTGACTTTATGCGGTAGTCATCTCAATAACAGGATTGGAAGAATAAAACCCACATCTGAAATGTCTCTGTAAATGGTTCATAATCCAAGCTAAATACATGATGTAATTCTGGAAAGGTTGCTGAACCTTAATCTTATCAACAGACAAATTATGTAGGGTTTGAGATTTTAGAATTAAAAGATTTTTCTTCTTTACAGCATCAAGTACAATTAACTTCTTAGGTTGTAAAAACACTTAAGATATATGGGGTAAAGTAACGATTTCTGCCTCCAAGTTAAACTACCCAAGGCAGAATATATAAACAATAGTTTCTAATACATGTATTGATCCAAAGAAGGTCAATGCTTTGACTTTGGGAGTGTATTAATACTAAGGAACCTCATAAACTGACAGGTTATCTAGTTCTGACTGCCCTTCTTAAGGTTCAACCTGCCACCACTACAATAAACATTTAATCCTAACCATGGTCAAGTATTTCTAATAAAAGGTTTGTAAAGTGAAAATCCACCTCTATTCTAATGATATACCTCTCTCTCTCTCTCCCTGTCCTTCAATCTGACTACAGACTGAAATTAAGAGTAAAACATCAACTGTTTAGGAACAATCAAGACTAGAGAATACCCTAAAACACCAAAACTGCAGCTGACCTCGTGGTGGCAAGGCCCTAATTTCTGGGCATCCAAGAATTTCTTGGAGCAAGTTTGGGGTAATAGAAACAATATAAACTAAAATCAGGCAAACTTATATCCCTGTTTCATCATTAATTTTGAGATCTCAGGCAAGTTAATCTCTCAGAGCCTTAATTTTCTCATCTATAAAAGAATTAAATGAAATTCAATTTTATACAATGATTTATCTTTTAATAAAAAATATACAAATTGATTACAATGAAAATCTACTTCAAAGGGCAGCTGCTCCTGCTGCTGTGTCACTTCAGTCATGTTCGACTCTGTGCGACCCCATAGACGGCAGCCCACCAGGCTCTGCCGTCCCTGGGATTCTCCAGTCAAGAACACTGGAGTGGGTTGCCATTTCTCTAAATGAGTATTAATATAAACAGGAAAGCACCCGTCACAGCTCCTGACAGAGTAGGCATACTCTACTCAGATGTAAATTTAAGGCCTGGGGATCTTGACATTCAAAAATCTGCTTTAGTGTGCTCCCTGGTGGCTCAGACGGTAAAGCGTCTGCTTACAACACAGGAGACCTGGGTTCAATCCCTGGGGAGGGAAGATCTCCTGGAGAAGGAAATGGCAACCCACTCCAGTATTCTTGCCTGGAAAATCCCATGGATGGTGGAACCTGGTAGGCTACAATCCATGGGGTCGCAACGAGTCGGACACGACTGAGCAACTTCACTTCACTCTCAATTTTAGTACTCTACTTTGGGTTCAGTCATCAAAAATTTGTTTATCTAGTAAGAGTGGTGAAATAATGCACAAAAAAACCTTTCATTTAAAACACAGGATTAAATTATATCAAAGCACAAAAGATAAAGCAAACATTTTCCATTAGTACTTATTCTTTTTACAGCAAACATGTAAAGGGCACGAGCTATGGAAACACTGCTTACTAGCTATGTCAGCTTGACAAAGTTCTGGAATTTCTCTGGGCCTCAGGTTTCTCATCTGTAAAAGAGATACTGGAAAATAGATGTGACTTCATGAATCTCCCCTAACAGGACTCCCAGGGTCCACAGATCACTTTTAAGAACTGCTGACTGACTTAAAGCAATCTGAACCATCCACCTTTCAATATACCACGCTTGAGCGACTGAACTGAACTGAAAGGTATGTTCTCCCTCAAGCTAATTCTCAGCAATACACTAATTTCTGCCAATATCAACAACGGACTAACTACATAATGTTACACTCATAAACACTACACTGACATTAAAAAGAAGTTGTGTGCCAATATGGAATGAAGCATAAAACATAATCAAAGTGTATGTGTGGATACAACTTACAGAACAGTTTCTATATGATCCTACTTGTATATATTCTTCAAGGACAGAACTGTTTGCACAGGCACTGTAAGTTCCCAGGATAAAAAAAAAAGAGAGAGAGACTGTTAGAGATTACCTCTGAGGAACTGGGATGATGTAGGGAGAGTTTAATTTTTTAACTTTATATCCTATGCTCTACAACATCTGTTATTCAGAACAATATAAAGTAAATTTTAATTATGATTTTGCACCTTCAACTTTTCATGTATGTATTCTCAACCTGCTTATAGGCTCCTTAAAGACACACGTTTGGCACATATTAGGCACTCAAACATCAAATCCCAAGGCCAAATTAACATGCTATTTTAACAGCCTCATTTAAATATAACAGAGGAAACTTAGAACAATCTTGACTATCAAAAGCTCATCATCTTCCCAAACTTCTAAATAGTTTAGGTAAAATGTGATGGAAATTACTGAAGTTGATATTGAAGGTTAGATAATTAATATTTTGCTCCAAGAAGAAAAACATTCTGTTTCTTTAAAGACCTAAAGTCAATAAAGTCAAGTCGCTCAGTCGTGTTCGACTCTTTACAACCCCACGGACTGTAGCCTATCAGTCTCCTCAGTCCATGGAATTTTCCAGGCAAGAGTACTGGAGTGGGCTGCCATTTCCTTCTCCATTAAAGACCTAGAATTGTTCAAAAATGACAGGTGTCTGGTTGCCGTTCTAAGCACATATATTCAGAAACAGCAGCCAAAGGGCAAGCTAGGTACATCCTAATATGCTTTCAGGACCCTTGGATCAGCTCTAGGTTCTATGTAATGACTCTAGAGCGGGCAACTAAGGAAGACAAAACAACAAAAATTCACCAGAGACAGGGTGGGAAAATAGTCTGAGGCAGTAAGGTGAAGAAAATCTGTTTGGAAGTCAGAACACCTAGATTTTGGTAGTAAAACTCCGCCACCAAGAGCAAATAGGAGTTTCAGATAGAAAACCATGATACACCCCCTCATTCAATCTACTGTATTTTATTAACAGCATTCTTTTCAAAACCTTCTTTCCAAATTTCATCCCAGGAAAGTTTCTCTAATGCACTGAACACTTCCCAACCCAACATTCTTCCTTTCTTTATTAAATGAGAATCAGACATTATATTGACTATAATGGGTATTTACTAATTTTTTTAAGTGTTTACTACAGCTCTGAAGAATGACCATCTGCCATGAAGCACTCATATCACTGGGCTATAGGCTATGATCTGGCTTGTCAATTAGAATGAAGTAAAGTGAAGTGAAAGTTGCTCAGTCATATCTGACTCTTTGTGACCCCATGGACTATACAGTCCATGGAATTCTCCAGGTCAGAATACTGGAGTGGGTAGTCTTTCCCTTCTCCAGGGGAGCTTCCCAACCCAGGGATTGAACCCAGGTCTCCTGCATTGCAGGATTTACCAGCTGAGCCACAAGGGAAGCCTGTCAATTAGAATACATGAAGCCAATTAATGAAAATAAATTTCAAAAGAAAATTACAAGTTATAGAGCTGGGATATCTTCCCCTTTCAAAAAAGTAATCCAATCATTATAAAATGACATTAGCACTTTGGTAAACTATATTTAGTTCTATGTGGCTCAGATGGTAAAGAATCTGCCTGCAATGCGGGAGACCCAGGTTCAATCCCTGGGTCAGGAAGATCCCCTGGAGAAGGGAATGGTAACCCACTCCAGTATTCTTGCCTGGAGAATTCCATGGACAGAGGAGCCTGGTGGGCCACAGTCCATGGGGTCACAAAGAGTTCGACATGATTGAGGGACTATCAAAAGCATCTGCCTACAATTCGGGAGACCCAGGTTCAATCCCTGGGTTGGGAAGATCTCCTGGAGAAGGAAATGGCAACCCACTCCAGTATTCTTGCCTGGAGAATCCCACGGACAGGGGAGCCCGGCAGGCTATAGTCCATGGGATCCCCAAGAGTCGGACACAACTGAGCAATTTCACTTTCACTTTTCATTGATTAAAAAAATCATATTTATGGGGCCCATCTATCTTAAAAAAATTTTAATTGGTACTTTTATACTATAGGATATTTTCAGAAGTCTCACTGCTGTTTAAATTTGAAAATATAATGTCCTAAAAATAATGGTTTGGTAACAACAACAGCATGTGTATACTAATATGATACACCAAGGAAGGCACAGTGTCATTCCCAGGAATTTTTCCCCAAAATGCACAGTCTGAATTTACTCATGAGAAAATCACCAGATGAATCCAAACCGAGGATTAGTTTACCAAAAAAAGAAACCGGCCAGAACTCTTGAAAAAAGTGGCAAATATGTAAAAAGGCAAAGACTGGAAAACTGATCCAGATTAAAGAAGAGTAAGGAGACAAGACAAACTGTGATCTTGGACTGAATTCCAGACCAGAATTAGGCAATTATGGTGGTACACTCTGTAAGTGCTATGGGTTACCTAAGTTTATTTTATCCATTATTTTATTAATTTATTGATTTTGACCATTAAGAGAACCAGGTAAAGGATATATGGGAACATTTGAAATTATTTCAAAATAAAAAGTCAAAATTGTAACAGGCTAGAAGAGACCATTTAATTACTGTATGGTAGAAGAGGGTACTTTCCCTTTTGGTTATTTAATATTACAATTATTATATAAAAGTTTTAAAGAGGAAATCTTTCTACTAGGATTCTTTTTCTGGAAGATTATCATTGAGTTCTGCTCTCCAACCTTATACCGTTTTCATGCTCATCTGGGTTTTTCAAATTTCCTTATTGGGCTGGTAAAACTTGTGTTTAGGAAATAATACAAAAACTAGTGATGTATTTGTAAATAAAAATATGAGGGGTGGAGACGAGGTTCCCACTTCGTTTCAGACTATATTCCACCTAATTGGTCACACTTTAATTTCCATTAATGTAAATATACATTAAAAAAAAAAATCACCAAATAGTAAATAGTCCCAGAATATCAAAGCAAAATAATCAACTTCTAAGAGACATTTATGAACTACAATTTGAAAACAGCTGGGGAAGCATCTCCTTTGACTTGACCTCACTACATATGTGTACACTGAAAAGACCAAGCCTCCACAACCCATTCCTCTCTTTTAGATTGTACTATCACAGCCCTCTTCATGAACACAACAAAGAAAAAGAGATCAGGATATAGATATTACACGTTTATACCAATCAAGCATAAAAAATGTCGATGGTTAAAAGGTGCCAAGAACTTGAAGCACAAGGCGTTCAAGTGTGATTCCTGTTATTTTCAAGTATAAAACTCTAAAAATGCAGTCTAAAACTAAAGCCATCACGTTTAATGAAAATGTTATTCTTCCCAGTTTGCAAGATGGGATTTAACCTTCACTAAAAACACACTTCTAACTTCTCTAATTATCCAACTCATCAAACAATTCAAATACATGAAATTCCAATGAAACAAAAAGTGGTCACTCTTTGCAAATTAAATGCAACTGGATCTCTCCTAGATTAACAAACACCCATTCAAGTCAAGCAACTAGACATCTTGTTGTGCTTCAGCATCTTGATCTATGAAAATGAAAAAACCAGGTAGGGCAGATGCTCCTTTAAGCCTAAAATCCATTGATTCAATAAAATTCACCTCCCAATTTATTATTCAATTTAAAAACTCAGAAGCCCCACAAATGTCATTTTAAATATCCTCAATATGAAATTTATTTCAACAGCACAATGTAGAAGATCAAAATTCTGGTATTGCACAATTCCCTTGTGCACAGAGAATTTCCCCAAACTTTCACTTTGGGGAAAGAGAGTGAAAAGAAAGTGGCTATTTTCATTGAGATAAAAGGCCCATCAATTTGGAAATTATTCTCTTACTCCCTCTTGTGGCTGGATTGCTTTCTTTTCAATTACAACTTCATCAGTTGCTTCCAAAAGTGCTCCACCAAAACTGCTAGAGAATTAGGTGGTGTCAAGAACTGATTTGGGGCTCCCCTGGTAGTTCAGCTGGTAAAGAATGGGCCTGCAATGCAGAATACCCAGGTTTGATCTCTGGGTCAGGAAGATTCCCCTGGAGAAGGGAATGGCTACCCACTCCAGTAATCTTGCCTGGAGAATTCCATGGATAGACCATGGAGTTGCAAAGAGTCAGATATGTTGAAGCAACTAACACAGACACACACGCACGCACGCACACATGAACTGATTACGCTGGTATCTGTACACTTTTTGACTTTCTGTGCAATGTTGGCACAAAGTACGATTTTAGGTGTTCTATGAATGATAAGGTCACACTGCTATAAATGGGCAGAGTTGCTAACTTCAAGGATGGAATCATACAGGACTCTGACCAGTCACTTAACTGAATGCATTTTCCATTAGTAAGAACTGGTAAATCTGCACCATATAAGTTTTAGCATATCAACAAGAAATTGATAATGCCAGATTCAAAATGTACCTCCTAAAAATTAAGATGGTGAAACACACCAAAAAGAACTTACTGAGTATTGATTGGTAACTGCTAAAACGGACACTAGGGGGTTTTCCTTCTCCCTTTCCCCAGAGCCCTTTTCAGAGCTGGCATTAATGTTGACCTGGGCTGAAGTTTCTCACCAATCAAAGCTCCATTTCCCAGTATTTCCATCACAAAGGATGTTGTTTTAAAAAAAACTCATTTTTTATAGTGTTTTTAAAACTTGCACATGCACGTTGTATATTATGTACAGCTCCCTAGTGGGACCAGATTTTATCAGCCACTTTTAAAATAGAAGGCTGAAGACCAGTTCTTCTGAATTTGACCAACACAGCCCTTTCCCTTCTGGGTTGCTGAGATTTTTTATGAACAGAGGCTTTTTTCCCGGTTAGTATTATTTTTTAATTTTACTTTTTACTTTTGTTGGTTTCTGCCGTAGGGCAACGTCAATCAGCCATAACCATACATATATCCCCTCCCTAGTGGGCCTCCCTCCCCTCCCCCATCCCACCCCCTAGGTCATCCAAGTGCAGGCTGGGCTCCCTGTGTTAATACAGCAACATCCCACTATCGGATACTGTTGAGTAGATACTTTTTCTATTTATGTTTTTCTTTAGAGCACACAGCTTATAAAATAGCAGGTAATCAATAAATATTAAACTTATTAACATTCTCTTAAATTTAATATCCAATAAACAAAGCCTCAATGCAGTGATAACAAAGAAGCACAAAAGTGCTATCAAAGAAGGTAAGCAGTATTATTTGCTATTTAATATCAACACAGAGATGTATTAACTCTACATAAAATACCCTACAGGCAGATGCTATTATCATTTCCATTTTGATTATGTGGAAACAAGAGTCACAGATATGAAACACTTGCCCAAAGTCATAAAAAATGAATTAAAGAAAATTCAAACCACCAAGGTCTACATAGACTGTGCTAGGTTATGTCACCCTTTTAAAGTGAAGCAGCAGTTTACATTTTTAGAAATGTTACACAAGATTATTCTTCAAGTCTTATCCCTATGATCCAATTAAGTCTGATAATGCTGTCTCATCAGGTGGAAACTATCAAAGAGGAAACTGAAAGGAAAGGTCATTACAAGAGCATGATTCTTCTGATGTCATAAACATCTACTCTAAACACAACAGAAAAATACTCATCAAATTACTGACTTGAGAACTTGCCTGTTCTAAGTAAACTACAACTTACCTACATAAATCAATGTCCTCAACTGTCCATTTCCCAGAATAACATTTTGAAGGTAATGTGTTTTGAGTAGGATTTTTACCTAGTGCCCCCGGGTTGAATGTGGCTCAAGTATTCCTTTGAAATTCTGGGCAACGGTTTTTAATGTGTGTTTTAAGAAGCAAAAATAATTATGATCTGACAATTCACAAGTCTTGAATCAACAAGAGAAGCAGGTCTATCTCAGAAACACATTTATATTTAATCACCTGGATGAGAAACATTCAACTCACCACTGGGTTCCTTGGTAATACTGTTAATTTGAAAGAACTCCTAGATCCCCCAACTTGTTTGCAAAACAGAAGTTAACTTCCACTAAAACATTTCTAACTTCTCTAATGTTGTCCAACTCATTAAGCCAATTCAAGTCAGTCAAATCCCTGTACTACAAAAATTGGGCATTCCTGGGACTCCTGGTTTTAAAAGAATGAACACGCATATAAGTCGACCCATTGGACAAAGTCTTAGCTTGACTTAAGTCTTAACTCTATAAATTAACATTTGGACTATCTTTATGTTCTTTCCTTGTCATCTGTTATAACCGTATTTTTATTTGGAGGAGAACCGAAGAAAGCTCACAAATTCTGTTGCAAGAAACTAAGAAAAAGATTATATGGTGAACTCTTTTACTAATCTATTCCAATAAAAACAAACGTGAACGTGTCATCAACAGAACCACACTGCTAACATGTCAGCTATATTCATCCATGCTCTGCGGTCCCCAAGACCCATACTATAGCAAACGAATGTCAACAGAATAAAATCAGTGAAATCTGCCAAGATATAAAACTATTTTATAGCACACTACTACTTATATGTTAACAGAAAATGCAAAACTGTCATTAATGACAAACTGCAATTGTATAGCAATTTTTACAGATACAAGTTTTTCGTTATTACAGGGAAATGCTCACTAGAGAATAAAATGGAGAATGATCTGTTGCAAAGAAACGTACTTAGTACAATGGTAACTGATAAGAAGGTGGTGGCTAAGCATGCCATTTTTCCCAAGCCAAATTCAAACTTGTGCCATCTAAATATTAAGCATATCATATTCCTGCAGTGTGTTTTACAAATTAAATACAAATGTCAACGGTCCTGCTTTTAAGGGGAATAAAGGAAGAGAGCCAATCCTAAACTCAAAAACAACTTAGACATCAAGATTAAAGAAAGTTATTTGGTGCAAAAGTAGTTGCAGCTTTGCATTGTTGGAACTTTGGTATTGGAATACATTATATTCATGCGCATTTCTTGCTTTATGGTTTTTTTTTTTTTGCTAATGACATTACTTTCTATTTTAGACTGCAGAAATGTTAGACAAAAAGCAAATTACAGCGATTTTTAAATTCAAGTTCAAAATGGGTGGTAAAGGAGCAGAGACAACTCACAACAATGCATTTGGCCCAGAAATTGCTAACAAAGGTACAATGCACTGGCGGTTCAAGCAATTTTACACAGGAGGTGAGAGCCTTGAAGATGAGGAGGGTAATGGCCAGCCATTGAAGCTGATCCCCTTACAACTGCACAGGAAGTTGCTAAAGAACTCAACATACACCATCCTACAGTCGTTTGAGATTTGAAGCAAACTGGAAAGGTGAAAGAGCTCAGTAAGTGGGTGCCTCATGAGCTGACCGAAAATCAAAAAATTGTCGTTTTGAAGTGTTGTCTTCTCTTATTCTAAATGAATCATTTTTCGATCTGATTGTGATGTGCAACAAAAAGTAGATTTTATGACAACCAATGACAACTAGATCAGTGGCTAGACTGAGAAAAAGCTCCAAAGCACCTCCCAAAGACAAATTTGCACCAAGAAAGGTTATGGTCATTGTTTGGTGGTCTGCTGCTGGTGTGATACACTACAGCTCTCTGAATCCCAGCAAAACCATTATATCTGAGAAGTCTGCTCAGGAAATCAGTGAGATGCATCAAAAACTGCCACGCCTGCAGCCGGCACTGATCAATAGAATGGGCCCAATTCTTCTCCACGGTAACACCCGACCGACCCAATGTCGCACAACCAACACTTTAAAGGTTGAATAAATTGGGCTATGACTACGTTTTGCCTCGTCCACCATATTCACCTGAACTCTCACCATCTATCATTTCTTCAAAGCATCTTGACAACTTTTTGCAGGAAAAACATTTCCACAACCAGCAGGAGGCAGAAAAAGCTTTCCAAGAGTTCATCGAATCATGAAGCAGATTTTTAAGCTATAGGAATAAACAAAAACTTTCCTCTGTTGGCAGAAATGTGTTGACTGTAATGGTTCCTGTTTTGCTAAATAAAGATGTGTTTGAACCTAGTTATAGTTATTTAAAATTCACTGTCTGAAACCACAATTACTTTTGTACCAATCAGAGTAAAGAAACCCTCAGGCCATAAAGATGGAAATTGGCAATGGCTTGTATCAGGGACAAGAAGACCAAACAAGAGCCAAAGGCACAGAAGGAATTCTTTTTGTTTTATAAAAAGATAAGAGAAAGAGCTATCTGTATGCAGCACAGAACTGGGAAAAGAACAGTAAAGATAACAAGTTCAAGTGAATGACCACCACTAGCAATATAAAGTTTGTAACTTAGCTTCTGTCCATTAAAATTAGGTCAAGTTTATTCTTACAACATCACTTTCTTGCCAATATGCATATGAGTGGGAGAGTAAAGGATAGAATTACTAGTAAAATGGGAGTGGCAAATAATCCTGGGTACTACCCACAGGAAATGTATCATACAAATGAGCATCAACACGAATGTAAAGAGTTGAGAACCAACTCTTTACAATGATGCAGCCAACACAGCAATTAACCTACAATTAGAAAAAGAACTCAAAGTTGAGTCCAAGATGTCATTGTTAAAAGTCTAGAAAATGTGCTAAAAATTAAGAGGTTAGAAAGAATAGGTAGTTTCAAAAGGAAGAGGAGCCCCCGACTGCAGCACACTGACTCTGACAGCAGAGGTTCCGTGCTCAAGAATCCATCTTCCAACGCAGGGCGAGGTGGTTTGATACCTGATCAGGGAACTAAGAGCCCACGTGTCAACACACAACTAAGCTCCACACTCTAAAGCCCACACACCACTGCTGGAGAGGAGCCCACGTGCCCCGACGACATATCCTGCACACTGCAACAAAGATCCTACATGACACAACTAAGACCTGAGGCAACCCAGTAAATACATACCAAAAAAGAGAAGGAAAAAAAACCTCCCTAAAGAGCAGTGTTTATACTCAATGCAAAACCGCAACAGAGAGATGGAAATCAGGATGAAATCACAATAGGGATTATCTCAGGAATTAAAATTCTAAGGCCTATTAGCATTTCAGTGGACTACATTAAGTTTTTCTGAGCTTAGCTGACATCAGAACACCCATAATTTTGACTTTCTCTTGCAATGCAGGAGATACTGGTTCAATCCTTGGGTTGGGAAGATCCTCTTGAGGAGGAAATGGCAAACCACTCCAGTATTCTTGCCTGAGAAATCCAACAAAGGAGCCTGGCGGGCTGTACAGTCCATGGGTCGCAAAACAGTTGGACACAACTGAGAGACCAGTCAACAGCAAATTGTATTTATGGGGGGCTGGGGGAAACCCTATGTCTTTCAAAAGTTAAAGCCCCACTTCCAAAAAACCCAAAGTTAATACTTAAATGATTATAAGCTATGATGGAGGGCACTGAAAATCTGCTTCTGATGTTAGTAGGGGAAACTTAGCTCTAATTCTCTTTATAAAAGCACAACTATTTTTGCATGCCTTGGTATCATTTCCTTTGGGTAAAGTTTTTGAAAGGCCATTAAGTCCCACATTCACTGATTTATAACATAATTGACCCCTTCATGCTTTAACCAGCACCCTCTCTCTCTTCCTAATCTCATCTCTTGCAAAATTACTGCAAAGGCTTTTGAATAAAGCAACTGTTTCCACCTAATGCACTGACAGAATGAACCATCACTTAATTTGCTGGATTAACCAAACCTCACTTAACAGACTGGCTTTATGCCAGGCCTTTTTCATTCCTAGGCAAACACCAATAATGCCCATGTCGTTTTATCTTTGGGCTAAATATTCACATACATTTTTCAGCTACTCTCTGAAACCCCCTTTAGTTTCTATCAGCAGTTATACCATTATTGAGCCCTGTATTTGTTCCCCAAGCTACGCCATTATACTTGGATATAATTACTTAAAATGCTATGCTATTTTTGTTATCAAATTTAAGTATGAAAAGAAGCATTTCTAATGCAATTACAATGAATGTTTTGAAATGACTATTTTTAAAGGAGACACACACATGTATCACTTGGGTTATCCAAACAATTGAAAGATTAGAAAAATTCTGATTATTTTCTTTTAGCTTCTAAGTTCTTACTCTACTATGTAAACTCAAATTACATTTTATAAAGGTTGTGTCTCTTTTAGGGGTGGCTAGTAAGTTATTTTCAAACTGTAGGTCTATGCACATTCAAAGAAAAGGTCTTAGCTCCACACTAGAAATGAGCAAATGAACACACACATTTGTTTTAACTGAAAATGTTTAGAACAAGTAGGAACACATTTGACCTACTTTTCAATTAACCAACTAACTAGGATCTTCTACTGTATCACTACTGAGAGATGTTACCGTAAGATTTTTTTACTCATAAAGCTGGGCATTTAATTTTTGGCCACACCCTGCAAAACATGTGGGATCTTAGTTCCCCAACAAGGGCGTTGAACCTTCACCCCCTGCATTTGAAGTGCGGAGTCTTAACCATTGGACCACCAGAGAAGTCCCCAAATTGGGTGTTTTTAGAAGAAAAACTGAAAAGCAAAATTACTCTTGGTAAACTATAAAGATACTCTAGGGTATCTTATTTCCCGACCTCTAATTCAAATGCCTCTGCTGGGGAGAATACAATTTCTTCCTCTTTCTTGGGCAGATCAGAAGAGTCGAAGAGTTCTTAAGTGTACATGTTCCTCCTCTACCTTTAAGATTTTTCTTAGGTTTTTTCTTTTTGAATTTCCATTTTCAATTCTGTAATCTATTCCTTAGTTCACTTTTAACTATCTTCACAGCTCATCTAATCACTAAACTTCTCCAAGTCATCTGCATCTCTTTCTAGAACAGGCAGGAAAGACTTCATTATTATATTAAGTATTGCTAGGCTGAAAAAGGATAGGTAACCTGTTGCTCTTGACCAAGCTGTTATTCTTCCCCTTCCCACCAAATAGTAAACACCTGTCTTTCCATTGTTTCTTTCCTTTACATTTCATACACCTCAGACTTTCCAAATATACAAACTACCTCATCAGGTACAACAGTTAACCGTTACCAAGAAAACTCTTAAAAAGACTGCTGAATTTTATTACCAAAAGACCGTCCCATGTCCTTCTTCCTGGAAGGGATTGCTGCTATCTCCTATGTCATGTAAGGTCTTTGTACTTTGAAACATACCAAAAGCAGTTATTTGACAAAAACATGTAAATATACAGTCAAGAAAATGAATATAACACTGCACAATTCTTTTGAGAAGCCCTTATTCCAATAAATGAATTGTCTAGTGATTTTCAACTTAAAACACTTATACAGCAGTTTTTAAAGCCCAAGGCACTTCCCAGCTTGCTCCTGCTTAATGGCAGTTCTATGGAGATAAAAACCAGTGCCCAGCAACAACACCTTAAAAATGTAGAGAAGCATAATAAAATGGAACTCAGTCAAGTTAACTGAATCACACAACAAATAGTTGCCAACTGTTATAAATGACAGACTCATGATTTTACTAATTCATGTCCTAATAAGGAAGCCATTCTTTAACTTATTCCAGTGGCTTTCAATTCTTAAAATGAAACCTTTGAAAACTTGCTGGCCAGTATGGGCCTCTGTCCTTGAAAGATACAGAATTTTTAAGGTTTCTTGGATCTTTTAAATTTCATTCTTAGATTCCCAAGTTAAAGAGACCTCTATTAACTTATAGGCAGGTTTGTACTACTCTCACTGCTTTAATGCAGGAGACCCGGGTTCGATCCCTGGGTCGGGAAGATCCCCTGGATAAGGAAATGGCAACCCACTCCAGTACTCTTGCCTGGAGAATCCTATGGAGGGAGGAGCCTGGTAGGCTACAGTCCATGGGGTCGCAAAGAGTCGGACACGACTGAGCGACTTCACTTTCACTGCTTTAAAGAGAAGCCCCAAACTGAGATAAATGGGGCACTAAGAGCTCTCTCTACCTGATTTTCTCCACAGCAGTCCTATGGGGTAGGTATTATTCCCATTTAACTGAGCTCAGTTTTCTCTGATGACTAATATCTTCAGGTCACCCAGCCATTTAAAGGTAACACTGGTTACGACTCAAAACCTGCTCTTTTTAGGCCGTTATATTATTGAGTTTGAATTAGGTACAACCTAGTATGCATATGCTTATTTCATTTTACATTTCATCATCTTCAAAATAAAACGACCTAATTTTTGGCTTCTTGTGACTTTAGGCAGAAGAGGTATCAACCCCTTCCCCCACTGACACAGAACATTTAGTCTAAGATCTGCTAGAAAAGGCTGACTGCATTAGTTCACATACTATAATTTCCAATTTAACAACACAAGGAAGAGAACCATAATTTCGCATAAAGAGAAGTTCATGTTGTGAAGAATAAGGCCGGTGACCATGTTCTTCAGTAATGCTCTAAAACTTCTGTACAAAGTAACATGGTCCCTGCTCTTTCACTGCTTAGTAAATAGTATAAATTAAACAAACACTTGATAAGTACATGTAACTAGAATGCCAATAACCTAATAAGAGTAAAGAGCTCTTTAGAGAAACTTTGAACCATGGAGATTAGTTCCTACTAATAGGAAGACAAAGAATATTTTCTTAGGCAGTATAGAACAATGAAGTCTGGTTCATCAATGATGCTATCAGCCAATAATATCAATTCTGAAAAGCAACTGTCTGCTTATTTTTCTCAAATTAAAAGTCAAAGAAAAAAACTAGAGCAATAAAAATTACAACTGGTTACATTTTTATTATATAAGATATTGAGATATAATTAGGCACACGTTCACTAATTATCAAGCAAATCAGGTCAAATCATTTTTTCTCTAGGAGAAGTAACAGTTCTGCTAGATTTTATTCTTCCATTTTACTTAAAAGGAGAAAAGGAATTTTATGCAAGATGTTTCCCGAGTCAACAGGACCTGTTTGAAGAAAGATGATAGGGAAAAGAAGCCTGCCTGTAAAGAATCACAGTATCTGTAAATACCCAAGTTTCCCCAAGTTGAAAGAGAAAAGGCCTTGGAAAATTAGCCGTACTGCTGACCTAGTTCCACCTCTTTTTCAAAAGAACCCAAAAGCTCATTTACTTAACAAATAATTTGAGTATCTACTATATATTAGGAGGGATGAGCCATGCATAGATCACTAATGGAGCTTCACTTCTGAGAAGACTAAGGCTGGAAGAAAAGCTTTAGAATTCTCTGAGCCTTTTATATAGTAAAGCAATTAAACTTTCATTTATCTATACTTTCAAAGTGGAAATTTCATTTGTACTTTCGAACTGGAAATTTCATTTAGACTTGGTGCGAAGCCAGGGTGCTATTCTGAAGGAGAACAACATAGTGATCAGCAACCAGTATCAAACTCCCTTAATAATCATTTCAACAGGAAAAGCTATTCAGAGATTAATCCAGATATTCTCACCCACCGATCCAATGCAGTATTTTTTTCTTTGATAAGGAAAGTAACGCTAAAGCTGCTACAGTCTTTTCCTAGGAAGAGTCTCACAATGACGGGAGCTTTTATACTTTTTGTGTGGAAAACATGCAAATACCTACCTGGAATTGCAAATAAGCTGTTAGTATAGGATGAATGTTACCACATCCCCTTTTATTCCTAAAACTGACTTTTGTCTTAAGGAAAATAATAAAACTCTTAATTATTTAATCTATCAGGTATAATAACTGGGGGAAAAACATTAGAGTGAACAAAATTTAATAACACACTTAGGTTCTTACCAGTAAACAGAGCAAGGAAGGTGGGGAAAAGTCCAATAGTATTTTTTTTATTATAGGGAAACATGGTATTTTCAAATTTTAAATATTCTTATTACATTAGCAAAGCATAAGATAAGCATTTGTCATTGAGTCTCGATAAAAGCATAGAACTCCCTTCTCATTTTAGAAATGAATGATAGCTATAAATGTAAAGATTTCAAGTAAGCAATCAAAAACTACCCACAAAATAGATACCACACGAGAAGACTGTAGCCCACATTAAGATAGAAAACGTTATTCTTCTTTAAAAAGACAGTCTAAAGTAAATTATCATTTGAGAAAAATACTCATAATTTAGGAACTGTATTCCATCAGCGTTAGACTACTGTAAAGGAATCTTAATACCATTACAATTTTAACAAAAACTCCAAACCCCCATCAGAAATAATTCTATATTGCTTGTTATAGTACTTCTTCCATGAACAATATTCAAATAGTAAGAAGTGCAGCTGCATTTTCAGAGGAAATGGGATTCAGCCTCTATATACCAGAGCCCTGTCAAACAGAGACCCATGTGTATGTAAGAGTATCCATCTGCAATGTAAGAGTAATCATTTAGTTAAACCCACTTTAAATATTAACTCCCAGTTCATTAAAAAATGAAAGTGTTAGTGTACACAAGTTGTTATATGCTAAACGGTTGCACCGTCCAACTTATTCTTATATTTCAACTTTTCTGGCACAGAAAGTCGCCATTTGTAAGAAAATTTTAAAATTAACCAAAATGTAATGTTCAAGTCTTTTAAGCTATTTAGAGAAGCAGTGCTTCAATGGAGTAGACACTGAATTCTTAAAATGCTTCTTGACTGAACCTGGAAAATCAAGCTTTGAGTTTTTCATAATCTTTTAATGTGGTTGTCAACGTTCAAAGTTGACTTCCAACACTTAAATGCAGAAAGGCAAAAACAACAGTCAAGCCAGTTTTCTACATGGCTGACTGATTATATTAACATTTCAGTGGCTAACCAGGGAAGGCTACTACGTCTACAATGTCTACTACATCTTACATGAAGCAAGATAGGTAAAATTTCTGCATCTATATACTTTTAAGAAAATCAGTTCTAGAATTACTACAAATATTCTAACCACAACTGAAATGATAATTAGACTACTTTACCTTTTCAATTAGAACAAAATATACTACCAATCTCTCTGAGCTGACTGATAATCACCACAGAATTCATTTAATACAAATCTAACCACAATTGTTCTAACATTTTAGTAATGACACTCTGAAAGACTTGGAAATCTACAACACCCCACTTTTAAAAGGAAAAGAGAAACCAAAGAAAGAAAAAGTTGAGAGTAATGGAACTGATAATCATTACAGAAACCCTGCATTACAGTGATACTAGACTGAATGGTTTCTCACCAGTACATCATTGCAGATATCTCTTAGCTCGGTCTCTATTTTCTCTCTGTATTCTCGAGCCATCTGCTGTTTTTTCTCAGCACCTTCCGTCTTTTGCTCAATACTGGAGACGACCCTCCAAGATGACCTACGGGCTCCTACAACATTTTTATAAGCAACTGAGAGAAGATTCCTCTCCTCATTGGATAATTCAGCTCCTTGCTCAGTTACAGACTTCATGCAGGCTGCCATGTCATCATATCGCTCAGCCTGCTCGGCCAGTTTGGCCTTCTGTACCAGCTCGTTTTTATCCATGACTGGATGTTCTGCAGGGGAAAAAAAGTAGCATTTAGATATTTTTTCCAGTAAAACAGACTAAAAATCATAGCCTTAGTAAACATGTTAACACTTCAAACTTAATTACCAATGGAAGATTCTCTACATGTGGAATTCAATGAAACTTCACAAAAGGATGCTCAGAGGGGGGAAAAAAAAAGTGGCATACTCAGCATGCATAGTGTACATTTAAAGCAATTAAAATCGGTTTAGCGAAACTAAAATTACATTATCTCATCTTTGTCCACACGATGCTTAATTTCACATAAAGTTGAAGCACACTTGATGAAAAAGGCTGCCTTAAAAACCAATCCTTATGTTAGTTGGTCAAATCTCAACTCTAGTTTCAAATATCACTGGGTAATCAAAAATTAAGCAGCTTTTCTTTAGTGAAAACACCACCTATGAATATTACTACCATACTTTCAGAATCACGACTCCTGTCAGTTTAATGTAATTCATGTCCTATTACTGTTAGTATCTGCTCTTGTCAAGTGTTTAAATTTTAGCTGATAACACTCCCACCCCAAGTCCACTGATCTTTGCAACAGCTGATCAGCATGCCAATTTCCTGGGAGAAATGGCCGTATTGCTTATTTTAATACTGTGACTGTAAAACCACCATCAAGGATCAATAACTAACCCTAAGGCTTCATTCATCTGTACCTTGTTATGTGCACATGGGCTTAAAAAAAAAATCCCTGAGTCCCGGAACTTCACTTCTTACTATATGTGAGCACTAAAATGTAGATAGTAAATGCTTCCCAGTGTGATCAGTGTTTCTGATGTCATTGTTCAGTTTAAATGCAGACTTACTGCGCCTTGTTTCTAGTAGTCAAAAATTAATTGCATACATTATCACTCAAGCTGCCCTTATCAAGACTTCCTAATTCTTTCTCATTTTAAAGCTCTGGACTTTTCAATCTTCCCCTTATGCTGTTCCTTAAGACATCCTTTTGAAAGATCCTAAAGCAGCACAGAAAGATACTACCCCCTACAGTGGTCCCAAAGGGTACATGACTTACGATGAACAGAGGAGTCACTGTCACTCACTATGGGAACTGACTCCCTTTCTTTACCTTCCCAGGGAAATCCCACAAAACATTTCTTTGTAAAAAACCAAATCGGAACCAATCCTTTGTATTTAAACAAGTAACTAGCTAGCTTGAATAGGAAGTATACTGTTTTCAATGTCAAACCCAAAATCTATTATCGCATAACCTACCCCTTTCTTGCAATTACCAATTCTCCCCCCTAGAAATTAAAAAATGCTCTCCGACTAATGCTACTTCTAAAGAAAATTATCTACAACCAGTACAAAGGTTCCTCTCCCAAACCCCTCGGTAACGAGGGGAAGTGGACTAGTTTTCTCTAAGAATAAGCAGCGCTTCCAGGACTCGCCGCACCCATTTAACCCTTCACCGGCGGAAGACTTCGAGGTGGGTGAAACGACAACGGACCGTCTGTGACTTTAAAGGGCAAATCCTACCGTCGGCGCCAGCCGCAACCCCCCTCCTTGGCTCCGCCCAGGCTGGTGCCTCCGCGCGAGTCCCCGCGTCTCCCTCTTTGTCATGGCGGATCTGTGTCAAGGAGCCCAACCTACTGCCTACTGTTAATTCCCCCACCGGGGCCCGGGCTGGGGGGATGCGAGGAGGAGACGCGCGCCCCCGCCCGCGCTGGGAATGGGGAGCCGCCCGCCCGCCTTGGGGGCACGGACGCCGGGGCCGCCCGCCCGCCCGCAGAAGCGGAACCACGAGCGGCCGGCCGCGGACACACCCCACTGTCCCGTCGGCGTCCGTCCGCCACCGGCCGCCGCGGGTGCTCCTTTAGCCTCCGGGGGCCCGACAGCTGCAGCCGGTGGGGGAGGGGGCGAGCCACACCCAGGCGAGCCCGGCCGCCGCCGGCTGTTACGCGCGGGTTCACCCGCCCCGCCGAGCGGGGTCCCGGTCGACACGCGCGCAGGGACCCTCAGGTCTACCAGGCCCCCCCACCCCCGGCAGGGCGAGCGAGCCCCGTGGTCCCCCGTCTTCCCCACCCTCATCGCTATCTCCTACCTGGGCTCCGAACACCGCCCCCCCCCCCCCACCTCCTCCACGCGGAGACAGAAAGCCAGCCCCATCCCCCCCAGCCCGCCGGGAATATTCAAGTTCTCCCCGCCCCCCCCCCCCGCCCACCCCCGCGGAACCCGGGAAATTCGGCTCGAGGTCTTGGGCGGGCCCCACCCCAGGGCCGGCTCGACCGAAGCACGGCCTCGCCCCGCTCTACCTGGCGGGCGCTTCCGGGCCGCCTTGGCTCGCAGCCCCGTGGCCAGGGCCGACCCTCCCGCCGCCGCGCCGCCGCCGCCCGGGTGGGGGAGGAGGGCTGGGTGCCTCCGCAGCGCGGGGCGCGGAGGCTGCGCCGCCGAGAGGGCGGGAGAGGCGGGGGGAGGGGATGGGGGGCGGCGGGGAGGGGGCGGCTCACCTGCGCCACTGCAATGCCCGCGGCCGCCGAGTCATTCTCTCTCGGACGGAAGCGGGCAGCGGGGCGGCGCGGAGGAGGGGGCTGCGGGGGGGTGGGGCGGGCGCGAAAAAGAACGGATCGCGGCCGGCGCTGCCTCGGTCACCCTCGGGAGGCCGGCGACCGGGCGGGTCCCTGGAGGAAACCTGGCGTGCGGGCGCTCTTCCCAACCCCCCCCAACCCCCGGGGACCGGATCAGACCGGGCGCCCCTCCGGGCCGAGGCGTCGATCCGGAAGCAAGTAGCCGGAGGCGGCCGCGAGCCGCCCGCCAGAACCCAGCGGAAGAGAAGCCGCCGCCCGTCTCCGCCTGAGGAGACTCCGCCTCAGCCCAGCGCCGCTCCCAACCGCGGCGCGAGCGGGACTTGAGGGGATGCGGAGCAGGGACTGCTCCCGCGCTTTCGGATGCTTGGCCTAGGACAGGAAGAAGCGGCGCGAGGTGGCGGCGGCGGTGGCGGCCGAGTCCCTTACCTGTGTCCGGAGTAGGTGGAGGCGGACGGACGGGGCTCAGCAGTCTCTGGGCGGCAGCGGCGAGGCTGAGACTCTGTCCCTGGATCTCGCTGCTCACAGGCTACAGCCGCTCCGCAGACACGGGGTTTCCTCCAATCACCAGCCCCGGCAGCAGGGGCACCACACGCACGATGACGTCAAACGCTGCTATGGCAACCGTTGATTGGTGCCCACAGCTCTGGGGGCCCAGAGCAACCGCCGCTCCCCAGCGCGCGGCCGTCCTGCCCGCCCGCGCTAGAGGGCGAGCGGAGGAGCGCGCGCGTCCCCTCCGCTCCCAACTCTCCTCCCCAGCCCTCTCGGCTTCCAACTTCTATACTCCTGTCCTGAGGGTGCCCGAACAGAAAGCTCTTTTTTTCTTCTTCTGGTCACCAGTATCCCCACCGTTTCCCTCGCCTTCCCCACGGATCCCCCGCAACCCTTCTCCGGCTTCCTCCCCCAAAACCAGCTGGGAGGCAATTTTCCCCCACCCCCACTTAGGGTTCGTGCGACCCTTCTGCGCCTGCGCCAGTTAGTCCCTCAAGAAGGGGCGCCCGTTCGGCAACATCCGGGACCTTTCACACTCCCCCCACCCCCTCCCATCCGCCTGGCCCGCCCCGCCCTCCGTGCTCTGCGGCGGCAACTGCCCCCCGGGGCCATCCGGGGGGCTAGATTACGAGAGCGGCTCCACGGCGCTGGCATTATGATCTGGACTTGGGGGTGGGGGGCACGGTCAAAGGGTCGGGGAGGGGCGATGTGGCGCGCTAGCCCCCCAGCTTCCCCCGACACACACGCCGGGCGGGGCGATCGGGGCGCGCGGCCCCTCCCTATCTCCTTTCCGCTGCCGCCCCTTTACCTGCAGCCTCAGGGACTGCGCCTGGAGGCCTTTTAAGGCTCGGGATAGAGGGAGGCGTCCGGTCCCAGTACGTGGGCTGAGCCACCAGTTGGTTTTGCCAATCGGGGCTGGGACATCAGTGCGCAGTGACAGCTGCGAGGGGACAATGGGTGGGCACCAAGTGGGAGTGAGGTGTGGCGGGCGGAGCTGGCGGGAGGTGAGGCCTGGGAAGAGGCCTTCAGCCTCTGAGAGGGAAAGACGGCGTCCTTAGGTGGAGGCTTTGAGGGGGCCCTGGAGGCTGTAACATGACAGGAGGCAAAGAGGTTTGAGTGTATTCCCTCGTTTTTTGTAGGTTGAATTTTTCCTGTCCAAAATAAAGCTTTCACTTAGAGACCCCATGCTTCCGTGGTTTAAAACGTGATGATTACCTGTTTTCTCCTGAGAGCGGGACGTGCTGTTCCCAGGGCCCGGGTTGACCCAGCGGGCGGTGGGCCGCGGGCGGGGCGAAGAACAGGGGCCGGGAGCCAGGAAGAGAGGGAAGAGAAGGGCGGAAATTGCAGGTGCCGCGTTAACGTGCCAACCTAAAACGGTAGGGCCTCCACCCAGTCAACTTCAGGAAGTTCAAAGACATGCATTCACTGTGTGAAATGTCTTTGATCCGTCTTCCTTTAGGTAAGTGTTAGAAAAGATTAGTGCCTGGATGACCTACCAAACCAATTGCAAAAGTCATTGAGAGTTTCTAGAACTCAGAACTCTTCCTGCTACCCATGTGTGAGCTCCATCTTGGCCTCGTTGACTTTTCCAACATCACTTTATTGAGCACCAACTGTGGCGGTTTGGTCGCTGAGTCGTGTCCGACTCTTGTGACCCATGGACTGTAGCCTGCCAGGCTCCTCTGTCCAGGGGATTCTCCAGGCAAGAATACTGGAGTGGGTTGCCATTTCCTGCTCCAGGGGATCTTCCCGACCCGGGAATCGAACCGGGTCTCCTGCATTACAGGCAGATTCTTTACCAACTGACCTACAAGGGAAGCCCCTGAGCACATACTAGGAGCCTGCTTTAGGCACAGCTGACAAAAGAGCCTTCCAGGAGTTCAGCCTCAAGTTCCCCAGAGAATTTCTCAGTAACTGTCACGTAAAATGTTTCCTCACTCTTTGAGCGCCTGGTGCTTCGGAGCGCCTTGTCTGTTCTGACGGGTACAGTGTGCCACAAGACTGTTCTACAAATGACGTTTGGCCTGAATGTCCAACTGGCGGTTAGATAGTAAAATATAAACGAGAAAGAGGGTTTTCTACTGATCAGTTCAATTTCAGTGGTTTTAATTTTCCCGTCGGAACAGATTAATAGTAGAATGGATGAACAAATTGATCAGAGTTTTGTTTCTGGGATATTAAAGTCACCTTTCTTTGACTCCCAAGCAAATTCTTTTAGAGAGTGACTCACTTAAAATGACTAATATTTCAAAAGCTTTCTTTAAAAGAAACTCTTGCCTCTAGTTTTATACCAGATTTCAGCACCAGAAAGAAGATACTAAGTTTAAAAAATCTTTCCTAAAGGGAAGTTAATGGGAGTTCCCTGGTGGCCTAATGGCTGGGATTCCAGGCTTTCACTGCCATGACCTGGGTTCTATCCGTGAGATGAAACAGATTTCTCATAAGCCGTGCCCCATCAAAAACGTGAGGTTGTTTAGTATCTCAAATATATATACAGATATATATGCCCTTTGTTTTAGAGGAAGTTTAGGGATTTTGCTGCATTAAATAAGTTGTGGATTTACCTTAGGAAACAGCTAAATTAGATGTTTGCCTCCTGCTTTAAATAGCAAGGCTTTTTTGGTGAAAGGACAGGAACTATTAGGTTTTACAAGCTCAAATCAACGTGTTCATGGAATAAAGTGTAATGAGTTTGCAGGGAAGCAAGAATAGGGAATGTCATGGAAGCCCCAAATGACAAATACTTTGAGGAATAGGAATAACATATGCCAAGGATAATTGAAAACAAAGAAATAGAACCTATGAACTTGAACTCTAGGACATTCACTAGAAACTTTCACTAGTAGTCTGACTTGTTTTATTTTCTTCACTGCTCAACCCTGTTGTCTCAGTCAAGTTGCTTAACCTTCTGTGTCTTGATATTACTGTCAATAAAGTACTGGTAATAAAAACACAACTCATTAAATGATATTGAAGATTAAATGAAGATATATATAGATATAGATATAGATATATATCTATATATGGCTTCTCAGGTGGCACAAGTGGTAAAGAACGTGCCTGCCAGTGCAGAAGACCTGCCAGTGCAGGTTCAATCCCTGGGTCAGGAAGATCCCCTGAAGGAGGGCATGGTAACCCACTCCATTATTCTTGCCTGGAGAATCCCTTGGACAGAGGAGCCTGGCGGGCTACAGTCTATAGGGTCACAAAGAGTTGGACACGACTGAGGTGACTTAGCACGCATGCATGTGACTGAGCACTAATAGGACATATCCAAAGCCATGTTCTCCACTTGTGGCTTTGGTCTGCAAAAACCTCCTTGTTTTAACCTCTGTTCGATCTGTTAATGGACATCTATTTGCCAGCTGAAATAGGACTCCAAGGCTTTAGGGGAGGGGCACCATAGATAAAAGCAGTCTGAGTCCCTGACGGCCTTTAAAAGTCAGCCTTGATCAGGACTTTATCGAAGGATACCTTTTCTTTTTTAAGCCAGTGAAATTTAGGTTTTATCTGTTATAACAGCTCGTGTTGTAATGTCTGTAGATATCATTGGCAAATCCAAAGCATGGTAAGGGTTTATTTTATTTTTTTTTTTTAAGAGGAAATGTGAAAGAAAAAAGGCACAGGGAGGGAAAACAAGTGAGAGTAAGGGCCTCTGCTCTTATGATAAGAGGTATTTTATGTATTCTCAACTAATCTATTGACTCCTAGAATGACTTTAGGAAAGTTATATTTTCTCAATTCTTAGTCACTCTAATAGTCTCACTACTTTTTAATTTACTATTCACTTGATGCCATCCTTATTCTTTTGTATACTGTTTTAACCTTGTTTTTCTTAAAAAAAAAAAAAAAAAAAAAAAAACACACACAAAACTTGTTTTTCAGTCCGTACCTTTTAACTCTATCCTGACATCCCAGTCTCTAAACGGTGTTCTGTGATACTTTGATCGCAGACTGGATTTTTTGCATGCTGATTAAAAAAATTAAAACGTAAACCAATAAGAACCCCAAGTCAACTGTGAGCTCTCATTTCGTACCTTCACCAGGCCCTTAACTAGAGCCCACTGGTCAGAGATGATGCTGCTTTGGAGGGATAGAAATGCATGAGTCATACTCCCTCCCTGAAGCAACACATGGTCAAGGGACAGACCCATACACCAAACGCAATTACAGAGAAGCACAGCGAAGTAAGGGCTCATGAAGGTAAGCAGATTGTGTTTTGAGAAATCTGAGCTGTGAGCACTGTCCGTGGAGAAGTGAGAAAGGTTCCCTGAAAAACAAAACCTCATATTCATCCTACAAATTACTTATTTGACCATCAGCAGAGTCAGTTTTGCTTTTCTGCCTCCAACGGCATTTTTAATTCCACAGTGAAATTTTAGTTGCCTTATATTTTTAATTTACTGATGATCAATAAAGACAATATCTCCCCCACCTTCCATTAAGTACAGAGAGACATTTTCTAAAGTCTTCTTTTCCCATAGTAAAGTCTTCTTTTCCCATCTTCAGTTGTATGCTGTCTTCAGATAGCTCTCTATTTCCTTGCACTATAGTTTTTTTTTCGATCTTGTGTTGAGGTGGTGATTGTTTTCCTATTACATATCAACAAGAGAAATTCCTTCCAGTCTTAGAGTTGGCCAACCGGCAGGTGAAATTTCCTCTGCTTCTCTTTGCCATCCTCTTGAAAAGATAGATAGATCTAAAGTTGTAGAAGAGTGCAGGAACACACTTACCTACCCAAATGCTGGAATCCAGCAGACATTTACATTTATCACTTGTGGAGCGACCGCCATGACAGGATCTTCCCCTGACCCATTGTCCAGTTGTCTGCAAGGAGGGGAATTTATGTTGTCAAGAATCAGAGGCTATCTGGGGTTCGTCTTTAATCAGCTGTGATAAATGGAAAAACTGCAGTCTTGAATACTGTGGGCTGTCAGGGTGCTTCCCCACAATGCTTTATCTGCAGCTCCTTATGCCAGGGGTCTATCCATCACATTCTGTAGCCAGCCACCCCTGCCTCCCTGGTTCTCTGTAATTCTCCTGTGCCTTCTCCTGGGATCTGGAGACTCTGATTGAATAACAATGTGAAGGCTTAACTTCTTCCTACCAATTTTGCTCTTCTTTCTTGAGGATAAAGTATTCATGATAAAGTTTCTTGATTTAGTTCCCTCTGTACTGTAGTTAGTGGAAATACCTCTTGCAAATGATTGATTCTTAATTTTCAAAAACTTTTTCACGAAACTTTAATGGGAAAATGGGAAAGATTGTAGCAAAGATTGTAACTTGGCACTATTTTGCTATCTTAACCTTTAAGTCTCCATTGCAGTCTCCAGTATTATAGGATTTATTTTAGATTCATAACAAAATTGAGAGGAAGGTACAGAGCTTCATATAGTTCTAGCACCCACTTATGCATAGCTTCCCCTATTTTTGACATCTCCCACAGAGTGGGATATTTGTTAAAATTAATAAAATTGAGTGGTATTTTCTTAAAATACATTTATAGTCATTATCACCCAAAATTCAATATTTACCTTTAGGTTCACTCTGAGTATTGTACATTCTACAGGTTTGGACAAATGTGTGATGACATATGGGCTTCTCCACTGGCTCAACAGTAAAGAATCTTCTTGCCAATGCAGGAGACCTGGGTGCGATCCCTGGGTTGGGAATATCCCCTGGAGAAGAAAATAGCAACCCACTCCAGTATTCTCACCTGGGAAATCCCAAGGACAGAGGAGACTGGCAGGCTACAATTCATGGGTCACAAAAGAGTCAGACATGACTTAGTAACTAAACAACAAAAGCAAATTATAACATATATCCATCATTATAGTGTCATACAAGGTAATTTCACTGTCCTAAAAATTCTCTTGTCCACCTATTCATCTCTCCCCCTAACCCTTGGTAACCACTGATCATTTTACTGACTCCATAATTTCCTCTTTTCCAGAATGCCATATAGTTGGAATCATAAAATAGCAGCTGTTCACATTGGCTTGTTTCACTTAATAATTTGCATTTAAGATTCCTCCATGATTTGTTGTTTTGTTGTTGTCTTTTTTTAAAGGACTGAGTAATATGCCATTGTCTGGATGTACCACAAAACTGTGATACACCCATTCACCTACCATAGGACATCTTGGTTGCATCCAAGTTTGGGCAATTATGAGTAATGCTGCTATAAACATCCACATGCAGGTTTTTGTGTGCACATTAGTTTTCAACTCCTTTGAGCAAACACCAAGGATGCCACTGCTGGATCATATGGTCAGAGTATGTTTAGCGTTATGAAAGTGAAAGTGAAGTCGCTCAGTCGTGTCTGACTCTTTGCGACCCCATGGACTGTAGCCTACCAGGCTCCTCCATCCATGGGATTTTCCAGGCAAGAATACTGGAGTGGGTTGCCATTTCCTTCTCCAGGAGATCTTCCCTCCCCAGGGATTGAACCCGGGTCTCCTGCTCTATAGGCAGATACTTTACCGTCTGAGCCACCAGGGAAGTCCTGGTGGGAAACCACAAAACTGTCTTTCACAGTGACTGTATCATTTTGCATTCTCACCAGCAGTGAATGATAGTTCCTATTGCTCTACATCCTTGTCAGCATTTGATGTTGTCAGTGTTCTGGATTTTGGCCATTTTAATAGGTGAGTAGTGTTATCTCATTGTTGTTTGAACTTGCATTTCACCAATGACAAATGATGTGGAGCATTTTTCATATGCTTATTTGCCATCTGTATAACTTCTTTGATGAGGTGACTGTTGAGGTCTTTGACCAACTTTTAATCCAGTTGTCTTCTCATTGTTGAGTTTTAAGAGTTGTTTGTATAATTTAGAAAGCAGTCTTTGTTAGTCTGTTGCAACTATTTTCTCCCAGTCTGTGGCTTGTCTTCCCATCCTCTTGATTAATTATATTTTTAATATATTTTTATATTTTGTAAGCAAAGGTAAAAACTTTAATTTGGTGTTAAGCATTAAAATAATTTTGGAAGGTACCATCGAGATTAGTAGTGCAGAAATGAAGGTACTGGTTTATGATGCTTACCAGAAATATTTTCTGAATTCAAAAATCATTTTGTATGAGAGATCCTCATACATACAAAGCAAAATGAAAAATGGTACAGGTACTGCCATGTCTGATTATCCTTTGGAGCTTTCCATCATTTGACAATCGTTTGAGGCAGGTGAAAGCAGCTGGGAATTCACAGTTTCCAAAGTGCATGATTTACAATTCAAAAGTAATCATGGAGTGAAGAGGTTAGAAGAAGAATTTGTCCCTTTCTGGACTGTATTTCAGCCCTGAGGACCCAAGAATAAGTGAAAGGAACATTTGGGATTCATTAAGGGTTGAAAATAGAATAATGCATATATATTAGAAGACTTAAAAATCCTCTCCCTCCCCCTCTCCTCCTGCCTGCCCCTGAACCTTTAGGCATCTGGAAAAGGAATCAAGGGCAATGTGAATTTCTGGCCATTTTCCCAGGACCTGATATAAAGTTTTTCAGGACCTAAGAGCAGAATTTCTGTATTGTAGTTTTCTTGGACTGGGGCAATCTCTCTCAACTTGAAATTATTTTTAGGAGTAGTTGACACACTTTCTTAACCATGAAATCCTAAAGAATCCCTGAAACATTTTAATATTTCAGCAATTTGACAGGAAATTTAAATCAAACCCACTCTATGGGACAGGAGATGGTTGTTTGGGTCAGTCAGATGTGTGTTTTTAACATGACTAACTTCTGTACAGTTAATGCCTCACTTATTTGTTAAACATTGATTTTTTAAAAAGGCTAATATAGTCAGAAGACTTCAGACTTGGTCAACTAAAAAATGAATAAACAACAACTATAAGAACATTTAAATTGGTAAGTGACCAGTAAAAGGAAAGGACACATGTGTTGAACTGTTTCTCTAAATCACCATTGGCCAAAAGATGTAGCTAAGCAATGTATAAGATGAGGTCACCTTCCTTTTGTGACTTTCCTATCATAGCAGTGCAGCTAGCAATAGCTTATGCATGCAAGCAGCATAAATAAGTCAAAATATTCTGCTAGGCAGCGGCTGTAGATATGAGAGGGTAGGGATTAGAAACAGTACGAAGGTCAAGCTTTAGAAAGAACAATTAACTCTGAGCTGCTGACAAAGAAGACTTGATTATTTTATTAGGGTAAGTTGAGTGTCAGAGGTCAGGGAGAAGTGGGTGTTGGTCTTGACTGAGAATTGAGGGGACTACAGATGCAGGAAAAGCCCCGACGTCTATTGCAGAGAGTCAGAGAATGGAGAGTGAGTTCTAAGACAGGATTTTGTATGGTACCCTACTGTTCTTTGCTGAAACATCTCAGGGCCTTTCTGGAAGGGCAAATAAATATTATCAGGACCAGGGGATTCTGGAATATCAGTGAAACACTCAACATCATCATGGATGGTCTTCATTGTCTTTAGGAAAACAGAACCCCATCAATGGATCTGGGTTCTGGAAAGACCATGTTTATTCTTTCTTTCATTCTTGAACAGATGTTTGTTGAGTAGCTACTTAATAAATACCAGATGTAGCAGGTGCTGAGAGTGGGAAGATGTAAACAAAAAAGACACTGCTGGACCACAATAGAGTCACATTTTGGTGGGAAAGACAAATGTATTAGCCACTCTTTGTAGGTAATTGGTAAAGACTGGTTGAATGGGGGAATAATAACTAAATAAATAAATGGATTTTTTAAAGAGAATAGCATGTTGGAGATTAGTAATATTGCTATGTATGAATAATCACCTGAATAAATGAAATTCACTGATAAACAAATTATCTTTATTTAAACCTAGAAATAGTAGGAAGTATTTATTTTTTAAGAAAAACTGAGTAAGTTTTTTTTATGTTCATTTCTCTGTAAAGGACCCCAAGAGAGATTTGGTTAGTGACGAAGTGAGATAGGAGAGTCAAGGAGAAGAGAAACAAGAACTGGATAATCCAGTTATGTATAAATATTGAAAATAAAATGGACATTGTCATTTTTGAAATATTTACTTTATTCAGACCCAAGACCAAGCTTAAAAGAGGCTATTAGAATTAAAATATCACTTGCAGCATGCCAGGCTTCCCTGTCCTTCACTGTCTCCTGGAGTTTGCTCAAACTCATGTCCACTGAGTCAGTGATGCCATCCAACCATCTCATCCTCTGTCTCCTTTTCCTTTTGCCTTCAATCTTTCTCAGCATCAGGGTCTTTTCCAAAGAGTTGGCTGTTCACATCATGTGGTCAAAGTACTGGAGCTTCAGTTTCAGCATCACTCCTTCCAATGAGTATTCAGGACTGATTTCCTTTAGGACGAACTGGTTGGATCTACTTGCAGTCCAAGGGGCTCTCAAGAGTCTCCTCTAGTACCATAATTTGAAAGCATAAATTCTTTGGTGCTCAGCCTTCTTTATGGTCCAACTCTCACATTCACACACGACTACTGGAAAAACCATAGCTTTGAATATATGCACCTTTGTCGGCAAAGCAAGAATTTTTTTTTTCTACGGGGATCACAATAAACTGTGGGAAATTCTGAAAGAGATGGGAATACCAGACCACCTGACCTGCCTCTTGAGAAACCTGTATACAAGTCAGGAAGCAACAGTTAGAACTGGACATGGAACAACAGACTGGTTCCAAATAGGAAAAGGAGTACATCAAGGCTGTATATTGTCACCCTACTTATTTAACTTATATGCAGAGTACATCATGAGAAACGCTAGACTGGAAGAAGCACTGCTTGAATGAAGATTGCCGGGAGAAATATCAATAACCTCAGATATGCAGATGACACCACCCTTATGGTAGAAAGTGAAGAGGAACTAAAAAGCCTCTTGATGAAAGTGAAAGTGGAGAGTGAAAAAGTTGGCTTAAAGCTCAACATTCAGAAAACTAAGATCATGGCATCCGGTCCCATCACTTCATGGGAAATAGATGGGGAAACAGTGGGAACAGTGTCAGACTTTATTTTTCTGGGCTCCAAAATCACTACAGATGGTGACTGCAGCCATGAAATTAAAAGACACTTACTCCTTGGAAGGAAAGTTATGACCAACCTAGATAGCATATTCAAAAGCAGAGACATTACTTTGCCAACAAAGGTCCATCTAGTCAAGGCTATGGTTTTTCCTGTGGTCATGTATGGATGTGAGAGTTGGACTGTGAAGAAGGCTGAGCATTGAAGAACTGATGCTTTTGAACTGTGGCATTGGAGAAGACTCTTGAGAGTCCCTTGGACTGCAAGGGGATCCAACCAGTCCATTCTGAAGGAGATCAGCCCTGGGATTTCTTTGGAAGGAATGACGCTAAAGCTGAAACTCCAGTACTTTGGCCACCTCATGCGAAAAGTTGACTCATTGGAAAAGACTCTGATGCTGGGAGGGATTGGGGGCAGGAGGAGAAGGGGACGACTGAGGATGAGATGACTAGATGGCATCACTGACTCGATGGACGTGAGTCTGGGTGAACTCCGGAAGTTGGTGATGGACAGGGAGGCCTGGTGTGCTGAGATTCATGGGGTTGCAAAGAGTCGGACACGACTGAGCGACTGAACTGAACTGAACTAATAATTAGGGATGTTTTTCCCCTTGAGTTTCTTGAGAAAGTAGTTATGTTTATTAAATGACTGATGAATCAGTGAGTACTGGGTGTTTTGTATTTTCATAGAAAAATCATCATATTTTTTGTTCAGAGATTTTAAGAAGATAAAAGCTTGAGAACCATAGAAGAAACAAATTTAAATGTGGTCTGTGGAAGAGTTTGCAAGTTTGCTCCTATACACCTTCTTCCTTTCTTTTAGAAACATTAAAAGATTTTCTGATAGTCAACTGGGCACAATGCTCCCTGCAGTAAAAGACCACATTTCTTACTGCCCACCCAGTTAAATGGGTCTTGGAAATAAGTGACACCTGAGAGATATAAGGGATGTTTGATGTGAGACTTCTGGGAAGTGTCCAGAAAGGGAAAGGATGCTCACTGCCAGAATGTGGACACAGTGAGGGCTGGGACAGCCTGGACCGAAGTGGAATATCAAGGAGAGTGGAGCAAACAAGCAGAAGGGGCCTGGGGTTCTCACAGCTTCCTGGAACTGCTGTACTAGTCCTAACCTGCACTTCTGTTGTTTTTGTTAATAAGATTAAGTATGTCTGTCATATGCAGTCAAATGTAATCCTAGCCAGTAGTGGCATGCTGCTGCTGCTGCTAAGTCACTTCAGTCGTGTCCAACTCTGTGTGACCCCATGGACAGCAGCCCACCAGGCTCCTCTGTCCATGGGACTCTCCAGGCAAGAATACTGGAGTGGGTTGCCATTTCCTTCTCCTCTAGTAGTGGCATAAATAGTTCTAAAATTGTTACCTATTTTGTATGCTTGTCATGGATTCTGTGACACTAGTTTGAGATTCATTTCTCTTTTTTGCCTAGCTACGGTTTTTCCAGTAGTCGTGTACAGATCATAAAGAAGGCTGAGCGCCAAAGAATTGATGCTTTTGAATTGTGGTGTTGGAGAAGACTCTTGAGATTCCCTTGGACAGCGAGGAGATCAAACCAGTCCATCCTGAGGGAAATGAGTCCTGAATATTCATTGGAAGGACTGATGCTGAAGCGGAAGCTCCAATACTTTGGCCACCTGATGCAAAGAGCTGATTCATTGTAAAAGACCCTGATGCTGGGAAAGATCGAGGGCAGGAGGAGAAGAGGGTGACAGAGGATGAGATGATTGGATGGCATCACCAACTCAATGGACATGAGTTTGAGCAAACTCTGGGAGATAGTGAAGGACAGGGAAGCTTGGCATGCTGCAGTCCATGAGGTTGCAAAGTCAGATACAACTTAGCAACTGAGCAACAACAACATTGGATGTCCAGTTGCTCTAGCATCATTTTTTTCTTTTTTGGAAAGGTATCCTTCCTCCTTTGAATTGCTTGTGCACCTTTGTCAGAAAACCAGCTGGGCACATTTGTGTGGGCCTCCAATCGGGGGTTTGATCCCTGGGTTGAGAAGATCCTCTGGAGAAGGGAATGGCAAACCACTTCAGTACACTTGCCTGGAGAATCCACAGACAGGAGCCTGACAAGCTACAGTCCATGGGGTTGCAAAGAGTCGGACAGAACTGAGCTACTAACACACACACAGTTTAGTTCATTCCTTGTTATTACTGAATACTATTCCATTGTATGGATAGTCCACAGGCTCTTTATCCATTCACCCATCGTTCGACGTCTGGTTGTTTTTTTGCTTTTGGCTCCTATGAAGAAAGCTGCTGTGAACGCTGACAGTTTTTGTGTGGACATCTATCTGCTTTCATTTCTTTGGGGCTAATATCTAGGAGTGGGACTGAGGGCTCTTATGGTAGGTATATGTTTAATTTTATAAGAAGCTGCCAAACTGTTTTCATACACAAGCAGTGTATGAAAATCCCAGTTGTTCTGCATCCTTGGAAACAGTATTGTCCGTCTCTTTGATTACAGCTACTCTAGTGGGTGTGTAGTGCTATCTCATAGTAGTTTTAAAACGCATTTCGCCAATGACTAATGAGGCTGGGTATATTTTTATGTTCTTACTTGCCATTTGTATATAATCTTTTCTACATGTTAATGTTTTTTTGTCTTATTAAGTACATAATTAAAAAACTCAAATAAGTATTTTGAGGGAGATTACCTTTAAAGGAATGCTGAAGTGGTCCTTCCCAGCTTCAAAGTGTATTAGGTCTTTAAGAAAACAAAATTTGTTCCTCATTTTTTTTTAAAAAGAGGGAACTACTTTCCTAATTTATTTGGTGTATATATTTGCATTCTTGTATATAATAGTAAGTTATTTAAAGAAGGATATACAATAGAATGGGCTTCCCAGGTGATGCTAGTGGTAAAGGACCTGCCGCCAGCGCAGGAGATGCAAGAGACACGGGTTTGATTCTTGGATTGGGGAGGTACCCTGGAGGAGGGCATGGCAACCCACTCCAGTATTCTTGCCTGGAGAATCACACGGACAGAAGAGCCTGGCGGGCTACAATCCATAGTGTTGCACAGAGTTGGACACAACTGAAGCGACTGTGCACACACACAGCGTAAGCACATGCAGCAGAATAATTTAAAAATATATGGTGCTTACTGTTCATCCTTTGTTGAATTAAAGTGAAAATGATATTTTGGTGATCATATTGCTAACAGAAGGGGCTTCCCTGATGACTCATCAGTAAAGAATCCGCCTGCAATGCAGGAGATGCAGGAAACTTGGGTTCAGTCCCTGTGTTGGGAAGATACCCTGGAGAAGAAAATGGCAATCGACTCTAGTGTTCTCTGGAATCCCATGGACAGAGGAGCCTGGTGGGCTACAGTCCACGGAGTTGCAAAAAGTTGGACACAACTGAGTGACGAGGCACACGTTGCTAACAGAATGTGAAGGACTTAAACTCTTCAAGCCTGCGTGTTAGCAAATAACTATTCTTAGTAATTTTTCTGACCCTTTTCAAAGGTAATCATTTCTTCTAACTTTGAAAAGCTTCTCAGCGTTGCCAAGATGTGCCTCGTGGCATGCCCCTCCTGGGGATGGCAGTAAGTGCCATGATCCAGTGGGGTAGAGACACCGGAGACAGATGGAGGGTAGTGCAATCTTCTGTCTTGCTTTTTGTTTCAATCCAATGGATTGAAAACCAGCAGTAGATTTGATGCCAGAGTCCACCAAGCACATGGGACAAGAATGATGTGCAAGTCAGCAGTTGGTTACATTGTTAAAAATAAATTAACTTTATTTATAGACTATTTGGTGGCATCCTAACTCAGAGGCAATATGGCAGAGTGAATAGGGATTCGGTTATAGGGTCACTTACAACCTCTCTGACCTGATCCTCAGTTTCTTCATCTATAAATAGAGATAATAATATCAGATATAATATGAAAATTAGTGATATGTAAATAATGTCTGCCGCTCTCCTGGGCTAATAGTAGAGGTTCAATAAATAACAACTCTTATTCTCATTTTTCAGTGATCCTAGTCTACAAGCTAACCACTTAAAAATCAGAAATGACTATTGTAATAAGACTTTAATTTTAGGTTGTGTTTTATTATATGTTGTTTTCATTAATTGGACAGTTACTGTGTACCAAATTGTGCACCAAGTGCTTTATATATGAATTCTCACAAAACTAATGTGAGGTAGGTTTCCTTATTCTTTTTTTTTTAAACAGGAGAAAAGTATACAAATTTTATTGAATTTTTACTTATATATAGGAGCCTTCACAAGAAAATGGAGACCTGAAGAAATGACCAGAGAAGGATGCTTTTATACCAGAAACATTTTAATAGCCTGGTTTTCCTCTTGCTGTAGGTAATCCACTTGTCTGATATGAAAGATGCAGCTCACCCTGGGGATAGAGGCACTGTTTTTAGACACATTGGGGAGCATTTAGCCACATGAGCAGTTCTGGAGGCTGACATCTTGGATCTTCTCCTTATTCTTATTTTATAGCAAGTATAGATACACAAAGGTGAAGTTGTTTGCCTTTCTTAAATTAAGATCCTTCAATTAAGTAAGGGGCAAAGCTTGAATTCTGACTTTGTGTCAGAATCTGACAGAAAGCCAGATTCTGACACTGGTATTTTAACTCCTACAATCCCCTGCATCCCATCATTATTTTTATTTGCATTCTATGCTTTATATAATTTATACCTCATCTTGCCTTAAACCCCTCATCTATGTTTGCAGATATGATTGCAAATATTTTCATCTAAGTTGTTGGAATGGTAGCATGTATAAACTTGAACAAAATGTGATCTGTTTAGCATTTCTAAGTTTTCTCCCTGACAGGCTCTAAAATCTACAAGCTTGATTCTTCCAAGTCATTATTCCATTCAATTAAAAATAAATTCCCAAGGACTAGTATAGAGAATGAATATTGGTATTTGTTGGTATAACTCTGATTTTTAACTAACATATTGAAAAGAAATAAATGAGTTTAGGTAGTACTCTTATAACTTCTTCTTATTTCTTCTTTTCTTTTTCACCTTTAAGCTCTTTAAAATTTTAATTTTCAAAGTACGATCTCAATTACTCTTGTAAAACTTAAAATTCCCTCCACACAACCTCTTAATGGTTGCCTTTTTCCATTTTAATCTGGCTTCTGCCTGGGAATAGATGATTCTTATTCCATGAACTGAAGGCCAAACCTGTAGGAGAGGCAAGGAATTATCGAACTGGAACCCATCTGCCTGATTCTAAGCTGTACATACACGTGCCCTGTGTGTGTGTGTGTGTGTGTGTGTGTGTGCGTGTGCATGTGTGTGTGTGTAGCTCAATTCCAGTTTGAAATCAGGCTTTTAAGGCTTTACATACAGGGAAGTTACAGAGACTTGGTATTAAAAATAGTATTGTAAACAGTTTTATGTATACAGAATGACTTTAAATAAGGTCTGCTTGAGATAATGTCCTGCTAATTAGATGGTGAACCATTAGTGTCAGCTGTTTGTATCACCCACAGCAGCAGGCAGATCAACCTGACATTCAAAATTTAGAGACATGACAGCTCCTGCTGTGGGAAAAATCACCATAGGAGGTGAGGAGCAAGTTGGATGAGCTCAAGGTTTACGAAAGTTGCCCAAACCCAAACCTAAGGGACAGTTGTTAGAGTTTCAGGGTCAAATCTCATCTTTTCACTCAGTCTTTTACAAAGAAGAAATAACTGTCAGCATTGTCATTTTGCAATTCAAAGGACAGACTCTTTAAGGAAGTGACATCCCCAGATCACCTGTGATGACAGAGTTTCTCACCAGGACACTGGGTAGCCAAGGACATGGTGTCTCTTTAGGCAACGACAGGGTGGACATCCGCTGCCCTCTGGTCAGCTCTGTGCAGCGGGAGAGAAGGAAGAAACACTCAGTGTCCTTCAGGATGAAGCCTGAGCACCTGCTTCAACCCCTCTTCAAAACTAACTAGAGTTAGTTTGTCCCCATTCAACATGGGACCGTTTCACATCAAGCCATCCCCGCCCTGCATGTAACCTCCAGGGGCCATGAATCAGTCCCCTGGTGAGCCCTTCATGTTGCCGCTAAGGAGCATGGCTGGTCACTCAGTATAGAGGGCACAGCCAACTTAGGCAGAAAATAAGCGGGCTATTTTCAGTAGAAGGCTGCTGTGGGTCTGGTGAGAAGAGATTTTATCCCAACCGATCCACGTCTGTTGATGGCCATGCTCTCCTAGTGGTCAGGATTCTCTTTAACCTCTCTCTGTAGATCTGACCAGTCACCAAGAGCTGCCATGACTTTTCGAAGAACGTCTGTCAGATTCTCCCATCCCTTCCTTCCTGAGGCGGACTGACATGTGTTGCTCAGAGCCCTCTTTAAGAAATGACTCGCTGACCAGCCATGGGGTGGGTGATTGTCCAACAGCCTGCAGCTGTCAGCTCCTTCAGGACCTGCCTCAGCGCTTCAAGTCAAGGTCACAGTCCTCTTGGGGGGATCCTCAGCCAAGGGCTGAGCAAGATGGCAGTGCTAGCCTAGCTGTGTCCCCTCAACTCGAGACGCCTCTAGCAGGCAGTCCCTGTGACTGAGCTCCTCGTGGGGTTGGCAGATATAGTCAAGTCTGATGGCCTTCGGACTGCTCCGCCTGCCCAATTCAACTTTCTCCCTATTTCCTTTTATAGATCTTGACTGCTGCTAAGTCGCTTCTTTATTTTTTGGGGCTCCAAAATCACTGCAGATGGTGACTGCAGCCATGAAATTAAAAGACACTTGCTCCTTGGAAGAAAAGTTATGACAAACCTACACAGCATATTAAAAAGCAGAGACATTTACTTTCCCAACAAAGGTCCGTCTAGTCAAAGCTGTGGTTTTTCCAATAGTCATGTATGGATATGAGAGTTGGACTATAAAGAAAGCTGAGTGCAGAAGAATTGATGCTTGTAAACTATGGTGTTGGAGGAGACTCTTGAGAGTTCCTTGAATTGCAAGGAGATCCAACCAGTTCATCCTAAAAGAAATCAGTTCTGAGTGTTCATTGGAAGGACTGATGCTGAAGCTGAAACTCCAATACTTTGGCCACCTGATGTGAAGAGCTGATTCATTGGAAAAGACCCTGATGCTGGGAAAGATTGAAGGCAGGAGGAGAAGGGGATGACAGAGGATGAGATGTTTGGATGGCATCACTGATTCAATGGGCATGAGTTTGAGTAAACTCTGGGAGTTGGTGATGGACAGGGAGGCCTGGCCTGCTGCCATCCATGAGATCACAAAGAGTCGGACACGACTGAGTGACTGAACTAAACTGAAGTCACTTCAGTTGTTTCTATCTCTTTGCAACCCTACCAACTGTAAGCTGCCAGGCTTCTCTGTCCATTAGATTCTCCAAGCAAGAACACTGAAGTGGGTTGCCATTTCCTTTTCCAGGGGATCTTCCTGACCCAGGCATTGAACTTGCCTCTCTTCTGTCTCCTGCATTGGTAGGTGGGTTCTTTACCAGTAGTGTCACTTGGGCAGCGCCCCCCCCCCCCCCCCCCCCCGCAAAAGAAATTCATACTGGAGTGGGTAGCCAGTCCCTTCCCCAGGGGATCCTCCCAACCCAGGGATTGTAGATCTTACCTCCCAATAAACCTTATATACCCCCAACTCTTTCTCAGCATCTGCTTCCCAGAAAACATAACCTACAACCATGTCTCCCTTCCCTAACCCTGAGGTGTGGCAGATCTCACCATGAGACCTGCTATGGAGTTCGCAAAAGTCTCCCAAGATCCCTCACCCACCCCAGTGATGCTGCTATTTCACCCTGGGAACAGTGGAAAGTACTGTTGAATTTTTATCTAGAGAAAGAAAGTGAAGTTGCTTAGTCATGTCCGACTGTTTGTGACCCCATGGACTGTAGCCTATCAGGCTCCTCCCGTCCATGGGTTTTTCCAGGCAAGAATACTGGAGTGGGTTGCCGTTTCCTTCTGCAGGAGATCTTCCCAACCCAGGGATTGAACCCAGGTCTCCCGCATTGTAGCCAGACGCTTTACCATCTAAGCCACCAGGGAAGTCCAGGAGATATGTAAAGGAAAACACAGAAGATGCGCTTGACACTTGAATAACCATCATGTGAAGAAAATGGGAACAAGTCATCAGGTTTGGGTTCAGTATTGGAATTTTTTCTTTCTTCTGTTCTTGTATTTATTTTTTGCAGGTTATTTTTCAGTTTTTCAATAATAATATTCACCATGGGATCATCTTAGAATGTCTGCAGGATGCATTTAAACTCACTGATTTATGAAATTTGAATTTTTACTTCTCTTTTCTCAGAAAGTAGCTATTAAGTTAAGTAGCTATAATATGCTCGAAATAATTGTTCTTCAAGATTGTAGATGACACATAGTAATAGAGTTACTTTTTATTTTTACTTTTATATGGCTAAAAATACCTGAAAGAACTGAAGAAACACCAAAGCATGACTTGAAAGAAGCCAAGAGGCTCTCAAATAAGGAATGAGAATCCACAACAATCCATCAAGCTTTGTTGTGCAAACAAAGACAGCACAGCCAGTTTTGCACTGAGGGTGAATGAGATGTGGGGAACAAACCTTTTGCGTACGACAGTCATGTAAAGTAATGTTGAGACATCGGCGCAAGCTTGATTTATCCCACTTGGTGAAAGAAGGGAACTGGCCACCTTTTTCTTTCACTTTTTGATTGTTTTAAGTAGTTATTATTTTCACATGACTCAAAATGCAAAATGTACAACACAAAGTATGTGGGCAGCCCTCCTTCTTACCCCAGTCCCATCTCAGGGGAACATTTTGAATCCTTCTTGGCCTTTGACCCACCACATCCGTTCCTTCCACAAATTTTTATTGAGCACCTACCTGATGTGAGGCACTGCTTGCAGGTATAAGGATACAGGAGAACTGACATTTTACCATGCAGAGGCAGACGACAAAGACAAACAGAATCTACAGTGTGCCTGATGGTGGCCACGGATGAAGAGTGTGGGATTTTGGTGGGTGGGAGGTGTTGTTGAAAAAGATTGGTCTCGGAGGGCCTTTTTTTTGGACACACTTCGTGGCATGTGGAGCTTCCAGCACCCAGATGGAACACACGCCCCGAGCAGTGCAGAGTCTTCACCACTGGACGATGAGGGAAGTCTTTGGAAGGCCTTTCTGATAAGGCGATAGTTAAGCAGATACCTGGAGGAAGTAGGCAGGCAAGCTCCATGGTCTCTTGAGAAAGGTTCCAGGTGAGAGGGAACAGGAAATAAGTGAATCTGAGGAAGACTGGTTCTTGTACTGTGCTGCTCTACTTTAAGAGTAACTTCTGGACACAGTACCCAATATTTTGTAATAATCTATAGGGAAAAGCATCTGAATATATATCTGAATCACTTTGCTGTATACTTGAAACTAATATAACATTGTAAGTCAATTATACTTCCAAAACAAACAACAGAGAGAGAGAGAGAGAGAGTAACTTCTATTCCTCTTCCAAAGGGAAATTCATGAGACAAATCACCTTCTCAGTATTTTATTTAAAGCCAGAGGTAGAATTTGGCTTGGTCATGGTATTGTCTTTTTTTCATACCTAGCAACAGTAAGTATTAATGGGCCATTTACTTATGAGGAATAATTGTTTCATCTATAGATGTACTTTGCTTAACTAAATTCTTATTTATTTTTTGGAAAAAAGTAGGTTATGTGTTGATTAGATTTTTATCAATCAATTATCTTAAAAATATTGTAAAATTTGGCACAGCCCTGAACCCAACCAGTATTCTGAGTATTTCTAACCTCCCTTCAATGATTACTTCAGAGCAATGGTTCCTAAATGGGGGTGATTTTGCATCCCAGGGCACATTTGACATTGTCTGGAGACATTTTTAGTTGTGACATTTGCATTGGAGGGAGGAGTTTCTACTGGGTGGAGACTAGAGATTCATTCTGCTAAAAATCTTACAGCAATGAACAAGATTGCCCCTCACACAAAACTTTTCTGGCTCCAAATAACAAGAGTGCCAAGGTTGAGAAAACTTGCTCTAAGATCATGAGCTTAAACTCAAACTTGAGAGTGGAGAGGCCCATGACACATGCATTCTGACCAGGTAGTAACAGATGGCGTGAGGCCACTGATGTGTGGCCTCTTAATGATGTGTGGCTCTTAATCTAATTCACTCACTCAGTTATTCATTCATTTGTTCAACAAATACTTGCTGAGTGCTGGTATTTGTTAAATATTACCGTGTACGAATTACTTCAAAACTTAGCAGCTTAAAGCCACAACAGTATGAACATGTTCACAATTTCTGTGGGTGAGGAATTTGGAAGTGGTTTATCTGAGTGGCTCTGATTCAGGTCTCTCATGATATCCACCAAGATGTAGTCACCTGAAGGCTTGACCGGGGCCAGAGATACTGACTCCTAAGTTCTCTCACATGACGCAGGCTGTTGGCAGGAAACAAAGGCTTTTCCAGGCTGCTTGAATGTCCTCACAATATGACTTCCCTCACAGCCGGGGACCCCAGAGAGCGAGGCAGATGCCCTATGGTTATTCCCTAATCTTGGCTGTTACACATGGTCACTTCTGCAGTATTTTATTGATTGTACAGGTTGTACTGGGCTTCTCTGGTAGCTCATATGGTAAAGACTCCACCTGAAATGCAGCAGACCTGAGTTCAATCCCTGGGTTGGGACGATCCCCTGGAGGAGGGCATGGCAACTAACTCCAGTATTCTTGCCTGGAGAATTCCATGGACAGAGGAGCCTCGCAGGTTACAGTCCATGGGGTCACAAAGAGTCGCACATAGCTGAGCAACTAATGCTTTTCACTTTCACACTTTCACAGGTTATATTGGTTGTAGTGAACTCTGAGGACTAGACAATACCTAGTCCTCACAGAGCTTTCATTCCTAGTGAGAGGAGATGGACAATAATTAAACTGATGAACAAACAGGGTAAGTGCCAGAAATGAAGCAGAGGGTGAAATAGTGAGTGACCCACTGGGGAGGCAGAGGTGCTCGCACGGATGGGGCAGTCAGGCAAGGCCTTACTGGGGAGGCATCCTTTGGGCTACAACCCGAATATGAGGAGGAATTGGCCAGGGAATATGTGGCAGAGTGTTCCAGGCAGAGGGAATAACAGGTACAAACTATTATTAATAGTAACTGGTGAAATCTTGATGTGTACATGAAGATGAGAATGCAGAGCAACCAAAGGAACATTTTGTTTCATAACTAACAGTTGCTCTTGCTTTTTAGCCACTAATTTGAGTCCAACTCTTTGTGACCCCATGGACTGTAGCCTGCCAGGCTCCACTATCCATGGGATTTCCCAAGAAAGAATATTGGAGTGGGTTGCCATTTCTTTCTCCAGAGGATCTTCCCAGGAATTGAACCTGTGTCTCCTGCATTGCAGGTGGACTCTTTACCACTTAGCCACCAGGGAAACCCCAACAGTTACCCCTTATTCAGTTAAGGCAGGAAATAGTATAGAGTCCTGATATAAGTATAAAACGGGACAAACACTTTGAAAACTTGTTCAGCAGGATTTCCTGAAAGCTGAATGTATGTCTTTATCACCCAAGAATCCAAGAGGAATGAGTGCTTAAATCCACCCAAGACGTGTGGACACAAGCAGCATCTTTATCCATAGTAATCCCAAACTGGAGACAACCCAAATGCCAACAACTGAGAATAGATACGTTGTGATATGTCACACAACTGGAGCCCTACACAGTAGTGAAAAAGAACAAATTACAACTTGCATGAATCTTACAAGCATAACATTGAGTGAAAGCAGACACAACGGAGTACCTACTATATGATTACAGGTTTAAAAGTTCTGGACTTCCCTGGTTGCTCAGTGGTTAAGACTCCATGCTCCCATTGCACGGGCACAGGTTTGATTCTTGGATGGGGAAGTTCTACATGCTGTACAGTGTGGCTAAAAAATAATACACACACACACACACACACACACATATATATATGAAGTTCAAGGAATAGGCAAAACTGATGGTGACAGAAATCAGAATAATGGCTTTGTGGTATGGGGTGGGGTGTTTTCACTTGAGAGGGGCAAGAAGAAGCTTTCTGGAGAACTGAAAAAATATTCTATACTTCAATCTGGGTAGATTATGGTGTGTCCACCATGTGTAAAAATTCCCTTATTACGTGTGTAATAAGACACACACTAATTCTTATTAAAAACAGCAATAACAAGGTTCAGTTTTACACGTGATAACATCGATTCAGATGAAACAGGCACAAAGAATCTAGAGTCCTACGGTGTACCTTATGGGTCCAAAATTTCATCCAGTGCCCAACTTGGCCAAGCAGATCCCCTTTTTTTTTTTCCAAAAGTCGGTCCCCACACAGACAAAGTCATTCAACCCCCAGACAAAGTCACTAAACCCTCAGAAACTCACCCCCAGGAAGTCCAACCAGGCCCAGTGAGTCCTGCTGGGCTTCCTGTTTCCCAGGCCTGCCTTTTTTCTCTTTTATCATGTGCTGTTTTATTCCCTTCCTCTGCCTTAGAGATAAGTTGCTTTCTTAAAAATATTAGAAAATATATTGCATTCAGGAAAGAAATGAAATGTTTTAAATTGATGACTATTATAAAATTGTGGATGAAGTTTTTCCTCTAAAAGCTTTTTTCATTGGAAATAATGGGGGTGAGAAAGGGGTGAGTGTGAAGAGGAGGGAGGAACAGGATAATGACTCAGTCACCCAGGTAACTGTAGTCTGAGCGGAGAACATCATCACGGCTCCTCAGTGGCAGGAGAGAAAAGAGTGGAGCGTGGTCGCTTTCTCTTTCCTACTAGGTTTGGGAAGGATTGTGAACAGGAGGGGAGAAGGAAACGGCAACCCACTCCAGTACTCTTGCCTGGAAAATCCCATGGACGGAGGAGCCTGGTGGGCTGCAGTCCATGGGGTTGCAACTGAGCGACCTCACTTTCACTTTTCACTTTCACGCATTGGAGAAGGAAATGGCAACCCACTCCAGTGTTCTTGCCTGGAGAATCCCGGGGATGGCGGAGCCTGGTGGGCTGCCATCTATGGGGTTGCACAGAGTCGGACACGACTGAAGCGACTTAGCAGCAGCAGCAACAGTGAACAGGAGGGGATGTTCATTTTCATTGGCATCTAGTTTATATTGCATTCAGTGCCACTTCGTGTAAAAATAAAGAGCCAGGAGAAAATTGGTTAGACCTTACCTGAAACTACATACAGACCCTTAGCAATGCAGTATCCCCACTCCTCGGCAGTATGGCTGCAAGAAGGGAGCAGCTATGTTTTTTTCTCTGTGACTTAACTATAAGAATTATCTAGTCTTTCAGTTCTGTCAGGTTCTTGGCAACCCCATGGTCCACCAGGCTCCTCTGTCCATGGAATTCTCCAGGTAAGAATACTGGAATGGGTTGCCAGTTCCTTCTTCAGGGGATCTTCCCAACCCAGGAATCGAACCCAGGTCTCCCACACTGCAGGCAGATTCTTTACCATCTGAGCTACCAGGAAGCCCTGCTATGTAACTACTCTTTCTTGTGAACTTAACAGGCAAATGACATGTTAAACACACTATATCCATGTTCTTATTGAGTACTTAGGATACCTCTACAAGGTATTATTAGAGTACCTCTATAAGGTAATATTATATATTCTGAGGAAGTGGAGCTCAGAGAGGTCAGGCAACATGCTCATGGGCACACAGCCAAGACAAGAAAGAAACTGGCCTCACCTGATTTCTTAAACCCCTCCTGCCTGCCTGACTGCTATGACCTAGGTTTCATTTTGTTTTCTAAGGAAGCACTGAGAATGCTTCCCATTCCCTCCTTCCAAATGAAATGTAAGCATTTCTAATGCAACTCAATAAAGCAACAAGCACTTTAATAAGTTTTTTTTTTTAATTGGCAGGGGAGAAATGTCACAAATCTTCCTCCTTTGTAACGCTCTAACCCAGCACCAGATGACCAAGCCTCTTCTGAATGTATTGATATTTTACCTGCATCATTCCAAAAGCATCAAATTTCTCTTTGAATCTGATTTTTATGCACACAAGTGCACACACACACACACACACACACACACACAATGACCCTTAGTTCCATGGGGATCCCTGGAATTCTGTAGCTCTTCGTCCACTTTTCTGATATTGCAAACATCATGTTGTGCTTCATTCATTCAGCATGTATGTTTGAGCCCTCCGCATGATGGGCAGTGTTGAAGAACTGGGGATTCAGCCATGCATCCTGACCCCAAATACCTCCCTCTCAAAGCCTGCATTCTAGTTGGAGGGATACTGATAATAAAATGGTAAAGCATAGCCCACATCAGATGGTGGAGGAAAATGATGCCGAGAAGAGGGCAGGGGTGATGGGAGAAGGGGTGGCACTGATGGATCTTTTGTTATTTGTTTGCTCCTGTGTCTTCTCAAAAGCAGAAATCAAGCCAGTCTCGGGAGTCTTGAGCCCTCACCTTTTGCAACCCCTGACCCTGTGAGGCTCAAGATATACTTGTTGGTTGAACACGAGAGGCCAGTTTCATGGGGCTTATTTGGCATGCAAGCAGTTTGCCTCTCACAGCTTTTGATGCAAGATGCATTGGTTGGACTATGAATGGCCCTTCCAAGAAGGAAGTGACTGTTTATTTTTGGGGTGGGTTCTCCACTTTCTATGGTTTTATCAGGGCCCAGTGTACACTGGCAGTTTTGAGCAGAGCTTCAGCATAAGCCCACAGAGAACAAAAAATAGACAGACTTGGTCAGCATTGATGGTTATTCCTTTTATGGAAGGGATGAGAAACAAGAAATTAGAAGGCAAGACAGAATGCCAGAAAAGGAGACAAGAAAAAGCAATGAACGGAAACAAGGGAGAAGCAAGAGACAAAGGTAAAAGAGAATGAATTGGTAGAAAAATCCAAAGCCATGATAGGAGAAACCCACAAGTTAACTCTGATGAGGTCCAGAGATTTAGAAGGAGGAGGGAGCCTGGGGTGGGGGGAAAGGCGGGAAGCATCTGGTAGCAAATGCAAGGCAGAGAATCCCAATTTCTTTCTATTCTTGACCCATTGGAGCTCTTTCTGAAAGTCTGGTAAGAGCTTATATCTCCACCCACTACTGCATGTGTGCATGCTAAGTCGCTTCAATCGTATCTGACTCTTTGTGATCGCATAGACTGTAGCCCATCAGGCTCCTCTGTCTGTGGGATTCTCCAGGCACGAATACTGGAACAGGTTGCCATGCCCTCCTCCAGGGGCATCTTCCTGACTCAGGGATCAAACCATGTCCCTTGCATCTCCTGCATTAGGAGGTGGGTTCTTTACCATTAGAGCCACCTGGGAAACCCCCACCCAGCAGCAGAACTATTCTAATTCATCTTCACCATCCTTAACATCAGATGGGTGAAGTTTGAAAAGGAGTAGCTCGTGGACGAATCTTTCATGTGACAGAAGAATCAGGAAGCACGGTGAACATGGGCTTGTAGAGGGGGTTCTGGGTGGATCATAGCAAGTCCCCTTTCATGCATGTTAGGGGTAGAAAACCAGCAGTTAACTAATGTGAAATTTTATTAGGTCTATAAGGAGAGCTTTGCTCATTCTACTTAAAAATACTCTCCAAAATAATCAAAAGCTAGAATGAGGTCTCTTTTAAAGACCATTTCATGATAATTTGAATATATTTCATGTCTGTCTTAAAGGGTTGAGGATTCTTGTCTATTTCTACATGGCGACACCAACTACACATGGTCTTTAATGACTCGTTATCCTCGGGAGAGTCGGGGGAGAAGAGATGTCCCGTGACTGGAACTCAGGCGGTCCAGAGGAAGCAGTTGGCAGCCAGGGACCTGAAATGAGGGTCGGGGCACTGGTAAGGGTTCCATGTCACCCACCGCAAAATGTCAAGGGCTTCTCCTCATGGCAGTACTGCGTCCTCTCCTTTGATGGTATGTGAACCCTAGACCCTTAAAGAAGCTCCTCACATTTCCAGAACCTTCACCATCTTAGAGGATGGGAATTAGTGCTGTCTACTGCGAATTTTTTCCAGTAAATCCATGATTTTTCTGCCTTTGCCTTTTCACGAGAGCTCTAGAAGTAAATGGAGGCATGAAGTGGCGAGGAGCTTACTCTGGGTCTCGCCGCTAATAACGCTGGGGTCAGACTGTGAACCTAGCTCTGCCTTTCTGTTGGTGTGCTTCTGACCACACCTGGCTGCTCCGTGGTGTTCACAGGAGGGCAACTGCAGAGCACTGAGCGGGTGAAGAGTGATGCCATCACAGGGAGGCAATTGTGATTGTTTGTTCCTTTTTTTTTTTTTTTTTAAGACCTCCTCTCCAAATTAAAAAAAGGAAATGTTTTGTATTGGCATATTTTAAAAATAATAAATAAATTTAAGATGAAACATTCATAAAGCTTTTCAGCTGTATCTTCAACAAAATAAAAATTTTAAACGAGATTAAAAGACCTTTACAATGAGTAATACCCTACATTTTGGTTTATCTCTTCCATGTGTACTTGATCTAGAACTCCCACTGCTGCCGCTGCTTTGTTTTTAAAGCATCATTGCAAGAGAGCATCTAATCATTAGCCTCAAAAAATCTGACATGGGAAGCTATCAAATAAAAAACGTTCCTGGTTTCATTGCTGACCCAGGGAGTGGGGGAGGTGTAATGACCAGATCAATCTATATTTTTTGAAACATTTACAGTCTACAGCTGAAAATGCATCCTGGCAGGAAGTGCTTTAATTATTAAGATCAGCATAGTGGTTTGTCCTGCAAGCACACTCAGAGAAAGCTCTCAGAGTCGGACCATGATGGGAATGGGAATTTGCTTAAGTAGCAATCAGTGGAGTGTTCTTTCAAAATATTTACAGATGAATAGATAGAGGGGTCACGGCTTATATGAGACCAACACCCTAAGGAGGTTTGGGTTAGCTTGTCTCATGGAGAGTAGAAGAACAAACAAGAGAGTTCACAGGTATCAGTTATCAATGTGGGAGGCCCCACAAAAAGCAGGGAGAAGTGACTCTGGTTTGCTGACTGTGCAGGAAGCAGGGATGCCATGGGGGAGAGTGGGAAGGAGAGGGAGTTGTAGATTACAATGGGATACTCTTCCGTGGCCCAAACTTGCTTCCTCATGACATCATTGAGCTGGGTGCTTTCCAGAGCTCCAGGAGATCCAAGAAAGGGATAAGCAATATAAAAAGCTATTCATAAGAAAGTTGCTGTCTTCAAAAGAAAAGCATGCATGGGATAAAACAGTGTCAATGAAAACCCTAGGAAATTGATAGAAAAGGTGTGGTTCTGTCTTTAGCATTTTCTAAAAAATAAAGAGGCTACTGAAGAAAACAGGAATGAGTGATCAGTTTTTAGTTCTTTAGCTTTAAGGATCACTATACCTGATGAGGATGTTGCCTAGAAGTAATCATGAAGACTTTAAAGTCAGTTTCATGCCAAAACCCAGAGACGGAACCCAGAGACAGAAGGAGGAGAGCACAGGGCTGGGGCCTCAAATGTTTAAGAGCTTTACCTTTATCTTCAGATGGAGTTAAACCTACGGTCACAGATATGCCTGATGGGATCAAAACACAATGATCTTCATACAACTTTGACTTGGTTCCCACGACATGCCACACCAGTATGAATTAGTTGTTAATGAGTTCTGTAATTAGCTAGCCTTATTTTATATTATTATTCATTATATTATTATCATTTATTGGATTGCATTTATGTGTTGTGCAAGTTTCAACTTGTTAAAACTAAGTATTTTAAAAAAACACCCCAAATTTTACCCTGATCTCAATTGTATCCTTTAAAAGAGAAATCAATTAGACCTGAAGCTTCAAAGAATGGAAGTACCTCCAATCTTGTCTCAAGCCAAGTGCCCCTTTGCCAGCTACTCTTCAGGCAATCACCTTGACAAATGCAATTTTTTCAAGAAAGACTTCAAGTTCATTTCCACCTGGGAGGATGGGAAGAAGCAAATCAAAATGCTTAGTAAGAAGCAAGATGTAGTCAGAACGCTGCGAAGCTCTGGGATAAGAAGGGATGAGGATCCAATACGATGCTCCTGAGTTTGTTGGAATTATTAATACAAAGCACACTTGGCCACTGGTGTTGAGGATATAGTTTTCAATGGAGTAGAACAAAAAAGATTTTCAGGTGCTTTGTCCAGATATTTGGTTTGAAATTCTGCAAACTACATCCCTCCTTCCTTGGGATGAGGGTCCTTTGTGCAGCTCCACCACTAACACTGCTCATGTCCACCCACTAACACACAAGCAGGAATCTGCGTCAGTAGATACTAATATTTAAGAGGAAGAACACTACAATTTGGCCATTGGAAAAGTAAAGATACGTGTCCCAGGAGAAATCCTCTGAGATGATTAAAATGAAGCATACATATAAAGACTCTTCCTGGAATAGTTTAGAAAAAAGAGGGATATGAGAAAGTTACTTGTGTGGGGCAAAAAAATGTGTTCGGCAAGGCTTTTTCCTCCTTTCTTTGCCTTTTTCTGAAAATGGGTGGGTGATTCTTGTCGTTAATAGACACACAAGTTTTTTTATACTGTTGATGGTTTATCCTTAACTTGGCTCCATTCCTCATAAACTGGCAAACCCTAAAAGATGTTATCAGCAGCTTAGAACTCCATGTGTGTGTGTTAAAAAGTGCAAACAATTTAGAACAAAAATCAATCAGCACATTTATAATTAACAGTGATTCATTTTAAAGGGAAAACATATCAAGCACAATAATTTTATGGCAAAACTAAATTGCACCTGTTATCTTTACTATTCTTAAATAGGTTAATTTTGACTTACAGAGTATTAAAATTAAGCATTACTCAATTTAAAATTTTCTCTATCCCCCTCTATGTTAAAGGACTGCTAAAAGTAGATGCAGAAAGAGAAAAATATCATTATTAATGTATATACGTGGAATCTAGAAAAGTTATAGTCACTCAGTTGTTTCTGACTCTTTGCAACTCCAAGGGGTATAGCCCACCAGGCTCTTCTGTCCATGGAATTCTCCAGGCAAGAATACTGGAGTGGGTTGCCATACCTTTTCCAGGGGATCTTCCCAACCCAGAAATCAAACCTGGGTCTTCTGCATTGCAGGCAGTTTCTCTATCATCTGAGCCACCAGAGAAGCCCAGAAAAATGGTATAGATGAACTTATTTGCAAAGCAGAAATAGAGACACAGATGTGGAGAACAAACATATGGATACCAAGGAGGGAAGGAAAGTAGGATGGACTGGGAGATTGGGACTGACATATATACACTGCTGCTGCTGCTAAGTTGCTTCAGTCGTGTCCGACTCTGTGCGACCCCACAGACGGCAGCCCACCAGGCTCCCCCGTCCCGGGATTCTCCAGGCAAGAACACTGGAGTGGGTTGCCATTTCCTTCTCCAATGCATGAAAGTGAAAAGTGAAGTCGCTCAGTCATGTCTGACCCTCAGCAACCCCATGGACTGCAGCCCACCAGGCTCCTCCATCCATGGGATTTTCCAGGCAAGAGTACTGGAGTGGGGTGCCATCGCCTTCTCCATATATACACTACTATATATATACACTATTATGTATAAAATAGATAACTAATGAGAACGTACTGTATAGCATAGGGAACTCTGCCCTATGCTCGGTGGTGACCTAAATGGGAAGGAAATCCAAAAAAGAGGGGATATATGTGAAGGAAAGTTACACAGCTCAAAATAACCTGGAGTTAAAACTCCCCTCTGGGTCCTCCCCACCATTCTATACAAAACAAAAAACTCTTATCCAAAGGAAAAAATGGACATTAAGTTTGATTATGCCCAGCTCCCAGCCAGTCCCAGCCTGTGGCTGATCTCCAGAATTCCTTGCCCCAGCCATTTAAGAGATAACTAATCCCAATAACCCTGGAGAAGAACAGGCCCCCTTAAGACAGTAGCTTTCCACATATATGCCTCTTCTCTTGGGTTAGTGCAGCAGCTCACTAATCTGACTGCTGCCCCTTCTCGCCTCATTAAAGATGATCTGTTCCTGTAAAGTGCCGGTCTCATTCTTTCTCCGAACCTCACTTTTTCTAATTCCCTTACCCTACAATATGTATCGGAGAAGGCAATGGCACCCCCCACTCAAGTACTCTTGCCTAGAAAATCCCATGGATGAAGGAGCCTGGTGGGCTGCAGTCCATGCGATCGCGACGAGTCCGACACGACTGAGCGACTTCACTTTCACTTTTCACTTTCATGCATTGGAGAAGGAAATGGCAACCCACTCCAGTGTTCTTGCCTGGAGAATCCCAGGGACGGGGGAGCCTGGTGGGCTGCCGTCTATGGGGTCGCACAGAGTCAGACACGACTGAAGTGACTTAGCAGCAGCAGCAACAGTATGTATACATATAGCTGATTCACTTTGCTGTCTAGCAGAAACTAACACAACATTGTAAAACAACTACACTCCAATAGATTTATTTTTAAAAAGTAGATGGACTCCCCGTCTCATGAATATCACTGCTCACCATGCCTTTGGTTCTTTACAATCTTGTAAAAACTTGGAACCCTCAGGCAGTGGGGACAAGCGGGTGTCTAGGTCTCCCCTTTAGGTTTGGGCCTCCACAGGATCCCCAGGGCTGTCTGGTTTGTCTCTCAAAGCGGCCACATCCTGGAGGGATGCTAAGTGAATATACGTTGACCACTGAGTCCAAACGTGTCATTCTTAAGGTTCTCTAGAAGTGTGATTGTTATTTATTAAGTGCCCACAATGGGTCACTGAGTCAATGAATTTCAGAGCTGGAAGGGATTTTAAAGGTGACCTGGTCCAACCTCTTCATTTTATAAACAAGGAAATTAAGATCCAGAGAGAAGGGCCCTGCCCAAGGTCGGACACGCGGTACGTGACAGAGCCAGCCCAAGCTCTTTCTTTCCACTGCAGCTGCTTTATCCCTCATCAGACCTGATCCCTGCTAGCTAGAACGGTATCATTTAATTATACCAAATTTTTGTAGCTTAAGATGTTTACATAATCAGAATGATGGAGTTGAGATCTACTTTTAGATTTAGGGAGAAACTGATAAAACAGAGATAAAGAGAAAAACAAATGCCCTTAATATCTATGTTTTCAAAATTGATTTAACTTTATGGTATGCTACTTTGTTCCAAAAAAGACGTTAAGAAGCTTTAAAAGGGACACACAATATAACAAGATAAAACAAGTAAGAACAGTACTATAAAAACAAGTAAGAAAAAGGACAAGGAAAATAAAGGTAGTAAAGGAAGCTGGGAACTAGAGTGAGATTGGTGTACAAAACACATGTCTTAAACCCCTAGGTGTTTGCCCCAGGGAGGCCACAACTCTGCTGCTAAGCCTCCCGGCAAGAAGCAGAAACTGTTACAAGAGTTACAATTCCCAGATAAAAAACAAACCAACCTCAGGAAAAACACAGCTTTCTCTATTAATGAGGCCAGAGAGAAGATTCTCCCTCATGTCCTCACATACCCTGAAGTCCACAAGGATAAACTGGAATTGGAATCACAGGCTTTTTTAAGGCCTTGGGGATCAGCCAGTTCAACTCCCTCCCCAGGCCCTGGAATAGAGACTTCTCAAGGTCACACCCTGGCACTGGGTCTCCTGCATTTGGAGAAGGAGGAAAGAATTCAGGCAACCTCTTCCCTTCCACAGCGGACCTCTGGAGAAGGTTGGGATGTATCTTGATTAGACACAGATGCCCTTTTACCTGGCCAACAAGTCATCTTCCTCCTCCTCAAGTGTCCAGATGTCAGAGAGCTGCAGGTCTCCGGGTTGTCCAGTCCCCTCTCCCCTGCCGTTGTCTGGAAGACGCCCCAAGGGAGACAGGGAAACTCTGGGGCCAACTTCTAAAAAGACTGTTTGTCCTGACTGCCTGGCAGGATTGGTTTAAAAATGCAGCAATTATTTCCCTGGATAAAAGGCAGGAGACCATTTAGAGCTTTGAATACACAACATGTGCTAGAAGGGGGTTGAGTTATTTGGGGGGAAGGGGGGAGGGAAGGTGAACTAGCATTTCCCCCTTTAGGGCAAACAAAAGGGAACATCTGGATTCTCTTTGTCGGGAAAAAGGTTGAGAATAAAGCTGTAGTATTTTCATAGGTTTTTAGGAGAGGTGAAAGGAAATCTGTTACAAAAAGGGATTTGTATTTTTTTATTTCTCAATTTTTTTTTTCTAGCCTATGAAGGAAATTGCTGCAGAGAATAATAAAAGTGGAACTCGGAGGAGTTCAAAAATGTTTAGGAGGATATCCCGCCACACAGGGGAGAGGGAATACAGGTGCAGAGAAAGAAACTGTTTCAGTTTCAGATTTTCCCCTTTAATCTTGATTACCAAAGTGTCATATGATCATTGTGGAAATTTTTAAAGGAATAGAGGATAAAATCCCCGTTAGGTTGATCCCTCTTAAGGTTCCGGTAAGTTTCTTCCAGTTTTGTTTTTTATGTGTGATTTTATACACAAATATGATTCAGTTAGAGAATTAACTACTTTAAAGGGTTTTCCTGGCAGTCCAGTGGTTAAGATGCCATACTTCCAACACAGGTGACGTGGATTTGATCCCTGGTGGGGAAACTAAGATCCCACATGCCATGCAGTGCAGCCAAAAGATAAAAAATATTTTTTTTAATAAGAAAATTAATTTGAAAATAAATTTCAAGTTACAAGATAGTGCTTGAATTTGCTTCCTGTCCTTGTTCTAAGTCTAAACCTGGAGGGTTGGATTTCGCCTGCAGTGAGTCTGTTAAGTTTGACTGTAAGGTAAGAAGATGCTGATTTAGCAAATCTCTCAGAATTTAACCATCTAAATGAGCAAATCCCCCTCAAGGCAATTTGGGAGACAGTAACATAACAGCACCACGCATTTATTTTAATGCTGCCAACTTAGCTCACAATGTTTCTGGAATTCCTCCTATGGAACTAGACACCTTCTGTGTCTATGGTACTTTCTTTTGAACCTTATCAGATTGACGAGTTCTTCCACTTTGAGGGTGGGTTTGATATTTAAAAACTTCCAAAGTTATCAGATCTGATGAATAAGGTGCATGATTGCTCAAGTAGCAATGTTGTTTTTGGTTAGTTAAGAATACACTGAGTCCAAACTGCAATGAATTTATTTTCTCATGCAGTAACAAGGTTTGAGTGGAAAGGAAATTTACCCTCTCTTGAGTCTCAATGAATTACACAGCGTGAAGGGGAAAATTGTCTCTGTAGGACTAATTCAAATTGGGTTTCCTGACTTGTAATTACACTTTTGGTAGCCAAAAGCTATTTGTTTTACAAGCTCCAAGATAATTCTATTCTCAGTTTCTAGCAAAGTAAAAAACATTCCATATTCAAATATGAGATAGTCACCGAGGCAAATTGTTCTTAACCAATTAATTAGCTAAAAGTACACTTGCCATTACCATTATCTCGAGATGTGGAAAGCTTCATGCTTTAATTATCTTCTTACACATTTATCATGTTCCCTTTATTCATTTCACCCTGAACATTCCTTCCCTAGTTTCTGCATCAAATCTGGAAGTACGAAAGAGAAAATTAGATGGCCCTGTTTTTCAGTACAGATTGTTAATATTTCTGAAGTTTGCATACAGAGTCATGTGTAGCTTTCTGAATTCTCAAGCTCTTGCATAAAATTTTAAGTATAAAGTATAACTCTACTCAGTGTTCTTTTTATCGTGTGTCTTGTATTCGACAGCAAAAGATTGCAAGCTTTTTTATAATTCAAGGATTTTAGAAAATATCTTTAAGAAGAACCAACAATATTTCCCTTTATATTTTTTCCTACAAATTCTTGTTTCTTCGTGAAAAATTGAGATATGTAAATATTGAAACTGGGGAAAAATAGATACATATAGTTTAAAAAGCTATTTACTGTCTTCTTGATATTTACTAGTTTTCTTAGTCCTTGAAGACTGGTCCCCTCTCTTTCACTGAAAAATGTTTTTCCCCTTCTGGGTTGGACAATTCTGTAAAAGGAAAGATAAAATATACTTAAAAAATACTATCTGTTGTCTGTGTGTATATTATCCTGCCATTTGGCTTAAAAAAAAAAAAGATGTGGGTTTATATATGCATACATATTACTTGTACGTGCTTAGACTATTTCTAGACATAAAAAAGACTAAGGTGTAGGTTTATAAATGTGTACATATTACTTGTATGTGCATAGACTATTTCTGGACGTATAAAAACAGACCTTGTTTGTCTCTGGAAGACAAATTGGGTGGCAGCGGGTGAGGAAGGAAGGAAATTTGCCCACCCATCTTTTTTGAATTTTTGAGTTTTTGTACCATGTAGAATGAAGTTACTCATTAGGGGAAAAACAAAACAAAAAAACAATCACAAAAAGCAAAAACAAACAAACCAGACAACTTAAAAAAGAAGAGAAAAATCAAGGGGAAAAAAATACTTCCTACTGGCTCTGAGTCTGGAATTTGTCATGAAGATCAAATGAAAATGACTCCCTTTCTTGCTAATGCCATCTCCATTCTTCTTTCATTCTGACCTTTTTAGCTTCTATTGATCCAATAAGGACCCACAGGTAGCAAAGACGGTAAGTGTCCTCCAGCTGCCCCTAAACTCTGCAGGATCCTAAGTAGACACATGGGTGTCCTTCCTGGAACACAGATGGAGGCCGCCTCCTCGTGTTTCTGCCCCACAGCCTTAGCTTGTGCATTTGGCAACCATGTCGTTCTTGAAACACTTTAGGAATGTTGCTGTTCTTTGCTGTTCATTAAGTACCCATGTTTCTCACCTCTGAGCCTTCTGGCACGTGGCTCTCTGTTTGCCTAGCTAACTCTTACCAACACTTAAGACCTCATTTCGTGTGTGTATGTGTGTGTGTGTGTGTGCGCGCACGTGTGCTCGCACGCCTCATAGCTCAGTCGGTAAAGAATCTCCCTGCAATGCAGGAGACCCGGCTTCAATTCCTGGGTTGGGAAGATCCCCTGGAGAAGGAAATGGCAACCCACTTCAGTATTCAGTATTCTTGGCTAGAGAATCCTATGGATGGAGGAGCCTGGTGGGCCACAGTCCATGGGGTGCAAGAGTCTTAGCAACTAAACCACGACCACCACAGTTTGAAGTTCTTTTTTTTTTAATTCAAAATGGGAGTATAATTGCTTTACAACGTTCCTGCTGCACAATGAAGTGAATCAGCTGTACCTGTACATGTATCTCTTCCCTCTTGGACCTTCCTCCCTCCCCTCCCCTCCCTTCCCCCATCTAGGTCATCACAGAGCACCAGCTGAGCTCCCTGTGTTATAGAGCAGGTTCCCACTAGCTATCTGTTGTACAGATGGTAGTGGATACACGTCAGTCCCAACCTCCCAATTCATGCTGGCCCCGCCTTCCCCGCTGACCCCTCGTCCCGTGTCCATGTGTCCACTCTCTACGTCTACGTTCTATTCCCGCCCTGGAGCTAGGTTCATCTGGACCATTTTTCTAGATCCACACATGTGTTAATATATGATGTTTTTCTCTTTCTGACTTACTTCATTCTGTTTCTTGAGCTGACACTTTAGGGCTGAAAATTATTACTGCCTCCTCTCTGAGTAGGAGGAGATGCTTAGGCCTCCCTGCTTTGCATTTCCTCTGTCCTCCACACCCCCACAGCCTAATTTAAGGCTCCCTGTTTTTGCTTCTTAGTGTTTGGCACAACAGTTATTTCTGGAATAAACAGATGAATAAATAAACAAATGAAAATTATGCACACTTACCCCCCTTTACTTTCTAGCTGGAAGTGATGGTATTGCATCAGGGGATCTCCATCCCTCCAGGGTTTCTGGGGGAAATTCCCAGGGCTTAGCAATATAGGCCATATATGCTTGACTGTCAAAATTGAGTGCCCATGAAGGTTGAAACAAATGTTGTCATTTTCATGCCACATGATGGGTAAACATTATCTAACTTGAGTTTAAGGAGAAAACCTATATATATTTATATTTGTACAGTCCATGGGGTTGCAAAGACTCGGACAGGACTGAGCGACTTCACTTTCACTTTTCACTTGCATTCATTGGAGAAGGAAATGGCAACCCACTCCACTGTTCTTGCCTGGAGAATCCCAGGGATGGAGGAGCCTGGTGGGCTGCCGTCTATGGGGTCGCACAGAGTCGGACACGACTGAAGTGACTAGCAGCAGCAGCAGCATATATATATACTCATTTATATATATATATAAATCATTTCAAATCCAGCCTCTTAGAACTTTTATTTTCTTGTCTAGTACCACAGATCTCTGTCTTTCTTGCTTCTTTTTTCAACCATTTGTTTATAAATGACTATAATATGGGCAGAGACTTTAGGTCAGAGTTATCTTTTAAAGGCTAAACCATAAAATTATTATTCCGTGGAAAGTATAGTTATAAAATATGCATATGCTATAAAGCTGGAAAGATTAATGACAAAAATGGTCCAAAAAGTTTTTGAAACATTGAAAAAAGTCAAACTTGAAAAAGATGAAGTTTAATAGGATTAAATTAAAGCTCTGTATCTAGGTTTAAAAAAATCAGTTGCACAAGGAGAGGGTGGGGGAGAGCAGGCTTAGATAGAAGCTGTTCACACAGAGAAAGTCAGTTATAACTGACTCAAATGTTCAGCCAAATGATGTGAAAGTGTTACTTTCTAATTCAATGCATTTAGATTGAGATTGAAGGCAGGAGGAGAAGGGGGTGACAGAGGATGAGATGGTTGGATGGCATCACCAGCTCAATGGACATGAGCCTGAGCAAACTCCGGGGGACAGTGAAACCTGGCTTACTGTAGTCCATGGGGTCAGAAAGAGTTTGACATAGCTTAGCGAACAACAGATTTCCTTAAGATAAAGACATTAAATTCTGGTCTCAGGAAGTAAAAGCCCTTTTTGCTTACTGCAGTCAGCCTGCAGCATCAAGGTACTACCTTCTAGGAATATTTATAGGCTGGAATGCGTCCGAAATAGTAATCTTCAAACTATGAGTTGCCCCCCATGAGTGAGTATGAAATCCATTGAGTGAATAAAAACCTGCCTTTAACAAATAAATTAGAACACAATAGACTGAATAGAATAGAGTTGAATTGGAAAATATACAAGTTTGTGTCTGCTAATAAGGCTACACGTTGTTTTATGAAATTTGTTTCACTTACATGCATGTATATGTATACTGATGATACATGAAATAGATTTCTTCCTCTGGGTCATAGTCAACAGAGTTTGAAAAACACTAATATAGAAAAAGATACCCAGATGGTGGGAAGGATGGGCACCTGGTTACCTAAGAAACAGTTGCAACAATCCAGAATGCTCGCCTTGAAGGGTGGAAGTCTAAGGGATGACGGAGGAGCTGTCCTCCAAAAGCTGAAGCACTGCCATGAAAAACAGAGAATGACTTTGTTCTCTGCTGTTTCAGGAGACAGGGGTTCAAGGGAGGCAGCTTTTAGACCACCATCCAGATAAACCCTCTGACAACCAGAGCTGTCCACCCATGGAACTGCAAAGTTACATACTCTATGGGTGCTCAAGCACAAGACAGGGGCCATCTGTCAGGGTTACTGTGGTAGACATTCCTATATTGGGAGAGGGGTTGAGCTAAACACCCTTGAATGGCCCTTTCAGCTCAAAGTTTTGGCCATCCTATGTGCTTTAGATCAGGTAACGTATCCAGGAGATATTTTAAACAAGGGGTTATCTTACGTGTGTGTTCAGTTGCTCAGTTGTGTCCGACTCTTTGCAGCTCCATGGACTGTAACCTGCCAGGCTCCTCTGTCCGTGGAAATTTCCAGACAAGAATATTGGAGTGGGTTGCCACTTCCTATGCCAGGGCATCTTCCTGACCCAGGGATCGAACCTGTGTCTCTTGTGGGTTATCTTGGGGTTATCTTATATGCTTATCCTATCATGTTCTGCAACAATTACTTTTTAACCATGAAATAACTATTTTACAGATGAGATGACTAAGTCACTTGGATACTTGGATAGAAGTGAGAGCCAATCCAGCTTTCCTGAACTCTAGGCTTCCTATTTAACTATGGCAGCCTCTCAAATCTGAAGACCAGCACAGACACTGTTCAGGTTGTGGCGGACTCTGCTGGATTCTTACCTCAATATCTGTTCTCTTCTTTCTTGTAGCAGAACTCCAGTTTTTACTTGAGCCATGATTATGTGTTACAAACATCATATTTCAAAAGCCCCTTTGCAGCCATAGATGGTCAGTTGGAATAATTGTGTCCGTGTAATATGAATGGAAGGAAGTTTCTGGCAAACTTGCCAACGAAACAGCTGATGTGTACCCTCAGCGTCTCTACTTTCCCACATTTTCTCCTTCTTTTTCTCAAGCAACTATTTTTATATTTTTAATATTTATTTTTATTTATTTGGCTGCACTGGGTCTTAGTTGCAGCATGCAGGATCTAGTTCCCTGACTAGGGATTGAACCCAGGTCTCCTGCATTGGGAGCAGAGTCTTAGCCATTGGAACACCAAGGAAGTCCATCAAACAGCCATCTTGAACCATCAACTGGAATCTGTGTGCCAAGGATGGCAGAGCCCGGGTCTCTGAAACTATGCAATTGGTATACCAGACCTACATTTACAGAATGAGAAGGAGACTTCTGTCTTACATCAGCCAATGTTACTTGTTTGCTGGAAGCAGTTAAAGTTCTCTTACCTGTGGACATTGTTTACGTAATGTCTTGTCCTTGTTTCTGTATCCTGATGGCCTTCCCAGGTGGCGCTAGTGGTAAAGAACCTGCTTGCCAAAGCAGGAGACATAAGAGATGAGGGTTCAACCCCTGGGTTGGGAAGATCCCCTGGAGGAGGACAAGGCAACCAACTCCAGTATTCTTGCTTGGAGAATCCCATGGACAGAGGAGCCTGGCGGGCTACAGTGCATACGGTTGCACAGAGTCAGAAACCACTGAAGTGACTTAGCATGAGAGGATACCAGATCTTATGAAAGATTTGATTCCTGATTCAGAGCTCTACCAATAATGGTGTTCAGTGGTCCCTGTTGCTGGTGCTTTGGTAAATCTGATATGATAGAAGTTGACATCACAATATCTGTCCTTTACAAGTAATATTAGAACAGAGACAAAGTAATGCAAAGAGAAGTCACGGTTTTGGGGCTGTGATTCACAGAGAAGCCAGAGTTCTGATGATGCTGGGAATTTGAGGGGTTTATGGTATTACAGAGCCTTGATCTAAAATCTGAGGTTCTGCCAAGATTTCTTTTAAAAGTTTGTTTTTACTTTAGAGTTTTAAAAATTCCATATATTTTAATGATTTGCTATACATATACTACAGGAGAAAAAATTATAATCCACTGAATAGCTTAGCTAAAAATGTTTATTTCAGAGACAGTCCAGAGTCTCTATAATAAACTTCCAAATTGGACTAGGTGCAAAATTAACATGGGCTTTACAAAAACATTTGGTGGGATCCAACACAGCCAGTAGTGCTCCTTGAAGGATTACCATCGGCCCCTAACACTTCCATACGTCTTCAGTAGTGCCTCCAAAAAGAAAATCAGGTTTTAAAGATTCATCCATAGTGACACATCAAAGAAACTTAGCATATTAGACCTCTAAAATGTGGCTTTGTAACACATGCACACATAGACTCTTTCTCCTCCTCCCAATTCCCCCTTCTTTAAAGTGAACTCTCAGGCTATCATTTTATTAGAGAAAACAAAGGGAGTAACCTACTGAAGCAGATTGCTTAATTTACTTTTCAGATAAGACCCTTACAAAGCATTTTTTTTTTCTTTTTGGTAAATACCTTTAACATGAGAAATAGACGACAAGACCACAATAACTCAATATCCATAAAATATAAAGTGTATTGAGTACCAAAGGGTGAGGACAAGAATCTTTAATTTCCTATTTGGCATCCCCCGTGTCACTCTGGACCAATCAGATTTCACACTGTTTCAGTTTCACCACCTCTAAGGGGGAAAGCAATACCTGCTTCTCAAAGATAGAAATGCGGTATTGTCTTGACTTTAAGGAAATCCATCCTCATTACCACAAATAAGAGAATAAGAATCATTCTGAGCCTTCATAGTTCAGTAATTTCAATACTACAAAATTCTAGTGGAACAAAAGAATTGGGACAAATACACTGATGTTCATTGAAACAAATTTTACTTTTGTTTAATCTGCACGAAGTCACCACAAAGACCAAATCTAGTTTCAATGAGATGCCTCTAAAATTCTCCAGCGTGAAAAAAACTTCACTTACAGGCGTTTGCTGACAAAGAGAGATTTCTCTTCTGCCCCTACAGAAGGCTGTATTACTCACACTCGGCTTTGCCCCTCCCAGGTGACTCCACCCAACTTGATCGCCAAATAAGGCAATCCTGAGAGTGAGTTTTCCTCCTATTTACTGGAATTGTTTGGTGAACAGGAGAATTTTTAAAGGAATAGCTAGTTCTATTTCCTTTTTGACATTCTCAACTCATCAGCCAGGGAGAGGACTGGATACATATAGGAAAGTGATTCTCAAACTTGGTGCACAACAGAATCACTTGGGGAAATGTAAAAATACCGATGCCTGACTTATTGGCCTGGGCATGGCGATTTGTAAACATTTCCCAGCTGATTATAATACATGTATATTTCGGGTTGGGGAGAACCACTTTTAGAATTAAAATTTGTGCTCCCTAAATTCCAGAAGCCACAAGTGACAGAAAAATTAGTTGTCACAAATTACTTCCTGGGCCCAGTATTCTGGGAAGTGCTTTAATGATGTCACTGTATCCTTCCTGTAACCGTGTGTCAAGCCCTAGAGATAATCTTCATCATTGGTCTAATGTGGCAAATATTTATTGAAACATCATTATTGTCCTAGGCAGCACTGTGAATACATAGATGAGTAAGACACAGTTCATGTCCTTGAAAAGCTCATAATGATAACAGGGATTCATTACAACCCTAATATAATGAAGAAGACTTTTTGTGAGAAAGTGCAAATTACTAACAAAGGAGGGAAGGAATCTTACAGCTTGGGGGTATCGAGAAAGGTGACCCTGTGGGCTCACTGGTGCACTAGAGGCAACTCCTTCCAGTCCCTGCATTTTCAGAAATTTTGTGAGCCAGTTGATACCAGGTTGGTAGCTTGAAATTGGCCACAGTGGGAGTTTTTACACTGGCAAACACTACAAAGCAGGGCTCTTTCTGTCTGCAGAGCTGCTTGTTAAATATTTACTAGCACTTTGCTGATGGACCTTGAAAGATGTATAGGATTTCACTCTGGAGAGGTGAGATAGGCCAGGTAGAAATAAAAGTATGATCGAAAACAAAGTATTGGGAGAGTTTCAAGATTCCTCAAGTGAGAAAGAATGAGTAATCTGGTTTGCTAGGAGTAAGATACAAGTAAGATATAAGATTTTATTTTCACGGGCTCCAAAATCAATGCAGACAGTGACCAAAGCCATGAAATTAAAAGATTCTAGCTCCTTGGAAGGAAGACCAAGACAAACCTGGACAGCATATTAAAAAAACAGAGACATCACTTTGCTGACAAAGGTGCATATAATCAAAGCTATGGTTTTTCCAGTAGTCATGCACAGATGTGAGAATAGGACCATAAAAAAGGCTAAGAGCTGAAAAATTGATGCTTTTGAATTGTAGTGCTGGAGAAGACTCTTGAGAGTCCCTTGGACTGCAAGGAGATCAAACCAGTCAATCCCAAAGGAAATCAATCCTGAATGTTCATTGGAAGAACTGATGTTGAAGCTGAAACTCCAACATTTTGGCCACCTGATGCAAAGAGTAGACTCAATGGAAAAGAACCTGGTGCTGGGAAAGATTGAGGGCAAGAGGAGAAGGAGAAGGAAAAGGAGACAACAGAGGATGAGATGGTTGGATGGCATCACCAATTCAATGGATGTGAGTTTGAGCAAACTCTGGGAGATAGCAAAGGACAGGAAAGTCTGACATGCTGCAGTCCACAGGATTGCAAAGAGTCACACGACTCAGTGACTGAACAACAGCAACAAGATACAAGTAGGCAAGGAACAGGAGCTACAGCTGTAAAGCGGAGGGAGGTGTATGCTAATTAAGTCTAAAGAATCAGTGTAAAATGTCTAGAAGAGCCTGACACACAGTTCAGGTTTACTTCAGCTGCTCAGTCGTGTCCGAATCTTTGCGAACCCATGGACTGCAGCACGCCAGGCCTCCCTGTCCATCACCAGCTCCCAGAGTTTACTCAAACTAATGTCCATCAAGTCGGTGATGCCATCCAAACATCTCATACTCTGTCGTCCCCCTCTCCTCCCACCTTCAATCTTTCCCAGCATCAGGGTCTTTTCAAATGAGTCAGTTCTTTGCATCAGGTGGCCAAAGTATTGGGGTTTCAGCTTGAGCATCAGTCCTTCCAATGAATATTCAGGACTGATTTCCTCCAGGATGGACTGGTTGGATCTCCTTGTAGTCCAAGGGGCTCTCAAGAGTCTTTTCCAACACCACAGTTCAAAAGCATCAATTCTTTGGCACTCAGCTTTCTTTATAGTCCAACTCTCACATCCATACATGACCACTGGAAAAACCATAGCCTTGACTAGACGGACCTTTGTTGGCAAAGTAATGTCTCTGCTTTTGAATATGCTATCTAAGTTGGTCATAACTTTCCTTCCAAGGAGTAAGCTTCTTTTAATTTCATGGCTGCAATCACCATCTGCAGTGATTTTGGAGCCCAAAAAAATAAAGTCTGACACTGTTTCCACTGTTTCCCCATCTATTTGTCATGAAATGATGGGACCAGGTGCCATGATCTTAGTTTTCTGAATGTTGAACTTTAAGCCAACTTTTTCACTCTCCTCTTTCACTTTCATCAAGGGGCTCTTTAGTTCTTTTTCACTTTCTACCATAAGGGTGGTGTCATCTGCATATCTGAGGTTACTGATATTTCTCCTGGTAATCTTGTTTCCAGCTTGTGCTTCATCCAGCCCAGCGTTTCTCATGATGTGCTCTGCATATAAGTTAGATAAGCAGGGTGACAATATACAGCTTTGATGTACTCCTTTCCCTATTTGGAACCAGTCTGTTGTTCCATGTCCAGTTCTAACTGTTACTTCTTGACCTGCATACATATTTCCCAAGAGGCAGGTCAGGTGGTCTGGTATTCCCATCTCTTTCAGAATTTTCCACAGTTTGTTGTGATCCACACAGTCAAAGGCTTTGGCATAGTCAGTAAAACAGAAATAGATGTTTTTCTGGAACTCTCTGACACACAGTAGGTGCTCAAAAAACGTTAAAACCATTTATCTCCCCTTCGTTTCCCAAATAAGTTCAAACTCTTGACATCAAAGGTTCTCTGCAAATGGGGTAGGTATTTTTTAAATAGATGAGACTGAGGTTCGGGGAGATTAAGAAACTGGACCAAAAAAAAAAAAAAAGAAACTGGACCAAGGACATACAGTTAATGATTGAGTCTTATGGCAGAAAAGTGAGGTAGACAATGACTCTAAGATGGTGACAGGGAGAATGGAGAATGGAGATGCGGTCTGGAGAAGTAGGGAAATGAAAGAATTAGAGGAAATCCTCTGAGTCCAAACACTGGTTGTGCATGCACATGGCAATAGCAGCAGCAAAGGCGCAGCTGCGGAGAGAAGCAGGCACTAACCATTTGGTTCACAAGTTGCTACCCAGGGCCTGATGAACATCAGCCTTTCCCAGTTCTTAGGATCCACTGGGCTTGATGAGCTATGAGTTTTCTTCCTCTCAATCCCCTTTTGGAGGCTAGGAAGCTCTTTGCTTCAATCAGCTGCAATTTCAGGGATGCCAGATCCGCTGAGGCTCCCAGAAAGTACTAAGGATTCTGGAAACTGTGGGTAACATCCCTGGAGATTCAGGCCAGGCTCTGGAAGCTGGGGTGCTTTTTGGGAGCATCAGATCTCACAGTAGGCTCTTGAACTTTTAGCTGTGACTTTGCTTCCCTGGTGGTTCAAACAGTAAAGAATCTGCCTACGATGCAGGAGACCCAGGTTCCATCCCTGGGTTGGGAAGATCCCTTGGAGAAGGGCATGGCAACCCATTCCAGTATTCTTGCCTGGAGAGTCCCATGGACAGAGGAGCCTGGCGGGCTACTGTCCACGAGGCCACAAAGAGTTGGACACGACTGAGCGACTAACACTTTTCAGTTCTCTGATGGAGGTGCTTTAATCCTAACTGATCTGTCTGCCTCTTAGAACTAGGGCAACCTGACCTTTGGTTGAGGTAATGAGACAGATTTCCTAAAGCCAACTCAGTTTAGATCTGACTACCTCACAGGAGTGGGCGAAGTGGTACGTTGGTACACTCTTCCTCTCCCTGTAACTGGCTTATGGTGGACAAGTCGATCCAGCAGAGTTTGTAAACTGAGCTTAAGGATGGGCTGAGGGTCAGAGATTCTTTCTGAGAAGTAGTCATTCTGTCCATTTTCATCACTGCTGGGAGTTCCATCCTGAGAATTCTCCCGCCATGTCTTCAACAAAGTCCTGAAGAACCAAGACCAGCCAGGTGTGGAAAACCCTGCTTTCTTTTAAAACCCTGCACATGCTGAAGAGCATCTTTGAATCCTCCGTTCAGTTCAGTTCAGTCACTCAGTCATGTCCAACTCTTTGCAACCCCATGGACTGCAGCATGCCAGGCCTCCCTGTCCATCACCAATGCCCGGAGCTTACTCAAACTCATGTCCATCAAGTCAGTGATGCCATCCAACCATCTCATCCTCTGTCATCCCCTTCTCCTCCCACCTTCAATCTTTCCCAGCATCAGGGTCTTTTCAAAATGAGTCAGTTCTTTGAATCCTAGACTGCATTAAAAAATTTCTGGGTACAGATTGTTCCAATTAAATTCTTAAATGTCAAAAGTTTCTTAAAATAAAACTCCTTAAAATAAACCAAATCAGCCGTTCTGGATTTTAGCCAACGTAAATCAAAGTACCTAACCAGATGGGGATTCTGTAAACTAAAGGTAAGAGCAGTTGTTTGCAGCTTACAGCCTGAAGAGAAAAAGCAAAAGGCATCGGAGAGGCCATTTTTCCTTTCCGAATTGTTTTTCAAAACACAGGGTAACATCCTAATAAACAAATGAATCGTGCTTCCTGCATGCAGCACCTGTTCACAGAAACCCCAAAATATGCCTGTGACGTTTTGAAAAAAGAAGCTGTGGTCCAGTTAGCAAAACAACTGAACTTTTCCAGAGCGAGAGAGGAATTCAGCAGCTGCTTGTCTAACCTGGAGAGAAGCATGTGGGGAATATCACTCACTCCAGGTCCCATCAGTCTGAATGAGGGCAGCAGCAAGTTGCAGCTGGACTTGACCCAGCACGCGTGGTTCTCTGGCCACCGAGATCTTGCAGCAGACATGCTGCCAAGAAGATGCAACTCTGTTAGAAACAGTTTCCTGCACAACACCACTGACCATATCATACACACACACCCCGCAATGAGCTGGAGTTACTGTCTTGAGAGCAGAAAAGAATTCTATTGGGAAAGAAGAGCTTTCTGATACACTGAGAGGAAAAAAGCTGCCATCGCTTATCTCGGTACCCAGCTGGGGAGGGATCCTGTGAGCTGCCAGCACCAGTGTGGGTGAAGTGGGGCAGAAGATGGCCCAGGCCAAGGTCAGACACAGACAAGATCGGAAACAAGTGTCCAGCCTGGGCTGCAAAGCTATCAGCACGCAGGGCACTGGGCAAGGTCAGTGTGGAGTCAACAGCCAAAGATGCCAAGTGGGAGCAGGGGTCCTTCATTTGCTGGTGGTCTTCAGGGAACAAGAAGATCTCTTTCTTTCTTTGCTTGGCTCACCACGACTCATCCTTTGGGCCCTTGGCTCAGACATCATTTTCTCAAGGCAGCCCCCAGACCGGTCTTACACACTGTCCCATCACCCTGCAGTGCTCCTATGTAACACTCCTAATTGAAGTGATTTGATGATGAATTTTAGTTCTCCCTGCTGCTAGAAAACATAAGGTGGACCCCTGTCTTCTTAACCACTGCATCCCAGTACCCAGCACAGCAGCACAGTATGTGGCCCATTGTCAGCCCTCAAAACATCTTACTGGGAGGAAGGAAAGATGAATAAAGGCCCCCAAAGAGCGTAGAGGGCTAGAGGAAGGACAGGAGGGGAATATCTGAGGGTGGTGTATGCGAAGCTTCATCCTGTTCTAGATCTCCTTTCTGAGGATCTGCAGGCAGACCTGCAAGCTGAGTGTAGCTGGCCCTTAAGGCATAGAACCCTCCAGCCTAGCAACTGACCCATGAGAGGGACACCTAAGGATATACGGTTTAGGAACCTAAAATTTGAATCTCTCCTGGGAAAATGGTCTCATTTTTTTCCTTGGTGTTTCATCTCTTGATGGGTTTTTTTTTTTTTTTCCCTTTCGGTGTTTTGAGATGGAAACAAGCTGTAACCTGAAACTATAGATACTTTTCAAGGATGACGGTATGTCGAAAGAATGTAGTTAAAATGCTCATTAGGGATCATCTACAATTGTAAAGAACAGGGTAGAGAAACAGATTCCCTCTATCCGTAGATTTTAACAAAACAAGATGAACCTTTGAAAAAAAGATAACCATTTACAATACCCTGACAAAGAAAATCTAATGAAAGAAATCTGAAGGATATAGGCAAAGGAAGAGCTTCAAGAAGACTGCAGTTTATAGGCAGAGAGCTTTACTGAAAGCTTTGAGATCCACAAAATTACTGAGGCTGGCTATCAAATTAATGGTAGATGGGAGCCCTGAATGAAAAGGTGATGGGTACAGTGGGATGGTGAAACAGGAAAGCATGGCGTGCTGCAGTCCACGGGGTCACACAGAACTGGACACGAGAAGCACCTAAAGCATACGCTGTCTCAGGTGCTATGCTTTTTTTTTTCTTAATTTTTATTATTATTACTATTTTATTTATTATTAAAAGTCACATAATATATAGCACACTAGTTTAACCATATTTAACTGTACAGTTCAGTGGCACTAAGTATATTTACATTGTTGTACGACTCTCACCATCATCAGTCTCCTGAATTTTTCACCTTCATAAACTGAAACTCTGTCCCCATTAAATACTAACTCCTCATTTCCCCTCCCCATCCCCCTTTCCCCACTCTGGGCATCCACCCATCAGTGTACTTTCTGACTCTTTGATAAATTTGACTGTTCTAGATACCTCCTGTAAGGGGAATCAACAGATGTCTATTTTACTCAGATTTTTGGGGTTGTCACTCAACCTAGTTCAAGTGATGAGGTCGGTGGGGAAGAAACTGCAAAACAGTGAAGGTGATGGAGACTTCTGGAAAACAGGATGGGTAGACTAGTCGGGCCTCGAAGGGTCTGGAAGCAGATGTATCCTGAATCTAGGGCGGCTGGAGGAACCTCGCGGTAGGGCTTGGGGGAATTCCTCACCCTCTTGCTGTTCTTCCAAGAGCTTTCCTCTGTCTCACAGCTTCGACTCCCCTTGCGTCCTCATGACTCCTTCTGTCTCACAGCCTCTGTCCACCTATACCCCTGACTCAAATCCCCTGTGTCAGCACCTGCCCATACCGCTTCCTGCAGGATCCCCCCGTCTATTCCTACTTTAGGCTCCTAGGGCAAGAATCTGACTGGCATCTCTCACAAGCCAGAGCACATCACCCAGCTTTTTTCCACTCAGGGCAGGTGTGCCCCCAGGCAGTGTGATGGACTGTGGACGGAGTGGTCCAGCATAGGGGCAGTGATGTTCCGGAAAAGGGCCTTATAAGAATACATGGGCGTGGTTTTCACCTCCTCCAGGAAATCCAGAGCTGGCTGAGTTCCAGTCTCTTGTGGTCCTTGGAGAGTTAGTTGCTCTTGGTTGCTCTCTGGGACAAAAAATATCTTTCTTCAGAAAAGTATTGGGAGACTTCCTTTGTGGAAAGTTCCGGTCTGGTCTATTAAAGGTGGGGGAGGGGTGTTCATTTTGCAGTTTTTAAAGGCTTACACATGCTAGTAAAGTAATGCTCAAAATTCTCCAATCCAGGCTTCAGCAGTACGTGAACCGTGAACTTCCAGATGTTTAAGCTGGTTTTAGAAAAGGCAGAGGAACCAGAGATCAAATTGCCAACATCCGCTGGATCATCGAAAAAGCAAGAGAGTTCCAGAAAAACATCTATTTCTGCTTTATTGACTATGCCAAAGCCTTTGACTGTGTGGATCACAATAGATTGTGGAAAATTCTGAAAGAGATGGGAATACCAGACCACCTGATCTGCCTCTTGAGAAACCTATATGCAGGTCAGGAAGCAACAGTTAGAACTGGACATGGAACAACAGACTGGTTGCAAATAGGAAAAGGAATACATCAAGGCTGTATACTGTCACCCTGCTTATTTAACTTCTATGCAGAGTACATCATGAGAAATGCTGGGCTGGAAGAAGCACAAGCTGGAATCAAGATTGCCAGGAGAAATATCAGTAACCTCAGATATGCAGATGCCACCCTTATAGCAGAAAGTGAAGAGGAACTAAAAAGCCTCTTGATGAAAGTGAAAGTGGAGAGTGAAAAAGTTGGCTTAAACCTCAACATTCAGAAAACGAAGATCATGGCATCTGGTCCCATCACTGCATGGGAAATAGATGGGGAAACAGTGGAAACAGTATCAGACTTTATTTTGGGGGGCTCCAAAATCACTGCAGATGGTGACTGCAGCCATGAAATTAAAAGATGCTTACTCCTTGGAAGGAAAGTTATGACCAACCTGGATAGCATATTGAAAAGCAGAGATATTACCTTGCCAACAAAGGTCCATCTAGTCAAAGCTATGGTTTTTCCAGTGGTCATGTATGGATGTGAGAGTCGGACTGTAAAGAAATCTGAGCGCTGAAGAATTGATGCTTTTGAACTATGGTGTTGGAGAAGACTCTTGAGAGTCCCTTGGACTGCAAGGAGATCCAACCAGTCCATTCTGAAGGAGATCAGTCCTGGCTGTTCATTGGAAGGACTGATGCTGATCCAATAGTTTGGCCACCTCATGCGAAGAGTTGACTCATTGGAAAACACTCTGATGCTGGGAGGGATTGGGAGGAGGAGGAGAAGGGGATGACAGGATGAAATGGCTGGATGGAATCACCGACTGGATGGACGTGAGTTTGAGTAAACTCCGGGAATTGGTGATGGACAGGGAGGCCTGGAGTGCTGTGATTCATGGGGTCACAAAGAGTTGGACACGACTAAGAGACTGAACTGAACTGAACCCTGAAGCATTCCACTCGGGATTCAGAATGTCAACTGAATGTTAACTGAAGCTGAACCCAGGATCCTTTCACACACCTGCTGCCTGTGAGGGGATGCTTGGCTCAGTGCCAGTCAGTTCCTGCTTCCCTGATGGGCTGTAGGATGCTCACCTACATATAGCCCTACAGCCGTCATTCATTCTGTCCTTTTGTAAGGATTTATTGAGTGCTCCATGTGCCAAGCACGTAAAACTGAGCTTGGGGATATAGCAGTAAACCAAAAGATAAACATCTCTGCCCTCATAGTGCTTATGGTCTGTTTTGGGGAGACAATTGATAAATAGAACAATACATGAATTATGTTAGAAGATGATCTATGCTTTGGAGAAAAATACAGCAGAGTAAATGGGATTAGGGAATACTGGTGAAGGGAGAAGATGGGGCGAAACTTTTAATAGCATGGGGAAGGGTAGATGTCATCCAGAAATTGACATCTGAGCAGAGTCTTGAAGGAGGTGAGGGAAGTTTTGAGACTTTTGCAATATCCCTCAGGGACAACATATTAGAGGCATCTTGGAGACTCCTGAAACCAGCCCTGAATACTCCGGGAATAAACAATGGAAGAGTAAGAATGTGATACGTAAGGAATATTCCATGTGTTTGCATCAAGAACTACCTAACACAAATATTTTAGGAGCAGTGGCAGTGAGATTTGAGAAAAAAGGGTCAAAGCATCAATATGGGAAATGGTAAAGTCAAGGCTCATTTCAGTGTGTTATTCTTTCAACTTCTTGGTAGGTTTGAAAAATTCGAAATAAAATTAGAAGAAAAGTCTTAGTTGTGATAATGGTTTGGTGGTTATGTAGGAGAGTTGCCTTATAATTAAGAGGTGAAGTACAGGAAATACGTCACGATGTCTACAACTTTCTATCAAATTGTACATAAAAATATTTTATAGAGATAGAGAGAAAAAGTAAATATGGCATGATGTTACCTATTGAGAATAGAGGTAAAGGATATATAATGTCTTGTTCTTTCAGCTTTCTTATAGATTGGAAAATTTTCTAAATGAAAAGATAGATTTCAGTCTTAGATCTTTACTGAAAAGAAATAAAAATACATGATTACACGTAGACTTGTGTATGACTGTTAACGGCAACATTATTCATAATAGCTCCAAACTGGAACCAACCCAAATGCTCATCAATTGTTAATGGATAAAGAAAACGTTGCATATCCATACAATGGAATACAATCCAACACTAAGGAACAAGTTACTAATATGTACTACAATGTGGATCAGCCTTAAATACTATGCTATATGAGAGAAGCTAGGAACAAAAGACAGCACATTGTGTAATTTCATTTATGCAAACCATCCAGAAAGGGAAAAATCTATAGACACAGAAAGCAGATCAGTGGTTGCCTAGGGCTGGGGGTGAAAGTGGGGAGTGACTGAAAACAAATATAAGGGAGTTTTCAGGGCTAATGGAAATGTTCTAAGACTGGTTTGTGGTGATGATTGGACAACTCTATAAATTTACTAAAAAATTATCACATTGCACATTTACAGTGGGTGAATTTTGTGGTATGTAAATTATGCCTCAAAAAAATTGTTAAAAGGAAAGTTAAGGATTGAAATTAGAATCCTCCTTGCAATGCAGGGGATACGATGAGTTCAATCCCTGGTTGGGGAACTAAGATCCCACATGCCCTGGGGCAACTAAGCCAAATAAATAAACAAACCAAAAAAAGAGAAAAAAAGTTTACTTCTCTACCTGGGAATCTGATGGTGAGATTTTGTTCATTCTACACGTGGTTTTTTGAGGCCTACTATGTGCCAGGCATTGTGTGCTAAACCCTAGGGCTACAGTGCTGAATCAAATGGGCACTGAGGTTTGACAGATGTTAGGAGCTATGTGTTTGGTATGGTTTCTATGGGATCTGCCTGGTGGTGGAGGGATGGACTAGATAATGTGTTTCTTTGGCTGCTTGCTTTGGTCTGGTTCTACCAAAAACGAGGTTTGAGATGAGCGTGAATGGTTTATTTGGCTGGTTTAGTGGGTCGAAGGGTGGCCTTCAAAAAGCTGTACTTATACCCTAAACCTCACAACCTATAAATGTGACTTTATTTGGAAAAAGAGTTTCTGCAAATGTGACTAAGTTCAAGACCTCAAGATGTGAAATTATCCTGGATTATGTGGGTGAGTCCTAAATCCAATGACAAGTGTGCTTAGGAAAGGACAAGAAGTCATAGACACAGAGAAGGTTGGGGGCAGAGATGAGAGTGATGTCACCACCAGCTGAGGACACCTGGAGTCACCAGAAGCTGGAAGAGGCGAGGTGGGGTTCTCCCCTAGAGCCTTCAGAGGGAGTGCGTTCCTGCCACCACTTTGCTTGTGGACTTCAGGGAGAAAAGGAATCCCTGTCATTTCAAGCCACGAAGCCTGTCTGTCATCATTTGTGACGGCAGCCTAGGCAAAGAGTGTTAACAGGTGATGCTAGGTGAGGGAGTGGATCAGTGAGACTCGGGAGGCCAGCCCATAAAGGGAGCTTGGAGGGGTGTATTTCTCCCTTGGGGACCCTTCTTCATGGTCAAGGGGTCAGAAGACTTGAAGATACACAGCCCACTCCTCAATAGTTGAGGGTAACTCCTGTTTATTAATATTTAATGGAAGGTTCTCATGTTTCTGGGCTTCCCAGGTGGTTCAGTGATAAAGAATCTGCCTCCCAATGCAGGAGATGCAAGAGATGCAGGTTCAATCCTTGGGTGGGGAAGAGCCCCTGGAGGAGGAAATAGCAACCCACTCCAGTATTCTTTCCTGAGAAATTCCACGGACAGAGGAGGCTGGTGGGCTACAGTCTGCGGGGTCGCAAAAAGTCAGACACAATTGAGTGACTGTGTGTGTGTGCGTGGTCTCGTTTCCATTACCTTTGTCTTACATGTGAGCTCTATCCTTGTGCATAAATATTCTAGAAATGCTGCCAGATGCTTTGTATGGAGACGTTGTGTGGAGATTTTGTGTGGAAACTGGCTGTCTTATGTGTCTGGACCTCACAGTGCCTGGTATAGTATGGAAACACAGCAGGTGAACTGGAAAGGCTCTGAGGGTTCTCATTCCTCCTGCTGATTACTCCCCTTGCCCTCTGGTCCTCATCAAAGTCACTGCCAAGCCATGCTTTCCACAGCTCTCATTTTTGCCTGTCTGTTCCTTGTTGCTTCTAGCCAGCAATGTTCTTTTCTCGTTCCTTTTCTTCTCGCCTCCCTGGGTAGAAGCCCACAGTGGTTTTTGCCAAAACTGGGTGGGGAGCTCCCGGTGACTGTCTATATCATGTATAAAGTTGCCAACATCAGACCTGGTATTTCATATCCAGCTTTGAACATTGGTCAACTGGTCACCCACACTCCCAGTGAAGTTCAAGGATACCACTGAACACAGAATCAATGTGCATATCTAAAATTAAAATGTATCTGCTCATTTCAAAACTCTGTTTCTCCTTTTCAGGATAGGGAAGGCCCTGGAAATGGCATGTCTTTGCTTGTAAGCTCTCGCCAGGGCCTCCAGGGTAAGAACCTGGCTGTGGCTTCTCTCTTTTCTTAGTTGTTTACTTCTCCTATGAGCTGGATTCAGGAGAGAACAGCATCCAGAAGACTAAGGTAATTTAGTTTCTAGCCATCTTTGGCTCGAGTCCTTCTGGCACCCTCGACAAACAAAAATAGCATCCTGTGTCTGCACTAAAGACGTTATCTTAGCTGGAAGAAGTGAGTTTTTTCAAATGCCCTAATAATAATAGCTCATATCTACTGAGTACCTACAACATGTAGGCTCTGTGGTAACTGTTTAGCATTCTTTATCCATTTTAATCCTTATGGTAACCTTAGAAAGTCCCTCTTTTATCATCCCCATTTCACAGATGAGGAAACTGAGACTTGGGGAGTTCAAGCATGGGTCTGGAATCAGACGAATGGCGAAGCTAGGATTCAAGCCTAGGTCTGTGTAACTTCAGGACACACGTATTGAAACTTCAGGGCATGTGGCCTTAGATCAGAAGAGCCCTCATCTTTTTTTCCTGTTCAGAGTTAAATGGAGACTTGAAAAAGCAACAGCTTCTGAAAGTAACGTTAGAAAATCCCACAGTGAAGAGCCAGGTCTCTTTGAATCAGGGCAAATGAGGCGGGAGATGCTATCCAGCCCAAGAATGGGCTTTTTTTCTGTTCAGAAACATAGAATTGCCTCTAAAAGGAGATGCACTGAAATGACATTAGAAGGAGAGAGTGAACGCTGGGCCATGGAAATGGAGGCCTGAGCATCTCAAAGACCATTTGAGGGAGTGAATGAGAATGCAGCTCAAACCACGTTGAGTCTGTTGTTCATGGGGGCCTGGCAAGAGAAGAGCAAGAAGTTCTGACTATGGGGCATTCAAGGCTTCCCCGGGGACCAATGGCAGCAGATACTGGGTCACTGGTGCATGGAATGTCAGTGAGCCGGTGGTAAGCTGACCCCTCGTTCAGTCAGAAGGAAAGACTTGGGCTGTGAGAATTCCAGCCCAGCGTGTTCTCTGCCCGAAGTGTGGCCTGGCCTCCTGCCTCTTCTGGCTGTCTGGCTTTTATCACACATGAACAGAGGAGAAAAATAAATTGAGGATATGGATAACATTTAAGGGACTCTGAAAACTTTTGTGGCTACATGGACCTGTTTCAAGAATTATTTTTAACTGCAGACATTTGGTCCCAGTGGGAAATAAAACTTAAAAGGACAGTTATAATTAGGTCACATTTTGAGAAACTTATTACATTTTGCTGTGAGTCCCAGGAGTAGGGTATCTTAAATGATTTTAGTATTTAGATTCAATCATGGCGCAGAATTCCATTTTTCTATGCAAGAATGGGAAGCGAATAAGAGAAATTATGACAGCAATATTAGATGAAAGCAAAGGCAGGAATAAATTTAATTCAGAATACAAGAGGGAAATATCATGTAGTTTTCTTCCCATACCCCTTTCTTTTCTGTTTGTCTTTATCCTAAAATAGTGTCTGTGGAAGGAGCCTGGATCTTTTTATCTGTATTGCCCATGAAATGCCCCTTTATTTTATGTTATTTTTTGACTTTTCAGAATTTTGCTCAATATCCATGCAATTAGGATAGTTAGGGAGTTTGGGATGGACATGTACACACTGCTATATTTAAAATGGATAACCAACAAGGACCCACGTGGAACTCAGCTCAGTGTTATGTGGCAGCCTAGACAAGAGGGGAGTTTGGGGGAGATTGGACACATGCATATGTATGGCTGGGTCGCTCTGCTGTGCATCTGAAACTATCACAACATTACCAATTGGCTATAATCCAATGTAAAATAAAAAGTTTTAAAAAACTAAAGGAAAAAATAAATAGAAAAAAAATCCTTGCTCTAAGTTAAACATTACTTTTTATTTAAAAAATTTTAAATCTCATTTTTATTTTTTATTGGTGTATAACTATACAATGTTGTGTTAGTTTCAGGTATATGGCAAAGTTATACATATACCCACTCTTTTTTTAAAATTCTTTTTCCACAAAGGCCATTACAGAATATTGAGTAGAGTTCCCTGTGCTATATAGTAGGTCTTCATCAGTTTTGTTTTTGCTGTAGATGAAAATATGACCAAAGACAAATTTCATGTCTCAAGTACAACACAGTGAAGCAATTTAGTGGAGGAAAGGCTGGTATCTCACTAGGAGCAAGAACATAAACATTAGCATTGGCTGTAATACTGTTTTTATGATCTCTATACAGGTTTCAGCACCAACAGCCAACTGGGGACTGGTTATTGGGCTCTTGGGAGTGAGGCTGATGGGGAAGGGGGAGAAAGATGAAGGTGAGGTGAGGAGACGACAGTGGCCACAGCAGGGATCATGCTTTTCTGCTGTGAAAAGTGTCCCACGAGACCTTTACTGGGCTGGAGGCTTGCAGTAGTGAAGACTCTTTGCTCTGTACTGTAGACACACAGTGAGGTCCAGCCAGTCTCTTCCATCCCACACACACGTGAAATTAAAAAAAAACAGGTACATTAAAACGCCTCTCTATGGCAGTGCATTAAAATGGGCCAGAGATGTTTTCTCCCACTGACAAATCCATAATATATTCTTATAGCTAAATATCTGCCTACTGAAATGGTTTTACTAGATTCTTCCTAATCTTTTTAAATAGAAAAGATTCCTAACAGCTGTATTCTTGGGAATGCCCTGGTGGTCCAGCGGTTAGGACTGAGTGCTCTCACTGTATTCTTTACATTTCATCTGGGATTAAACCTTGATTTGCCTTGGATGAGTGGATGTAGGGCTGTTTACCGAGTTAAATAAGATAGACGAATTGTATGGAGTGATCAGAGCTACACAGAGCAAAAGCTCACTTGCATTTGATGCACAGAGAGGTTGCTTAGGGGAAGGTGGCGCAGTGGGTCGTCGCTTCCATGATTGGAGAAACTGTAGGGAGTCAGTCTTGGGAATCAGCTATGTGAGAGTGCATTTCAGCCATTCATCCTCAGGTGGCCTTGGTGACAGCTCATGCTAAGAGTCCTCTCCCCTCGGCAGGTCAGCATCTCTGCTGCTTCCTGCCTCAACTGCCCTTCTCTTTATACCTCATCTGCTTAGAAGTCAGAAGGTGTGTTTTGCTGCCATGGAATCTCTAATGGAAAAGATCTGTGGGGGAAAAAAAAAAAACTATTCAGGGAAGTCAGGGATCAGGATTAATGGACTATCCTAACTTCTAGACCCAACAATTGACCTGGGGACCAGTCTACCCAACTCTTTTTCATACATTTGTAAAGGAGGCCTTCCACCACTGTGTTTTCCTGTCTGACAGATCTTCCTACAAGATGGTACACTAGTGTTTATCAGTTAGTGATGGGTGTGTTACACCTTCTAGAGCACACACCAACACCTTAGGCTGGGTGTCACCAACTCCAATGCTTACAGAAGCCGGCGAGTATCAATACTGTGAGTGAGCACATGATGAGTGGGGCCTAGGACAGAAGACGCCCCTTCATAATATGGATGTATTGGGTCCATTGCTGTAAGAATTTCCAATTTTTTAGAGACAGTTTGGGAATCTGGATTTTTATTTTATCTCCTAACATTGAAATGTTTGGTAGTTGAGTCAGAAATCAAATAACTCTCATAGACCAAACAAACAAATTAAAACACATAAACACCCAATCTGGATCCTCCATGAAAGCCAGTTTATTATGTCTGCATTAACTCAGATGGATTTAGATTGTATGGTAGGAAATATCTTGGCACACCAGACTCTTGTCACTGATTATTGGGAACAGGAGTGGGTGTGTGTGGGAACTTTTACGTTTTTCTCAGTATACTTTGTATTGTTTGAATTTTGGGCAAGAAGAATACATTTATACATCACTTATGTAGTTATTAAAAAAAAAAAAAAGCAGTCTGAAGAATACAAGAGAAACCAGATTTAGAAGTTGGAAGCCTCCACCATTTAAAATGCCTAGAAAATTGCATTTATCATGGCAGATTGATTGCATGAAAGACATAAACCAAAAGGGAAGAAAAGAAACTTTAAGGAAGCAGGAAAAAAAATCAAAAGAGCTATCAATTTATGAAATAAAAACAAGGTCCTATAAAAATTCAAGAATAAGAAAGAGCTCTTTGAAGTTAAAAGTGCAATACCAGAGTAACATTCAATAAAGAAGTTAAGAGGATAGAGTCAATGAAATTTCATAGAAAGGAAATAAAAGATACAGATTTGGAAGTAGGAGAGAAACAGTATGAAACTGAGAGGATTGACTTAGGAGTTTCACATCCAACTGAGAGCGTATTTGGAAAAAGAGGAGAGAGCCGAGGAAAGGAAATTGCTGTAGAAATAAAATACAAGAAATCCCATGGAGTGCCCAAACAAAGAAATGATAATCACAAAATAAAACCTCACATCGAGGCACATTATCACGAAGTTTCAGGACACTAGGAATCAAGAGAAGATTACTGGGAGATTTCCTGAGAGAAGAAATACACGTCAACAAAGGGGTCAGGAAAAGAATGACAGCAAACTTCTCAGCAGCAATCCTGGGGGCTGTCAGGAAATGAAACGTTTGAAAAAAAATATTTCTGAACTGGGACATACAGGACCCCCTACAGTTGCCAAATCTGCTCATGCGCATGTCCCTTATAAAAAACGGTGTGGTGTTTGCATATATGCAACGCACATCCTTCTGTATACTTTAAATCATCTTTAGATTACTTACGGTATCTGATACAATTAGTTGTAAATACAATGTAAATGCTATATATAGCTGCTGGTTTGTGGCAAATTCAAATTTTGCATCTTGGAATTTTCTGGATTTTTTTTCCTCAATATTTTCGATCCACAGTTGGTTGAATTCTAGGATGCAGAACCCACAGATATGGAGGGCCAACTGTATAGACAATCTAAAACTGTGTGTGAAAGTGAAAGTCGCTCAGTCGTGTCCGACTCTTTGAGACCCCATGGATTATACATATACAGTCCATGGAATTCTCCAGGCCAGAATACTGGCGTGGGTAGCCCTTCCCTTCTCCAGGGCAATCTTCCCAACCCAGGGATCGAACCCAGGTTTCCCGCATTGCAGGCGAATTCTTTACCAGCTGAGACATGACAGGTCTCAAATTATTTCTATGTGCTCTTTCTTGTTGTTGTTGTTCAGCTGCTGAGTCACGTCCGACTCTTTGCGACTCCATAGGCTGCAGCATGCCAAGCTTCCCTGTTCTTCATTATCTCCTGGAGTTTGCTCAAACTCATGTCCATTGCAATTCCATGAACTGTCTCCTGCCAGGCTCCTCTGTCCACGGGATTCTACAGGCAAGAATACTGGAATGGGTTGGCATTCCCTTCTCCAGGGGATCTTCCCAACCCAGGGATCAAACCCATGTCTCTTATGTCTCCTGCATTGGAAGGTGGATTCTTTACCAGTAGCACCACTTACAGTTAGAGAAGCCCTAACTGTGGAGTCCAGTTCCAGTTCAGTCGCTCAGTTGTGTCTGACTCTGTGACTCCGTGGATTGCAGCATGTCAGGCTTCCCTGTCCATCACCAACTCCTGGAGCTTACTCAAACTCATGTCCATTGAGTCAGTGATGCCATCCAACCCTCTCATTCTCTGTCATCCCCTTCTCCTCCCACCTTCAATCTTTCCCAGCATCAGGGTCTTTTCCAATGAGTTGCCTCTTCGCATCAGGTGGCCAAAGTATTGAAGTTTCGGCTTCAACATCAGTCCTTCCAATGAATATCCAGAGTTGATTTCCTTTTAGATTGACTGGTTTCATCTCCTTGCAGTCCAAGGGACTCTCAAGAGTCTTCTCCAGCATCACAATTCAAAAACATCAATTATTTGGTGCTCAGCCTTCTTTATGGTGGAACACTCACATCTGTACATGACTACTGGAAAAAACTATAGCTTTGACTATATGGACCTTTGTCAGCAAAGTGATATGGGGACTATTTAATACATGAATTAGGTTTGTCATAACTTTTCTTCCAAGGAGCAAGCGTCTTTTGATTTCTTTCTCTTTCTTAAGAATCTACTAGAAGATGTACTTCACTAAAATGAATGAGCAAATATAGGAGACTTGGGATCCAGACTACAATGGATCCAAAATATGAGATGGAGTGAGCAAAGGAAGTTATTGGGGTGATAGTAAAGATGGGCTTTAAGATGACACCTGTGCAGCCGGCCTAGGGGGAGACCAGAACAGAACAGAGAGGAGCGTGAAGGGCTACCATAGCAGCATCTCCTGGGGAAATGGAGCTGATCAGTTCAGTGCAGTTCACTTGCTCAGTCATGTCCGACTCTTTGCAGCCCCATGGACTGCAGCATGCCAGGCCTCCCTGTCCATCACCAATGGGACAGATTGAGGATCACAAATGTACGATACATAGGCTATTTGGGGATAAAGCATTGTTAAATACACTAACAAGTGTCAAATGAAAAACAAGGCCAATTATTAACTCCAGGAGAACATTTTAAATGCTCAAGGAAGGAATTTTAATAGTTCCCTACCTATGTCTCCACTGTAAGCCATATTTGCATAGTCATAATATTCCAGATATGAATATTAATTTAACAGAAAGTTGCAATGTAATCTTTGGAAAAATAGGAGGCTTGTGAATAGCTCCATGTGTGTGCATTAGGAGTGGGAAATCCATAACGAAGCTAAATGCTTCTCTTCATTAGTAGTCATTCAGTTCAGTTCAGTTCAGTCGCTCAGTCCTGTCCGACTCTTTGCAACCCCATGAATCGAAGCTCGCCAGGCCTCTCTGTCCATCACCAACTCCCAGAGTTCACTCAAACTCCCTTCCATCGAGTCAGTGATGCCATGCAGCCATCTCATCCTCTGTCGTCCCCTTCTCCTCCTGCCCCCAATCCCTCCCAGCATCAGTCTTTTCCAATGAGTCAACTCTTCGCATGAGTCATTAGATAATGCTTAAATTGAAGCACAAGAAATAATATAAGCATTTGAAAAAAGAAATATAGTAATAAATATCTGAAAAATCAACTAAAAATTTAAAGCATTTGGTATTAATAATTGAGAACTGGGGATGGGAATGGGGGAGAGAGAGCAGGAGATGGATTTTTTTTAAACTTTTGGCTCAACCATCCTCCCCCTTAAAAAGCCCTAGTCACTAGGGATGTTCCCAGTGTTATTCTAATATTAATACCAACAATGCTGGAATGAAAAACCTCATACATATGTTATTTCATTTGTGTGCAGATATAGCTGTAGGATAAATTTCCAGAGGTCAAAGGGCAAATATATTTGTACTTTTGATGGATAATGCCTAATTGCTCTCCACAGGGGGTTGTGAGATCTTATTCTCCCACCAGAATTGTGTAAAAGTGGTTATTTTCTCACAGCCTCATCAGAAGAACACACTGTCAAACTTTCGAGTTTTTGTCAGTCTGTCAGGTATCAATATGGTTGCTCTTATTATAAGTGAGATTAAGAATCTTCTAAATATTTAAGAGCCATTTATATTTTTCTCTGAATGTTCTGATTACGTTCTTTGCCCACTTTCGTATTATTTTTTGATCTTTTTTTTCTTAATTTCTAAGAGCTCTTTATATTTAGAGAAATTAATCATTTATATTGCACTTTTTTTCTAGTTTGTCATTTGTCTTTGCTACAATTTCCTGCTAAGTTTTTGATGGGTGTGCAGTCATATTTATAAATATTTTCTGTGATAGATTCTGGATTCTGAGTCATAATTAGAAAGACCCTCCCCATTCATAATTCATAGATGAATTATAAAGTAATTCATCTATGCTTTTCTCTTAGTGACTCTAAGTTCTCACTTTCTACATTGACATCTTTGATCCATTTAGAATTTATCCTCATATATTGATCCAGATTTACCTTTTCCAGATGTCTACCCAGTTGTCCCAACTCTATTCACTACCTGAATTTAAGCACAAATATTACCAGGAAAAAACAAAATTAAAAAAAAAAAAGCGGGGTGGAGGAAGAGAAGCCCTCCTGATGGCCTAAGTGATGAGGGAAGGGAGGAGATGGGAAGATCCTTTCCTCTTTCCCAGCCTTCCAGTCCCCGCGCTGCCATTCACATGGCCATTTCCAAAGGCTCACCCTGAGGCTGTTTCTTCAGGAGGAATACTTGGCTGCAATGAGAGGCTCAATGGGGCGAAACCGGCCAAGCTCAGACACTGAAAGTGTGAGTTTCATACCAGACCCTGGGAGGGATGAAGCAGGAGTTGCTCCAGGAAATTCCCCTTCGCAGGATGACTCAGCTCTAACTGCCTTCCTGCATGACGACACTTAAAGAGTTCCAGTCCCCCGGTGAGAGCATCTGATTGGTCAGTTGCCCATCTCCTGTCAGCAGGGGTCCAAGTGCTAGGATTAGCCGGACTTCAGAACCAAGTGGGTGGGAGTAGGAGGGGCAATTCCAAAGGAAGAGATGCTGGGCAACAAAACCAAACAAAGCCCCCCCCCCCCACCCCCACAGCAGCTGTCCACATTTGCAAAAATAGTCACAATAAAAATAGCAGCTATTTATGGATTATTTCTATAGCCAGGAACTGTGTTAAGTATTTTATCTCATTTATGTCTCACCAGCTGTGTGAAGTTGACAGGTGAGGAAGCTGAGGCTGAAGAGAGGTCTGACACAGCTAATAAGTGGCATAAGCAGGATACAAACCTGGATGTTCATCCCTGCCCAGCATCTGCCTTTAAAAAAAAAAGTTATTTATTTGGCTGTGCTGGGTCTTAGTTGCAGCACGTGGAATCTTGCATCTTCTTTGTGGGAGGCAGAATCTTTAGTTGCCGCATGTGGGATCTTTAGTCGTGGCATGCGGGATCTAAGTCCCTAACCAGGGATAGAACCTGGGTCCCCTGTATTGGGAGCGCAGAGTCTTAGCCACTGGCCCACAGAAGATCTCCCCAGCCTCTGCCTTTTAACCATTCAGGGATGCTGTCCTCTGAGTAGGAATGAATGTTTTCCTTGGTGCAGCTCTGTGTCTGCGCCCTGCAGCCCTGACTGTTGGCCTCTGTGGACTTTGGATGTGGCCGTAGATAACTGTTCTGGTACCCATGGGGCTCCTTCAAGTCCCCATCGGTCATCCTGGTGCTTGTTGCCTGCTCTCTTGGTAGGCGCCTGGTGGCTACAGCACCTCCAGGGAGCAAGCTTTCTCATTCCTTCTCTCCTCACAGCCATCTTTGGGCAAGGTCCCCTGAGCTGGCGTTGACCCTATCCGGGAACCATCTCTTCCTACATGCTCAGAACCAGCTCCATCGCCTGGGTCCTCTTGTGCACCTCTACACTCTCTTCCCTTGGGAGGGGGTCCTTCTCCATCAGATAGGCTTCCTGAGAGGTTGTGGGGTGGCTTACGCCCCTGTGGTGTTAGTCACCACACCCTCCAGGTCAGTAACCACTCCTTGAATAGGGCTCACACGTCTCTTCGACCCCATGGACTGCTGCACGTGGAAGCCTGACGTGCTGCAGTCCACGGGGTCACAAAGAGTTGACATGACTGAGCGACTGAACTAAACTGAACTGATCTCTGTGTAAATGCCCCTCACCCTTCCACTTGCCCTGGGACCCCTCTAATCTGCCTGGATTAGAACTGGGCACCCCATGGAATCCTCTGGCACCAACCCAAAGCTGCTTCATCCCTTGCCCCTCCAGCTCTGGGCAGCCCATCAGCAAGGGTCTCCTGTACACTGACCCTTCTTCAGCCACACTCAAGTCTGGAATGTCTTCTCTTTCCAGCCTCCCTCGTTCATGATTCAGAAGCCTCCAGAGTTTGGTGGTTCTCTGGGTTGGGCAGCTCCTGTTGGGTGTTGTTTGGAGCTCACCTCCTGTTGTAGAAACACCATGATTGAATTTAAATACTAAAATTATACACTCAGCATTGCACAAGTGCTGCTCCTGCAAACATGACCACTGCAGGACCGAGTGACTCACTGTCTCTCCCCCTCAGGTGCGCTGCGTTGTACATCCGCAGCTGCCTGCCAAGTGTCTCAGCGAGGCCTGGAGGTGCTATCTGAGCAGTCTCGAAGGCCACCTGCAGCTGGGAACTGCCACCGGGGCATTTTCTCCTTGGGGGTCTAAGGATGGGAACACCAGCTACAGGGAAAAGCCACTCCCCACCTGTACCCACGAGGGACCGTGGTAATAATGACCAGGGTTCACAGGAGCTGGTCTCTGTGGTCATACACTTGCTCACACAGCCTCACACAACACAGCCCATCACCTTTCCAAACCCCAGCCTGCCCCTCTCCTGGCTTTCCAGGAGGCTTGGTAGTAAAGAATTCACCTGCCAATGCAAGAGATACAGGAGATGCAGGTTCAATCCCTGGGTCTGGAGTAGGAAATGGCAACCCACTTCAGTATTCTTGCTTGGAGAATTCCATGCACAGAGGAACCTGGACGGCTACAGTCCACGGGGTCACACAGAGTAAAACACGACTGAGCGACTGTGCACACTCGCACGTTCCACTCCACCTGCTCAGTGAGGACTGGTCTGTTGGCCTTATTTAAAATGTAACCTGACTCTGGGATTCCAGAGCACCACTTCCTGTCCCCCACCCTAACCCTAACTGCAGCACACTGAAATGAAGTGTCAGTTGCTCAGTTGTGTCCGACTCTTTGCGACCCCACGGACTGTAGCCCACCAGGCTACTCTGTCCAAAGAGCTCTCCAGGCGAGAACACTGGAGCGGGTTGCTATAAAGTGTACTTACTCTGCTATTGTTCATTTTTTGTCTCTCTCCACTAGAATTTAACTTGACAAGGGCAGGCAGGGACTTTTGGTCTGTATTGTCTAGGAGCATCTAGACATTCCAAGCATCTAGAATAATGTGAACATGTAGTAGGTCCTCAATAAGTATCTGTTACGTGAATGATTATGCACCCTTTAATGTCTGTAATGGTATTAAAATAAGCTCACTAATTCTGATACTGCTCCCTTCAAAAGTAGAGCTAATCCACAGGAAAAGATGCTCAATACCATTAATTGTCAGAGAAATTCAAATCAGAACAACACTCAGGTATCTGCTCACATTGGTCATAATGGCTATCATCAAAAAGAACATAAATAACAAATGTTGACGGGGGTGTGGAGAAAAAGGAACCCTTGTGCGCTGCGAATGGGAATGTCAGTTGGTGTAGCCACAGTGGAAAACAGCCTGGAGCTACCTCAAAGAGCAAAAACCAGAATTACGGTATGATCCAGCAATTTCACTCCTGGGTATATCTCTCAAGAAAATAGAAACATTAATTTGAAAAGATACATGGCTTCCCTGGTGGCTCAGTGGTAAAGAGTCCGCCTGCCTATGCAGGAGACACGGGTTCGATCCCTGATCTGGGAAGATCCCACATGCCTCAGTGCTCTTAAGCTCATGCGCCACAACTATTGGGTCTGTGCTCTAAAGCTCGTGCTCTCCAACAAGAGAAGTCACTGCAGTGAGAAGCCTGAGTACCACAACTAGAGAAAAGCCCGCACTGCAACAAAGACGCAGCACAGCCAAAAATGAATAGAATTGTATTTAAAGAACTACAAAAAAAAAAAAAAGAAAGAAAAGATACATGCACCCCAATGTTCATTGCAGCATTATTTACAATAGCTGAGATATAGAAACAATCTGTATCAATCAGCACATGAATGGATTAAGAAGCTGTAGTATATGTATATACAGAGCAATACTACTCAGCCATAAAAATAAATGAAAGTTTGCCATTTGCAACAATACAGATGGACTTGGAGGGTGTTGTACTCAGTGAAATAAGTCAGAGAAAGAAAATCCTATATATCACTTGTATGTGGAATTTAAAAAGGAAAACAAACTAGTGAATATATAACAAGAAAGAAAAAGACGTACAGATGTAGAGAACAAATTACTGGTTATCAGTCAGGAGAAGGAAGGGAGAAGGGAAAAAATAGAGGTAGGGGCTTAAGAAGTAAAAACTGCTGCTGCTGCTAAGTCGATTCAGTCGTGTCCGACTCTGTGCGACCCCATAGTCGGCAGACCAACAGGCTCCCCCGTTCCTGGGATTCTCCAGGCAAGAACACTGGAGTGGGTTGCCATTTCCTTCTCCAATGCAGGAAAGTGAAAAATGAAAGCGAAGTCGCTCAGTCGTGTCCGACTCTTAGTGACCCCATGGACTGCAGCTTACCAGGCTTCTCCATCCATGGGATTTTCCAGGCAAGAGTACTGGACTGGGTTGCCACTGCCTTCTCCAAGAAGTAAAAACTATTAGGTATAAAATAAGCTCCAAGGTTAAACTGTGCAATACAGGAAATACAGCCAATATTTTATAATAACTATTCATGGAGTATAACCTTTAAATATTGTGAATCACTATGCTGTACACCTGAAACTTATATAATATTGTCATCGACCTTACCTCAATTTAAAAAAAACAGTGGAACTAATTCCCTCAACTGACTGCCTCCGTTTAATGAATAGAACATGAGTTCTGAGGTTGAGTCATAAAAAGGACATCTCTCACCTGGCTCCCTCTCATGGATACTCAGTCCAAGGGTAGGTTGTGGCCTTATTGTGAGCACGTTTAATAGCCTGACAGGCTCATGTTTGGAGAAAGTAAGACCTCCAACAACACGGCCATCAACCTGCTTGCTGCGTGAGCAGACCATATTGGAAGCTGGCCCTCCAGGGGACAAGCAAGTCAAGTTGACATCATGACAGTAACCTCATGATACACCCCAGGCAGAAACTTCATGGATAAGACACACTTGAATTCCCAACAAACAGGTATTGTGAGGATAATAAATATTCATTATTGTGTTATCCACTAAGTTTTGGGGGTAATTTGTTACGCAGCAGTAGAGAACTAATGCAGTTTCAAGGTCACCTAGTATGGGCTGCCATCTATGGGGTCGCAAAGAGTCGGACACGACTGAAGCGACTCAGCAGCAGCAGCAGCAGCGCATCTAAAATGCGACTTGCTTTATAAAAACTCCATAGACCTCCAACTTTATATATATAAAGCAATGCTGGATAAAGTGGGCTACAACTGCTGATGTGTAAATGGAGCTTGCATAGGTTCAGTGGAGGAAGAACAGTCCTGGGGACATAAAATACAGAAAATTGTCAGATAGGCTCCTGGCTGGCACTTATATTGGGAATATCATTTTGAGGCAGTGAGTCCCTGGGGGAGGCATGTGTTCGCCAGGAAGCTAGTACAAAGACCCTCACCCAGGGGCGCATGCTCAGTGAAAGCTCTTGTCCCCTGATTTGAGTGCCCGTTGTCGGTTATTAATGGTGCTCACACAGAATGAAGTGCGGGGCTGGGGCCTGCTCAGCGGCTGGCAGTCTGGACCTCAACAAAGGCTGCAGCTGTTGTTGTTGTCTTCATTTAACTTCAGAGTGACCTGAAATTACATCCCCCAGTGGTGAAACAGCCAGAATAGCACACCGTTGAGGATGTTAATTAACCCCCTACAGGATACACAAGATAGAAAATAACCACTTGGAGAGCTGCAGAGTCTCCCTAATCCTCATCAGATCAATGCAGCTGCCATTGCTCTGGGCACATTTCTTTTCAGTGCCAGGGATGGGGCCAAATGAGAGGCTCTGGGGGCTTCCAGCCTCCCTGCCCTTCTGCCACCAGGGATCAGCAGCCAGGGTTTGATGACTTGATCTGACAGAGGTGTTTGTTCCCCTGGGATCTCCTCCTACTCTCAGTGTGTCTGCCTGCAGGGCTCACAGAGGTGCAGATGGCTGGCCTGGCTGGCCACTCAACAGTGTAAGAAACGTGGTCCTTAATGAGAAGGATTGGATTGGCTTTGATAGAATGATTGGAGGTTCTCACTGGCTGAAATTCTCTTATCTGGGAGTTTTACCAGATTATGGGGAAAAACAGAGAGGGCTCTATTTACTGGCCGTTAGGCTACCCCTTCTACAGTCTTTAGTGGATGGAAGAAGACATACAAAGCGTGGGTGTTTATGAGTGTCACAGGAGAGCAGTCAGTGTCCATGAGACCTTACTTGCTAGTAGTTACCGAAATCGCAAGTCTATGCTCCGGACGCACAGTGAGGCCCACCGGTACTAAAACATTAGAGTTTGGAACAGAGAAAGGTTTATTACAGATTCATACAAGGAGATGGGTGGAGATTCATGCCCTAAGAACCCCAAAGTTACTGAAAGCTTTCAGGAAGTCCCTTTAAAAGCAAAAGGTGACAGATGGGTGTGGTTAGTTGTTGCAAATTTCTCCGTGTCAGGTCCTTCATTCTTGAGGTCTGGTCATAGTCAGGTAATGATGATCTGTAAATCTCTACCAGATGAATGGTATTCTCTGTCCTGACTAGAAAGGGCAAGATCCCAAAGCATAACTTTCACCCTCCAAGGTCCCAGTCCTGGCTAAGAGGAGGCAGATCTCAGTTGGCAGCTCCTTCAGGGCCAGGTTCCCACACCCTTCCCATCCCCGAGGGAACCAGACATCCAACCCAACTGGTCCTCAGTCTCCTCAGGTCACCCAAACGGGGAGACCAGTTCTCACAGGTCAGGCAGACGGCACTGCTATTAGGTCACAGAGATAGGGAGAGGGGAGAGGTTCACTGCTCCTTAAGGCCTGGGCCATGGCTAGTGGGGGGCCTTGGTGAGGGCTCTGGAGCCTTGCAGGACATAGTCCCCAGTCTGTTCCCTGGGCCCTCCAGCTCACCTGCTGGCCCAAGGCTGAGTGAGCAGAGGGTCTCCAGGAGAAGGCCCGAATCGGCTTCTTACTTCAAGCTCCACCTGACGCCCACCACACCAGTGACCTTTTCCTCAATCACTTCCCCAGTGGTTCCTCATTGACAGTTACTTGTGAGCAGGGTCCACTGCGGTGCTGACCAATAGCTTAGCAGGACGAGTAATGGTTGTTCATTGACAGTTAGTTGCTTGTGGGTGGGGCCATCTGAGGCACCAATCAATGGCTAAGACCTGTTGCCTAGTAACAGGGTGTGGAGTATCGAGACACAGCAATGGCTGCCTGCGAAGGGCTCTGTTCATCCTGCTTTATTGCAGTAACAGTAAGAACAGTAGGTAATGTTTATTGAGCATTTGCTGTCTGTCCTGTGCCATGCTAAGCAGTTTATGTCTAAGTGTCTCCGTTTAAGACTCATGACTCCCCTATGATGTAGCTACTATTTTTATTCTCATTAAACAGAGGAAGAAATTGAGATTCAGTACAGTAATTTGCTCAAGCTGACATGGCTGAAAGAGGGTCTCACTCAGAACCCACCTACCAAAGAACTCATGGCCCTACGTAGTCGGTGGTCACTCTCCCTAACATTGGGGATTTCTGAGTGTCTGCCTGTTTCCAAGGTTGGTGAACTTGTTTCATCTCTAGCATGTCACATCTGGACAATGACTGACATCAAGGAAGGAGAAGACAGAAAACCCAGACAGCAGGCCCTGCCCTGAGCCCCACTCCAGGTTGCAATGCTTGCTCCTAATGATGACAGTGGATTAAAATGAAAACGTTAAGTCCTGACCCTTGCTTCAAAAAGTCAGTGGTGAATACATGTTTTTGAATTATTTTCTCCCAAATGGTTAACATTGAAAGTGTTGGCTGTCAAAGGGAAAAGCTTCTGTTATCTGGGGTATAGAAAGCTGCATCCTCAATACCACTGGGTCAATGAGATATCTTTGTATAAATATTCTAACATACTGATGCATTTTGAGATGATAAGACTCCAGTTTTGCAGGATCCCATAGGTGGATCAGATGGTAAAGAATCCACCTGCAATGAAGGAGACCTGGGTTTGATCCTTGGGTTGGGAAGATCCCCTGGAGGAGGGCATGGCAACCCACTCCAGTATTCTTGCCTGGAGAATCCCCATGGATAGAAGAGCCTGGTGGGCGATAGTCCATGGGGTTGCAAACAGTCGACACGACTGAGCTACTAAGCACAGCACAACAGATAGGTGGATCAAGAGAAGAGGAAAACTGTTTCATTGTGCTATCATTCACTCCTTCCTGCCCTGCTTAGAACTCATCATAGGTTGTCCTGGGCTTGGCTGTCTGGTTCATATAAACACACACACGAAAAATGGTCCACACTGCATCCACACATTGATAATACTAATGTTTACATGTGTCTACTTTGGGCCAAGACACTGTGCTAGGCACTTGTATACATTATTTTCTTTAATTCTCTTATTTTCCCCATGGGATAAGTATTATTATACTCATTTTACAGATAAGAAAACCAAAGTACAGTGAGCTCAAAACTTGCTTAAGATTACAGAGAGAGTAAGTAGTTGAGGCCCAGATTTGTATACCAATCTTTTCCCAAAATCCCTGTCTTTTTCAGCAATCTCATTGCCTTGAGTTGTGATGGGCAGAGAAAATACCCTGGACAGCTTGGTATCTTCATACATGGAGAGAGAACTGAGAACAACTTCTGTAAATATAATATTGTAAAGTTATTAAGGTTGTAATAAAACAGGTTGATTTAAAAAAAGAAAAAGATCCACGTACATGTATATGATCAGTTTATTCAGAATGAGAGGGATCTTTAAAATCATCATCTTGGGAGACTGTAATTCCTTCCAAATACTATCTAAAATGCTTTCCATTCCATTTACAAACTGTGTTCACAACTTGTTCACACTCTCCTTCCTTCCTGGTTTCAGTTGGCTACAGCCCCACCACATAATGATGTCTCCCAGCTTGATCACATACCTTGCTCACCAGGCTTACTTTCAAATGACTCCAGTTGTTTCCAAAGAATCAAATGCACCCATTTGAGGCTATGGAGAACTTTTCATAAAAATCTACAGCAAGGCTCTAGGGACAGTTTAAAAATACAGTGAGCTATGGCAACGTGGTTTGAAGAATATTTGCCATTTGGATGTATAAGCTCTGATTTATTTGTTAAAATAATAATTAAAGTTGTCCTTGAACTTCCCAAGTGGTCCAGTGGTTAAGACTCCATGCTTCTAATTCAGGGGGCACGGGTTTGATCCCTGGTCTCAGAAGTTCCATGTGCTGTGGGGTGTGGTTAAAAAAAAAAAAAAAAAAAGACATACCATTTGCTGTCACCCAGCATGTTACACTAACCCTTTCCTGGCTTCTTTCATTATGCTTTGTTGGCTGCCACTGGGTTTCTCAGCTGAGGTAGCATTTGGAAGCCCACCAATGAGACATCATTTGGTACATTAATAATTAGATGGGATAGGATTTGATGTGGAGAAGGAAATGGCAACCCATTCCAGTATTCTTGCCTGGAGAATTCCATGGACAGAGAGGAGCCTGGCAGGCTACAGTCCATGTGGTTGCAAAAAGTCAGACATGACTGAGTGCCTAAGCACAGGATTTGATTAGAGTCTAGTGCCATGATTTTGTTGTGAGGGCAAAGCTTCCTTTAGCATTCATAGGATCACTCTTTACTGAGGGACATTTTGTGGGCTTCTGATTTGGAGCTATCAAATCTGGTATGGGGGATGGGTGAGAGAAACATAGGCTTAAAGGAGTAAGACTATAATGGGTTTGAGGTTTTCCTTAATAAGGTCAGTATGAAAAGAACAGTAGAAAAGAAAGAGGTAAGAGTATCCAGAGAACAGGTGATGTGATCAATATTTGTGGTATCCTCTTTTGTTCTTCCTAAGGTTCCCTCATCTCGGGCTTGAATTATCTCTGAGTGGTATAGATCTGGGGATCCCCAGGTGATGCAGTGGTAAAAGAATCTGCTTGCCAATGCAAGTGATGCAGGAGAGGTAGGTTTGATCCCTGGGTCGGGAAGATCTCCTGAAATAGGAAATGGCAACCCCCTCTAGTATTCTTGCCTAGAAAAATTCATGGACAGAGGAGCCTGCTGAGCTATAGTCCATAGGGTCGCAAAGAGTCAGACACAACTGGGCATGCACACGTGGTATAGGCCTAGGATATTGAGAATATAATTTTTCTTGCTGCTGCCCCTAGTTTCAACAGATCAAGCCTTGATTCTACCACTTACCATCCATGTGAGTTTGCTCTACCCCTCACACCTGTAACGGAGCCAAGAAACACTTAGTGTCATGTTGGTAAACCAGTTCAAGGCTGGTCTGATCTTAATGCCACTGAAACAAGAGATTATTCAACTGGTTATTGAGTAAAGTGTCAGCATCATTATCAAAAAACATGTTTTGAGACACTGGTAAGCAGGTAACATTTTACCAACAATGAAGCATTAAAAGATCATACTTAATGTACTATATTGTGAGTATCTAAACCAGGGGTCCTCAAACTAGCACCAATAACTACCTGGAGAATTTCCTCAAAATGCGCTAACTCAGCCCTATCCCTTCTAAGGTCCTAGAAGGGCCTCAACATCTGTATTTTTGAGGATTCTGCAGCTGATTATAGTTCATACCTAAGGCTGAGAACCATGGTCTTTGTGGAATTCTTGGGAGCTTGTGGAGAAAGATGAACAACTCTAAACAAAGAAATGAGAATTTAAAAAATAAAATTAATATATCTTTACTTCCATTACACATTCACTTTCAACACAGCAGAGTGAGATCACTTAGGAGAGAACTCACATTTGTGGTGAAGATGAAATGCATTAAGCGCATTACATACTGTATCAGTCAAAAGGTAATCAGGAAAACAAATTATACAAGGTATTTCAACTAGAGGGTATTTAACAGAGTGAATGAATTTCACAGGTGTCGGAACATCCGAAAGGGAGCAGTGAGGTGAGTAAACACAGGAAACAACTTGAAGGCCGGCCGTACAAAAGGATAGAGGTATAACCAGAACCTAGGAATGCAGAAGATAGGCCGCCACTTTAGGAGCTGGGCTGCTGCAGGGCCATGATGCCCCTGGTAGCAGGATGGCCGAGGTGGCGCTGTGTGGCTAGGACCTCTGAGAAAGTGGCTTGACTATGGTGCTGGGAGCGCCAAAAGCTGCCACAGTCACAGGAGTCTAAAAGAAGGTGTAATGGGACTTTCCTTGTGGTTCGGTGGCTAAGACTCCTTGCTTCCAGTGCAGGGGGCCTGAGTGTGATCCCTGGTGAGTGAACTAGATCCCACGTGCCACAACTAAGACTGAAGCTCCCAAGTGTGCAACTAAGACCCTGGGCAGCCAAATAAATAAATAATAATTTTTTAAAAATGGTGTGAGGAAGAAGAGTGTTTCTTCCTCTTTCCTCCTGCTTTCCATGTCCCCCTTGTGCCTTCCATCGCAGACCCCACCTGGAAATTAGCTAGCAAGGGAATCTGGGAAATATAATTTGCAGACTCGAAACCGACAGCATTACAAATAAAAGTACAGAAGGGTGTACATGGAAATGAGAGAGAATGGAAGACGGCAAACATACTAGTCAATTCATTGAATGCTCGGCAAAACTGTGAATAAATGGAAGAACCAAAGTTCAAACCAGAGTCTAACACCAGAATCCTTGATTGTGCAGTAAGTTGTAAACGGTTGAACTCAATTTACCTTTACACTCTGCCCTTGACTTTTTCTTGTAGCATATATTCAGCACCACCTAAGTGTCAGATCCTGTGCTAGACACTTAGGCTATGCTTATCCTACTTAGTTTGTGAAACAGTGCAGGTACTGCTGATGCAAAGTTGCCCAGTCTACAACTGAATTAGAAAACGAAATAAGAATAAAACCTGCTTTTTGAATTACGAAGATACTTATGTACTTGTGGGTTTGTTTATTTTTAATGATTTTAATTACGTAGAAAACTTAGGTTAAAAAAGTACCGTAATTAAAGGGAAATAAGAATATTGTCCTAAATTACTTAGTATGTCACTTTAATCAAATTCACTTTATTTCAGAGCATAATTACTAACTAGATGTGTGTGCATAGACTAAGCAAGATTCCATAGGGGATATAAGAAAACTATATGATGGGGACTCTCTTCTCAAGAAACCTGTTGTCTAGTTCTGAAGCTAAGACTTAGCTACAGGGAACACAGTATGAAAATATAAAGATCAAGAAATGTGATGGGAAGTCAGAGTGGGCTGGGCTGGTCAGGGAATATTTGGGGGAGGAGATGAGACTTGAGGGGATGGTAAAGTCAATACGTGTGTGGAGAAGGGGACGAAATATTCCTAGTTAGGGAAGAGCATAAGCAAAAGCTGGGAGGTGGGGCATGACTCCCTGTTTTGAATGACAGTAAAGAGACTGGGGGTATTGGTAAGAGAAGGAATGTTAAGTTGGCTTGGACACCCCCAGGCACGTGACCTCTGGGGGCTGTGCACACAAAACGCACACCCCGGAGGGGCAATTGATCATCAAGCAATGCTCAGAGTTGCTTGGGGCTGAGTCCTAGTTGTACTTCCCCATGTCCATTCTCCCCTTCTTATTGTAAGAGAAGTTTAAGCTGAGCACTTGGCCAGCCTCCCTAGTGGCTACGTGTGACAGTGTAACTAGATTCTGGCTAATGGGGCATCAGCAGAAGTGAAGAGTGAAATTTCCAGGTCATGTTCCAGAAAGGAAGTAAGCTTATATTCCACTGCTCCTCTCTCTCAGAAACTTCCCTGGCATTTGTAAAGAATCTGCCTGCAATGCAGGAGACCCAGGTTCGATCCCTGGGTTGGAAAGATCCCCTGTAGAAGGGAATACAACCCACTCCAGTATTCTTGCCTGTAGAATTCCATGGACAGGGGAGTCTGGCAGACTACAGTCCATGGGGTCACAAAGGGTCGGACACGACTGAGTAAATATCCTATCCTCTCTCTTGTCCTGCAGGCTGAAGTGTGGACGTGAGGGTTGAGCCCTTTTGGACTGAGTGGAGAAGGGGAGCATCCTAGGAGTAGCAGATAAATAATCTGGAAGAAGTCTAGATTCCCAAGATTGATAAACCGCCATGCCAGCCCTGGAGAGCCTACTGTAAGTGATAAATGAGAGGAAGGATTTCCATCTGAGAAGCACAGGGGAGCCATTGCTCTCAGGTACCCAGAGCACTGAATGGAGATCCTGGCATTTGTTCTACCTGAAGCAGAAATGTAAGCCTGCCTTATCCACACATTTGCTTAATTGTTACCAGGAGTATCTTTTGGGAAGACCTTTTAGAGAATGGGTACAGCAGTGGGAAGAGCAAATTTTCTCTCCATATGTCAAGCAGGGACATTCAAGATTTTGGCCAAGCATGCTCTGAAGGAATGTGGAGTTTGCTGCAAATTCAGAAAGCTGCTGTGAGATCTTACAGTTGGTGTGGGGGAGGTAGTAAAAAACACTAATATTTCTGGAATGGAAGTTTTAGTTGAGTGCAAGAAAGATAACATAACTTAGAGCAAATGGCCTTTGAAATCAAAGCCCTCTTTTGCAGATGATCTGACCCGACTTTTTGGTTGGCTCTTTTCAAAATAATCCCCACGAAAGGATGAGTCATTATACTGGCTCCAAATTTGCACCATCCTTCTCTTCCCTGGAAGAGCAATAAGCAGAGATCCTAAAACCAGGCTTGGGGAGGAGGGGTAGCTCTGATGGTTTTCAGAGTCTGAATTCTTTCATGTTAAAGGGTTGCCTGCCTGCCTGCTAAGTTGCTTCAGTTGTGTCCAGCTTTTTTTGACCCCATGTAGCCCGCCAGGATCCTCTGTCTGTAGGATTCTCCAGGCAAAAATACTAGAGTGGGTTGCCATGCTCTCCCCCAGGGGATCCTCCTAATTCAATCCTCCAGGGATTGAATTCATGTATCTTATGTCCCCTGTGTTGGCAGGCAGGTTCTTTATCACTGGCACCACCTAGGAAGCCCGTTAAAGGGTTACATGTTAACTTCTAAAACAATTAAGGTGAACTTCACATAACATAAAATTAAGCATTCTAAAGCAAACCACTTATTGTCATTCAGCACATTATGTTGTATGCGCCTATCTAGTTCCAAGGCATTTTCATTGTCCCTGTACCCACTAAGCAATTACTCATTCTCTCCCCCAGTCCCTGGCAACCATCAACCTTCTTTTTGTCTCTAGGATTTACCTCTTTTGGATATTTCACATACATGGAATCATGCAACATGTGACCTTTGGTGTCTGGCTTTTTTTCACTTAGCATAATGTTTTCATGGTTCATCTGTGATGCAACATGTATCGATGTTTCGTTCATTTTATGGCTGAATAATATTCCATTGCATGGACATACAACATTTTGTTTATCCTTGCATTTGTTGATGGACATGTGAATTGTTTCTATCTTTGGGCTATTGTGATAGTGCTCTAAACATGTACATATAAATGTTTGAGCCCTAAGTGCCATTTTTAATGAAAGTAAATCTTAAGATTCAGAGCGTATCTGAAAGATACTTGAAAGAGAATTCGGAGTTAAAAGAGAATTAGGAGTATCTGAAAGTTCACTGGAACTCTCTCTACCTCTCAACATGTCAGAGGTGCACACCTCTATGAAGGAGCCGCCACATTGTACAAGCTCAGTTCTAAAGGCCCCCAGAGTTGTATAAGAGAGGTTCCGAGTGTGAAAGAGAATGCTGAAGCATGGACCACCCCCCACCTACTTCCTTGCTTTGGCCACTTCCTGTCTTTGAAAATCCAGGCAGGCACAGTGTTAACTGAGGCTGCAGCCCATTTCCTCTCTGTGTGATGTACAGCCTACCAGGTTGTTCTCGTCATTGCTGTTCTGTTCGATTGGCTCAAGGCCATTTGCCCTCACACACTCCAGAGACGCCTTCATGACTTGACTGGGCAAACAGAACTTCCCAGGTTAGAACTGAAGGAACCCCAGGCCTTCTGATGAGAGACAGAGGACAACTGGGAAAGAGGGCCAGTTCTGCAAAAATAGTGATTAGCTGCTACTTTTTGCGAAGAGTTGACTCATTGGAAAAGACTCTGATGCTGGGAGGGATTGGGGGCAGAAGGAGAAGGGGACGACAGAGGATGAGATGGCTGGATGGCATCACCGACTTGATGCACATGAGTTTGGGTGAACTCTGGGAGTTGGTGATGGACAGGGAGCCCTGGCATGCTGCGATTCATGGGGTTGCAAAGAGTCAGACATGACTGAGTGACTGAACTGAACTGACTGATTGAGCATTACCTGGGAATGAGACAGTGTTCTTACTTAATCCATTCAATAGCCCTGTGAGGCAGGCACTGTTATCACCATCTTATAGATGAGGAAATTGAGGCTAGCAAATCACAAATACTTTATTAAATTTACTCAGCTAGTAAACAGTGAGGTTGGGGATCAAACTCAGGCAGCGTGACCCTGCACTGGAACTCTTAATCTCAACTCTCACAAGGGACTTTCTGCTAGGTGGGCCAGGGAAGAAAGGATTTTGGCTGGAAATAGGTTCTGGGGACCATGTGAATGATGCTGACAGGGAGGATGTGGCTGGATCAGAGCAGCAGCAAAGTGCCGGGCTCAAAAGGGATTCAGGCAGGAGTGCTTCCGGGTCAGAACTGGTTCTTACACGGAGCCCTGGACACAGCACAGCTCATCAGGGGATGATTTGTTCATTAATAAAGGAAGACTAGACCAAAAGACGTCTGTGACAATTGGCTTTGGAGCTACAACTCCCCAGGATGTCTCGAGCATCCTTGTAGAATCAGCTCCTGCCATGATGTCTGGGGCTTGTGGCTGGCATTGGATAAAGATCTGAGGAGGGGGATGAATGGACACATACGTGTGTATCATTATAGTGTCTCTGTAGCTAGGACATTGCATTTGCCTCCCCTCAAGCTGTGTCACACTGTTTATTTTGTCATTTGGATCCATAGTGCCTGAGACAATTTCCAAGGCCACTAATAAGGGGTGCTAGTCTCCCGGGGCTGCTGTAACAAGTGATTGCAGACCTCATGGCCTGAAACAACAGAAATCAACTGCCTCCCAGTTATAGAGGCCTGGAATTTGGAATAGGTGTCTGAAGGCTCTGGAATGAATCTTTTCCTGCCTCTTCCAGCTTTTGGGAGCGCCAAGCATTCCTTGGCTTGTGATGGCCTCCATCGTCACATGACCTTCTTATCCAGTGTCCCTCTGCCTTCCTCTTACAAGGAACCTTGTTATTGGATTTAGACCTATCTCAGTTCAGTTCAGCTGCTCAGTTGTGACCAACTTTTTGTGACCCCATGAATCGCAACATGCCAGGCCTCCCTGTTCATCACCAACTCCCAGAGTTCACCCAAACTCACGTGCATCAAGTCGGTGATGCCATCCAGCCATCTCATCCTCTGTTGTCCCCTTCTCCTGCCCCCAATCCCTCCCAGTATCAGGGTCTTTTCCAATGAGTCAATTCTTCGCATGAGGTGGCCAAAGTATTGGAGTTTCAGTTTCAGCATCAGTCCTTCCAATGAATACCCAGAACTGGTCTCCTTTAGCATGGACTGGTTGGATCTCCTTGCAGTCCAAGGGACTCTCAAGAGTCTTCTCCAACACCACAGTTCAAAAGCATCAATTCTTCGGTGCTCAGCTTTCTTCACAGTCCAACTCTCACATCCATACATGACCACAGGAAAAACCATAGCCTTGACTAGATGGACCTTTGCTGGCAAAGTAATGTCTCTGCTTTTGAATATGCTATCTAGGTTGGTCATAACTTTCCTTCCAAGGAGTAAGCGTCTTTTAATTTCTTGGCTGCGGTCACCATCTGCAGTGATTTTGGAGCCCAAAAAGATAAAATCTGACACTGTTTCCACTGTTTGCCATCTATTTCCCATGCAGTGATGGGACCAGATGCCATGATCTTAGTTTTCTGAATGTTGAGCTTTAAGCCAACTTTTTCATTCTCCTCTTTCACTTTCATCAAGAGGTTTTTTAGTTCCTCTTCACTTTCTGCCATAAGGGTGGTGTCATCTGCATATCTGAGGTTACTGATATTTCTCCTGGCAATCTTGATTCCAGCTTGTGCTTCTTCCAGCCCAGTGTTTCTCATGATGTACTCTGCATAGAAGTTAAATAAGCAGGGTGACAATATACAGCCTTGATGGACTCCTTTTCTTTTTTGGAACCAGTCTGTTGTTCCATGTCCAGTTCTAACTGTTGCTTCCTGACCTGCATATAGGTTTCTCAAGAGGCAGATCAGGTGGTCTGGTATTCCCATCTCTTGAGGAATTTTCCATAGTTTATTGTGATCCACACAGTCAAAGGCTTTGGCATAGTCAATAAAGCAGAAGTAGATGTTTTTCTGGAACTCTCTTGCTTTTTCCATGATCCAGCGAATGTAGGCAATTTGATCTCTGGTTCCTCTGCCTTTTCTAAAACCAGCTTGAACATCTGGAAGTTCATGGTTCACGTATTGCTGAAGCCTGGCTTGGAGAATTTTGAGCATTACTTTATTAGCGTGTGAGATGAGTGCAATTGTGCGGTAGTTTGAGCATTCTTTGGCATTGCCTTTCTTTGGGATTGGAATGAAAACTGACCTAGATACTCAGAATGATCTCATCTCAAGGTTGTAAATTTAATTACACCAGAAATCACCCCCTTTCCATACAAGGTCATCTTCACAGTTTCCAAGTATTAGGGCACGGGCATATCTTTTGGGGATGGGGGTGGGGGGTAACCATTCAACCTACTGTCCAGGGCCCAAAGCCCCAGACAGACATAAAGAGAAAGCAATGGTTCCAGTGGGGCTGAACTCTTCCCTCTGTTTCATCATAGCGAGCAGCTGTCTGCAGGGGGTGGGGTGGGGTAGGGGGGAGATGGGGAGGGGCAGGTAGTTAGAGAGATGGACAGAGTATAACAAGCTGGATTTAGTTTTCCCTAATCTCCTTCTGTTTGGCCACTCTGAAGCCACATTTCCCTTTCCCTGCTCCTAGCACCAGCCTCATTCTTTGGCAGAGTCTTCAGCACCTGGATGACTGACTCTCTGGCTCACCCAAGCTGTGGACCTAGGAAAGTGTGATGGCCAATTTTTTTTTTTTTTCTCGGCCACATAGAATGTGGGATTCTTAGTTCCCCCACCAGGGATCAAACCTGTGCCCTCTACAGTGGAAGGATGGAGTCTTAACCACTGGACTACCAGGGGAAGTCCCTGTAATGGCTAATTTTATGTAACAACTTAGGTGGGCCAACTTGTCCAGATATTTGATCAAATATTATTCTAGATGTTTCCATGAGAATATTTTTAGATGAGCTTTCCATTTAAATCAGTAGACTTTGAGTAAAGCAGATTGCCCTTCACAATGTAGGTGGTGGTGGTTTAGTTGCTAAGCTGTGTCCAACTCTCGCAACCCCATGGACTGTAGCCTGCCAGGCTCCTCTGTCCAGGGGATTTTCCAGGCAAGAATACTGGAGTGGGTTGCTATTTCCTTCTCCCGGGGATCTTCCCAAACCAGGGATCAAACCTGGGTCTTCTGCTTTGCAGGCAGATTCTTTACCAACTGAGCCACCAGGGAAGCAATGTAGGTGAGCCTCATGCAACCAGATAAGGTCTGAATACAACAAAAGGCTGAGTTTTCTGGAGTTGAGTGAATTCTGTAGCATATGGCCTTTGAACTTGAACTGCAACAATGGCTTATCCCTGGGTCTCTAACCTGCATCTAAGATCATCCTACAGATTTTAGACTGGCCAAGTATCCAATCACATGATCCAATTCCTTAAAATAAGTCTCTCTCTCACTCTCTACATGTATGTGCATTCTATTGGTTCTGTTTTTCTGGAAAATCCTGAATAATACAGAAAGTCTCTACCTTTCCTACCTAGACAGCAACTTTCTCAAGGGTGGGACTAGGGTCTTCTCTACGTTCTGTGCTCAGCACTATTCATCTTCCCTCTCCTTCTGGTCTATATCCAGACCCTAAAGTTTCTATCTCTGAGAAAAACTGACTCTGAACATGGATAAGAAACTCATATTGAGTCTGTAGTATACTCTCTCAAACTGCTCAGTACAATTTGACTCCAGCCAGGAAGTTACTCAATAGGATTCATGGAGGGGGACCATTTGAATACAAGAAATGTCAGGAACAGAATGACTGTATTGACCCAGCTAGGGCTCCAGAGGTGCCAGTCAGGCTAGAAGAGCAGCACCAGTTCAAGAGAAAATACAGAACGCAGAGTGTGTGTAACAGCTAATCAAGGTTTCCCAACAAGCAAGGAGGACCCAGAATCAGGGCCATGTGGGTAATGATCCACCTGGCATGATCTGAAAGCAAATGCCAAAGAACAAAGACAGCCCATGGACCAGGCTATGTGAGGGAACAGGAGGGATGGGCCTGATGAATTGTGCTGACAAGGGGAATTGTTCCAGCCACCTTCAGTTCTGTTTTGCCACTTGATAAAGGACATGCAGGGCTTCCATGTTCTTCCACAGGGAAACCATTTAGTTGCAAGAAAATTTGTCTTCAGGGCTTTGACAGTCTAGCACTGGGAAATGGGAGAAATCATCTTTCTAGCCTGTGGGCTGATTGGGAGTTCTCTTCTCTATGACCCTGGGGGAGCATTGCCCTTCCTAAAGGGCTGGAGGGAGAGCGATCCAGGTCAATACCAAGGGTCTGCTGTGAGGCAGTTAAAGCACACCCAGACTGCAGAAATGTGGCCGCAAGACTGCTCTCTCTGTCTGTGAGCTTGTTTCTGTTTCATAGATAAGTTCATCTGTGCCATATTTTAGATTCCACATATATGTGATATCATATGGTATTTGTCTCTCTCTTTTTGGTTTATTTTGCTTAGTATGATAATCTCTAGGTCCATTCATGTTGCTGCAACTGGCATGATTTCATTCATTTTCATGGCTAAGTAGTATTCCATTGTATTTTTGTGCCACATTGTCTTTATCCATTCATCTGTTGATGGACATTTAGATTGTTTCCATATCTTGATTATTGTAAATAGTGCTGCCATGAACTGCACTTCAAGTAAAAGAAAAAAATTTTTTTAATTGTAGGAAAAACTTGTGAAAGATTTGAAGCTTAGTGGGCCAGCTCAACCATCTGTCTTTGTCTTTGAAGATGGTATTTTACATCTCTGCAGAGGTAGATGTTTGCTTGTATGAGACTAATTGTAACAATCCCTAGTCATAAATGCAAAGTATGTCCACTGGAATGCCACTGATAATCTCTCTGTAGATACTGAAAAGTTTGCATTCACTTGTCTATTCATTTTAGTATTCCTCATCTAACCAGAAATGTGTGGGACTCCCTTTGACCTTTCTTTTGTGATACCTTCAGGTTCCCTTGTTAATTAATGAGCTAAATAAAATATTTGACATGTGATGATTTTATATTTGTATGAAAGTCATGATTTTACCTTTTTTATTTTAAAAAAAGCATATCCTTTAATAGACCTCAACCTCCTTCAAGCCTCCCCCAGATGAGATGGCATCATCTCATTTGATTGCCTCCCAACAAATAAATCCACTAACATGGGTTAAGGCTCTGTTATAGAGATTTAATATGTACACAGAATGGGGAATTCCCTAGCGTCCAGTGGTTAGGACTTGGCCCTTTCACTCCCGAGGGCAAGGGTTTAATTCCTGCTCAGGGAACTAACATCCTGTAAGCCATGCAGTGGGGCCAAAAAAAAAAAAAAAAAAAAAAAAAGGAATAATATGTACACAGAATTGGACTAAAGCTTATAAACAAGTAGAAACATTTGCAAGATTTCCCATCTCCTCGTTTTTCCTATTTACGGGTTTGTTGATCCAACCAGTCCATTCTAAAGGAGATCAGCCCTGGGTGTTCTTTGGAAGGAATGATGCTAAAGCTGAAACTCCAGTACTTTGGCCACCTCATGCGAAGAGTTGACTCATTGGAAAAGACTCTGATGCTGGGAGGGATTGGGGGCAGAAGGAGAAGGGGACGACAGAGGATGAGATGGCTGGATGGCATCACCGACTTGATGGACGTGAGTTTGAGTGAACTCCAGAAGTTGGTGATAGACAGGGAGGCCTGGTGTGCTGCGATTCATGGGGTCGCAGAGTCGGACACGACTGAGTGACTGAACTGAACTGAACTGAACTGAGATTATGCTAAACAAACATCATATTAAGAAGATCCACATACTCTTGATAGAAGAAAGGAAAATGACATTGAGTCATCTTGTTAGAAAATATGGCATGTTTTCTAATTTGTTTATGTGTTCTGCCGTGTCCTGTAGGCATGTTTTTTGTTTGTTTATTGCAGTATAATTGACATACAACAATGTATTAGTTTCAGGTATACAACATAATGGCAGCTTCCCTGGTAAAGAACTGGCCTGCTGATGCAGGAGGCATGGTTTCCATCCATCAGTTGGAAAAATCCCCTGGAGAAGGGCATGGCAACCAACTCCAGTATTCTTACGTGCCAAATCCCATGGACAGAGGAGCCTGCTGGGCCACAGTCCATGGGGTTGCAAAAGTGTTGGGCATGATTTAGTGACTAAACAACAAATACAACATAATGATTTGATAGATGTATATGCTGCAAAACCTCAGATATGCAGATGACACCACACTTATGGCAGAAAGCGAAGAACTAAAGAGCCTCTTGATGACAGTGAAAGAGGAAGTGAAAAAGTTGGCTTAAAATTCAACATTCAGAAAACTAAGATCACGGCATCTGGTCCCATCAGTTCAGTTCAGTTCAGTCTCACAGTCGTGTCCAACTCTTTGCGACCCCATGAACCACAGCACGCCAGGCCTCTCTGTCCATCACCAACTCCTGGAGTTTACCCAAACTCAAGTCCATTGAGTTGGTGATGCCATCCAACCATCTCACCCTCTGTCGGCCCCTTCTCTTCCTGCCCTCAAGCTTTCCCAGCATCAGGGTCTTTTCCAATGAGTCAGCTTTTTGCATCAGTTGGCCAAAATATTGGAGTTTCAGCTTCAACATCAGTCCTTTCAATGAACACCTAGGACTGATCTCCTTTAGGATGGACTGGTTGAATCTCCTTGCAGTCCAAGGGACTCTCAAGAGTCTTCTCCAACACTACAGTTCAAAAGCATCAATTCTTCGGCACTCAGCTTTCTTTATAAGTCCAACTCTCACATCCATACATGACTACTGGAAAAACCATAGCCTTGACTAGATGGATCTTTGTTGACAAAGTAATGTCTCTGCCTTTTAATATGCTGTCTAGGTTGGTCATAACTGTCCTTCATGGCAAATAGATGGGGAAACAATGGACAGTGACTGACTTTATTTTGGGGGGCCTCCAAAAATCACTGCAGATGGTGACTGCAGCCATGAAATAAAAGACACTTGCTCCTTGGAAGAAAAGTTATGACCAACCTAGAGAGCATATTAAAAATCAGAGACATTACTTTGCCAACAAAGGTCCATCTAGTCAAAGCTATGGTTTTTCTAGTAGTCATGTATGGATGTAAGAGTTGGACTATAAATAAAGCTGAGTGCCAAAGAATTGATGCTTTTGAACTGTGGTGTTGGAGAAGACTCTTGAGAGTCCCTTGGACTGCAAGGAGATCCAATCATTCCACCCTAAAGGAAATCAGTCCTGAATTTTCATTGGAGGACTGATGCTGAAGCTGAAACTCCAATACTTTGGTCACCTGACATGAATAACTGACTCACTGGAAAAGACCCTGATACTGGGAAAGATTGAAGGTGGGAGGAGAAGGGGACGAGAGAGGATGAGATGTTTGGATGGCATCACAAACACAGTGGACATGAGTTTGAGTAAGCTCTGGGAGTTGGTGTTGGACAGGGAAGCCTGGCATGCTGCAGTCCATGAGGTCGCAAAGAGTCAGACACGACTGAGTGACTGATGCTGCAAAATGATCCCCACAGTAAGTCTAGTTAGCATCCATTCCCACACATAGATACAATTTCATGTGTGTGTGATGAGAACTTTTAAGATTTACTCTCACAGCAATTTTGAAAATATGCAATATCGTGTTGTCACCATGCTGTGCCCCTCCCCTCCTTTATCTTCAAAGCAGAATATTTCAAGGACCAGACATGCACATAAACTTCTGGTGCTGTTTTCCTTCTTTCATTCTAGGGCAGTGATTCTGAACTTGGAGGTATATAAGATGTATAGAAATCTATACCTGGACTGTGAATACTGTTCATGAAAGAGATTAAAAGGACTTAACTGTATTCTAAGGAGTACCTCTGATAATATTGACAGCAGGAGGATTTTTGTGTTCCATGATTGTGAAACTCTCAGCCTACCTCTTCCTCCCCACAAAATACGATTCTCTGGGAATTGCATTTATCAGCATGGGCCTCTTATGCTGTCGGTTGCTTTGATCTCACATTGCATTTCCCTTGGAATTGGGACCCTAACTTTAAACTTTATTATTTTTTATTTATTAACTTTTAACTTTATTCTTGAAGTGAAATTTCCATAAGATCAACCATTAAAAGATGTACAATTCAGTGGCACTCGATGCATTTACAATGTTAAGCAACTACCACTTCTATGAAATTCTCAAACATTTTCAGTCACCCCATAAGGAACCCTGTACGCATTAAGTAGTCACTCCCTATTCCTCTCTCCTCCCCCAGCTCCTGGCAACCACCAATCTTCTTCCCGACCTTATATAAATAGAACCATTCCATATGACCCAGCAAATCCACTCCTAGATATATACTTCAGGGATCCAAAAACAGAGACTTGCACACAAGCGTTCATCGCACCTGTACTATTAAGTCTTCCCTGGGCCCTCTCTATCTGCTTCCTTGTGGTTCTGTGGGCAAATGTCCCCTCATCTAAACTGGACAGGCAAAAGCCAAAATGAGGACAGGAATAGGAGACAGATAAATGGGAGCTGCACCCAGTTACCGCCCCTAGGTCCTCTGCTCCCCGGGCCTTGACAACCCAATGTGATGCGTGAACGCGCCCCACCGAGGATGCTGGACAGCGATGGCTCAAACGTACCCAGAAACGGGAGGCTTGCCAGACGTGGTCAGCTGGTTCACCAAATTCACAGGAGGCTGGGATCGCCCGCCGCCACCGTGGAAGCCACAGACAGGAGAATAAAGTCAAAGTCCCTCCTGCTTGGAGATGAGTGTTGCCTTGAAGCTTGTTTTGTAAGTGAGCTGGATTTCCAGCCTAAGGGAAAGACATGCACGAGAACCCGCCTCAAGGTGGGTGGGGATTGCTGTGGTCATCCTGGTTGCTGGCAGACCCCTTGGTAAAAGCAGGCCTGTTTCTAAATCTGTTCCCACCTTACCAACTGTCCTAGCCCTCTCTGAGCTCAGGGCCTTAGCTGGCACTGCAATCCCTGGTTTACACAAGAAGAAACTGAAGCTGAGGCCTTTTCCAAGGTATTCTTCCCTGCCTTCACTTCCGGCAATTATTATAAAGTACACTCATTATCTTTACAATGGTTTGGAAATTAAAGCTTAATTTGGCCTGTTATTTCTTCAGCTTTGCCTTAATAGCATTTGTAGCTATACCAGCCCCACTAGGCTGTGAAGCTAACCGATCCTTAAATCACCAGAGGCTGGAGTTTGCATCCTCATCTTGGTTCCTATTGGTCTGGCCAGAGGCACTTTTCATGAGAACATTTTAATGGGTCATCAGGGTTTTCTGCAGGGGCAGCTATCTCTGTAACAGGAAAAATGGGATTCTCTTAAGAGAAAAACTGGCCTGCAGGAAAAATGATCAGGCTAGAACTCTAAATGCGGTAGCCAAATAAGGGGACTGTTTGCTGAAAGAAGTGCAGATGAGGCCACTCTCCCTTCCCTTCCAGGGAGGTTGCTGCTAAGTCACTTCAGTCGTGTCTGACTCTGTGCGACCCCATAGACGGCAGCCCACCAGGCTCCCCTGCCCCTGGGATTCTCCAGGCAAGAACACTGGAGTGGGTTGCCATTTCCTTCTCCAATGCATGAAAGTGAAAAGTGAACGTGAAGTCACTCAGTCGTGTCCGACCCTCAGCGACCCCATGGACTGCAGCCTTCCAGGCTCCTCCGTCCATGGGATTTTCCAGGCAAGAGTACTGGAGTGGGGTGCCATTGCCTTCTCCAGGGAGGTTAGCAGTCTGCATCTGGGAAGTGGACAGATCTGAGTTCAAATCCCACCTCTGCCCTAGTTCTCTGTTTTGTGTGTTATTTGGACAAGTCCTTTGATCTCCCGAAAACTCAGCATGTCAAACTGTGGAGTGGGGTGGTAGAACCAGAGGTATTGTATTTATTGAATAAAATAATTTAGGGAAGTACCTGACACGTAACAGGTGCTCAAAGGCGACAGCATTGTTACTTATTTTATTTTTAGTACTAACAGTTGCCTTCAGTTTGAGTTGACCCAAAAGGATTAGACAACTGGGGGCCTTCTTAGACTTAGAAGCAGTGGTTTCTGTGACGTTGGAGCTGGTAGAGTCTCCAGACCTCCTGGTATTGTAGCGATTTTCACCTACAGTACCGGCCCCTCCACTCATCCAGACATGTGGTTTATTTCATCATCTGGGGGCTTAGCCAGGTTAAAGTAGCATTTTTAGGCCCATGATTCTTTTTTTTTTTTAATGTATTTATTTATTTGGCTATGCTGGGTCTTAGTTGCAGCATGTAGGATCTAGTTCCCCGACCAGGGGTCAAATGCCTCCTGAATTGGCAGCACGGAGTCTTAGCCAATGGACCACCAGGGAAGTCCCAAGGCCCGTGACTCCTGCATGGGGGACAAAGTTCAGAGAAGCCACTGGGTGCGTTGAGTATGATAGAAGAGCGAGGAAAGAATACTCTGCTTTTTCCTGGATTGCATTCAAAGCTCTTTTGGTTCTATGAGTTATCCGAACACTTTTCCGTGTATCAGTCATTCAACAAATGTTAATTTAACTGAGCAGCTGTTCTGTGACCGACTGATAGCTCAGTCCCTCCTTGCATATGCCTTCCTACTTTCTTCCTGCTTGCTGCCTTAGAAAAGTCACTATAAGATAATACACTCTTTTCTCCCTAAGAAGAGGAAGGGGCATGTGAGGTGTGAATAAAGAGGGTGTTTGAGAGGAAGAAGACAGACAGGTTCTGGAAAGGGTGGGGAGTAGGGAGCTGGCATCTGTCTAGCAAAAATACCCACTGCCCCAGCCTCCCCTTCGCCACCCCCCACCCCCTGCCAAGCACATGCTGCTGCAAATTACCCCTGGGGTAGCTGTGCCATGCAGGCAAAGGCAGGGGAGTCTAGGTGAATAACCTTGGCCAGAATTGCCCAAGGGATTAAAAAATTGCACGCTTGCTTGCATGTGCGCATGTGCGTGTTGCAATGTTTCCCCATCCCCTGATAGCAGAAATGCTTCTCTTTAGCTCCATTACTCTCAGGCTTCCTGTCTACACAAAACACTCTCTCAGTCAGGCTCAGGGGACTCCAGAGAAGGGTGGCATGGCCTGACTCAAGGGGCAGGATCTGGGAGGCACCCGGCAAAGGAAGACAAACCGGAGGGAGAGGGGAGTCGTGTCTTCTTGCCAGGCTTGTTTATTATTACAGCTTAGGAAGAAGGAATGTGCAGATCATTCTTTTATGGCCCAAACCATGCCTGCTCAATTTTTCTGCTCTTTTTCTTTAGCATTCTTCTCCCTCAATTCCCCAACAGCCCCAAACAAATTCTAACCACCCGCAGTGCCTTCATCTTCCTTGTAACCAGGGGAAAATGTTCCAAATGCCCTCTGGGTAATTTGTTTCATTAAAGCTCAGGGCATATGTTGGTTTCTGGTTACAGGTGGAGAAATGGAAAGAAAATGAGAGGTCAGGTGAATTAATTGCCCACAGCCAGATCCGTAAGCTCCCCTGGTTTCTTGTACCCTTTGTTAGCCAAAGAAAGGAGAAAAATGGAGAATCATGACTAGATTTTTAACTGTTTTATAGCATACCTACGAAACAAAGTTACGGATTAATTGCGGTCCATGATGTTAAGCAAGAAGTATTACATAGCTTTTTATATGTTGGATCCCTACTTGATTAAAACGACAATTTAATTTATACTGCCTTTGTTGACTGTGCAACTTAATCAGATCCGCTGCCTTGCTGAGCCAGCCCCTAGAAAATCACCTCTGAGACTTTGAAAGTGAGTCCTGCTGTTACCCTGTGATTATTTTTATGTTATCAACCATTTGAAGGGAAAGGAATGGCTGATCTCCGAGCAGTGTTTCGTATTGTGATGTGTTTAGTATAACTCACAAATGTCTTCAAACGTTAAAGTGAAATGGCTGTGCAAAACCATACAGCGTGTCTGGAAAAATCCAGACATTTCTGCATCTCAGTTAGATCCATTGTGATCTATTTTTCAATCTCAAGGTATGAATAATTCAGTGACGTGATATAGTTATAGTAACATATCCTAAGTACATGTTTTAAAGGCTTCCTTCACTTCCTCATCCATTACATGTATATTACATGCTTAGCATATACAGGCAGTGCTGTTAGTGCTGGAGACGCAAAGTCACATCACTCTGGGTGACGCACTTCCCCTCTTCTTTAGCCCGTCAGCCTCCCGGTACCATCCAGCACCTTGAGAGTCAATCAGAGAGACCTGACGGAAGCGTGGCCCCTGGACATTCTCGGGTTTCATTTATCAACTTGTCAACCTCATGGAAACAGACCATCTGATGGTCTTTTGCTGGACCTCTGATGGGTTCCGCAAAAGCCTGGGTATGCTTCCCATCGAGCTGCCCAGTTTGGGTCACGTGACCACATCTGAACCAATCTCTGTGGTTGAGGCTACTGCGCTGTGCTTGGACAGCCTGATTAAACGACTGCTCATATAGGTGAGGAGGGCCATGGTTGCCCCAAAGTGTGTGTGTGTGCTGAGTCATTCAGTCATGACTGTGACCCCAGGGACTGTAGCCCACCAGGCTCCTCTGTCCATGGGATTCTCCAGACAAGAGTACTAAAGTGGGTTGCCATTCCCTTCTCCAGGGGATCTTCCTGATCAAGAGATCCAGCCCAGGTCTCCTGCATAGCAGGTGGATTTTTTACTGTCTGAGCCACCAGGGAAGCCCCAAAGTGTAATTCATCCAAAACAAGATAGGATGGTCAGGAAAAAAAAAAAAAAAGGCAGCAAATAGCAACTATACATCCAAACCTCCGTCATGGGTACCTGACCTGGCTTATCTAAATGCTTACTCAACATCCCCACTCAGATTGCTCACATGCACCATCTAGAAAACCATTCAGTAGCACAAGTACAAAAGGACTCATCATCCTTCCCCACAAATTAATACCTTCCCTGGTGACTTCATCTTGGCGAAACATATCACAGTCTACCCAACCACCCAAATCAGACCTGGCCGTTGACTTACAAGCCTCAATCTCTTTCATGCCTATCACCAATCTGCCTCCGGGTCTAAAATAGTTCCCATCTCTGTCTTTCTATAGCCATACTGCCACCTCTGCTTAAGACCATCAGCATCCTATCCGGATGACGGCAGTGGCTTCCTAACTGCCCCTTACAATCCAGGTTGATCTTTTCAGGACTCAAATGTTTTAAGTACATGTTTTAAATCATGTACTTACTACCCAGTGCCTTCAGGATAAAATGCCAGCTCTTAAAACCTGGTATACAGAGCTTTGCCTTTCACACAAAGCTCCCTCGCCTGGCCTGGGAACTGCTCCTCTTGCTCTCACTGCCTCCCCAGGTACCACACTGATGATACTGTAAGGTCTATTTCCTTGCCTGACTTTCTCCAGAAGCTGGAGCTCTTTAAGAGCAAGTATGTAGCGTGGCTCACTCAACACCCATACCAAACCCTTCCTAGCTAGACTTCCTTACAGCTGGGGGTGTAGGAAATGTGACCTAAGTTCCATCAAGCAAGTATACCCATAGGAGACCTCCATAGAAGCCAACAGTGAAGATGGAATCTTCTGGCAACCTTGGTGGTAACAGTGGTTCTTCTGAAGTCGTTAGGCTCCAGCCTCTAGCACAGGTGGCTGTATGATGGTGTTTCCACCAGGACATTGCCTTGATGTCTTTGGCCATTTTTCTTCATCTGCGTCATTCCCAGCTGCATTGCTGTTGCCTGCAGAGACACCAAGCCCGGCCCCGACCCTTCCCAAGATTCTGTGAGCTACTCAATTTTCTGTAATAAAATTCTTTCTGTTTAAACTAGTTAGAATGGATCTGCTGTCTGCAGAAAAGCACCCTGATTAATGCAACTGGTGTCTAAAGCATCTTTGTGTCTGCAGAGCCAGTACAGTGCCTGTCCCGTGAAAGGTGTCATGTGCCTGTTACTGAATGACTGTTTGAAAGGATACCTTTCCTCTGTTCTTCGAGTGCTTACTGTAGGATGAGGGAGGCACATGTGAGAACAGTATTTCAAGGCAATGGGTTATAATAGAGTTAAAAGGTCATGAAAATGCAAAGATGGGAACATTAGGACCATCTCAAGGAAGATAACATTTGAGATGGGCCTTGAAGAAGGAGTAGCAATTAATCAGCTGGAAAAGGAGATACAGGTCATTCCAGGCAGGAGAATGGTATTGGTAAAGCACAAACACGTGAGATGGGAGGACACACTTGGTGGATGTATGTGGTTGCCTAGAATATGGCCTTCTGGTCAGGAGATACAGATGGAAAGCGAGAGGGGAGCAGGGTGTGAATAGCAGCAGTAATTATAAAAGTGAGTTTTCTGGTACTTTCGATATACCGGATACTGATTTATGCCACTTCTATACATCTTCTCATTTAAAATCCTCATTGTCATTATTACTTTCATTTTGCAGGTTAAGTTGCAAGTGGCAGAACTCATATTCAAAGTGAGCTCTCTCTACCATGCTAAAGGGTTTAGGCTTTATCTTCAAATAAAGAACCCAGGAAGGTTGGACAGTAGTATGATTTGATGGTTGTGGTCAAAGGGTTGGAGAAAGCGAGCTTGACTGGAAGGACTCATGAGGAGGCCAGAGGAGAGATGCTTGCAGCCTGACAGGTCAGGGGCAGTGAGAAGGGAGAGGATTGGCTGTATCTGAGAAATATTTTAGAGGCTCTACAGACAAAGCCTGGAGACGATCCCAGGTCGTAGAATGAGGAGGCCTCAGGAATCAAGGGTGAAGCCAAGACATGGGCTTGGGCAGCTGCATGGGTGGTGGCTCCATTCATGAAAGTAGAGACAACAGCTGGTTTGGGGTTAATGAATGATTTCAGTTTTAGATGTGTCAAGATTTGATTCCTTCAGAACAATAGTGTGGAGATCATCAAGATATCTACTGGCCCAAATCTGTAGTCCCCATGACCCTGGAGCAAGGCCTGGTGCCCTGGGTGTCTTGGCAGCTGCTCAAGCATGGCTGGAATGCGGCTCAGCAATAGGCTGTGTGAGTGCATGGTGGTGCGTTGCTGCATATTTAAAATTACTTGTCAGGCAAGAGAGCTGCGGAGAGAGAAGAAAGGGTCTGGCCGGGCAGGCAAGCATCCGCGCCGTTCAATAATTCAACCCAGAGCCTGTCTTGGCTGCAGGGTTAACCATCACAAGGAGCATTTTAAAGTCAAACCCAATTTCTGGGCTAAGTCATGCCTGAGCACACTGGCCAGTTGCCAGAAGACAAGAGGAGTCCAGGCCTCTTTATGAACAGGCCCTGAGAGCTGCGGATGCTGCAAGACGAAGCTGTCGGTCAGGCCCCCCTGAGGCGCAGGCTCGTGAGTCATCTGCATATGTCATACCCTTCAGCACAGCCCAGTCCGCCAGCCCTGGCTCCAAATCTGTCATCTCGGGGATCTGTGTAGCACAACCTTCATCAGATTCAAGCATTATTAGACACAGGGGTCCGGCTTCCTATCCATCACCTGTATGCTGCTCTGGGCCCGCTCACAGCCCGTCTGTCTGGCCAGAATAGAGCTCTTCTGAGTGGAGGTGGGGGTGGGGGATGGTTGCATTTCAGAGGAGGGCCCCAGCATGGCTCTTCCGTACCAGCAGCCAGCTTGCAAAGTCTGGAAGGACCCATTTTCCTGGCAGGCTGCCTCCCAGCTGGCCATGAGGACAAGCCCTGTTTGTGGGCTACCTATCCCCTTGTTTTTTTCCTGGCTCTGCTTCTGCGCTTCCTTAATTAGTCCTGGACCCGTGCTACCCATACTGGGGATCAATTACTAAGAAGGAGGCCTGTACTGGACATACATGGACCTTCCTACGGTCTGGTACTGATGCTTGTTGGCTGGTTAGCCACCTGGTTAGGGCTGGATTCAGGCATTCGTTTTCTTTTCTTTTGAGTTAGCCACAAGGCTGCTCTTAGCAAGAGGCATCTATGCTGGTTGCCCCAGGCCACTGTCCTAGCCTTCCTGGCCTCCCTAAAGGCCAAAGGCATCTGTGTTTCAACTGGTCCATAACCCACTGGTGGAGTCAGCAGCTAGCAGAAACTAGGAAATACACAAATGTGTCCTTTCCTGCCGGCTGGCTCACCCCTGCACCAAGATGCCCGGTTTGGTGGCCAGGACACAGGTTGAATTCCAGCCCCCACCTGCCCTCGTGCCAGTTTCTTTGTGCTGGTCATCAGTGGCATATCCCTGGTGGGGGCCCTGCCCGCCAGTGAAAAGTCCCTCAGTGCGCTGTGCCATGCTATTGGTCACGCTCGCTGTAGAGTCCCCTCTGCAGCGCCCCTCTCCCTGTCCCCGTTCAGTTCCATTCAGGCGCTCAGTCATGTCCGACTCTTTGTGACCCCATGGACTGCAGCACGCCAGGCCTCCCTGTCCATCACCAACTCCCAGAGCTTACTCAAACTCGTGTCCATCAAGTCAGTGACGCCATCCAACCATCTCATCCTCTGTGGTCCCCTTCTCCTCCTGCCTTCAGTCTTTCCCAGCCTCAGGGACTTTTCAGATGAGTCAGTTCTTTGCATCAGGTGGCGAAAGTATTGGAATTTCAACTTTAGCATCAGTCCTTCCAATGATATTCAGGACTGATTTTCTTTAGGATGGACTATGTATTTCAAATCTAAAAATGTACTAGATCTTCCTGTTACATAGAGTGAAGTAAGTCAGAAAGAGAAAAACAAATATAGTATATTAACGCATATATATGGAATGTAGAAAAATGGTATCGATGAACTTGTTTTCAGGGAAGGAATGGAGACGCAGATGTAGAAAATGGACTTGTGGACACAGTGGGGGAGGGAGAGAATGGGATGAATGGAGAAAGGAGTTTCAACATATATATATATATATATATATATATATATATATACTATTGAGTATAAGATGGATAGCTGGTGAGAAGTTGCTGTATAGCACAAGGAGCCCAGTCTGGCCCTCTGTGATGGCCTGGAGAGATGAGATGAGGAGAGGGGAGGGAGGCTAGGAAGGGAAGGGATCTATATATATTTATGGCTGATTTGTCTCGTTGTATGCCAGAAACCAACACAACACTGTAAAAAACTTTTTTTATTTTAAATAAAAAATAGGAAAAAAATATACCAGCTCTTAAAACACAGACTTACACAAGTGTTGAAATTTTAATGACTTGACTTGGAATGTTTGGATTGCCAAATTTTGATTCAGCTCTCACTGAAGCTGAATATTTTCTTGTTTTGTGAGAGGCCCCTGGTGGGCTGGGTCTCTAAGCACATTCTTAGGGTGCCCAGTGGGTAGTCCAGCTCTGCCACGGGCCTGGGTCTCAGCCCCTGTGGCTAGAGCTCTGGATACTGCCTTCTCTCAGGGCCTGCCCTGTCCCTCCTGGATCCTCCTGTTGAAGAGGCTGCTCGGATTTTGGCGAACACTGCTTACACCTGGCTCCTGCCCCTTCCCCTGTGCTGGTCCCCTGAGAGCCCCATCCCAGGAGTGACACAACTTTGCCTTTGCTCTTCGGTTTAGGTACCCCTAACCTTTGCTGACTGCGTCTGGTTCCCAGTTCCAGTCTTGTCAAGTGGGTCTTCCTCCTGCCATCATCACTGAACCCATAATCACCCACCACATTTGGGGGAACAGGACCATGGCAGCAGTTCAGGAATCTAGTTTCCTTCATGGCCTTTGATGACTTCAAAATACGTCCATGAATTGCTTTATATTCTTCCTTTCCAGAGCTCGAGTTTAATTCTCTCCTCTAGATTGTGGCCTGGACTTAGTAAGTTGCTCCTGATGAACAGAATGTGGTTTCTTTCCTTTCTCTTTCTCTTGGTTTTTTCTTTCTCTTCCTTTACTCTGGAGGAAGCCAGCAGCCATGCTATGAGGACAGTCAAGTAGCCCTGTGGAGAGGTCCCCATACTGAGAAACTCGGGCCTCCTGCCAACAACCAGCCTGAGACAGTTCTGTGAGTGAGCCACCCGGACCCTCCCACCCCAAACCTCTAAGTGACCGCAGCCCTGGCAATGTTGCTGTTTTTAATATCTTTATTTTTTATTTGGCCATGCCACATCTTAGTTGCGACACACAAGATTTTTGATCTTCATTTCGACACATGGGATCTTTAGTTATGACATGTGGGATCTTGTTCCCTGACCAGGGATTGAACCCAGGCCTGCTGCAGTGGGAGCACGAAGTCTTAGCCACTAATCCATCAGGGAAGCCTCCTGTCTTGGCAATGTTTTGATTACAACGTTCTGAGAGGCCTTGAGCCAGAACCACCCAGCCAAGCCATACCCAAATTCCTGCTGCTGCTGCTGCTAAGTCACTTCAGTCGTGTCCGACTCTGTGCGACCTCATAGACGGCAGCCCACCAGGCTCCCCTGTCCCTGGGATTCTGCAGGCAAGAACACTGGAGTGGGTTGCCATTTCCTTCTCCAGTGCATGAAAGTGAAAAGTGAAAGTGAAGTTGCTCAGTCATGTCTGACTCTTAGTGACCCCATGGACTGCAGCCTACCAGGCTCCTCTGTCCATGGGATTTTCCAGCAAGAGTACTGGAGTGGGGTGCCATTGCCTTCTCTGACCCAAATTCCTATCCCATCACAACTTTTCGAGATCATAAGTGTTTATTGTTTTAAGCCATTGAGTTTTGAGGTAATCTGTTACACAGCAACAGATAATTAACACATGTCCCAAAGGTGAGACTGAAGAGAGAGAGATGGCAGAACTCTCACAAAATGGTTTTCTGTACAAAGAGCTTCTGCGTCATTTAAACCCTTTCCACTGGAAACATCACATCCTAATGGCTTCTGTGCTTCTCTGTCCCCCAGACAACTGGGCCCCTGAGAACAGGGGCTTGACGAACTCATGCTTCATTTAGCTCAGTTCGAAGGATATAAGCTTTAAGATATCAGTAATCTAAAATTCTCTATTTGCTATGTGGTTTAGCTACTAAGTCATGTCTGACTCTTGTAATCCCATGGAATATAGCCTGCCAGGATCCTCTGTCCATGAGATTTCCCAGGCAAGAATACTGGAGTGGATTGCCATTCCCTCCTCCAGGGGAATCTTCCTGACCCAGGGATGGAACCCACATCTGCTTTATTGCAGGTGGTCTCCTGCCTTGCAGGCATATTCTAATATCTATTTTGGGCATCTTTCTGAGACTAGCATACACAGTCAATTCTGGGGGCGCCATACGTCCCAGGTCCTGTTTCTCTTAGCTCCTTCCATGCCCTATTGGTTTGTGGGAAATATAGTTGTCTCTGTATGCTACAGGATGTGGGATTTCCTGCCAGCTGATCTCAGGTCCTCTTGGACAAGGTTTGTACCTTCTGGGCTCTTCCCTGGAAAGAAGGCCCCCCATCCAGGCTCTTGCCTGCCATGAGTCACCCCATAAGCCAACAGCTCAATGCTTTTCTCCCAAGGAGAAAAGAATGAATTCTCTTGAACTCCTAATTATAAAAGTGTCAGCAAAGGACCGTTTCAGATGTTGTTAACGATAAACTCTAACCTTCCTGGGAGCATTTCCTGGTTGGCACTAGAGGTAAAGAACCCATCTCCCAATGCAGGAGAAGTAAGAGACTTCGTGGGTTCGATCCCTGTGTTAGGAAGATCCCCTAGAGGAGGGCACAGCAATGCACTCCAGTAATTCTTGCCTGGAGAATCCCGTGGACAGAGGAGCCTGGTGGGCTATGGTCCAGGGGTCTCTAAGAGTCGGACACAACTGAAGTGACTTAGCATAGCATACAAATTTCCTGGGAAAGGAGATCAATGCATTCAGTTTCTCTGCAGCCCAAGGATCTGTGTCAGTAACTATGGCTTCCGGGATGGTACATATTTTCAGAAGGAACAGTATTATGATTGATTAGTAGTGCTGTCTGCCTGAGAGAGGAGAGAGTAAATATAGCTCTGTTCTATTTATCAACTCTGACCTGTACTTTTGGTGCTACCCTGTTACTTCTCCAAGATGTTAGAGAAGCAGGCCCTTCACTGGCAAAAAGCCTCCCGTCCTTCTAGGAGGCCCAGTTGCTGATGCTGTCCCACAGCTAGCTGACCTAGAAGGGCTCTCCTGGATGTGGCTGTGAGAGCAGTATTCTTTCTGTAGCTAGACTGAGAAGCTAAAACAACAGCAATGGGGTTAGAGTAATATCACCCCAGACCCTTGTGCTGGAGGAAAATCAGCACAGATGTCTGCACCGGCCTTCATTGCCCACTGAAGATCCAGGCAGCAAGTCCAAATGTGCTTTCATTACTTAGCATCCTGATGGAGCATCCTGATGGAGCAGAGAATAAGCATCACAGGTTCCACCATCTCATTTATTCCTCTGATGAAAGAAAACAGGCAGCCTGGCCTCAGGAATTCTAAGTTGCAAAGGGAAAAAGAGCAATTTCAACCGGTATCCACCAGTAGTTTGGCTAGCTGATATGAAGAGCCAACTCTTTGGAAAAGACCCTGATGCTGGGAAAGATTGAAGGGCAGGAGGAGAAGGGGAAGACTGAGGATGAGATGGTTGGATGGCATCATGGACTCCATGGATGTGGGTTTGAACAAGCCCCGGGAGTTGGTGAAGGACACGGAGGCCTGGAGTGCTGCAGTCCATGGATAGCAGATTGTTGGACACGACTTAGCGGCTCAACCACAACAACGCGTATCCACTTTCCTTCCTGTGTTGGCCCTATTGGGGTGAGCTGTCCATCTAGGGTTTATTGACCTCTTGCTTCTGCTAACTGCTTACAATAAAAAATGAAAGCAGGAAAAAGAAAATGAAGCCTGAATTTCCGAGTTTAAAATAAGAATACCGCAGAACACTTTCCTCTGCCCTGAAAGGGAACGGCGGATCTCTACTTGTGCCAGGTGGAAGCAAAGAGAGATGTGCTTTTACCTGCAGGGCTCCTGGGGGCCCCTGGGGAAGGGGCCGCTTGGGAACAGCAGCTAAGAGAGAGCTGTTGAGGGCCAGGCTCTGATGATCTCCAGTTCTCACTCACTGCAGACCAAAGCAGCCTCACTGTATCCAGACCATATAAATATTGAATAAGGCTTCTTGGAAGATTTGAGATCCTTAAAGGAGTTAGACAGGGGAGGAGGAGTTCAATGCAGAACATGGTAGCAGAAAAATGCTGACCCTCAGCCAAGAGCTGATACAAAAGTCAGTAATAAAAGAGTGAGCATGGATTCTTTTAGGCAGGGCTTCTATTCTGGGCTTAGAATTTGTACATGCAATTCCTTCTGAGGTATAGTTGTGTAGGAATTTGACTGCTGGGTCAGAATAATCAGGAGGAAGAAAGCCTTGATCTCTCTGGTTTCCTAAAGTCTCTTCCTTTACCTGGTGTCTCAGTGGGTAAAGAATCTACCTGCAATGCAGGAGACACAGGAGACTCATTTGATCCCTGGGTCAGGAAGATCCCCTGGAGGAGGGCATGGCAACCCACTCCATTATTCTTGCCCATGGACAGAGGATCCTGGCAGGCTACAGTCCATGGGATCACAAAATGGTTGGACATGACTGAGTGAATGAACACACACCAGCATGTTAACTTAAGGCTCCTTCTGTACTGTGGGAAAGCATTCCACTCCACCCGGGGACCCATGTGCCCAGGGGCCTCTCACAGGTAGGTCATTCTCTGAGGGACCCTAATCAGCTGAAGAGTCCTTTTTATGCTAGGAAGCCTTCCAAACACCCCAAATCTGGGCCTGGCCCTGCTCTCTGCACCTCTGCAAGCCCCACTGCTCATTTCCATCTGAGCACACGTGACCCTGGCTGGTACATGTGTCCATCTCTCCCACTGGACCACAGTGATGGGGCAAGTGGTGCTTCACTTGTCTTTATATCTCTTGGCAAAATGCTCAATATGCAGTGCTCCCTTATGCTCAATCACTCAGTTGTGTCCGACTCTTTTCCAACCCCATGGACTGTAGCCCACTAGGCTCTTCTGTCCATTGGGTAATCCTGGCAAGAATACTGGAGGGGGTTGCCATTTCCTTCTCCAGGGGACCTTCCCTGAGAAGATCCAGGGAAGATCTTCCACGCAGGGATCGAACCTAAGCCTACAGCACCTCCTGCATTGGCAGGCAGATTCTTTACCACTGAGCCACCAGGGAAGCCCTCGACATGAAGTAGATGCCCCCCAAACAAACAGATTGAGTGAATACATGAGGAAGTGTATGGGGGAGCCTCAGAGTGGGCTGTACTGACCAGCTGCTCCTAGGGAAGCCTCCAACAAGAAGGTGCCTCTGAGCTCTTGCTCTGACTTCTCCTGGCTGACTGAGGGCACTACCCGGGAGATTAGCTAGCGGCACTTCTCTTGCAAAGGCTATGCTGTGCTGTGCTTAGTCGCTCAGTCATGGCTGACTCTTTGTGACCCCATGGACTGTAGCCCGTCAGGCTCCTCTGTCCATGGGGATTCTCCAGGCAAGAATACCTGGAGTGGGTTGCCATGCCCTCCTCCAGGGGATCTTCCCAACCCAGAGATGAAAACCACATCTCCTGCCTTGCAGGCAGATTCTTTACCATCTGAGACACCAGGGAAGCCCTGCAAAGGCTGAGTCTCAGGTTTTTTCATCTGACCCCTTTCCTTTCCTTGTGGTACCTGCTAATCGCCCAGCTTGTGTGCCCTGAAGCACAGCACAGCCAGGAGGCCAATTTAGCAGCCAGGAAACTCTTCTTTCAGAGTGTGGTGAATCTGGACACACAGTGGATGGGATGGACAGTGGCTGGGACTGGCACTGTGCGGTCTAGGGTTAAAGCATTTTCTGAGTCTCTTCCCAGGCTCCCTCACCTCTCTCACAATCTCTGGCTGCCCTGAGTCCGCACTCACAGAACTTTCTGTCTTTCTTAATATTTTCCTTTAGTTACTCTTCTTGCCAGAGGCTGAGCTATCACTCATTCCTCTCCTCCTTGTGGGTTCCTGGAAGTGAGGGGACTTTCAGGTTAGGTTAGGGTGCCTAGGTTTCCAGTTGAAATTGCTCTACTTACAATCCGCTGAGAGATTCTGTAGCCCTGTCCTGAATCCCCGATGTTCATACCCCGACCTTCCCAGCTCTCCACTCTCTGTCCTCCGATCTCTTCAGAAAGCACAACCCACTGAACACATAGGCCCAGGCCTCATGCCCCATGAGGATTTATGACCGCAAGGCTCCCCTTCCACGAGCCCTGCCCTGCGGACGCTTCCTGACTCGGCCTCACGGTCCTCAGGCCTCATAAGTCTCTGCCGCTCACAGGGCCTCCCACTGACCCCATGTCTTGACTCACATTGCTCTTCATGCATTAGCCCAGCCTGGGCCTCCCCTCAGCCACTTTGAGCTGGTGGAAGAGCCTCAGAGCTTCATATTGTCCCTCTCCCCTGTCCCCACTCACTTTTTGTGGGAGAAGGTGCCACAGGCCTTGAGGAGACGAGCAGGAATTTACCAGGAGGACAAAGGGAAAATGTCATTCCAGGAAGAGGAAACAGCTAGTACAAAGGCCTCAGGGAAGAAAATCAATGAGCGAGGGACAGTCAGAAAGCTGCTGTGACCTGAGGAGACAGCGCCGGGCACAGCAGGGAGGAGTATAGGGGTGGGGAGGGAAGGGCTTGCCTTGATGAGAATTTTATGGGAAATCATCAAAACACCTGTGGGCAAGAGCATTACTGATTAGCCCCGTGTTTATGCTCTTTGTTCCTCCTATTACAGACAAAGGGCTAGTGTCCTTGAGAAGTAAAGAGTTTGAAATTGATAATACAGTTGATGAGAAAAATTAATAAGTAATTGACTTTTAAAAATAACCAATAATTCCAGAGAAGAATGAGCAAAAGATACTCTCAGACAGTTCATAGAAAAGCAAACACAAATGTCTCTTAAACATATAAAAGATGTTTGAGCTCACTCATAATAGGAGAAATGCAAATTAGTTCTTACTGAGATTCCATTATCACCTGTTGTATTGGCAGAAATCCCAGAATTTGATAATTCATTCTGTTGGCACCCTGGATCCTTGCTGGTATAAGTGTAAATTTGCAAAACTCCATGGAGGGCAATTTGGCTATATCTACCTAAATTATTTGGAGAAGGCATTATCCCCACTCCAGTATTCTTGCCTGGAGAATCCCATGGACAGAGGAGCCTGGCGGGTTACAGTCCACGCAGTCGCAAAGAATCGGACACAACTGAGCGAGTTCACTTCACCTAAATTATAAATGCTTATATCCTTTGACCTCCGATTCTGGGATTTTACGATAGAAATGTACTACGCACATGTGAAATAATGTATATTCAAGGTAACTAACTACAGCATTGTTGAAATAGTAAATACAGGAAGCAGCTAAGTGTCCTTCAATAGGGTACCATTAAATTGATGATGTCTTGTTAGGGAACCATTGACAAAATTGTACTCCTTGGTTAGGAATGATAATAACCACTTATCTGAGTTGTCTCACAGCAGGAGGTCCCAATGAAGAATGCAGTTCTGCCACCAAAAACTAACCTGGAGAACTTGGAGCGCCCAGAAGGAGGAAGGAGGAGACCATACATCCTGCCAATTTCCCAGAAACCCTCATGCTGGAATCCATCTTGGTTAAGCCATGCGAGTGCCACCAGAAAGGACCCTGAGTCAGAATGATTGGCCAGAGACAACCCAGAAATTAACTCCATCACCATAAAACCCAAGACTGCAAGTCATATGGCTGAGCAGTTTTCCTGGGTTCCCTTATCCTGCTGCTTTCCAATAGAGTCTTTTGCTTTTTCAGCACATATATCTCCTTGGACAATTCATTTCTGAGTGTTTGATAAGAGCCCACTCTTGGGACCCTGGAAGGGGTTCCCCCTTCCTGCAACCATCGAACCATGCAACTGTGAAAAAGAATGACGTGTGCTCTCTACCCCAACAGAGAAGAATTCCAAGACATCCAAGACAGTTATTAAATGGTTAAGCAAAAGATGGGTGTGTATGGGCTTTTCCCAAGTGGCCCTGGTGGTTACCACCAGAACACCTCCGCCAATGCAGGAGATGTAAGAGACCCAGGTTCCATCCTGGGTTGGGAAGATTCTTGCCTGGAGAATCCCATGGACAGAGGAGCCCGGCAGGCTGCAGTCTATAGGGTCGCAAAGAGGTCGCATAGTCCACAGGGTCGCAGAGAGTCAGACATGACTGAAGCGAGCAGGCGAGACCAGTGTATATAGTTGGTACATTTTGTGTGACATGGTGATGAGGGAGAGGGAGAAATGAAAACATAATTTGTGTTTTCCTGTCAAAACATAAAGGAGCTTGGGATGGATTCCAAATGGCTGCCCAGGTGGAGGTAGGAGAGGGGTGTGTGGACCAGGCAGGCAGGGGATGGGGGTGGGGAGAGACTTTTCACCCTGAACCTTTTCATACTTTTGCTGAACTTTGAATCATGAGAATACGTACCTTACTCAAAACATAATATTAAAAAAATAATAATTTATGTTTAAAGAGAAACCCAGCACCTAGACTTGTGACTCACAAACATCTCTAGTGATCTCCAAGTGTGAAAAGACCTCCCCAAACAAATTCAAAAGTGTCTTTGGAGGACGGCTGTACCATATCACCCAACTGTAATTCATTACAACTCCCTCAAGGTTGAAAAATACCTCCTCGTCTTCCTGGGAGCTCTGATTCAGCTTCCTGCATTTTCCCATGTGCTTCTTTCCTGCTCAAGTCATCCTTTTCAGGTGGTATTTCGAGTGACTGAAGCCAGGGTCTGCCCTTTACTCTGGAGTCTTTTCTTCCTCAGACGTCCCCTCCCTCGGGCTGAAAAGTTCTGTGGGAACCAGTCACTCTTGGTGCCTTGTGATTGCTTTCCCAGACTCTACATATCAAATACAGTTGCCCAATTTGAACACCTTGTAAAAACATTTAAAATCACTCAGTGAAAATCCTTCAAACAAGGAGCAGCTGTGCTGGAGAAAAAGCCAGCTGGTTGCTCACCACTTTCTCAGCAGTGTGGAGGGAAGTTGGGTGTTCAGGAATTCCGGGAGGTAAATGACAAACTTAGCTTACCTGTGCCCTTTGGTTAGGATAGGATGGCGTGAGAAATGGCCCTCTCCCCCGCCAGCTCGTTCACAAAGCTGCCCTCTTTAAAAGGCACAGTTAGGAGTTCTCCTAGGAGAATTTTGGGTCAGGGCTGTCTTTCCTTGGTTTTCTTGCTCTGTGGCTATGACACCTGTTACTCAAGCCTAAGCTAACTTAACCACCCACATCTGCAAGCAGGTGTTGAATGAAAGATTTATAAGCTCACCCAGTTGACTCCCTCCCCCGCTCTTCTGCCCTAAAGCTGACCTTTTGTAAGAGTTCTCTTCACTTGTGTGAGGCTTGTTTTATTCCCGGGATGAAAAGGTACATAGCTATGATTACACATATGTGTGCCCATCAAAGTCCTGGAGTACAGAGACCACCTGGTTTTTCTCTTGGTTCCCCTGAAACAAAGCCAACCCTCCATAAATATTTGTTGAATAAACAGATGAATGAGTGGTTAACTGAGTCTCTAACACTTGCTGTGTGTTCAGATCAGGTCTTACCCAACAGGAATTTCCGTGGTGGTGAAGCTGCTCTGTAGCTTGCTGTCTATTACTGCAGCCACTAGCCACATGTGAGTACTTGAAACATGGCTGGTGTGACCGGGGAACTGCATTTTAGATTTCAATGAATTTGATTGAAATGGGATCAGTAAAGAGTCTGCCTGCAATGCAGGAGACCCGGGTTCAGTCCCTGGGCCAGGGAGATCTCCTGGAGAAGGAAATGGCAACCCATTCCAGTATTCTTGCCTGGGAAATCCCATGGACAGAGGTGCCTGGCGGGCTACAGTCCATGGGGTCACAAAGAGGTGGAAACGACTGAACAACTAAACCTACTTACCTACCTAAAGGGCCACGTGTGGCTAGTGGCTGCCATATTGAATGGTATAGATTTAGATTGTTGGTTATATAATCTGATCATTTATGTTGAAAAACAAACTGTGTGGCCTTCTTAGTTTAACTCTTCTCATTGAACATTGGTCAGAAACTTTCAACAATAGTTTTAGAAGCAGTGAAAAGCGTATTAGCACTTCTCGTGGCACTTGCCATCATCACCACAGGCAAACAGAATCCAGAAGGAGAGTGAATAGAAATTGGTTCTTCCTGCTTTTTTATGAAAATCTTGCGCCCCCTCCAAGGAGTGTAAATGGTCAGCCTCTTGTTTTATGACTCACCCAAGGGCCACCCTCTGTGACTGCTCTGAGCTGGCTAAGCACAGAGTCAGGGCTGAGTCCAAGGGAAGAGTGCCACGTGTTGAGCCAGCCTTACCATTTCTCAGAACAGGTGTTCTTCAGGGAGTCTCCAAGGGGCCGTACCCAACCTGCCTTTACCTGCAGGGGTGACCAGAGCCCAAAGACAGGCATGGGCTTCATTTCTGTTCAGTGTGGAGTTATCGGGGACCTGTGCTCAGAGACCCCACAAGGATTTGGATCCAGGGGTGGGGTTTGTGCTCTGGCCACTGGAATGGAGGCTGAAGTCTGAAGTCTCCTGCTTCGGTGCACGCGTGCTCAGTCGCATCTCTTTGCACCTCTATGGACTGTAGCCTGCCAGGTTCCTCTGTCCATAGGATTCTCCAGGCAAGAATGCTGGAGTGGGTTGCCATGCCCTCCTCCAGGGGATCTTCCCAACCAGGGATTGAACCCGCATCACCTTTGGCTCCTGCATTGCAGGTAGATTCTTTACTGCTGAGCCACCGGGGAAGCCTCTGCCCTACTTTGGTACCAGTAGCAAATTCAGCAACTTTCATGTCAAACTGGGACCTTTCTTCAGCACTTGATCCATCTGGTTCCCTGTCACCCTGGCAGAAAGCAGAGCACATTCTTACATTCTCTGGGAGCCCGGGGCACTCTGGTCACGGCAGAGGGGATGGCTGAGGGGTGGGCACTTGTGTCTGTGTGTGTGAATGCACGTGATCCCTGGAGTGTCACTGTGCTCTAATGGATGCAACAGGCAATCTCTACACCCAAGATGAGCAGAGGTCACTTCTGCTGAACAGATGTAGTTCCTTTGCTTTCAGGATTAGGAAATGTCCACAGGTGTCAGGTCCCGAAGCCAGAGCTCCCAGAGCATCTTCTGTTTCCATCCCTCAGGGATACAGGCAAAAAGGTCCGTGCCACCTAGAGCTCCTCCATTTCACAGAAGCCAGCTTGCCACAGCCTTTTTGGAAGACAAGAAGACCATAGCGCCGGGTCCCTGACACAGCAGAACTCCCGAGCTGCCTGAGGCCCAGGGCAGTGTCTGGGCGCCGCCTTCGGTCGCTAGTGAGCCATCTGCTTGAGTCTAGAATTGTTTCAACACATCCAACACGCCCTACAGGCCCAGCGGGAAGGGTGGAGAAGCCCGTTCTGTACATGACACACCAGGGAAGCTCTGGTTTCCAGGAGCACAAACAATGCCTCATTCAGGGCTCAGGTGAGTGTCAGGGTAACTTGTCACTCCACACGCATGCACCTCACCCTTCCCTCCCTCTTCTGCTTCTCCTCCCAACCTCATCTTCCAAATCCCTGGGGCAGTTTGAACATTTGGTGTCCAGAAACCCAATCATTGCAAGAATAATGTGCTGAGAGTATGATAGTCACCTTGTCATTTGACCCTTCGCTGCCTGAAATCCCATCCAGCTGTGTCTAAACAGCCTACAGTTTCCATCACTGCCCTACTTTTTCAGAGCTCCTTATCCCTGCAGACGATGTGGCTCTTTTTGGGTCAAGCGTGACTATAAGGCTGGTGTGAGTGGATCACCCTGGCTGTTCTGGAAGATTCCTTTCAAGTTCCCTGGAGGAGTCTGTCCCAGCCTACTGCGTGTGGCTCTGTGCATTTCTTGGGATGCTGGATGTTACTACCTACAGAAGTTATTCCTTAAATAAAGAACAGTTATTTAAGGGTAAGGCTATTTCTGTGTAGTGTAGTCATAGAATTTTAAATTTTGAGAGCTGGAAGAGAACCTAAGAATCACAGCTTCATCTTTAGGGTGAAGGAAACAATACCAGAGAGGTTAAGTAATTTGGCCAAAGTCATTCATCTCACAGACATAGATACTACAACCTTGTGGAGACTATTGTCAAGACTTGACACCTAAGTCAATGAGTTGAGGTGGACTTTAAATGGAATTGGGAACTCACTATGGAGTCCGTGTGTGCGTGCGTGCTAAGTCACTTCAGTCATGTCTGACTCTTTGTAATCCCATAAGCTGTATCTTGCCAGGTTCCTCTATCCATGGAATTCTCCAGGCAAGAATACTGGAATGGGTTGCCTTTCCCTTCTCCAGGGGATCTTCCCAACCCAGAGATCGAACCCATGTCTCTTATGTCTCCTGCATTGGCAGGTGGGTTCTTTACCAGTAGCACCACCTGGGAAGCCCTAACCATGGAGTCTATGGGGTTGCAAAGAGTTGAAAACGACTTAGCGACTTAACAACAACAACCTCACTTAGAAGAAGGGGTATGCATTTCAAATTATTTTAAATAATTTCCCCCCATTCCCCCCAATATCAGATACTCTAAATTCTATCCTATATTAATCATGATGATAATGTGTCCTCTCTCCTACTGTAAAATATTTGCTCACCGCCCCCCACCAACACACCCCTTAAATTGTACCTACTGGATTTATGTAATTTGGGATTCATTGTTTGACCGAATCTGCTCATAGGGGAAGATGTAAGTGAAAGTGTCTTCTGCTAAAAGGGCAAGGAAAGCTGGCCTGGAGCCATCGTTCCATCTCCAGGGCTCTGGATGGTGCCGTTTGTCAAAAGATGCTGAGAGTCTTGGGAAGGTGATCTCCAAGGTTGAATTGAGGTCAAGGTTTGCTCTTCCCTTTCTTCCTGATAACGTGCCTGTCAACTCTCCAGAGATGTGGACTGCTGTGGTACTGAGATGCGAGTGGGAGGCTGATACAGTCTTAGGACTATTGTAAGTTTTTGTGAAATGAACCCCTTGGAACTAGGTGAGAGAGAGCCAAAGCCCATTGCTCTGGGACCGGATGCACCCAAGGTGAGTGAAGGTTTTTCTTTTTTATGAGTCAGATGGGTCTCTCTCCTCCATCTTATCCTAGAAATGCCTGGGACAGAGCCTCTCCAGGTTGGGGCTGGTAAAAGGATCAATTCATATTTTCCACAGGGTTCTTTATAGAAGTTTTTTACTTGTCCTGCACGAGGTCATTTCAGTTCTCTTATGAAACAGTTACTAGTTAAGAATCTGGCTGCCATCCATCCTCTATGCTGGGCCAGTTTTGTGGTGGGAATCCTGCTTCTCTGGAGATTTGAAGGCTGTAAACTGGATCCTGAGCCGACGGCTCCTGCACCCCACTGATCTAGCACTGTTGCTGTTGTTAGTCCCTCAGCCGGGCCCGACCCTTTGTGATTGCAGCACACCAGGCTTCCTGTCCTTCACTATCCCCTGGAATTTGCTCCAACTCATGTCCGTTGACTCGGTGATGCCATCCAACCATCTCATCCTCTCCTTCTGTCCTCAATCTTTCTCAGCATCAGAGTCGTCTTCAATGAGTCAGTTCTTCGCATCAGGTGGCCAAAGTATTGGAGCTTCAGCTTCAGCATCAGTCCTTCCAGTGAATATTCAGGATTGAGTTCCTTTAGGATTGACTGGTTTGATCTCCTTGCAGTCCAAGGGACTCTCAAGAGTCATCTCCAACACCACAGTTCGAAAGCACCAATTCTTAGGTACTCAGCCTTCTTTATGGTTCAACTCTCACATCTGTACATGACCACTGGAAAAACCATAGCTTTGACTATGTGAACATTTGTCAGCAAAGCGATGCCTCTGCTTTTTAATATGCTGTCTAAGTTTGTCATAGCTTTTCTTCCAAGGAGCAAGAAGGTTCCTTAATTTCTTGCTCCAAGGTTCAAAAACATTGTGACAATGTTTTGGAGCCCAAGAAAATAAAATCTGTCACTGTTTCTACTTTTCCCCCATCTATTCATCAGGAAGTGATAGGACTGGATGTCATGATCTTAGTTTTTTGAATGTTGAGCTTTAAGCCAGCTTTTTCATGCTCCTCTTTCACCTTTGTCAAGAAGCTCATTAGTTCCTTTTTGCTTTCTGCCATTAAAGTATTATCATCTGCATGTCTGAGGTTATTGATATTTCTCCCAGTAATCTTGGTTCCCGCTTGTGATTCATCCAGCCCAGCATTTCTCATGATGCACTCTGCATATAAGTTAAATAAGCAGGGTGACAATATACAGCCTTGAGGGACTTCTTTCCCAATTTTGAACCAGTCCATTGTTCCATGTCCGATTCTAACTGTTGCTTCCTGACCTGCATACAGGTTTCTCAGGAATGTATTTTATGCTATTTTGTATTATTTGTTGAACACAATTGGGCATTCCTTGAACCCAAATAATGCAGTTTATATTTTCCTTAATTCCCTGTCTGGTACACAGCCTGAACACATTGTACACATGAATAAGCAAGTTGATTTAAGTTATTAAAGGTTTAAATTAGGTAGAAGCATACATAATAGCAAATATATATATATGTATATATTGTATATCGAGTAAAACTTCACAGTAAAAATGCAGTGTTATTTTTTCAAGTGAACGACTAGAAATGGAAACATTATATTAGGAAAAAATAATCAAAAAATTGATTCAAATGTCCAGAAATATTTGCATTGTGATGGAAAATCTTGCAGAGGGCAACAAATCAGCCTGGAAAGTGTAAACCTTGCATCCACTTAAGGAAGCCAACCAATGCCTCTGAAAGCTTCGAACCAAAGGTAGGTTGAGAAATGTGACGAATATTGAACACGTCTCTGAGAGTGGTTGGTTTATCACCCTTGCAGGTGTCGTGAGGACAGTTAGGCACACAAGTCAGGTGTGTGCATAGATAAGGGGAAAGCATGTATCAAGGATGCCTTCCCAGAGCTGGAGAGCCATGACTCAGATGTGCCCGAGAGGCACCACAGGAGACGTAATCCTCTCTTTTTCTTTTTTAAGTTTAGCTTTCTTGTCATTTTTATTTTCTTTTTCAGTTTATTTATTTGTTTATTTTTGGCTTTGCTCGGTCTTCACTGCTGCACATAGGGCTCCTCTAGTTGTGACGATCGGTACTCTCTAGTTGCCATGCTTGGGCTTCTCGTTGCGGTGGCTTCTCTTGTTGTGGCTTCCAGGCTTCAGTAGTTGCAGCACATGGGGTTAGTTGCTCTGCAGTATGTGGAATCTTAGTTCCCCAGCCAGGGATTGAACCTGTGTCCCCTGAATTGGCAGGTGGATCCTTAACCACTGGGCTGCCAGGGGATTCCCAGAGCCTTTCAAAAGGGTTTTTCAAACATACCTGCAGGGCGCTTGCAGCCTGAGTGCACCTGAAAATTAAAGAAAGCATCTGACTCTTATTCTCTGAGCTGAGTCCAAGACAGAGTGGTGCCCAATCATTTTTATTTTCAACTTTAACACCAAGAAGGACTTATGCAACCCTGCTCTGTCCACGTGATCTGCGTGATCCACAGCTGTTCGGGCAAAAAGCAGGAGATGGGACTCGGGCTCTGAAAAGTAGCATTCTACTGGAAGATAATGAGCAAGAATAGCTAGCATTTTTAAGTCCAAATCGCTCCATCCCGGAAGGTTCTGTGATGGGAGGAGACTGAGGAAGTTTGAAAGGAGGAATTGTTCTGTTCTCTTGGGTTCTGGTATGGCAGATTAAATATCAGCAATAACACGTGCACTTAAATTGTTCCTTTGGGCTGGAGGAGTCTTAGCCCAAGGTCACTTTTTTCCAGTTCTGAATAAAATTATCGAAGTTGTTGCCTGCAGTTCTTCAAATGCATTTTTGAACTGGACTTAGGTCACGCTGTCAGGCAGGCGTTCGGGGAAATGTTGTTAGCTTTGGAGGCTGTTCCTGCTGGAAGGACCACTTGCCCTGGAGGAATTAATCCCTCTCCTGAAGCTCCTCTGAGCCTAGAGACCCCTCCGTACCTTTGGATTTGCTTTTGCCCTGATCTCTGGTTGGAGCCCACTGAAGTCCCCCAGCTTTGCTTTTCTGGAGGTCTCTCCCAAGGCCGGGGACAACGACAAACAAAACTCAACCACACAAAATCCCGCCCATGGGGTAGGATGTCTGGGTTTGGATATTGACAGGTCAGTTCTGTACCTTAAAAAGGTGTCATTGACTTTTCTTCAATGGTCACAATCAAATGCAACACAGGAAGATTTTGTGTCAGAAATAAGGCCTCAGTCACCTCAGCTCAAGGATGACAAGGATGGGCCCCGAGGAAGGGGTGCTCATGGCTACGACCTCCTGGCTTGCCACCCATCCCAAGGAAATAGACTCGCCTCTCTTTGTGGGGAACGCCATGAGTAAACCAGGGTGATGAATCCTGAGCTGCCCTAAAACTCTTCTTCCTTTTCCTGGATGAGACAGATGTGCAGACAGGGAATTGCCTCATGGTCGAGTCAGGGAGCATACACACTGGCTGTGAGTCTTCACTTGAGCTGAACTGTGTGGGATCAAAGGCAGAGGGACTTGGTTCTTGCTCACAGGGACTCCAGGCAGAGAAGTGGAGCCCCAGAGGCCCTGGATGAGGGTGAGGAGGATCCAACCAAGTACCTGTGAGTTTTGGGGGTCATGTCTTGGGGGGCTCAGACATCCAGTGAGCACCAGATGCACCCTTATTCTAAGAGTGCTACTGAGAATGTCCCCTTTGGGCCCAGGGAGGAAAATGAACTTCCAAGATGTGTATGTTTCATGTTTAATCACTGGCTCTTAATGGGCAGAAGTCCTGGTTTTGTATCATTTGCCAATTTCTGTGGTGTAAATATTGCCAGCGTGGCTGATTTCAAGCTAACAACATAATGGCAACTGGTTTGCAAAATTCCACCATATTAACACTCGGCTGTTGTGAGTAGAGGCCAGCTCCAGCTCCCCACAGGCACTAGCCCAGCACAGCATTACTGAAGCTGACCTGAAGACATCGAACATTGACATCAGATCCAGACAGACCTGAAAAGGCCTCCTGGACTCAGCATGTGGGAGGTGTGTGCCTCAGGTAGAGATGCAACTCCAGGCCCCTAAAGCCAAAGGAAGCAAGTGGCTTCCTGTCTTGAGGCCAGGTTGGGCAGAGAAGGACAATCCCATAAGACTTGGGCTTAGGCCCCTGCTCACTGTTGGTACTGGCCCTTGCGGGACACATGGAACACATCCTAACTCTTATCTCTGTATCACCAGATCTTTGAATACAACCCATCTAGGACCTCCCAGGTGGTGCTAGTGTTAAAGAACCCGCCTGCCAATGCAGGAGATGTAAGAGATGCAGTTTCAGTCCCTGGGTAGGGAAGATTCCCTGGAGGAGGGCATGAGAACCCACTCCAGTATTCTTGCCTGGAGAATCCCATGGACAGAGGAGCCTAGCAGGCTACCGTTCATAGGGTTGCACAGAATCAGAAACAACTGTCGCGACTCAGCATGCACCCATGTGTGGGAGCCATTCCCATGGAGGGCCAGACTCCCTTTGCTGAGGATAAATTGCTATTTCTTGGGACAGAAAGCAGAAGGTAGGAATTGCACTGCACGAATCTTTGTTGAGTTCCTGTGTATCTGAGTCTATGCTCAGAGCTGAGAGGGACCTGGGAAGATGATGACCTGCCCTCAGAGAGCTCCCAGCCTGAGTGGAGAGACAGATAGGACACCCAATCACTGCAGAAGAGAGCCGCGTGAAAAACACCCAGCAATCTTCGGGCCAACAAAATGTCAAGGGAGGATGAGGAGGAATGATCGATTCTGATTCACAGGGTTGGAAATGACAGCCTGCATTTTATGAATGATGTAAATCTTCTGGCAGAGGGTCAGATGCAGCAGAGGGTCAGATGCAGAAGAGGAGCTCCATAAACCTTGATTCCTGTCTAGAGTCCTTTCCACATTGAGAATTCTGTGTCTAAGTACCAGAGAATAGCTAGTAGATGTTTGATGAGTTATAGCTACAATTATCTGCAAAATGGAAAGCAAAAAGCCAAGGGCCTATTTGTAGCTGAATTACTGAACACCAGGAGGATCTGGCTGGTGCTGTCCGAATTGGCTGTCCTTCCTGCCAGAAAAACAGCATGTGGTTTCCTTCTATCGATCTCCCTTGGCGCTGATGCCCCCTGGTTTCCCAATCCCAGATATTTGGCGGGGGGCGGGGGGATGGGGAGCCCGTTGGGAGAGGTTACCTATCCAGGAAGGATCCAGAACACAAGGAGCATTTTCAACACCAGCCTCTGCAGCCTTTGCTGCCATCCTCACCACATCCCTTTGTGCTCCAGAAGGGACTGTGCTGGAAGGTGAAGTCTTGCAGGGAAGACTCAGACACCAGGCACCTTGGCACACTCGGGAGAGAGTTTGCTGTGGTGCCTGGTGGGTGGGAACCATTTCCAGGGCATGTGAAGGGCTGGGAAGGAGAGCGGGCAGGGAAAACACTGGCTCCTTTGAGCCCATGGTGTCCAGGACCGCCGTGGGCAAGGCTGCGTGAGCTGTCGTCCCCTTGAGATTTCAGGGAGCGCTTGCAGTCTGCACCCCTGGGAATTCTCCCCAACCCTTCCACACTGCAGGGATGATGCAGCGCCTGTTGGCTGCCTGTCTGCAGCCAGGGATGAGGCTGTTCTAGCTGAGCAGCCATGCCTGCACACAGAGCTGCGATGGGTGTGTGGGAATGGGGTAGGGGGGTGGTTGGGGAGGTACTGGGAGGGCCTTTGCCATCCGAATGGGTCCGGAGTCAGCTGTCTGGGGGTGAGAGTTAAAGCTGGAGGGTTCCTGAGCTAGAGCAAAGGTAGCTGTTAGCTGGTTTGTCTAGCTAGCTTCCTCTGAGGAGGCCAGAGAGCAATGATTTGTAAGCCCTGGGATGTGTGTGTGTGTGTGTGTGTGAGAGAGAGAGAGAAAGAGAGAGAGAGAGGGAGGGTGGGAGAAAGTCTTAAGAAAGCAAGTCAGAAAATAGGCAATATTTATCTTCAGTAACTTTTATATTAATCATAAGTAATTGAATTCAATTCACAAATGGATTTCTTTGTAAAATCTGATGCAATTAATTATATATTAGATTATTGGGGGTTTTGCTGGTCAGTGGAAGAGCTGTTGTAAGGGAATGCAAAACATCTGCTGAGAAAATCAGGCCACCCTCCCTACCTTGTGTGTGTGCTAAGTCTCTTCAGTCGTGTCCAACTCTGTGTGACCCCATGGACTATAGCCTGCCAGGCTCCTCTGTCCATGGGATTCTCTCAGCAAGGATACTGGAGTGGGTTGCCATGCCCTCCTCCAGGGGATCTTCCCAAGCCAGGGATCAAACCCTCGTCTCTTAAACCTCACACATTGGCAAGCAGGCTCTTTACCGCTAGTGTTACTTGGGAAACCCTCTCCCTACCCTACCCTCCATGAAACCTGGAAAAAAATCCTTAAAGAAAAAGATTTCCCCCACCCCTTCCCACTGCCTCTCATCACTGCAATTACTTTCCTTCCTTCCCCTTTCTGCCTCCTTGCCAATTTACTCCATTTTATAATTCATTCAATCAGTCAGTTGGTCAGTCCACACAAATGTTATGGACATGTATGTCAGGTATTAGTATGCATGCCTATAAGCTACAACATAGCAGATTTTTAGTTTCACCTAGTCTGCAGAAGACTCTAATTAATTTCACTCCATCAGAGAACATGTCTGATTATTTGAGCAACAGTAGCCAGCTGGGATGCTTCTGGAGGATTCCTGTGCGATGCTGAGCTTGGCTGAGATAACACCTCCAGATCCTCTCAATGCTGAGATGCCATGATTTTGCTGTGATAATTTCTAATGAAATTGAATAGACACCAAGGAAGGACTGTGGTCCCTAAATTGGATTTCCACTCCCATCGGCTCCCAAGGGATCATTCCAACAAAGAAATCGTTAGGCTGTCTCCCTACTTCACCCTGAGCTCTGCCTTCTCTCCAGCATTTGATTACTTGACAACTGTCTAGACTGAGCTGAAGATATTGTGAAAGGGACAGTGTCAGTTCTCCAGAGCAGAGACAGACTTTGTGGAGATGATCAGGGCCAGTGGTCTTCCAGGACGTGTCATGATTCAACCCAAAAAGCATAGGAGTCCTCACTCAAATCTAAAGGTAAGAATCAAAAATAAAGGACAGGACAAAAATACAGATAACTGAAAACTGGGCAGTTTTCTAACTGGAGACCCAGGAGTCTCTTCAAGTCACACTGAGCAGCGTGAAACAGCAGGGTCTTCACAGAAGGTCAGTGGATTTGCTTAACAGACACGTTTTGAACATCCCTGCTACCTGAGTGTGCACTTTGGGGACGTTTGGGAAAGCTTGGCGTTGTCCACCCAGATCAGTGGGCCTGACGCCACACGGGCAGGCACAAGGCAGGCTTTCTTCCTGGAGCCTGAAATGACTTCCCTTTGCCTGGCCACCATTCTCATCAGGGGCTTCCCAGGTGGCGCCAGTAGTAAAGAACCCGCCTGCCATTCTGGAGTCTTAAGAACCACAGGTTCGGTCCCTGGGTCGGGAAGGTCCCCTGGAGGAGTGCACGGAACCCACTCCAGTATTCCTGCCTGGAGAATCCCCATGGACGGAGGAGCCTGGTGGGCTGCAGTCCATGGGGTCTCAAAGAGTCGGACGTGACTGAAGTGACTTAGCATCCACACATGCACGCATTCTCATCAGAAACAGAATTCTTGCCTTCAGTCTCAACGATTAACATGATTAACATGATCTGCGTAAGTTCCAAGTTTAATAATCCTTCTGAAGATGGGAAAATTCTCCCTGGAACCCACCCTCCGAGCCTCTCCCCTCGCCTCCCCCGTCAGGGTGTTGGTGTGTAAAACTGCCCTTAATCAGGGAGACCGGGCACCGGAAGTGTCTGTCAGAAAGACTGCTTTTACAGTCAAGATCTGCCTGTGTGGGTGATGAGGTAATTTCTTTTCTTTTTTTCTTGAGGTAATTTCTTCTTAAGCTTCTGGTATCCAAGGAGGAAAAAGGTCTGTTAATAAAGGTGTGAGAGTCTCTGGGTGTTTGCTGTTATTAAAGATACCTGCAGGAACGTCTCTTCCGGGCTGAAAGCAAGCCTTTGTCAAGGAATTCATTTTAGAAGGTTGAAAAGACACTGGAGAGACAGCGTGAGAACAGGAGGCAGGAAGAGGCAGGATGGGAAGAGATGAAGGGAGGGAGGCAGGAGAGCCGTGTCTCACAGAGATGTCACAGTAGAGGATTACAAGCACAGGCTCAGCGGTTTGATCGCTGGAAAAATGTTTGTTAAGGGTTGGTGCAATGGAAGAGAGAAAAGCCTGGATTTTTTTTTTTCCATATGCCTTTGCTCCTGCATCTCTGTTCACCTGGAATGCCCTTTTGTCCATCTTTAGCCCGTGTCTGTTTTAAAAGGCTCATTTCAAATGTCCCCTCCTCCATGAAGCCTTCTTTGACAGCTCCAGTTAGATATATCATTGCTTCACCTTCTGAAAGTTGATAGTAATTTTTTCTTTCATTTAAAATTTTTAAAATAATGGCAAAATACACATCACATAAATGTTGTCATCTTAAACATTGTAAGTGTACAGTTGAATAGTTTTTTTTAATGTTTATTTATCTATTTATTTACTTGTTTATTATTGGCTATGCTGGGTCTTCGTTGCTGCACTTGGACTTTTTCTAGTTGTGGTGTGCTGGCTTCTCACTGTGGTGACTTCTCTTATTGTGGAGCATAGGCTGTAGGCATGGGGGCTCAGTAATTGTGGCCCGTGGGCTTTGTTGCCCTTCGGCATGTGAGATCATCCTGGACCAGGGCTCGAACCTGTGTCCCCTGCATTGGCAGGTGGATTCCCAGCCATTGGACCATCAGGAAAGTTGAATAATTTTAAGTGTATTCATCTTGTTGAGCACCCAAACTTCAGAGCTTTTTTATCTTGCAAAACTGAAGCTCTATATCCATTCAACGTCCGCTCCCTGTTTTCCCTTCCCCTACTGCTCTAGGTACATTGCATAAGTGGAATCAGACAGTATTTGTCTTTTTGTAACTGGTTTATTTCACTTAATGTCCTCAAAGTTTACTCACATTAGAGCATGTGTCAGAATTTCCTTCTTTTTTAAGGAATAGTCATTTGATTTTTCTAATGGCAGTTGTAACATGCTGTCTTATTTTTCAGCTCCGTGTGCACTTTGTATCTTCCTTGTAGAATTCTAGGTTTTTTGAGGGCAGTTTCTATGTCTGTCCCCACTGAGTTTCACCATGCCCAGTTGCTCAGCGCATGGCTGAGAGTTTGTGCTTACAGAGTATTTGTTGAGATCAGTGGAAATATGCTGCCATATTGTCTTCAGGGAGCTCTTCTCTCCATAACCACCTAACTCCTCTCTTCTCTCCATGCCCATAACCACATACCCCCAACAAGACTCAACAGCAGTTTAACCCAATCTACTTCATCAAGTTGATGTGAGAGAAAAGCAGTTGGCACCAACAGTTTAGGGCTCATCTTCTTCCCCTGCAGCTTTCATTCAGTCCTGTATCTTCCCTTGATGTGAGCCTTCTACTTTCTTTCGGGAGTTATTTCCTTCGGGACAGGAAAGCAGACCCAATCATGAAAGACCAGAAAGCCAGATGGAAAGAGTAAAGAGAGAGAGCTGATGGTTCACATAGAATCGAAACTGATGCTTTGAGTTAGGTTTCCCATCCTGTAAGCTTTCTGGTTTGTCATCACTTTTAATACTCATCTTCTGATAAAGGTAAGCTGGTAAAGGGGGGCAAGGCATGGTGATGGGGGGGGGGTCTTCTTATTAACTGTCCCAAACATTCTTTCCCACCCCCTTCCCCAAGTTGTCACTCTAGAAAATGTACTGATCTTACAACTCAGGTCCAATAAGGGAAGCCTTGCTGAAATTCAATTTGAGAACTTGGAGAACTAAACGAAACTTCTTGCTTGGTCTGTAATAGTTATTTTTGGAATTGCTTTAGTTAGCTTGTTTTAGAACTCTGCTTATCCCTTTGTTTTTACAGTCGTTTATAAGTGGGGATCATGGAAGGAACCAGATGTTAAGTCCAGCAGCCCTGTCTTCTACTGGTGGGATGACCCTGGGCAAGCCAGTTTACTGCACTGGACCTCAGTTTTCTATCTGTAAAATGAGGAAAATACTCCTTCCCTCACCAGGCTTTCCTAAGGATTCAACAGGACTGTGGATATTGAGTGTTCGGTCTGACACACTGCAGGAGGATAACAGATGTGAATTTCCTTCTCTTCTCCTGACGTGACCAAATGTCCTTTTACTCAGCTGAGGCTGAATTGACTCCATTTGGCTCCATGACTCCATATCAGGCACACTCACTTCACTTTTTCTCTTCTTCAGCCACCCCCAGCCACCTTGGAAACCCTGGGGCAGTTTACGTGGCAGTTCATTCCTTTGGGATACCTGGACTCATTATGGGTTTCCCAGGTGGCACTAGTGGTAAGGAACCTGCCTGCCATTGCAGGAGATGTAAGAGACCTGGGTTCGATCCCAGGATTGGGAAGATCCCCTGGAGGAGGGCATGGCAACCCACTCCAGTATTCTTGCCTGGAGAATCCCATGGACAGAGGAGTCTGGTGGGCTACAGTGTATAGGGTCACAAAGAGTCAGATATGACTGAAGTGACTTAGCACACATGGACCCATTATAGTGTGAAATAGGGCTCTGCTTAGGCCTAACAGAGTCTTGTTGGAAATGGAAGTTTCAAGCCCACAAGAGCATTCACAGAAGAACAAGCTACCACAGTTCGATTTCTCTCCTGAACCACTTATCCCTACATGGGGCATGAGCCTCTGTGTTGTAGAGGAGTGTTGAAGCCTACCCTTCAGAGGAGCCTTCATTTTAGGACCAGCATCACCTTTATTAGAGAAAACTAGTCCTAAGGGTTAGCAAATGGGTAGATGCTCAGACACCCCAGGACACGCAGAAATATCAAAGCAGTTTCTATAATAGTGTAATAGAGCTGATGCCCCATTGACCCAGGAAGCCAAAACCCACTAGCCTGTTTTGGAGAAAAAAAGTGCATGAAATGTATTTTGAGTGACTTGGCTCCTACTCATTTAAGTGTCATTGATTTATCTCCTTGAGCACAAAGTAGCCATTCTTTCCCTTATTCACATCTCCCTGGGACTTCAGAGAGAGAAATGATTACTTCTATAAGGCGGTGATTTACCAAGGTTTCATGGATGTGGTTTTTGAGTTTAGCCTTAAAAGATGAGTGGCATTGGACAGTGTATATATTTGGAAGCACATAGGCAGAATGTAAATTGTAAGCAATGTTTTTGTGGCTCTATCTCTGAAGGCAAAGGGAACAGAAGCAAAAATAAATGAATGAGATCTAATTCAGCTTAAAACCTCTCACACAGTAAAGGAAATCAACAGCAAAACAAAAAAGACAACCTAGTGAATGGAAGAAAATATTTGCAAATGATATGACTGATAACGGGTTAATATCCAAAATATATAAACAGCTCATACAACTTAAGTAAAAAAAATAACCCAATTAAAAAGTGGGCAGAACACCTGAATGGACATTTTTTTCAAAGAAGACATAGATGGCCAACAAGCACATAAAAAATGCTCAACATCGCTAATCAGCAGGGGAATGCAAATCAAAACCACAATAAAATATCACGTCATTCCTGTCAGAATGTCTATCCTCAAAAAGACCACAATAAATGTTGGCAAGGATGTGGAGAAAAGGGAATCCTAGTACACTGGGGAATGTAAATTGGTACAGCCACAATGAAAACCAGTATGCCGTTTCCTCAAAGAACTCAGAACTACCATATGATCCAGCAGTTCCACTCCTGGGTGTATATTCAAAGAAAATAAAGACACTAGTTTGCAAAGATACATTCAATGTTCATAGCAGCATTATTTATAATACACAAGATATGGAAGCAACCTAAGTGTCCATCAACAGATATATATATATATATACACACACACGCATATATATATTCAAAACACACACTCACACACACACATATCTTCAGAAAAGTAAGATCACGGCATCCGATTTCATCACTTCATGCACACAGAAGGGGAAAAGTGGAAATAGTGAGAGATATTATTTTCTTGGGCTCCAAAATCACTGCTGATGATGACTGCAGGTATGAAATTAAAAGATGCTTGCTCCTTCAAAGGGAAGCTGTGACAAACCTAGATGACATATGAGAAAGCAGAGATATTACTTTGTCGACAAAGATCCGTATAGTCAAAGCTATGATTTTTCCAGTAGTCACGTACGGATGTGAGAGATGAACCATAAAGAAGGCTGAATATCGAAGAATTGGTGCTTTTGAATTGTGGTGCTGGAGAAGACTCTTGGAAGTCCCTTGGACAGCAAAGAGATCAAATCATTCAATCCTAAAAGAAATCAAACCTGAATATTCATTGGAAGGACTGATGCTGAAACTGAAGCTCTAATACTTTGGCCACCGGATGTGAAGTATCGACTCATTGGAAAAGATCCTGATGCTGGGAAAGGCTGAAGGCAAAAGGAGAAGGTGGCAGCAGAAGATAAGATGGCTAGATAGCACTACTGACTCAATGGACATGAATTTGAGCAAACTCGGGGAGACAGTGGAGGACAGAGGAGCCTGGTGTGCTGCAGTCCATGGGGTCGCAAAGAGTCACACATGACTTAGCAACCGAAAAACAATATATATAAATATATATATGGGAACACTCTACCAAGCCATAAAAGAATAAAATTCTTGCATTTTCAACAACATGGATGGACCTGGGAGGGAAATATGTCAGGTGGAGAGAGACAAATATTGTATGATATCATTTATATGTGGAATCTAAAAATGAAGCAAGCAAATGAAGATAACAAAATAGAAACAGACTCACAGATAAACAGAACAAACTAGTGGTTACTGGTGGGAAGAGGGAAGGGGGAAGCGCAAGATAGGAGTAAGGGATTAACAGGTACAAGCTACTATGTATAAAATAAATAAGCTGCAAGGATATATTATACAGCACAGGGAATATAACCAATAATTTATAATAACTTTAAATATAATATAATCTGTAAAAATATTGAACACCACGTCACACCCCTGAAGCTAATATAATATTGTTAATCAACTATAACTCAATAAAAAATTCAAATATTTTATACATAAATAAGTATTTTGAAGCAGGCATTCCTGGCAGTAAGAACAGGAGCAGTAAAAGACAGAACTGGAGACTTATAGTGGCATTAATTGAAAATAATGTGGGGAATAAAATACACAAAAGGAATAATAAAAACAGGTAACATTGACGAATGCTCTGGTAAGCATTCTCTCAAATGGCCCCCAATGATTCCCACCTCTGAATCTTCACACTCTGTACTCTCTCTCCTGGAATGTGGGCTGGATTTACTGACTCCCTTCTAATGCATAGAATGTGAAAGTCTCTCAGTTGTGTCCAACTCTTTGCAACCCCATGGAATTCTCCAGGCCAGAATACTGGAGTGGGTAGCCTTTCCCTACTCCAGGGGATCTTCCCAACCCAGGGATCAAACCTAGGTCTCCTGCACTGCGGGTGGATTCTTTACCAGCTGAGCCACCAGGGAAGCCCAAGAATACAGGAGTGGGTAATGTGTCCCTTCTCCAGGGGATCTTCCCAACCCAGGGATCAAACCCAGATCGAAAGAAGGCAGGTGGATTCTTTACCAGCTGAGCCACCATGGGTTCCTTTCTGAGATTAGTTATAAAAGGACTGTGGCTTCTTTCTTGGGCCCTCTCTCCTGCTCTTCCTTTCTCTTGGATTGTGTGCCCTGAAGAAAGCCAGCGGCCAATGTCGGAAGGCGTAGTGAGGGGCTGAGGCCTGCCAGCAACCATGCAGCAGACTTGCATGGAAGGTCCCCTCCCACCTCCAGTCAAGCTTTCAGGGACACCCTGATCAACTGCCTGAAGGCATCCCTCGAGCGTCCCTGAAGTAGGAGGATCCAGCTAAGCTGCGCCCAGGTTCCTGAGCTGCAGAAGCTGGGAGATGATGTTTGTTGTCTTAAGCCACTAAGTCTGAAGGTAATTTGTTATACAGCAATAGGTAAATAATACAAGCACTTAGTCTAATGTGCCAGACACTAAAAGTGCCTCATGTGCGTGATGTCATTTCATCAACAATATTGCACGGGTATTATTATCCCAACTTTTCTCAGCTGAGAAAACTAAAGTTTAGGACACCTGCTTGTTACCTGTTGAGGAAGTGGAGGAGCTGTGATTCAAACCCAGGCTGCCTTACTCCTGGGCTGTGCTCTTAACTTGGACACCGTATATTCTGCGAGGAGTCCCTGTAAGGTTACGGTTTGGCCCACGCCTGCTGCCTCTCTGCCCTGCTCCATTTCCCCTAAGGTCTGTTGGTTACCCAGTCTTCATGGAAGGAGACTTATACATTTTCCAACAGAATGTCGCTCTTGACACTCAGTTACTTCTGTTAGACTGTGCCACCTACTTGAAGCTCATCCCTCCTGCTAGTGGTGGTCACCCACACCACCACCTCCAGATCTTCATCTCCTTGCCACCCCTTTCCCTGGGCACCACCTGTGGTCTTGGAAGTCAAGGTTAGTGTTGCTACTCTTAGGTGGGGATAATGGCAACCTTTCTCTTTCCCTGGGCAAGAGGTTGTTTCCATGGAGACCACATCCTATTAATCAGGACCCAACAAATGCAGTTTTTACATTTACTTATATCATGGGCCTGGGAGAACCCAGATGGTCCTGCTCTCACTCCAGGGGATGGAGAACTCTTCATAAGTCCTTGCCTAGTCTCTGATGAGAAAACGTAACTCCTCCCAGTCTGACTCTGCTTCCTCCACAGTTTTAACTGGGCACTGGCTTGTTGCAGGCCATTCCTGGGATAATTATGCCTGTTTCTGCTAGTCCATCACCAGAGATAGTCCCTCTCTGGGCTTGGCAGGGAGGCAGGGGTGCAGATGTCTGGGTTACCACATGCTCGAACCTGAGTGACCATAGTATTCCTTGTGATCACAGTGAAAATGAAAGTGAAGTCGCTCAATTGTGTCCGACTCTTTGCGACTCTTTGGACTGTAGCCCACTAGGCTCTTCCATCCATGGGATTTTCCAGGCAAGAATACTGGAGTGGGTTGCCATTTCCTTCTCCAGGGGACCTTCCAGACCCAGGGATCGAACTTGGGCCTCCCATTTTGCGGGCAGACTCTTTACCGTCTGAGCCACCAGGGAATCCCTCTGATCACAGTGTCTATGGGCAACTCAGTGAGACTTTTGACACACTGGCTAAGTCTCAAGAGGTTGATGGATGAATTATTATCTTTGGCTAATATTAAAAATAAACAAATAAACCAATCAAATCTTATGAGTTAGAAATGACCTTTCATGATTGCTAAGACATTCCTCACTGTTGACCAAATATTCCATTTTGCTGTAGTGTGTGTGTGTGTGTGTGTGTGTGTGTGTGTAAGCTCATAAGCTCACAGGAAATAACTGCTCAGAAAGTTAGCTCCAACCAACGGGACTTTAGACCTCAATTCCCTGTTAACCCTTGGTGGGAATGAGCAGTGCCCTAAGATTCAGGAAGAATTTCCAGTGGATGAACGAAGGTCTAAAGGCAACCTCTTTCTGGTTGGCAGAAGTACTGGGCTCTTGTCTGAGCTCCAGCTGCTCTCTGGATGACCCTGGGTGGGTCACCTCACCTCTGTGGATGCTTCTTAGGCCCAGGTCACTCCTAGGAGCCCTTTCAGTCTTGACTGTGGCTTTTCGGACTTTATGATCCTTTCTAGGGCTGACCTGTGAGCAGGGCACTCCCACCCCCCACTCTGTTTCCCTTTCCTCTACTCTCACCAGCTCTCTAATCCCTCTGCCTCTTCTTGAAGATTTGCCTGAAACAGGGCTTCACCTGGAAGCCCTCTGTGGCTCAGAGGCTGAGCACTCTGGGCCCAGCAACTGCAGGGAAAGAGAATGAAATCTCTGGCCTCCTAGATCATTCCTAATAAGCCCAGAGTTTCCTTTCAGAACAGCAATGTGCATGTCTGTCTGTGCTCAGCCGCTAAGTCGTGACCAACTTTTTGTGACCCCGTGGGCTATAGCCCACCAGGCTCCTCAGCCCATGGGATTCTCCAGGCAAGAACATTGGAATGGGTTGCCATTTCCTCCCCCAGGGGATCTTCCTGAACCCACATCTCCTGCATTGGCAGGTGGATTCTTTACCACTGAGCCACCTGGGAAGCCTGAAGGGTAATATTGTTCTTGTTGTTCAGTTGCTAAGTTGTGTCTGACTCTTTGCAACCCTATGAACTGCAGCATGCCAGGCTTCTCTGTCCATCACTATCTCCCTGAATTTGCTCAAACTCATGTGCATTGAGTGAGTGATACCATCCAACCATCTCATTCTCTGCTGCCCACTTCTCCTCTTGCCCCCGATTTTTCCCAGCATCAGGTGTTTTTTTCAGTGAGTCAGCTCTTTGCATCACTTGGTCAAATTATTGGAGCTTCAGCTTCAGCATCAGTCCTCCCAATGAATATTCAGGGTTGATTTCCTTTAGGATTGACTGGTTTGATCTCCTTGCTGACCAAGGGACTCTCAAGAGTCTTATCCAGCACCACATTTCAAAAGTGTCAGTTCTTCAGTGTTCAACCTTCTTTATGGTCCAACTCTCACATCCATACATGACTACTTGAAAAACCATAGCTTTGACTATATGGACCTTTGTTGGCAAAGTGATGTCTCTGCTTTTTAAAACACTGTTTAGGTTTGACATAGCTGTTCTTCCAAGGAGCAAACATTTTTTCATTTCGTGGCTATGGTCACCATCTGCAGTGATTTTGGAGCCCAAGAAAATGAAATCTGACACTGTTTCCACATTTTCCCCATCTATTTGCCATGAAGTGATAGGGTGAACTCTGGGAGTTGGTGATGGACAGGGAGGCCTGGCATGCTGTGGTTCATGGGGTTGCAAAGAGTCGGACATGATTGAGTGACTGAACTGAACTGAACTGATAGGACCAGATACCACGATCTTAGTTTTTTGAATGTTGAGTTTTAAGCCCGTTTTTTTCACTCTTCTCTTTCACTTTCATCAAGAGGCTCCTTAGTTCCTCTTCACTCTCTGCCATTAAAGTGGTATTATCTGCATATCTGAGATTGTTGGCGTTTCTCCTGGCAATCTTGATTCCAGCTTGTGATTCATCTAGCCCAGCATTTAGCATAATGTACTCTGCATATAAATTAAATAAGCAGGTGACAATATACAGTTAAAGCACTCCTTTCCCAATTTTGAACCAGTCCATTGTTCCATGTCCGGTTCTACCTGTTGCTTCTTGTCCTGCATACAGGTTTCTCAGGAGGCAGGTAAAGTGGTCCAATTCCTTTAAGAATATTCCACAGTTTGTTGCGATCCACATAGTCAAAGGCTTTAGCAAGGTCAATGAAGCAGAAGTAGATATTTTTTGAAAATTCCCTTGCTTTTTCTATGATCCAACGGATGTTGGCAATTTGATCTCTGGTTCCTCTGCCTTTTCTAAATCCAGCTTGTACATCTGGAAATTCTTGGTTCATGTACCACTGAAGCCTAGTTTGAAAGATTTTGAGCAAAATCTTGCTGGCATATGAAATGAGTACAATTGTATGATAATTTGAACATTCTTTGGCATTGCTTTTTTTTGGGATTGGAATGAAAACTACCTTTTTCCAGTCCTGTGGCCACTGTTGAGTTTTCCAAATTTGCTGTCATAATGAATGCAGCACTTTAACAGCATCAAAAGGCAGTGTATCAGTCTCTAAATACTCACAACAGCCATCTCACACCCTTTGGAAGATGAGGGACAGTGAGGGAAAGGGTGGGCAGTGATGAACATCTAGCCAGCTTTTGCCTTCAAGGAACTGAGCACTGGGCTGGAGACCCACACAACGACCAAACCAGCGATGCACCAGCTTTGTTTCATGGAGGTGGAAAGTCAGCCAATGCTAGAATAAAAACTCAAACTCAAGTTCATGATAGAGGAGACATTAATGAATTCCATAAATATTTATTAGAGTGAAAAGGACCTCGATCAATCATCTGAACTGGCTTCAAGGCAGGTTCTCAAGTAGAGAAGTAAAATGATTTACTCAGAGTCATCCAGCCAGAGAGTGCCTTTGATTTGCATTATACGTCAAGACATTTTTCTCTAGTGGGGCTGACTCAGAGCCCTTTAAAAATAAGCTCAGGAAAATGGAAGCTGGAGGCAGTTGGTTACTCTGCCTTCCCTCTGGTTCCTGAGCGACTTCCTCTACTTTTCCAAAGGATGTTCTTTGGCCTCTACACCAATGGACCCGCCTGGTATTGAAGGGCTCTGTGTAAACACCCTTCCTTTTATCTTATCAAAATCCCTCCTGCCTGGGTTTATCGGAGGTGACTCACTCCCCAGAGCCCTTTGCAAGCACCCGGCTAGAATGGCAAGGCTGAGCAGGAACCAGCTTCTCCACCCTCTTCAGGGAAGGACATCTTAAACTTTCCTTCTTCTCCATTTCCCCCCTTCCCCTCTTTCCCTCTGCTCCCTTCCCCCCCTCCCCTCACCCCATGCCAGGAGCTCAGCCATCCACGTTTAGGGAAGCTGATTCCAGAAGGTGGTCCCTGCCTTTCTCATAAACCTCTTTCCTGATGCTGGCCTTTAGGGGCACACACTCCCCAGGAAATCCTACAGCTGGGGGCACAGGGGAAGTAGGACTGCTGGGTGTGGGAAAGAGAGCCAACGCTCTGAACGGTAAGCCAGATGGCAGGTCTTCCCCACCCCCGCTGGAGGCAGGGTACCCAAGGAACACTTCTTTTCAAGCGAGAAGTATTAGCTGTTCCCACCTTCAAAAAAATAACATTTTTGAGAGTAAGACAAATGATCACTTGGTTAAAGAGCCCAAAGCCCATAATACGCATAGTGTTTTCATCATCATCAAGGTCAGGTTGGTTTCTGCCTCCCAGCTGGGGTGGGCACAGGGCAGCGAGCTGCATCAATTGCCTGGTCGGTCAGAACAAATGGATGGGTCCCTCCATCCCTCCCTCTCTACTGCTCTTCCTTCCTTCCTCCTTCCCTCCCTCTCTTCCTTCCTTCCTGTTGAGTTGGGGAAGGAATGGTTTACCATCTGCCAAACACTGGGCCAGGTGTTTAGGAATCCTGTGGGAACAGAGGTCCTGTAGGCTTCTGAGTCCCATTGTGGGGAGAATGACATGACAACCAGACACAACAGCTGTGAGGAATGCTGCAAAAAAAAGGTTCATGGGGGTGTCAGGGTGAAGTGATTGATCTGGGAGGCTGAGATGAGCATTCTGGAGGAGGTGATGCTTGAGCTGGTATTTTGGAGGGGTAAAAGGTGAGGAGGTGGGTGGGGGCAGCCCAGGTGGAGAGCAGGGATTATGCAAGGGCCGGATGGGAAAACAGCAGAGCATGGGAAGGTGAGTGAGGGGACCCAGAAAGGAGGTGGGGCTGAAGGGGAAAGGCAGGGCAGAGCACAGACACTTTCAGAGCCTTGATGCTCAGAGCCCAGGGAAGTCTTCAAAGGGATGGGGCTGGGAGTGACATTTGGGGAACACTGGATGCATTTGTGGGCACCCGGATGGGCCCAGAGCCTCTCCACCCTCCCCGTCAAGCAGCATCGATGCGTAGGGACATCCCCAGACACAGCTGTCAAGCAGGAAAAGTGAACCAGGAAATGGTGGAGCTGGGGGCAGGGCAGGGACAGATGGTCGGAGAGAGCGTTCTCAGCACCACCTTCTCAACCCAGTCCGCGTGAAGCTCAGGCCCCCAGGTCTGCCTTCTCTGGATTCTGCACACACACACACACCCAACCCCCGGAGTCAGCTGAACATCTTAGCAGGAGGCTTCCGTGGCCGCCTCTGCCCTGGTTACATGGCAGGTGCTGTGAGTCACCCACCTGCGTGGAGAGTCAGGGGAAGAGGTGAGAACGTGAGTGCTGGGAAGGCTGGAAAAGCAGGTGGGCGCTTGGCAGAGGCCCAGCTTCTCGGAGCTGGGGGTGCGGGGGTGGGGAGCAGCCTCTCCCCCGTGGCCCTCCCCGCAGAAGCCTCTTCGGAGAAACCTTGGGTCCCACCCCCCGCAGGATGCCTCTCCCCGGCTTCCCTCTCCCCTCGCCCCCACCCTCCTTCTCCCTGGGCTGGCTGTCAGCAGACTGCCACCATCACCATGGCTACGCCTGCTCCAGCTCGCAGCTCCAGAATCAGCAGGAGTCAGGGCAGGGGGAGGGCGGCTGGGCTCATTAGTCGTCCTATTGAACCGAGTTCTTCTAAACCTGTCTTGTGGCTGCACACTGCACATTGAAGTCCTAGCTGCTCACCTGGAGGGCTCACTTCAGACTACCGCAGGATGAGAACAAACACATAACTGAAGAGACTGTATATACCAGGGGGGCTTCTTTGCACCTTGAGTGAAGGCAGGGCAGCTTCCCTATTAAGCCCTGATGCATCATAGAGTGTTGGACATGACTGATTACCTGAGATTTGAGACCCACCCCCTGTGTGACTTGAGGTAGGTTTATAAGGCTTTGGTGATTAGAGGCTATCTGGGGCCAGGCAGATCTGCATTCAAATCCTGACCCTGCCACTTATCAAGGTGTTGAACTGGCACAAGTTATTGAAACTTGCTGGACCTCAGTTTCCTCATCTGTAACATGGGGGTAACAGTACCTATCTTGTAGGTTGTGGCGAGGATTAATTTATGCAAAGTGTTTGGCTCATAGTCGGTGCTAACCGTGGTTATTGTTGCTGCTGTTATCACGACAGTGTTCTGAGCCCTTTGAGATGGTCCACTTGTATTTGTTGATTTGAAGGTAGGACAAAAGGCCAACGTTAATTTAAAGGCTGCTGAGACCATGAGTTTTAAGATAATGGATAAAGCATTTTCCACCCCTTCCTCTGACGTCTCTTAGGTGTTGGAGACATATGTAACCCTGAACTGCAGCACTTGAAGATAGTGGAAAGGTGAAGGGATCAGCAGGGAGAAGGAAAGTCCAAGTTGAGTGCCTGGGGACAGGGGTGGCATGCGCCTGAGTGCGGGCTATGGCCCCTGGAACCTTGGTGAGCCTCAAGAATTGGGGCACCGGGTGCTGTGAGAGGAAGATGTGGGGACTGAAGACAGAGGGGTTCTTTAGGAGTACTTGTAAGAGGCACACAGACCTTTGCAGGTCCCAACTCTGACTCCATGTTTTGCAGGACAGAGGAGGTTTATTTTCTGTCTTTTTTCTTTTTTATCATTATTTTGGGGGGGGGGGGCATACTGCACAGCTTGTGGGATCTTAGTTCCCTGAACAAGGATTGAACTCATGCTCCCTGGAGTGGAAGCACAGAGTCCTCAGCATTGGGCTACCAGGGAAGTCCCAGGAGGTTTATTTTCTAGAAAAACTAAACCAGAGAGACTTTGTGACATCAGATACATAGGGAGGCAGAGTAGGGTGAAAGTCTGCACTCAAGTGAGTCCCTCTCCCTGCTCCCTCCCCAACCTAGCCTCAGAATAACAGACCAGGAGATGGAAAGATTCTTTTCTGCAGAAACTGACACACACCAGGAAGAAGACCTACACATATTGACATTTGGAGGCTCCTGGTGAAAAAGCCCATTGTCAACCTGATCTTCCTAGAATAAATCCCATTCATGTATACTGGACTTCTGGTCAGCTTTTTAGGGCCTCATCCTTGAGTGGCAGTCAAGGATCCCAGGTGAGGAAAGCATCTGACATGACAGAGAGTAAAATAATCAAACAGGAAAACAAAAGCATCTATGAAGAAAGCAGAAACAAAGAATGAGTAGCAGACAGTGAAAGTAAATTATATTTGGTATCTTTAGAGCCATAAGAGAAGACATCATAACTGCAGGATGTGAAGAAAAAGAAACAAGCAAAGTAAAAAAGAATTCTTGGAAGTCAAAAAACTAACAAGAAATTTCAGAAATTCTGTAGCAGTGTTGGAAGGTATAGTTAAGGAAATTTCCCTGACAGCAAAGAGAGAGAAAGACAAAAGGAGAATAAAAGATAAGAAAATTAGAGGTGTAATTCAGGAGATTCATCATCCAATAAGTAGTTTTAGAGAAAACAGAGGAAAATAATGCTAAGGAAAGTATCAAAGAAATAATATAAAGATACCCTTGACCCAAAGGACAAAATTCTTGATGAAAATATCCAGCACAATAGTTGAAAATGGACCCAGACCAAGATACATTATTGAGACATTATAGAACTCTAAGAGTAAAAAGGAGCCCTTTAGAGTTTTCAAAGAGAAAATTATAAAGTTTACATATAAAGGATCAAGAATCAGAATGGCACTAGACTTCTTAGTAGCAACATTGGAAGTTAGAAGACATTGGACAAACGCTTTCACTATTCCAAGAGAAACTTATTTTCAACCTAAATTTTTATTCCTAGCCAAGCTATCAATCAAGTATGAGGGTAAAATAAATATATTTTCAAACATTCAAAATACAAAAGAAAAAATTATATCAATTATATCCTTTCTTGGGAAACCACTGGAGGATGCTCCACCATGATGAGGGAGTAAACAAGAAAAAGGAAGTGTTGTTGATCCTATGAAGGACAGGGGAAAAGGGAATTTCCAAGATCTAGTAAAGGGCAGTCCCAGGAGGCCAGATAAAAGGTAGGCCTAGGAACCAACTGGTCCAGGTTACAGCAGAGCTTCGAGGACTCCAGGAAGAATTTCTCCAGGAAGTTCTGATTATCAACAGGTTTGAGATGTTAAAAAAAACAAACCAAACCCTGAATACTTTGGTTTGCAGAGTTGTTGGAAATGTGAAAAGACTTAGGTGTTTATAGAAAACAAAGCAAATGCAAAATAGGAAGGAATGATCAACTCCAGGAAGAAGGAAATATTGAGAAAAAGAAATGTAATCTAAATTCACTGCTTAGCTCAGTAGTGAACAATGTTTATTGTACATAATCATAATGATGAAAACACTCTGTGTGGATCTAACCCAAAATTGATAAACAATTACATTGGAAGGATACAAAGCACAGGAAGGGGAGGAGTCATGATCTGAAATATTCACTTACTTATAGTGGAAAATATTTAAAGTAAGTGACTTGAGAGAAAGCTATATATGCCTATTACCTAAAAGTATGAATGTAAATACAAAAAAAAAAAAAGGAGAAGGAGGGGGAGGAGGAAAGGAAGAAGAAGAAGCAACTATGAATGTTGGAAATGGTTACTTCTGGAGAACAGAAGGAAGATAAGGTAGGAAGGAGGTCAAGGTACTCACAGAGATGATGTATTTCAATTAAATATAAACAAAAATTAATTAAAAATCCAGTAAAAGAAATAAGACTGAATCTGCATTGGTCAAATGTTGCCCTCACCTCCCCCAACATCACTGAGTATGCTCTTCTTCCAGCAGAGTCAACATGGGAGACACATGCATAGCATTAGGAGAATTTCTGGAATGAGACTGCCTTTCCTGCTAATGGGCTTCCCGGATGGCTCAGAAGAAAGTATCTGCCTGCAATGCAGAAGATGCAGGTTTGATTTCTGGGTCAGAAAGATCCCCTGGAGGAAGAAATAGCAACCCACTCCAGTATTCTTGCATGGAAAATCCCATGGATGGAGGAGCCTGGTGGGCTATAGTCGATGAAGTCACAAAGAGTCAGATACGACTGAGCGATTCAACATGTTCCTGCTAATAGAAGTTGCAATTCCAGACTATTAAGGAAAACACCAACAGTAACAACTAACAGAGGGTGAGATGATTGGATGGCATCACTGACTTGATAGACATGAGTCTGAGCAAGCTCCAGGAGTTGGTGATGGACAGGGAAGCCTGGCGTGCTGCAGTCCACGGGGTCACAAAGAATCCGACACAACTGAGCAACTGAACTGAACTGAACAACTAGCAATGGTTGCCATAGGTTTTCAAGGCACCCTAGCAATTTAGGTAACATGGTACCTGCTTTCAAGGAAAATACCCAAACTCAGAGAGAGTCAGAATTTAATAGAAGCCTTTGATATAGTGAGTGGTAGAGCCAAGCCCTCTGTGGTAGATTTTATTTTCTGTGATGGACTAATCCCTCATGGTCTTCTTCCACTCCTCCATCAAAAGATGACATCTCCTTCTCAATTTTGTTGAGCCTGGGAAGGTTTGTTGACAGCTGTGATCAACATAAAAGAGTGTGAGTGATGTTGGGTGGCTTCTAAAGTCCTGAGACTTGAAGCTTTTCTTTGGTCTTATGAGACATCCCTTCTGGAACATCCCTCTGGAAAAGCAGCTGCCATCCTGGGTGAAGCCTAAACCATGTGTAAAAGTCATGCAGGCACCTTTGTCAACATCTCTAATTAACCAGCATCATCAACTGCTGACCTTGTGAATGAGTTGCCATCTTGGACATCCAGCCCAGGTAAGCCTTCAGCTAACTCCAGCCCCAGTAACTATGTGACCACAAGCGCATAAGAAATCCCAAGTGGACCTACCCACCTGGGTAGGTCATGTCAACCCACAGAACTGTGAGAGAGAATAATGAGTATAATTTGAAATGATTAAATTTGGGGAGTGATTTGTTACATGGTAATAGATAGTGGGAACATCATCTGATACCAAGGTTATATTCGTTTCTCCACACCACTTATAAGTGTTTCTCAGCAGGGTCATTTATTGGAATTTGGGTGGGAGAATTTTTGTATTTCTCAGAACTTCCATGCACACTGTAGGACCCTGAGCACCACTGGTCCTTGCCCATGAATCTGATAACCCTCCTCCCATACCTTGGTGATGGCTAAAAATGCCTTCACATTTCTCCAATTGACTCCTAAGAATAATACCCCAAGTGAGATCTTCAGGTGTTAACGAGTCCAAGTTCACTGTGCTCGCCCCACAATGGGCCAATAAGTCTACAGACGAGGTGTTGAGGCAAGGAATAAGCTGGCTGGCCAAGAAGATGGCAGACTAATGTCTCAAAATAACCATCTGATTGAAGTCTGGATGCCAGGATCTTTTATAGAACAGATAGGGGTGTGGTGAGGAGGTAAAGTAAAAAGGCCATTAATCTTGCAAATATCTCCTGGAATGGCCAGCCTCAGGGAAGAAAAGGGTTAATTTCTTCCTTACGGTAGCCATCCAGAGGTAGAGAAGATCCTGAACAAGGCATTTTGGTTTAACACTTAGGCAGAGAGGTTAGGTTCCCTGAGGCAGCCCATTATGTATGGACAGTATCCCTTTAGTAAACAAAGCCAATGGAAAGCAAAGGTTAAAGTAAAAAAAACATATCCAACATGGAGTCAGTCCTTCCTTATAATGTGTGTGTGTGTGTGTTCAGTCGTGTCTGACTCTTTGCAACCCCAAGTACTGTAGCCTGCCAGGCTCCTTTGTCCATGGGATTTCCCAGGCAAGAATACTGGAGCAGGTTGCCATTTCCTTCTCCAGGGGATCTTCCTGACCCAGGGATTGAACCCACGTCTCTCGAGTCTCCTGCACTGGCAGGCAGGTTCTTTACCACTACTGCTACCTGGGAAGCCCTTCCTTGTAATACAGGGACACAGAGCCACCTTGAGATTGTTTAAGATTGAATTGCACACATGCAAATGGAAAAGCTGGGGCAGATCTATTAGCAGAAAAGGACAGAAAGGGAAAACACACAGGACTTTTATTATTACCAGGTCCAAATACAAGGTCTCCACTGCCCTAGCTCTGTCGTCTGAGTTGCTGGTTGAGACCTTTCTGGCCTTGGCCTTCCTAAGCTTTGCAGAGACTGTTTTGATAGTAAATATGCCCAGAGTGGGAAACAGCTGGGGAATGACAGACCCAGAGAACATTGATCTGTGCAGGGATCTCGAGCTCTCCCAGGTCCACTCTCTCAGCTGACTGCCTACTAGAGCCAGAAAGGAGGGTGGGCACCCAGAACCTGCTGTTCCAAGCCTGTGTGCTTTCTACTCCTCAAACAAGGAAAAAGTTGTGATTGGAGTTATGTAGAAGTTAGAAGAGGCACATTTAATTTGGCATGAGAATTCAGCTTAACACGATTGCTGGTTAATAACAGGGTTGCCATAACTAAGGACCACAAACTACATGACTTCACAGAAATTGACAGTCTCACTCTTCTGGAGGCTAGAGTTTCATGATTAAGGTGTTGGTGGGGTGAGCTCTTTCTGAGGGCCGTGTTCTCTTCCAGCTTCTACTGGCTTGCTGGCTGTCCTTTGGGTTCCCCTGACTTTATCTTCACAAGCATTCTTCCTGTGTACATCTGTGTCCAAATTTTCCCTTTTTATAAAGAGTGGAGTCATCTTGGATTAGGGCCCACCTATGTCAGTATCAGATCAGATCAGTCCCTCAGTCGTATCTGACTCTTCGCGACCCCATGAATTGCAGCATGCCAGGCCTCCTGTCCATCACCAACTCCCAGAGTTCACTCAAACTCATGTCCATCGAGTCAGTGATGCCATCCAACCATCTTATCTTCTGTCGTCCCCTTCTCCTCTTGCCCCCAATCCCTCCCAGCATCACAGTCTTTTCCAATGAGTCAACTCTTCGCATCAGGTGGCCAAAGTACTGGAGTTTCAGCTTTAGCATCATTCCTTCCAAAGAAATCCCAGGGCTGATCTCCTTCAGAATGGACTGGTTGGATCTCCTTGCAGTCCAAGGGACTCTCAAGAGTCTTCTCCAACACCACAGTTCAAAAGCATCAATTCTTCAGCGCTCAGCCTTCTTCACAGTCCAACTCTCACATCCATACATGACCACAGGAAAAACCATAGCCTTGACTATACGGACCTTTGTTGGCAAAGTAATGTCTCTGCTTTTGAATATGCTGTCTAGATTGGTCATAACTTTCCTTCCAAGGAGTAAGTGTCTTTTAATTTCATGTCTGCAGCCACCATCTGTAGTGATTTTGGAGCCCAGAAAAATAAAGTCTGACACTGTTTCCACTGTTTCCCCATCTATTTCCCATGAAGTGATGGGACCAGATGCCATGATCTTAGTTTTCTGAATGTTGAGCTTTAAGCCAACTTTTCCCACGCTCCACTTTCACTTTCATCCAGAGGCTTTTGAGTTCCTCTTCACTTTCTGTCATAAGGGTGGTGTCATCTGCATATCTGAGGTTATTGATATTTCTCCCGGAAATCTTGATTCCACTTTGTGTTTCTCCCATTCCAGGGTTTCTCATGATGTACTCTGCATATAAGTTAAATAAACAGGGTGACAATATACAGCTTTGACGAACTCCTTTTCCTATTTGGAACCAGTCTGTTGTTCCATGTCCAGTTCTAACTGTGGCTTCCTGACCTGCATACAAATTTCTCAAGAGGCAGGTCAGGTGTTCTGGTAGTCCCATCTCTTTTCAGAATTTTCCACAGTTTATTGTGATCCACACAGTCAAAGGCTTTGGCATAGTCAATAAAGCAGAAATAGATGTTTTTCTGGAACTCGCTTGCTTTTTCCATGATCCAGCGGATGTTGGCAATTTGATCTCTGGTTCCTCTGCCTTTTCTAAAACCAGCTTGAACATCTGGAAGTTTACGGTTCACATATTGCTGAAGCCTGGCTTGGAGAATTTTGAGCATTACTTTACTAGCGTGTGAGATGAGTGTAATTGTGCGGTAGTTTGAGCATTCTTTGGCATTGCCTTTCTTTGGGATTGGAATGAAAACTGACCTTTTCCAGTCCTGTGGCCACTGCTGAGTTTTCCAAATTTGCTGGCATATTGAGTGCAGCACTTTCACAGCATCATCTTTCAGGATTTGAAAGGGCTCAACTGGAATTCCATCACCTCCACTAGCTTTTTTCGTAGTGATGCTTTCTAAGACCCACTTGACTTCACATTCCAGGATGTCTGGCTCTAGGTCAGTGATCACACCATCGTGATTATCTGGGTCGTGAAGATCTTTTTTGTATAGTTCTTCTGTGTATTCTTGCCACCTCTTCTTAATATCTTCTGCTTCTGTTAGGTCCATACCATTTCTGTCCTTTATCAAGCCCATCTTTGCATGAAATGTTCCCTTGGTATCTCTGATTTTCTTGAAGAGATCCCTAGTATTTCCCATTCTGTTGTTTTCCTCTATTTCTTTGCATTGATCGCTGAAGAAGGCTTTCTTATCTCTTGTTGCTATTCTTTGGAACTCTGCATTCAGATGTTTATATCTTTCCTTTTCTCCTTTGCTTTTCGCTTCTCTTCTTTTCACAGCTATTTGTAAGGCCTCCCCAGACAGCCATTTTGCTTTTTTGCATTTCTTTTCCATGGGGATGGTCTTGATCCCTGTCTCCTGTACCATGTCACGAACCTCATTCCATAGTTCATCAGGCACTCTATCTATCAGATCTAGGCCCTTAAATCTATTTCTCACTTCCACTGTATAATCATAAGGGATTGATTTAGGTCATACCTGAATGGTCTAGTGGTTTTCCCTACTTTCTTCAATTTAAGTCTGAATTTGGCAATAAGGAGTTCATGGTCTGAGCCACAGTCAGCTCCTGGTCTTGTTTTTGCTGACTGTATAGAGCTTCTCCATCTTTGGCTGCAAAGAATATAATCAATCCGATTTCGGTGTTCACCATCTGGTGATGTCCATGTATAGAGTCTTCTCTTGTGTTGTTGGAAGAGGGTGTTTGTTATGACCAGTGCATTTTCTTGGCAAAACTCTATTAGTCTTTGCCCAGCTTCATTCCGTATTCCAAGGCCAAATTTGCCTGTTACTCCAGGTGTTTCTTGACTTCCTACTTTTGCATTCCAGTCCCCTATAATGAAAAGGACATCTCTTTTGGGTGTTAGTTCTAAAAGGTCTTGTAGGTCTTCATAGAACCGTTCAACTTCAGCTTCTTCAGCATTACTGGTTGGGGCATAGACTTGGATTACTGTGATATTGAATGGTTTGCCTTGGAAATGAACAGAGATCATTCTGTCATTTTCATTTTAATTCTGCAAGGACTCTTTTCAAATCTGGTCACATTATGAGGTATAGGGGGGTCAACACATGAGTTTTGTGGGAAAGGCAGGGAGAATAAAACCCAATCTATAAAAAAGTTGTTCCATGAGCTCACATGCTTTCTGTTTCCCATGTGAAGTCTCACCTTAGATTTCCTAAGTTTGCATCTTGCTTTGACTCTTGGTTTAAAGCTGGACAATGCAGTGAATTCATTTGAAAAATCTTAGGAGGCCACATGACTGTCTCTTTTTCTGAGACAGCAAGTTTCAGGCTAAGGTCTGCTTTGGCAACTGCCAAAAGTCTTCATTGGGGCTTCTAATCTTCTCTAGACATGCCTGTGACCAAGGTGTGAGTCATATTTTGCCTTCAGAAGGATCCCAAAGAAAGATATTAGCTGGCCGACAACACCTGGGAAACGCAGCCACCTGGGAGGTGAGGAGCCTTCCAGTTTTGGGAGCACAACATGTGACGATGCAATGTGAAAGAATATGAGGAAACTCAGGTCACTGGAGTCCAGGGAAGGGTATTTAGTTATTTATTCAAACATTCTTTCAATGAGTTCTTAGTAACATGAGCCAGGCACTGTGGCACTTAAAATCTAGTGGAGAAGAACAGTAAACACACAAGCAATTTCTGGTTGTGCTAAATGGTATGAAGGAAGCAGTGGGTAATGGCAATGAATGATAGGGTCTTGGTTCCCCCTGCCATGGAGTCTTAACCTCCGGAGTGCTAGGGAAGTCTCAGTGTACATGGATGTTATTTCTGCAAGAAAAGGATGTGTATCTGTGAGTTTGGGTCCTTCAGGAAGAAGAAACCAAAATGGAATTACAAGTGCAGGAGGTTTGTTGGGGAAAACCATGTTGGAGGATAAAGGGGAGAAACAGCAGGAGTGAGGTGGGAAGAGCTCTCAGATCCCAGGGCAGGGATCTGACGCCTGCGAAGGAAGAGGGGGAAGGAAGGTGGTGCAGTTCCGAGAAAGTCACAGCTGCAGAGCAAAGACCAAGTTACTGGAGTGTGTGTCAGGCCAGAGCCCCACCGGCCGCATCATTGACGGGGAGCAATGGGGAGGGTTCACCCTCAAGCACAGCATCTTGAGGCTGTGGGCTGCCGACCCCCCTCACAATACGGGTGATGGGTCTGTGCTGTGCATGGCTTCATGGCTGCCATGGATTTATATGTGTGGAATATTCAAGAAGGAGGTAAAGAACTGGGCAATACTGGTTATCCCTGGGGAGAAGGACCTGATGGCCAGAGCACAGGGGTGGGACTGTGCAGACTTTCCATCACATAGTCTTTTGTATCATTTGAATTTTTTTCTTTTTCAATGTTTAATTCAGTGGTATATAGTGTATTCACAATGTTGTACAACCACTACCTCTATCTAGTTCCAAAATGTGTCATCAGGCCTAAGGGAAACACTTCACCTGTTAAGCAGCTGCTTCCCTTCCTCTTCTCCCTCTATCCTCACCACTCCCCCCAGCCCCTGATAACTACCAATCTTCTTCCCATCTCTATAGATTTACCTATTTTGGATATTTCATGTAAATGAAATCATACAATACATGACCCTTGATGCCTGGCTTCTTTTACTCACTAATGTTTCCGAGGTTCATCTATGTTGTAGCAAGTGCCAATACTTCACTCCTTTCTATGGCTAAATAGTATTCCATCATATGGATATGCCACAATTTGTTTATCCATTCACCTGTTGATGGACATTTGGGTTCTTTCCACCTTTTGGCAATTATGGTTACTGCTACTATAAACATGCATGAACATGTGTTTGCTTGAATTGAATTTTCAGTTCTTTGGGGTACAAAACCTAAGAGTAGAATTGTGGGTCATATGTAGTAAAGGATCTGAATGCAATGTGGGAAACCTGGGTTTCATCCCAGGTCAGGGAGATACCTTGGAGAAGGGAATGGCAACCCATTCCTATATTCTTGCCTGGAGAATCCCATGGACAGAGGAGCCTGGCGGGCTATAGTCCATGGGGTCACAAAGAGTCAGACACCACTGAGCGACTAACATTTTCATCCATGTAGTACAGGGGCTTCCCAGGTAGCCTAGTGGTAAAGAATCCATCTGCCAATGCAGGAGATGTGGATTTTAGAGCCCCTTAAACAGAGTGAAGTAAGTCAGAAAGAGGAAAATAAATATAAGTAAGTATATTAATGCATATGTATGGAATCTAGAAAGATGGTACTGATGAACCTATTTGCAGAGCAGCGATGGAGGTGCAGACACAGAGAACGGACTTGTGAGCACAGAGAGGGAAGGAGGGAGCGGGCTGAACGGCGAGAGCAGCGTGGGGACATACACTACTGTATGTAAAATAGACAGCCAGTGAGAATTTGCTGTATGACTCAGGGAGCTCTAACAGGTGCTCTGTGACAACCGAGAGGGGTGGGATGCGGTGGGAGGTGTGAGGATGTTCAAGAAGGAGACATATGTATACCTATGGCTGATTCATGTTGATGTACGGTAGAAACCAGCACACTATTGTAAAGCAAGTATCCTCCAATTAAAAATAAATAAATTAAGAAAAAGGAGATACAGGTTGGATCCCTGGTTTGGGCAGATCCCCTGGAGAAGGCAATGGCAACCTGTTCCAGTATTCTTGCCTGAAAAATTCCATGGACAGAGGAGCCTGGTGGGCTACAGTCCGTGGGGTTGCAAAAAGTCAGACACGGCTGAGCAACTGAACACACACACATGATAATTTTATGTTTAACTTTTTGAGGAAATGTGAAATCATTTTCCATAGTGGGTGCACCATCTTACACTCCCAACAGCAGCACACAGGGTTTCCAATTTTCCCACATCCTTGCCAACACTTGTTTGTTTTTTTTTTTTTTTTGATAGTATGCTCCTATTGTGGTATCTCATTGTCCTTTTGATTTGCATTTCCCTAATGTCACCTTTGGCAGGAAGTGAAGAGGAACTCAAAAGGCTCTTGATGAAAGTGAAAGTGGAGAGTGAAAAAGTTGGCTTAAAGCTCAACATTCAGAAAACGAAGATCATGGCATCCGGTCCCACCACTTCATGGGAAATAGATGGGGAAACAGTGGAAACAGTGGCTGACTTTATTTTTTTGGGCTCCAAAATCACTGTAGATGGTGATTGAAGCCATGAAATTAAAAGACACTTACTCCTTGGAAGAAAAGTTATGACCAACTTAGATAGCATATTTAAAAGCAGAGATAATACTTTGCCAACAAAGGTCTGTCTAGTCAAGGCTATGGTTTTTCCTGTGGTCATGTATGGATGTGAGAGTTGGACTGTGAAGAAAGCTGAGCGCAGAAGAATTGATGCTTTTGAACTGTGGTGTTGGAGAAGACTCTTGAGAGCCCCTTGGACTGCAAGGAGATCCAACCAGTCCATTCTGAAGGAAATCAGTCCTGGGCGTTCATTGGAAGGAATGATGCTGAAGCTGAAACTCCAATACTTTGGCCACCTGATGCGAAGAGTTGACTCATTGGAAAAGACTCTGATGCTGGGAGGGATTGGGGGCAGGAGGAGAAGGGGACGACAGAGGATGAGATGGCTGGATGGCATCACCAACTCGATGGACATGAGTTTGAGTGAACTCCGGGAGTTAGTGATGAACAGGGAGGCCTGGTGTGCTGAGATTCATGGGGTTGCAAAGAGTCGGACATGACTGAGTGACTGAACTGAACTGAATGTCACCTGATTTGGTGACAATGATCATGTTTTCATGTACTAATTTATCATTCAATATCTTCTTTGGAGAAGTGTCAATTCAAGTTTTTTGCCCATTTTAAAATTAGGTCTTTTTGTTGATGGAGGCCATTATGTAAACTAGATGCCAGATCCTTATCGCCGTTTGAATTTCAATCCTTATAAATATGGACCTTCTCAAAAGAGACATAAAATTAAAACTGTAAAGAAAGGAAAGGATCTTTGGTTGATGTGTGGATGACAGGTGAAAGCGGAGATGAGTGGAAGCAGGGGGACAGGTCAGAAGCCACCTTCGTGCCGGGCTAGAGATGCTGCCTCGGATTCTGGGGGCATCATAGATGAGAAATGGGCAAATGTGAAATGGGAAAGCTGGGCTGGACGTGGGGTGTGAAGGAAGAAACGAGGAATGTTTCTTATCTGACTTCCTGGATGGGAGTGCTATTTACCTGGAGGAGGGGCAGGCTTGGGTAGGGTGTAGGATCTGGCTTTGGACAACATCAAGTCTGAAGTGCCCAAGAGTCATCTGAGTGGGGCTGTGGCCCCAGAGCCACAACTGTGTCTGGAATTTAGACTTCCTGCTCCATCCTTTCCCTGTGAGATACCACCAGCATCCGTAAAGGATAACTGGCCATTTTCAGGTGACAAGAAGAGGCAAGAGCATTCCCAGGAGGGGAGAAGCAAGTGCCAAGGCATGGCCGATAGTATTTGATTAAGATGCCGCAAAGGGTTTAAGCCTAAGAATGGCATGACATGGTTTGCCTCATAGAACGTGGTCTCCAGTGGTGACATGACAGACAGATCATGGGGAACCAGCTAGGAAGTCATTGCTGGAATGAAGGAGCTGAGTGTACTTTGGACCAATGGGGATGGAGAAGAGGGTCCTGCTGGGGTGTGGATAGGGGAGCAGTGGATGAACCGAGAATAACTCCCCACCTTCCAGATTGAGTGATTGCATGGTTTGGGGAGGGTGTTCCCTGAAAGCAAAGAGGGAGGCAAATCCTTAATTTCAGCTAGACTGTGTTCCTGGGCCCTGTGTGGTAAGAAAGCTTCCTCACAGTCTGTCTCTCACCACACTGCACAGCAGCCCTGAGCTAAGAACTTCACGGGTTCTGATTCTATCACCACCAACTTGGACACTATCTCTTCTTGGCTCCCACAACAGCTCCATCATGGATGCCTCAAAATCCTGCCTTCAAACTATCTTGCTTCTGTTCTCACCTTTCTATTCATCCTGGGACCCAAGACAGCAGGAGATGGCCAGGGCCCTTGGAGGGCCTGTCGCTGGCTTGCAGGAAGCATCTTACTGGGGTAGAGGCTGCCATGCCTAAGATGACCTCCTCCAAACCACTGTCAGATCTACAGCCATTATGAAGAGCTTGATGACAAGCCCTCTCTTTCCTCTTACAGGTAATGCTGGCTGAACCTAAGGACAGAATTCAGTGGAAGTTCTTCTGAAGCTTTGGAACTGGGGGAGTCCTTTGACCAGTGGCTGACCACTGTTCATGCAGCTGCCACCCCAGCAAGAGCCTGACTATAGCTCACAGAATGCCTGACGCTGTGAGGCCTGGGCTCTGGAGAGTTCCCAGTACCCTGTGCGTCACAGAGCCCAGCCGGGCCTCAGCTCCTCATTCTGCAGTTAGGGACCGTGGGGGTCTGCACCAAGCTGGCCCAGAGTCCAGCTAGGAGAAGCGAAGTATGCACACACATGCATGTAGACATGCACCCAAGTAATGTTGGTCACTGCTTAGAACGGGCAAGAGCACTGGTTTGGGAGTTTGGAAGTCAGCTGGACCTGGCCAGGACCTGACCAGGACTGGCCAAGAGGGCCCAGGATGTGCCCTGCCCAGTGCTGGGCACTCTGGGGTTCAGAAAAAGAGATGGAGACTGGGCCCAGAGGAACATGGGAGATGCCAGGCCCACACTGCCTGGCTCCTCCTGCCCAAGGAGCACGGTCCTTTTATTTCTCTGAGGGCCACCTTCATGGCTGTCAAATGAAGAGTCTGACCAGTTGCTTTAGATACTTTGTAGCGAAAAAAACAAAGAAGGAGAAAAAGCACCTAACTTCTCAAGTCTCAGTGACCCAAAGCTATATACTCAGACCATGACGTTAACATTTTTCGAGTATCTTTGGCCTCGTTAAGCCAAGTATTTCCACTCTCTGGATTGAAGGTTGCCTTTTGGTGACTTGGGGGTTGAGGGGGAAATCTTCACCTTCCCAGCTCACCCTCTGGGTCCACTTACCTCCCTGATGGTAGTTACAAAGTAAATTGTGTGAGTGGGTGTGCTATGTGTGTGTGAGTGTGTATGTGGGAGTGGATTGGGACAGGATGGCAGATAGGCTCCTGCCAGGGTCTCTGGGTGGCAGAAAAGATGCAGAAAAGGGGAAGTCCAGTGGCCTGGGGACCGGATGGTGGCCTTGGGCTTTTCTGGCTCAGAGGTACCGCTTCTCCTCTGAACTCATCACATCTAGAAGCCTGACCAGAGGCCTGAACTACTTCTGAGAGCTTCCTAGAATCCCACAAGGTGGTCCGGAAGGTGAGGAGAAGGGAGTAGGTTTGCTTCTCATTGGCCTGACTCATAGTTGTAATTTGTTAGCATGCTGACAGCCTTTCTTGTTTTTCAGTCAAATGAAGCTTTTGTTGGGTGTTTGAGTGAAGTGCACGATACACTCACATAATCAAAACCCTAGAGTGGGGAGAAAATCACTCTTTATTGTATGAGCAATTGTATCTTCCCAAAAATCAGAGGGGATAATTGCAAGCACAACATCTACATAGACTTTTCTTTTTAGACTGCTTGAATGCATTATGTGTGTGTGTATGTGTGTGTGTGGTGGGGGGTTGGCCAGGGATCTGCTTCTGCTTTGCCCTCTGGGCTGGGGTGGGCTCAACTCTGGAAGACTGTGCCCCTTGGGCAGGAGGAGCCAGGCAGTGTGGTCCCAGGATCTCCCATGCTCCTCTGGGGCCCAGCCTCCATCTTCATCTTTGAGCCCCAGAGTGTCCAGCACTGGGAAGGGCACATCCTGGGCTCTCGGGGGGCACTGGGGAAGGAGGAACTCGGCACAAAGCTGGATGAGCGGTGGATGTGTCCATGTCTGGGGCCACAGCAAGCTTTGGGGGCAGCTGTGTGACTCTGTCCTGTCACCACTGAGCTTTCTGACCCCTGGGCTGTATCCATCAGGGTCACCTACAAGAGTTGTTGACCTTAGACGCCCCAAGGTTGAAACTCATGTCCTCAGACCATTCATGGTGCAGCCAGGGTCACTCCCCTTGTTTCTTTGAGACCAAGCACCTGCCTCTCTGCCACCCTCTCAACTTCCTCGACTACACTTCTTGGTGATTTCAGTATCTAGAGTTGGTTCTTTTAAAAAAAATTAAATTTATTTATTTATTTATTTTCAGTGGCACACAGGCTTTCTCTAGTTGAGGTGAAGGGGGCTACTATCTAGCGACAGGGCTCTGGCTTCTCCTTCTGGGGGCTTCTCTAGTTGTAGAATGTGGGCTCAAGGGTGTGTAGGCTCAGTAGCTGTGGTGCATGGGCTCAGTTGTCCCCTTGGCACGTGGAATCTTCTCGGACCAGGGGCTGAACCCGTGTCCCCTGCATTGGCAGGCCAACTCTTGACTACTGGACCACCAGTGAAGCCTCCAGAGTTGGTTTTTTCAACATCCTATCCTTTCATTCCCTGCTCTCCTCTCCCTCGCAGATGCTGGACCTTCCCATTATTAAGACCTGCAAAGCCTCTATCACCTCTTCTTCAACCACCTCCTAACTTCTCAGCTCTGCTTATTTCTTCCAAAACCCCAGTTCCCACCCTCCTGCACTGGATCAGGATCTCAAATCACTGATCCAACATTCGAAGGGTCCCTCACTGCCCTCATCTGCTCTATTTCCTCTTTATCCAACTGAAATTCCACAGCCACTGATGATAATAACTCCCAAGTACACATAATAGCATCTGAATTCCCTCACACGCATTGACATCCTCCCCCTTCTGTTGCCTCATGGTCCTCATAAAAGTGCAGTCCTAGTGGAATTCAACCTTTCCTCAACTCCACACCTGTCCCACCTCCCACCTCAGCGACCCATCTTTACAGCTGGACATGGATGAGGAGACAGATGATATGAAGTCTGATCTGTGCTATTTCAATCTGGGTGAGCCCCAGTGCTTCCTGAACCCAGCTGTGTCCCCTGGTCCCTCCATTCTCCCACAGTCCTGGATGATGGCTTTTCACTTCTGTCCTTAAAGCTCCAACATCTCCATCCTCACTTCCAGGAGGTGACATTGCTTCTGATTTCACTTAGGAAACAGTGAAATTGGAAGAGAAATTTAAGAGACTCCTCTAATCCCATCTTCATTAATTTGCTAGAGCTTCCATAATAAAGTATGATAAACTGGGTGGCTTAACAGATATTTATTTTCTCCCAGTTCTGCAGGCCGGAAGTCCAAGATCGAGATGTCAGCAGTTTGGTTTCTCCTGAGGCCTCTCTTCTTGTCTTGTAGATGGCCGCCTTCCTCCTGCATTCTCATATGGCCTTTCCTCTGTGTGTGCCCACCCCTGGAGTCCCTTGCTCTTCTTCTCTTTCTTCTTTTTTTCAGCTTTTATAGTCCACCTTTATTTTGTTTTTATTTGGCTGCACCAAGTCTCAGTTGCGGTACATCATAGGAGCTTTGATTTTTGCTGTGGCATGTGAACTCTTAGTTGCGGCATGTGGGGTCTAGTTCCCCAACCAGGCATCAAACCCAGGCCCCCTGTATTGGGAGCGTGAAGTCTTAGCCACAGCTTCCCTCATAGCTCAGTGGGTAAAGAATCTGCCTGTAATGCAGGAGACCCCAGTTTGATTGCTGGGTCAGGCAGATCTGCTGGGGAAGGGATAGGCTACCCACTCCAGTATTCCAGCCTGGAGAATTCCATGGACTGTATAGTCCATGGGGTTGCAAAGAATCTGACACGACTGAGCGACTTTCACTTCACTTCAGTCTTAGCCACTGGACCACCGGAAGTCCCCCTTCCTTCTCTTACAAGGACATGAGTCCTGTTGGGTTCGGGCTGCTCACCTGAGGCAGAGCCACCTCCTCCCAGCAGCTCTAGCTCCACCCGGGAAGCCCAAGCCCCTCAGTGAAGGCTGGAGGGCCAGTGCAAACCCCTCATTCCCTGAAATAGTGCTTTATTTTACTTTGAAACAGATCTGGTTTTTTAGTCACTTCCCTAAATGTTAGCAAAACAAAGAAACAATGGGATTCCAGGAAGGTCAAAGGTTTTTGATCAAACATTTCCTTGGTGTCCAGCAGTGGAAGTTCCATAGTGGACCCTCCTACCCCTGGGTGCCTCCTGAGGCCTGGAAGTTGGCTGATGTGTTCTTCCCCTCTCTACCATGCCTCGGCCTCCTTGGCTTGCTTTATTTATTTAGCTGCTCTGGGTCTTAGTTGTGGCCTGCAAACTCTCAGTTGTGGCACATGGGGTCTAGTTCCTTGACCAGGGATCAAACCTGGGCCCCCTGCATTGGGAGCATGGAGTCTTAGCCACTGACCACCACGAAAGTCCCGCCTTCTTGGTTTTAGATGCTCATAGCTTCTGTTCCATGAAGGCTGGACCAGGCATTCAGGCCCAAAGGGGAAAAGAGCATTGGCCAACATAAAAGTTTACCAATAACCATATCAGGTACAAAAGTCCAACTGAGCCCAGAAACGTAATTGTTCTTAAATTGGACTCAAGTTGGAGAAGAAAACAATGTCCTTGGACTCTTTTCTAATTTTCTAAATTTCTCTTACTTTTCCATTTCATTCTAGTATTTGGACAGAGAAAGTTAGGGAGAGATGATTTTATTTTGTAAAGATTTTATTTCTCATACTCTTCATGGTGTACAGAGTCTCCAGTGTCTGTTTATGTGCTTCTGAGACTGACAAACTTGCCCTGCTCCTGACTCTGATCACTCTGAGGCCCATGCCCAGAAGACGAATGATCAATTAAAATGTGAAGAAGCTGTGTATCAACTGGAATATATGAAAATCAAGGGACACCAATTGTCAAAGATCATTTTTTCTCGGGCCTGAGGCTGCTTCTCTTCTTTCGGGCAGGCCTTGGAGAATCAATCAATTCTGTTTTTCTGAAGTGAAAGATATTCTAATTTTTTTTTATTATCTCATTCCTCATTATGATGAAGGAGTTTCTCTTCACCCAGAAAATCTTCCCAGCTGCAGCTTCAGTGTCAATATAAATTTGCTTTGTACAGTTTTCTGTCTCCCATGGCTATTTATTTTTTCCTTTCTTATTTTCTACTTTTATTATCATAATCCTTTCTTTTTATTATTATTATCCCTTCTATTTTCCCCCCTCTTTTTTCTAATCCTCTGATTTTATAGTCACAGCACCAAATGCATAGTGGATATTAAATACAAGTTTCCTATTAATAAGTGTTGTATCACTTGATCTGCAGTAACAGCTCATATTTACTGAGCATTTACCATATGCCAGCTCTGAGCTAAGCTCCTGCAATGCATTATCTCGCCAAGTCTTCCAAGTTGCCATGTGAGGTCTTTAGGAGAGCTGGGACTAGGGTGAGGCAAGCAGGACACCCAGGGCATGAGACTCAGGGGTGCTCACTCTCAGAGGCTCACAAGTGCAGCATCAACACCTGAGAATCCCTCAGTGTTCCCAGCCCTGGTCATTACCATAATCTCCATCTTCATTTTAACATCTAAGGAAATGAGGCTCACAGAGGGTAGGTTACTTGCCCAAGACCTAAAGCTGAAATAAAGCAGGAAGCAGAAGAAAATTTCAGCCAAACTCGAAGATTATATCCTTGAAGACTTAGAAAGCATTGCTTCCACGAAAAAAGAACAAGATAAAAGAGAAACATTCAGAGAATAAGAAAACACTTGCAGAAAATAAGAAGTTCATAAGACAAATGAATCTTTGAATGATTTCAATAGAAGAATTGAACTGGAAGGTTGAAGAAGTCTCCCAGGAAATAGAATAAGGCAAAAGGATGAAGAATAGGAGAGAAAAAATAAAAGCAGAAAATCAATCCAAGAAGTCCAACAACAAGCTTATAAGAGTTCCAGAAAGAAAGGAGAGCAAAAAGGGGAGAGGAGGAAATTATTAAATAAATAATAGAAGAGAATTTGGACCAAGTGCCAGGGAGCATTAAATAGAAAATAGATTATTATTAAAATTATATTACAATTATTGTAAAATTTGAGAACACCAAGGATAGAGAGATGATCATAAAAACTTCTAGAGGAAAATATTAAAATATCAGAAATCAGAATATTACTCAGATTTCTCCCTATCACTATTGGAAACTAGAAGATAGTGGAGCAGGGCTTTCAAAATTCAAAAGGAAAACAATTTCCAAACTGCTAATTGAATGTGATGATAAACTGAATAGTTTTTCAGTCAGGCAAAATCTCAACAAAGTAACTTTCGGAGGCATTGACAGGAAACTACTGAAGGATGTGCTTCAACAAAACAAGAGAGTAAACCAACAAACAGCGGCCCAGGAAATACCTGGTCCAGCACTGGCAGCGTGAAGGGAAGTCCCAGGGCAATGTGGTACAGCAGGGAGCTCTCCATTCAGATCGGAGCTGCAGGCTGGAGGGCACTGCATATCTGCATTCATGCCGTAACAAGGACAAACGATCTGAGCTTACTTCATGTGTATGCCCACACCGAGAAAAGTTTAGCAAGAAGTTGGAGAAATTAGTGAGGGGCATTTAAAAGTCTGAGCAAATGTTACATGGTGATTAACTCCAGGAAAAAGAAATGTACCTGAGGAGAAATGCAATTATAGAAAACTGAGGCTTAACCATCAACAATATTTAACAGTGTTTACTGGGGCACATTGACATAAATTCTGAGTACTCATTAATCTGAAGAGGTGAAATATCAGATTGAAAAATGACTGTGAATGTGTACATGTGAATAAAATGCAAAAAAAAAAAGTATAAATTTTCTTCTGCTGCAATGAGAAGTTAATATATGTCCATAATGGAGGAAAAATTGAGAGAGATGTTACTTGAAACTGTGGAGGAAAATACCAGAAAAATGTCTAAAAGAGTTGAAAGTCCCCTCAGCCCGAGCTCCCTCTTACCCTTCCTCACTCAGAGCTCCCTCACACTCTCTCTTTAAAAAAAAAAAAAAAGGGAAGAAAACGAAAGTCTTAAGTGCTTTCCTCTGAAAAGCAGGAATTTGCAGAGAATCCATGCTTTTTATTATAAGCATGGTAGTAGTACCTTTTGATGTTTAAACAAAGTATATTTGTTACCCTGATCAAAATTAGTGGTAAAAGGCAATTTCATTATCAGCTATTTTACTTGCCTTTCTTTTTCTGTCATAAAGCTAGAAGTTAGAGTGGGAAAATGTCACCTCTCTGGGCATTTTTGCTTGTTGAACAGAATACACTGTCTTGCTCCTTCCTTTTCTGTTAGAACAGAACAGAGCAGCAATTTTAATCACTCCAAACAGCACAGAATCCTCAACCCAATATTTGACTTTGAAATTAATTTTACCATTATATTTGATTACACTTAGGTCATAAAGAACACTGCAGAAAGCCAGCTCATGAAACATTAAAAAGCGGGCCACCTTTTCGCTGGCCTCCCCTCTGGGTAAAGGTCTGCCTGACTGTTTCTCTGAGGGAAAGTAGCAACGTGTTCCCACGCTTTGCCTGGAACTGGCTGTTGAATTCAGAGCTCCTAACCCTCCAATGGACTTTTGGTCACTAACTCATGAAGTATTCCAGGAAACTCAATACTGTCTTGCTCCTATGGTGGGAGAGAGAAAATGCCAGAACCACTCCCTGACTTGGAGAAACATAAAATCCAGTTCGGGCTTCCCAGGTGGTACTAGTGGTAAAGAACCCACTTACCAATGCAGGAGACATAAGAGATGTAGGTTCAATCCCTGGGTTGGCAAGATCCCCTGGAGGAGTATTCTTACCTGGAGAATCCCATGGACAGAGGAGCCTGGCAGGCTACAATCCAATGGGGTTGCAAAGAGTCGGACACAACTGAGCACAAAAATCCAGTTGAGAGAGAAGGCCATGGACAAAAAACTATCATGAATGAAGCAGAATTAAGAGAGTAGTGGTGAGGTGCAGGGAGATGTGAGGTTTGCATCCTGAGTCAGGGAGACCAAGGAAGCGGGGGAATGGACAGATCAGGCTCCAGGAGGAGGTGGGACTCAGCACGTGTGCTCAGAGTCAACGTCCTGCTTTAAAACTATCCTCCTGGACCGCCTAGACTTGGCACTCCTCCCCCACCACAAAGTTATTCACACTTTCCTCTGCGCCAATGCTGCATTTTGCATTCGCTTCTCAGCTGCAGCCATCGTATGGGGTGACAGTTGGCGACTGTACGTGTTTACCCCACTAAACCGTGAGTCCACCAGCTCCTGGGCTCTGTATTTTGGCAGTTCCAGCACCCAACACAGCCTGAGGGCTCAAGAATGTGAGCTGAATGAGTGAGTACCGCTTCATGCGAGGGGGAAAGTGACAACTGGCAGTGGGTCTCCCTGGCTCCCACTGTGTGTGTGTGTTAGTCGCTCAGTCGTGTCTGACTCTTTGCAACCCCATGGGCTGTAGCCTGCTACGCTCCTCTCTTCATGGAGTTCTCCAGGCAAGAATACTGGAATGGCTTGCCATTCCCTTCTCCAGGGGGATCTTCCCCACCCAGGGATCGAACCCTGGTCTCCCACATTGCAGGCAGATTCTTCATCATCTGAACCACCAGGGAAGCCTCTGGCCCCACCTTTCTCATCCTGACAGGTTTGCATCCGCCTGTGAAAGGCTGGAGGGAGAGCTGGTCAGAAAGGCAGACAGGTCAGGGCCCGGGAGTTCTCCCTAAAGGTTGTCTGAGGGGAGAGGCTGAGCTCCAGCCGTATCTGGTTCCGGGAGAATCTACACAGATTTCCACCCAGGCCCTGGGCCTTCCTCCTCTCCACCCCGTGTAACCCCCAAGAGATTGAACTGTCCTCTTTTTTTAAAGATTTTTTTAAAAAATGTGAACCATTTCTAAAGACTTTATTGAATTTTTTACAATATTACTTCTGTTTTATGTTCTGGGTTTTTGGCCACGAGGCATATGGGATCTTAGCTTCCCGACCAGGGATCAAACCTGTACCCCTTGCACTGGAAGGTGAAGTCTTAACCACCAGACCACTGGGGAAGTCCCTGAACGATCCTCTCTTGTTTTCTTGAAAACACAGAGCAAACCGGCACTTCCCTTGAGGGAAGCAGCTCTGTGGGTGGCCAGGGCCCTCTGACCTCCCCAGATCTCCTCAGATCTCTGGGGCCGGGGGCCCCTTGAGCCTGTGCTGTGAGCCCGGGGAGGGCAGCCAACAGTGAGTGGGGCAGGTGGGGCCTGGTGGCTTCTGACTGCCCTGGAGTCGCTGCCAAGCAGAGCCACTCCGACTGCCCACAGAGTTGGCAAAGCAGGTGCCAGTCTCACCTCACATGCCTGTGCTTCCTCTGTCACAGTCATTTCACCTCAGCCTGCGCGTCTGGCGAGGTGGCCCTGACACCACCTCCCTCACGGGTGTCCACGGGCCAGGCTGAGAGCAAGCAGGAGCCTCGCCCCCAACGGGGCCGGGCATCCTCACCACCCTCACCCTTCCAGGGGCCCGTCTGGCGGTGCTGTTCCCCACCCCCTCACACCACGGAACCCGCTCTCACACGTGGGAGACGCAGAGCACAGCAGCGTCCCGAAAAATGACGGCAGCGCTAACCATGACTTGCAGTTTTTCTCTTGACCCAATTAAAAAAAAAAAAGGAGGCTTTTTGCTCTTTTTCCTCTTGGGCCCAGGGGTTGTGCTAGTTAGCCTGGCTGAGGGTGGATTGTGTCAGTCAGAGAGCGTGTGGGAGGGACCCTCTGAGCTGTCCCTGGAGGCACTTCTAAGCCAAGGTCAGGGCGAGAAAGACTCCCTGGCCTCTACTCTGCCACCCTGTGGGGCCAGGGGCTGGTACACGCCCGGGAGGGAGCTGACGTGAATGGACAAGGTCCTGCCCCCGTGAGACCTCAGGGCCTTTCCTGACCAAGGCTGGCCAAGGAACCACCTGAGATGCTTCTGGAAAATAATCATGCCCAGCCTCCACCCTCTATCCTACCCCTCTTCCCAATGGTCTAGGCTGGGACCTCGTCCTGTCATCAGTACCATTAAAAAAGCTCCCCTCCAGGATAACAAAGTGCAGAGAGGGTTGAGAGACTCCGTCAAAGGTGACCCGGGGGGCTGCTGAGTTAATCCTTTCCTGTCATGTCATCCTTGGAGGAGTCACGCAGGCGCTCACGCTCAGGAGAAAGGTTTGCATCCTGGCTTTACACTTCGGGCTGGGGGTGACCTTGGACAGGTCCTCCAGCAGCCCTGGAAGAGCCTGGTTTCTTCATCTCTACAATGGAGAAGGTAACAACCGTCCTCTCTTGCAGTGTGTAGTAAGCATTTATGAGATGCGGCATGCCAAATGGTTAACATAACAGTGGTTATCATTACTGTTAATTACTATAAATACTAATTATCATCATCACATGGAAAAAAAATGCTCTTATTTTTTTTACCTAATCGTGTGAGTGCAGAAAGCCTTTGGACTATTCAAGCCCTCCTCTGACAGTGACATCCTAGGCCATTTCTTTTCTCCCTACTCGTAGGTCTCAGGGAAATCCTCCCAGATTGTCTGTTTCCAATGGCAACAGAAGTATAGTTGCGTAAGACTTAAGTGTTTCCAAAGCATTTCTCAGGCATCATCTCATTAAGACCAGCCCCTGCCCCTGTGACAATAGCACAGCTCCTTCCCAACCGGAGAGACGGCCTGAGCCAGGGCTCTGGAGGCACCAGGCGCATCGTTGTTGCTTCGTCTCAGTCCTGTCCAGCCGGACAGGGGGGACCCCATGGACTGGAGCCCGCCAGGCTCCTCTGTCCGTGGGATTTCCCAGGCAAGAATACTGGAGCGGGTTGCCATTTCCTTCTCCAGCACCCAGCCATGGACAAGCCACAAAGGTGGGCAGCTTGGGCACCAGCTGTAGCCTTGAGAGGCTAAATCTCAAACACAGGTGCACACACTGCCCGGCTGCTCTTGCTGACCCCTAGCAGTGCGGCATTTGGGCTTTAAAAACACAACTTTCATTTCCTCTTTGGGGGAGTGTGCTGTCCCCTGGCTGCTACCTACCCACCCCTCTCCCCAGGCAGGTGATAACCAGGACAGGGCTGTAAGGAGGATTAGGTGTAGGCTCCCAGGAGCCACTGGGCAGGTGGAAAAACCCAGACCTCAGCCTTTCTTACAGCTTCTCCTCTTCCCCTGGGCCGTGTCCCATGATGTCTCTACCCCGGGAGCAGACTGGACAGTTCCCTGCTGGGACTGCTCCAGGGAACCAGGGAAGGTCAGAGGTTACTTCCAGCAGAAGGAAGGGGCCCTTGAAGAACTGAAACGAGGTCATGTGACTGGCATTGAGTGAGCCATGGGGGCCAGGGAGCCAAGTGGGTTGCCCGTGGGGGCTTTCAGGCTGGGCTTGAGGTCTGTCTCTACCCTCAGAGGATAGGAGGCCTCTTCGGGCGCTGGCCCTGGGATGCCATGACAAGTGTTACACTGTGGGCGGGCTTCAGTTCTCCGTGTAACCCCTTTATTCTTTCCAAGAGAAGCTCCACCAAAACACAGCGAGCATCACAAGCCAATGCTGCTTACCCTATGTCGGGCCATGTGCTGAGTTCCCTACCTGAATCAGCTCCCTCCTCCAGGGCTCGTGTCCAGGAGGATGTCGGGGCCCTGTTTTGTCCCTCGCCTGTTCTAGGTCTCTTCCTGCAATGAGTGAGGGGCTGTTTTTAATTTTTATTTGTTTGCTTTGAAATTTCATTTATTTATTTATTTGGCTGCACCAGGTCTTAGTTAATAGCACATGGGACCCTCCATCTTTGCTGTGGCATGCAAACTCTTTGCTGGGGCATGCAGGATCTAGTCCCCCTATCAGGGATCTAACCCAGGTCCCCTGCATTGGGAATTCAGAGTCTTAGCCACTGGACCACCAGAGAAGTCCCTGTTTTGGATTTTAATTATAGTTTCTTTATTGTTGTCATTGAAGTATAATTGATTTACAGTGTTTCAGGTAAACAGCACAGTGATTCAGTTATATATATATATATATATATATATTCTTTTCCAACCCACTCCAATGTTCTTGCCTGGAGAATCCCAGAGATGGGGGACCTGGTGGGCTGCCATCTATGGGGTCGCACAGAGTTGGACACGACTGAAGTGACTTAGCAGTTAGCATATTCTTTTTCAGATTCTTTTCCATTATAGGTCATTATGGGATATGGAATATAGGTCCCTATGCTCTACAGTAGGTCCTTGTTGTGGAGGGAAGGGCAGTTTTTAGCTCCTGAGATGTTAGAGAGACTGTGCCAGGTTCACTTCCTCTGATGTCACATTTAACCTTAGTTCAGTTCAGTTCAGTCGCTCAGTCGTGTCCGACTCTTTGCGACCCCATGAATCGCAGCATGCCAGGCCTCCCTGTCCATCACCAACTCCCGGAGTTCACTCAGACTCACGTCCATTGAGTCAGTGATGCCATCCAGCCATCTCATCCTCTGTTGTCCCCTTCTCCTCCTGCCCCCAATCCTTCCCAGCATCAGAGTCTTTTCCAATGAGTCAACTCTTTGCATCAGGTGGCCAAAGTACTGGAGTTTCAGCTTTAGCATCATTCCTTCCAAAGAAATCCCAGGGCTGATCTCCTTCAGAATGGACTGGTTGGATCTCCTTGCAGTCCAAGGGACTCTCAAGAGTCTTCTCCAACACCACAGTTCAAAAGCATCAGTTCTTCGGCGCTCAGCTTTCTTCACAGTCCAACTCTCACATCCGTACATGACCACTGGAAAAGTCAGCCTTGACTAGACGAACCTTTGTTGGCAAAGTAATGTCTCTGCTTTTGAATATGCTATCTAGGTTGGTCATAACTTTTCTTCCAAGGAGTAAGCGTCTTTTAATTTCATGGCTGCAGTCACCATCTACAGTGATTTTGGAGCCCCCAAAAAGTAAAGTCTGACACTGTTTCCACTGTTTCCCCATCTATTTCCCATGAAGTGATGGGACCAGATGCCATACTCAGCCTCAAAGTTTCTCAGAACCATAAGGACATCTGACATTCACCTTGCAGGCATGCTCACCTGCAGCTTGAACTCACCCCTCTAAAAGCCACGTCTGGGATTCAAGACTGTGGCAGAAAACATCCCTGTGGGTTGAATGCTTAAAGGTAGTGGCCATAGAGTTTCCTAATCCTTCCCACTCCAAGCAAGCTACCCTCCAGATAGCAGACTTCCCTACCTTTGTGGGGGCTGTGGCTGACCTCAAGGGTGAGGGTATCTGACATAGGCAACCTACAGGGGCTGCACCAGAGATGTGAAGATATGTTAATTAATCAAGACATCCCATTCATTCGTTCTAAAATCCAGAAGCACCTACTTCTGAGCCCAGGTAGGAATGAGGAAAGAGCTGGTGAACAGTGTCCCCTTGTCACCACCGTTGATTGAGAAACTAGAGAGCACCTGGCTCTTGATAGACATGGCTCGTGTCCTACCGACAACCTATTTCACAGATGAGGAAACTGAGGCTCAGAACCGTCATCTAGCCTTGGTCATATGCCTCTTAAGTGGCTGAGCTGGAGTTTGAACCTGGACCCACATGGCTCAGTGACAATATCATCCCCTCCATAGGTACAGAGTGCCCTGAGCCTCTCTGGTGAGCAGGACCCTGAAAAGAGGCATTGTTTCTATTATTCATACCAGCCTGCTGCTACGGTCCAGCAGCTCAGCCCCAACTGGCTTTAGCCAGTTCAGCCAGCAGCGATTGCTGAGCCAGCACTGGGGTGTGAGGTAATGGGTGCTCAGAAGAATTCTCTTTTTTGTCTACACTCAAGTGCTAGAAACCCCCAAGTCCTAACGAGACAGGTAAGACAAACCTTGCTAGTGCTAAGTCACAGATAATTTGGGCTCTAAATTGCATGCAGTCACAAAATGACTTAAGTGATTTTTGACTTTCAAAGAAGGATCCTGACATGGATCCTGTAAAGATGTGGCTGCATGTTATTTGAGAGTATCCAATCAATACTGAATGTCGCCAGAGCTATGGCAGAGGTGCTTCCTGAACATACTGGACATCCAGGTAGGGCAGACTATAGTCTAAACAAAATTAATATAAGAACCGGTATGTATGTGCTGGTGGGCACTTGCGTGTGTGTGTATCTGTGTGTTTTGGATTGGGGGAAGGGAGGATTAGGCTCTTGATGTCCCTCCCAAATTATTCAATCACCAATTTGTTACCTGTTGGATGCCTTATGTTAAAAAACAGTTTGCAAAGTCACTACTAGAGGGGAATGGTGAATTAATGAGAAATTTTGAGCAGAAAAGTGACATGGTAAGATTTGCACTTTAGAAATATCACTCTGCTTGAAGGTGGAGGATGGAACTGGAGGGAAGTGAGCGTGGAGGTGCTAAGACAATGGGGGTGACTGGACTATCGACGGCAATCGAAACCAAGGCAGCAGCGAGAGAAGGGGCAGAGGAGACAGGCGTTTTGGAGGTAAAATCAGAGAGATATGGTGGCTCCTGCACGACACAAGATAGAAAAAGAGGCATTTTTCACAGTTGTGGTTCAGGTCTAGGAGGACGGTGAGGGGTCGCTGAGCTGGAGCACATACAACAGAGCCATTTCTAAGGAAGATGGATGAGATGATTACTCGGCACGTGGGTATAACCACCCTGCGTGACATTCCAAGGGTAAGTGGTAATTGGCAACTGTATTTTCAAGTCCAGATCTCAATGAAGAGCTCAGGGCTCTAGGTATCAACTTGGATTTTCAATACAGAAATGTCTTTAAAGTTATATGAATGGATGAAGTCACCAGGGGGAAAGTATAGCTAGAAAAGGGCCCAAGAATGAGCCCTGAGAAGCTTCAAAATTAAAGGGGCAGAGGAGAAACTGGAGCCAATCAAAGAAACAAGAAAGTGGCTGTGGGTTAGTGGGCAGCTGGGTTTTTAGTGTGTGAAGCTTAAGGAAAGCACTGGGTTCAGATTTGTGAGTCATCAGCATCTAGGATGTCAGTGAAACATTGGGAGATGATGCGACTGAGAACAGAGACTTGCAACATCAACTTGCTGCTGATGGGGAGAGAGGAGAAGACTCAGATAAAGATGCAAAGAGTCATCCAGAAAACAAGGACAAAGTAGACGCTTAGAAGCTGTATCAGCCAGGATACTGTTGGCTGCAAGTAATAGATTTGCTGTGGTTCACTCACTAAGTCATGTCTGACCCTTTGCGACCCCATGGACTGCCACATGCCAGGCTTCCTTGTCCTTCACTATCTCCCAGAGCTTGCTCAAACTTATGTCCATTGAGTTGGTGATAGCATCCAACCATCTCATCCTCTGTCGTTCCCTTCTCCTCTGCCCCCAACCCTCCCAGCATCAGGGTATCTTCCAATGAGTTAGCTCTTTGCATCAGGTGGCTAAAGTATTAGAGCCTCAGCTTCAGCATCAGTCCTTCCAATGAATAGTCAGGGTTAATTTCCTTGATTAGCTGACTAAAATTGATTTACATGCTGCTGCTGCTGCTAAGTCACTTCAGTCGTGTCCGACTCTGTGCAACCCCAGAGATGGCAGCCCACCAGCCTCCCCCGTCCCTGGGATTCTCCAGGCAAGAACACTGGAGTGGGTTGCGATTTCTTTCTCCAATGCATGAAAGTGAAAAGTGAAAGTGAAGTCGCTCAGTCGTGTCCAACTCTAGCGATCCCATGGACTGCAGCCTACCAGGCTCCTCCATCCATGGATTTTCCAGGCAAAAGTACAGGAGTGGGGTGTCATTGCCTTCTGCGTTGATTTACATAATAGGAACATTAATTCTCTCGCAAGAAGTCCAGGAATAGGCAATTCCAGGATTGGTTCAGTGGCTCATAAGTCAGACTTCTCTTGGGCTTTTCCTCATGTTTGCAAGATGGCTGCAGCTTCTCTAACATCAGTTTTTTATTTCTTTATTTTGTGTTTAACCAGTAATGTGGCTTTCTTTTTGTGTTCCTCCTTCCCCTTTCTCAGAAAGTAAACCTTTCCCAGAAGCTCTTTCAGGTAGAGCTCAAATCCCTCAAATCCCACTACCCAGTCCTAGCTGCAAGGAAGCTGTTCAGATGAATAACTAGTGTTTCAGTCACAGTAGAAAGAGTTCTCACTGCAGGAAGAAGGCGGGAGAAAGGCTGGCAATTACGAGGGGAATTAACAGGGCCTGCCTCTGGAGCCAGAGAGGCTCCAAAGTAGGGAGTGGTAAATATTCCACTAGAGCAGTGTGACTCAGTGCCAGGAACACCAATGATTTTACAATACAGGATAGAGGGAATGTTAACTAAAGCAGTAGAGTAGGGGAGGAGTAGAGACTGAAAAACAAGTGAACTGAGGAGTGATTTGGGATAAGAAAGTAAATAGTCTTCCCCCGTGGATCAGCGGTAAAAATCCACCTGCCAGTGCAGGAAGATGCAGGAGACACAGGTTCAATCCCTGGGTCAGAAAGATCTCCTAGAGAAGGAAATGGCAACCCATTCCAGAATTCTTGCTTGGGAAATCCCGTGGACAGAGGAGCCTGGCAGGCTACAGTCCACGGGGTCACAAATAGTAGGACACAACTGAGCATGCACACATGCTGCAACCTACACGTGGGGGTTCTCAACATGAGGGGATTTTGTCCTCCAGGGAACACGTGGCAAAAACTGGGGAGGGAATGTCATTACGGTCACTACAGCCTTCTAACATCCTTTGCCATCTTTTCAAACTGAAGGAATGCATCACTAATGTGTAGATGCCAGGGATGCTGCTAAACATCCCACAGCTCTGTCTGCAAAGCACTGAATGTGGTCCCTCTGAAATTCATATGTTGAAGCCCTAACCTCCAGTGTGACAGTATTTGGGTGAGAGCTTTTGGGCTTAGCCTTAGATGAGTCATGAGGGTGGGGTCCTGGTCTGATGAGATTAGTGCCCTTAATAGAAGAGACATCAGAGAGCTTGCTATCTCTCTCCTCACACTCAGAGGAAAGGCCATGAGGGCTCAAAGAGGAGATGTCCGTCTGCACTCCAGGAGGAGTGCCCTCAATAGAAACTATTGCTGGACTTCGACCTTGGTCTTGCAGCCTCTAGAACTGCGAGAAACAAATTTCTGTTTTTAAGCAACGCAGTCCATAGTGTTTTGTGATGGCAGCCCAAGAAAATTGATGAAAACACACAGAACTGCCTCCACAACAAGGAAATATCTGGCCCCCATGGCAATAGTGCTGAGGTTGACAAACCCTGGTGTGGACTATCATTGTAAGAAGTCAGGTCGGGAGCTGACTGGGCTGGGGGAGCCAGGTGCTGGGCTGGGAGAGCCAGGGCAGAGGAAAGGGCTAGAAATTTTAAGAAGTTTGATGGTTGACAGAGCAGGAGAGCCTAGAAAGCCAGGAGGAAGACAGGTCAAAAGTCAGCAGAAGGGACACCTCCTGCAGCCTTAAGACTGAAGAGGAGAGAACAAACAGTGGGTGGGGGCAGGTGTGCCTGCAGGCGTGGGCCCAGAGCCCGAGTCCAGGAGGCCAGGGTGCCCACGGGATGTGGGAGGGGCGACGACAGAGGAAGGCTGCTCTGGAAGGCTCTTAAGGGGAGCAGAGGGAGGGCGCCCACTGTGGAGAAAGGCTTGTAGAGCAGGTGAGAGCTGCCTGAGGCTGAGCTCTGTGGTGGCCACCGTCCTTACTGTGTGACTCCAAGATGCCAGCACCCAGGGCAGACCTGGGAAGGTGCCCTGGGTGACTCATGGGTGGGTCAGAAGCTGAGTGTGCAAAATGAAAAGGAACTCAGAAGCGACAGGAGAATGGTTTGGGGATCAGCCCTGTGGCCTAGGCCCTTGGCAAGTCATTGAAACTCTCAAGACCTCAGTTTCCTCATCTGTACAAAGAGGGTTAATGTTGCCAGTTTTCTCTGTTCTCTCACAGGGCGGTTGTGAGGCTCCAGTGACAGAATTTATGAGAGGCTTTGTCCACTAGGACTCCTTCCCTGAACACTAGGCTTTATCTCCAGTCCTCGGTGGAGTGGATGGTGACCAGGACTTTCATCTTTGTTAAGTATCTTTATTAAGATACTTAACCTTGTACCCTTCTCCACTTTGTGGATGGACACAGCTGAGGATTTCTGTCCCAATATGACAGATAGACAAACAGAATTATCTCAGGACACACCGCCAGCCCCCAGACCTTCCCTCTGTCTCTGGTGTCAGGCTGCGGCCACGTAAGGAATCCCCCTGGTGTGTCCCCGCTCCCAGGGCCCAGGCATTTCCTCACCCGTACCTCCGGGGTGCGGTGCACAACCCTGTGATGACCACTTGGTAGCTCAGACGGTAAAGAATCTGCCTGCAATGCAGGAGACCCGGGTTCGATCCCCGGGTTGGGAAGATCCTCTGGAGAAGGGAATGGCAACCCACTCCAGTATTCTTGTGTGGAGAATCCCACAGACTGAGAAGCCTGGAGGGCTACAGTTCATGGGGTTTCAAAGAGTTGACGTGACTGAGCGACTGACACACTGGAAGGGAGAGGGTGTTGCCACTGCCATCGCTGCATCATTTAATTAGAGCTTAATGAGAGCCGAAGGGAGCCACAGGATGGGGAGAGAGAAAAGTGAGGAGAAGGAGGGGGGATGGTGAGGAGTGAGAGGCAGCTGGAGATCCAAGATGGCAAAGAGCTGGCACCAGACAAACGTGGGAAACGGGGACGGGTGGGTGTTCCAGGGGCTTCACCCACCCGGTTTCGCCATGTGCTCTCTCCGACTGGACGAGGCGGGGTGACAGGAAGCAGGGGCCAGGCCGGGACAGAGGTGGGAGGAGCAAGGGCTGGAGACAACCGGAAAGACCCCAGGGGGGCGAGGATGGCAGAGCTGGGGAGAGAGGGGTGCCTGGGACACCGGGAATAGGGTCACCAGAGCGGGAACATGTGTCAGAGGAACGGCGGGGTAGTCATCGTCACTGACTTATTTTTTGGTGGTAATGTAATAACAACAATAATGGCTCCATTTGCGGGGCACCTACTCTGTGCCAGACACACGACCAGGAGCCGCTTATTTAACCGATAGCTTTTAGTATCCCCACTGACCGAGTCCCCACCGGGACTCTCAGTGACCAGGTGACGCCCCGGGTCACACAGCAGTACGAGGAACAGCCGCGTGAACCCCGCTCAGAGCGCGGAGTCCAAGTCCCAGCCCCTGAGACACCAACAATACTCCCAACTCCCTGTTCCTCCCTCCTCCCATACTGGGGTGACTACTTCCCAGGCCACAGGCCTCACCTAGTCATCCCAGTGGCCACAGCACTCAGCCAATCACTGCCACTACCCCCACTTCCTGAGGCTATCACAGACTAGAACTCAAAGGGACCCATTCCAGTAGCAGATCCCTAGGCCCTGAAACTTTATTTTTCTTTTGCATACAGGATCTTAGTTCCCTGACCAGGGATTGAACCTGCGCCCCCTGCAATGGCCCTCCAGGGAAGTCCCTGAAACTGTTCATAGAGGAAATACTTTTGAACAGGAGACTTTTGTGTCTTTCTCTGTATAACCCATTTACTGATTGCTCCATGCATCCATCCATCATTTATTCATTGAGTCACTGTGGTATAATGGTCAAGAACTTGGACTCTGGAGTCAGACTTGCTGTTGTTGTTCAGTCGCTCAGTCATACCTGACTCTTTGCAACCCCATGGACTGCAGCACACCAGGCTTCCCTGTCCTCCACCATTTCCTGGAGTTTGCGCAAACTTGCATCCATTGAGTCGATGATGCCATCCAACCATCTCATCCTGTTGCCCCCATCTCCTCCTGCCCTCAATCTTTCCCAGCATCGGGGTCTCAGACTGCCTGGTTCCAGTCCTCACTCCCCATTCCTGAGCTTTATAAACCTCATCTTTCTGAGAGTCAGTTTTTCTACCTGAAAAATGGGCACAGCACCTCCTTGGGGGGAGGTGAGGGTTAGTGAGTTAACTCAGAACGGTGCTCAGCCCTGGCCTGGCTAACCTGGAGGTTAACCAGGAGCTACCAAGTCCAGCAGGACACAGTTCCTGCCCTGGAGACACTTACAGCCCAGGGAGGGCATCCATGCAGCTCTGTCCACCCCACCTATCAGCCAGGATGGGGCGGGTGAGGCCAGATGCCCAGGGTCACCCCTCAGCCTCTCCAAGGGCCTTTCACTCAGAGGCAGGTGCTGCAGATTCAGGCCAGGGCCCAGAGGGGCAGAAGGCTGCTTTTGAGCTGGGCCCACTGGCCCTGCCGCTGGGGATTGGTTCCAAACACCCAGGTGAGCGTGCCTGTTTGAGGCTGTGCCCCAGCGTGCATTCTGCTGCTCACTTTCTTCTTCCCTGAGCACAGACTCAGCTGCCTTGTGGAGGGAGGAGAAGCTTTTAGGATGCCAGGAGCTGGCTCTAACAAGGGCTCATCTCCCTAGGGTGGCTGGTTGATGAAGAAAGATTCTCAGTGCTCAGATGCTGACCCCAGGCACCTCACAGCAGAAGGCAGAGCCCAACAAGGGAAGTTAACAGCCAAAAGTAGGGCACTGGCTGGGGCTTTGTCGCCTGCTAAAGATGCACACTGTCCCCCAGTGCTTTGTGCCTCAGATCCTGGCTGCGGCTCTGTCAAGACCACAGCCTCTGATCTCCTCCTTTTGCTGGAGCTCCGGCAGAACAAGGCGGAAGTCTCATTTGTCTGTCTGAGACGGAGGCTTTCGGAGACAGGCAGCTTGGGGAGATGAGGTGACAAAAGACCTTGGCCGGCAATTAGGTAATGCCAGCCTGCCTGCCGGGCAGCCCCACATGGAGCCTGTCCCCAGAGTCCACCGAGAGCCCAGTGAGAGTGGACACGTGGGCTCCAGGGCCGGAGGCACACAGCCATGCACTAGAGGGATGGCCAAGACGTTGGCAGGATGGTGGGACCCTGAGAAGTAGCCAGTGACCTAGCATCTCTGAGCCCCACCCGTGTGATGGGGTGGGGAGGAGCCCCTAACCTAAGCCCACCGTGAACACAGGTGCCAGGACAGGTGGTCAGTAACTCCAGAGACCTTCCTCCTTTCTCTTGTGGGACTTCAGGACAGAGCTTCATGCACAGGAGCCAGTGCTGGGCGAGAAGCCCCCAGGGGAACGGGGCTTGGTGGTGACAACCTTCTAGGGTGCCCCCATCAGGTGGTCCTGGGTGGGAGCTGAGCTCTTTAGCCACACAGGGCCCCACCCTCAGGCCGTCGGGCCCTCCAGAGATGGCAAAGGCTTTTCCCACATAACTGCCTCTTCTTCACCTTGGTTTCCTCTCAACCTCTCCATCTTGGACAAACAAAATCCTTTGCTTATTAATTTATCTAAATTTTCTCCCAGATGGATCTTAGCAGGTAAAGAATTCCCTTGCAATGCAGGAGATCCAGGTTCGATACCTCAGTCGGGAAGATCCCCGGGAGAAGGAAATGGCAACCCGCTCCAGTATTCTTGCTTGGAGAATCCCCATGGGCAAAGGAACCTGGCAGGCTACAGTCCAGGGGGTTGCAAGAGTCAGATACTATTTAGCTACTAAACCACCACCACCGAAGTCCTGCTTAAAGAAAAAAAAAATTATCCAAAGCCTCATTTTTCCTTTCTGCAAAATTCACTGAAACACTCTCCCCCCTTGGGTGAGCCTCGGGGGCCAACCAAGGCCCAGGGTTTGTTCTCTAAATATCTGAATCTTCCTCTCTATAACCAGATACTTATTCTGGTGTTTGTTTTTGTTTTTTAAGTATACATGGGCCTGTGTTTCTACACGGGGAGCGGGAAAAGCCCAGAAACTCTTTGGTCCTGGCTTCACTGTTTACTAGCTGTGTGACTGTGGGCAAGTCACTTAACGCCTCTGAATCCTCACTGAATTTCCCTCACTGAATGATTGTTTCTGTAAATGTTTCCCTCACATACTGTCTCAGCAGCTCTTCAGAACTGCCTCACAACAAAGAATTAGTAGAAAGTCCTATTTTACAAATGAAGAAACAAAGGCCTTGAGAAATTCTCTTAATGGTGTCTCTGGGACACACAGCTAGTGATAGAACCTTGACTCTGAACTCTCCATTTTTTCTATGGGATCAGGGAAGATAAGAATCTCTTTCTGGTTTACCTTTCAAAGTTGATACAAAAGTCAGAGTATCTAAGATACACGAGCTGGGGACCACCGTGTGCCAGCCTTGTTTCATGATGTGAATGGCTCCCCAAGCAGTAAGGAGTTGAGCAGACGTGAGCTCCCTTGGTGGAGAAGGCAATGGCACCCCACTCCAGTACTCTTGCCTGGAAAATCCCATGGACAGAGGAGCCTGGAAGGCTGCAGTCCATGGGGTCGCTGAGGGTTGGCCACGACTGAGCGACTTCACTTTCACTTTTCACTTTCATGCATTGGAGAAGGAAATGGCAACCCACTCCAGTGTTCTTGCCTGGAGAATCCCAGGGACGGGGGAGGCTGGTGGGCTGCCATCTCTGGGGTCGCACAGAGTCGGACACGACTGAAGCGACTTAGCAGCAGCAGCAGCAGAGCTCCCTTGGGGAGCTGGCCGAGTGGTCTTGCAGAGGAGCCCACCTCTAGCATGGCGCCTGACACTGGCCACGGGTGCCCTTGCCCTTGATGAGTGATTCCCTTCCCTCTCCAGGCCTCCCCGCCCAGGCCCTCTCACACTTGGCCTCACAACACCCTCTTTCGAAGGTACCATGAACTCCATCTCACAGATGAAGGCAATGCGGATCCCAAGGGTGGTAGAGCTCAGGCCTGGCTGAATGTTGGAATCAGCTGGGAATCTACAAAAGCCAAAGCCCAGACGGAATCCCAGGCAATGAAATGAGGAACTCAGGGCTGGGTCCGGATGTCGGTGCTCTTTCGAAAGCTGTGGGGCCCACTCCAAGGGCAGCAGGGAAGGGAGAGGTGGTCTGGGTGGTTGGGCATCCGCAGTGGATGCTGATGGCCTGGGAGCCTATTGTTCCTGTTTATTCACGTCTCCTCCAGTGGAAGTGAAACCCAGATCAGCTTTCCCTCTTCCTGGCAGTGCTGCCCGGAGGCTGGGTGGGCCTTGGAAAGAGGCAGGGAGAGGCTTGGAGAGGCGACAGAGTCTGGGACTGGGAGATGCACCTCCATGCTTGGCCCAAGTCCAGGCCTGCAGACTTAAGTGAAGGAAACAGTCTGCTCTGGGCACACAGCCTCCCAGCTCATGGGTGCAGCTGCCGCCTTAATAGGGTGGGGGCAGTGGTCATCCTCGGTCCTTGCAGGTAGCTTTGAGAAGCAAGGCTGTCAACAGGCAGCCCAAACAACAGTTTCCCTGGTTATTTGTGGGCCGGGGGCAGTGTGACTCCAGGATGGAGTTCTGCTCAGTGGTGCCTGAGGTGTGGTAGTGTGCTTAGTCACTCAGTCGTGTCGGACTCCTTTCGACCCCGTGGACTGCAGCCTGCCAAGCTCCTCTGTCCATGGGGATTCTCCAGGCAAGAATACTGGAGTGGGTTGTCATGCCCGCCTCCAGGGGATCTTCTCCACCCAGGGACTGAACCCAAGTCTCCCTCATTGTAGGTGGATGTTTTACCATCTGAGCCACCAGGGAAGCCCAAGAATACTAGAGGGGGTAGCCTATCCCTTTTCCAGGGGATCTTCCTGACCCAGGAGTTGAACTGGAGTCTCCTGCATCGTAGGCAGATTCTTTACCAGCGGAGCTACCAGGGAACCCCGGGGTGTGGTCAGAGTCCAGTCAATCTGTGCCTCGAACTGGGATCCTTTGTGCATTTCATCCCCTTTCACAGCCCGCCCCCACCAAATACACACACCCCCTGCCTCAGTTCTTTGTGCAAGACTGTTGGAGGCATCCTTGCTGCCTCAGAGGGTTCAGAGTTTTTATTTGAGAAGTGTCTTGGTGAGCTTGAGCCACCACGACAAAACACCATAGACCACCAGGTGGCTTAGACAACAGAAATTTATTTCCTTGCATTTTTAGAGGCTTGAAGCTCAAAATCAAGGTGCCAGCAGGGTTGGCGTCTGGTGACAGACCTTCCTGGCTTGCAGATGGCATCTTCTCACTGTGCCCTCACATGGCAGAGAGAGAGAGAGAAAGTGAGCTCTCTGGTCTCCTCCATTAAGGAGAGTAATTCATGATGGTGGGAACTCATGACCTCATCTAAACCTAACTACCTCTCAAAGGCCCCATGTCCATACTATCATATTGGTGGGACACAATTCACTCCATAGCATTCCATCCTTATCCTCTCAAATTCACTTCCTCACATGCAAAATATATTCATTCCACCCTAAATCGCAACAGTCTTAACTTCATCCTGCATCAACTCTAAGGTCCAGTCTCACCTAAATATCAGATGTTAGTGAGTTTTGAGATATAATTAATCCTGGGGCAAATTCTTCCATAGCTGTGAACCTGGAAAACCAGAAAAGTTTCATGTTTCCAGAATACAATAGTGAGACAGGCACAGGATAGGCATTCCTGTTTCCAAAAGGAGAACAGAAAAGAAGGAAGGGTGATAGGTCCCAGGCAAGCCCCAAACCAAGCAAGGTAAATACCACAGATCTTAAGGCTCAAGAGTAGTCCTCTTTGGCTCAATGCTCTGCCTTTCCAGACTCCCTGGGACAGTAGTCCCGCCTCTGCAGCTCTGCCTAGTGGAGGTGGGGTCTCTCTCAGGCTTTCTGCCCTGTTAAACCCTAGGTGGTGGTCTGATAATCTCCAAATTGCCATCAGGGTGTTTCTTCCCTTTCCTTGAAGAGCAGTGGAAACGTGTAACCAAAGAGCTCTATCATCAGGGTTTATAGAACCCAAGAAGTCTGACCATCTTCTTTCTTTCTGTCTTGCCTTCTCTCTCTTTTTAATTCTTTATATATATATATATATATATATAAAAGCATAGCTGACTTACAATGTTTCAGGTACACAGCAAGGTGATTCAGTTATACATATGCACTTATATTATTTTAAAACTACTTTCCATTACAGGTTACTACAAGATATTGTGGAGAAGGCAATGGCACCCTACTCCAGTACTTTTGCCTGGAAAATCCCATGGACGGAGGAGCCTGGTAGGCTGCTGTCCATGGGGTCGTTAAGAGTTGGGCACGACTGAGCGATTTCACTTTCACTTTTTACTTTCATGCATTGGAGAAGGAAATGGCAACCCACTCCAGTGTTCTTGCCTGGAGAATCCCAGGGACAGGGGAGCCTGGTGGGCTGCCGTCTTATGGGGTCACACAGAGTCAGACACAACTGAAGCGACTCAGCAGCAACAAGATATTGACTATAGTTCCCTGTGTTATACAGTAAACCTTTGTTGCTTGTTGCATATCTATTTTTTTTAAATTAGAAATCTAACATTCTACTCATACTAGGTCAAACAAGTGAAATCAAAATGTCAGAAAAATTTTAGTTAGGCAAAAGTTCATAAGCTCTCTAAAATATATATATATTAGACATTCTATATATGTGTGCTTAGTTGTGCTTAGTCGCTCAGTTGTGTCTGACTCTTTGCAACCCCATGGACTGTAGCCTGCCAGGTTCCTCTGTCCATGGAATTCTCCAGGCAAGAATACTGGAGTGGGTAGCCTTTCCCTTTTCCAGGGGATCTCCCCAACCCAGGGATCGAACCCACGTCTCCTTCATTACAGGTGGATTCTTTACCATCTGAGTCACCAGGGAAGCCCTATACTAAATATATATACACACACACATACACAAAGCTTTTCTACTATGCTTGACAAAGGCTTGAGAAAGAACATTAAAAAAAAAAGAGAAGAAGAGATGGAGAAATTGGAAAACAAACTAAATGAAATGGGAGCACTGAATATGAAATAGAAAAACTGAAACAAGTCTTGCTTTCTCTGTTCGGTTTAGTTCAAACCAGCAGCATCTCTGCCGGTACAATCCCATCTCCTGGCTTCCCTTGAGGACTGATTAGCTCTGTGGTCACACCCATGATCTCTTTATGAAGCGGCTGCTCAGCCACACTCTTAGTGTTCTATTCAGAGCAGGCTTTCTCATTTTTTTTGCAAAATAGCAGACAGAATTTTCCAAATCTCCAAGTTCTGATTCCTTTCGGCTTAACAACTCTTTCTTCAGTTCATCTCTCTCCTTTTGCATTTTACTCTCAGGATTCAGGAAAAGACAAGCTGCTCCTTCAACACTTTGCTTAGAAATCTCCACAGCTAAACACACAATTACATGGCTCACACGTTCTACCTTCACAAAATACGAGAACACAGTTCAGCCAAGTTCTCTGCCACTTTATAAGAAGGACCACCTTTCCTCCAGTTTCCAATACGATGCTCCTCATTTATGAGTTAGATTTCATGCCTTTACATACATGTTTCCAGCTCAGTGTGACAAGAGAGGCCACTTATGTAGTGGTCAGTGCCCAGCTGCCACGTGGAAGACCAGTCAACAGGTGAGGGTGAGCTTGCAAACCATTTCCTTGCAGGCAGCCCTGCCAGCACCTGCCACGTCAGCGTCCACGCCTCTGCTGAAAGCTGCCTGCATATCATCAGCAGATCAATCAGATGCTTGCTTGTATTCAGGTCTTTTGCAAAGCCCCTCTAAATGTCCCGCATACACACCAATTTTCCAAGGCCCAGAAGAGTCACAAGATCTCCAATAGGAGGGAGCCTCTGCTCCCAGAGGTAGGGTGCTGATGGGAAGGAAAAAAAATCCCAGCATTACTGCATTGATGGGTCAGGAGAATGGGGAGCCTCCCTCTTTCTTTCTAGGTAGCCCATACACGGGAAGCACAGTGCAGCGGGTTGGTACCCAGGCCTGGGAGCCAGAGTACCATGTTTTAATCTGGCTTTGCCCCTTCCTAGCACTGTGATCCTGGGTTAAGTCTTTCAGTATCTCTGTTTCAGTTTCCTCCCCTGAGAACTGGAGATGATAATACTAGTTCCCTTCTCTTGGGGGGATGGTAAGAATTAATTCTAGTGACGTGTTTACATTAGTTTGTGGTACATAGGAACTGACTGCTCAAAACACTGACAGTTATTATGATGCTCCCATGAGAATGTGCCTGGCTAACATCTGACAGCCAACCAGGATCGAGGAGGCAGGAGGAGGCATGGTCAAGAGCAGGGGCTGGCGGGAACCAGCCTAGATGGAGATAGGGCCATACAGGTACACAGTCGCCCTGAGCCTCAGTTTCCTCTTTGGTAAAGTGGAAATTACATGAATAACACATGCAAATCTCTTCTTACAATAGCTGGTTATAGTCAATGTAAAATAAATATTTACACCTACATGTTTCAGATAAACTGAGGCACAAAGAGATAAGAACTTCCCTATGGTCACCAACCAGTAAGTGGAAAAGCTGAGATTTAAGCCAAGGCCATCTGAATTCAGAGTCTTGTGTACTCACTTCAAACCAATTGTTGAAAATATAATATCCACTCATTTTTTTCATTAGGAGCAGTTAACAGGATAAGATGACATTTACCAAGCAAAGAGATAAAATTTGTTCTTAAACCTAATTTACAGTGAATTTTTTCTCTATCTTCTTTTGACAGACCTGCAGCCTTTAAAGTAGAGATTACATAAAAGCCATTCGAGTTGACATTAGTCATAACAGACTCTTCTGGGGGCTCAGGCTCATTAGTGGTGGATAGGCTTAAGCTACAGTGAATATACTCAAATCCACATGCCATGCTGGAGTGTCATCCTATGAAAATCAAGCCATCTGACAGTGCCAGCTGATGCTGCTTATTTCCGGACATACTCAATACCACCAAAGTAGAAAGGAAGGGTTTAGAAGCTCCCTAAGGAAGGCTGCAACACAAGTCTGGCCTGTGCTCATAAATTAAACACAGGCGTGGGGACCATCACTTGGCTCCCTTTTCTACCAGCATCTAGTTGTGCCTACTAGGAAAACAAGATCATTCAGCGGCATCTATGCTCAGGGGAACGTCCTCAAAAGCAGACACTCAAAGGGCTGCTGAGAAAACATGAGAGCTCTTGTTAAAATGCAGATTCCACGGCTTTACCAGGTTCGGTTGGATCCCATGCTCCGTGAAGAAAGCCAGGGAACGTGCATTTTCACAAATCCTCCAGGTAACCCCAGGCCCGCTTTCTCAGCCAGCACCGCATATTTCAGGCAGGTGTGGGGACAGCTCTGGAGGAACCTTCCTGGAACCTGTCACTCCAAGTTCTGCCTCAAACCTCAACATCAGGATCCCCTAGGAGGGGCATCCTAGGGGGAGGGATGCGGACAGTGGCTCCTGCTCAGGGCTGTGTGAGTGCCGGAGTGACCCTGTAAAGGGCTCTGTAGTATAGCGGCCGCCGTCCCCTGGCTTTTGTCCCTTTAGCGGCCTCGTGAGACAAGCCAGCCGCAGGAAAGGGACTCTCCTCCGCGTGGGGCCACGCGGCCACGCACCAAGCCATCGGCCGTGACTCAGCTCGCGCCCAGGTCTGTTGCTCAGACGAGCAACAAAAGAAGCATTCGAACCCGCCCTCCCGGGGCCGCCCGCACCTGTCGCGCCGCGCGGCCCCGCCCCTCCCGGAGGCGGCCCCGGGGGCGGCCATTGCCGGGCCAACAGGGCCTGGGGGCTGGGGCTGCGGCTCTCGGGCCGCCCCCGCCCTCGGAGTCGCCCCGCCCGCCTCTGCGCCTGCGCGCTGCTCTACTTCGTTCGGCTGAGTTCCCCGCGCCAGCTGTACCCGGAAAACTCACCCGCACTGCATTCCTGGCACCCTAACCAATGGGGTTCCCTCTTCAGAAGAAAGCCGCTACCTTGCGTCCTTTCGCAGCCGCTATCTGTCCAGCCGCGCGTACTAGTGAATTGAAAGTCGCTCAGTCGTGTCCGACTTTTTGAGACCCCGTGGACTTTATAGCCCATGGAATTCTCCAGGCTAGAATACGGGAGTGGGTATCTTCCCAACCCAGGGATCGAACCCCTGTCTCCCAAATTGCAGTCAGATTCTTTACCAGCAGAGCCACAAGGCGGGCAGGAAACCCAGACTGTCACTGTCCTGTCACTGGGGCTCCCCTGGCCTCCCTAACGCTGGCACACCCCCGCCGCGTGCCTCTGCCTGGGAAGACAGAGCGAGTCCCTAGGGGCACCCACTCCCCAGAGCCTGCAGCTTTCCCCCTTCTTCTGCCAGTGGTTCTCAAAGATTGCTGCCTGTTGGAATCTCCCGGGGAGATTTTTAATAACTCTGACCAACTACAATCAGAGCCACGGATGTGGGACTCCGGGCACCAGCGTTTTGCATAGATCCCCGGGTGATCCGGACTTCCTGGTGGCTCAGACGGTAAAGCGTCTGCCTACAGTAGGGTTCAATCCCTAGGTCAGGAAGATCTCCGGGAGAAGGAAATGGCAATCCACTCCAGTATTCTTGCCTGGAAGATCGCATGGACGGAGGACAGTCCATGGGGTCGCAAAGAGTCGGACACGACTGAGCGACTTCACTTTCTTTCTTTCCAGGTGATCCAGTGTTCAGCCTGGGCTTCTAACCGCGAACAAGAGGCGGGCTCCCCAGACTTCTATCAGTTCAGTTCAGTTCAGTCTCTCAGTCGTGTCTGACTCTTTGCGACCCCATGAATCGCAGCACGCCAGGCCTTCCTGTCCATCACCAACTCCCGGAGTTCACCCAGACTCATGTCCATCGAGTCAGTGATGCCATCCAGCCATCTCATCCTCTGTTGTCCCCTTCTCCTCCTGCCCCCAATCCCTCCCAGCATCAGAGTCTTTTCCAATGAGTCAACTCTTTGCATCAGGTGGCCAAAGTACTGGAGTTTCAGCTTTAGCATCATTCCTTCCAAAGAAATCCCAGGGCTGATCTCCTTCAGAATGGACTGGTTGGATCTCCTTGCAGTCCAAGGGACTCTCAAGAGTCTTCTCCAACACCACAGTTCAAAAGCATCAATTCTTTGGCGCTCAGCCTTCTTCACAGTCCAACCCTCACATCCATACATGACCACAGGTAAAACCATAGCCTTGACTAGACGGACCTTTGTTGGCAAAGTAATGTCTCTGCTTTTGAATATGCTATCTAGGTTGGTCATAACTTTCCTTCCAAGGAGTAAGTGTCTTTTAATTTCATGGCTGCAGTCACCATCTGCAGTGATTTTGGAGCCCCAAAAAATAAAGTCTGACACTGTTTCCACTGTTTCCCCATCTATTTCCCATGAAGTGATGGGACCAGATGCCATGATCTTTGTTTTCTGAATGTTGAGCTTTAAGCCCACTTTTTCACTCTCCACTTTCACTTTCATCAAGAGGCTTTTGAGTTCCTCTTCACTTTCTGCCATAAGGGTGGTGCCATCTGCATATCTGAAGTTATTGATATTTCTCCTGGAAATTTTGATTCCAGGTTGTGCTTCTTCCAGCCCAGCGTTTCTCATGATGTATTCTGCATAGAAGTTAAATTAAGCAGGGTGACAATATACAGCCTTGACGTACTCCTTTTCCTATTTGGAACCAGTCTGTTGTTCCATGTCCAGTTCTAACTGTTGCTTCCTGACCTGCATACTTCCATAGGCATCGAAATCACCTGAAATCTTGCTAAAGTGTAGAATCCCTCATTGTAGGTCTGGGGAGGGGCCTGAGAGACTGCAGTTCTACCAAACTCCTAGGTGTGCTGAGGCTGCTGGTCGGGGGTGGGGGGCTACATCTGGAGTTAATGACATTAACTGCACCTTACCCCTTTTCCTTTTCTCTCATGTAGTGATAGAGAAAACATGGGCTTTGGAGCAGATGGACGGGGTTTGAATCCCACCTCTGTCACTTCCTAGCTTGGTGAAATTGGACTGGTTCTTTGTATGTAAAATGGGGACTTGATACTTACCTAGCAAGTTCCTGGTGCAGATGACCTGAGAGGATGTATGAAGGCACGTGGCACTCAGGGAGTGCTCAACAAAGATTAGCTGTATTAGGGTGACTTAGCTCATGGGAGTGGAGGATGGAAAGTGGCAAGGAGGGTCCACATAAGAGCCCTGAGGAAGGTAGTAGCCCCATTCATGTTGGTGATGGACTCCACCCTTGGCCTGGTTCCCCTGAAACTTTTGGCCAGAATATGTCTCATTTGATGGTTCGATGAAGGGGTTAGAAGTCAAAGGCTCTGCACTAAAGCTCACTGTCTTGGGTGAGATAAGTGGTGGGGACCACGTTGCAATGAGATTGTGCGTATAGTGAGGTATATGGATATTCCATTAGGCTCTGCCCAAATGCACATTTAGGATTTTCTCTTCTTAATACATTCGACTGTAAGACTACCATCTTTCCTCCAGATTTTTTTTTTCTTTTAAGAAAAACTTTCTTCTACATAGAGCCCATGGACTCTGATAGCAAGGGACCTGCAGCTGAGTCTTGGAGCTCTGGTTATATCTGGCTGCCTGCTCTGGACTCCTGCAGCCTGCTCTGAACACCACTGGCCTTGTGTTCCCATACTGTTTTATGTTCACTGTTTCATGTCCTCCTTCCCTGACAGTCAGCTCTGTGAAGGTAAAGGCTGTGTCTTAGTCCATCTTGAGTTCCCATCACCCATCAAAATGCCAGACACCTAATGGGTGCTGACTAAATGCTCACGAGCAACGCAAGAATAACTGAGCTGTAGGACCTGGGGCAAGTACTCACTTCTCTGTTTCTTGGGCCTCCGCTCTTATGTGTAAAGTGGGGTTCCAACTAAATTTGATCTCTTAGGCTCCCCCTGGCTCTTAACAGTGGGTGAGTTAGCATTGCTCTTCATCTGGTTGTCATCGACGTTATTTTTTCTTCCCAGGTATATATTCCTACACTTGACCTTGGTTTTGTATTTAATCCTTCCTCAGGGATCAAAGATGGACTTTATGAATGCCCTGCCAGTTAAGGCCTGAAGTTCTGTTCTTTTCTCACCAACTTCTTGCCTAGACCATCTGTCTGGGCTTTGTTAGAGGCATGCTTGGCTGATCATTTTAGGCTAATGGAGCTAGTTGTCTCTTCGTGTTCACCTTGCCAGCTTCTGCAACATCCTTGGGCATATCCCTTCTGGCCTCGATGGAGCCAACACCCCCTGTCTCCTTTTATTTGCTGGGGTCCCTTTGGCAGAGAGAATGTGCAGACTGCCCAGACCAAGGGAGGTGCCACCCCCTCCTCCTGGTGTGTGATGCAGGCACTGAACCCAGCTGGTCACACAGTCCCCGAAAATGTCATTACACTGGAAGAGATGTGTGACAGTCCCCATCTCCTCTAAAATACCTCTCACATTTACCTGTTAGAGCTGAAAGAATTCAAATAGAATGTAGTTTCTACTTTTTTTTTTTTTTGCGGTGGGGGGAGTGTCTTTTATCTTTCAGGAAAGCTGCCACAGTCAAATTTTCTGTAATGGCCTAATGCTTTGGATACCTGCCACTAACAAGTCACCAGGTATGGTGGGTCTACAAAGATGGCCATGCACTGGCTGCCCCTGTTTAAACATGTGCCACTCCTCTTATCAAAAGGTGGGGTCTGGGGACTTCCCTGGTGGTCCAGTCGTTAATAATCTGCCTTCCAATAGGACACGGGTTCAATCTCAGGTCGGGGAACTAATTCCACGTGCCTCAGGGCAACTAAGCCCTCGCACTGTAACTATTGAGTCTGAGCACCTCAGCTAGAAGGAAGCTCGTGCATCTCAACAAAGATCCCATGTGTTGCAACTAAGACCCGACACAGCCCCAAATAAGTAAATATGTATATGTGTATATTTTAAAGGTGGGGGTCTATTCCCCTCCCTCCCTTTTTAAAAAATTGTTTTAAGTTTTAATTTTGAAATAAATTCAGATGTGCAAGAGAGGCAAAAATATTACAAGGAATTTCCAAATATCCTGTATCCAGTTTCTTCCGAGTTTAACATGCTTTACAACTTCCTTATCGACACTTGGAAATTAAATTAATACAATCCTAATGTTTCCCTCCCCTTGAATAGGGCCTGAAGACTGGCTTGAACCAACAGAAGGAGACAGAGAGGGTGCGCTGTTCCAGTTCTGGGCTGAGACCCTTTGCTCTCTTGCCATCCTGAGCCACAGTGTAAAGTCCAGGCTGTCCTGCTGCTGAGCAGAAAGCCAGAAACTGACCTCAAGCCCCCAAGTGTGTGGCAGAGGCCCTTGTCCCACCAGTCTGGCCAATACCACATGGAACAGTCCCGAGACAGCACTGCTGAGCTTTGTACAGAGTCCTGGCCCACAGAATCGGGAGCAAGAAAATGCTTTTGTGGGTTAAGCCAGTAAGTTTTAGGCACATTTGTTACACAGCAATAACTAGCTGAAGCACCATATTCTCTGGGTCCTAATTTTTTCATTTGAAAAATGATGGGTCTACCTTGCATCTTTGAGGCCAAGCTGATGCTGCTGTAGCTGGGGTCAGAACCTCTCACCATAAATAAGCTGTCTGATATCTGGGCCTCATTCAAGCGCTTGAAGTCAAGAAAAATACCCCTGAATCCTAGTTACTACAGCATGAATGCAACTGAAATTAATCAAAGAAAACAAAAGAACATATCACCTCAAAGCACTGATTTTGGAGTAAGAATCCCTGGCTTTGAATTCCAGTTCTGACACTTCCTGGCCATCTGATCTTGGACAAACTTCTTTCTCCAAGTCTCAGTCTCCACATTTATAAAGTGGAGATAATGATATTGATATTACCTACTTATAGAATTAATGTGAAGGTTAAATGAAATAATGTCCATCCATTGTTTAGCATGGTATCTGGATATTGAAGGTATTCAATAAATGGTAGCTATTTTCTTTATTGGCTCTAATAATGGTGACAGAGGATGAGATGGTTGGATGACATCATCGATTCAAAGGACATCAGTTTGAACAAACTGCGGGAGATACTGAAGGACAGGGAAGCCTGGTGTGCTGCGCTCCATGTGGTTGCAGAGTCAGACACGACTGAGCAGCTGAACAACAAAAATGTTTTTACTCTTATATCTATCTGTAGAGGGACTACACATTAACCAAATCACAATAACCCTGCCCCAGCCTCTAAGAAAATGAAATTATACATTACCAGGGGCACTCATAGCACTGGTGTATACTATCTCTGGAGGTTCAGAAAAAATGTAAAAGATTTCTTCTCTGGAAAGAAATGAAGGTGCTGGGTAACAATTTGCTTTTGTTTTTAAAAAGATATTGCCCACTGAATTTATGATTAGAGAGGAAGGTTGGATGAAAAGGATTTTAAAAATCAATCTGTGGCTTTGTCGAAAATAAAGCACAAGAAAGCTCACGCTGGTTAGCACATTTTTAGAGAAAAACAACAGTGAAACCGGAGAAAAGAAAGCCTAACCTTCTACCATCTGCCGCAGCGGATTCTGTAGCTCCACAAGAATCTCATTAGCATCTTCTAAGAGGCTGGTTATACCACCAGCACAACATGGGAAAGGGACACTCACACCCACGCAGCACACACGCTCACACAGCCCGAGCCTGCTCTGGCTGTGGGGTGGCCAGAGGGGGACTTGGTCCTCCCTCCCAATCCCCTCCCTTGTACACAGGAATTCCACAGGCCTGCACAAGCTCCGGTTCAGCAAGGAGAGAGTTACCCTTTAAAAAATTCTGCTCCGGGAGCAAGCACAGTGAGGAGGAGTGATTGGCCTAGCAAAGACAAGAATAACACCGCAAACCCACATTTGCTTCTCGCTCTGGGCCTCCTGGGTCTCCAGTCTCCTGGCTACATTTTCAAGTGCTGCATTTTCTGGAGCTTTTTCAACCTGGGTCTGCCAGATTGGAGGTGCAAGGAGAATGTCCTCCCCTCCCCAGCTCCTCAAATCACCTTCCCATCTTACTTCCCAAAGGAAAGTCAGACAATAGGAGACTGTTCTCGAAGGGCTTTCACCTACTTAGCGGCTGTGAAAAGAATTTAGAGCTTTGAGATGAAAAATGTCACAGGAGGAAAGGAGGCCAAGTCCAGGAGATGATTCCTAAGGAAGTTTTAAGGAATGCTGGGCTTTTTTCCCCACAATCTTTCTAATTCTTTCTCTGAAGCAGTGTGTAAGGCTGGAACATGGGTGTATTGTTCAGTTGCTCAGTCATGTCTGATTCTTTGCAACCCCATGGACTGTAGTACACCAGGCTTCCCTGTCCTTCACTATCTCCCAGAGCTTCCTCAAACATCATGTCCATTGTGATGCTATCCAAACACAGACACGCACACACACACACACACATCCATATGCATATACACATGTGCACGCACACACACACACACATGAATGGAGCAAATACCACCTAGTGATTTAATCTCTCTATGAAGACTGGAATCCATGAGATTCCAGAAATCCACAAACCTTTCAGGAACTTCTGATTCAACCAGACCCTTTTACTGGGGGCCAGAATTAGAGAAACTCAAGTCCAAAGGGTCACTTTTGTTGGGGGAGTTTGTAATTTCCTTGGTTCTGTCTCGTCACAACAAAAATTTGAAGCCACGGACCAGTGTTACAGCTCTGTGTTACAGCTCAGTTGTATTTAGAAAGTAAAGCATAATACATCCTCGAGCTCATGAGGGCCTGCTGACCCAAAAGATGCGAAGAGAAGAGAGAAACTCTTTTTCTGTGTTTTTTCTCCTCCCCCGGGGCCTGTCCTATGTAAATTGGGGTAGCCAGGAGTGCTGTTTGTTTTACCTGAGGTCTGCACTCCATCCTCCAACCATCCTTTGTTCTATTTTCTTGGGCTTTTCCCGTCCTTATCTTTTGGCCACCACCATTTTGGAGTCCTTTTTCCTATTCTAACTACCTAACACTTTGATCCAATCCAGTATAATTTCAATCCAGTCACTGGACTCCTTTACCCCAGTCTCCTAGTCTAGAGATGTCCTAGGTCCCCAAGCAAAGCACTGCGTAATTTAGTGTCCCCTTGTCTTCAGACACTGATCACATGAGCTGGGGGCTCCGTTTTGAGGGGCCCCCAAGGATTTCAGAGCCCACGTGGGCAGGTTGGTCAGTCTGTGTGGAGGGTGAGGAAGTAAAAATAGACCACATAAGCTCTGGTGGTCAGTTCATTAAAATGCCATGAGCTCGTGGGCTGGAGCTCTTAACCTGCTAGGTCCATCATTCACGAGACTGAATGACAACTCTGAATTACTTTCAGGACAATCTCAGCTAAGGCTGTGGAAATCAGCACTAGTCAAACTTACCATGAATCAGTTAGTCCTGTAAGATTATGAGGGACACCAAGCCCAACTAGCTTGAGCACACTGAGGGGCTGTATCAATACCTATCTCTAAGCAGGGTGGGGGGTGGTGGGCTCAGGCCAAACAAAGCCCCCAGTGCTGTCTGATTTACCCTATTTACCTCTCTGTTGACTTTTCTCTCCCCACAGCTGATGGACAAAGGGAGGTATGGATGCAGACAGTTCCTTTCTTACGGCAACACAGCTTAGCAACCCCTAAGCAAGAAAGGATGTTCTCCCAATATCTGTAAAGTCAAAGGGAAATTTCTGATTGGTCATGCATCCACTCTTTGGGCAAGCGCTGAGCACATGGGGGTTGGGTCTGTGAATGACATGGCGTGGGGATGGGACAGTGACCCCAAGGAAGGGAGGGCATGCCATTATAAAGATAGGGGACTAGGGACACTGTTCACACACACATACACGGACACCCAGACCGGTATTTGCCTCGTGTGCATGAAATGCCTTCAGTGCTTACTAGACCTTTCTCTTCTATTTTCTTTAGACTCAGTTCTTACAGCACAGGTGCTGACTGAAGGGGTTCTGAGTCATGATCTGATGTGTGTTTTCCAGCTCTATCAGTCTCTAGTTCTCAGCGGACACTGACTGGTGTCCTGCAATTCCACTTGATTCTGATACTATCTGCCTGGAGATTGCATCAGACCCCATAGTTTAAGGGCTCAGTCCCACAAGACTGCCCCCCATTTCAGAAGCCAACTATAAATCTAGGTTGCCACCCTTGCTTTCAACCAAATGGCCATAAATCAGAGGTCCCCACAATCCCATCCTTGGATTTGAGTAATTTGGTAGAGCAACTCACACAACTCAGAGAAACATTCACTAATGCTTACCAGTTCATTATGGGCTTCCCTCGTGGCTCAGACGATAAACAATCTGCCTACAATAGAGGAGACAGGGGTTCAGTCCCGGGGTCAGGAAGATTCCCCTGGAGAAGGAAATGGCTACTCACTCCAGTATTCTTTCCTGAAAAATCCCATGGATGGAGGAGCCTGGTGGGTACAGTCCATGGGAAAGCAAAGAGTCAGACATGACAGAGACTAACACTTTCATTTCCACCAATTTATTATAAAGGATACAGATAAACAGCCAGATGAAGAGGCACACAGGGTGAGGCCTTGTAGGTCCAGCACAAGGGCTTCTGACTCCATAGAACTGGGGTGCACCACCCTCCCGCCATATGGATGTATTCACCAGCCCAGAAGCTCATCAAAAATATTGTTCAAGAGTTTTTATACAGCCTAGTCTGCAGCCTCAGCTCTCACTCCTCCTTTCCAGAGGTCAGTGGGTGGGGCTGAAAGTCCCAACCTTCCAGCCTTTTGCTGACCATCCTCTTCCTGAGGCTACCATAGACCCCCACTCTAAGTCATCATATTTTCATAAACTCCGTTGTACTCCAAAGGGGCTCCTTATGGTAACAAAAGACATTTGTGTCACTTAGGAAAGTCCACAAGTTTTAACATCTTTGTGCCAGGAACTGGGGCAAAAGACTGTGTGTGTATATATATATATATATATATATATAGTTGCTGTTGTTGTTAATAACTTTATTTATTTAATTTTGCCTGCCCTGGGTCTTTGTTGCTGTGCAGGGGCTTTCTCTAGTTGTGAAGGCAGGGGCTACTCTTGGGGTGCACAGGCTTCTCATTGCGGTGGCATCTCTCATTAGGCTTCCCTCATAGCTCAGTTGATAAAGAATCCGCCTGCAATGCAGGAGACCTGGTTCAATTCCTGGGTCGGGAAGATCTGCTGGAGAAGGGATAGGCTACCCACTCCAGTATTCTTGGACTTCCTTTGTGGTTCAGCTGGTAGAGAAGCTGCCAGCAATGTGGAAGGCCTGGGTTCAATCCCTGGGTTGGGAAGATCCCCTGGACAAGGGGAAGGCTACCCACTCCAGTGTTCTGGCCTGGAGAATTCCATGGACTGTATAGTCTGTGGGGTCACAAAGAGTCAGACATGACTGAGTGACTTTCTCTTTCACTTTTCTTTCTTTCTCTCGGGGAGTCAAGGGCTCTAAAGTGCACGGTCTGCAGTGTGTGGGCTTAGTTGCTCATCAGCAACTTCCAAAGAATCTTCCTGGACCAGGGATCAAACCCTTGTCTGCTGCATTGACAGGCAGATCCTTAACCACTGGACCACCAGGAAGTCCCCCAAATAAATTTCTTATGATACTATGCATGGTAGCATAATAAATAAATAAATGCCAATCAGAGCAGAATAAAAGGCATTAGGCCCCTGTGTGCACACTCGGGGCTAAAGCCATCCCGGGCTGCGGTTTGCGCCTAGCCTGGGCTGTGGTACTCTCTGCCTGCAGCTCTGCTCTCACCCAGTTACTGACCTGATCCCAAAGTGCCAAGCCCATCTGCCTGAGTGGGACATCCAAGGTTCATCTACAGCCTGGGATGGGTTAAGCTCTCCCTGAGACAGACCCACCATCCTCAGACCTGGGTGGACTCACAGCTAATACCACTGTGTGCCAAGCATTGTTCCAAGCACTTTAATTATATTAACCTATTTTATACAAACACTGCCCTATGCAGGATGTATAATTATTGTTACCCTTACTTTATAGTGGAAGAAACTGAGGCACCAAGAAGTTAAGTAACTCACTTGAGGTCACATCACATCTAAGTGGCAGAGCTGAGAAACCTTAGGCATTAATATGAGGCGTGAAGTAGGCAGACCCTGAAGTAAGACTGAGTCCTACTATGTGACCTTGGGCAATTTGCTCTGCTCAGCTTCTCTGAGCCTCAGTCTCCTCATCTGTATAATGGGACGCCAAGTTCTCAGTATGTTCCAAGACTCTTCCTCAGCCGCCTTCTTGGTCTGCACTCTCCTCTGAGGTCTTCCCCTCCTGTCAGGCAGCTTTAAAGTCATCTGCCTGCTGGTCATGCTCACGGTCAGGTCTTTGAGTGCCCCTCTTCCTAGAACTCCTGCCTCTTGAACATCTACCCTTGAAGTTTCCTTTGCATCTCAAATTTAGCAGACTGGAACCTGCTTTTCCTCACAAATTCCTTCCTGGCCCCCATCCTCCTTATCTCAGTGCATGGTACCCCACCCACCCAGGAGCTGAGGCCAAGGCCCTGGAGTCCGAATTGTACTCCTCTGGCTGCTCACCACGTAACCAGTCTTCCATTAAGTCCTCTTGGCTCAGCCTTCAGAATAACTCCTAATGTTGGTCATATTCACCGTTTCCATGGCTATAGCCATAGTCCCAGTCCAGAGTCTCCAGCCTGTATCACTACCTGGCTTTTCTAATGAGTCTCATTTTCTGCATCTTGCTCCATCTCCATAAATCAGACCATTTTCACATCTTTGCTTCAAATCCTTCTGTGCTTTTCTAGCGCTCTGGGATAAAACCCACGCTCCTCTCTGTGGTCTACATGATCCTTCTTAACCTGCCTCTGCTCCCTCCTCCAAATCCTCCTGCTCTTTCCTTCTTGTTCCGTGGCAGCAGGCTGCTCATCTGTTTTGTCCCCTGCTGGACCCAAGAGCCCAGAATGGTGCCTGACACGTAGCAGAAACTCAATCTGTATTTCCCTGTTGAATGAATGAATGAACGTGTGCCAGCCTTGTGGACTTCCTCTCTCCCCAAACCCACCACATTTTTCCTGCCCCAGGACAGCTGCACTGTCTGTCCCTCTGCTTCTCACACTCTTCCCCACACCCTGCAGGGCCATACTGTCCACAGCTTCTCAAAGACACTTCCCTGGAGCTCAGGGTGAGGCAGCATTCTCCTCCATAGCGCTCCATCCTGTGACACACTCTATTCTTCACAACCCGTGTCAGCCGCTGAAACAGCTTCTCTGTTTATTTGTTTTTTCTTGCCTATCTCCCCCATGATAATGTGTCTCAGCAACAGGGACCTTGTCTGTCTATTCACTGCTCCATCCCAGCACCAACATCATCACTGGGCACATAGTAGGTGCTCAATTGTGAACTGGCTCCGGAACACATAAGGTTGTTGAGAGGATTGCATGTGTGCATACTAAGTCGCTTCAGTTGTGTCTGATTCTTTGCAATCCCATGGACTGTAGTCCACCAGGCTCCTCTGTCCATGGGATTCTCCAGGCAAGAATACTGGAGTGGGTGGCCATGCCCTCCTCCAGGGGATCTTCACGACCCAGGGATCGAACCCACATCTCTTATGTCTCCTGCATTGGCAGGCGGGTTCTTTACCACTGGCGCCACCTGGGAAGCCCGTTGTGAGGACTAAACCTATGTTAAAACAACTGCCTTGGAAAGCCAGCCATTTCTAAGAATTCTAAAGATACACTCACAAGGACCAGTGATTTGACCTCGAGGAATAGATGTCAGAGAAATGGGTACATACGTTCAGGAAACACCTTGTGCAAGGATTTCACAGCAGCCTAGTCTGAACTGGAAGTAACCTGAATGTCCATCAGTAATGGAACTGACAAATTGTGGTCATACAAGGGAATAAGAAGGGCTGGACGTGGATGAATCTCACAGATGAAACACTGACCAAAAGAAGCCACACACAAAAAGGACACACTGTGTGATTCTACTTATATGAAATTCAAGAATAGAGGAAATTAATCCTGGCTGTGCCTGGTGACCCGTTTCTAGCGCTGAGCATGGGCCAGAGTGTCGCAGGCAGCTTTTTTTTGGTGGGGGGGAGGGGGAGGAAGTGAGACAAACTCAGTACAAAGGTGGGGGGAGGATTTGCATTCGAGAAGGTGGAGGGTCAGCAGCAGATCCTGTGGGTGGAAAGAATGCTGAGGCCGAGGTAATTTTGGAAAGCTATGTGCAAGGCCGCCCCGGCCAACAGAGGTTTGTAGAACAGCTGGGAAAACACAGAACTTTCAAAGAACACCAGAGAGCATGCTGCGGCTTCACGCAGGAATCGGATCTCAAAATGTAAAAGCACAAGATGAGGGTGACCTCAGCTGTGACCTTTGCTGCTGCAGGTGGCTTCCTGCCCAGCCCGGGGGAGGGGCCTATGGACACGGGTGGGAAAGCAGTGGATCCTTTTCCCGGCCCGGGTCTCCAGGGCTGTCCCTGGGAGAAGGTGGAGCAAAGTCCCTCTGAGGCCCCTTTCGCCTCAACTGAAACTATGCAATGAGTGAGCAAAACAGGAAGAGCCTGTCAGGTATCTACTTCATCACCAAGAGGTTGAGATTTCCTTTGTAATAAAAGCCCCCAGAGGCAGCACACACAACGACAAGGCCCTCTGTCCCTACCTCCCCCGGCATCCACCTTGCAGCCCTTCCCCACTCCCCCGTCACTCATCTGTCGCGTTGCCACAACGGCTTCAGCGGGTTGGGAAACTCTGAGATCAAAATTAACTGCTCAGTGTGTCATCAGAACCTTGTGGAACCTAAATTAAGCTGAATTCAGAAAACATGCGACGACAGAGCCCCAGAAATACACCCCGGAGAAGGGCATCCTTGGGGATGCTGATAGGCAGGGGAGCGGCTGTTTGATTACGCTGCTCACTCTGGTTAATTACACACGGGTATTTACTGTGCTTTGTCTCCTCAAATACGCTTTGCTCTAGCTGCTTTAAAAATTCTTTACTTTCTGGAGGATTGGAAATGTGTTTTATTGCTCTCAAGAGTGTCCGGGTTGAAAAAGGGAATTTGGTGAGTGCTATTCACGACATGTGGATGAGCATACTCTAGGATTCCATGTGTAATTCCAATCATCTTTTGGTTAAAAAAAAAAAAAAAATGCATTCCTACAAGAGCTCCTCCAACCTGAACATAAACAAGTAAAGGAGATGAGAGGTCAAAAGTTCAAGGAAATGGAAACTTGGATTTCAATTCGAATTCAAATACTGTGTAGTCAGTACTGAAGACTGATTGTATTGTTAGAAAATTATGCTGGAGTGAAATCAAGAGGGCAACCTAGCAGATCAGTCATCTGTGGGTGTGACAAAGAGTCAGTGAATCAGCGGCTCCAGGGAATGAAGAACCTGAAAATCTGTCCAGGCAACCAAGGGACAGACCAGACATCGTCCCAGCCAAGCCACACTTCCTCACTTGCAGTGGTTAAAAGACTTGAAGACAAGACCCCAGCAAGCCCAAATCTTTTTTAATGTTTTAAAAAAATATTTATTTTTTATTTGGCTGCGTTGGGTCTTAGCTGCAGCACGCAGGATCGTCATTGTGTCATGCGGGGCCTTTCATTGTGTCCTGCAGGCTCCAGAGTGCAAGGGCTCACTGTTGCGGACTATCTCAGGTGTCTCTAGTCGTGGAGCCTGGGCTCAGTTGCCCCGTGGCAGACAGGATCTTAGTTCCCTGTTCAGTGATTGAACCTGCTTTCAAAAGGCAGATTCTTAACCACTGGATCACCAGGGAAGTCCCAAGTTCAAATCTTATTGGTTACAAAAAATGGCTGAAACAAATCACACTGATGATAAATTACATCAAAATGAAGTGTAACTCCTTCCAGGAGAAGGGGACGACAGAGGATGAGATGGTTGAATGGTATCACCAGTTCGATAGACATGAGTTTGAGCAAGTTCCGAGAGTTGGTGATGGACAGGAAGGCCTGGTGTGCTGAAGTCCATGAAGTACCAAAGAGTTGGACATGACTGAGCCACTGAACTGACTGACTGAAATGTAACTAGTCTTATTTAATTAGATGATGTTTACAGACTTTTCCTGCTCAGTCCTTTTAGATCTTTGAAGGACTTGCTTTGTCTCTGTCTCTGTCACCGGGGCCACATGTTTCTGATGAGTCATCAATCAAGATTCCTGACCACAGGGGTGGGTTTGTATCCCAGCCTTTAGCAACAGTGATCAGAATAAATGGATAAGGAGACCCAAGCAGGACAGATGCATTGCTATGCAGATGCTGGGAGAAAACACTTCTACTTAAATTTTTTTTTTTTCTGTTGAGATTGGTATGGGAGGACAGATGTAGAAGCCGTGGTAGGAAGAGATTTCTACAGAATGACTTGACAGCACCAAAGACCAGAGGCTGCTGAATCGAGATCTAGGCATGAGTTCTCAACTGGGACAGCCAAGGATACCAACTGTTGGTTTAGAAGGACCACGTCTGATCCCTGAGGCCTCGATCCGGTTAACTCTTCCTGGTCCCCAGCTGCCAGTGACTTTCCTTGTCTTGCTTCAGTTAGTTTGAATGGCATTTCTGTCATTTGTGGCCCAAAGAAATTTTGTCATTGTTCAGTCACTCAGTCATGTCCAACTCTTGCAACCCCATGGACTACAACATGCCAGGCTTCCCTGTCCTTCACCATCTCCCAGAGTTTGCTCAAACTCATGCCCACTGAGTCGGTGATGCCATCCAACCATCTCATCCTCTGTTGTCCCCTTCTCCTCCTGCCTTCAACCTTTCGCAGCATCAGGGTCTTTTCCAATGAGTTGGCTCTTTGCATCAGGTGGCCAAAGTATTGGGACTCAGCTTCAGCATCAGTCCTTCCAATGAAAATTCCGGGTTGATTTCCTTTAGAATTGATTGGTTTGATCTCCTTGCTATCCAAGGGACTCTCAAGAGTCTTCTCCAGCACCACATTTCAAAAGCATTAATTCTTCGGCGCTCAACCTTCTTTATTGTCCAACTCTCACATCCATACAGGACTACTGGAAAAACCATAGCTTTGACTTTTGTTGGACCTTTGTTGGCAAAGTAATGTCTCTGCTTTTTAATATGCTGTCTAAGTTTGTCATAGCTTTGCTTACAAGGAATCTTACCAAAAAGCTATAAAGACTCTGTCATCCAAGTTCTCACTGATTCAGCATGAGTGATGGGTTAGGCACCGTTCCAAGTGCTTGCCTTATAGTAACTCATTTAACATAATGGTTACAACATCCCTGGAGTTAGAAAACTGTTATTGTTCCCATTTTACAGATGAGGAAATGAGACATCAAAAGATGAAGAGATCTGCCTGTATTCACACAGCTTGTAAGGGCTTCCTAGGTGGCACTAGTGGTAAAGAATCCGCCTGCCAATGCAGGAGACATGAGACCCAGGTTCAGTCCCTGGGTCGGGAAGATCCCCTGGAGGAGGATATGGCACCCACTCCAGTGTTCTTGCCTAGAGAATCCCATGCACAGAGGAGCCTGGCGGGCTACGGTCCACAGGGTTGCAAAGAGGCAGACAGGACTGAGGCAACTTAGCGTGCACACACACACATACACACACAGCTTGTAAAATCAGACTGGATTGTGAACCCAGAAACGTTCTTAACCACCTCACCTCCAAGTAGAACCAAGAAAGGAGGCCAGGTCTCTGCAAGAAGCCCAGAAAGCGGGTCTCCAGTGAGAATATGAGTGCTTTTATCCGGAAGATGCTTTTGGCTATAACGGAAAACCCCAACCCCATTGACTTGCACAATTATTTAACACATCAAGAGGAAAGGAAGTGGGGTAGTTCTGGGGTTGGCTGATTCAGGGGCTCATTTTAAGTCACCAGGTTCCCCACTTCTTCCCACCTTTCTGTTCTGCCTGCTCAGTGCATTGGCCTCTTCCCCTGGCTGGCTCTCTGGATGACAACAAGATGGTAGCCATCCCCAGGCATCATATTATCGTAGAACAACCGCAGGCAGAGAAAGGTACTGTTTATGCACCCGTGTTTCTTATTATCAGGTGATAGGAGCACCTAGTGCCAAAGTCCACTCGGTAGCATTCCCCTGGTGTTTTACAACAGGACAGGGGGATGGGGGCATCAGGGTTCACTTGGATCTGTGCTTATCAACTGGGACACTGGAGCAATATGGGAAGGGGTGCGGTCTGTTGTTTTGATGACTTGGGGAGGGCCATGACCAGCAGTGGCTAGAGATGTAAAGACAGGAGAGGGTTAATGACCTAATGCATGAGACACCTATTGCTGTGACCTTGGTGAGTTTTGAACATTCATGCAGGTGAAGAAACTGTTCAAAATAACAGAGCTCAAGCCTCTTTTTTATTTATAAACCCAAAGCATTTTTTAACATGCAGTGTATTTTCTAGGAAAGCAATTACTGGATACATCGAAGAAACACTGAGCTTTGTTTTCTTTAGAACTTTCCTGAGAGTTTGTTCTCCGTTCTGGAAAATCACATTGGCGACGTCAGCACCACTTACGGAATTTTCATCCCCACTGCAGCAGACCTGCACGGGCCTGCACCGCTGGCTGCTACAGTCAAGTGATTCCAGGTATTGGGCCCCTACGGTGTTGTTATTCATTTCTTCTACTGTACTCCTGCCGAGCATTTGCACAGTTGAAAGACTGGCTTTTTTATTGTAAATTATTTTCTTTTTAATTCTTTGTGCTTTAGTCAGTTCAGGCAGTTGACTTATCAACATGAGAAATTTATTTCTCACAATTCTAGAGGCTGGAAATCCTGGTATAGAGGGATAGAGAGCTCCCTGGGGTCTCTGTTATAAGGGTACTAATCCCGTCCACGAGGGCTCCACCTTTAGGACCTCAGCACCTCCCAAAGACTTCCACCTCCTAAAACCATCACTTTGAGGGTTGGAATTTCAACATATGAATTTGGGGGGGGATACAAACCTTCAGTCAATAGCACTTTGTAGTATGGTTACTGAATATTTTGAAAAGATATGTACATAACATATTATTTATAAAATTCATTTCAATGTAGCAAAGGGGACATTATAAAAATACTTGTTATGAAAAGAGGGTGTTGGCTTTGGTAGGATGAGAGCCACTGTTCCCAGCCCCTGATACAGGTGTCTAGTGGACGGGATGGACCTCAGCAAGCTCCTCTTAGGGGTGTGATATTTTCTTCCTTTATGCTCTTCCTTTTCTATATATGAATGGGCTTTGTGTTATTTTATGTTTTATTTAATTTTTTAATTGAATGATAATTGCTTTAAAATGTTGTGTTTGTTTCTGTCATATGACAACGTAGGGGAAAAGGTTATCAAAGTAAGTTAGTAGAAATAGTTTTTGAATAAATGTCCATGAAGGAAATAAAAATGTAAAAAGGAAATACCAGGTAATGAAAGATCTGCATGAACAGTAGACTTTGGACCCTGAGGAGGCCTTAGAAGGTGTGGTCAGAAAGTCAACACCAGATGGTTCTGGAGGAGTTGATTCTGAGCTGTTATTGTCAAAGAAATCCTAAGAGAAGAAACTTTGCTGTGAGTTATGCTAGTGATATGTCACTCATTCACTTAAACTATTCATTCAAGAAGCGCTTTTTTATACTAGATTTTGGGAATACAGAGATGAGTAAATCACCATCCTGCCCTTAAGGATCCCGCATTCCTATTGAAGAGCAGACATGTGAACAGTTACAGATGTTAAAGGGGCCACAGGAGAATTTGTGAAAGGGGACAGTGGGCACTCCAGAGGAAGGCAGGCCCTGTGTCCATCTGACCACCATTTTATCTTAGAGGACTGGTACCCACTTGTCTGCTCTTTCCCTCACACCTATTTTTGTTCACATGATTGACTCCATACTTAGGTCCTAACACATGAGGGTTGGAAAGATTCTGCAAAGAAAAGCCCAAATAAACCACTTGAAGAAGATATCAAGGCAGAACTGATGCTATCATGCAAACTTCGTGCTTGATTTCATATGCTTTAGGGCCAAGTGTAGCTAGCTGCTGCCTTTCCATCGTGACAAAGTCCCCTACCTCAAACCAAGTACTTAGCTTTCTTTGTGTTCCTAAAGGGTAGACTATTTGCTGTAATTTCCCACATGGAGCCAGTAGGGGCAGAAATGTAGAGACCTCTGCCTAGACCACAAAGCGTATCAACTGTCAGGACAGAAACAGCATTCCATGAATCTTATCATTCCATCTCAAATATTGAGAAACTATCACTAATTTGAGGAGAGACAGTAAGAATAAACTTGAGGCCACTTAAGATTTATCAGAATCTGGTTCTATCCTCCAGTATTTAGGTTCTCTGTAAAAATCCCCTTTAATTTGCCCATCTCTCAGGTCTATAATAAAAGAGAAGTTGCATATAGGTTCTGATTAATTTATCATGAGTGTCAAGTCTTGGCTTTCAGGGTGAGAGTAGGGGAGGAATGACATAGGTGATGAAAGTCCACAGATAGCACAAACACCCAATTTAACCAGCAATTTCAAATCCTCCTGCACTAAAATTTTTTTTTCGTTTTTCATTAGAGGTAGCAAGGCTCAGCCCACCTTTTATGGCTGGATCTAACAATATGTGAACTCATCAGAAGGCAGTCAAGTGGGTGCAAGAGGAACAGTGAGAATTGGGGATTGTTGGCCTTTCTGAAATTGCAAGTTTACCACTCTTCCTCACTCTGTTGGTTTCATTTAGAAGCAGCACCAGATTGAACTGCAAGGAGATCAAACCAGTCCATCCTAAAGGAAATCAACCCTGAATATTCATTGGAAGGACTGATGCTGAAGCTGAAGCTCCAATACTTTGGCTACCTGATGCATAGAACCGATTCATTGGAAAAGACCTGGGTGCTGGAAAAGATAGAAGGCAGGAGAAGAAGGGGACGACAGAGGATGAGATGGTTGGATGGCATCACCAACTGAATGGATATGAATATGAGCAAGCTCTGGGAGATTGTGAAGGACAGGGAAGTCTGGCCTGCTGCAGTCCATAGGGTTACAAAGAGTCAAAAATGATGGAGTGACTGAACCACAATCACATCAGCAATGTTGGTTTAAACTGGGGGCTGTCAAGCAGAACTTTTAGAAAGACCAGCTCCCTCTTTGTTCATCACTAAAAAGCAGCTCACAGATAGAGGACCCTCTGTGTAAAATGTGCTTGCAGTGACTGCTGGCAGGATGACGTGACAGAGCAGAAGCTGAGCTCCCAGAGCAGAACCTCCAGGCTAAACTCTACCAGTTTGAGCTTCTGATATGACTCAAACTCAACCCAACCTGTAACCGTCACCATGCAGACTGCCTTAGGCCCAGCCCTTCCCCAAAGCCCTCATGAGGCCTCCCAACTGCCTGCCAGTCAAGGCTGCACATGACCTAACCTGAGTCACACCTCACTCTCACTACTCTCCAAACCACAAACATCAACTTCTGCCCAGGGTTACCTGCTGGCTTCTGCATTTACCTCACTTCCCACCATCTTGCCTTTCCTCCTGTCATGCCTTAAACCCCCTTCTCTTGCTAAAAATGTAGCTATTTTCTCAAGGTCCAGCCCTTCCATGAAAGCATCCTTGTTTCCCCAAACTCAAAGTTATCATTCTCTCCTATGACAGCACTTTATCAGTATGTCTTTTATGACACCACATCACGCTCTCTTTTATATCACAGTAGTTTATGTCCCCTATGACTTTAATGTTCTTCAAAATGTGGGTCAGGACCCACCAGTGAATTTTGAAATCACTGTAGTGAGTCATGACCTGAATTTTAGAAAATGAAACAGAATAAAACAGAAGATTTTATAATGCATTACTTGTAAAAAATATTTCTCACTTTGGTTTTTTGGTAAAAAACTTGGAAGTCACTGCTTCACTTAGTAATGTTTTCAGCTTCTATGTACAGAAAGCATCCATCCAACCAGTTTAAATAACAAAGGATTTATCAACTTATATAATGAGAAATCTGGAGGTAGGGGCAGCTCTAGGTTAGTTTATCAGTAACTCATCAACATCAAGGACCCAGATTTTTGCCATCTTGCTATCCTTCCAACGATCTACCCTCATGTTTGCAAGATGGCTGCAGGGGTTCCTTGCATCACAACAACATCCAAAGGCAGAAAAAAGTGAGCTTATTCTTTGGATCTCTTTTTATCAGAAAAAAAAATTTTCCCCAGAACTCCCCCTAACTCTTAGTAGATCTCCTTCTGTTTCTCTTTGAAATAAATTGAAATGAATGATATGCCTAGACAAGTGTGGCAAGGAAAATCAAAATTAGTTTCAAACAGGATCAGAGCACCTTCCCCAAGCACTTGTCTGATCAGAAATATGGGGAAGACTAATGAATCTGAGGTAGGCAAGCAAAGTATCTACCAGTTCCACACAAGGTACTTCAGGGTCAGACCAGGGTCCCTTTCTCTTCACATTCTCTGCAAGGCTTACCATGCAGTAAGTCTAGACAGTCACCTCAATTTCCAGTGGTAAATTAAATCAATCACTTTGCCTCAAGGTATAAATATTCATGGGCTACATAGATCAAATATCCAATTTGAGATACCAGAGGCATTCTGTAGACATGATTTGCCAATATATAACTCACCAGAGGCTAGGGTTTTTCTCTGTCTTAATTTTTCTATTGAATTTTTAAACATAAAGGGCTAGACTAACAGCACGGTACTTTGTAATACCATTTAAATAATAAAACATGTATTTGTCACCATGCAGATGGCAACTGAAGATCCCACAGATGGAATTGTGGCTCTCTGGAGGAGACGGTAAGCATGTGACGGTGGGTGTAGAGAGACGGCTGTATGGGGTGGAGAGACATTACGTCATCCCAGATATGGGCTTTCTTTGGGAACCTGGCAGGATTACTGCTGAATCACTCGGCTAGGCAAATTATTGGCGTGTGAGTTGTACAAAGGTCCCTGTAATTAAGCCCTTGTTCCACCACTCTCCTTGGCATCTTTCTGCTTATATTGCCATTTAAGGCCAGACTTGAAAATCTGAATGCATAAAATAATTCTCTCTGTAAGAGTCAGTGTCTTAGAGCATGGAACCAGTGCTTTTTCTCCTCTCTTGCATGCACACGTATGTGTACACACACACACACACATCAAACCACAGGTTCAGAGGACTTTGAACTGCAGAAGGCTTTTGTCTCTGAGATGGTTAGAATCTTTCTCTTTGTTCCTATTATAACTGCATGATTCTCCCACCTGTCCAGTAAATAAGACTAGCCTTGTGAGCTGCCTCGCAACTCCTTAAAAAGTACACTTGAAACTAAACAATATTGTAAATCAACTATACATCAAAAAAAAAAAAAAAGACAAGAAAAAATGGAGGCCTTGTGTACTGAGTTGCATAGCAAATCTTTTCTCATTTGCTGGGCCACAGATGCTGTGAGTGCATCTGGTTGGCCTGGGGGCGGTAGACATGGGTTCTACTCTTAGCTCCGCTACTAACTGGTCATCTAGTTGTTGTTTTTTTTTTTTTAGGGAAGTATTTATTTATTTATGGCTGTGCTGGATCTTCATTGTTGCACAGTCTTTCCCTAGTCTCAGCGAGCAGGAGCTAACAACCTCTAGTTGCCACGCGCGGGCTTCTCATCGCAGTGGCTTCTCTTGCTGTGGAGCACAGACCCTAGGTGCGTGGACTTCGATGCTCCATGGCATGTGGAATCTTCCTGGACCCTGGACATGGGATCAAACCCGTGTCCCCTGCATTGGCAGGTGGATTCTTAACTTGAATCACCAGAGAAGTCCTGTTACCTGGCTGTCAGGTTGCACTGGGGCTGTGGGTGCTTGTCCTGCTCGGCCAGAGCTCACTAGAAGTTCCACACTCAGTTTCAGGAAAGTCCTTGGCTGGCAAACTCAGTGGTGTGCTTGCAGCCAGAACATGAGATGTCCAGAAACTACAGAGAAACGCTGAAGATACGACCACAGAAATAAGTACCATCACATAGGGCTTTCACATACGTTATCTCATTTGATTTACTCCCTCTATCAACTTTATAAGGTATTTACACTCATTTTAAATGAGATTCTAGAGACCATAGACCATAGAGATTAAGGCTGGTGCCCAGGCACACTCTTTTTTTTTTAGTTAATTATTATTATTATTGTTATTTTGACTGTGGCTTGCGGGATCTTAGTTCCCCACCCAGGGGTGGAACCTGTGCCCTCTGCTGTGCAAGCGAGGAGTCCTAACCACCCGACCGCCAAGGAAGTCCCTCCCAGGCACATTCTTAAATGTGTTATTTAACAGATGGCTTGGGAGAACTTGGAAAGGAAGTGGCAAGTACACAGAACCACAGGACTGCACCCTCATTTCCTTTTGATAGCATTACCCCGTAACTGGTAAGAGCCAAGATGTACTGAGTGCTTCCTAGGTGCCCTGCACTATGCTAAGTTCTTCAACACACTTAAGCTTCACACAAAAAAATCATGAAGTGGGTGCTATGATTACTTTAATTTACAGATAAGGAAACTAAGCCTTAGAGAAAGAAGCAAATTTTTTTCAGGTTGTGGCTATCCCATTTTTCCTCCTGTTTCCCCCCACCCCCTCACCCCCACTACAGTGTGAAGCTGAAACTCCAATACTTTAGCCACCTGATGCGAAGAATTGACTCATTGGAAAAGACCTTGATGCTGGGAAAGATTGAAGATGGGAGGAGAAGGGGACAACAGAGGATGAGATGGTTGGATGGCATCACCAACTCAATGGACATGAGTTTGAGTAAACTCTGGGAGTTGGTGATGGACAGGGAAGCCTGGAGTGCTGCAATCCATGGGGTCACAAAGAGTCAGACACAACTGAGTAACTGAACTGAACTACAGTGTGTGGGATCTTATTTCCCCAACCAGGGAATCGAACCTGTGACCCTTGCAGTGGAAGCTCAGAGTCTTAACCACTAGACTGCCAGGAAAGTCCCTCCTGTTCTTTAAAAGGCTCATTCTTCAGGACTCAGTGCCAAGGTTCCCACTAAGTCTCTCCCTGCCTCATCTCTATCATCTAAAGTGCTCCACTGCCAACCTCACTTCCTCTGCCACAATCCCCCTGTTCATTTCATTCACAGGATGTGTTAGAATCTGTAGATAGCTTGTTTACTTACTGATGTGCTGCTTTATTTAGTCTCTACTATTCAGATATAAGCTTGAGAGGACAGGGACCCTGTCCTCCTGATTGTCCGCTAGTGTCTGGCAGGATGTCTGGAATATAAGAAGTACTCAACACCAATGTGATTGAATGAATGAGTGCATGCATAAATCAATGAGTGTAGTCAATCAGTGGGATTTAGACATGAGTTTGTCTAATGACAGAAATAAAGTTTTAGCCCCTCTGCTCACGCATTTACTCACTTATGCTTTCAACAAGCATTATTACATTTATCAGTAAATGTCAGGCACTGAGGTAGGTGATGAAGCATCAGAAGAGTAAGACAGTATCTGTCCTTGAAAAAGCCCACTTATGAGGGGTGGAGGTGATAGTTTGCAGGAGTGATTAAGTGAGGTTTATAAAAAAGTACAAATAAAATTATAATGTGATATGGCTTAGAATAAAGTGTAAAATGACACAACAGGAAAGGAAGGGACCTTAGTGTTTCTGCTGGACTCGGAAGACTTCTGCAGAGCAAATGACTTTGAACCTGACCTTGAAAGGGGACTCTGAATTGTGGAGGAGGGCTCATAGTACGTCTGGGGACAGCATAGCGCCTGTCTCCTGTGCTGCACTGAGTCACATGTTGATCACAGTGCCCAGTTGTTAGAAGGGCTACTGACCTACTGACCTTTCAGTGGAAACATCACAGAGTGGACCCTGCCAGGGGTCAGGGTGAGAAGGCACCAGGAGGTGGGTCTGAGTGGTGTCCAGGCGTCCTCCAACACTGAGAGAGACATGACTGGGAGGACTGTTTCTCAGAGGAAAGCACAAAAGACAGAATCAGAGTACAGCATGGAAACAGCCTTATTCCCGCCCTAAACACACAGAATTTCCTGACGAGAGAGCAGACTAACCCAAGTGTATATATTAGCTTGCAGTTTTCAAAACACCTTCTCAAACATTATCTCATTTGATCCTCCAGTAGCCTGCTAGATATTCTGAGGCTCAGCAAGACCATTTAGTAGTCATTTATTTGGTCTACGTTTACGGAGGGCCAAGCCCCAGCCAGACCTGGGTGATGCAAAGGGGAAGAACACAGCCTCTGGCCCCAAAGCACTTAAGTGCAAAGATACAACGAGGGCACATTGTAAAGTGCCATGACTCCACTCAACCCTAAGCGGGAAAGAGGTTTAGCCGACGGGACACAGGAGTGGAGTGCTGAAGTGGTGGCAACACTATGGACTCCTGGGTCAGGCAGTCTTGGGTTCAAATCCTTGCTCTGCACCCACTTGCTGCACGCACCTGGGGTGATTAAGTGAGATCGTTAAATGTGCACATCTTGCCTTTTTATGACTCCTCCTACAATCTTCTAAGAGCAGAGGAGTGGGGGTCAGTGACTTTCTGCAGCCTCAAGGATCAGTGGATTTGCTCCTTAGTAAACAGTCAAGCAGCTGCATTTGCCAAGTCACACACTACACACATACACACACACACACATGAGATCGTTAAAAATAAATGAAATGAGAGTTTCCCTGGTGGTACAGTGGACAAGAATTTGATGCCAATGCAGGGAACGTGGGTTCGATCCCTGGTCCAGGAAGAGTCCACCTGTTGGGGAGCAACGAAGCCCGTGGGCCACAGCTACGGAAGCCTGAGTGCCTGGAGCCTGTGCTCTGCAACAGGAGAAACCACCACGATGAGAAGCCCGAGTATCACAACTAGAGAGTAGCTTTGGCTTACCACAAGCAGAGAAAGCCTGAGTGCAACAATGAAGACCCAGCACAACTGGAAAGAAAATAAATAAACAAATAACAAGAAAAAAATGAAATGAAATCATAACATATGTACTAATTAGGTTATAGCCTGGCTGCTAAAGTAAAGACTTAAAGAGGCAGTCACTTATCCAAGATGGAAATGGATTTCTCTTTCACATACACACTGAGCCAGGCTCTGCTCCAGGAAGTCATCCCATCTCAGGCTCTTTCCACCTAGATGCTCTGCCAGGTCTAGGGGGCTGACCTCAGCTTTCTGGTCCAAAATGGCTCATCACAACGCACGCTGTGTTCAGGTGGAGCTTGATACAGGAACTTAAGTGCTATCACCAGGACCTGATCCTCTCTCAGCATGGCTTCCATCTCCTCTGGATGTTGGTTTCAGTCTCACTTAAGCTCTCCCATTATGGTCGCAGGAAGATTTGGGCAGCTCCTGACTCCATGTGCTCTTAGCTTTCTGTCCAGTGTCTTCCTTTTAAGAGTCAAATTGGTAGCCTGCACTAAACCCAGTGGTCAAGTGGATGGGAGGAGTTGATTAGGGCCTTGTCACAACGGCATCACAAAGTGGGGGAGTGATGAGTCCCTACAGAAAATTCTCCATTTTACCAGGAGAAGGATGAATGGATGCCAGGTGGTTGGAAAAAAAATCCCTTGGGAATGCCGTTCTAGTTTCTAAATGGGATGCTGTTTGACTCATGGATTATTAACTGAATGTTGCAGTGGAAAGGAAAAAAGAGGAATGAGTTTTTCTCTTTCCCTTTCCTAAGAACAAAGAAGATAAAGAGAACAGTGAGCCAGCCTGAACACTCCTAGTTTTTTTTTTTACTTTAACTGCTCCTAACTCCTAAGGTCTGTAACTAAGTTTACTTTTTTGCCCCTTAACTCTGCAGGAGCTACCTTTTGCATCTCTTTTCCTTTGACTCTACGCTAAATACATCCTATATCTGGTGTTTACCCTTACAACACCCTTCCCCTTGTAGTTACATTTCAGAAATGTAACTATATTTCTGTAGTTAAAGAGCCACCGAACTGCCATTCTCAATCACTGGGTTACTGACGCCAGTCTATGATTGTCTTTGAAACAATGCAAGAGGAAGAAATCAAAATCCTAACACCTTTGTTCCTCATCATCTTATAAGCCCCTAGACTCCTCATGGGGGGGCGGGGGGAGGGGCACAGTTCTTGAGGCATGAGCCCTACTGTGTTCCCCTCTCCATTGGCTGAGAATTAAAGCCACCTTTCTACTTCCTCCAAACTCTGTCTCTGTATTTTTTCATTAGGCTTCATTGGGCAGAGAGGGCCAAGATTTTGGCCAGCAACATGAAGACAACTGATTTTCAAATTTAGTTGGTTGACAGAAGAAAAAACCTCTATTCCTTCTTTCAATTAATTGCGTGCACTTCTAGAGTGCAATAATCCACATCACTGATCTTTCAACTTTACCCCAAAATCCCCAATCCTGATTATGCGCCCAACTAGTACATGTATTTCTTTGTAAGTATACACATGTGCTATTTGACTACTAACATATTACTATGGTAAACACTGATAGTGGCACCAGATGTCCATCCTTCCCCACTTCCTTAGTGTAGCATTTCCTAATGGGCACATGGCATCCTACAATAGACTACATGTCCCAGGATCCTTTGCAACTAGATGTGATCACATGACTAAATTCTAGCCAATGAATTGTCAGAGGTGTCAGGTGCAATTTACAGGAAGTGTCCTCCATGAGAGAAACATGCAGTTCTTCCCTTTTTTCTCCTTCCTGCTCTCTAGAATGCGAACAGGATGGCTTGACCATAAGCAACAGCCTTGGACAATGGAGTGGAAGCCACACACTGAAGAAGTGGAGCAATCAGAAAAGATACCAGTTCTGGGTGGCTCACTGCCACACTCCAAGTGCATGAGACAGAAATAAACTTCTGTCTTGTTTAAGCCATGATGTTTTGGATATTTTCTTCTTTCTTAATCTCAGTCAAATCTGATCCTACATGATAAAAATTTATATGTTATAATACACATACCAAAATACATATAGCAAAGAAGAGATAAAATAAATGGACGTTCTAATATTTCTTGTACCCCACCGGATAGAGTTTCACATACCTCTAGGGTGCATCCCTGCCCCCCTTCATTTTAGAACCCTCTGGTCCCCTTGGCCCTGGCCCTAGTCTCATGGTGCCCATGGGGTTCGGGACCTTTGAGAGGGACCTTTGCCTCCTCTCCCTGAATACACTTAGCTCTTTGAGCCAGGGGCCCTGAGCAAGCCTTCTGCACCACTTTGCCTAACTCGGGCAGAGTCCCTTCTCGGCCCTGTTTTTGCTACCTGCTGACTCTTCTGTGTGTGTTTCTATTATCCAGAGTTTGCTTTTGCAATGGGGAAAGCAGACCAGAAAATCTGATGGAATTGACAAGATGAGATACAATCTGAACACAAAGAAGTAGGCAATCTGTAATTGTCAGGGAAAAAGACGTGCCCTTCTGGCCTGCTCCTGCACCACAGAACTTGAGCTAACTGGCCTGGTTCTGTAGGGAAGGAAGGGGGGAGGGGGAAGCGCAGAGGTAAAGAGCTTTGTTGTTCTAGAGCTTTCTCTGAGGGCACGGCTTTCTCTTCCCTGGAAGGCGACAGTTGTGGAGCCACGCCCACCCCACCCCACCAGACAAGGTCAGAGTGAACCCAATTCCAAAGCTCTGAGGCTTGAAGGTCACAAATCCCCATCGAGGCTAGGCCTGGGAAAGGCGAGCCTACCGGGTCTCTTTAGGATCTGGGCGAGTCCATACTCCCTCCCTCCACCCCCTTGAGGCATCAGTGTCCTGATTGTATCACAGCTTCAAAATTCCCTGACTCATGCCATCCTCGGATTTTAAAAGAGCTTATTCAAGTGGTGTAGGCTGCACGCTCCACCCCGCAATCAACTCAGCAATTCAGTACAGCACCCGTGTGTGTGTGTGTGTGTGTGTGTGTGTGTGTGTGTGTGTGTCTAGAGAAGGGAGGGACTGAACAGGGGGAGAGGGGTTCCTGAAACCAGAAGGAAAAGTGCATGAGGAAACTTGTGCTGCTGATCTCATTAGGAAAACGGTGAATTGGCGCCCCAAAGAACAGCTGGCCCTGACCCCTAAGTGGGCAGGTCAGAACGGGGAAACCGCTGCGCAGGTTTGCTCAGGAAAAGCAACCATGCTGGGGAGGAAGGCATCTTCTCTCCCCATCACAGTCTGAGCCTGCTGTTCTCCGGCACTTCTAGGGAGCGAGGCTATACCATGTGATTTGCTAGTAACCATGGCAACGAACCTCATTCCTGTGAAGTGTACGGAAAGAAATCCCACAGAAAGAGATCTGGGCAGGCTGGTTGTCCTGTGCCCAAGGGCAACTCGGCTCCAACTCAGTTTGTTCTCCATTACTGCTGCTGCAGTTGTTATGTTGTTGAGGAAACGACAGTGATTCCGTCTCTTCTGAGCGGGAGACACTGGCTCGTTTTGCTTCTCCTCCTGATACTTGCATTCCCTACTTTGGAACAGTCTCGTAAGACGAAAGACAAAAATAGCTCTCTCTGAAGGAGAGGATGCTAAAGCATGCTGTGCTTTCAGAGATGGGCTTCTCTCTGTAAAGCGTGCACCTCCAGTACGTGAAGCTGGAGGTAGTTCCGCTCGGTCCCGGCCGCAGAAAGAGCACAGAAAAGGGCGGGAGAGCGAACACACCAAGTCTGCCGGGAGAGGCCGGAGCGGTGGTAGGTGCTGTGGAAGCCTAAGCGGCAGTGGGCGGGGTGAGCCGATCCCACCGCGGGCACTCGCCACGCCCTCCACTCACAGGCTTACAGGAGGAAGTGGCTCTGATCTTTGTTGCAAACGAAGGACATAATTATCATTTGGGGAACACGCATTGTTCAATGACGCAGCATCCAGCAGCCAAAAGAGGGCTGCCCGGTGATGGGAGCTCACTTGGTGCCCTCTCTGAGCTGCAGCTTCCGTCTGCCTTTAGAAGGCCGGCTAGCTGGCGCTGCCTTTTCAGTGACCTTGAACAAGTCACTTCGCCTCTCCAGGTTTCGGTTTCTCCATCTTTAAAAGAGGCAAAAAAAAATATTTCTGTAGCCTTTCTCACTGGGTTTTGTTTGTTTGTTTTTAATAATCTCCTTGGCTAACCTAAGGGAAAGCAGTTTAAAAAACTATAAATCTCTGTGTAGTATCATTATCCTCCTCAGTAGTGGATATGTCCATTCTTAAAGGATTCTGAAAGTTGGAATGAGTAAGTCATCAGGTCGAAAACTTCAGTAGTACAAAGCTATAGATGTAGCTTTGTAGGGTTTTTCACTAATGTTTCATGACTACAAAGCAAATTGCACACTGCATGTCATCCTAAGGAACTGCCCCACCTCCCCCGGTATGACAGTTTCCATTTTACAGATGAGCCCCAAATTCATAGCCCATGACAGAGCTGGGATTCACGTCCTGGCCTGTCTGATGTCCGAGTCTAGGGTCTCACCTGCTGCTGGGGCCTTGTGTTGGGGTAAATTCACTGAAACATTCTCCACAGTGTTGGAATTAAGTTAGGAGGTGCTTGTCAGTTCACAGAGCAGCATGGGTGTGTGTGTGTGGGGGGGTGTTTATAAAGAGGGAGTCTGCCTTCCTTTCTCATCTAGGGGGTACTCATTTGTTGCATGCTGATATGACCATCTCTTGGCTCCTCATGGAAAACTCCAGTAGCTAAAAGCTGGACCTCCTGGGATCCCTCGCCTAGTACTGGGTAACCATATGGCCTGGCCAGGCCATGTTTGGTCTTCCAGAGTCATTCTTGACTTTTCTTACCCTGCTTGTGGCCCGAAGCCTCACCCCTCTGGAGGCTGCGTCTGCACACTGGGAAGCCCCTGCAGGAGAAGAGTGAGGCCAGGTGTTTGTTCTGCCCACTGCCCCCCCACCCCACCCCACCCCCAGCTCCTGGGTGGCTGCAGGTTGGCTGCTCCTCTCTTCCCTTTAGGAGGTATCAGGACTCCCAGCTGTCACCAGCCCCAGGGACTGCACAATTCCTTGGAGGGTTCCTTCAACTCTGCTCGCACTTTTATAAAATCCCTTTATTAGACATGCCTCTATTCCTCACCTTGAGTGAGCTAATTTCTTCCCTTCTGGGCCCCTGCCTAACACAGTAGGAAAACAGCTCCTTCCTCCGGGGACTGCAATGGGAATGAAATGAGCCAGTGCGTGTAAATGAGCGAGCTGTGTGGCCTGAAAGGGTCAGCAGGTGAAAAAAGGGATGAATTCCTTCCCTGAGCATCCTCTCCAGGAGGCAGAGTGGCCAGCAACCGCCCCAACTGGCCTGCCGTCTGGCTTGTCCAGGAGCTCAGCCTCCATTCTTCCTTAAGCGGTCACTGGTTTGCAGTGGGAAACAGTGGATACTAAATAAGCAGAACTCGATGATTTATATGATGGGCAAAAGGAAACAAGAACATTATGCCAACTGAAGGTGAAAATGATAAGTCAAATAAGCATATAGGGCAGTTATTCATTTATCCTAAAAATATTTATTAAGCACCTGCCATATGCAAAAGACGTAGCAATAAATAATACAGACCTGGCCCCATTTTCTCACAGAGCTTGTGCTCCAGTAAGGGAGAGATACACCTAACAAAGGATACTGAAACATCTTTCCTTTTTAGTTAAAATTGTGGGGACTTCCCTGATGGCCCAGTGGTTAGGGTGCTGCACCTCCACTGTAAGAGAGCTGAAGTGAAGTTGCTCAGTCGTGTCGGACTCTTTGCGACCCCATGGACTGTTGCCTACCTGGCTCCTCTGTCCATGGGATTTTCCAGGCAATAGTACTGGAGTGGATTGCCATTTCCTTCTCCAGAGGATCTTCCCCACCCAGGGATCAAACCCCGGTCTCCCACATTGTAGACAGACGCTTTACCGTCTGAGCCACCAGGGAAGTCTGTAAGAGAGCTAGCTGGGGTATTAAGATCCTGTTTGCCATGTAGTGTGGCTACTCCCCCCACCACCAAAAAAAAAAAACCCACAAAAAAACAGAAAACAAAAAACTTTTGTGGCAGGAGGAGGAATGGTGATGAAGGAAGTGACTGTCAGTTGAACACTGTGCCAGGGACTGGGTGAGGCATTTCATTCGCATCATCTCATTTAATTACACAACAAAGGGTAGAGTTATCCTTTTTCTGCAATGAGGAAGCTGAAATCCAAAGAGTTTATTTGATTTACCAAGGTCAACAACCATTCGAAAAAAGCACCTGCCTGCCCCTGAATTTACAGATAGTGGGAGAGAGAGGTATGCAGAGAGATATTTATCAAACACTGGGTCATGTATAGTGACAGTGATGTATTCAGGGCAAAAAGGGAGCATGGGATGAGGGGAACTTCAACCTGACAAGAGATGTTGGGAAAGACTTAGGGAAGGGAAGGCCTCAACTGAGTTTTAGAGTTGCTAATAGCCAAGCTGGAGGTAAGAGAGAACAGGGGCTCTTGGGCAGAAGGGGTGCCAGTGGAAAAAAAAAAAAGAAAAACAGACTACAGAGCAAGGACTGTGGATGGAGAGTTGTAGGCAGGGCCAAGGCTCTGGTGGAATCTTATTTTGTATCAAGAAACGTAGACTGCAAGTCTTATACCTCACCTTTCAGGTAAAGAGTTCAAACAGAGGAGTAACATGGTCAGATCTGGGTGTTAGATGGATCACTCTGGTTATTAAGTAGAGGATAAATTTGAAGTGGACAGGAATGGGAGTAGAAAGAGAGACTTTTCAAGAAGCTTAAATGTCATCAAGGCAAGACATGGTAAGACCCAAAGGAGGTCAAAGGTCCAAGCGATGGAGAGGAGGCAACGGTTTGGAGAGCTACTTTAAAAGGTAGTGTCAAAATGCAGTGAGCAATTGGCTTTGTGATACAAATGAGGAAGAGGGGGCCTTCTCCCCAGTCTAGGTGGTTGGTGGATGGATGGCTGGGCTACCAATTGACATGGAGAATGCAGAAGAAAAAGCTGATTCGGGAGGCAGAGACATGATTGCTATTGTCTTGTTTGTCTAGCCCCTTTGTATTTCTTGCTCCGTGTTAATACAATAACAAATCCAAGAAGTAGAGAGCTATGATCTAAGCTAGCTGTGTCAAGTTCATTCCTGGAAACTTGAATCTATGCAGTGACCTGGTTCTCGCCTCCAGACACTGGGTTGTTCAGTGATTCCTCTGACTCTAGGAGTTACCTTGCAATGCTTCCAATTAATCTTTTCTATGCATAGGCTAGTCAGGATCACTCCCTGTTGCTTATAACCAAAGAGCACTAAGGAGAGATTAATTCAGCTCTGGACACCATGGGTTTTTATGCCCATGTGACCGCCACGTGAAGACCAGCACCTCCAGGAAATGTGAATCAGAAGGGAAAGTTCTGGGCTGGGGTTATCAGCATATGAATCATAATTGTGACTAGGAATGAATCAGACCACTGAGAGAGTGTAGGGGCAAGAATACAGGTGGGCAGAGGGTGACATCCAGGAGAACAAGAAGTAAAGGCTGGGAGAGGAAGAAACAAGAATTTAAATGGTCAGAGAGAGCCCAGGAGAGTGTGATTTCATAGAGACCAAAGGAATATGCGTTTAAAGAATGAACACTTGAAAATTTCACATATAAGCAGGGGACCAAAGAAAACAAGGGGCTGAACTTTGACTTGACCAGTAGACTGCTGATGATCTATGGGGTGGTATCCTTGGAGGGAGAGTAAGACAGAAGCCAGCAGCCGTGTGAGGTGCAGAGCACCTGGGGCTGAGGGAGAGGAGGAGGTGCTCTGGGAGGTTTTAAATGAGAAACTAGATCTGGAAACTAGATAGGAGGGGCAGGGTCAAGGGAGGGGTGATTTTAGCAGCTTCAATCAGGATTAGCCAACCCAGAGACCATGCTCCCTTCAAAATCTGCCTTTCTGGGACTTTCTGGTGGTCCGGTGGCTAAGACACTGTGCTCCCAAAGCAGGGAGCCTGGGTTCCACCCCTGATCAGGGAACCAGATCCCACGTTCCTAACTCAGACCCGGTGCAGCCAAATAAATAAATAAATATTTAAAAGCAAACAAACGAAAATCTGCTTTCCTGTGCCCAGGGAGAATGGGGGTCTGACTGGTGAGGAGAGCCCCGGCACAAAGAATATTCAAGTTGGGGGCTCTGCCTGCAGTCAGATGCCCCTCTGAGTGAGAGGGGCTGAGGGCGTTTGGAAAGCTGACAGAAGAACAAAAGCCGGTGGATTTCTTGTGCCTACTTCTGGCCTGACTTGATTCTGGGCAGGCCCCAAACCAAAAGGACAACTAAGTGAAGAAAAAGAGGGAAAACTCAATTTGTTCTTGTATATTCAGATTTAAAATCCCCTCTGAATCCACTCCCCCACCCCCTATCCCCACCCCGGCCCCCCCACCATCAAATTCAGGGGAAACAAAAACAACCCAAACCATGTCTGGGAAATGAATTCATATCACAGGGATAGTCACTGCCCTGTGTTAGCTGAGGAGTGTGTTCCTTCAAAGAAGCACAGCTTGGCAGGTCCTGTGCTAAAGCTTCAGGTAGACTTTTATGGGTAAAGGATGAATGAAATAGAGTTGAGCCAGTGACAAGAGATTTTTAAAAAATCATTATAAAATTCCTTGATATCATAAAATTTATATATGCTCATTGGAGAACCTTTGGAAAATACACAAAGACTTAAAATAGCCTGAAGCCTCATCCCCAGGAGGACCATTTTGGAATACTTCTTTCTAGTCTCTGTATCTAGGAGCAGGGCCAGTTTTTGAGAGCTGTATTTATGGACAATCCACTAAAGCCAGTTGCTAGGCTGTTTCCGGAGTAACTGTACAACAGGATCCTACGCACAATGTGTGCATGCTAAGGTCGCTTCAGTCGTGTCTGACTCTTTGTGACCCTATGGACTGAAGCCCACCAGGCTCCTCCATCTATGAAATTCTCCAGGCAAGAATACTGGAGTGGGTTGCCAAGCCCTCCTCCAGGAGATCTTCCTGATCCAGGATTGAACCTACGTCTCTTAGGTCTCCTGCATTGGCAGGTGGGTTCTTCACCAATAGTGCCACCTGGGAAGGGACAAGGATGATAGATGCAAGGGCAAAAATGGTCTAGTGTTGACATCTATGGCAGGGCACAGCAAGAGAGAAAGGCTGAGGATGCACCAGAGAAGGATCTGGAACCCAGATCTCCTGACGGCAGTTGTCAGAACCCCTCTGCACCAGACACATGGCTCTCACATCCCAGGTGTATCTTGCTTTAAGAAACCCAACGTCCCACTCCCAATTTCCGTGTCTGGGGCATGGAAAGCTGACAGAAGCTGACAGAAAATGATGTAGGATGTCCACCAGCACCCAACCTTCCCCACTGAGCCACAACCTAAGGCACTGCTGTGTGATGTCACAGGGCCTCCTGGTAGAGCTGGCCAACTTCCATGCCCCATTGTTTTGGGACTTGGCCACATGACATGCCTGGGTGAACAGAAACATTAGTGGGGGTAATGTGAGCAGGACTTGAAACATGCTTTTATGGCTTGGCTTGGTCTCCAGCACTTCTGCCATCTGCCGCAAGACAAATCTGCCTACTTAGCCTCTGATCCCAGAATGAGGAGATACTTGGAACAGACCTGCACCCAACTGGCAGTTTGGAGCAGAGTTTATTCAGTTGCAGCCATGCAAGAGAGTTGCAGCCAGTCTACACACCCGTAAGCGATAGATAAATGCTTTCTGTTTAATTGCACTGAGATTAGGGGACCATTTGTTACACAGCATTTTAGCAGCAGAGGCCTGACTAGTCTAATGGCTCAGATGTACCTTTAGTCACCTCCCACATTGGTATTTCCTTTATCCTCACAGCTATTCCTTGCCAGCCCTTATAGGCTTCTTTGAGTCATCTTCCAGATTTGTTTCCAGGTTCTCACTCCACTATCCTTCATCACCTAATCCTTGGCTTCCTGCAGAGGCTTGTTGTTTTTCAGAGCGGAAGCAGTCCGGCAACTCAGAGCTAAACCTGGTGGCGTTTTAATAACCAGATTTAGCCTAGGGCTCTGGTAGAGTTCTCTCCCCTGATTTCCATAGCTCTTATCTTTTATCTTTATGGGATGGTCCCAGGGATCATGGGTCATTTTAGTTTAATTCTTCTCAAGTCATTTTTTAGAAGTAATAAATATAAACTTCTCTTCACATTAAGGTCAAACTTCTCTCCTTGATTTTTTAAGCCCTGCTATAATGTGGCCTCCAGAGAAGGCAATGGCACCCCACTCCAGTACTCCTGCCTGGAAAATCCCATGGACGGAGGAACCTGGTGGGCTGCATTCCATGGGGTTGCTACGAGTCGGACACGACTGAACGACTTCACTTTCACTTTTCACTTTCATTGGAGAAGGAAATGGCAACCCACTCCAGTGTTCTTGCCTGGAGAATCCCAGGGATGGGGGAGCCTGATGGGCTGCCGTCTATGGGGTCGCACAGAGTCGGACACGACTGAAGCAACTTAGCAGCAGCAGCAGCAGTATAATGTGGCCTCACCTCATCCATTATTTAACACAAAATAATAATAATAATACTTAACACAATGCTTATTATGCACCAGACATCCCTTTGTTTTTCATGTTGTATAGGTTAAGATTAGGTTCAGGTCATGGAAGTAATCTAAATGTCCATCAACAGAGGAATGGATAAAGAAAGATGTGGTACATATATTCAATGGAATATTACTCAGTCATAAAAAGGAACAAAATTGTGCCATTTGCAGCGATGTGGATAGACCCAGAGTCTGTCATACAGAGTTAAGTAAGTCAGAAAGAGAAAAACAAATATTGTATCAGTATCATATTGTTTATATGTAGAATCCAGAAAATGATGTAGGATGTCCCTGGTGGTCCAGGGGTTAAGAATCTGCCTGGCAATGCAGGGAACATGGGGTGGATCCCTGGTCTGGGAGGATTCCACATGCTGCAGAGCAACTAAGCCCACGTGCCACACTACTTAGCCTGAGTGCTACAACCTGAAGCCTGGGTGCCCTCGAGCCTTTGCTCTGCAACAAGAGAAGCCACTGCAGTGAGAACCGAGCCCTGCAACCAGAGAGTAGTCCCAGCTCACTGCAACTAGAGAAAGTCTCTACGCAGCTACAGAGACCCAGCACAGCCAATAAACAAATAAATAAAAATTGTTTAAAAAAAGAAAGAAAAACCATACAGATGAACTTATTTGCAAAGGAGAAATAGAGACACAGATATAGAGAACAAAGGTGTGGACTCCCTTGGCTTGCAATACTAACTGGCCACCAGTGGACTCTGCTTAGTTGGGGGAAGTGCTAGTAATTTAGCAGATGTGAAATGTCTTTCTCTGACAGAACACAAAGCAACAACAGGTGTCCACCAAAGGGAATGCTTTTTATTGTTACACAAATCATTTCCTATCGGAGCACATAAACATCCAAAGAACAGTTGCGTTTTCAAAACAAACAGATTAGATAACTTTGATGAAATGAGTGGAGCGGGGGTGGGCGACTGGGGAAAACAAAGCACATTATTTTAGAATTTGGTAGTGCTTTTACTGATTTTAAACAGAAATGAAAATTAGGACAGGATGAGGAAGAAAAGAAAAACACGTTCATGAAGAAAATGCCTTCTTGGGAGCAGAGCCTATGGTGATGCGCATTGTTTCATGGAGGAAGAACCGGGCTCTATTTCGTGGGCTTGGGAAGAGGCAGCGCTATCCACGCCTGGCAGGGAAAGCAAGGGCTTTCCAGAGCCCACCCTTCGGCATCCCTAAGGTGGCCGAGCTCATGTGCTCCCCACATCTGTCCATCCTTGCCCCCAGCCGCCTTCCGAGAGGCGCACACGTGGACAGCCAAGCTCTATTTGTTTTCTCTTAACATCTGTCCCTTCCAGTGCATCCTCACTGCTCCCACCCTTCTTTTCCCACGCCGGGGCTAGTGTTGCAGTTTTCTGAGTTTATAGGAAACTTTCCTCTCCATCTTGGCTATAATGACACAGCTGCTGCTACTGCTGCTGCTAAGTCGCTTCAGTTGTGTCTGACTCTGTGCGACCCCATAGACAGCAGCCCACCAGGCTCCTCCGTCCATGGGATTTTCCAGGCAAGAGTACTGGAGTGCGTTGCCATAGCTACTGAGTCCTAAAGGCTGACCTTTTTATCCATCCTCCTCTAAGTGTTAATTCTTCTGACCGTTTTTCTTGACCATTTTCAGAGGTGGAGAACTCTCTTAAGACGGCCCGTTCCTTCTTTAAGAGCTTTAGTTTTTTCTTCTAAATCCAAATCGATGTTTCTGATAAGTTTCAATCAGCTGAAATAGAATTAATCAACTGACTTCCTCTTTTAGAGTTTTTCTCCTCATATGGAATTCTTCTTTTTCTCTTATAGATTGTTAATTGTCTTCCCAATATCTATTTTCTCCTTCAAAAGTAATGGTCTTAGCTGGGCATGAGGCAGCCAGTGAAAGAATACATTTCACAGACTCCCTTTAAGCTGGGTGTGGTCAAGTGACCGAGTGCAGACCAGAGTGATATGAACAGAAGCCATATAAGCAACTTCCTGTAAGGTCCTTAAAGTGACTGACTGGTACATCTTGGCCTCTGTCTTCCTTCCTTCTGGCTGGGAATGAGGAGCCTGGGGCAGTCACCATGGACCTACAAGTGGAAGCCTCCTGTTGAGGACAGTGTGACGTGGGTTGAACCACTTGCCACCTCAAGTATATAGAGAGAAATGAACTATCACTGTGGTAAAGCCTCTGTATTCTGGACTCAGTTAGAGCAGCTTAGCCTGTATTCAACATTCAAAAAACTAAGATGATGGCATCTGGTCCCATCACTTCATGGCAAATAGATGGGAAAAAAGTCGAAGCAGTGGCAGATTTTCTTGGGCTCACTGTGGATGGTGACTGCAGCCATGAAATTAAAAGACACCTGCTCCTTGGAAGGAAAGTTATGACACGCCTGCTGCTGCTGCTAAGTCGCTTCAGTCGTGTCCGACTCTGTGCGACCCCATAGACGGCAGCCCACCAGGCTCCCCGTCCCTGGGATTCTCCAGGCAACAACACTGGAGTGGGTTGCCATTTCCTTCTCCAATGCATGGAAGTGAAAAAGGAAAGTGAAGTCACTCAGTTGTGTCTGACTCGTCGCGATCCCATGGACTGCAGCCTACCAGGCTCCTCTCTCCATGGGATTTTCCAGGCAAGAGTACTGATGACACACCTAGACAGCATATTAAAAAACATACCTTTGCTGTTAGGAGTCCATCTAGTCAAAGCTTTGGTTTTTCCAGTAGTCATGTATGGATGTGAGTGTTGGACCATAAAGAAGGCTGAGTGCCCAAGAATTGATGCTTTCGAATTGTGGTGCTGGAGAAGACTCTTGACAGCAAGATCAAACCAGTCAATCCTAAAGGAAATCAACCCTGAATATTCATTGGAAGGACTGATGCTGAATCTCCAATACTTCGGCCACCTGATGCAAAGAGCAGCTGCTACTGCTGCTGCTAAGTCGCATCAGTCGTGTCTGACTCTGTGCGACCCCATAGATGGCAGCCCACCAGGCTCTCCCATCCCTGGGATTCTCCAGGCAAGAACACTGGAGTGGGTTGCCATTTCCTTCTCCAATGCATGAAAGTGAAAAGTGAAAGTGAAGTCGCTCAGTCATGTCCGACTCTTAGCGACCCCATGGACTGCAGCCTACCAGGCTCCTCTGTCCATGGATTTTCCAGGCAAGAGTACTGGAGTGGGTTGCCAGACTCACTGGAAAAGACCCTGAAACTGGGAAAGACTGAAGGCAAAAGAAGGTGGCAGCAGAGGATAAAATGGTTAGATAGCATCATTGACTCAATGGACATGAATCTGAGCAAACTCCAGGGGATGGTGAAGGACAGGGAAGCCTGGCGTGCTGCAGTTCGTGGGGTCGCAAAGAGTCAGATATGACTGAGCAACTGAACAACAAGCCATGCCTTAATCTCCTCATCTCCATTTAAGACAATCCTACTCATTTCTCAGCCAGGAACGTGCCTGTGCATCCTATGACCCCAAAGCCTTTTATCTCTTGTGTTGGGCCCTACACTCTATCTTGTACTGCATTGGTTTCTGAAGCTCAAAGAGGACAAAGGGCCAAATCCTAATCATCCCTTTATATTATATACTACAAAGCCTAGCACACTGCCTTCACCTGGTTGTCAAAAAAACGAATCAAATGAAAGCACAGACTGTTCTTCAGTGTCTATGTGCATGATGTATTACAACCAAATATAGTCATACTTATATATAGAGATTTAATAACCATATCCAAAGACAGTGAGATAAGATGTCACTGTCATGCTAGAGAACGAGGTGCCAAGCTGGCAACCTACTGGTCTTCATCCCGTCCAACATTTGTATCAACAACTGCAATGAAACAGTCAGCATACCCATCACACCTGTGGATAACACAATGGGAAGCCAATAAAGTAGACAAAGGAATCAAGAATCAAAAAGATTTGTGCGGAAAAGAATAATGGATGAAAATTAAACTTTAACACATGAGGCTCTGAATTATCAGTCTGAAAATGGGTAAAAGGGAAGAATGGGAGAAAACTAGCTTAATTAATAATTGTATTTTTTAAAGGCTTAAGGATTTTATTTGACTGGAAGCCCAGTATGAGTCAAGAAGATGATGCGAAGGCCAAAAATTTTTAGAGCAACTCCGGGCTGAATAAATTTACTCAAGAACTTAGTAGGCGCTTATTGACTGCCTACTAAGCACAAGGTGTTGTGTGGGAGATTGAGGATGAGGAAGGGGTGGCCCCTGCTTGCGAGGAGCTTACAAAGATGTGGCACGTGTCCCACCCACAGCACTAGGTAGAAAGCATTTGCTGCTGCAGGAGCAAAGAGGTGGGAGCTGGTACAAGTTTGACGAAAGGGGAGTAGCTGAGTTTAGCTTGAGTGTGGGCTCGTGAAGAGCACAGCGTGCTAAGGGAGGAGCTGGGTACCAATCTGCAATGTTCCCTCTGTGCCAGGCTAAGGAGATTGGGATTTATGTGAAAGGAGGGGGCAACTGAAGGATTCTGCAGGAAAAAAAGAAAAGATTAGTATTTTAGGAAGATTTCTTTGGAGCAGTCTGTTAAGCAGATTGGAGTGGGGAGAGAGATACACAGCAGATAAGAAAGGGAGGCATCTCTTTAGAGCCTGTCATGTTCAACATCTTCATTTTATAGTAGAGAAATGGAGGCCAAAGGTGTAAATCATGAACCCAAAGCCACACAGGGACTGCAGAGCCAGAATCCAGGACGGGGAGAAATTGCTTGGATGTTGGGGGTTGGGAGGGAAGGAGGAGAGGCAAAGCTATTGCATTTTAAGGACGGGGACACAGAGATGACGGCAGTGGGATTCATGGACGCTGGAAACACGAGGAGGAACAAGTTGGAGGAGTCCCATTTTGGGTGGATCCCACCTTAATAAAGGGCTTCCCTGGTGGTTCAGACAGTAAATAATCTGCCTGCAATGCAGGAAACCTGGGTTCAATCCCTGGGTCGGGAAGATCCCCTGGAGAAGGGAATGGCTACCCACTCCAGTATTCTTGCCTGGAGAATTCCATGGACAAAGGAGCCTGGTGGACTACAGTCCATGGGGTTGCAAAGAGTTGGACACGAGTGAGGGACTAACACTTTCATCTTAATAAAACTGGAATGTGTCCAGAAGATAGTAACTAGAAAGAGAATCTCAGGAAGGTATGATAGAACTGGATGGTGGTGGTGGTGGTTTAGTCACTAAGTTGTGTCCGACTCGTGCAACCCCATTGACTGTAGCTTGCCAGGTTCCTTTGTCCATGAGATTCTCCAGGCAAGAATACTGGAATGGGGTGCCATTTCCTTCTCCAGGGGATCTTCCCAACCCAGGAATCAAACCCAGGTCTCCTGCATTGCAGGCAGATTCTTTCCCAACTGAGCTATAAGGGAAGCCCAATAGAACTGCTTAGTCTGGAGAAACCTGAACTGATTGCAAGGAGCAGAGTTGCGAAGATTTCTGGGGAGATTGGTGGCCATCTTCACATCTTCACAGATCTTGAGGGCTTTTACAGAACACTTGTGAAATTGCCTCTTAATTAGCAATGTACCAATGGGGGGGGGGGTGCTGTTGAGTGGCAAGGGTGTGGGCTGTGGCAAGGTCATGGCCAAATGATTGGGGCAAATCCTCTCTGTAAAGCACTGTAGCAGGAGCAAAGGCTCTGTGGTCACACAGGCCTGGGTTCTAAGCTCAGCTGTTGGGCCAGTTGCTGAGCCTCTCTGTGCCTTGGCTGCCTCAGATCCAAAATGAAGAAGCTAGATTGGAAGACTCGAGAGGTACAGTCTAGATAGAAAACTTCTTGGTACTAAAAATGTGGCGTATGTGCATACAATAAACAAATAGAAACTTTAAGTTTATCTTATTTGGATTTTGCTCCTGAACCTGTACTAATATTGGTGATGAGAACAGCCAGCCTGCTTCTGTTGCACTCCATGATGCCATGTAATGATGGGAAAGAGCTGACATGTTCACAAAAGCACTTTTCTCTGTGGGTAGGAGTGGAAAATAGTCCCATTTAGCTGATATCACTAATTTTTAAAGAAAACCATATGAGCTAAAGAGAACTGAAGATGAATGTGGGAGCTATGAGTCAACCAGTGAATTTCAACCACATTAATTTTACATTATAAATGACACAGTTTTAAAATTTCTTAGATTTTATAAAACGTGATTTTTCTTTTAAAAAGCTCAAGATACATGTCAATACATGTTAAAAAAAATTACTGAACATTTACTCCCATCCTAACACGTCTTCAAAACAATGACTATGCTCTTGGCTATTTTTAATACAAAATCCATTTTCTAGCAGCCTTAAAAACTGAAAGCAATACATTTTGTGAAAACTGTCTTTTAATAAAAAAATAGTTTTTGTTATCCTTGTGTGGTTTTTCTCCTTTTCAAATTGTTTCGTAAGAGATAATGTTGCTTAAAAACATCCAGCATTTCCATTAGACAGGATATATTCAAAAAGCTTCTAGATAAGCCATGTTTATACATAGTTCCTTTAATCTTAGATATCTAATTTTTAAATAGCAGAAATAAGAGGTTGCTTTCCTTTTTGTGGTAGAATCAAAGTGGCGTTACAAATTTTCAGGTAGAGAACTACAATATAAGGCCTAGAGATTATGTAAGAAACATCCGTGCTTGCCATTCTCACCTCAAAGCAAAACAAGACCAGAGGCAGAAAAGAATTTCAAAGCCTGACTTAGAGGATTGTGGAAAATGCTTCTATCAAATCAAAGTTTGGGACAATCTTGAACTGTGGCAAGAAGAAAAGAACATTGTTAAAAATAGATATTCCTTCTCTTTTAACCATAGGCAGCTCTGCAACATCTTACATGAGCAACACAGAGAGATTGGACCCAGTTTTAGCTCATTTTCGGTCACTTAACTGTTCCCAGCCTCGGTTCTTTTCCATCACCAAAATGGGGGTGATGTTACTTATTCACTGCCAGGGTGAGCATGAGGCTGGCATGAGACCATGCATATGAAATGCTCTGTAAACCATGCAGCACTTCACATACAGGGCTGTCCCGGTGTGGGTGGAATCCGTCAGCTTATGGTCTTGCTACCAGCCTAGAAAGGACTAGGAGCTATTGTCTAGTAACACACATTGTCGGTATCAAAACTGCAATCAGGATTCAGTTTGAAATAGCAGTATTAAGAGGAAAAAGAATCTGTTCTGCCCAATGCAACAGCGATACAGTGCCGCTTCTTGGCACAGACCTCCCACCCAAACTAATTAAAGTTCCACACAGGTAGAAAAGCATTCGCCTTGTGGACCTAAAGGACAGAACTGTCTCTGGCTTTGGTTTTTTTGTTTTTTTGTAACAGAAAGCAGAATTCTCTTTGTTTAAAAAAGAATAGTGAGGGAAGGGGAGTGTACATAGGTTTGTTCAAATGCTCGAGAAGATGGTTTAAGCAGCTGGAGGAATAAAGGGAGGAGCGCCGAGGAAAGGATGTGCAGCGTCTAAAGGTGGAAGCAAAACCCCCAGGAGTGGGCTGCAAATGCCTTGGTAACACGCGAGGCAGGTAATGAGAGGGCAGAATGCAGGCATACTGAAGACACGCTCACAGAAAACAGGCTTCTCCTTTTAATTAGCTTTGCTGCTGGGACAATCTCCTCTTTCAAGCTCCTGATCATTCAGCCAGCCGAACCTTATTTGTGGTCCTTGTCATGTCCTAAGGGGGTCCTCGGGCTGGCTGATCCGGGGTGGGTCAGTAACTGGGCCAGAGTCCCCAGGAGGAAGAGCTCCTGTGATAGGGAAGAGTTCCCCCTCAAAAGGAAAAGCAAGGGAGCACAGCCTTTCTGATGGTGACTTAGATACTGGAAGCCAGATGTCATTCCTTGGATGAGGTAATGATTCCTCCCGCCCTGGCCCGCCCACTCCCCCTTCTGAAATGCTCTATTTTCCAGGAATATCTACTTGTTGTTCCCCAATGTCTGTTCTCTTTCTCCCTCTTAATATGATCTGTTTTTACTGGTTGCCCAAAATAAAGACAACATCTCCCAGCTTTCCTTGTGGCTGGTGTGGAAGTGCCAGGCATATCTTCTGGGAAGGGGCATGCCCTGCCTCTCTCTCCTGCCTGGGCCGAGGATGTGGCCATCTGGACCAAGCAGGTGAGGACTATCCCCTAGAATGATGAAGCAGCAAGACAAGGGGAGCCTGGGTCTCTTGACATCTGCAGCCACCACATGAGTCCTAGGTGGCCAATCTTCAGACCATTAGTAAGATAACAGTAAACCTCCATATTGTTTAAGCTATTGAAACAGTAGGTCTCTGTTCAAGGCGGCTGAACCAGTAGTCTAACAAATGCACCTTCTTCAGCTTCACCTTCTTACTCTGATGATTTATATTCAGAAAATTCACTTAACTTTGTCTACATCTGGGGTAAAGACATTTTTTAAGAACCCAGCAGCTCATCAATAAATCTGGTTTCCTCCAAAAACATTCCAGCAAATTCACGTGACTGGAAAATTGGGCTACTTAAGAGGGGATAAAAATGGTGTTTTCCACTGGAGACTGGGAAGCAAACATCTCCAAAACATCTAAGCTACACACATCTGCAGAATGCGCTTGGAGCCGGTCTGCTCAGTGACGAGTGGGTGAGTCTGTGCAGCGATGGAGAATGTGGAAGCACATGCGTGATAGCGGGCTGGGCCCTGAATACCCTAGGGGAAGGGAGTTCAGCTCGGTGGAGGTGAAACGGCTCTCCACAGTATCTGGATAAGAGCACAAGTGAGACACCAAAAGTTAAAGCTGAAAAACAACAGCTGAGGTGGGACTAATAAGCCAAAGCCAAGTCTGTTATATATTATTTCACAGTGTTATAGAGAGAGGGAGAGGTTTCGGAAAGGAGCAAAGTAGAACAGGTATTGGGCTAAGCCCCCACCATACACGCATATATATGTGTGTGTGTGCATATTATATATGTATACGAATGTATATATATGCATGTCTATATACATATAGACATGCATATACATATATATGAGGCTTCCCTGGTGGCTCAGACAGTAAAGAATCTGCCTGCAATGCAGGAGACTCGAGTTTGATGCCTAGGTGGGAAAAATCCCCTGGAGAAGGGAATGGCTACCTACTCCAGCATTTTTGCCTGGAGAATCCCATGGAGAGAGGAGCCTGGTGGGCTACAGTCCATAGGGTCGCAGAGTCAGACATGACTAAAGCGACTTAGCGTGCATAAACACAAACATATATATGGGGCTTCCTGGTGGCTCAGATGGTAAAGAATCTGCCTGCAATGCAGGAGACCCAGGTTCAATCCCTGGGTGGGAAATATACCCTGGAGAAAGGAACGGCTACCCATTCCAGTATTCTTGCCTGGAGAATTCCATGGACAGAGGAGCCTGGCTGGTTACAGTCCATGGGGTTACAAAGAGTTGGACACAATTAAAACAACTTAGCAATCACACATACATATATATACATAAATATATATATATATATATATGTATTTTAGTTTAGAGTATATCACTTTGGACAATAGTCTTCACATTAAAATTTATTTACATAATAAAGAGTTTAATAACTATATAGCTTTCAAAGAATCTTAGGAGGATGACTGACCCCTTTGGATACGGTTGTTCAAGCAGCTGTGAATTCACACAAAGTGCATACTAACTCAATCTACATTTCTCCATCCCATAGTGAGGATATTCTGAATAACCTTGTCAGATGTAGGGATAACCTCCAACACCAGCACCCCCAATGGACCCAAATAGGAATAGTCTACCCTTCCTTACTGATTCCTTTTTAAAGTTTCATAAATTGTCTCTTCAGTTAAGCATTCTGCAATTTTTCCAGGAAACAGATTCAAACTCATTGGCTTGTGTTGCCCATGAGTTAACCTTTTGGACAGCTGGACTGCTATGTTCTTTCTTTACTGAGCTGCAGCACACGAGATCTTGGGTATCTGCTGTGCCATGGGGGATCTTTTAGCCTGAGGTATGTGAGATTTAGTTCCCTGACCAGGATCAACCGCCCCCACACCCCCAGCCCGCACCGGGCGCGCAGTCACTGGACCGCCGGGGAAGTCTCAGCCTCACTGGCTTGGTTCCGTCTGCTGGAAGCTCCATCACTGCCCCAGGGCCTGAGGCACCTGAGTCACTTTCTCCTCTCCTCAGTCATGTGCTTGTGTGACAGAACTGCCTTCTTCGGGGCTCCATCTCTCTGGCATCCTTTCCATTCTGGGCTATGAAGTCCTACCTCTAGTTTTCCAAATGCTTTGTATTTGACACTCAGTGAAAGGCAAGCTTCTAGACCACAGAGCTGGATGCCATCTTGAGCTGGAGCTTGGTCTCTGTGTATCCAGGCTCTCCCCAGAAGAAGCTGGGCACAGCTTTTGTTCTTTTTTTGTTTGTTTTCAAAAAACAGAAGTTTTCACACTGTTGGTCCCAGTGCCTTTCTACATGTCATTGTGAATTAGACAATGATGCATTTTTGTCTTCTTGATGAGAAGTGTATCTAGACAGTTGACCCTCATTTTTCACTCGTCTTCTCAAAGATGAAACCAACAACATTTCAAAAATCTAGCAAATGCACTCTTTTGAACATTCTAGTAAGGGTTTCAAGAACTGAAATACATTTTTATTTTTACCACATCTTGGACCCCGTTCAGATTCAGGAGGAGGAAGCCAAGGCCCACAGACACTGGTACTGGCCTGTGGTGTGAGTTTTATAGAGCCCCCACGGTGAGATCACTCCTGATCCTCTCTCCTTTCATCTCCACCCAAATACTCCCCATTGCACTTCATGCAGGGTTCTGGCTTTCTCGGAACTTTTAGCATTTCTTGACATTCCCTGCCCTTCTGCCTTCTTTTATTTCAGGGCTTCCATATTGCAGTCTGAGCCCTCTGTTTCAGTATTTGGGAAATACTGATTTCTTCCAGGTGTTAGCATCCAAATTCCCTTTGCTTAATATACAATCTCCTAACTTGAAATCGTCCTTTTCCTACTTTTTCCATGCAAATTAAGGGGTTGCTTGCTATGTCACGCCTCTTTTCTGATGAATAAATAGCCAAGGCTATAGCTTCACCTGAGTGGTTTTCCCACCTTCTCAAATTTCAGCTTAAGTCTTCTTGGTGAAGTTACTGCATCTCTGACAAGTCTTCCCTGACCTTCACAGGGAGAATCCTGGTCCCTGCCAGGAGTCCCTCATTCTGGCATGACACTTGTTTCTCAGGTTATCTCCTTGCCAAAGGCAATCAAGAGTTTGGGAAACCCTTACAAAAAAGATGACAAGAGATGGTCTGGGCTCCCGCCTCACTGTGCTGACCTGCAGTGGAGCTTTCTGCCCCGTGTCCAGGAGGCCCTCGGGGTAGCTGGATCTCAGGGCCAGACCTTGCTGCTGGTATCAGTGCCAGTCTTAACGTTCTCGAGGCCCTGGTGCTAGCTGACCGTGTCCTTCCTGCAGCTGCTGCTCACACTTGCTAAATGGGAGGAGGCCTCTTGTTCCTCCTCTATTCCAGTCCTCAGAAGCCAGACTATTAGTCAACATTCTTAGGGCCTCAGATTGACCACCATGGAGCTGGTCAGGGACAGCAGAGGGCAACGCTCAGACCAACGTCCTAGGACTCCTGGACACTGGTTCCCTGCAGTCAGGAAACCCGCCGCCCAGTCCCTCGGAGACCAGCCAGCCCTGAGCCAGCGGAGCCCCTGCGGACCCGGGCCACGCCACCCTGTGGCTGGTGGCGGCTTTTGTTCTTTTTGTCTGCGAATCTAATCCCGGCAAAGTGGCGTGAAGACTCTTAGCCGCTTCTGTCCTCACCACTCGCTTGAAAATGCCTGTGTGCAGAATGTGTTAAGACTGCCGACATGCACTGGTATTGCCAGAAGGTTTCACGTTTCATTTTGCAGGCCTTGGCCTCTGAGGCACAGGACAGCCAGTGTCCCCTCCTTGAAGGACCCTCCTCTCTGATCTGCTGGACCCCTTCTCCCCGATCCTTCTCTCCTTTCCTGGTTCTAATTCCTCTACCTAACCTCTGAATGTTGGGGTTCCCCAGGGCTTGGGCCTATGACCTTTTTCCCTCAGTGACTTCATCCAATCCTATAGCTTTAAACACCTTCCACAGGTTGAGAACTCTGGAATTAATGTCTCCTGCCCAACTTCTCCCCCAGAATCATATGGCCACCTTAACATATAAGCTTCAAGTATATGTGATGTTCCCACTTGGATTATGTGCATCAGCCAAACGTGTCCCCAGCTGAGGGGGAACTCCTCCCAAATCTGTTCCTTCTTTCATATTCTCTACCATCTCAGTACATGGCATCACCATCTACTCAGCTGATTAAGCCAGGAATCTGACAGTCATCTTGGATTCCTCCTTTTCTTCCGTCCAGAGAAGCCATCAGCAGGCTCAGATGGTCCTACCTCTAGAATACCTTTTTATGCTGGCCCCCTTCTCTAGTGCCTGCACTCAGGTCCAAGTCTCCAACAACTCATCTGGTTTACAATCATAGGCTCTAATCTGTCTCCATGATCACACTGGCCACCTTCCAAATGATCGTCCACAAGGCAGGAAGAACACTCTTGAGAAGATGTAAGTCCTAACATGTCACTCTCCCTCTCTGAACATCTTCGGTTCTTCCATTTCCATTTGAAATAAAGTCTCAAAGCCTCACCACAGCGCACAAAAGCCTTGCCTCCTGACTGCTTCTTCGCCCCAGCCCATGCCATCCCATCCCTGGAGCGTTCGCTTCACTCCAGCCTATAAACCTCTTCCCACTTCTAGAATACGTTTTTCCCTGCCTCAGGGCCCCTGTGCTTGCCTCCAGAGAGGAATCTGGTGACCACCCTATGGAGAGGAGCACATACCTGTGATACCCTCACAGCATCCACAGACCTGCCCAGCAGATTACAAATGGCATGAAGGTAGAGGCCCTGCTCTCACACTCAGGCTGGCACCCCCAGTGTCTGATATGTAGGCAATCAAAATTTAACAATGATCTAGATGTGGGCCCTTTCACCTATAGGATTCTTAAGGGCCAACCTTCACCTGCCACAGTTCCCCAAAAATGGTATGCAATTTAGGGTCTGTAGCATCCCTGCAATTGTGCTGCTAAACTCTGCTTCAAGACAACCAACCAGCTACGGGGAAGTCTAGCTGAGTGGCAGCCCCAGCTATGGACTGTTCTGACCCATAATGTCTTCACACTGAGGCTGTCCCCCCACCCCGACCCCCGCCCTGATAGCTCAGCAAGAGTACAAAGCTGGATCACCCCTGCCCTGCACACAATTCCTCTCCTGGGCAATTTTTGGGGGCACCTCATCAGTCTGGGAGAAGCTTTCTCAGAACTGACTGCAATCTGAGGAGTTTTCTACCTAATTCTTCCCCTTCCTCCCCTCATGGGTGTGAGAACCACATTATGGTCTGAAGGCTTTCATAACCTGTTCCTGCCCTTCTCCTTTTATTCTTCACAGGCTCTCATCCTGACCTGTTACAAAAGTTCCAATCCTGTTTTGGCAACACTTTCCCAGGGGCCCCTTCAGAACCCTAAACTACTGATACTATAAACCAAGGTCCAGAAAAAAACACTCTTATTTGACAATATGTATAAAACCATCTGTTCACTTCCCGTACCCTTTCCAGGCATGACCTTCAACTAGGAGAGATTAAAAAATACCAGCTGTGCCCTGGAGCCTTGGGTTTACCACCTCCAGGGCTCCGGATCACTGGCTGTACAGTCTGGATTTCATTTGACATTTGTCTCCATAGGAGTTGCAGACATGATCGACTGGCACAACTCAGGCCCTTGCTCAGGCATCTATGAGTCCCTCAGTCACCACTCTTGCCCCTTCTTTTGGTTCTAGTAACATAATCTTTGTAGCAGCTGGTGACTAGAAAGCTTCAGTAATTTGGTGAGAATGAAACCTGATCTCCTCAGGAAGGAGAAGCATATGTGATTTTATAACCTGTATGGCAATCCACTCCAGTATTCATGCCTGGAGAATCCCAGGGACAGAGGAACCTGGTGGGCTGCAGTCCATTGGGTCACAGTCGGTCGGATGTGACTAAGCGACTAAAACTTTCCAAGTATATACAAGTGTCTAAGTGGCATTTCTCTGCCTTCACTGATTGAAAAATTAAAATCTAGTCTTATTGTGTGCAAACTCCATGGATACCAAAACTATTTACTTCAATGTTGTACCGCATAAAGGCACTCAGTAATTATTTGTTGAGTAAATTGTACCATAGGTTCTTTCACATTATCCCATTTATGTGGGATATCCCATTTAAGCCTCAAAACGACACTGGCAGGGAGGTATTATCCGCATTTTACTGAAACTCAGAAGGATCAAGAGGCCCCAAAGTCATCTGATACTCTCCAACAATTCAGACACCAAATATTCAAACAGTTTATATGGGGTCAGATAATTAGGTTGCTTATTGTGCTTGGCCTCACATTTATCAAATACTCTGCTCTACGGGCTTCCCAGGTGACTCTGTGGTAAAAAAAAAAAATCTGCCTGCAAATGCAGGATTCACAGATTCGGTCCATGGGTCAGGAAGATCCCCGGGAGCAGGAAATGGCAACCCACTCCAGTATTCTTGCCTGAAGCAGCTCAGGGACAGAGAAGCCTGGCGGGCTGCGGTCCCTGCAGTCGCAGAGTTGGGCGTGACTGAGGGCACGCACACTGCTCTTAACATTTCTATCACATTTTAAGAGGCAATTAACTCGGTACAACATTATCATCCTTATTTTATGGCTAGGTTGAGAGACTTACCTAAGGTCACACATGAAAGGGGCAGGCTGAAACTCAAACACAGGTGAGTTCAGAGCCCATGTTCTAAATTCTCACACCAAACTGCTTCATGCCCAATGACAACAATCTCTGCCCCGCCCCTCACCCAAATGGTCAGAATTTTTAACAATAGATTGCTGCATCTTTGGGAGACCAGTGAAAAAGGTTTGATAGAAGCAGTAAACCACAGGGCAGTTACATTTTACCTTTCCTTAAAAGTGAATGGATGTCAGTGTTAAGATGGCAGCTTGGGAAAATCAAAGCTGACAGCGATCCTTTCATGGACAGTATTCTGTTGACACTGACACCGCATGACTTAAGGTACCCATGTCAAGATCGCATGATAAGAAGACAAATCGAGCCGTGTCCTCTCAGGATGCAGTGGGGAAAAAAATTGTGTGTTTAAGAGAGAACAGGTAGGACAGAACAGCTGAGAGTTAAGCAAGCATGCCATGTTTTGCCTGAGGTTCGGTGTGCCCAGCAGTTTTGCACTTGACCATTTCAATCATACATCACATTTCTGTATTCAGTGCTAACAAAAAACTTGCCAAACGGAGGGTTTTGGATTACCCACTGCTGTGCCATTCAGGCATCCTTGACACAGAAAGGGATGAACATTCCAAGTAGGGTATGTAACAACTAGTAGGGGATGTAACAGCTAATCAGACCAGATCCTGGGCCGGTGCTGGCATGCGGTCCAACAAGCCCCATCTGGGTCAGATGCCACCCCTCCAACTGCTGCATCGTGAGGAGGCTGGTGGGGGCTGAGGGACAGGATGGCTGAAGCAGTGGGCATCACAGGCCAGTGGTTATCCCTAATTGGTTAACTGGCAGGGCCATACTGGTTGGTACAGCTAAAAATCAGTTCTGGAAACAGGTTAATTGGGCGCCAACTAGTTTGAACCCTTTAAGTGGCAATGTCTGATATTGGACTTTTTCCTTTTTTTAGTTTAAATTATTTTAATGAAGAACCAGCTTAGAATATGAGTGCGCAAAACCGCTGTACTTGGGCTTGAAGATCACTTCATTGTCTTGATGCACAGAAGTCTTTGAAATGCATTTTCCTTTTAATTTGTCTTCTCCCAGAAATCTGATGGTAGTCACAACAGCCCACAACAAGATTTATTCTCTTAGGCCTATACTTAGAAGATTTTCAAGAACCAAATGAAAAATACTAGTGAATTTCGCTCTCTATGGTCACGCTGGCATTCTCACAGCAACGGCAGTGAAGGCTGGGCTGTGACGTCATGCTGCAGGTCTCCCTCACACTGCAGCTTCTGCTCACACCAGCACTTGGTGGTGTTTTGCTAAAGTGGAAGTCTCTCTTATTAGAGCCTTTCAGAACAAGCCAAGTCTGGATTTACATGGAGTCGGTGGGCTTCGCAGTCAGAGCTTGTAAGGTGTTTTATGTCACAGTGACCCAGATTCGTTGAGGAGCAGAGTCTTTGTCATCTCTGTCAATAAGTTGACCACTGGTCATTTCTAGCTATACACAATGCAAACAAATCATTAAAAATAACAGTACCATTTAGAATCTGAAAAGCAAAACACAAACTTATCAACCCACCAGTCAACAAAACCAGAACAAAAGGCAAACCATTTGCATAATTTGCATAAATTAAAAAATAAGGAATTTTACTTATTTTTATATCTGTATGTATTGGTTGACCTGTTTACCATGAAGAACTAAAACTTATCCCCAACAAGATTAAGAAAAAATTAGATGACTTTGAAGAAAAATTCCAAAGCATTTAAGAGTTAAGGAATTTTCCCACTGCTATTCATTCAAAATATTACAATCTTCAAACATGTCCAACACCCACACCCATGCAGACTGGACGGCCTCGTCCAGCAACGCACTTGCTCAACTGCCTTCCCAGGGAGCGCTGCCTGTGGGTGGCTAACAAGAAATGCTTCTGTTTTAATTTCTACTATGTTCAGTGCTCACTACCCAACTCACCCTATTTTAGAGAGGTGGACTGCGAGGATTCAGGGACATGACTTGAGTTTACTAAAGACACTTAGATTCTAAATGACAGTGATGGATTTTAACCCAGGTTTACCTCTAGGCTGAGATCAGTGACTCCAAAGTATTTCCTTCCTGCTACTAGACACATGCCATTTGACATTCACATGTCTGACACATATGACTCTTGACTTGGTGGCTTTCTTTCCCTCTGGAGAGCACACACTGAAATACAACTAAGTGGGGTTCTTGTGGGGGATGGTCCTGATTGAACCCATCCTAATTCATAAACAGTCTACAAATTTTGGTATGTAACAGGACCACTAGTTAACAACTAGCTTCTCACAGCTGGAAACCACACATTAGTACACTGCACACCACACAGGGCTCTACACCTAAACAAAAACACTTCAATCTACTTTAAAAAAAACCAAACTCTTCCCAGTGCTGCCAAGAGCTTCCACACAGCCCCTCCACCACTTCCCCAGGCAAATGTTGTGGACACATGACCTTGTAACTGATGTTGATGGAGAGCTAGTGTGTGTGCTTTGAAAATTCTACTTTCAGGAGTTTTTCAAGAAAATAACCACTGCTACATTTTATAACTTACGGGAGTAAAATGGGGACTTCCCTGGGGAAGCAGTGGATAAGAATCCACCTGCCAATGCAGGGGACATAGGTTCGATCCCTGGTCTGGGAAGATTCCACATGCTGTGGAGCAGCTAAGCCCAAGTGCCACAACTACTAAACCTGTACTCTAGAACCCTTGAGCCACAACTAATGAGCCCCTGTGCTGCAACTACTGAAGCCCGTGTGCCCGAGAGCCAGCAAGTCACAACTACTGAAGCCCGTGTGCCCGAGAGCCAGCAAGTCACAACTACTGGAGCCCGTGTGCCCGAGAGCCAGCAAGTCACAACTACTGAAGCCCGTGTGCCCAAGAGCCAGCAAGTCACAACTACTGGAGCCCGTGTGCCCAAGAGCCAGCAAGTCACAACTACTGAAGCCCGTGTGCCCAAGAGCCAGCAAGTCACAACTACTGGAGCCCGTGTGCCCAGAGCCCGTGCTCCCCAGCAAGAAAAGCCACTGCCATAAGAAGCCCATGCACTGCAGCTACAGCAAGCCCGAGTGCAGCAACGAAGAGCCAGTGCAGCCAAAAGTAAATAAAAGAGTAAAATGGATCTCAGGGGTTAAACTGTGGCCAGAGAGGATATCACAAGGTCTGCATTACCTTGCTCAACCAACAAGGGGTAGCTGAGTTGAGGTTACTCTATTTTCATGTCACCAATGAAGCCTAGTACAGTGTACACATCCCCAAAGGCAGAAACATCCAAGAGCATGAGTTCAGAGGCTAGTTCTAAATATTTTACATCAACATTTTAATTACAAATTAAGCTGATTAGGCCTAAAAACTGAATGTCCTCACAGTTCCTTTTAAATGGTTGGCACTTTTCTCTGGCAGCTACAAACAGGTTTCCCAGGCTGTCAGTGCTTTAGGCTGCTCAGAGAAAGGCCCTGATTGCCTGGATGGACACCGGCCATATGACACTGCCTCACTTTCCCAGTCGGTGGTCTACACCTGCCCCTTCCTTGCCATTCAGCTTCCATCCCTTCCAGGTCCTGAAACCGTACTCCCTCAACCCCAGGGAAGCATCTGGAAGATGAACTCCAAGGTCAAGAACGTGCTGACTCCAAGAACATGCTGACTGGCGCAAAGCGGCACTCATGAAATTACTGGTAGTACACAGTCCTGACCACCCAGCCTTCGCTCTTCTTCTCTTCCTCAAGCCTGTATCTCCGAGGACCCCTTCGACTACTCTTTGAGTTACTGTTTCCAGCTCCTTCTCTACCCATCCTCTAAACTCTCCCAAGTTTTATACTCAGTTGCTTGCTCTTTTGACTATATACTGCCTCAAAGATATGATCTATTTCTAAGGTTTCAAAGGTCACCTTTATACATATTAATGCAAATCTCTCTGACTTTCTCTAAGGCCAGCATCATGTTCCAAACTATATGTACTAAATACTCAAAAGAAGGTGCCATCCACCCCTTACCAGTCCACTTTTCAAGGGCGTATCTAACACTCTTTCACATGGTTTGTAAAACATTTTAGACATGGCTTGGCCCCCTTTTACATTTTATATCCTTTTACAAACTTACATAGATCTATGCACCTGAAAGTTGCCAGAAACTCTTCAGCTTAGTAACAAATAGGAAATCAAGATCCCAACTTCTATGCCAAACAGCAATGGTTTCCAAAGTGAGGCATGTATATTTCAGGTGCTAATATAAGATAATTTACTAAGTACATGCATGTGATAATAAATACATTAGTAGCATATAGATTTTTTTAAAGAGAACTTGTAATTTAAATGTGGAGTCCACTGACAAGAAGAATGTTCTTGACAAACAATATTTACAGTATTACAATACTATTTGTGATAAAAAGAAACACTAAGTGTGACATCTAGGAACCTATTAGAATACTGACCATAAATACACCCTGTTGTCAGATGTGATCAAGGTATTCTCAAATCCAAATGTGATCAAGGTATTCTGTCTCCTATCCTGACTCAATACTCCCCCCTATTTAAAACTTGTATCTGAGAAAGATGAGGACAACTAAAGATCAAGCACTTATGTTAAAATAATAAGAGCAATTCTTTCCACTACGTTTTCTATTTTCCTTGTGACGAAACTTGATCAAAATACAAGAGCAGGAGGGAAAGTAGATAGATTTTCCAAGTGCTGGAAAATTTTGTTGCACTGCCCAGACATGACTGGGCAACCTCTTTGCTAAGAACTTTGGGGAAGAGATGCTCATTCCATGGCATTCCAGAAAGCAAGCCATTATCTTATCCATTATCTAAGCCATAATCTACTGTATAGATCCAGGCACTGCAATGATTGTTCTTACAATGAGGTCATCTCACTCGAGGCTTCAGATCTACCCCCTCACTGCAAGGGAGACCCCTGAAGGTTGCTAAGCAGTCAACTGTCTACTCTCCATCTCAGACCTCTTCTTTCACTGAATGGAATGCTTCACTTAAAAACAACAAAGCCTCTTGCCTTCTGAGATGGGCCATTCTCTCTCTGGGGAGAGTGTTTCTCTCTAAATAAATCCACTTATTACCAATCACTTTGTCTTTCACTCAATTCTTTTTGCAATGAGACATCAAGAACCTGACCTTCATTAAATCCTGAGAGCAGGGTCACAACTCCTTAGAAGATAACGTTCCTGGACTTCTCTGGTGGTGCAGCGGATGAAGAATCTGCCTGATAATGCAGGAGACGTGGGTCTGATCCCTGGTCTGGGAAGATTACACATGCCACAGTGCAAATACACCCAATGGCCCACAATTACTGAGCGTGTGTGGCTAAACTACTGAAGCCCACCAGCTATAGAGTCTGCAGGCCACAACCACTGAGCCCGCACTCTGCGATGAGAGAAGCCACGGCACTGGGAAGCCTGTATACCTCAACTGAGAGTAATCCCAGATCGCTGCCACTACAGAAAGCCCATATGCAGCAGTGAAGACCCAGCACAGCCAAAAATAATTTTAAAATGACAACCGGCTGTCAATGAACAAAGATGGCCTTGCATGATTAATGTGCTCAGACTTCCCTGATGGCTTGGCAGTAAAGAATCCACCTGCAATGTAGGAGATGCGGGTTTGATCCCTGGGTCGGGAAGATCCCCTGGAGAAGGGAATGGCAACCCACTCCAGCATTCTTGCCTAGGAAACCCCATGGACTGCATTCGACAGGCTCCTCTAGGAAATCCCCATGAACAAACGGGAGCCTGGCTGGCTACAGTGCATGGGGTTGCAAAGAGTGGAACATGACTGAGCAACAACAACAAAAGTTGCATTCCTATCTTTTAAGGCAGATAAATCATGCTTGACTCCTAAAAAACCTACAATAAACTGACACACTGGTTCTCACATGAAAAAAAAATGCCAAGACAGACTCCTGTGTGCCAATTCTGGACCTGCAAAGGCAATTTCTATAAATCCTAACTAGATGTACACGTCTCCCACTTAAACTGCCTCTTCTTGGTTTGACTTGTGTTTCAGCCTAAGACCTTTCTTTTAGTTTCGTCCAAACTGCATCCTCTGTAAACTGACCACATGCATATACATGTGCGTGTAACACACACACACAGGTTACATAGGACAGCACAGGGCTTTATGGAATTTGACATGTTGACACATATCTATTAATCCCATCAATACAAAAGTTCACAATTAAAGTCCACTCAAACGTACTACTACCTGTATGAAATCTTGCTATCCTGATTACAATAAATTACTCTGCCTTGTTGAAATTAAGACATATTATCAAGTTGCCCCTTGATCTCAAGTATATTTTTACATACATCTCATAGAAGGACAAATATTTTGTAAACTATAAAGTATTCTACATGGATAGCATTGCCTGTAACAAGTACTCTTTATGGGCTAAGTCACCCAAAAAAAGTAAATCCAGAAAAAAAAAAGTAAACCCAAAGAAGTTTTTAAAAAAAATAATCTACAAAAGCATTGAGAATGGCTTCTGGCAATTTAGGGAATGCTCCATTGGAAAACAGCTGCACGCTCGGCCATTAACATTCAGGTAGACACAAAAATAAGCCAATTCCTTAAGAATCCTAAGAATAGTATACATAATGCTACAACAGTAAAAGACTACTCCAGGTGGCTAGGAGAGAACTGGAACACATCAGGATGTCAGAAATAGGCCTCAAAAAACAGGAGAAGAAAGCTGACACCCTAATTACAAGGCAGAAAAAACTGTGTGGAGGCAAGAAAGGGGTATTGCGAGTCACTCAGGAACAGCAAGTAATTCACACAGTAGGAGCATGGCATCAAATACAGCAGTGGAAGGGGCAGGCTCTGAGCACACGCTGGAGCCTCAGATACAGGACTCAGCCACAGCCCAGGTGTGTGTGTTCACCTGCTGGGCAATGGAGACCCTACCTAACAGCTTCAGAAGAAGGGGATGTGACTGGAACTACACAGGGCATTAGTCCAAGCGAGGAAAAGGGAGGGTCACAGTAAAAAGATAATGTATACATTTACCTAGAGACTAAGAGCACATTTCCCATCCTGCAGTTTAACATTCTCTCTTGTGTTTTCTGAAAATCAAGACACAAATTATCTATCTCTAGCCTCTGGGCAGCTTCTCATCTGGGTAGCATCTCATCCTAGAACGACAAGTCAGATTTAAGAGTATCAAATTCTGTAAATTTATACAGCTGAGTTGTGATTATAATCTAGGCCAAATTTAACATTCAGTGAGATCACGTGTCCCTCTAGTATTTCATTATCATGGGTTTATTTCTAGTGAGACTTTCACAAAATACATGGCGTATCAATAGGACTTGCTAAGGCAGCACTACCCGACACCCATTCCTTGTTATCATGACTTAACTGAAACAAGTCAATTATTTTTATTTACTGCTTTTCAGGAACTTTGCCCTTGTAAAATTTAGTCTCCTTAACATTATTTTTAATAGTTTGTAGGCAATGCCAAAGAATGCTCAAACTACCGCTCAATTGCACTCATCTCACACGCTAGTAAAGGAATGCTCAAAATTCTCCAAGTCAGGCTTTAGCAATACTTGAACCGTGAACTTCCTGATGTTCAAGCTGGTTTTAGAAAAGGCAGAGGAACCAGAGATCAAATTGCCAACATCCGCTGGATCATGGAAAAAGCAAGAGAGTTCCAGAAAAACATCTATTTCTGCTTTATTGACTATGCCAAAGCCTTTGACTGTGTGGATCACAATAAACTGTGGAAAATTCTCAAAGAGATGGGAATACCAGACCACCTGACCTGCCTCTTGAGAAACCTATATGCAGGTCAGGAAGCAACAGTTAGAACTGGACATGGAACAACAGACTGGTTGCAAATAGGAAAAGGAGTATGTCAAGGCTGTATATTGTCACCCTGCTTATTTAACTTCTATGCAGAATACATCATGAGAAACGCTGGGCTGGAAGAAGCACAAGCTGGAATCAAGAATGCCAGGAGAAGTATCAATAACCTCAGATATGCAGATGGCACCACCCTTATGGCAGAAAGGGAAGAGGAACTAAAAAGCCTCTTGATGAAAGTGAAAGCGGAGAGTGAAAAAGGTGGCTTAAAGCTCAACATTCAGAAAACTAAGATCATGACATCTGGTCCCATCACTTCATGGGAATTACATGGGGAAACAGTGTCAGACTTTATTTTTTGGGGCTCCAAAATCACTGCAGATGGTGACTGCAGCCATGAAATTAAAAGATGCTTACTCCTTGGAAGGAGAGTTATGACCAACCTAGATAGTATATTAAAAAGCAAACATATTACTTTGCTAACAAAGGTCCATCTAGTCAAGGCTATGGTTTTTCCAGTGGTCATGTACGGATGTGAGAGTTGGGACTGTGAAGAAGGCTGAGCGCCGAAGAATTGATGCTTTTGAACTGTGGTGTTGGAGAAGACTCTTGAGAGTCCCTTGGACTGCAAGGAGATCCACCCAGTCCATTCTAAAGGAGATCAGTCCCGGGTGTTCTTTGGAAGGAATGATGCTAAAGCTGAAACTCCAATAGTTTGGCCACCTCATGTGAAGAGTTGACTCATTGGAAAAGACTCTGATGCTGGGAGGGATTGGGGGCAGGAGGAGAAGGGGACGACAGAGGATGAGATGCCTGGGTGGCATCACTGACTCGATGGACATGAGTTTGAGTGAACTCCGGAGGTGGTGATGGACAGGGAGGCCTGGCGTGCTGCGATTCATGGGGTCGCAGAGTTGGACACGACTGAGCGACTGAACTGAACTGAGGCATGTTTCATGTTTATTATGTATTCCTCATTTCCACATTTAGCACATTTTTAAAAAATGCTGATCTTCAAGGAAAAAAAAAATCAGCATCCGAGTTGAGTCCTGAAGAATGGATATTACATCCACACAAGCCTGGGCTTAGATGAAGAGAAAAGAAAGCATTTCAGTGAGAAAAAGCTCAAGAAACAGGAAAAAAAACAAGAAAGGTATGTATGAGACACATTATGTACTGTATTTCAGTAGAAGGGCAGGGGAAAGGGAGAGGGGGAGGAAAGCTAAGTTACTGAGCACCAGTGCTCAGCACCAGGGACTGGAAGGGACTCATATTGAAGATGTTACTCACTGCTTAAGTCAGAACAATCCTCTGAGGTCAGTTATTAGGTTTCTACATTTTGTAAGGAGACTGAAGATTCCATAGCTCAGAAAGGTGAAGTGACCTGTCCAAGTTCACTCAGCTAGGGAAAAGCAGAGCCAAATTTGAACCTGGATGTTGTACTTTTTCTCACTGGGTCATTCAAGTATAGCTTTAAACAACCTCCTATTCTATTTAAGGAACTCTGTTCCTATCAGAAATACTGGCTACTCAAACCCAGGCTTAAATACAGTCTATTTGGTTGAGAAATCTATTTCTCTATTTTTATAGAAATCTAAAAAGATCTAGAAACACAAAAGCCTATTCTGTTACTGTAAATTGAGCTCACATAATAAAAATTACTGCCCTTTTCTTTGTAACAGGCAGATATCAATAAATCAAGCAAATTTCATCACCCTTGAATAAAAAATATGCCTTATATGCAAACTGTGGTTTTACACTTTATCTGTTAAGATGTCCAGCAAGTAATGTGGACAGATCCTATAACTTTTGTACTTCATATAATTAAGATGCTCAAGCTCCACTACAAATTAAGGAAATACAATATACCATGCCTAAGCTACCAAATTCAAGGAAGAGTGCTAGTATCCAAGAAGGGGATGCAATAATATTCAAAGTCAAGTATAGCATGCTCCTGCTCCCCTATGCTACCAGCCTTCTGCTCAGGTTCTTTCTCATCTTCTATTTTAATAAAGTACAACACATTCTTCAGAATCATGACCTATCTCCTTGCATGAGCTTTAAAGTTTATGATGCTGAATTCTAAATGTAGAAACAAAGCCTTCTGCATAAATTTGAGAAAATCTAAATGATCAACAACAGGGGAATTATTATACGACCAAAAAAACCTATAGCAAACCCACCCTATGGATCATTATGCTGTGTGCTCAGTCACTCAGTCATGTCCGACTCTTTGCGATCCCATGGGCTGTGGCCTGCCAGGCTCCTCTGCCCCATGGAACTATCCAGGCAAGAATACTGGAGTGGGTTGCCATGCCCTCCTCCAGGGGGTCTTTCGAACCTAGCGACTGACTCCACAAAAATTCACTTACAAAGTTTACATGAAGAAAACTCCACTTGTTATAACGTTAGTGAAATGGCACAGCACAAAAACATAATATGCAACGAATCACATGCAAGTGTGTATTAACTTAAATATATTTGCCATGTATGCACAGGTACATATGTGTGTATGTGAGACAGAATATTCACCAAAAAGTTTCTGTTACGATGTTTTAATATTCAACTTTACTATATTCCCCAGAATTCAATAGATAATGAAAATGTATTACTTTTATAGTGAAAGTGAAGTCACTCAGTCGTGTCCAACTCTTTGCGACCCCATGGACTGTAGCCTATCAGGCTCCTCCATCCATGGGATTCTCTAGGCAAGGATACTGGAGTGGGTTGCCACTGTGCTCTCCAGGGATCTTCCTGACCCCAATATAACAGACTTGCTGTAGTTTGGGACCATTTAGAGCAGAGGCAAACCTCCCTAAACACGGGTTTTTGGATCCTCACAGTACCATTGCACTACAGCAGAGCAAAAGTCTACCTGTAAATCTGCATTCTTAATGACACTGAATAATCCCAAGTTCAATTATGGACAGGGAAAGTGCAAGAGGTTGTAAAAAGATCTCTATCAAAACAATACCAACACCATATCTCACTGTTGAATATTAATCTTAGTAACATGTCACTTCCCTGTCCCCAAACCCTGAAAAGGCCCCCATGGTGTTGGGAGTAAAATGAACTATTCACAGCAGGGTATGCGCATCGCACAATCTGCTCCTCTTCGAATGCCTGCTCCCCACTCTGAGCCGTGGACTCAAAGGCTCTCATTCACGAGCCTGGTGCTCTGGCTGCCTACTCTCTTTCTGTCAGAGAAACTTTATGTACTTGCCTGAGCTCACTCAGCCACCCTCACTTTGCTTCCCCCATGCACTGCTCCTCCCCAGTACAGACCAACCTCTCCAACCCAGACACCATCTTCTTCCTGTATATTCCTGTCGACATTACTGTCTCTAAGATATGCAAAGCACTTAATATAGCCTAAAATTATATAAATATGATATCCCTTAAAACAAATTTTAATTTCTAAAGATTAGGGAACTTTGTTCCATTTTCTATAATAATTCATTGCTTTTATATAATGCTTTACAATTTGTACGGCGAAGGGAATGGCAACCCACTACAGTATTCTTGCCTGGAGAATCCCATGACAGAGGAGCCTGGCGGGCTACAGTCCACGGGGTCGCAAAGAGTTGGACACAACTGAGTGACTAACACTTTACAGTTTATAGAACAACTTCACATATATTATTCTCAACAAATGTCAGTAACAGAATGCTTTAAGAAACAAAAGTAAAAAAATAAAACCGCAAAATTTTTTTGAAGAGCACGCTTCAGTAATGATGTGCAGTTTTGAAAACTACTCATTCACAGTCTACTGCCTAAAGATCTGGGAGAACAGTACTTTTCTTCCCCACAACCCACAGATAATATTAATGGTAGAAAACAGTTCAACATTTCATAAATAAAAACAAAACCCCGCATACCCAGTGCCCAGATCTTGGTTTCTAAATACCATTCTCCAATAAAAGAAATCAGGTCTCTTTGGAGAAATAGCTCCTTCCAGGGCTGGTGTAGGGAACACACAGATTAGCTCAAAGCTTCCCACAGTAATAAGGAAATGCTCAAAAAAGAATGGGGCATATCAAAGGGACATGTGAGACAATGTCAAAGAGCTCCCGATGGCCAAAGCCAGAATAATCTGAATAGCAAAATAAGAGTACTGAGTCCATATGGATATAAATAAATGACTGAATGAACGAAGGTGGAGAACAAATCCTCCTTATAGAAGAAATTTCAAATAATGTACATATTTTCCCCTCCAGCAGGTGGAGCTAAATCCCCATTCCCCTTGAGTAAGGGCTGGACATCCCAGTACTTTAAAAAGACAGCATATGGAAAGGAAAAAATGGTGATTTTCCAGTGGAGAAACCTGACACACAGCACTTTAACCAAGGGACAGAGGTTAACATCACCAGTGATGTCACATGGGGATCATTCATCTCCAAGATGATAGGTGAAGGGCACTTCACCTTTGTGGTTTTCTTCCCAAACACCTGTTACCCCAACGTAACCATGAGAAAAAAGACGAATTCAACCTGAGAGACATTCTATAATATACCTGCATGCACCTCAAAACTGTGAAGTTCATAAAGAATCCAGCAAAGACTGAGAAACAATCACAGGCCACAAGAGACCAAAAAAGACGAAGTAACTAAATACAGTGTGGTATTCTGGACTGGATCTTGGAACACAAAAAGGGTATTACAGATAAACTGCAGCTGATAACACACCAGTGATGGTTTCTTAGTTCTGATAGAGAGAATAATGTAAGATTATAATATTAGGGTAAAGTGAAATTGGGTGTAGGGATAGAAGAACTTTCCAGTACTACCTTTACAAATTCTCAAGTATCCCCAAATTAAGAGTTCAATATGGTTAGCCCAGAGGATGTCTGACTTGCAGTCAATGCTACAGACTTCCCTTCCTTCCTCAGTACAAGTGTTCTATTCTAACAGGCAGTACCTCTTAACCCATCTGACCACTTCTCCTAAGTCCTCTGGACAAAAGGATGAGCAGGAATCAAAAGTCTGAATAATACAGTACAAACAATATAAAGTTTATATGAATGTCTGTGAATAAAGGCATTTCGGAGTTTTAAAAGCTAGTTAATTTTACCAGATATTTAAGTCTCACTAGGCTATATTAAAATGATTAAATAAAACAGAGATTCAAGGCCTTTGAAAGACAAACCTTGCCAGTATCCCACATTCCCATTTAAGAATTTCTGGGTACCATAGTCATTTAAAAAATAAAACAAACTTAACATTTACAAAAAGCACTTCAGGGAATTCCCTGGTGGTGCAGTGGTTAGGACTCAGGGCTTTCACTGCTGTGGGCCAGGTTCAGTGCCCGGGTCAAGGTAACCAAGACGCCACAAGCTGCAGGGGCGTGGCCAGTGACCTTAGAAACTGCTATGAGTGAAGGAGGCAATATTGAGATTTTGAAGTAGATTACATACAATATTACTTTGATCTTAAATATCAATTAATATGAAATCAAAATTTAAGCCAAAGTGGTGTCTTGGGCAAACCAGAGATGGTCACCTTAGCTATAGATCTCATTCTGAGAAACATTTAACATTGTTAGAGGAAATATTATGATGGCCTATTTCCTAATTAAAATTTTAATACATTAGAATCCAAAATGCAGGTCCCATTCTGAATTTTACAACACAAGTGGTGATAAAGTGAAATACTTCTGTCTACCAAACCCTACGTTGTTATTATTAATATCATGTAAGAAACAATGATACTGTATAAATTAAAAAATGACTAGAAAGGAATATGATTTTAACAGAATTACTTCACAATACAGACATACCCTTATGGATCTAAATAAATGACTGAAGTCTGTCCATGAGTAGATTTTAAATTTGGAGCTGTATTATATACAAAAAATTGGAGCTAAACAATGGTTAAAAAACTCCCAAAAGATGGTAACTTAGTAAACAGCATAGCCAAAGAACATTTAAAATAGAAGACATTTAATTTTCAGTTTTATATGGTAATCCACATTTAATAAAGACAGGTTGTATTTTCATTAATAAAACATCTATTTTCTCAGCCAAACAGATGTTTTATTAAATCTTTACACTGGGAGTAGAGTTTTCTGAAACTTTAACAGATAAAATTAAGCTAGCTGGAAAGATCTCAGAATGTAAAGTCATAGTAAATACAACCCCCTAGTGTTGGTCCTCATTGTGAAACACTCTAAAAAGCATATTCTCTGACCAAAACTAAACCATACCAAAAACTGGCCCCAAAATGAAAATTCTAGCACAAATGAGTTAATGTAGAAACAGAGGTTTAAATATATTTCAGTTATAGTTTGGACTGTGGTGGGTGGGTCACTGTATTATAGAAAAAGGCCTCTATATTAACCATATTTTAAAATAGGTACAGTACAATCCACATACTTAAAAAATGAAAGACAAAGGTTTTGGAGGGGCAAAATGGTAATGCTGGTAAAGTCTACCTTATTCATGATACATACATCTCAGGTTTTAATTATGATGTGATTAATCAGCTATACAGTAGCTTAATATAAAAAGTGTTATCTCAAATCTATGTCTTTAAGGACTTATCCAATTTAATTAACTGATCTAAGCATTTTTTTAGTATTAGTTTTAGATTAATAGTCAATGATTTCCTCCACTAATTCAATACAGCAAGGTTCTAAGCAAGGTTTTTTCCTTTTCTTCTTAAGTATCCTATAGATCCCAAACAGATAAAGGGAAAACACTAAAAATGAAAGAAATCTCCTGTCACCCTTAGAACTACCAATTCTACACTCAAGAGGCAATTCTGAATTGAAAAAAAAAATTTTTTTAAACTGGGAAGAGGCAATGTAAAAACCTCCTAAAATGTAGAAGAAATTAGACTAGTTTAGTTTTCTTTAATATCTTCTTTAATAAGACATTACAGCACACAACTGAGCCCCCAATGTGTCAGTTAAACATGGGGATGTAGATCCATAAGAAAGAGAATGGAAACAAGTTTAATCTTAACCCCATTCCTTTTGGCAACTAACGGTAATACAGAATACAACAGGAGCAATTCTGTGTATTTTATCAAGTCTTCGAAGACACCATAACAGTTTTATAACGAACTAAGCTATTAAAGAATCTTCAAATTAAATAATGGAGATGTTAAAAATCTACCCCCTTCTAGTAGATTTAAGCCAAACACAAAAAAAGGGAACTGCACTAATAATCCTCACATGAAGTATAAGAATGTCTTATCAACATCAATGGAGCCATTTCCCTATCACTGAGATCTAGTTAAATATTGTGTCTTCAGCTGCTTATAAAAAAGGGTTAAACATAAGAACATAACACTTTTATTCTGAATTACAGTCAATAAAGCAAATTAAAAAAAAAAAAACCCAAAACTTGTAAAAGGTCTGTAAATGATCTGTTACTAACATAAACATACATATGCTCAAAGCACTTTTAAGAACTTTTAAATTGTAATTTAACTGTAACTTCTGTAATACCCACTGTAAGCAATTAGGCAAATTCTAATGTTCTGGTAACCAACATATTTGGAATTAACAGATAATAAATCTGAAACTGAGGAAATTAAGTACATGGAAAAAATGACTATTTTAAAGTAAGAGTATAATAGAAGTTGCTAAGAAACTATCACCACTGAAGCTTTTCCTTGGAAATATCTTATTTTAAACTTACACTGAAGACAAACAAGGTGGGCAGAAAATGCACAGCTATAAAACAAATGCAGTGATGAGTTACAGCAGAAAGAGGGAATGCATTTTGTAATCAATCCACAGGATCAGATTTGCAGCTCTAAGCAATACCAGTAAATATTTGCATGTTCTTCCTATTAAATCAACTTTAAAATTTAAACTGAGTTACAGCGGTTTCACTTAGTATTAACAGTTGGCAAAAGCAAATTAGAAGAAATCTAAAATTAGTCTTTTTTAATTGGGTAGGAATTACCGCATTTATTGGAACCAACCCACTTCCCCATCCTTAAGAGTCAAAAAAAAAATGTGGATATTGGCCTATTTTAATACTTTTCTAGTTCACATGGAAGTCATACTATACACAATCTTTGATTTTAGGAACCAGCACAAAGTAAACTCCTAAAATCAACTATTAACTTAAAAAGGAAAGAAAGGAGACGGTTCTGGGAATTAACTCAGCCACAAGTTATTCCAATCCTTCCGTTACTGCAAAATCCATTCATAAATTGGCCAAATTGTTAACTTCCAAAAACCCCTTCCAAAATTACGAACTTCAATTTCAAATCAAAGAACTTAAACAATTTTCAAAGAATCAAGTATAATTTATAAAAGATAGTGCTTTACCAGTTCACATATGTTACATCATATTTTATATTACACGACAGGCTGGTTATTTCATTGTGGCATATACTTTAGAACATAATTTTTCAGAAGGGCTCACTGAAAATCCAACCAATCTGAAGAATATATCAGTTATCTACAGGCTGTACCTGGCTGGCAGGTATAGCCAGGTCACATAGCAAGCTGAAATAGTCCAACCTCAATCACAGGAAGAGGGAAAAATGACACGATTGCAATATACTAAGGCAGCAGGTAAGTCATTCTTCACCTAGGTCAGCAACGGCCAATAAAATCCTGTGCACAAATTAGTGAATGAGTCTGATCTGGTTTAACTATGAACCTGCCCCTGAACTGAGAAAAGGACCTAAGAACTGCGCTTGCAATTTTAGCTGATGAATTCATTAGATTTTTATAAGGCAAATAATGTAGAAAGAACAGAATTTCTAAAACCATTTATCCTGTGATGTTGTAAAATCAAAGTACTACTTTATTAAATGAGTTATTTTACACAATATGAACATCAATATAATTACAATTGTAAAAAAATTTTTTATAACAAGGATGGACTGATTTTCAGATTTCCAAATCAGAGTCAACTGTACATTTACACAGAATTGTCTTTGCATGAAGCCCAAAAGGGAACAGCATAAAAATGAGTGTTTCTGTAGCCCCTTTATTTTTGCTGATCAACAGTTTGTTAGAAAAGCAGCTGCAGGTTTGTTACCTAAGGTCTGAGACAGTAGAAGAATCAAAGTCGTCACGTATTCATCTACAAAACAAAAGATGTTCAGTGAATGTAAGCATTACATAAATATGATTTATATGTATTTCAAGTGTCTTTAAAAAAAAGCAAAACATGCCTAAGCTATGAAGTTAGCCTGATAGATCTGTCAACTAAGTTTTATAAACAGATCTTTGATGAATATAAAAAGAAATAATTCTCATACATATACCATCACCATTTAGGAAAAAAATCCAACCACACAGAAAATACAAACTGATTATTTTCAAGTGTCTGTCCCGTTTATAGTGAATGCCTACATCCTACCTTATATTTTAATGTACTCTGCTAAGCACTCTAAGTCAAATACCAACAAAAAAGCACTCACAGACTATGGTCTGCATCATTTCTGGGAGCAAGATCCTCAAATACTTTTATAATGGTTATTTTCTTTAAGCTGAAAACTCTTCCATTCTTGGACCAGAGTTGGCCAGCATCACCTCATCCCATTTTTGGCTACAGTGGTAAAAACTTAGATGTTTCAAAGGCATTGAAAGGATATGGTCTGGGGAAATGGACTTCTAACAATTGCAAAGTTAAATGTTAACTTAAAAGAGGGCAGTAATGAAGTCTCAGCTAGAAGACAGAAATCAATTTTACAATTACAAAAAATAATTCTGCTCTTGTATACAACCTGACATTAACAAAAGAAAATGTCAATTACCTGTAAACAACTTTATGCCTGAACATCAGCTAATTCTGGAGGAAGTGGAGTCTTAGGATGCTTGCTCTCAAAGTGCTGCTTGAAGGTCTTAGGGTCTGGCATTTGTGTCTAATTTTTAAAAGTGTGCAAAAAAGAAGAGTTAGACCTGATTCATGAAACAAAAGTGTGCTTTTAAAATCCTAAGCCTGCTCATGATCAACAACTACTGCAAAACACTTTTAAATTCCTTTAACTTACTGGCTGACACATGAAAAGGACTTTGTAGTAAAGAAATTCGTAGCATAGCCCACATTTCACATATAAAAAAGGGATGGGTCACATAGAATATTACCTGATTAACAGCAAACAATAGATAACATTTACTGGACATGTTAAGCATTGTTACCAAACTTTTCACAGAATCTTCCAGTAATCTTAAATCAGTTTTTACTATCTGCATTTTATGTGCTAAGGAAACTAAAACCTACAGTTTAATTTGTCCAGTACCTGTGTTTAACTTAGTACTAGGTACTTCAGACCTCAAATACTACACTATACTGACTTAACTACGCAAGGACATTCAATTATTTATTCTTTAAGCACATTACATTAGATAAAACATTAAATAAACATTTTTTGTTGTTATGAGTTCTATATGAGATACTCTAGTATTTTTAGGTCAAAGTATTTTTTCGTTAGCAATTTGGTGAAATTTACTTTTACCTTGTCTCTTTCCAAACAGAATCTGAAGCCCACTCAATCTCATTATTTTGTGTATATCAAAGCTCAATAAAAACAAGTTATTTAATGTAATAGATTTCTTCTCTTAATGAGAACTTTTAAGGAGTTAGGAATTCTTTCATCGGTAATGACTGCAATAAAAGATTAACTTTAGTCCAGAAATCAATCACGTCTTCTCAATATCCCTTCCCAACCACGCGCTTCCCAGGTGGTGCAGTGGTAAAGAATCTGCCTGCCAACGCAGGAGATGTAAGAGACATGGGTTTGATCCCTGGGTTGGGAAAATCCCCTGGTGGAGGAAATGGCACCCCCCTCTCCTGTATTCTTGCCTGCAGAATCCCATGGACACAGAGGCCTAGCAAGCTACAGTCCATCGGGTTGCAAAGAGTCAGATACGACTGAGCATCTGAGCCACTTCCCATCCATACTACCAATTCTACCCAGACATACAGAAAAAAAAAGTCTGTTTTAACTGAACAACCTCACCATGCACTTTTCCTTTGGCACTTTTATTTACTAACTTCAAGGGTGGTGACCTTAGGGGACTTTCCTGGTGGCACAGTGGATAAGAATCCACCTGCCAATACAGGGGACACAGGTTTAATCCCTGGTCTGGGAAGATTCCACATGCCGTGGAGCAACTGAGCCCAAGCTCTAGAGCCCATGAATCTCACGTACTGAACATGCACACACAAGGGCCTGCAACCCACGACTCCTAAGCCTGAGTGCTGCTACTACTGAAGCCCCTGTGCCCTAGAACCCGTGCTCCCCAACAAGAAAAGCCACCACGATGAGAAGCCTGCAGAGTAGCCCCATCACCGCAACTAGAGAAAGTCCACTAGTAGCAGCAAAGACCCCGTGCAGCCAAAAATAAAAACACTAAGAAGAAAAAAAAGTAGTGAGTTTAAACAGGCAAAAAAAAAAAAAAAAGAAAAAAAAAGACCCTGGCAACTTCTTCGTGGCAGTGTGGTAGTGGTCCAGAAGGTGGGCTCCAGAGGTGGACCTCCAGGGTTCAGATCCCAGCTCTCCAACATACTAGCTGGGTGACCCAGCACAAGTTATTTAACTTCCCATGACTCAATTTACTCTTCTGTAAAATAAGAAGGAAAGACTTTATGCCATAGAGGAGTTGTGTGACTAATGGGCGCATACATGTAAAACATGTGGCTCAGTATCTGGCACCTCATAAGCACTCAATAGCAGCTGTTATGATTATTCTTCAATCTAATAAAGCACATTAATGCTAGTAAAAGCCCTCAACGTTAATATACTCTACTTGTAGACATAACTACAAATTTAGCAAAGGAAAAAAAAAAAGCCAAGTATATAACCAGAGGTGTCTTACATAGCTCTAAATTAAGAATGTAAATCTGACTTTTCTTATGAAGTTCAAAGTGTATTATTTGCCCTTAAGAAGACATCTTTTTTCTCCACGAGGAAAGGGTTTTTGCTTTGTTCATTCCTCCTCAATAACAGCAAGAGAACTGTGTCTGGCCAGAGGAGCTATTCCAAAAATATAATTGTTGGGAGTTTTAGGGCGGTTCAGTGGTTAGAGGACTCTGTGCTTCTACTACAGGGAACATAGATTCAAAACCTAGTCAGGGAACTAAGATTTGTATGTGTCTCAAGGCACAGACAAAACACACACACACACACATATATATATAATCACTGAATAGAGGAATGAAGATGGGTTCCTAACACAATCACCTCTCAAATCTCCTATTTCAAGTAAAGCATTTACCTTGCTATGTTTGCAAAATTTTAACCTATACAAACCAATCCCTAATGAAAGAACTGTCCATGAGAGAGCTATGTCTTTCAGATAAGACTGGGCACGTTCAGGGTGGTATGGCTGTAGGAAGCTATGTCTTTCAATTCCCCTTACCCTACAGACAGTGCAGGTATATATTAAGGCAGCTTTGGCAGCAGCCTTCTGGTCATGTCCTTGTTTCTTCTTTTGTCCAGCTTGCTTTTTGGCATTTTTCTGCTGAGACTGAATCTTCTGCTGTCCACGAGCCATATCTGAAAACAGAAGTTGAGACATTAGAGTGAAATCTTAGTATGGTAGCACCCCAAGAACTGGACAGCTGTTTTACAGAAATACTAGTCAATCAAAATGTATGGATTTTCAAATTCTCGCATACAAGGCTACTAGAGGATAAACTGATATAACCACTGTAGAAAACTAGTCACCTATGCTATAATCTCACAATTCCACTCTTGGTATATATTCAACAGAAATGCAAATACATTTTTGTACAGCAAAAGGTACAAAAGTTCAAGAATGCTCAGTGCATCTGTTTCCAAAACTGGAAAGAATCCAAATGCTTATTAATAGTAAAGCAGATACATAATGTGTGGCAGACTTCTACAATGGACTACTATGCAACACTCAAAGGGAAGGAACTATTATTACAAGCAACAACATGGTTATATCTCACTGTTAAAGGAAAAGAAGCCAGATACAAAGAACCTGTGTTGCAGAAAGTTTAAAACAGTCAAAACTAATTCAGGAAGTAACAATGGGAACAAAGGACATGAAGGAGATTTTTGGGGTGCCGATAATGTTCTGTGTCTTGATCCAGGTAATGGTTATACAAGTGTGTTCACTTGTAAAAATTCACTTAACTATACACTTTCCTGTATGTAATCTTCAGAAGTTTACCTAAGACAGTTTAGCCCCTTCCTCAATCACTTGATCATTTTGCAAAAGTACTTTCCCCTTTGACCTGAGATTCTTACAACTTTAAGAGAAATAAAAGCTGTCATCCAGTGCCTCTAAAGAAATTCACAGGAGCAGTGGGAACCATCCTCTTGAATACTTAGGTTTCATAAAATTACTGTGCTATTCTTTAAAAAAAAAAAAAGGTCTTCATATGACTGCTGGACAAGTTATTAAGTAAGATTAAGGGGGTTGTTGTTGTTCAGTTGCTCAGTCATGTCCGACTCTGCGACCCCATTGACTGCAGCACGCCAGGCTTCCCTGTCCTTCACCATCTCCCAGAGCTTGCTCAAATTCATATCCGTCAACATTAAGGGTACTTTTACAAAAATGAAAGCTACCCCTTGTTACTACTGGCAATCTGAAATTGACATGGGTTAAAAATTAGGGGAAACATTTTTATTTTTTCAATAAAGACTTCTTTAAGACAACAAGTTAAACCTATTCATAAAAGGTCTATAATGAGTTGGAGCTGGTTTTTAAATACTTTAAAATAGGATTTAAGTAGAATCCCTAAGGATAGTTTTGACTAGCACTGCAATTAAACTTTACATTTTTAAGTCATTTCAGTACATGAACACAAAATACATTTATTAACTTCACCAGGAAAGAGTGTTAGCTTGTTCTGACTGGAACCTTAACTAGATAAGAGGTCAAAACAGTCACTGAAACACCCCAGTTTTTCCCAAAAAGAAAAAGGGGAACAACAACAAAAAAAGGCACATCCACAGGACAAGTTCCCGCTAGCATTAAACATCGAACCTAAAAGTCAAAATACAAAGGAAGGTCAATCCTTTTCTAGGAATCCAGCTCAGCATTTCAACACATTACAAAATTTTTCAGTATGGAAGCGACTTAGCAGCAGCAGCCTAATACAGGAACCCCATTCCCATCAAATAATGGTATATACAATCAGATGTGTTAGCCACTCAAGATTAAACTTCCATTTTTGTTATTTTTTAAAAAACCAAATCCTTATTAATTCCAAGTCAAACGAAATGCTTTTTTCAAAAATTATATTTATGGCAAGTTTACAAACCTATTCCCATGGAAACAGATTTGGACACTTCTGCATTATTTGAATGATAGGTCCTCAATCTTTATGACATCTCAATGTTTATAACATTCTTAGTGTCTCAATGTCTTAGTATCAGTACCCTAAGTCAGAATACTTCAGGCTTCACATGGATCTGAACTCTTCCACATGATGTATGCTATGTATGTTAATACACTGATTATGTAGGTAACCTAACTGTTTTACACTGGGGGAAAAAAACCTTATAAAATGGTAAGCTACTAATTCTAGAAGTTTCTTTGATATCCAGAAGTTATTAGCTATTCCGCTAAAATATTCATGCAGTGATCTGAAAAAAAGCAACTTTTGCAGTTACCACTGCTGATAAACTGGGAGAAGGCAATGGCACCCCACTCCAGTACTCTTGCCTGGAGAATCCCATGGACGGCGGAGCCTGGTAGGCTGCAGTCCGTGGGGTTGCTAAGAGTCGGACACTACTGAACGACTTCACTTTCACTTTTCACTTTCATGCATTGGAGAAGGAAATGGCAACCCACTCCAGTGTTCTTGCCTGGAGAATCCCAGGGACGGGGGAGCCTGGTGGGCTTCCGTCTATGGGGTCGCGCAGAGTCGGACACGACTGAAGCAACTTAGCATTGCTGATAAAATACAACATTAACAATACATTTTCCCATTCTCACTGTCATCTCACAAAAGCAACAAAAATACATAACAGCTTTAATAAAGAAAAGATTGTGGTTGCTGTTCTTATTTTTAAAACAGAAAACACGAGGTAAAGGAAATTGAAATCAGTCTAAATGCGTAAGACAGGCCCCTAAGTTCTAGCGACACGCTTGCATTGATTTCCTATCTGAAAGCAGAAATGCAAACGAACAAACCACCTGCTTTTGGACAGCTCAACTTAGGGCTTGCTCTCAAGCCAACTGAGTTTTCTACAAAATCTTAAGCGTAACTAAGCATAACTTCTCTTTGATTAAATGCAGCGAACTGAGGGGCAAGTCATTTACAAATACCTAAAAGCTGGCTTGTAACTATTTTGTATGGTCTTCCGAGGGGGGCTGTAAAGAGGGAAGTAAGTAAAGCGAATAACGAGTTCTTCCAATATGAGAGGCTCTTACAGGAGGTACCAAGTATAAGCCTTGCCCCCAAAGAGCCTCCTAAAACCAAAACAAACGAGTAAGAGAAAAAATTTTTGGATCCAGGAAGTAGGATCATTTTCCATTAAGTATCTGAAAATGAAGAGGCCCGGGCAGTGAACAACTTGACTCTAGCTTTTTTAGTGAACTAAGTCCCTTTCGGAGAGGAGAGAGGATGAAAGGGCCGGCAGTTAGGTCTATTTTAGCCCGCACTTCGCTGAGCCCGGCTGTTAAGCCCGACACACCTTCCTTCCCAGACCGGCCTCTCCCGCCTGGGAGAGAATTCCTCCTCTTTTTCGGCCACCGAAACCCCTACCTACCGGCCCCTCCTCACGGACCCCGGCGCGAGACACGCCTCCCGGGGGCCTCCGCTGCCCGAAACCTGGACCCTTCGGCCACCGGGAGCTCAAGCTGAGGGAAACCGACCAGCTGCCGCCGCCAGCGGGTAAGGTTACCGCTCCGCCGCCGCCGCGGCCGGCCTGCGAGCCGGCCACCTGCAGGGCCTGGCGGGCGCCCGAGCTTCCCCTCCTTCTCGGCGGCCCGCGCCGGGACAGGGCAGGCTCAGCGGCCCCCCAAGGAGGCGGGGCAGGCCGGCGGCCCCTCGCGACCCGCGCTGACCCGCCCGCCCCCTCACGGCCCCCGCCGACCCAGCCGGCAGGCCCCCGACCCCGGCTCCCGGGCGTCCTGCGGCGTCAGCGCCGCCCCCACAGCCGCTCACCCGGGCCGGGACAGTCTTGTGTCGGAGAGACCGCGCAGCACGAGACGGCTTGCGGGGGAGGTGGCCTGAGGGAGAGGAAGGGGAGCGCGCCCAGCACCGCTTCGGCCTCCTCCACCCGCCAAGGAAGGGAAAGGCGAGAGCCGGCAGCACAACAGCCCGCGACTCGCGCCCGCCGCCGCCGCCGCCACCGCGCGCGCCCGCCGCCTCTGCCTTGAGGGAGGCCACTACGCCTCGTGCTCGCGCACGCCGCGCACTTCTCCCAGTCGCCCCAGCGCCGCCTGTTCCGCGCAGCCCCCGCCCACTCGCCTTCCTGCCCCGGCCTCCCGCCCCGCCTCCCCACCTCCCCACCCGCACGCGCGCCTGCGCTTCTTCCGGTCTCGCGGGCCAATGGTAGCGCGCCCCTATTACATAAGCGCGAGGGGCGGGGCCTGGCCGGGACGGCGGCCTCTCAGAGGCCGGAACGGCAGCGGACGTCTCGCTCTATCCCCGGCGCCCCTCCCCTCCGGCGTGCTGCCTTCTAGGCGGCTTCAGCCGGCCCTGGGAGCCGCGTGATCTCGGTCCTTTCGGGTGATGGCCTACAGTGTGATTCACAGGTCGCTTGCTCACTTACTCTGGCGGCGGCCCGGCCTCAGCCCCCGCGCCCCTTCCTTCTCACGAGACTCCAGTCTCGGCGGCGTCCTCCTGTGCCTCGGCCTGGTGGAGGCGTGGTGTTGGTGGTGGTGGGGGTCCCAGAGAGGAGCGCCAGCGCCGCGGCGGCGTGGGTCACCGACCCGGGAGCCAGCCACCCGGGCGCACCGCCGCCCCCGCCCCCAGAGAGGCCAGCGGGCCGGGACGCCCTTGTCTGGGACGCGCAGCCTTTGTTCTCTCACCAGCTGCCTTTTACCTCGTTCCCACGGAAACCCCCGTTGTTTGACCAATCTGAGGGGTTTAGTGAGTTCACCATTCACGCCTGACTGTCTGACTGAGAACTGCCGGCTAGACCTCCCTGACTGTTTCAGGCTGACTACTTAACAATATACTGAGTTGTTAACACTTAAGGGAATGGTTGAGATGATTTTGGGTAGCGGGTGCGGGTGCGGGGGGAGGGGGGTAGTCTTAATTTACAGGCCACATCAGGTAATTTCTAATATCTGAATCAAGAGCGATGGCATTTGTAACGATGATTAAAGTTTATCTGGAAAAGGCATGTTAGACATTGGCTTTTTTCCCCCCTCGCCCGCCACAGCTCCCAACACACATTGGTTTCTAGTTAGAACTACAGATAAAACAACAAAGAAGACTCTTGTATTTGACCTTCCCACCTTGCCCATAACCTCCGCTCCCCCAAATTTGTCTGTGCACAGGAAAATTTAGTTGAACATAAATACAATGCAAGTTACCTGGATTGGGATATGTATAATCACAAAATTGTTTCAGTTCAGTCGCTCAGTCCTGTCCGACTCTTTGCAACCCCATGAATAGCAGCAGTCCATGCCTCCCTGTCCATCACCGTCTCCCCGGAGTTCACTCAAACTCACGTCCATCGAATCGGTGATGCCATCCAGCCATCTCATCATCCTCTGTCGTCCCCTTTTCCTCCTGCCCCCAATCCCTCCCAGCATCAGAGTCTTTTCCAATGAGTCAACTCTTCGCATCAGGTGGCCAAAGTACTGGAGTTTCAGCTTTAGCATCATTCCTTCCAAAGAACACCCAGGGCTGATCTCCTTCAGAATGGACTGGTTGGATCTCCTTGCAGTCCAAGGGACTCTCAAGAGTCTTCTCCAACACCACAGTTCAAAAGCATCAATTCTTCGGCGCTCAGCCTTCTTCACAGTCCAACTCGCACATCCATACATGACCACAGGAAAAACCATAGCCTTGACCAGGCGAACCTTTGTTGGCAAAGTAATGTCTCTGCTTTTGAATATGCTATCTAGGTTGGTCATAACTTTCCTTCCAAGGAGTAAGCGTCTTTTAATTTCATGGCTGCAATCACCATCTGCAGTGATTTTGGAGCCCCCAAAAATAAAGTCTGAGACTGTTCCCACTGTTTCCCCATCTATTTGCCATGAAGTGATGGGACCGGATGCCATGATCTTAATTTTCTGAATGTTGAGCTTTAAGCCAACTTTTTCACTCTCCACTTTCACTTTCATCCAGAGGCTTTTTAGTTCCTCTTCACTTTCTGCCATAAGGGTGGTGTCATCTGCATATCTGAGGTTACTGATATTTCTCCCAGCAATCTTGATTCCAGCTTGTGCTTCTTCCAGCCCAACGTTTCTCATGATGTACTCTGCATAGAAGTTAAATAAGCAGGGTGACAATATACAGCCTTGACATACTCCTAATGGCAGCCCACTCCAGTACTCTTGCCTGGAAAATCCCATGGACGGAGGAGTCTGATAGGCTGCAGTCCGTGGGGTGGCTAGGAGTCAGACACGACTGAGCGACTTCACTTTGAATTTTCACTTTCATGCATTGGAGAAGGAAATGGCAACCCACTCCAGTGTTCTTGTCTGGAGAATCCCAGGGACCGCACAGCCTGGTGGGCTGCCGTCTGTGGGGTCGCACAGAGTCAGATACGACTGAAGCGACTTAGCAGCAGCAGCTGCTGTTCCATGTCCAGTTCTAACAGTTGCTTCCTGACCTGCATTCAGGTTTCTCAAGAGGCAGGTTAGGTGGTCTGGTATTCCCAACTCTTTCAGAATTTTCCACAGTTTATTGTGATCCACACAGTCAAAAGCTTTGGCATAGTCAATAAAGAAGAAATAGATGTTTTTCTGGAACTCTTGCTTTTTTGATGATCCTGTGGCTCAGATCATGAGCTCCTTATTGCCAAATTCAGACTTAAAATGAAGAAAGTAGGGAAAACCACTAGACCATTCAGGTATGACCTAAATCAAATCCCTTATGATTATACAGTGGAAGTGAGAAATAGATTTAAGGGGACTAGATCTGATAGAGTGCCTGATGAACTATGGAATGAGGTTGGTGACATTGTACAGGAGACAGGGATCAAGACCATCCCCATGGAAAAGAAATGCAAAAAAGCAAAATGGCTGTCTGGGGAGGCCTTACAAATAGCTGTGAAAAGAAGAGAAGCGAAAAGCAAAGGAGAAAAGGAAAGATATAAACATCTGAATGCAGAGTTCCAAAGAATAGCAAGAAGAGATAAGAAAGCCTTCCTCAGCGATCAATGCAAAGAAATAGAGGAAAACAACAGAATGGGAAAGACTAGGGATCTCTTCAAGAAAATTAGAGATACCAAGGGAATATTTCATGCAAAGATGGGCTCAATAAAGGACAGAAACGGTATGGACCTAACAGAAGCAGAAGATATTAAGAAGAGATGGCAAGAATACACAGAAGAACTGTACAAAAAAGATCTTCACGACCCAGATAATCACAATGGTGTGATCACTGACCTAGAGCCAGACATCCTGGAATGTGAAGTCAAGCGGGCCTTAGAAAGCATCACTATGAACAAAGCTAGTGGAGGTGATGGAATTCCAGTTGAGCTATTTCAAATCCTGAAAGATGATGCTGTGAAAGTGCTGCACTCAATATGCCAGCAAATTTGGAAAACTCAGCAGCGGCCACAGGACTGGAAAAGGTCAGTTTTCGTTCCAATCCCAAAGAAAGGCAATGCCAAAGAATGCTCAAACTACTGCACAATTTCACTCATCTCACACGCTAGTAAAGTAATGCTCAAAATTCTCCAAGCTGGGCTTCAGCAGTACGTGAACCGTGAACTTCCAGATGTTCAAGCTGGTTTTAGAAAAGGCAGAGGAACCGGAGATCAAATTGCCAACAAAATTGTTTAGGGAGGAGTTAACTGCTGATTGCATTTGGGTGGCATAAGACAAGGATCTGGTTGTTCAGTCCTTCCTTTTCATCCTCGTTTCAGTTCCTCTTGCCTTTTCACGCCCTCCCTTCCATATTGCAGTTTTAAGTTACATGTTCAAATCAATATTTCTCCAGTATTCAATTGTAAGCTCATTTGTGCCACTATATGCCCAATGCTTAGCAGCATATAAAACATGGTAGGAATTGAAAGGACTTTTATTGACACATCATGAAGATGTAGCTTATTAGTAGTCACCATAACCATAATAACTGTTCACCCGGCTAATTTTGTTGTTCCTTCTCTGAGTCCTGTCTGACTCTCCACAACCCCATGGACTGCAGTGTGCCAGGTTTCCATGTTCTTCATTAACTCCTGAAGTTTGCTCAAATTCATGCCATTGAGTTGGTGATGCCATCCAACCATCTCATCCTCTGTCATCCCCTTCTGCCCTCAGTCTTTCTCTGCATCAGGGTCTTTTCTAATGAGTTGGCTCTTTGCATCAGGTGGCCAAAGTATTGGGAGTTTCAGCTTCAGCATGAGTCCTTCCAATGAATATTCAGGGTTGATTTCCTTAGGATTGACTAGTTTGATCTCCTTGCAGTCCAAGGGACTCTCAAGAGCCTCTTCCAGCACCAAAATTCAAAAGCATCAATCCTTCCGGGCTCAACCTTCTTTATGGTCCAACTCTCACATCTGTATGTGACTTGAAAAAACCATAGCTTTGACTATATGGACCTTTGTTGGCAAAATGACATCTCTGCTTTTTAATAGGCTGAGGATGAGATGGTTGGATGGTATCATCAGCTTAATGGACATGAGTCTGAGCAAACTCCGGGAGACAGTAAAGGACAAGGAAGCCTGGCGTGCTGCAGTCCATGTGGTCTCAAAGAGTCAACACAGCTGAGTGGCTGAACAGTAACAAGCAGGTAGATAGTGTCAGAGTTGAGTTACATTGTTGGATACGTTGGGCTTCCCAGGTAGTGCTAGTGGTAAAGAACCCACCTGCCAATTCAGGAGACATAAGAGATGTGGGCTTGATCCCTGGGTCAGGAAGGTCCCTGGAGTAGAGCATGGCAACCTACTCCATTATTCTTGCCTGGAGAATCCCATGGACAGAGGAGCCTGCTGGGTTATAGTCCACAGAGTCACAAAGAGTCAGACATGACTGAAGAAACAGCACATAGGATACCTATCTGGTGTAGCCAAATTTCTTCATGTTTGTAAAACCCACATATCTGGTGCGTGGGTGCATGCATCTAAGTCACTTCAGCTGTTCTGAGGCCAGCCATCAAAAGCCAAAACTCAATTCCTGTGGCTCATTTCCTGGAAATCCCCACCCCTTCCTCAAAATAATTGGGATAATCCTCCCACTCATTAACCTTTGAAATAACCCAGCCCATAAAAACTAACCACACCATATTTTGAGGCTGCTGTCTTCTGAGATGGTCCATACTCTGTGGAGTCCATTTCTCTCTAAATAAATCCCCTTCTTATCTATCATGTGTCTCTCACTGAATTCTTTCTGCAAAGAGACCTCAAGAACCTGAGCTTCATTAAGTCCTGAAACCAAGTATGGGATCTTAGTTAAAAGACCACGAGTTCAAATCCCAGTCATAGGTGCATGGTTTCACTGCCTTGTACCATATACAAAAGTTAATCAAAAATGGATCACAAACCCAACCGTGTATGCTAAAACTCTAAAATCCTTAGCGAAATATATCAGAGTAAGTCTGCATGATCTTGGATAAAGCAAAACCTTCTTAGATATGACACTTAAAGCACTGATGACAAAAGACATAAGCCAGTTAAAAAATGAGCAACAAAACAGGTTAAGTATTTCCTTAAAGAAGATAAACAAATGGCCAACATGTATAAGAATAGATGCTCTCCATCATTAGCCATCAGGGAAGGGCAAATCAAAACATTGAGATAGTACTTCACACCTACTAAAATGGCTATGATTGGAAATTCCCTGGCAGTCCAGTGGTTAGTGATCTTGGGTGGTCTCAATCTGCAGTGGTTTGAAGCAGGATCTCAGTTCCCCAGCCAGAGATTGCCCATAGCACTGAGTCCTTGGACCATCAGATGACGATGACTGCACACCCCTGTGAATATACTGAAAACCGTTGGATTGTACACTTGGAGTGGTTTGTATGTGAATTATATCTCAGTAAAGGTGTTATATATTGAAAATCCACTTGTTTTAGAATAATAAAGAGCATAAAGTCCAATATTCTTTCCATTCCCATGCCTAAATCTCCTTCTCCTCTATCTGCGGCTGCTGCTTCTGCTAAGTCACTTCAGTCATGTCTGACTCTGTGTGACCCATTAGACGGCAGCCTACCAGGCTGTGCCGTCCCTGGGATTCTCCAGGTAAGAACACTGGAGTGGGTTGCCATTTCCTTCTCCAATGCATGAAAGTGAAAAGTGAAAGTGAAGTCGCTCAGTTGTCTCCGACTCTTAGCGACCCCATGGACTGCAGCCTACCAGGCTCCTCTGTCCATAGGATTTTCCAGGCAAGAGTACTGGAGTGGGGTGCCATTGCCCTCTCTGTCTCCTTTATCTATCCTACCTCAAACTGCCATCCACTGGGATAAACATTTCGAAAGCCTCATTTTTAGTGTTGTTACTTCTCAGTCCCTAAGCCCTCACTTCCAATCTGTCACCAAGTCATGTTGCTCTTACTCCAGAATATACACTGACTCTGTGCACTGTTCACTGTCTCCACTGCCACGATTCTAATTCAGTTCAGTTCAGTTCAGTTGCTCAGTCGTGTCCAACTCTTTGGGACCCCATGAATCACAGCACACCAGGCCTCCCTGTCCATCACCAACTCTTGGAGTTCACTCAAACTCATGTCCATTGAGTCAGTGATGCCATCCAGCCATCTCATCCTCTATCCTCCCCTTTTCCTCCTGCCCCCAATTCCGCCCAGCATCAGGGTCTTTTCCAATGAGTCAACTCTTCGTATGAGGTGGCCAAAGTATTGGAGTTTCAGCTTCAGCATCAGTCCTTCCAATGAACACCCAGGACTGATCTCCTTTAGAATGGATTGGTTGGATCTCCTTGCAGTCCAAGGGACTCTCAAGAGTCTTCTCCAACACCACAGTTCAAAAGCATCAATTCTTCGGCGCTCAGCTTTCTTAACAGTCCAACTCTCACATCCATACATGACCACTGGAAAAACCATAGCCTTGACTAGATGGACCTTTGTTGGCAAAGTAATGTCTCTGCTTTTGAATATGCTATCTAGGTTGGTCATAACTTTTCTTCCAAGGAGTAAGCGTCTTTTAATTTCATGGCTGCAGTCACCATCTGCAGTGATTTTGGAGCCCCCAAAAATAAAGTCTGACACTGTTTCCACTGTTTCCCCATCTATTTGCCATGAAGTGATGGGACCGGATGCCATGATCTTAATTTTCTGAATGTTGAGCTTTAAGCCAACTTTTTCACTCTCCACTTTCACTTTCATCCAGAGGCTTTTGAGTTCCTCTTCACTTTCTGCCATAAGGGTGGTGTCATCTGCATATCTGAGGTTATTGATATTTCTCCCAGCAATCTTGATTCCAGCTTGTGCTTCTTCCAGCCCAGCGTTTCTCATGATGTACTCTGCATATAAGTTAAATAAGCGGGGTGACAATATACAGCCTTGACCTACTCCTTTTCCTATTTGGAACCAGTCTGTTGTTCCATGTCCAGTTCTAACTGTTGCTTCCTGACCTGCGTACAAATTTATCAAGAGGCAGATCAGGTGGTCTGGTATTCCCATCTCTTTCAGAATTTTCCACAGTTTATTGTGATCTACACAGTCAAAGGCTTTGGTGTAGTCAATAAAGCGGAAATAGATGTTTTCATGGAACTCTCTTGCTTTTTCCATGATCCAGCGGATGTTGGCAATTTGATCTCTGGTTCCTCTGCCTTTTCTAAAACCAGCTTGAACATCAGGAAGTTCACGGTTCACATATTGCTGAAGCCTGGCTTGGAGAATTTTGAGCATTATTTTACTAGCGTGTGAGATGAGTATATATAAATAAAATATACGTAAAATATCTCCTTTCCATGTGACTCCTAAAATAATAAAAACATTTCATACTTACATATTCAATAGTTCCTACTATCTACCAGGCACTTTTACATAGGCTTTACATATATTGGTTCATTTAATCCTGCCGACAAGTCTTAGGTAATTAAGGTTCAAAATAGTTAAGTAAATGACCCGAGATTACATAGCTAGGAAGTAGAAAAACTAGATTGTGACTCCTGCCATTCCTCACACAGAGTGGGCCACTGACCTGCAGCATAAGGGCAGGTTTCCCATGAGTTATTTTCACCCCATCCCCCCACCGCCCTCACCTCGTGTGCAGCCAGCATTGCGCATAGTGTCGGGCATGCTGTAGGCATCCAATAAATACTTGTTGAATGAATCTATGCCTGGGTGATCCCTCCAAACTCTGTTAGGAGCCCTCTTAAGTATCAGAGAGAGAACTATGAATAGCATTTATATAAAAACAATAATAATGTATATATGGAACTAATCACAGTTACGACTATTGATGCATATGCAACTTTCCTGGGAAGATGAGAGAATGAGAAAGCTCTGTGTAGTGAGGCCATGTAGGGGGACGGGCTGAAAGAGAATGAAATTCTCAAGTCCCTAGATAATGCCCCAAACTGGGAACAAAAAAACTTTCAAGAAATAGTAGTATAAATATTCAGAGATATAGAGATAAACACCCAGAGAATCAGCTGAAAGAATTACAAGTACCTGTGGCTGAAAAGACAATTTGGCAGGTAGCAAAGTGCTGTTTTTCATAACCAGTCTTGTAGGACTAGTGGTGTGCATATATTACTGTGATAAAACAAAAACTCTATTAATGATTTTTATTTCAAATATTTTTCCATCCACATTTGTTTTCAGGCAGTATGTTTGTCATCACAGGGCTTCAGAAAAAGAAATGAATGTGAAGCACCCTTGGCATCTCCTGCAGTTAGTCTCCGTTTTTCTCTCCCCATGAGGACATGCCCCAGGTTGCCCCACTTCATTTTTCTAGTTCTCTGCATGCCATCCTTATCATGAGACTCTGAATGAGACAGAACAGCTGAATGAGCAAAGGAGGAAGAGTATCCAAATTTAATGTGCCTGGCTTGCCGTCTTTCCATTATTACACTTACGCAGGGGGAAAACCAAAATAAAATAAGGAGTCAAGAATGGAGTGAGTCCTTCTGAAGACACAGATTCATTACCTATTGGTTGAGGGCCTTTGCTTTGGTTTCAGCTGTAAAGCTCTCCTGGTGTGGCCAATGGTCTTGATGTCTGAAGTCTGCTGAGTGCCCTAGTGATGTTGGAATGATCCCATGGAGAGAAATCTGTCCTAAGAATAACTTTTGTAGTTTTTTCCTAACTTTTAATGATCTGCAGATACTTTTTCTAATGTCTCCACTTTGAACTATCACTTTGGAGAAGATAAGAAAAGAAAAAGAAAAAAAAATTTACTTACGCTCTGAAATTTAACCACTTTTTGGCTGAGAATGGTTACTAATGCTTTTAATTACATGATAATTATAGTCTAAATTTGATTTTATAGTAGTAAAGCCATTAAGACTCAGAAGAATTTTTAATGACTGATTCCCCAGATATAAAATGAAAGAGCTGGTCTGAGTGATGTCTAAGACTCCTTCTAGCTTTTGAACTTAAGGACTCAACATGAACTTCAGGGTCTTTTAAAAGAACTCTTTATGAAAGGCAACATAAAAATCACTGAAAATTCCATCCAGATGAAAATTTGAAAGTAAGGCTGCTTGCTATTGACATACAAAATGAAGATGTAATTTCTAAGTACCATAGGAGAGCACTAAGTGATGAGTAAAAAGTAGCATGAAAGGGAAAATACTTGCTTGAAACTTCCATGACTGTATTAATCATGTTTTATTTTATGTATATTATGAAGCTTTAATACCTGGGGGGCCTTCTAGCCCCAGCTAGAGACTGCACATCCCAGGGCTAATTCCCAAAGATAGTAACAACTTGCCTAGGAAAATGCCTGTTGGATGCAACACCCTCAACCACTCTCTTACCTAAATTACACACCAAACCAATACTTCCCCAACCTAAGTCAACCCAAGGCCAGGAACCAGGCAACTAGAGACCAAGCCTCTCACCCAAAGTCTGCTGGAATCATTCATACTGGCTAATTCTAAAATGTCCCCTCTGCCCTGCCTCGCCATTCCCACGCAAACCCCAGTGAGGGCTCTGGCCTAGGCTTTCCCCTACCACCACCCGCCACCCCCACCCCTTGCTCCTGCTCTGCCTCCTGACCAAAATCAAGTCATCCTCAAGTAGCCCCATGTGCTATGGCATGCCCTGTCCTCTGATTATGTAAGTAATCATTTCTTTTGATGGCATTGACCTCTATATATCTTCATTCCGTCACCTCTATAAATTACAATCCCATGGAAAAAACTAGTGTTTGAAGTACTAACTGTTGATTGCTAATGAAAGTATGCATTCAGTGACATTCCCTGTAGTTTCATAATGGCTGAGATTTTCTTGTATTTTTGCTCAAAAAAATTAAACTCTAGTTGTTCTAAGTTGGTCAATAGATTTATAAGTATAGAATTCGCTTAGGTCAGAGGTGGAAATGAATACATCAAAAAACATTAAAAAAAATCCAAAGGAATTTAATGTTATGTGATTTAAAGAACCTCACATATAAATTCTAAAAAATAAAAAATCCCACGGGTACAAATGAGATGGTGACGTACACTCAGTTTTGTTGTCTGTGTGAACTGGGAAGAGGGAGGTGGTCCACGTCCTCCACGTGTTACCGAGTCTAAGCTTGTCCTGCTTTAATTATTTACTTTTTTATTTTTGGCTGTGGTGGGTCTTCATTGCTTTGCAGTGGCTTTCTCCGGTTGCGGCCAGAGGGGACTGTTCTTTTTTGCAGCGCGTGGGCTTCTCTTTGCAGTGGCTTCTCTCATTGTGGAGCACAGGCTCTGGGCGTGTGGGCTTCAGTAGCTGCGGCTCATGGGCCCTAGAGTGTGGGCTTTATCGTGGTGGCTCATGGGCTTAGTTGCTCCGCGGTGGCATGTGGAATCTTCCCTGATGAGAGATTGAACCTGTGTCCCCTGCGTTAGCAGGCATATTCTTTTCCACTGCACCACCAGGGAATAATTGAAAGTTCAGTTGTTGGTGCAACGAATAAGGACTTTATTAAGAAAGCAGGAAACCTGAGAAGATGATGGGCTCATGACCCTCAAAGAACCATCTTACCTGAATTAGAAATCAGGCTTCTTTTATACTAAAAAGGGAGGGAGTAAAGTCAAACACTTCCTGGTTTCCATCAGCCTCCAGAAGGTGTGTTAATTTCTTCCTGCCTGCGATCATCCACAGGTGGTCCTGGTCAGCATGTTTCATGAGAGCTAAAGGAAGGTGTTTTAGCTTAATGCTTATTACCTCGGAAGCAGAGTTCCCAGAGATGGGCCATTATGTATGATTTAAGCTTACAGGCAACATCCTTTTAGTGATTAACTTGTGATAGAATACAAAACGTTTGCAATAGAATACAAGATGTTCTTCCTTATTACACATGCTCCATAGAGCACTGGTTGGTTGGTTGGTTCACTAGCTTAGGACACCTTACAAAGGATCACCCAGACTTCTAGCTCAGTCCCTATGTGGACCGTGTAGCTTTGCTTCATGATCACACACCAGACTCCTAGACAAAACCAAATGCTCAAAACAATGACTCATAGTACAGAGTTGCAAAGGCATGTGGAGATAGGGAGGAGAAGGACAGGTAATCACTGTAGCTCGACATGTTTCTCCTGGAACAAATAGCCATAGAACAAGCCCTACTGAAGCTGGGTCCCCAGTATCATCTTCCCACATAAAATTTCTTATTGCTCAAAGCCTCTTAGTGATAATAAATAACAACAGCTATAATTTGGGCTCATGCTGTGTGGCTCCAATCCTCACATCAGACCTTCATAGTATGTCTGATTGTCCAATTTTTTTTTTTAATTTTATTGTTGGCTGCCTTAGGTCTTAATTGTGGCATGTGGGCTCTTTGTTGTGCATGGGCTTCTCTCCAGTTATGGCACATGGGACCAGAGCGCGTGGACTCTGTAGTTTGCATCCCATGGGCTTAGTTGCTTTGCAGCATGTGGGATCTTACTTCCCCAACCAAGGACTGAACCCATGTCCCCTACATTGGAAGGTGGATTCTTAACCACTGGACCACCAGGGAAGTCCTTGATTGTCCCAATTTATTGATGAAGAACCTGAGACTCCAAGAAATTAATTTTATTATTATCACACAGAAGGAGAACTAGTAAGTAAAAGAGCTAGGATTGAGAATCCATATCTATCTGATTCCAAACTTGGCCTTGCCTCCCCACACCATACCCACTCAGGAATGGATTCCTGAATTTCTCTTCCATTTGGCTGAGAACCGCTGATACCAGCCCTCAGATTTGCAATGGCTAACATGGGCACCACGGTTCTTTCTGTTATCATGACTATACCCTGTTACTCATCTGGATTGCACAGGGATATCACTTATCATCTCTGGCTCTTGTTTCTTAATCTGAAAAAAATTAGGGACTTGGAGTAACAGTTGGATTTTAAAAATATGATTATAACTTTAAGTATGATGTATGAGAAAATTTGTATTTTATACACTTCTTTTTCCCAAAGTAGATTTGGCGTACCCAAATACTTAACTGTTAGTTTTATTTAGCTGACATTTAATTTTTTTTTTCATCTTATAATTTCAGAAAGGCAACAAGGAACATGAATCGGTTAACCTTAAAGAGAGCTATCTTTAGTGGCTCGGAATTTTAAGTACAAATAAGAGAGGGATGTATTTAATAAACAAATGATGTGTCCCTTGGGACAAATGCAATATGATGTGTGGGTTCATCCAGTGTAGTCATCAGGACGTGTCATCATGGTTGGCATAGTTGGAATTGCCAAGGTACACGTGCATTTGTATCAACCTTCCTTAGCGTGTCCTTTCACCACCGATTGGCCTCAGTAGGACTTGAGCTTTCAGCTCTCTTGCTGTCAGTGGGGATGGATGTATATACACAGATCCTTCTCTTCCCTCATCCATCTTTTGATTTATGGCTTACACGTGTCAGATGTTGGCTCACTAGAAACTGTGATCATAATAGTGCATGATTATCTGGCCCTCCAGGGGACTAGATGCAAGGCCTTGTCCCCTTAGCCGTAGAATCTAGTCAATTATCCTTACTTATCACTCTGTTTCGGAGATGTAATTTTTTTTCCCATTAGCTGGGCAAGTCATGCTACCTCATTATGTTTTGTCATTAGATTAAAATTTTTTTTTTAATTTATTTTACTGTGCCGGGTCTTCGTTGAGTCAAGCAGGATCTTTAGTTGAACTCTTAGTTGTGGCATGTGGGATCTAGTTCCCTGAACAGGGATCAAACCTAAGCCCCCAGCTTTGGAGCTCAGAGTCTTAGCCACTGGACCACCAGGGAAGTCCCAGTTATTACATTTTTTTGCATGTATAATAACATCTCTGTGATACTTAGCAGAAGCCGATATTTTGTCTGATGGTATATATTCACTGCAAGTAGTTGACTGGTTTACAAAATAACCCAATTAACTGGAGGGAAATACAGAGTACAATGTTAAAAAACAGTTGTATAGAATAAAACCTAATTTAACAAAGTTGAAAATTGGCCTTTTTTTTAAAAAAAAAAAGAAAAAGGAATATTTTAAGTTTTGGGGAAAAAAGATATGGGGAAAGAAAGAGGAAGAAATTGAGAGAAATAGGAAGATAATTTTTCATATTTTGAGATCAAAAGTTTTGGAGAAAATCTACATATTCTAATCCCTGATTTTTCTTGCTATTCAATAAAATTTGCTATAACATGATGATCCTAAGTTTTTTAATTGTCAGACAAGCTATCTTTTGCTATTGTATTATTATTGTAATTACAGTGTATTTTTCAGCTGGCACAGCATTTCCAGCCTGAACTGTGACCAAGAAGTGGCAGAGTTAAAACTGCAGATCATAAACACGTATTGAAATGTGACTGGCAGTAGCAGGTCCAAAATATTGGAAATGCAGCTGAATAAGCATCTGAAGCAGGGTGTGATTCTAAATCACACCAATATGTCTGGTTCCCGCCTAGTTAGGAAAGGAATGAGTCGACTTGCTAGACGAGTCAAACGGAGACTCAAAAGCCCTGAGATGGTGAGAATGTCCTCACCTTCTGTTCCCAGAGGATGGCATTTGTCAGGTTAAAAAAAAAAAGCCTGTGATGTACTTTCAACAAAATATTAAATAGGCTATAGGATTTTAATGTTAAAGCAGAGTTTTGGTGGTATCAGTGCAGTTAGTTTTAGAGAGCAGTTGGTTGATATTTTGCATCTTAAAACTGGATACTCCAGGGGCTTTCCCTGTGGCTCAGCAGTAAAGAATCTGCCTGCAATGCAGGAGATGTGGGTTCAATCCCTGGATCAGGTTCAATCCCTGGAGGAGAAAATGGCAACCCACTCCAGCATTCTTGCCTGGAAAATTCCACAGACAGAGGAGCCTGGCAGGCTTCATGGGATCACAAAGAGTTGGACACGACTGAGTGACTGAGCATGCATGCATAGCTGAATACTCCACAGGCCATGTTACTGACTCCTTTATGTCAAAAATCTCTTGAGCATCTTGGTAACGTGATGCATCAGCAGAGTTACTAAGAGTCATTTTCCATCCTCCAAAAAGAGGATCAGTCTATTTGCTAAACAGAATTCTTGGCTCCCCAATCTTATTTCTGTTTTCTTATTCATCCTCTTCTTCCTTCCAGACAAAAAATAAGTTAGGCAACTGTTGATATTTTCTTAACTCATCATTGCTTCGTTGCCATCTTAAAGCATATATCAGAGGAGGGAAATGGAGAGGGATTGTCTTAATTCAGTGTGCAGACCAATTAAAAATCCCTCTGGAAAATTACAGAAGACAGGTCAAGGCCTGCTCAAATGGAATCAGGAGCTTGATCTTATGTATAAAATGCATGTTGAATTCTATGAATAATTCAAATTGTCTAGTCTACATATTAGCCTCTTTGCAAGTGCATGTAGAAAGTATTTTTTAAAAAAACTTTTTATTTTATATTGGAGTATAGCTGATTAACAATGTTGTGATGGTTTCAGGTGTACAGAAGAGTGACTCAGCCATATATATATATATACACACACATACATATACATGTATCCATTCCCAACTCCCCTCCCATCCAGGTTGCCACATAACACTGAGTAGAGGTCTACAAGGTAGGTCCTTGTTTGTTATCCATTTTAAATGTACATGTCATCCCAAACTCCCTGGCTATCCCTTCCCCCAGGGGGAGTATTTTTTCTTTTTCTCTTTATACAGGCACTTTAAAATCATCATCACAGCAGGTTAAGCATTTGGGAGGCGGAGTATTTAAAGATCTGTTAACAGTGGTAAAGAATTTAGAAGCTCCGAGGTTCCGAAATTCTGGCGATAGCGGGGAGGCTGAAAGCGCTGTGAGACCAATCGAGGGTGATGGATGCGCTTGGCTCCTCATGTGAACAGTGAGAAAGGATAACTGCATAGTCATTCTCTCACACATAAATACAAGATAACCTCTGAAAGAGAGGGAAATTGTGCCAATGAGCATAGCAAATTAGAATAAGAACCATTTTTTTTAAAAAGCAAACATCCTCAGGCATAGGTTGGAGTTTGGATTTAGACTGCACATTTAGTTCTGTGTCTTGTAGAATGAGTTTCGTGTTAAAAGCCTGCAAAGCTTTTCTGTTAACAGAAGTAAGAAGATACTTTCCCTTATTCACTTAAATTAGAAACGTGCACATTTTCCATGATTCCATTTCTCTGCCCCCTGGTGGATGTTCCTTAACACTGCAGTAGTTGTGTCGAGTATGAACATGTCTGCTGATGTGTATGTTTTATGATTTATCTCATTTGAATTTTTCCAAATGACTGACAAACACTGTTAATAAACACTTTTCGAGCCCATCATGGGTTAGTAATAAAAATCCATCCCAAAGATACCCAGGTCTCTTTTAAAACTCTTTTAAAAGAATTATTATCGTTACATGTGTTTTGTTTTTGTTTTTGTTTTTTTTACTTTGGCCTGTTTCTAAGCAGAAATAGGGTGGTTATAACTTTGGATAAGAGTCTTGGTTAAAGTCTCTGACTTCTTTGGGGTTTTTTAAGGGCAAAAACTTTCAATCAGCCAGGAAAGCTGAAAGACTTATACAGTACATCACTGTCTATCCCCACGGAGATTCCACCATTCACGTGTTACTTGACTTGCTTTGTCACATATCATGCATACCCCTAACCCTCTGTCCATCCTTATGTTTTAAGTACTTATCTTTTTGTTTATTTTGCCTGAACTGGGTCTTAGTTTCGCTACACAGGATCTCTGATCTTCGTTTTGGCATTCAGGGTCTTTAGTTGCTGCATGTGAACCCTTAGTTGCCACACGTGGGCTCTAATTCCCTGACCAGGATTGAACCCATGGCCCCTGCATCCGGATAGTGGAGTCTTAGTCTCTGGACCACCAGGGAAGTCCTAGTCCATCCTTATTTTTTTAATGAATTTTAAGTTAAGTTGTAGACATCAGTATACTTGCCCTGAAATGCACCTCATTAATGAATGCTTGCTTATCTTATAGACCCTATGACTCTTATGACTGATTCTTTGGTCACTGGGAAGCTTAGGAATTGTGGCCTATCAACTTTGCAATAATCTCTGGCATATTATATTTCTGTGTGTTACCCCTGGCTTTGTTTCACAATGCCATCCTTGTTTTCTCTAAATCTCCTCTTTTTTTAAATAAACCTATATTGATCTTTCTGTATTTTGCAAACTTCCCTCAAATAAATCCTGGACTAAGGTTAAAATAAAATTAGGCTAGCTTGATATTCTGTTTAAAGCTGATTATTCAAAAAGAATAGCTGTGAAAGAAGAGAAGTGAAAAGCAAAGGAGAAAAGGAAATATATAAGCATCTGAATGCAGAGTTCCAAAGAATAGCAAGAAGAGATAAGAAAGTCTTCTTCAGCGATCACTGCAAAGAAATAGAGGAAAACAACAGAATGGGAAAGACTAGAGATCTCTTCAAGAAAATTAGAGATACCAAGGGAACATTTCATGCAAAGATGGGCTCGACAAAGGACAGAAATGGTATAGACCTAATAGAAGCAGAAGATATTAAGAAGAGATGGCAAGAATACACAGAAGAACTGTACAAAAAAGATCTTCACGATCCAGATAATCACAATGGTGTGATCACTGACCTAGAGCCAGACATCCTGGAATGTGAAGTCAAGCGGGCCTTAGAAAGCATCACTATGAACAAAGCTAGTGGAGGTGATGGAATTCCAGTTGAGCTCTTTCAAATCCTGAAAGATGATGCTGTGAAAGTGCTGCACTCAATATGCCAGCAAATTTGGAAAACTCAGCAGTGGCCACAGGACTGGAAAAGGTCAGTTTTCATTCCAATCCCAAAGAAAGGCAATGCCAAAGAATGGTCAAACTTCCACACAATTGCACTCATCTCACATGCTAGTAAAGTAATGCTCAAAATTCTCCAAGCCAGGCTTCAGCAATATGTGAACCATGAACTTCCAGATGTTCAAGCTGGTTTTAGAAAAGGCAGAGGAACCAGAGATCAAATTGCCAACATCCACTGGATCATAGAAAAAGCAAGAGAGTTCCAGAAAAACATCGATTTCTGCTTTATTGACTATGCCAAAGCCTTTGACTGTGTGGATCACAATAAACTGTGGAAAATTCTCAAAGAGATGGGAATACCAGACCACCTCACCTGCCTCTTGAGAAACCTATATGCAGGTCAGGAAGCAACAGTTAGAACTGGACATGGAACAACAGACTGGTTCCAAATAGGAAAAGGAGTACATCAAGGCTGTATATTGTCCCCCTGCTTATTTAACTTCTATGCAGAGTACATCATGAGAAACACTGGGCTAGAAGAAGCACAAGCTGGAATCAAGATTGCCGGGAGAAATATCAATAACCTCAAATATGCAGATGGGACCACCCTTATGGCAGAAAGTGAAGAGGAACTTTCAAAAGCCTCTGGATGAAAGTGAAAGTGGAGAGTGAAAATGTTGGCTTAAAGCTCAACATTCAGAAAACGAAGATCATGGCATCTGGTCCCATCACTTCATGGGAAATAGATGAGGAAACAGTGGAAACAGTGTCAGGCTTTATCTTTTTGGGCTCCAAAATCACTGCAGATGGTGATTGCAGCCATGAAATTAAAAGACACTTACTCCTTGGAAGAAAATTTATGACTAACCTAGATAGCATATTCAAAAGCAGAGACATTACTTTGCCAACAAAGGTCTGTCTAGTCAAGGCTATGGTTTTTCCAGTGGTCATGTATGGATGTGAGAGTTGGACTGGGAAGAAAGCTGAGTGCCGAAGAATTGATGCTTTTGAACTGTGGTGTTGGAGAAGACTCTTGAGAGTCCCTTGGACTGCAAGGAGATCCAACCAGTCCATTCTGAAGGAGATCAGCCCTGGGATTTCTTTGGAAGGAATGATGCTAAAGCTGAAACTCCAGTACTTTGGCCACCTCATGCAAAGAGTTGACTCATTGGAGAAGACTGATGCTGGGAGGAATTGGGGGCAGGAGGAGAAGGGGACAACAGAGGATGAGATGGCTGGATGGCATCACTGACTCGATGGATGTGAGCCTGAGTGAACTCCAGGAGTTAGTGATGGACAGGGAGGCCTAGTGAGCTGCGATTCATGGGGTCGCAAAGAGTCGGACACGACTGAGCGACTGAACTGAACTGAACTGAATTTCCATGTATATATTTATAAGAAATTGGAATGTTTGTGACAAAAGTGAATTATAAGATCAGATTAAATACCATTCTTTTGTTAAGTTAAGACAATTAGAGTTGCTAGGGACTTCCCTGGTGGCTCAGACAGTAAAGAATCTGCCTATAATGTGGGAGACCTGGGTTGATCCCTGGGTTGGGAAGATCCCCTGCAGGAGGACATGGCAACCCACTTCGGTGTTCTTGCCTGGAGAATCCCCATGGACAGAGGAGCCTGGCGGGCTACAGTCCATGGGGTTGAAAAGAGTCAGACATGAACGAATGACTAAGCACACACAGCACAGAGTTGCTAGGCATTTTAATAGTAGCAGCATTATTCACAGTAGCTAAAATGTGAAAACAGCCTAAGTGCTCATGATCAGATGAATGGATAAACTGTGGCATATACATATGGTGGAATATTATTCAGCCATAAAAATGAAATTCAAATGCATGACACAACATGGATGAATCTTGAAAATATACTAAGTGAGAGAAGTCAGACACAAAAAAGCAAGTATTGTATGATTCCACTTATATGAAGTATCTAGAATAGACAAGTTCATAGAAATAAAAAGTAGAAATTATCAGGGCTGGGAGAGGGGAATGGGTAGTTATTGTGTAATATTTATAGGGTTTCTATTTGGAGTGATGAGTTTTGGAAATAGATAGTGGTCATGGTTACACAATATTGTGAATGTACTTCAGTTCAGTTCTGTTCAGTCGCTCAGTTGAGTCTGACTCTTTGCGACCCCATGAATTGCAGCACGCCAGGCCTCCCTGTCCATCACCAACTCCCGGAGTCTACTCAAACTCAGGTCCATGGAGTCGGTGATGCCATCCAGCCATCTCATCCTCTGTCGTCCCCTTCTCCAGTGAATGTGCTTGATGCCACTGAATTAAACATTTAAAAGTGATTAAGAGAGTGAACCTCATGTTATATCTATTTTACTACATATAACTTTTTTAGGGGCTTCCCTGTGGTCCAATGGTTAAGACTTCACTTTCTAATGCAGGGGTTGTGGGTTTGATCTCCAGTTGGGGAGCTACAGTCCCACATGCCTCAGGGCCAAAAAAACCAAAACATTAAAAAATAAACAACTGTTTAAAAAAAGCAGGTTAACAAAATTGAAAAAGGCACATGCATGCCATTGTTCATTGCAGAATTATTTACAATAGCTAGAACAAGGAAGTAACCTAGATGTCCATCAATAGATGAATGGATAAAGAAGTTGTGGTAGATATACACAATGGGATATTACTCAGCCATAAAAGAAATGCATTTGAGTCAGTTCTAATGAGGTAGATGAACCTAGAGCCTATTATACAGAGTGAAGTAAGTCAGAAAGAGAAAGATAAATATCGTATACTAATGCATATATACGGAATCTAGAAAAATGGTACTGAAGAATTTATTTGCAGGGCAGCAAATGGAGAAACAGACATAGAGAACAGACCTATGGACACGGGGAGAGGGGAGAAGAGGGTGAGATGTATGTTGAGAGTATGGAAACTTACATTACCATATGTAAAATAGATAGCCAAAGGGAATTTGCTGTATGGCTCAGGAAACTTGAACAGGGGCTCTATCAACCTAGAGGGGTGAGATGGGGAAGGAGATGGGAGGGAGGTTCAAAAGGGAGGGGATATATGTATACCTATGGCTGATTCATGTTGAGGTTTGACAGAAAACAACAAAATTCTGTAAAGCAATTATCCTTCAATTAAAAAATAAATAAAACTTTAAAAAGCCATTAAAAAAACAAGTTAAATACCATTCTTTTTGTGATTAGGATAATTAGAGTTGGTAGTCTTTTAATGAGTTTTTAGTAGTTTCGGGCAGTTTTTCCTACAAGGCATCCTAGAAGACATGCCACATAGTTGAACATTATAAAGAAGATCATGTTTTATTAAAGGAACAACTTTACAATTGAAAATTACATTTCAGTGTACATGACCAAGGAAGCAGTATTATGTAAGTTGCAGAGATAGCTGGAAATATTTCATAACAGCTACAAGGATTGTCACGACTTGGGGCTTGTGTGTTCACTCACAATGAGGGCAGTAGGGAAAGACAGTCTAGCGGTGATCCTGGGCAATGTCTAATATCAATGTCTAATGTCTAATATGGCTCCGAAAAAATGGTCTGCCCCAGGGCTCAGAGTGGTGGGCGAGTAGTCTGGAAAGGGAGCCATGACAGGCAGGCAGACAGGCTATATGACCTCTAGTCATGACAGATAAAGGCAGCCAGGAAGTAGACCCCTGGAAGGCTTGCAGATGAAGGGCAAGGTCCCACCTACCGGGAAAGGCACAGAGCAGGACCCCAGTTCCAGGACAGAGTTAAGGATTTGCTCAGTTTCGCAGATCAAGAACATGGAACTAGAGTGTCTGAGAAAGCTATCAGAAGCCTTGATAATAGTTATATTCTTCAATATAAAAACATTGATAAGCAATTTATTCCAAGAAAGTAACTATTTAGCATAAAAATGTAACTGCTAATACAGACATTTTTATAACAACAGTGGTTAAAATAATAAAAAATTATGATTAACTTAAATGCTCAAAAATAAGGATATCCATCCAGCAAAACTACTGTAAAAATGCTGTTTGGGGACCTCCCTGGTGGCACAGGGGATAGACTCTGCCTGCCAGTGCTGGGGATGCTGCTTCGATCCCTGATGCGGGAAGATCCCACATGCCTTGGAGCAATGTCCAGGTGCCACAACTGGTGAGCACTCACTCCAGAGCCTGGGAGCTGCAGCCACTGAAGTGGGGGTGCAGCGGAGCCTGTGCTCCACAAGAGAAACCACCGCAATGAGAAGACAGAGCACCACAATGAATAGTAGCCCCCGACTTGCCACACCTGGAGAAAGCCCTCACAAAGCAACGAGAACCAGTGCAGCCAAAAATAAATGGAAGAAAAAATGTTAAAATGCTGTTGTGGAAGAATTTGCAAAGGCATGTACATAAAGATGTTTCCATTTTTATATATACAATAGCTATCCCTTGGTTAGGTTAGTACTCCTCTGAACAAATCAAAGGAGATTATGCTGCCAACATTTTATATCTGAAGCTACCTATATTACTCAGAACTTCTTGTGCTTGCAGAGTAAGCTCATGGGGTAAGAAGGGTCTTTCTTTCCCTCATTTCATTTAACAGTATTAACATATTTTAATACCTCCCACTCCCTCTCCCTCTCCCCTCGTTAGACCCTGTGCTATGCTTAGTTGCTCAGTTGTGTCCGACTCTGTGACCCCATGGACTGTAGCCCGCCAGGCTCCCCTGTCCATGGGAATTCTCCAGGCAAGAATACTAGATTGCGTTGCCATGCCCTCCTCTAGGGGATCTTCCCAACCCAAGGATTGAACCCAGGTCTTCTGCATTTCAGGCAGATTCTTTACCATCTGAGCCACCAGGGAAGCCCCGTTAGACCCTACATGAGGCCACGTTTGTGCCAGCCGCTCTGTTAGAGACTGCAGAATTTTTTTTATTCACTAATTCTGTGAATGTTTTAGTTCAGTTCAGTTCAGTTCAGTCGCTCAGTCATTTCTGACTCTTTGCGACCCCATGACTCGCAGTACGCCAGGCCTCGCTGTCCATCACCAACTCCGGAGTTCACTCAAACTCATGTCCATCGAGTCGTGTGATGCCATCCAGCCATCTCATCCTCTGTTGTCCCCTTCTCTTCCTGCCCCCAATCCCTCCCAGCATCAGAGTCTTTTCCAATGAGTCAACTCTGTGAATGTTTACTGAGTGTCTAGTGTGTGCTGGGCTCTGGGGATAAAACAGGGAAAGAGACAGAAACACTCCTGTGCACAGAGCTTGTAGCTTAGCCAGGAAAGTCAGACAATTAACGAGGACAGCAATTACAAAAGATTGTAACGGTGCTATGATAAGGTGCCGTGGGGGTCCCCAAACAGGGCCCGGGCTTGGTCTAGGGGTGTCAGGGAAGGCCTCCCAGAGCAAATGCTGTTTGTTTAAGCCCGGCTGGGCTCAAAGGTTGAGTGGGAGTCAGCTAAGATAAGGAAGAGAGAATGGAGAAAATGGGCTTCTGAGTGGAAGTTCGAGCACGTGACTGCCTGGGTATTCAGTATGGGGCTCTGAGGGGCTGAATATTCCTATGGCTGGAGCGTGGAGCAGTGGAGAGCAGAGAGACAAGGGAAGCCAGGGACTTCTCAGTTCTCTTCACCCCTTACACATACACATACACACACACACACACACACACACATATCTTTTGCTGCACTGGGTTTTCATTGGGGGTACTCTGGATTCTCTACTTACCTCCACTAGACTTAGTTACTCCTCAACATGTGGGATCTTTGTTCCCCGACCAGGGATTGAACCTGTGTCCCCTGCGTTGGAAAGCAGAACCTTAACCACTGAGCTACTAGAGAATTTTTAACAGAAAAAAATTTCCAACATATGCTGAAATAGAATAACATAATAAACCCCTAAACTCAGCATGCAGCTTCAGTAATTATCAGCTCATGGTCAGTCATGTTCTCAACACATCTTCTGCTTTACCAACTTCCCCTCCTCCACCCCTGGGGTTATTTGCTCTTTGACGTTTTTCCTACTTCTCCCCTTGTCCCTCCAGATGGGGCTAGATCAGATCCAGGGTGAACCTCTGCTCTGTGGTCTGAATGTCTGTGCTTCAAGCTGGTGCCCCTAACGGTTCGAACAGTAACAGCTCATCAAGCATTAGTGGAGAACAGTGCTAGAGAGGGAGGTTTTCTCTGAAACATGACAAATTCCTGACATTTATAGTTTGCAGCCATTCTAGAAAGAAAACTTTCAACAATATGCACTCATTACTCTGCCTTAGTTAACAGAATGAGTGAAGCATAATTTGAAGTTCAGTTAACTTAGGATTGCTGTTGATAACCCTGTTCTGCCTATGGAGAAACACGGTCTGTCTTTTCCCTGAATTCCAAGAGATTACCTCCACCAGTCAAAGCAGCAGCCATCTTTGTCCCTGCTTCTATTTTAGTTGTTTAAGTTTAGTAGTTTAAGCTTAATAGCTTAAGAGTTAAGTTTAAGACTTTTGCATCAGTCTCCCTTTGGTAGGCTCTCTAAACCTCCAGATATTCATAGAATGAGAATTTTTAGAGCTAGAAGCAAATGGGAGCCTCTAGTCTTTGACTGTTACTGAGGGCAGAACTGCAGGTTGCCAAGGAAACTGGAGAATTCAGTGTTGTTTGTAACACGAAGTCGAAATTGTTCTCTGTGCATCTGAAGGAATAAAGTATCAAGACTTTGTCATAGTTGCCATTGTTGGGGTCAGAGTCTTTTAAGCTAATTTACAGCTTATTTTCATGGCCGCTGTAAATCTGGAATCAGGCCCAGATTCTTCACCCTTTGCAAGGAAACAATCTCTGTTCCCATCTAAGTCTCACGAGTCTTTGGAGTCAGTGTCGGATGCAGCCATAGGTAACTCTGGGTACTTAGGAGATATCCGAAGTAGTCCAAGTGGAAGGTTAAGGCATCATGACGGGAAGAGAGGCGCACTCAGGTTCACCAGACATTCCAAAGTGAGGATTGCTAGGTTTGGTGACTGGTTTCTGGGTAAGGGGTGGGGTGAGTTGTCCCAGATAAGCCAGCAATCTAACTTGGCTATGACACAAACCAGCATTTAAAGCACAAAGATAAGAGCTCCTGTAAAAGTGTAGATAGCACGCTTCTCTTTGAATGTGGGTTTGAGGGGACATGCAGGGAAAATACGTCATCCCTGGCTTAACAAGCTTTCAGATCACAGCAGTTCTAAAAGATATTTAAGGATTTGCCCTGACTGTGAAGATCAGGAGGTGGAAAGACACAGGATGTTTGTTCTCTCGGGGCCACGTTCTTCCACTAACCAGCCATATTCCCTTAAGCAGGTCATAACTTTTCTGGAACTTCCATTTTTTTAAAAAGTGGCTAAAATTAGAATATTTTCAAAGTGTGTTTTAACTGTGATATCTGTGTGCTTTGATGTGCTTTGATTTGCTCCATCTCCTTTTCCAGCGTGGTGTTGCTTGTTTTTTTCAGTCAATATGTTTGTGCATACAAAGACAGCTGTGTCACTCTGTCCCATGGATTTCTCAGTCAAGTTTATTAGAAGCCTAGGCTCTGTCAGTATACTGCTTTCCTGGTAGGGATCGAACCTCGTGCACTGTGTTTCCTTCTATTTTTGTAATTTCTCTTGTACTTCGTTGTTAGTGTAGAGAAATGCTACAGATGTCTGTATATTAATTTTGTATCCTGCAACTTTTCCGAATTCCTTGATGAGCTCTAGTAGACTTCTGGTAGTGTCTTTAGGATTTTGTTTGTTTACTAAAAAAAACAACAACTTGAGAGTTGTGAGTTAAGTTTTATTTGGGGCAAAATGAGAACTGCAGTCCAGGAGGCAGCATTTCAGATAGCTCTGAGAGACTGCTCCAAAGCGGCAGTGGGGGAAAGACAATATATAAGGTTTTGGTTAAAGGGAGTTCAATACCATGAAGCACTCGTTTTACAAAAGGCTTTTTAAAAAGTTAGTCAAGAGGATCTGATATCACCATGACAGGATTTAGTGGTTCTCTAGATATGAAGAGATGCAAGGATTGAGATGATGCTGAAAGATGATGCTGTGAAAGTGCTGCACTCAATATGTCAGCAAATTTGGAAAACTCAGCAGTGGCCACAGGACTGGAAAAGGTCAGTTTTTCATTCCAATCCCAAAGAAAGGCAATGCCAAAGAATGCTCAAACTACCACACAATTGCACTCATCTCACACACTAGTAAAGTAATGCTCAAAATTCTCCAAGCCAGGCTTCAGCAATATGTGAACCGTGAACTTCCTGATGTTCAAGCTGGTTTTAGAAATGGCAGAGGAACCAGAGATCAAATTGCCAACATCCACTGGATCATGGAAAAAGCAAGAGAGTTCCAGAAAAACATCTATTTCTGCTTTATTGACTATGCCAAAGCCTTTGACTGTGTGGATCACAATAAACTGTGGAAAATTCTCAAAGAGATGGGAATTCCAGACCACCTGACCTGCCTCTTGAGAAACCTGTATGCAGGTCAGGAAGCAACAGTTAGAACTGGACATGGAACAACAGACTGGTTCCAAATGGGTAAAGGAGTACGTCAAGGCTGTATATTGTCACCCTGCTTATTTAACTTCTATGCAGAATACATCATGAGAAACGCTGGGCTGGAAGAAGCACAAGCTGGAATCAAGATTGCCGGGAGAAATATCAATAACCTCAGATATGCAGATGACACCACCCTTATGGCAGAAAGTGAAGAGGAACTCAAAAGCCTCTGGATGAAAGTGAAAGTGGAGAGTGAAAAAGTTGGCTTAAAGCTCAACATTCAGAAAACGAAGATCATGGCATCCGGTCCCATCACTTCATGGGAAATAGATGGGGAAACAGTGTCAGACTTTATTTTTTTTTTTTTTTTTATCTTTTTTTTTTTTTAATTTTATTTTATTTTTAAACTTTACATAACTGTATTAGATTTGCCAAATATCAAAATGAATCCGCCACAGGTTTACATGTGTTCCCCATCCTGAACCCTCCTCCCTCCTCCCTCCCCATTCCATCCCTCTGGGTCGTCCCAGTGCACCAGCCCCAAGCATCCAGTATCGTGCATCGAACCTGGACTGGCAACTCATTTCATACATGATATTTTACATGTTTCAATGCCATTCTCCCAAATCTTCCCACCCTCTCCCTCTCCCACAGAGTCCATAAGACTGTTCTATACATCAGTGTCTCTTTTGCTGTCTCGTACACAGGGTTATTGTTACCATCTTTCTAAATTCCATATATATGCGTTAGTATACTGTATTGGTGTTTTTCTTTCTGGCTTACTTCACTCTGTATAATAGGCTCCAGTTTCATCCACCTCATTAGAACTGATTCAAATGTATTCTTTTTAATGGCTGACTTTATTTTTTTGGGCTCCAAAACCACTGCAGATGGTGACTGCAGCCATGAAATTAAAAGACGCTTACTCCTTGGAAGGAAAGTTATGACCAACCTAGATAGCATATTCAAAAGCAGAGACATTACTTTGCCAACAAAGGTCCGTCTAGTCAAGGCTATGGTTTTTCTAGTGGTCATGTATGGATGTGAGAGTTGGACTGTGAAGAAAGCTGAGTGCCGAAGAATTGATGCTTTTGAACTGTGGTGTTGGAGAAGACTCTTGAGAGTCCCTTGGACTGCAAGGAGATCCAAGCAGTCCATTCTGAAGGAGATCAGCCCTGGGATTTCTTTGGAAGGAATGATGCTAAAGCTGAAACTTCAGTACTTTGGCCACCTCATGCAAAGAGTTGACTCATTGGAAAAGACTCTGATGCTGGGAGGGATTGGGGGCAGGAGGAGAAGGGGACGACAGAGGATGAGATGGCTGGATGGCATCACTGACTCGATGGACGTGAGTCTGAGTGAACTCCGGGAGTTGGTGATGGACAGGGAGGCCTGGCGTGCTGTGATTCATGGGGTCGCAAAGACTCAGACAGGACTGAGTGGCTGAACTGAACTGAACTGAAGGACTGAGATCATAAAATCTGTTCCTAAAAACGTCCACCTATCTGAAGATCTATCCCACCAGATTCCCTGGGGTGCAGAGTGCCTCACACCCCCAAACTCCCTCAGGGGTTGTTGAAGGTAGCAGCTATAGCAGCGTGGGGTTCAGTCTCCATAGAGGCAGATGGCATACACCTTTGTTGTTCGGTCATTGGCAATGCTCTTGGTAAGTGCCAATTTGTAGTTGACATGTTACTTTCTAAAATAGTGACAGGACTATAGACTTACAGCCCTATGCTAGTTCACTTGCTAAACTGTCTCTGGGACTCATTTGTTATTATACAACCTTTAGGAAGGACTTTTTTTTTCTTTGAATTGTGGTTAAAAAACACAACATCAAATAACATGAAATTCACCATTGAACCATTTTGAAGTGTACAGTTCAGTGGCTTCTGGTACATTCACAGTGTTGTGCAGTCAGCATCATTATCTAGTCTCAGAAGGTTTTATCATCCCTGAAGGAAATCCTGTCCTTGCTAAGCAGTCAGCCTCCGTTTCCGCCTCCCCCAGCCCCTGACCATCACTCATCTGCCTTCTGTTTCTGTTTGTCTGTTCTGGACAGCTTATATGAATGGAATTCATGCAATATGCGTCCTTTTGTGTCTGGCTTCTTTCACTTTAACATGTTTGCAGGGTTCCCTTATGTTGTAATACGTATCAGAACTTCATTCCTTTTTATGGCTGGATAATATTCCATTGCATGGACCTGCCATATGTCGTTTATCCATGCATTGGTTGGTGGACATTTGAGTGGTGCCCACCTTTTGGCAACTGTGAATAGTGCAGTTATGAACATCTGTGTACAAGTTTTTGTTTGAACACCTGTTTTCTTCAATTCTTTGGGGTATACAATTGGGAGTGGATTTCTGGGTCACGTGGTAATTTTGTGTTTAACTTTTTGAAGAACTGCCAAACTGTTTTCCACAGCAGCCAAACTGTTTTACACATCTACCACTTTTCTCTTTGTGCTCTAAGTGGTTTCTGGCACAGCCAAGTTAGAGTGCTGGCTTATCTGGGATGGCTCGCCCCACCCCACTTCACCTAGAAACCAATCGCTTAACCTACCATTCCACCAGCAACGTGGGAGGGTTCTAGTGTCTCTATATTCTCACTGATACTTATTATTTTCCAATTTTTTGATTATAGCCATCCTTCGGGTCCTGAAGTAGTATCTCATTTTGGTTTGCAGGGATGATGCATAAACATTGATGGGTAAAACTGCCGGTGCTTTAGTGCCAGTCAAGTCAGTGGCACTTACTATACACACCATAGTGGTATTGATGTATTCTTGCATTCCACCATTTAGTTGCAGGGGGGAGAAAAAGCAACAAAAAAACCCAACAGTGGCATAAATGTCTTTATTTTTGGCCATGAGGCACAGCTTATGGGATCTGAGTTCATCTACCAGGGATTGAACCCTGGGCCATCAGCAAAGTGCCAAGTACTAGCCACTTGGACCACCAGGGAATTCCCTTACTGTCCTTAATGAAGTAAAATAATTTTAATCCTACTAAAATTGTGTCCTTGAACCTACTATATAGCACATAGAACTCTGCTCAATGTTATGTGGCAGCCTGCAGGGGAGTGGAGTTTGGGGGAGAACGCATACATGTATAGGTGTGGCTGAATCCCTTTGCTGCTCCCCTGAAACTATCACAAGACTGTTAATCAGCTATACTCCAATAGAAAATAAAAAGTTAAAAAAATTGACCCTTGAATACACATTTTTTGATATCTGTATGAAAAAAACTGGCAAGTATTCATAAATCTTTTTTCTGCATATGATGATCACCTTGAGGAAAAGCACTTGTGTGATTGTTGGGTTACTGTGAGTTATTTCAGCTCTTTTTTACTTGAAAAAATGATTAATAAACTGTGGTTACTTATACTTGAGTATTTGGTAGATGTTATCTTCAATTTGAACAAACTGAACCACTTCAGGGAAAGCAATGGATAGTATTTGTTATCAGTGATAAGGTCAAGCTTTTGAACAAAATTAGAATTTTGGAAAATTTGCTTATGTACTTGACAGCATCCCAATATTTACTGATAGTTTCCCAATATTTAAAGACTTTTCTAAGACCAGTGGTGATATTAACTAATCTGATGATTTTGACATAGTATAATGAAATGTGTCAATATTTCAAAGACGTGCATAACTCAGTGAACTAATATTTTTGAAATGACCAATGACTTTACAAAATTATACATAGGATAAAGATCCATTTGGGATTCCCAGGTGGTGCTAGTGGTAAAGAACCCACCTGCCAATTCAGGAGACATAAGAGATGTGGGTTCAATCTCTGGGTCAGGAAGATTCCCTGGAGGAAGGCATGGCAATCCACTCCAGTATTCTTGCCTAGAGAATCCCACGGACAGAGGAGCCTGGTGGACTACAGTCCATGGGGCTGCGAAGAGTCAGACACGGCTCAAGCTACTTAGCATGCAAATATCCATTCAAGATGTAAGATATAGACCAATGGGTATTAATACTATATGATAGAATATAAAAAGCTTTTGATATTGTTTCAAATCCACATTACAACTAATCCTCAGGAAATTGGTCTTAAATTTGAGTGTACTATTAAAGAACATCAACAATTTTATGAAAAGGCTATTAAAATACGTTTCCCTTTTGTAACAAAGTATCTGTTTAAGACCAAATGTCTCCCATGTACTTCTTCCAAAACAACATTGAATATTCCTCAGTTTTAGTTTCTACTACAACAAATATTAATAAATATAACTCACATAACCAGTGTAAAGGGATCCTAAGACCAAAAGTTTCAGGAACTGCTGGTCTAAACCATAATGCTATCATTGAATCAGTAATTTTACTATTCCTGGAGCTTGCCCTAGTTCTGTTTATCTTGTTTAGAATCATATTAACTTTTTTCTTGTTTCCAGAGTAAGTTGAGGTTTCCTATTGCTTACAGTCTAAAGCATTCTAAATGATACAACATGGTACATATTTTAAATCAATAGATTATTTTTCTCTGATGATATTGTTTATCTGATACTAAATATTTTCAGCTATTTTTTCTTTCTGTGTTCTTCAAAGGTATTTCATCATGTATTTCTGTAACATAAGCAGCCTAATTATTTAAGTCCAAGTAATTTAATTCTTATTATCTACTTATTATCTTCTTATTCTATTATCTAGAATTATCTTTAATTCTATTATCTATTTCTACAAAATAGGGTGAGCTGAAGACTACATTTACTTCCTTCTGATCAGCTCCTGTTTTTCTCAGCTTCTTCAAGATGTTATGGCTAATGTTATCATTCTATCTGCATCTCTCAAATTCTTCCAATTCCTGAGCCTCTTTTGGAGTAAGGCAAAAAATAGCTCATAAACTTCGCTTAGAATCTAGTGGGGTCTGTAATAGAAAGATATTTGCTGCTATTTACATGGAGTTGGTGTGTTGCGGTGAGTTCTGGGCTTTAAAGAGCTCTACTTGCTGCTATGTTCTCTGACTCTGTCTCCTTGTTGGTTTCCTGTCTAACTCATCAGTTTCCTATGAATCCCGTAGTGGTCACCCAAGCTTTTTTTGCCTACTAAGCATCCATATTATGTCTAGAAACAGATTAGCAGCATTCTGATTTTCCTTTGAGAAACCAACTCTTCACTCAGTGCATGCATTTTTCTGGGGACTATTATTCAAGGCACTCTGTCCATCATCTGCCAAAGTGAAGGTGAGTGGCCCAAGCTACATCATCAGTCTCTCTCTCTCTCCTTGGAAACTGAATCTTGGTTGAGAAGAGAAAAGGAGAGAAAACTGTTGAAGTTGACACTGGCAATAGATTTTTCCCTTTGTTCTTGCCACCTGAATTCTCAGAATTGCCCCAATTCCTCTCCCTTCTGAGGGCTGAACGTTCTCACATTTTCCATAGACTTGTGAACCACCTGTGTTTTTAATAAATTATTTTTTGCTTAAGGGAGCTAGAATCAGGATCTGTTGCTTTTGACCAAGAACTTGGACAGAGATGTGGAGAGCTGCTCTGAACATGCTCCTAATTGGCTGGGACTCTGATGCTCTCCCTGTCTTGTTGGGACTCCTGCGGCTCTCACCTGTAGATCAGGGACTTATGAATTACATTGTCAATGGATAGTGGATGGAAGTTAATTAACTTCCAACTACCTGCCTGGTAAAACATCCAGCATCCATCCATCAGATCTGTCCATCAGATCACATCACTGTGCACATGGGCCAAGCCTGCTCCCTGTGTTCAGATAGTGTAAGGTACCAAACTGAATGTCTCCCTGAGAACTGAGTACAGCCTGGCACCAATTCCTTTCCTTCCCCACCAGTTCTGTGCTTATGAGTCCCAACATTCTTCAGACCCAAGACATCAATACATTTATAGTAGAGAAAAGATGCATACCTGTTTTATAAACATCTTCATCATGCATTGGAAAGAACATAGGACCCAGCCCAAGAACGCTGATGACCCTGTTGGTTGCTCAGTCGTGTCCAGCTCTTTGCGACATGGTGAACACATGTACACCCATGGTGGATTCATGTCAGTGTATAGTAAAACCACACACAAAAAAACAACAATGATATGTTAGTTACAGATGTACAGCAAAGTGATTCAGTTATGCCCATGGCATGAATACTGGAGTGGGTTGTCATGCCCTTCTCCAGGGAATCTTCCCGACCCAGGGATCGAACCCATGTCTCTTACATCTCCTTCATTGGCAGCCTGGTTCTTTACCACTAGTGCCACCTGTGAAGTCCAGTTATGGCCATACAAGTACCCATTCTGAGTTTTAAAGGATCAGATTTGTCTTTTACCTACATTCCAAGTATGTGATAGCAAACACTTTCCACATGTTGGTTGAATTAATCACTTCGTGTGATAGCTCAACCAGAATTGGGACTAAACTGGCAATAGATATTGAAGAGCAGATCTGGGAGCATGGGCTTTACTATTCTGTCATCTTGTCTGTGGGCTTCTCTTTCAGGGCCCTTTATACTGGACTGAGTTTCTGCCACACTGAAAACCTGAGGTTTTTCCCCTCACCCAGTTGCCATTGAAATTGAAACTGCCTGAAAGAACAGCTGAGCAATTCCTCAGGCTCTTGCGGCTTAGAGGGAGCTGCTGGTCCAGTCTACATGGGATTTCTAATGACACACAGGCTCCAGTGGGGCTGTTGCGATTTCATGGTCACACATTATACGGGCATCATTCTAAGCCTGCATGAAAGATTTCGTTAAGCCCAGTCGTCTTGAGCTTTGCATCAGCCATTTGGGCAAACTGCTGGCCCCTCTGCCACATTCTTTCCAGACCACAAAGATTGTTGAGTATCCCTCACAGATTTTTCTCTAGTGAAACAATCCAGCAGATAGAAGTATATGTGTCCTTGGACTGAGGATAATGGAATTTTTGTTGCTAATTAAAATTTTAGTTTCATCCAGGTAAAATTTATATACAGTAACACTCAGAGATCTTCAGTGTACAACGGGATGAGCTCTTTCAAATGAGTATATCTAACCAGGCAGTAATGGAGAAGGCAATGGCACCCCACTCCAGTACTCTTGCCTGGAAAATCCCATGGGCGGAGGAGCCTCGTAGGCTGCAGTCCATGGGGTGGCCAAGAGTCGGACACGACTGAGTGGCTTCACTTCCACTTTTCACTTTCATGCATTAGAGAAGGAAATGGCAAACCACTCCAGTGTTCTTGCCTGGAGAATCCCAGGGATGGGGGAGCCTGGTGGGCTGCCGGCTATGGGGTCACACTGAGTCGGACCTGACTGAAGCGACTTAGCAGCAGCAGCAGCGGCAGCAACCAGACAGTAAAGTATCTCAGACGGTAAAACAGCTGCCTGCAATGCAGGAGACCTGGGTTCAATTCCTGGGTCAGGAAGATCCCCTGGAGAAGGAAATGGCAACCCACTCCAGTATTCTGGCCTGGAGAGTTCCATGGACAGAGGAGCCTGGTGGGCTATCGTCCATGGGGTTGCAAAGAGTCAGACACGACTGAGCAACTAATACACGTACACATATACCTAACCAACTCCCCAAATAACATATAGAACATTTCTGTCACCCCAAAAGTTGTCTTCTGTTCCCTTCAATTCTTGCCCCACCCACTAGGCAGCAATTTTCTTATCTTCTGAAATCATCAGTTAGGTTTTGTTTTGTTTTCTGGAACTTCATATAAATGGAATCATGCAGTGTACCCTTTTTTGATCTACTTTTTTGTGTGTCTGGATTCTTGTTTTTGAGATTTATCCTTGTTGCATGTATCCATAGCTTATTTTAATTGCTGACTAATATTTCATTATATAAATGTACCACAACTTGTTTATCCATAATGTTTTTGAGATTTATTCTTGTGTTTGTATGTATCAACCTTCTGCTATTTTTTATTGTTGAGTAATATTCCATTGTGCAAATGTACTGTAATTTGTGTGTCTCTTCCCTTGTTGAGGGACATCTTGAGTGGTTTCTAGTTTTTGGCTGTTATGAATAAAGCTGCTTTAAAGATCCCTGTAAAAGTCTTTTTGAGGAAGTATCTTTTACCTAAGAGTAGAATTTCTGGGTCACACAGTAAGTGTCTGTTTAACTTCAGAAGAAACTGTCAGACCTCTGTAAATCATGGTTTTACCGTTTTACATTCCTGCATGCTGTGCTGTGCTAAGTCACTTCAGTCGTGTCCGACCCTTTGACCCCATGGACTGTAACCCTCTGGGCTCCTCTGTCCATGGGATTTTTCAGGCAAGGATACTGGAGTGGGTTGCCATGCCCTCCTCCAGGGAATCTTCCTGACCTAGGGATCAAACCCACATCTCTTATGTCTCCTGCATTGGCAGGCAGGTTCTTTACCATTAGTTCCACCTGGGAAGCCCTTTTACATTCCTACCAGCACTATATGAAGTTACAGTTGTTCCACATCCTCCCTTACACTTGTCTTTCACTTTAATCATTTTAGTGGAAGTAACATGATTGGTATCTCTTTGGGTCAGTGAGATTTTACTGGAATTTTGTATACTGCTACACACAATTCTAGGCAGGACAGACGAGAGCAATAGACGGACCCTGGCAGTAATTAAGGGTCCTGATACTTTACACTCACTCTACCTCTGCCCTTCACCAAGTTCCACTAATTTTTCCTTCATAGGCTCCCCCAAATCTGGCCATTTTCCATTTTCAGAATTATCACTACAGTTAGTGCTCTAGTGGTTTCTATTTTGCAGTTAAATCCCTGAGCCCAGGAGAGAGGGGATCCTTGAGGGAAAATGACATTCAGAAAGGTGCCTCCCTCTCACCTCCACCTCATCTCAGGCTTTTGGCCTCCTTCAGGATTATAACCTCACTGGAATACACAAGAGAGAGCAGACACATGGTTGTTCTATCGTGTGGAACAGAGAGTTCTTTGGGCATTGAAGTTGAGTTCCAGGTATCAGAGAACTTAATCCGGTTATCATCAGAGCTTCATCATAAAAATACAGTCAAGGATGACTTCAAGGTTTTGAGTTTAAAAGGCTCTCTGTATAGACCCTTAGACTTTCATCTTTAGAAAACCGTTGGTTTATAGGAGCTCTCCAGGGTACTGGACTTTTGCCTGAAAACATCTCTGACACAGAAGACTTAAGATTCCGTGCCTGCATGTAACTTACATTTCTCTTTGTTTTGAACATTGTCCTCCTATGTGTGCGTGCATGCATGTTTGTGTGTTGGTCGCTTCAGTTGTGTCTGACTCTTTGTGACCTTATGGCCTGTAGCCCGCCAGGCTTCTCTATCCATGGGATTCTCCAGGCAAGAATACTGGAGTGGGTGGCCATGCCCTCCTCCAGGGGATCTTCCCAACCCAGGGCTCAAACCATGTCTCTTATGTCTCCTGCCTTGGCAGGTAGGTTCCTTACCACTAACACCGCCCGGGAAGCCCTATCCTCCTGATACCAGCTTTTAATTCTAGGGGAAATTCTGCATGCCTGTGACTATGTGTAAGATATCCCTTCTACTTTTCCATCTCCCAGCCACTTTGTTAGGCCAAGCTACCATGGTCTTCCAACTTAGAGCTTCTCAAACTTTAATGTGCAAATGAATCACTTGGGAATCTTGTTAGAATGCAGATTCTGATTCCAGGCTTGGGGAGGGACCAATATTCTGCATTCCCAACCAACTCTCAAGTCAGTTTGTGCTTCTGATCTGTGGACCACGTGAGTAGCAAGTCTCTAATTTTCTCACTTCCACCCTTGCCTCTCAACACTAGTTATCATTTTGAAGACACAAAACCTTTCAGTGACTTCTTATTATACTTAGGATGAAATCTAGACTTGTTATTGTGACCAGAAAAATCCTGCTCTGTGGACCAGCATGTTTACCTTCCTTTCCACATTAGGTGCACCCTTGCCCTCAGTCTCTACACTACAGCCACAATGGATTTTTTTTAATGTTTATTTTTATTTTTTTATTTGGCCGAAGTGGGTCTCAGTTGTGGTATGCAGGATCTGTAGTTGCAGCATGCGAGCTCTTAGTTGCTGCATGTGGGATCTAGTTCCCTGACTGGGGATTGAACCTAGACCCCCTGCACTGGGAGTGTGGAGTCTTAGCCACTGGACCACCAGGGGAATCTCAGTCACAGTGGACTTCGACTGCACTTACAGAGGACCATATTCATCCCAACCCCAGGGGTTTATGCATGCCATTTTCTCTCCATGGAACCCCCCTTCTCTTGTGTAAGACTGCCTCTTCCTAATTCTTTAGGGCTCAGCTTAAATGTTCCCTTCTTAGAAATCCCCAACCAGAAGGTAATCTCCATGGTGTTGAGACATGTCTCTTTATTCACTGTTGTACTCCTACCATGTAGAACACATTCAATAAATATTTGAGTGACTAAGTATAAATACCACAAGCTCTACCAAACTAGTCTTGGTTAACTCAGTGTTTCATCAGTTGCAAATAGATAACTTGTTTTTCTGTCTGATACACCAGTCACTGATTATCATATCCCTGAACAATTGCCCATAGCTTTCTAATTGTATCTCTAGAATTTCCTGCTTATTCATTCATCATATTCTCCATCATCAGTAAATGAACCAGAAGCACCTGAATATGTTTATGTCCTAATGCCCAGAACCTCTTATTCTGGTGCCACACATGGCAAAAGGGATATTGTGTATGTGACTAAGAACCTTGAGATAGGAAGATTTTCCCAGAATATTTAGGATCAGAGTCAAAGAGAGAGAGAAAGAGATTTGAAGTTGCTTTGAAGATGGAGGAGAAGCGGTCAGAGCCAAGGAGTGCAGATGGTTTCTGAAGTTTGAAAAGGCAAGGACATGGATTACTGTCTAGAGCCTCTGAAAGAATACAGTCCTGCTGACCTATTTTAGACTTCTGACCTCCAGAACTGTAAGATAAGAAAAACGTGTTGTGTTGAGCCACTATATTTTTGCCATTTGTTATGTCTGGGGCTTCCCTGATGATTCAGATGGTAAGGAATCTGCCTGCAATTCAGGAGACCCAGGTTTAATCCCTGGGTTGGGGAGAGCCTCTAGAGAAGGGAATGGCAACCCCTACGAGAATTCAATGGACAGAGGAACCTGGTGGGCTGTAGTCCATGGGATCGCAAGAGGCGGACACAACTGAGCTGCTAACACTAACACTGCATCTGCAATAGAAGACTAATACAGTTCATAACACGAGGGGCACTCCCCAAACCAAGTTCCCAGCCAAGGGGCGGCTCTGCGAGCAGGTCCTTCTAAACAGAAATATCAAGCCCACAACATTAACTCTTTCTTGCACAAGCCAATAGCCAGCCAATTACCAAACAGATGTGAGAAACCAGTCAAGATTAGCAGAGCTGCTCACCCAGTCCACTATGAGTGAGCTCAGCCAAGACAAAAAGCACTTCGTGGCACAATTATTATCATGGGCAAAAGTAAGTGCTTATTGTTTTAAGTCAGTGAGTTTTATGCTGATTTGTTACACAACAATAGCTAGCTAAATTATATGCCATTTAAGGTCTTCAATAGGAATTCATGAGCCCAAGCCACACACCCATCTTATCTCTTGTTTAAGAACTGTTGTATTTATACTGGTCTATTTCATGTCACCCAAGCAAACCTTGTTCCTTCCCATCACAGTACTTTCTTCCATGTGATCACTTTATTTGGAGAGCCTTTTCCATTCACATCTTTGTCTCCTATTTCACAATGTAATTGACAAGCACTTGGCATGTACTTTCTTGAGCATCTGAGCTTCCAAGTCTAGTCAATTGATTGCATTTGGAATTTGGTTAGGATCATGCAGTGTGTTACTAGTATTAAAAAGGTTTTTAAGGCATTGCCATCTGTAGGCCCTCAAAAGAACAAATACTTAGAAAACACTTTCTCTTGGGTGAGAAAGTAGAATTGGTGAGAGAGCTGCCAAAGTTATTTCTTTCTGTTATTGAGAAGCAGATTTGTTGACTTTTTAAGTGCTTTGTTGTTTTCGTTCAGTCACTAAGTTATGTCTGACTCTTTGCGACCCCGTGGACTGCAGCATGCCAGGCTTCCCTGTCCTTCACTGTCTCCCGGAGTTTGCTCAGGTTCATGTCCACTGAGTACTTATGGAACTCTTGTTTCCTAGGCCCCATAGCCAAGGACTATGGTACTCTCACTGGCACTTTATTGTTGTATTTATAAAAACTATAAGTGCATGTCTGGCTCAAAGTTAGGCAACTTGTATTTCGTTGGCATCTTAAGAGTTAAGCTAGCTACAGAGTCTTGAAAGCAGGTAAGAGCTGCAAATCTTTTTGACAATCACAAAATTGCCAGTCGGCAAATGCTGTCATTGGGTTGTAAAAAAGAAACACAACAGCTAATATTTATGGAGTGCTTACTCTTCACCAAGCCTTGGGCTCACTCATGGGGGTACAGAAGTGAATAATACAGAAAAAGCCCTTAACCTTATGGAATTTGTAATAGAATGTAAACACAGTAATAGTTAAAGTCAGAAGAAAATATCTCCTGAGGTCAGCTATGACATATAAAGGCATTTGAAGGTGAAAAAAGTCAGATAATTATTGTATAATACCAAGAATATCCTTATGTCTTTTGTATAATAAAAACTAATTCTAAATTTTGTGTCAATATTCCTCTACACAACAAATATTTACTGAGTGCTAATTATATTATAGGCACCCTATCTGACACCATGAAGACATGTAAAAGACCAATACAATCCCTGCCCTCTTGAATTGGATTCCGTCTAAACATTAACAGCACCGGGTCAAGATATCTGGGGCCATGAAAGTGTGGTTTATATTGCATTATTTGTCTATTTTGCATTATTGAAATTTGTATATTTTGTTAAATCATCTGAAAGTAAAAGTCGCTCAGTCATGTCCAACTCTTTACAGTCCCAGGACTATACAGTCTATGGAATTCTCCAGGCCAGAATACTGGAATGGGTGGCCTTTCCCTTCTCTAGGGGATCTTCCCAAACCAGGAATCAAATCCAGTTCTCCTGCATTGCAGGCAGATTCTTTACCAACTGAGCCGCCAGGGAAGAGAAGCCCAAGAATACTGAAGTGGGTAGCCTTTCCCTTCTCTAGCAGATTTTCCCGAACCCAGGTCTCCTGCATTGCAGGCGAATTCTTTACCAGCTAAACTACCAGGGGAGCCCCATCTGACACACTCCTAAAACTTAGTTCTTTTGCTGGCTAAACTCTTTGATAGAGAGACATGTATATACATATATTTTATTTAATTGGAGGATAATTGCAATATTGTGATGGCTTTTGCCAAACATAAACATGAATCGGCCACAAGTATACGTATCCCCTCCTTCATGAACCCCCTCCCCACCCTATCCCTCCAGGTTGTCACAGAGCACCGGCTTTGGGTTCCCTGCATCATACATCAAACTCCCACTGGCTATTTTGCATATGGTAACATATATGATTCAATGCTATTGAGAGACATACATATTAATCAGATGGTCAGAGTTAGATTATGAATGCTAAGTCACTTCAGTCGTGTCCGACTCTGTGCGACCCCATAGACGGCAACCCACTAGGCTCCTCCGTCCCTGGGATTCTCCAGGCAAGAATACTGGAGTGGGTTGCCATTTCCTTCTCCAATGCATGAAAGTGAAAAGTGAAAGTAGGAGCTGCAAGAATAAAAGAGCTAACCCTGGGACTTCCAGTGATGTTTTCAATGGATTCCCCATGTATCTCACTATTTGTTTGGTAAATGTTGTGAAAGAGTCCTGGACTTGAAATCCAGAGTTCTAGTTTCCATGAAACAAGGCTGTATAATTTAGGGGCAAATCACTTCACTTCTTGTCTCCTAAAAGATAGGAATTTTAGCTCTGCTCAGCCTCAGTGACCCATAGCTCTCTGATCCATTTTCCCATACAGGTGTTACCTGTATTCCTCTGAAAGTTTAAGTTTGTTAGAGAGAACCAGCTATTCTGAGACAGCACTGCCCTGTAAGGTTAACATCATGCGTCATGATCACTCATTTCAACAGCAAGAACATAAAGCAACAAAGAAGACTTCTTTTTGTTTAGACAAGCAAGGTTTGGGGTACAAGCCACAATCCACGAGATCTCAGACTCTGAAAGTCTGTTCTAGCCCCTGTCTCAGAAAGGACACTTGGCTTTGATTTCAGGATGTTAGCCCTGACCTGGGAACCAGTACAAAGAGGGGTAGGGACAGGGCATGAGACGCTTTTGTCATTCTGCTCACCCACAGACCCATGGGCGGAAAATGGTGTATGGATTTGACCTTTGAATTTCTTCTCTGCTGTGGAGCCTGAATCATTCAGCTTTAACAGCAGGGAACCTCTGAGGGCTCAGGCTTGGCAACTTATACCAGCGGCCACCAGGGGTAGGTCAGGGGGATTTCTTAACTTGAAGACGTAAGGAAGAATCAAACAAAATGAAAATACGATACTGTTCTTAAAGTCCTCTGAACTAATAAAGATGCTTTAAGAGTTTCAGGATCCTGGTTAGAGGGAACCCGTCTGATTGCTTCTCACTAAGAAGCCTTGCACATAAAATCTCTGACAGCACCAGATTGATGGCTCATTCCTTAAACTCTGGGTGAAGAATGATGACGTGCATGCTCAGTCACTCCAGTCGTGTCTAACTCTGAGACCCTATGGACTGTAGCTCGCCAGGCTTCTCTGTCTGTGGGACTCTCCAGGCAAGACTACTAGAGTAGGTTGCCACGCCCTCCTCCAGGGGATCTTCCCAACCCAGGGATGGAGTCTGCGTCGTCATTGACAGGTGGGTTCTTTACCACTAGTGCCACCTGGGAAGCCCAAGAATGATGACAAGGGGAATAAATATTCATGAGACTATCTGGGGCATCAGGATGTATGAAGAACCATTAATGCATTAAATTCAGAGGGCCATTTTTAAAGTCTTTATTGATTTTGTTATTCAGTTCAGTTCAGTCACTCAGTCGTATCCGACTCTTTGCAACCGCATGGACTGCAGCATGCCAGGCCTCCCTGCCCATCACCAACTCCCAGAGTTTACTTAAATTCATGTCCATCAAGTCGGTGATGCCATCCAACCATCTCATCCTCTGTCGTCCCCTTCTCCTCCCATCTTCAGTCTTTCCCAGCAACAAGGTCTTTTCAAAGGAGTCAGCTCTTCACAACAGGTGGCCAAAGTATTGGAGTTTCAGCTTCAACATCAGTCCTTCCAATGAATATTCAGGACTAATTTCCTTTAGGATGGCCTGGTTGGATCTCCTTGCAGTCCAAGGGACTCTCAAGAGTCTAATCCAGTTTGTTATTATATTGTGTCTATTTTCTGTTTTGGGTGTTTGGTCATGAGGCACGTGGGATCTTAGCTGACTGACCAGGGATTGAATCTGCATCCCCTGTCTTGGAAGGCAAAGTCTTACTGGACCGCCAGGGAAGTCCCTGGACAGGTTTTTACAAAGCTATTGGCAGGGTTGAAGGGTTAAGGACAAGGGAGATAGCAGCGGGATGGGGCTACTGCCAGTATAACCATGGAAGGGGTTTACAGAACCCAGAAAACGGGTGGAGGGGAGTGGAGGCTGTGTGGGGAGGCCGCCCTCACAGGAGCTGTGGCCGGGTTGGAAGAACACAACTGGTCCACAAGATCGGAAGGGAGGGAGTATCAGACCCTGGGAATAAATGCTCCTCCATCACTTCCCTTCTCTCTCCCTCAGTATCCTGCCAGTACCTCCTTGTGGCTGAACCCAGCTAGAAACAAACCCGTTTTTACAGCTTGTGTGGGTCAACCCACCAGGGCTCAGAGCAGGATGGAGAGACAAAGTACAAAGTACCCAGTAGACTCGGTAGTAAGATCTTCTCTGTTCCAACTAGCTAAGGAGACAACCAGTCAATCTAGGTTAGAAAGACCTCTGAACCATCAATCACCCAACGGAGACCCAGCGTGGGAAACAAGAGAGTCCCCTATTGAGAGTCACCTCAATAAGTAAATAAGAAACCACTTCCAGCTAGTACCTCAGTTTTATGTAGAGAGTACTCCTAAACCCCAGGAGAATTTGAAGACAATTTGTTCTCTTTAGTGATGTGTGCTTTCTCGTTTATAGACAAAGTCTCCTGCATTGGCAGGCGGGTTCTTTACCACTAACACCACGTGGGAAACCCATATTAAACTCTTGGCCGCTTAAAAAAACTCTTAGCACTATAACCCGCATACACAGTGCTCAAAATATAATGCCTATGTTTTGTGGTTTCACACTGGGAACAAGAAATGATGTCCATTGTGACCGCCATCTTGAAAACTCCACCACCTCTGTCTCCCACAGTCACTCAGCTCCATATTCCTCTGACCTCTGGGGAGGGGAAGCAATAACAGAGGTGACCACAGCACCTCTGTTAGCAGAGTCCCTGCCTTTGTTGTAGGTTTAACCAGTTCCCCAGCTGTGCCCTACCTCAGCTGCATATTTTTAGTTATTACCCCTGTTCCTCTTTGCAGCATCCATATTCCTTAAGAGCAAATCCAAGGACATTTCTCAGTCTTCATCTTCCTTGGCAAGAAGCATGGTTATTGCATGAAGAACACCTGGAGCTGTGTGATTTAGGAAAAAGAATGAAAATGATGAATTCATATCATTTGCACATATAAAGCATCTGCTTTCATCAAAGCAGAAGGCAAAAGAACATTCCTAATCTGCTTCAAATTATTTGAAGTTCCATTCTTATAACAATAATAGAGTCAAAAGATTTGCTTATAATTCATTGATAAAGTTCTACTCTATTTTAAATCAGCATTTCTCGAACCATGCTCTGTGGAATACCTTTTCTGAAGACTGTTGGGAGTTAACACAACATTAAAAAGAATACCTTTCTAGTAAAATAGGAGAGAAGGTGGGCTCGATAAAATTTAAATTGTAGGACCTCTCAGAGCTTTGAAATGAAAAGCGTATACTACAAATCTCTAAGGGAGGTTGTGGCGTGCATTATTTTCCAAATTAGTTTTCAAACTCTGTGAGAAACATCTCCTAGGACTCGTGTTCTTCTAAATCCACTTTGAAAAACAGATATAAACCCGAGGAAGATGAAACCACATTTACAGTGGTTCTATAAAATGAAAAGGGAAAGTAAAGCTGAAAATGACATAGTTGGGGACAGTCAGAGAATCTGTCCTGCTGCCAGAAGGATCCTTAAGAGGGAGGAGAGGATAGTGGTTAGTGATGGGCCAATCAGTCAAATGGGCGCAGGTCTGGGGACAAAGCTGCACACATGCAGAGAACTTTTCTGCTGTGGATGCTTGACATAGAAAGGGAAAATAAAACGTGCCTAAACAGAATCTACACCACATAAATGCAGTGTGGGGCAGCGGGTACAGTGGTGTGTGTGTATGTGTGTGTGTGTGAGTGGTATATTCCTCTCTTTAGATTTTTGGAAATATGATAGAACTGTGCAAAGAAATTAAGCCAGTTCTATAAATTATTAAATAAAAAGTCCAATTATATATTTCTGCAATAGCATACAAAAATCACAAAATGTTTAACCTTGTGGAAAACAAAAAAGAAAGCTATGAGCACTTCACTTGTGCCTTATTTTGATTGATCACTACTAAATCCACATAGCTTGTACCTCTCATCCAAGCCCCTCCACATTTCAATCAGGCTATCCAAACCTGTGCAACCTTACTTGCTTACCAATATTTATCTTCACTTCTGCGTCTCATCCCAAACTCAGATAAGCTATATAATTTTATTTAGGGGTATTTCACTTGCCTATGGCAACAGACAAACAGAATAAAAATTAGAAACAAAGCCTGGCTTGAACAAAAAGGAAATTTCTTGTATCACCTAAAGTTCAGAAGAGTTTGGTTTCAGGCACAACTTTGAGAGGACTTCAAACACTGTGATCAGGGCCCAGGTATTCTCCCCATCTTTTAGCTCTACTGCCCTATGTGTTGGAGAAGGCAATGGCAACCCACTCCAGTACTCTTGCCTGGAAAATCCCATGGGCAGAGGAGCCTGGTAGGCTGCAGTTCATTGGGGTCACTAAGAGTCGGACACGACTGAGCGACTTCGCTTTCACTTTTCACTTTCATGCACTGGAGAAGGAAATGGCAGCCCACTCCAGTGCTCTTGCCTGGAGAATCCTAGGGATGGGGGAGCCTGGTGGCCTGCCGTCTATGGGGTCGCACAGACTCGGACACGACTGAAGCAACTTAGCAGCAGCAGCAGCAGCCCTAAGTGTTGACTTTATCCTTTAGCTCCACAGCACCGAGAGATGGCTGCAGTTGCTCCTCACATTCCTCCAATTCCAAGTCCACCAGATAAAGTGGTCTCTTACCCAGAAGTCCCTGCAATGGTCACCACTGAATCTCATGGACTCTGATTGGGTCCAGTCTCTGGGCTTAGGGAATGGCATGCTCTGATTGGTCTAGACTTAGGTCACATGCTCCACCATTCCACCCAGAGCAATGGATGGGACTGGAGAAGGAACTGATAAATCAGTGCTGTATTTAAGTACCAGGAGAGAACAAATGAATGCTGGAGGGCCCAAACGAGGGACATTCACCATATTAGGCTTGAGAGGTCATATAGTGTTACAGTTTGAATGTTTATGTCCACCACCCACCCCGAAATTCATACGACGCAATCCTAGCTTCCAAAGATGATAGTATTAGAAGGTAGGCCCTGCTTAGTTCATGAGGGCAGAGCTCTACTGACGGGGATTAGTGCTTTTACAAGAGTCTTCAGCGAGATCCCTGGCATCTCCCACCATGTGAGGACACAGTGAGAAGTAGGCAATCTATTACCCAAGAAGGGGGCTTTCCTTCGCCAAATACAACCATGCCAGCACCATGACCTTGAACTTCAAGGAGTAAATTTCTGCTGCTTATAAGCCACCTGGTCTGTAGTATTTTGTTATAGCTGCCCAAATGGACTAAGACGTTTAGTGTACAGGTGGTCCCCGATGTATGATGGCTTGACTTAGAATTTTTTGACTTTACAATGGTGGCACCTTCTCAGCCCCAGGCCTCCCTGCCCTCTCAGCTGCCTGGCTCCCCTGGTCAGTGTCTAACCCCCTGGTTCTGAGAGAAGACTCTGATTGGTCCAGTTCATCCAATCCTGCTAGGTCAAAAGGGAATTCTTTTTCAGAGTTTTCTTCCCTGTGAATTATAAACGTTGAAAGGAAAGAGACTTGATGCTCTCATTCACCTCTGTGTCCCCAGAACACAGAGCTTGGCACGTGGTTGGGCCTCAGAAGGTAATTGCTACCTGAAAAGATGCCAGTTTGTGGAAGCATTCCCTTCATCTTGTCGGCTGTGGACATGAGTGACAGTGGGCTTGAGAGGGTAGTAAGGGCCCTGGACACAGACAGTATCCTCTGCAGAGTCAGTAGGCATAAGGCACAGTGACTGACATCTTTAATGTCTGTGAGATCATCACAACATCACTGGGTTACTGGATTAGTCTTGGTAGCTATAAAGCTCCGATCTAAATTTTGGGTTTAATTTTAGCAACTATTTTCAGTTTGGGCTTCCCTGGTGGTTCAGATGGTAAAGAATCCACCTGTAATGCGGGAGACCTGGATTTGATCCCTGAGTTGGGAAGATCCCCTGGAGGAGGGCATGGCTACCCATTCCAGTATTCTTGCATGGAGAATCCCATGAACAGAAGAGCCTGGCGGGCTGCAGTCCATGGGGTCGCAAAGAGTCCAACACGACTCTTGGCTCTTGGTCAAAAGAATTCCCTTTTGACCTAGCAGGATTGGATGAACTGGACCAATCAGAGTCTTCTCTCAGAACCAGGGGGTTAGACACTGACCAGCGACTAAGCACGCAAGCGCACACGTCTTCAGTTTAGATTTTTCCTAGACAAGCCTTCCTATCTATCTGTTCCTTGGTTGACCTACCACTGCATCCAAAATTTTATGAATTTTTCGTTAATGATTACTTCAATGACCCATTGCCTGTGTGTCTTTCTGAACTTCTTATATCTTTAAAATTTTTTATTTATTTTTAGACTCTATTTTTAAAATTTGTTTTATTTATGTTTGGCTGTGCTAGGTCTTTGCTACTTTGGGCGGGCTTTCTCTAGTTGCAGCGAGCGGTAGTGAGGTGCACGGGTTTCTCATTGTAGTGGCTTTTCTTGTTTCCGGGTGCATGCTCTAGGCCCTCAGGCTTCAGCAGTTGCAGCACACAGGCTCAGTAGATGCAACTCTGGGGCTCTAGAGCATGGGCTCAGTAGTTGTGGTACATGGACTTAGTTGCTCCCCTGCATGCAGAATCTTCCCAGAACAGGGATCGAACCTGTGTCCCCTGCATTGACAAGTGGTTTCTTATCCACTGTGCCACTAGTGAACTTCCTTTATCTATAACTTAGAAAAAGTTATAGATCTTAACAAAATAATACCAGTGGTAAATAACAGGTTGGAGACAGATGGTTCAAGGCCGTGAAGACCGGAAACACTGTCTGGTTTGAGGGTACATGAAAGTGACTCTGCATGCTGGGCCCTGAAGGAGAGTGAGGGTGGTCCCCTTCCTGCACCTGCAGGGGATGTCGGGCTCTGCAGGTCAAATCTGATGCAGACAGAGTAAACATGGGCTCTCTGATCAAACTAGTAGTGGAGCAGAGGTGGGTGCTTTCTCCTTTTAATACTTTTGTCTTCTATCTGATCTTTAGAATATTCTAAAAACCTTCAGTTTTACCTTTCAACCACACGCTGGGGGTTCATTATAGGATTAACCAGGCTAACATGCATAATGGCTGGTGTGAATTTTGTGGCTGGGACTACGTTCCGGATGTTCTCATTCTGTGCCAGTGATATTCTGGATCCAGCCTTCACCTCACAAGATAGCTCCTGTCCCCCCCCTACCCCAGACTCCCCAGTTCACCAGCATCCCTGTCCTTCATCCCACCTTGGCTCACCATCTGTGCCTCCCCACAACCTTCTTCCTGACTGCCTTGCACCCTCTAGGAGTGTGTTGTAGGGTTCCCCCTAGAATCTTCCTGGCCACTGGTGACACAGGGTATTGTGTTGTTCCTGTGGCCTTTTCAGCGGAAGCCTTGGAGAGATGGGCACGTCTCTCCCCGACCCCGTCCCAGGTACCCCTGTTGGCAGCACGGCATGGAGACACATATGCAGGGCAACCCGCACCCACACCATCCCGTTGCCTTAGCAATAAGACTGAGAAAGTTGGGTTTCCTGGTATCCAAGGCTACACTGTGTTCAGCCAACTGCTACATACTACAAGTACGTATGGATCCACAGTTGGTTGGATGAGAGGAAGTTTTAATTGTACACAGGTGTATGCTGGTGACTCATCAAATCTGGGGCTGATCACGAAATTTCCTTTCCTTTATAAAGAGAGCTCAGGGTGTTAACTGGGAACATTTTGCAATGTTTCTTATGATCTTCCTCAGTCAACAGAGAGAGCTTTCTCCCCAGGAGGATGGGAAGTGGGTTCTTAAAGGCAGGGATGAGAACTGGGGAGAGGGTGGATGGAGAGAGAGGAGGAATGCTATCAATTACTTTTTAAATTCATTAATGTGAACTTATGAAGGAAGAGGAGGGGGCACCTTAGTACCTTATAGTTCATAGCCCTGGGTGCTATTCCTACGGGTCCCACAGAGCATCTCCCCTACAATAGCCAAGGTCAAGTTTGTAGTTCAAGGGACACACAGCTCACTCCAGACCTTGGGATCTGAGCAGAGGCAGCAGGCCCTCAGCCATGAGGTGCAGTGCTGAGCCCTGCACCGCCATCCCAGATTCTCCTGCAGCCAAGGGGCCACCCTGCGCCCTGGCCTTTCTGAGCCTGTGGACTCTCAGCCCAGCTCAGCTACACAGGCATCTCAGCCAAGCTCCTGTCCAGGTTCTCGGGCCCTCGGTTTCAGGGCACCTGGCTCCCAGCTCAGTTCACAACAGAACAGCTTCACAGACATCACATATGATCTTGCAAAAATTCAAGGGGGAGGAAGGTATTTTCAGGCTCATTTGGCAGGTGAGGCAACAGGGCAGCCCAATGGTTAGCTTGGCGCCTTAGCTGGACCTTGGTGCCTTGGGTCCCTTAGCCTGGGCATCTCCTGTCTCCGGGGCTTTATCCCATGACCTGGGAATGTGATCCTGCTAGAGTCATATTTGCCATCCAGTTGCAAAGGAGACTTGGCCTGTCCCTTCTACCTGGGGTAGAACTTTTCTTTCAGAGAAACTGGAAGAAATTAAAATGATCCCATCAGCTCTAGTAGTATAGTTCTCAATAAAAAGTTTGTAGCCACCATGACAGTATTTCCAGACTCAAAACTAACACATGTGGTCTCACCAAGTATTCTTGTTAATTTCTCTGAATTTGGTTTTAATGAAAAAGAAAGCTCATAAAATTTAAACCTCATTGAGCTACACATTTAACCAATTGCCCTCAGTGAAAAAAATAAAATGACTTGAATCAGGATTATCCAAAAACTCTGAGACAATTGTGGCTGTATTTATGATGCTATGTGGTATAGAGCCATGCTTACTATTTTAATAATGAAAGTTCTCTGTGGAAGGCTAAAGTGATTTATAAACAACTTCTAGTAATTCTTTTGTGAATATGGAAATTCAGTTCAATAGAAATTGGCTACTTATTAGGCTTCTTCAAAGAAATCTGGCAGAAATAATATTTAAGAGGAACTGTAGGATTCTGATGGTTAATTATATATATATATATTTTAAAAATTCAGATTAGGAAATTAGCAACTGTTCAAACTTGAAAACAAATGTGACCTTTGATCTATGTCATGATCCATTTTCACATGTTTTAAAGGAAATTTTATTCCACTTTTCAGTCCCTGCCCCATCCCCCCCCAACCCCTGGTTTCCTCCCAAGGAAGTTTCTGAAGGATTTAGTAAACATCTAGGTCAGGTAAATGCCTGGAATTTCTTCCTTTCTTTTTAAACATTTATTTATTTGGCTGCACCAGGGCTTATCTGCAGCATGAAGGATCTTTAGTTGTGGCTTGTGAACTCTTAGCTGTGGCATGTGGGATCTAGGTCCCTGACCAGGGATTGAACGTGGGTCCTCTGCATTGGGAGCCCCGAGTCTTAGCCGCTGGACCACCAGGGACGTCCCCTGCCTGGAATTTCTAAGAATGAGACTGTACATCGTTTGCTGCGAGAGCTCTCCTTACAAGGAAATCTGGCAATGGCAGTGTGCCAACAACTTTATTTTATGGCAATTAGAAATAGTGAGATTTTAGTATTAATTTGATTAAGCTCAGCTCCAGAAACACCAGCAGCCACATATTTCTTTCACATTTTAAAATTAATAAAGACCTAATTGCAGTACAATTTGCTGACATTTCTACCTTGCTTATAAAATTATAATTATATAAATATGGGAATAGACTTCATTAGTTGAGTCTTCCCATTTTATGCTGCTTTTGGAACCATTTATCCTCCACTATAACAGTAAGTACTTTTAAGTTGCCTATTTTACAACATCAATAAAATTAAGCTCCCTGTTTGTCTTAACCTAGAATATTTTGCAGGAAGCCATTCTTAAGATTTAGTGAGTGTTTTACAATTTAAAGGAAATCTAAGTAAATAGAGTCACATGATAAGTTTTTAAAATAAGATTTGCATTCTCTCTCTGCAGGTAACTATAAAAAAAATAAAAACCAATGAAAACTTGGAACCATAGCAAATATTATAGTCGCTAAAGCTGTACAGTGCTTTCCCACATTCGCTTGTTCTTGTTTAACCTTTACAATCGTAAATTACCAACCGGCATGTCCAGTGTCACTCCTGGCCACGTGTCCAGGAGCTTAATTTTCTTCCACTTTGGAGATGCCTTGCGTGGAGCTTATTTACATCCATGTTCAGGACTCGAAAGGTGCCTGTGGCTACAAAGTCAAATCCTTCCTTGCATCTGATTGATGTTACCTGTTCTGACTCTGAACAGGAGAGACACATGGTCTCTTCCAGGTTGGAGGTAATGGAGCTTTAGTAACCACGCACCAGAGAGAAACTGACAGAGAATGAGATGGTTGAATGGCATCACCGATTCAACGGATGTACATGGGCAAACTCCAAGAGATGGTGAGGGATAGGGAAGCCTGGCATGCTGCAGTCCTTGGGGTCGCAAAGAGTTGGACACGACTTGGCAACTGAACAACAGCAACAGAGAGAAACCTGGTACCAAACATCCAAGTGGAACTGGATTCTAAAAACAGTCACCACATTTGCCCAGATTTGACTCTGACACACACGACCAGCTGCAGTTAAAATGGGTCACAGACACAGTTTGTGTTACAGCAGCCGCCAGGCTTGGGCACTGTACCAGCGTCTTCCTTTTCCCTTTTCTGCTCCTTGCTTTATCTCTTGGCCACAGCACAGTCTCCACACCAGCACAACTGGGCCTCTGTTTGGCTGCCTACCCAGCAAAGTCAGTGGGGCTGCCAATTCTTGTGTTTTTCCTCCATCTGCACAGAAACAGCCCTCCTCCTAGCCTCTAAATCAAGATTCATGCCGTGGGCAGCAGCTTTTGCTAATAGAACTTGAACTTGAAGGATGAAAGAGGAAACAGAATTGAGTTGTCTTTCGGGAAGTTAATTGAAATTAATCCTGGATGGAATGAATGGCTTGAATGTCATCGCTCTCCTCTTCCCTGCCTCAGCCCTCTCCCGCCCCATGCTCTGTCCCCAAGGCTGGGACGCCTGGCTCCAGACACACAGTCCTGATGCCAGCTTCTCTCCAGAGCCTCTGCACAGCACATCCATTCTCTCCCGTCCACAGTTGCCAGTTCAGTCAGTCATTTGTGAGTTCAATACTTTCCCTAGGTTTTCCTATGGACCAGGCATTTCACTGGGAATGCATTCATCTTATCAATCACTTATCCATATTTGTTAAATGACTCTTAGCTGATCTAGGTATCAATTACACAGCAGAAAACCAAACAACCTTCGTGGAGTTTATAATCTACAGAGAAAGTGGGAAGTGTGCTGTGCTTAGTCACTGTCATGTCAGACTCTTTGCAACCCCATAGACTGTAGCCCGCCAGGCTCCTCTGTCCATGGGGATTCTCCAGCAAGAATACTGGAGCCGGTTGCTGTGCCCTCCTCCAGGGGTTCTTCCCAACCCAGGGATCAAACCCAGGTCTCCCGCATTGCAGGCAGATTCTTTACCATCTGAGCCACCAGGGGATTAATCAATCACGTATCCATATTTGTTAAATGACTCTTAGGTGATCTAGGTGCCAGTTCCACAGCAGAAAACCAAACAGCCTTCGTGGAGTTTATAATCTACAGGCAAGGTGATGGAGACAGAGGACCAAATTACACACATAAATTTAGATTATGTTAGAGAAACACCTAAATAGAAATACTGGCAGACGTACGGGCTCTGTTTGGTGGGGCATCCGGAAGGCCACACTGCAATGATGACTTAAATAAAGACCTGCGGGGGGTGAGGGAGCATGCCATGTAGACATCTGGGGCAGAGCTGTCTAGACAGAAAGCTGTGCAAAGGCCCTGAGGCAGAATGTGCTTGGTGAGATCACTCAAGAGTCATTAACATGGCAGGGGCTTTGATTGTGAGGAGGGCAGTCATAGGCGATGAGATCAGAGAAATAAGGGGTGGGGTTAGGTAACATAGGTCTTATAAGATACAGAAAAAACTTTGACTTCACCAGCAAGTGAAATGGGGGCCATCTGGGGGTTCAGGGCTGAGGAGGGACAGATTTGCTGTGGTGACAATTGACTGGTTGGGGTGGGAGGGAAGCGTATAAGCAGGACCAGAGCAGTGATACAGGAGAGCTGATGGGATACAGGCATCCCAAGTCTGGGTAGATTTTGAGGAGAGACCTGGTCGGATTTGCTTTTTTTTTTTTTTTTTTGACTTTAAGTCAGCCTTATTGTTGCTTTTGAATTCTCCAGGAAAACGATGCACCCCTTACTGCTTGCAGGAGGATGGTTGCTCCCACTGGCCTTTTTCCTTTGGTGAAGCATTGGATGTTGCCATTTGTTTGACCAGGGTACCTTAAAGATAGGTCACTGATCTTTACTTAGCAACCATGGTTTTGGTGGGATTTGCTATGGATTGGATATGGGATATGGGAAAAAAGAGAGTGGGTATGAGCAGCTACTTGTCCTGAAAGCTGAGAAATAAGACTGGGATACGATACCTGCCCCAGAAGAGCCTACAGTCTAACAACGGCCTTGTGTGCTGCGGGAGACGTTGTGTAGGATGCTGGAGAGGGTGCAGAGTAGGCCCTGAGCTGAGCTGTGAGGCAGGAGCAAGGGTGAGCCAGGCTGGCGAGGTGCGGAGGGGCATCCAAGCCAAAACCCCACAGAAGGGCAAGCAGCTCCGGGAGCCCTGGGTGAACCCCACCATGCTGGGCAGCGAGCAAGGGGCCTCCCATGGCCTTAGTGGTCCCAGTATGAATGGGATCCTCCTCCCCTCACATCTTAACCATGACTGGACAGGCTAGATCCCCATCTTAACCGTGTCCTTTGCAGGTGGGAGTGACCAGGTGACACAGTTCTGGCCAATGACACGTATGCTTGTATCTGGTTGGGGTTTGCAACAGAAATGCACTTTATTCTCCTAACGAAGGAGACAGTCGTGGCTACTGATAGGGAACTCATATTCCTGTATTCTTGTCCTGTGTTCCTAGAATGCAGTCATGATGTGGAGCTGCAGCAAGCAGCTTGGAGCTTTGAGGCAGTAAACTTACCTGCAGGGAGGGGAGTGGGAAGCGGGCAGGAGAAGGAGTCTCGAGGGCGAGCCGCTGGTCCAGCTCCAGTCGCCTCCATCCAGACCACTCCTGTGCTCAGTCGTGTCCAACTCTTTGTGACCCAGGGACTGTAGCCCATCAGGCTCCTCTGGCCATGGGGATTCTCCAGGCAAGAATACTGGAGTGGGTTGCCATGCCCTTCTCTAGGGGATCTTCCCAACCCAGGGATCAAGCCTAGGTCTCCCGCATTGCAGGTGGATTCTTTATCATCTGAGCCAGCAGGGAAGCCCAGACCACTCCTATGTAAGGTAGGAAATGTCCTTCAGCCTCTGCGAGTCAGATGTTCGAGAAGTGCACCAACGATTCCTGAGTCCTAGAGTCAGTGTCCCCTTGCAGATTTCACTGGGCTGCTCTGACTTGTGGGTGGGGGGAACCGCTGAAGGGATAATAAGGGACTTTTTATTTTTGAGAAATCCCTCTGGCATCAATACGGAGCTGGATTAGAGGCTGGAGGCAGGGAGGCCCAGGAGGAGGCTGCCTCGCCTGATCTGCTGAGCTCAAGGTCGGGGGCTCGAGAGGAGCTTCTCGCCGTCCTGCAGGCCCGTCCCTTCCAGCCTCCGGCTCTCTGCACTCCCCCTTGTGTGGGGATCTCCCTCGGGCTCCCCTGCGGTCCACCCAGGAGGAGGCGGGGGCTGTTCTCCTCTCCCCTCTGGGCCACTGACCCTTCCCACCTTCTGCCACATCCACCCTCACTGGAGACTGTGGAGCAGAAGGTCCTACTAGGAGGCCAGGGGGCTGGATTCCAGCCCAGGCCCTGACTTTATTGTGCTGAGGAGCCTCCCACAGGCTACTCTGCAGCCTGAGTGCCTTTTGCTTGTTTATTTATCATTTGGTAGTGCTGGGTCTTAGTTGTGGCATGTGGGATCCAATCCCCTGAACAGGGATGAAACTGGGGCCCCCTGCATTGGGAGGGCAGGATCTTAGCCACCAGACACCAAGGAAGTCCCAGGCTGGGTTCCTTTACTCTACGATCAGGGAGTAAAGGAACTCAAGAACTGTAGAACTGGAGGATCGCATGCTACTCTAATGGTCTCTAATCCGGGGACATCAAGCAAGCAGACAGATGACGGCTGGCCTGGGAGGCGGCTCCACTGTCTGACTGTCCCCAGACAGTGTCGTCTGTGTCATGGGGCCTGCAGACCACCAATGGGCATTTCCTTCCTTTGAACCCTGAAGACCTTAAGACTTGCCATAGGTCTGTACTGATGTTCTAATACCTTTGGAGGGGGTACCCTTTAATCTCTTATCTACTAGCTGGGGAAGGGGAGGAGAGAGAGGGACTTGACACGAATCTACAAAACTTCCCTTCTATGAAAGGTGGGGGGGGGGGGTGCGGGGAAGGGGAAGGGGACTGATTGGAAAGGTCCAGAGCCAGACCATCCTTTCTTAGAAGACAACGTGTCACTGAGTCGTGCCTCAGGTCCTACCCGCTCTCCATCACCACCTGGCCATCCTCACATCTTCACAGTCAACTCCATGACTCAGTTCTTTTTCTTTTTTTGAACTTAATTTGGGGGGTACCACACAGCACACAGGTTCTTAGATTTCCTGACTGGGAATCAAACCCATGCCCGCTGCAGTGGGAAGCATGGAGTCTTAACCACTGGATCACCAGGGAAGTCCTCATGACTCAGTTCTTGAGTCCTATTCTTATTATCACCTCCCTCCCAACTGGCCTCTCCTCACAGGTGACAACGCATCCATATCTTTTCAAGGCCTTGGGCTGCCCACCAAATGTTTCCTTATTTTGTTGGAGAGGCTATAGGAGACACTGGAAGGTGGTAGAATTTTCTGCTCTGAATAATTCCATACACTGTTCCCCATCCCCCGCCCCCAATGCATATGCTCTCCAGATCTCCCAGACCCATCAGGGTAGTGAGGGATGTGACTGTGTGGACTGGACTTACCTGTGAAGAGCCAGCCCAGGCTCTAGCCCCTGGTGGAGCCAGAGGTGTGGAAAGCTGGTGTGCACGAAGCTGGAAGATTCTTAACCTCCGGGCCTCCTCCTTGCCTTCTCTAAGTGCCGTCTCTACAGGTAGGAGAAGCAGAAAAGGGCCAAGAAGAAATTCTAACCTCTGCCCTTTCTCACTGAGGTAGCTTCTAGGCTGCATAACAAACGATTGGGTTGACCAAAAAAAGTGTGCGTGGGTTTCTCCATAAAATGGTACAGAAAAACCCGAACAAACTCTTTGGCCAAGAAAATATCACAGACATCGCAGTTTAAAACCACACCCGTTTATTATCTCGGATGGAGCTTCTGTGGGTCAGGGCACTGTGTAGCCGAGCTCTCTGCTCAGGGGTTCACCAGGCTGAGATCAACACATTGGCTGGGGCCATGTTCTCACTGGAGCTGGGCATCCTCTCCCATGCTCATCCAGTTTGTTGGCAGAATTGAGTTCTCGGGGGTGTAGGACTGAGGTTTCTGCCTTCTCGCCCGCGGCTGTCTGGAGTGTCTCTCAGCTCCTGGGGGCCTCCGTCAGGCCCTAGACACCTGGCCCCATAGGCAGTCCTGCACACGGCAGCGTGCTTTGAGGGGATGAGATCGGCACACATACTGGAAGTGGAAGCTTGGGGGGCCACCTAGAATTCTGACTCCTCTCTCACTGTCGTCTCCCACAGGCACCTTCCCCCTGATCTCCACACTCTCTTGGGACTTCATCTCTATGTACTTCCTGCCTCTACAAACAGGTGAGTCATAGTTTAAGATAGGAATTTTATTGTCAGAAGGGTGTTTGAAGTGAATCAAAGGATTTCCAATAGAACTGAACCTCCCTTGTCGGCTGATCCGAAGTCTACCACCAGATTTACTTACTGAACCAGGGTATTCACTGTGTTCTAGGTATTGCTGTCAAATGCTGTGTATACAGACGTGATTTTATTGAATTCCGCTCCCCCCTCCACCCCCACAACATCTGTATGAGGGGGCACTGGTGCCTTCCTTTTACGGACAAAGAACCCAAGACTCAAAATGGACTCACTCAGGCCCCACCGGGTAGCGAGCAGAGGAGGCAAGCCTGTTAGTGTTGCCTCTGGCCGCCACCTCCCCAGGGGCAATGCGGAGAGGGTGGGGTGAGGAGCAAGACACCTCTCAGAGCGACATAGCTCCTTGCACTGAACAGGAGACGGCACCGCTTGCGGAGCCATACACGTCTGGGGCGTCAGACAGCCCGCTTTGGCCTCTCTTTTCATGACTGATGGGGTCTGACATTTTCCAATTAGCCTTCAGGCATTTTCATTAGAAGCACAACTTTGAATAAGAGAAGACTAATCTTAAACCTCAAGAATCAGAACAAAGGCACTTCCCTGGTGGTCCAGTGGCTAAAACTACAAGCTCCCAAGGTAGGGGACCCAAGTGGTTTGATCCCTGGTTAGGGAACTAGATGCCGAATGCCACAAAGCACCAAGATCCTGTCTTCTGCAACTAAGACCTGGTGCAGCTAAGTAAATATTTTAAACAACGACAACAAAAGAATCAAAAAGAAGAGACTGTGTGTGGATTAAACCCAAGGCAAAGGTTCCAGCTTTCAGTACTTGTATACATTCAGGCTAGAAATCAATGGAGCGTGAAGCAAAAATGCTGAGTGACCTCCAAGCAAAGTGCACCCCTTCTTGGGGCTGAATGCCCAGGTCTCTGCACCAGCCAACGATGCCTGGCATTGCTTCCTTAGAATCTAGCTTGTGATTGGTTGTGGCCGGGATTTTGACCAAAGCTTACAAAGGAGGCAGGAAGCTACTGGCACAAAATGGCCACATCACTTTGTTTTAGAATCTTTGTCTACACTCCTGGACCAAGAGAACACCATGGGAAGCAACTTAGCACAGTGGTTAAGACCAAAGACGTTGGCCAGCTTCTGTGTTTAAATACCAGCTTTCCTACCTGATAATTGTTTGACTTAGGGAAGTATTTTTTTTTAATGTTACAACTTTATTTCATTCACTGTTATACTGCTATGATATAAATATAAAGTGAGTACTGATCTTTTTTTATGGACATATAATTGACATATAACATTATATTAGTTTCAACACAGGGACTGGGTGTTTAAATGTGTTGCAAAGTGATCATCAAGGTAAGGCCTGTTAACATCCATCACATACAGAGAAACAGATTTTTTTTTTGACAAGAACTTTAATGACTTTTTTTTAGCACCTATCACATATACAGTATAAATATATATTTATATTGACAATTGCTAAACAAAGTTTTAAAAGTTCTCATCAAGATTAAAAAAAATCTGTTACTTTGTATATGATGGATATTAACAAGATTTATCATGATAAGTCTTTGCCACATATAATAAACACACTTTTTTTACCAACTGTCAAATATCCAATATAATAATATTAACCATGGGACTTCCCAGGTGGCACAGCGGTAAAAAACACACCTGCCAGTGCAGGAGGAGGAAGAGACTCTGGTTTGATCCCTGGATCAAGAAGATCCCTGGAGGAGGGCATGGCAACCCACTTTAGTATTCCTGCTGGTAAAAATCCCATGAACAGAGAGGCCTGGTGGGCTACAGTCCATGGAGTTGCAAAGAGTTGGACACAACTGAGTGATTAAGAACACACACACTATATTAACTAGAGTCATTGTGCTTTACATTCATCCCCATTTAGGGAATTTTTTTTAACCCTCTTTCAGCCTCAGTTTTCTTATCTGTAAGCTGGACACAAGAATACCTGCCTTGGAGGGAATTTACATGAGGCATTAAATCCCTTAGCCCTCTGTACTGCCCCGGCCCACAACAGTTGTTTGATAAGGGACAATATTTGTTATTGCTTTTGCTGCTTTGTTTTCCTGCTCTGCACTGTCTGCCAAATTCTAGCAAACCTACTTCCATGCCCCAGTGGCAGCTTAGTCAGATTGCAAGCGGGAAATGTCACATTGCCTAAGAAACCTTCTTTTAGGGGAAGCTCCTAACCAAGCCTGGGGGTGTCAGAGAAACTTAGTGTTAGAGGAGGCTCAGAGATACACTGCTGGATACATAGGAGTCAGCAAAAGAAGAGAGTACAGAAAAGGGCTCCAGGGAGAAGGCACAGCAGGAGCGAAGATCCGGCAGTAAGTCACGGTGCATCTGTCATGCTCCGTGCTTTGTTATTGCTAGGACTTAAGTCTCTGTGTTTACCTGCCCTGATGTCAGAAGAATGTGTGCAGGAGTCTAAAACATGTGCAGATGTCACCATCTATATCACTTAGAGATTTGGGTGTTCAGAAAATTTTATGTGTATGTGAGCGAGATACACACATACACTCAAATATAATTACTTCAGTGGCTCAGACAGTAAAGAATCTTCCTGCAATGCAGGAGACCCATGTTCGATCCCTGGGTCATGAAGATCCCCTGGAGAAGGGAATGGCTACCCACTCCAGTAATCTTGCCTGGAAAATTCTATGGACAGAGGAGCCTGGCGGGCTACAGTCTACAGGGTCACAAAGAGTTGGACATGACTGAGTGACTAACACACATAATCAAGGGAACATTCTCTGGAAGTTCAGTGATGAGTCCAGTCGTAGGAATCAACATATTTTACAGACCGGGACCCAGAGAAAGCAATCCCACTGCCCTTTTATGCAGCTACCCTTGGGAACAAAACTTCCTCTGCATTTTAAAGTAGCAAACCCAAGATCCAGGCCCTGTAGACGGCGCTTTACCTGTGTGACGTCAGTTCTGCTATTGGCCATCTGTTTTCCTTAACACTATCTGTAGGCCATTTCCTTTCCTGGGGACACAGACCATTTCGTGGGGAAGAACGGGCCTGATTTGGCCACCAGGGATGCTGCCTGTTTGTTTATTGCTCTTATTGTTTCTGAAGCCTCTTGAATGGAGGCCTTTTGTAGCCATGGCCTTGTGACCTGGAAGGGACAGTGACCAAAGGACTGTTTGCACCAGTGAAGGGGACAGGATGCTCTTAGCCTCAGGATGCTGCAGCTATTCATATCCGACTCTTTGATTTCATCCCTGTATCGTATTCTGCTTTGTTTGCTTCCTGTCTCTTTCAAACGATGCCACCGAATGACATCATCTGGAAACAAACAGAAGAACAAAAGAAAGAAAGAAAGAGGTAGAAAGTGCTTGTGTCAGTCAAGTGAAAACCAGGGCAATGTCACTGTTCTTGGACCTCCAGGCTGTGTAACTTACAGGCAAATACAGCTGCAAAAAAAGCCACAGACCACCACACCCTGGGGACCCGGATCAGACCCTCCTGGCAGGGCCAGCCCTGTGGCTAGCCAGCCTGGCCAACCAAGCCCCTCTCTCCACGCACTGCTCTGAAGCATGGACTTCTGCATTTTCATCCCCTTCTCTCTGGAGTCTGCTGTTCACATGCAGGGGTTGCTATGGTAATACAAAAATCCCCGTTGAGTTAGAAATTTTGTAGAAATATAATTTAGGAAGAAGCGTGAAACTGGTGTGTTTATCTTTTTATGGGAATTGGAGCCTGGATCCTGAGTTTCCAGGGGAGTTGGAAGAAATCTGGTCTGAACAGAGCTGTCTAACCCTCCTAGGTCATCATCTGGGCCACTGGACCAGAATGGACTGTCAGACCAGGGTGAAGCAGAAACAGCTTAGAGTGGGGCAGGGGACAGCAGCCCTCTCACTCACTCCTCTCGGCCTCTGGGTGTGCTCATCATCCCTGCACCTGAGAAATCTTTACAAGTGAATAAATGAGAACTGAGATTGGGGCGGGGTTGGGGGCACTGGGGTAAGTAGGGGACTTCCTTAGTGGTCCAGTGGTTAAGACTCAGTGTTTCCACTGCAGGGGTATGGGTTTGATTCCTGATCAGGGAACAAAGATACTGCATGCCACTAGGTGTGGCTAAAAAAAAAAAAAGAATAATTAAACACAGGGCTTTACTTTCTGTTCATCTCCATACTCTCTCTTTCTCCCCTGAAGAGTGATATGGGGGGGAGGAGACTGGACACAGAGCTTCTGGAGACCAGGGCCTGAAGGTTACTTGGCTTTCCCCACCTCTTTCCGTATTCCTCATCCAGCCCCCATTCTAGGCTCAGTGGATGCTTGATAAATATTAACACTTCTTTTGACTTTCCCCACTGCCCTGGAGACGAGAGAAGAAGGTCTCAGCAGAGCTGTGAAGGGAGTCAGGCACACAGACGGTCTCCTCTGCAGGGAACACACGTGCACAGAGCTCCCGGGATGAGAGAAGCTTTGGGACATCTCGTGAGTCTGCAGCCCCTCTAGAGGGGCTGGGAAAGTGACCACCCCCTCCTCCCCCAAGCAACCCAGAGCATCTCCCAATGACTCTATTATGCAAAACATTTCTGTGACTCATGACAGAACCACCCAACATATCTCCTCCACCCCCAGTCCCCCACCTTCCCCCATTTTTAAGGCTAATTATCTTTTCCTTTGCTTGGCAGCATGAATCACAGGGAGGAGGCTGAGCTGTTCACACTGGCATTGTGTAGAAATCATAGTCTCACGGAACGTAAGCATTGCCACGGATCCGGGAGGTTACCTGGGTCGTTGACAGTCTTCCTTCCGCCCAACACTCTGCAGGGATGAGCTGCACGTCTGTCAGCAGGAGATCCTCTGCAGCAGTGATTCGAGCCCGGATGGGACCAGGAGGTCACACCTGGGACCTCAGGGGGTGGGGGAGGGGGCCTGTCAAATTTGTTTTCTGTCATCTAGAAGGCAGAGGTGACATAGGACTGCTGCTGCTGCTGCTAAGTCGCTTCAGTCGTGTCCGACTCTGTGCGACCCCACAGATGGCAGCCCACCAGCCTCCGCCACCCCTGGGATTCTCCAGGCAAGAACACTGGAGTGGGTTGCCATTTCCTTCTCCAATGCATGAAAGTAAAGTTGCTCAGTCGTGTCCGACTCTTAGCGACCCCATGGACTGCAGCCCACCAGGGTCCTCAGTCCATGGGATTTTCCAGGCAAGAGTACTAGAGTGGGGTGCCATTGCCTTCTCCTGACATAGGACAGATACCTTTTAATAAAGGTGATCAAGAATAGTCTGGACCACACAGTTGGAAAGAATCCTGAATTCCCTACATCCCATGATTCTGATACCCTTTTGTCTATGTTGAAAATCACTGATCAAGTCAACATATCATTTAAAAAAAAAATTATTGGAGTATAGCTGATTTATAATGTGTTAGTTTCAGGTGTACAGCAAAGTGAACCAGTTGCACATATAAATATATTCAAATATCTTGTTTTTGAGCTGTGGGAAGCCAGGGAGACCCAAAGACGTGAAGTAGGAGGGAGACTTCCCTGGTGGTCCAGTGGTTGGGGCTGTGCACTTCCACTGCAGGGAGCATGGGTTCCACCCCTGGTCTGAGAACTAAGATCTCCCATGCCATATGGTTTGGCCGAAAAGAAAAAGAAAAAAGGCAGCCAGAAAAAGACAACGCTGTGTGTCAATCAAGCCCGTGTGTCCTAACTCCCAACCCAAGTCAGGATGTAGCACAACAGCTAACTCTCTAAAATAAAGAACTCTGCTTTCTGAAGGGGGGTGGGAGGGTTAAGAACATTGATCTGCTCACTGATTAGATTAAAGTATAGGACAAATGAGGAGCCAAGGATGTTCTTGAAAAGAAGCTGAAGAAGGCGGGGGAGCCTGGGTGCCAGCTAGAGGCAGAACAGCAGGTCGGGTGCTCAGACGGAGGAAGCCTGCTCTGTGTGTGAGCAGGGGCTGCTCTGCAGGATTGGGGGCTGGCAAGAGGGGTGCAGGTGTGCTGGTCAGGGCTGTCTAACAGAACTTCCTGTGAGGATGGAAATGTTCCAGATCTGTGCTGTGCCTAGCGATATCACTTAGCCATAGGTAGCTATAAAGCTTTTGAAAGCGCTTGAAATGTGGCTCGTGTGATTGACAAGCTGAATTTTTAATTTTTGCTTAATTTTAATATATGTTTGAATAACCACATCTGGTCTGTAACTATTGTATCAGCATGTGTCTAGGGCAGCCTTTTTAGCACCAGGGACTGATTTTGTGGAAGACAGTTTTCCCATGGACCGCGAGTGGGGGCAGGGGATGGTTTGGGGATGATTCAAGACCATTACATATATTGGGCACTTTATTTCTATTAACAATCTAACTCTGTCACTGATCTGACAGGAGGTACTGGTCTGTGGCCTGGAGGTTGGGGACCCTTGGTCTAGAGGACAATCCTATCTTTTTGTTGTCTCCTCTTCATAGACTTAAAATGAATTCTGACTTGTTAGAAACCAAAGTGTGCATGCATGCCAAGTCCTTTCCATCGTGTCCGACTCTTTGCGACCCCATGGACTGTAGCCCGCCAGGCTCCTCTGTCCATGGGATTTTCCAGGCAAGAATACTGGAGTGGATTGCCATTTCCTTCTCCAGGAGATCTTCCCGACCCAGGAATCAAGACATCTCCTGTATCCTGCATCTCCTGCATTGCAGGCGGATTCCTTACTGTTGAGCCGCCAGGGGAATCCATAAACCAAAGGTTGAGGGCTAATAAGAAAACAGGGTAGGGTGAAAACCCGGACTTTTGACAATTTCCTTTCACCTGTTTCTCTGGAAGAAAATCGTGAGGTTGGAGGATCATGACTCAAAGCAGATGCTGTTCATAAGAGAGTCCCACTTGCAGGACTCACAAATCACAGACTTACAAGACTTGTGCCACTCAGGATGCTCAGAGATCTTGTAATAAGTCCTGATAACATTATTCCAATTTTTTTTTTTGTAAAGTACTTCTAAATCCAAGCTACTTTAATACCCCTTGCTCTTCTTTTAGCCACATGTTCTTAGAGATGCTATTTCCCTCGACCTTTCCCTTGATGATTATGAGGTCATCATGAAAGGTTGAGAGCCATGTCCTTTGGAGGGGACACTGAACACACTCTCCTAGGAAAGAATGTTGGTTAAGAACTATTTGTGGTATAGGGAAAGAAATCATGGTCTGTTTTGCATGAAGGATTGAGTCAGGCTGTCCACACCGATGGAGGGCTCTTGTTATTATGCAGTTTTTCTGCAGTTGTTGAGACAAAGCGTGCAGGCTGGTGACAGATCAGAGCTTGGGCTTTGAGGCCGCCTTGACCTGGAGTGGATGCCTCTATGCAGCTGTGAGACTTTGGGTTCATGAGTTGGTCTTTTCCCATGTGTAAAATAGGCATCATAATAATAATATCTAAGGACTTCCCTGGTGTTCAGCAGTTAAGAATCTGCCTGGCAGTGCAGGGGACATGGGTTCCATCCCCGGTCCGGGAAGATCCCACATGCCATGGAGAAACTAAGCTTGAGAGCCACAACTGCTGAGTCTGCAAGCCTGTGCTCCCCAAAGAGAAACCACTGCGATGAGAAACCCCTGCACTGCAACTGGAGAGAAGCCATCCCTGCTCTCTGCAACTAGAGAAAGCCTGAGGGCAGCAACAAAGACCCAGGGCTGGCATCAGTTCAGTTCAGTTCAGTCGCTCAGTCGTGTCTGACTCTGTGACCTCATGCACTGCAGCACACCAGGCTTCCCTGTCCATTGCCAACTAACTCCCAGAGCTTACTCAAACTCACATCCATCGAGTCAGTGATGCCATCCAACCATCTCATCCTCTGACGTCCCCTCTTCCTCCCGCCTTCAATCTTTCCCAGCACCAGGGTCTTTTCTACTGAGTCAGTTCTTCACATCAGGTGGCTAAAGTATTGCAGTTTCAGCTTTAGCATCAGTCCTTCCAATGAATATTCAGGACTGATTTCCTTTAGAATAGACTGGTTGGATCTCCTTGCAGGCCAAGGGACTCTCAAGAGTCTTCTCCAACAACACAGTTCAAAAGCATCAATTCTTTGGCACTCGGCTTTTTTATGGTCCAACTCTCACATCTGTACATTACTACTGGAAAAACCATAGCCTTGACTAGACAGACATTTGTTGGCAAAGTAATGTCTCTGCTTTTTAATATGCTGTCTAGGTTGATCATAGCTTTCCTTCCAAGAAGCAAGTGTCTTTTAATTTCATGGTTGCAGTCACCATCTGCAGTGATTTTGCAGCCCCCCAAAATAAAGTCTTTCACTGTTTCCATTGTTTCCCCATCTATTTGCCATGAAGTGATTGGACTGGATGCCATGGTCTTAGTTTTCTGAATGTTTAGTTTTAAGCCAACTTTTCCACTCTCCTCTTTCACTTTCATCAAGAGGCTCTTTAATTCTTCTTCGCTTTATGCCCTAAGGGTGGTGTCATCTGCATACCTGAGGTTATTGATATTTCTCCCGGCAATCTTGATTCCAGCTTGTGTTTCATCCAGCCTGGCATTTTGCATGATGTACTCTGCATATAAGTTAAATAAGCAGGGTGACAGTATGCAGCCTTGACATACTCCTTTCCAGATTTGAAACCAGTCTGTTGTTCCATGTCTGGTTCTAACTGTTGCTTCTTGACCTGCATACAGACTTCTCAGGAGGCAGGTCAGGTGGTCTGGTTTTCCCATCTCTTTAACAGTTTTCCATGCTGGCACAAATTAATTAATTAATATTTTAAAAATAAATTTAAAAAAAGTAACATCTTGTACCTGCTCTATGGGCTTCCCAGGTGGCACTAGTGGTAAAGAACCTACCTGCAATGCAGGAGACATAAGAGACACAAGTTCAATCCCTGGGTTGGGAAGATCCCCTGGAGGAGGGCATGGCAACCCATTCCAGTGTTCTTGCCTGGAGAATCTCATGGACAGAGGAGTCTGGTGGGCTACAGTCCATGGGGTCACAGAGTCAGACACGACAGCAACTGAGCCCCACAGCCCACCTGCCCTATAGCAGTGGCGTCAAGAGTAGATGAAGCAGCAGAGGGACAGACCAGCATATGCCTGGCACTTAGCAGATACTGTTGTCTTCACATCGTCATCGACAGATCCAAGTTCCATCTCCAGCTCGGCCGTTTACTAATTGAGCGACCTTGACCAAGTTGCTTAACCTGTGTCAGAATTTCCTTACTTTTACACTGAAAATATTATTGACCTGGAAGGATTGTAAGAAATAAAAATAATCTGCAGGCAGTACTTGGAACGCGAAAAGTAATAATTATGTCAATTATTATTATAACTATTTTTCCCTCTAGTGATAGTCACGTTTGAAGAATATAACAAATACTTCCAGACTTAATTTTTCTTCCTCTCTGTTGAAAAATACCAGGCCTCTTTGAAATCACTTTAGTGGACTCTGAAAGGCGTGCAGTGTTCTATGAAGATATGTCAGGGATATGCTCTCATTTGATTTTTAGAAAAATATTTATTTACTTATTTCTTATTTACTTTTGGCTGTGCTGGGTCTTTGCCGTGCTTGGTCTTTCTCGATTTGCAGGGAGCAGGAGCTACTCTTCCTATAGGTGTGTGGGTTTCTCGCTGAGGTGCCTTCTTTTGTTGTAGAGCATGGGCTTTCTCAGGCATATGTGCTCAGTAGTTGCAACTCTCAGGCTCAGTAGCTGTGGCTCCTGGGCTTAGTTGCTCCACAGCATATGGGATCTTCCCTGACCGGGGACTGAACCTGTGTCTCCTGCTCTGCAAGGCGGAGTCTTAACCACTGGACCACCAGGGAAGTCCTGACTTCTTGTTTTTACCGACTGTAGTGTCAGGGATAAATTGTGTTTGTTAATTTCACTCATATTTGGTGCATACTCATTTCCATTTCAGGGATGAGGAGTCTGGATGAGGAATGAACAAACACTATTTGAGCATTTTGTGTCCAGCACTGGGTCCAGATTTACCTGTACAATCTTATTTTATCTTCATAGCAATCCTTTGTTATTCCTCTAAGAGGCTATTATCACACCCATTTCACAGATAGAGAAACTGAGGCAAAGAGCTGGCAGTCACACAAGGCAAAGCCAAGTTGCAGAGCCAGGCTGTCTCCCTTCAGACTCCCAGCACTTACTTCATCAGTCTGCTAACTCCCTGCACTTTTCTCTCTTCCTCAAGGATCTCTACACTGACAAAATTTTATAAAAATGAGTCTCAAAAACATACATCAAACGGCCCTGGCCAGGCCGAGGAGGGTGAGTGGAGGTGGGCAGACTTCCCTGCCCAGGGTCAATCCAGGGTCTGAACAAGGCCTCCCCTTGGCCAGGCCAGGCTCAGCCCTCCTTTGAGTTCCTTTGCTCTTTCTTCCCCTTGAACCACAGGGTCCTAGCAGCAGTTCAGGCCCCAGGCCTCCTCCCCTCAAGGTCTAGGCGGATGGCAGCTGTCCCTACTTGCCACCCCAGAGGGACAGTGCCCGTGCTTGCTTTTCTGCAGTTCAGAGCTCAGTAAAGCGTATAATGTGATAATGGATTTTCAGTTGCTTTAGTAACATCTTGGTAAATTGATTTCCTGGTTCGGGTTCCACCACAGGCCTTTGCCATTGTGATGAAGACCAGGTGGGTGAAGATGGGTGGGTAAGTGGGAAGGCAGGGTGAGTGGTGTGCGTGAGGCAGGGGGTCAAAAGCAAGGTTGCCAGTGGGTCTAGTCTCTGTCTGTCTCTCTTTCTCTTGGTTTCTGTCTCCAGCACATTGAACATGTTGCAGGAAGTGGGACCCCTTCCAGGGCCTGAGAGTGGGCTCTTGTCTAACACTTAAAAATGAATTGTCCAAGGAGACACACGAACTGACCAAGCAAGAGACTTTATTGGGAAGGGGTGCCTGGCGGAGAACAGGAGGGTAAGGGAACCCAGAAGAACTGCTTGACCACGTGGCTCGGGTTTTATGGAGATGGAATGAGTTTCCAGGTTGTCTCTGGCCAATCATTCTGACTCAGGGTCCCTCCTGGTGGTGCACACATTGCTCAGCCAAGATGGATGCCAGCAAGAAGGATTCTGGGAGGCGGTAGGACACGTGGTGTCTCCTTTTGACCTTTCCTGAATTCTTCTGGTGGGTGGTGGTTTATGAGTTCTATGTTCCTTACCAGGATCTCCTGTTGTAAAATAGCTCAAAGGTTACCAGGTCCCTGGCCAGCATGGGCGGTTTCAGCCAGTGTGCTTCCCCTAACAAACACGTGTTATTTCATGAACACATGTGTTGTAATATCCTCCCCCACTTTTTTTTTAAAGCAAGATGGCCGCTATTTCCAGGCTTGCTACAGTGGGTTGAACAAGAATAACCCATGGACTGGGTCCTGCCTGCATGCAGGTCACATAATTCGCATTTTGGCTTCCTGAGTCACTGTCATTATCTAACCTTCCCAGGGAGCCAGCAGCATGTGGGCGTAGATGGACAGGAAATCGGATAAGGCCCATCTGTGTGCACATCTGCTCGGGGACCTCTTTACCTGATTCTGGGGAAAGAGCTTTGCATTTCAAGCAATATGACTGAAAAATTCTTGCCTGAATTTCTAAATCCCTTGCTGGAGTCAGTGGATGTTTCTGGACTGGAAGACACAGGGCTGCCGTGAAAGGCTGAATCAATCAGAAGGCAGAAAGCTTCAATCCAAGATCTCTTTAACTGGAGTGAAACATCAGAGGTTAAACTAGTCACTGGCTGTAAAATTATTCTCGGAGAGAGACTCGTTCTCCGAATCTAGTCGTTATTGCAAACCCATTCTTTCTCTCTTTGACCTCACAACTGTTGCGAGATTCCCCTTCGGTACCCGCTCCAGCCCTCTTCCAATAGTAAACTTACTCTCGGAGGTTATCCTGAAGATGTCACTGGCCCCTCTCCCAGCTGCCCCCATGACTGCTCCCTTCATCCATGCCCCGCTGGTTTGTGTAGAAAGCCTGAATAAGAAATGAGCCTCTGAGGGTTTTCCAGGTGGGCAGTGAGGATGAGATGCATCAGAGTGGGGGTGTCTGTCACACCCCACAGTGGTCACTTTGTGAGGTCCAGGTTTAGGATGTCTTGGGACATCCATGATCTCCTGAGGGACTCATTGGCTTCTTCCCTCAGGACCCTGTAAACTCACTCCAGGGTCACAGACTCAAATGTCTATGAGAAGAAACCTTTTCCCTTCAGGGAGCCAAGTAACTCTATTTTAGTACCAAACATACATTATTTTCACTGGGAATCCATTTTTTATTGCATGTTCATATGTCCCTCTCTGCTTTTTTGTAACGTTAACTGCAATGATGTTCTTGGAATTCATGAAAATATAATTAAAAGAGATTTTTAAACAAAGACAAACAAACAAAAAAGGTAACAGATGCGGAGCGTGGGCTAAGAGGTGAACACGTCAGTTCCAGTCGGCTACTGCCAGGTGGGAGGGCAGGCCCAGTGCTGCTCCATCTTCTGAAGTTTTTAGTGGGAAGCCAGAAATACTTTTGAACAACCTTAAAATAGCTGCCCCCCAACCCTTTTTATTAAGATTGGCAAGCAACCAACTGAAAAATAAACAGTCCTGGAAAGGCCCAAGTAGAATTTATTCATGGGCTACATTTGGCCCACAAACCACCATTTGCAGCATCTGGCAAGACTTCCTTGCCCGTGCTAAGTCGCTTCAGTCATGTCTGACTCTTTGCAACCCTATGGACTGTAGCCCGTCTGTCCTCTGTCCTTAAGACTGGCTCCTCTGTCCATAGGATTCTCTAGGCAAGAATACTGAAGCGGATTGCCATTTCCTTCTCCAGGGGATCTTCCTGACCCAGGGATTGAACCTGGGTCTCTTACGTCTCCTGCATTGGCAGTCGGGTTCTTTACCACTAATGCCACCTGGGAATCCCAGACCTCCCTGCCCTGACTACTAAGACCATGTTGGTGACTACCTTCGCAAGCCTAGAGGAAGTCATGCTGTGCATTTTTTGTACTTGATCATATTTTGAGCTTCCTTTTGTATGTCCTTGGTTTTTGTTTTTGTTTTGCTCCATCTTCATCACTTAATCCTGTTAAATATAATCTTATTAAATTGCACCTGTCACTGAAGGGGGCTTTTTGTCTTTTTTTTTTTTTTTTTGCTTCCCTGGTGGCTCAGAGGTTAAAGCGTCTGCCTGGAATGCGGGAGACCTGGGTTCGATCCCTGGGTCAGGAAGATCCGCTGGAGAAGGAAATGGCAACCCACTCCAGTACTCTTGCCTGGAGAATCCCATGGAGGGAGGAGCCTGGTAGGCCATAGTCCATGGGGTCACAAAGAGTCGGACATGACTGAGTGACTTTCACTTTCACTACTCAGCATGTAGGGTCTTAGTTCTGTGACCAGGGATTGAACCCCTGGCCCAGCGAGGGGTCTTCACCACTGGACTGCCAGGGAAGCCCTCCAAAAGGAAGCCTTTTGGAATAAGAAAGGGGAGTCATCAATTGCTTATCTGCAGCAGGCCTTTCTTTCCTGTACTTCCAGGCCCATCTGTTTGAACCAGTCGTCAGGTGAATGCTGATTAGTCTAAAACAATCATGGTAATTCCACGCCCCTTGCATGGTCATGTGCCATAACTTACACTGGGTTAGGCATGGTCATATGACATAACTCTGGCCAATGAGATGTAAGATAAAGTCTGGGGCAGGGGTGTGCACTCTGGAAAAGTTTTCCTTGATGAAAAAGGTCCTGAGTCTTGATGCCATCTTGAGTCTCAGAGCTAGACTCCTGGACCCCCTGCCTCTGCCCTCTGGCTAGGTGAGATAATTAATTTTCCTTCTTATTCAAGCTAATTTTAGTGTGGTGTTTCTGTTGTTTATAGTCAAAAATGCTTGAACTGATAGAAAACAGGACACTTCTGGGTCTCTAACTATGCTCCACTCATGAGATCAGACTATTAGCCTATCAGCAGGTATGGCTGGCTGCCCCTTTTGAGGGCCATTTTATCAAGACCAACTTGAAGGGCTTCCCTGGTGATCCAGTGGTTAAGAGTTTGCCTACTGGTGCCGGGTATATGGGTTCAATCCCTGGTCCAGGAGGATCCCACATGCTGCGGAGCAACTAAGCCTGTGCACCACAACTACTGAAGCCCACGCGCCTAGAGCCAGCGCTCTGCAACTAGAGAAGCCACCGCGGTGAGAAGCCTGAGCACCGCCATGACGAGCAGTCCCTGCTCGCTGCAACTAGAGAAAGCTCATGCACAGTAACGAAGACACATCACAGCCAAAAAATAAATAAACAAATCTTAAAAAAAACCCTCATTTACTTAATAATTATATATTATACATACATATATATGTATACACACATACACATATATACATGCTGGTAAAGTAATGCTCAAAATTCCCCAAGCCAGGCTTCAGCAATACATGAACCGTGAACTTCCAGATGTTCAAGCTGGTTTTAGAAAAGGCAGAGGAACCAGAGATCAAATTGCCAACATCTGCTGGATCATCAAAAAAGCAAGAGCATTCCAGAAAAACATCTATTTCTGCTTTATTGACTATGCCAAAGCCTTTGACTGTGTGGATCACAATAAACTGTGGAAAATTCTGAAAGAGATGGGAATACAGGTTTCTCAAGAGGCAGGTCAGGTGGTCACCTGACCTGCCTCTTGAGAAACCTGTATGCAGGTCAGGAAGCAACAGTTAGAACTGGACATGGAACAACAGACTGGTTCCAAATAGGAAAAGGAGTACATCAAGGCTGTATATTGTCACCCTGCTTATTTAACTTCTATGCAGAGTACATCATGAGAAACGCTGGGCTGGAAGAAGCACAAGCTGGAATCAAGATTGCCAGGAGAAATATCAATAACCTCAGATATGCAGATGGCACCACCCTTATGGCAGAAAGCGAAGAGGAACTAAAAAGCCTCTTGATGAAAGTGAAGGAGGAGAGTGAAAAAGTTGGCTTAAAGCTCAGTGTTCAGAAAACTAAGATCATGGCATCTGGTCCCATCACTTCATGCAAAATAGATGGGGAAACGGTGGAAACAGCATCAGACTTTATTTTTGGGGGCTCCAAAATCACTGCAGATGGTGATTGCAGCCATGAAATTAAAAGACGCTTACTCCTTGGAAGGAAAGTTATGACCAACCTAGATAGCATATTTAAAAGCAGAGACATTTCTTTGCCAACAAAGGTCCGTCTAGTCAAGGCTATGGTTTTTCCAGTGGTCATGTATGGATGTGAGATTTGGACTGTGAAGAAGTCTGAGCGCCGAAGAATTGATGCTTTTGAACTGTGGTGTTGGAGAAGACTCTTGAGAGTCCCTTGGACTGCAAGGAGATCCAACCAGTCCATCCTAAAGGAGATCAGTCCTGGGTGTTCATTGGAAGGACTGATGCTAAAGCTGAAACTCCAATACTTTGGCCACCTGATGCGAAGAGTTGACTCATTGGAAAAGACCCTGATGCTGGAAGGGATTGGGGGCAGGAGGAGAAGGGAACGACAGAGGATGAGATGGCTGGATGGCATCACCGACTTGATGGACATGAGTTTGAGTTAACTCCGGGAGTTGGTGATGGACAGGGAGGCCTGGCGTGCTGCAATTCATGGGGTCACAGAGTCAGGCACGACTGAGCGACTGAACTGAACTGAACTGATACATGCATACATATATGTATACTTTTATGCATGTACATATGTACATATATACATATATATGTATACATACATATAGGTATACATACTTACATATATATATGTATGCATACATATATATAAGACCAAACTGAAGTCTCTTGTCCTCTCTTGTTACTGCCAGTGGTGGAAACAGGTCACAGGCATCTTTATTTCATAACGTCTACTCAGTACCTATAAGGGTAACCTTCATCTCCAGCCACCTCATGGCTGCAAGCAGAAGGAACTACGCTGTGTTTAGTGACAGCCTCACAGAACTCCAGAGATGAAAGCTGAAGGGAGTGATGGTGGAAAAGGTCACATTTCCATCTCATAACCTGTCAGGCAGGTTTCCTGAGCTGTCAAGATTTGTCCTTTTTTTTTTTTGCTTATTTTCTTTCTTGCATCATCATTTCAACCCTACTTGACCCTTTTACTCCACAAAGAAAGAAAGAAAGTGAAGTCACTCAGTCTTGTCTGACTCTTTGTGACCCCATGAACTGTGGCCTGCCAGGCTCCTCTGTCCATGGGATTTTCCAGGCAAGAATAATGGACTGGGTTGCCATTTCCTTCTCCAGGGATCTTCCTGACCCAGGGATTGAACGTGGGTCTCCGGCATTACAGGCAGATTCTTTACCGTCTGAGCCACCGGGACAAGGTGCTAGGAAACATGATTTGTGGCACCAGAAGAGGCCCCAGGGACACGGACACACTTGAAGGCTGTACAGTGAGATGAAGTGGAGGGTGTTCACTGTGTTCGCAGTGGCCACTGTGCCCAGAGGCATGCCCTCGGGTCTGGGAGCCTCTTCTCTAGTTCTGGGTTCCTTCCAGCACATTCTATTTCTTGAGCCCATCAAGGCTACAAGCACGATTCATAAGGATGATGATGACGATAGCAGCAGAGGTAGTGGGCAGCCCGCACTGAGACTCTGTGTCAGACACTGTTCTCTTTTTTTGGCTGCACTTGGTCTTTGTTGCAGTACCTGGACTTTCTCTAGTCGTGGTATGGGCTCCAGAGCTCAGGGGTCAGTAGTTTTGACATGTGGGCTTAGTTACCCCAAGGCACGCGGGATCTTAGTTCTCAGACCAGGGCTTGAACCTGTGTCCCCTGGATCTGAAGATGGATTCTTAACCAGTGGATGACCAGGGAAACCCCTAGATGCTGTTCTAAATGCTTTATATTTATTAACTAACTCTCACAACAAACATGAGGCAAGTTATCCTTATTTTACAGATGAGGGAACTGAGGCCAGAATCTCCTAGCGGGTCCCCCAGCAAAGCTGGGACTCGATGCCAGACAGTCTATTTCCAGGGTTTGTGTCAGTAAGGGGCCTCCCTGTGTGTTAACAGTGCTCACTGCTAGGCATGGAAGGAGTGGATGGGGGGGGGGTGTTTGCCTCTCAGCCTGCATGATTTAGAGTTTTAAATCTTGAATCTGTACTACTTTTTGCTGTACTACTTTTGTTAAAAGTATTAGATGTGACATCCAGCACACACTCTTGGGAGTTTGTGTCTAAAGACTATTCACCAAACCTCCCATGTGCCATCCCTCATGAAAGCCTCCGTGTCTAATGCCTATAAACCTCCACCCCTCTCCCCACTCACCGGAGGCTGGGAGACATGGAGGGTGAATTCTACAGTAAGAGTTTGGGGCCCTCCTGTGGTCCCTGGGTAACCTTAGCTACAACACCTCTGACTTGGAGGAAAGGAGAGAGAAATCAGTCAAGTAAAGACAGGGAGGTGAGTTCAGGCAGGGGGTTTATCGTGGCTCCTAGATTGCAGGACTTATAGTATGAGACTCAGGGCTGGTGATATTTTTACAAAATGAACATGCGACTTTCTGGGTTAGATGTCTTTCTTCATTAGATGACATTGGGCACACTTGTTCCAGCAACTCGGTCTGTGTGACCATTTGCCCCTAAATTTAGTGGCATCAAACAGCCATGTGTCATACTCATGCTGTGGGTCACGAGTCCAGTGAGGGCAGAGTGAGGATGGCTTGCTTGTGTCCGCTCTGCAGAGACAGCCTCAGCTGGAAGCTTTGAAGATGCACCTTCTGAAGGCTTGTTCTTTCACACAACTGGTGGATGCTGGCTCTTGGCTGAAGGCCTCTCTTGGCTTTTCTCCATGCCATCTCTCCACCTGAACTAGTTTGGGCTTCCTCAGTACACAGAGGCTGGTTTCCCAAGGTGAGCTTAGAAGGTGGTGGGGAGAAATGTGAATGTCAGGTGGAAATCATGACCCCCTTCTACTGTAGCCTCTGAAGGCCCATAGCATCACTCTCAACATTTCTCCAGTGTCTCTCTAGGCTAGCGCCTAGACCCAAGGGGAGGAAAAACAGGCCCACCTCTCAGTGGGCGGGGGCACCAGGCACATGGTGAGGGAGCCCGTGCGTGAGATACATAGCTCCATCCTTGGAAAGTAAGGTCTGCCCAGCATGTGGGCAATGGCCACCGTGGAAGTAATGGCGCCTTGACCGTCCTTCCCACATCTACCAGAGACTACCCACCCCTGTTACAATCTGGGAAAGACCCCAAGGCTAGTTTTAACAGCGGCTCATCCTATCTTTCCATCACAGCCTTGTTCTGAGCCGGTTAATCTGAGGAACTCCTGCCTGGGAATGGGTTCCTCATCCCAGGAGACATGTTGGCAGTTAGCAGGGAGAGACGTGACCCCTTGGCCTGGAAAGTGACTTCACCACGGCCCCAGAGGACGAGAGTGGGCACCCGTGGCTCTCTTCCGGTGCCAGGCAGTTCACACTGTGTGGGCTGCCACCTGTCTCCCCAGACACAAACGCGGATCTGTGTGACAGTCCAACTAAAGCAAGTACCTAAAGCAAACAAAGCAGCTAAGTGCAAATACTCCCACAACGTGAACTTAGAGGAGTGGTTTATTTTCTGGGTCAAAAAATCTCCCTTTGGATCTGGAAAACAGTATCATGATGTTAAAAATATTGTGTTTGGGTGGTGGAACTAAGGGTCATTTTTGTTCCCTAATTTTCTCTACTTCCTTTTTTTTTGCCACATGTTTGCATTATTTTTATAGTAAAAATTTTAAATTGTTATTTTTTAAATTTTCATCAGTAAGAGACCGGAAAATGGTAAACCTGGGCTCCAACCTTCCTGTGTCACCGTCCGTGGTTGACATCTGCCAGGACCCTCGATGGTTCTGTGGCTTTGTTTCCACAAATGCCAACGCTGGAGCCATGTGCTGCCTCACAAGACTGCTGTGAGTATCTCGTGAGTGAGCGGATGCAAAGCATTTGGGGAAAGGCATCATTTTTAAAAATTGCTTTCCAACATTGTTAGTTTCTGCTGTACACAAATGAATCAGCTATATGTATACATATATCCCCTCCCTCTTGGCCCTCCCTTCCGCCCCACCCCATCCCACCCCTCTAGGTCATCACAGGGCATTGGCTGCGCTCCCTGTGCTACATGGCAGCTTTCCCACTAGCTATTTGACACATCGTAGTCTACATATGTCAAACCTAATCTCCCAATTCAGCCTCCCCTTCCCTTCCTGCTCTGTATTCACACATCTGTTCTTTACATCTGCATTTCTTTTCCTGCCCTGGAACTAGGAGAATGGAAAAAGGCATCATTGCCTTTGTTTTCCAAAAAAAAAAACTTGACTTCATCAAAACAATATTGCTTACTTGTTTACTCTAACAGGCAAGGCCATTATGCACGAAAATCTGAGGCTGGAATATGGGATTCACAACATGTTTTGAAATCCTGCTCCTGATGTCACGAACAAACACACACACACGTTAGATGTGATACATGGTTAATGGAGAGATGGTTTCAAAGACACCACACTCATGAACAGAAATTTCCTTTAGCATTTTCTTCTCCAGCCTTCCTGACATCTATCTCAGAACTAGACATGGCACCTGTGAGCTAATAAATAATGTATCTAAAGAATTCTGCAAATCCAGAGCGATTGCTGTGTGTGCCTCTGTCTGGCAGGGAAATTTTTGGTTCAAACCAAGAAAGCAAGTTTATTTTGGGGGCGAATGGCTTAGAATAAGAGCTGCAAAAAAAAAAAAAAAAGGGAAATAAAGAGCTGCTACTTAATCTTCTTTCTAAATAGTCATTCAAAGTCCATCTTTGATCAAATTTGATTGCCAGATGGGGCCAAGAGGACAGGGAAAGCAGAGAACCTGGAATCTGGAGCTGCTGGATATGTACAAGCACTGGTTAGGAGCTGAGGGTCGGCCCAGCCTGGAGTGGGGGGGTCCCAAGCCCCCCTTGCCTGTGGCACAGCTCGGGACAGGAACGATGCTGTGGAAACCAGGGCCACTCTCCCCACCCCACCCGCTGGCTCCCAGAGCAGTCCTGATGGAGGCCTTAAGCCCCATGTAGAATCCACCCAACATCCCCAGGATGGGATGGGAGGACAATGACTGACTTCAGCCCCAGTGTCTTTTTTGTTTTTTTTGGCCACACCGGTCTTTGTTCTGGCACGTGGGCTTTTCTCTAACTGCAGCGCTTGGGCTGTAGAGGGCAGGGGTTCAGTAGTAGCGGGTTGGCATGCCAGCTTAGTTGCCCCAAGGCACGTGGAAACTTAGTTACTGACCAGGGATCACACCCACATCCCCTGCATTGGAAGGTGGATGCTTAACCACTGAACCACCAGGGAAGTCCCCCCACTGTTTCTCATGAGGTTCACCCCACCATTCCCACCCTTAACCCCAGCTCCAGCCAGCCTGCCCCCACCATTCCCATGACCTTCCACAGGCATCCTCGACATAGACTCATCAGCAACCCCCAAGGGAGATAGCGACAGTCCCATTCTCTCAATGAAGGAACTCTAACTTCGAGAGGTCCGAGGACTTGCCAAAAGCCCACCCAAGTGGTTGAAGCAAGCAGGCTCGTCCCCAGTCCCTCCCTTGAGATGCTTGCCGTCCTCCTCCCCTAGGCTTCTGTTGCACCCCCACCCAGCCACATGCGCGTCTCAGCCCCACCCCTCCCTGCCCACCCGGGCTCAGGGCTGGTTTGCAGGTTCACACCCTCCAGGGCGCTTCACTGATACCTCCTGTGTCCTGTGGCTTAGACATTTTGGGGGTGTAATCACAGGGTGCCAATTTGGCCTTGAGATATTTCAACTTTGTCGGAGAAAGGAATCTTTCTATCCTTTCCTCAGCCCAAACAAACAAAGATCATGGCCGGGGTTCACAGTATTGGCCGTTTCCCTTTCTCTCCAGGCCATGGGACTCGCTTGGAGCTCAGGCTGTGGTTTCAACTCCTAGCCCAGGCCTTCAACATCGGGCCCGGGGCACAGCCGATTCCTCGCATAACCAGGGCCCCTTCTAGGGAAGCTGGCGCCCTGACCTTGGAAGAGCCTGTTACCCCCACTTACAGCGACTCCCACAAGTGAAAAGACCTCAGACACGGAAAAGCTAAAGCCTGTGCGCCACTGACCTCACCTTCCTCCAGGGTGGCGGTGGTGGTCCCATGGAGGTGGAGCCACGACAGGCCCGATGCGTATTGCTTTCAAATGCCTGGGTGTCATCTGTTTTCAGTCAGAGTAGGCTAGTCAACCATGAGCAAAGCCTCACCTGGCTAAGAATGTATGCAAATGCCCAGCCGGTTTTTAAAATTCAAAATTGGACAGTCGGCCCAGAAATCTCACTCTACTAGAAAAGAACGTGTGTAGCTGTGTACCTGTCTCAGTACTTGAGAACAGACTCCCAGATCTTGGAGCCAAAGGCCTCGGATCCCAGAGGCTGCACTGGCCTGGCTCCTGACAACCTTGGGTTTCAGCTTCTGATCTGTTATAGGCCTCATGGTGCACAGACTACCCTCAAAATGTCTTCAAAGGCAGTGTTGGAGCATTGCATGGGCTGGCTGTTTTCTAGACTCAAATTAACTGCTTGATCGCCTGAACTGTCCTCCCTAGAGAAGCAGACTTATCCCACTCCAGCTATTTCATCACTATTTGGATTAGGCTTGATCAAACTTTCTGAAGGGCAATTGATTTTAAATTAGCCATAGGCTCAAGTGAAGTCTATGAAACACACACTTACTCCACTGCTGTGGGTGAGCACATGTAAAACTGTGAGTGGCTCAGAGAAGGCAAGAGAGTGGAGGGTCAGCTCAGGACAGGAAGAGAATAATACACCGGTCCACAGATTACATAATCCGCAATTACATAATGTATTAGAAGGACCACATGAGATCCCAAACTCCTGTGGAGGAAAAAAGTAATTGTTTTTCTTCTCCCTTGTCATTTTTTCCCCTCTTAAATCTGAAAACAAGTTATGATGAAAAAATCAAATTACTTTAAACCTGGTAATCAACACCCACACTTGGAGACAGTGTTCAAACAAGCAGGGAATGCAGCCCTCCCTTAGATTCCTCCCGTAGTACCGTTGCTATAACTACCACTAGAAACTGTTACATCGGAATAGGCGTTCTCAGATTACAAAGCTCTTCTTATTCCACATGTCACCACAAACAGCTCTGGAAGTCCTCATTTCCATTGTGCCCACTTCAGAGATGAGTCACTTCTTTATCGCTGTGGAGAGTGGGGCGGTCCCCGTCCACGCCCTCGGATGACGCTCTGGACAGGGATTTAGGGATGGTGCCCATTTCCACCCTCGGACCCGCCGGAAAGCGGCTGGCGCACAGAGGGCGCGGGGCACAGCGACTGAATTGCGTCCTGCTGTGTCGCAGCCTGCCCTGAAACCCGGGGCTCTAACGCTGCAGCCCCTGTCTTCTCTCACAGCCTGTGCAGCAGGAGTTCAGGGAGGACTTGACCGGGTGACTCTGCTGCTGCCCGTGGAGTGGACTGGGCCATTAGTGGTATTTGGTTGGCCACTGGGCTCGTCCAGAAGGTCCGAGGCAGCTTGCTCACACACCCCGTGCCTCGGTCAGGACAGCTCCCTGGCTGCACTCAGTTCGGCTTCTCTTCTCCTCTGAGTTACCTCTGGGCCTCTCCATGGGTCTCTCCAGCAAGGCAGAGAGAGACGCTTCTTGTGTAGAGGATCAGAGCCCCCAGGGGTAGCGTTCTGAGAGACGGAAGCGAACACTGCCTGACTCTTGAGGCCTGGGCCTGAGGGATGGCAAATGTATCCAATGTCTGCATAGCCCCATGAAGCCAGGGAGGGCCTGAACAGATACCGTCTGATGATAGATACCGCCTGATGATTACAGCAGAAGGAATACCTGTCTAGAAATGGATGCTCACAGTTTTGCAGCATTTCTACTCTTAGGCAAGGGAAGAATACATGTTATCTGCTTTGGGGCCCACAAATTCCTGCCCTTTGACAAATGACCATCTCTGGGTTTTGCCAGGGCACAGTGTATGTAAATGTCCATTGATCATCCCCAGGAGGACATTAAAGGGGCTTCCTGGTGGCTCAGTGGTAAAGAACCCATCTACCAAGGCAGGAGATGTGGGTTCGATCCCTGGTCAGGAAGATACCCTGGAGAAGGAAATGGCAACCCACTCCAGTATTCTTGCCTGGGAAATCCCATGGACAGAGGAGTCTGGCTGGCTACAGTCTATGGGGTTACAAAGAGTCAGACATGGCTTAGCGTCTAAACAACAACAGGAAGGCTTTAAAAGAGGAGATAGTTCTGAGGTGGTTTGTGAGGCCTTGATTTCCAGTAGTTCATTCCTTCCTTCCCAGGAAAGGAATTCAGAATTTTTCAACCTCTGAAAAATGTCTGAGTCCTAGTTCCCTGAAACTGTGCATGTCAGCACTCATGGTAGGAGAAACTTGTAGATGTGTTTAGGGTAAAGATGCTGAGATGAGGAGATTATTCTGGAGCTCGATATATCACAAGGGTCTTCCTATCAGGGATACAGGAGATCAGAGTGGAGAGTAAAGCTGTAATAACAGGGCAAGAGGTCTGAGTGACATGAGGAGGGGCCACGAGCCAAGGAATGAGGGCAGCCTCTAGAAGCTGGAGAAGGTGGGGATGAAGTTCTCAGCTGGAGCCTCGGGAAGGAACCATGCCAGCCAACAACTCAATTTTAATTCTGTAAGACTCATTTTGGACTTCTGATGTCTAGACCTGTAAGACAATAAAGGTGTGTTGCTTTCTACCACCACCCTTGTGGTGCTTTGTTAAAGTAGTAACAAAAAACTAATACACTGCCCTAAAGCATCGCTAAGAAATTACCTCCGACACCCTGTGGGTTTTACATCAACAAAGGGCTTGACCTGGTAAATAATACAGAGCAGTGAAATCTCTTTCTGCTCAGAGATAAATTACAATACAGCATCCTGCCTCTGACTACGTCCCTGTGAACACACTTTGGTTTTTTGCTCTCCTTTTTCTCTCCTCTTTTCTTTTTAAGTGAACAGCTTCCATAGAAAACAAATCAAAACGAACCAAGAGCTGGGGACTTCGCTGGTGGTCCAGTGGTAAAGAATTCACCTTCCAGTGCAGAGGACGTGGGTTCAAGCCCTGGTCAGGGAACTAAGATCCCACATGCCAGGGAGCTACTGAGACCCCTTGTCACAACTACTGAGCCCACGGACTTTGGCGCCTATGCAAAGCAACAAGAGAAGTCCACACATTGCAATGAAGACCCAGCAAACACACAAACAAAAACAAAAACAAACAAACTAAACAAGAGCTAAAGGCCATCCTCTAATGACAAGGGAGGGCGACAGTGAATTTTGCTTTTCTTTAAACTTCTAAACTCGAAAGAGCAGTTCAATGCTTTTTGGGAGGAGGAGGGTGGCAAACATTGTTTTCTTTTGAGAACAAGGCCATGAAACATGAAACGCATTTCTTCAGAAAGATCTGGGTGGTACAGTTGACTTCACATCAGAGAACCAAGCTCAACTAATAACTTTTTTTACAGGGGAAATACTGGAGGTTTGTGTAATAATGTTTATTTACTTTTGGCAAGTATTTTCACAGACCTCTCTCTGTGAATTTTGAGGCACCTAATCAGCAAGCTTGCCTTCCCCGAGGAGACGTTCATCCAGACCCCAAACTCACAAGGAGCAGATCTGGGTTGAGTTTGAGCCTGAGACCCACACACCTTCCACTAAACCTCTCAGGTCAATGTTAAAGGGAAACCTTCTCACCTACTTCCCTGCCCTGCTTCCAACAAGAAAGGTTGGGAATTGAAGTGGGTTAAATGGAAAATCAATAAAGTGTATATCAAGTAACAATCTGATCTCAGTTTAAGAGAACTGACATCTGAGATACAGAAATATGAGTTTGAGCTAATGAGGTATTTGTTGTTGTTGGGTCGCTCAGTCATGTCCGACTCTTTGTGACCCCATCATCATGTCCCAGATCTAATCGGACGACCCAACCCCCTTAAAGATTTTTTGATGAGTTCCAGAGGAGAAGGCAATGGCACCCCACTCCAGTACTCTTGCCTGGAAAATCCTATGGACAGAGGAGCCTGGTAGGCTGCAGTCCATGGGGTTGCAAAGAGTCGGACATGACTGAGCGACTTCACTTTCACTTTTCACTTTCATGCATTGGAGAAGGAAATGGCAACCCACTCCAGTATTCTTGCCTGGAGAATCCCAGGGATGGGGGAGCCTGGTGGGCTGCCTTCTATGGGGTCGCACAGAGTCGGACACGACTGAAGCGACTTAGCAGTAGCAGCAGAGGAGAAGGGGAGAGGCAGGCAGCTGAGGTTCAAGGTCAGAAGAGATGGGAGTGTTGGAGAAGCAGCTCAAGGGGGTCACCCTGGGGAGAAAAAGGGTGCTCCTTACACTAAGGCACAGAAATGGGAGGACAGCCCCTACTTCTGGGCAGGCCACTCCAGGGAACCCATGCAGGGGCAGGACGGGGCAGTGGTCACGTTTCTCCTGATCCTCAGAGAAGCGGGCGGTTCACCAGCCCAGACGACAGGCATAGCACCAAGTGGTTCCTGGCTGGCTCAGTGGGCTCTGCTGCCCAGCTCGCCTGGGTTCCGGTTAGCAGCCTGGGACAGGCCTCCATCCGCACGGGAAAGAGTCCCTTTTCATTTAGCTTTGTGATAATTCCCTACCAAGGGGCATGCTTTCTTGCTTAGCTATTTGGAATTAAGGGTTATCAACCCTGGCTATGCACCAGGGTTATATGAGAGACTTAAAACCCCCAGTGCCTGGACCCCACCCTGAGCAGTTAAGTCAGCAGGCTCCGGGTGGGCCCAGGCTCCAGTGTGGTTAGGGTGTCCCAGGTGATTTCAAGATGGACCTGAGGCTGGAGCCACCTACTTAGAATCATTCAGGCCTCTGCTCACGGGTCACCTCCCCAGAAAGGCTCTCAGACCTGCCCGCTGAAAGAGCCGGCTTAGTTTTCCTTCTGAGCACATGTTGGAAACAGCCATTACATGACAGAGTTATCTTTGTTTTTATTGGACTTCATCTAATCATCTGTTTCGCTCAGCTCTCTTTCCCCAGCTCTGAGAATTGTACCAGGCATATGGGAAGCACCACTGAGCTGTTGCTGAATGAATGAATTCCTCAGTGGGAAGCAGTTTTATGCATTTTTGATCTACGCCCAGGCTTGTGGTGGATGCATAATGTCTTGTAGATTGCAGGGGAGAATGAATCAGAGTGGAGACCGGTCCTAACTCCAGGCTTTGGGGGGTCACACTCTTCTGTTTGGGGGTTGGTGTTGAGTTGTTGTTTAGTTTCTAAGTAGTGTCCCACTTTTGCGATCCCATGGACTGTCGCCTGCCAGGCTCCTCTGTCCATGGGGTTCTCCAGGCAAGAATACTAGAGTGGGTAGCCATTCCCTTCTCTACAGCATCTTCCTGACCCAGGGATCGAACCCAGGTCTCCCGCATTGCTGGAAGATTGATTCTTCACTGCCTGAGACACCAGGGATGGGCTTCCCAAGTGTAAAGAACCCGCCTGCCAATGTAGGAGACATTAGAGACACGGGTTCGATCTCTGGGTCGGGAAGATCCCTTGGAGGCGGGCATGGCAACCCACTCCAGTATTCTTGCCTGGAGAATCCGATGGACAGAGGAGCCTGGTGACATACAGTCCGTAGAGTCGTCAAGAGCCGGCCAAGACCGAAGCGACTGAGCGCGCAGCGAGCACATTGCTCTACAGAGCGCGGTGCACAGCGCCATCTGCTGGATAAAGTGTAAAACTGGGCTTATTTTTCTAAGCCGGGAGGGTTACTTCCAAGCAGCTCTTCTCGGGAAAGAGCTCCAGGCAATCCTCAGCCTGGACACGTTCGCTAGTTTGGTTGCACGCCATTGTGGATGTGAGTGTGTGTGAGTGTGTGAGTGAGTGAGTGAGTGTGTGTGAGTATACTGTGTGAGTGTGTGTGTGAGTATACTGTGTGTGTGTGTGTGTGTGTGTGTGTGTATGTGTATTTATGTAGATGGAGACAATGATTGAGATTTTTTACCTAATGCCCAAAAGCAGAGCCACAAACCCCACTATTCTTTAGGATTGATCCAGGCAGTGAAGAATCTCTGGGGCTGTGCCAGAAAAATACGAACTTAAAAAATCATCAAATAATTCTAAAAACTAAAAAATGCCAAGCCTTGAACTCCGTGGGAGGCACCTCGCTCTCTCTGTCTCTCTCAACATCTATTGCTCTGAGGCCAGACTGAGGTGACCACATAAAGGCTTATTTGCCGTCTTTGATCAGTTTCCTAGAGCTGAAATGACAGAGGACCCAGCTGTGAGAAGAGCTATTCCAAGTATTTAAGTGGGTTTCCAAATGTTTACCTTATGTTCATTAAATTTTAGACTGCTTTGGTTTTTGTGGGGTTTTTTTTTATACTGTAGCCTGATCTTTAGAATGGAACCTCCATAAAAATGGAAACTCCACAATCGCTCTATCTCACTCTCTCTCTTATACACACACTCAGAATTTAATATATTGAGATGTTTCTCTTAGACCCTTACAATAACTTTTTCTTTTTTGGTTGCCCTGGGTGGTGGTCGCTTCAGTCAGGCTTTCTCTGGTTGCGGCAAGCAGGGGCTGCTCGTCATTGTGGTGCCCAGGTTTCTCATCGCAGTGGCGTCTCTTGTTGCCAAGCACAGGCTCTAGGCGCACAGGCTTCAGCAGCTGCAGCACGTGGGCTCAGTAATTGTGGCCCACGGGCTTAGTGGCTCCGAAGCATGTGGAATCTTCTCAGACCAGGGAGTGAACTCATGTCCCTTGCATTGGCAGGCGGATTCTTCTCCACTGTGCCACCAGGGAAGTCCTAGACCCTTACACGACTATTGTTTCCTCTTTCAAATGGAAAATACTGGACGAGACCAGAAATAATCCCTGGGACAACTGAGGGAGATTCAACCTAGAGGGGAGAAAACAGAATAGAAACTTCAGATGAAGAGCAGGACTTGATTAGGTAGAAATAGGGCTGAAAGGTGAGGGGCCAGTTACACCATGGGGGCGCCCACTTTGCGGGGTTCTGTTTAGGAGTCATCCGGCTACGTGTGTTAGCAAATTGTCTTGTGACAGAGTTCTGAGTTCTACCAAGAGCCGTTGCTCCGAATGTGGGCGCCTGCTGTTCTCCAAAGTACGGAGGTGGCATCGCCAGTACCAAAGTAAGCTGATAAAGTGGCAGGAGGAGCTAAGTTAGACATCAGGAAAACATCTTCCTAACATCACTTCAGTAGATTCTAGACCAAGTCGTGGAGCGGAGCTGTGAAATACAATTTTCTGTGGTTCTTAGGAGTTGGAGGTAATAAAAATTAAGTAAACTCTGCAGTCATTTAGCAAATATTTAAGGAGTACCTGGTGTCTGTCAGGCCCAGTCCTGGTCTCTGGGGGCATGCAAGCTTGTCCTGGACTGGTCTTGCCCCCTTGGGGGTGAGGGTGGGCAGGGTAGTGAGGAACGATGCAAATAAGCGCTAAACAAATGCCTCAGGAGAGTGACCAGCTTGTCCTTGACTTGAGCCTGGAAGGACAGCTGGGAGCAAGGCGGGGCAGGTGCAGACAGCCCAAGGCGATGCTGAGATTGAAGACCCAGGCCTAGGAATACACAAGTCAGCTTGAAAGGATGGTTGGTGGGTCATTTGGGCTGGAGAAGAGCTGTGTGGCAGGAGGCGGTGACACATGAGTTGGGAAAAGTCGTTGTGGGTGGCCTCAAAGGTCAAACTAAGGAATTTGAACTTTGTTCTGTGAGCAACAAGATGTTTGTTCTGCCCTTCAAGATACCAAGGGACGGTATGATTCACATGTTCTGAGTCTGTGTTTTATTCTGCTGGATGTTGGGTCTCCCCAGGGTCCCCTCTGTGTCTTGGTACATCTGACAACAGGCACAGGGGAGCTGACCAGGACCTTCTTCAGTAGACATAGCCGCCGGGACATAGGAAGAGGTGTGATCCGCCAAGCACGCCTGAAACCAGCTTAGAAGGCATAACCTAATCAGCATTTCATGAAAGCGTCATAAACTGATTTCTTCTTTATTATGTTTGTAAATTATAATCTTACCCAGATAGTAGAACTGCTACCCTAGAGACTGAGAGATCTACAAACCTCTGATTATTTTTCTAGGTGGAATATCTTCCTTTGGTATTTTGGGTAAGGCTACCCACTCCAGTATTCTGGCCTGGAGAATTCCATGGACTATATAGTTCATGGGGTAGCAGAGTTGAACACGACTGAGCGACTTTCACATTCAACATTCAATGTTATCTCCCTTATTTGAGATTTCTACCTATTGTATCGGCTCCCTCTGATAGACCTGGTGCTTTTTGGAGGCATTTAAAAAACTGAAGTCATTTCAGTGTTTCTGGGGTAAGAGTAACAAAGTGGTTAAAGCTGGGATTTTGAGTCAGACTTCCTGTGTTCACAGGACTTCCCTGGTGGCTCAGTGGTAAAGAATTTGTCTGGAATGCAGGAGATCCAGGTTTGACCTCTGGGTCGGAAAGATCCCCTGAAGAAGGGAATGGCTATCCACTGCAGTATCCTTGCCTGGAGAATCCCATGGGTGGAGGAGCCTGGTAGGCTGCAGTCCATGGGATCGCTAAGAGTTGGACACGACTGAGCGACTTCAGTTTCACTTTTCACTTTCATGCATTGGAGAAGGAAATGGCAACCCACTCCAGTGTTATTGCCTGGAGAATCCCAGGGACCGGGGAGCCTGGTGGGCTGCCGTCTGCGAAGAGTCGGACACGACTGAGTGACTTCACTTTCACTTTTCACTTTTGTGCATTGGAGAAGGAAATGGCAACCCACTCCAGTGTTCTTGCCTGGAGAATCCCAGGGATGGGGGAGCCTGGTGGGCTGCCATCTATGGGGTTGCACAGAGTCGGACACGACTGAAGCGACTTAGCAGCAGCAGCTCCTACACTTAGGCCTATGATCCTCTTGGGTTTACGCTTTATATACAGTATGCAGTAAGGGTTAAGATTCCTTTTCTTATGTAGGATAACCAACTGTTCCAGTACCATTTGTGAAAAAGATTGTTCTTTTCCCATTATATTTCCTTGGCTTCTTTTCAAAAAGCAAGGGGCCGTATATGTGTAGGACATTTCTGAACTCTCTAGTCTGTTCCATTGATCTATATACCTATCTTTATACCCATACCACTATCTATTATTTTTACATGTAACTTTTTTCCATTATGATTTATATTCTAAACTAGAGCCTAAATTCCTTGAAGATACCACTCTGATAATCAGTTCGGGAATATTATGCAGATTAAATTAAATTACACGTGAAACTAACCAGCCCTGAGTTTGGTGTATACAGATGCATAGTAGATGTCCATTGCTTGTTTACAAGTTCATGTTGTCTTTTATTCATTTAGCAAGTGTCTACTTGCCCGGCACCATAAAAGGATAAAAGGCAAGAGTGTCAGACAGAGCTGGCGTCTAAGACGGTAGCTGAGCTATGTCATCAGCGCACCAACGTGACGGTATCGTATTTTAAACTCTGCCGTTCTGCTGGCGAGTGGTGGTATTTTTGCCACAGCCCACATCAAAGTCCAGATGGAGTGAGGGAGGGATGGAAATGGGGCCCCATAACCCCCAGGAACTCTTGAGATTTCATCTCCTAAGTAGTATGGTCCATCTGTTTCTGTAACTTCCTTAGCAACGTAACAAGTAAATCCTTTAATAGTAACTGCCAGCGATATTTCAGCTTTTAAAATTTCTTCCTAGGTGCAAGAGCTACGAAGGACCTCCACATTGGAGTTGTCGGCTCCTCTGGACCCACATACCCTTCCTTTTTGTCTCTAAAGGGAGATGTAGACCGATGAGCCAACGCTCACACATCCTTTGTTTCTGCCGGTCGAGCACCCAGTACCCCTTCCTTAGGCAGCAACTCCCTGACTTTCCTTGGGTCCCCTTCCAATCTCAGACCACATGGTTTGGGTGAGGATGGTACCCGTTCGATAATTACTTATTTAGAGAACTGTTCTGAGAAGCAATCCCCTTCTAAAAGAAATATGTAACAATAATGTTTGTTCTTTCAACTTTGATCTCCTGGATGGTCCTATCTTTGAAGAGGCTTCCAAAAAAAAAAAAAAATACAGAGAAAATATTTTGTTAGCCATTGTGGTTTGATTGGAAGTCTTCTAGTCAGGTCTGGGAACTGGATGAGTGTGTCCAGACATCAGACTTCTTGTCTTAGATGATGTTTTTCCAATCAGAGCTTTTTTTTGCTTTTATTTGATGTTTCCTTTAACATGACTCAGGCTGCAGTCACCACCAGAGTGTTTACTGTTCAAACTCCGCAGCAGCTAGAATCCAACCCTCGGAAAGTATGAGTGTCCCCACACTACCCACCACCATGGGGTGACCCCAGCTGACTGGACCCAGAGCCTTCATCTTGATTCTCAACACATGTGAAGCCCAGAAATGATGACCATAGACAATTTCAGATGTTTCAGTTCTGATTTTAAAAATGCCCTTTTGTCACCAACCATATTTGGTCAACCAGCTGCCTTGATGTTTGGGATTGGGATCTAAAGTTTTCATTGTAAGAGACACTTGGTTTTATCATCTGATTCCTGGCTCCCCCATCCCACCTCTCCTTCTCCTTGGGTCCCTCTTGCTCTTCCTGCTTCTGGAGTGTGGGTTTTTGACTTTGAGCCCTTCTTTTGGCAAACCAATGACCTTCTATCTTGACGATCTTGTAATGGGCAATACCATGCTTTTTCTGCATCACCTTGGGTCTCTTTAAAAAGTTATTTTGATGTGCTCTTAATCACACAAAGATATACACAACCCTGGAAGTGCCATGGAGTATCTGCCCCTCCTCCACACCCTGAAGGTCATTAGACTGTCAGTGTGGGAACATGAGAGCCCAGCTCGGCCTGGGACAGCTCTGAGGTGGTCCTTATTCTCACAGCTGCCCCGAGGGGTGAGGCTGCAGGAGCCCTTGCTTGGTGTAGTGGGTTGAATTTTGTCTCCGCAAAATTCACATGTTGAAATACTAATCTCTGGTATCTCAGAATGTTTATTTGGAAATAGGCTCATTACAGATATAATTAACAAAGATGAGGTTTTATTGGAGTCAGGTGAGTCCTGATCCAATATGATTGGTGCCTTTATAAAAAGTTTGAACACAACTACACACACACACACACACACACACACAGTATGTGAACTGAGAACTTCCAGACATTCAAGCTGGATTTAGAAAAGGCAGAGGAACCAGAGATCAAATTGCCAACATCCACTGGATCATCGAAAAAGCAAGAGAATTCCAGAAAAACATCTACTTCTGCTTATTGATTATGCCAAAGCCTTTGACTGTGTAGATCACAACAAACTGTGGAAAACTCTTTAAGAGATGGAAATACCAGACCGCCTGACCTGCCTCCTGAGAAATCTGTATGCAGGTCAAGAAGCAACACTTAGAACCAGACATGGAACAATGGACTGGTTCCAAATTGAGAAAGAAGTGCATCAAGGCTGTATATTGTCACCTTGATTATTTAACTTATATGCGGAGTACATCATTCGAAATGCCAGGCTGGATGAAGCACAAGCTGGAATCAAGATTGCCCGGAGAAATATCAATAACCTAAGATACGTGGACAACACCACCCTTATGGCAGAAAATGAAGAGGAACTAAAGAGCCTCTTGATGAAAGTGAAAGAGGAGAATGAAAAAGCTGGCTTAAAACTCAACATTCAAAAGACTAAGATCATGGCATCTGGTCACATCATTTTATGGCAAATAGATGGGGAAACAGTGGAAACAGTGAGATTTTATTTTCTTGGGCTCCAAAATCACTGCAGATGGTGACTGCAACCATGAAATTAAAAGATGCTTGCTCCCTGGAAGAAAAGCCATGACAAACCTGCTGCTGCTGCTGCTAAGTCGCTTCAGTCGTGTCCGACTCTGTGCGACCCCAGAGACGGCGGCCCACCAGGCTCCCCTGTCCCTGGGATTCTCCAGGCAAGAACACTGGAGTGGGTTGCCATTTCCTTCTCCAATGCACAAAAGTGAAAAGTGAAAGTGAAGTCACTCAGTCGTGTCCGACTCTTAGCAACCCCATGGACTGCAGCCTACCAGGCTCCTCCGTCCATGGGATTTTCCAGGCAAGAGTACTGGAGTGGGGTGCCATTGCCTTCTCCGTGACAAACCTAGAGAGCATATTAAAAAGCAGAGACATTGCTTTACTGACAAAGGTTCACATAGTCAAAACTATAACAGTAGTCATGTATGGATGAGAGAGTTGGACCATAAAGAAAACTGAGCACCGAAGAATTGATGCTTTTGAACTGTGGTGCTGTAGAGGACTCTTGAGAGTCCCTTGGACTGCAAGAAGATCAAGCCAGTCAATCCTAAAGGAAATCAGTCCTGAATATTCATTGGAAGGACTGATGTTGGAGCTGAAACTCCAACACTTTGGCCACCTGATGCGAAGAACTGACTCACTGGAAAAGACCCTGATGCTGGAAAAGATTGAAGGCAGGAGGCGGAGGGGATGACAGAGAATGAGATGGTTGGATGGCATCACCAACTCAAAGGACACGAGTTTCAGCAAACTCCAAGAGATAGTGAAGAATAGGGGAGCCTGGTGGGCTGCAGTCCATGGGGTTGCAAAGAGTCAGACATGACTGAGTGACTGAACTGAACTGAACACACACACACACAGAGTGCCATGTGAATGTTAAGTCAGAGACTGGGGTGATGCTCTATCAGCCAAGGAACACCAAAGACTGCCAGCAAACCAGCAGAAGCTAATAAAGAGGTATGGAACCAACCTGCCTGGACCTTGGACTCCTAGCCTCCAGACTTGTGAGACAATTCATTTCTATTGCTTAAGCCACCTGCTACAAAGATGGCAGTGCTTTGTTATGGCAGTCCTGGGAGACAAATCTACTTGCTTCTCATCCCTCCCTGTTCCACTTCCCACTCCCTTCTGGCCTCCCCTGGGAGTGTTGCCATGGTGAACCACTCACATGTGAGTCCTTCTCTCTGCGCCTACTTCCTGGGAACCTTAGACAGATGTGAGATAGAAGTCATACATCCCTCGCCAGGCTGGATCTCTCTTCAGACTGCAGAGCTAGCTGCCCACTGAACTCTTCCACCTGGATAGGCCTCAGATATTTTACTCTGAAGTTTTTTGTTGTTGTTCATTGTTCAGTCATTCAGGGGTGTCCGACTCTTTGCGACCCCATGGACAGCAGACCACCAGGCTTCCCTGTCCTTCACTGTCTCTTGGAGTTTGCTCAGACTCATGTCCACTGCGTTGATGATGCCATCCAACCATCTCATCCTCTTTACGTTTTTTTAAAGGTTTTAAAACTTATTGATTACTTTTGGCCATGCTTTGTCTTTGCTGCTGCCTGTGGGCTTTTTCTAATTGAGGTGAGCAGGGGCTACTGTCCAGGTGTGGTCTGTGGGCTTCTCATTTCGATGGCTTTCTTGTTGCAGAGCACCGAGTCTAGGGTGCATGGGCCTCAGCAGTTGTGGATCACACGCTCTAGAGCTCGGGCTCATAGTTGTAGTGCAGCAGCCTGGTTGCCCATGTGGAATCTTCCTGGACCAGGAATCAAACCCATGTCCCCTGCATTGGCAACCAGATTCTTAACCACTGGACCACCAGGGAAGTCCTAAAGTTGTTTTGTTTTTTGATGTGGCCCACTTTTAAAGTCTTTAGTCAATTTGTCACAATTCTGCTTCTGTTTTGTGTTCTGGTTTTTTGGCCACGAGGCGTATGGGATCCCAGCTCCTCGCCCACCTTGACCTCCTCGATCCAGCCCACACCCCCTGAATTGGAAGGCGAAATCTTAACCACTGGACGGCCAGGGAAGTCCTAGCTCTTAGATATTTTAAATTCAAGGTTACAAAGTCAGACTCATCACTTTTAAAGTCTCCATGTTCTGCAACCTTGCTCCTTGAAGGTGTAATGGCACCTTCAAGCTTCACATGGCTCATGTCGGAAATCCAACAACTCCCCTTGCCCCCTTCTCCTCTCTCCCTCCCCTGATGCCTGTCATTGTTCAAAGTCTGTCAGCTTCCCCTTAGCCTCCCAGTCCACGCTCCCCACTCCTGGAAGTTGCTGGCAGTGGGGATGAAGACTCGGCCTTAGTTGTCTCTCTTGGATGATTACATTCATCTTTTCTCCCCAGCCTTCTCTCTTCTGTCCCCCTCAAGAATTTTTCCATGACACAATCCAAACATGAGATTCTTCCTCTTAAAACTCATCAATGGCTCCCCATGCCCCAAAGATGAGATCCAAGCTCCATGGCATGACAAGCCCATTCCCTGCCCCACATGGTGCCTTCCTCATGGGCCTCCCTGAACCACCAGCACTTCCCAGGCCATAGCCGTGCTCTCCCCTGCCTGCCTCCTGCTCTACACTCGTTCTCAAGTCTAGGAGCCCTTTCCTTTCACCCCCTGGCTCCCTGACTCCCAGTGGCCCTCCAGATCTCTCCAGCAGCTCGCTCCACGGAACCTCCCACACCCAACTCCTGTGCGTGGATGCCTTGGCTGCGCTCCAGGATGCTGCCCACCGCTCCGGGTTGTATTTCTCTGCCCACCGGACGGTGAGCTCTGTGAGGAGCAGAGGAGAAAACTCTGAATCAGGGCTCGGGGGCTGGGTGGAGCCTGGAGGAAACCTTTCCAAGACCTACTTTTAGTGTTGGCTTGAAAACCTCCTGGGAGAAGCCTGAATTCCGTGTGAGTGTTACAAATTTGCTTGAAAGGTAAACCAAGCTCTTCATTATCGCACCAGAGGTGTTTTCTTTTCTCTTTTAAAAATAATTTCGTTTTTAATTTATTTTTGGTGGTACTGGGTCTTCGTGGCTGTGCCGGCTTTTCTCTAGTTGTGGCAAGTGGAGGCTACTCTCTAGTCATGCTACACAGGCTTCTCACTGCGGTGGTTCTCTTGTTGCAGAGCACAGGGCTCAGTCTTCGGTAGCTGCAGCTCTCAGGCTCAGTAGTTGTGGAACACAGGCTCAGTTGCTCTGAAGCACGTGGGATCTTCTGGACCAGGGATGGAACCCATGTCCCCTGCATTGGCAGACAGCTTCTTAACCACTGGACCACCAGGGAAGTCCAGAGGTGTTTTCTTTGACATAACCTTCCTAAACATCACAAGTCTAGAATCCATCTCATCCCCAGACCCCTCTCCTTCCCCCTAGTGGTGCCAGCCTTTGCTTGGGATAGGTCGACAATCATGCCCACTGCTCTCTGGTTGCAAAGGAAAGACAAACTTCCTTCTACAGCCCCGGGATTACAGCTGCCTTCTTGGGTGAGCAAAAGGGTTGCAATCAGAACTCAGGAAGGTGAGATTAAGCTCAAATGTAGCCCACTCGTCTTCTACTTTCTACCTCTTGTCTACTGTTTTAATGTAAAGGTCTCCATCCTTAAAGAAATGAGAAGTTTTCTGGATTTAGAAGTCTCTGGTTTAGAATGTAGGTGATCAGTGTCCTCAATGTTCTACTCATATAAAAGGCACTTGAGTCAGAAAATATCCTGACTCAGACACTCCCTGTATAGGGAAGAAATTGGACAGATATAAAGATACATAAGCGTATTCATAGTCATGTTACAGTCAAGAAACTGAAAAACCCTTTAATAGGGAATTCGTTAAGTGAGTTATGATATTAACAGAGTAAAACAAGTTATTAAATTTTTTAAAAAGGCATTTTATTTTTATACCCTCAGTGTTACACTGAAAAGTTTGTCTCTTATGACTCTCTGACACAATGATCACTTACTTTGCAGGCATTTACTGAGCTCCTGGGCTTCCCTGATAGCTCAGCTGGTAAAGAATCCGCCTGCAATGCAGGAGACCCTGATTCAATTCCTGGATCAGGAAGATCCGCTGGAGAAGGAATAGGCTACCCACTCAAGTATCCTTGGGCTTCTCTTGTGGCTCAGCTGGTAAAGAATCTGCCTGCAATGCGGGAGACCTGAGTTCTATCCCTGGGCTGGGAAGATCCCCTGGAGAAGGGAAAGGCTATCCACTCCTGTATTCTGGCCTGAAGAATTCCATGGACTGTATAGTTCTTGGGGTCACAAAGAGTTGGACACGACTGAGCGACTTGCATTTCACTCACTGAGCACCTACTGTGTTCTGGGCACTGGGCTCGATTCTGAGACTACAAAAGGGATGAAGGAGTCGTATGTCTGCACACAGACATTGAAACACAGAAGGGAAAGTGGAGTGACTGGCAGATGGCCATTTGTTCCCCAAGCTCCCTTCTCCCCTTCTTCACAGGAAGAGCTGCTCAGCTTCTCTGTGTCCCTGGGGCAGAGAGGGAGCCTGGAGCTGGAGCTCTGAGAAGCCAGGAGGAAGGAGGAAGGGTGTGGTGGGTGGTGGAAACAGGGGTAGTTTCCAAGAGCAGAGAGGAAGGAGCCTTTGCAGCCATAACGCGTGATCTAACCACAGGTCTTCAGACCCATTCCATAAATGCTGATTCAAGTTTATTTTACAATCCTAAATTTTATGCTTATGAAAGGTAATACGGCAAGTTTCCTTGGTCATGAGAATGACCCACAGATTTGAGTTTGTTCCATAACACAGTGCAGCCCAGCTGAACCATCCAGGCCTCGTGTTTATGGCAGATTTGTTAGTAGCTTTAAAATAAATAAAGACATTGGAACTTCAAAGGAATATGAATTCCCAGGGTTCTCCTAAAAACCTCCACCTAGACTTTCTTCCTTCAATCTGCCCTGTGCTGGAAAAAAAAAAAAAAAGAATTTGTTTCCAATACCAAAGCCTTCCTCTGAAATAAATTGCTAGTAGCTATTTTGTGGTCTCTATTCTATGATTTCAGTCTGGGTTTCCCAGTCAGTCCTCAAACTCTTCAGGCTTCAATATCTTCCTTTATTTCTTCTAATTTCTTCTAAAATGAGTAAAAGAGCAGTTGGATCTTTGAATGGAGGTACCTCTCCTCCAAGTTAAGGGATCTCCATCTCAGGGAACTCACCTTCCTTGCCTCCCGTGATTTTCCTGGTTGGAACCCATTTTTACTCTCCCTGTCAGGGTCATATTCCTGCCTCACTCCTCTTCAAGCCCAGGGACTCAGAAGTGGAGAAGCATCTCCAAGAGGCCATCTACTCCCACCTCTGACCCCCACTCAAGCTGCAGGAAGCAAATCCAGAGAAGAAATATTTAGTGCTTTCTTTTTAAAAAAGTGCTTCCTTCTTCATTTTAATTTTCTTTTAAATGCATTACAGTTTCACCATCTGAGGCTTTAACTGTACTTCAAGGCTATTCAGGATTCAAAGGCTAATCTTCCTGTCTCCTGTTTTTGTTTTGCCATTTGGATTAGTCAGACAAAGCTCTTTCCTTGTAAGGAAATTATCTTTATAACTTGGGGGCTAGTCATCTCCTAAAAATATTCTTGGGACACATAAAAAGCTATAAATACATGCATGATATGCTCAGCTAGTAAATACAGAACCACAGAACTTTTGCATGTAATTTTCACCATCCAACTATTTACAGGTTCATGGTTTCTTATTCTGCTTTGACTTGCATTCATTATACTATGGAAACTCTCATTTCTTTCAATGATTGACAAATAGAGTTCCTAATGAGTTGTTTCTCTGAGTTATGTGAAAGTTACCAAAATGATGATCAATGTCCAAACAAGCCCATAGCAAAATGTATAATACATAACCCTAGAACCACCCAGAATATTCTTGGATCTTTCTTTGATGATTCAGAAAGTCTCAGTTTTGCAATGTACTCAGGGTACATTCTGCTGATTATCCACACTGGAAGCAGTATCTCAATTAGTTGAGCTTCTTAGAAGTTAGCATTCTGGATGACTAGAAGTTTATTCTAAAACATATCAGGAAATGTGTTGATGTTTAAATAACCAACTTTTAAACAGGTTAAATGTTAATAGATAAGGAATGATTTGTCCTTATAATAGAGAAAGAGTTACGGATGATTAGATTGAATTCCTTTATTTTTCCTTTTGAGGATGGAAGGCAGGAAGAAGTGCAGCCAGTTAGCCATCTAAACTCTGGAGTCCACCTTCACTGTTTTCTGAAAATCTTAAATACAGAGACTATGAGGTCAGCTTATAATTATCCTGGCTACTCATTTATTTATTCTGTCTTCTAAGAATGTTTAATGCTAACGTTGTTCTGATACTGTGTCTGGAATTTTCATCTGATATCCCTGCATGGCCAATCAGCTAATAGCCTTTCTCATTTATGGGATATATGTTTTGATTAGCTGGGCTCATGACATACAAGTTGTTAAACATTTTGAGTAACATCCTTGCCTTATAAAATTGTAATAGGATCAGTTCAGTTCAGTTCAGTCTCTCAGTCATGTCCGACTCTTTGCGACCCCATGGACTGAAGCACGCCAAGCCTCCCTGTCCATCACCAACTCCCAGAGTTTACTCAGACTCATGTCCATCGAATCAGTGATGCCATCCAACCATCTCATCCCCTGTCATCCCCTTTTCCTCCTGCCTTCAATCTTTCCCAGCATCAGAGTCTTTACAAATGAGTCAGCTCTTCATATCAGGTGGCCAAAGTATTGGAGTTTCAGCTTCAACATCAGTGCTTCCAATGAATATTCAGAACTAGTTTCCTTTAGGATGGACTGGTTGGATCTCCTTGCAGTCCAAGGGACTCTCAAGAGTCTTCACCAACACCACAGTTCAAAAGCATCAGTTCTTTGGCACTCAGCTTTCTTTATAGTCCAACTCTCACATCCATACATGACCACTGGAAAAAACCATAGCCTTGACTAGATGGACCTTTGTTGACAAAGTAATGTCTCTGTTTTTTAATATGTTTGTCATAACTTTTCTTCCAAGGAGTAAGCGTCTTTTTATTTTATGGCTGCAGTCACCATCTGCAGGGATTTTGGAGCCCAGAAAAATAAAGTCTGCAACTGTTTCCAATGTTTCTCCATCTATTTGCCATGAAGTGATGGAACCAGATGCCATGATCTTAGTTTTCTGAATATTGAGCTTTAAGCCAACTTTTTCACTCTCCTCTTTCACTTTCTTCAAGAAGCTCTTTAGTTCTTCTTCACTTTCTGCCATAAGGGTGGTGTCATCTGCATATCTGAGGTTATTGATAATTCTCCAGGCAGTCTTGATTCCAGCTTGTGCTTCATCCAGCCCAGTGTTTCTCATGATATACTCTGCATATAAGTTAAATAAGCAGGGTGACAATATACAGCCTTGACGTACTCCTTTTCCTACTTGGAACCAGTCTGTTGTTCCATGTCCGGTTCTAACTGTTGCTTTCTGACCTGTGTACACGTTTCTCAAGAAGCAGGCCAGGCGGTCTGGTATTCCCATCTCTTTCAGAATTTTCCAGAGTTTATTGTGACCTACACAGTCAAAGGCTTTGGCATAGTCAATAAAGCAGAAATAGATGTTTTTCTGGAACTCTCTTGCTGTTTTGATGATCCAGCGGATGTTGGGAATTTGATCTCTGGTAATAGGATAGTGGTTTGTAATAGCAACCAAAGTTTTCATGTTTTTTCTTTTCTTTTCCCCTCAAGAATTTCATTGTGCTCTTGGTGCTTCCTTAATCAGTTTACAAGAGTATCATCCTGTTTTATAAGGCAGTACAGGTTAGACTATGCTAAAGTAACAAACAGCTTCAAAAACCTCAGTGGTTTAACGCAACTACGGTTTATTTCTAACTCATGCTACATATCCAGTGAGCATTAGTGAAGATCTCTGCTCCACACAGTCACTCAGGGATTCAGAGATGCTATTGTCTTGCAGCTGCACCAACTGGGTGCATGTGTTCCTAGGCAACCACAGCAGAAGAGAACACCTAGGGGGATGCACATGGGCAGGGAAGTGACACTCAACACTTTTACTCACATTTCATGGCCAGAACTAGTTGTGACACCGTCTAACTGCAAGGTGCTGGGAGATACAGGGCATCAAGTGGAATTTTACCACTAGCAAAAATTTGGAGAAAAGAAAAAAAACCAGCTGAGTTTCAGAATAAACTATCAATGTATATGCAAAAATAAACCCTCACAGATACAGAAAACAAACTTGTGGTTACCAAAAGAGGGAGGGAAGGGGGAGGGTTAAATTAGGGGTATGGGATGAAGAGATACAAGCTACTATGTATATAATAGATAAGCACAAAGATACATTGTATAGTATTACATATACATTACATAAGTGTATAGGTGATTATAGTCATTAGCTTGTAATAATCTATAATGGAGTCTGTTCTGTAAAAATAATCATTATGCAGTACACATGAAATGAATATCATTTTGTAAATCTACTTCAATTAAAAAAAAAATAAGCTAGCAACATATTTGGTAATGAGAATACCTTGGGGATAAAAAGGTATGGAATTGCAAGCACCCAGGCACTGAGCCTCAGAAACCATACCTAAAGAACTCAAGGGAAAAAATCCATAAAAATAGACTGAGACGGACTTCCCTGCTGGTTCATTGGTAAAGACATAGTGGTTCCACTGCAGGGGCCGTGGGTTCGATCCCCAGTCAGGGAACTAGGATCCTATATGACGAGTGGTGTGGCCAAGAAAAATATGTATATGGAGAGAGAGACTAGAGAGAAAATAGGTGAAGAGTTCTAATGATTGCTGACCAAGAGATGATGATAGTTATAGAGGAAATTTGGTGAATGAGTATATATTTAGTTAACAGAATGATTGTTCTTTTAATGAAAGGAGACTAAATCAACGATGTAGTAAATTACTTGTGCTATGTACCATCTGTAAGCTATTTATTTTACAGGACTTCACCATTGGTATTCTTTTTTCCATTGAACAGATGAAGAAACTGAGGCTCAGATTTACACAGCTGATGGGAAGTGGGTATTGTGACATCAGGTATCTCTCATGATTTGTCTAACTGTGTTTATCACTAGATAACAAATCTGTTATTTTCTTTCTACAATTCTTATTTATCAACTGTAGATGTCAGAGCAAATTAAACAATAAAGGACAACTTCGTGGTTTCTTACTTTAAATAGAAGTATGTATCTTTCTACATACAGTTGAGCTATTCCAAATCCTGAAAGATGATACTATGAAAGTGCTGCACTCAATATGCCAGCAAATTTGGAAAACTCAGCAGTGACCACAGGACTGGAAAAGGTCAGTTTTCATTCCAATCCCAAAGAAAGGCAATGCCAAAGAATGCTCAAACTACCGCACAATTGCACTCATCTCACACGCTAGTAAAGTAATGCTCAAAATTCTCCAAGCCAGGCTTCAGCAATACGTGAACCATGAACTTCCTGATGTTCAAGCTGGTTTTAGAAAAGGCAGAAGAACCAGAGATCAAATTGCCAACATCCACCGGATCATGGAAAAAGCAAGAGAGTTCCAGAAAAACATCTATTTCTGCTTTATTGACTATGCCAAAGCCTTTGACTGTGTGGATCACAACAAACTGTGGAAAATTCTGAAAGATAGGAATACCAGACCACCTGACCTGCCTCTTGAGAAATCTGTATGCAGGTCAGGAAGCAACAGTTAGAACTGGACATGGAACAACAGACTGGTTCCAAATAGGAAAAGGAGTATGTCAAGGCTGTATATTGTCACCCTGCTTATTTAACTTCTATGCAGAGTACATCATGAGAAACGCTGGGCTGGATGAACCATAAGCTGAAATCAAGATTGCCGGGAGAAATATCAATAACCTCAGATATGCAGATGACACCACCCTTATGGCAGAAAGTGAAGAGGAACTCAAAAGCCTCTTGATGAAAGTGAAAGTGGAGAGTGAAAAAGTTGGCTTAAAGCTCAACATTCAGAAAACGAAGATCATGGCATCCGGTCCCACCACTTCATGGGAAATAGATGGGGAAACAGTGGAAACAGTGTCAGACTTTATTTTTCTGGGCTCCAAAATCACTACAGATGGTGACTGCAGCCATGAAATTAAAAGACGCTTACTCCTTGGAAGAAAAGTTATGACCAACCTAGATAGCATATTCAAAAGCAGAGACATTACTTTGCCAACAAAGGTTCGTCTAGTCAAGGCTATGGTTTTTCCTGTGGTCATGCATGGATGTGAGAGTTGGACTGTGAAGAAGGCTGAGCACCAAAGAACTGATGCTTTTGAACTGTGGTGTTGGAGAAGACTCTTGAGAGCCCCTTGGACTGCAAGGAGATCCACCCAGTCCATTCTGAAGGAGATGAGCCCTGGGATTTCTTTGGAAGGAATGATGCTAAAGCTGAAACTCCAGTGCTTTGGCCACCTCATGCGAAGAGTTGACTCATTGGAAAAGACTCTGATGCTGGGAGGGATTGGGGGCAGGAGGAGAAGGGGATGACAGAGGATGAGATGGCTGGATGGCATCACTGACTCAATGGACGTGAGTCTGAGTGAACTCCCGGAGTTGGTGTTGGACAGGGAGGCCTGGCGTGCTGCGATTCATGGTGTCGCAAAGAGTGGGACACAACTGAGCGACTGATCTGATCTGATGTATCTTTCTGAAGAATTCGATAAAGGAGATGTAATCAGAAATTGATGCTTTCCTGGGTGATGTTGCAAACTGCCAAGGTTATTTTGGATTGGAAGACACATTGCAATAATCTGTGTTTAGTTTAACTGCTACTGCCAAGTCGCTTCAGTCGTGTCCGACTCTGCGCGACCCCATAGACGGCAGCCCACCAGGCTCCCCCGTCCCTGGGATTCTCCAGGCAAGAACACTGGAGTGGGTTGACATTGCCTTCTCCAATGCATGCAAGTGAAAAGTGAAAGTGAAGTCGCTCAGTCGTGTCCGACTCTTCGCGACCCCATGGACTGCAGCCCACCAGGCTCCTCCATCCATGGGATTTTCCAGGCAAGAGTACTGGCGTGGGGTGCCATTGCCTTCTCCGAATACATACTCTGTTCACAGTATTTTATGCACCCAGTTGTACTGTGATGTTTTAGTCAGCAGGTGGCGATGTTGCGTCACAAGGGACATCCAACGTTCTTCGCTGATGAGGTAAATGGTGATTTTATTTCCGTATCAATAGCTCTATTTTAAAATAAGACAATGGGCTACGGTCTGGTAGCTGGAATCCTGTCTCTTCACAGGAACAAAGCAACACAGATATTTCAAGCAGTTCTTTGGGGGCGGTGTTCAGACATAAGGAGGCGCCGGCGGTGAGAAATGGGACCTCCATTCTCAGCCTCAGATCCTCCGAGGGCGACTTCCTGCCTCCTGAAAGCAGGTACACAGCGTTCTGAATCAGCCAGGAGAAGGGTAGGTTCTTCTAACGACAATGGATATTATAGCCACTTCTCACTTTGGAGATCCCCAGTGCAATCATTTCAGCTCTCAAGACCCCATTCAAAAAGTGGAATAAGGTGGGGGAGGGGGGAAGCATTTACAGCAAAAAAAAGGTTGCAGAATCGATGGAAACTGTTAGTCGTTCAATCGTGTCCAACTCTCTGCGATCCTGTGGTGTGTAGCCCCCCAGGCTCCTCTATCCATGGAATTCTCCAGGCACGGATACTGGAGTGGGTAGTCATTCCCTTCTCCAGGGGATCTTCCCCACCCAGGGATCGAACCTGGGTCTCTCACATTGTGGGCAGATTTTTTAGCCTCTGAGCTGCAGAGACAAATTCGTGTAACTTACGCTTGAAAGAGACACAAAGCTTTTTTAAATTTAGTTAGGGGCTGTTATCATTTTGGAGATAATTCTAATCAGGCTACTTAGTTTTCCGGTTTATATGGATTGAAAATCAGCTGTTTGAAAGAGGGGGTAATTGTTAAAGTATAATACAAAGATGAACTTGAGTTCAAAACTCAGGGCAGTAAGACGGAGCACAGAAACATGAAAAGAAGAGAAAATAAGGACTTGAAGGCCTGGGACTGTGGTGTAGGGACAGAGAGCGCCCGGGGGCGTCACTGTGGCCACGCTCAGCCTGCTTGTGAAGGAGACCCTGAGCCTTGATCTGAGTTAATAGTGCATCGTCCATAAAGCAAGCAGGTGTGTAACGAGATGGAGATGAAGAGCTTTCTCCCAGTGGAGGGAGTACAAAAAGATGGTTTGCTGCAGAGCACAGTTCCAGTGACTAGGAAAATGAACTCCTGGCCCACTGAAGAGCAGTTACAAGCTCTTGGGCTCTGGAGGCAGACAGATCTGAACGCAAATACCAGCTGACATGTCTTACAGGAGCATCAGCAGGTTACTCAAGCTCCCTGAGGCTCAGTTTCCTCATCTGTAAAATGGGGATTAAATGAAGGTTTGGGTGAGGGTGCACAGCGCTGAGCCCAGGCCAGACACACATCAGTCCCTGGTAACAGTTTTTTATTCCAGGTAAAGTGAAAATTGAATGGTTTTTCCAGTGGTCATGTATGGATGTGAGAGTTGGACTATAAAGAAAGCTGAGCGCTGAAGAATTGATGCCTTTGAACTGTGGTGTTGGAGAAGACTCTTGAGAGTCCCTTGGACTGCAAGGAGATCCAACCAGTCCATTCTAAAGGAAATCAGTCCTGAATTTTCATTGGAAGGACTGATGCTGAAGTTGAAGCTCCAATACTTTGACTACCTGATGCAAACAGCCGACTCATTAGAAAAGATCCCAATGCTAGAAAAGATTAAAGGCAAAAGGAGAAGGGGATGACAGAAGATGAGATGGTTGGATGTGATAACCGACTCAATGGACATGAGTTTGAGCAAACTCTGGGAGACAGTGAAGGACAGGGAAGCCTGGCATGCTGCAGACCATGGAATTGGCAAGAGTCGAACACAACTGAGTAACTGAACAGCAATGGCAAAAAATGAAAAGTGAAAGTGTTAGTCACTCAGTCGTGTCCAACTCTGCGATCCTCTGTCCGTGGAATTCTCCAGGCAAGAATACTGAAGTGGGTTGCCATTTCCCTTCTCCAGGGGATCTTTCCAACCCAGAGATAAAACCTGGGTCTCTTGCATTGCAGGCAGATTCTTCACCATCTGAGCCACCAGGGAAGCCAAAGGGTAAATGTGTGGTCATGACTTCTACCTCTGTTGGGATCCCAGGACCACAGACACATCTTGGGTTTCTCTCTGGGTCCCACCTCTGGGTGCAGGGTTCTGGCTGTAACCCACAGCATACTGCGCTTGCCTCAAAACCTGACCAGGGGTCCCGCCCCACCTCTGTAGTTGAGAATCCCTGGCCACACAGCCGGTCTCCCCACCACCCACATCCCTGGTCATTCTGCCCCCACTGCGGCCTCTCTGAATGCTTTCCCCACCTTGTGCCTGGATCCTGCTGTTCCAGCCCACCAGCAGGGTCCTCACGGAGACCCCACATCACAGAGCCCTGTGCTTCCAGCGTCTTACACCAACACTGGCGACTGGATTTAGGGCCCCCAGGGCAATCCCGGGTGACCTCAACTCTAGAACCTGAACTTAATTACATCTGCAAAACCCATTTTCCAAATAAGATCACTTCCATAGATTGCAGGACAAATGGACGCACTGTGTCGAGGCCGTCATTCAACCCATTATACACGCAATGCCTTGATGCCATCGCTCAGCCCACCACACACACATAGCCTTGATGACCTCTGAAGGTGATGCAGAGCCCTGGAGGGTGGCTCTGCAGTGTCTGGTTTCAGATGACTTCCCCGGGCTTTCACACGAATCCCCTGGAGGTACCTGCTCACCCTTGCACCACCCCACCTCCCTCTTTCTCCTCAGTTGTAGTGTCCCCCACCAATCCAGACTGTCTTCACACATGCTAAGAACTGATCGGAAAGATCTTTAGGGGACTTCCCTGATGGTCCAGTGGTTAAGACATGTACTTCCAATCCAGGGGGCATGAATTCTATCCATGGTTGGGGAACTAAGATCGCACAGGCCACAGAGTGTGGCCAAAAGAGAAAAAGGAAAGTTCTTTTTTTAAAAAATTTATTTTTAATGGAAGGATAATTGCTTTACAGTACTGCATTGGTTTCTGCCAAACATCAGCATGAATCAGCCATAGGTATATCTATGTCCCCTCCCTCTTGAACCTCCCTCCCACCTCCCTGCCCATCCCACCCCTCTAGGTTGTGCAGAGCCGTGGTATGTGGACAAACACAGAGAACAGATGTATGGACATGGACCGGGGAGGAAGGAGAGCAAGGGATGCACAGAGACAGTGGCCTGGAAACATATACTACCATACGTAGAAAAGAAAAAGGAAAGATCTGCCCATGGGAGACATTCTGCAGCCACCTTCATCCCACACAATTTCCCCAAACCAGGGCCCTGTGAGTTCCACTAGGAAAGCCCCTGCCTCACCCTGCAATGCCTTTAACCTGAACCTGTGAGGCTGGGCTGAGGCCCCAGTGCCCTTCCATGGATGTTGACTTCACACTATGAACATCCAGCTGCAGCTCCTCAGCCTCTGCATATCAAACCAGCCCCACCCATTTCAGTTCTATCAAAAGCCCTTTAGCACCGAAAGTGTACTTGTCTCTCTCTCACACACACACACACACACACCCCTCAATGACTCAAACTGGAATGTAGCACCATTAATGCCCACAGGTATTTTGCTGGGAAAGATTGAAGGCAGGAGGAGAAAGGGATGACAGAGGATGAGATGGTTGGATGGCATCACCAACTCGATGAACATGAGTTTGAGCAAGGTCTGGGAGTTGGTGATGGACAGGGAAGCCTGGCGTGCTGTAGTCCATGCGGTTGCAAGGAGTCGGGCATGACTGAGCAACTGAACTGAACTGATTCTGAAAGATTATATCCAAACCGGAGACTGATTTTTCTATTTTCCTGTGGATTTTCAATATTTTAGTGATGATCCTGTCTCATGACTTTTCTCATAATTTAAGTTTCTGTGCAACTCAAGGTGTGCCTGTACATATTAAAGTGAACAGTCAAAAGTCTTTCAGGAGGAGGGACTTCCCTGGTGGCCCAGTGGCTAAGACCCCAAGCTCCCAATGCAGGGGGCCTGGGTTCAATCCCTGGTCAGGGAACTAGATCCCACACGCCATTACTAAAGGTCCTGCATGCCACAATGAAGACCCGGCGCAGCCAAGTAAATGAATACATAGTTTTTAAAGTCTTGCAGGAGAAGAGACAGTTCTTTGGACTGGCGCACACACTGCAGAATGTCTCCGCCCCTCTCCCACTCACACACCAGCAGCCCCTCCCCGTCAGTGATGAGTGACAGCCAAGGGCACCTCTATGAGCACAGTGAGACAGGCAGTGGGCCCAGGAGTGAGCCCCTTCCCTCCGAGGGAGCAGGCGAGACATCCTGTGTGCAGCTGTTGGGACCAAGTTCCCAGAACTCCCCAGGGTTTGTATTGATTTCTCTGAGTTTTTTTTCTAAGTACCATTTCTAAGAGGACTCCATACCATTTAAATAACTGTGGACCGTGGTTCTCTGATGTTGATCTTGACGTCTGTTTGCTGGCTATGCTGATGGGTGCTGAATAGTCTTTGGTGCTTGTGCTCAGTCATGCTCGACTCTTTGCGACCCCATGACCTGTAGCCTGCCAGGCTCCTCTGTCTGTGGGATTTCCCAGGCAAGAATACTGGAGTGGGTTGCCATTTCCTGATCAAGGGGATCTTCCCGACTTAGAGATCGAACCCTCTCTTGTATCTCCTGCATTGGCAGGAGGATTCTTTACTACTGCACCACGTGGGAAGCCCCAAATAGTCTTTAGGTTCCAATCTGACAATAATCTGAAGGTCTGCTAGGTCTTTATGTTTATATATATGGAAATTTACCTGTATGCAAATGGCTACATCTGCTGAGCCCAAATGCAAAACGACTGTTTGGATCTTGCAAAGGCTTGGGGGAGGCTCTCTCTGAGCGAGTTGGATAAGCAAAATCCACAGATCTTTGCCTCAGGGAGAACTGCTGGGTGCTCTCAGATTTCTAACTCCACAGATCAAGATGTCTGGTGGGGACCTTTCAGCGAGGTCCATAGCTTTGTTTACTGTGCTTTTCAAAGTTCGAGGAACTTCACATGTGCATCGCTAATGACCCAAATTCTCAGTGGGCCTGTGTACCCTTAGGGTTTGGAAGAACTCTTAGAATTTTCACTCTTTGGAGCATGATTATCAAGCTACCAGCAACCAGGTGATCCCAGACTTACCCCCAGGAGTCTGCTTTCACCCAGCCTTGCTCAGCCAGCCAGACACCCAGAAGCTGTAAACAGGGGGGAAAACAGAGCTCTTTCTGCTGGGTAAATATTGATTTGTGGTTTTTTATCCTGGCCATCAAGGCCTCTCTTGTCCTGGCCTGCCACAGGCGGGACCCCCTTCTGCACACTGCCCCCCACCATTCTATTTCACAGACCTTTACATTTTCCATAGTAAGCTGAAAATTAAGGATTAAAACAAACTCTATATTGTTCCTTTGAGTCTTCTGGATTCTCTTTCCCCTGCTTTTCAGCCTGGCAGAAGCTTCCTCCCACTTCCAGTCCTCAGGGAAGCCTTGCTGGCCCAGCCTGGCTAAGACTCTGCCTCACACAGCATCACTTCCTGCACAGTCGAAGCAGGACCAGGCTTCCCGGCTTTGGGCAGCCTTCCTTTGGGAGTCTGGGTGAGCTGCTCCTCATATGTGCTGCCTTAGCAACCTGGACAGACAAACCATCAAAGCACCATCTGTCTCACTGTGTCACAATGATCCCTTTGCTATTGGCAAGTTTATGCCCTTCTAGAGGGCAGGATCATGTTTTTGTTTGATTGCTTGTTCTTGTGACCCCAATTCTTAGCAAAACGGCTAGCACAGAGAATATGAGCTCCACTCAAGCTGATTAGAATTTCAAAGCTGAAGGAAACATCAGCTCCTCCAGATGATCACAGGTCCAGAGCGACAAAATGGCTTGATTATCCTTACTATCAACCACTGGCAGAATGAAGACTAAACCAAGTGCAATGAGTAAATGGTTCTAGGTCACTTGCTTTTTGTTAAGCCCTCTTCACAGCATCAAGAGATCAAAAGAAAAAAAAAAAATTTTTTTTCCATAAGAAACTTACACTGCAACCCACTAGAGCTAGGTCCACTGATTGTATTGCAGGTAACCCTCAACAAAGGTTTACTGATGAATCAGTGAATAGACCAATGGATGAATGAATGAATGACATATTTTATTACTTAAATTCTTCAATGTTAAATACACACATATACAGAAAAAATGCACAGGATATAAGTATACAACACAAAATTCTAACAAAGTGAACACTTATGTAACTACCACTCATGTCAAGAAATAAAACTAGGGCAGGACTCAAAAGCCTTCTTTATGCTCTATCTCAACTATTGCCTATCCTCTCCTCTCTAAAAGTAACCAATTTCCCAACTTAACCGTAGATTTGTTTGGCCAGCTTTTTATCTTTATGTAAGTGGAATAATACCTTTAATGGATCAAAGCTTTGTTGTGGTGAAGGGGCTTGCATAACTCAATGAAGCTATGAGTCAAGCTGTGCAGGGCCACCCAAGATGGACGGGTCATAGTGAAGAGTTCTGACAAAATGTGGTCCACTGGGGAAGGAAATGGCAACCCACTACAGTATTCTTGCCTAGAGAGCCCCAAGGGCAGTATGAAAAGGCAAAAAGATATGTCACTGAAAGATGAGACCACCCCCCCGCCCCCAAGGTCAGAAGGTGTCCAATATGCTACTGGGGAAGTGTGGAGGGCAATTACTAATAGCTCCAGAAAGAATGAAGCTGCTGGACCAAAGTGAAAATGATGCCAAATTGTGGACATGTCTGGTGGTGAAAGTAAAGTCCAGTGCTGAAAAGAATAACATTGCATAGGAACATGGAATGTGAGGTCCATGAGTCAAGGTAAATTGGACATGATCAAGCAGGAGATGGCAAGATTGAACATCAACATCTTAAGAATCAGTAAACTAAAATGGACGGGAATGGGCGACTTTAATTCAGATGACTATTTAATCTACTACTGTGGGCAAAAATCCCTTAGAAGAAGTGGAGTAGACCTCATAGCCAACAAAAGAGTCTGAAATGCAGTACTTGGGTGCAATCCATAAACAATAGAATGATCTCGGTTCGTTTCCAGTGCAAACCATTCAACATGACAGTAATCCAAGTCTATGCCCCAACCACTGATGCTGAAGAAGTTAAAGTTGACCAGTTCTATGAAGATCTATGTAGTAAGAAATGGCAAGTCATTCCAGTATATTTGCCTGGGAAATGGACGAGGGAGCCTGATGGGCTATGGTCCATGGGATTGCAAAGAGTCAGACAACTGAACACACACAAATGAAGACCTACAACATCTTCTAGAACTAACACCAAAAAAGCATGTCCTTTTCATCATAGTGGATTAGAATGCAAAAGTAGGAAGTCAAGAGATACCTTGATAATAACGGGCAAGTTTGGCTTTGGAGTATGAAATGAAGCAAGGCAAAGACTAGCAGAGTTTTGTTAACAGAACATACTGGTCATAGCAAACACCCTTTTCCAACAACACAAGAGGTGATTCTACACATAGACATCACCAGATGGTCAATACCAAAATCAGATTGATTGTCTTCTTTTCAGCCAAAGATGAAGAAGCTCTATACAATCAGTAAAAACAAAACCTAGAGCTGACTATGACTCAGATCATGAGCTCTTTAATGCAAAATTCAATTAAATTGAAGAAAGTAGGGAAAAGCTTAAATTGAAGAAAGTAGGGAAAATCACTAGGCCATTCAAGTATGAGCTAAATCAAATCCCTATGATTATACAGCAGAGATGAAAAATAGATTCAAGGGAATAGATCCGGTAGACAGAGTGCCTGAAGAACTGTGATGGAGGTTTGTAACATTGTGAAGGACATGGCGTGGGGCTTCCCAGGTGGCACAGTGGTGAAGAATCTGCCTGACAATGCAGGAGACCTAAGAGACACAGCTTCGACCCCTGGGTTGGAAAGATCCGCTGGAGTAGGAAATGGCAACCCACTACAGTATTCTTGCCTGAAAAGTTCCAAGGACAGAATATCCTGGTGGGCTACAGTCCATAGGATCTCAAAGAGTTGGACACAATTGAGCAACTGAGCACAGCACAGGAGGTAGTGACCAAAACCATTTTAAAGGAAAAGAAATGCAAGAAGGCAAAGTGGTTGCCTGAGGAGGCTTTATAAATAGCTGAGGAAAGAAAAGAAGCAAAAGGCAAGGGAGAAAAGAAAAGATATACTCAAGTGATGCAGAGTTCCAGAGAATAGCAAGGAGAGATAAGAAGGCCTTCTTAAACGAACAATGCAGAGAAATAGAGGAAAACAATAGAATGGGAAAGACCAGAAATCTCTTCAAGAAAATTTGAGATATCAAGGGCCTATTTCATGCAAGCATGGGCACAATAAAGGACAGAAATGTAAGGACCTAACAGAAGCAGATGAGATTAAGAAGCGGTGGCAAGAATACACAGAAGAACTATACAAAAAAGGTTTTAATGACCCAGATAACCACAATGGTGTGGTCACTCACCTAGAGCTGTAGTGTGAAGTCAAGTGGGCCTGAGGAAGCATTACTACAAACAAAGCTAGTGGAAGTGATGGATTTCCAGCTGAGCTATTGAAAATACTAACAGATGATGTTGTTAATATGTCAGAAAATTTAGAATACTCAGCAGTGGCAACAGGACTGGAAAAGGTCAGTTTTCATTCCAACCCCAAAGAAGGGCAATGCCAAAGAATGTTCAAACTATTGCACAATTGCATTCATTTCACATGCTAGCAAGGTTATACTCAAAATCCTTCAAACTCAGCTACAGCAGTATGTGAACCAAGAACTTTCAGATATACAAGCTGAGTTTCAAAGAGGCAGAGGAACTAGAGATCAAATTGCCAGCATTTGTTGGATCATGGAGAAAGCAAGGGAATTCCAGAGAAACATCTCCTGTTTCACTATGGGAAAGCCTTTGACTGTGGATCACAACAAATTGTGGAAGATTCTTAAAGAGATGGGAATACCAGATCACCTTACCTGTCTCCTGGGGCTTTCCTGGTGGATCAGATGGTAAAGCGTCTACCTGCAATGTGGGAGACCTGGGTTCAATCCCTGGGTTGGGAAGATCCCCTGGAGAAGGAAATGACAACCCACTCCAGTACTCTTGCCTGGAAAATTCCATGGATGGAGGAGCCTGGTGGACTACAGTCCATGGGGTCACAGAGTCGGACAAGACTGAGTGACTTCACTTTCTTTCTTTCTTTTCCTGTCTCCTGAGAAACCTGTATGCAGGTCAAGAAGCAACAGTTAGAACCTTACATGGAATGACTGACTGGTTCAAAATTGGGAAAGGAGTACATCAAGGCTGTATATTGTCACCCTGCTTATTTAACTTATATGCAGAGTACATCATGTGAAATGCTGGGCTGGATGAATCACAAGATGGAATCAAGATTGCTGGGAGAAATATCAGCAACTTCAACATGCAGATAATACTATTCTAATGGCAGAAAGTAAAGAGGAACTATAGAGTCTCTTGATGAGGGTGAAAGAGAGTGAAAAAGCTGACTTCAAACTCAACATTCAAAAAACAAAGATCTTGGCATCTGGTCCCATCACTTCATGACAAATAGATGGGGAAAAAGTAGAAGCAGTGACAGATTTTCTTTTCTTGTTTTCTCCAAAATCACTGTGGATGGTGACTGAAGCCATGAAATTAAAAGATCTTTGCTTCTTGGAAGGAAAGTTGTGACAAACCTAGTTCAGTTCAGTCGCTCAGTCATGTCCGACTCTTTGCGACTCCATGAACCGCAGCACGCCAGGCCTCCCTGTCCATCACCAATTCCCAGAGTTTACCCAAACTCATGTCCATTGAGTCAGTGATGCCATCCAGCCATCTCATCCTCTGTCGTCCCCTTCTCCTCCTGCCTTCAATCTTTTCCAACATCAGGGTCTTTTCAAATGAGTCAGCTCTTTTCATCAGGTGGCCAAAATATTGGAGTTTCAGCTTCAACATCAGTCCTTCCAATGAACACCCAGGACTGATTTCCTTTAGAATGGGCTGGTTGGATCTCCTTGCAGTCCAAGGGACTCTCAAGAGTCCCACAGTTCAAAAGCATCAATTCTTCTGCACTCAGCTTTCTTTATAGCTCAACTCTCACATCTGTACATGACTACTGGAAAAAACATAGCTTGACTAGACAGACCTTTGTTGACAAAGTAATGTCTCTACTTTTCAATATGCTATCTAGGTTGGTCATAACTTTCCTTCCAAACAGTAAGTGTCTTTTAATTTCATGGCTGCAATCACCATCTGCAGTGATTTTGGAGCCCAGAAAAATAAAATCTGCCACTGTTTCCACTGTTTCCCCATTTATTTGCCATGAAGTGATGGGACTGGATGCCATGATCTTAGTTTTCTGAATGTTGAGCCTTAAGCCAACTTTTTCACTCTCCTCTTTCACTTTCATCAAGAGGCTCTTTAGTTCTTCTTCAGCATATTAAAAAGCAGAGACATCACTTTACTGACAAAGGTCCATATAGTCAAAGCTACAGTTTTTCCCGTAGTCATGTACGGATGTGAGCATTGGCCCATAAAGAAGGCTGAGTGCTGAAGAACTGATGTTTTTGAACTGTGGTGTTGGAGAAGATTCTTGAGAGTCCCTTGGACTGCAAGGACATCAAACCTGTCAATCCTAAAAGAAATCAACCCTGAATATTCATTGGAAGGACTGTTGCTGAAACTGAAGCTCCAATAGTTTGGCCACCTGATACAAAGGACAAATTCACTGGAAAAGACCTCGATGCTGGGGAAGATTGAAGGCAAAGGAGAAGCGGGCAGCAGAGGATAAGATGGTTACTTATCATCACTAACTCAGTAGACATGAATTTGAGCAAACTCTGGGAGATGGTGGAGGACAGAGGAGACTGGTGTGCTACAGCCCATGGGGCCGCAAAGAGTCAGGTGTGACTTTGTGACTGAACAACAACAATAAGTGGAATAATACAGTATGATTCTTTTGTGTCTGGCTTCTTTTGCTTAATTTCACATTCGGGAAGTTTGGGTATGTTCTGGTATATTAGCAGTAGTTTGTTCATTTTCATTGCTGTGTAGAAGTTCATGGTATGATTATTCCATGTTTATTTGATTTTCTACTGATAGAGATCTGAGTTCTTCCTGGGTTGGGTTTATCAACATTATTGCCCATGGATTTTGGTGCACATGGACATACATTTCCCCCTGAAATATCTATGAGAATAGACTTGCTATGTCATACAGTATGCATATATTTAACATTAGTAGATAATGCCAAACTATTTCCCAAAGTGTACTACCAGTTTACAGGCTCACCGAAGTGTTTGAGCAAAACCATTGGGTTATATCTTCACCAACGTTTGATATTGTTGGTCATTTTAATTTCAATTGGTTTATTTTAAAAACTTGTGTGGGAACACAAAAGACCCTGAATAGCCAAAGCAATCTTTTTATATATAATTCCACTCCTTTATTTATTTGTTTTTGGCGGTGTTGGGTCTTCATTGCTGCCCTCTAATTGCGGCTAGTGGGGGCTGCTCTCTAGTTGCAATGTGCAGGATTCTCACTGTACTGGCTTCTCCTGTCGCAGAGCACGAGCTCTAGGGCACGAGAACTGAATAGTTGCTGCTCCTGGGCTCTAGAGCACAAGCTTAATAATTGTGGCCATGGGCTTAGTTGCCCTGTGGTATGTGGGATCTTCCTGGATCAAGGATGGAACCTGTGTCTCCTGCATTGACAGGCAGATTCTTTATCACTGAGCCACCAGGGGAGCCCTGAAAAGCCAAAGTAATCTTGAGAAAGAAACACAGTTGGAGGAATAAGACTACCTGACTTCAGACTATACTACCAAGCAACGTTAATCAAAACAATATCATACTGGCACAAAAACAGACATATGGATCAATGGAACAGGAGAGAAAGCCCAGAAACAAACCCATGTACCTATAGTCAATTAATCTATCACAAAGGAGGCAAGAATATACAATGGGGAAAAGATGGTCCCTTCAGTAAGTGGTGCTGGGAAACCTGGACAGCTACCTGTAAATGAAATTAGAGCATTCTTTAAGACTTACCTCGTGGTCCAGTTGTTAAGAATCTGCCTGCCAAGGAAGGGGACATGGGTTCAATCTCTGATCCAGAAAGATTCCACAGGCTGTGGGGCAAATAAGCCTGTGCTCTAGAACCTACAAGCAACTGGAGAGTAGCCCCCACTCACTGCAAATAGAGGAAGCCTGAATGCAGCAATGAAGACCCAGCACATCCAAAAATAAAATAAAAATTTAAAAAATAGCATTCTTTAACACCACATACAAAAATAAACTCAAAGTGGATTAAAGACCTAAATATAAGACTGGATATGATGAAACTCCTAGAGGAAAATATAGGCACAACCCTCTTTAACATATATCTCAACAATATCTTTTTTGATCCTCTCTTAGAGTAGTGGAGATAAAAAATAAATAAGTAAACAACTGGGACCTAATTAAGCTTGAAAGCTTTTGCACAGCAAAGGAAACCATAAACAAATGAGAAGATAACCTACAGAATGGGGGAAAATATTTGCAAATGATATGACTAACAAGAGATTAATTTCCAAAATAAACAAATGGCTCATACAGCTTGATATAAAAAAAAAAACCAGACAATCCAATCCAAAAATGGGTAGAAGATCTAAACAGATATTTTTCCAAAGAAGACATACAGATAGCCAGTAGACACTTGAAAAAATGCTCAACACCAGTTATTAGAGAAATGCAAATCAAAATTACAATGAGGTATCATCTCATTCTGATCAGAAGGGCCATCATCAAAAACTCTGTAAATAATAAATGCTGGAGAGAGTGTGAAGAAAAAGGAACCCTCCTACACTATTGGTGGGAATGTAAACTGGTACAGTCACTATAGAACAGCCTGGAAGTTCCTTAAAAAACTAAAAAGCAGAGCTACTGTATGATCCCCTGCAATCCTACTCTGTGCATACATAAAGAGAAAACCATAATTCAAAAAGATACACGCACCCTAATGTTCATTGCAGCACTGTTTACAATAGCCAAGACATGGAAGTAACCTAAATGTCCATCAACAGATGAATGGATAAAGAAGATGTGATGTATATATATGTAATGGACTAGTACTCAGCCTTAAAAAAGAATGAAACAATGCCATTTTCAGCAATATGGATACACCAAGAGATTGTCATACTAAATGAAGTAAGCCAGTCAAGGATAAAATCATATATCACTTATTTGTAGAATTTGAAAAAAAAAATGACACAAATGAACTTATTTATGAAACAGAGAATCAGAAACATAGAAAATAAACATATGATTACCAAAGAGGAAAGGGTTGGGGGAGGGATAAATAAGGAGTTTGAGATTAACATATACACACTGATATATATAAAATAGATAACCAACAAAGATCTACTGTAAAGCACAGGGAACTATAGTCAACATTTTATAGCAACCTATAAGGGAAAAGAATCTGAAAAAGAATCTATATATGTGTGTGTATATATATATATATATATATATATAACCAAACCACTGTGCTGTACCCCTAAAACTAACATATATTATAAATCAAGCACACTTAAATGAAAAAAAAAAAAAAAAACATTATGTAGAAAAAAGAAATGAGGTGAACTAATAAAAAAAAGTGAAATAATGCCATTTGCAACAACATGGACAGACAGACCTAGAAATTATTATGCTTAGTGAAATAAGTCAGACCCAGAAAGATAAATACTGATGATATCACTTATATGTGCAATTTTAAAAGTGATACAAGTGAATGTATATGCAAAACAGAAACAGCCTTACAGATATAGAAAACAAAGTGTGGTTATCAAAGAAGGGGGGGAGGGGCAAGATGGGTTATGAGGTTAAGAGATACAAACTACGGTGTATAAAATAGATAAGCAACAAGGACAGACTGTAGAGCATAGGGAATTATAGCCATTATCTTGCAATTATTATAATCTGCAAAAATACTGAATCACTATGTTGTATACCTAAAACTAATATAATGTTGTAAATCAGCTATCCTTCAATTTTAAAAAAAGAAATTAGGCAAACTACTTTTAAGTCATTTCCCCACTCAATCTTCCAACAGTGTGAAGGCATAATACAGATTTATTTTACAATTTGTTCTTCCAAACAATTCAGAGAAAACACACAGTGCTAGGCAGCATATATGTATCTTTCACTGATGAAAAAGGTATATTTATTATTTGGTTATAATGCACACAGAAAACATGGATACATGATGTACAGGGTGTGAAATCTACACCATGGTCCATCTATAGATTTGAGATAAGGTTTGAAGATAAAATTTTCTACTTTTAACTGTTCAAAACCTTACCTCTGCTCTGCTTGACTCTTGGTAGGACTCTAGATTTTTTTCTTTCTTTTCTGTGACAGTTTAATCATTTTGCTTATGAATTTAGATCAAAAGGGACAAACCAGTATAGCACAGGGAAATATATTCAGTATCCTGTACTAATCTATAATGGGAAGGAATCTGAAAAGGAATATATAGCATAACTGAATTACTTAAATTCAATTATGCTGAATTTAAAAATTCATATTTTTAAATATAATTCATTAAATATAATTCATATAATTCATTGTCGTATTTAAAAATATGGACAAGCCAGTTCCCATCATGTCTGAATTTGAATGTGATTTCTACCACATTCAACCCACAAACCATGCTCCAGGTAATGGCTTCCAGTAATGGTAACACGGTGGACATAACTACATGCTAATAATATTCATGGGCTACATTTTCCATGATACTGGTTTCTTATTTTCTCTGGGGTTATAAGGCACCATGTCCATGAGATTCACCTTCTGTCTCAAGTACTTTTGTGCTTGGCTAAGTCAGCAGTGGGCCTGGGCCCTCCACCTCCCAGCTCAGTAGGAAGAGAAGGTGTGAAACTCTGGTACCGTCTCCAGGGCTACAGCCAGAGGTGCGCTGAAGCCAGATTATGCCAGCTTGTTAGACCCAATTACGCACATCTCTTCCCAATTCTCTGTTTGGTGATCTCACGTTGATAGCTTGAAAATTGGCCATGGTGGGTTTACTTACACTGAGGGAATTTTCTTTTTGAAGAGACTGATGTTAAACATTAACCAGCACAGCACTGGCTGAAGTCTTTGGAGCTGAGACCACAGCCTGTTAGGAAAGGAGGGGGTGGTGGACCTTGAAAAGGCTGGGCTGACACCCCTTCAGCCATGACTTACCTGGTTCCACTGCAGGAAAAAATCCAACGTAAGGACCGAGCTGGCAGGACCGTTCCGGAGAGCCCAAATCAGCAGCTTGGCTGATACTCACAGGCTAAGGTCAAACTGCTGCCGCTGCTGCTAAGTCGCTTCAGTCGTGTCTGACTCTGTGCAACCCCAGAGACGGCAGCCCACCAGGCTCCCCCATCCCTGGGATTCTCCAGGCAAGAACACTGGAGTGGGTTGCCATTTCCTTCTCCAATGCATGAAAGTGAAAAGTGAAAGTGAAAGTGAAGCCGCTCAGTCTTGTACGACTCTTAGCGACCCCATGGATTGCAGCCTACCAGGCTCCTCCGTCCATGGGATTTTCCAGGCAAGAGTACTGGAGTGGGGTGCCATCGCCTTGTTAAATATGCCTTTCATTTCCCACCCAGCTGTTTGGGGGAGAACAGAAGCACTTGTTCATCAAGGAGGAGACCTGGCCCTCACGAGGACTAAAAAGATGTCAGTGGGCGTCCTATAGTGAAAATAGATCCCTGGTTTTTTTTTGTTTTTTTCACACAAATCATACTATCCCTTTTGATATTAGCTATCATTTTTGGTTCTTCTATGTCTAAACAATGAAAAAAAAAGATTAAGTGAGGAACGAAATTTTACTTGAAAAGAGTAGGAAAAAGCCTGAATCAAACACGTATTATGTCTTTATCATGTAATGAAGCTGTGTCCTTAATTTTCCCTTTGCCTTTGCATGTGTTTGTGTATCCCAGCAGAAGGTATAAATGCAAATGGTTATGAATGTTACAAGCACTGTCACTCTCGGTGGATTTGGATGGATGAATATGTGCTGGTTAAATAAATGTTGAAAAGTCCTGAGTTAAATATTTATTGGATAGTCTGTCCTTGCCGTTATTACCTCCACTGATTTGAAATCTAAATGTGCTGCTCCCATTCCGGCTGACATTATCGGAACCAAACAGAGAAGATGATGGATTAGACCCACTTAGCAAAATGACATAGACAAAGTGATACCCAGAAATGTGTAGTTTTAAATAGCTTTGTCTGAAAAAAATGAAAGAATTATTTTTTTCTTTCAAAACTAATATCTGGTTTCCAGACTCATTAAACTATCATTTTTTAATCCAAAACTGAGATCGCCAGTCACATCAATTTTATTCACATTTAAAATTGTGAATGTTGAAAAAAAGTCACATAAAACTCCCCCTTCAGAAATGTCTGGAGATTTTTTTAAAATTTCAGTCTGAATATATATGGAGAAGTGTTTAGGCTAATAGCTGTAGGAGTGTGAGAAATAGATAGCATTTAATTAAATGTTTTCTGGGTGTTTGGAGAAAACATTCTGGATTTATTCAGTATTTCCACAGTGGCCATCTTTGCAGCCCACAGCAAATGCTGCTCTCTGGAGAAGAAAGCCCCTAATCTCAGAAGTTATTAAATGCTAAATACCTTACTGAGAAAAGATGGAGGCTCAGAATGTCAATTCCAAAATCATAAAATTCTGAGTCCTCATGGTAATGTTAATTTGCTCTTTCATTAGCATTTTAACATTAGTGAAAGTTGCTGCTAATAGACTGGGATGAGGAAGCTCCCTCTGAGTGGTGTTGGGTAAGCTCATCTTTAAAATATATATATATATATATATAATTTATTTTAATTGGAGGCTAATTACTTTACAATATTGTGGTGGTTTTTGCCATACATTGACATGAATCAGCCACTGGTGTACACGTGTCCCCCATCCCGAACCCCCCTCCCACCTCCCTCCCCATCCGTCCCTCTGGGTTGTCCCAGGACACCGACTTTGAGTGCCCTGTTTCATGCATCAAACTTGGACTGGCCATCTAGTTCACATATGATATACATGTTTCAATGCTATTCTCTCAAATCATCCCACCCTTACCTTCTCCCACAGAGTCCAAAAATCTGTTCTTTATATCTGTGTCTCTTTTGCTGTCTCAAATATAGGGTCGTCATTACCATCTTTCTAAATTCCATATATATGCATTAATATACTGTATTGGTGTTTTCTTTCTGACTTACTTCACTCTGTATAATAGGCTCCAGTTTCATCACCTCATTAGAACTGATTCAAATGCATTCTTTTTAATAGCTGAGTAATATTCTATTGTGTATATGTACCACAACTTTCTGGGTAAGCTCACCTTAATTAAACTACTGGCTCCTCCATTAACTGGCTCGACTTAGAAAAGACTTCATTGGTGTGACAGAACAAGAAGTTGAACTGGGTGGACACCTATAGAAGCATCCAGAAGACAGAAATGCTCCTGGAAAGGCTCTGAGTTCACAAGGGCCATGACCACCATGGCAGTCACGTATCATGAAGCAAGTCAATGGCGACCGAATTTTATGCCTGCACCACCCACAGGGAAGTAAGTGTCCTTGGCACTCTGGGGGGCTTGGAATCCCACAGCCCAGGGTCTGCTTTAGCGTGGATTAAGTTGCAAAGTTTGTTCAATGGGCCTTAATCCTTGACTCACTCCTAAACTATGGCTAATGCCATTGGTTTTAGATCTATTCCAATGAAGGAAGCCCAGGTTCAATCCCTGGACAGGGAACTAGACCCCACATGCCTCAACTAAGAATTAACATGCTGCAACTAAGACCCAGTGTAACCAAATAAATAAATAAATATTTTAAAAAAAGAAGAAGACAAACTTGCCTTTCAATGCAGGCAATGCAGGTTCAATCCCAGGTTGGGGAACTAAGATCCCACCTGCTTCACAGCAACTAAGCCTGTGTGCCACAACTAGAAAAACCTGTGAATCACAGCAGAGACCCAGAAGAGCCAAGACAAATAAATAAAATGACAGAATGAAAGAAACCTTTGAGATAAGTTGATGTGAGTATCTCAAAATTGACCTGGGCAGGTTAAATGCCCAAGTCACCACGACTGGGGCTTTGCTGGTTCCCCGGGCCTTGCTGGTTAACTGTATGACTCTGGACCCATCACTGAAATGTCTAACTTGGATCTCATCTGAAATAGAGACAGTGATACCTATTCAATATATGTGCTTGCGTGTGTGAAATACAATGAAATAATGAATTCTAAATACTTAATCAGGTATCTGGCTTAAAACATTATGATTTGTTCACTTAGACTTCCTCCCATTCCTACTCCATGCCCTCTTCTGCCTGGCTAGATACACATGCTGTTTGTTCCAAAAGGATTTTAATAGACGGTAGCCCACCAGGCTCCCCCGTCCCTGGGATTCTCCAGGCAAGAACACTGGAGTGGGTTGCCATTTCTTTCTCCAATGCATGCTAGTGAAAAGTGAAAGTGAAGTTGCTCAGTCATGTCTGACTCTTAGCAACCCCATGGACTGCAGCCTACCAGGCTCCTCCGTCCATGGGATTTTCCAGGCAAGAGTACTGGAGTGGGGTGCCATGGCCTTCTCCATAAAAGGATTTTAAAGGGAATGCTTTATATATTGTTTTTGCTTCTTTCTCTTCCTATCTTCAAATTCTTTATCTGCCAACCCAGGGTTTCTTGTTTGGAAAGAACAACAACAACAAAATGTTGTTAAAATTATGTTGACCGGCTAGCATTCCTTACACCTAAAGACATCTGAACTGCTACTTCTGCATCCTTTGAACCCATAAAGCATTTCTACTGGGATCAAGTCCAAGCAATTATCAGTGGTGGGTTGGTGGTTTGCTTGTTTTTAACTTTTTAAGGAGTGCAGTTGATGAACAATGCTGTGTTAGTGGACAGCCTTGGTGGTCCACTGGTTAAGAATCTGCCTGCCAATGCAGAGGACACGGGTTTGGTCCCTGGTCTGGGAAGATCCCACATGCCACTGGGCATCAAAGCCTGTGCACAACTGCTGAGCCCTTGCTCTAGAGTCCATGAGCGTCAACTATTGAAGCTTTCGAGCTGAAGCCAATGCCATGAGAAGCCCGCTCACCACAACAAACGGTAATCCCCACTCCCTGCAACCAGAGAAAGCCTGCACACAGGGATGAAGATCCAGCACAGCCAAAAATAAGTAAAATTAAAATTTTAAAAATGGCAATGTGTTTCAGATATATAGCAGAGTGACTCAGTTATACATATACATTTATTCGTTCAAATTCTTCTCCCATTTTAAAAACTTTTTATTTTGTATTGGAGTATAGCCGATTAACAATGTTGTGATAGATGAACAACATTGTGGTAGTTTCAGATGGGCAGCAAAGGGACCCAGCCATACATACACATCCATCCATTTCCCCCAAACTCCCTGCCCATCCAGGCTCCCACAAAACACTGAGCAGAGCTCCCTGTGCTGTACAGCAGATCCTTGTTGGCTACCCACTGTAAATAGAGCAGTGTGTATATGTCCATCCCCAACTCTCAGTCTGTCCCTTTCCCCACCCAGCCTAAGTTTGTTCTCTAAGTCTCTGAGTCTGTTTTGTAAATAAGTTCATCTGTATCTTTTTTTTTTTTTTTTAGATTTCACATATAAGCATTATCACATATTTTGCCTTCTCTGACTTACTTCACTCAGTATGACAATCTCTAGGTCCATCCATGTTGCCGCAAATGGTTTATTCCATTCTTTTTGTTTTTCTTTTCTAAAAATACTTATTTGGCTGTGTAAGGTCTTGGTTGTGGCATGCAGGATTGTCATTGCATCATGCGGGATCTTTCTTTGAGGCGCCTGGACTCTACAGTTGTGGCTCTCAGGCTCCAAGGCACATGGGCTTTAGTAGCTGCGGTGCACAGGTTTAGCTGCTCCACACCATGCGGGGTCTTAGTTCCCTGACCAGGGGACCAGGGATCAAATCAGTATCCCTTGCATTACAAGGTAAATTCTTAACCACTGGACCCCCCAGGAAAATCCGTATTCCATGCTTTTTTTTTTTTTCCCCTACACTGGGTCTTCATTGCTACATTCAGGGTTTCTCTAGTTGTGGCGACTGGGGACTACTCTCTAGTTGCGTGGGCTTCTCATTGTGGTGGTTTCTGTTGTTGAAGAGCTTGCAGACTTCAGAGTTGTGGTGTGTGGTCTATTTCGTTCTTTTTAATAGCGGAGTGTCAGTGGTGGTTTGAGTATATTCCTTAGAGAACTAATCACGGGCAATCCATAAATTAATGAAGTGATTCTCCACCACGGCCACACATCATGATCCACCGGAAGCTTCTAGAAATACTGATGCTTGTACGAATCAAGACTCTTTAAGTTTTTCACAGCGTGTGACTTGGAAATTCCACCTCTAAGAATCCATCTATTTTCAGAGAGTAGAGATGTGGACAAAAATATATAACCAAATCATCTCGTGTGTTTTATTTTAAAGAATCTTCCAAGTTCAGTTAAAGGACGGGGAGGGTTGATTACATTAAATATGATACATTCACAAACTATTGCAGCTCCATTAAGGATTATACTTATGTTACCATTTGGAAGTCAGGATACCATTACCCTTGAGGTAGGGATAGAACCGGGAGGTGGTATATAGGAGGAATAAAGGGGGCTTATGGGGGCTGGTAATATTTCATTTCTTCACACGGGTACTGGTTATACAAGTGTGTTCACTTTGTAAAAATTTATCAAGTTGTATTTTTATATATATATACACATACACACACACACACACACACATATATATACACTCTTTAAAAATTGTGGGACAATACACATAACATAAAATTTACTATCTTAATGACATTTAACTATATACTTCGTTAGTATTAGGTACTTTCACATTGTTGTGCAACCAATTTCCAGAACTCTTCTCATCTTACAAAACTGAAATTCTATACCCATTAAACAATAACTCCTCATCTGCCCCTCCCCTCAGTCCCTGGCAACCACCACTCTACTTTCTATATGTACGAATTTGACTACTCTAGGTACCTGAGTGGAATTGTTAACACTTGTCTTTGTATTTTTGTGACATGGCCCTTATTTCGGCTCTTGCCAGGATGAGTGCACAAGACTGGTCTTTCTACCCCTGGAACAAGTAGGTAGATGCCTTCATGGTAAGAATGAAGGAATAGCCAGGAGGGCCTCCCCAACACATACATATAAAACATTGCTTCCCGTAGCTTCTCAAAAGTCTTCTCTTCCTTTTGCATTTGTATTTAAGCCATATGAATGCTTGCCAAAAAGTGAAAACCTCTTTTAAAAACCAACTGACCCTGGAAGGTTATACGTAGATTATCAGCCATTCAAACCATATTGTGAATTAGTTCAAATAGATGCTTTTCAATCATACAGCTGTGATGTCAGTACATGCCAGCAAGGTTTTCAGTTTCAGTCCTGGTGACATTTTTTATCCTGGATTATTCTTTGATGCGGGGAGCTGTCCTGTGCCTTGTCGGGTGTTTAGCAACATCTCTGACCTCTACTTATAGGGGATGCTGGTAGCACTCCAGTCCCTGGTTAGAATCACTACAAACATCTCCAGATACTGACAAATGTCCTTTGGGTGCAAAATCTCTTCTAGCTGAGAACCACTGTACTGAAGAAATGGGATTTTGATGGAAGAAGGTAGGAAGAAGATATTTTGCAACACCGGAAGGTTTAGAGGAGGCCAGGTCTGGGGAAGTTTGGGGGTGGGTGTTAATACCCTCTTACTTCTCATGGTCCACTTATATCTCAGCCCCAGAAAGCCCTCCTCACTGTGTGCGAGTCAGGTCGCCAGGAGACACAGGTATGCACTGAAGACCAAGCCTCTCTGTGTGGAATAGCACCTTGTGCCTGCATGGGCTCTCTGCCTCCTCTGGTGGCCTGCTGTCTCCTCCTCACTTCCTTCCTGCTGCAAAACATGAAATGTTGTGCGACTAGGGTTTATGAGATCCACCCTTCCCCACCCCCTTACCCTGAAGAAAGTATTTCCAGCTTTTCTCGATGACAAAGCTACCTCTTGGGAATGCCATAAATATGGTTCACGCATGGACACGACATAGTGTCCTTTTTCACGTGTGAGACCTTAGGACACATTCCCAAAGTTCTTTAGTGCTCATCTGCCCAAACTCTAAAGGCCTCTGTGGTGCGGAAGTGGCAGACGGAGAGGCATTGCTGGCCAAGGGTGAGACCTGCTTTCCAAAGCGACCAGGAACCTGAGCACACCACTCTCTTTTTCTCAAGTCCTTTCCCCACCTTGGAAGAGAATCTTAAAAGCTATTGACAAGGCCTCTCGCTGACAGGGTGTGTTTTATGCCTTTTGTCTTTCCATTGCGTTCTCTTCCCCTCAGGTCTCCACTTTATTGGGGTCATAGAACCCCAACCCCTCTCTGTGAGGGACGGGCAGCCCACGCTTTCTCAGCAGGCAGGGAAGCCGGCGCCCCGGGACGCAGGAGCGCCCCTCTCCTCAGCTTTCTCAGTGCCCCGCCCCACCCAGCTAAAGGGGCGGCCATTTTGCAATGAAAGACGCTGAGTAAACACAGCGCCGGCCCGGAAGATTGGCTCGGACTTAATAGAGGATGTGTGCAGGCTTTCAGGGCTCCTCGGCCCACAGGCTTTAACCACTGTTCAAACTGATTTAGAACACTAAAGCCCGACTGTTTGCTTAGGGCCTGTGTTGACTCAATTCCCGCCTCCAAGGCAGGTGGCCTCCCAGCCACTCAGTCATTGTTCTGACTCAGTTCTCCTCCGTAACGGGGAAGGCGGGGCGGGGGGGCTCCCTATTGAGAGTTCGTTTGTTTATTTCACTTTCTGGCCCTTGAAAAGCCAGGCAATCAGTTCATGCTTGCAGGTGTAGTGTTTCATTTTAAAAGAGGCATATTTGACTGCAGTCAGAATTTTCAGTGTTGAGTTGGGTTTGTTGGGTAAGAGAGACTTTTCTGCTTTCCTTTCGGAAACCAAAGAGCTGATTTCCTGGTGACAACAGTTGGCATTGTTCTGGTACATTAACTCTTCCCAACCCTGGGGCCTCTTGCTAACGGCTTCCCAAGTGCCCTAATATCTAATCAAGTTGGACCAAAGAGCTTCTACAAACCTCCAGTAGTGTCTTGTCTCCACTCTGAGAGCTGTGAATCTGACCCAAAGTGGCAACCTGAAAGAAAGAAATGGTGATGCTACTCTTTCAGTGGAACAATAATATCATCTATTGAGCATACACTTTGTGCAGAGTGCTATATATAGGTTTTTTTTTTTTTCAAGATGCATTGATCCTTTTGATATTCCCCATAAGCTTCTGTGCTAGGTATCATAGCACATTCCTTTATCAGATGGGGAAGCCAAGGATGAATCCATTAAGGAGCTCACCCACAGCTCTTAGTGTCTGGAGGCAGAACAGGAATTTCAGCCCCAGTCTGTTTGACTCCAAGGCTGCTCCCTCTCTCTGCCTGACCACTTCCCTCTTCACCTCCCTTGGACTAGAAGAGAAGGAAACCCCACACAACCCCAGGGAGGGGCAGCACTCATGGGAGTGGTCCAGGAAGACAGGTGGGTGGTGGCCCCCGTGGGTTTGCTCTGCTCCCTCCCGTCAGAGTCCTCTTGGCACAGAGCTGACCTCCTCCCTCTCCAGCGCTATCCTTGGACAGCTTCCTTAAGCTTTCTCATCAGAGGGCCAAGCTCAGGTGTCACTTGATCTGGCTGCCAGTAAAGGAAGTTGGGAGCAGCACACAAACCCATACATTCACTCTGTGTGCATGTGTTCAGTAAGACACACATAGGTGCACTCACACCCCCACACACATTTATGTGCACACATAGCCACATTCATTCAGACACACACCCACACACATTTACTCTCAATACTTTCACTCATACACTCATTCACACTCTCACCTACACACACACACACATGCAAATATACACCTTCACATCCATCACCCACACACGCTCACACATGCATTCATGGGGTCACAACACCTCCACTTACGTAAGTTCATACCACATGCTCACATGCACTCACACACGCGTGCGTATGACTCACATGCACACTCACACAATCCACACTCCCACACACGTACTCCTTTCACTTCCTGTGGAGGAGCTGAGGACACACTGTGGTGCAAGGTCAGAAGGCCAACACCTAAGACAATAAACCTGGGGTGGGGGGGGCGAGAAGTATGCTGTGGGATTTGATGACTCCACAGCCACTGGAAATAAGTGGAGGGCTTACAGCAGTGACACCGGATCTGCCCTAAGGAACTGTGGGCTCGAGCCTATCTTTGATTGCCCTCAGTGTTCATGAGTCAGATTTTTGGCATCAGGCTCTTTGTTCAGAGCATCTACTTTGGAGCCTCACACACGAGCTCTGTGACCTTGAGTAAGTAACTTAACTTCTCTTTGCCTCCATTTCCTCATCTGTAAAATGGGGGAAATAATAGTGCCTGTCTTAGGGAGTTATGCACTATCTGGACTAAAACATATGAAGCTCATAAACCAGTTAGGGCACATATGTGTTCAGGGACAGTGGGCCCTTAATGGCTTGGGTTGGCTCATCATTAACAAGTGAGAAGTTGACCAAAGGTGGACATCAATTTGGGATTTTGACATCAAAATGGGATCCAAGAAGAGATTTACTAAGTTTTAAGTTCTTCTTTTTGCTGAAATGCCTGCAATTTATAAGCCCTTACACTTGAAAACCCTTCCAGGCAGGGGACAACTATCCTTTTTCCTTCTCAGTCTCAGAGTATCCTTGACTCCTTAGGTCAGCAGGTGATAAATTCAGTCCCCTGGGTTAGATGGGCAGCATCTCAGGTTTCTACATAGGCCAGGTCTGCCCCTTACTGTCCCCGGTCCCCTCAGTTAAACTGATCCTCATCTTGAGAAAATTTTGCTCAAACCAGTTGGAGAAGGAACCGTGCAACAAATCAGAATTTTATTTTTATGCTCACTTTACTTGTAAACAGGTAGAGTCTAAGAATTAGCACTTTTAATCTGTGGTTCCAAGACATTTCTTTAACATGATAGAAGTTGAAATCATGTTAAGTAAAAGCAGTTAGACCAATGACACACAGTATTTTATTCTATTTCTTTTCTTTGGTCACATCCAGGATCATTTTTCAAAACCTTCAAGAATTCATTCTCCCAGTCATCTTACTTTTCCCTTAGGCGCCCTAGCAGTTTATTGCTTTGGCAGTAATGCAGAGGCATAATTCCTCTTCCCTTCTCTGCTCTGTGATGGTCTACATCTTGGCTCTTTCTTTCCTTGAGAAAATCCCCAAGGGGAACTAGAAGCTGTTCCCTCCTTCCCATCCCACCTCCCACCTCTGAGTTAGGCCTACTGTTTGATCCAAAAGGCACTATTTGCCTTAGAATTCCAACTATTTTGTTATCAGAGCACTCATCTCATCAGGGGAAGGACCAGAAAGAGGTTCTTTTACAATCTCTGAGAGCACAAGTCCCTCTCTCTCCTCCACCACAGAGATCTCCCGAGCATGTTCCTTTGTCGTTTGTTTTTCAAGTTTGCACTTGTGTTTACAAAATAGTTCCTACCCCTGCCTAGAGATGTGTTGGAATGAAAGTTACCTAATGCTCATAAGGGGCTTCCCAGGTGGCTCAGCTGAAAAGAATCTGCCTGCTAATGCAGGAGCTGCAGGAAACTTGGGTTGGATCCCTGGGTAAGGAAGATCCCCTGGAGGAAGGCATGGCAACCCACTCCAGTATTCTTGTCTGGAGAATCCTATGGACAGAGGAGCCTGGTGGGCTACAGTCCATGGGGTTGAAAAAGAGCCAGATACGACTGAAGTGATTTAGCATGCACACATGCTCATAACAGTTACTTGGGGAAGTGAGATGGGGGTGATTTTTATTTAATATATTGATTTTCACTCTGTACTGTTCTGTATCAATTGAATTAAAATTGAATACACATCATTTTTGTGAAAAGAAAAGGCATTTTGAGAGGTTTTAAAAACATACAGAACAATTATGACAATGCTATTTTTCAAATGCTTTGAAATGTGGTGTTTTTTTTTTTTCCCATGGTAGTTTCTGAACACGCTGCTCAGCTGCCCAGTTAAACAGCACCTCTTTCTGAGCTCTGTTGAAGGGGGGTTTTGAGTTGCAAAAAAGTTACTCTGAACATGGAGCCAACACTTTCCTTCATTTTGGACGGCATTGTTGAATTATCAACTCATAAATCTTTTGTAAAATGTGTCTTATGGGCTTATCTTTTTTCAGACATTTTATTGATCACATGTCTTTAAAGACAACCACAATGGTCAATTGGGAAAAGAGTGTTCAGAGGTTGCAGTGTGTGGGTTCTTTCCAGTGTGTGGGCATCTCTGATAAGAAAGGGAAATGAAGTGAAGTGAAACTCGTTCAGTCGGTCTAACTCTTTTCGATCCCATGGACTAAATAATCCATGGAATTCTCCAGGCCAGAAACCTGGACTGGGTAGCCTTTCCCTTCTCCAGGGGATCTTCCCAACCCAGGGATCGAAGCCAGGTCTCCCACATTGCAGGCAGATTCTTTACCAGCTAAGCCACAAGGGATGCCCAATAAGAAAGGGAGTCCTCTGGAAATAAGGACTGTCTCCCTTAGTGAACAGCACCATATATATTTTGTATATACATCCTTGGAGTTGATTTTAACTTTTCATTGGAGTCTAGTTTCTTTCATTTAAACTCATGAATCTGAAATTCATCGATTTTTGTGTGTACTTGTAGATCATTCACTTTCTCTGCTACTAGGATTCTTTAGTGTGACCGTATGATGATTTACTTATCTATTCTACTGTGGATGGTCATTTGGGTAGTTGCCTGTGTTGAGCTATTATGATCCGTGAGACTATCACGATTCTAGTACATGTCTTTTGATAAACATGTGTTTGCTTTTCAGTATGGTTTGTGTATAGGAAATAGGATGTGGAAATATTCAGCTTTACTAGGTACTACTAAGTAGTTTTCCAAAATGGTTATACCAGTTTGTATCCCCAACAAGAAGTATGAGAATTTAAACAGGTTTTTTTTTTTTTTTTTTGCAAGATTTGTGATGGATGATAACCCTGGAGATAAATATTTGCTTGAACAAACAGATGCTAATGCACATGAGTCTTTCCAAGAAGTCCAAGGTGCCATTCATTTTTCACATTAGTTTTCAGAGCAAAACATCCCTGGGAAATAGATATGTGTTATGCCATTTCCTCCTGAAGCTAAGGAAATATATAGAAGCAACTGAAATGCTTTTTCTAAACCCTACTAAGCTCCATATCATCTACTCTAGCCTTAGAGCTTAGATTTTAGGTTCAAATGCCTACTCGTGAATTTGTTACGGAAATGTCATGCTCATGCTAGCATTTCTACATTATTAGTTTCAAATAACAAAGCCTAATGCCATGAACCTTCATAGAATTTTCCAGGCAGTCATCCAGCAAAAAGGGGGATATTCATAAGCTCTCAGGCCTGACCTTGAAGGTCTTTTGACGGTTTTATAATGGAAAAAAGAAGCCTGTCCAGATATCCTGGCTTGGCTGCTCCTCAGATTCATCTGGGCAGCTTTTCAAAATAAAGAATTCCCACCCCTACTCTGGGCTTCTCATGTGGTGCTAGTGGTAAAGAACCTGCCTGCCAATGCAGGAGATATAAGAGACATGGGTTCGATCCCTGGGTCAGGAAGATCCCCTGGAGGAAGGCATGGCAACCCACTCAGTATTCATGCCTGGAAAATTCCATGGACAGAGGAACCTGGCAGGCTGCAGTCCATAGGGTCGCAAAGAGTCAGACACGGCTGAGGTGATTTAGCAGGCATGCACATATCCCCACTCTAGAATAATTGGATTGATTTGCTCGGTGTTGGGACTTGGAATTCTGTATATTTTAAAGTTCTTAAGTGATTCTGATTCAACTGGAGATCACTGGTCAGTCTTTGGAATCACTGTTGTCCCTAGATCAATTTTAAAAATGACAGCCGTAGAAATGCAAATACAATAGCAAAATCCTGAAAATAAAGAAGGAAAAATGAGTAAAAGATCAGGCTTTTTCCCTTACTCCAAAATATTCTCTCAAAGTACAGTGTTTTGCCAAATGAAACAGATGAGTGTTCTGATGAAGATGGCTGACTCCCCAGTGATAATACATAAAGTGACGATTATGTGGTACTTGTTTGTTGAATGGTGTCACATTTATCATTTTACTTACTCAAGATTTCTTTAAGGCAGAAATAATAAACCCCAATTAAATGGGAGAGTTAGTTGTCTAGCCCAAGCTTCCTGCTTCCAATTGTATTTCCAATCATATTTCTCATTATGCCCCAGGACTCCAGGAGACAAGAAGCTACCTGAAGGTCAACAGGAGTTAAGTGTTTCAACAATTCTGAATGAGGTTCAAGAGTCTTTTTGGACCCCTTCTCTCATCCCTTTCCTATTCTCCTTTCCTTCATTGTGCTTAAATTTTTTTTTTTTTTACTTATTTATTTACTTATTTGGCTGTGCTGGGTCTTAGTTGCCATACATGGAACCTTCAATCTTCCTTATAGCTTATGAGATCTACTTCCCCGACCAAGGATGGAACCTGGGCCGCCAGCACTGGAAGCGCAGAGTTTTAGCTACTGGTCCACCAGGGAAGTCCCGTCCTTTATGCTTTTAATGTCTCCCGTGCTACAGGTAATCTGCAGTATACTAGGGAATCAGAGATAGAAAGAAAAGTCTTTACCCTCAAAAAGTTCACATTCCAGTGGAGAGATCAGATCAATCATTGTGCGATGATGCACTGAATGTCACAGTCGTATGTAGTCAAATGACAGATCAGCACAATCAGGTTGAGGTGGGGAGGGGAGATCCAACTGGGACGTGGGTTCAGAGTCTCCACTCAGACAGAAGGTCCCAAATCCTTAAAGGTAAGAACTTCTCTGATGTATCTCACTTCAAAGGGGGACTGTTTTGTTTTGAAACAAGCCCCACAGCTTCTAATATTTGTTAGCACCCTCTTCAAAATGTGTCTTCAGATCTCTCATCTACATTCTATCACATGTGTTTACCTTTTCCTGAATAAACTGAGAAATAAGCTATCTAACTAGTGGTTCATTTATATAGTCTTTAAAGAATCATCAAAAGAGGTACAGAGGCCTTAAATAAGTGTAGGGAGGGACCCAGGGGATTCCCTTCCTGGGTTGGTGCATTGGGAAAACAGCTCCTGATATACCAGGAAACAGCTTTGTTTATATTCAGCAACTGGGTTAGATAGAATAGGGTAGGTAGGGTGTGTATATTCACATGTGTGTGGCCAAGGTTGGTGGCAGATGGATTTCTTTAACACACTATTTCATTTAGTTCAGTTCAGTTGCTCAGTCTTGTCCGACTCTTTGTGACCCCATGAATAGCAGCACTCCAGGCCTCCCTGTCCATCACCAACTCCCAGAGTTCACTCAAACACACGTCCATTGAGTCAGTGATATCATCCAGCCATCTCATCCTCTGTTGTCCCCTTCTCCTCCTGCCCCCAATCCCTCCCAGCATCAGAGTCTTTTCCAATGAGTCAACTCTTCATATGAGTCTACCATATTGGAGGCTTTAGAATCAGTCCTTCCAATGAACACCTAGGACTGATCTCCTTTAGAATGGACTGGTTGGATCTCCTTGCAGTCCAAGAGACTCTCAAGAGTCTTCTCCAACATCACAGTTCAAAAGCATCAATTCTTCGGTGCTCAGCTTTCTTCACAGTCCAACTCTCACATCCATACATGACCACAGGAAAAACCATAGCCTTGACTACATAGACCTTTGTTGGCAAAGTAATGTCTCTGCTTTTCAATACGCTATCTAGGTTGGTCATAACTTTCCTTCCAAGGAGTAAGCGTCTTTTAATTTCATGGCTGCAGTCACCATCTGCAGTGATTTTGGAGCCCAGAAAAATAGTCAGCCAGTGTTTCCCCATCTATTTCCTATGAAGTGATGGGACCAGATGGCATGATCTTCATTTTCTGAATGTTGAGCTTTAAGCCAACTTTTTCACTCTCCTCTTTCACTTTCTTCAAGAGGCTCTTTAGTTCCTCTTCACTTTATGCCATAAGGGTGGTGTCATCTGCATATCTGAGGTTATTGATATTTCTCCCGGCAATCTTGATTCCAGCTTGTGCTTCTTCCAGCGCAGCGTTTCTCATGATGTACTTAGTGACAATAAATTATTGACTTTATTTTCAAACACCTAAGACTTATTCAACAAGCTTCCCAGGTGGTTCAGTGGGTAAAGAATCCACCTGCAGTGCAGGAGAGCAGGAGACATGGGTTCAATCCCTGGGTCTGGAAGAGTCAGGCATGACTCTTCCTTCCAAGAGGAAGGCATGGCAATCCACTCCAGTATTCTTGCCTGGAAAATCCCACAGACAGAGGAGCCTGGTGGGCTACAGTCTGTAGGGTCACAAAGAATCAGACACGACTAAAGCAACTGAGCACAGAGCATAGCACAAGACTTATTCAACAATAATAGGGCTTCCCTGATGATCCAGTGGTTGGGAGTCTGCCTTCAAATGCAGGGGACCAGTTCGATCCCTGGTCTGGGAGGATCCCACATGCCAAGGAGCAACTAAGCCCGTTCACTACAACTACTGAGCATGCTTGCCGTAGAGCCCATGAGCCACAACTACTAAAGCCCTTGCCCCCTAGAGCTTCTGCTGCAACAAGAGAAGTCACCCCCCTGAGAAGCCCGCATGCAGCAATGAAGACTCAGCACAGCCAAAAATAAAAATTAAGAATAAATAATAAATAAAAACAAATTATTTTTTAAAATTCCCTTAAAAAAAAAAAAGCAATAATAAATGAGTGTCAGGTGCCCAGTGGGTACCAAAAGCTTCTTAAGCCCAGGGTCCACAGTAACAAAAGAGGCAGATACATTCCTGCCCATGCTCCCTGGTTTCTGAGTAGACTGCTGATGACCTGTGGATCATTTCTGGAAGAGTGAATGTGAGTGTTGCTCTGGAATCTGATGCTTTATATCATTTAATCCACTTGACATTTCTGAAGCAGTGCACATTTTGTACATGTGTTCACCCTTTGGTTCTGTGCCGGTTCTCATTTTTCTGAATGCTTGGTCTCCTTCTTGTCTTCATTATGTCTCCTCTGGACATCTGTGGCTTCCTCTTCCCCTCTCTCTCTGCTCCAGGATCTCCAACTTATAATTTAGTACTCTCTTTCACTTTTTTAAAAAAAATTGAAATAGTCTATGTCGTCAAAGTTATGGTCTTTCTGGTAGATATGTACAGATGTGAGAGTTGGACCATAAAGAAGGCTGAAGGTCAAAGAACCAATGCTTTCAAATTGTGGTGCTGGAGAAAACTCTTGAGTGTCTCTTGTACTGCAGGGAGATCAAACCAGTCAATCCTAAAGGAAATCAATCCTGAATATTTGTTGGAAGGACTGATGCTGAAGCTGAAGCTCCAATACTTTGGCCACCTGATGCAAAGAGCCGACTCACTGGAAAAGACTTGATGCCGGGAAAGGTTGAAGGCAAAAGGAGAAGTGGGCAGCAGAGGATGAGATGGTTGGATGGCATCACTGATTCAATGGACATGAACTTGCACAAACTGTGGGAGATGGTGAGGGACAGGGAGGCCTGGCGTGCTGCAGTCCCTGATGTCACAGTCACGAGGGCGTGACTTAGCAGCTGAACAACAATAACAAATATTTGATTTATAATATTGTATTAGTTTCAGGTGCACAGAAAAGTAATTCAGTAATATATACATATATTTTTTCAGACTACCTTCCATTATAGGTTAATATAAGATATTGAATATAGCTCCTTGTGCAATAGTGTACCCTTGTTGCTTACCTATTTTATGTATAGTACTTTGTATCTCTTCATCTCACTCCTAATTTAACCCTCCCACCTACCTGTCTTTTTCTCCTTTGGTAACCATAAGTTGTATTGTCTTGGACTAGCCTCAGTATGTACAGCTGGGGTTGGTACTAGGCACCATGCCTGTCACATAGAAAGAAGGTATGCAATTTAAGTGTTTGTTGATTCAGACAGTGTCTGAATCTATGTGTCTGAATTTTCTATGTCTGTGAGTCTATTTCTCTTTTGTGTGTAGATTAAAGTGAAAATGAAAGTGTTAGTTGTGTCCGGCTCTTTGTGATCCCATGCACTGTAGCCTGCCAGGCTCCTCTGTCCATGGAATTCTCCAGGCAAGAATACTGGTGTGGGTTGCCATTTCCTCATCCAGGGGATCTTCCCAACCCAGGGATTGAACCCGGGTCTCTTGCATTGCAGGCAGATTCTTTACCATCTGAGTCACTAGGGAAGCCTGGTGTGTAGATTAATTTGTAATATTTTTTAGATTCTACATCTAAGTTCATCTTTCACTTTTTCACTAGAGTTATGTGTTTTTTTTTCCTTTCCAACTCTAAACAATAATAATTAACAATAATATGGGTTTTAGAAACATATACATAGAAAGTTCCACCCACTGTCTGAATCAACAAACACTTAAATGTGTACCTTCCTTCTGTGTGATAGGCATGGTGCCTAGTACCAACCCCAGCTGTATGTACTGAGACTGGTCCAAGATAACATAACCAGGATGGGACAGGCTCAAACACAGTCTTCTCATCCTTGACTCTGGTTCCTTCCAGCTCTTGCAAGGTGGGTCCCTAGGAGGCAGACCCCGAGATGCCACTTAGTGTGCAGGAACACTCTTGGGACCAGAGCCTGTGGAAGAGGAGGGAAGGAAGCAGGATTGGGCAGAGGAAGAAGTTGAATGATGTTGCAGTTTCAACAGAAATCTTAAGAGTTCTGAACATGGGATGGCATTCCAGAACTGCCTGCTTTTGAAGTAAGACTGATAACTAAGGGTTGTCTGACTGTAGCATTCATATCAGGGTAGGGAGAGGGGGAATTGGTGAATTCTACAGTCATGAAGCGAGGGCCAGGCTGGGGGCATTCCAGCGTTCACCACACCTCTCATTGCTAATGTTCACTGGAGGTGACGGGCTTGATTTGCTGGCTTGAGCCTTAGAATAAAGGGATCAGAGCTCATGGAGAAAGAGCCAAGTTCCTGCAGCCAAGACCTTCGCCCCAGGTGGTGGCAGAACAGAAAGAGGGTGGGATGAACCTGGTCAAGTCCCACCAGACAATTGAACAAAGGCCAAGGTCATGTCAAGATAGGCAACTCTACTTCCTGCCTCAGGTCTTCCTTTACAGGGGCTGTCCCTTCGGCCTGGAATGTTCTTTACTCAATGTGTCTGATACATGTGTCATCCTTTGTGCTGTCTCCTTGGGCCCAACATAAATAAAGAATCTGGAGATGCACTTGCTTAATATCCTGAACTTGACCTTTGTCACACTATTCTGAACTTGACCTATGGCCAACTCACTCTATGGCCTGTTGGGGAACAATTTATTCTATGTTTCCTTTCCTATTTTACTGAAAGCCTCATAAAGGCAGATAGTCTTTTTTTTTTTTCCACTATGTAATCCCCCATATCTAGTGCTGCCTGACACAGTAGATGCTCAATAAACACTTTTAAACTGTTTTAATTAAAACGAAAGAGGGGACACATCAGGTTTATTTGTTTGCAAGCAACAGAAACTGACACTGGTGCAATTAAGCAAAAAACAAACAAACAAAGGGACTATGGAAAGAAAGTAGGCAGCCCCACATAGAGACCAGGGGTGAAAATAGGGAACACCATCAGTTCTGAGAGTGAGGGATTAGGGAGAGAGTGGGAAGGAGTGGTCATAAGGCTGGAGCTGCTGGACAAAGCAACCATTTTTGATCTTTGCCATTCAGTTTAAGAGTCAATTTCCACTGGGAGAGTAAAGGTCTACTTGGTTCAATCTGGCCCCTATGCTGTTCCCCTGGCTGGGAGGGGACAACTGACAAAACTCCCACCAAACTATATCCAAAAGAAAATTGGAGGAGACTAAAGATATTTCTGCTTTGTTGACTATGCCAAAGCCTTTGACTGTGTGGATCACAATAAACTGTGGAAAATTCTCAGAGAGATGGGAATATCAGACCAACTGACCCGCCTCTTAAGAAACTTGCATGCAGGTCAGGAAGCAACAGTTAGAACTGGACATGGAACAACAGACTGGTTCCAAATAGGAAAAGGAGTACATCAAGGCTGTATATTGTCACCCTGCTTATTTAACTTATATGCAGAGTACATCATGAGAAATGCTGGGCTGGAAGAAACACAAGCTGGAATCAAGATTGCCGGGAGAAATATCAGTAACCTCAGATATGCAGATGACACCACCCTTATGGCATAAAGTGAAGAGGAACTAAAAAGCCTCTTGATGAAAGTGAAAGAGGAAAGTGAAAAAGTTGGCTTAAAGCTCAACATTCAGAAAACGAAGATCATGGCATCCGGTCCCATCACTTCATGGCAAACAGATGGGGAAACAGTGGTAACAGTGGCTGACTTTATTTTTCTGGGCTCCAAAATCACTGGAGATGGTGATTGCAGCCATTGAAATTAAGACACTTACTCCTTGGAAGGAAAGTTATGACCAACCTAGATAGCATATTAAAAAGCAGAGACATTACTTTGTCAACAAAGATCTGTCTAGTCAAGGCTATGGTTTTTCCAATGGTCATGTATGGATGTGAGAGTTGGACTGTGAAGAAAGCTGAGCACCGAAGAACGATGCTTTTGGACTGTGGTGTTGGAGAAGACTCTTGAGAGTCCCTTGGACTGCAAGGAGATCCAACCAGTCCATCCTAAAGGGGATTAGTCCTGAGTGTTCATTGGTAGGACTGATGTTGAAGCTGAAACTTCAAAACTTTGGCCACCTGATATGAAGAGCTGACTCATTTGAAAAGCCCCTGATGCTGGGAAAGATTGAGGGCAGGAGGAGAAGGGAATGACAGAAGATCAGATAGTTGGATGGCATCACCGACTCAATGGACATGGATTTGGGTGGACTGTGGGAGTTGGTGATGGACAGGGAGGCCTGGTGTGCTGCGGTTCATGGGGTCACAAAGAGTCGGACATGACTGAGCAACTGAACTGAACTGAAAGGTATGAGGACTTCCCTGTTGGCTTTGTGGTAAACAATCTGCCTGCCAGTGAAGGGGATGCAGATTCAATCCCTGGGTGAAATTGAAAGTTTATGGTGAAAATGAAAAATATGTCTTTTATTTTTACTTTAAAATGGAAGGAACTTTTTGGCCAACCCAATACATTAGTTTCAGATCCTGAAAGGCTGAGAAGGAAGTGGCAATCTGCTCCAGTATTCTTGCCTGGGAAATCTCCTGGACAGAGGAGTCTGGCTGGCTACAGTCCATGTGGTCGAGAAAGAGTCAGACATGACTTAGCAACTAAACAACAACAACCAAAAATAGGAAGTGCATTAAGGGGAGCACTTCCCTGTAGCTCAGACAGTAAAGAATCTGCCTGCAATGTGAGAGACGTGGGTTTGATCCCTAGATAGGGAAGATCCCCTGGAGAAGGGAATGGCAACCCACTCCAGTCTTCTTGCCTGGAGAATCCCATGGACAGAGGAGCCTGGTGGCTGCAGTCCTTGGGATCACAAAGAGTTGGACACGACTGAGTGACTAACAATACAACACAGTACAACAAAGCAAACAAAAAACATTCCCATATATGAGCCAGAGGGAGAAAGGAGTGTCTTGATTACCTGGGTTATCAGGGAAGAATCTACAAAAGTAGGTGACCTGGCCTACCTCTTTCCCAGTGCAAGTGTTATGGCTGCCATCCTGCTTCTAATGATTTACAAAATTCTGAGTCATATGTCTGATCTCTTTGAATACAGTCAGCACACTTATTTTAAAATCTGCAATAACTTCATTTTCTGTATCTCCTCTGAGTCTGTTTCTATCGTCTCATGTGTCTCATGGATTTTAGTAATATAATCTGGTCTCATTGTGTGCTTGGTCATTTTTTGTTAAGTTTCAGACATTGTATATGCACAGTTATAGAATAATTTAAGGACTATAAGGATGCCATCTTTTCTCAGAGATAATTTATATTTGTTTCTCAGTGGGAGTTTAAAGTTGTACCAATCAAGGATCAACCTAATCTGGTTTTAGGGGTGGAGATGATTGGAAGCTGTGCTCTGTGTGAAGACTCATCCATCACCACACTTACTGTGCAAGTTCAGCCCTTCAGGATCTGAAACTAATGTATTGGGTTGGCCAAAAAGTTCCTTCCATTTAAAAGTAAAAATAAAAGACACATTTTTCTTTTTCATCAAGAACTTAATTGAATAGTGTATTCACTGTTTTGTTCCACTGAGTTGAATTAGTTGCTCAGTAATGCCCAGCTCTTTACAACCGCATGGACTGCAGCCCATGAGGCTCCTCTGTCCATGGGATTTCCCAGGCAAGAATACCAGAGTGGTTTGCCATTTCCTTTGTTCCACTACCTTCCGCCATTTTTCAGGCAACTTCATAGTTCCACCTTTCCCAAACTTTTTATCTTTTTGAGCAAAGAACTTTTCCAGGTGCCTTTTACAGTCTTCCGGGAAAAAATCAGGAAACTGATTTTTTTTTTTTCCATTAAGAGAATTTCATAAAGATTAAAATAAATGGAAGGTGCAATGTCTGGTGAATACAGTGGATGAATCAGAACTTCCCAGCCAAGCTGTAACAGTTTTTGCCTGGTCATCAAAGAAATACATGGTCTTGCATTATCCTAATGGAATATTATGTGTTTTCTGTTGACTAATCCCTGACACATTTTGTCAAATGCTGCTTTCAGTTGGTCTAATTAGGAGCAATTTTTGTTGCAATTGTTTGATTTTCCAGAAGGAACTCATAATAGAGGACTCCCTTCTAATCCCACCAGACACTCAACATCATCTTCTTTGGATGGAGACAGGCCTCTGGTGCAGTTGGAGGTGGTTCATTTCTCTTGCCCACGATCTCTTCCATTCCACATTATCATACAGTACTCACTTTTCATTGCCCATCACAATTTGTTTTTAAAATGGAATGTTTTCATTATGTCTAAGTAGAGAAGCACCTTCAGAAATATAGTCAAGAAGATTTTTTCGCTTAACTTATATGGAACCCAAATATCAAAGTGATGAATATAACCAAGCTGGTGCAGATGACTTTCAACACTTGATTTGGATATTTTGAGTATATTGACTGTCTCCCGTGTGGCATAATGTTGATTTTTCTCAGCTAATGTCTCAGTTTGAACTCTATCAATTTCAACAGGTCCACCCAACCATGTAGCATTATCCAGTGATAAATCTCCAGGATGAAACTTTGCAAACCACTTTTTACACATTTGATCAGTCACAGCACGTTCTGTATTCACTTCACAAATCTTTCTTTGCTTTTTTACCTTTCTTGAAATAACAAGGCATCATATGCTGAAAATATTGCTTTTTTTTCTTCCATCTTTAATATTAAAATGGCTACACAAAAATTCACCAATTTTGATAAGTTTTTAAAAGTGCATGCTGATATGACAGCCATCAGAGTACAATCTAAAAAAATTGTTTTGAAGTTAAAGACCACTAAGTGTTACTAGAGCCATCTTGTGGAAAAGCGGAATGGACTTTTTGGCCAACCCAATATTAGCACGTAACTAGAGGCTTTCCTTTTTGATTATTCTTATACTCCAATATTTGTTCCTTTAGCTCCACAAGGTTCTCATGGTGGTGCTGTCTACAACCCTACCTGTGAGCTACCTCCTGGAAACATCTGGGAGTGGGTTCCTATGTTAGATCAGGTATTCAAGAAGCAGTGTGTGCATTCTAAGTCACTTCAGTTGTGTCTCTGGGCTCTTTGAGGCTCTATGGACCATAGCCTGCCCAGCTTCTCTGTCCAGGGGATTCTCCAGGCAAGAATACTACAGTGGGTTGCAATGCCCTCCTCCAGGGGAATCTTCCTGACCCAGGGATTAAACCCACATCTCTTACATCTCCTGCATCAGCAGGCAGGTTCTTCACCACTAGCGCCACCTGGGGAGTCCCTTCAAGAAGCAGACATCCTGTCAAAGTTAAACCTGCAAGGAATTGATTGAGAGCAATGCCCTCCAATGAAGGAAAAAAAGAGAGTCGGGGAAGATGGGGAGAGCCTTCACATGGACATGTCTGACCCCTGTGAAGTAAGAAAAGTCTCAGACTTCAGGCCAGGTCTCAGGTGGCTTCAGCCAGGCTGATGGGGAGTCCTGGGGCCAACATCTGCTGGCTGGGGAGTCCCATGTCACGCCATGCTAAGACCCCCGTCATGTTCATTCACTGGCTGGGAGTACCCATGGGAAACACAGCCAGGATACATACATGACAGTAGACACAAAAGGACAATGTTGGAGTCTTCAGACAATCATCCTTCCATGGAAAGAGGTCTAAGCAGTTCATCTTCATGGTTACCATGGCTCTGTACCAGCTGATGAGGCCAGCATAGAGAAATATCATTGGTTACAGTCTGTGAAATCATAATCTTAACCCCACATTTTAACCCCAGGCAGATTTATCTACATGGAGAAATTTGGGTTGCAATGGTTACAAACTGCAAAACTCTTTTGGGGGTTCAAGAGTTATACTTAGTTTTCTGGGCTCCTTTATCCAAACTGAGGCACCTCTGTAGTGGAGGGCACTATAAAGAAGGTCCTGTAGAGGTCCTGGAATTGTCAACAACCTGTGCAACAATGGTCAAAATGAGAATTTTTTTTTTAGCCTCAGAATATGGAAAGATAACAGATTGTTTGAATTTCTTTAAACGGGTATGGAGTTAGCTAGACTGATAAAGGAGAGAATATGTGAAGGAACCCAAGTAAAAGAGGGCACAGCCAAGACCCCCTACTCCAGCTACTCGGCTATCTAAGGAATAGGAAAAACTACTTGTGTGCCAGAGATTTCAGAACAATGGTGAGAGGAAGGGCTTTAAGGGAGTGAAAACCTGAACCAGTGTGCATCTGGAGTGACATCACAGGTCAGGGACTGTCAGTTCAAGAATTATTTGTTTAACTGGTGCTTCAGGCACATCAGGTTGAGCTTGTCCCCCAGCTTGCAACATCTAGGGTGACCCTGGAAAGTGCGAGATATAAATCCAGGACAGAGAAAGGAAGTGGGAGTGACTTACTAAACTTGTTCTGTCAAGCAGTGATGACAACCAAAAACACGAATAGCATCTCTATTAAAAAGTTTAGCTAAGTTCATGCCTGACAGATCACTGGCTGGGAGTTGAGGGTGCCATTCTCTGATCCTTTGAGGGTGACATTGAACAGATTGTCCTGTTTGTCTCTCAAACATAGGCCTCTGCAAAAGCCAGATTGCTGGATCAGACGTATGATGGTTCTAACTTCAATATTTTCAAGTGAATGAATGAATGAATGTGAAGGAATTCTAAGGCAGCTGTTTACTCTTGTGGTTGTGCTCCCTTCAAAGCATCACACTTCTTTTTTTTTAGCTTTTTATTTTGCATTGGGGTGTAGCCAATTAACAATGCTGTGATAGTTTCAGGTGAGCAGCAAAGGGACTCATACAAATACATGTATCCATTCTCCGCCAAACTCCCCTCCCATCCGGGCTGCCATAACACTGATCAGAATTCCATGGAGCATCACAGTTCTGTTAGTGTCACAGGGCTCTTCAATCCAAAAGACAAATGTCATGGGCACCTCCCAGGCATCTTCATTTGCTCAGCTCTAGAGGACCTTGAAGGCCACCCCGTTTGTGAGTTTCCTCTCACGCAAGATGTTAAACAAGAAGCTGGACCATCTAGCAGAACCAAAGTTGTTGCAGCCTTTTTCGAGCGGGGGGTTCTAACCTGTAGAAAGGGAGCAGCTCTGCTTGAAGTGATGGTGGGAAGAGGACTGGGGGCTGACTGCAGACCGCAGATGGCCTGTGCCCATCCTCCTTTTCTGTCCTCACTGAAGTCCCTGTGAGTGCACCTTCTCCGGGCACCAGACATCTGGTTTGGTATCACTGTGACAAAGGAAAACAGTGTATTTTGAGTTGAGGGACACACATCCAGGACTACATGTTTGACTGTGTGATTATGAAATCCACACCACACATGGCAGTCAGAATTCTCTGGTGATGGTAGACAGACTTCTCAACAAGGTGACCTGCACAGAGCAAGAGCTTTGGAGTCAGAAGGCCCGGGTTCTAGTCTTGACTTACTAGCTTTGTGACTTCTGCGACTAACTTCTCCAAGTCTCAGTTTTCTGGTCTTTACAATGGGGAGAATAAGAATCCCCCTCCAAGAACTGTATGGAAAAGGAAGGACCAGCTGGGTTGTCTTGGCCTACAAAGGGCAGTCCTGCTCACACAAACTTTCTCCAGGAGCTCTTGTCTGGCTTTCTGATGGCCCTTTGTGCTTGATTCCCAGCATTGCCCCCAGGCCTCCAACTTTGGTCACCGACTTGGAATACACATTGAGCCCCCGTGTCAGTGTTTCCTGGGACCCAGTGCTGACAGTCACCCCTTGACTCAACCTATACAACCACGGGTCCAAGATATCAGGTCACTCCTCAGACTGCCCTTTCAGGACTCTGGCTGCTGGGGGTAGTGGGGGGACGGGGGTGTAATGGCAGGTAGTCTCGAGGCCCTAAGGCCTGCTTGGCTTCTGATCTGGCTCAGAGTCACCCTTTCTACTGGGACTTGGGTTCTGGGCCCGACTCAAGCTGAAAGAGCCTGCAGTGACTCCTCACGCTTCGCCATAAAGCCTTTTGCCAGTCAGATTTGGGCAGCCCATTTCTTCAGCCAAGGAAGCTCCTGTCCTGACCACAGGCCACTACAGACTATCTTTAGGTCTGCGGAGGACGGCAAGCATGCGGGAGGCCAAACAACGGCCAGGACACAAGGGTGAGCAGACAGGTTGGGCTCCCCAGATGAGTCCTGGCTGCCCAGGACAATCAGAAACGGCACTGCGGAGAATCCACTACAGCCACCAGCAGGGAGAGCAACAAGAGCTGTAGGAGGAGAGGGAAGTGGCCTGAGAAACAAGAGACCCAGGCTCTGATCTCAGCTTGGGTAGGATCCAGCTGTTACCATACTTCATGGTTTCCTCCTCAGCAAAAAGAAAACCTTTGATAAAAAGATTCCATAGGTTCATAGGAAAGAACATACGAGTACAAGAACTTGAGTCACGTGTGTTATTTACTCCCCAGTGGCCCCCATATGGGCACGTGGGAAAGCAGAAGGAAAGATAAGGCTTCCGATCGGCTTATTTGGAGAAGAGACCCTCAGTTCCTAAGAACTCAACTGGAAGCAACACTTATCACACGTGATGCCTTATCACACTTGATGCTAACCAGTACCTTGCTGATATCTGTAACACATGTGCAGATTCCTGATCTCAGTGGATAGGAACACCTCCTGCTTATTGTGAAGGTGTTAGCAGGAGTGAAAGGGTGTGGGTAGCCAGCCTTCAAAAAAGCAGGTTTGTCAAGCACCATCACTGTGGACACCTGGTAATTTAATCTGCAGAATATCAGATAAGCAAACAAATCTCTTAATGGGAGGAAACAAAGTCTGGGCTCAGCCAACCAAGAAGAGAGATTGGGCAGCTATTAAAGAGCCCTTTCCTCTCCAGAGGCCATCATTTCTGTCTTCTTGCTGATAAAGAGAATGAATCAGGAGTTTAATTCTACCTGGAAGAGGACGCAGTATTTCAACCACATGTTTCAAATGTGGAGAAGCCTGACAGGAAACCAGAATCACAGAATTTGGCAGAAAGGAAGTGGGAAGACAAGAAGCAAGAATCCCAGGGATTCGGGGAGAGAATCAAAGGTGCCAAACATATGCTGCCTCTGGGCTTAGCTTGGTGGGGTTTGGGGCAGGACAGGGTCCAAGCTGGTGGGAAGGGCCCATGGGGAGCACCTCCACAGTCTCCCTCCAGCCTGCATCTGGTCTTTCCTCAGTGGAGGAATTTCATGACAATCCAAAGGCATTTCACCATCATTTGATCAAATAGCTTATGTGAGAATTCTTTATATATGTGTATGCCAAGTATGCATCTTATCAGGCTTACTGTTTCAGGCCTGTCTTCAGAATATTTTTGGATGTTAGGGAACCAATGAGTAATAACAATGAAGAAGATGATGATCAGTTCAATTCAGTCGCTCAGTCGTGGCTGACTCTTTGTGCCCCCATGGACTGCAGCACGCCAGGCCTCCCTGTTCATCACCAACTCCCTGAGTTTACTCAAACTCATGTCCATTGAGTCGGTGATGCCATCCAACCATCTCATCCTCTGTTGTCCCCTTCTCCTCCCCCTTCAATCTTTCCCAGCATCAGGGTCTTTTCCAATGAGTCATTTCTTCGCATCAGGTGCCCAAAGTATTGGAGTTTCAGCTTCAGCATCAGTCCTTCCAAGATGATGATGATAACAGCTGAATACTGAAAACTCTCCCAAGCACTTTAAATACATTTCCTCACTAAATCCTCACAACTGCCCCCTTAGTATAAGTGGTGTTATTCTCATTATTTTACAAGTAAGAAAACAGAAGCTTAGAGTCGAAGGAAATTTGCTCAAGGTTTCAAGGCTACTTAGTGGTGAAGCTAGAAGTCAAATCTAGAACTGCTTGCACTCAAATCCATGCTCTCAGTTAATATGCTTGACGATGCAGCCAATGGCTGGCAGGAGCATTTAATAAACACTCTGGTGTGCGGCAGTCCATGGTGTTGCAAAGAGTCAGACACAACCTAGCGACTGAACACCACCACCACCACGAATGCTCAGCTCTCTCCAGCTCTGTGTCTCAATTTGTTTTTGCTGTTTAGTCACACAGTCATGTCTGAATCTTTGTAACTCCATGGACTGTAGCACACCAGGCTTCCCTGTCCTTCACTATCCCCCAGAGGTTGCCCAAACTCATGTCCATCGAGTCAGTGATGCCGTCCAACCATCTCACCCTCTGTTGTCCCCTTCTCCTTTTGACTTCAATCTTACCCAGCATCACGGTTGTTTTCCAGTGAGGTGGCTCTTCGCATCAGGTGGCCAAAGTATTGTAGCTTCAGCTTCAGCATCAGTCCTTCCAATGAGTATTCAAGGTTGATTTCCTTTAGGACTGACTGGTTTGATCTCCTTGCAGTCCAAGGGACTCTCAAGAGTCTTCTCCAGTACCACAATTCAAAAACATCCGTTCTTTGGCACTCAACTTTCTTTATGGTCCAGCTCTCACATCCGTACATGACTACTGGAAAAACCATAGCGTTGACTAGATGGACTTTTGTCAGTAAAGTGATGTCTCTGCTTTTTAATACACTCTCTAGGCTGGTTATAACTTTCCTTCCAAGGACCAAGAGCCTTCTAATTTCATGGCGGCAGTCACCATCCACAGTGATTTTGGAGCCCAGGAAAATTAAATCTGTCACTGCTTCCACTTTTCCCCCTTCTATTTGCCTTGAAGTGATGAGACTGGATGCCATGATCTTAGTTTTTTGAATGTTGAGTTTTAAGCCAGATTTTTCACTCTTCTCTTTGACCCTCATCAAGGGGCTTTTTACTTCCTCTTCTCTTTCTGCCATTAGAATGGTATCCTCTGTGTATCTGAGGTTGTTGATATTTCTTTTGGCAATCTTGACTCCAGCCTGTGCTTCATCCAGCCTGGCATTTCACATGATGTACTCTTCTTATAAGTTAAATAAGCCAGGTGACAATATACAGCCTTGTTTTACTCCTTTCCCAATTTTGAACCAGTCAGTTGTTCCATGTCTGGTTCTAGCTGTTGCTTCTTGACCTGCATACAGGTTTCTCAGGAGACAGGTAAGGCGATCTGGTATTCCCATCTCTTTAAGAATTTTCCAGTTTGTTCTGATCCACACAAAGGCTTTAGTGTAGTCAGTGAAGCAGAAGTAGATGTTTTTCTGGAATTCTCTTGCTTTCTCTTTGATCCCGTGAATGTTGGCAATTTGATCTCTGGTTCTAAATGCTCATATTACGGACTTTCCTGGTGGTCTAGTGGTCAAAATTCTGTGCTTCCAGTGTAGGGGGCCATGGGCTGGATCCCTGGTTCAGGAACTAAGATCCCATAGGCCTGTCAGCAAGGCTCCCCAAACTATTAAATGCCCACAGCAACTCATAGCTGTACTATTATTGTCATTCTTTTAAAAATTATTGTTATTATTACAGAAGAAAGCAGTGAGACTTGAGAAGTTCAGTAACTTGCCTGGGAAATTCAAACAGTAGATTTTGAATGCAACCCTGGGGCAGCCTGACTCCCAGGCTCACACCGTGACACTGAGTCATGTTTAGAACGTGCCCTGACTCACGGACCCAGTGCAACACACACTGTGTTGCCAATAAGTGGAATTTCCAGGGTAAATTCTATCTGTTTGGCAAGCTCAGTTTTATGTTTTAACTGCCTAGAGCCTTTCCCACATGAGTAATGCTTGGCACCTGTTGATCACCAGTAGTATAGATCTTGCAGTTTCTCCTCTCTTGGGCTTGAAATATTTTCTACCCATCCCCAGTAACTTCCCAAGTGCCAGTCCTGTGTGAATTAAAGGATAATGAGCTTGACACCCTCCCACTCCTGCCCCCCTGAAACTTTGTGCAAACCTTCCTGAAGTCATTCTGTGGCCAACTGCATACTTTGCTCCTATTTACTACTGTGTCAGGATGTGAGCCCGTCACTAGTAAGGGCCAAGTTCTCAGAACGATGCTAGTTATTAATATTATTTTTTTTTTTTACTGAGCCCAGTCTTAGATACAGTAGTTGGCTTAGCTTCCCCGTGGCACGTGGGATCTCAGTTCCCTGTTATTGCTTTTCAGTCGCTCAGTCGTGTCCAACTCTTTGCAACCCCATGGACTATAGCATGCCAGGCTTCCCTGTCCTTCCCTGTCTCCCGAAGTTTGCTCAGACTCATGTCCATTGAGTTGGTGATGCCCACCAACCATCTCATCCTCTGTCACCCCTTCTCCTCCTGCCCTCAATCTTTCCCAGCATAAGGGAAAGATTCTTTTCCAATGAGTCAGCTCTTTGTATTAGGTGGCTAAATTATTAGAGGTTCAGCTTCAGCATCAACCCTTCCCATGAATATTCAGGAGAATTCACCACAATTCAAAAGCATCAATTCTTGGGTGCTCATCCTTCTTTATGGTCCAATATTCACATTTGTACATGTAGTCAATTCCCTGACTGGGGATCAGACCCATGGCCCCTATACTGGAAGACAGATTCTTAACCACGAGACCACCAGGGAAGTCTGAATGCTGGCTATTCTAAGTCAAGACTGTTCTAAAAGGCTTTGGGATTTTCTGACACCTGGCCTCCATTTGTCTGAAAGTTCCCATCTCTCCCAGGTTCCCTTTCCCCAGTCACAGCATTGCCTCACCCCTCCCGGACCTCCTACTCTTGAAAAGGCCACTAAAGCGTTTCTAATGTCCGCCTCCATTTCCTGCAGCATGTTTGAATGTGAGTTTCCTGGAGCCTTATCAGCATGAAGAATCTGAAGTCTTTTCTGGTGTTCTCTGCCTACCTCCCAAATCCTCATCAAGCCCTCATAATTTGATTCTAGATTAAGAAAATAGCAATTTTGCTGTACAAATGAAGGCAGTGTGCCCCAAGGGTGTCACAATTTCTTTGTCCTTGTCTTTTGTATAAAGCATTATCCTCTGCCATTTGAGGAAGAAATTCTTTTTTCATCCTTAATCTTTTGTTTATTTTTCATTGTTTTTGTCCCTTTGGATGCTTCCAAATGGCCATTTATTTTCTTTCTATAACAATGTTTTTCCTTTAGGAATCAGGACTTGGCTAAGCTTTAATTTTCTCATCTGTTTAGGAGTTGGACTAGGTCAGGGCCAGAAAACTTTTTATGCAAAGGGTCGAATAGTATTTTTGGCTTGTGGGCCATGAGGTCTCTGTTGTTGTTTTTCAGTTGCTCAGTCATGTCTAACTCTTTGCGACCCCATGAAATGCAGCATGCCAGGCTTCCCTGTCCTTCACCATTTCCCGGAGTGTGCTCAAACTCATGTCCATTGAGTTGGTGATGCCATCCAACCATCTCATCCTCTGTCGTCCCCTTCTCTTCCTGCCTTAAGTCTTTTTCATCATCAGGGTCTTTTCCAATAAGTTGACTCTTTGCATCAGGGGGCCAAAGTATTGGAGCTTCAGCTTTAGCATCAGTCCTTTCAATGAATATTCATGGTTGCGGTCTCTAAAGCAACTACTCAAGTCCGCCATTGTAGTAGGAAAGCAGCCAGAGAAAATACAGAAACGAGTGTGGCAGTGTGTCAATAAAGCTTTATGTGTGGTCACTGAGATTAAAATTGCATATAATTTTCACCTTTTATGAGATACTCTTTTGCCAACCATGTAAAATGTAGAAGCCATTCCTAGCTGTAGGTTGTATAAAATCAAGCAGTGGGCCAAGTTTGTCCTCAGTCTAGATGATTCTGTTTCCTCCTTAATCTTAGCATTATGATATTTCAGAATTGGTGGGTGGGGGGAGGGCTTTAGTTCAGTTCAGTTCAGTCGCTCAGTCGTGTCCGACTCTTTGTGACCCCATGAACTGCAGCACGCCAGGCCTCCCTGTCCATCACCAATTCCCGGAGCCTACCCAAACTCAAAGGGGGAGGGCTTAGAAGCTATCAAATCCAAACGCCCTGGGTACCACAGAAGGAAAGAGTGGCCCAGAAAGACAAAGTGACTGACCCCTGTTCACACAGCTCAGGACCACAGTGTGAGTCTCTTGGCTCACAGTCTGGGTCATCGCCATCCCTGTGCACTGCCCCCAGGACTGAAACAGATATACTGGGTTCCATTTATTGGCAGAATGAGATCGTTTATTTATTTATTTTTAAAGTCCACCAACGGAAAAAAAAATTGTATTTGGTTGCACCAGATCTTCGCTGTGGCACTCAGAATCTTTAGTTGTGGCATATGGGATCTTGTTCCCGGACCAGTGACTGAACCCTAGCCCCCTGCATTGGGAGCACGTAGTCTTAGTCACTGGACCACCAGGGAAGTCCCAGAATGAGATAATTTTAAAGAGTTACAAGTTTGGGGAACACTCCTTGCTCTTGCCTGGAAATTTTATACCTCAACATTTAAATAAAAATATGACTGTGAACACGTTATTTGAATGAACATATAAACTACTTGCGTCTGTCAAACACTAAAGAGTTTGCTTTTTTGTTGTTGTTATGATTAAGGTCAATTTAGACAATGGCTTAAATTGACTCAGAGCAATTTACGGATACTCTCAATTTGTGACACTTGACTGAAATAAAAATAAGTAAAGTCAATGTACCTAGAAAATTTTCTTGGATGAATTGGATGGAGGTACTAAATAGAAGAATAATCTCACCTATATACAAGCACACAAAAGGAAAAAAATTAGTACGTCTCCTAAAAGGTAAAATTAGCACAAATAAGTTAAAAGCTGCCCCTAGATAAGCTGTGTACAGAGTATGCCTCTTCTATCCTCCAAGAAGTCCTACAGAGTATTTGTGACAAAAGCCTGATTTTGAAACAAGATTGATTCAATCACAGAGCAGCCAGCTTAAAATATGAAGCCCTACTTTAAAATTTAACAGTCTTCATCCAAATGGATTGACCAGGCAATAAAGAGGGACTTCCCTGATGGTCCAGTGGTAAAGAATCTGCCTTTCAATGCGGGGGACATGGGTTGGAGCCCTGGTCAGGGAGATAAGATCCCACTTGCCGCTGGGCAACCAAGCCCACACGCCACAACTAGAGGGGCTCTCAAGCCACACTGAAGACCAATAAATAAATAAAATTGTTTTTTAAAAAAAGATAGGTTATCCAAACATCTGTCTTTTCCTTTCCCTGTTTATCTGCTAACAATGGGTTAAGGTTTTTAGAAGGGTGTGTATGTGTGTGTGTTCAGGTGGGGACTGGGCAACTGCTTTAAAAATTCAGTGCGTCCATTACCATCCGTAAAATAGATAGCCCGTGGGAATTTGCTGTATGACTCAGGGAACTCAAACCAGGGCTCTGTAACAACCTAGAGGGGTGGGATGGGTAGGGAGGTATGGGGGAAGTTCAAGAGGGAGGGGACATATGTAAACCTATGGCTGATTCATGTTGATGTTTGGCAGAAAACAACACAGTTCTGTAAAACAAGCATCCTTCAATTAAAAAAATACGTAAATTTAAAATTAAAAAAAAAAGAGGAAGACACTCAGAGACATTAAACCCTTCAACAGTGGAAAAAAAAAAAAATCTGTGCTTCTCCTTCCCTTTTTGGTGCTCAGGAAGGCAGGATAAGAAGGAATTTCATTTAAAGTAGCCCATGATGACGAGTTTTAGAAAGATAGTAGAAAGAGAAGAAGGTGGCCCAGAAAGAAAGGACTGTTCCAGGATTCCCATCTGGAACTCGGTTTATGCTTCCTGAATGTTCACACTATTTCTGCAGTTTCTCAACTTGCAGGAGAGTCCCTGCCTTGGCAGCCAACTCTGGCAAGTGGTCCAGGGAGACACACTACAGCAAAGAGAGGGGAGAGAGACCGTGAGTAGCTTTCCGGATGGCTCACATGTTCCCCTTGTCACCCTGCTGCAGACTGCTGGCTCATTCACCTTCCCGAACTCTTCCCTGAGCCTGTTTGCACGCACGCCTGGAAAGAAACGGAACTGCCTCTGGCAGCGGCAGCACCCGTGATGCAAGCTCGGGTCTCTACATACTAGACACAAAGCTGACCTCGATCCTAGTCAGCCAGATACACGGATGCTTCCAGCCAGCACGTGGGGTCCCCCCATGTGTGAACCTGCTCTCACAGGTGCCAAACCATTTCTTCCTCTCCCTGGAGCTTTCAGGAGTTCACGTCTCCATCTCACAAAAGAAAAGGAGCTGGGCTTTTTACTTTGCAGAGGAAGAAGTGAGTGGCTTGGTTTTTCCGCTGTGGGTAAAGAGGCCTTGACCTTGGTTTATCATCTCCTTCCGTTTCCTTAACCACACACAACACACAGTCAACACCTGGAAGGTGGATTTGGGCATCCCATGTCCACTCAGGTAGAAGTCCTAGACATTCTCATTTTCTGCTCATCTGGTCCATTCTTGGGCATGTTTGACTCCTGACCTCTCGGTTCTATCCCCCTTTCCCTACCTATCTCTAGATCTTTTATACATGTTTGTTAATTAATTAATTAATTAATTTCTGCCACCAGTATTGGGTGTGGCCATGTGCAGGCACCGTGCCAGAGCTGGTGGAGACAAGGTAAAGGAGGTCTCTGTGTGCTTTCGACTTGAGACGCGGCAATGAAGAGGGTAGTCGGGAAATAATTACCTAAGTATCCACAGCGTTACTGTGTGGTGAGCACTATGAAGGATATTTGCTCACTAAATATTTGTAGGGAGCTACTCATGCCAGGCAGAGGGCACAATGGTGATCATCAAGAGACACCCCCTGCCTGTTTTCATGGAAATAGACCATTAATCTCACAATCGCACTCATAGGTGCTACAATTACAATCTCAGGATATAATAGGGTAGGCAGGGGTGGCTGCTGGGAGGCAGTGGTGTCCAAGCAGAGGCCTGAAGCCCAGCTAACTTGCTTGGCTTCTCTGCCGTCTACCCAGGAGTGGGTGTGATGCCCTGGCCTTTTGCTCTACCTGGTCTTCTTGCCAGGGAACCACTCAGACTAATCCAAGCCTTCCCCTGGGACCACCCCAAGGTCCCTGACAGTGGGTGTCTGACACGTGGACCATCCAATTGCTTCAGCTTTGCTCACCACCTAGCACAGGGCCTGCCCATAGTAACCATTTGCTGAATATTAATATTTCATATAAAGGAAAGAATTTCCATTTCTTTAGGAATTAGCTCCACTCCTCTGTGGTTGGGGTCTCCTCTCACCTTATTCTCACATTCCTTTGCCCTCTGGGGACAACTAGTGCTAGCTTACTTCTATCTTCCATAATCATCATGTTGTTGTTGTTGTTTAGTCCCTCAGTCGTGTCCGACTCTTTGTGACCCCAAGGACTGCAGCACGCCAGGCCTCCCTGTCCTTCACCATCTCCCAGAGCTTGCTCAAACTCATGTCCATTGAGTTGGTGATGCCATCCAACCATCTCATCCTCTGTCATCCCCTTCTTCTCCTGCCCTCAATCTTTCCCAGCATCAGGGTTTTGTTTTTTTGTTTTTTTCCTTCACTATCTGCCAACACAAGGCCAATGGCTAATTTACATTTCAGCCTCTGGGTTGGGTGTCTCGTTACTTTAATGAACTGAAACCCATGCAGTCCTTCCTTCCTGGCCCCTGTCACACTTGCTTCAGCAGCCCCTAGACTTCTGGCCTCTGTTTGCACAGCTGGAAGATTAAGCGGGAGGAATACACGTGGCTTCAAGGATGTGCAACAATAGGAGGCTTAGAAGCGTGATTGCTTGCTGGGGTAGAACTTGGCTCCCCAGTTCTCACCTCCTTTCACTGCTTATTCTTCTCAGTCTTTGCTCACCTGAAGCATCAGCAGGGCCTGGTGAACTAAGAAGCATTCAGAGCCCAGGAACACAAAGTTCTGATTGCAGGTCTCCTCCCAGGGGGCATCTGAGCAACTGCTTAGTGACCATTGCACCTTGGCTACAAGAAGAGCCAACCAGCCCCGGAATGGAATCCTCATTAAGACAATTTGGAGACACTTAGCAGAGTTGAAGTTCAGGGTCAGTGCTCAGCATGGCTCCTAATAAACATCTTGGAGCTTTTAGGAGAAGAGCTGCTAAGGAAGGGCGAGAGCTTCAGGGCCCTTCCGGGGAGGGGCTGAGGGAGGGCAGTGCTGGGCAGCTGGCCATTTGCCATCACTGGGAGGACACGGCCTAGCCTCATTGTCTGTTTTGCAGCTGTTTCATGGTGTTATTTCTGCAGTGGTAACAGACTGCTGGATCTGACCCTGTTCAAGTGGTCACCTAGTTCTCCTCTTGGGCGTGATGCAGGGAGTCATTCATGGCCCCAGCTGGCAGGTGGGTGTCCCCTTGATGCCAACAACCACTTTCCAATTAATCCTCAAGTTGACTCTTTCCTTCCTTTTAGGTATATGATCTGTGATGACCCGAGGAGCTCCCAGAAACTGCTCATCCTGGAGCTTAAGGAGAATTGTTTAAAATCGTATATATAATATAACCACATTTTAGCAATAAAATAGAAAAAATTAAGGGAAAACACACATGATCTTGTTAACTTGACATTTTACTCCTGTTGCCATTTTGATGTATTTTCCTTCATCTTTTGCAAATGCACTCTTTTACAATGCTTTAATAATGTATGTTAAAGTCAGCATCCTCTTTTGTTTTGTGTTTCTATCCAGTCTTCATAATAATGCCTTTGATTGGCTAGATACTATGTATTGAAAGAATAGCTCATATTTATCCTAATTGTCCCTTACAGCTTTAGATTTTCTTGCCTCCAGTTTTTCCATGGTGGAATGGCACTGGAAGCCACATTTTTGTACAGTATCCATGGTTCAGTCCTAGGAAACAGCTCATGTCACATGGCAAAGTAACTCTCTCTGACGAAGGCTGGATTAAGTCAAGGAGGCCTTCTGGGATATCTGGACTGAGGCTAATTGTATATCAGTCAGGCAGTGTTCCATACAGTAGATGAGACTCTGTCTCAGATCCTGGGTTTGTAACCTGTCTTATTTCTATCTCTATAAACACCCAGTTCAATGCTCTCTCCACTTCCGTGAACACATGGTAGATGAAACATGGCCACTCCTGAGCTCCTGGGTTCAAATCACCTTTCAAGAAACTGACCTCTGTCTCTTAATCCGCATTCTAAATTCCACACTGAGGGAATCTGAAGGCCCTATTTAGGCCTGGTCTAGCTCTCCTCTGTTCTGTCAAACACAGTCAGGGAGGTATGGTCGCCTAGTACCCACTGGAAACCCACTCTGTAACTATTACACATGATATATCTTTGCCCCGATCGAAGGCCACCTCTTCTAACTGTGCCCTACCTCCCACTGCTTCTCACCTGCTCAAGGACAGACTCCTGCAACTAATCTCTCTCTCTTCTGGGTCTCAATTTCTCCCATCATTTATACCCTTTTGTTTGTCAGCAAACATGTTCTGGTATCTTTCAATTTAAAGCAAATAAAAAACCTCCCCTGACCCCGTGTCTTTCTCCATTTAACACCCAATCGCTCTGCTTCTACTGACTGATAAGATTCTCAAGCAAATAGTCTATACCCTGTCTCCTGCCAACCGCAGATGGGCACTTGCCATGGGCACTTGCCATCTACCTCTACAAGGATTAGATCAGGTGCTGCTGCAGCTACCAATCTTCAATATCCCCTGAAGGGAGTTCACGATGCAGGAATGAGGCACTCTATACTCTGGAAAACTGGTGGAACAGGTCTTCAGATCAGTTCAGTTGCTCAGTCGTATCAGACTCTTTGCAACCCCATGGACTGCAGCACGCCGGGCTTCCCTGCCCTTCACTACCTTCCTGAGTTTGCTCAAACTCATGTCCATTGAGTCGATGGTGTCATCCAACCATCTCTTCCTCTGTCATCCCCTCTCCTCCTGCCCTCAATCTTTCCCAGCATCAGAGTCTTTTCCAATGAATCAGCTCTTTGCATCAGGTGGCCAAAGTATTGGAGCTTCAGCTTCAGCATCTGTCCTTGAGGATACCATCTAGAATTGATGCTCAGCCATGCTACCCAGATTCCCCAGCAGAACTAACGAACTGCTTCCCCCAGTTGTCCATCTTGGAATTGTCCTCAGAAGGGCAGACTTGCTTTGTCCCTCCCAGGGATAGCCCATAGCCAAGGACTGGTTGATGTGAGGATACAAAGCATCAATGTGAGACACTGCTGAAGGACTAGCTCAGTTCCGGAGCTCCCAGTTGGCCTGGACAGGCGGAGGCTTCTGCTGCAACCACATCTCATTAGAATTTCTCCCTCTGCCCAATCCTGCTTCCCTCATTTCCTCCCTTCAAGGTGCTGTTCCTGAGATCTCCCAAATCTATACCTCGGAATTCGCGTCCAGGGGACCTGACCTAGAACAATAAAGTCTTCCGGTTTTCCTCACCTCATTTTCTGCCACCGTACTAATTACAAGCTCCTTCCTGATTTCTGCCACAGCAATTTCAAAATACTCCTTTCTCTCTCTCCCTTTCACTCCTTCTATTCTCTCTTTAGCCTTTTTTGTTTGTTTGTATTGTCTGGTTGTTACAGGTGCTTTGGTAAACTGATAAGAAAATCATCCCACTCTAACAGTTTTCCTTAGAAATAACCACACTACCCAATGACTGTATACAACTTTTCTGAAATCTATGGAAGAGAGAGATTACAGGATGGATTTTATCCACTGGGTTAGATAAAATAAATGCAGCATTATCTGTTCTCTCGTAATTGGTTAGCTAAGAAGCAAAGCAGATCAAACCAGTGAGGTGGAATTAGGTACTTAGGTGCTATTTTGTTGTAAGTATATTTTATTATTTCTCTTAATTCAGTTCTAAAATAACAAAGAAAATGACCAAAAGTTTGGGTTTGCAACAACTGTAAACTTCCCAGCAGGGCCAAAGGGGACTGAACACTTTTTCACAAGAGTTTCACAAGATGAAGACCCAAGAGGCAATTGAATTCCTAGGCGCAGTGGTAAAGAATCCGCCCACCAGTGCAGGAGGCACAGGAGACACCGGTTCGATCCTGGGTCAGGAAGATCCTCTGGAGAAGGAAATGGCAACCCACTGCAGTATTCTTGCCTGGGAAATCCAATGGACAGAGAAGAGTCTTGTGGGCTACAGTCCATGGGGTCACAAAGAGTCAGACATGACTCAGCACGTACATATTGGGTCAAGTCACAGAGCTGGTTGTTGTATATAATCCAGACCACTATGTACAAATGAGATCATCTAGAAAACCAGAGAATATTCATTATTTAACACAGTGCTCATATATTAAAAGCACCTCTACAATCAATGTTGACCTCTTAGTTTTGACACCTGAACTCTGGTTATGTAAGACTTTAGTATTAGGAAAGGACAGGGGAGCTCCCTGCCCCGGCCCTGCACCTTTTCTGTAAATCTCAAATCAAAAGCTTAAATAGTACACAGTTTAATATGTTAGCCCAATTTGATTAGCAAGCCATTGAGAAGAACCTCTGTATGCTGAAACTGGGTATTTGATGATGCCAGTCATTCAGAGTATAGCTCTGAACACTGAAGTCAGACAAAAGGTCTTTGAGCCCCTTAAAGTTCTCAGGAAAGGCAGAGTCCCCCTCAGGCCTGCTCAGAGCAGTTGTGCATGAAGATACTGACAAGACCAGAAGCTGCCAAGCCATCCAGACTGGCAAGTAGTGCTAGAAGGAAAACTATGAATACGTGCACAGCTGGTTGGGGACACGATGGAGAAGCAAACAGAACCAGGCACATCACGGAGTGTGACGGGGTTATAATGCATTTCAATGGAGGGCATTCGTAGTGATGTTTTGGGGTGACAAATAAAGGCTGAATTTATTTTTGGCTTAGGTAGGAAAGACGTCTTAGAATTCCTGCTCCTCTCCGTCTGCATACCCTCTTTCCCAGGAGGAAATGCAGTGGAGGAGGAAGAATATGAGCTTTGGGGTCCACATCTCACACTATTCCTTCATCTTTCTGAGTCTTGGTTTCTCTGCCTATCAAGTGAGAATACTGATAGGTATCCTGCAAAGGTTGCCATGATGATTCTGTATGAGACTCTTTATGAAACAGCAAAAGCCTGGCCCTCAGTGGATACGAGGGGTTCTGGGAGGTAATGGATGCACATCTGACTGAGATTGGATCCTGCTTCTCAGATCACCCTGCCAGTTGCGGCACTTTGAGGCTCCACTCTGTTCTGTCTCTGAGCACAAGATGGGCCCAGTCAACGACTTTAAGCCCAAGCAATCAGGATGAAACTTATGAGCTGAGGAGTGAAGAGTTTCGAGGCTCCGGCATCTCTGTGATCTGGGCCTGACTTTGTGTCATCATGTTTCTGTATTCTTTCTCCTCCTAGAAGTCCCCACGAGGCCAGCAGAGTAGATGCTTCTGGGGCTGCCATTACTGTCCATCTCCAAGGTGGTGGTGCATTGCTCAGGCCAGCTCTGCTCTGAGCTTTAAGGAGAAGTCATCTTTTGTAGATGGACTTTTCTTTGGATTAACCATTCCTGACCTTTTCAACCTAAGAGTGATAAGATCCAGAAGGCTAAGATCAGGGACCAAGAAAGCCATTCAGTCAGTTCAGTTCAGTCACTCAGTCCAGTCCGACTCTTTGTGACCCCATGAATCGCAGCACGCCAGGCCTCCCTGTCCATCACCAACTCCCAGATTTCACTCAGACTCACGTCCATCGAGCCAGTGATGCCATCCAGCCATCTCATCCTCTGTCGTCCCCAAAGCCGTTAGCCTGGTTTAAATGTCAGTCAATAGTGCCTGTCTATTCTGAGTCCTCTCAGTCCCCTGTGATCCACCATCATTCATCAGGGACAAAGGCTTCAGGTGGTCCTTGGAACCAGTGCCTAGAACAGGATCTCCTCCACAGAGCTCTCTCCGCAGCCTCAGTGTAGGAAACAAGTGAAGTGTTCTTTCATGACTAGTAAGGTCTCTGGAACTCCCCCTAATCTGCAGCCATTATTTGAATTCCCCAGAGGGATGTCCTGGGCTTCCCTGGTGGCCCTAGTTGTAAAGAACCCACCCACCAATGCAGGAGACATAAGAGATACTGGTTCGATCCCTGGTCAGGAAGATCCCCTGGAGGAGGGCATGACAACCCACTCCAGTATTCTTGTCTGGAGAATCCCTTGGACAGAGGACCCTGGCAGGCTACATCCATAAGGTTGAAAAGAGTCGGACACAACTGAGCGACCAACACACACAGAAGGACATTCTGGTTCAGGGAGTCCTAGGTTTTGGCCACCGTCTTTCCATGGGCTGAGAAGGTGGGTTCACTGAGGCACAGCTGGCCTCTTCCACTTTCCTGCAGGGAGAATCTTCTCAGGAAGGTTACTTGCAAAGTAGGCTCTCCTATTTCACTACATGACATTTCTATGACCTCCTGCCCCTAAGACCTGCTATGATTACACCAGGGGCCAGCTGACCCTCTCCTCAACACTGGACCAGAATCCTCTAAGAAGACACCAGGGCATTTCTTCAAGAGTGTTCTATACAAAAGCTGAGCATCTCATAAAACGGCAACTCTACCCTTCCACTTGCTCAGGCTAAAACCTTAAGGTGTCTGTGATGATTCCTCTCCTCTCACATCCTGCTTTCAATCCATCAGCAAAGTATTTTGGTTCTACCTTCAAAGTGACCACTTCTCTCCATCCATGTATCGCTGCACCTCATCCAAGCCACCATCATCCCTCACGAGAGTTTTGCAGAAGGCTCCTAATGGGTCTCCTGGCTTCTACCCTTGCCCTTCAGTGATCTAGTCTCAGCACAGCAGTCAGTGGGGTCCTTGGCTACCCATGCACAGCACTCTGGTACAAATGCTCCCAGTGCCTCACCAGCCTCTTTCCTGCTTCTCAAAGGCATCAACACACTTCTGCTCTTGCTCTGCCCTCAGAGTAGGACATGCTTCCCTCAGAAATTGATCAGCTCCATCCTTACCTCCTTCCTGCCTCTACTGATAAGGTTGCCTTATCAGGAGAGTCTTCCCTTGTCACCCCCTGCCAACCCTTACCCAGCTTTCTTGTTTGCTTTCCACTTACTCTCTGGCTCATGCATTTAATGGTTTGGTTTTGGCAGTCTCACCCAATGGAAGGCTAGCTCAGTGAAGTCAAAAGCTTTGTCTTTTTGATTTGCTGGTGCATTTCCAGACACAGGGACCGGAGGCACTCAGGAAACACTTTTGAATGGCTGAGAGAAATTATTAATAATTGGGAGGGAATTCCCCAGTGATCCAGTGCTTAGGATTCAGTGCTCTCACTGCTGGGGCCTGGGTTCGAGCCCTGATCAGGAAACTGCTGCTGCTGCTGCTGAGTCGCTTCAGTCGTGTCCGACTCTGTGCAACCCCATAGACGGCAGCCCACCAGGCTCCCCCGTCCCTGGGATTCTCCAGGCAAGAAAAAAGTGTTAATTGTCTCTGACTCTTTGTAATCCCATGGACTGTAGCCTGCCAGGCTCCTCTGTCCACGGAATTCTCCAGGCAAGAACACTGGAGTGGGTTGCCATTTCCTCCTCCAATGCATGAAAGTGAAAAGTGAAAGTGAAGTCGTTCAGTCATGTCTGACTCTTGGCGACCCCATGGACTGCATCCTACCAGGCTCCTCCATCTGTGGGATTTTCCAGGCAAGAGTACTGGAGTGGGGTGCCATTGCGTTCTCCTGATCAGGAAACTAAGATCCCACAGACCACACAGCCAAAAAAATAAAATGCAAGAACTGAGTTGGGGCACTGTGGAGTATAGTGAGGTGTGGGGGTAATCTAGAGCTAAAACTCTGGTTTTAAAGCCTTCCTTAATCTCGGAAGTCTTTAAGTGAAACCAGAGGGTTGAAGGGGGAGGGATCATTGAGGAACTGGGGGCCAATTCTTGGGACTCTCCTCTTGCTCTTCAAGGAAGTCCCTGACATACTGTGGCTGAACCTGCAGGCGTCTAAGCAGCACAAATAAAGGCCAGTGATCCAGCAGATCATTTTAATGCTGATAATGGTTTAGAGAACTTTTGGTCCTTTAGCTATCATTTTGGGTCTGCATATGAGTTCTTTTAAGATATTCTCCAATTGAATCCCTTTACCTCAAAAGAAGATTACCTTCTTTCTCAGAAAAGATAATTTGTTTTGTATCCATCAACTTTATGATACAGTTTTCTGGAACATTATGTGGTAAAAAGCAGACTTCTTGTGATGGCATTTTGGCCAGGCATCATTGAACCAGGAAATGTTTAGACTTCAGTTTTCGGTGATAGGTGAAGAATAAGAAAGTGGGATACTCATTATCCAAACAAACATTTACAAAGTGGCTGTCTCGTACCAGGCACCTCTAGCTGCTGAAGATTCTATTAAGAACTAGATGGGGTCCCTGCCCATGACGATTACATTTGAGAGGGCCAGGCTGATAGGAAACACCTAAAAGTGACTTGTTTATTTTCAGATAGTATTACAGGTCATAAAGAAAATAAATGAAGACTATGTCACAGAGAAAGACTAGGGATTTGTCAAATAACCATGGTCTTCTTTGCTGTTCAATTTTTCCGAGAATTAATCAAGCCAATTTCCTTATTTCAAGACTGAACAATGAAATTTCGTGTTTAGAATGATTGTCCAGAAGATATGAAAGATTAAATTCTATTCCTTATATTCATTTTTAAGAAAGGAAAGAGAGAAAATAGGAGGGAGAAAGGAATAAAGGAGGAAGAGAAGGATATAACTATGTTCTAGAAAAATTCCTTACAAGGTGGAGAAAATCCAGTTAACCAAAACATGCTATTCCCAAAGAATCCCAGCTAATCAAGGATCCATTGACTCAGTTAGAGCTGTATCTTACTACTTTGACTATTTGGACTGAAAGTCTAGGACATAGTGCTTATATTTATTTACTTTCCCTGATTTTGAAAATTACCTTCTCTTTTTCCTGGAGAGAATGTTGGTGTGGTGTTTATAATTGCTGTTTTGATTTCACATATCTCTCACCCCATAATCTAGTTCCTTTTGGACTTACCAATTTCATGCGATTCATCTGTGGTCTTTATATAACTGGGAAAAAATATGTCTGCAAAAATGACACATAAAAAGCTACAATACTTTTTAGATCAAAACAGTTCCATTTCAAACTGATTCAGGACATGGAATTACTGACCGTGAAAAGGGCTCAGGATACATCCTGGACCACATGGTCATTTCTGGTGGTTGATCAACTAATAAAAGGCAGGTACATCCTTCACAGAGTGAGTCCAGTTAAACTGACCGCGACACAGGCAAATCAGATCAGATCAGTCGCTCAGTCGTGTCCGACTCTTCGTGACCCCATGAATTGCAGCACACCAGGCCTCCCTGTCCACCACCAACTCCCGGAGTTCACTGAGACTCACGTCCATCGAGTCAGTGATGCCATCCAGCCATCTCATCCTCTGTCGTCCCCAAAGCCATTAGCCTGGTTTAAATGTCAGTCAATAGTGCCTTCTCCTCCTGGCCCCAATCCCTCCCAGCATCAGAGTCTTTTCCAATGAGTCAACTCTTCGCATGAGGTGGCCAAAGTACTGGAGTTTCAGCTTTAGCATCATTCCTTCCAAAGAAATCCCAGGGCTCATCTCCTTTAGAATGGACTGGTTGGATCTCCTTGCAGTCCAAGGGACTCTCAAGAGTCTTCTCCAACACCACAGTTCAAAAGCATCAATTCTTCGGCACTCAGCCTTCTTCACAGTCCAACTCTCACATCCATACATGACCACAGGAAAAACCATAGCCTTGATTAGATGAACCTTTGTTGGCAAAGTAATGTCTCTGCTTTTGAATATGCTATCTAGGTTGGTCATAACCTTTCTTCTAAGGAGTAAGTGTCTTTTAATTTCATGGCTGCAGTCACCATCTGCAGTGATTTTGGAGCCCAGAAAAATAAAGTCTGATACTGTTTCCACTGTTTCCCCATCTATTTCCCATGAAGTGATGGGACCGGATGCCATGATCTTCATTTTCTGAATGTTGAGCTTTAAGCCAACTTTTTCACTCTCCACTTTCACTTTCATCAAGAGGCCTTTGAGTTCCTCTTCACTTTCTGCCATAAGGATGGTGTCATCTGGCTGTCTGAGGTTATTGATATTTCTCCCGGCAATCTTAATTCCAGTTTGTGTTTCTTCCAGTCCAGTGTTTCTCATGGTGTACTCTGCATAGAAGTTAAATAAACAGGGCAACAATATATAGCCTTGACGAACTCCTTTTCCTATTTGGAACCAGTCTGTTGTTCCATGTCCAGTTCTAACTGTTGCTTCCTGACCTGCATACAAATTTCTCAAGAGGCAGATCAGGTGGTCTGGTGTTCCCATCTCTTTCAGAATTTTCCATAGTTTATTGTGATCCACATAGTCAAAGGCTTTGGCATAGTCAATAAAGCAGAAATAGATGTTTTTCTGGAACTCTCTTGCTTTTTCTATGATCCAGCGGATGTTGGCAATTTGATCTCTGGTTCCTCTGCCTTTTCTAAAACCTTTTCTAAAAGCTTGAACATCAGGAAGTTCACGGTTCACATATTGCTGAAGCCTGGCTTGGAGAATTTTGAGCATTACTTTACTGGCGTGTGAAATGAGTGCAATTGTGCAGTAGTTTGACCATTCTTTGGCATTGCCTTTCTTTGGGATTGGAATGAAAACTGACCTTTTCCAGTCCTGTGGCCACTGCTGAGTTTTCCAAATTTGCTGGCATATTGAGTGCAACACTTTCACAGCATCATCTTTCAGGATTTGGAATAGTTCAACTGGAATTCCATCACCTCCACTAGCTTTGTTCGTAGTGATGCTTTCTAAGGCCCACTTGACTTCACATTCCAGGATGACTGGCTCTAGGGCAGGGATCTCACCATTGTGATTATCTGGGTTGTGAAGATCTTTTTTGTACAGTTCTTCTGTGTATTCTTGCCATCTCTTCTTAATATCTTCTGCTTCTGTTAGGTCCATACCATTTCTGTCCTTTATCGAGCTCATCTTTGCATGAAATGTTCCCTTGGTATCTCTGATTTTCTTGAAGAGATCCCTAGTCTTTCCCATTCTGTTGTTTTCCTCTATTTCTTTGCATTGATCGCTGAAGAAGGCTTTCTTATCTCTTCTTGCTATTCTTTGGAACTCTGCATTCAGATGTTTACATCTTTCCTTTTCTCCTTTGCTTTTCACTTCTCTTCTTTTCACAGCTATTTGTAAGGCCTCCCCAGACAGCCATTTTGCTGTTTTGCATTTCTTTTCTATGGGAATGGTCTTGATCCCTGTCTCCTGTACAATGTCACGAACCTCATTCCATAGTTCATCAGGCACTCTATCTATCAGATCTAGGCCCTTAAATCTATTTCTCACTTCCACTGTATAATCATAAGGGATTTGATTTAGGTCATACCTGAATGGTCTAGTGGTTTTCCCTACTTTCTTCAATTTAAGTCTGAATTTGGCAATAAGGAGTTCATGGTCTGAGCCACAGTCAACTCCTGGTCTTGTTTTTGCTGACTGTATGGAGCTTCTCCATCTTTGGCTGCAAAGAATATAATCAATCTGATTTCAGTGTTGACCAGGAGCTATCCCACATTGAAGGTCAGGAAGGGCGGCGGTGAGGAGATACCCCTCATCCAAGGTAAGGAGCAATGGCTGCGCTTTGCTGGAGCAGCCGTGAAGAGATACCCCACGCCCAAGGTAAGAGAAACCCAAGTAAGACGGTAGGTGTTACAAGAGGGCATCAGAGGGCAAACACACTGAAACCATACTCACAGGAAACTAGTCAATCTAATCACACTAGGACCACAGCCTTGTCTAACTCAATGAAACTAAGCCATGCCTGTGGGGCTACCCAAGACGGGCGGGTCATGGTGGAGAGATTTGACAGAATGTGGTCCACTGGAGAAGGGAATGGCAAACCACTTCAGTATTCTTGCCTTGAGAACCCCATGAACAGTATGAAAAGGCAAAATGATAGGATACTGAAAGAGAAACTCCCCAAGTCAGTAGGTGCCCAATATGCTACTGGAGATCAGTGGAGAAATAACTCCAGAAAGAATGAAGGGATGGAGCCAAAGAAAAAACAATACCCAGCTGTGGGTGTGACTGGTGATAGAAGCAAGGTCCGATGCCGTAAAGAGCAATATTGCATAGGAACCTGGAATGTCAGGTCCATGAATCAAGGCAAATTGGAAGTGGTCAAACAAGAGATGGCAAGAGTGAATGTCGACATTCTAGGAATCAGCAAACTGAAATGGACTGGAATGGGTGAATTTAACTCAGATGACCATTATATCTACTACTGCGGGCAGGAATCCCTCAGAAGAAATGGAGTGGCCATCATGGTCAACAAAAGAGTCTGAAATGCAGTACTTGAATGCAATCTTAAAAACGACAGAATAATCTCTGTTCGTTTCCAAGGCAAACCATTCAATATCACAGTAATCCAAGTCTATGCCCCAACCAGTAATGCTGAAGAAGCTGAAGTTGAATGGTCCTATGAAGACCTACAAGACCTTTTAGAACTAACACCCAAAAAAGATGTCCTTTTCATTATAGGGGACTGGAATGCAAAAGTAGGAAGTCAAGAAACACCTGGAGTAACAGGCAAATTTGGCCTTGGAATACGGAATGAAGCAGGGCAAAGACTAATAGAGTTTTGCCAAGAAAATGCACTGGTCATAACAAACACCCTCTTCCAGCAACACAACAGAAGACTCTATACATGGACATCACCAGACACAGGCAGGGCCTGCATGATTGAGATGCGATTCCCTTCCTGTCTATAAATACAGCTTATAAAGTCAAGGAAAAAGGACTTGTCGAGGCACTCTGGAATGTTCCTGGGCATGGTGGCACCAGTCTAGACAGATATACAATCAGAACAGGGTAACTAGTCAGATCTGGAGTTTTGAATCACAGTCCCAGGGGAGATGCCTGAACCATGGCTGAGAGTTGATTTATCCTTTCTTCTACCATCAGACACTCATAATAACTGCTAACCTCTGAGTACACAGTAGGTGCCTCTGTTATGTTCATTAGCTCGTGCAACTATATCGTGATATGTGTAACATTATTTTGTCCATTTTGAAGATGCAAAAACTGAGGCTTAGTCAGATAATTTGCACAATCTCACTTGCTAGTAACTGAGTCAGAACTGCAACTGAGGAGAAGACTCTAGAAGCTGCATTCATAAACACTTTTCTTTGATACCATCATGTGTTGGCTTTTCTTGGAAAGTTTTGTTAAAAGAGAAAAAACGGATTAGGTTGTTATAACAAACCACCCACTCTCCAAACAAGGCTTAAAGACCACCCGCTTAGAGTAATCAGAGCATCTCTATCGTGCCGCTGTACCTGGCAAAGGGGTAATTGTAATCTGTAGAGAGGTTGAACCTTTGTCTTAGAAAGGGGCTTAGAGCCTTCTCACTGAGCCCAGACTCCTGGGTGATCATGAAAAGGAGGAGACGGTGGCAATGATTGATAGCAACCCCCACATTTACTGAGTGCTTGCTCTGTGCTGGCATTAAGGTGTTATGCTAAGCTCCGTAGATGGATTATCCCCGTTGATCCTTCCTCAAACCTTCTGAGTCAGTACTGTTATCATTCTGAATGTTAAAAGGAGGAAACTCAGATTTAAATTGTGCGCCCTGCCTAAGGTCATGCAGAATTCCTAACTGACAGATATTTAAACCTTCATCTACCTGATTGCAGAGGCTGGATCCTTAACCACTAGACTGTACGCAGCCCAAGGTCAAGCCAAGCTGAACATCATGGAGAGTTGGGGTCAGGGGAACTGCCTGAGTCAGAAACATAAAGATGAATCAGCTAAGAAGGAAGTAGAGTAAGCCTACATGCTCAGTTGTGTCTGACTCTCTGGGAACTGCATGGGCTGTTGTTCGACAGGCTCCTCTTTCCATGGGATTTCCCAGGCAAGAATACTGCAGTGGGTTGCCATTTCCTACTCCAGGGGAGTCTTCCCAACCCAGGGATGGAACCTGTGACCTCTGCTTTGGCAATCGGATTCTATGCCAGGGAGCCTTCTAGGAAGCCCAAGGCTACAGCAATTTAGAATGTATTCATCAAGCCATTGATTCACTCAATTCTTCAACAAATATTTCTTGCGTGCTCATGATTTGTTAAGCTCAGCTAGTTCCACTCATGAGCTCTTTAATTTGTTCAGCAAACATTTACTGAATGCTTCATCTTGAAGAGATAAAGATAAATAAGTCCCTGTCCCCAGAAGCTCCTGTTTAGCAGAGAAGTTGTGTTGACAAATTGCTAAGAAAAAAAAAAATCACTAATCCAAACAAATAAACCAACCCCCAACAACCCCAGGGGCTTGCTTTCTGGACCACCCCTACTCCATTCACAGAGCCTGACTACACAGGGCACTCGCCCCTGCCTGAGGATGCAGGAAGCTGGTTTCAGAGCACCTGCTGCTCATGTGTGCTGCCAAAGTGGGTGGATCTGTGGGAGGCAGCACTCTTTTATTCATTCATGAGACTTGGATATCCAAAGACAAACCCAGGTCTTAGTGAGGGGAGGAAACTCAGACTCAAACACAGGGACACGATGGGAATGCAGCGGGGCAGGGGGGTGGGGGGGGGTGGCGATGCCTGGTGGGTGAAAAGAATATATGCAAATATTGATACGCCTCAGGGTAAGATAAGCGCCGTCCCAGGGCAGATATCTAAGGGAGCTCTTGGTGGGCTACAGCTGAAGCCAAGGAATGGTTGGTAGAATTATGCAACACTGCTATTTCATACATACTTTTAAGTGGCTGCCTAAATGATGCTTGAAAGTGAAAGCATGAAAGTGTTAGTCCCTCAGCTGTGTCCGACTCTTTGGGACCCCATGGACTGTAGCCCGCCAGGCTCCTCTGTCCATGGGATTCTCCAGGCAAGAATACTGGAGTGGGGAGCCATACCCTTCCAGTGGATCTTTCTAACCCAGGGGTTAAACCCAGGTCTCCTGCCTCACAGGCAGATTCTTTACCATCTGAGCCACAAGGGAAGCTCATATGATGCTTCACTGCAGTCTAGTCCTTCTCTTCCTCAAACCTTCACTAAAAGTCCAGAATTCTGCTGTTATCTGTGGGAAGGAGAGGGAAGAGCTGCTCTGAGGACCCCGCAGGCAGCAGGGAAGCTGGATGCCGGCCGAGTGTGGGACCGGCAGCGCCCAGATAGGCTCAGAAACGCTGGGCGAGGAGTTGGACTTGTGAGTCTAAAATAGACAAGGAGGCCATGGTAAGGATACAGAGTCAGGAGACCTGGGAGAGTGGACTCAGCTGCTGAGGCACAAGTACTTCTGCAGTCCAGTTGACTGGGGTGACTTTGCAGACCCTACTACCCTGGGGATGAGGGGAGGCAATTTGGGCTATAAATTAAGGACGTTGGGCCAGTGCAATACAGTAAGAGTTAAAAAGAGATTTTCCAGGGAGGAGACATAAGAGACTCAGGTTCAATCCTTGGGTTGGGAAGATTCCGTGGAGAAGGGCACGACAACACACTCCAGCATTCTTGCCTAGAGAATCCCATGGACAGAGGAGCCTGGCGGGCTACAGTCAATCGGATTGCAAAGAGTTGGACACGACTGAAGCGACTTAGCATGCACGCACGCATGGAGCCTACAGCCTTTGTGGAAGTGGGGGCTAGGGCACAGGCCAGGAAGGTTTCACAGCCCAGCACTTCCTGGGTGAGATCATGCCTAGGCTGGACCTTGGGGACAAGTGAGAGTTGCCCGGTAGAGTAAAGCTGCATGGGCATTCCAGGCAAAATGGAAGAGAGAGAAGAAGGCAGTGGGCAGGGAGAGCAATGTCTTCGGGAGAAGTGGAAGAGCCTCTAGTTCCAGGTGGGCTGGGTGGGAGGTGGAGGAGTGGTCAGTAGAAGAGGTCAGGGCCGGAAGGTTGGGTCCATCCACAGGCCCACGGTTCCCAGTCTACCATGAAAGGAGTTCTCACTGGTCCTGCTGAAATGAGAAAAACATGGACATCTGTCTCCTTTAGGACTTCTCATCCCCCCTAAAATATAGTCTTCTTCCTCTTCTTTTTTTTTTTAACTCTTTGTTACAATGACCTTTCTTTCATGAAATGATAGTGATCATTAAATGATTATTGCTTTCGAATGACTTATTTGGCAAAAGAAAAAGTTGGCAGCTCCAATATTATTCTGTTTAACATATATTTTGTTTCATTTCATCGGTTTAATTTATTTCTTTTAAATCACCCTGTGGAGTCCTGGGTAAGGGGAAATGGAAAGGCCTTTACCTTGGGAGAGACACAGATGTGTGTTCTGGAGTCAAAACTGGTCGGGGTGTGAGGATGACATCAGGAGAGTGGGGGGTGGCTGGGAGATGAGGAGCCTGGAGCTGCAGCCAAGGTGTGGCAGAGGCTGAGCCAGGGCATGACAGGAAGGGCAGGGTGCAGAGGGTAAAGATGGCACACATGGGTGGCAAGGCTGCAGAAGCTGAAGAGCCTGTCTTACTGACTTCTAGAATCCAGGTGCCTGGTGCAGCCGATGACCAGTGCAGCCTGTGGATGAATGAATGGACTCATTAAACATGGAAGTGAGAGACAGAGGGGCCAGCTAGTGATTCCTGCTTGTATGGTTGGGTGGATGGTGATGCCCAAGGCTGAAATGGAGGAAACTTGGGAGCAAGGCAAGACTGAGGTGATGACAACTTCTACTTTCAAGGTGTTGGGTGTTAGGGGCTTAAGGAACATCTGGGTGGGTAGGCATGTCTGACTCTTTGCCACCCCATGGACTCCCACCAGGCTCCTCTGTCCACAGAATTCTCCAAGCAAGAATATTGCAGCGAGTAATCATTCTCTTCTTCAGGGGAATCTTCTCAACCCAGGGATTGAACTCTGGTCTCCAGCACAGCTGGTGGCCCATCACAGGCTTGAGTTTCTGGAGAGAGATCCAGGCTGGACCTGAACCTGAGACCAGTCCCTGACGCCCTGAGGGTGTAGCCATCTGGAGGGGGAGAGACAGAGGGAGTGCTATTACGTGATGTTGAAAGAGCTTTCTGACATGACTCTAACTCTGCCAGCCTATTGAGTATTCTGGAACACATCCGTGTAGAAATACCTGTCATACTCAGTTTTGAAGTGCACCCTGGTGACTGTCACTGCTGATATATGGGGACTTTGAGATGTGCCTGCTACCCCTGCCTCCGCTCCCCAGGATCATCTCTATCAATGCATCCTTGACATCACTCAACACCCTGCAACAAGCTTCAGTGTCCCCTAATTTTGCTTTTTATGAAATTCAAATATTAAATTTCCATGGTAATTTTACAAAAGATGAGAAGATATTTTAAATAATTAAATCTATACTTCATAGGCTTCATCAGACACATAGTCTAATAAGGTTGGGAAATAAAAAGTTGAGGTTATTCTTCCTTTCCTCCCAAACCCAGATCTTGCACGTTAATCCCAGTTTCCTCTGCTCGGCTTGTGTGAAATTGACTCTAGCCTGGTTTTATTGAAAATGTTAGCAGAAAGAAACAGATGAATGACTAATGACAAGGAGGAGGAAAGATGCCTTCTTCAAGTGCCTGATGGTTGGCAGGCACTGTGCTGGGCGCTTGAAATGGACTCTCTCACTAGTTTTCACAAGTGCCCTGCTGGGCGGCACCATTAAGCCTTCCAAAACAAGGACCAAGGAGCAGAGCAACTTGACCTCAGTCTTGTGGTCAGGAAAGTAGTAGAAATGATATTTGAACTCAAATCTGTCCAGTTGTAAAGCCCTTGGAAAGGGCCACCATACATTCTGACTTCCCCTCTGGCATTTGCCTCAGGCCATGTAGGTAAGTCCCAGATCCAAAGAGAACTCTGCTTTGGGCTTACAAGGTCTTGATCTGAGATGTCACCTGAAGGGAATCTGCTCCCCAACCCCTCCACCATCAGATTATTTTACTGCACTCCAAGAAAGAGGAGGAGAGGGAAAGAGAGAAAGTTGGTGAAACCTGACATGCTTAGTGCCCAGCCTAGCAGGACACTGTGATTGTCGCCAAGCCAGGAGCCCTACAGAGGGCAAAGACTAGAGAAAAGGTGACCTGTCCAGGCAGGTGGGCAGCTAGCACAAGTTGCTCCGGGAGCTGGGAGGTGCCCCAGGGAGCAGTTGGGGAGGCTCTGCAACCACCATCCAGACCCAGCGGCCTTCGCTGGATAAAATAGGAGGGGAAGGAGGGGTTTTCAAAGGAACCAAAATGAGGCATGTGGCCAACATTCGCAGAAATGTTGAAAACCTGGGCTCCAAGGACAATAGAACCTGTCACTATGGAGCCTATTTACTCATTTCTTTTCTTTCCTTTCATTCCTTTTTCTACTGTTTATTTATTGAAGTACAGCAGATTTGCAATGTTGTGTTAGTTTCTAGTGCACAGCAATGTATTCATATGTATTCTTTTTCAAATTCTTCTCCATTATAGGTTATTACAAGCTATTGGACATTATTCCCTGTGCTATACAACAGGACCTTGTTTTTTTATCTGTTTTATATAGAGTGTCTCTCTGTTAATCCCATCACCCTTGTCTTTAACAAATATTTTTTGAGTGTCTATTCATGGCTGGCACTGAGACCGCTAGTGGTGAGTAAAACAGACATAGGCTTTTCCCTTTGCCAAATTTATAATCTGGGAATGGATACAGAAGATCGGTACATAAATACAATGGAATATTACTCAGTCATGAAAAGAAAGAATAACGCCATTTCAGCAACACACATGGACCTAGAGATTATCATACTTAGGTAGATTAGACACAGAAAGACAAATATTAGTATCATATGATATCACTTATTGATGGAATCTTAAAAAAGGGTACAAATGCACTTATTTACAAAACAGAGGAAGAGTCACAGGTTAGAAAACGAACCTATGGCTACTAGGGGATAAGTGGGGGAGGAATAATTGAAAGATTGGGATCGACACATATACGCTAGTGTGGTACTGATGGTAAAAGAATCCAGACCTTGCAAGTTAACCCAGTGTCTTCTTCTAGGCTGGTGTGAAATGTACTCTAACCTGGTTTTATTGAAAATGTTAGTGGAAAGAAATAGATGAATGAGGAATGACAGGAGACATGAGGGATGTGGGTCTGATCCTTGGGTCAGGAAGATCCCCTGGAGAAGGAAATGGCAACCCACTCCAGTATTATTGCCTGGAGAATTCCATGGTCAGGGGAGCCTGACGGGCTACAGTCCATGCACTCGAGAAGAGTCAGACACGACTGAGCAAACATGTATACATAAAATAGGTAACTAATAAGAACCTACTGTTAGAACCTACTTATTAGAAGAGGGAATGCTACTCAGTACTCTTTAATGGCTTCTATGGGAAAAGAATCTAAAAAAAGAGTGGACATATGTATGTGTATAACCGATTCACTTTGCTATACACCTGACACTTAACATAAGATTGCAAATCAACTAAATTCCAGTAAAAATGTTTTTAAAATATTATAGTCTGGGGTCTTCCCTGGTAGTCCTGTGACTAAGACTCTAAGCATGCTGCAACTAAAGATTCCACATGTTTTGACAAAGATTGAAGATCCCAAGTGCCACAGCTAAGACAAAATGCAGCCAAAAAAAAAAAAAAAACAACAACCAATAAAAAAAACAAATTAGGGTCTGGAAAAGAAGACCTAGATAATAAACAAATCCAAATTATAAAACTGTGAATTATAATAATTGCTCTGGAGAGACAGTGGCACCAGAGGTCAGGAGTCATCCATTCTGGTCACGATCATTGGGAGGCCCTGTAGTGAGGGGTGAGGTACCCTGCAAAGCTTGCTTGAAAAGACAGTTTTGTCAGAACCAGCCCAGCTGCCTGAGCAGTCATATGTAGGTGACAGTTTGTGCTAAGAGAGATTGCCTTGGAGGAAATAGAAGGTGGCCTGAGAAGACAGTGTTTGGACCCTGGGGTCTGGGGGAGTGTAGGTAGGATAGATGGAGCTGGAGTCCCCAGGCCGTTCTTAGGCAGGTGTCAAGGAAGGACAATGTTCATGAACATTAGGCAGTAGATTAGATGGCTGGTGATGAGGGGTGGTGAGGAAAGAATGGATGTTTTTGAACTGGGGTGCTGGAGAAGATTCTTGAGAGTCCCTTGGACTGCAAGGAGATCCAACCAGTCCATTCTAAAGGAAATAAGTCCTAAATATTCATTGGAAGGATTGATACTGATGCTGAAACTCCAATACTTTGGCCCCCTGATGAGAAGAACTAACTCATTGGAAAAGACCCAGATGCTGGGAAAGATTGAAGGCAAGAGGAGAAAGGGACGACAGAAGATGAGATGGTTGGATGGCATCACTGACTCAATGGACATGAGTTTGAGTAAACTTTGGGAGTTGGTGATAGACAGAGAGGCTTGGTGTGCTGCAGTCCATGGGGTTGCAAAGAGTCAGACATGACTGAGTGACTGAACTGAGATGGCTGGTTGTTCGAGACTATTCATTCCTTCCATCCCCATGCTAAGCACCCATTTCCCTGTCCCTAGACTTTGGGCTCAGCTGTGAGATGCTGTGGTCAGTGGGTTGTGAAAAGACGTCATGCAGACCCAGACAGTGAGATTGGCCTCCTGCTCCTCTGTCGTGGCCACGAACAGAGCTTTCCCTGGATAGCAGCTTCCTTTCAGCCTGGCCTGCAGAGTGAATGCACAGACCAAAATCCAACCCTCGCCAAGGAGCCCAGCCCACCCCAGCTGGAGCTCGTGCAGTCATGTGATCCACAGGAGCCCCGCAGACTGGCGAGCATGAGAACAAGTGTTGGCCCTGGAAGCCCTGAGGTTTGCAGTGGTTTGTTATACAACGTTATGTGGCAACAGCCCAATGATATAACCAGTTACAGTGCCAAGAAGTGGTTGGAAGAATTAGTCCCCTCTTACCCAAGTCACCCCAAAACAAGCAATCTAAGTGAAAACAATGGGTGTACCATGTAAATGCAGCATTAAAAAACTCCCTTAGTGATGGCCTTCCTACCGTATACCAGCTCCCACGGGAATTCTGGAGCGGCCAGTCTTGACCACAGCCTCTGCCTCTGAAAGTGGGCACTGCTGCTTGGGCAGGGCTATCTCCAGGGACACGGCTGACTCTTCCTCATGCCAGTCCTCGGCCTCATGGTGGCTCTGACTTCAGGTTAAAGGCAGAAGCTTTCATTCCCACTGTGATGTGACGTGTCTGAATCCCTGTGGGGGATAAGCCAAGGCAGGTCAAATCCATCCAGGTCTCACCTGCAGTCCCTGAAGTCCAAAGGAGCTGTCACCTCCTGCCCGAGTGCTGCTAGCTTCCAACTCTCTAGTCCTGTCCTGGAGCAAGATTTGGAATCTGCTGTTGGGAACATCGCGGATAATCTGTTTCTCTGTCTGGTTCTCTGTAAATGTTCATTACCTTCTTCTCACCCAGCATATATGTTTTCTCTGGCTTGTGCTGCATGTCCCTTTATCTGGGCATCTCTCTCTCTCTTTTAAAATCATTTATTTATTTGGCTACACTGGGCCTTAAGGCATACAGGATCTAGCTCCCTGACCAAGGATTGAACCCACGCTCCCTGCCTTGGGAGCATGGAGTCTTAGCTGCTGGACCACCAGGGAAGTCCCCTGGCCATCTCTCTTGCTGCTTCTTGTCTCTTTCTACCTTTCCTCATGTTCCCCTTCTCTTCTTTCCCGCCTCTTCTTCCTTCTTTGTTTTCTCTCTCTCTTTTACTTCTCCTTACCTCCACACTGGCATCACCAACTCAAAAGACTTGAGGTTGAGCAAGCTCCGGGATATGGTGAAGGACAGGGAAGCCTGGCGTGCTGCAGTTCATGGGGTCGCAGAGGGGGACACACCTGACTGACTGAGCGAGCAACCCCCGCATTCACTGTGAAGAGGCTCTGATTGGTTCTGTGTGTCAAATGGACATCTCTGGTCCAATCAACGGGGTCCAATGTGCACAATCATGTTGACTAAACATTTATTTATTTGAATAAATATATATATGTATTTAAATTTTATTTTGGCTGCTCTGTGTCTTTGCTGCAGCACACAGGCTTCTCTAGTTGTGGTGCTCGAGTTTCTCTTGTTGCAGAGCACAAGCTCCGGTAGTTGCAGCATGCAGGCTTAGTTGCTCTGCCACATGCGGGCTCTTAGTTCTCCGACGGGAATCAAACCAGAGTCTCCTGCACTGGAAGGCAGATTCTCAACTGTTGGACCACCAGGGAAATCCCTTGACTAAGCATTTCTGTAAGGAGCTGGCTTTCTGTGAATGTGTCAAGTTAGGGGGAAGTTAAGGGGACATTGAACTTGGGCAAAACTCCCCAGAGCAGTCTATCCTGGGCAGGGCCATCTCTGCCATTCCTTCATATCTGCATAGCATTTTATACAGTGCTGAGCACACGTGTGATTTGTGGAAGCTGCAGGCCGATTGATTGATTACTGTAACATTTTTACACTAGGAAAGAAAATCTGCCACAACAGTGACAAGGCAGTATTAGGGGATCAAGATTTCTCAGCCTCCCCAAGTAAAACAGGACAAACAGCCAGTTAATAGAGGAACAGTCTCAGTACTCAGTCCCACGGTTTTCTCCTTTCTCTTTCCTACTCCTCCTTTTTCCCCTCTTTTTACTTCCTACGTTTCAGAGTCTACCCTTCCATTCTTCATTAGCATTTCTGCTTTATCTCTTCCAAGCTCCCCAAGTCAGAGTTATAAAGGGGAAAAAAACTAAAGCAAAACAGTGGGCAGAGTACTAACATGTTAATCTAGTTTGGGCTTTAGCACAATCTAGTTGTGTGACCTTGGGCAAATTACTGGATTTCTCAGGGCTTTTATTTCCTCAACCATAAAAGAAAAAAAAAAGAGGGAACGTGGTGGTCTGCAGCTTGGAGTCTTAGGGGTGGGCTGAAGTGTGTCAGGGGCACTTCCTACAGGGTAGGAAGGCTGATGGAGGGCACCGGCCTCAACTCCAACTTTAGGTTTACCAGGAGGCATAAGATTTAGTTGCTCAGTCGTGTCTGACTCTTTGCAACCCCATGAACTGTAGCCCACCAGGCCCCTTGGTCCATGGAATTCTCCAGGTAAGAATACTGGAGTGGGTAGCCATTTCCTTCTTAGTGACCTTTCCTACCCAGGGATGGAACCCAGGTCTCCTGCATTGCAGGCAGATTCTTTACCATACCATCTAAGCCATCAGGGAAGAGTTCTGCTCTATACAAACTAGTTGACCTCAAAGATTCTTTTCCATATTAGTTAAGAATTTTGTTTGATAGCAAGGTAAATGGTTACAGGGACTTTAAAGAGAGAGGGGGTGGTCCACTTTTCTGTCATGTGAAAAGAGAATGGATTTCAGGGTCAGGATGGTTGCTCTACAACATCAGTATTGACCTTCATTCTTCCTGCTCCACCGTTCTTTGCACTGGCTATTTTTAAAAATATTTATTTATTTGCCTGTGATGGGTTTCAGTTGTGGCAGGCAGATCTTCGATCCTTGCTGCAGAATGTAGAATCATTAGTTGTGGCATGTGGGAACCAATTCCCTGTCCAGGGATAGAACCCAGATCCACTGCAATGGGAGCTCAGAGTCTTAGCCATTGAACACCCAGGGAAGTTCCAGCACCAGCTATTGCTTCCCATCCCATCTCAGGTGTTAAATATTTACTAAGCACCTGTCTATACGTGGGGGCTTCCCTGGCGGCTCAGATGGTAAAGAATCTGCCTGCAATGCAGGAGACCCAGGTTCCATGCCTGGGTCAGGAAGATCCCCTGGAGAAGGGAATAGCTACTCACTCCAGTATTCTTGCCTGGAGAATCCCATGGATCGAGGAGCATGGTGGGCTACAGTCCACGGGGTCCCAAAGAGTCCGACACAACTGAGCAACTAGCACACTTGTCTCTAAGTGAGACCTCCAGGAGACCTGCCCTTGACATCTTCCACAGGTACAATTAGTAATTCCCACCTCTGCTGCCCTCCACTTTGTTTATATATCCCGAGTACTGTGTTTACCACATTGTGTATATGTTCTCTTTCTGTATGCTGGACAGATCTGGGCTGTTCACAGCAGGCACCATGTGTTACTCCTCTTGGGTTTCCTGGTGCCTAACCCAGTGCTTGGCATCCAGCAGGAGCATGGTGTTTGGGGAATGGATGAGTAGATGCAAGAGCCAATGCATTATTCCATCCTCAGCTCCTACAGCCCATCTCTAAGGATTGAGGAGTAGATTGTTTGGGCCCCTTTGTGTCCCAAGGGGAAGACGAGAGGAAGGACAGGACATAGCTGATTATCTATAGGTCTGTGGCTCCAGAAGACAGCTGAGCTGGAGGTGCATTTGAGAATCCTCAACAAACATGTGGAAGTTCAATTGGTGTGATGGATCGATTGAGATCACAGAGTGGGTCAGTGGAGAGAAGAAGAAAAGGGAGCTCTAGGGAACATCCAACTTAAGAAGTGGGGAAAAAAAAAAAGAGGCCCCAGCAAGGGAGACTGAGCAGGAATGCAAAATTAGGAAGAGAACTGAGGCAGGGGAGAGCTTCAGAAGGAAAACATGGTCAGCGCTTGAGAGATGCAAGGAGGTCAAAAGCCTGCATGGTTTTCTCTTAACAAGTCTCTAGAATTATAGGAGACCCAGAGAACTTAACCCCAGTTCTCACCCTCAGTCCCCTCTGCAAAAGGGCCATTTTCCAGAAGATCAGAGGAATCTATTCTCAGCACCCAGCTCCATCTACCATCACAACTATACCTCCTTTGCTATAAAGTAATTTTATCTATAGCAAAAGCCACTTACCACTAATATATATATAAGACGGCTCTTGCTGTAGAGCATTTATGCCTGGATAGGCATAGCTTTGGTCTGTCCTGGGATAACAAGGTCAAAATCAAACTATGAGTCAAGTGAGCAATCAGATTCTGAGCCAGTCCTCCAGGCTGGTGTTAACAAATAGAGCAATGTTTCCCAAAGTCAATGCCAAGACTGGCCTCCCTTGTTATAGGGAGATGATGAGAAAAACAACAACAAAAACTTGGTTAAATAGTAAGAACCAGGAAGTGAGAATGAGATTGCGGAGCCAGAGACTGGGAGGGAGAAGCTCAGAATCAAGAGAAAGAGAAGAAGCTCCAGAGCTGGGGGTCGGCCACTGGGGCAGCAAGACAGCCCTGCCAGGGAGAAACTATAACAATGATCGAGACTTCTCTGGTGGTCCAGTGTTTCAGGCTCTGTGCTCCCACTGCAAGGAAGTGTGAGTTCAATCCCTGGTCAGAGAACTAAGATCCCACACGCCATGTGGATAAAAACAAACAAACAAACAAACAAACAAACAACTATCAGCGATAGAGACAGAGTGCTGAGCAAGCCCTGGGGAAAGAGAGATGATTCATACCAAGGACCCCAGGACAACCCCCAGATTGGGAGGGGCACCGAGCAAGCAGAATGCGTTCCTGCAGAATCAATAATGTAAGTCGGATTTCAGCTGCACTTGGAAGAATGGCAGCTACAGAGGTGGGAAAGTCACTTTGGGCAGAAGACAATATTTGAACAATCAACAGCCTGATGTGAGGTTAGCTCTGCTCCACCTGGGTGGAAAGGGGGAGAAGGGGTAAAGCGTTAGCTTTGCACGTTCTCAGCAGCTCCCCAGGGAAGAGAGAGCTGCTTTCAGCCTCGTGCTGTTTCAGGGCACAAGCTCTGGAATGAAACCAGACCCAGCTCCCTCATCAATGCTGGCTTTTGACTGAGAGTGGCCGAGACCTGGGCCAGGCAGCCCAAATTCCCGCCTGGACAAAGCGGGCACCCAGACTCTCCTGGCCTGGGCCACCTGCGTGGGGCATGCTCAGTCGAGCTCAGAGTCTCCATTACTCCACGTTGCAGGCTCCCAGGCAGGGCCCCAGCCGCTTTGTTCAAGGCTGCTCCTCCAAGTGAGGACGCCCACGTTGTATGTCCTCCCGGACTCTCGCTTTGTTCAGATGGACAGCCCCGCTGCTATGCGCTCTGTTGCGTTCTCAAGTCTTCCTCCTGGTTCACGCTCCAGGCCAACGGAGCAGGAGGCGCTGTGTCCTCAGTTCAAAAGGCTTGTGAGCTCTTGGATGGGAAGAGAGTGCAGAAAAAAAGTACAGAGTGAGAACACCGATAAATTGGGCAAAAGCCCAGCCCCAAGCCTTCTGGAAAGACTTCCACTGAAGCCTCACATTCATAACTTAACATGAAACAAAAATAGAAAACAACAACAAAAATGGAAAGTTCAACAGTCGCTTTATGAGACACTGAAGAAGGCTGCTGCTGATGCTGCTGCTAAGTCGCTTCAGTCGTGTCCGACTCTGTGCAACCCCATCGACGGCAGCCCACCAGGCTTCCCCATCCCTGGGATTCTCCAGGCAAGAACAGTGGAGTGGGTTGCCATTTCCTTCTCCAATGCATGAAAGTGAAAGGTGAAAGTGAAGTCGCTCAGTCGTGTCCGACTCTTAGCGACCCCATGGACTGCAGCCCACCAGGCTCCTCCGTCCATGGGATTTTCCAGGCAAGAGTACTGGAGTGGGTTGCCATTGGAGGTCTTAATGAAAGAGTCAGAATAATTTTCTGGCTTCCTCTGGTGGCTGACCTTTAATTTCTTGGTAGTTCTATTAAGCTCCTAACAGTTTTTCCTGCCTATAAAATGGGTCACCTCGGTCCACAAGTCCTCGTGCAGCTTCTGTGACAAATAACGAAAGTGTTGATAAAGACACTGAGAGGATGATGACATCTGGTTAAGACTGTGAAACAGATGAGCTAATTCCTCCATCCTGCTTGATCCTCTCAGGGGGTGAATCGAAACTGCTTGCTAGAGATGAGCAGCAGGTTACTTCAGCAGGAAATCAGGGAGACTCTCTGGGCTGCAGCCTCGGCCCTGCCATCTACCTGCTCCTCAAGCTAGGTCAAAGCATCAGTACTTAACTCAGTATCCTCTTTATTTAAATGGAGATAATCACACCTACTTTTAGAGTAGTTGTGAAAAGTCAGTGAAATAAAGGGTATGAGGCCTGGCATCTGAGAAGTGCTTGAGAACCATTAGTCACTCAGTGTGGCAGCCCCTCCCCTCCACATCAGGGCTGTCTCTTTACACAAAACAGATGGGAACACGCATTCACAGACCTCATCCAGTAATTCCTCTCTCAGGATTTCACCTTAAGTAACTCTACGCCCAAGAGGAAATGAGATACAGATATAATTTTATTAGATACAGATATAATTTTATTCTTTACAAACTTAATAACAACACAAAATAGACTGGAACAGTTAAATGATGAAGTGCATTTATTGTAAAACATCCATTTTATGAGCTATCCTGCAACCGTTAAAAATTGTCACAAAGAGGGAATTCTCTGGTGGTCCAGTGGTTAGGACTTGACACTTTCACTGCCCAGCCATGGGGGTTTAAATCCTTGCTTGGGGAACTAAAATCCTACAAGCTGTGAGGCATGGCGAAAATATATACACACACACACTCACACACACACACACATATATATATATCACAAAGAATAGCCAAAATAATCTTTAAAAAGAAAAACGTTGGAGGATTTGCACAGCCTGATTTTAAGACTTATTTGAAGGTTACAGAAATCAAGACAGTACAGTATTGGCATAAGGACAGACATGAATGAATCAAAACCGGGAGTCCAAAAGTAAACTGTTACATTTATCAGTTGATTTTTCTTAACTGGGGGTATAACTGCCTTACCGTGTTGTACAACAAAATGAGTCAGCCATATATGTGTATATGTATACCTCCTTTCCTTTTTGGCCGTCCTCTGCACCACCTGTCCCACCCATCTAGGTCATCGCAGAGCTCTGAACTAAGCTCCCTGGGCTGTACGGCAGGTTCCCACTAGCTATTTTACACATACTTCATTCCTAATCTCCAGTCTCCGTTTCATTCTACCCTCTCCCCCACTAGTCCACACATGCATTCTCTTTGTCTAAGTCTCTACTCTTGCCTGCAAATAGGTACCATCCATACCATTTTGTTCTAGATTCCACATGTATGCATTAATATATTGGTATTTGTTTTTCTCTTTTGACTTATGAAAGTGTGAAGGCAATTCAATGAGGGAAAAGATAGTCTTTTCAACAAATGGTGGTGAGACACTGGCTGTCCACATGCAAAAAAATCAAAGAACAGAACAAGAACATAGACCGTATAGTACACTAGACACAAAAATTAACTTAAAATGGACCACAGGCCTCAAAATAAGAACAAAACTGTAGGATATCACAGAGGAGAAAAATCTTTGTGACTTTGGGTTAGGCAAAGATTTCTTAAGTATGATGCTAAAAGCATGATCTATAAAAGAAAAAAATTTTGATAAATTTGACTTCATCAAAATGAAAAACTTTTCCTCTTCAAAAAAATGTGATAGTTGGACCATAAAGAAGGCTGAGCATCGAAGTACTGATGCTTTTGAACTTCGGTGCTGAAGAAGACTCTTGAGAGTCCCTTGGACTGCAAAGAGATCACACAAGTCAATCCTAAAGGATATCAACCTTGAATATTCGCTGGAAGGACCCATGCTGAAACTAAAGCTCCAATACTTTGACCACCTGATGCAAAGAGCCGGCTCATTAGAAAAGACCCTGATGCTGGAAAAGATTGAAGGCGGGAGGAGAAGGGGATGACAGAGGATGAGATGGTTGGAGAGCGTCACTGACTCAGTGCACATGAGTTTGAGCAAGCTCTGGGAGATGGTGAAGGACAGGGAAGCCTGGCGTGCTGCAGTCCATGGGGTTGCAAAGAGTCGGACACGACTGAGTGACTAAACAACAACAATGAAAATAAAAGTTACAGGTTGGGAGAAAGTACTTGCAAATCACATCTAACAAAGAACATAAGTTCAGGCTATATCAAAAACTCTTACAACTCACTAACAAGACAAACAACCTAATTTTAAAATGAGCAAAAGATTTGAATAATTATTTCAGCAAAGACTTCCCTGGTGACTCAGATGGTAAAGAGTCTGCCTTCAATGCGGAAGACCTGGGTTCGATCCCTGGGTTGGGAAGATCCCCTGGAGAAGGAAATAGCAACCCACTCCAGTACTCTTGCCTGGAAAATCCCATGAATGGAGGAGCCTGGTGGGCTACAGTCCATGGGGCCACAAAGAGTCAGATACCACTGAGCGACTTCACTTTTCAGCAAAGAAGATATAAAAAAGGCTACTACACATGAAAAGATGTTCTACATTATTAGTTAGGAAAATACAAGTTGAAATCAATGAAATACCATTTCCCACCCACTTTGAAGGCAATAATCAAAAAGAGAGACAATAACAAGTATTGGCAAGGATGTGGGGAAATTGGAAACTTTACACATTCCTGGCAGGAATGTAAAGTAGCACAGCCACTTTGGAACAGTTTAGTTGTTTCTTTAGAAAGTTAAACACAGAGTTACCATATGACTCAGCGATTCCACTCCCAGTCATCTGGTCAAAAAAGATGAAAACATATGTTCCCACAGACATGCCATTCATAGCTGCAGTATTCGTAACAGCCCCAAACTGGAAACAATCCATGTGTTGATCACTTGGTGAGTCTCGTGTGGTATAACCATTCAATAGGATATTATTCAGCAATAAAAAGGAGCAAACGATTGATACATACTACAACATGGATGATCCTCAAAAACACTTTGCTAAGTGCAGTAAGCCAGACCAGACACAAATTTACATAAAATTTCTAGGAAATATAAAGCTATGGCAGAAAGTAGTTTCCTAGGATGGCGGATAAAAACCCACGAACTACAAATGGGCACAAGAAAATGTGGTGGGGAGGTGATGGGAATATTCTAAAACTGGATTTTCAGCAACTCTATAAATTTACTAAAAGTCTTTGGGTCACTAAATTAACATTAAAATGGGTTAATTTTATGCTATATAAATTTACATGAATATAATACTTTAAACATGAGTTTGAGCAAACTCTGGGAGATGGTGAAGAACAGGGAAGCCTGGCATGCTGCAGTCCACGGGGTCACAGAGAGTCAGACATGACTTAGACTGAACAACAACAATACTTTAAAAAACTGTTATGAAGATTGTGTACCAACATGAACACATTACATGATAGATACCTTAAGGAAATACAAACAAGCTAATGCAAAATACGTAAGTATCAATATTTAAAATACAAAGTAGGTAAATGATCATAAGCATGGATGGATGAGAATAAAGACGAAGAAACTGTGGAGCGCTTAAGGTGCCATATTAGCAAAATGGAGAATTTTTTTTGGTCTTTTTAACAAAATTTTCTTTAATCTTTTTGTTGTTGTTGTTATAGTAAAACAGGTAAACACGTGAGACAGACTGTTCTGTGTTTGGTCTTTTAGCTTTGCATGTGGTAGGGGTGCAGATACTAACACCTGCTAGCTTTGCACTTCTTTACTTCTGCTTTGCTAGAGAGCTTTACAGACATTAGCCCATTAATCCTCAACAATCCACCAGGCAGCCAGGGAATAATATTACCTCCCCCACTTTGCTTATTCTGGTTCATTTAAAGGTATAATTGTTTTGAATTTATAATGAGGGCTTTATGTGAGGCACGTTATAATCATATTTTTACATGTTATAAATCCCCGCAGATGTACGCACCAGAAGGAACGGATTACATTTTAACCACCACTTTGGAACTAGGTTACATCTCCCCCACTCTCTTTGTGCTCTTATCCATTCTGAGCTTAAGCTGAAGTGTCATGTTACCCTAGCTCCCAAACACAAAACAAGAGGCCTGCTAAATGCTTCTGGTGGGCCAAAATGGGAATTTCTCTTTTTGTGTTTTATCCTTCCGTTATCCAGACAGTAGGAATGAATGTCCAGGCACTAGCTTATCGAGCTGATTAATGGCGTCTGGCTTTGTTGGGTTAGGAACTTACTTTCTCTCCATCATGACCCAGGTCAGGTCCTGTGTCACAGAACAAATGACTCCTAAAAAACAAACCCTGAAGAATGTCCTTGTCACCCACAAATTCCACTGTAAAGTGCTATTCCCTTGCCTAAGAAGCCCTGTCCCTCCTTACTTATGAAGTAATTGATCTTCCTTGGTCTTTTCAGGACTACTATACTTAATAACCCCTCTCCATTTTCTCCTTTATGTCTTGTTAAGTACCCTCTCCCATATGGTAAATCATTCCTTCTCTTGTGCTCTTATGGGTATGTTGCAGACCTTTATTTTTGTCCTTAGCTTGGATTATAAAGTGGGGCTTCCCTGGTGGCTCAGATAGTAGAGAATCCTCCTGCAATGCGGGAGACCTGGGTTTGATCCCTGGGTTGGGAAGATCCCCTGGAGGAGGGCATGGCAACCGATTCCAATATTCTTGCCTGGAAAAACCCCACGGACAGAGAAGCCTGGTGGGCTACAGCCCATGGGGTTGCAAAGAGTCAGACACGACTGTGTTAAAAAATATATTTGTCTATAAGCTTGTCTCCCTCAGATTGTGAATTCACTGAAAAAAGAATTAACAGCATAATCATCTTTGAATCCCAGCACACGGAGATGGTAATGATGATACTGATGATGTTGAAGATGATTGTACTAGTCTGTTAGGGCTGCTGTAACAAACACCACAGACTGGGTGGCTGAAAAAACAGAAATGTATTCCCCTGCAATTCAGAGGCTAGAAATCCATGATGAAGATGTCAGCAGGGTTAATTTCATTCAGGGGCTTGTCTCCTTGGCTTGTAGATGGCTGTCTTCTCCCTGTATCTTCACACATCTTCCCCCATGTATTTTGTGTCTTCATCACCTCTTCCTATAAGGATACTAGTCATATTGGATCAGCACCCACCCGTATGGCTTCATTGTTACCTTAATCACATGTTTAAAGGGACTATTCCAAATACAGCCATATTCTGACCCACTGAGGGTTGAGACTCAACATATAAATTTGGCGGGGGACACAATTCAGTCTGTAACAATGGTTACAAAGAGGATGGTAACGGCTACAATTTATTGGACGCTTACTGTATTCTGTTATTGACTTTCCACATGTTATCTCTTTCAATTGTCAATAGCCCTATAATTATGATATACTGTCATTCCTGGTTTATAGATAAAGGAGCCAAAGCTTACAGAGATTAAGTCACTTAGCCAGGGTCAGAGAGCTAATGTGCAGTGAAAACAGCATTCAACCCCAAATTATTCTGCCTCCAGAATTACATGCAATCATGTCCTACTACCTGGTACATAATTGGTGTACAGTGCATTTCTGAAGAAAAAATGGCCAGGTAAATGAATGAAAAAATGCCTAATATGGGGTTTCCCTTGGGGCTCAGTGGTAAAGAATCCACCTGCCAATGCAGCAGACATGGGTTCAAACTCTGGTCCAGAAAGATTCCACATGCTGTGGAGTAGCTAAGCCCATGCGCCACAGCTATGGAGCCTGTGCTCCAGAGTCTGGGAGCCACAGCTGCTGAAGGCCATGTGCCCAGAGCCCGTGCTCTGCAACAAGGGAAGCTTGCATGCTCAGTCGCTCAGTCGTGTCTGACTCTTTGTAACCCCATGGACTGTAGCTTGCCAGGCTCCTCTGTCCCTGGGATTCTCCATGTAAGAATACCAGAGTGGGTTGCATTTCCTTCTCCAGGGGATCTTCCCAACCCAGGGGTTGAACCCAGGTCTCCTGCATTGCAGGCAGATTTTTTTTTACCACCTAATCCACTAAATAAATAAATAAAAAATTTTAAATTGATTCATATGGGCAAGTGACATTTCAATTTAGGTGTACCATAGAGCATATCGTAGTATCCAGAAAATTTACAGAAATTACACATAGATGATTATCCCAAAGGTAACTTTATTCTTGTCTTCTAATGCCAGATTTTTAAAGGGATTCAATCAAATTTAAATTTAGCACTTTTTTTGTTTAAAAAAATAAAAACTGAAGTCATACAGTCAAAGAACTTCAGAGGTGGCAGAATTTTCACAAAATATCCAGTTCAAATTCTGTGTTTTCCAAATGAGAAAGTAAAGGCTCAGTGAGATTAGCTGACCTGATCCTGTGTTAAGTCACTCAGTCATGTCTGACTCTTTTGCCACCCCATGGACTGCAGCCCACCAGGCTCCTCAGTCCATGGGATTTTCCAGGCAAGAATACTGAAGTGGGTTGCCATTTCCTACTCCAAGGGGATCTTCCTGACCCAGGGATCGAACTGGTGTCCCATGTGTCTCCTGCACTGGCAGGTAGATGCATTACCACTAGTGCCAGCTGGGAAGCCCCGAGATTAGCAGAGTTGCCATTATTTTATTAGACTGACAGCATATTATTAGCGGTAGAGAATCTGCCGTGTCTCTTGCATTGCAGGCGAATTCTTTATCACTGTGCCACCTAGGAAAAGCCACTGCAATGAGAAGCCCGTGCACCGCAGCTGGAGAGTAGCCCCCACTAGCCACAGCTTGAGGAAAGTCCGCACAGCAACGAAGACCCAGCACAGCCGAAGCGTGTTAGTGTTACAGTGTGTTAGTCTTAGTTGCTCAGTCGTGTCTGACTTAAGAGTCAGATACTACTGAGAGACTGAGCATGCATGCACGCGCATTATTAATTATGCACCATTGCCATTATTTATCAGCACTGCACTCTAAGGTGTGGGGTCATCAAACCAGGTTTTCCTTTTCTCAGGATCTCTCCAGAGTAGTTGGGGTGTCAGACCTGGGAGGAAGCAAAATAGAAGGAGTGAAATCAGCAATCTTTCAAAGCCACCTTCCAAATTCCTTTTGCCCAGTTGCTTTTTCTTCCACCGCAATTCATCCAAACTAGAGAAAGGCGGTTTTTGCATTCAGATACTGGCTGGGAGGCATATTCCCTAAGCATTGCTCATGAAAGGAGCAGCAACGGCCTGCAAAGCTCCCAGATTAAACACATGTATCAACTGGTGCTAGAGAACCACCTGGAGCTCAAGGCCACACTGCATCTGGGCCTGGCAACAGAATCTTAGAAAACTTACAGATCATTAGGGAGGAACTCAGAGCCTGTTGAGTCCAACTTCTTCTGATGAGGAAAGGAAGTTGTAGGAGGTGAGTGACTAACCCAAGATGGATCAGCCAATTAAGGAGAGTGTTGGAACCAATTGGCCTCTTCCAGGATGAACTGGGCATAAAGCTTCACTCACACCTAGCCTCTTCCTTATCACTGAGTAGGATTTCCCAAAATGCAGTCTGCATGCCAGTCATGGTTACACAAGAAGTTTTTAGTTATTTTTTTTTTAATGGGCCAACATTGTTTTCTGTTTATATTAGCTATGTATTGTTTCAACTGATATCAGAAAAAAATAGCCCATAAAAGCTACAAATTCACAGACAAAACAGATTTTGAAGATATTTACAATGTTACTAAAAAATATTCTATTTAGATTAAAAAAAAAAGGTGAGTTGACAAAGAAAATAAATCAGTGAAGAATGCTATAGCTGGAATGATGATATAGCAGAAACTGTGAGGCAGTGTGCAAGTCAGGGGACACACTGAACTAAGATAATTCTCTTTCTATCAATGTATTAACTAATGTGTGGAGAGGAGAGAGGATCTGTTCATGAATAGGACAAAATACTTTTACTTACAGTTGAGAGATCCTTCAAAGAAAGGCAACACCAAAGAATGCTCAAACTACTGCACAATTGCACTCATCTCACATGCTAGTAAATTAATGCTCAAAATTCTCCAAACCAGGCTTCAACAGTACGTGAACTGTGAACTTCCAGATGTTCAAGCTGGTTTTAGAAAAGGCAGAGGAACCAGAGATCAAATTGCCAACATCTGCTGGATCATGGAAAAAGCAAGAGAGTTCCAGAAAAAACATCTATTTCTGCTTTATTGACTATACCAAAGCCTTTGACTGTGTGGATCACAATAAGCTGTGGAGAATTCTGAAAGAGATAGGAATACCAGAACACCTGACCTGCCTCTTGAGAAACCTATATGCAGGTCAGGAAGCAACAGTTAGAACTGGACAGGGAACAACAGACTGGTTCCAAATAGGAAAAGGAGTGTGTCGAGGCAGTATATTGTCCCCCTGCTTATTTAACTTCTATGCAGAATACATCATGAGAAACGCTGGGCTGGAAGAAGCACAAGCTGGAATCAAGATTGCCGGGAGAAATATCAATAACCTCAGATATGCAGATGGCACCACACAGAAGAAAATGTGGCAGAAAAGTGAAGAAGAACTAAAGAGTCTCTTGATGAAAGTGCAAGTGGAGAGTGAAAAATTTGGCTTAATGCTCAACATTCAGAAAACTAAGACCATAGCATCTGGTCCCATCACCTCATGGGAAATAGATGGGGAAACAGTGGAAACAGTGGCAGACTTTATTTTGGGGGGCTCCAAAATCACTGCAGATGGTGACTGCAGCCATGAAATTAAAAGACTCTTGCTCCTTGGAAGGAAAGTTATGACCAACCTAGATAGCATATTCAAAAGCAGAGACATTACTTTGCCAACAAAGGTCCATCTAGTCAAGGCTGTGGTTTTTCCAGTAGTCATGTGTGGATGTGAGAGTTGAGCTATAAAGAAAGCTGAGCCCCGAAGAACTGATGCTTTTGAACTGTGGTGTCAAAGAAGACTCTTGAGAGTCCCCTGGACTGCAAGAAAATCCAACCAGTCCATCCTACAGGAAATCAGTCCTGAATATTCATTGGAAGGACTGATGCTGAAGCTGAAACTCCAATACTTTGGTCACCTGATGCAAAGAATTGATTCATTTGAAAAGACTCTGATGCTGGGAAAGATTGAAGGTGGGAGGAGAAGGGGATGACAGAGGATGAGATGGTTGGATGGCATCACTGACTCAATGGACATGAGTTTGATTGAACTCTGGGAGTTGGTGATGAACAGGGAGGCCTGGCGTGCTGCTTTTCATGGGGTCACAAAGAGTCGGACAAGACTGAGCAACTGAACTGAAAAATCCCTATCCTTACAAGCAAGTACTGAAGTGAAGTGTTAGTTGCTCAGTCGTGTCTGACTCTTTGCCACCCCATGGACTGTAGCCCACCAGACTCCTCTGTTCCTTCTCAAGGGGGTCTTCTCAACCCAGGGATTAAACCTCTGTCTCCTGCATTGCAGGCAAATTCTTTACCATCTAAGCCAATGCAAGGAAGGAAGCCCACAAGCAAGTACTAGGATGGCTCATTTATGTTTGGTGGGTCATGATGATTGCCATCAAACAGAGCTCCCCTGCTTTAGATAAGTATAAATATGCTCTGAGAACAGCAGTTGTCTTGACCTTTTATTGATACACTCATATGGTTGGGGATGAAATAATGAACCAGAAAAGATCTCGATGCAAATGTTCTCATGGTAAGCTGTCGCTTATCAGATCCCCATCTTTCATCTGCAAATTGGCAGATTGGACAGCAACCAGTCTACACTTGTCCTCTATAGCTGCTGCTCTGACATGTTTACTACGAACAAATACATTTTGTTTTCATAGGGTGAATAATATCCTGAAAGAGCAACTTAGGTTTCTCATCGCTCAATTTAAGCTGGCCCCAGATCTCCTTAACCTTGAAGTAATTCCTTTCTTTATTTAAAATGCCTCATTAAATCCTCAAAATTCACAAAGTTGAGTAATGAATTAAGGTAAGGCTTTCTGCTGAGTTTTTCTGTGGTTGTTTCTATTATTCACAAAGTTCTCACCTCAGAGATCTGTATCTGGAACATTTGTAATCGACCAGCAGAGGCTTAACTCTCCTTCGGAGAAGGATCAGTCATTAATTCTCAGATGTGAAGTGTGTGGGCCTGAAACTCTGGGCCCAGAATCTTCTGCATAATGCAGTCCCTGGAGGCTCTTGGGTAAGCCATTAAACCTCCTCCTCCGGAAGAGAGATTTGTGCTAATGTTTTCTTGGAGACACTACTCAAACTAGGAAGATTCTAGTTCAGTCCTGGGGTTGGGTCTCACTGGCATGTTTATGGATGCAAGATTACAACAAATCATGGGGAAATCCCCAGGTTGGCTTTCAAAACTTCCCAGAAACATTATTTCCAAGACCTTTCTAGAATATTCCACCCTCCCATGTGTTAAATATGGCTTAAGACATTTTCCTGGTCTTCGAAACACATTCTCCTTCTTTCTCCTGAACCTCCATTTAGTCAGAGGTCATGAGAATATCAGATCAGATCAGTCACTCAGTCGTGTCCGACTCTTTGCGACCCCATGAATCGCAGCACGCCAGGCCTCCCTGTCCATCACCAACTCCCAGAGTTCACTCAGACTCACGTCCATCAAGTCGGTGATACCATCCAGCCATCTCATCCTTTGTCATCGGCTTCGTCTCCTGCCCCCAATCCCTCCCAGCATCAGAGTCTTTCCCAGTGAGTCAACTCTTCGCATGAGGAGGCCAAAGTACTGGAGTTTCAGCTTTAGCATCATTCCTTCCAAAGAAATCCCATGACTAATCTCCTTCAGAATGGACTGGTTGGATCTCCTTGCAGTCCAAGGGACTCTCAAGAGTCTTCTCCAACACCACAGTTCAAAGGCATCAATTCTTCGGCACTCAGCCTTCTTCACAGTCCAACTCTCACATCCATGCATGACCACAGGAAAAACCATAGCCTTGACTAGACGGACCCTTTGTTGGCAAAGTAACGTCTCTGCTTTTGAATACGCTATCTAGGTTGGTCATAACTTTCCTTCCAAGGAGTAAGCGTCTTTTAATCTCATGGCTGCAATCACCATCTGCAGTGATTTTGGAACCCAGAAAAATAAAGTCTGACACTGTTTCCACTGTTTCCCCATCTATTTCCCATGAAGTGATGGGACCGGATGCCATGATCTTCATTTTCTGAATGTTGAGCTTTAAGCCAACTTTTTCACTCTCCACTTTCACTTTCATCAAGAGGCTTTTGAGTTCCTCTTCACTTTCTGCCATAAGGGTGGTGTCATCTGCATGTCTGAGGTTATTGATATTTCTCCCATCAATCTTGATTCCAGCTTGTGTTTCTTCCAGTCCAGTGTTTCTCATGATGTACTCTGCATAGAAGTTAAATAAACAGGGTGACAATATACAGCCTTGACCTACTCCTTTTCCTATTTGGAACCAGTCTGTTGTTCCATGTCCAGTTCTAACTGTTGCTTCCTGACCTGCATACAAATTTCTCAAGAGGCAGATCAGGTGGTCTGGTATTCCCATCTCTTGAAGAATTTCCCACAGTTTATTGTGATCCACACAGTCAAAGGCTTTGGCATAGTCAATAAAGCAGAAATCGATGTTTTTTCTGGAACTCTCTTGCTTTTTCCATGATCCAGCGGATGTTGGCAATTTGATCTCTGGTTCTTCTGCCTTTTCTAAAACCAGCTTGAACATCAGGAAGTTCACGGTTCACATATTGCTGAAGCCTGGCTTGGAGAATATAGTGGCTAAGAATTTATAAGTTTTCAAACTGAATACAAGTGCTTCCCTGGTGGTTCAGATGGTAAAGAGCCTGCCTGCAATACAGGAGACCTGAGTTCGATCCTTGGGTCGGGAAGATCCCTTGGAGAAGGAAATGGCTACCCACTCCAGTATTCTTGCCTGGAGAATTTCATGCACAGAGGAGCCTGGCAGGCTACAGTCCATGGGGTCACATGGAGTCAGACATGACTGAAGCGACTAATGCTTTATGCTTTCAGGAATTCTATACAACACATCGGAAGACCCAGATGTTTCAAGTCAACATTCAGAAGGGAAATTTCCACGTTCTCACAGGAGCTCTTCAAGGGAAATCCACAACCTAAATTATTTGGGTTGGAAATACAACCCTTGTTTGTGTGCGTGTTAGTCGTCCAGTTAGACACAAAGAGTGTCTGACTCTTTGTGACCGCATGGACTGTGGCCCACCATGCTCCTTGGTCCATGGGATTTCCCAGGCAGGAATACTGGAGTGGGTTGCCATTTCCTTCCCCAGGGGATCTTCCAGATCCAGGGATTGAACCTGGGGCTCCTGCATTGCAGGCAGATTCTTTACCATCTAAGCAACCAGGGAAGCCTGATGTACAACCCTTGGATATTCTCTTTAAGGACTGGAAGAAAATGGTGAGAAAACATACTTTGAAGGAGATGTTTAATCTATAAGGATATATCTTATATTTTTGTATCATCACAGGTAAAATGTCTCCTACCAAATTTTGCTAGTTTCCTGACCAGTCTCCATCACCTGCTGAGTAGGCAATAAACCAGGTAAGCCTGTCCCCACACTCAGCTAGTTGTTTATACCTGGTTAGGACCCAGATCTCAGGGATGGGCCAATGGTGGCTCATGACATAGCCTGGCTCAATGGCTAAGTCAGTCAAATTCTTCTCTGAGGATTTAGGTAAAGATGTCCAGAAGGAAGTTTAATTATGGTTGTTGAACCTGAAAAGTCATGCATATTTGGAGACTGCAATGGCCATCTGGGGCCATGTGTAGAAAAATAACGAGAAATAGCCAGCTGGCAAGGAAGAAGATAAAGGAGGTGATATAGAGAGCAAGACTTTGCTGTGAGAACAAGAGTTGAAAATGTAAAAAAAGCATATCACAGAGCTGCCTTGATACCTGCCTTTCCTGATGCTTGTTTTTTTGATTCTTCCAAGACTCCCATGCATACATGTCCTTTCAATAAATCCCATTATTTCTGGAACAACTTGAATGAGTCTCTTTTTCTGATAATGACAAAACCATGGTGGAAGCACTGAGTGAATTAGCCTTGATGGACACTAACCTGGGTGACCGCCAGAGCTCTTTTCAAGGGCAGGTTGATTAGTGACTCTAGGTCAGTGTTGACTTGGACACCAGCCCAGGGAATGGAACCCATCCGTGTTCAGCTCTCACACCACAACTCTTGCCTCTGCCATTTTGCCTTAAAGGATCTCAGTTCAGTTCAGTTCAGCCACTCAACTGTGTCCAACTCCTTGTGACCCCATGGACTGCAGCATGCCAGGCTTCCCTGTCCATCACCAACTCCCAGATCCTACTCAAACTCATGTCCATCACATTGTTGATGCCACCAACCATCTCATTCTCTGTCGTCCCCTTCTCCTCCTGCCTTCAATCTTCCCCAGCATCAGGGTCTTTTCCAATGAGTTGGTTCTTCAATATCAGGTGCCCAATATACTGGAGTTTCAGCTTCCGCCTCAGTCCTTCCAATGAATATTCAGGACTGATTTCCTTTAGGATGGATGGACTAGTTGGATCTCCTTGTAGTCCAAGGGACTCTCAAGAGTCTTCTCCAACACCACAGTTCAAAAGCATCAATTCTTTGGTGCTCAGCTGATGGATCTGCACATCCTTAAATCTCTCTCATATAGAATCATAAACTCTCAATGTGGGAAAGAAATGAGGGCATTATATCCAACCACTCTCTCCATGGTTGAATCATCCCTGTAAATCCCTGGACTGTGGTTTTCGAGTCCATACTTGAGTACTTCCAGAGACAGGAAATTATAATCAAATCATTTCCATAGCTACCATTGATTGCACACCTACTAGTGTATTTCTCTTCACAAACGCTCTCTCATGTTATACTCTAAAACCTCCTGGGATTACTTTCAAATGAAGGAACTGGGGCTCAGAGGGGTCAAATTGTTTCCCACAACCGTAGCCATGGATCTAGTTTATGGCTGTGTCAGTTAGGATATTTTGTTCACAATAGGAAAATATTTCTATTAACTTAAAAATAGAATTTACTGGGGAGACAGAGGAAGCCCAAGAAATTGAGAGGATGTTGAAGAACAGGACCAGGGAGGATAATACCTCTGTCCTTCAAGGGCAAACTGCATTGTAAGGAATTTAGATTGGAGGTATAACCCTTGGAGATTCTCTTTAGAGACTGGATGAAAATGGTGTGGAAATTGAGCTTTCAGGGGATGTTTAATACACAAGAATGCATCTTGTATTTTCACTGGTCAGGGCACTATTCAGGGAAGAGTCCACTCCAGTCATCTTACCACCCTCATGTGACTACTCAAGATAGAGCATCCTGGGAAAAAGAATCTGACTGGGCCAACTTGGATCACACATTCAAATCCTGGCAGAGGGGTGAATAGAACAACTTGAAGGATCATCCCACCAAGACAGTTTGCAATGGGGAAATGTTATCTCCCCAAAGAAAATCAGGCCATTGCTTTCTGAATAAAGAGGAAAGGACTCTGGAAAGCAAAAATAGCAAATGCTTACCGCAGTGATGGGACTGGCATTTCAACTGTCCTTCCCCTGCTTTCCAGTTAAAGGGATAACAAACCCATCTTTATATGGATCAAAATCTGTTTCTTTCCAAGGTCTTCTTATTGGTCCTGGTCTTCCAACTTGGAGCTACACAGCACTAGCGTATTTTGACAGCCCTCCGATTATTTGAAAGCAATTAGCATACTCTCCCTCCCCAGTCCCTAGTTCTATTCACTCCTGGTTATAAGTGTTCCTGGTTCCTTAAACTTTTCTTCACATGACATGGCTTGAGTGTCTTTTCCACCCTGCTTGTTCTTTGTTGTTGTTCATATTTATTTATTTGGTTGTGCCGGGTCTTAGTTGCGGCATGTGGGATCTAGTTCCCTAATCAGGGATCAAACCCAGGCCCCCTGCAACAGGAACCCAGAATCTTAGCCACTGGACCACCAGGGAAGTCCTCTGGTTTTTCTTTTTAAAACCTGCTTCAGATTGTTTCTTTTCCAATTTAAAGCACAGTGATCAGAGGAGCCCAGGTGACATTCCCGATATGCTTTGTTTAAAGCAGAGTAGAAAAGAGCATCTTGGAATCAGAAAACCTTAAAGACTAAGTGGAAATTTGCTTCCACCTCCTGCCTGAGTCAGGCTCTAGCACCTGATGAGTCTAGTTCTGCACCTTAGCATTGCCATTTTTCAGCTTCATTGATGCTTTGTGAACAGGCTTCTTCACTGTTACCTGTTATCATAAAATGTACTTACAGGTAAATGGCCTGGGAAAATCCCGTGAATTCCATGGACAGAGGAACCTGGTAGGCCACAGTCCATGGGGTCACAAAGAGTCAGACATGACTAAAGCAATTGAGCACACACACACACACACGGCCACTGTAATTATTAGAGGAGAGAACGCGTGTAGAACGTGTGGCATGGTTTCTGGCCCATAGTAGGCCCTCAGTACAGCTATCACCGCTGCCACGTGTCACTATTATTACTCTACCCCAAGTAAGTGGCCATTCAGTCTTTCCATGGCCACTGAAGTGGGTCACCGCCAAAGAAGTCGTATCTGTCCTTTAGAGTTTGTTCAAAGGCACACGAGGAGTGGCCTGGTCGAAGAGCACAGAGTTTGGGATTTGTACACGCCATCAGAAGGAAGTATTATCACTTGGGAAATAAGAATGACCTTGCAGGTAAGTGTAGTGCTGCAGGGGAAGGAGACTGCTTTGAGGGACTTCCCTTCGAGTAGATAAAGTACAAGCTAATTTTGCTTTTTTTTTTTTTTCGGGATCTGAAGGAAGCAGTCGTTATGTCTGAATCTGTGAAGATCAGTGCAGTTATCAAGGGGTGAAAACCAACACACAAATATTTGTTATTGATAAGATACTTAGTAATCGGAGCAGCTTCTCACACCTATGGTAAGCTCTGCTTACAGGGCTTTTGAACTTGAATTTGCTGCTCCCATGCTAATTAGGCAAATGAGACAATGCAGGCCTGGAATATACATAAGTATATGGCCATCGTCCTTTGCAGCACCAAGACTCTTGTACTGAGAGTGTCTCAGCCTGGCTGGGGCAAGACAGAGGTGAAGGTCATGGTCTCTGGCATAGTACTCAGTGGCATCAGAGACAATGACAGACTTCAAAGTATGTGCACCACAAAGAGGCTGTCTGATAGTTAAGAGAACTGGTATTGGAGTCAGAAACAATCAGATCTTCCTTGGCTTATGATGGGTTACATCCCAATAAACCCATTGTAAGTTGAAAATCATGTAGGTCGAAAATGTATTTAACACATTAACCTAAGGGACATCACAGCTCATTCTCGCCTCCCTTAAAATGTGCTCAGAACACTTACATGAGTCTGCTGCTGCTGCTGCTGCTAAGTTGCATCAGTTGTGTCCGACTCTGTGTGATCCCATAGATGGCAGCCCACCAGGCTCCTCTGTCCCTGGGATTCTCCAGGCAAGAACACTGGAGTGGGTTGCCATTTCCTCCTCCAATGCATGAAAGTGAAAAGTGAAAGTGAAGTTGCTCAGTTGTGTCCGACTCTTCTACAGTTGAGCAAAACCATCTAACATAAAGTCTATTTCATAATAAAGTATTGAATATCTTATATAATTCACTTAATATTGTACTAAAAATGAGAAACAATGACTGTCTGGGGACAAGATGGTTGTCAGCATATCGGCTGTTGACCCTCATGGGTTGCGTGGCTGACTAGGAACCAAGTTTCAAGGTCACTGCCTGACCTCACCAGGGAGGACCACAGCACACACCACAAGCCTAAGGAAAGATCAAAATTCAAAGTGTGGTTTCTACTGAGTAAGTATTGCTTTTGCACGACTGAGGGACTGAACCGAACTGAACTAAACTGAAAGTAAAAAAATCAGACACTGAGCCATCATAAGTCAGGGACCATCTGTCATCAGATTCTTTTTAGTCCAATTTGTCCATGAAGGACCAACCCTAAGAGTTCCTCTTGGTCTAGTGAACCCCTGGCACTGTGCCTGTCTCGGAGTGGGAGTTCAGAACTGGGAATGAATGAGTGAAGCACCTGGGTTCAGATCCTCGAATGGCCCGAGGCAAGTTCTGGAACCTCTCCGTGCCTTCATCTCCTTGACCATAAAAAGGAGAGCATGACACTTGCTGTCTCAGGATGGTTGTGGAGATGAAACGAGAAAATGCAGCCAGTAGAGTACAGCACAGAGCATATAGCAAGAGCTCAATAACTGTTGTTGTTCTGACTTTTCATTATTATTATAACTTACCTTTGATTAATTCTGATAAAAGATCTGTACACAATAACCTTCACATTTACATAAATACCCAAAGAGTTAAATTGCCATATTAGCAGCTGTCTTACCACCACCAATAGTCAACAATGAGACACCTGAGCTTTTGTTTGCTTGTTTGTTCCTGGCAATTGAATTTTAAGATCTCCAGCTTCCCTATAATTAACTCTTTGAACTGGCAAGGCGCTTGCAGGGTAATCACCAGCTGCCCAGGTCTTGCCTGCCTCTCTCACCACACTCCAGGGCCGCAGTGACGGTATCCTGGGCTCTGCCTTGGGACGTCAGAGCACTGAGAGCACAGAGAGCAGTGGGAGACACCTATCTTTCATTTGGAGGGACTCGAATAATTTCTGCACTGAAGAGAGAAAAGGAGAGAGAGATTTTATTTTTTAGAAAACTAACTTGGTAAAAGCAAAACAAAACAAAAGTGTGAAAGTGTTAGTTGCTCAGAAAGTGTTAGTCGCTCGGTTGTGTCTGACTCTTTGTGACCCATGGACTGTAACCTGCCAGGCTCCTCTGTCCATGGAATTCTCCAGGCAAGAATAGTGGATTGTTATTCCCTTCTTCAGAGGATCTTCCCAACCCAGGGATCGAACCCAGGTCTCCTGGATTGCAGGTAGATTATTTGCTGTCTGAAACAAAACAAAAAAACCTTGGGAATTCCTTGGCAGTCCAATGATTAGAACTCCACACTTCCACTGCTGGAGGCCTAGGTTCGATCCCTAGTTGGGGAACTAAGATTCCACAAACCATATGGCACAGCCAAAAAAGAACAACAACAACAACAACAAAACTAACTTGGTAAATTTTTTTAAACTGGAAATTTTCAAAGAGTTTTGAGTTTGTTTGAGCAATGCTCCCTGTAGCATCACAATTTTCAGGTCCCAATCTCCCTGGGCTTGGTTTCCCCCCTTCTCATCAATGATGAATATGATACAGGAAGTTGAAGTGATCTACCCCAAATCCCTTTGAGTCAAAAAGCAGTCACTTTATGTATGTGGGTCTCTGCCCAGGTAGATGCTCCATTATACTGTATATTATGTACATGATATTATTCTAATCTCCTATTATTCTAAACACCAGATTACCTTCTTTAATTATATGTATTGAAACTTTTAACTTTCAAAAAATATACAGACTGTGTACAATTTATGAAGGAAAAAAAAACCCCGGAACTTTGTGCTCCTGAGTGTCCTCCGCAGCCGTATAAAGAAAACCAGCAAGCATTTCTAGACTGCCTTAAGCCAGACACCACCCTTCTAGGAGCCCATCTTTTATGATATTAAGATCTCTTTCAAAAGAAAAGGTCGGGACAGGGGGCATAACTCTTCATTCTATTATCTTTGGTATTTTGTACCAGTCGGGGGTTTCTCAAGTCTGGAGACAAGAAGCACATATTCGGTTTAGACATTAAAAAAAAAAAAAAGAAGAAGAAGAAGAAGTTCTGAATGCCTTTGCAGTTTCTTCCTTGAGCTGTCTAGAGGGAACTGTTTATTTTGCTTCTTTACCTTGCAAATAGCTAACGGCTTCCAGCCAGGGCTCAACCCAACCCTTTTGTGCCCTGCAGCCATCACTGCGTCTTTAAAAGAAAAGCGATCCGTTGGAATGCTGTGCGTGCACATGCCTGTCGGACTCAGCGGGCCCCACCTGCTGAGCAGGTAAACCAGATCCTCCGACCGGCCTCTGCAGCCGCATTCCAGCGAGGCAAGCTCCCACTCTCTAATTGTTACCTGTCAAACAGGTCAACCAGGCACTTGGGTCTGGTCCAAACATGCGCATGTTCCCACGAAACCCTAACCCTGCCAACCTTTGACCTTCCTGTCGTTCCCAAGTTCCCCTGATGATTTCAACCAGGGCTGATGTAAATGTGAATGATGACTTTTTAACGGGCACACAGGTTCTTTTTTTCTCCCTCACTGTGGATGGTAAAACTGATCACACAGTTCGGGGTTTCTGGACTAGTACACTGCGGTCACTCAAGATGACCCTGGAAGGCATAAGGCTAGGGTAGCTAGGGCTTCTGAAATGAAATCCAGAAGTCCTAAATCACTCGTGGAAATTGCAAGCTGTCCACCCTGACCGATGGAGAGTTCCCTTGAGTGGATAGAATCGGAGGTGACTCACAGTTGGCAGATCCCCTTACTCTCCTCTCTGGCACTGACCAGGGCCGGTGGGCTCAGCCTCAAAGCTACTTACAGGTAAGACCACGAGCAAGTCATGTGACCTGTGTGGGCCTCAGCATCGCCCCCCTTTCCCCACCCCCTAGCAAAGAGAAGCAAGGGGAACTACACAGACCGGAAGGCCTATTCCAGCACCATTTCTGTTTTCTTTCCTTTCATCGCTGCCACTCAAAGTAGGGGGATCATGTAAGAGGAATGCTGACGCTTCTTCACCCTTGATATCTAGGGCTGAATGGGGCGCTGAGCACTGCTGGAGGGACCCTGGCTGAGCCGAGGGCCCCTTTTGATTATCTGCCCAGGTCTAAAGATTTCCCTCAAGTGTGGAAAAACCCTGGGCTCCTCTTCTGGAGACATCTGAATAGAACACAGAGAATCCATCTTAACCTCAGGTCCCCTTCTGTATCTCATCCAGTGAGTTCAATCATTTTTATTGGGATATGCGATTATTTTCTGTGTCTGGGTAGCATAGACTATCCTTTTTTATTCTACTGATGAGGAATACAGAATCCAAGCTACAGGCTCACTGAATCCAACCACTGCATTTTACAGATCAAGAGCCCCCAGGGAACGGATGTGAGTTGCCATATATATCCTGCAAAGAGTCAGGCTCCTTGGGAGTTGGGGAACACTGTGGGCTCCCTAAATCGTTGCCAGAGCAGTGACATTGGAAGATGCTCCCAAAGGCTGCTCCAGTGAAGGAATTTCAAAACTCCAGGCCAAGAACCTGAGCTCTGGAGCAGGTTTCTGAGATGGGTGGTGCTGTCAGGCCAGTTTGCTGGGGGAGGGGTTTCTCCTCCTGGGATGGACAGGTTATTCTACAAAGAGCTCAGGATCACCGCTTGGAGAGCAGGAACTGGCACTTCCTGCTCGTTCATCCAGCTCAGACTTGTCCACCAGAGCCAAACTGCTGGGGCCGGGCTCCAGGAGGGAAACTTCCTCGGGGCTGTGGGACGCTGGAGTCAGGCAGTCTGCAGGCCTGCTGAGCATCCTTCTCATGGGCTATTCACTCTAGGGAGAGCAAAGTTTAGAGGGCCTGGGCTCACGGAGAAGAAACTCAACCAGAAGCCTGCCTGGCTTGTTCTCTGGGATGCCATTAACTCACGAGGGCTGGCCTATGCCATGGGGGGCCATAACCCCCCCACTGAGGGGCTGGATGTCCTGGAGAGGCCTTCAGAGGCCAAACTGGATAAACAGGCGCTTCCTCTCATGAAGCCTTCTGGGAACATGGAGATCACAGTGTGGTTACTTTAAAACAGATATCAAATGGTATTTACACAACATACCTGATTAGCATTATTTTCTCATTATCAAACACAAAATCTTTGACAAACTATAAATTGTTCATAGCTATCAGCATCTATTCAACGCACACATCCTAAATTTCATGCTCTTCCCTTGGTTCACTCCACTGCGCATTGGCTGTGGAGAAAGTTGCATTGGCTTTCCGAACCTCAACTTTCTTATCTGCAAAATGGGAACACTTGTCCTATTTTCCTCGAGGCACCATTTGTAGAATAAGTGAAATAAAGTTCCTGGCCTGCTGTGGGGCTTCAGCACACATACATATAACATACATTTAACATCAACTATTTTGGTTGCTATTGTTGATTTTTAAAAAAGCTTATTAAAATAGTGACTCACATGACCCAGTTTCAGAATGGTATTCTGATGATTAAAAGTAACTTCAGAATAACTCAGGGTTCTTCATTCATTTTCTCCAACCCTGTGGGGGAAGTGGTTCTGGTTCTTCACACAGCATGCTGCTGCTAAGTCGCTTCAGTCGTGTCCGACTCTGTGAGACCCCATAGACAGCAGCCCACCAGGCTCCCCTGTCCCTGGGATTCTCCAGGCAAGAACACTGGAGTGGGTTGCCATTTCGTTCTCCAATGCATGAAAGTGAAAAGTGGAAGGGAAGTCGCTCAGTCGTGTCCGACTCTTGGCGACCCCATGGACTGCAGCCCACCGGGCTCCTCCGTCCATGGGGTTTTCCAGGCAGGAGCACTGGAGTGGGGTGCCACTGCCACTGTTGCCTATTCTTTGTTTTGTTGTTGTTTAGTCACTAAGTTGTGTCTGACTCTTTGCGACCCCATGGACTGTAGCCTCCCAAGTTCCTCGGTCCATGGGATTTTCCAGGCAAGAGTACTGGAGTGGGGTGCCATTGCCTTCTCCAGGGGATCTTCCCAACCCAGGGATCGATCCTGTGTCTTCTTCATTGCAGGCAGATTCTTTACCACTGAGCCACCGGGGAAGGCCTCTCTGTTCACATTAAATTCTAGGCTCCTTCCCCTGCCATTCCTCATACTTCTAACTGCCTCCATTTGCCATTTGTTGATAAAGATTCAGGGGTTTAAAACAGATTTTAGCATCAAAGAATCCACAGCAAGATTAGAACAGGTAGGGGGCTTCTCAGGTGGTCCAGTGTTTAACAGTCCACCTTACAGTGCAGGGGATGTGGTTCAATCCCTTGTTTGGGAAGATTTCACATGTCGCGGAGCAACCAGGTCCATGTACCACAACTACTGAGGCCCCACGCTGCAACTAGAGAGTTCATGGGCCACAGTGAAGGATCCCGCATGATGCAATGAAGGTCCTGCCTGCTGCAACTAAGACCCAATGCACCCAAATAAATATTTTAAAGAGAACATCAACAGACACAATGTGATTATGAGAAGAAAGTACCAGAGAAAAATATTCAAGGAAAAAAAATAGCTGAAACTTACAAATGTGATAAAAGTCTGCACACCCAAGAAGCTCAAGGGGGAAAAAAAAGATTCGAACAGGCACTGTGAAGGAGAGGGTACTTTTGGATTATTGCTCGGGGGTCTTTTCCACCACACTCCCCCTCCACTGGCTCAGCTCAGTCAAATGACTGCATGGCAGTAGTTACGCTGTTGGTAACTGTCTCTCTCCAACCATTTCTTTAGGTCACTGATTACAACGCAGGCTTTCAAAGAAAGAAGAGTCTAAAGACAGAGAGAATCCACTCATCAGCTAATTAACTCCCAAATCCTCAAGTGTTGACAGCTCTCTTCAAAGTCCTGGCTTTTCTGAAACAGGAATAGCCCAGGGCCACCCCAAACACACTCCCCACGGCCCGCCCCCAGCAAAAGTAACCTGGGCCCTGGGGATGGATAAGGATGGACCCATCGAGAGAGGCTTGCTGGACATTTGCCCTAGACGTTGATAAGAAACTGCATCAGTCAAGCTTCTGCAAGGAACAGATGGTGTCCTCAACAAACAGTGGTTGAATCCTTGCTGACTAAACCCAGGATGTCCAATGAGTCACCAAATCCTGTCAACTCTACCTCCTAAATCTCGCTTAAATCCATTGACCGCTTCACATCCTCATTGCTTTGTCTCCCCTTTAGAGCACTCGCGCTTTGCATTTGGATTAATGGAGCAGCCTCCTAACTGGTCTGCCAAGAATGGTTCACGGAGGCCTTTGATTTCTCTCTCCAGCCCCGCTCCTGGCCTCGCCCCCTCGGTGCTCCAGGGCACACTGCACACCTGCTGTTCCCTCTGCCTGGAACACGCTCCCTGCCCAGCCCTCCTCAGCCTTCAGGGACCTGCTTAAACACCCACTTCTACAGCAATGACTACGCTACCGCAGCCTGTCTGTAGCCCCCTCCCAGGCCCTAAGCATCGCGATGACAGGCACGCCTTCCATATCAGTCCCCATGGCAGCCTGTTCAACACGCTGTTCAGTATGTGTGTGTGTTTTCTCGTTTAATCTGCACGACCGCCCTAGAGCACACTAGAACCACATCTACTCAACAGATGGAGAGACCGAGGTTTCAAGGCGTGAAATAACTCACCTGTGGTCACCGAGCTAGGAGAGAGGCAGAATCTGTTTTAATCCAGGCCTACGAGTTTAGCTTCTACAAGAAGCTGCCCCAGGAATACTCTGTTCACTCCACAATTAACCAAGTCAGGGGTCAAATAGTTTAGTTAATGAGGTTCTGAGTCAGTAATGAAGGGAATCAAGAGGCGCCAGCTCCCCTCAAATTCAAATTCAAGCAAACCTGTGACCTCTCAGAGGCAGCTGTGCAGCCCTCTGGGAGCAGCTGCTGTTTGAGATGGAACCATTTTTACCCTCAGACGTATTTAAAAGACTCCTTTAGGGCCATATGCTGAAAAATGTCTTTATGATGGTTGAAAAAGAAGTTTGAATGCAGATGCACATTTTTGCTTTCTGCCTAGACCCTGAGCAGTAAGCAGGTTTTATGAAAGAATGAGGTCTGAAGGGGAGGTCTCCAAATGCAGAAATGTTGGGGGTGGCCTGGAGTGGCCTCAGGGAAGAGACAGCCCTGGGGACAGTGACAGTGGAAGAGCCCTGGGTGGGCAGTGCAGAGAGGGTGCAGGAATGCAAACAGCCTCCAGAAACCCCCAGAGCTCCTGACCTCAGAGGAGAGACACTAAACTTGGTGCAAAGAAAACAAAACAGCCCCAGACAGGTGATGGTTAGAGAGAGAGCAGAGGGAGCTGGGGTGGGGGAGTTTTAACCAGTGTGGAAAGGACACCGAAGGAATATGAAGCAAAGGCTTCCTAGGTCTCACCCAGGTACTCCTGAGAGGGCATCAGGATTGAATATCTGAGTTAAAAGTCATGAAAGACAGGAGGACATCAACTGCTGTGACCTCCTACCCTTGGAGAGAAGGAGAGTCAACAGTATTTGGCCAAGGACTTTTGTTAGAAGGGGCTTCCCCAGTGGCTCAGTCAGAAAAGAACCTGCCTGCAGTGTAGGAGATGTGGGTTTGATCCTTGGGTCAGGAAGATCAGGGCATGGCAACCTACCCCAGTATTCTTGCCAGGAAAATCCCATGAACAAAGGAGCTTGGCAGGTTACAGTCCATAGGGTGGCAAAGAGTCAGACAAACTAAAGCGGCTGAGCACAGTTTGGTTAAAAGTAAGTATGAACAGAAGCGGATGAGCTTCTGAGTGCAAAAGGAGCCACGCCCAGTTGCTCCAGCTCCTTCCCTCCTGCCTCTTTGTCCCACAGCCATCGCCTGCCTGACCTCTGGTTCTGCTCAGGGGAGGTGAGCAGTCAAGACCCTGAGCCATGGATAAGATTATAAATTAGAAACTTACAGAATGCAGTTAGATGTGAGAGAAAAGAACATTTTTCTTCAACTAGCCATCCTAAGTCCTTTCCAAGACAAGCTAAGGTACAAAACAGTGAAATAAAATAAAACTTAATATTGAAAGTAAAAAGGGAGGGTGGTGATGGTGTTTATAAAAATTCCTTGAGTATATGAATATAGAACTAGAATCCACCAAGTCATCAGTAGCACCCATTGGCTAGCTAAAGAAAAAAATCACGGGACTTCTCTGGTGGTCCAGTGACTGAGACTCCCAGCTCCCAGGGCAAGGGTCCCAGGTTTGATCCTTGGTCAGGGAACTAGATTGCATACACCGTAACTAAAGATTCTGCAGGCTACAGCTAAGACCTAGCACATCCTCCCACCAAAAAAATCATGTCAGAAGGGGAAACAGTCTATTTTTATTGGGAATTTATTTGCTTTACAATGCTGTGTTAGTTTCTAATGTACAGCAAAGTGAATCAGCTATATATACACATGGATCCCCTCTTTTTTGGATTTCCTTCCAATTCAGGTCACCACAGAGTACTGATAGAGTTCCCTGTGCTGTACAGTAGCTTTTCATTAGTTATCAACAAAAGGGGAAACACTCTTTACAGGAAAAACGATGAGGATCTGCAAAAATCAGTTCGTGCTTTAAGAGCGAGGAACGTGCGGGCCACATCCCCAAGTGGAAGGTATTGCTCCTGTTTATGGAAGGTATTGCTCCTGTTTATGGAAGCTATACGTCCAAACTTGAATGTCAACAAACTAGGTGAATCAGTTAGTGGCTGAATGAAGCGATTGAAATGCATCCAACTTCCCACTTGGAAAAAGCAATAATGTTTCATAATAATGAATGTTAATAACCTGTGATGGTGTGTGATACTGGCCAGTGTCAAAGAGAAGTGTTTTGTGTGTTTTTTTTTTAATAAACACATAGCCACACATACTCTCTCACACACACCCATAAGGGTTTGTGCAATTCAATTACTTTAACAGGAAGTCCCTCCATGGAAAAAGTAATAGGACCAAAGACCCATCTGTGTCCAAGGCAAATCAATGGTGACCTCAATGGGACCTTTGGAGAGAAATGAACCATATCATGGAGTTAATTGGCTAAAGCCAGTTACAGAGAAACGCTAGTCTAACTTCTCTGGGGAAGGAAATGTTACCCTGCCCGGGTTTTCATTAATACGTTTATAGAACACACTAGGAAAGTAAAATTCTTAGGTTAGCAAAATTTCAAAGAGATTTTATAATTTCAAGCAGAAAAAAACATTCCTACCAGTCTGTTGTGTATCCCTGAACTTGCCAAGGACTTTCTGAGATAAAGGATATAGAAGAGACCATCAGTTCCCTCCAATTTTTTATCTAATTGGGTAGACAGAAGAAAGACACATTAAAGCAATGGGTAAGTGAAGGAAGTTTGGGGAAGTTGTGTTGCCTGGGGACGCAGAGTCAGCAGAAGAGCATGTGCCATGGGACTAGCCAGACGGGTTCCATAGAGTAAGTGAATCTCAAGATACTACTTGGACTTGACATATCCCAGTTCTGACCAGGATGTCCCAGTAAACCATCACGAGGACACTTGCTGAGTATCTCCAGGGCTTATTACATTGTAGGACTTCCAATATGCAAGGTACTTTATGGGTGTCATCCCACTTAATTCTCACACAGCCACCAAAGGCAGGTTCAAACACCACCCCAGCTTTTCAGATGAGGAAATAGAAGCACAGAGAGGATGATCACCCGCCTGAAGTGACAGAACTAGTAAGGAGCCTGCAATATGAAGCACTGCTCTCTACTAGCTGGACAGCAAATGCTCAGTAAATAAGGAGACTTCTGGTCAAGCAGGAAAACTATCGCAAGTGTTAGGTTTAACCTCAAGATTTCCGCTAAAGTAACAACTGCTTTAAAACACAAAATTTAGCTTGGAAATCTCATGGATATCAGTGCATCACACAACATAGCTATTGTACAAAGGGTTTTCCGTGATCTGCTACCACTCAGAATATTTTCCAATTAAATATTGAAGTTTTCTCTAAACATTCCATTCAGCTTACAATGCTGATTATAAAAAGCAGAGTTTCAGCAAAATTTCATTCTTTACCAAACCAGGACATCTGATTCTGCCTGGTTTTGTCAACAGAGGTTAGGCTTAACGCATACAGCCTGGTTTCTTGAACCAGATTTAGTGTTTGCTTCTTTTGAACTCATAAGAGGTTCAGCTATGATCAACAGAATTGAAAGTCATACCCAAAGGCATTTTGGAACAAACCAAGACTTATATATTCACTGAGATTTCATTCAGGGTGATCTAATGGTCCCTGCTAGAGACCTCTTCTCCTGTTAAAATTTAACCTGATAAGGAATTCCCTGGCAGTCCGGTGGTTAGGATTCACCCTTTCACTGCTGAGGGCCTGGGTTCAATCCCGGACCAAGGAACTAAGATCTTGTAAGCCTCATGTAATGGCAAAGGAAAAAAAAAAAAAACAACACCTCAACCTGATACAGTATAGGGATTAAATGACACTGAAATCCCAAGATTCCTAACTCTTTCAGAGGCATTAGGGGTATACTAGATTGTTTACTTATAGCCACTTACACATATGATTTGGGCAACATTATTAAAGTCAATGTATTACGAATCACTTGGATTTTTCTTTTTGGTGCATATTGGTGTGAAAGTACCTATCATGTAAAAACACATGAGCAATGAGACATGAGGGGCTTCCCTGGTGGTTCAGTGATAATCTGTCTGCCAAGCTGAAGATGTGGGTTCCATCTCTGGGTCAGGAAGTTTCCCTGGAGAAGGAAATGGCAACCAACTCCAGTATTCTTGCCTCGTAAATCTCATGGACAGAGGAGCCTCTCGGGCTACAGTCCATGGGGTCAAAAAGAGTCAGACAATAAGACCTGAAGGATACAGCTAATAGATCAGAGGGGGATGCTTATCTCAGATAAACTCTCACACAGGCCACACAAGGAGACATTCACAAGGATGGATCCTGCAGTGTGGGGGTGCTGGGGAGCTGGGAGCAATGTGGGTGAATATCACTGGGGGTGTGGATGGGAAAAATGTGGTGGAAGCACAGACTGGCAGCCTCTGCAGGAGTTAGGAACACCAGACAGGATGTACCCAAAGCAATATGGTAGTAGTGGAAATGTTAGTTGCTCAATTGTGTCTGACTCTTTGCGACCCCGTGGACTGTGGCCCACCAGGCTCCTCCTCTGTCGGTGGGATTCTCCAGGCAAGAACACTGGAGTGGATCGCCATTCCCTTCTCCAGAAGATCTTCCCGATCCAGGGATCGAACCCGGGTCTCTTGCATTGCAGGCAGATTCTTTACTATCTGAGCTACAGAGAAGATCCAAAGCAACATGGATGGAGTGAAAAAATTAACAGTCAGAATGAGTGAAGAGCACAATACATATATATATATATAAAACAAAAGTATGGTGTAAAAACCAGTGAAACACATTTTTACAAAAATGTACATAAACACATGCAAATATTGTATATATATCCAGTGTATTAGGATGGTTGTCTGTAGTGGGGGACCCATTCCAGTATTCTTGCCTGGAGAATCCCAGGGACAGAGGAGCCTGGTGGGCTGCCGTCTATGGGGTCGTGCAGAGTCGGACACGACTGAAGCGACTTAGCATGCATGCATGCATTGGAGAAGGAAATGGCAACCCACTCCAGTATTCTTGCCTGGAGAATCCCAGGGACAGAGGAGCCTGGTGGGCTGCCGTCTACGGGGTCTCGCAGAGTCAGACACGACTGAAGGGACTTAGCAGCAGCAGCAGCAGCAGTTGTGGCGGTGGGGAGATGCTTAGACAAGAGGGCCTTGCCTGGGCCAACGAAAGCAATGTGCTTGAACTGATGGATCTGACAAACTCAACTCTGCATCTGAGGTCCAGAAAGGTCTAGCAAAGACAGACATTCAGCCCAACAAGTTTTCATCATAGGTGCTTAGCCCCATGGCTCCTGAACGAGGTGTTAAAAGAGTGAGGTTAATGATTGCCAGGTGGGTTTCTTAAGCTCCTCGGATGTGCTTGGATGCTCCTTAGGCCAGAGACTCTCAACCTTGGCTGCACCTGAAAGACAGCTGGGGCAAAGTAAAAACATCCCATTGCTGGGACTCAACCCAGAGATTCTTTTTAAGAAAACTGGTGAGGCCCAGGCATCGGTATTTTTCCAGAGCTCCTTAGGTGATTTTTACTGGGCATCCAGGATTGAGAACTGTTACATTAGGTTTTTGCATTTTTTATTCTAGTTGCAAATATTGCATTCTTTGGCATTTGAGGAAAAAAAAAAACCCCACAAAATCAGATTATTTTCCTTTTGCCAAATATAAATTCACTGATTAGTGGAGAGGACCAAAGATAGTATAATATATCTACTCACTGGATCATACAATTAAAGCTTTCAGCTGAGCCACATGTATGTTTTGGTGGGCACTCCATAATTCTGTACTTAGTTGCTCAGTCGTGTCTGACTTTTTGCAACCCCACGGACTATAGCCAGTCTCCTCTGTCCATGGGGATTCTCCAGGCAAGAATACTGGAGTTGGTTGCCATGCCCTCCTCCAGGGGATCTTCCCAACCCAGGGATCCAACCCATGTCTCCTTCATTGCAGGCAGATTCTTTACCATCTGAGCCACCAGGGAAGCTCCCCCAAAGTCATACCTTTCCTGACCAGGATTCGGACCCTGGCTGCAGCAGTGGAAGTTCTGAGTCCTAGCTGCTAGACCTGTGTCCACAGTGTAGCTTATGCAGGCGGAGCCCCTTGGAGCTGATCAGTGCACGACCTGTTCTATGCACACGGCAGTGTTCCAGTCCCACCCCATGTGCTGGGCCATGTCTTGGCTACACTGGTGACAAGATGATGTGGTCACGGACCCGGTGGAACATCTATACTTCAGGGAAGGTGGTCACACACAAGGTTTCCATGAGGCGTGACTGTGCTAGGGTGGGAGGGGCACTTCAGGAACTTAGGTCAGGGCCCCTCACTCAGTCCAGGGGTCAGGCAGGACTTGCTAGAAGAAATGAAACTTAAGCCCAAACCCAAGAATAAGAATGTAGGGAGGTCTGGAGGTGTATTAGAAGGAGGGTGCTGCCCACCCAGAAAGAATATCCCAGAAAGGGCAGAGAAATTTTACTGTGCTCATAACAGAGCTAAAAGAAACTCAGAAGAGGTGTGATGGGCAGGGTTAAGAAATCTGGACTTCAGGACTTCCCTGGTGGCTCAGAATCTGCCTGCTAATGCAGGAGACACGGGTTCGATCCCTAGTCCAGGAAGATTCCCATATGCTGTGGAGCAGCTAAAGCCCCTGTAACCACAGCTTTTGAGCCTGTGTGCTAGAGCCCAGGCTCCACAACCAGAGAAGCCACGGCAACAAAAAGCACAGGCACCAGAAGTAGAGAGCAACCTCTGCTCCCTGAAACTATAGAAAAACCCACTCAGCCATGAAGACCCAACACAACCAATAAATTAATAAAAATTACTTTTAAAAAAAGAAATAAAAAAATGCGGACTTCAAAGGAAGGCAAAGTCTAGTTACAAAGGATGCTGCAGGTCAACTTAAGAAGTCTAGCTTTATGATATGGGCAATGGAGAAGGAGCTCATCAAATATGAGCATTCTGGCAACAAGTGGAGTTGAGGCTGCAGAGAGTATGGAGGACGGGTCAAAGGATTCTGTGCTGATGGGGGCAGCTGGTTGAGGGTGGCCTGGGAAAGGAGGGACATGTATGAAAGATGAACAGACATGTATGAAAGATGTCCAGGAGAGACAGAATGTGGAGAGTGCCTGAGGGCGTGGAGGTGCCATCCACTGAGGTCAGGCATAAAGCAGAGGGGTCAGGAAGATGACACCTTGAACATGTTGGCTTTGGGGGACTAGTCTTACAGGTTGAGTTCCTGAGAAGCAGGCTCTGAGACAGTTTAGTGAGCAGGATAGTTTTGCAGGTGTGCTTTTGATGGCTACGTCACAGACGGGAGGGGAAGAAGACAGCAACAGGCAGAGGGAAAGATGGAGATGCAGGGCCCACCTATGGACACGCCTGTGGCCATGGCAGGTTATACTCTCCCAAGATGGCTGCACCGGCTTGCACCCCAGTCTACATGTTCTTCTTACAGTGTGACCCTGATGCTCCTCTGTGGAGAGGTGGGGTCCACACTCCACAGTCTTGAACCTGGGTGGACTCCTGTAACTGTTCAATCAGAGTGATGCTACATGGCTTTGGAGGCTAGGTCATAAAAGGCAATATGGCTTCTTCCTGACTTCTTCTCTTGGGTATGTACTTTGGGAATCACCAAGTAAGAAGCCTGGCTCCCCTGGTGCCTTGTACCCGAGAGGGCACGTGGAGAGATCATACGGAGAACGAGATGCCCAGGAAGCCAGGGGTTCTGGCCCCCAGCAGTGTGAGTGTGCACAGTCCACATGCCAGACACGTGTGTGAGGCAGTGAACTTTGCAATGTGTCCAGGCCCAACTCCAAGTCAGACCAGGAGACACCGAGTAGGGCAGAGACGAATGACCTCTTTGTCCACTCCCCTACCTGGAACCTGGCCCAGATGCATCAGCAAAGTGAATGTCGTTGTTTGAAGCCATATTCCATTCTGCGGTGGTTTGTGATACAGCAAGAGATAAAGGGCACATCGGCTCACCGCTCTGGGAGTCCCAGAACGTGGATGGCCTTTCAGAGCTGTTCCAAATAAGGCCAGAAGGCTGAGCCTTTATATTCCCGCTCTAATCAGTGATTGGACGAGGCCGCCTCAAGAAGCTACATGAACTTGGACAAGGAGGTTCTCTCCAGCTGAGGCCATCCTGGAAGGGGCTGACAGCCGACAGCTGGAGGCAGATAGCATTCCCTGCCACTGGAGCAGAAAGGCCTTCCCCGAAGGGAGTTCTGGGCGGCATGCCCGGTGATGGCTGCAGTGAAAGGAACAGAAGCCGCTTCCATGGTGGGCAGTTGGCCGTTCCAGTCTGGAGCTTGGAAGCGCTCGGTATTGGGGGATATCAGCCTATGACACAGTACCCCATCCTGTGGTGTGAGACCCGGGGGATGGCCTGCACTGAGTCATCAGAATGCAGCACCTTCCCCGGGCAGAATCAGGAGTCTGGGTCATCATCAGGCTCCCTCAGCCCAGCCTCCTGCCCACTAACATCGAGAGGCTCTGGATAAAGATGAGGTCAAACCACCAGGCAGCAGCTGAGGTGCCCAGGGAGACTCCTGAGGGTGAAATGAGAGCCCTGGATCACGGCAGAAGAGGCTGCAAAGGAGATGGGCTGAGGAAGGAATCAGGGGCACAAGGGGTTTCTGGTGGGAGTGGTCACTAGAGGCAGATTCAGACTGAGTCCAAGTAGGATGAGAACACCTAGCACCCCCAAATTCACAGTCATTCACGGAGTGACTGTGAATGATATGAAACAGCCCTGGTGGTGTTCATCCTTGGCTGCTTCTCAGCTGAGGCTCCGGGAGCAGAGGAAGGAACTAGAATGCAGAAGGACCCAGGAAGACCAGATGGAGTTGTCTTGAAGTGAGCCCTCCGCTCAGAGCAAAAGAAAAGGACTGATGAGACCAAGGCAAGGATGAGTAAATCAGGATGACATAAATGAGTGAGAAGCTAAAAGGAAAAGAAACTACCTACCAGGGAGCCTAGGGCCCGGCTGAAGGAGCAAAACTCAGCCCAATGTTCACTCAACAAGAACCGTCCGGTCTGTACAACCCACACGAGGCAACACAGGGGAGGCAGTCCATCGGATAGTCTTAATAGTCGCTGTCACAGCCACGAGAGCAAATGTGTTTGGAATCAATGGATTTGGGTTTGGTTCCCAGCACCGCAGAGGGGTATCTCCTTGGAAAGCATTTCAGTTTTCTTTTTTTTTAATTTATTTATTTATTGTTAGTTGCACTGGGTCTTCACTGCTGCACTGAGGCTTTCCCTAGTTGCAGTGAGCTGAGGCTACTCCTCGTTGCCATGCTCGGGCTTCTCATTGCCGTGGCTTCTCTTGTTGCAGAGCGCAGGCTCTAGAGCGCAGGCTCAGTAGTTGGGGCACACAGGCTCTTGTTGCTGCAAGGGATGTGGGATCTTCCCGGACCAGGGATCGAATCTGTCCCCTGCATTAGCAAGCAGATTTCTATTCGCTGTACCACCAAGGAAGTCCCCATTTCAGTTTTCTAAGCATCCATTTCCTTATCTGTAAAATGAGATAATAGTGCCTCATTTGCTGCTTTGCTGCAAGGACCATACCTCATTCATTCATTTATTCAATGAGTATTTAATCATGAGCCAGACATAATGCAAGATATGGTGATACAAGAGCAAATAGCACAGACATGACCCTTCGCCTCCTGGAGATAAACATTAAATAGATTATAACATGAACGACACCTCTACAATTGCTAGAAGGGAGAAGAAAAATGAAGCATGTTAGATACTAAATATGTAATACCTGGGACATAGTAGGTGCTGAAGAAATGATATTTCTGGGAAGATATTTACAGGGATCACACACAGCAAAATTGTGAAAAGAGATATTTTACATTCAGTATCCACAGTTTCCCTCTCCTGAGGAACTCTGGTATTTCAAGTTTTTCATATCAAAGTTAGTACTTATCTGGCACCATTAAACAGCTCCAGGAAGAAGTCAGCAGAATTGGGGGAGAGGGGGCATTGTTTCAGGGTCTTCAGAACGGCTCTTTGTGGCAACACCTTCTGAGAACACTGGTAGCTTATACTGTCATTCACAACGTCCACTCGCTCTTGAATTTCTTACACATAAAAACAAAGGTTTGAAAGGCATTTTCTCCTCGGGCATTCATTTATTAGAAGCAGCATAAAGGTGCTTTCTTGTGAGGGTAAGCTGCATAGTATCTTGGCGCCTCTTTTGTTTTTAAAAAATTTTTGGAACAACAAGGACACAAAGCTGACTCACTTGGAAGTAAAGGTTGCCAGCAGGAATGAGGAGTCAGTAGGAGAGGCATCTTACAACCGGTAACAACGCTGTCGGGACAGCGTGTTCACATCCAGCGGGGGTTGTGACGCTGCACGACTCCTGACACGTACCTGCAATAGAGCGGCTCACCTGAGCGCCGGGAACTGGGGCTGGACCCAAGCCAGGCGTTTCCCAAAGCCTGGCCCGCCACAGCACACTTCTCCACAACCAGAAGAAACCAGAAGGGGGCCACAGTGTCGGGGGGTGGGGGGGACACGGCTGGGAGGGGCCAGCCCCAGGCTCCCGCCTTTCATCTCAACCAATGTTCGGTGGGCAGCTCCCAGGCCCACATACACACAGGCGTTGAATCAGGGCCCAGTGACCAGGCTCAGAGGGAAACGGGGAGGCAGCAGCTGAAGGAAGCCTGGGCCTGGGAAAATGCTGCTGAGGCCAGGCCTGGGAACAAAGGCGGGCAGGTTAGTACAGCTGCGGGTGCTCTGCCAGAAGCATGTCGTGCAGGTGAGAGAGAGACTGAGTGTGTGTGTGTGAGAGAGACAGACAGGGAAAGTATGAGTGCATGTGAATGTGTGGATGTGTGAGTGTTACATGAGCTGGTGTGTGTTTTTGCACATAGGCAGCAAGCGTGTCATCAGCCAGAATGTGTTCAAGGCTGTATGTGTCTGGGGGCACGTGAGAATGTAGGTTGTGTGTGAAATGTCTGAGACTGTGTGTGAGAGAGAGAGAGAGAAAGAGTGAGAGAGAGAGGCTGCTTGTATGAAGAGCCCACCTGAAGGTGTTTAGAGATAAAGCAGCTTTAGCTGCCCTGGGTTACAACTCTGAGGCATGCCTGCTCCCAATGAGCGAGCGCACTACAACTATTCTGAATTCTCATTACGGGAAAATCTGAAGGAGCAGAGTCCCAGAGTTCCCTGAGCCACTTATCCCTGGGAGTGAAATTCCTACACACCAGCGGGTATCATGTAGAGTCTTTCCCAATTAGCAATCATAACACCTGAAGCTTTGAACGGTTGTTGTATGTTTATCTTTCTCTTCAAGCTCACTCTGCTGGCTCTCATAACCAAGTTCAGACAACCTTCTGTCTGCCAGCCACAAAGACAACGCCCACAGCCCCCACCCCAGACGGAGATCGGAGTCATTTCCATGATCGCTGTGTGTGTTCTGCTGACTTTTTATTTAATTGTGCTTTATGGTGTGCCTGTTTCCATCAAGGATTTGCGCAGGCTTACAATATTAAAAAACACACATCCAACAGAAATGTTTCAGAAGCACACAAAACTCAGAACAAAACTCAAGCCACAGGAAGGGAAAGATGTTCCAACGTGGGTGTTCCATGGCTTAATTTTTCACGTGTGGTAAAACAGAGTCATGAGAAGTGCAATACTGAGTAATAGGAAGGTGTCTTTAGGAGTTTTACTCTGTCTGGATTTTAATTATTGTGCTGTTTGCTTAAATTCTCCAGGTCTCACTCTTCCCATCACTAAAAACAGGGGCAACAGCCCTACCTCATAGGATGGAGAACAAAGTAAGATAATGGACACTAAGTGCTTAATACACTGCCTGGCACACAGCAAGCAATATGTTTAGCAGTGCTGCTGCCATTTGCTTTTTTAAAGTTCTTTTTATTGCAGTAAAAGTCATATAAAGTATACTATTTTAACCATTTTTAACTGTATGGTTCAGAGGCACTAAGTACATTCCCCTTGTCGTGCAGCTCTCACTGTCATCTGTCTCCTGAATTTTTCACTTTCTTAAACTGAAACTATGTCCCCATTAAACACAGACTCCCCATTTCCCCTCCATCTCCCACACACCCCACTTCTGGCATTTACCAATGCACTTTCTGACTCTATGAATTTCACTACTCTAGGTACCTCGTATAAGTGGAATCCATGTTGTTGTCATTTTCACTGACATTGTAGGATTTCACTCACACCCTAGTTGCATCCCTTTTAGGCTGCGTGCACAGATCGAGAGGAGACTTTCCACTCTCTGGTCTGATGCAAAGAGCAATGAGGTGAATGTACCCTGCACTCCTGGCATTCAGAGCCCAGGAGTGGGCGCTGCACATGGCACGCTGTCACCCACGGCAGCGAGGTTCTTCAGGCTGCATGGGAGACTGCATGACTCAGTATTTCTTTCATTTCCTTTTACAGTTTTGGTTTTGTTTGCAAGCTCTGTTGGACATTTGCATGAGCTGTTTGGCCTGTGGGCTCTGTGATCACCAAGCATGGAGCTGAGCTGAGCTGCAGAGAAGCCGTGTGCTCAGCTGCAGGTCAGGCCGCACTGAGACCATGCCAGGGCTGTGGAGGACCACGGGCCCCCCCTGGGGCAGCCGGGCTCAGAGACTGCTGCTGGCCTATTTGATGGACAGAGCCAATAGCTGAAACACCTCCATGTGGGTTCTCCACTCAACCCAAGATACCTAGACGCAGGATGCATCCACTCTTCATGTCTCCAGCGGGCAGGTGAGAGGGGCTCCATGCTCTCCTCAAACAGCAGTCAATGCTCAAGAGAATCCCACTGAGACCTCTTACCTGTTCAAGAACCATGCTCTACCTCCCAGCTTTCCCTTGGCATGGGCTCGGTTTCCCGGGCTCCTGAGGAGTGTACCATCTAGTCAGGAATGTGCTTGGGACTTACCTCAAGAGCCATCAACCTCATCTTGCCTAGTATTTGTTTTCCATGTGGATGTCTATCTTCCATCCTCTCCCTCCACTCATCAAAGTGGGTTCAAAGGCTGCAGTGTTTCATGATTTATTTCTGCATCTCCCTCCTCATCTCTTAGCCCAGGTCTACTTGGTGCTTACCACCTAAGTGCCTTATAAATATTATATTTATAAATATTTGTAAATAGGAGCTATATAAGCATTGTTGGGTCAGAGCATGAAAGTAAGTGAACAAAGGAATAAAGCATTTCACAGAATGAGAAAGATGTTAAGGCAAACATAAACCCTGGAGCCCATTTGATGAAGCACCTGCATATAATAACAGTCAAGGAGATAGAGGTGGCAGCTCCCTGGGAGGTGATGAAACTCAGCAGTAGGACAGGAGTCCAGGTGTCCCACTCATGCTGGACCCCATGCTGCTTCTCAGTTCCTCTCGGTCTTCATCTACCACTCTTCTGCAGGAGTCTCCCTGGGTCTCTGTCAGCTCCTCCTCTCGCTGAATCACTAGTTCATTAACCAGGGTACAACTCAGCCCCACTGCTCATTGCAAACCAAATCAATAAATATTGATTGAGTGCCTACTATGTCGACAGCCAGGTGAGAACGAGCGAAGGCAGGAAGCACAGAATAGAGAAGCTGTGTGCAGCTTATCTACCTTATTGATGGTCAGTCTGACACCCAGGTCACGTTCATAGCATAGTCCAAGAAGGCAGCAGACGTGTGCGGGCTTTCAGCGGGGAAAGATAAGGGGGTGGGGGAGGGTCTCTAGGGGCTCCAGAGAAAGCCTCTTTCTCCCTCAGGCAAGAGGGAAAGGAGAATGTTGTGTAAATAATGAGTGCATACTACACCCTGTTCATGTACAAGAATTCCAAGAATGATTAAACTCAACTGTGGCTCTAGGATAAACAGAAATTTAAGGCTGCTTAGTGTACTTTGTCTCTCTCTGTTGCACATGTACTCACACACACGCATGCACACACACACATACACTATGTACATCTGCTACCTTATAACTGGTTCATAAGGAATGCAGTTTAGTCTGATGGAAAGGTAACAGTTCAGTTCAGTTCAGTCACTCAGTCCTGTCTGACTCTTTTCGACCCCATGAATTGCAGCACCCCAGGCCTCCCTGTCCATCACTAACTCCCAGAGTTCACTCAAACTCATGTCCATCGAGTCAGTGATGCCAACCAGCCATCTCATCCTCTGTCGTCCCCTTCTCCTCCTGCCCCCAATCCCTCCCAGCATCACAGTCTTTTCCAATGAGTCAACTCTTCGCATGAGGTGGCCAAAGTACTGGAGTTTCAGCTTTAGCATCATTCCTTCCAAAGAACACCTAGGACTGATCTCCTTCAGAATGGACTGGTTGGATCTCCTTGCAGTCCAAGGGACTCTCAAGAGTCTTCTCCAACACCACAGTTCAAAAGCATCAATTCTTCGGCTCTCAGCTTTCTTCACAGTCCAACTCTCACATCCATACATGACCACTGGAAAAACCATAGCCTTGACTAGACCGACCTTTGTTGGCAAAGTAATGTCTCTGCTTTTGAATATGCTATCTAAGTCGGTCATAATTTTCCTTCTTGGTATGGACCTAACAGAAGCAGAAGATATTAAGAAGAGATGGCAAGAATACACAGAAGAACTGTACAAAAAAGATCTTCACGACCCAGATAATCACGATGGTGTGATCACTGATCTAGAGCCAGACATCCTGGAATGTGAAGTCAAGTGGGCCTTAGAAAGCATCACTACGAACAAAGCTAGTGGAGGTGATGGAATTCCAGTTGAGCTCTTTCAAATCCTGAAAGATGATGCTGTGAAAGTGCTGCACTCAATATGCCAGCAAATTTGGAAAACTCAGCAGTGGCCACAGGACTGGAAAAGGTCAGTTTTCATTCCAATCCCAAAGAAAGGCAATGCCAAAGAATGCTCAAACTACCGCACAATTGCACTCATCTCACACGCCAGTAAAGTAATGCTCAAAATTCTTCAAGCCAGGCTTCAGCAATATGTGAACCATGAACTTCCTGATGTTCAAGCTGGTTTTAGAAAAGGCAGAGGAACCAGAGATCAAATTGCCAACATCCACTGGATCATGGGAAAAGCAAGAGAATTCCAGAAAAACATCTATTTCTGCTTTATTGACTATGCCAAAGCCTTTGACTGTGTGGATCACAATAAACTGTGGGAAATTCTGAAAGAGATGGGAATACCAGAACACCTGATCTGCCTCTTGAGAAATTTGTATGCAGGTCAGGAAGCAACAGTTAGAACTGGACATGGAACAACAGACTGGTTCCAAATAGGAAAAGGAGGACGTCAAGGCTGTGTATTGTCACCCTGCTTATTTAAGTTCTATGCAGAGTACATCATGAGAAACGCTGGACTGGAAGAAACACAAGCTGAAATCAAGATTGCCAGGAGAAATATCAATAACCTCAGATATGCAGATGGCACCACCCTTATGGCAGAAAGTGAAGAGGAACTCAAAAGCCTCTTGATGAAAGTGAAAGTGGAGAGTGAAAAAGTTGGCTTAAAGCTCAACATTCAGAAAATGAAGATCATGGTGTCTGGTCCCATCACTTCATGGGAAATAGATGGGGAAACAGTGGAAACAGTGTCAGACTTAATTTTTCTGGGCTCCAAAATCACTGCAGATGGTGGCTGCAGCCATGAAATTAAAAGACACTTACTCCTTGGAAGGAAAGTTATGACCAATCTAGACAGCATATTCAAAAGCAGAGACATTACTTTGCCAACAAAAGTCCGTCTAGTCAAGGCTATGGTTTTTCCTGTGGTCATGTATGGATGTGAGAGTTGGACTGTGAAGAAGGCTGAGTGCCAAAGAATTGATGCTTTTGAACTGTGGTGTTGGAGAAGACTCTTGAGAGTCCCTTGAACTGCAAGGAGATCCAACCAGTCCATTCTGAAGGAGATGAGCCCTGGGATTTCTTTGGAAGGAATGATGCTAAAGCTGAAACTCCAGTACTTTGGCCACCACCTCATGTGAAGAGTTGACTCATTGGAAAAGACTGTGATGCTGGGAGGGATTGGGGGCAGGAGGAGAAGGGGACAACAGAGGATGAGATGGCTGGATGGCATCACTGACTCGATGGACATGAGTCTGGGTGAGCTCCGGGAGTTAGTGATGGACAGGGAGGCCTGGTGTGCTGTGATTCATGGGGTCGCAAAGAGTAGGACACGACTGAGTGACTGAACTGAACTGAAGAAGTAAGTGTCTTTTAATTTCATGGCTGCAGTCACCATCTGCAGTGATTTTGGAGCCCCCCACAAATAAAGTCTCAGGTAACAGTAGGAGCAGCCAAAAGACTTGACATTGTCTCTGCTCAGCTATTCACTCACTCTGATCCTGGGTCGATAAGTTAATCACTCCAGGCCTCCACTTGTCCATTTATATGTCTGGTAAAAATATTTTACTAATATCACTGGCTATCTGCTTTACAGCAATGTTGTGCTTACACAGATATAAACAATCCTTTAGAAGTTGAATTACTGTAGGCTTCACACAAATGAAGTATTCTTCAGAGCTGACTTAAGGATTCATAAACCATAGAGATCACAAGGAAGTAGAAGACCTTAACAACACTATAAACCAACTAGACCTAACAGACATCTAGAGAACACTCTACTCAACAAGTGTTCCAAGTACACATGGAACATTCTCCAGGATAAACCATATGCTAGGTCACTGCTATGGACTGTATTATGTCCAACCCCAAATTCATATGTTAAATGTCTAACCCCCCAAGGTAGGACTATTTTCGAGTCAGGAAGTAATTAAGGGTAAATGAGGTCATAGGTGGGGCCCTGATCCAATAGGATTAGCATGCTTATAAGAAGAAATACCAATGTCAAAGGGCATATTGCCTATATTTTTTTAGAAGTTTTATGGTTTGAGGTCTTATACTTAAGTCTTTAATCCATTTTGAATTTATTGTTGTGTATGTTGTGAGAGATTAACTCAATTTGAATCACGTACATGCTAATGTTCACTTTTCCCAGCACCATTTATTAAAGAGGCTATCTTTTCTCCATTGTATAGTTTTGCTTCCTATGTCACCGATAATTTGCTTATATAAGTGTGGGTTCATTTCTGGGTTCTCTATTCGGTTCCATTGATCTATGAGTATATTTTTGTGCCAAAACCATACTGTTTTGATTACTGTAGCTTTGTAGTACAGTTTGTAAGCAGGAAGCATGATACCTCCAGCTTTGTTCTTTCTCAGGATTGTTGTGGCTATTGTCTTTCCTGGTTTCATACAAATTTTAGAATTATTTCTTCTAGTTCTATGAAAAATGGCATTGGTATTTTTGATAGAGATTGCGTTGAATCTGTAGATTGCCTTGGGTAGTATGATCATTTTAAAGATATTAATTCTTCCAGTGCATGAATATGGTATGTCTTTCCAATCATGTTGTCTTCTTTCATCAACGTCCAGGTCTTTAACCTGCTTACTTAGATATATTCCTAGCTATTCTCTTCTTTTTGATGTGATTGTAAGTGGCACTGTATTCTTAATTTCTCTTTCTGACAGTTTGCTGTTAGTGTATGGGAGTGCAACAGGTTTCTGTATATTAATTTTGTGTCCTGCAACTTTATTGAATTCATTGATGAATTCTATGGCACCCCACTCCAGTACTCTTGCCTGGAGAATCCCATGGATGGAGGAGCCTGGTGGGCTGTAGTCCATGGGGTCGCGAAGCGTCGGACACGACTGAGCGACTTCCCTTTCACTTTTCACTTTCATGCATTGGAGAAGGAAATGGCAACCGACTCCAGTGTTCTTGCCTGGAGAATCCCAGGGACGGGGGAACCTCATGGGCTGCCGTCTATGGGGTTGCACAGAGTCAGACATGACTGAAGCGACTTAGCAGCAGCAGCAGGTTTTATTTATTTATTTTTTTGGTGGTGTCTTTAGGGTTTTCTGTGTATAGTATCATGTCATCTGTAAACAGCGACCCGTTTCACTTCTCCGTTTCCAGTTTGGATTCTTTTTATGTCTTTTTCTCATTGACCGTATTAGAAGTGGCTAGGGCTTCCAATTCTATGTTGAATAAAAGTGGTGGCAGTGCATCCTTGTCTTCTTCCTGATCTTAGAGAAAATGCTTCAGCTTTTCACTGTTAAGTATAATGCTGGCCATGGGCTTGTCATATTTGGCCTTTACTGTGTTGTAGTATATTCCCTCTATACCCACTGTGTTGAACATTTTTCCCAGCAGGCACATGAAAAGATGCTTAGTATCATTAATCATCAGGGAAACACAAATCAAAACCACAATAAAGTATCACCCCACTCCTGTCACAATGGCTAGGATCCAAAAGACAACAAATAACAAGTCAGTGAGAATGTGGAGAAAAGGGAACTCTTGTGCACTATTGGTGGGAATGTAAATTGATGCAGTCACTATGGAAAACAGTTTGAAGACTCCTCAAAAAATTAAAATAGAATGGCTGCATGATCCAGCCGCTCCATCCAGAGAAAATGAAAGCACAAATTTGAAAAGATATAAGCAGCCCTATGTTCACTGCAGCATTATTTACAGCAGCCAAGATAGGAGAGAAACCTAAGAAGACGTGGTGTTACATCACTCAGTCGTGTCTGATTCTTTGTGATCTCAGGGACTGTAGCCTGCCAGGCTCTCCTGTCCATGGGGATTCTCCAGGCCAGAATACTGGAGTGGGTTGCCATGCCCTTCTCCAGGGGGTTTTCCCAACCTAGGGATCGAACCTGGGTCCCCCGAGTTGCAGGCAGATTCTTTACCATCTGAGCCACCAGGAATGCCCACAATAGAGTATTACTCAGCCATAAAAAATAATGAAATCTTGGAACAACATGGATGGACCCAGAGAGTATTATGTTAAGTGAAATAATTTAGACAAATACTGTATGATTTCACTTATATGTAGAATCTAACAAAGCAAAACAAATGGACAAACATAATAAAACAGAAACAGTTATAGATACAGAGAAAAAACAGCTGGTTGCCAGAGGAGAGGAAGATAGAAAGAGAGAAAAAAAAAAAAAAAAACAGATTAGTGAGTGAGATTAAGAGGTAAAAATTTCCAGTTGCAAAATAAATGAGTCATGGGAATGATATGTACAGTGTGGGGTATGTAGTCAGTAACAATGTAATATCTTTGTATGGTGACAGATTGTAACTAGAATTATTACATGATCCTTTTGAAATGTACAGAAGTATCGAATCACTATGTCCTGTGCCAGGAACTAACATAATGTTATACTTCAACAACAACAAGAAACAAACTCATAGAAAAAGAAATCAGATTTGAGATTTTGAGAGGCAGGGCATGGCAGGAGGGGAAATTGGTTGAAAGTGGTCAAGAGGTAGAAACTTCCAGTTATAAGATAAATAAGTACTAGGGATATAATGTACATGATAAATATAATTAATAGTGCTGTATGTTATCTATAAAAGTTGTTAAGAGTAAATCTTAAGAGTTCTCACCATAAGAACATTTTTTCCTATTTTTTTAGTTTTGTATCAATATGAGATGATGGATGTTCACTAAACATACAGTGGTCGTCATTTCATGATGTATGTAATTCAAATCATTATACTATGCACCTTCAAGTTATAGAGTGCTGTTTGTCAATTATATCTCAATAAAACTAGAAGTAAAATAAAAAGAAATGCCGGCAAGCTGGTGCTGTCTCTCTCTCGCTCTACTGTGTGAGGACACAGTGAAAAGGCAGCCATCTGCAAGCCAGGAAGACAGGTCTCATCAGGAACTAAAACAGGCTAACACCTTGATCGTGGATTTCCCAGCATCCAGAACTGAGAAAACAAATTCATTTTGTTTTAAGCTACCCAGTCTATGCTATTTTGTTATGGCAGTCACAAAACAAACTAAACAAACCTCAATAAACTTAAAAGGAGAGAAATCATGCAAAGTATGGCCTCTGACTACAATGAAATGATATTAGAAATCATCAGCAGGGAAAAATTGGGGAAAGTCAGAAATATGTGGAGATTAAACAGAATACTCCTAAATAACCAATGGGTCAAAGGAGAAATCAAAAGAAATCAGAAAATCCTTTGGGATGGATCCAAATGAACACACAATGTATTAAAATGTACAGAATTCAGTTAAAGCCCTCCTTAAAGGGAGATGTAGAGTGATGAATGCTAATATTAAGAAAGGAGAAAGATCTCAAGTCAGTAACCTGAACTTCCGTAATAAGACACTGGAACAAGAAGAACAAGCCTAAGCAGGTAGAAGGAAGGAAATAATAAAGACTAGAGTCAAAATTCAATGAAATAGAGACAAGGAAGATCATAGAGAAAAAATCAGTGAAACCAAAAGCTGGTACTGAAAGACCAAAAAATAGACAAATACTGGACTTCCCTGGTGGTCCAGTGGTTAAGAATCTGCCTGCCAATGCAGGGGACACAGGTTTGATTCCCGGTCTGGGAAGATCCCACCTGTCTCCGGGCAATTAACCTCGTGTGTCACAACTACTAAAGCTCACATGCCTAGCGTCTGGGCTCAGCAATGAGAAGCCACTGCAAGAGAAGCCCTCACACGACAACTAGAGGAAGCTTGCTGCAACTAGAGAAAGCCTGAGAGCAGCAACAAAGACCCAGCGCAGCCAAAAACATAAATTAAAAAATAATTAACTTTAAGAAACAGACAAATGTTTAGTAGATTGACCAAAAGTCATATCTAAACAGACTTCACTGAGGAGAGAGCCCTCAAACCACCCATCCTATAAAACGGCCAAAAAGGTTGAGGCTTTAAGCCTGGGCGGTAAGGACAAGGCAGAGGCAACACTAGAAACCAAATAGGCTGAGCCAGCCTGGGGCTTCTGATGCTGCCAAATGGATGCTCGCATACCAACCTCTATTTGAAAGACAGTAGGAAAGCCAAAGAAGAGAACTGAACTATGTCTTAAAATAAGAAACCCTTGAGTGAGTCAATCATTGCCTCCTACTTTGTCTCCCTGCATGAATCAAAAAGGGTCCTATTTTGACTCACTCAAAGTAGGGATTACTCCAAGCGTTAGACTTGTTTTCTCTGGTTTCGGAAGAACAATCCACAGCTGTAATAGATGTGGCCGGAGAGAAGGGAAATCTTGCTTTTATAAATGGTCATGGTGACTCTTTCAGAATTCTAATCCTGGATAGGAAGACAGATGGGAGGTGGAAGAGCCAGGGCATGCACTGCATTAGAGAGTATGGTCCAGGTCTTGGAATCAGGATCCCCAGACGATGCCCTGTGTCTCTTGTAGCATCGTAGAAGTACCGAGTGTGTGGTAGAACCTGAGGTGATCCTGTTCTAGGTGATTTTAGAGAGAATGCTTGATTCTCTTAGGGAAAGATGAGTTTAAGAACACAATTAAAATCTTAGGATACCACTCTTGTTTTCTTTTCTTTTTTAAATATTTATTTATTTGGTTGCACCAGGTCTTGGTTGCAGAAGGCAGAATCTTTGATCTTCACTAGAGCATGCGGGATCTTTCATTACACCATGTGGGATGTAGTTCCCTGAATGGGGATTGAACCTGGGTCCCCTGCATTCAGAACTCGGCGTCTTAGCCACTGGACCACCAAGAAAGTCCACATTGTTCTCTTTCTTGAGCAAGCAGCTTATGGCAGTCCCATGTGGGGGCATGAAAATTCACACATCTAGATTTTGCCCTCTTTAAGATTTTCTCACAGGATTCCAGCAACAGACTTGCCTTCACAACACTAGTTGAGCTTGCTCTTCTTCTTGATACAAATTTCATTCCGCTAATGGGATAGTAGAACCTGAAGGTAGAGAGGTGTTTTGGGTTGTAGTTAAATGAACTGAAGTAAAAGGAAGGAGCCTTGAAATCACAATAATAACAGGTAATATTTATTGAGCACTTGTAGCCAAGCAGTATTCAAAGTACTTCACATGGATTAACTCTTTTAATCTGAAAAATTTCGTGATGCCAGTATTATTGCTGACTCCATTTTACAGGTAAGAAAATCGAGGCCGTTAGGTAATCTGCCCAAGGTCACGAGAGACTGAGCTCCATTAAGTCTGTATTCTTATCCAGCCCCTTCAGGGAGTCAGCTTTAAGATGTGGATCTACCAAGTGCTGTTATTTATTATTTATCTATTTATTCAGGCTTTTTCAAATTCCTACATAATTCCTCCAGCTGTAATCCTCTTCAGGAATTTGAGTGATAAACAAATTTAGGGTCATAATATGCTAGAAAATCAAAACTGGGAGAGACCTTTGAAAATACATAATCTAAGCCTCTATCGTACCGTTGAGGAGACTGAGGTCCAGAGTTTCACACAGCATTAATGATAAAAGAATTATTTAGTTACAGCACAATCACATAGTTCTAGTCTCAGTGGAGACCACTAAACAACAAATCTACTTTTTAGATTCTTCTAAAATAATTCTGGATCTTCTTGGGAAAACATAGAGCCTGCCCAAGAAGTCTAGACCTGCCCACTCATTAGAATCACCCGAAACACTTTTTACACACTTAAGCTTGGGCCCCTTGAATCAGAACACCTGGGGCAGAGTTTGGACAATTGTGTGTTTCTATAATTATCGCAGGTGAACCCCATGCATAGTAAAAGAAGAAAATAATTTATTTAGTCAACATTTGATGTGTTCTTGGTGATGGTGGAATTGCTTTTCATTCCATAGGGAGTTCTTCCTACAATAGTCTGGGCGTCTTAGAAAGGCAAAGACAGTGTGGCTGTTCTTTCCTGAGTTCTTTCTGTGAGTCAAGAATCACTTTCAGGACTTCCTTGGTGGTCCAGTGGTTAAGAATCTACCTGCCAATGCACAGGACACAGGTTCAGTCCCTTGTCCAGGAAGATCCCACATGCTGTGGAGGCAACTAAGCTTATGTGTCAGAACTACTGAAGCCTGCATGCCTAGAGCCCACGCTCTGCAACAAGAAGGGCCACTGCAATGCGAAGTCTGTGAAGCACAACTAGAGAAAGCCTAGAGAAAGGTCCAGAGCAGCGAAGACCAAGCACATCCGAAAACAAACAAATAAAAAGTGAATCACTTTATAGCATGTAACTATGCTATGAAATGGAGAAGGCAATGGCACCCCACTCCAATACTCTTGCCTGGAAAATCCCATGGATGGAGGAACCTGGAAGGCTGCAGTCCATGGGGTTGCTGAGGGTTGGACACGACTGAGCGACTTCACTTTTCACTTTCATGCAGTGGAGAAGGAAATGGCAACCTACTCCAGTGCTCTTGCCTGGAGAATCCCAGGGACGGGGGAGACTGGTGGGCTGCCGTCTATGGGGTCGCACAGAGTCGGACATGACTGAAGCGACTTAGCAACAGCAGCAGCATGCTATGAAATGGGCTTCCCCAGTGGCTCAGATGGTAAAGAATCCTCCTGCAATGTGGGAGACCTGGGTCTGATCCCTGGGTTGGAAAGATCCCCTGAAGGAGGGCATGGCAACCCACTCCAGTATTCTTGCCTAGAGAATCCCCATGGACAGGAGAGGCTGGGGGACTACATACCCTGGGGTTGCAAAGAGTCAGACAGGACTGAGCGACTAAGCACAGCCTAGCACGTGCTATGAAATTCCCAATATTCCATAAGCCTGGTGTTAAGTTTAAGGAGATGAGTGTGCTGGAGAAAACACAAGCTTTTTGAAGTAGGTTGGTGTGTATTTGTCTAATCTAGAAAAGCATCATCTGATGCCTTTATGTCTGATAGATGTCCACGCACAAGCCAACCTTGGCCTTTCCCTCCCTTGGCATGCAAATGCCTGCAGGTCCCAGACCAACTCTCTAGCCTCAAGCTAAAATCAGGCTAAAATCTAAAAATATTTAGTTATTAAAAAAAAAAAGAGGAGGATGGGGAAAGAAAAAAGTCAAGTGTGGATCAAATAAATGGCAGATTGTCTTCCCACAGAAATAATCAGCTCGCCTGTCCAGAGAGCAAGTCCTAAGGTCCAGGAGCAGAGGAGTGGAGTGGGAGATGACAGAATGCCAAAGCCGAAACCTGCGCCTCAACCACCCCCACTCCCATCCCCCACATGCCAGTCCTCCTGCACTAAACAAACAGACATCCATTTGAATTACTTCTTTCTATTCTGCCCAGTAATAAAGACCATCTCTATACCCACTCAATGCATGTGAGTTTGAGCAAACTCCAGGAGATGGGGAAGGACTGGCGTGCTGCAGTCGTGGGGTCACAGAGTCGCACACAACTTAGCGACTGAAAACAAATAGTGTTTTGTGGCGAGAGTTGTGTAAAACCGCATTTTGTTAGTTTGAATAAGTCAATTTGAATGACTCGATTTTTGTTTTAAAGCCTGAGATCAAACAGAGGTGAAGGAAAGAGGTGGGGTGGGGGTTAAATGGTCCATTTGAGATGTTTGCCTTGGGTGATACGAGAGGGAAAAGAAGGAAAGCAGGAGATGAACCACGGGAGGCGCAGGGCTCCCCCAGCCCCTGTAGCACCTTACAGCAGAGAGTGGCACCGGGTTAACACCAATGAGGACTCAACGAAGAGTGTTGGAATCCAATGCTGTTTTCTAAGATAGAAACAGCCAGAAGATGTGAATTAATGAAAGCTCTTTGATGAGCAGTGACTAAAGCATCAGGGTCCAAAGAAACAATTGCAATTGGAAAATGTAGCCGAAGTTGTTTCCTAAACTGGTAAATAAAAGCAAAGCGTGTGCTAAGAACGTAAATAGCTGTACCTGTAATTAGCTTGTATTGATGAGAGAGGGTATTAATGATCACAGTAAAAGAAGGCTGAGCATTGAACAATTGATGCTTTTGAACCGTGCTGTTGCAGAAGACTATTTAGAGTTCCTTGGACAGCAAGGAGATCAAACCGGTCTACCCTAAAGGAAATCAACCCTGAATATTCATTGGAAGGATTGATGCTGAAGCTGAAGCTCCACTGTTTTGGCCACCTGATGTGAAGAGCCAACCTGGGAAAGACCCTGATGCTGGGAAAAAGAAGAGGGGCAGCAGAGGATGAGATGGTTAAATAGCATCACCGACTGAACAGACATGAATTTAAGCAAACTCTGGGAGATACTGAGGGACAGGGGAGCCTGGGGTGCTGCAGTCCATGGGGTCGCAAAGAGTCAGACATGACTTAGCGACCGAACAACAGCAGCATTATGTTATTGATCTTGCTTGGATTCTTGAAGAGAATGCTTCTGGATTCTGAAATCAGGGTGAATTTTTAAGAATTGCCCTCTTTTTTTGCACATTTCATAGCATGCTGGAAGACCAAGCTACCATCCTGCCATTCCCCAATCCCCAACCTTCCTCCTTCCTTTTAAGTTTTGGCTTCTGTGCTAATGACAAAGGGAGCCCCTAGAAGGAGCTTGTTCAGGCCACGCTCCTTGGGTGCCCAGCATGGGCTGCAGTTGGAAGGAGGGGGTTCACCTCCACTAGAGACAGAAAGTCTCAAACGGGAGACTCTGCCTTTTTCCTAAGATGGAAAGCCTGGAGATAAGGCTGATCTTAAGAGAGATAGGGATGCCACTGACCAAGGTTTCTTAACTTCTCTTTATTTTTGGTTTGCATATTCACCAACAAAAATCCTCATTGTTACGAAGCAGTCTGAAACTTTTTGCATGCATTTAAGCAGAGTGAATTTGCTTCCTCTAATCCCCAGGAAGAAGGAGGAGAATCAATATTTATTAAATGCTTAATGTAAGACAAGTCCTTCACAAACACCCTCATTTTAAATCCTGTAACTACCCAATGAGTCAGCTTTATTTGTTGCCTTTTATACTTATCCAAAACTAAAGCTCAGAGAGGGGAGGTAACCTTTCTAAGGTCATACAGTAAACCCACAGTGGAGCTGGGTTTCAAGCCTAAGTATCCCAGGCTCCAGGATCCTCACTCCTGTTCTCAATGCTAGGCAGCCTTCCTCCTGCCCTTTTCTCTTGGCCCATCATTATCTTTCTCTAATTCTACCTCCAGTTCTGAAGGATGGTTTTACCGACAGCATCTTCCCCCACACTCTTCTTATTCCTAAAGACAGGGCAGGTGCCTCTGACTCCCCCAAGGACATTGCTAAGAGTGTGGGAATTTCTGAACAATTTCTTGTGACATTGTATGACCAAAAGAATCAAAAATAGACTCTCTTCTGATATTTCCACCTTGCATTTTTCTAGCTATTCTTATGCTCCTTGATGTTAGGATGATACTTCTTTTCCATCTTAGTACAAACAGGTTAAAAGCCTGGGCTCTGGAATAAGAGAGAGCTAAGGTAAAATGCCCTGGGTGGCTTTGTGTAAGTGATTTCAGGGTGTAAAATGAGGGTGTGTGTGCGTTAATCACTCAGTCGTGTCCAGCTCTTTGCAACCCCATGGACATAGCCTGCCAGACTCCTCTGACAATTTTCCAGGCAAGAATACTGGAGTGGGTTGCCATGCCCATCTCCAGGGGATCTTCCCAAACCAGGGCTCGAACTTAGGTCTCCTGAATTGCAGGCAGATTCTGTACTGTCTGATAATCATCCATTTTTGTGAACGTATGTGAAATAATGCAAAGAGCTTAGAGAAGTGACTGGCACATAAAAGGTGCCTCTGCAATATTTCTCCTCATTCTCACTTCTCTCCTCCTCCTTCTCTTTATTATTGTAACTATTCCCCCTAGAAATTGGAGGCAGAGCGGGTGGCACAATTGTATGTCCGGTCTGCCAGGAATCCACAGCCTGGGCCTGGCAGGTCTTGGCCATGAGCAGGCTCTCAGGGAAGCTAAGCAGGGGTCAGCAGAGGCAAGCCCTTTTGGTTTTGTCCTTTTTTCCCTATCTCCAGAGATCTCATTGGTAACAGGTAAGAATTGATGGTGGAGATTGGAGGGATGGAGAAGCAGAGCAGACGGGGCTACCGCAATTGGAGCTTATGTAAAATACAACAGTATGAGCACAATGAAAATAATGTGGGCTTTGAATCTAACTAAATATGCTTGAGTTTGCCTCCACTGCTTATGAACTCTTTGTCTTTGGGCACATTAGTTCGCCTCTCTCAATCTCAGTCTCTTCATCCTAATGTTTATTGAGCTGCTACCTTATGCCAGGCACTTTGTTGAATATATAAATATATGTGTGTATTTTGTATACTATATGAGAGGGTATTCACATGCACTCTGTAAGGTGTTATTAGCATCCCAGTCTATTTTACTCTTGTGATTCTTACCTTCCTGTTTAGCTAATATCTATGAAGCCACGTATAGGGCTTCCCTTGTGGCTCAGCAGTAAAGAATCCGCCTGCAATGCAGGAGACTTGGGTTTGATCCCTGGGTGGGGAAGATCCTCTGGAGAAGGAAATGGCAACCCATTCTAGTATTCTTGCCTGGAAAATCCCCTGGACAGAGGAGCCTGGCAGACTACAGTCCATCCATGGGGTCGCAAAAGAGTTGGACACTGGCTTGCGACTAAACAAATGAAGCCACATACTCTGCTGGGAACAGTGATATGCTAAGTGAAGAATGGGACTTGAATTCTGGCAGTAATTTGAGGTATGCGGGGGTGGGGGTGGGGTGGTCAGCAAGCCCAGCACATATTGTGTCTTCAATAAATGTCAGTTCTCTGCTCCTGTGCCCTAATTCATCCCATTGTGCTCCACAGAGTTCAATTATTCCATTCAATCACACTAAATGAACATTTTTGAACAAAAACTGGTTCAAAAGCAGCAGTTGCATGTGATCCAGCAGAACCCAGAAGAGAGGCAGCCTGCCTGGGTTATGGCAGGAGCAGCAACCTCCCAGTGGAGGCTCGAGTGGGCTTGTTTCCCTTGACTTCTCAGGAAGGCAATTCCATTCCTTACTTTGTTAAACCCCGTTCTAAAAGCAAAGCATTAAAACAGACTGTGGAATGCTCACTGAGGTAGAAAACCAGCGCCCAGCAGCAGTACCCCTCACCGGGAGTCAATGGCTGGAAACAAGAGACAGCAGAGGAGGCTGGCGAGGAGGCTGCCCTAGACAGACTGATGGCGGCCACCAGCCTTTCCGTCTCCCCTCCCACCGCCGGGCAGGGGCATGCTGCCGGGCTCTCTCCTTTCCTGAAGTCAATCCAACCAAGACACAAGCCCCCAAGAGAAAATACTCCCAGTTGGAACTCAGGCAAAGCACGACCATCAAGGGGGACACCCAGAAAAATTGTACCCTGCCCAAAGTAATGATCCCTTTGCAAAGATTGGGTGGCTCAAGGAATTCGACCCCATTAACATCTGAACGCCTCTGAACAACCATTTGACTATCTCATTTCATTACTAAGGGCTCTCGAGCTCAGTTGGTAAAGAATCCACCTGCAATGCAGGAGACACCGGTTTGATTCCTGGGTCGGGAAGATCCCCTGGAGAAGGAGTAGGCTACCCACTCCAGTATTCTGGCCTGGAGAATCCCATGGACTGTACAGTCTGTGGGGTTGCAAAGAGTCGGACAAGACTGAGCGACTTTCACTTCACTTTCACTCGAGGACAATCCCTTACCGTTATCGATGCCTTACTCTTGTTGATTAGGATGATGAAATCCAGTATAAATGGCTTCCCTGGTGGCTCAGTTGGTAAAGAGTCTGCCTGCAATGTGGGGGATCTGGGTTCAATCCCTGGGTTGGGAAGAGCCCCTGGAAAAGGGAATGGCAACCCACTCCAGTGTTCTTGCCTGGAGAATTCCATGGACAGAGGAGCCTGGTGGGGTACAGTCCATGGGGTCACCAAGAGTCGGACATGACTGAGTGACTAACTTTATCCAGTATAATTAAAATCTTCACTAATTTCAGTTGTGTACAATGAACAGCCTTTTTTTATTTCCCCTTTTTTTCCTCTTTCCCTTTAGGCTTCTTTGCTCTGAATTAACTCTGGTTCCTGAAGTGTGGAAAAAGTAAACAAGGTTTTGTTTGGATTCTACCCTTAGTTTCTCTGGACTGAAACACACGAAAGTGCCAGAAGTGTCCTGTGATATGATAAGAGTTTCACAAAAATGTTATAGAACAACAAAAAAAATTCCAGAGGTTTTACAATTAAAAAGATAGGGGTGCAGGTAAACTGTGCAGCCTATTTCCAATTGCTGTGTATTTTCATAAAAGCTAAACAAAAAATTCATGCTAAATGAAATCAACACAAATTCATGTTAACTTTAGCCAAATGAGTATCTGGGTCATTGAAAACAGAATCCCAAATGGTAGATTAAATATTTCACATGCTCATATCAAATTCTGGTATAAGAACTTAATCAGTATACAATTTCTGAAAGATGAGATAAAACAAATATTAAGGATTTAAAGACACACAAGAACACAAACAAAAAACACAAAGAAACAAAATTATCTAAATGAGTGACCTTAGTCTGTCTTTGTGGCCCTTAGTGATCCACTTAAAGGAGTTCAGTTAGTAAGGTGACTTACCTGTGTGAACTGTGCTAATTGTTCCCACTGTACAGGTGTCCCTCGCGGGACAACGTCAACTTGTGTCTGGAGAAGCTGCCAGCCAAGCAGTCAGATGTGGGCTCCAGGCCTGGATTATGGAAACAAGAACATCTCCCTAGCCTGTTCCGAACTCTGTTTTGGTTTGGTGTGTGTGTGTTGGGGAGGCGGGGGCTGCTGTTTGTTTGTTTGTTTCCTTTGGTTTATTTATTTTTGGCTGTACTGCATGGCTTGTGGGATATTAGTTCCCCAACCAGGGCTTGAACCCATTCCCTTGGCAGTGTAAGTGAAGAATCCTAACCAGTGCACCAGCAGGGAATTCCAAAAGTCATAATTTTATTTTTTGTGTGGCCATATCATAGAATCTCAGTTCCCCAACCAGGCACTAAACCCAGGCCAAGGCAGTGAAAGCCTGGAATCCTAACCACTAGCCACCAGAGAACTCCTGAACCCTGTTTTGAGGCTAAAACAGGGCAAAACTTATGAAATGGTTTGAAGATCTAGGACAGAAAATAACTTGATACAAAAATGCCAACAGTTAAGTGGTTAGATTATGAGTGATTATTGTATTTCTTTCTCTCAACAGACTATTGAAATGAATTTCATTACTTTTGTAGTACAAATAGGAAATTAGAAAAAATATAATGCTACATAAGGTAACTTAAAAAAATTTTTATGTTAGTTGGCCCACTTATGGGGAGTTTTATAATAGTTAATGGGCTTCTCTTGTGGCTCAGCTGGTAAAGAATCTGCCTGCAATGCGGGAAACCTGGGTTCGATCCCTGGGTTGGGAAGATCCCCTGGAGGAGGGAAAGGCTACCCACTCCAGTATCTTGGCCTGGAGAATTCCTGGACTATACAGTCCATGGTGTTGTAAAGAGTCGGACACGACTGAGCGACTTTCACTTTTACTTTCATAATGCTTAATTCTATTTCCACTTGATTATAGAAGCTTGTATAATGCATGGTAGACCCATAAATGTACTCCAAAAATCTACAAAACCTATCTTCTATCAGCCATTATAAGAAAATAAACTTTTCCCCTTTTCTAAACCTCTTTTATGAACAAAATCCTTGTTCTCCAGTACATTCTTAACAAATACCAAAAATATACAGAGGTAAATAGCATGCAAATAAACCTTGAAAACATACATTTCTCCCTTAATTATAAAACGTAATATAAGGAATTCCTTAGTGGTCCAGTGGCTAGGATTTGGTGTTTACATTGCTGGGGTCCAGGTTCAATCCCTGGTTGGAGAACTAAGATCTGCAAGGTACATGGCGAAGCTGGAAAAAAAGAAAAGAAAAGTAATATAAGCCCTTGTAAATGCTGGAAACTATAAGATAGAACCTAAAATAATATTTACCCCCAAACCTACCAATTGTAATCAACCTTTGTCCATATTTCTGTGTAATAGGCGGGAAGCCACCACTGCTGGGCTTTCCGGAAGACTTGGGCCCCCGCCGCTGAGCGGCAAGCATGTACTACGGTGAGCAGGATTTGTCACCATACTGCTTATGACCCTTATAATGGAAGTGCTTTACTTGAACACCACATAAATTAAGGAAATCTGAGTGAGAAAACAAAGAGAGGTGTTTTTTTTTCCTAAGAGAGTTGTTTCTATGCAAACTAGATTGAAGGCTTCGGAAAGATGCCATGAGACAAGATTTTTTAAATAAAAGGGTTCTGCGCTCAGGAGGCCTTGCAAGGGTCTGCCCTGAGTGGCGCTGTCCTGGGTGCTGCGTCCCACCTTCTAGGACCAGGCTGGGCAGGGTGGACACAAGGGGCAGACACAGCCACGTGGCTCATCACAGGCTGGCTGCTTCCGTCCACTAAATGAGGATCCGGAAATGAACACTGCGTGACTTACCTTGTGTTCTCTCCCTTTGAGACAGGACCCCTGGACTGGAAATCACCTGAGCTAAAGGACTGGAGACTCTCAAGGAGACCTTGTGAGTTCTGCACACTGTGAGGCTCTCCTCCATCTGGGTCCTCAGGTCAGTGACTCATGGGATAAATTGGCTATAGCTTTAACTAAGCTCCAGCTCAAGTTTCCCTCTGCTGTCCCAAGGAAAGGACCTTGCTTTTCCTTCTGGCTTCCATGATTTGGAATGTGCCCCAGGATATTTAGGGATCAGTCAAATTCAGCCAAAACTGTATTGGTTAAGATTCCCATCTAGATGCCCTATTTAAGAAGGTCGCAGAGCAGGAAACACTCCTGGATGGAGTCCCAGCTCGGTCCCACGGCTGGAGATGTCTCTGTCTGTCACGGGTCCCTGCGTAGGGAGCTTCCCAGAAATTTTTGGGCAAGATGAATGGCCCAGGCAGAGGCCACCTCATTTACCATCCACCTCACCACCAGCATCACTGCCCTGACGGTCCAGAGGGCTCTCACAGCGGGCTTTGTTGTCCTTGCCTGTCTGGACTCGTCCCAGTACTGCTGTGCGGACCCAGTCCTCATCCCACTGTATGCCCTTTGGTGGGACAATCAATCAAGGTGTGGGGTGGGGGCAGGGGGCCATTTGACCAGAGTGAGGCCAGTGAGATGCCTTCTCCTGGGATCTGAATTTTGAGCTAAGGGCAGAAACTGGTGGGACAGCATCTGAGGGAGACCATCCCCTCATTCCTGCTGACTGCGAACCTGAGAGCAGCCCCAGTTCCTGTCCCTCCTGAGCCTGGAGATTCAGATTTCTCTTTGATTCTGTCAGCTACCCATAGGTTCCACTGAGATCTGTTTGTGTTAGAGTAGCCAGAGCTAAATACTTCTGACTGTAATGGAAGAATCCTGAGGGACACAACTCACAGTGGTGTGTGTGTGTCTGTATGTGTGCGAACACATGTGTGTGTTCTGCCCTGGAAGCACAGCCTGGGTCTGCATTTTCAGCGCTGACCATGCAACACACATATATTCAGTCTATCACATATATTTCTTTCACTAATATCTAGGCAATTGAGATAGTATACAAAACAAAAAAGGGAATAAAATTCAATACTTTGTTTCAAGGCTATGGCATGTATGTGCTTACACTTAGCCAGGAGAAAAATCCCACCAATATATTACACCACATCTCGTGGACACCTATTGGATTATGAGCCAAGTCCTTCCACATCCGTGGGGTGGTGGTTGGTGGTGAGGGATTGGGTAGGGAGTATGGCTGTTTCTCCTGCATGCCCCTGCTAAGTCGCCTCAGTCGTGTCTGACTCTGTGTGACCCCATAGACGGCAGCCCACCAGGCTCCCCGTCCCTGGGATTCTCCAGGCAAGAACACTGGAGTGGGTTGCCATTTCCTTCTCCAATGCATGAAAGTGAAAAGTGAAAGTGAAGTCGTTCAGTCGTGCCCGACTCTTAGCGACCCCATGGACTGCAGCCCACCAGGCTCCTCCGTCCATGGGAGTTTCCAGGCAAGAGTACTGGAGTGGGGTGCCATTGCATGCCCCTACCCACCAGCAAACAACAGATTGTTCCACAGGGTCAATGCTGATGTAATCTAGGCCAATCATATTTTTCTCCATGGCACTCAGAATGGGGATGGGGTGAGAGGGGAGGGCAGGGCTGGAGAGAGGAAGGGAAAAAGACAGAGAGAAAGGTGGAAAGAGTTGGTTTCCTCCAGGTGCTAAACCATGAACGCTTGAGTAGGGTGGGAAGCTGCCTTCTGCCCACCAGGGGACAAGTAGCCAAACCATGTAGTCTGTTAAGGAAGAATGAAGGGACTGCCAGAGAGAAACCAGAGAGGCAGCCACCCACCCAGCTGCTGGCTACAGCTCTCTTTTGGTACCCAGCTGTGCGCCTGTCTTGGGATTCTGTGAGAGCCTTGAGTCCTGATAATGTATTCCTACGCGTATAACCAGCTCAGGTGGATTTCTGTGCTTGCAACTCAGTATCCAACCAATACAAGCATAAATTCCACGTGCTGTGGAAATCCAACCTACAGAATGACCTTCTCAAAGAGTGAGGAGAGGTTCCAAGGCCCCTGCAGAGAGGAGGGACTTCATTCCTCTTCCTTAAGAACCATACCGTTCACCATTCTTTAAACACCAAGATGCTTGTCTCAGGTCTGTTCAGTTCAGTTCAGTTCAGTTGCTCAGTCATGTCCGACTCTCTGCAACCCCACGGACAGTAGCACGCCAGGCCTCCCTGTCCATCACCAACTACTAGAGTTTACCCAAACTCATGTCCATTGAGTCGGTGATGCCATCCAACCATCTCATCCTCTGTCGTCCCCTTCTCCTCCCACCCTCAATCTTTCCCAGCATCAGGGTCTTTTCAAATGAGTCAGTTCTTCACATCAGGTGGCCAAAGTATTGGAGTTTCAGCTTCAGCATCAGTCCTTCCAATGAATATTCAGGACTGATTTCCTATAGGATGGACTGGTTGGATCTCATTGCAGTCCAAGGGTCTCTCAAGAGTCTTCTCCAACACCACAGTCCAAAAGCATCAATTCTTTGGCACTCAGGTTTCTTTGTAGTCCAGCTCTCACATCTGTACATGACTACTGGAAAAACCATAGCTTTGACTAGATGGATCTTTGATGGTGAAGTAATGTCTCTGTTTCTTAATATGCTGTCTAGGTTGGTCATAACTTTTCTTCCAAGGAGCATGCAGTCATCATCTGCAGTGATTTTGGAGCCCAAAAAAATAAAGTCTGCCACTGTTTCCACTGTTTCCCTAACTATTTGCCATTAAGTGATGGGACTGGATGTCATAATCTTCGTTTTCTGAATCTTGAGTTTTAAGCCAGTTTTTTCATTCTCCTCTTTCACTTTCATCAAGAGGCTCTTTAGTTCCTCTTCACTTTCTGCCATAAGGGTGGTGTCATCTGCATATCTGAGGTTATTGATATTTCTCCCGGCAATCTTGATTTCAGCTTATGGTTCATCCAGCCCAGCGTTTCTCATGATGTACTCTGCATAGAAGTTAAATAAGCAGGGTGACAATATACAGCCTTGACATACTCCTTTTCCTATTTGGAACCAGTCTGTTGTTCCATGTCCAGTTCTAACTGTTGCTTCCTGACCTGCATACAAATTTCTCAAGAGTCTGTATCTCCATTGAGTCTTCTAAGGGAGATTAGTTGAAGTCTATTTCATAACAGAAAACAACCATATACAAATATAGGTGCCCATTTTTATACTTAGGATAACTACTCCCAAGAGACTCACAGAATTAGATATTCTAATATTGGCACATGAAACTTTGGTAGACACATCGTACTGCAGTTCAACAGCTTCCATCAGCGTGTTCCATGAATGGAAAACATGTTACTATCATACAGGAAGATATGAAGCAAGCCTGACATTGTCCTGTCCCTCACACGAGCACCATCAGAGGTCACACTTAATGAGTTTTACTGGTGTAGACTTAACACTGGACAAAGTCTTTTCCTGTCAGAGTTGCCATGTCTGGGACTCCCCTGGTGGTCCAGTGGTTAAGACTCTGTGCTTCCAAGGCAGGTGACCAAGGTTCCATCCCTGGTTGAGGAACTATGATCCTGCATGCCATGTTATGAGGCCAAAGAAAAAAAAGAAAAAAAAACAACCAAACAAACCAAACCAAAGACCCCTCTGTTGCCATGTCTAAGAATTCTAGGGTCCCATCTAAGATCTCACTAATGTCATGGTAGAGCTAATTGAGAGGCATTGTTTAGACCTGTGCTCTTGTCCCTAGGACACACCTTTAGTGATTTTAGAGTGACTTACCTGATTTGAAACTTTGGGGAGATTAACTAAACATGTTATTTCAGCTTCTTGATGTCTTTCATTGCCTTGAACAGTACTGTGGGCAGCACTGGCTTTCTTTGCCCTTCCACGGGGCATTTTGCAGGCCTGCGGCCAGGTGGGGACCAGAACTCAACTCAGGTTGCAGGCCCAATTTCATTCTTCCACTAAGTCACAACCTCGTGTGTACCTCTCTCAGTAGGAGGGATGACATTCGGCCTCCATCTTTAATCTTTATTTTGTGTCTCATCTTGTTTAGAACCTAGGTGAAAAAGAGGAGTGTAATTTAATGGGGACCTCTTTGAGACCTCAACAAATGGTTCCTCCGATTTTCCCAGTGCTGTCTTATACATGCTGAGTTCCAGTGTCTCCCAGCTGCTAGTAAGGGAAGATATAGTTTGCTATGTTCAAGAGATGCTTTTATAAAACCATCATCTGTAAAAGGTTTAAAAGTCCTGACATCAAATTCATAATAGTATTTTGCAGCAACTTCACTGACTTTATTCACGTGTAAAAACAAACTCTTTGACCTGTTCATCTTCTTTTTCAGTTTGATAGCATTATCATCCTTTATCATCTCATTTATCCTAGCTCTTATTATGTTTATTTATGATAATTATTAATGTTTTTCAGAGAGTGTCATTCTTTTTTTTCTTCCAGTTTTACTGAGATATAATTGTCATATAACACTAAGTTTAAGGTGTACAGCATAATGATTTGATTTACATACCTCATGAAATGATTATCACAAGAAGTTTAGTGAACGTCCATCATCTCATATAGATACAACATTAAAGAAATAGAAAAATATTCCTGTGATGAGAACTCAAGATTTACTCTCAATTATTTTTATATGCAATATATAGTAGTGTTAGAGGAGGGCATGGAAACCCACTCCAGTGTTCTTGTCTGGAGAATCCCATGGAAGAGGAGCCTGGTGGGCTACAGTCCATAGGGTCGAAGAGTTGGACAGGACTGAAGTGATTTAGCATGCATGCAGCAGTGTTAATTGCATTTGTCATGTACATTATACCCCCAGTACTTATTTATCCTGTAACTGGAAATGTGTACCTTTGGATTGCCTTCATCAATTCCCTCTCCTCCAACCCCACATCTGGTACCCCAAATCTGATCTCTTTTTCTATGAGTTTGTTGAAGTATAATTGACCTGTATTATGTTAGTTTCTGGCACAGGACAGTGATTGAATTTTTCTATACTTTTCAAAATGATGACCATGATAAGTCTAGTTGTCACCTGTCATCATTCAAAGATAGCATATAATTATTGACTATATAATCCACAGTGTACATTTCATACCCATGGCTAATTTACTTTGCAACTGGGGGTTTGCATGCCTTAATCTTTCTCACCTAATTCTTCTCCTCCCACACCTCCCCACATCTCTTCTCTCTGGCAATCATCTCTTTGTTCTCACAGTCATGAAAGTGAAAGTCGCTCATTTGTGTCCAACTCTGTGCAACCCCATAGACTATATAGAATTCTCCAGGCCAGAATACTGGAGCAGGAAGCCTTTCCCTGCTCCAGGGGATCTTTGCAACCTAAGGATCGAACCCAGGTCTCCCACATTGCAGGCGGATTCTTTACCAGCTGAGCCACCAGGAAAGACCAAGAATACTGGAGTGGGTAAGCCATCCCTTTTCCAGGGGATCTTCCAGACCCAGGAATCAAACTGGGGTATCCTGCATTGCAGGAGGATTCTTTACCAGCTGAGCTTCCAGGGAAACTCTCTCACAGATATAGTCATTATTATTATTATTGCCGTGGGATCTTAGTTCCCCAACCTGGGATTGAACTGGTGCCCCCTGAATGGGAAGCATGGAGCTTTACACATTGCACAGCCAGGGAAGTCCCAATCTTTCTTTACATAATAGACAATATTTTTTATTTCCATAGAGAAATAGACTCAATACTTTTCTGAAAATCAGTGGTCTTCTCAGTCTAAAATTTCCCCCAACTTACGATAAAGGCATAGGAGCAAGACAATATTAGAAAAATAGTGGAAGAATGATTAGAAATGACAGCTGACACTCAGCCCGAGGATTGCAGAGATGCATAACATGAGTAAACAGGAGGCAATGATCTTTGCTTAAGGCCATTAATGCACGTGGGCCCAGGGCTGCCAGGTCATCTGATTTTCAAAAAGAAGCTGAAATAAGATTTTTACATTAAATTTCACTAAAAAAAAAAAAAAAAATACTACCTCAATTTTAAAAAGAATCACTGAGCATATCCACAAAATACATTTTTTGGTAGAATCCTCCATAATTCCATCGGGGCTGACAGTTTGATTATTATCAGAAGCCACAGGGAGCTTCTAAGGTGGCTGGACATAGCCGACTACCTGTGTTGTGAGATCTGTTTGGGGAGGACTGGGCCCTCTTAGGAACGGGCTGTCTTTCTTTGTAAGGACTGAGACGCTTGGAACAGGGGACAGAGCAGGTGGGGATGGTGGGATGATCCTGGCTAAACACCTAGTTTGCTTTTAGCCTGGGGCAGCTGCCGTCTATGGGGTCGCACAGAGTCGGACATGACTGAAGCAACTTAGCAGCAGCAGCAGCCAAAGCTGCAGGTGACTCCCCAGTGCTTTCTCTGAGATGCCAAGCTGACCATATCCACTCGCAGGCTTTCTTTCCCTTAATTTTTCTTTCCTTCCAACCTGTCCATTCTCACTGTTTCCATTGGAAACCAGAGAAGTTCAGCTGGAGTTTCAGATTCTGGAGATCAGTGTGTACTTGGTAAATTCTAGTCACTGCGGGACCTGGCTAAACAGCTGAACCCAGGGCTGCAGTGACCAACCAGAAAGGCAGAATATCCGGGATGAAATACAGCCGCCGGAAAAAACAAAACAGCATTTCATTTGCTGTGGAGAAAATATAATCATTAAAGAGCCCCAAATGAAGACTACTACTTTTTTTTTTATTTTTAATTTTTTGTGCACTCTGTGTGGCATGTGGGATCTTAGTTCCCAAACCAGGGATGGAACCCACACCCCCAGCATTGGCGGCATGGGCTCAACCACTGGACTGCCCGGGAAAAGCCTGAAAACTACTTTTTATGAGAAACACGTAGAACATGTTATGCTCTCCTCTAAAACTGAGTGGCCTTTCTGAGAGGATGTGTACACATAATACACACTTACACATTACACAATGTTTTCACACAGGTATACTATTTTAATAAGACTTTTGTTTCAATAAATTGTATTAAAAATATGTTTTTGAGTACATTTCTGTTAAGTGATTATTTGAATACCACTTTTGAAAAATTGCTTACCCAAGTTTATTGGGTCATATCCAATTGCATTATCTTTTCTTATGGATTTGTAGAAATCTGTATTCTTTCCTTCTTTCTCTCTCTCTCTCTCTTTTTTTTTTTTTTTTTTTGTGGCCTACTCCAAGGTCAGGCTTCCCTGGTGTCTCAGATGGTAAATTATCCATTCGCCTGCAATGCTGGAGAGGCAGGTTCCATCCCTGGGTCAGGAAAATCCCCTGGAAAAGCCCATGGCAACCCACTGCAGTATTCTTGCCTGGAGAATTCCGTGGACAGAGGAGCCTGCTGGGCTACAGTCCATGAGGTCACGAACAGTCGGACACAACTGAATAGCTAACACACACACTCCAAGGTCATGCCGATATTTTTCTGTTATCTGCTTCTGGAAGGTTTATTGTTTTACATTTAATATTTAAAACTATAATCCACTTGGAATTAACTTCTTGTGTGTGAGGTAGGGGTCAAGTCCTTCTTTGCTTCCTTTCCTTTCCACTTCCCTTCCTCCTTCATCTGGACATCCTATTGGCCTAGAGTCCCTTACTAAAAAGACTGTCCTGTTCCCACTACACTGTATATAACTTTGTCATAAATGAAGATGTGTGAGTCTATTCATTTTTCAAGTTCTTTTTTAAATAATTTTTTGTAAGCTTTAAAACCCACCCATATGCAGTAGGCAGTCTCCAAGATGGCCCCAAAAGCTCTCGCCTCCGGATATTTACACCTTGGCATAGTTCCCTCCCACACTGCACCAAGATCGGTTTGTATGACTCATAGAATACAGCAGAAAAGATGGAATGTCACCTTCAAAATTAAGTTATAAAAGATACCACGATCTCCCTTTCTCCCTTTCTCACTTGTTCTTGGGGAAGCCAGCAGTCATTTCTGAAGGATACTCACACATCCTTGTGGAGAGATTCACATGGCAAGTAGCTGAGCCCTTTGTCCAACAGTCCATGAAACAAGTGTGTGAGTGAACTCGGGAAGACATCCTCTGGCCTTCAGGTGACTGCGGACCTGGCTGATGGCTTGACCACAACCTCATAAGAGACCACAGCCTCATAAGAGACCACAGCCTCATGAGAGACCACAGGCTCATGAGAGACCACAGCCAGAACCACCCAGCAGAGCTGCTGCCACATTCCTGACTCTCAAAAACCAAGTGAGACAATAAGTTTTTGTTGTTTCAAGTCGCTAAATTTTGGGGTAGATTGTCACACAGCGTGCATGCATGCTAAGTCGCTTCAGTCGTGTCCGACTCTTTGTGACCCCCATGAACTGTAGCCCCCTCCCAGGTTCCTCTGTCCATAGAATTTTCCTGGCAAGAATACTGGAGTGGGTTGCCATGCCCACCTCCAGGGGATCTTCCCCATCCAGGGATCCAACCTGCATCTCCTGTAACTCCTACATTGCAGGCAGATTCTTAACCACTGAACCACTGGGGAAACCCTGTTACACAGCAACAGATACCAAATATATCATTATTCCATTTAAAAAAAGTTTACATATTCAAAAATACAAGCAGAGCTCCTAAAATTTTCACTTTATTATGAGTCGTTGAAATGATAAAGGCGCTTGTAAAGCAGAGGATTACTTAATGACTAATGCCTTACACTTCTGCTTCTTTGACTGAAGCCTTTGACTCCGTGGATCTCAACAAACTGTGGAAAATTCTTCAAGATTTTTGGAGTATAAAATACCAGACCACCTTACCTTCCTCCTGAGAAATCTGTATGCAGGTAAAGAAGTAATAGTTAGAACCGGACATGGAACAACAGACTGGTTCCAAATAGGAAAAAGAGTATGTCAAGGCTGTATATTATCACCCTGCTTATTTAACTTCTATGTGGGCTGCTGTCTCTGGGGTGCACAGAGTCGGACACAACTGAAGCGACTTAGCAGCAGCAGCCAGCAACAGAGTACATCATGTGAAATGCCAGGCTGGATGAAGCACAAGCTGAAATCAAGATTGCTGGGAGAAATATCAATAATCTCAGATATGCAGATGACACCACCCTTCAGGCAGAAAGTGAAGAGGAACTAAAGTGCCTCTTGATGAAAGTGAAAGAGGAGAATGAAAAAGCTGGCTTAAAACTCAACTTTCAAAAAACTAAGATCACATCATCTGGTCCCATCAGTTCATGGCAAATAGATGGGGTAACAATGGAAACAGTGACAGACTTGATTTTCTTGGACACCAAAATTACTGCAGATAGTGACCGCAGCCATGAAATTAAAAGACATTTGCTCCTTGGAAGAAAAGCTAAGACAAACTAGACAGCATATTAAAAAGCAGGGACATTACTTTGCCAACAAAGCTCCATATAGTCAAAGCTATGGATTTTTCATTAGTCATGTATGGATGTGAGAGTTGGACCATAAAGAAAGCTGAGCCCCAAAGAACTGATGCTTTTGAACTGTGGTGTTAGAGAAGACTCTTGAGAGACTCTTGGACTGCAAGGAGATCCAACCAGTCCATTGTAAAGGAAATCAGTCCTGAATATTCACTGGAAGGACTGATGCTGAAGCTGAAGCTGAAACTCCAAAACTTTGGCCATTTGATGCGAAGAACTGACTCATTTGAAAAGACCCTGATGCTGAGAAAGATTGAAGGCAGGAGGAGAAGGGGATGACAGAGGATGAGATGGTTGGATGGCATCACTGACTTGATGGACATGAGTTTGAGTGAGCTCTGGAAGTTGGTGACGGACAGGGAAGCCTGGTCTGTTGCAGCCCATGGGGTCTCCAAGAGTCGGACATGACTGAGCCACTGAGCTGAACTGAACGCCTTACATGTCACAAAATCACAGGCAGTTTTGACTTCAAGCCACCAGTGCTACAGAAAGTATGTGGCAGCCAGAGACAGAATGAGAAATGCAAGATTAAATCTGGGATTCCAGGATAATTTCTGTGGGTCCCTCCTTCTGGACAATTTATGATCCTGGTAGAAGCCAAAGAACTCTATTTCTCTAAAATCCTTAAGATAAAGAGTGGTCACCTTTCTTCATCTCTCTTCATTCCTACAGCAGTCTTAAGTAATTAAATTGCTTTAAATACCAGCTGGAAAATGCAATGAGTATTTAAGATACAATGTGCAGAGCACTTTGCCTGGGGCACATAGTCAGTGAAAGGAAGTCTTAGGAGGTAAGACTGAGTAAGCTGAGGTCTTTTTGGTAAATTGATGTCTTTTTGCTCTTGGCCATTAGAGCTGGGATGAGCCATACAGGAGCCATGCACCAGCTGGCCCAATGAAGTGGTAGATTCCTAAAGGCAACCTGATCGTTCCTCAGGCCTGTGGTCTTGATACCACTGCTTGCCTGTTGTAAAAAAAAAATCCCTGGGCATTCGGAAGGGCGTGTTATAAATACAGATTCCTGAGCCTCACCCCTGGGCATTCTAAGTCATTAAGTTAGAAGTCGGGTCAGGAAATGTGCATTCGTGACAGCCTCTTATGGAGATTCTATGGACATTCAGGTTTGAGACCGAGTTCTAAGAGACTCCCGGTGGGCTGGCTCTGTTACCTCCAAGTCTTACGTGCTCATTCTATCTCTCAATCCAAAGCCTTACCATAAAACTGTCCCTGATAATTCCTGAGACTCTTTTGTTTCTGGGGACCTACATGGCTTTGGGGCACCTTGCTTCTTTTACAGTTTCTGCTCCTTTTGCTTTCTTGGTTTGGGCATCACCTGATATTTTCGGAAAGAACTTCCCTACTCCAAACTTGGTCCTTGGGAACTTCACCCTCAGCTTGGTCCTCACCAGCTCCCGGGGAAGAATCATATCATTTTGCTTAAATGTCATATTTAAAACTGAGTGCCTCCCTCAGTGCACGCACACACACACACACATAAACACACATAACACACATACTTCCCATGCTCTCTCCCACCTAGGCAGGGGCCAGTGAAGGATGGAGAAGCCAGATGGTTCCACATTCAGGTTCTTGAAAGCCTTGTCTGAAGCCCTCCATACTCACTTCTATCCGTTCACTCCCTTCCCTGTAGTATCACGGTCAAACGAATGTGGACACTGAGCTCTGGATTTTGTTGCTTTCAAAAACATTTTTTGGGGTATAAAAAAATTAAACTCACACAGCAAGTAGAGAGAATAATATAACGAATCCTCACAGACCCATTCACCCAAATTCAGTAATTATGAAAAAATTTGCCACATTTACTCTATCTACCCTTTTTCTCCCTTCTGTTGAATTCTTTCCTTTCAAGCCAGCTTCAGACATTTCAGACATCTAAATTGGGCAATACTATGAGGCCATCTTTCTGGTAAATCTTCTGTCTTCCTGTCTGGAAAACTACCACTTAGAGACCAATCATGGCCTCCTTCATATGCTTCTGCATCCAATGCCCGAGCCCATGATGTCAATGTGCATCTCTGTATTACCACATACATTTCTTAAACATGTTTCTTGTCTAAATCAAGATCCAAACCAGGTCCACAAATTACATTTGGTGGTTTGTCTTTTATACCCATTTTAATGTAGATTTCTCCCCACCCCACAAGCCACTGACCTGTTGCAGTTACTAAGTCTGTTTCCCACAGCCTTCCCAACATTCTACATAGGTCAGTGTGGCTCCTTTGGAGTCATTCAAGTTGCTTCCCTCTCTTCCTGGTTTCCAGAGGCTTGATTAGGTTGCTTCATTTTTTTAGGCAATAGGTGATGCCACAGGCTTTTTCATAGAATACCTCAGAAAGCCTGTAGTATCTGGTTGTTTTGCTTTTAATGATGCTAAGATCGTTCAGTGGCTTTAGGGGGTGACCAACCTGATAGCTCATTCTAAAATTTCCTAGTACTGGTTCATCACATTAGTTTCATCCATTGACAATCCCAAGTGAGTTCTGAAGACTTTCTGCTATAACAGCACAACTGACCCACTGGTTAAATTTACCTACAGTCATCCGTTGTACTTCTTTGCTCTGAACCTCCAGGAAATGCGGCTTCCTCTCGTGACTGTATCGCCAAACTCTAGAAAACTGCTTCTTAACCCTTTAATGTGCATATAAATCCTATTAAAATATAGGTCTAATTTAGGAGGCTTGAGGTTCCATATTTCTAACCAGCTTCCAGGCTATTCCAAAATTGCTTATCTGCGGCTATACTTAACTGAGCAAGGCCCTGCTGCTGTTGCTGCTAAGTCGCTTTAGTCGTGTCCAACTCTGTGCGACCCCATAGACGGCAGCCCATCAGGCTCCCCTGTCCCTGGGATTCTCCAGGCAAGAACACTGGAGTGGGTTGCCATTTCCTTCTCCAATGCATGAAAGTGAAAAGTGGAAGGGAAGTCGCTCAGTCGTGTCCGACTCTTAGCGACCCCATGGACTGCAGCCTACCAGGCTCCTCCGTCCATGGGATTTTCCAGGCAAGAGTACTGGAGTGGGGTGCCATTGCCTTCTCTGAGCAAGGCCCTAGGGCATTTCTAATAACTAAAATCCCACAGGAACCAGAAGGAGCTATGTACAGGCCACTCAGAGATTTTCAAGAAACTGGCCCTGAGAATCAGGGAGTATATCTATATTGGGCAACACTATAGGGCTGTCTTTGTGGCAAATCTTCTGTCTTTCAGTCCAGAAAACTGCTACTTAGAGACCAATCATGGCCTCCTCATATGGCTTCTGCATGCAATGCCCAAGCCCATGACGAGACCCTTCTCACTGGGTTGGACCACTTAGATTTAGCCTCTTCCTTCTCCTCGCCTCGTGCATATTTCTGCTGTTAAGTCCTGCAACAAGAGATGGAAAAAGTGCAGTTAAAAATGTTCTATGCTCTGGTTGTCTCCAGAACTTAGTATACTGGGAAGTACGTGGACCAGCATGTGCCATAGAGGACTGTCTGCTATCTCCAGAGTACCTTGGAAAAGGTCAAGGCTTTTGGCCAGACCCCCCTGGAAGAACTGACAACATGTGATGCAGGGGAGGGAAGGGGCTGTACCAAGACCAGGGTAATAAAAGCAAATTGTCCCCAGCAGCGAAAGTCGTCTGTCCCCATAGACGACTGCCCTAGAGTTTTTGCTGTCCAAAGCTCAATGCTCCCAACTGGCAACCACTCACTCATATCTCTTGGCTTGATGTCCTAGACCATGTACTAGTTTTGAGCTCTCCTAAGGCTTCCCTGGTGGCTCAGATGGTAAAGAAACTGCCTGTAATGTGGGAGACCCATGTTTGACCCATGTACAGTTCTAAATTGGGCAACACTATATAGGGCTGTCTTTCTGGCAAATCCTGGGTCAGAAGGATCCCCTGGAGAAGGGAATGGCTACCCACTCCAGTATTCTTGCCTGGAGAATTCCATGGATAGAGGAGCCTGGTGGGCTACAGTCAACCGGATTACAAAGAGTTGGACACGACTGAGTCACTAACACTTTAATGCTTTGGCTCACTCACTTAAGCTTTAAGGTCCTTCCAAATACCCTCTCTGGTATTTTTGGATCCATCTTCCAATTTCATGCGCACTTTATGGCTCTGCTTACACTTGTGATTATGGTGGGGGGATGGTCACAAGTCTTGGACAAAGACAGCTCCCTCCTACATGTCGCCCTGCACTCTCCACATCCGGCCACATTCAACTCAGGTCTCTGAGTGCAGAAGACCAGTTGGGATGAATCGGAGCAACTGGAGTTAGATTGGGAAACATCTTAATTCCTAGATGAGGTTGCCCTGTGTGCACTGAGGAACTGCTGAAGGTTATCAAGCAGGAAAGCAGCAGTTCCATGATATTAGGTTATTTGAATATGTTTTCCAGGTTGAGACATTTTTAAGAGTACTTTGAGGCATCAACAACGAGCATGCCTCATTAAAAATCTCAGAACATTCTGTCCTCCTGTAGCCCAGCCATGGTCTCTGGGTTCTCACTGTGACATTTTCCACTGGGTAAATGTCTTCTCGTCTCAGTTTATTTATAGTTCATTTAGACCATCAAAGCAATAATAATTCCCAAAATAGAGAGCAATGCTCTGATGATCAATGGGATACATGAAAAGCAGTTTAATATAAAAGTGAAAATGAAAAGGGTGTTTTTTTGTGGGGTTTTTTTGGGCTGCAGTAGGTCTTCATTGTTGCATGGGTTCAGAAGTTGGGGAGCACTGACTTATTTGCCCTATGGCATGTGGGATATTAGTTCCCTGATGAGGGATCAAACCCATGTCCCTTGCATTGGAAGATGGATTCTTAACCACTGGGCCTCCAAGCAAGTCTAAGAGAGTGGTTTTAATATAACTAATAACTTTCCTCTCATTCACTCCATCAACTCAATTTGTGTTATTTCTTTCAAGACCATGCCTAAGATATTTTTCTTCTATGAAGCCATTCCTGACTAAATCTACCACATCTTGAATCAGGAAGAACTTTACATTTAAAGCTAGGAGGTATCATGATACAGACTTTAGAATAAGGCAGATAAAGATTTGAATCCCAGATCTGTTACTTACATTATCTGAAACGAAGGTCAAATTTATCATCTGTATTATGAAGCTATCAATTCTGTGTTATCTCTGTTAACACTTATTTTTAACTCAGTGGCAGTCTCCCACTACTTTCTTGTTAAGATAACCCAGATCTATTCAAATATTGAGTGGAGATTTCTTGATCTTATGAAAGATGGATCCAGCTCCTGATTTGTACAGACCATGTGACCCAGTTCTGGCCAATGAGATACAAGGTGAAATCTGATGAGGGCTTCTGGGAAAGATTTTCATCCCTAAAGTACGTGCTCTATCTACCTTCTTCCTGCTTTTAAACTTGGTTGTGTAAGAACATGAAAGTTTCTACTGTGAGAGGCAGATGAGTGCCAAGACACTGACTCAGAACTCTGAGTTATGAAACTGCTGACCAAATGCCAGCAATGGTGTTAAGTGTTGGGGAGACAATGAAGAGCCAGTAACAGATATCATCTCTGCCCTCCTGAAGCTCAGAGTCTAGTGGAAGGTAACGGCCAGCGATCAGACACTGTGCAAGTAAATATGAAATCACAACTGTGACAAGTGTTTTCAAAAAAGAGGAACATGTTCCTGGATTAATAAATCATGGAGAAATGTATCTTCCCAATATACCTATACATGATCTGGGAGAGTAGAGGATGCTTCTCTGGGGATGAGATGATACAGCACTATCTGAAGGAAGGTTAGGAGCTAGTTGGATGAGGGAGTAAAGAGACCAAGAGATTTAAGGATACAGAACAGCAAATGCAAAGACCCTGGGAAAGAGTGAACATGATACATTTGCAATTGTACTTTTATTTTTAAATTTAATTTTATTTGACCAAAGTTGTATATTTGTGGATGTAAACTACAATGTGTATAAACTATATGTAATTTTAAAAGTCAAATAATTACCTTGAGTAATAATATTGAAAATGATACATGTTAATATCATCGAAAAATATCAGTCCATGCCTCGCTCCTCCCCACTTTCCAATCCCACTCCTCAGGGGCAACTCTTTTTCATTATTTGAGCTTTCTTTTTCAAATTCTAGCATTCACTTCTATATTTCTAAGTAGTATGCTGAATGGCCAACCCAGAACACAGTTCTGTGACCCAGGTCTGGCCAATGAGATAGAGGCATATAGGAGGCTTCTTCAGTGCTGGCATTTCTTTCTTCATGAATGACTTAGTTGAGGTAAGCACCATCCTCTCCTTCTCCTTACTGTCTTAAGCATAGATGTCACAGCTAATGTTGAAGGGATCATCTTGTATCCACATGAAAAAGGCCAAGAGACTCTCAGAGATACCACAACTGAGTGTTGGGACCAATGCTAACTTTCAGAGCAATTTTTTTTTTTTAATGAGAAAAATTAAATCCCATCTTTCTAAACTACTGTTAATCAGCCTTGATATTACTAGCAGCCAAAAGCATTTCTAATTGATGTTTAGTTGCTAGTTTCTGATTTATGAATTTTGGGCAATAGGTATTGACTTTCTGTTATAGAAGATGACAATTTTGAGCTTCCCAGGTGACGCTAGAACCCACCCGCCAATGCAGAAGATGTAAGAGAAGTGGGTTCAATCCCTGGGTTGGGAAGATCCCCTGGAGGAGGGCATGGCAGCCTACTCCAGCATTCTTGCCTGGAAAATCCCACAGACAGTGGAGCCTGGTGGGCTGCAGTCCATGGGATCGCAATGAGCCAGACACGACTGAGTGACAAAGAACGCACACACTGCACATGGTAATTTAACTCACAATTTCCCACATCGTCATCACCCACCTAATACCAGTATCTTCCTCCTTTCATCTTCCCAGTTGAGGTTTATCACCAGTTTTAGTAAATTATCATTCAGTAATTCTATTATGAAGATCATATGAATATTATTCACTGTTGAACCAAGTATGTAGTAAGATTAATTTGATTATATTTCCACTCTTGTATAATTTTCCCCCAGAATTACTGAATGCTAAATATTTGTTAAGCTTTCTCTGTACCTATTCCTAATACTTTTCATACCCTCAAACACCGTCTCAATATAATTTTCCATCATGTTAAACTTAATTGTTGGGTTCAACCCTTCACCCCCACCCCAAGACCTCTGTTGGATGAGAGAATTTAGTTGCTCTCTAAGCCTGCTAAGCCATTATAATTTTCTGCCATCCCTCTAACTGTCTCTTCTGTTGCCTCCCCTCTTTCCTGAATCTTAAGGCTATCTCTTTCTTGGTTCTTTCTGTTCTCCCATGTCTTAATAGAGCACATTGTCTAGTATCTTTTTGAGAAAGGATGCAAGGTTTTAGAACTTGAGCTTCTGGAATTGAATTTTATTCTACTTTCATACTTCACTGATAACTTGTCTAGGCATATAATTTAGCATTTAAAGGTTTTTGTCCCCCCTAAATCTTGAAGCTGGCAGTATCGTTGAATGAGATAATATATTCTGATTCTTCTCTTTTTTTTGGCCATGCCCTACAGCTTGTGGGATCTACTTCACCGACTAGGGCCACGGCAGGCCGCGAAAGCCAGAAATCCTAACCACTAGACCACCAGGGACTTCCGTTTCTTCCCCTTTCTTTCTTTTTTTCTTATTCTTGATCCTTTGTGCCTGAGCAGTTTGCTCTTTGCTTGCTTCATTTTATTTTCATTTCATTTCTCTGGGCTAGAAAGATCAGCCCAGACATTTTATGAGAATTGCTTCAATTTACTTCATTTAGAGCCCACTGTACTGACCACCGTGTGGGTCATACCAATTAGAAGACTTAAAATACATGAGCTATTTAAAAATCACATATTATCTTTTCTCTGATAATTTTCTTCCCAACATTTTTCCATTTTTTTTTCTGCAATACCTCTTAGTCATGTATTAGATCTATCTGCCTGATCTTACAATTGTTAATTTTTTTTCTCTTTTACTCTCTATTTTGTTGTCTTTTTTCCTACTGTATGGGAGATTTCCTAGATTCTATCTTCAAATATACCATGGAAGGCTCTTTTTATGCTTTCTTTTTAGCCTCTTTTTAGGCTTTCATATTGATATTTCAATGTCTGTGAGCCCTTTTTGACTCCCTGATGGTTGTTTCATTGCTTTTAAATAGTATGCTGGTGCTCACTTCGGCAGCACACATACTAAAATTGGAACAATATAGAGAAGATGAGCATGGCAAGTGTGCAAGGATGACAAGCAAATTCATGAAGCATTCCATAAAAAAATTTAAAAAAATAAGTAGTATTCTGTTCTTATTTCATGGAGGCAATGTTTTCTCATATTTTAATTATATAATCTTTATTCCATCTTTGTACCATCTGTTTTCCTTAAAATCACTCTTTTAGTTACATTTTGGTCAAGTCTTCATTTTGGAGGTTTTCTCAAATGTCTGACCCCTAACCTCTTATCTATATTCAAGAGTGTGGCAGAAAGAGCTCCTTAGAAACTCTCTGTATGAAGGTAGGACTTGTTGACTGATGGACTTTGTTGAAAGGAGATGTATTAGAGAATAGCCCTCTTTTTTCTTTCTTCCTTTCTTTTTTTCATTTCTTCCTTCCTTCCTTTCGCCCTCTTTTTTCTTTCTTCTTTTTCTTCTTTCTCCCCCCATTCTCTCTTTCTTCCTGATTGGGAAACACCCACATCAGTATCTGCAGACAAGACCTTACAATTAATCCAAAGAAAGATCTTCTGATCTCCTGCTTTGAGGGGAGGCGTGGCTGCTGGTGGGATAAGCTTGGTTCCTGGCTCACTGGGCTGGGTGGAGGAAACCAGGAGATGGTATCTCACTGATTAGCATATGGCCTTCACAAACTCTCCCTGTTATAGGTCCAGTACCTCAGTCCTGATGATTCCCTCGATACACCCAAGTCTGCAGTCTTCCTGGTTCAGTTTGTCTAGAATACACTTCTGTCTCCTGCTGGAATGAGGAGGGATGGTGTTATGGGCTGAATTGTGCCCCCCACCTAAATTCATAGGCTGAGGTCCTAACCCTGCAGTGGCATACTCCATTTTATTGCACTTCACTTTATTGTGCTTTATGTGCATTGTTTTGTTGTTGTTGGTTTTTTTTTTTTTTTTTTAACAAACCAAGGGTTTGTGGCAACCCTGCATCAAGCAAGTCTGTTAGCACCATTTTTCCAATGGCATTTGACCACTCTGTGTCTCTGTGTCACATTTTCATGATTTTTGCAATATTTCAAACTTTTAAATTATTTGTTATATATATTTGTTATAGTTAAATATATTTGTTATAGTGATATGTGATGTGCTCTTTTAAAATTTGTATTTGTTTACTTGGCTGTGCTGGGTCTTCGGTGATAGTTGCAGTGAGCCAGGGCTACTCTTCTTGCAGTGCATGGGCTTCTCACAGCAGTGGCCTCTCTTATTGCAGAGCACGGGCTCTAGCACATGGGCTTCAGTGGCTGTGGTATGGGCTCAGTAGTTGCACTTCCTGGGCTCTGGAGCACAGGTTCAATAGTCGGGTGCTTGGGCGTGATTGCTCTGTGGCATGTGGGATCTTCCCAGACCAGGATCAAATCCATGCTTCCTGCATTGGCAAGTGGATTCTTTACCACTGAATCGCCAGGGAAGCCCAATAAGTGACCTTCAATGCTACTACAGTAATTGTTTTGGTGGCACCATGAACTGTGCCCATATAAGATGGCCAACGTAATTGATAAATGTTGTGTGTGTTCTAATGTCTCCATTGACAGGCTATTCCCCCATCTCTCTTAGGCCCCCCTATTCCTTGAGACCCAACAATATTGTTATCAGGCCACTTAATAACCCTACAGTGGCCTCTAAGTGTCCAAATGAAAGGACAAATCACATGTGTCTCATTTTAAATTAAAGCTGAAAATTATTAAGTTCAGTGAGAAAGGCATATAGAAAGCTGAGTCAAGCCAAAAGCTAGGCCTCTTGTGCCAAATAATTAGCTAAGTTGTAAATGGAAAAAAAAAAGTTCCTGAAGGAAATTAAAAGTGCTACTCCAGTGAACACAGAAATGATAAGAAAATGAAAAACTTACTGCTGATATGAAGCAAGTTTAGTGGTCTAGATAGATCAAACCAGCCACCACATCGTCTTAAGCCAAAGCCTCATCCAGAGCAAGGCTCTAATTCTCTTCAATTCTGTGAAGCCTGATGAGGGTGGGGAAGCTGTAGAAGAAAAGTCTGAAGGTAGCAGAGCTGTTTCGTGAGCTTTAAGGAAAGAAGCTGTCTCTGTTACATAAACGTGCAAGATGAGGCAACAAGTGCTGATGTAGAAGCTGCAGCAAGTTATACAGAAGATCTAGCTAAGATAATTAACAAAGATGGCTACACTAAACACCAACCTTTCAATGTAGATGAAAAACTCTTACATTGGAAGAAGATGCCATCTAGAACTTTCACAGCTAGAGAGAAGTCAACAACTGGCTTCAAAGCTTCAAAGGACAGGCAAACTCTCATCAAAGAGGTTTATACATCTGGTGACTTGATGTTGAAGTCAATGTTCATCAACCACTCTGAAAATCCTCAGGCCCTTAAGAACTATCCTAAATCTACTTTGATTGTGTTCAATAAATGGAACAAAGAGCCTGTATGATTGCATATGTGTTTACAACATGGCTAACTGAATGTTCTAAGCCACTGTTGCAGAGAAGGCAATGGCAACCCACTCCAGTACTCTTGCCTGGAAATCCCATGGACAGGGGAGCCTGGTGGGCTGCCGTCTAGGGGGTCACACAGAGTCAGACATGACTGAAGTGACTTAGCAGCAGCAGCACAAGCCACTGTTGAGACCTGCTGCTCAGAAAAAAAGAGATTAATTTCAAAATACTGATGCTCACTGAAAATGCACCTGGTTACCTAAGAGCTCTGATGGAGGTGTACAAAGAGATGAATGCTTCATGCCTCCTAAGACAATATCCATTTTGCAGCCCGTGGATCAAGGAGTCATTTCAACCTTCAAGTCTTACTAATTAAGCAATACAACGTGTAAGACTAAAGCTGCCATAGACAATGATTCTTTTCATGAATCTGGACAAAGTAAATGAAAAACCTTCAGGAAAGGATTCGTCATTCTACATGCCATTAAAAACGGTCATTAAAAACATTAAGATGAGGTGACTCATGGAAAAAAGGTCAAAATATCAATATTAACAGGAGTTAGGAAGGACTTCTCTGATGACCCAGTGGTTAAGAATCTGCCTGCCAATGCAGGGGAGGGACATGGGTTTGATCCCTGGTCAGGGAAGATCCCACATGCTGTGGAGCAACTAACCCTGTGTGCCATGACTACAGAAGCCCACACACCTAGAGGCTGTGCTCTGCAACAAGAGAAGCCACTATGAGAAGCCTGCACACCACAGGGAAGAGTATGCCCTGCCCACCACAACTGGACAAAAGCCTCTGAGCAGCAACAAAGACCCAGGGCAGTCAAAAGACAAAATTAATTAATTAAAAAAAACAAAAATAGGAGTTGGGTAAAGGTTGGTTCCAACCTTCATGAATGACTTTGAGGCGTTCAAGATTTCAGAGAAGGCTCTTTGACATAAATCACAGCAAGATCTTCTTTGACCTACCTCCTAGAGTAATGGAAATAAAAACAAAACTAAACAAATGGGACTTAATTAAACTTAAAAGCCTCTGCACAGCAAAGGAAACTATAAACAAAATGAAAAGACAACCCTCAGAATGGAAGAAAATAATTGCAAATGAAGCAACTGAAAAGGATTAATCTCCAAAATATACAAGAGGCTCATGCAGCTCAGTATCAGAAAAACAAACAGTCCCCAATCCAAAAATGGGCAGAAGACCTAAACAGACATTTCTCTAAAGAAGACACACAGATGCTCAACATCACTCATTATTAGAGAAATGCAAGTCAAAGCTACAATGAGGTATCACCACCTCACATGGTCAGAATGGCCATCATCAAAAAATCTACAAACAATAAATGCTGGAGAGGATGTGGAGAAAATGGAACCCTCTTACACTGTTGGTGGGAATGTAAATTGATGTAGCCAATGTGAAGAACAGTATGGAGAATCCTTAAAAAACCAGGAATAAAACTACTATATGACCCAGCACTCCTACTACTGAGCATATACCCTGAGAAAAACCATTATTCAAAAACACACATGTACCCCAACATTCATTGCAGCATGGCCAGTACAGGGAAGTAACTTAGATGCTCATTAACAGATGAATGGATAAAGAAGTTGTGGTACATATATACAATACAATATTACTCAGCCATAAAAAGGAATACATTTCAGACAGTTGAATTGAGATGGATGAACCTAGAGCCTGTTATAGAGTGAAGTCAGAAAAATAAATATCACATATTAATGCATATGTATGGAATCTAGAAAAATGGTACTGATGGACCTATTTGGAGGGCAGCAATGGAGACGCAGACATAGAGAACAGACTTGTGTACACAGTGAGGGAAGGAGAGGGTGTGATGAGTTGAGACAACAGCATTGAAACATACATTACCACATATAAAACAGACAGCTAGTGGGAAGCTGCTATAAAACACAGGGAGCTCAACCTGGTGCTCTGTGACAACCTAGAGGGGTGGGATGGGGATGGGTGGGAGGGAGATTCAAGAGGGAGGGGATATACGTATGCTATGCTAAGTCGCTCAGTCGTGTCTGATTCTGTGTGACCCCATAGACAGCAGCCCACCAGGCTCCTCTGTCCCTGGGATTCTCCAGGCAAGAACACTGGAGGGGGTTGCCATTTATAGCTGAATCATGTTGTTATATGGCAGAAACCAACACAACATTGTAAAGCAATTATTCTCTGATCAAAACAAATAAAAAAAAAGATTTCAGTGAAGGAAATGACTGCAGATGTGGTGGAAATAGCAAGAGAATCAGAAACAGAAGTAGAACCTGAAGATGTGACTGAGTTGCTGCAATCTCATGATAAAACTTTCATGAATGCCGAGTTGCTTCTTATGGTTGAGCAAAGAAAGTGATTTCTTGAGATGGAATCTACCCCTGGTGAAAATGCTATGAAGATTGTTGAAATGACAAGGGTTTAAAATATGACAAAAACTTAACTGGTAAAGCAGTAGCAGGACTTGAGAGGATTGACTCCAGTTTTAAAGGAAGTTCTTGCTATTAAACAGTACTGCATGCTACCAAGCAATTTCTTTGTGAAAGGAGGAGTCAACTGATGCAGCAAACTCCACTGTTGTCTTATTTTAAGTCGTCATAGCCACCCAAACTTTCAGCAACCCCCACTCTGATTAGTCAGCAGCCATCAATACCTAGGCAAGATTCTCTACCAACAAAAAGATTACTTAATGAAGGTGCAGATGATGGCTAACATTTTAATAATAAAGTATTTTTTTAAGCAATAAATTGTGGTATTCTACATGAAAATAAACGGAGAAGGCAATGGCACCCCACTCCAATACTCTTGCCTGGAAAATCCCATGGACGGAGGAGCCTGGTAGGCTGCAGTCCATGGGGTCTCGAACAGTCAGACACGACTGAGCAACTTCACTTTCACTTTTCACTTTCATGCATTGGAGAAGGAAATGGCAACCCACTCCAGTGTTCTTGCCTGGGGAATCCCAGGGACGGGGAGCCTGGTGGGCTGCCATCTATGGGGTCGCACAGAGTCGGACATGACTGAAGTGACTTAGCAGCAGCAGCAGCACATGAAAATAAAAGGTACAAAACATCTTATTTCAACATAAAAATGAAACTATTTTTTCTGGAGTACGTCTTGATCTGGGAAAAGGATAGATATGTTGGAAGGAAAAAAAAGAAAAGAAAAGACAACCCATTATTTAGTCCTAGGCTGTTGTGCAGGGGATGATTTCAATGAAGTATTTTTTACTTAAAAGTATGCACATTGTTTTCTTAGACATAATGCCATTGCACAATTAATAGATTACAATATAGTGTAAACGGAGCTTTTGTATGTACTGGGAAACCAAAGAATTTATGTGACTTGCGTTATTGCAATATTCACTTTATTGAAGTGCTCTGGAACTAAACCTCCAATAACTCCAAGGTATGGCCTTACCTCTGAATGTGACTGTATTTGGAGACAGGGTTTCTAAAAAGGCAATTAAGGTAAAATGGGGTCATATGTGTGGGCCCTAATTCAACATCACCAGTGTCCTTAGAAGAAGAGAAGATTAGGACACGTGCATCTTCACAGTGAACAGGCTCTGTGAGGACAGAGCCAGTGATGGCCACCTGTAAGTCAAGCAGAGAGGCTTCAGAATGAAACCAACCCTGCTGAAACCTTAACCTGGAACTTCTAGCCCATGAGAAAATATATTTCTCGTGTTTAATCCACATGATGTGTGGTATTTTTTATGGTAGCCCTAGCTTTGCCAACAAAGGTCCGTATGGTCAAAGCTATGGTTTTTCTAGTAGTCATGTACAGATGTGAGAGTTGGACTGTAAAGAAGGCTGAGTGCCAAAAAATTGATGCTTTCAAATTATGGTGCTGGAAAAGACTCTTGAGAGTCCCTTGAATTGCAAGATCAAACCAATCAATCCTAAAAGAAATCTACACTGAATATTCACTGGAAGGACTGATGCTGAATTTGAAGCTCCAATATTGTGGCCACCTGAAGCGAAGGGCTCATTCATTGGGAAAGACCCTGATGTTGGGAAAGACTGAAGGCAGGAGGATGATGGGGGTGATGACAGAGAATGAGCTGGTTGGATGGTATCACCGATTCAATGGACATGAGTTTGAGCAAACTCCCGGAGATGGTGAAGGGCAGAGGAGCCTGGCATACTATAGTCCATGGGGTCACAAAGAGTTTGACATGACTTAGTAACTGAATGACAAGCAAATTAATACAGATAGAAGCTTGATTATACTGGGGGTGGGGGAGGGGGGTAAGAGGACCTACAGGGTCTAACAGCTTTGAATTAAAAATGTTAATCCATTCCTCTGGTTTCAGTCCTTCCACTTGCTCCCACCTTCAATGACAATTAGAAATTTGATTTTCTATGTCTTTATGAGGTTCTACAGCCTAAACAGGCTTGATCCTGTCTACAGATGCTCTGGTTCATTTTTCTCAGTTCACCTAAATCAGTTTCTACTCCTCCAGTCACTTTCCACTTTTTTTCCACCTTCCAAATTTTGTTACCTTGAACCATCTCATCTCCTCTCTTATTCTTCCATCAATGGGACTTCAGGAAGAAGTAGAGATAAAGATATGTATTCAATGCAGCATGTTTTAACAGGACCACGCTTTCTGTTGAAGAGTTACCAATGACCAGTCCAAGAAACAGAAACCTTCACTTCTCTGAAGGAGATGTGCTACTTCAGGCTACTAGCTGAAGTCCACACTGCTAGTTTCAGAGTCTTCATGGAAACAGTGTCAATGCAAATATACATATCCATACAACTATGAAAAATAGAAGTGGCCCCAAAAAAGTGCCATTTAATGCTTAGTTGGTTAAGTTATATATTTCTATGTCGATTTCAAATTCAGACACCCAGGTACATTTCATTCTTTACAAGGTTACTTCTTGGGGATAAAAGGCAAACCAAAAAACAGTATTTTTATATGTGAAGAAACCTAGGAGATACCACCAGTCATCTACTACAGTAGATTCAATGTGCTTTAGTGGCTCTGTATATAACATTCAGTGGGTGAAAAGCAGCAAAGCAGATTCAGTTGATGGGTTCCTAGAAACCTGGTATTTTTAGGAACTTCTCTGGTGGCCCAGTGATTAAAAACCATCTTCCATGCAGGGGACACAGGTTCGATCCCTGGTCTGGGAACTAAGATCCTACATACTGCGGGGCAACTAAGTCCATGTGCTGCAACTAAGACCTGATGCAGCCAAATAGATAAAAAAAGATCTTAACGACCCAGATAATCTCGATGGTGTGGTCACTGATCTAGAGCCAGACATCCTGGAATGTGAAGTCAAGTGGGCCTTAGAAAGCATCACTATGAACAAAGCTAGTGGAGGTGATGGAATTCCAGTGGAGCTATTTCAAATCCTGAAAGATGATGCTGTGAAAGTGCTGCACTCAATATACCAGCAAATTTGGAAAACTCAGCAGTGGCCACAGGACTGGAAAAGGTCAGGTTTCATTCCAATCCCAAAGAAAGGCAATGCCAAAGAATGCTCAAACTACCGCGCAATTGCACTCATCTCACACGCTAGTAAAATAATGCTCAAAATTCTCCAAGCCAGGCTTCAGCAATATGTGAACCGTGAACTTCCTGATGTTCAAGCTGGTTTTAGAAAAGGCAGAGGAACCAGAGATCAAATTGCCAACATCCGCTGGATCATGGAAAAAGCAAGAGAGTTCCAGAAAAACATCGATTTCTGCTTTATTGACTATGCCAAAGCCTTTGACTGTGTGGATCACAATAAACTGGGGGAAATTCTGAAAGAGATGGGAATACCAGAACACCTGATCTGCCTCTTGAGAAATTTGTATGCAGGTCAGGAAGCAACAGTTAGAACTGGACATGGAACAACAGACTGGTTCCAAATAGGAAAAGGAGGACGTCAAGGCTGTATATTGTCACCCTGCTTATTTAACTTCTATGCAGAGTACATCATGAGAAACGCTGGACTGGAAGAAACACAAGCTGGAATCAAGATTGCCGGGAGAAATATCAATAACCTCAGATATGCAGATGACACCACCCTTATGGCAGAAAGTGAAGAGGAACTCAAAAGCCTCTTGATGAAAGTGAAAGAGGAGAATGAAAAAGTTGGCTTAAAGCTCAACATTCAGAAAACGAAGATCATGGCATCTGGTCCCATCACTTCATGGGAAATAGATAGGGAAACAGTGGAAACAGTGTCAGACTTTATTTTTGGGGGCTCCAAAATCACTGCAGATGGTGACTGCAGCCATGAAATTAAAAGACACTTACTCCTTGGAAGGAAAGTTATGACCAACCTAGAGAGCATATTGAAAAGCAGAGACATTACTTTGCCAACAAAGGTCTGTCTAGTCAAGGCTATGGTTTTTCCTGTGGTCATGTATGGATGTGAGAGTTGGACTGTGAAGAAGGCTGAGTGCCGAAGAATTGATGCTTTTGAACTGTGGTGTTGGAGAAGACTCTTGAGAGTCCCTTGGACTGCAAGGAGATCCAACCAGTCCATTCTGAAGGAGATTAGTCATGGGATTTCTTTGGAAGGAATGATGCTAAAGCTGAAACTCCAGTACTTTGGCCACCTCATGTGAAGAGTTGACTCATTGGAAAAGACTCTGATGCTGGGAGGGATTGGGGGCAGGAGGAGAAGGGGACGACAGCGGATGAGATAGCTGGATGGCATCACTGACTCGATGGACGTGAGTCTGAGTGAACTCCGGGAGCTGGTGATGGACAGGGAGGCCTGGCGTGCTGTGATTCATGGGGTTGCAAAGAGTTGGACACGACTGAGCAACTAATCTGATCTCATATATATAAATTATATATATGTATATACATACGATTTAAAAACAAACTTGGTATTTCTGCCCAAATGGCACAGAAGCGGCATTCTTCTCCCCACATCTCATTATAAGAGATTTAACATCTGATGGCTGGTCTCACTCCCTGGAGCCTTAGGTAGTGGGTTTTAATACATCATACATCTAAATGGACTTGTCTTCACTCAGGGCACTATGGGGATGAGTTGGCTATGGGGTAGCATCTACTGATTTTTGTGGAGCCAAAACAACTGAGGGAAAAAAAAGACATAATAAAGTAACAATTTGATATCAAATACTAGAGTTTTAATTTAGGAAAATGGCATTGGCCATTATAATAGATGGTAAAAATTCCCATTAAAATGATAACAGAAGTAAATACTAAAATGATAATAGAAGTTTTTCTCCCCTAGAAATTTAACCTAAAACTTGGAGAAGGCAATGGCAACCCACTCCAGTACTCTTGCCTGGAGAATCCCATGGATGCAGGAGCCTGGTAGGGTGCAGTCCATGGGGTTGCTAAGAGTCGGACACGACTGAGCGACTTCACTTCACTTAATCTCATAAATGGAATAGTTTAAAAACACTAGCTTTTTCTTATCGCTAGCTTTTTACATGAGAATTTACTTTGTTGTGGCCACATAAAATGACATCAAATACTAACCTGTGCTGAAATTCCTAAAGGTATGTCAAATAATGTAGCAGATCACAGGCTGTTTTAAAAAAATGCACTCAGATCAGATCAGATCAGATCAGTCGCTCAGTCGTGTCCAACTCTTTGCAACCCCATGAATCGCAGCACACCAGGCCTCCCTGTCCATCACCAGCTCCCGGAGTTCACTCAGACTCACGTCCATCGAGTCAGTGATGCCATCCAGCTATCTCATCCGCTGTCGTCCCCTTCTCCTCCTGCCCCCAATCCCTCCCAGCATCAGAGTCTTTTTCAATGAGTCAACTCTTCACATGAGGTGGCCAAAGTACTGGAGTTTCAGCTTCAGCATCATTCCTTCCAAAGAAATCCCAGGGCTCATCTCCTTCAGAATGCACTGGTTGGATCTCCTTGCAGTCCAAGGGACTCTCAAGAGTCTTCTCCAACACCACAGTTCAAAAACATCAATTCTTCGGTGCTCAGCCTTCTTCACAGTCCAACTCTCACATCCATACATGACCACAGGAAAAACCATAGCCTTGACTAGACGGACCTTTGTTGGCAAAGTAATGTCTCTGCTTTTCAATATGCTCTCTAGGTTGGTCATAACTTTCCTTCCAAGGAGTAAGTGTCTTTTAATTTCATGGCTGCAGTCACCATCTGCAGTGATTTTGGAGCCCCCAAAAATAAAGTCTGACACTGTTTCCACTGTTTCCCTATCTATTTCCCATGAAGTGATGGGACCAGATACCATGATCTTCGTTTTCTGAATGTTGAGCTTTAAGCCAACTTCTTCACTCTCCACTTTCACTTTCATCAAGAGGCTTTTGAGTTCCTGTTCACTTTCTGCCATAAGGGTGGTGTCATCTGCATATCTGAGGTTATTGATATTTCTCCCGGCAATCTTGATTCCAGCTTGTGTTTCTTCTAGTCCAGCGTTTCTCATGATGTACTCTGCATAGAAGTTAAATAAGCAGGGTGACAATATACAGCCTTGACGAACTCCTTTTCCTATTTGGAACCAGTCTGTTGTTCCATGTCCAGTTCTAACTGTTGCTTCCTGACCTGCATACAAATTTCTCAAGAGGCAGATCAGGTGTTCTGGTATTCCCATCTCTTTCAGAATTTCCCCCAGTTTATTGTGATCCACACAGTCAAAGGCTTTGGCATAGTCAATAAAGCAGAAATCGATGTTTTTCTGGAACTCTCTTGCTTTTTCCATGATCCAGCGGATGTTGGCAATTTGATCTCTGGTTCCTCTGCCTTTTCTAAAACCAGCTTGAACTGCTCCAATTGAGAATAATAGTCAACCATTATATAAGCAGTCACTAGATTAGGAATAAAACAATCCAGACAGGTAAAATTGACTGCCTACCCCACGGTTGCTACAAATTGCTGGAAAACTCCAAATTTGGCATAATTTACAATGATGGCTTTCAATGGCTACTGAGGTGCTACTTCCTCCCGTCAGCATTCGGTAGTGATGCGTTTCAAACTCTAACCTGCATCAGAATCACCTGGAGGACTTGCTAGACACACAGTCTGCTGTCCACCTCCATGAGTTTCTCGAGGCCTGGGGTGAGTTGGTGAATTTGCATTTTTCACAAGCTTCCAGGTAATCTGATGTTGATGGTCTGTCCAGGGACCTTACATTGGGAACGACTGCGGCACTTAAGAGTTTACAGAGAAAGATTTTGAGAAAGAGAGAGAAGTACATTCTCATGTTGGGTGTGGCAGGGTTTCGTAGTCACTTAGAACTATTTTGTCAACAGAATCAAAACAATTGGGTAACCTGGGGCTTCCTTGGTGGCTCACTGTAAAGAATATGCCTGCCAATGCACGAGACATGGGTTTGATCCCTGGTCTCGGAAGATTCCACATGCCTTGAAGCAACTAAGCCCGAGCAACTTGAGCCTGTACTCCAGAGCCCAGGAGCTGCAGCTACTGACCCCACACATGGGAATTACTGAAGCCCGTGTGCCCTAGAGCCTGTGTTCCTCCACAAGAGAAGCCACCACAGCGAGAAGTCCAAGCACTGCAACAAGGAGTAGACAGCCCCCAGCCAACCCCTGCAACTAGAGAAAATCCCGTGCAGCAATGAAGACCCAGCACAGTCAAAAATAAGTAAATAAATAAATAGTATACGTATGGCTGAGTCCCTTCACTGTTCACCTGAAACTATCACAACATTGTTAATACCCCAATGTTAATACAAAATAAAAAGTTTAAAAAGAAAGAAAAATTAAAAAAAAAAAAAACTTCAATTGGGTAACAGAGTTAACTTCATGGTTGATGATTTTAAATTGTTCACGAGGATCTTCTCCTTCATGAATCTAACCAAACAATATAGCAGTGGGTAGTCAAACAGGGCATACTAAGCAATGTAGTCAAGGCTGAGTTGTTAGATATTGGCGAGAAAGAAGGGAATCTTGAGCATCATTGACCAAAAAAAGGCAAGGTTTGCTCATAAATTCTAGTTTTGTTTGCACAAACAAATTTGGAACAGTTTGGTAAAAGTTTTGGGATGGTTTTGGAAATGGCTTCAGATTAAAGATAGCAGATTGACCCATACTTGTTTATGTTCATTGTCTCCTGAAAAGGACAGTAAAGGAAAGTAAGAGGATAAATTCACAGGGACAAAGAGGATGGAGGTGGAGTCATCTGCAAAAGATATATCTCAACACAATTCTGGAAGATGGGGATGAACAGCAGAGTGGAAACTGGTTTAACAGAACTTCAGAAGCTACTCTAATGACATCCTAGAGGTCAGTATAGAAACAGCCCAAGAGATTCTTCTATAAAACACCAGATTGGGCCGGGTCTTGGAGATGCCAGAGGTCATGAGAGAGATGCTGAGGAGAGGGCGCAAGATCCCAGAAGTGAGACAGAGGCAAGAGGCTGAGAGCTGAGTGAGTGTAGATGTTTGAACTTGTTAGATCCTCAGGTCCCCTGTCCCACTTCTTGCAGCCAGGGGATTACAATGACAGTAGGAAATAGAGGAGAGAGGCTTGTGCATCTGGCAGAAAGAAGGGCAGGAGGAAAGCGCCTACAGGAAAGACAGAGACTGCATACTGAGCAGTGGCTGCTCTGGATCTCTTCTGACCTGTTCTGAGAATACCAGCAGCCAGGTGAACATACCTTCAGTCAAGGGATGGCAGATATTTCTCTTGAGATGCTGAAGAGCCCAGAAGAAAAGACATCTCATTTCTGATATTTGGGAATCTTCCTAAGGAAAGATGAACTTTGAACACGATCACCACACGGCAAGCCCATCAATGAGCAAGAACCCTTCCTCCCACCCCTATGTCTAGTTTCCAGAGGGGTTTTAAGATCTCATTCTTAAGTATGAAGCGACAGTCAAAGGTTTGCAAACATTTGATGAAAGCCTCCAATATACTGAAATTTCAGAATATTAGGTAACCAAGGCACATAATTATGAAATCTCAGAATATCAGAGATAAAGAGATTATTCTATGAGTTTTTAGGAAGAAAAATTCTAGGTCACAAAGGAATGGGAATCAGGATGGCGTCAGAATTCTCAATGGCAACACTGGCTGCCAAAAGATAAAAGATAAATTTTTATGAACTTATGAATGAAAAATTTCAACTTAGAATTTGACACTTGGTCAAACTGCTTCAAAAGAAAGAATTGGGGAAAAAAAAGAAAGTTGAATAAGTTTTGCCTTCTGAACCCATTCTTGGGCTACTACTGGAACATATGCCATGGAAAAAATAAAGCAGCAAACCAAGCAAAAAGTCACAGGACAGAGAAATGGGGCTCTTACTCTGGAGATGACGGATTGTCCCAAGATGACAACTGAGTAGCAGGTCCAAAGAGGAACTCATCTCCATTGGGACAAAAGAGCAGTGGACTTTCGGAGGGATGTTTGGGGGTGTGGGGGGTAGGATTGATTGATCATTTGAAAAATAAATGTGACAGTCATTTGATAGACATGTTGTAGAAAAAAAATATCAGATTGGAAACATCACAAACTAAGTAAATAGATAAAAATTTGTTTTAAAAATAAGAAAACAAGCGTAGTACAGTAGGTGGTTCTGTTGTGACTAGTATTGCACACTCACTGACTACTTGCTGTGCCTAAGCTGTGAAAGAGATACATTGGAAGAATGGTGGAAGATGAAACTGGACAGGGTTTGAAAGAGCTAAGTCCTTATCTAAGGCAAGAGGTGGTCAAAGCACCTGTTATCAAAATTGATAAATCAAGGGATAGCTGCTTAAATTACTAGAAATAGGAAGGTAATGACAGAATAGACAGCTAAAAGTGGAATTTGGTAGCCTCTAGACAGGAGGTTAAGAAGGTACATGAAAGTAGGTATTGCATTACCTTAAAGTATTGTATTATCTTAAAAAAGATAGTGTGTGTGCTTATATTGTATTTAAAAAGAAAAAAATCCTGAAATTCATTTGTTGAGAATGAAACATGGAGCTACCAAACCTTGCCTCATAATGTCATGTGCAGGAAATATATGATCCATACAGATTAAAATGGGAGTTGTTTCATCTCTGCCAACATAGTAATAACTCGAGATAAATTATGATAAAAGTTTCATGCCCTCTTTATTTCTACAATTAATATGCATGGGCTAGATTACTGTCAGAATTTACACAAGTACTCATTGGAAGAATTGGTTATAAATTACAGGTTTGCAAATTCGCTGCTCTCAACCAGGGGCAACAAAACTGCAAAAAGTCATTTTCATCCTGAATTGTTTCCGTAGCAACCATATTAAGCTGGAAGGATAAAGCACCTTTGTAGTTGCTGCTTCTATTGAATTACAATGTAAATGTTGATGCCTGCCTGGAAACGTCAAATGACAATAGGTTTATGGAAGGGATTCAGTCGTTTGCAGCTCTGCAATCCTGGGCTGCAGAATTGAGATGGAAGAGGTGCGCTTGAGCCCTTTGAGTGTCTGTTCAACCAAATTTCTTCATCCCATCAAAATCAGCCACTCCCTACCCGCCGAGGTCAAGAAAGGATGCTGCTGCTGCTGTTCAGTCGCTGTCGTGTCTGCTTATCTATTTATAAGTCTAGCCGTCTACCGTATCTTTTACACATTGGGACATGACATGTTGTTTGTTGTGGATAAGAATGTTAAAAATGCAATTACGTAACAGACTTGGCGATCTTTGCGCTTTTCGCCCCCTCGGAGCACAACGTAAACTTCAGTCCCTTATTCTTCTGACACTGTCCAACACTGTCCTCTTAATGTGGGTATTAAAAGCCTCGTGGTTGTGCTGCGCATTTGATTCCGGTTGGCTTGGGACACCCGAGTTCAGCTCTCCTTAGTCCTTCCGTTCGACCCACAATCCCTAGTGGTTGCAGGTGTTGGTTTTTTTTTTTTTTCCTGGTTAACTTCTCTCCTTCAAAGTCCCCCGACCCCTCACCCCAGGCCGGCCCCCGGGAAGAAGGGAAACGTAGCACGAAGTCTGCTCCAAGCACCGACCCTCAGCTCCCACGGCCCGCCGCTGGGCTGCAAGCGTGCCGCCGCTCCACTCAGGTAAACTTCGGAGTGAGTTACCTGCACTTGGAGAAGGGCCTTACCTGAGCGCGCCTCTGCCAATGGCAGCGCACCTGAGGGAGCCCCGCAGCCAATCACCGCGCAGCTCGTCCCTCGGGCTCGTACCCTTTAGTGAAAGAATTCAGCTCCTTGCGAGAAAGTTACCTGTGGCCGCCCAAGTCCGCCACTTTCTGCTCTGTGGCTGCCCATTGCCACGATTCGGGAGGGACTCCGCGCCGCCCGGCCGCCTCCGAGCTCGGGCCCCATGTGAGGGGCCCCCCCCTTATCCCACCTTTCCGGCTAGGTGAGGGCGCGAGCGGGCGAGCGAGCGAGAGTGGTGAGGGGGGACGGAAAAGCAGAATTACCTGTAGCTCTTGTTCTGCCATCTCGGGCGCTCTCACACACCTTCACCTGCACAGACTTGAAAGTCCAGTTTCACCAGAGGCTGAGGCTCCAGGAAAAGGGGAGCGAGTTCATTGGATCAAACATGTCACAAGAGTCGGACAAGTAAGTGGATCACACGCGCCGGCTGCTGCTACTACCACTTTGGGCTGATGGCAACTGGTTTGTTATTTTTTTTTTTTTTAAGTTGCTATTGTTGGTATTTTTTTTTCTTTCTTTTTCTTTTTGGTGTATCCAGACTTTTCCAGATTATGTTTCTACCCTGGTTAAGGGGAGAAACCCTGAAAGAATGTGAATGTTTAATATCCCCTTTGGGCCTTGATAGTAAAAGTAGGTTTTCCTCTTTCCTTCCTCCCTTTACGAATGATCTCAGCCCCGGTCTCCCAGGACGAATCCTTGGATATTGGCAGAGGTTTCGGTAGAAGAGGGCGGGAGGCCTCTTATTCCCCCTCTCTTTTAGTTGCTCCCACCGCTTCGGGCTCCGAGGGCCATTTGGAAAATTCAGCTGCGTTCCTTCGATTTGCCCAAAGGGCCTGCTGGAAAAGCGGGTCTTGGCGGCTTTTGTGTGAGCGCAACAAAGAGCCTTTATCCTGAAAGCAGAAACGGCCATCTTCCCGCACCGGGTCGGACGGTGTGCGTGTGTGCGCCCCCGACGGGAGGCCAGGCGCCGGCAGGCCGGGATCTCGGGGGCCAGGGGCGCCGAACCCACCCCCGTCCCCGGGCCTCCCCGCCCCTCCTGCCCGCCCCCGCATTGTTTGGCCACCTTACGCAGGTGCCGGAGGACGGGGGCCTTTCGGAAATGAGGGGGATCGATTTGAGGCCAGAGTTTGTGCCACGGTTGGGCGCGAAGGGGCGCGTGCGACTTAGGGAGTCACCCCAGCGCCCGGCCGGCCTCCGCCGCCCCGACGGCCCGGGCGCCGCGCGCTGGAGCCCGCCACCTCGGGCGTGGCTAGCGGGACGGCGCGAGTGCGCCTGGCCTCCCTGGGGGACTGTCGCCTGAAAAGGCGGGGAGCCCGGCTTCCCGCGCCTCCTAAGGCCAGCCGGGGGGCGCGTCCGCCCCGTCCGGGACTGGAACAGGAGACGCGCCGGGGCACGGCGGCCGGAGCCGCGGGGCGCCGGGCCCCGGTCCAGTCTCGTCCGGGCGGCCTCCCAGCAGGCCTGGCCCCCGCCTCCGCGCCGGCTTTGTGCAGGCTGGGGGAGGTGGGGCCGAGGGCGGGAGCGAGGGGGAGCCGGAGGTGGGTCCCGCGGCCTTCCCTGGGATTCGGTGGCGACACTCCCTTCCCCCTCCTGTCGGGCGCGTCCCCGGCTGGGAACGGGCTGCGTCCTATTGGAGTGCGTAGGGGCCACCTTCCCGCCTTGCCCGGTAGCTTTATCTTGGCGCTGTGGCCAACCCAAGGAGACCTTTCTCAGGGCGCCTCTCCTGGCCAGGTGGCCCTGGACCTTCTCGGATTGAGGGACCTTGAGGCGGGGAGCGCGAATGCCCCGCGGACCTATCGAGAGATGGAGGGGACTGTCCCTAAAGTTAAGCCCCGGGTAGGGTAGGCGTAGTTAACATCACAGGCTAGCATATTTTTAAAAAATTAGGTATTAGTACCACTTTACTCATTAGTGAAAAATTAGCTACCGCGACTATATACACCTGAGGGATGGACCTGGTTGCAAACGACGAGAAGAGGGCGAGAGAAGGGTAGGACTGGGGCAGTGATTGAGTGTATCCTTGTTTCTTCCCCCTAAATTCTCTCTAACCTTTAAGAACTCACTACTCCGAGTTTGAAAACTTTAGTAACCAAAAGCCGATATGGCAGCAGGGTTGTTTTTTTTTTTTTTTTTTTTTTTGGTTTGTTTTCCTCTTGTCAAAAATGGTCGCAAAACTAGTGAATAAGACTTACTGTAATTCCTTAAGTAAATCATATAACGTTGGTCGCACCCCTTCATTTTGTGATACAACGGGACTCGAATTTAGGGTGAAATCAGATGGGCTTATATTTTAACCGGTTGTACTTAGCACCAATAAAGATAATTTATTTAGTATTGAAGATAAGTTCTAATATAGTCAATAACGTTGTGTTAACTTTGGTGAGGAACAGTAACTGCATTTATTGTGCGGATAATGTCCACAGGCTTCCCAGGTGGCTCAGTGGTAGAGTCCATGTGCCAATGCAGGAGACTCAGGAGACATGGGTTCAATCCCTAGGTAGGGAAGATCTTCTGAAGCAGGAAATGGCAACCCACTCCAATTTTCTTGCCTGTAAAATTCTATGGACAGAGGAGCCTGATGGGTAGGCTCCACAGCCCATGGAGTAGCAAAGATACAACTTAGCCACTGAGTGTGCAGTATATAGACATCAAATCACTGTGTTGTGTGCTTGAAACTAATACCATGTCGACTGTGAATTATATGTCAATTAAAAATAAATTTAAAGAAATAATAAGTTCAGAACACTAGCAATCTAGTTCACTGTGATACATTACCAAATTTCTATGGATAAAACTAGGGTTATGTATACTTACATTTAATGAAAGTAACTTTTATCTAGTCATGGTTTCCAAGACTTCATTTTGTTTTCGGGGAAAAGAAATACTAACAATACCCCAAAGAGATTGTTGAACCCCATTCACTTCTCTTTGCTGGGACTATGGAAAAATGCTTGACATTAAAAAATTATTTTGGGATCGTTTTTGCAGATTCTAGCCTAGTTTTCTTAAAGTTAATATTCTAATGGAGGGCTGTCAGGATGAGTCCAGGTTTTTATGAGCTTGAAGCTTATGCAATTGTGTGTGTTAGGTGGAGTAGGGGTGAGATCTCAAAAGAAAAAAAAAAAACAAAAACCCACACACATGAGCCTGTTTTCTGGTGTTTCCTGCCAGAACAAATGGGGATCCTGAAGCTTGAACTTGATCAGCTTCACAGTAAATCTGTGTAGGAGGCCTGTCTACATTTTCTGGAACTAACCTAAAAGAATACACACAGGTTTTTTTTTTTTTTCCTTTCTATAAACCCATCAAAGAGTAGGTAAGCTTTTGGATAGCACAGGAAGATAATTTCAGTCAGCAAGTCTGGACTGAAGTAGCATCATCTTTTTTATAGCTGTGAACTTTTCAGATGCAAACGATCTACTTTTTATGTTCTGCAATGTTGATGCTATCGCTATTTAAAACAAAGTATTTTTAGGACAGTTTGTCTTTGTACATATTTAAAATTTTTCTACTCCCCCTTTCTAACATTTTATGAAGATTTATGGTCTTTGTCAACAAGCATGTATGTTCTAGCAGCAGAGTGACGGATTTAGAAACTCTTACATTACTGCCAAAATATTCAGAATATATATGATTTATTTGAAACCCACAGGTGTTTTTCATTACCTATATGTGTTTTCTGATTACTTACCATTTGCAACACATTCAGATAAGTATATAGGAGAATAAAAAGATACATAATGTGGGCTATGTCCTCAAGGGACTTTCACAATCCAGCAGAAGATGAGACTTGAACAGATATTATAAAAGTCCCCCTTCTCTCTATCCACCCTACTTTAGCCTTAGGGCAATTACCTTCAGTCATTCGGTGCAGTTTATCTAGGGAGTCCAGCCATAATTCTATAAAGAAAAATAAACAAATTTATAGATGCCTTATGTGGGTGGGTAATCTTTCAATTAATGGGGTGAAACATTTTAATTAAGCTTTCTACCTAGATAGCATATTGAAAAGCAGAGACATTACTTTGCCAACAAAGGTCCGTCTAGTCAAGGCTATGGTTTTTCCAGTGGTCATATATGGATGTGAGAGTTGGACTGTGAAGAAGGCTGAGCGCCGAAGAATTGATGCTTTTGAACTGTGGTGTTGGAGAAGACTCCTGCGAGTCCCTTGGACTGCAAGGAGATCCAACCAGTCCATTCTGAAGGAGATGAGCCCTGGGATTTCTTTGGAAGGAATGATGCTGAAGCTGAAACTCCAGTACTTTGGCCACCTCATGCGAAGAGTTGACTCATTGGAAAAGACTCTGATGCTGGGAGGGGTTGGGGGCAGGAGGAGAAGGGGACGACAGAGGATGAGACGGCTGGATGGCATCACTGACTTGATGGACATGAGTTTGAGTGAACTCCGGGAGTTGGTGATGGACAGGGAGGCCTGGTGTGCTGCGATTCATGGGGTCGCAAAGAGTCGGACACGACTGAGCAACTGAACTGACTGACTGACTGACTCTTTGGTTTTATAAATGTATATGTTTCTATTTGGCTATAGACTTTTTTTTTTGACCATGCCACAGGACTTGCAGGATCTTAGTTCCCTGACTAGGGATAGAACCTGGGCAAGGGCAGTGACAATGCAGAGTCCTAACCACTGGATTTCGAGGGAATTCCCTAAAATATCTTTTAAAATCACAAACACCAAGTTAACCATATCTTCCTCAAAGCACTAAAAATACCCATTCATTTATTCAACAAATATATCTTGAGTGCCACTATATACTGAACAATGCCATTGATCCTGGCATTGAGATTCATTAGCAAATAGAACAAACTCCCTGCCATCATGGTGCTAGCATTGTAGTGCCAGGAAACAGAGGAAATCTATCAAGAAGTAAATATATAACAAGTTAGACGATGATTAATGCTACAAAGGAAAGCAAAGCAGGCTAAAGGGATGAAAATAATGGGAATTATGTTAAATAAGGTAGTCAGGCATGGCCTTTCTGATGAGATGACTTTTGATCAGATGGCTGAAGTGAGGGCTCAAGCACTGAAGATACTTGGGATAAGAGTGTTATAGGCAGATGGGAGAGCAAGTGCAAAGGCCCTGAGGTAGGAGAGTGCTTAGCATATTCTAGATCAGAAAGGAGCCCAGTGTGGGTGAATCAGAGATGTAGACAGACAGCGGTCCCATTAAGTCAACTAACATAATCAACTCCCTACTTAATAGTCCAGACACTTGTACACTCAAAACCAGACAACACTATACTTATAAATGGTCTTGGCAGTCAAGAGGGTAGTAAATAAAGAATTAGCCAATAGCATCAGTCTTGTTTCTTTCCTCAGATATCACTAGTTTAATGGCTAGAGTCCAGTGTTCATCTTCCCTGCAATGGATTAAATCTTGCACATGTCTTAATTTAGGGATGAAAAAAATGTACACATTCTGGATGACCCTGGGGAATTAGAACTGAAGGAGAGGGACCTGCATGGTATTGCTCTGACATTCCTGTCTAAACCTCTTATTTTAAGCTGCCACCCTTCCTGGCTATCTCAACCCTAAATTGTGTATGTGAGTTAGTCATTTATTTGTGTCCAACTCTTTGTGACCCTCTGGACTGTAGCCTGCCAGGCTCCTCTGTCCATGGGATTCTCCAGGCAAGAGTACTGGAGTGGATTGCCATTTCCTTCTCAAGGGAATCTTCCTGAGCCATGGACTGAACCCTGGTCTCCTGCATTGCAGGCAGATTCTTTACCATCTGTGCTATAGAGGAGTCTCAACCCTAAATTAACCTCCAGCAAAATAAGGCTTACCCTTTCTCTTGCCGTCATTCAATTTCTGCAAACCTGCATCTGTCAGAAAACAGACGGATCCACTGTGTTCTGAAGTGAGACAGCAAACAGTGTGCTTTCCTTAGTTTTGCATCTTCAGTGAAATAAACCAATATACAGGCAAAATTAACCTACCTGAAAAATAAGAAACTGCTAGACAATAATACACAGAGAAGGCAATGGCACCCCACTCCAGTACTCTTGCCTGGAAAATCCCATGGACGGAGGAGCCTGGTAGGCTGCAATCCATGGGGTCGCTAAGAGTCGGACATGACTGAGCGACTTCACTTTCACTTTTCACTGCCCTGCATTGGAGAAGGAAATGGCAACCCACTCCAGTGTTCTTGCCTGGAGAATCCCAGGGATGGGGGAACCTCGTGGGCTGCCGTCTATGGGGTCGCACAGAGTCAGACACAACTGAAGTGACTTAGCTGCAGCAGCAGCAGCAGACAATAATACGAAAGTCTAGATTGATTGGGGAAAAAAGGTTGAAGATAATCATGTATGTGCTTAGTAATAGGAATGTCCGTAGGAATTCTTTAAATCACTGCAAACTCATCTGATTACAAAAATATCACCTGAGGCACTTGGTAAAACTACATTCCATGTGCCCCACCCCAGAGCTGTGGGGAGAGGGGCCAGGGCATCTACATTGGATTATTTAACAAACTAATGCTTTAAGTGAATAATAAATTCAATTCATAAGCAACTTTTCAGGTGTATATTCGCTTATGTGAAATGAAGTCTGTGGGCTTTGTTTTACCTTCAGTATTACTGCTTCTAAATGATTAGCTTCTAACATTTTAACTTGGGTTTAAGAGTTTTTTGGAGAAGGAAATGGCAACCCACTCCAGTATTCTTGCCTGGAAAATCCCATGGCCGGAGGAGCCTGTGTAGGCTACAGTCCATGGGGTCGCAGAGTTGGACATGGCTGAGTGACTTCTCTTTCTTTCTCTTTTCTAAGAGTTCTTCATTAAGAGTTCTTAGGCCTTCTCTCAATGTCATTTACTTTCATTGTTTTGCTGAATGGTCCCTTGTGGAAGAATGGGACCCTTTTGACAGGTCATACATTTCCAGATCTGCTAAACACCTGATTTGGAGTGATGTCACCCCACGGGGGCTTCTGCCAGGCCCAGAGCTAAAAGGTCAAGCTCAGATTTTAGGCTGGATCCCACTCACTAGGGAGCTGAGTTGGAGTTAGAAGGCCAACCTCATCCTTCCATAATTTCACATTACAGCATAAAATTGGTGTTCATTTTTCTGGGCACAGTTATTTCGTTAAAATTAGGTTCTGTTTTATAGCACAAAGTCAAAGATAACAAGTTCTGATCTGTATGATCTGATGTTGGTCCTTGGTGAAATATTTAATGGGATGGTGGTTGCAGTTTCATTTCTAGGGCTGCTTTAAGTATTTAAGTAGGCTGCTTTAAGATGGTAGCTTTAAGTATTACCTTGATAAGATGGCACTAGGCCCTCTGTTGATCTGTTATTAGATCCTATTTTAAACTGACTGCAGAGACTAGGTCACTCAAATGCACCCAGTGCCATCTGATTTAAAGGAGGATTAAAAGTCAGTGCTAGAGCAGTGCTGAAGAGTTGTATCTAGCAATTTGTACTATATTCTGCAAAATCAAAAAGAGAATTTAGACAGATAGCCAAGTAAGTCAAAAACATACATAGAAACATTTATGCAAAAACACGATCAAAGAACCCCACGAAGTATTTGTTTAAAATCTACAGATACTTTAAACAAGATTATTATTTTGATGTTAGGTTATTAAAACTAGTTGTTAAAAAATCTTAGGTAACTCATACAAATGCTTTGGTTCCTCTCTGTGACTTTGATACAACTAGGCATACATTTCAGGTTAAAAAATTGACAATTTGGTTAAATAGTATTTTCCCTCTTATTTCATCCTGAGTCTGACACAATATTTTTTCCCCCATTTTTCCCTCCTTCTCTCCCTTCCTTCGCTTCTTGGTCTGTCTCCTGATGCCACTTTCCTGATTTTTTTTTTCCTCCTATATTACTTGATAGGAATTTACACATGCATATCTTCTGTGCAGAGAGATAAATATGAATCTGATTTTAGACATTCCTTTAGTCAGTGAACTTTGCTGTGTTCTTTTAGCCTTGTAAGCATCAGCAGACCATCCCTGTTACCTGAGCCAAGAGTTAAGATGAAGGCTGTAGATGATGCCACCCTATCTAGTTCAAGTCAACTGAGTTTAACCTTGGGAAATGTTTACTTTTAACTTCTTCTTAGTTTAAGGCAAGCCTTGCCCTAGAGTCCTCACTCATGATCCCTGCCATTCACTTTGGGGTGTGTACACTCTTCCTTTTCAAAAGGTATTCAAGGATTCCTGCTCAATTATAAAAACATTAGGTCTAAGCTGAAATAGGGTAGTGATTGGTTTGGCAAACGTGTCCAGGAAAAATTCCTTAGCGAGCAGCAACAGGCTGAATAGGAATTTCTGCTTCGGGCCACGAGGATGAGTGGGTTGCTTAGTAACAACAACATATACCTAGGAGTCCTTCAGACAGCTTCACAAGTCTTCAAATTTAGGCCTCCAAAATTCAGGTTCATTCTACCCTCCATGTGCCCTGTGTATTTCCATCCACTAAAGTAGTCCTTAGTTCCATTTTATTTATTTATCCGTCCATCCATCCATCCTATATCCATCCATCACCAGAAAATTACATTTTGTGCCATGTCTTTTAATGGTCTATGGTAAAAAGGACTGGACTATAAAGGGGCAGGTTGGATAGAAACAGAAAGTACTACCTTGGGGATTTACCCCCACATCCCACCCCCGTTTATATTGGGAAGAGAATTAAGTGTTTTAGCTTGATGTATTCTGGGGAGTAACAGATTTAAAGTAATATTATTTTTAAAAACAGTGTATTTTGATTTGTTACTTAAAATACCCACCAAACAAACATTTTTTGAGTGCTATGGAAGGCACTAAAAAAGCTGGTGCATTTCAGCGGATTTTGATGTACATTTTGACAATCTGTCGGGGTTATGGAGATTGACCATGTATTTGAAATGGGCATTCAGCAGAAAGCCATCGCTGCCTGTGGCGATAAAGAGCCTTTATTTTACTTTGTAATGAACAGGGCAGTGAACTTTGTGGGGTGCACTTTTAAAGTGATCTGACTTCACATTCACTCCCAAGGAAATGCTTCCTTTACAAGTGTGAATGCAGACACCCTCCGGAGCAGAAAAGGAAAGCAAGATTCGCCTGTTGCTTCTTTTTATTTTGGTGCCCGCCTGTCTTCCCAACGCTGAATGTATATGTATAACAACCCTACTCCCCCAGAGTCTCTTTTTTTAAGACTCCTGAGTTTAGATCAAGATTTTAGAAAAAGGGGAAAGGTTGAAGTGAAGGGGAGAAGAATGGAGAAAAGAGAGGAGGAAAAAAGAAACGGAAAGAAACTGTGCTTCAGCCGCTATTGAGCTGCAGGCTTTTCTCAGTAGATGAGAGAGTTGCTTGGCTCAGCCTGCAGAGCTGGGGTCTAGGAGAAGATGACCAAGTGCTGTTTGTCTTCCTGGGCAACTGATTCTTACTTGACGCCTTGAATCTGAGATCTAGGGTGAACCTTCCAGATCTTACAAGTGAACCTTCCAGACCTTCTAGGATGAACCTTCCAGGTCTATGAGTACCCAAGTGTAGGATTTGGAGCTAAAAGTTTGGTTTGGAGATAAAAATGCCTTAATTCTTTCTTGAGTGTTGCACACCAGTGTTGTATGAATTGAAAATCTGAGGTTTTGATTAAAAAATACACTGCTTTTATGGGTAGGGAGATTGAGAACAGGGGAGGCATTGCCTATTAAAATATGAACATGACTGTAGGAAATACCCGGTTAAGATTTCAACAGTGTTTCTGCTAGAACACTTTCCTTCCCACACTCACCCCAAATCATTGGTTTTGGTTCTCAGTTCAGTGAGCCTCAGAAAATAACTGCTTTCTGTACTTCTTGGATCTAACTTTTCAAAGAAGCAAGGAACAAAGGTAGCTTTAGCCTCTTTCCTGTATTGCCAGTAAGATAATTAACATAAGATCAGAGGGTTCTTCTTTCATTATTTTTCACCTGTAAAATGAAGTGGAACTAAATGATCTCTGAGGATAATCACTTACTCCAACATTCTGCGAGTTTCATTTTTTCCCTTCCAGAGGGGTCTGGGCTGCTGGCAGCTCACAGAAAGATGATGTTAACAAGATAGGAGAGGACCCAGCACAGTGGGACCTGCTTCTGTTCCCATGCCCTCCCCCACTCAATCATTTTATTTTAGCAAAATAAAAGGTGGTTTAAGATGACAAACAGACTTCTGGCAGGCAGGAGAAATTCAGAGGGCCACGCGGAATTCAGAAGGGCAGCTAGGCTGTGAGATCAATGGTTTACCGAGTGGATCCCTGAACAGCCTCACTGGGCTGGTAGATAAAGGTACAAGAAAATCAGATAAAAAGCGCTGGTAGTTTCTCAAAGAACTCTCTTGCCAGAGAGCGCCCAGGAAGTGGTGTATTCTGCGCAGGCTCGTGGAGTGAGAGGTAATGTTGGAATGCACGGGACACTGAATAAAATTTATTAAATTGCAAACAGCAGCAAAAAGGACAAAGGGTTCTCCTCTTTGCTCTTCCTGCCCTTTCCTCTCCTCCCCATCGTCCTCCTCCCTCACCCCTCCTCCCCCTACTCCCCCCCCAACTTCCTGATTCCTCCTCCTCTTAATAAGACATAATTCAGGGAAACCCATTGTCAACCAGATTGCCAAACCAGTGGTTTGATAAGAGTTCAGAAGAGGTATTAAATAATATAAGGACAAGAATAGCACCTGCAGTTTCTCCTCGATTATAAGACAATATATTATTTCACTCCAGGGCACACAAATGACTATTTGTTTAGGTCAGGAATAAAATCTCCTTTTCTGGTATTCTATTGTGTTCTAAGATTTAAAAGTCTCTGAAGTTCATTTTCTCTGAAGCCAGTATTGGTACCTAGACAAAATGGACTATAGGCCCTGGAAGGTTCTCAGGGTGGAGGACTTCTGATAGGTTATAAAGCCCTGTAAATACATTTATGCTTCTTGTGCAGACCATGGTTTTTAGCTGCTTTGGCATCTTGGTGGCTAGTTTTAAAACTATGTCTATCTTATACATAGTTTTGAAAACATTTTTCAAAAGGACACATGTCACAATGGAAATATGGTCCATAACCATGAGTAGACAGTTCACAAAAGCTACAAGTAGTTAATAAGCAGATGAAATACTATTTAGTTTATTAATAATCCAAGAAGTACAGATGATAAAACAGGGAAGCTCGAGGTTTCCCTGTCAAATGGGCCAAGATTAACAAAATTGGGTTTGAGTAAAATACATTTCTAGGATTATGAATTATGACAAACTTTCTGGAAGACAGTTTGGTTAAAGTGGTTGAAATGGGCCTATCTTTTGACATATGAACTTCAGTTTTAGGGCTTTATTTTGAAGAAGTAATCAAAGATATTAATTGTAGAAATATATAAAAAGAAATATTTTCCTGAAAAATCAGGAAAGCTCTAAGTGTCCAGCTACAGAGGATTGGTTTAAATCCTCTGGTAAATCACTGTTCAGTGAGATGATGGAGAACTCTGCAAGCATTATAAATCATATTATGGAAAAATCTTTAATAACAGGGAAAAAAATGTCATGGTGTATTATGTTAGAATGTTTACAGGGATAGAAAACAAAAAACTATAGTAATACAGCCACAATAGGTTAACAGTAGTTTGCTCTCTGCATGGAGAAATTACAGACACTTCCGTGTCTTATTTGTGCTTCTCTGTACTTTTCTAGTTTGCAGAAGTGAGCTTGTACTGTTTTTGTAATTAAAGAGAACCATTTAAAGGTTCTTTCTAAAGAATAGTCATTGGGCCATGCAGATGTGTAAAAATAGCACACACGTACCCTAAATAAAAGGGGAGAGAGAGTCAGCTTGCTTAGTTGTTCCAGGTAGAATTCATCCGCTCCCTCACTCCTATCCAAGCATGCCATTCTACTCATCACTGCTGGAACACCACGTGTGTCTTTTGCACTATGCCTCACTCACCTGGACACTTTTGGGTTGGTCTCAACAACCCTGTCTCTTTGGGTTGGCCCAATTATCAAGTCCAACTATTTTTCAAAACAGCACAAATAGGTGTGGGAGTTTCCAGCCTCTGTGTAACTTGGAGCTGGGGGGGTCGAGGGTGACTAAGCAGAAGAGAAACGTTTTCATCTACTCAGTAGGCTGCCTGCGCGCCTGCGCAGTTTCCCTTGGAGAAAATTCTCTGTAGGCGGGGCCGCCTTCCAGGCCTTCTCAGACCTCACCTGAGTGCGTGTTCTTGGGAGCGACTCGGTGGTGGGTCCAGTTGTGTTTAATCTTTTGCAGGAATAAAGAGAACCTGGAATATGACTTCCTTTGAAAACAAAAGGTAGATGTAGGCACGGTTGAGTTTTTATTAATTTTTTTTTTAACAGCTACTTATTTTTTCCATAACATAGGCTTGCTTTTCCCTGGAGGGCCCAGCCTGTGACTCATCTACCTGCTTCTACAAGCTGGTTCATAGATCATGCCAGACGCGAGCTGGAGTCTGTTAGTTAAGCTGTGGAGAGATTGCATCACTGGATTTCCTGCAGGCGTCTTTCAGGGTGGTTTTGTCGCAAATGTGAAGTTATTTACTTAACATGTCCAAGGAGCATCCACAGCAGGGAACAAAAAGTACACGAGGTGAACTTGAGGGAGAAAGTGGCCTCACAGAATCACTCAAGTTGCCAAAAATGTGTCAGGAAAAAAGCAGGGGTGGTGGGGTGGTGGTGGGGAGTGGGGATTGGAAAGGGTGAGGTTTAAAAAAACGTGTTAAGAAACTTTGCCTTCGTGAACAAAACCTAAGCAACCTTAGCTTGTGGGAATCAACATGGTTTATGACACAGGAACTCTAAGATATATACTTCTTGGTTGTGGATTCCACAGAGAAATATGCAGTTGTTCCTTTCTCTCCCACCCCAGCCTGGCTTCCCCTTGCCCATACTTTTCTTCTCATATTGCAGAAATTCATCAGGTCTTAAATACCGTACCTTACATTTTCAAAATCATTATCTTCTTTGGACGTTGGAAGTCTAAAGGTGCACATCCTTGTAGGTCTTGTGAGAGGGAGATAAAGAAAGGCTACTTTTTTATCCTGTGTTTATCTTCAGTTTTCAGTAAACATCCTAAAAGGTGAGGTTTGTATTCAGCCACACAAAACCACAAATTTGCTTGTTAAGCTTGCCCACAAATCTTGGGACACAGTTCATTTATCATTTCTAGTATCCTGAAGTTGAATTGACCGGTGGTTGTAGCTGTTTTTCTTCTCTTTTCCTCATTTAAATGACCCACACACATGCTATTTTTTGGTTTCCTGGTCCTTCTTAAACAATAAAATGCCTGTGTGGTCAATACCCAGGACACATTTAATTGCAAACGGGGAATTTTCCTCTTGCAGCATAACCCATGGTTAGCCAGGTGAACCGAATTGAACATGCTATGCTGAGCTTTCAGGACTAACCAGATTTTACTATTTTTGTGCCAGATATTCCTGGACTATGGAAGACATTATAATGTTTTTATGGTTCTCAGACTTCTTTTTTATTGTACTTAGTATTTAATGGATTATTTTTTAAATCACTGTTTGAAGCATTTCTGAATGGCCTACCTCACTGCTTTCAATGCTATGGTGCAGGCTGACTTTTGCTGCAACTATTTTATGGTACAGTTTTGTATTTGTAGTGTGTTTTCTTTTTAAAGCATCATATCTTGAGGCCTTTTTTTATGATTATGAAGATAATATAAGTTCACAAGTAAAAAAACCTGAAAACTAGAGAAAGGTACAGAGAAGAGAAGCCATTCATAATTCCTGGGCCCTGACACTTCATATGGGATTCCCTAGCAGCTCTGTGGTAAAGAATCTGCCTGCCAGTCTGAGGTTGACGAGTTGTGGGTTTGATTCCTGGATTGGGAAGATCCCTTGGAGAAGGAAATGGCAACCCACTCCATTATTCTTGCCTGGGAAATCCCACGGTCAGAGAAGCCTGGCAGGCTACAGTCCGTGGGGTTGCAAGAGTCAGACACGACTTAGCGACTAAACGACAGCAACACGTCATATATTTTCTTGCAGTATCTAACACGTGCATGCACATGCTGCTGCTGAGGCTGCTGCTAAGTCACTTCAGTCGTGTCCGACTCTGTGCGACCCGACCCCATGGACTGCAGCCTACCAGGCTTCTCCGTCCATGGGATTCTCCAGGCAAGAACACTGGAGTGGGTTGCCATTTCCTTCTCCAATGCATAAAAGTAGAAAGTGAAAGTGAAGTCGCTCAGTCGTGTCTGACTCTTAGCGACCCCATGGACTGCAGCCTACCAGGCTCCTCCATCTATGAGATTTTCCAGGCAACAGTACTGGAGTGGGGTGCCATTGCCTTCTCCCACATGCACATGAATATGATTATAAAAGTATACAAATTATGATCTCCCATTTTGATATCATTCATGCTGTTCTGAGTTTTCTACTTAACGCTATAATTATTGGTGTTTTATTAGTCTCTGAAGTGTTCTATATATCACTTAAAGATGAAATTTATCATCTCTTATTTTTTAATATTTAGGTTGTTTTGCTTTTTCATTATTATAAATCATGATTGTACATAAATCTTTGTATCTCTGGTTATTACTTTAGAATAGTCTTCTGAGAGTACAAGAACAAAAGATAAACATTTTTAGGTTCTTGATTCATACTTCGAAAATGACTAGTAGATAGGTTGTAAACATTTATGTTTTCTGCCAACAGTGTTTGAGCATGTCTTTCTCACATCTTGTCACCAGTATATGATAATTATAATTTTTTTTGGTCAACTTGAAAAGCAAAAAAAAAGGTACAGTTTTGTTTTAGATTGCAGTCTCATAATTAATGAGGTTAAACGTTTTCTCAGATGTTTGTTGATCATTTAAATTTCTTCTTTTACCAAAGTTCCTGCTCTTGCCTTGGCTGCTTACTACATATGGGTGTTTTGTTGTGTCCTGGTTGAGGGGACCTTGGGGCTGAGAGTCAGCTATGCTTCCCCTTGGCTGCTGCCCAGGGAAAAGAGTGCCTTCCCACATCTGTACAAATGCACCACATGCGTTAGAAGTGGGCTGTTCTTAATTTTCACTTTTTTTTTAAATTGGGATGCTGATATTTTTATGACTGATTTGTGAGAGCTTTTTTGTTGTTGTTTAGTCACTAAGTCGTGTCCACCCAGGGATGGACTGTAGCCCATCAGGCTCCACTGTCCATGGATTGTCCAGGCAAGAAAACTGGAGTGGGTTGCCATTTCCTTCTCAGGAGATCTTCCCCACCCAGTGATTGAACCCTTGATTGTTGCATTGCCAGGTGGGTTCCTTATCACTGAGCCACTTTTACACACCTAAAATGATTAACTCTTTCGTCAAAATTCTGCTTATAATTTTCTCAAATTTTTGATTATCATTTAATTTCACGATTTAAAAAATGTTTGAAGCTTTAAATTTTTTGATGTCAAATATATTATTCTTGTTTTTTCAAATATATTATCTTATGTGTGAGAGTGCTTTCACTGCTTTCAAATGTAGAGAGTTTGAGATCAACCTTTATGGATTTAGCTCATTAAATTTTTTTCTTTTATTTTAGCCTTATTTTTAAGGTTCTTTAAAAGACCCTTTAAAGATGATTAATTCATACTTAATTTTCGAAAACATTAGCGAATGCAACTACTCTCCAAACTACCACTCAAAGATGTTAATAGTAACATTGCTAACAATTTGATGTCTATATTTTCACTTTTTTTCTGTGTCTGTACATGTGTATACAGAAGTGAGAGTAATGTATTTATATACTGTTCCCATGGATGGCGGAGCCTGGTGGGCTGCGGTCCCTGGGGTCGCCAAGAGTCGGACATGACTGAGCGATTTCACTTTCACTTTCCACTTTCATGCACTGGAGAAGGAAATGGCAACCCACTCCAGTGTTCTTGCCTGGAGAATCCCATGGACGGAGAAGCCTGGTAGGCTGCAGTCCATGGGGTCGCACAGAGTCAGACACGACTGAAGTGACTTAGTAGTAGTAGTAGTAACTTAATTTTTAAGTTAATATTGATCAGAAAGAGCTTTTCATGGTGGTAAATAGTTTTAATGGCCCCGGGTTTTACATTGAATGGAAATGTCCAGATTGATTTAATGAGTTCCCTGTTGAATATTTAAATTTTTCATGTTTCTACTATTACAGTCAGTATTTGGATGACATATCTAAATCTTAACATACTTCTTGGTTGTGTCTTTGTAATACATTCCAATGAATAGACATCCCTAATCAAAAGGCATCCTCTTTTTAAAATTATCTGGTTTGTATTTCCAAATTTCTACCCAAAAATCCTCTCTTCATTAACACTCCCATAAACAATGTATTTGAAGGAGGATTTCACCTCCCTTCTCCAAAAATTCATAGTATCCTCTTTATTTTTTAAATTAAAGTATAGTTGATTTGCATTGTTGTGTTAGTTTCAAGTGTACAGCAAAATGATTCAGTTATATATATATACTTTTTTTTTAAAGACTCTTTTTCTGTAGAGGTTGTTACCAAATATTTAGTGTAGTTCCCTATGCTATATACTAGGTCCTTGTTGGTTATCTATTTGGACTGTGTTTATGTTCTTCTTTTTGGTTTTTGCCAGTTTGATAGGTGAAATGGTAACTCGTTTAGAATTTACTTCCCATTTACTTAAATTGTATTTTCTAGTTCAGTTGAACATTATATATTTTTAAATATATATATAGTATTTTGATATCTTAAAGGCTCTTCTTGAGGTTTATAGAGTTCAGTGTTAGTAAAAAGAGTTTATCAACAAGAGGCCCAGCCATGGTCTCTTCTCTTGGTACAAGTCATTGGTTCTGAGAACTGTCCTTAGTTCACAGCTTCCATCCTTTGCCAGTGAGAGCAGTGACCCAGGCCTTCACTCAAGCGCCCTAATCAAAGGCCACAAGTTCATGGAACTTACTCATCCAAATACTGACATGAAAAATTCAAATGTTCAACAAGGAACTGGTTACATTAATCTGGGTTCCACTCAGTGTAAAACTCCGGTACGTCCAAGCTGCCTGGTGATGACTAAACTCAGGATGAATACGTCCAAACGGCAAATGAGTGGTCACCGCACAAATCTGTTCCACTTCTTTACTGAGTGCCTACAGGCCCGGAACAGAGCCGGCCGGGCACCATGCCAGCCACAGAGACCACAAAGATTAGACAGACTACTAGTTTAAGGTTTGAGAACCTTAAACAATATAATTAGGTAAAACACAATTTACTTTTGAAAATGCACACCTTATCTTTCATTTCTGAGGTAATTAGTTGTGGGAGAAATAGAGGCAGGCAGGTCCAAAATAAGACAAAATCCTGTGAGTCTTCAAATTTTCTGCTTTATGTTGATTTGAAAAAATCTGCCACTGTTTTTCATTTCTCAGGTTTGGTCAGGCTTGCATCCATTTCCTCTCTCCCCCCACCACCCCCACTCCTTTTTTGGTCTGTTATTAGCGGTTAAGAAACACTGGTCATTTATCTAAATAGTAGGACTATTTAAAGTGGTGTTACTTTTCAAAGATAAATCTTCAGCACTCTGTAATTAAACTTTGTATTAAAAACTTTTCTAGAGCTGTGGGTTCAAACATCTGTTTATATTCCTTCTCATGTATATATATTGCTTGTCGCATTAAAAGGTAACATCTGTGGAAATTGGCAATTTATGAAAAGTAATTTGGTACTTTTCTAAACTGAGATATAAAATTAAAACATCTAGGACAATTAGAAATTTATTTTAAAAATGTTGGTGACATTAGAGCCAGCTGCATTAATCAGGAACTCATTATCTGGTCTGTGAATTATCCAGGCTGTTTTCTTCAGTCTTTCTCTTACGGTTAACCTTTTAGATATATAGTTTTTTTCCTTCTCTACAGATCTAACAGAGAGGGCATGAAGAGGAAAATTCAGCTTAATTAGTTTGACTACTGATTAAAAGGAAAAAAAAGTATCTAATTCCAGTAGAAGTTTGAACTCATTATTTTAAATAAATTCTTGGATTATCTAAAATTTCATGTGATACATGTTACACCTTCTCCCGTTTTTACAAATGTTCTTGAAGCTGTAAATTTAAGGATTGTTTGATTAGAAATTCCAGAATTTGCAAGCTGTAAATAATGGCCTTTCCTTATGAAACCTAAAAAGCACAATGCCAATGAAGGGGAACTTTTAAGTAATTGGTCATATTGCATATTTTTCTCTGTTCCCAAACGAATTTTATAATATAAATATTTGGTCATGATTTTACGATGTTTTTCTAAATAATTGAATAGCTGCAGAGCATGATGTGCTGTGGATTTACTATCATTGACTTCCATTTAGGTTTCATGTAGTTGGTTGCCATAGTTTTCACTATTATAAGATCATACTTGAAAGAATTTTTTAATCTTTTGGCTGCGCAGCATGCGGGATCTTTGTTCCCCAGCCAGGGATCAAACCCACGCCCCCTGCATTGGCAGCGTGGAGTCTTAACCACTGGACCACCAGGGAAGTCCCTAAATCATACTTTCTTAAAAATCTTCAAACTTAAAACCTTTCAAGGTTTTAGATCATTTCCTAGAACAAGTTTCTACAAGTGGAAATTTCTGGATTGAAAGTCACAAATATGAAGAAAATTTTGTTAAATAGTAGCTGTAAACTTATGGAGAAAAAGAATAAACACCTCTTTTATAATTCTTTGTCTTCTATTATTTTCAAAAGAATTTTGACAGTTTACTGGATAGCCTTCTAGATGTGTTTCTAGGTATTATATCCCATATGATTGTGTATGTAGTTGAGAATTTAAAAAATTTCACAGATTATTTTATATATCTTGTTTTATGATTTTGATTGTTCTATGCAGGTAATACCAAATCATCTTTTTGGTTGCACAGTATTCCACAGTATGAATATACAGTGACTAAAGGATATCTTTATAGAAATGGAACTTCTGGGGCAAAGATTTTGTATATTGAAATCTTAGATTGTTCTCCAAAAATGCTACTTTTATTTATACTCCAATCAATAATGTTAGCATATGCTTATTTCTGCCAACCCTCAGTCAATGATTTTATCAGTCTACCAAGTTTTTGCCTACGTGAAAAATTATTCCCATAATTTACATTTCTAGAATTCTTTCCACATATTTAAAAGCTGCTTGTATTTTTCCACCGTGTGGACTGTTAATGTTCTTTGTCTATTTCTCTGTTTTGTTGGTGGCCTTTTAATTTATTTATGAAAATTTTTATTTGTTTTTCGCTGTGCTAGGTCTTTGTTGCTGCACGGGCTTTTCTCTAGCGGCGGTGGGTCATGGCTACTCTCGGGTTGCCTGCGGGTTTCTCACTGTGGTGGCTTCTCTTGTTGCGGAGCATGGGCTCTAGGAAGTGCAGGCTTCAGTAGTTGCGGCACATGGTAGCTGTGGCTGCCGGGCTCTAGGGCACAGGCTTAATAGTTGTGGTGCAGGAGCTTAGTTGCTCTGCAGCATGTACGGTCCTACCAGACCAAGGATCGAACCCATGTCTCCTGCATTGGCAGGCGGATTCTTTGCCACTGAGCCACCTGGGAAGTCTCCATTGTTGGCCTTTTTAAAGAGAAGTTTTACTGAAGTATAATTAACACACAAAGAATTGCATATATTTAATGTGTGCAGAGAGTTTGTACTTAGGCAAACACCTGTGATTCTATCATCACGATCAAGATAATAGACATGTTCAGCACCTCCCAGAGTTTCCTGGTATCCCCGTGCGTGTGTGTATGTGTGTGTTAAGAATACTTAGCATGAGATTTACCTTCTTAGCAAATTTTGAAATGTATAATACTATATTAACTGCAGGCACTCTGTCGTACAGCAGGTCTCCAGAACTTATTCATCTACCATAACTGAGAGTTTAAACCCACTGTATAACAACTCCTCATTTCACTCTCTCTGCAGTTGCTGGCAACCACTATTGAATGCTCTCCTGTGTGAATCAGTTTGACTACTTCAAATACCTCATAGAAGTGGAGTCCTGTGGTATTTGTCCTTCTGCATCTGGCTTTTTTCACTTAACATAATGTCCTCCAGATTCATCCACGTTATTGAAATTGGCAGAATTTCCTTTTTAAAGGCTGAATAAAATTCCACATTATGTTATCTATTCATCTGTCAATGGACACTTGGGCTGTTTCCATATCCTGGCTATTGTAAATAGTGCTGCAGTGGACATGGGAGTGCAGATATCCTTTTAGGATCCTGATTTCTATTCTTTTGGTTACTCAGAAGTGGAGTTGCTAGATCATGTGGTGTTCTTGGTCTTTCCTTGATGATTTTTAAGAGATGCGGTTGTACTGAGAGATTAATTAGCCTGTTGTCTACCAGTTTGTTGTCATTCAACTATGCTGTATTTTTGCTCTGTAGAGGTTTTAGAAATTTAGGTAGCTAAATTCATCTGTTTTCTTAAATGGCTTCTAGGTTTTCTGTCTTACTAAGGAAGGCTTTCTCTGTTCTAAAGTTACAAACAACCCCTACCCCAATATTGTGTGTTAGTCGCTTAGTGGTGTCTGACTCTTTGTGACTCCGTGGACTGTAGCCTGCCAGGCTCCTCTGTCCATGGAATTCTCCAGGCAAGAATACTGGAGTGGGTTGCCATTTCCTCCTCCAGGGAATCTTCCTGACCCATGGATCAAACCTGAGTCTCCTGCATTGCAGGCAGATGCTTTACTGTCTGAGCTACTAGGGAAGCCCCTTCTCCAGACCCCAATATTAACTTCTCTCAAATTGTATTCTTTCTATGACTTAAGAGTTCACATTGCCATTGAAAACTTTGATCCGTCTGGAATTTATTTGATGAAGAAATGAGGTAGGCTCCTTAATTATTTTTTTTAGATGGTTCCCCTATTTTGTCCATAGTGTTTATTGAATAATACTGTTCCTACTATAATAATATTTCTTACACTTATTTGAAATCCAACCCATATCATATATTAAATATCTGTGTATATTTGGGACTATTTCCTAACTCTTCATTACATTACATTGATCTACCTATTTATGTTTCAAAAGCAGCTATCTACCTAACTTATTTATTTATCTTTATAAAATGTTTTCATATCTGAAAGTGCTATGCCATTTCATTACTCTTCTTTTAAAGAATATTACTGGTTATTTTTCCTTTTTTTAAGTATACATTTTAGAATCAGCTTCTGTAGTTCTTAAGAAATCCAGATTTGAGGGTGGGGAAGAAGAGAGGGAATACATTAAATTTTATGGGTAACTTTGATATAGAGTTGATATCATATTACTATTGTATCTTCCTATTTAAGAACAGGGTGTGTTTTGCTCTATTATTTAAATCTTTGATGTTCCTCAATATCGTTAAACATTTTCTTCATATAGATCATGTACTTTTATTGTTTATTAAAAAAGTTTGTTTACTCAAAAATATGTTATCTTTTTGTTACTGTTTTAAGTGGGATGTTTTTAGCTAATTCTTTTTGAGTAAGAAAGGTATTGATTTTAAAATATTATTTTGTATACAGCCACCTTATTTTATTTCTTTTTTAGAGGTGATTGCTGTTCAGCTGCCTCTCTTGGGGATCAGTCATGCTGCCATATTGTGTGCAAATGCTTTTTATTCATCTCTTCCAGTTTTTATACTTTTAGTTCATTCTCATCTCTAAGGGTATCAACCTATCACTATCGAACAATGTTAGTTAATACTATTAGGTGTGAGAGTAGACCTTCTTGTCTAATGTCCTTAGGATTTCAGCATTAAATATGATCTGGTCTTTGAAAAGCTTTTGGGTTTATATGATCTTCTATCTGACCACCCAGCTGAACTCTTCTGTTCTAATATCTATCTAGCCATTCATCTCCCTTTCCCCTCTTTCTCTTTTATTGAATTTCAAATTGTCCAGTAATTAGATTGTCTACAAATAATGATTATTTTTTCTCCTTTCTGGTATTTAGATTTATTAGGTTGTTCTCTTTTATTATATAGCTCAGGATGTCAAGTAAATGTTGCCAAGTAGGATGGCAGAGGACCTTCTGTGAAGGAAGTGGTATTAATGTCTCACTTTTAAAAGCGATGGTATTGTAGGTTTCTTGGCTATCAAGAATGATTTTCATATTGGATTTTTTATTCTCTTGATGTAATGATATTCATAAATAAATTTCCTAATTTTTTTCAGAGCAGTCTTGTATTCCTGGGATAAGCCTTGTATGGTCATGATGTAAAAACATATCAATAGATTCAGTTCATCAGTATTATTTTGAGGAATTTTATATCTGTATTCATCCCAGTCCCACCTGCTTACTGGTGACGTGACCTTGGGTAAGTTACTTAATCCCTCTGTGTCCTCAGTTTCCCTCTAGAAAATAGAAATAATGGTAAGAGACCTTGTTTCCTAGCATTGGGTTGAGGTAGATAACTTGTATAGAACAGTCTGTGGTACACAGAAAACACCCAATAAATGTTAGCTGTCATCGTGATTGCTGTTTGTGTGCAGGTGTATGTACGTGGATGCTTGCTACCTGTGTTGTGTTTTGATATCCATGTTATGCTAGCTGATTAAAATGAGTTGGGAAACTTTCCATGTCATATTATGCTCTGCAGTAATTCAAACAATGGTGGAATGATCTATTCCTTGAAGGCTGCCTGGGCTCGGTGAAGGTCCTTGACTAACCTTTCAGTTTCTTCTGTGGTTCCTTTGTCTCTTTGTTCTTTCTACTCCAGGCAAGTTTGAGCACTTATATTTTCCAGAAAATCATCAGTTTCAGATTTCCTTTTTATCTGTGGTTATTATGCTTGCTCCTTGGAAGGAAAGTTATGACCAACCTAAATAGCATATTAAAAAACAGAGACATTACTTTGCCAACAAAGGTTTGTCCAGTCAAAGCTATGGTTTTTCCAGTAGTCATGTATGGATGTGAGAGTTGGACTATAAAGAAAGCTGAGCCCCGAAGAATTGATGCTTTTGAACTGTGATGTTGGAGAAGACTCTTTGAGAGTCCCTTGGACTACAAGAAGGTCTAACCAGTCCATCCTAAAGGAAATCAGTCCTGAATATTCATTGGAAGGACTGATGCTGAAGATGAAGCTCCAATATTTTGGCCACCTGATGCGAAGACCCGACTCATTAGAAAAGACCCTGTTCCTGGGAAAGATTGAAGGCAGGAAAAGGGGACGACAAAGGACGAGATGGTTGGATGGCATCACTGACTCAATGGACATGAGTTTGCATAATCTCCGGGAGATGGTGAAGGACAGGGAAGCCTGGCGTGCTGCAGTCCATGGGGTCATAAAGAGCCAGACCCGACTGAGTGACTGAACATCAACAACAGGAGTCCTAGAGCTGACAGGTGCAGAGCTGGGATTGGAACCCCTGTGGTCAGACGTCACCATCTGAATTTAGTCATCATGCTTTCTTGCCTGACCTCCTTCTCAAGAGATTCCTCACCTACTTTATCTTGCCAGAAGCTTGGTGGTTTAGTGGGTAAAGCTGGCTGTCATTGGCTACGTCTGGACTCGGATATATTTCATAGGACTCAATAGTATCAATATTTTAACATTTATTTTGTATTTTTAACAAAGAAATATATTTAGTTTAAGATGTATTTAGTTTAGTTTAAAATGTATTTAGTTTAAAATTATTTAATACAAAAAAGACTTATGAAAAATAGTGGTTTCCTGAGCCCCTCTCCGCTACCCGGTTTCCGTCTCCTCTGGTCTCAGCGGCGGCTGTGCTCCCCTCTTTTGTACTTATTCCCGTACGTCTCGATACTAAATACTGTCATTTCTCCATCTGCCCATTTAAGACCTTAGATACTGACTTCCCAACATGAAGATAAAGATTTTTTTTCTTTTGCTAACCAAAAACAAACAAACAAAAAAAAACGGTTATTAATTCTTGTGTCTCTGAAGCATGGGAAAAAAGGGAGAAAAGAGAAAAAGGAAACTGCCCTTCTTACATTTCAGTCACTGATTCAGGTCAAGGGGCTGATTGACCCTGCAGACAGTAGAGGCCCAAAGGCCAAGTCAGGCCCTCTCCCAAATCCTTTGGCCTCTTTAACCCTCTTTCTTTTTTTCATTTTCGAAAAATTTATTTTTAATTGGAGGATAATTGCTCTACAATGTTATGTTGGTTTCTGCTGTACAACAGTGTGAATCAGCTGTAAGTATACATATATCCCCTCCATCTTGAACCTCCTTCCTACCGTCTCCCCCATCCCACCCCTCTAGGTTGTCAGAGGACACTGGGCTGAGCTCCCTGTGTTTAACCATCAGTTGTTTTTTTTTTTTGTAATTTTTAATATGTATATATTTTATTGTAGTTGACTTATTTTTCAGGTGTACAGCAAGGTGATTCAGTTATACATATGCATTATTTTTGAGATTATTTTCCTTGTAGGTTATTACAAGATATTGACTGTAGTTCCCTGTGCTATACAGTAAACTTTTGTCACTTGTTGCATATATATATTTTTAAAATTAGAAATCTAGCATTTTATTCAAGCATTTACAAGTAGCATTTAACAAAGAGAATTAGAATGTCCTAAATGTTTTAGTTAGGGAAAAATTCATAAGCTTTCTAAAACATATACATACTATTTGTGTATAGAAAAGCTTTTCTCCTATGCCTAATAAAGGCTTGAGAAAGAACATAAAAAAAAAAAAGAAGAGATGGAGAAATTGGAAAGCATAAACTAAATGAAATGGGAGCACTGAATGTGAAATAGAAAAAGTAAAACAAGCTAGATAAAAAGTAAAAGATAATCGTAGAGTCCAGTTGTTTTTAAACATGGCTGCTCATTAGAAACATATCTGGAGCTTTGGAGAAAAAAGCAAATACCTGGGCATTTGTATTTTTCAAAAAATTCCAAGATTATTCTGATATACATCTGGATTTTTAAAAGTGATTACAGGTTTTTGTATTAATAACCATCACTTTAATGGGATTTCAGCAAAGATGTTCAGCCTGCCGCATTAACCAGAAGCATCCCTGTAGTGTAACTGTGAGTAGTGTTTGTCTTTTTTTTGTTTGGTGTTCTACTTCAGCGACATTTATCTCCATATTTGTTCCTCTTTGTCCCTGATTATCTATTGTCTAATGCTTGTAATTTCTCTCTTTCTCTTCTGCGATCGCTGTGATTATCTCAAGCTTTTTCTTTGTCAGTAATTCTGTTTTCAGTTCTGGTATGCTGTTGTTTTGGTCTTTCTTTTCTTAGCTCTGCAATTTTCCTTTTTTACCTAATTCTGTTGTGCCATCAACTTTGCACTTTTTGTTTTCTTGAATTCATGTTTTTATGTTTTATAGTATAAAGCAAATTCTGGGATTTGGGAGGGTTAATTTAATTAATTATAGTTAATTAATTTTGGTTAATTTAATTTTCTTATGTGTGCTATGTTCTTTTATTATTCATCTGATTTCCTGTAGCATTTTTTGCTCTATTGCTATGCCATTTCTTTTTGACTTGTTCGTGCTTGATGTGTTCTAGTCAAACCTCCTTTTGTTATGCTGCAGTCAAAGCGAATGATTTCTTTACCGTCTTTCTGCCATCTGAGTCGTGTTTGCTTGCCCTTTCAAGGTTGGCTTGGAGCCTGGGCATTTGAAGATGGGGCAGCATGGGAAGGCTCAGCTGGCCTTGTGTAGCCTCTGAGTGACTTGGTTAAATGTCCTGTATCGAGTTCACGCCCCATCTGAAGGAGGGCATTCTCTTTCCTGCCTTTGGGTTTTAGGTCTGTCCCCTACCTGACCTTGGGGTTGTGGGGCTTCCACTTTGGCTGGAGACAGTCGCCTTGGTTGATCATGTCTCTCCTTTCCTTTCTCACTCCCATCAGTCACTAGGGTTGAAAGAAAAAGGTGCCTGAGAGTGTTGGAAAGTTGTTGTTCACACTGGAAAGTACATTTGGAGCTTTTGACAAGCTTCTGCCTGCCCCTTCCCCAGTTTTCCCTCCTCTAAGGGTCTTACCACCCCACTCCAGTACTCTTGCCTGGAAAATCCTATGGATGGAGGAGCCTGGTAGGCTGCAGTCCATGGGGTTGCTGAGGGTCGGACACGACTGAGCGACTTCACGTTCACTTTTCACTTTCATGCATTGGAGAAGGAAATGGCAACCCACTCCAGTGTTCTTGCCTGGAGAATCTCAGGGACAGGGGAGCCTGGTGGGCTGCCGTCTCTGGGGTTGCACAGAGTTGTTCACGACTGAAGCGACTTAGCAGCAGCAGCAGCAAAGGGTCTTACGGCGTTTATCTGTCATTTTGTATCTATCACCAGTTCTATTTTTCTTCACTGCTGGGGATATTTAGTGCCAGCTCCTTCTTCCACTCACCCTCCCCTCTCTGGCTGCACCAGAGCAGTCAAGATAAAGATGGTAGGGAGTGTCCAGACAGCTGCTCCTACAACCCCAACGAGTCTCAGAAGCCACCGAGAGCAAGGGTTTTGCTGTCACTCAGTGGCTCTCTCTGTCAAAGAAATCAGGCTGCTCCCTGTGTTAGATTGAGCTCTGCAGGACACTTCTATTGGGCAATATTCTAACATTTGTTGGGGAGTCTGTGTAATTTTAAAAAATGCTCACTTTCCTCAGAGACAAAGGAGACAAAGGTCAAAGAAAGTCAAATAATAGAAAAAATACAACACCTACACTTGTTTCTTCTTCAGAGTTCCAAGAACATTTGCAGCAGTCTGATACAAACTTCAAAGCATTGCAATTAAATGACTCTAATTCCTGGAAAATTTTCTGCCTCTTGCAATCCCACCTCTCTTTCTAACAGGTTTAAGCACAAGTTTGGTTAGTGTCCTCTTGGTGTGGCTGAGGTTGGGAAATAAAGCTGCATATTTTCATGCTGTGAAACCAGCTAGAAGAGGCAAGGCAACACTTGGGTTCCTTAATATCTGTGACCCTGTCACATGGTCAGTAGGAAAGTCGACGTGCTGTGGAATCCTAAATGTTCTAGACCTTTCAGGCTCAAGATAGTCCTCTTTACTTACAACACAGGCTCATCCCTTGTGATGTGCTGTGTCCAGATTACGGCATGGCCTGCTCTGAACTGTCCTGCACATCTTACGCTATTGTGGGGACACCCACATTCTGTATTGCCGTCCTCCTAATTATTACTTATTATACTTACATGTGACATTTCCCATTATACAACTAAAAATATGGTTTTATAAGTGATGTGCACACTGCGTCTCCTCTTCACTTGGTTCTGTCTTTCCTTCTCTGTTTGGTCATGAGAACCCTTCTGCAGGCTCCTGTTCCTTTTTAGGATGATTCTGCCAGTGCCTCCTTGCTAGTCACCAAGACAACATGTTACCCTTCTATCAATGTCCCTTCAGTACAGAATGATGCACTCGTAGCCAATGACAGCTGCCTCCATGGTTGAGATCATTTTGTGTGTCCTGTCTTTTCTCCCAGGCTAGAAAGATCCCAAGTTCTTGCCGTTTCTCCTGAAGTCTAATGGGGGAGGTACCGATTTTTCTCAAAGGGTTTTCCTAAACCATTATTCAAGCTGTCTTTGTATATGTGGTTTAATATTAAACATAAATAAAGAGTTGCTTGGGATTTCTTGTAATAGTTTCAGGTAAGAATCTTATTTAAATAAGTAAGCGCACAAATGAAACCCAACACCTCAACTACTTACTCTAATATCGTTTATTGGAAGAGGAATTCTTTGGATTCCCTTCTTTCCTTCTTCCCTCCCATCATCCCTCTCTCCTTTTTGTCCTTCCTTTTTCCTGTAAAATTTCTTTACATGTACCTAATTTTGCACACACACACAACTTCTATAAATTATATAAATTCATAATTTATATAAATGCACGAGTGTGATCATATTGTGCACAGTGTGTTTGGGTACCTTCCTCTTTCCTTTTCTTGCCTCTCCTCTCCACTCCTACTTCCTGTCACCCACCTCACACATTCTACCACCCCAACCCTAAGGATGTATATGTAAAGATTTATGTATATATACATTCCTACGTTCATATACATTCACATAACAGGTACAAGTTTAAGATTAATTTTTAACTTCAAGCACAGATCTAAGGCCAAAGAAATAACTTTGAGTGCTTTTGATTATTGTCTAGAAGAGGAAAAACAAGGATGTAACCAACTGTTATTTTCCTGATAGAGTTCCCAGAAGCCCATCTAAATTCTAATAAGGCAAACTAAAACTTAACTGGTTTTGGTTATTTCCAGCACTTTTGTTTTAGGTCAAATTTATTATAAAGCAAAGCCCATTCATATGCCCTGTTTTGTTTTGTAGAAGGAACTTCTTATTCAATCATTATGTTTAGTGTGGATTCTGTATGGGCTTTTCCATTACTTCATTGTGTAACCTTTGTGGCTCTCTGATTTATTTCCTTATATACTGGAGATTTATTTCCTTATCTACTGAAGTTGGATTCTAATGTTTTTATCAATGAATATTTCTGCTAATATTGGAAAAAATAGACTAACTCACATGCTATGTGTTATTCCAAATTGAGTAAGACATAATACCCACTTGCATAAAGATAGTAGAAGTTAAAACTTGTAGCTGAATAAAGAGTAAGGCATAGAATATTGAATGCCTTCAGATAAAGAAATGGGCTATGTACTCTCAAGGGAAACACTATGAAAATGATTTTTTTAAGCCTGTTTCCTAATCTCCTAGTATTCACCCGCCCCCACCCCGCCCCCCACCCAAATCCATCCACTACAGCCACAGTGCCCTTTTTAAAAACACACATTTAACCAAGTTGGTCTGTTGCTAAGGATCTTGCCTGCCTTTCCAATGCATTAGAATACAATTTAAAATCCTTAAAGTGAATTACAAATCCTTGCATAATCTGGCCTCTGCCTATCTCTTAAGTTTTATCAGACACTGCTGTCTTCCTTCTTAAAACATTATGGTCCAGCTACACTGGCCCTCATTTAGTTCCTCAGTTGGACAAGGCTCCACACTGCCTCGGGGACCTTGCACTTGCTGCTTGTGTCATTCACTGCTTCACCTCTCCATTTCTTTTTTTTCCACCTGACTAAATTCCTCCTCCTTCAAGTCTCAGTTTAAGTGTCGCTTCCCCTATAATCCACTCTTATGCAGCCCCATCTCTATCTAAATTAGACCTGTGTTAGTCTGGGCTCTCCAAGCTAAAGACTCCACGATGGGATTAATTTGGCAAGAATTTGGGCTTCCCCGGTAGCTCAGCTGGTATAGAATCCGCCTGCAATGCAGGAGACTCCAGTTCAATTCCTGGGTTGGAAAGATCTCCCAAAGGAGGGCGTGGCAAACCACTCTGGTATTCTTGCCTGGAGAATCCCATGGACAGAGGAGCCTGGCAGGCTACAGTCCATGGGGTCGCAAAGAGTCAGACACAACTGAGCGACTAAAAGCATATTACATCGCACAGCATGTATGATGTATTTTTTATTAAGTTTTAATTTGAAATTATTCCTTTTTTTTTTTTTTTTTGATCTGTGAGTATGTGGAAGAGTATCTTATAATTTCTAAACATGCAGTGTTTAACGTTCATCTTTTTGTTATTGGCTCACAATTTAATTATAATGTGGTCAGGGAATTTAGTCTGTTTCATAAGAATTCTTTGAAATGGGTGGTCTTGCTTAATGGCTTGATACAGGATCAATCTTCTTATATATCATGGGTGCTTAAAAAGAATACTCCTATCTTTTTAAAATTCAGTTTGAAAAAAATCTCTTAAAAGTAGAGTTAACTCATTTTCACTTATTGCAGTGCTGAAATTATAAGGTCTTATTTTTCACAGGTTATTTGGTCATTTTTATTTTTGCTTACTTCTGTTTCATTGATCAATATTTCTTTTTTTTCCATTATTTTTCTCTAGTGATTTTCTAGTAGCGTGATCTTCAAACTGTTTGTTCTCAGAATCCTTTTACACTCTTAAATTGTTGAAGTCCCTAAAACATGTGTTTGTGTGAGTTTTATATGGACTGTAGTCTGCTGGGCTCCTCTTTGTCCACGGGGTTCTCCAGGCAGAAATACTGGAGTGGGTTGCCATGCCCTCCTCCAGGGGATCTTCCCAGCCCAGGGATTGAACCTGCCATCTCATTATGTCTCCTGTATTGGCAGGCAGGTTCTTCATCACTAGTGCCATTGTATATATATGTGTATATGTATACACACAGACATATATATTATAATTTGCCAATCTAGAAATTAGAGATGAGAAATATAAAATATATTTTATTATTCAATTAAAATAATGATTATAAACCCATTGCATATTAACATAACATTTTAAAAATGAAAACTAATTAAAATTTCCAAAACGAGGAACTTAGTGAGAAGTGCTGTGTTTTATATGGACTGTAGTCTGCTGGGCTCCTCTGTCCATGGGATTCTCCAGGCAAGAATACTGGAGTGGGTTGTCATGCCCTCCTCCAGGGGATCTTCCTAACCCAGGGATCGAACCCAGGTTTCCTGCATTGCAGGCAGATTCTTTACTGTCTGAGCCACCAGGGAAGCCCCTTAGTGAGAAGAGTGGTGTTGATTTATATTTTTGCAATTCTCTTTAATGTCTGGTTTCATAGATGACAGCTGGATTCTCATATCTGCTTCATTCAGTGTGTTGCAAAATGTTATTTTGGTTGAAGTGTATGTGAAGAAAATCCTGCTTCACGCTGATAGTTGGAAAAGAAAGATGTATCTCTAAAGCCTTTTCAGATAATTGTAGATATTTGGATACTACATCAAAACTTGGCAGGTGGGCTCATTCCTAGGGTGGACTGTGCTCTTAAATGTAAGGAGTGCTCAAGGGTGTAGAGGGCATCTGGAAGTTTCCTTTGCATAGGTACAGGTGAAGTGCAAGGGGGCAAACTGAAGGTAGGACTCAGTGGAGGGTTTCTTGTTGTCTTAAAGCTGAATTTCCCTCTGTGTTCCTTCCACAACCCCCTTTGTTTCATTTGGTAGTTTGAAATTATTCTAGGCATTTTCCCAAGTTGTTTTTCTCTCTGGTTCTAGGACCCTTCCAAAGACTGATCCCTTCTGTATTCAAGAAGTGAACACGTAGCCAGTTGTTATGACTGGCTTGGTTATAGATGCTGAAGACTCTGAGTTAGAGTTTTCCAAGCTCAGTGGGAAAACCAGTTCTCACTTACGCAGTAAGTGGGAGTGCAGTGCTCTTGACTTTGGGTTCTCCTTATTCCAGTCTTCTGCTTTCTGTCTTCTAGAATTGCACAAAATTCTTGTTTTCACATTGACTACACATTATTACGTGTCTCAGTTCAGGGAAACCTTTGAAGGAAAAGTAAACACATGAAATGGTCATGAGATAGAAATCTGTCCTGCAGCCTTTTAAGAGGCTCTTATTTTTTTTTATTTTTTTCCTGCTGGAGATTTGAGCATGATAAGTTTCTCTAAAGAACTGATTCTCTTTTTAATTTCTGAAGCTGATTTGGCTTTAAGATGATTTTTTTTTCCTTTAAAAATTGAATTTTGGTCACTACTGAAATATAATGTTTCTGATATTTCCTAGTTTTTTAATGTATGTTTTTATTATGTCAATTATTTAACATTTTCTACAGGATATTTAAAAACAGATGACCTCTAACTGTGTCAGATTAAATGTGGATAAGGTGTAGTAGTTATTCTTCTCCATATGCAGTTTATTTGTGTTACCTGCCTAATACATACCCCACAGAAAGTTTCAGCAGCTTGGAATTCTACAAATAATTAAAACACATAACCTCTGTCTTCAAGGATCTTATAGACTTCCACTTTGTGCAGTATTTTTAGAACTTTGGATTTAGATATTGTTTCATTTACTTCCATGTAAGAAAATCCCCTGTCACATTGGTCTCTTGTATCTGGTCTGTTTTCTAGTTCCTTCTTTTCAAGTAACTTTTTGGATTATGAAAGTAGAGCATAGTCAAGAATTGACAATAAGGAAAAAGAATGCTTAAGAGCTCAGGCTCTGGGATGCCATCCTGGTCTAAGCTGACTGCTACGTGACCCTAGGCATGTAACTTAGCACTTTGTTCAACGTCCCTGTCTGTGTAAAGGGCTTGGTTACCTTTCCGACTTTATGGCTCCAGTAAAGAATAAACGTATTAACCCGTGTCAGGAGCTTAGAACACCATCTGGCATATAGTAGGGGCTCAATAAGTATGTGCTGCTGCTGCTGCTAAGTCGCGTCAGTCGTGTCCGACTCTGTGCGACCCCAGAGACAGCAGCCCACTAGGCTCCCCTGTCCCTGGGATTCTCCAGGCAAGAACACTGGAGTGGGCTGTAAGTATGTGTGACTTATTAAAGACTATTTGAAAAGTGAAAAAGAAAAATTCACCCATAATCCCTGTTAATATTTTGGATTTTGACTTACATACACACAATTTTAACCACTTTTAATTATTTCATAGATTGTAAACTCTACAAATTCTCTCCATTTAAAAAATTATTTTCTTGTCCTCTTTCTTTTGCTTTCCATTTTGGTAACTTTTTCCTCCTGTTTGTTTTTACTGCTTGATGATGTGCCTTTCCAGTTGCTTCTTAATTATATCCCTAATCCTCTGAGTCCTTGATTAATTAATAGGTGGACGAAGGATGCTTGTGTATGTGCATACTCAGCTGCTGAGTCGTGTCTGAGTCTCTGTGACCCCACGGACTGTAGTCCATGGGCACCAGCAAACCTAGGGCCCAGGTGAGAGAGACCTTCAGTCAATGGATCAGTGTGTTCTGCAGTTAATATATTTTAAGTGGAACTATCTTAATTTTAAGAAACAAGTTTTGTTTTAAAATGCACTTATTTTTAAGAACTGTGCATTTTATATGGTTTATATGCATCTAATATGAAAGCATTATAGTATTTTCACTGAATTAATCAAAATTCTCTTTGTCAAATATAACCATCTTCAACATAAGACTATCGATGTCACCCCGGACTTTTGGATTCATTTTATTTCCTTTGACTTATATATGGATTTGGTCAAGGGCAAAAAGAGTCATTAAGGACAAATGCTCAGTGTAGAAACTTCCTAATCAATTTCAACCCTTCTTCCAACATGGAAAGTATCTGTTATCTCTTGTGATTTGCCTCTAGCAAGCACCAGAAGGAGGGATTTATTGAAAGTAGCTACTAGTGAAATGACTAACATCCTTGGCATTTAAATTGTGACATTTCCCCTGGTCAGCATGGTTGGTTCATTTGTTTCCATTTGAAACTCATATTCTGTTACTGGAGAAAATGCCAGGATTTCCAAAGAAAGAATGATTGTCAGTTCTTAAATCTTGCCCTTAAGTTTAGGATCTGAATATAGTCTTTTTTTTTTTTTTTTTGTCTTTTTGGCTGAGAAGCTGAAGTGATTATATGTCAGTAAGCAGTTACGTTAAATCAGCTACAAGAAATTGAAGTGGTTGAAGATTAAATTCCAAGTGCTGAAGACTCAGTATAAGAAGAGGCATTCTATTTAGAAAATAGAATTCATATAATCTCAAGATAAAGGTTGTGTGTGTGTGATAGAGAGAGAGAGAGACAGAGAGAAGGAGGGAGATATTGAGACAGAGAACATAGCATGAAATCCTGAGAATCATTTTAAAACATCACTTCTTCTTTTAATTGAAGTATAGTTGATTTACACTATTTCTGGTGTATAGCAAAGTGTTTCAGTTATATATATGTGTGTGTTTGTGTGTATAATGCTGCTGCTAAGTCGCTTCAGTCGTGTCCGACTCTGTGTGACCCCATAGACGGCAGCCCATCAGGCTCCCCCGACCCTGGGATTCTCCAGGCAAGAACACTGGAGTGGGTTGCCATTTCCTCCTCCAATGCATGAAAGTGAAAAGTGAAAGGGAAGTCGCTCAGTCGTGTCCAACTCTTAGCGACCCCATGGACTGCAGCCCACCAGGCTCCTCGTTTCATGGAATTTTCCAGGCAAGAGTACTGGAGTGGGGTGCCATTGCCTTCTCCTGTGTGTATAATATATATGCACTATTTCTTTTCAGATTCTTTTTTGTTATAGGTTATTACTGTGCTATTCAGTAGGTCCTTGTTTATCTATTTTATATATATAGTAGTGTGTATCTTTTAATTCCATACTTCTAGTTTATTCCTCTTCCCCATGTTTCTCTTCTGGTTACTGTAAGTTTGTTTTCTATGTCTGTGAGTTTATTTCTGTTTTGTAAGTAAGTTCATTTGTGTCATTTTTTTAGATTCCGTATGTAAGTGACATCATATGGTATTTGTCTTTGTCTATCTGACTTACTCCACTTAATAGGATAATCTCTAGGTAAAACGTCACTTTTTCTTCCTTTTGCCTGTGTTGCAAGACATGCAGGAACCTGCCTGCCCTTCCCCACCTCACCCCCCCAACACACACAGTGGGAGCAGAGTCTTAATCACTGGACCAACTGGGAAGTCCCAAAACTTCACTTTGTAAAGAGAGGTGGAAAAATTCTTTTGTCCCCAACTCGAGTCAGTGTTGGGAATGATAGACAACAGGTGGGAGGAAGGGTCACGTACTGCAGACCTTTGCTGAGTAGAGCTCAGTCCTCTAGTTTTGCCTCTGGTCTCCAAATAAGTCTGCTTGATTTCCTAGTGTGTAGCTCATATTTTGGGGCTTCCCAGGTGGCACTAGTGGTAAAGAACCTGTCTGCCAATGCAGGAGACATAGACATGTGGATTCAATCCCTGGGTTGGGAAGATCCTCTGGAGGAGGGCACGACAACCCTCTCTATCCTTGCCTGGAGAATCCCCTGGACAGAGGAGCCTGGTAAGCTTCAGTCCATAGCGCTGCAAAGAGTTGCACACAACTGAAGCGACTTAGCATGCATTCACAGCTCTTATTTCAGGAGAACAGAAGAATGAATCCTCGTTGTGTTTAAAGTGAAGGTGAAAATTAAGAGTTGAGAGAAGGACACTGTAGGATCCATACTTGTTAAATTAATTTTAGAATTCTGCTGCTTACAATTAAGGCATCTTGCATCTGTGTGAACCCTTTACAGTTCACAACCAATTTACAAATATACTATAAACTGATTTTATCAAAATGGAAAAAATAGCTTGCCCAATCCCTTCATAGTACTTGACTCTTTACTTTTTAACCTTTTTAAAAAATTAATTTTTATTGGGGTATAGTTGATTTACAATGTTGTGATCTTCCTAGTACTTTAAACTCTAACTAACACTTCAATTCTTCAGCTGAACTTTTATTCACTCATTCAACAAATTTAATTGAGTGGCAGGCATCATTCAATGCTTGTGATACATCCATGAGGTAAAAAAAAAAAAAAAGAATCTCTATCCCGTGGAGCTTACATTCTCATGGGGGTAGATAGACCATGAACTCAGAACATAGTAAGTAGGCTACATTGTATGAGCAGATGGTGACTACCAGGGAAGAAAGGGGAAGGGATTTCCCTGGTAGTCCAGTGGCTCAGACTCTGTGCTCCCAATGCTGGAAAGGGGGTGATGGTTTGATTCTTGGTTGGGGAGCTAAATCCCACATGCCACACCTGGGGATCCCACATGCTGCAACTAAGACCCAGCACAGTCAAATAAATAAATACTTTTTTAAAAAGAATAGAAGCTGTATAAGGGAGATGTAAAGTTTGGAGGAATTGAGATTTTTAGGGTAGGTGGTATCACCGACTCAGTGGACATGTATCTGAGCAAATTCCAGGAGAGGGTGAAGGACAGGGAAGCCTGATGTGCTGCAGTCTTTGGGGTCACAGAGTCGGACATGACTCAGTGACTGAACAACAATGAGGGTGGGTGGAGGTAGGTCGCTGCATTAATAAAGGTAGCCAGGATTAAGTCTCACTGTGCTGAGGTCTGGGCAGAAGTTTAGAGGCAGCGAGAGAGTTATGAGGGGATATTGGGGGAAAGAGCATTCCAGAAAGATGAAAAACAGCTGGAGCCAAGACCCGAAGGTAGAGACATGGAGACCAAGGAAGAGGATCACAATGAGGGCGGAGGATGACAAGGGGAGAGAGTACCAGGAGGGAAGCTGGGAGAAGTAAGGGAGGAGAGGTTCTGTAGGACCTGGAAGGCCGCTGGAAGGACCTTGACCTCTAAGGAAAATGGGGATAATATAGGACTGAGGATGGGAGTAGCCTGATCTGATTTATGTCTTAATGGGATTTCTCTAGATGCTGCTTTGTTGAGAATAGACTGGAGGGAGGGGGGCACAAAGGTGAAAGCCGGGAGGTTTATTCAGAAACAGTATTAACTCTCTATTGCTGGGTAACATAGTATCTAAACATTTAGCAGCTAAAATAGCAAACATTATCTTACACAGTTTCTGATGGTCAGGAGTCTAAGAGTTGCTTAGCTGGAGATGGTTGGGGCTCAGGGTCTCCGTAAGGCTTCACTCAGGCTGTCACCTGGGGCTGTAACTGATTTTGCACTTGACTTTGACTGCAGGATGTACTAAGCTCCCTCACAGGTTGGTGGTGGTCTTCAATTTCTCCTTAATTGTTGGTTAAGGCTTCAGTTCCTCACCATAATACGGCAGTTTGGTTTCCCCAGAATAAGAGAGGAGAAAGAGAGAGAAAGAGAGAGACTTACCAAAATGGAAGACTTTGATTATCTAATTCTAGGAGTGCCACACTCTCACTTTTGCCATCTGCTATTCATCATATCAAAGTCTGGTACAGTGTGGGTGGGCACTCCACAAGGCTGTGAGTTCTAGGAGGCAAGGATTGTTGGGAGCCCGTAGTGGAGGTTGCCTACCTCAGAGACAATTGCGGTAATCCAAGTAGAAGATGAGGGTGGCTTGCAGCAGCATACTTGCAGTGGAATGGCGAGAGAGGCCACAGTCTAGGTATATTTTGAAGGTAATATCTATAGGATTTTTAAATGAAGTGGATGGAAGAAAATGAAGGTTCATGGATGACGCTGCGGTAGCTGCCTTTTAAGAGATAAGTGCCTAGGGCCAGTCCAGGTGTCTAGGTGTGCTCCTTGACTCAGGGAGGTGTGTGTGTGTGTGCGCGTATGTGTGATAGAGTGGGGACTAGTGCTTTCAGAACAAAGCCAGTGCAAAGTTGGAGAAGAGGGATTCACAGATCTTTGAGTGAAGTCAGGCAGGTTGGAAATCCAAGGCAGGTCAGGGACGTGGTGTGGGATAGACTGGACTATGTATGGGAACTCCTGGCTTTTTGATTAACAAATACTACTTTCTTGGTGTAGTTTTAGCAGCTGAATAACTGTTGTTAGATCTTGGTGGATCTAACAACTGAATATCAGTTTTCTCTCCATAATTGGTATTCTTTGCATAGTAAAAATTAAATGGTAGAATATGTAGTAAATGGGCTTCCCTGGTAGCTCAGCTGGTAAAGAATCTGCCTGCAATGCAGGAGACCCTGGTTCGATTCCTGGGTCAGGAAGATCCCCTGGAGAAGGGATAGGCCACCCACTCCAGTATTCTTGGGCTTCCCTGGTGGCTCACATGGTAAAGAATCCGCCTGCAGTGCGGGAGACCTGGGTTTGATCTCTGGGTTGGGAAGATCCCTGCAGGAGGGCATGGCTACCCACTCCAGTATTCTTGCCTAGAGAATCCCCATGGACAGAGGAGCCTGGTGGGTTACAGTCCATGGGATTGCAAAGAGTTGGACATGACTGAGAGACTTAGCACAGCACAGCATGTGTAGTAAATAATATACATACTGTAGGAGTTTGTAGTACAGGAAAGCCCTTAAAAACTCAAATAGGAACAACCAGGGAGTATTTTCTACAAGATGGGATGTTGGTGCTGGACTTTGCCAAGAGTAGAGTTAAGATGGAGAGAAGCAGGAAGGCAATTTCAGGCAGGGGAACAGTCTGAGCAAAAGCATGGATATAGAAATGGGGCTTCTTTGCGGAATTTCAGCTAAATGGTTCAACTCCTTATGCTAAGCAAGTAGGAATAAATTTTGAGAGGTAGGTAGGGGGCTGATCATGGAGAATCCTAAGTATCAGATGGAGGATTTTGGGCTCGATATTACAGGTGGTGAAGAAACATAGAACACTCTTGAAAGTAATTAACTATGAAGGTGATTCCACAGGGCTTCAATAGAGATTGAAGGCGGGGTGGGGGGGGGGTGGGGAAGCTGAAGGATAACGAGACCACTTGGAGGCATGAAGAGATAAGACTAAAACTGTGATCGTGGATACCGTGACTGACTCCATATAAGGGACAAAGAGAAAGTATAATAGCTAACATACATAAGACTTTTATACTGTGTCAATTTTAATTCTGAGAAAATCCTAGAGAGTGCATATTATTATTCTGTTTCATTTGGGAGTACATCTCAGTTTTACAGGTGAGGAAACTGATGCCCAGAAAGGTTAACTAACTCAACCAAGGTTACACAGTTAGTAAGCGGTACAGCCAGGATTTACACCCAGGCCATCTGGCTCCAGAAGCTATATTTTATTTTTTATTTTAAATTTATTTATTTTAATTGGAGGCTAATTACTTTACAATATTGTGGTGGGTTTTGCCACACAGTGACATGAATCAGCCATGGGTGTCCCCTCCCACCTCCCTGCCCACAGAGTCTATATTTTAAACCAGTACATAAGATTTGGCTCTGGATAACTAGGGACAGGGGATGATGAGTTGTGCTCAACTGAGAAATGATGGTTACCTTAGTTCTGGATTGAGTTTAAGTCCACAACAGGACGTCTAAGAGAGAAGCAGAACCGGCTCTTAGGTGATACATGTCTGTTAGACATGAAAACAGAGGATGAATGAAAGCTGTGTGAATCAACAAGGGAGACAAGAGAACCAAGGGCCCAGAAATGATGAGAGTTAGAGAACAGGAAGAGGAAAGGAGAACTTCGGCTTTGCAGGTGGAGCTTGTGGTAAAGAACTCTCTTGCCAACACAGGAGATGTAAAAGATGGGGGTTTGATCCCTGAATTGGGAAGATCCCCTGGAGATCTGCATGGCAGCCTACTCCAGTATTCTTGCCTGGAGAATCCCATGGACAGAGGAGCCTGGTGGCTATAGTCCATAGGGTTGCAAAGAGTCAGACACGACTGAAGCGACTTCTCATGCACGCAGAGTAGCAATTGGAAAAGAATGTTTGGCTGCAGAGGAGAACTGCACTTGTACAGTATCTTAGAAGCCAGGCCAGGCAAGAAGTGAGAAATGACCAAGAAAATCCAAGGAGATTAAGAACGGAGAGCCGTCTGTTGGATTTTGAGTGCTGCTGCTAAGTCGCTTCAGTCGTGTGCAACCCCGTAGATGGCAGCCTACCAGGCTCCTCTGTCCTTGGGATTCTCCAGGCAGGAACTCTGGAGTGGGTTGCCCTTGCCTTCTCCAATGCATGCAAGTGAAAAGTGACAGTGAAGTCCCTCAGTCGTGTCTGACTCTTTGCGGCCCCATGGACTGCAGCCTACCAGGCTCCTCCATCCATGGGATTTTCCAGGCAAGAGTACTGGAGTGGGTTGCCATTCCTTCTCTGGAGGATTTTGAGTGGAGGTCATTAATAGAATCAGTTCTAAAGAGAATACTTCTAACTATTATTTACTGAAGATCTGTAATGTACCAGGCTCATTGTATGTGAATATCTGAGTTTACCTTTAGAACAACACTGTAAGTCTGATATGATACAGAGGAAAAACAGAAGCTTGAAGAAGTAAAGTACCTCATCCAAATTCAGAAATTGACAGAGCTGAGATTGAAACTGAAGTTTAACCGTTTTCCCCCTAGATTAAGGCAAAAAGCTCCCAAACAACCCTCCCCACAAAGAAAGACTAAAGCTCTTCTAGGAATTTTTTTTTTTTTTAAAGAATGGTAAGAAATGAATTGAAACTGATAATTTGACATGAAAACTTCACTGTCCTGGTTTTCTGTGGTCCCAAGTGAAATGAATTTATGTCTGAATTTGTTGACTATTACTGCACATATTTTTAGGAGGTGAAGGCATTATGTGTTCAGTTCTGTAAGCTTTTCCCCAGCAAAGCCTTCCCTCTGTTAGACTCTTACTAATGCCCCAGGGCATGGTAGGTTGTGGTAGAGTGATCTGGAGTTTTTCTTGACCTGTTGGTTATGATCTCAGTCTCATGAATGCTCCTCCTCTTTCACTACTTCAGCTGATGACTCACTCATCTGTTAGTTTTTCTCCCAGCATCAACAAAATGAAGTAGTGGATTAAAGAAACAAATGAAAGACAAAAAAAAAATATCTATGATCTAACAAGGCCTTTTGCCTTGCTGGGAATACTCAGGTGCTAATGTAAACTTTCCTCCAAGGAAGAACAGGGATCAGGTGTATAGTTCAAGGCAACTGAAAATTGCACACCTAAAGCTACTGAAAGGATATTTAAAAAGCTGACTGGTGCATGATTAGAACTGCCATTCCGAAAAAGCAATGATGAAACTCACCCTCAGAAAGTGTTCCAAACTTTTGTAAAAGCTGTTCTGTGAAAACTTTCCTTTCTTTACAGGTCTACATTTTTGCTCAGTGTACCAGAGAGATTGTTCTGTTTTTATTAAACCAAGCTTTATTCAACAGTGCTCTGTACCAGAGAGATTATAATCTAAGGAAAAAACAACAACAACAACAAAGTCATTATGCAGTTAAAGGGAAGAGCATAAAACTCCTTTGGCTATCAAAAAATGTGAACAGAAACAGCTAGCAAGGTTGTACTTTCCCAGAATATTTTTTTCTATTGATCGTGTGAAGATTCATCAAGCATTTCTTCATAGAAAAGCTGATGAATCTAGATTTATGAGTGAACGTTTGTGCTGGGAACATATGAAATCAGCAATCCAGGAGACTTCGCAGGACGGAGAAGAAGGAAGACTCAGGAAAAAACGTCTCCAGTGAATGAGGACGCTACTTAGTGTAAATCAAGAGTTGGCTCTTATCCTTCACCCTGGCGCTTCCTGCTAAATTTTGGAAATTAGCCAGTATTGTAATTAACACTCCACCCCCACCCCACCCCCACCCCGCCTCCCCGCTTTTCTTAAGTAAGGAGAGTCAAATCCCCATCTTTTTCAGTGGTGAGGTCACTACAAGTAACGTAAAGCTCTTCCTTCCTGCTGCATGGTTTTAGGAAGTGCACATGATGTGTGGGCCCTCCTGGGCAGCAATTAGGATTCAGATTCTTCTAATTTGCCCTCTAAGTGAAGGCTGCAGAGTGGCTTCTTCTAAGTGACTGGGAGGGGTGGTAATGGCACTGTCCCATGTGGCCCACCAGCACTGCCTTCCCTCTTGGTCCTCCCAGAGACTTCATTTCTCCCACTTACAGACTCTTAGGAGTCTGCCAAAATTCTGTCTCTAAATCCAACTCTATCCTCTGTGATTAGTAATGTCCACAACATGGAAATGCTGTTTTACTGTTAAATCAAAATGTGTAAATTTCTTTTTTTTTTACATTGAGGAGTAGTTGATTTATGATGATGTATTAATTTCTGCTGCACAGCGAAGAGATTCAGTTATCCATATATATATATATACATTCCTTTTTATATCCTTTCCCATTATGGTTTATCACAAGATATTGAATGTAGGTCCCTGCGCTATCCAGTAGGGCTTTGGTGTTTAGCTGTTCTCTATGTACTAATTTGCATTGCTAACCCCAAACTCCCACCCCATCCCTCCCCCACCTCGCCTGCCATTAGCAATCACAAGTCTGTTCTCTATGTCTGTGAGTCTGTTTCTGCTTTTGTAGATAACTTCATTTGTGTCATATTTTAGACTCCACACATAAGGGATATCATATGGTATTTGTCTTTCTCTGACTTACTTCACTTAGTATGATTGTCTCTAGGTCCATCTATGTTGCTGCAAATGGCATTATTTCCTTCTTTTTTTATGACTAATATGCCAATGTATATAAAATATGTAAATTTCTTGGACTCTCCAAAATGAATACAAATGTGCTCCTTTTGTTGGAAAATCCCATTATTTTGCATTACCAATACACTCTTCACTTAAAAAAATTTTTTCCCACATCTGCCCATTTCACCACTGACCAGCACTCTCCTGCCTTTCCTTCAGGTCTTTGTGGAAGCTTTGCTTCCTCCTGGGTCCTCTGGCTAGGTTAGTCCCCTCTGTCATGAATCCTCACTCATGACACTGTTCATTTCTCATGCTCATCACTCATGTAACACTGGTGCTTGCTTTCCCTTCCTGGAGGCTACGTGGGCTACAGGGCAGCGCCCATGTCCTTTGCCATCACACCCTCCACATATAGCTCTTATGGTGTCTGTTGGGCTCTTACGGAAAATAGCTAAGTAAACAACTTCAGACTCCCTTAATTAATGATTACCTTTAGCACTTCTACGTTATAAACAAAAGTTGTTATGCCCTCAAACTTTATAGGAATATAGAAGTGTGCCGTGAGAGTAATACTTGTTATTGTTGTTCAGTTCCATTATCTTATTGAGTTCTCACAGTCATACTGTGAGGTTAGTAGGGTAGGCATTACTGTGCTTGGTGTTTTAACTTTCTGTTTTATATTGGAGTAGAGTTGATTAATAATGTTGTGTTAATGTCAGTTGTACCACAAAGTGATTCACTTATACATATACATGTATCCTTTTTCAAATTCTTTCCCCAGTTAGGTTGTTCCATGATATTAAGCAGAGTTCCCTGTGCTATACAGTAGGTCCTTGTTGGTTATTCGTTCACATCAGTCAGAATGGCTGTCATCAAAAAATCCAGAAGCAATAGATGCTGGAGAGGGTGTGGAGAGAAGGGAAGCCTCCTACAGCCTTGGTGAGAATGTAAATTGGTGCAGCCACTAAGGGAAAAGGGTTTCTCTCAGAGCTCAGTTGGTAAAGAATCTGCCAGCTATGCAGGAGATCCTGGTTCGATTCCTGGGTTGGGAAAATCCCCTGGAGAAGGGATAGGCTACCCACTCCAGTATTCTGGTCTGGAGAATTCCATGGATTATACAGTCCAGGGGGTCACAAAGAGTTGGACACAACTGAGCGACTTTCACTCACTCACTTCACTAAGGAAAAAACAGTATGGAGGTTCTTTAAGAAACTAAAAATAGTGCTGTCTTTATGTAAGGCAAGAAGAAACCGAACCTCAGGCAGTGTTCCTCCTCGGTAAACAGTGAACAGAGACTCACTTGCAGAACCTGTGCTGCTCCGTGTCACCACACAGCCGAATGGTTAGAAAGGCCTTCCACCAGGATTTTCCCGTTTACTTCCAGAAACTTGGTTTTTACCCTTTTAATTCAATTCATGTACAGTTGGGTCATTATTTTCTCTTTCCTCCCAATCAGTTCCACCAAACCACTGGCACAAAGAGTTAAAACCATCTAAAATCTGGAGACCATCTAAAATCCCACTCTGCTCAATGTGGACTTCCCGCCCGCACCCCCCAATATACGTCACCAATGTCAGTTTCATTTTCTGACCCTCCATCGATGCATGACACCATGCCTCCACACAAAGGGCCCTCAACACAGCCTTTGTTGTGAGTTCACACAGTCTTCCACCACAAAGTGAGCTGGAAGACCATGTACCGTTAGAGGGCCCTGCAGAAATATCAGCAAAAAGGTTTGTCTTTACTGAATGACCATCGGTTCTTGCTGGATGAATTTCCACTGATCGGCATACATGCTGCCTTTGCAGTCCTGCCACTTCTCTGTGTCAGGTTACCCTGAGTAGACCCAGGTGTTACTGAAATACAATGTCTCATTGTTACTTTCTGATTTCATTTCAATGAACAAGCCTGGGGTGTGCTGCTGAGGACTGTGGTGGTTTAGGGGTGAAAGGGAAAGTCACTCAGTCGTGTCCAACTCTTTGCAACCCTGTGGAGTATAGCCCACTAGGCTCCTCTATCCATGGAATTATCCAGGCAAGAATACTGGAGTGGGTAACCATTCCCTTCTCCAGGGGATCTTCTCGACCTAGGGATCAAACCCGGGTGAGTCACCTGCATTGCAGGGGGATTCTTTACCATCTGAACCACCAGGTACTTGAGTTATTATTGAATCCTCCTTAAAAAATGGCCTTGATGGTCATTTCCTGTTTTACCTGAGTTTGGCTTGGTTAGGACCGACAGCTCCAACCCCTCTTGTCTGCTGAAGATTCTCCAGGTGCCCTCCTCACTCTCCATGATGATCTTTTATGCTCTGTAGCTTCGATGCCCTTTAAATATAGTAGGATCCCATGGAACACAGGACTCATGTACAGAGTTCATCTCTTTCCTGTTGCTTCGCATCCGTTTGATGCATCATATCTACAGTACGCCTTGCGCCTTGTTTCTGTAGCTTCTATTGCCTTTTAAATTAAAGGACATGGATTGGTCTATAGGGAAATGGCAATCCACTCCAGGACTATTGCCTGGAAAATCCCATGGACAGAGGAGCCTGGTAGACTACAGTCCATGGGGTTGCAAAGAGTCAGACATGACTGAGCGACTTCACTTCACTTCATAGTGTAAATTACACTAGATAAAACTGTTTTTTAACTGCCATTAACATGCCAATGACTTTTAATGTGTTGCACATATTTATACACTAGAACTTACAGAATTAAATGAAACCTGTTCCCTCCCAAGGTTTCATTCTAATATATATTAATGAAGGATAATCAAATAAAATGATTTGGCTCCTGAACTGATTGGTAATGAAAAGCTGAGTGTGAAGGGAGTCAACTTACACTACTTCTACACTACCTTTTAAAGGCCATTATTACCTCTCCTGGACAGTAAAGAAATAAATCAGTGGCTTTATCAATGTGACGTGGCCATCACTTTGGTCTTAATCTTCCTTCTCTTCCATTCTGGGGAAGTACAAATGAACCAAATAATGTGCATATTTTTATTCCACGTGTATATTTAGTGGGAAAAAAGAACACTTCTCTGATCAGGAATCTCATTTCTCTTGCTTTCGCAGTAATAAACGACTGGTGGCCTTAGTGCCCATGCCCAGTGAGCCTCCATTTAATACCCGAAGAGCCTACACCAGTGAGGATGAAGCCTGGAAGTCGTATTTGGAGAACCCCCTGACGGCGGCCACCAAGGCTATGATGAGCATCAACGGTGACGAGGACAGCGCGGCCGCGCTTGGCCTGCTGTACGACTACTATAAGGTAGACCTCGGAGCCCCGCCTCCCTCCGCCCTCGGCCCCTAGGTCCGCTCCTCTCTGTGTGCAGAGAGGGCAAACTTCGTCCCAGGCCAGAGAACCAAGGGTATTTCCACACTTACCGTGGAACTCAGCCTCTTCCTTGTCTCGTTGCTTCCCTGCTTTCCCGTTTATGAAGCCCAACTTCACCCCTGCCCAGAGGGAGTTTTCCTTTTCGGATACTGACTACCGTGCCCTTTCACAAGCATACATCAGTTCAGTTCAGTTCAGTTCAGTCGCTCAGTCGTGTCCGACTCTTTGCGACCCCATGAATCGCAGCACGCCAGGCCTCCCTGTCCATCACCAACTCCCGGAGTTCACTCAGACTCACGTCCATCGAGTCGGTGATGCCATCCAGCCATCTCATCCTCTGTCGTTCCCTTCTCCTCCTGCCCCAAATCCCTCCCAGCATTAGAGTCTTTTCCAATGAGTCAACTCTTCGCACGAGGTGGCCAAAGTACTGGAGTTTCAGCTGTAGCATCATTCCTTCCAAAGAAATCCCAGGGCTGATCTTCAGAATAGACTGGTTGGATCTCCTTGCAGTCCAAGGGACTCAGGAGACCTGGGTTTGATTCCTGGGTGGGGAAGATCCACTGGAGAAGGGATAGGCTACCCACTCCAGTGTTCTTGGGCTGCCCTTGTGGCTCATCTGGTAAAGAATCTGCCTGCAATGCAGGAGACATGGGTTCAATCCCTGGATTGGGAAGATGCCCTGGAGAAGAGAAAGGCTACCCACTCCAGTATTCTGGCCTGGAGAATTCCACGGTCCATGGATTGCAGAGTCGGACACAACTGAGCAAGTTTCACTTTCACATTTAATTCCTACTTCATATCATATTGCAGTACTTCTTTGCTGCCATTTTTACTTTATGACTTTTGGTGAATAAAGAATATTACATTGTGTGGCTGTACCGTAATTTAGTTATTGCTGTTTTGGGACATTGAGGCTGCTTTTATTTCTTATTTTATTTTATTATTATTTTAAAATTAAGTAATGTGGGACTTCCCTGGCAATCAGTGGTTAAGACTCTGTGCTTCCATTGCAGGGGGGCGTGGGTTCCATCCCTGGCTGGGGAACTAAGATCCCTCATGATGCATGGTGCAGCCAAAAATAAATAAATTAATAAAATGAAATAAATAAATGAAAGAATGAGAACCTTTATGTTTTTGTTTATTTTTTGGCTGAACGCTGTGATGTGCAGGGTCTTAGTTCCCTGACCAGGGACTGAACCCAGTCCCGTGGCAGTGAAAGCAGCAGTAAAAGTGTCACGTCCTAACCACTGGAGTGCCAGGGAACTCCCTAGTTTGCTTTTAGATATTCCATTTTATAAGAAACATCAGGATGAAAACTTTTGTAAGAAATATACCAATGAATGCTTTTATGGTAGACTTTTGCAGTAATTCCAAAATCTGTCTCCCTTTGTTTCATCGGGCACTCAGTATTTATTTTGAAAAACCCTTAAAACAAAATGAATGTAATTCACTTGCATTACAAAAATACTTGTCACAGGTGCCTTCAAAACAGGAGTATTTCAGGAAATTGAACAAACATTGGTCTGTCTCTACTATGAAGGACTATATCTGGTATGACCTGCTTCCTTAGAACCATTGAAATGTAAAAAGTCAACAAGTATTTACTGATTGAGGATATTCATTGCCTGATTTGATTGTAAACACCTGGGCTTATGCTGGGATTGGCACAAAGGTGAAAATGGCTGAGTTTATTTTGCCGGTTGGGCGCAACTCTTTAGAATAAGCACTAAATCCTCCTCTTGCCCTCTCCCTCCATCAGGAGAAAATCACACGGGAGGAATTTCTATTTTAGTTAAGTGTCAGTCTCAGTTTCCTACTTCCTTCCTGCATCCCAGTTCCTGTTTCCTTCCAGTCTCCACCATTGCAAGTTGTGCTGCCTCCTGTGTCTCTCCTAAACCAGAGTTTTCATGCTTTCCAAGGATCTCCCACCAACACCAACACCAGTACCAACCCTGGCACTGACCGACCACCCCCAAGCCTACTCTTTGACCAACGTTCCCTAAAATTATTCATTCCTTTTCCAGCTTCCTCTAATTTTCTCTATTAAAACTCTAAGGAGGGCTCCCTCTGTGGGGAGAGAAAACAGAGTCAAGCCAAGTTGTGCTTGTTAGTCTCTCAGTTGTGTCCGACTCTATGTGACCTTATGGACTGTACTGCCAGGCTCCGCTGTCCATGGAACTTTCCGGGCAAGAATACTAGAATGGGTTGCCACTCCCTTCTCCAGGGAATCTTCCCGACCCAGGGATCAAACCCGGGTGGGTCTCCTACACTGCAGGCAGATTCTTCACCATCTGAGACAGGGAAGCCCAAAGTTGTGCTTATTAAAGATGAGATATTGAGTTGGCCAAAAAGTTGGTTCAAGTTTTTCTGTAAGCTGTTATGAGCAAACGTTTTGGCCAACCCAATACAAGGTTTGAGTAACTCATAGGTTGGCCCATCCAGGCTATTTTAAATGAGGATATTATTGACTCAAATAAATGCAGCTTTTATGGTTAGAAAGTGCTGAAGAAATAAAGGAAAGGCATTCTACTTGCACCCTTGCAGTCTAGGCTGACTTTTCCCCCTTACTAAGAGAGCTGGAATTGGCAGATTTCACAGCTCTCTTGTGAAGGTGTACAATTCCCAACATGACTCGTGACCTAGCAAAAAGGGGTTTTAAATTTGGGAACTGGGGTCCACATGAGAGGAGGTAGGGTCTAGTCTCCATTTCATGCAAGCAGGGCAGTTTCCTACACGGAACAGGAAGCACCCGAAAACAACTGAGCCTGAAAAACAAAGATGGTTTCTCGGCAGGCTTTCTTTTCTTCTTTTGTTTGTGGCTGTTTTATATATTTAAATCCTTTTTGACTGAGAAGCTAATTTGAAGAACACAAGGATAATTTCTAAACGTTTTGGGGTGAACATTTTCAGAATGTATTAAGGATGGTACAGAACTTATCATGTTAGACTGTTTCAAGTTCTAGGCTACTTCTTGAGGGTTTCGATTTATTAGACTTTTGTGTTAATACTTAATGTCTGGAAATGATCTCATCCCTAGAAATTGCAAAGCAATTTTTATTTATTATAAAAAATAGTTAAGCTTGACACTCATTAAAATCTGGTAACATATCATTAAAGTGACTATGATTTAATAACTTGGGTCATTAAAACTTTTTGGTAACCTATATAACTTCATTAAGCAAATATGTTAGTAATAGTTTTACAAGACTATGAAGAAATATATTAAGATAATTTTGAAGAAACATATTGTTCTTATTTTTTAAAAACAGATTTTATTCCATTACTATCATAATTTCAGATATCTTTATTAGATGACAGTTTTTTCATATTAATGAAAAAGAGAAATATACCTTGAAACAAAACTCATTAGTAATTTAGGAAAGAATTTAATTTCCCATAGGCTCAAAGAATAAACTATTAGTAAATATGGTACCTAGATTACCTGTCCTTTTGCACATTATTAATATTAAAAGGAAAGTTGAAATTCTACTTTCATAAATATTTTAAGATACAGAGTAGGGAGTTTACATAAAACTCAATTTGAGGATATGGAGAAAATGGAACCCTCCTAGCTATTGGTAGGAATATAAATTGGTTCAACAACTGGAAAACAGAGGTTTCTCAAAAAACTAAAAATAGAACTACCATCAGTTCAGTTCAGTCACTCAGTCGTATCCGACTCTTTTCGACCCCATGAATTGCAGCACGCCAGGCCTTCCTGTCCATCACCATCTCCCGGAGTTCACTCAAACTCATGTCCATCGAGTCGGTGATGCCATCCAGCCATCTCATCCTCTGCCATCCCCTTTTCCTCCTGCCCCAACCCCCCCAGCATCAGAGTCTTTTCCAATGAGTCGACTCTTCACATGAGGTGGCCAAAGTACTGGAGTTTCAGCTTTAGCATCATTCCTTCCAAAGAACACCCAGGGCTGATCTCCTTTAGAATGGACTGGATGGATCTCCTTGCAGTCCAAGGGACTCTCAAGAGTCTTCTCCAACACCACAGTTCAAAAGCATCAATTCTTCGGTGCTCAGCTTTCTTCACAGTCCAACTCTCGCATCCATACATGACCACAGGAAAACCCACAGCCTTGACTAGATGGATCTTTGTTGGCAAAGTAATGTCTCTGCTTTTCAATATGCTATCTAGATTGGTCATAACTTTTCTTCCAAGGAGTAAGCATCTTTTAATTTCATGGCTGCAGTCATCAATGCAAGGAAATAGAGGAAAACAACAGAATGGGAAAGACTAGAGATCTCTTCAAGAAAATTAGAGATACCAAGGGAACATTTCATGCAAAGGTGGGCTCGATAAAGGACAGAAATGGTATGAACCTAACAGAAGCAGTAGATATTAAGAAGAGGTGGCAGGAATACACAGAAGAACTGTACAAAAAAGATCTTCACAACCAAGAAAATCACGATGGTATGATCACTCACCTAGAACCAGACATCTTGGAGTGTGAGTCAAGCGGGCCTTAGAAAGCATCACTACGAACAAAGCTAGTGGAGGTGATGGAATTCCAGTTGAGCTATTTCAAATCCTGGAAGACGATGCTGTGAAAGTGCTGCACTCAATATGCCAGCAAATTTGGAAAACTCAGCAGTGGCCACAGGACTGGAAAAGGTCAGTTTTCATTCCAATCCCAAAGAAAGGCAATGCCAAAGAATGGTCAAACTACCACATAATTGCACTCATCTCACATGCTAATAAAGTAATGCTCAAAATTCTCCAAGCCAGGCTTCAGCAATATGTGAACCGTGAACTTCCAGATATTCAAGATGGTTTTAGAAAAGGCAGAGGAACCAGAGATCAAATTGCCAACATCCACTGGATCATGGAAAAAGCAAGAGTGTTCCGGAAAAAGCAAGGGAGTTCCAGAAAAACATCTACTTCTGCTTTATTGACTATGCCAAAGCCTTTGACTGTGTGGACCACAATAAACTGTGGAAAATTCTTCAAGAGATGGGAATACCAGACCACCTGACCTGCCTCTTGAGAAACCTATATGCAGGTCAGGAAGCAACAGTCAGAACTGGGCATAGAACAACAGACTGGTTCCAAATAGGAAAAGGAGTTCGTCAAGGCTGTATATTGTCACCCTGTTTATTTAACTTCTATGCAGAGTACATCATGAGAAATGCTGGACTGGAAGAAACACAAGCTGGAATCAAGATTGCCGGGAGAAATATCAATAACCTCAGATATGCAGATGACACCACCCTTATGGCAGAAAGTGAAGAGGAACTCAAAAGCCTCTTGATGAAAGTGAAAGTGGAGAGTGAAAAGGTTGGCTTAAAGCTCAACATTCAGAAAATGAAGATCATGGCATCTGGTCCCATCACTTCATGGGAAATAGATGGGGAAACAGTGGAAACAGTGTCAGACTTTATTTTTCTGGGCTTCAAAATCACTGCAGATGGTGACTGCAGCCATGAAATTAAAAGACGCTTACTCCTTGGAAGAACTACCATATGACCCCGCAATTCCACTCTCAGATATATATTAGAAAAAACCCCAAACACTAATTCACAGATATGTGTACCTCACTGTTCATAGCAACATTATTGACAATTGCTAAGATATAGAAGCAACCTAAGTGTCCATCAATGGATGGATAAAGATGTGGTGTGTATGTGTGTGCACGTGCACACACACATACACAGTGGAATACTAGTCAGTCATAAAAAATGAAAATTTGCTATTTGTAACAATGTGGATGGACTCAGAGGATATTATGTTTAGTGAAATGTCAGAGAAAGACAAATGCTATATAATGTCACTTATATGTAAAATCTACAAGATAAAAATACACCAGTGAATATAGCAAAAAGAAACATACTCAGATATAGAGAACAAATTGGTAGTTACCAGTGGGGAGATGGAAGACAGGAGGGGCAAGCTTGGGGTGGGGATTAAAAGTTACAAACTACTATTTATAAAATAAATAAGCTACAAAGATAAATTGTACAACACAGGGAATAGCACCAATATTTTATAATAACTAAATGTAGTATGATCTCTAGAAACTGGAAATTACTGTGTTGTACACCTGAAACTTATATAACATTGTACATCAACCAGACCTCAAATAAATAAGTAAATAGTCATCACTACTTGCTCCCACCCCCCCCAAAACACCCTCAATCTATAAACAAGTCTAAACTCCTACTGTTGAATCTATATTTTCCAAGATTAATTTATTAATTTAGAATATAAAATATTCCAATAAAATGTTTTCTAAGACTGTGTGGACTAGCAGAGTTACATAGCTCATTTATTTTCCACAAGCTTCACTATATTTTTGCTTGAAACTTTAAACATTAAAGAATTAGTCTTGTTTCTAAAAACTCTGTGTGCAAATGATCATTTTCAGGCCTCAGTCAGCCCTCTCTTGTTTACAGTTTGTGTATGCTGGTAGTAAAATTATAACAAAGTTAAATCTACTTTGAGAATGGACTTTCTATCTGTAGTAAACTAAAGTGTTAATGGAAAAAAAATTATAGATTCTATTTTTTTGAATATAAACTTGGGGAAGTCAGATTACTGTAGCGATTGCTGCTGCAGTATCATTTAAATTCTGTAGACTTTTTATACCTCTTTGGAAATAAAAATCGATTGTTTTTGTAAAACATACCATTTTCCCCTCACTGCTGAGGTTGGAGTACATCACCTCTCTGGACAGTAGAGAGAGGAATGTGTGTGACATGCAGCAGGCACTCAAAAGAAGTGGTGGTCCCTGTCCTTGGAAACTGCACAAGTGTACCTTGGTGTAATACTTTATCCACTACAAAGTCTTTCCACCTGTATTTTAAAACTGTCCCCATAGGATCACTGGAGTGAATCCAAATCAGGTCTTTTATTTTCAGCTCAGGCAACTAAGTGGAATTTGCAAAGGTCCCAGGGCAATCCTGTACATGCCCAATTTCTATGTCATTAGGCTGTCTCAGTTAGTCTTCTTGGGCTGCTGAGACAGAATATCACAGACTGGGGGCCTTAAACAACAGAGATTCATTTTCTTACAGTTCCGGAGACTACAAGGTGCTGACAGCGTTGGTTTCTGGAGAGGCCTTGCTTCCTTCCCATCTTGCAGATGGCTCCCTTCTTGTTGTGGCCTCATGTGGCATTTCCTCTGTGCACACACACTCCTGGCATTTCTTCCTCTTCCTGCTGCTACCGCTAAGTCACTTCAGTCGTGTCCAACTCTGTGCGACCTCATAGACGGCAGCCCACCAGGCTCCCCCGTCCCTGGAATTCTCCAGGCAAGAACACTGGAGTGGGTTGCCATTTCCTTCTCCAATGCATGGAAGTGAAAAGTGAAAGCGAAGTTGCTCAGTCGTGTCCGACTTAGCGACCCCATGAACTGCAGCCTACCAGGCTCCTCCATCCATGGGGTTTTCCAGGCAAGAGTACTGGAGTAGGGTGCCATTGCCTTCTCCGCTTCCTCTTTTTAGAAGGGCATTAATCCTATCGGATTAGGGCCACACCTTTAGAAACTCATTTACCCTTATGTGCTCAGTCGCTCAGTTGTGTCCAACTAAGTAGCCCCACGGACTGTAGCCCCCCAGGCTTCTCTGTCCATGGGATTTCCCAGGCAAGAATACTGGAGTGGTTTTTCTTTTCCCACCCCAGTGGATTTTCCTGACACAGGGATCAAACTCACGTCTCTTGTGTCTCCTGCATTGGCAGGTGGATTCTTTACCACCAGTGCCACCTGGGAAGCCCCATTTAATCTTAACCATCTCCTTAAAGGCCCTGTCTCCAAGTATAGTCACATTGGAGATTAGGGTTTTAACATACAAACACTGGAGGCATACAATTCAGTCCATAACACTCTACCCTGTTTAAAAAATGCTTTAATGGAATCTATTTGAAAATAAGCTCAAAACTTTAAAATATGCATTTGAAGCTTAGATGAAATCTATTATAAAAATAACCAAAATGCTAGAATTTGTCATAATTTAAAGACTCAGATACTAGCCTAGTTCTCTATTCGGTTCAAGCTACTTACCAACAACAGCTCTGAAGTCAATTGTGACCTTTTGATTAATTTCAGGCATAACAGAAAAATATGACAGATTTCATTTGTTATTTTTATGTGATTTGATTTACTTTAGCTTACTTTACTTTTCCCCTGAAGAAGCTGGTGATTCGTAATCATCTGATTCTAGCTCTGGTGAAAGTATTCTTCCCTGGCCAGTTGGTTCCTCTCTATTCTGTTGACCTGGTGCTGCTGGACACCAAGATGTTTGTTTGTTTGTCTAACCATTTGGTCATCCATTTATTCATCCATCCATCCATCCAACAAGTGCTAATTCACCACGACCTTCCAGCAATGGTGTTAGATATTAGGGGGTGGGTTGAGTATCCAAAGGCAGATGGGACCCCATTTAAGACCTTAGTGAGGTCACAGTCCAGGACGTCTGCAACAGTCCCGTAAACCTATAACCACAGTGCATGGCAGTAAATACGATGAAAGTGATGTGCTCCAGGTGCAGTGAGGAGGGCGTGCCAGCCTTCCAGAGAGCTCAGGTTTTCCAGAGTTGTGCTCAGTCGCTCAGTCATGTCCGACTCTTTGCCACCCCATGGGCTGAAACTGGTGGCGCTAGTGGTAAAGAACCCACCTGCCAATGCAGGAGACATAAGAGACGGGAAGCAGTGCCTGTTCTACGGGGAAGCAGAGGAGAGTTTTTCAGGTAGGCATACGGAGAGGGAGCATTTTAGGCAAAGCAAACAGGAGATGAGAAAACATGGGAGGTCAAACTCCAGGATGCAGTCAGTGAAATCCAAGGAATCAGCCTTGCTGAACTGTGGGGGTGAGTGAGGGGGAGGGCAGTCAAGGTTGGTTAGGAAGGCAGCGACTCCTTCTGGAAGTGACCAGACTGGTGGGCTGGGCTTTATTCCCCCAAGAGGGAGTGCAGGGCTAGGTACATGGCCTTGTTTTTTGCTAGATGAATGAGTGAATAAATGATTTAATAAATATTCATAAGCTTTAAAATTTTTGAAAGAAATCTTTTTATTTTTAATTTAAAAATAGAGCCTTTTGTTTTCAGTTTATATACATTATAGAAAATGGATAGAAGCTTAAAGAAAATGAAATTTCCTGTAATTTTTCTATTATATTCTTTGACATCATTTTCTCTATTACTGAAGGATTTTCAACATTGGGCTGGTAGATTGGAGAAATGACTTACACATGTTATAGCAACAGCAGCAGCCGGGATATGGATTATGAGCAGAGAATCCAGTGAACAGGTTGTTGTGATTGTCCAGATAAAAAAGTATGAAGCCCTAAAGTAAGACCTAATGGTAGCTGTTCCCTGGGTCAGCATTTGTGAGCTTCTTCTTAAATCAGCCGCTCTATTTAGTCAGTCATGCAACACAGAAACAAAGCTGTATGTTCAGGAGATCATTGAGTATTTGTTTGAATAAAAGTTGGCAACTGATTCTGTTTGTGTGTGTGTGTGTGTACGTGTATGTGTGTGTGTGTGTGTGTGTGTACGTGTATGTGTGTGTGTGTGTGAGAGAGAGAGAGATTTGATGAGAGAGCCCTATAACTAGGATCACAATAGCTCAGTTGATTCTCAGATTAACCAAGGCGGAGTACAGAAGAAGGGCTTTGGGGAAAAGGATAGTTGTAGGTTGAGTTTGAAGTGCTTGTAGGATATCCAGGTAGGGATGTGTGGTGGTGAGTCTAGACTCGGAAGGGGCCTGAGTTCAGAGGTCTCGGTTTCTCTAAGAAGGACAGTCTTTGGGAAGCTAGAAGTAAACATAGTTCAGGGGGGCCCAGATGGGAGGGAGGAAATCTGAAGGCACGGTGGGGTCAGCCTGAAAGAGCACTCTGGTCCTTCTCAATGGAGCCAGATGGATTTGCAGGGACTAAGTGAAGGAGAGGAGAGACCAGTTAGCTGATGCAGTAACCCAGGCAAAAGAGGTGGGGGGCCGAGCCAGGAGGCAGGCCTCCACAGGGAAGTGGATGGATCTGAGTCACATGGGATTTAGTGTGGTGTCTTTAAGACTCATTCATATTATAGCATGTATCAGAATTTCATCTTTAAGACTGAATAACATTTCATTGTGTGTGTGTGTGTGTGTATATATATATATATATATATACATATAAAACACATTTTGTTTACTCATTCATCTGTAGATGGACATTTGAGTCATTTACACCTTTTGGCTATTGTGAATTATGCTGCTGTGAACATGCGTTTGCTTAGTATTAAAATTTTGTGATTATCTGTCATCTTCAGTAGATGATAGGAGTTTTGTTTTATTCATTTCGTTTCTTGTTTAGCATGTAGTAATGCTGCTACTCTGTAGACCCTCAACATTGACATGTGCATGAAGGACTTAAAATTGATTTACTTTATTTTTATTTAACAAATGCTTATAAACTTCCACGCTAAGTGCCTTTAAAAAATCAACTCTTCTAATTTTACTAAACACCTGGTGAGGTGTAGAACTACCACTATTCCTTTTTTACAGCTGAGGAAACTGAGGCAGAGTTAGTTTGTGGTAGAGCTGAGATTTGAACCGAAACGATCAGGTCGAGGTCTGGACTCTTAGTCACCCTGTTGTGTCGCCTCCCTCGCCCAGCTGGCTGGGCTTGCAGACACATTTGGGTGAGTGGAAACCATCCATGAGGATTGCAAGAGAAGTCCAGAAAAGAGAAACTTCTCATAAACACTCTTTTATGTCAAAATAGTGCAGGGTGCATTTTCAGTACAATGGTGTGTGGCTAGAAGGAAGATCTGAAGATTTAGGGGAAAAACAAAATTGAAAAACAAAAAAATCAAAAACATCCAACCAGCCAAACAAATCTAAACCCACTGTTCATGTATTTGAGAACTGTGGTCGAGATAGAAAAGCGATCCATAGTGCTGTCGAGTGATTAGATGATGCTCAGAAACACAGCTTGTCGGTCCTTTCTTTCAAGTATCGCTTTTTCAATAATCTTTCAGGTAATGCGTTGGCACTGTAGTTGTGAAGTCCATAATAAAAGTGCCTTAGAAGAAGAAGGGTGGAAGGCAATGGCACCCCACTCCAGTACTCCTGCCTGGAAAATTCCATGGACGGAGGAGCCTGGTGGGCTGCAGTCCATGGGGTTGCTAAGAGTCGGACACGACTGAATGACTTCACTTTCACTTTTCACTTTCATGCACTGGAGAAGGAAATGGCAACCTACTCCAGTGTTCTTGCCTGGAGAATCCCAGGGACGGGGGAGCCCGGTGGGCTGCCATCTATGGGGTCGCACAGAGTTGGACATGACTGAAGCGACTTAGCAGAAGAAGAAAGGTGGAAGGCAAGCCGTGAGCTATGTAGGGAGGTTGGATAAAGGTGGCCCAGGTATTAGGTGTTGCCTCACCACTGAACGGTGCAGCCCACTACCCAGTTTTCCCCTCTACATGTCAGTCTAGAGTCCCTCATCACAGTGGAGGGTCAGTCCTGTTCCTTAATGGGATACTTGTAGCTCCAAGATGCTTTTTCTCTGCTCCGGAGTACAGATACCCTTTCCCCTCATCTGCGCCCAACCAAGGAGGGGAGGACTCAAGAGGTGCTCAGGTCCAGCGATAACTGCCTGTGTCAGCAGAGCACAGCACAATCAGGATTGCTGTGACTTTGCATCAATCATCACCGTTTTGTGTCTGGTCCACTGTCATTGCTACTCAGGCCTCTCACCTTTAACCATCTCCTGGCCATTGCAAATTTGCCACCTTTCTCCAGAGAATGTTCCATTTCATTTTCTTTGCTTATGCTGGTGTCAAGCTCTCTGCACAGGGTCACAGTTGCATCTATGTAAGTCTGACTGACGGTTGGTCATGATTTCAGGTTCCTCGAGACAAGAGGCTACTGTCTGTAAGCAAAGCAAGCGACAGCCAAGAGGACCAGGATAAGAGGTATGATGATATATATAGGAATATGCCTGACTCCCCAGATAACTCCTTTTTTATGTTTTTGACAACAATAGTATTAAACTATAACTTTTTTCTTGAGAGGGTATGGGAGTTAAGAAGCTTAATGTCTGCTCCCTGTCTTTTGGAGCCTGGACCAAAACTGGATTTCTCAGTTGGGAGAGCAAATCGTAGTTTTTGGTTTTGCAATTTGCAGAGGTTCATTAGTGTCTTCCAAGGAGGCTGCAAATCCCAAGAGACAGAGATGATATACTGGCAAGATAGCCCACTGCTAGTGTGAACTTTTCTGTTAATTCAGTGGCTGTGTAACTGCGATGAGGCTCTTGAGGGAGTGAGACATTTGAAGATGACCTTTGGTAAGGGGGAGAGGAAGGAGGCCAGGCTGATCTCAGTCCAGGGAGGAGCTGGTAGGGAGCCATGGGTGGCAGAGGACACTGTCAGGGTGCAGGGGCAGGAAAGATATTAGGAGACCATAGGTAACACTCTTTTCCTTCAATCCTGAATTAAGAACCAGGTGAAAAACAAGACACAGATTGAAATTAAAAAGGAAAATAAATCAATTTTATTTCTGATGAAGCTAATCAGAGAATGTGATTTTGAACAGGCAATCTGTAACATATCAGTACTGACTTAGATATGACCTATCATCCAGTCCCAGGCAGGACTTCAGGCCTCCCCGAAGGGACTTATGGCCTGGCCAAGGTGACTGGAGTGTCTGTCCCCTTTCTTTGGCCAAGATGATCCAGACATAAAGGAGGACCCATAAAGGTCTGAACCACCTTGCTCAGCTACTTCTCCCAAAGTAGCTCCCGAACACAACCAATCAAATATATCTCTTCCCCTGCAGAGGAATGGAGATGCCACAGTGCTTTTCTGTTGGAGGGTTTTCCACTTGGAAACATGAAGCCAAGAGAAATGAAGTCTCCTACTAAAACAGATGTCAGAATCTCTCCTGCCCTTGATAGGAACTGCTGTGACCCTGCGATCTTGTCATGTGACTAGCAGTGGGGACCACCCGCCAGCCAGTGATATTGTCCACGTTCACCTCCAGGGCACACCCCCAGCAGAAGGTCAAGGCTGTCTGCATATGATTTGCTGTTCCAAGGGGATCTTCTGGAACTTTATGCTGCTTTGGGGACCCGGGCACTGGTTAGTAGCAGTGATGACAGGGAGAAAGAGGCTGATATTCTTCAGGTCCAATAACTTTTCCTCCATCCAGTCAGTATTGAAGAAGTTAAAGAAGTTTAAGTCCTACACCAGTAATCACAGAAAGATTAGGGATGCATGCAGGAGGTGGAGATGGGGAGAGAAATGAATCTAAAATGTGTGCTCTGTATGTATCGTAATAGATACAAGAGGCCCTGTTTTGGTGAAGTATCTTTTAGAGCAACCTTAAAGACTGACAGCTGCCCATTGTATTTTTTTTTTTTTGCCCATTGTATTTTAAAGGCTGTTTTTATGATATCTACAGAGTGCCTTAAAAAAAACTGGCAGTAAGGTATAGACAAATTACCTTGTATAGACTAATTATGACTTTGTAGACTTCTGGTTAAATGTAATTTGGAAGGATATCATTTGGTCTGCAGTGTACTCATGAATTTGTACAAATTCATGAGTACAAAGAATTGTACTTTGTAGTACAATTCTACAAAGGTGCCATGGGCTGGCATAATATCATTACAAATGTTTGTATACAGAAGTCACCACTTTGAAAAGCAATCTCAAGGAGATGAGTCCAGTTTTTTTTTTTTTTTAAGAGTATATTTTCATCACCATTCCTAGCATTGCATTTTTTCCTCATGTTATGATGTTTGGTTCAATTTTAAATTCTATTGCAAGTGAGTCAGTATCTCACAATTGCTCTTAACTTTGCTCAGATCACCCATTTTGGGGGATGACTTTCAAAGTTCTCTGGCATCAGCTTTTCATGTCAGTGCTATCTGTAGAGGCACTGTTACACATTATAGGACAGTGCTGAGTCTATTCTTTCCTTGTTTCGTGGTAATGAAGATTCAACTATATTTGCATGACTCTATTTGCTTGCTTATGTATTTGTTTATAAGAATGCCCCAAAATATTTTGACTTGTGTTTCTTGTTTAGAATCCAAGTGTTTTACATGAAATACAGACTTAAGAAATTTGGACTGAAGTGGACTCTGATGGTAGAGGAGTTGATTAATTTAGAATATTTTGGCCAAGCCAGTAAGACCATGCTTGTGCAAAGCCCAGAAGTGTGAAAAAAGTAGATAATTGCTTTGGTAGCTACTGAACATAGACCAACCCTTCTACACTCAACTTGCAGGATATTATCCAAAGGGTACTGCATAAAATGAGTTTGGGAGATTCTGGGTTACAATTAAACATTTGGAGGAACCCCTGGGGGCCTTTACTATGTTCACGGCTGTGACCCACCAGGGTGGTCTTCTCGCTGTGGCAATAGCATCTTTTTTTAAAATATTGATTTTATCGTGGACTCCTTTCTTGAGGAACATGTATTAACATGCCATGTGATGTTCTGAACAACAAGGTTTAGGAAATACTGATATAAATGGGTGGTCTGGGTTTTGGCATCATCCGCTCACTGGATTCAGATTAAATGTAATATCTAATTTTCACTGTGCCTTAGACACAGATTCATTGTATTGATTTGGCCACGAAAGCAGGTTATTACTGAAAGCCAGAATGTTTATAGACTCGTGATTTTATTCTTTAAAGGATTCCTTTCTAGAGTGGTTTCTTTAGGTCTGTGGCTGACTCAGAGAGGTTCAGGTATTTTTCTGTTGGCTTTGCTCACGAGGAGCCATTTTCTCCCCAAGCTTCCCTTTGAACTTTTATCTGAAAAATCAAAGCTAAAAATACCAGCCCTGTTTGAGAGTTAGGCAAGTTCAGAGGCCAGTTGACTTCCTTTACAGAGAGGAGCCAGAAAAGCTCAATTCTTAGAAGAACTAATTTTGTTCAAACATTTCTCCTGATGAAAAATGCCTATAAAGCCCAGAAAGCACCTACTGGTTTAAAAAAAGCAGACACTAGGGACAGGGCTGCATACAAAACATGCATTTTCTTTCTGTCATTCAGGATAATCTATAAATAAGAGATGGCCTCAAACCTTACTGAGTACTAGGACTTGGTTAGTAAAATCACTTTGCTGTCAACAGTGCTTATTTAGTAAGAAGTTGCTCTTTGCTTCTGCTCTCACTCAAAATCCTGCAGTATAGATGCAAATAGTTCATCCTATCCTGGTAAGAATTAATTTTCTAAATCCTTTTTTTTTCTCTTTGTACCAGTCAGGAGGTGTGAGATCTGAGAGCTCTTGTCTTACATAAGCCCAGTTACACCACTTCCTTAAGTCCTGATAGTAATTCAATGCTCAGGATATCAATGAGCTCATGGTTTTTCTCAATTAAGTGAAAATATTTTAATGACAAGTTCTCATTATCTTATTTTTATCTGCAAAGGGTTTAGCCTGCAGAACAGTGAAAACTATTCTTCCCAATCTTCTCCTTCAACCTATTGTTCTGCCCCTATTTTTTAAATGACTGTGAATTTTTAAAAAATTATTTTTAATTGAAAGATAATTGCTTTACTAGTATTTACTAGTACCACAAAACCAGTATTGTATTGGTTTCTACCAAATCCCTGTGTTTTTAAAAAAAGGCTATTTAAATTTTTTTCTTTTGAAAGCTTTCAAACATATTCATTAAAAAAACGGTAGTATAATGAACCCCCAAAGACCCGTTCCATCCTCCAGATTCAGTACTTGATAACTTTTTCTTACACCTATTTATTCTTCACCATTTCTTTCCCTTCTTTCTTTCTTTCTTTTTTTAAAAAATTTTTATTGCAATAGTATTTAAAATAAGTTCCTGGCTTACTTTATGTCATTTCACCTGTGACATGACCTATTTAGAGATCCATATCCATTTGATATGGATCTCTAAATAAACAAGGACTTTTTATTACATAATCTCAAAATCATTATCACATCTAAGTGAATGAACAATACTCCTTAACATCAGCTAACTTTCAGTTCATATTTGATTGTCTCAAAAATCCCATTGCCTCATAAATACCTCTTTGGCTTTTTAGATCGGGATCCAAACAAGATCTGCTCGTCCTATTTGGCTGTCATGGCTTTTAAATCTCTTAACCTAGAACAAGTCTTCCACCTTTCTTTCTTTCTTTTTTCATGCCTCTGCCTTATTGAGGAAACCAGGTCAGTGAGATGTGTGATATTCTGGTTTGTATGGTTGTTTCTTTTCAGTGTTGTTTAAATTATTCTTCCAGCTCCCGTATAGCCTAAGAACTGGAAGTTAGATATAAAGCTTGGTTTGATTTAGAGTCAACATTTGTTTTTTGTTGAGCAATTTCTAGGTGGGGCTGATTGCATGCTACCAGGAGGCACATGGGGGTGGTTGTCCTACTTCTAGTGATGGAAAGATCCATTTCATTCCATTGTAAAGCTCACCATCATTTTTTTTTCCTCTAATGCATTAGCATCCACTGATTCTTGTTTGCATCAGTTATTAGGAGTTGCAATATGATGATTTTTCTAATTCTATCCTGTTGCTGGGGGGCGGGTTTCAATACACAGAAACTGTCTCGGCACGAGTGAAGCCCAGAGTAATTTGAGCGGAGGAGAAAACCGAGTGCAGGTCCTGAAGACTGTTCCAGTGAACCTTTCCCTGAATCAAGACCACCTGGAGCATTCCAAGCGGGAGCAATACAGCACGAACGTCCCCGAGAGCCCAGCCATCATCCCTGTGTCAGGAATCACAGTGGTGAAGGCTGAAGATTTCACCCCGGTTTTCATGACCCCACCTGTGCACTATCCCCGAGGAGAAGGGGAGGAGCAACGCGTGGTTATCTTTGAACAGACTCAGTATGGCGTGCCGTCCATGGCCGGCCATAGCACCTACCTCAAGGACGACCAGCGGAGCACCCCGGACAGCACTTACAGCGAGAGCTTCAAAGACGGAAACACAGAGGTGAGTCCCTGGCTCTTACATCAGGAGCCCGAACCGAAACCCAGAGCCCATACCTAACTTTTTTCCTCTGTTTGCTTAAAAAAAAAAAAATGTATTTATTTCTTTTTGGCTGCACGGGATCTTCATTGCTGCATGCTGGCTTTCTTTAGTTACGGTAAATGGGGCTACTCTCTAGTTGCCGTGCATCGGCTTCTCATTGCGGTGGCCTTTCTTGTTGAAAAGCACGGGCTTTTGGGGACCCGGGCTTCAGTAGTTTCAGCGAATGGGCTCTACAGCACAGGCTTAATAGTTGTGGCCCCCTGACTTAGCTGTTCCACGGCACGTGGGATCTTCCTGGACCGGGGATAGAACTCCTTTCTCCAGCATTGGCAGGTGGATTCTTTACCACTGAGCCCCCCAGAAAAGCCCTTTATTTGCTTTTTGTGTGGGATGAGTGATTTCAACTGTGAGTTCATTTTTTTTTTTTTTTTGAACATGTTTGCTTCTTTCTTTATAAACAGATTTTATTAAAACACTTTGTGTGGAGGAATATTCCCATTTTCCTGACTCTGAGATGACAGATTCCTCTATTGGATTTAATTTTAGTCTTAAAATCAAATATTTGTGAAGAACAGAGCTGTTTGTGTGGAAATTTCCTACTTTTTAAAGTTTTAACCTTGACTTCTCCTAGTTTGTAACCTTTCAAATGGCAGCCAAAGATGTTGCCTGCCCATCATTTTTTAAAAACGAAGCAACTCTTCTTTAAAAACTTATTTATTTTTAATTGAAAGATAATTGCTTTATGATATTGTGTTGGTTCCTGCCATATAGCTGCATGAATCTGCCATAGGGATACATATGTCCCTTCCCTCTTGAACCTCCTTCCCACCCCACTCCGCCATCACAGAGCTGATGTGATGAGCTCCCTGAGTCATACAGCAGATTCCCATTGGTTACTTTACATATGGTGGTGTATATGTTTCCATGCTACTCTCCATTCACCCACCCTCTCCTTCCCCCACGGTGTCCACAAGTCTGGTCTCTATATTTGCACCTCCATTCCTGCCCTGCAAATAGGTTTATCAGTACCATCTTTCTAGATTCCATATATATGTGTTAATATACAATATTTTTTTTCTCTTTCTGACTTACTTCACTCCGTATAATAGGCTCTAGGTTTATCTACCACTGACTCAAATGTGTTCTTTTTATGGCTGTGTAATATTCCATTGTACATATGTACCGCAGCTTCTCTATCCATTCATCTGTTGATGGCCATCCACAGGTTGCTTCCATGCCTTGCTGCTGCTGCTGCTGCTAAGTCGCATCAGTCGTGTCTGACTCTGTGTGACCCTATAGACGGCAGCCCACCAGGCTCCCCTGTCCCTGGGATTAGCTATTGTAAATAGTGCTTCAGTGAACACTGGGGTACATGTGTCTTTCTCAATTATGGTTTTCTCAGTGTATATGCCCAGTAGTGGGATTGTTGGGTCTTATGGTTTTATTTTTTATAAAACTAGTTTTATTCCTAGCTTTTTAAGGAATCTCCATATGCTTCTCCATATGCTCCTCTATAGTAGTATCAATTGATATTCCCACCAACAGTGAAAGAGGGTTCCATTTTCTCCACACCCTCTCCAACATTTATTATTTATAGATTAAAACTATATAACTCTTTAAAGACCTTGTCAGATGAAAACTCAAGGAAGAATTGGTATTATCAGTAATAAAGAGTGTATATGTATGTGTACTTTGCACCTTACAGATATATTCTGTGTATTCTTCTCACGTGCCCAAAGAATTTGCAGAAGCAGTTGATCTTTGCTTGTTGTTTGTTTTAAATTCACAGGTTTTAAGGGCACAGTTTGAAAATTTTGTTAATTGTATCCAGTTGTGTAACCAACATCAGAATCAACAGAGAGCTTCCTCACCCTAAAAGTCTGAACTTGAAGCTCTCCCCTCCCCCCTTGCTCATGGCAAACACTCACCTGCCATCAGTCACTATAGTTTTGCTTTATCTAAAATTTCATGTAAATGGAATGATAGAGTACGCAATCTTGTATGTTCTCTTCTTTCATTTAGTATGATATTTTTGAGTTTCATCTATGTTATTGGTTATATTAATAATTTGTTTCTTAAATTGCTGAGTAGTATTCCATGGTAAGCATATATCACAATTTATTCACCAGCTGGTGGATATTTGTTGCTTCTAGTTTTTGGCTATTATATAAATAATGCTGCTGTGGACATTCAGGTTTTAATGTGGACGTATGTTTTCATCTCTCTTGGGTACATAACTATGGCTGGACTTGGTGAGTCATCTGGTAAATGTATATGTAGCTTTATATGGGTCATGTGGGAAATGTATGTGAAATGTTTCAAGGTAGCTGTAATATTTTCATTCTCACCAGCATTGCATGAGGATTCCCCTTTTCCACATTCTTGCCCAAGCTTGATACCACCAATCTTTTTAGCTTTACTTTAGTGTATATGTGATGTTGTCTCATTATGGTTTAAACCTGCATTTCTCTGATGTCTAGTGATGTTGAATATTATTCTGTGTGTTTATTTGACCACTTCTATAACTCCTTTTGTGAAATGTCTGTTTCAAATAATTCGCCCAATTTTTAGATTGGGCTGCTGGTCTTTCTTTTATTAAGTTGTATGAGTTTCTTAAATTGTGTAACCCTTGACCAGTTATGTTTTGCAATTTGATGGCTGCTTTATTTAACTATTCAAACAGCAACAATATTTAATCTTGATAAAGTCCAATTGATCAATATTTTTCTCTTAGAGTTTATGCTTTTGATATATTGTTTAAGAAATCTTGGCCTAACCTAATGTCACAAATATTTTCTGGTTTTTTTTCCCTAAACATTTAATAGTTTTTACCTCTTGAGTGTAGGTTTATGATCCACTCTGAGATAATTTTCATATTGGATACTAGAGAAGTGCTGTCCCATTTTTTTTTTTATGTTGACATCCAGTGTTCCTGTTCCAGAACCACTTGTTAAAAAGGCAGTATTCTCTTCATTTAATTGCCTTGAGATCTTTATAGAACATCAGTTGCTAATATAATTGTGAATCACCACTCCAATTTTTGACTTGGCGTATGTCATGGTTTTTTTTTTGAGTTTGTGTCAGCTTCTTCCACATTTCGGAGCAGTGACTCTGCATTTGAGTCACTGGTCACTGACATCTCATTTTGCCTGGCCGATTAAAGACAACAGCAGAAGGAGAAAACTTGTGTTTTTTTCCTCTCTTAAAGAGGAGTGTGGTGGCAGCATACTGAACACTTGCAGCCTGCTGCCCATTTAGCTGCCAATAGGACAAACTTCAGCCACTGAGGCTGAGATGGTAACCTTAAACAATAGTATCTTAAAACAATAAGCATTTGATGAGCACTTACTCTGTGCTGGGATCATTCTATGTAATGTGGACTCATGTAATCCTCCCAAAACTCCCACGAGGTAGGTACTATTATTGTCATCTCTGTTTTCCAAATGAGATGCGTAAGGGCAGCTGTGAACATACCGCAGTAAGTGGCAAAGATGGGACTTGCCACAAGCTATTGGTCTCCAGGGCCAACGTCCTTGACCATTACCTCTATATTCAGAGACAACGTGGGGCCTTCTGGTTCTCAGGAGTTCCATTGCTGAACATACTGCCTTACCCCGATGTGTTCATTTTTTAATCTGAGTGTTCTTTATCTATGTCATTAGCAGTTTCTCATCTTTCATATGACAATAAGAGGGACAAAAGGGACCAGCTCTCTTCAGCGTTGGTAGGGGCTCACAGTAGACAGATCACACTAGCAGCCCTTCCTTTCCTGACTCGTCATTCCTGAATGCCTGCTGCTTTCTATGAACTTGGGGAAAGAGCAGAGCGAGACAGGATAAATTCGCTGTGCTCGTCAGGGTTCCATATTTTTGGGGTTCTGGGGGCTTTACATCAAGCATTCAATGTCCTTGTAGTGACAATGGTATCTTCAGGTTTGCTTCTTTGGCTTCCTGTGTGGCTTAAAATCATCAACAAGCTTCTTCTCCCTGTTCCCCTCTCCTTTTTTTCCTGTTATTTCTGGGATGAGCGGGGGCTACTTCCTAGTTGTAGTGCATGGGCTTCTCATTGCAGTATCTTCTCTTGTTGCGGAACACGGGCTCTAGGTGCACAGGCTTCAGTGGTTGCAGCAGGCTTAAAAGTTGGGGTCCATGGGCTTAGTTGCTCTGAGGTTTGTGGGATCTTTCCAGACCAGGGATTGAACCTGTGTCCCCTGCATTGGCAGGTGGATTCTTAACCAGTGGGCTACCAAGGGAGTCCCCCTGCTCCTTCTTCTTTTCTTTTTTTTTTTCAAACTGAGTAAGGGATCTTGTAGGGTTTTGGTATTGTTGAATATTTGGTTTGCCCTCAAGCAGTCAGGGGTGCTTCTGTAGGGAAAAGCAAATCTCTCCACAAAGGAATGTGAGGTGCATACTTTTTCACTAAAGGGTTGCTACTAATGTTTTTCTCACACAGTGCAGAAATATTCCATTAGTCACAGAAGAGTCCATGGATGTGGTCCAATGTCAATGGAACCGTCACCCTATTTGGGGGATGTGTTATCAGTTGTGTTGTAGATAAAGAGGCTTATGAAAGGAAGCTATTGTATTCGGGGTTTTATTTTGAAGTGAATGAGAAAGCAGCTCACCAGAAATGAAATGTGAAGATTATTTCCATTGGATTTAGTTTAGATGCTCTCCTAGTCTTGGAAATCAGTATTTACATTGCATAAGGTATTTCAATGTGATGTAAATTAATTGAAATCATCTATCATGATCTTCAGCCATGGCATTGTCAACAGGTTATAAAATTAGGTGATTTCAGAGTGATTTCACCAAGTAAATTTCACTAAGGAAAATTTGTCTAAAACCTAGTACTTCCTTTAGGCAAACTATTAAAATCCCTACTACTTGTTGAATTGGCAAGTTTCATTTGCTATTACAGATGACTTCTTCTCTCTGTATCTGTATGTGTATGTGTGAGTGTGTCTGTGTGGGTGAGTGTGTGTGTGTGTATGTGTGTGTACTGATACTAAGGAAGGGAGCAATTTGGTTCAATTCAAGCCAGTAGCATTAAAAAGTTCTTTAATGAATTTATTTAGCTAATTTGATTTATATTTTATTCTATATCCTCTTTGTAGTAACATTTGGTAAATATTTGTTTACACTTGTTGTTAGGCATTTTGCTAAATGTGGGAGTAGAGAGAAGGGGGTGTGCCTTGGTTTCTGTGCTCTAGAAGGTTACTATATAATCTGTGAAGAGACATAACAATGGTTGCTGTTTATTGAGTATTACTGTATGCCAGGCACTGTGGCTTACACATTTTATTTAATATTTACTATGCCACAATTCTGCAAGGAAGGTATTATTTTTCCCACTTTACAGATGAAAAAACAATCCAGAGAGCTTATGAATGTGCCAAATGTCACACAGCTAATAAGCAAAGAGTCGAGTTGATAAATATAAATCAGTGTAGTATTAACAGCTATCAGGTTTCTAAAGTGAAAGTAAAAGTCGCTCAGTCCTGTCCAACTCTTTGCGACCCCAGGGACTATACAGTCCATGGAATTCTCCAGGCTAGAATACTGGAGTGGGTAGCCTTTCCCTTCTCCAGGGGATCTTCTCAACCCAGGGATCAAACCCGGGTCTCCCGCATTGCAGGCAGATTCTCTACCAGCTGAGCCACAAGGAAAGCCCTATCAGGTTTCTAGGAAACATGTAAAACTTGTGAGAGGGAAGAAAGAGTTTTTATAGGAAAATCATGTGTATTGTCGTTATAAGAATCAAAGTAGAAGAAAGAATTTGCTTATTCTACTCTATAATTTTGTATAAGTCAGTTAACAGAAGTCTAGCTGTAGGAATGAAGAAACTCCAGATCTCAGTGATATGATACAGTAAAAGTTGATTTCTTGCTAACAATCTTGATACAAGTCTATAGACTTGTCTTCTGATCAGGAATCCAGGTCCTCTCCATCTTCTGACATTACCGTCTCTATATTTGACTTCAGAGTCACCCTAGCTGGGGAATAGAGGCCATGGAGATGGCACACTGGCTTGTAAATACTTTGATCTGAAAGTGGTGCTATTCCCCCGTTCACATTTCATTGGCTAGAACCAGTCACATGGTCTCAACTAACTGCAAGAGGGCTGACAAGTCGATTTCCCATTTAGTCCTCCAGTTTGCTCAGGAAGGAGAACCATTCAGATCAGATCAGTCGCTCAGTTGTGTCCAACTGTTTGTGATCCCATGAATCACAGAACACCAGGCCTCCCTGTCCATCACCAACTCCCGGAGTTCACCCAGACTCATGTCCATCGAGTCAGTGATGCCATCCAGCCATCTCATCCTCTGTCGTCCCCTTCTCCTCTTGCCCCCAATCCCTCCCAGCATCAGAGTCTTTTCCAATGAGTCAACTCTTTGCATGAGGTGGCCAAAGTACTGGAGTTTCAGCTTTAGCATCATTCCTTCCAAAGAAATCCCAGGGCAGATCTCCTTTAGAATGGACTGGTTGGATCTCCTTGCAGTCCAAGGGACCCTCAAGAGTCTTCTCCAACACCACAGTTCAAAAGCATCAATTCTTCGGTGCTCAGCCGTCTTCACAGTCCAACTCTCACATCCATACATGACCACAGGAAAAACCATAGCCTTGACTAGACGGACCTTTGTTGGCAAAGTAATGTCTCTGCTTTTTAATATGCTATCTAGGTTGGTCATAACTTTCCTTCCAAGGAGTGAGCGTCTTTTAATTTCATGGCTGCAGTCACCATCTGTCGTGATTTTGGAGCCCAGAAAAATAAAGTCTGACACTGTTTCCACTGCCCCCCCATTTATTTCCCATGAAGTGATGGGACCGGATGCCATGATCTTCGTTTTCTGAATGTTGAGCTTTAAGCCAACTTTTTCACTCTCCACTTTCACCTTCATCAAGAGGCTTTTGAGTTCCTCTTCACTTTCTGCCATAAGGGTGGTGTCATCTGCATATCTGAGGTTATTGATATTTCTCCCGGCACCCTTGATTCCAGTTTGTGTTTCTTCCAGTCCAGCGTTTCTCATGATGTACTCTGCATATAAGTTAAGTAAACAGGGTGACAATATACAGCCTTGACGGACTCCTTTTCCTATTTGGAACCAGTCTGTTGTTCCATGTCCAGTTCTAACTGTTGCTTCCTGACCTGCATACAGATTTCTCAAGAGGCAGGTCAGGTGGTCTGGTATTCCCATCTCTTTCAGAATTTCCCACAGTTTATTGTGATCCACACAGTCAAAGGCTTTGGCATAGTCAATAAAGCAAAAATAGATGTTTTTCTGGAACTCTCTTGCTTTTTCCATGATCCAGTGGATGTTGGCAATTTGATCTCTGGTTCCTCTGCCTTTTCTAAAACCAGCTTGAACATCAGAAAGTTCACGGTTCACATATTGCTGAAGTCTGGCTTGGAGAATTTTAAGCATTAGTTTACTAGCGTGTGAGATGAGTACAATTGAGCGGTAGTTTGAGCATTCTTTGGCATTGCCTTTCTTTGGGATTGGAATGAAAACTGACCTTTTCCAGTCCTGTGGTCACTGCTGAGTTTTCCAAATTTGCTGGCATATTGAGTGCAGCACTTTCACAGCATCATCTTTCAAGATTTGAAAGAGCTCAACTGGAATTCCATCACCTCCACTAGCTTTGTTCATAGTGATGCTTTCTAAGGCCTACTTGAGAACCATTAGGTTAGCCAAAAAGTTTATTCAGGTTTTTCCATAATATCTGAAAATATAAAATATGAAAATATATATTTCATATAATATATTAAATATTTCATGTAATATATCAATAATAATAATTGATAATTATATCAGTGTATATAGTAATTGGTATATAATATATATTCAGATTTCCCATAATATTTGGAAATATATAAATATGGAAATATAATATGTATTATATTATATACATGTATGTAAATATAATATCTTATGGAAAAACCTAATGAACTTTTTGGCCCACCCAATATTTATAGGGAAGATGAGATATCTCTACCGTGTATTTCATTATTTAGCCCCTGGTATGTTAATTGTCAAATTAATGTAGTTTGCAGAGAATCCTGTAATGAAATCAAAGAATTATTATTTGTCATACCCAACAGACTTATGATGGTTTTGTCCATTGATGTCCTCCTATTCATCTGTAGACTGATACGGAAAGTTACCCTGGATCTAAACACTGTCCAGTGTGATTTTTAAATTTTTCATTTCCTCCCCTAACTAAAGAATAAAACCTTGAAAATGTTGATCCAGTTACTAAAATGGATCATGGCTTTGCTTTTGATTAGTGCAACCAATTTTATTATTTTTTATTTCAAATACTCGAAATAGTGCATGTAGTACCACTAAAACTTCTATCATTTATTATTTTGTTCTTGAGCCAAGAAAAATTTTGGAAAATCCTTAGAATACAAATTTTATACTTTGGGAAGATTTAGGTTTCTCTGTATGTGCTGTGCTGTGCTAAGTCGCTTCAGTTGTGCCCGACTCTTTGCAACCCTATGGACTGTAACCCGCCTGTAATGGCTCCTCTGTCCATGAGATTCTCTGGGCAAGAATACTGGAACTGGTGACCATGCCCTCCTCTGGGGGATCTTCCCAACCCAGGGCTTGAACCTGTGTCTCTTACATCTCCTGCATTATTGTTTACTACTAGTGCCACCTGGGAAGCCCTTGCTGCTGCTGCTGCTAAGTCGCTTCAGTCGTGTCCGACTCTGTGCGACCCCAGAGACGGCAACCCACCAGGCTCCCCCGTCCCTGGGATTCTCCAGGCAAGAACACTGGAGTGGGTTGCCATTTCCTTCTCCAATGCATGCAAGTGAAAAGTGAAAGTGAAGTCACTCAGTCGTGTCCAACTCTTAGCGACCCCATGGACTGCAGCCTACCAGGCTCCTCCATCCATGGGATTCTCCAGGCAAGAGTACTGGAGTGGGGTGCCATTGCCTTCTCTGTGGGAAGCCCTTAGTTTTCTCTGTAGTCAAAGTTGATAAGAATTGGATGTCCCATTATTCTGGCTCCTAGGAGCCCTCTATCCAACTCTTGCATAGAATGGATTTGGAAATTCCCTTTCTGTTAAAGCTGTTTCTTGGCAGCACCGTTTGATACTTTGATACTCTTGCCTCTTGAAGAAGTTCTTGTCTTTATGTCCATAGCTCAGTTACCATCTATGCCCTGAATACTTTGCACACTTTTTTCTCTAGCCCAGTTCTCTCTGCACCCTGTACCTTTGTGCCCAACTGCCTGTTTGATTTTGAAAAGTAAAAGTGAAAGCCGCTTAGTCGTGTCCAACTCTTTGGGACCCTGTGGACTATAGCCTACCAGGCTCCACTGTCCATGGAATTCTCCAGGCCAGAATACTGGAGTGGGTAGCCGTTTCCTTCTCCAGGGGATCTTCCCAGCTTAGGGATCGAACCCAGGTTTCCCACATTGAAAGCAGATTCTTTACCATCTGAGCCACCAGGGAAGCCCCCTGTTTGACTTTCCACCTATACAAAACCTGGTTTACAAATTGTTTTCCACCCTAGTGGAGTGACACCACCATCTTTCTGGTTTCTGAAGAGACTAGGATTTTTTTTTTCTGCATACTTTGCTCTCTTATCATCCTGGTCTAAGTCATTACCAGTTCTATCAACTCCTCTTTCTTTTTTTTTAAATATTTATTTTAATCCACTTATTTGGCTGGGCCAGGTGTTAGTTGCACTTGGACCCTTTTTAGTTGCATCTAGCAGGATCTACCAGGTGTGGCATCTGAACTCTTATTGTAGCATGTGGGATCTAGTTCCCTGAGCAGGGATTGAACTCACACCCCCTGCATTGGGAGCTCATAGTCTTAGCCACTGACCCACCAGGAAAAGTCTCCGACTTCACTTTCTTACATCTCTCCGAAATCCTTCCTTTGTCTCCATTCTGCTTCCACCTTACTGACTCAAGCTGTCATTATCTCTGGTCTTTGAAACAGTCCACTTTTGTACACTGTACCTGGGATGGTCTTTTCAAAATTATAATCTGATCATGACACCCTCTTATTGAAATCCCATTGTTTCTAGGATCAAGGTCTAAATCTGTAACTGGTTTTCAGGGCCTTGCACGTTCTGTTTCTCCTCTGCCTTTCCCACCTCACCTTGCACATCTTTCCCCCTGGTGCTCTCTGCTCTGAGCTTCATTCAGTTCTGTGAGCCTAATATGCTCCTCCTGCCTCAAGACCCCTGTGAATGCTGCTCCATGTTTCAGATCTGTGCTGTGCACTAGGTACTGTAGTCAGTAGCCACGTACAGCTATTAAAATGGATAAAATTTAAAATTTAATTCCTCATTCCCATTATCTCCATTCTGAGTGCTCAGTAGATACATGTGGCTAGTGGCTACTGTATTAGACAGTGAAGATATAGAACATTTCTATCTTTGCATAAAGTTCTGTTGAACAATGTTATTCTAGAATGTTCTTTATTACCTTCCACACCCTTCCTCCTGTGTGACTTTCTTAGGGAAGACCTCCTTGTCCTCTCCTTTCAGTTTCTAGTAAAATCAGTTTTCTTTGAATCTAAGTCCACCAGCCAAAGACTACCACGAACATATTTGTAGTCAAAGTTGCATTTATTTAGTCTGTTTCTGCAGGGAATCCTCAGGGACAGCTCATAAGAGAGAGCTGGGAGGAGCTCTTGATACTGTTTGGGCTTGTGCTGGATGAATCTAAGAAGGGATCATGGAAGTGACAACCAGTTCTGGATTCTGTATATCAAGATGTGGGGGCGGTCTAGAAACTGGGTATCTTGGTTGTCATTGTTCAGAAGAGGTGATGAACAAAGCGAGGCTGAGGATATCTTTGCTAGGAAAGCATCAGTCCCACAGGAGGAGGGAGCGTTGTGTAGCTGTGTTGCTGTCTTCTGGGTTTCTGTTGGGAGCATTGCTTATCTTCTGTTGGTCTTCTCTGTTGTGCCACTGGAAACAGTACATCCTGTTAGAACCATCTAGGCTGATTGTCAGTGGGACTGATTTCTACTTTCTCAGTTGTGATGTACTGTCCTAGAATCTGTGGCTGTTCCTCAGAGTGTTTGCACATGGTTTTTAAGTTTTTAAATGAATGATTATTTGGCTAATATTTTTCACCTACTAGACCAGAAGCTTCATGAGAGCAGGGCCTGCATCTTTTCTTTTCCACCGTGGTATCCATAGCACCTAGCATGGTGTCTGATACAAAGTGAATGCTCAGTAAGTATTTACTGAAAGAGTGGATGAATGAATACATTAATAAGACCTAAAAATTGGTGACTGATTAAAGACATGGAATTATATAGCTATATCTGATGTACATATAAACTGTGATGTAAGGGTCCACTGCGTTCTAGAGATGGTGGTTGGAAAATAAACCACTATCCTAGAGATAGTGGTTAGAGATGGTGGCTGGAAAATAGCTGGGAGCAACCCTTTCTTGGGGATGACAGAGGATGAGATGCACGGATGGCATCACTGACTCAATGGACATGAGTTGGAGCAAACTCTTGGGGACAGTGAAGAATAGAGAAGCCTGGTGTGCTGCAGATCATGGGGTCGTAAAGTGTTGGACACAACTTAGCAAGTGAGCAACAACACCACCAAACCCTTTCCTGAGAAGGAAATCTTTGAATTACTTGTTAAAGAATGGACATTTATGTCAGGGAAAGGAGAAGCAAGAAGGTTGTTTCTTAGAGAGACTAGAAAAAAGGCCACAGTGGAAGGTCCAGATGTATGTGATCCACCAAGTGCTTTTTCTTCAATGTTCTGTTATATTCGCTTTAGGATCAAGAGTTAGCGCTTTTGTGCATCTGCTTGAAAAGGTTCTGCTGCTGCTGCTGCTGCTAAGTCGCTTCAGTCGTGTCCAACTCTGTGCGATCCCAGAGACGGCAGCCCACCAGGCTCCCCCGTCCCTGGAATTCTCCAGGCAAGAACACTGGAGTGGGTTGCCATTTCCTTCTCCAGTGCATGAAAGTGAAAAGTGAACGTGAAGTTGCTCAGTCATGTCCGACTCCTAGCGACCCCATGGACTGCAGCCCACCAGGCTCCTCGGTCCATGGGATTTTCCAGGCAAGAGTACTGGAGTGGGGTGCCATTGCCTTCTCCATGAAAAGGTTCTAAAATATAGTAAAATGCATCCTACTTGCGCTAAATATACAACAACTGGATGTCTGTGAACCCAAACCTCCTTATGTTATGACTTAGAGTATTATGACTTATAATATTATGACTTAGAGTTTCCTCTGCAAACTCACTCTTAACAGTGTTGCAATAATGAAGATCTTAGAGAAGGGCACTAAATATGGTCAAGTGGTCACTATAGAACAGAAGTTAATACACGTAGATAGGGCTCGCCACATTCCAGGAACTGTTCTTAGTAGTTCACCACTAATAATGCAGTTAATTCTTCTCATCACTACAACTGTGCATTTTACAGCTGAAGAAAATATGGCACTTGCCCCAGTCTACACAGGCTGCAGGTAAAAGAACTAGACCTGACTCTAGACAGTCTTACTCCTGAAACTATGCTCTTAACACTCTCAATAGGGCTTATGATATGCTGTGTGGCCTCTCTGTATTCAGTGTTCCATTAACTCGGAATTCGTGACTTTTGGAATAGTGCTGGAGATAAGAAAATAGAAGAGATGTTTAAACGTTTGAGGTAACAGTTTCCAGTACCTGAAAGCACCTTAGGAGCACCTGTGAATATGTGAAGAAAAGTACAAATACATTTTATGTTGAATATAATTCTCAATGTGCAGGTACTATGCCAGTTCTGTACACAAATGATAACTATTTTCACTGTAGTTGAAAATACAATACCAAAAAAATGTGTAATTCTAAAACAAGGATAAGACAGTTTGGATACCTTTGCCACTTTGGTGGCGGGGGGAGCATAATGACTCACCTATTTAATTTTGATGACTTTTTATATTTTGCAGAAATTTCGGAGTGCTTCGGTTGGGGCTGAGGAGTACATGTACGATCAGACATCAAGGTTGGTTTCCAGGAGATGCCCCTAGACACTGATGCACCGATAACTGTTTAAATGTATCTTCAACTTATACTTCTGCACCTTTAAAATAAAATCTTCTTCTCTGCACAATGTCTTCTAAATTATTATTTCCAGTCTTGATCAGCTTTCTGAGACCCATACTCTTTCTTTGTCCTTTAGTTGGCTAGATATCCCTTCTTAGGTGTTCCTCTGAACGTCAAACACTTGGGCCTCCAACACACCATGTACATAATGGAACTCTCTTTTTTTCTCCTCCTTTCCCCTTCCTTCTTGACTTCTTTCACATCTGTTCTTCCACTTTTATTCCCTCTTTTAAAAAATTAATTAATTAATTCTATTTTTTTGGCTGTGCTGGGTCTTCAATGCTGCGTGCAGTCTTTCTCCAGTTTTGGCCAGCAGGGGCTACTCTCTCGTTGCAGTGTACGGACTTCTCATTGTGGTGGCTTCTCTTGTTGTGGAACACAGGCTCTGGGTGCATGGCTTCAGTAGTTGCAGGGCACAGTCTTACTTGCCCTACGGCATGTGGGATCTTCCTGGACCAGGGATAGAGCCCATGTCTTCTGCACTGGCAGGCAGATTCTTAACCACTGGACCACCAGGAAGTCCCACTTTCATTTCTTGTTATGCATAATGATGTAGCCATCCTCCTAGCCACACACTCCAGAAGTGCCTGAAGATGGGAGAGAAGGGCGTGAATGAATGAATCTCTCCCATTTGCAAATCTTACCACTGATTTCATCATTTCAGAATAAAACACAAATTCCTTATGAAGGTGGTTAGAGCCCTCCATGCATTGTAGACCTCTTCTCCCACTGTGTTTCTTGCCCCTTTACTTTTACGTGTATGACCCTCTTTTCTTCTGTCTGTTTTCTCTTCAAGTCTTTCTTCTCCTTCAGAGTCTTGTTCCAACCTCAGGCTCCCCAGTTATCCTCTCCAGATTGTTCCAGACAGAATTTGGCTGTGCAGTGGTGGCGGCGAAGGGTAGGGAAAAGGCAGAGAAGAAAGTTTCGAATCAACTTCTAAAATATGGAAATGCATGGGTAATTTACATGCTGTCCATCCAGATAACCATGCAACCAGCTATTGGGCCATTAAAAAGAGCATTGACCTACCATTTTCCTGCCCTGTTTTTGCTTTCTGCTGCTGTCATTGTTCCCTGCAATGAGCGAGTTTCTCAGCTTCTTCTCAGCTGTGAAATGAGGAAGGTGGTTCTTATCTTATGCTGTTGATCAGCCTGGGGGACGTGAATCCCCTGAAATTATATTACAAATCATTTGTGTGCATATGTGCTTTTATCTGGGAAGAAAGTTCACAGCTTTCTTCATATTTTTCAAGCAGTGATTCCTAATATCCTGTCCAGGTCTCATTTTCTGATTCAGTGGTTATCTCGAAATTGCTTTTTCCAGGCAAAATGACAGTGGAATCGATTCTATCTTGAATGATTTATTTCCCACCTTATTCTAAGACGCATATTCTGGAATTCACTTAATCAGCTTTAACCTAAGATTTTTTATCATATAAGAGAAATATTATTTTGCCCTTCAGATTTCTTTCTCATTTAAGCTAAAAGATATGAAACATTGCAGAAATACTCAACATAGAAAGCAAGAGTCCCCCGTAATCTTATGGGTAGATCATTTTAGGAAGCAAACTTTGAATCTTTTTGTACCTAGTCTTTCACAGACTATGAAATTTAAAGGGCTAAAAAAATAGACACAGTGAAGAGTTTCTGATGCTCCAGAAAACAGACAAAGCGTTTGCAGTGGGATCATCATCCGTGCCTTCCTGCAGGGCAGCAGAAATAAGTATTCTGAACGAGCATCTTAAATAAAAAAGATGGTGGTTCATATTTGTTGCTCATTTTAAACAATGGCTATGTTTTTCAAAGTTGGGAAAATCAGTGTTTTCCTTTTACAAGTTAAATTATATTTGTCAAATATTAGGGAAATTATTAAGAGCAGTGATCTGCAAACTTTTTTTCTGTAATAGGCTAGATATTAAGTATTTTAGTTTTAGCGAATTACACAGTCTCTGTCGCAACTCCTCCGCCCGGCTGTGGCAGTGTAAAAGCGGCCATGAGAAGATAAAAACAGATGAGTGTAGCTGTGGGCGAGTAAAACTTTATTTACAAAAACAGCCAGCCAACTGGCTCTGGCCCAGGGGCCATTGTTTGCAAGCTCCTGCTTTAGAGAGGTAACCCTGTCATGAGTTCTTCTGCAGGCTTAGAAAACAAGACCCCCAAATCAAAAAATAATCCCTGTTATGAAACTAGATTCCCTAGAATTTTCAGTCATGAGTGTTGAGTTCTAGATTTTTATATTCTGAGGTATTTTAAAGTGGGATGTAGCTGTGTGCAACACCTCAGTTAGACAAAAGAAGGTGAAGTATATGGATCAATTGAACAAAGGTACTCACACCTATGGCTTATAGCCAGCATGAAAGAAGCAAGTCCTATCTAAGTTCAGGCATTGCAAAGTGCCAGCTAAAACCTAACAGAGGCTCCCCTGGCCCTGCCTGGCTCAGTGGGATGGGCATGCCATGGACTTTCTCCCTTTCTTAACCATCTGGTTTATGGGCCACTAATAGAAATGTTATGTGTACTACTAGCAGTGACCTTTGGTACGGTCTCATCTCTTTTGCCGTATGCTGTGTTTTGTCTGTGAAATGGAGTAAACGTTGGTTAATGTTCATACAAAATGTTATTGATGTGAAATTGATCCCAAAGGCAGAAATGTCTGAGTGAATCTGACCACTATTTGCTTTCTGTTCGCAGTGGCACATTTCAGTACACCCTGGAAGCCACCAAATCTCTCCGTCAGAAGCAAGGGGAGGGCCCGATGACCTACCTCAACAAGGGGCAGTTCTATGCCATCACGCTCAGCGAGACGGGGGACAACAAGTGCTTCCGACACCCCATCAGCAAAGTCAGGGTAGGCGCCTCATTTCTAAAATAAAGCATGGAGGGATCAGATGAAGGCATTGTTACTTACCAGCCTTGTGGAAGGGCATGGAAAAAAATGCCAAAGTAAATAATTCTAGAACAAATGTCAGAATTGGGGCACAAGAACTTATTGGCTTGCAGTTTATCATTTTAATCAGTAACCAATAAACCCCAGGGAACAGACATGGTGGGAACATGCTTTCTGACTGTATCCAGGGGATTTTCCCAGCTTCATTCATTGCCTATGTGGTATCTAATTACTATCATCATTGTTTTCAATCAAATGATGTTCATTTTTCCAGTAAGTAGCTGTAAGTCAGAGCATATCTGTGGGCGGGAAAGAGCTGGGCTTTATTCTGTAAAGGAGGGTGCAGTTCATACATTCATACATACAAAGAGCCCTTTGCAGCTCTGCTTAAAAGCCTTCTGCAGCCCAGTGCTTACTAAAGAGTCAAGGGGTTCAGTTCAATCCATTGACTGCAGCACATAAGGCTTTCCTATTCATCACCAGCTCCTGAAACCTGCTCAAACTCATGTCCATCGAGTTGGTGATGCCATCCAACCATCTCCTCCTCCGTTGTCCCCTTCTCCTCTTGCCTTCAATCTTTCCCAGCATCAGGGTCTTTTCAAATGAGTCAGTTGAAATTTCTCATCAGGTGGCCAAAGTATTGGAGTTTCAGCTTCAGCATCAGTCTTTGCAATATTCAGGACTGATTTCCTTTAGGATTGATTGGTTGGATCTCCTTGCAGTCTAAGGGACTCTCAAAGAGTCTTCTCCAACACCACTGTTCAAAAGCATCAATTCTTTGGCGCTCAGCTTTCTTTATAGTCCTACTCTCACATCCATACATGACTACCGGAAAAACCATAGCTTTGACTAAATGGACCTTTGTTGGCAAAGTAATGTCTCTGCTTTTTAATGTGCTATCTAGGTTTGTCATAGCTTTTCTTCCAAGGAGTAAGCGTCTTTTAATTTCATGGCTATAGTCACCATCTGCAGTGATTTTTGGAGCCCCTCAAAATAAAGCCTGTCACTGTTTCCATTGTTTCCCCATCTATTTGCCATGAAGTGATGGGACTGGATTCCATGATCTTCGTTTTCTGAATGTTGAGTTTTAAGCCAACTTTTTCACTCTCCTCTTTCGCTTTCATCAGGTCCACCATAGTTTGGTCACAGGTCAAACAAAAGGGAGGAAACACAGCCCTGCCCATCGACAGAAAATTGGATTAAAGATTTACTGAGCATGGCCCTGGCCATCACAACAAGATCCAGTTTCCCCCACAGTCATTCTCTCCCATCAGGAAGCTTCCATAAGCCTCATCCTTATTCCCTCAGAGGGCAGACAGAATGAAAATCAGAATCACAGAAAACTAATAAACTGATCACATGGACCACAGCGTGGTCTAACTCAGTGAAACTATGAGCCATGCCATGTAGGGCCACCCAACATGGGTCATGGTGGAGAGGTCTAACAAAACATGATCCACTGGAGAAGGGAATGGCAAACCACTTCAGTATTCTTGAGAACCCTATGAACAGTATGAAAAGTCAAGGAGTGGGCATGATATGATCCCTACCTGGAGTGACTTGAAAGAATTTTCACATCCATGAGGGCTAGTTCTGTTTGTGGGAAATGAAACTGTTTTGGAAGTCTGCCAGCTTCTGGCATTCTCAACTCTGCCAAGAAGGGCAGGACCTGGTAATGCTTCTCTACTGAAAAGGAAAATTATATATACAAGAGCTCTGAAAAGAGGTTGAAGGACTTTCCTGCCCTGTTGTAAAATGATTTATGCTGCTGTGTGCATGCCTCCTTATTTTATCTTAACTGCCTCCTCCTAAGCTGTTTCTTCAGTACACTGAGAAAGGAACACCGTGCTCTGCCGGGCCCAGTTCACCGCATCTCAAATTCCCACACAAAGGGTAACACATGAGGTTACAGGGAAAAGCGTATCTGGGCACCTGCTGGCTGACTTGCCTGTTACTAGCTTTAGGTAAAATCATTGCAGTGGTGTGCTATTGAATCAACCAGGTTTATGACATTGTTTCCATGAGAAAGACAAGGAGGAACTGCTCCTCCTTTGTTTAGGCCTTCCTCCCTGCAAGTCTGTCCCGGTTCCAGATTGGAGCTTCAGGAGGCAGGGCGGTTGAGAGTGAAGGGAAGGATGGGGAGGGAGGCTCTGGGACTAATGTCCTACCTGAGGCTGCGCTCCGGGGCAGGTGCAAAGGTGCTCAGTGTGCTGTGTGCCTCCAGGGGGCTTACTATGTCCCAAGCCTGTGGTCAGGCCTGCAGTGGAGGGATGCCGTCCTCGTCCCCATCATCCCAACAACCAGAGCCACAATAGAGCAGCTCGTATTTATTGTGTGTGTACGTTGAACACCGTACATCAAGTAACTCTCGGAAACTAGCAACAACCCTATGCCATAGGCATTAATTCTATAATGTTCCAGATGAGGAAACTTGGCCTTTCAGAAGCCAGCGACTGGCCAAGGTCACACAGCTCAAATGTGAGGGACCCAGGTTCTATCCCAAACAATCAGACTTCTAACCTACTCTCTTAACACCCAAGTGTACAGTACTGAGCAGCATGGAGGCCTGAAAGGCATAGGCTCCACCTCTGGAAATTGACCCTGGTGCGCCCTATGCCATCGTATATGAATGCCTGGTGAGAAGACACTGGATACCTCTTCTTTTTCAAAAAATCTTGCCAATTACAAGGTAGTGTATTACTCATATACACCTTGGTAATAACACCTTATCATCACCCTGAAAAGATGATGTTAGTAATCTAAGGCCATGGCAGCAGTTTGGAGTACAGCGACTTTTCCAAGAATTTTCTTTCACTGAAATCATGAAAATAATGTAGTTTATTTTATCTCCTTTTGTTCCATTTTGCCTAAAACAAAGAGCCTTCCTTCTCTTCAGGTCTTCAATCTAACAGCCTTGGAGAGCAGGATGGCCCTTCTCGGAGTGGGTCTGTCTTACTCCTCTGCTCTGGGAGAGCAAGCCGCCTGGAGGAGCAAGGAATGCACTTAGAATCTCTGAGCACTGATTTCTGCGAACAGTGCTACATCCTAAGTCAGAGCCTGTGGTCTTGGTAATAGCAGTTTCAAACCGCCTTTTTCTTTATCACTGGAAAAATACATTTCCATACCAAAACCAGGCCATTACTTATGCTAATTTAGTCATTGACTAGAAAAAAGTCACCCAAAATGTTATTTTTATTTTGGGACAGACAGAAATAAACAACAGGAGGCTGTGCAGTGAATGTTTACATAGAAATAGAAAGACCTGAGGAAGGGGAAGGGGGAAGGATGGAGGGAGGCCGAGCCCGGGTTCCACCAGCACAGCCCGCGAGTCCCTTTCTCGTCAGCTCTCCTGCACGCCTCTGTGAGCCATGCTGCTTGTGGATTCGAATAATATGGATGCATTATTTCTAAACCAGCTTTTCTAACAAACCTCTGCTTTTTTTGTGTGACACATGTTTACATACCACTGGGAATAAGCCAGATCTTGACACTACGGCCACTATCATGCATTTGGTATCTTATTTGTCGGGCACTAGGGGCACGGTCACCCCACTCCAGTACTCTTGCCTGAAAAATCCCATGGATGGAGGAGCCTGGTAGGCTGCAGTCCATGGGGTCGCTGAGTCGGACATGACTGAGCAACTTCACTTTCACTTTTCACTTTCATGCACTGGAGAAGGAAATGGCAACCCACTCCAGTGTTCTTGCCTGGAGAATCCCAGGAACAGGGGAGCCTGGTGGGCTGCTGTCTATGGGGTCACACAGAGTCAGACACGACTGCAGTGACTTAGCAGCAGCAGCAGGGACACGGTGGTGAGTGACACGATATCCCCGCCCTTATTAACATAAGCCACAGCCATGGACTGAGTAACTGTAAGTAATTAGGTAGATATGTATCAAACGCTACAGGGGTCAAGGCATTAAGGAATGAGAGTTGATGAACTATTCTCTTGAAATAGCAGAAAAATGTCTAAGAGGTATTTTGGATATGGAATGAGATGGGGAGTATATTCCTGGATATAGTATTCCTCATGCTGTAATTAAAGGGTTGTAAGTTGGTTTTTTTTTTTTTTTTTTTTGGTTTGTTTGGTGATTTTGGGTACCTTCTCCATCTCGTAAATGACAATGAATTAACATACATTTAGTTTAGCAAGACAGTTTGGAACTTAGAAGTGGAAGTCATTTGGGATTCTTATTTCTACAGATATAATTAGTTTCATGGGCTCATTTAAAAGTATATCCACATATTTAAGGAAATCATATGGTTGACTTTGTATCTTTTGGTCTGTGATATATCTGTATTTTATATCATTGTTCATCAGTGTGAGCTCATCTTTTAGTATTTCTCTCAGTACCATCACTGATCCAGTCAGAGGCACTTAATTAGGCCAGAAACACATATTTGCTCTTTTATGAAAGCACCAAATTCTATGTTTAAGGATATGCCATTTCAAAAATGGCCTTGTATTCAATGTAAGAAAAAAATCTTTTTTGGTATTCCCACTCACCTCACAAAATAATACATTTGCTGGTAAATTGGTTAATCCAATTGTGTGTTAGTCATGGTAAAGATGAGGTAGCATTCTTTTTTACTCTGTGCTGCTTTCACTTCCCATTTATTTTCTAAAAAGTAGGCCTATTTTGAAACAAAATAAACCCTACAACTGAGCTTATCTAAAGCAAGAAAAGCAAATTTACAGAAATTAAGGCAACACACCTCTGGTAGGATTCCCAGAACTGGACACTGTGGAGCAGGAGGGGCTGAATGGAAACTAAGCTGTGTGGTTCTCCCTGCCCTGCAGAGCGTGGTGATGGTGGTCTTCAGTGAGGACAAAAACCGAGATGAGCAGCTGAAATACTGGAAGTACTGGCACTCTCGGCAGCACACCGCAAAGCAGAGGGTCCTCGACATTGGTAAGTTGACCTTGACCTTGACCTTCTTGTATGGTCTTTGGTAAACCTCCATGTTGCCTTGATAGAAAGAAGAGCCCAGAAATCACAGCTGAGACCTACATCACTCCTGTGATGTGCCTGGCACTAGCTTGGAACGTTTCCAATATTTCAGTATATTTAGTACAAATTAGACTGATAAGTCAAGATCGGGCTAAGCTTAGAGCAAAACACTTTGTGTCCCATAGAAGTCAACTGTGTCTCATATAATAATAGATTTAGATTTACCATGGCCAGGCCAGTTTCTGAAACATATTTCCATGCCCTCTTGTGTTTGAGCCTAATAACTGGCAGGCAGGCCAGAGGAACTCTTATTCCTTCCTATATCACAAGTAACCTGGGGTCATTTGGATCTAAGGTACTCGTGAAAGTCACGGGACTAGATAGAGCATTCTAGTTCTCTAATTTTCTATCTTGTGTTCCTTCTATCCAAACACACGTCTAGTGCAAAGAGTACTAGGTGATCAGACTAATGCAGAGTTTGAGAGAGTGTTCTTGGCAGTAGAGAAGGAATGATATGCCCAGTGCATTTCCTGGAGTCTGTATATTCCTAAACATCATGCTTGTTCTTCAGAGATTCAGAGCCCCCTGGGTGGGACTCAAGAGTCCAGTCAAGAGAACAGAGCCCATACCAAGTGGTTCCATGTAGAGAATTCATTGCCAAGATTGGGAGGGTGGAAGGCCCCACGAGGCCATGAGAGAGGAGCCACAGCAGGAACTTGCTGCTATTTGCTGGAGGGTTGAAGGATCAAAGGAGAGGGGGTGGGAGTTGTGAGAGCCCCCAGGCAGGGACAGGATCGGCCTGGAGCCACAGCTGGGACCGTGGAGGGAGCAGCTGTCTTAGAGCAGCGAGAACGTGGACCCCAGAGGGAGCAGCTATCTTAGAATAGTGAGAACTGCAGAGAATCTGCCAGAAACACCCCTCAGTGCAAAGCGAGGGGGAGATGGCACGCCCTGCCCCTCAGCCTCCCCTAGCGCTTTCCATTGACCCCATTAGCCTGAAGAGGAGGGCACATGCACTTTGCAGGAATCAACCTCTAGACACAGAGCAAAGCAGGGGGTGCCAGGGATTGATCTTAAAGTGTCTAGAAATAACTTAAGACCACAGTAATTATATGTGTTTTTAAATAATTTTAACAGTTCATCTACATCCTGCTTCCATAAGAAATCATTTCTCATTTATAGGCTTTATTTTCACATTTCCCAGACCTCAAGGCACAGTCCCAGTGAGGGCAGGCCAAGTCCAGTGAGGAAGGTTTCTGCTGTGTTGGACACCAGAGTTGATAATGAAGCACTAGAAGGATGTTTACTTTGATTTCTTTCACATTATAACGAAGGACTTTTTCAAACCTTTTATCTCACACTTGCTGGGACCCTTTGACCAATGGTAGAGGAACTAAGGTAGGGTTGGAGACTCGCTGTAGAACATATGGAAACTAATTTGCTGGTTTTTCTTGCAAAATGGCTACACCACTCCTTATCTCTACCACAGATACACACACTCACACACATCTCCTTTCAACTAGTCAAACGAATTTATGTAATAAACAAGGAAACCAAGGCTTACTGACCCACCTTTCCTTTCCTCCGATAATTAGTGCAAGACTTAGTGCAAGTGCTGGGATAAAAGCAATCTTCCTCACCCAAGTCACACCCTGAACCCCCAAGATCGACCAACTGGGAAGAAGGGTTTGGGAATACTTGCTGTAACCTGCTTTGGAGGCAGTCTGCCCAGAGCAGAGGAACAATTTTATTTTATTTGAAAAGTTAGCCTTATAATTACTGCCCAAGAAAGGAGCAATTAAGTAGAAATGTGGCCTAGGTCCAAATAAGGCAAATAATAAACACGTTTTACTGGCATACCTGTGGGTTCAACTTTGATGTTGTTACACAGTTTACTTTTCTTAGCCCAGAATGATCTCTCAGGTCTCATAGGATTTCAGATTTTATCTCTCTTCTTTATCACCTCTTGGCTGCTTTTTCTCCCTCATGTAACCCTTTGCACATGTGTGTGTGCACACAAACACATACACATTTATCATTGAGACTTGTGACTTTGACTCAGTAACTTCATGGCTACCTGGGCTGTTTGCTGACTCTGAGATTAAGGCCTTGAATCAGCCTCTTAGGTTCAAATGAAAAATCAATCTTCTGACCACAGTCTCTACCCCTCACCTCAACCTGACAGGATGAGGAAAGATGGAAGAAATTCCTCTCATTCATTCTTGTACCAGATTTTAAAAAATCAAGCAACTTGTTCCTCTGTCAGTGGGCGATTAACACCATTTCCAATAGAAAGGGTGGGGGGTGAGGTTGCTGCGGGGACTCCATCCCTGTGCTGTGTGCCCTCCCCGCTGGTAACTCTGCAGGGCCATGTTGAGAATGTCTGTGAGGCTGCACCTGGGCTCAGCCAGGGGGTTACCAATGCCCGCTGAGGGGGAGGAGGCCCAAGAGTGCGTTTATGCTATACCTTTGTCAGTTTGGGTGGAGAACCTTCTAGTGGCTGGCCTGCAAGAGAAAAGGAAAAATCCAGAAGTGTTTAATATGTTATTTTTCTTTACCTTTATGAACTGGAGATTAAAGCTGGGTGTCCCAAGTTGCAGTTCCCCAAGCCTCTCCCAGCCACTGTGGTCAGCAAGTCCAACTGAAGCCTGTAGGTAGTGACTTTGAAGCTGGCATTAGAGACTGAGATGAGGCCCTTTTTTGCTAAAACGAGCGTTCATAACCTGGGTCCTTGGGGTCTGTGGGTGGGCTTTGGGGAACCGCCACTCCTCAAATTATGGGCAATACCACTCTGTGTTTGGGTACACAGGTCCTTTCACCTTTCCAGGGGTGCCCAGGACAGTCAGCCCTCCCTCCATCCCTCAGTCTCTCTGCTTCCCTTCCAAGCAGCACCCAGTGGAGCTCTCACCTCTCTGTGTCTTCAACATCCCCTCAGAACTCATGTGCTAACTCAACTCTTGTGACGCCATGGACTGTAGTCCACCAGGCTCCTCTGTCCATGGGATTTCCCAGGCAAGCATACTGGAGTGGCTTGCCATTTCCTTCTCCGGGGAACTCAGCACTCATGCTCGAGGGTCACCCTGTCACCTCTGGGCCCTGATATAATCATGCCTGGAGAACATTCTCCATCTTTCCCTACATAAATTGTCTCCTCTGGACTAGACTGTTGGTTGTTCTTTGTGGCCCCACCTCATCACCCACGCACTCCTGCTCCTCTGAGTAACCCGTGTGTGCCGGCTGCCTGATGGGAGAGAACCCACAGTATCCCTCTTGGAGTCCCCATCTGTGGAAAGGCCATCCACGGAAAGTGGAGGGCCAAGGAAGAGAGCTGCTCCTCAGAGCAGGGGGCACCTCAGCTGCCAGCTTCCTGAGTGCTGAGCAGAGTCCCTGGTGAGGCCCTTCCTGCCTCACACCAGTCACATCCCTCCCTGGGCGGATACTCACATGTTGCCTGACTTGTTCCCTCACTTCTTGGAGGCCTTTGCTTGTCGTCACCGTATCAGAGAGACCTTCCCTCTCACCTCACCCAAACATCACGCCCTCATCTCTCTTAAGCTGCCTTAACTCTACTCCACTGCAGAACTCTGTCGCCACCAAACATGTTATGAATACATGTTTCTATTTCTTCTTGTGTCCCCCCTCATGCTACACTAAGCCCCATAAGAGCAGACACTAGTCTGTTTTCTTTTCTGCTCCAGGCCTAATGCCTCTCACAGAGCCTGAGTCACCGTGAGCATTTGATAAATATTTCCTGAAGGAATGAATGAACGTATGAACGAATGAATGAACGCACGTAAGGATGAAACTCTTACTGCAGTGATAGGAAGCTGGCTTTCAAAGGCGCGAACTGTGTCTTAGTAACAGCTCCCATGTGTCTGTTGCCTTTTGTGTACCACACTCTTTCTATACATCAGACATAAGCATTTTGTCCTTCATCCTGAAAACAGCTTATTTTATTGCTGAAAAGCTGAGAGGGTGAGGTGTGAAGAATTTTACCCAGGATCAAACACCTGCTAAGTGGTGAAGATGGAAATTCAGGATTGCTAGAGTGTGCACCCCTTGTTTTTTTAGTTATTGTGTGTCTTTACTCCACTGTCTCTCATCTTTGTATCCTGACCTCTAGATTGCTCTGGGCCCCCCGCCAGCCCCTAATCACATGCAGAGTAACTGCAAGCTGTCATGAATTGACCTTGCGCTGAGGCCCTGCCTCTCTCCGCTGCGCCTTCCTTTCCAGACGCTGAGAACGCTTTGCACTCTGGGTGGCAGGACTCGGCTGCTGCCTTTCCAGACCCTGAGAACGCTTTGCACTCTGGGTGGCAGGACTCGGCTGCTGCTAGTTCTGACATTTCTAAAAGCCAGTTCAGATGTGTGGTTCTTGTACACTAGGCCATAAACTATGTTGGTGGGGAAGGAAACATTAGCAATTAGCTCTCGCTGGATATAAGTAAAACAAACAAACCCCAGCCCAAATGCACTCTGCTGCTCTGCAAAGCACATAAGTAGAGTTCTCCAAGTTTCACAAGTTCTTTCTTATGAACTCGTCGGATAACAACAGCTACTCCAGGTCATCAATATGTTCACATTCTGCAGCCTAAAGTTCCTGCACTAATTGTACCTACTGTATGGAATCACCACTTTGATGGTATCTGTCCTTTGCTCATTTCTGAGTGTGAAACCCCCTTTCTCAACGGACATGGAGTCAGTGTTGATCCCATCTTAGTTACCACCAGCTTGCAGAAAGGCAGAGTAATTTCACATTCACTCAGCAAACCGACCCTTCGTTAGGAACTGGTGATTCAGAGATAAATAAATAAGGCAGAGCCCCATCTTCAAGCTGCTCCAGACTGGAGGCAAGAAGATGACTGGCTGAGGTTATCACATGGTGAGAGGCAGATGGGAGGAACACTTGCTGTAGATGCTTCTAAGTCCCCTCTGAAAAGATAACCAGAACATGTGAGGTCAAAAAGGTGGGGGAGGGTGCTGTGAGCCAAGGAAACAGACCATGCAGAGGTATAGGAATCAAGACAGTAAAACCAAAGTGAGATTGGCATGTGATTTTATAAAATCTGATAAAACTGTTGGCAAAAATGGGAGGGGTAGAAACTCTCGTGCATGCTGGTGGGCGTATCATTGATTCAACTTACACAGTGGGTGGGGAGACAAGTAAACTGGGAATAAACTGGGCTGAAAAATGAGCTGGAAGGCTGTGGGAATTGTGGAGAGGCTTGCTTTTTTAAGGGGAATTTTAGAGTAATCTGGTGGCTCAGACAGTGAAGAATCTGCCTGCAATGCAGGAGACCTGAGTTCGATGCCTGGGTTGGGAAGATCCCGTGGAGAAGGGGATAGTTACCTACTCCAGTATTCTCAGCTGGAGAATCCCATGGACAGGGGAGCCTGGTGGGCTGCAGTCCATGAGGTCACTGAGTCGGACATGACTGAGTGGCTAACACTTTCTTAGAGTGACAGGGGTAGGAAGTATAGATGGGATTTGCTGGTCTCAAGCTGTAAGAGGAGACCCATGTAAAGCTGTTTCAATGAGATACAGACTGAAGCTCTGGGTCTCCCATGGAGGCTGAATGAGCCCAGGAGGGTGTTTTGGGGTCCAAAGCCCAGAAAGTTTCTGGTATGAGAGGACTGTTGACTCCGACCACACGTATCCTGGTGGTCAACTCAGAGCTGCAGGCGGAGCACTGGGGAAATGCTCTCTCAGACCGTTGGGTGGGTCTTTGCAGAGGAGCGTCACCACACCAGATACTGAGGGGAACTGAGCTCAGAGTTTCTCGTCTTCTGCCGCTTTGACACTAGTGTGGCTCCACAGAACCTTGCTTTGCAGTTTTGTCGGGGAGATTTTCGAAATGTGTGTGCTTATACTTTTTTTATATTGAGGTGTAACATGCATATTTTGTATTTCATTAATCCATGTTTTTCTCTTGTTGAACACAGTGGGCTTTAGAGATGCAGGAATATATAAGTGAGGGCCCATAAAAGATGTCACTCATCCAGGGGAGTATTCTATTCACCCACTGGTCCTCCCAGAACTCTGACAACGGGGAGATTGGGCAGAAATACAGGCAAATGGAATACTGTGATGAAGTGACATTTCTCTTTATTGAGTTGCAGGGTTTTATTTGGGAGACTTTGCTCAACTGCTGATGAGTTTTAGCAGGACAGTGGTATCTGTCTTTCAGAGAGGTGGTTCTGAGCCAGGGTCCGGGTGGGATGAAGTGAGGGAGAGACTGGTTATAGCTGGGGAGAGACCCGGAGGAGTAAGCTGTAAAGGAGAGATGCAAAAATTAACTCAGGAATGAGAGATGAATTCTAGAACTGGTAGACTTTCAGAACTGACTGGCTGTAGGGATAAAGGAGAAGAAAAAGATCACAGAAAGAAAGTGCAGCTTTGCCAACGAGGTAGGGGTTGGGAGTAGCAGCAAGCATGGTGCCCCAGGTGCCAGGGCAGTGGGGGCTGACTGATGCTGAGTCCAGCCAGGGGCACAATGGCTTTTAGGCACTGTCTACACATTAAACAGGCTAGGAGTTCCCCGGGACTCATTTGCACAGTGGAGAGATCCAGTTTTGCCCCATGTAAGCCATTTTAAAAATATTTGAAAGGAACTACCAATCATAAAATGAACCAGAATGCGTAGCAAGTCTACTCAAAGCATGAATAATTACAGAACCACTTTCTTGGGAAAGAATGTTTTTCTGTTTCCTTTCAAGCAAGGAAGGAAAATTATAAGACATTCAACAACTAACATTGATTTATAGAATGAAAAATCAGAAGCTACAGCAGATACATTGAGACTCATTCAAATATAGCTTCTCTACTGAACAGAATTAAGAATTATTTGCTTGCTTGACAATGCAGCTTTTTCAAAATAATGAGCATCACAGTTTTTGCACTTTCCGAAAGGGTGGTATGGATGGTGACGTAATTAGACTAATTCCCCAAGCACGTCCAAATGAGCAAAATTACTTGATAGTCACATCCAATGTAATCAGTATCGACATCATTTTGCAGTTAATTGTGAAACCAACTATTTGCTCTTTATTCAATCTGTCTTTGATTTTGGTTCCCAGAAAGTAATCTTTCCTTGTATTAGTATGTATTATATTGTTAATATTAATCCCATTGTTTTCCATTGACAGGCAGTTATAGTCTCTTTGGTTATTAGCATGTGATTATAGGATTTTCATCTGTGCCCTAATACAAATGTATTTCTTTATTTTAAAATTGTCCTGTTGATAGCAATCTTGTATTAAGATAAAGTTTTCATGAATCCTTAAGGTCTGATGAAATCAAAACATTTTTTCAAGTTTAGTTTGAGATAGTTTTCTGTGAGGGTCAAAGAGAAGCCTTTCGGGAGATTCTCGAATACAGAATTTCGTTGACCACTGTGGCTTTCGCAGCTTGGCTCATCTGTCCAGGGCTGGGAGCTCTCTTCTGTGTGGAGTTGTACTCCACTTTCAAATAGGAATTGTGAATAAAATGAAGTTACACCTTTAGTTTTCCTTTGAGCTTTCTAGAGGAGCCTGGCTTTGGATGTGCCTTATAAGTGTGCTTTCTTGCAGTTTTTATAGTCAAATGCTGGCTTGGGCTACTCAAAGCTGTGCAGAGAAGTGGGGCGTGGTGGTGTAGAGATTGGTGGGCTGGGAGAGGCATCTGCTGGTTTTCGAGAGGTCAGGTAGCCAAGTAGTCAGCATGAGTCTGTGGCCCAAATGGGCCTAGATTCAGGCATGAGTAAGATGTGGAGTAGGAAGTGCCTCCTCTTTCAAGAAACATGGATGGAAGGAAAGAGAAAGACCTAGCAATAGTTTGGAAGGAAATCTGCCAAGACCAGGGCCTGGATGTGTGGTCATTTGGTGAACTCTGGCCCTGTCCTGGCCCCTTCCCTTGTGGGGACGGCTGGGGGAACCCCAGATCACCATAGGGTGCCCTGCAGCTTGCCTCTCTCTTCCCCAGGGTTGCCCACTCTGCCCCTGAGTTTTGTTCTGCGGTGAGCCCTCCTCCCCCAGCACTGAACAAACCTGCTCTCTCCCTGCAGTTGGGAAAGTGTGGGACTTCCCTCCTTTAAAAATAACTCAAGGAAATGGAATTTTGATTTTTTTATATTTCCTAGACTCTTGCCACACTTCTGAATAGATATGAAAAGTAAATTTGATTCAAAACCAAACCAAACCCCTTGAGAGCCCTCAAGTTAAAAGATAAATAAATGATAACCCAACCCAGGGCTGGTTGGTGAGAGTCAGGGCGGTGAGTGAGTCAGAGCTGAGATAGTGGAGCAGCCTTGGCCCCTGCTTCCTGCACGGTGGGGGCAGGGAGGAGGGGTGGGGGTGTGGCCCCGGCTCTGCCCCGCCTGCTGTTTGATCATCAGCTCCGGTTGTTGCTACAGTCACAGGCAGTGCGAGGCACCCTCTGATTTACAGAGAAGCACTGTAGCCGCAGCTACTGGACAACTGTTTTCATCATCAACTTTGGTTAGAAAACATGGCCGTGATAAAAATGGTAGCCTGTTAATGCTGTATTTAAAAGATGATACACTGCAAATCTTCTTTAAACTTTAATCTTAGTTCAAGCAGAACATGCTCATTTTCAATAAAAATTGAACCACCATGAGTTTTTCTTTATTGCATGCGTGTCTCCATATGAGTGTTAGGAGCTGATTCTATTGGGGACAGCACCTCTGGGGAGAATCATTTCCTCCTTGGCGTGTGTGCCTAGGGTGATGGAGAGTTCCTCCAGCCTTCCCCCGAGACAGGGCCAGAGTTCATCAACTGTCCACACATCCAGGCAGATTTCCTTCCAAACTATTGCTGGGTCTTCCTCTTTCCTTACAATCCATGTTTCTTAAAAGAGGCGTCACTTCCAAACCTCACATCTTACTCACGTCTGAATCCAGCATAATCTGCCTTTTATTAAGATTTCTTTTTTTTTAACTGGAGTATTGTTGCTTTACAATACTGTGTTAGTTTCTGTGCACCACAGAGTGAGTCGGCCGTATGTACACATATCTCCCTCTTTTCCGGATGTCCTTCACATTTGGGTCACCAGAGAGCGCCGAGTAGAGCTCCCTGTGCCGTGCATCCTCGTCAGTTACCTGTGTTAAACACGTAGTGTGTGAGTCCCCATCGCTCCACCCACTGCCTCTCTTCCATCCTTGGGACCCTTATGTTTGTTCTCTGCATCTGCATCTCTAGTCCTGCTTTGCAAATAAGGTCCTCTATACCATTTTTCTAGGTTCCACATATGAAAGTGAAAGTCTCTCAGTCGTATCCGACTCTTTGCGACCCCATGGACTATACACTTTTTGGATTTCTCCAGGCCAGAATACTGGAATGGGTAGTCTTTCCCTCCTCCAGGGGATCTTCTCAACCCAGTGATTGAACCCAGGTTTCCAACATTGCAGGCAGATTCTTTACCAGATCAGCCACAAGGGAAGCCCAAAATGTGTGTCATATATTTATTTTTCTCTTTCTGACTTAACTCTGTGACAGTCTCCAAGTCCATCCATACCTCTGCAAATGGCACAGTTTCATTGCTTTTAATGGCTGATAATTTTCCATTGTATATATATGTGTGTGTGTATACATACATGTATGTATGTATATGTATACATATATGTGTGTGTATATATATATATATATATATATATATATATGCCACATCTTCTTTATCCAATCCTCCATTGATGGATATTTAAGTTGCTTCCATGCCCTGGCTATTGTAAATAGCGCTGCAATGAACTTTGGGGTGTGTGTATCTTTTTTAATATTCAAATTTCTTAATGCCATATCCGTAGGTCTGTTTCACCCCTAGGTTACTTCCAACCTCCCCTTCATTTCTCCTCTTGGGCTCTCCTTGCCTAGAATGGCCCTTCCTCCCTCCTTTACCTGGCAGTCATCTCCCTCCTAAGACCTTGTTCCACGCCCCACTTAGGTGAGATCTTCCTGATCTTTCAGACATCAGCTGCTTCCTCCACAGGTTTTAGTTTGTACTTAGACCGTAACATTGCTGGCTTTCACTTGGTTGATCAGTTTAAATTCTGTCCATTCCACTAAATGCCAAGCTTCTCGAGGGGAGAGAAAATTTTCTTCTGTAACTTTTGTATGAGCAGCACCTGGTATGGTGCCTGGCACAGAAAAGATGCTTAACTAGTGCTGACTAGTTGATGAGCAAACTTCCGTGTATTGTTCTGTGTATGTAGGTAACACCATGGTAAGGGAATATGTGCCTTGTTAACAGGGAAATCAGGGTGGGGTTGGGCTCTGTCCTCTTCTATGATGAAAGAATCAGTTTTGGTGGTATTTTTCTGGATGCCAGCTAAATGTGCATTTGGTACTTTGATTTCTTATATTTTAAAAATTGTTGCATTATTCTATAGACTTTTTCATGAAGCATGGTTAACTCCAAGACTTAATTGCTAACATAGAAACATAATACCTACATTAATAAACCAAGGGGGAACTTTTCCTTTTTAACTTGGGGGCTTCATTAATAAATTTTTCTTTTAACTTAACTGGAAATTATTGTTATTTCCCTGAAACAAACAGAAATTTGCTTTAAAGCAAACTTTACCAAGAAAAAATATGGAAATTAAAAATTGTAATTAATCTGGTCTTTAATTTGGGTTAATTTTTTTTTCACTGCTCCTGGGAAGTGTGTTTGCCTGGTTGTAGGCATTATTGTTTAAGAAACCTTTTCTGGAGAAGTACTTCCCCACTGCTGGCAATTTTAAAACCCTGAGTGGTTAACTAGAAGGAATGTTACAGAGAGGGTTAAAGTAAGAATGGGTGCTTGAAGGGCATCCACTGAATGGATGCTCTGAAAACCTGTTTCAGTGAAAGGCTGAAACTTTCACATAAAGAGATCGTGGTTTACATAATGAGCTTTCAAAATGAACACACACACACATAACTAAAACCACTCAACAGACCTATCATATTTAATACTGTAAAATACTTTAATTTCCTGTCTTCCACCATTTTCTTTTTCACATTTACTGGATGCCACATTGCTTTCTCCTACTTGGTGGGACCTTTCCTGTATCTTTAGCTATATTTGACCATGACTTCATCTCAAACATGTAATCTATGCTCTCTCTTTGAGTTTATGTCTTTAAAAAATATTTATTTATTTGGCCACGTCGGGTCTTAGTTGCAGCACCCAGGATCTTTGTTGCAGCATGCAGACTTCTCAAGTTGCAACCTGTAGGCTTAATTGTCCCCTGGAATGTGGGATCTTAGTTCCCCAACCAGGGATCAAACCCATGTCCCCTGCCTGGGAAGGCGGATTCTTAACCACTGGACCACCAGGGAAGTCCCTGATTTCATGTTTTTTGCTTGGGGCCTAATTATTTTCTTTCTTTAGAGATGCATTTAGTGAAACCTCAGCCTAATAGTCTCACATTTTTTAGTGTTACTTGGTTGACTTAAGAATTACAAAAAAAGAAACCCTGGCAAGACAGTCTGATAGTGTCACGAGACTCAGCTAATTACTGAACAGAACTACAGAGCTGGTCTTTTCAGCCGCACTCCAGCAGGGACTGGAAACCTCTCTCTCACCCTGCCTTTTAGCAGGAACAAATGCATGTCTTCCTTGTCTTTGCAGTACCCACAAGTGTGGAATTAGGCAAATGTAAAATTTTTCTTCCCTGTTTACAAAATCTAAAACTTGCCAAGAGAAAGTTTTTTCTGTACAACAGAAAAAAACAGAAAGTTTTTTATGCTGTGAGGCCAGCACTGTGTAGCTCCATTTCACAGATCAAGGAGCCAACTTTTCTAAGGTGGCTGTTGGTTTCCTCTCGGTGCACACCTGCAGTCCTCAGATGCTGTGATTCAGCATCTCCAAGGAGAATGGTAACAGCAGGAACTGCCTGCCTGCTTTGAAGGACACATTTATCTTCTTGAGGAAATATATGTAAGAGAATTGGAATTTCCATTTTGAAATAATATGTAAATCCTTTAATAACTGTTGAAAAATAAACAGGAATAGCAACGTGAGTTCTAATAGCAGTTAATGCAAAAATCCCTCATATAACAAACACCCGCCACCCCCATCATCCACATAACAAACTTACCTTACTTTATCTGTAGACCACTTTGGTGAGTGACTGGGCAGCCCAGGGGCTAATGGGAAGGTTGAAAGTGGAGGTTGCTTTTAATGGATTTAGAGCTACTGAAAGAATTGGGTTTGTAATTTCTGGTTGATCAAAGGGTAATCCGTGTGAAGATTTACAGTTCTTGTAGCGTGTCTGTGTCCTGCACCCCCAGTTACCAAAAAGTCATTTCTTTTGTTTGAATCTATTCAACTCAAAAGGGCAGTTATAGGTGTTGGAAAATCATTTCTGACATTGAGGGCTACTAGATACTAGAATGAGACTTTGAGAGAGACTGGAATGTCTTAGGACAGAAAAGCAATTCTGAAGACTGTTGCTAATAATAAAGTACCATCGTTTGAGAAAGAGTTCCATTGTCTTTCATAAATTAGACTTGGTTTAACTAGGAAGTGTCACACTTTCCGGAAATGTCAACTGACGTGGGGAAAGCTTGGGGACTTGTGCTAGAGGAAGGGAACCCAGTGTGTAGGTCTGACATGATTTTGGCCGAATAACCACTCTGGGCAGTAACTTCTAATCCTAGATGTCTATAACATCTTGTCCTCTGCCTTCCCCTAAGAGTGTTAGCATGTTAAGTAATGAAATAAAGAATGGAAAACTGAAATAAAACATGAATAGTTCCCACAGTATACACAAATAAATTATTTACCGAAGCACTACCCCTCTCTTCATTCATTCAGTGAAATGTCAGGATGTGTTAGGCACTTTTGTGTTTTCACAAATTTAAAAGACACATAGTTTAAAAAGACATAATAGTTAGATTGAATTTAAATCTCACTGAATAACAGACTAATGAGAAGAGTTTAATTTTAAGCCCATCCCAGTTGATTTAAATTCAGAGCTAGAAGTCATGTTGTATGTGTGTGTGAGTATGTGTGTGTATATATATATATATATAAGTGAAAGCATTACTCACTCAGTTGTGTCTGACTCTTTGTAAACCCTTGGATTGTAACCTGCCAGGCTACATGGGATTTCTCAGGCAAGAATACTGGAGTGGGTTGTCATTCCCTTTTCTAGGACATATGTGTATGTGTGCCTACAAACAGAATGTGACCTACTTTCAGTCTGAAGTCAAGTTTTATGGGTCAAGACCAGCATTCTTTTTCCCTGTTTTCCCATTATGGTATGCTGGGCTTCCCTGTTGGCTCAGATGGTAAAGAATCTGCCTGCAATGCAGGAGACCTAGGTTTGATCCCTGGGTTGGGAAGATTCCCTGGGGAAGGGAATGGCTACCCAGGATATTGAATATGGTTCCCTGTGCTATACAGTAGAACCTTGTTGTTTATCTGTTTTATATATACTAGTTTGCATCTGCTAATCCCAAACTCCCAACCCTTCCCCTCCCCAACCCCCTCCGCCTTGGGAAGTTCGTTCTCTATAGTTTGTTCTCTATATCTGTGAGTCCATTTTTGTTTTGTAGATAAGTTCATTTGTGTCTTATTTCAGACACATATAAGTGATATCACATAGTATTTGTCTTTCTCTTTCTGACTTACCTTGATTAGTATGATCATCTCTAGGTCCTACATGTAACTGTAAATGGCATTATTTCATTCTTTTTTATGACTAATATTCCATTGATGTATAAACATCACATTTTCTTTACCCATTCATCCACTGATGGATATTTAGGTGGTTTGCATGTTCTGGCTGTTGTAAATAGTGCTACACTGAACATAGGGGTGTATGTATCTTTTTGAATTATAGTTTTGCCGGGATGTACGCCCAGAAGTGAGATCGGTGGATCATATGTACCTTTCAGCACACCCTCTCCAGTACTTGTCATTTGTGGACTTTTTCATGGTGGCCGTTCTGACTGGTGTGACACCTCCTTGTAGTTTTGATTTGCATTTCTTGAATAATTAGTGATACGGAGCATCTTTTCATGTGTCTGTTGGCCGTCTATATGTCTTCTCTGGAGAAACAGCTATTTAGGTCTTCAGGACCAGCATTCTTAAGCAATGAAATCAAACAGAATAAAAGTATTGGGTTGGCCAAAAAGTTCATTTGGGTTTTTCCGTACCCTTGGTGTGGCCAAAAAGTTTGTTCAGGTTTTTCTGGATGATGTAAACCTGAACGAACTTTTTGGCCAACTCAATACTAGCCTATCTGGAATGCAGAAACGGGTTACAGTGTCAATGCTTTCCTTATTCTAAGTTTATGTTAAGTGCAATTGAAAGCTATCTCACAGGCCTGTATAATTCTTTCTCTAGAAATAGAAGGGTGAGTCAAACAAATAAAATATTAGGCTTCTCCTAAGGGGAAAACTCTAAGAAAGAGTTCATCTTAAATGATATGTGGAGAGTAAATATCATAACAATATTAATAACTCCAGCTTTAATAGTGCCAAAGAGTCACTCTACACCAGTCACAATTCTATGAGTCACAAATTTTGTTTTCATAATGTCAGCCCCTTTTGTTCTGGATTATGTATGGAAAGGTGCTCATTGTAAAGGTTATATATTACAGAACTTTTTAGGTTTCAATCCCAGCTTGTCCCTTTCAGAACTAAGTGACTGCCAGGGAGGGGAGGTACTCGATGCATTTGCCCATTATACCAAGTAGGAATAACTTTTAAAAGCTACTAATCAGAATTATCTGAGGTTGTGTTCATGAAGTATGTGTATTTAGTACACACTCAGCTCTCAAAGACTGGTGGTTGTTCCTAACTGTTTGTTCAGAACCCAGTGATGGAAATACATTTAGTGCCTCTAAAAATCAGCTCAAGTGTCAACACCCTTAAGGAAACCCAGGTCACCTCTGACTTGGTAAAAGTATATAAAGGAAATCATGAACTCAGAGTTCTTGTGAGTCATTCAGATTTTAAGAAGCTGATTCTTTAGTTTTGAAAACAGGAAAAAAAAAATCTCAGAACCTACTTCGACTAGGGTTTATTTATTTTTCATATTTCAAGTCAGAGTGAATACTTTTAGAATGACCCTCGACTGTTTCCGGAATTTGAACTGATCCCATTTGTCATTGCAGATAGAGGGACACAGATGTTTGAGGACAGAAGGGATGGGGGAAAGTGGGGACCAGCGTTGTTTCTGTCACCGACTACAGGACCAGTGAGGTCTGTTCTCTTAGACATTGTCTCTCTTTAATGACTGAGGAAATACAAGTGCAGTAATTCACTGGTGGTCTCAGGCTTTGGTGAGAGGAGGATAAATTTAATTCAGGTCTAGGTATCTCCCCTGCCAGTGTTTTTTCTCTTTGTGCTTTGAGCACCACCATATAAATGGACTCCTTGTAGCATCCTGACCCCAAATGCATAAAATGCATAAACTACCACAGGTTCTTGGCTTTTCAAAAGAAGCATCTTCTTGGGCTGTGACGTACCGCACACTGAGGTGGTACCAGTGCCTTGAGCCATTTTCAGCACTCTGGCTTCATTATTATACCAGTCCAGGCAGAATCCACACCTTTCAAAAGAGAAGCAATTTTTTGCATTAATTATACCACTTCTTTTAATCTCCAACAATATATACAAAAATAATAAGGAGTAGTTATACTTTACCAAGCATGTGAACTTAATTAAGGTAAAGGAATTACTAGTTTCTTTGACAGCATCCCAGAATCACACTTACACATACAATCAGTTTGAAGAAAACAACAAAAGTCTGAATTTAAAGACCTTTTGGGACTTCCTTGGTGGTTCAGTGGTTAAGACTCCTTGCTCCCAAAGCAGGGGGCCTACGTTCAGGGGGCCTGGTCAGGGAACTAGAGCCCACTTTCCACAACTATGAGTTTGCATGCCACAGCTAAAGAATCCTGCTGCTACGACTAAAGACCCAGAGCAGTCAAATGAATAAATAAACAAATATTTTTTTAAATGAAAAAATAAAGACCTTTTAACAGACCAGTATTTATATGCAAAAAAATAAAAGGGTATAACAAATTAATTCACTGGCCTGCTTTCCATAGCAATTAAAATAGAGTGGATCCTATAATATCAGCACAGAATATAACTTCCCAAAAACATATGGAAAGTATTGCATATCCATGCTTGTCTAGCAGTCCTTTGCTGATAACAGTGTGAAGTTTGTCATCTCCACCCTGGTGGCTCAGATGGTAAAGAATCCACCTGCAATGTGGGAGACCTGGGTTCAACCCCTGGGTTGGGAAGAGCCCCTGGAGGAGGGCACGGCAACCCGCTCCAGTCTTCTTGCCTGGAGATTCCATGGACAGAGGAGCCTGGCGGCTACAGTCCTTGCAGTCACAAAGAGTCGGACACAGCTGAGCAACTAAGCACACGCCTCCGTTGCTCTCTTAGACGGGCTAATTTGTGAGCTTTCTTTCCATCCTCCCAGTGTCTGCAGGGTACGGAGATGTGTTCTTTGCTTCCTCTTCACTGCAACACCCCTAACTTTGCCCTGGTTTGCTCAGGCATTTGCAATGGTCCAAAAATGTCCAGACTCTCCTCCTCATCAAACTTCCATTCCTCCGGCACTTCTCTACCAGCTAGTTTCCACATAGGCTATGCTATGATTTTTCTCTGTAAGATGTTAATGTCTGGTGGCCATTTATTGTTTAATTCGCAAGATAAACTTACAAGATAAATACAGGTAGTGGTTAAAACTGTGGCCTTTGGCACTAAACAGACCTAGATTCAAATCACAGGTTGTTTTGTCACCAGCCATGTTGCTTTGCACAAGCAGCTTAACTTCTGTTTAGAAGGGGGTGCTGATACCTACCTCCTGGAGCCATGGTGAGGATTAGAGGAGGCTGTGTCAGGAGAAGGTTTGGCATTTGGTAAGAGCTCACTTTACGGCAGGTATTAGTGTCCCTAGAGCACTTGCATTTTCATGTCAGGAGATGACAGTGTTTGTTCCCAAAGAGAGTCCTAGGATGGGATTCCAGGCCAGAGAATAAGTAGAGGTCTTGGAGCAGGTGGTCCCCAGGTCTTACCATGTAGGTAGCTGCCTGGTCCTCCTGTATGTGGTGCTGGCATTTACCTAAGAGGGGAGACTTGAGGATGAAGACAGTCTGTCTCATGGACATCATGGATAATTGATGTGGGACATCACTGTAGATAGAGTGCTTTCTAAGCCTATATGTGAAATAAATTGAATGCACAAAAAGGATTCAGTCATTTCAATTTGCCATAGATCTATGCTACCCAGTCTGGTCTCCAGACCAGCAGCATCAGCCCTGCCTGGGACCTTATTAAAAAGGCAGATTCTTTGCCACATCCCAGACCTACTGAATGAAAATCTCTGGGAGTTGGCTCCGTCATCTCCATTTTACCAAAGTTTTCCTGGTGATTCTGATGCACCCCAGCACTTGAGAGTTGCTATAGCAGAACATCTGCACAAGGCTACAAAGCATGAGAATCCAGAAACTATCAGTCTACGTCTTTGGAGGCTATCCTAACAGGCCCTAGAGAATCTTCATGGCTGTGCGTTCCCATATGCTTCACTTTGACATTTCAAGGACACACCCAACCTGAAAACAGACCCTGGAAAGTTTGACTCTATCACCAGACATGACATTAACATGAGATCAACTTCACCCTTATTTTATTAGATTCTCATTTCTTCTTTCCATGGTTTTGTTCTTTTTGATGCTTTGAGCTGCTTGTGTACTTTAGGGTTATCCCTTTGTGTGTAAATCACTAAGATTAATAAGAAGTACCTTCTTAACTCAGATGCAATTGACATACTTTTTTTTTTTAGAAACCTGTTTTAGCCACTTGTAGTTTTGTTCCATCATGCCAGTTTTGGGAAACATCTAAGCCATATTTCTATTTATACCTCCATGCTCATCAAGTAGATGTTTATATTCTATAGATATTTACAAACTAGTATACAAAACATGTAGCTTGTGTGTTGCCTCATCATCTTTTTTAGGAAAGAAAGTCCATTCAAAATGTAATACAAAGTGTTTTGCTGGGCTTCAGTTTATGGTGCTTTACAGATAATGCTTTTTTAAAAAGTGGATGTTTGTGGCAGCCCTGCATGGAACAAGTCTGTTGGCACCATTTCTCCAACAGCATCTGCCTGTGTCACATTTTGGTAATTTTCTCCATATTTCAAACTTCTTCATTATTGTTGTATTTGATGTGATGGTCTGTGATCAGTGATCTTTGACGTTGCTATTGTGATTGTTTTGGGACATCACAAACCACATCCGTATACCATGGCAAGCTTAATTGATAAATGTATGTGTTATCATTTCTCCACCAACAAGCCATTCCCCCATCTCTCCTTTTCCTCAGGCCCTCCTGTGCCTGGAGATACAATACTGAAATTAGGCCAATTAATAACCCCAACAATGGTCTCTAAGTGTTCAAGTGAAAGAACAAGCCTTACCTCTCTCACTTTCTTTTTTTTTTTTCAAAATTCTCTTTTTTTTTTTTATTTTTTAAATTATAAAAGTATGATAATGCATTTACAGAAAACACAGAGCAAAATTACATATAGTTCCACTATATATTACAATTACTTTTAAGTAGTAAATTAAAATTTTAGTTGGAGTTTCAATATCAAACTCTCAAAAATTAATAGAATGAATATACAGAAAAGTAGAAGGATATAGTAGACCTGAAAAGTACCATGAACCAAGTCATGAACCAAGACTTACACAATTTTCATACAACAGTAGGATGTACATCTATCCAAGTTCTTGTAGACTATAAACTAGGAGACACTGGAACATATCCAGGGACATAAAACAGGGTGCAAAAATTTCATGGTTTAAAGGTGTTGAGAGCATACAGAGTCTGTTCTCTTATCACTGTGTTAGAATTATCAAAAGATAATTATGTTAGAAACAAATTATCAAAGATATTTGAAAATAACCCACACATTTTCAAGTGCAGTGTGACATTTACCAAGAGAATCACATCTCTCACTTTAAATCAACGGCTAGAAATCGTTAAGCTTAGTGAGGAAAGCATGGCAAAAGCCAAGAGAGGCCAAAAGCTAGGTCTCTTGCTCCAAGCAGTTAGCCAGGTTGTGAATGCAAAGGAAAAGTTCTTGACGGAAATTAAAAGTGCTAATCCAGTGGGTACACAAATGATAAGAAAACAAAACAGCCTATTGCTGACATGGAGAAAGTTTTACTGCTCTGGGTAGAAAATCAAAACAGCCACGACATTTCTGTAAGCCAAAACCCAATCCAGAGCAAAGCCCTGACTCTCTTCCATTCTATGACAGCTGAGAGAGGTGAGAAAGCTAGGGAATAAGAGTTTGAAGCTAGCAGAAGTCAGTGTATGAGGTTTAAGAAAAGGTGTCTCTCATTAACTTATAAAATTGCAAGGTGAAGCAGCCAGTGCTGATGTAGAAGCTGCAGCAAGTTACCCAGAAGATCTAGCTAAGATAATTCATGAAGGTGGCTACACGAAGTGAAAGTGGCTCAGTTGTGTCCAACTCTTTGCGACCCCATGGACTTTACAGTCCATGGAATTCTCCAGCCAGAATACTGAAGCGGGTAGCCTTTCCCTTCTCCAGGGGATCTTCTCAACCCAGGGATCAAACCCAGGTCTCCCGCATTGCAGGCAGATTCTTTACCAGCTGAGCCACAAGGGAAGCCCAAGAATATTGGAGTGGGTAGGCTATCTCTTCTCCAGCGGATCTTCCCGACCCAGGAATTGAACCAGGGTCTCCTGCATTGCAGGCAGATTCTTTACCAACTGAGCTATTAGGGAAGCCCCCAATTATCAATGTAGATCAAAAGAAAATGCCATCTAGGACCTGCATAGCTATAAATGCAACAACGAAGACTGGATGACCGCATATGTGTTTATGACATGGTTTATTGAATATTTTAAGCCCACAGTTGGAACCTACTGTTAAGAAAAAAAGACTTCTTTCCAAATATTATTATTGTCCATTGACGATGCTTCTGGTCACCCGAGAGCAAGGATTGAGAGATACCACAAGATTATTGTTATTTTCATGTCTACTAACACAATATCCATTCTATAGTCCATGGATCAAAGAGTAGTTTCAACTTTCCAATCTTATTATTTAATAAATACATTTTTAAGACAATAGCTGCCATAGATAGTGATTCCTTTGATGAATCTGGACAAGATTGATGACCTTCTGGAAAGGATTCACCATTGTAGATGCTTTAAGAATGTGGTTCGTGGAAAGAGGTAAAAATATCAACATTAACACGAGTTGGGAAGATGTTGATTCCAGTCTTCATGGGATACTTTGAGAGGTTCAAGATTCAGTGGAGGAAGTAACTGCAGATGTGGTGGAAATTGCAAGAGAACTAGAAGTGGAGCCTGCAGATGTGACTGAATTGCTGCAATCTCATGATAAAACTTCCATGAATGTGTATTGCTTCTTACGGATGAGCAAAGTATGTGGTTTCTTAAGATAGAATCTGCTCCTGGTTACGATGTTGTGAAAACTGTTGAAATGATAACGAAGATTTAGACTACCATAAAAACTCAGTTGATAAAGCAGCAGGAGGATTTGAGAGGATTAACTCCAGTCTCAAGAAATTCTCTTGTGGGTAAAATGGCACAGAGCATTGTGCTCTGCAGCACAGCATTGCATGCTACAGAGAAATCATTCTTGAAAAACAATCAATTCAGCTCATTTGAAGGAATTGTCTCATTTTAAGAAATTGCCACAAGCACCCCACCCCTCAGCAACCACCACTCTGATCAGTCAGCAGCCATCAACTGCAGGCAAGATGCTCCACCTGCAAAAAAGATTAAAAAAAAAAGTCAAAAAAAGATTATGACTCACTGAAGGGCCAGATGATGGTTAGCATTTTTAGCAATAAAGTTTTTTGAATTAAGGTATATACATTGTTTTTTAGACCTAATGCTATTATGTACTTAATAGACTACAGAATAAATATTTTTATGTACACTAGGAAACCAAAATATTGATGTGATTACCTTTATTTCAGTATTTGCTCTATTGAGGCTCTCTGGAGCCAAACCCCACAAAATCTCTGAGACAGGCCTATATGTTCACCATGAAATGCTTTAAAAGAAAGTGTGATGACTCTTTAGCTACAGTGGCTCTCATACAAGAACAAGCCATGCATTCAAATCATAGGACTTCCAATCATAGGAGGGAATCGCAGATACAGGGGTTGATGATAACTCTCTCAAAAATTATATGTTCATATCCTAAGTACTAGATCCTGTAAATATGACCTTGTTGGAGAAAAAGGTCTTTGCAGATAGAGTAAGTTAAGTATCTCTAGATGAGATCATCCTGGATTATGGTGGGCCTTAAATGCAATGACAAATCCTCAGAAGAGAAGAAAAAGGGGAAGGAGACACAGAAACACAGAAGAGAACAGCACATGCAGACAGAGGCCGCTTAGAATGCTGGGTCTGCAAGTCCAGGGATGCCAAGCATTGCCAGCAACCACCAGAAGCCAGGAGAGCTAGGAACCTTTAGAAGGTTCCAGCCCTGCCAACATCTTCACTTGGAACGTCTGGCCCCAGAACTATGAGAGAGTATGTTTCTATGGTTTTAAACTTCCAAGTGTGTGGTATTTGTTATGGCAGCTCTAGGAATATAAAGTCATGACACGAGCTCATGACACTCCCTTTTACTGTTTGCAGCTACCAACATTTATAAAACTTAGGTTCTGGAAACTTTCTTGAGGAAATAAATTCAGGAAGACGTAACAACAGGTTTGTTGTTGTTTAGTCACTGAGTCATGTCTGACTCTTTGTGACCCCGTGGACTGTAGCCTGCCAGGCTGCTCTGTCCATGGGATTTGCCAGGCAAGAATACTGGAGTGGGTTGCCATTTCCTTCTCCAAGGGATCTTCCTGACCCAGGGATTGAACCTTCGTCTCCTGCATTGGCAGGTCTTTACTGCTGAGCCACCTGGGAAGCCCCCCTAAAAACAGATTGAAAGTGAAAGTGAAGTTGCTTAGTCGTGTCCGACTCTTTGCAACCCCGTGGACTGCAGCCTACCAGGCTCCTCCGTCCACGAGATTCTCCAGCAAGAATACCGGAGTGGGTTGCCATTTCCTTCTCCGGGGAATCTTCCTGACCCAGGGATCGAACCCGGGTCTCCTGCATTGGAGGCAGACGCTTTAACCTCTGAGCCACCAGGGAGTTTTATTCCTACACCAAGGATCATGAACCCTTAAGCCAGCAACGCTCATCAGAGGACATTAAGACAGTTTTCAGAAACGGGAGACACATCCGTTAGCGTTCTGTTTATTGGACTAACATGCATGTGGACAAAGCAGTATCAGGTGTATGAGTCATGTAGAAAACTTTGACAGTCACCGTGTGATAGCAGGGCTGTTTTGCCATCTGCAGGTGAATGGCTTAGACACGAACAACAAAGGGAGTCAAGAAGAACAGGTATTTCTTGTATAAGGTCAAACGGGAGTGTGTGACGCTGGTGTCTTAGTTTTGTTTTTTGTTAGACTATTCATGGAACCATTATTCATTTTTTACTCAAAAATTTTATTGAATGAGTATCATCTGAATAATGTCAAACACCGAGAAGGCAGCAGTATTAATGACAAGTTCCTTGCCTTCATATACATGTGTAGCTAATGAGAACTGATAGTGATAAATAAACAAACAAAATATTGATGTGTGGTATGAAAGAAATGGGTAAATAATATAACCACCTAGTAAAAGGCAGCCTTGCCAGTCTTGTTTTTGGCATAAAGTGAAAGTGAAAGTCGCACAGTCATGTTCAACTCTTTGCGACCCCATGGACTGTAATCCATGGAATTTTCCAGTTCAGAATATTGGAGTGGGTAGCCATCCCCTTCTCCAGGGGATCTCCCCAATCCAGAGCTCAAACCCAGGTCTCCCAGATTGCAGATGGAATCTTTACCAGCTGAGCCACCAGGGAAGGCTCCCCACCCTTTTCTTTGAAGCATATTGAACATAATTGTGTTGTTCATTTATTTATTCATCTACTTAATTATATTCTGTCTCCTTCTGAACTGTAAGCACCATGAGATCAGGGACTTCATCTTGTTTTCTGCTGATCTCAAGTGTAAGGATGCTGCCTGGTATATAGGGAACACAGAGCAAATATTTATTCAATGTATTTGTGGACTGAGTAAGGGAAATTGGATTCCCAGGCAGTTCAGTGGTAAAGAGTTCACCTGCAATGTAGGAGACTCAGGTTTGATCCCTGGGTTGGGAAGGTTCCCTGGAGAAGGAAATGGCAACCCAGTATTCTGCGTGTGGACAGAGGAACCTGGTGGGCCATGGGGTTGCAGAAGAGTTGGACAGGCCTTAGTGACTCCATAGCAACAACAACAACAAGGGAACATGATGGAGTGAAACTGGCAGATCCCCTGGGCAAAACTAGGGGGCCCCAAATGCCTTTTATTTGTATTTGTATTGCATTTGTTTTTAAAATTCTTTACTTTTCTAAGCTAACATTTTTTTAGGGGAGAAATTTTTCAGGTAGAGAAAGTATGAAAAAATAAAAACTTGTAAGATCTAGAATAAGTGCTGGACCAAACCACTTTTATTTATTTCTCTTTATTGCTAGATATAGTATTTGTTTTTTTAATTTATGATTGATTGATAATTTTTAAGAGGCTTATTAAAGTTTTGAAACAAAATTGTAAGACTATTTTTTAAAACAGATAGCATGAAGACTCAGGGAACTCAATTTGTTTAAGTTCAGTGATCTTTTCTCATTTCAAAATTTAAGAAATTGGCCTGCTGAAAACACAGGTTTGCATTTAAAATCATCTGAAATATAGTCATAAAGACTTGTAAAATTTTAGGATATAAAATGGTTTTCCTTTGCTATCTGTTTTATCTCTTAACTTTAAATATTTACTTTAAATCAAGAAAATTTGAATTCCCTTAGAGAAAAATGAGCAAAAGACAGAACAATAAACTGTTACAATAAATGAGTAAATTTTAAAAACAAAGAGAAAGAATATAAAGAAACACAAAGAACCAGAAGCCAAATGGAAGACTGTTCTATTCTTTAGCAATCAAGGAACTGCAAATAAAATAATGTAACCTGCTTTGCATACCAACTTGGAAAGAGACAGTTTGAGGAAACAGGAAGTCATACAGTTATTGTGAATATAAACTGTTTTAACCTTTCCAGGAGCAATTTGACAAAATGAATTATAAGCCTCGAAAATATTTTGCCTTTGACCTATTAATTTCACTTCTGAGAGTATATATTAATGAAAAAGTGAAGTATATATGGCTATTTTGCCATGAAGATAATTAGATGAAGTGCTATTTAAGGTAGCAAAGTATTAGACATCATTTATAGGATCAATAAGAGCAAAATAAAGTTTATAGCATTTTATCTTAATCCAATATAATAGTACTTAGACATTAAGAATATTTTCCACAATTTTATTTAGTGATGTGGGAAGATGCTGAAGATGTATTACAGGGGGAAAGAAGCAAATTAAAAAATAATTGTTACAATATTGTTTAAAATATTTACATATTTTGGAGAAAGGGAGACAGAGACTGAGGTAGGAAAAATGAAGGCTACAGAGATGTGTTTGGAGTGGGTGAGAAAATTGTGCCTGCTTTTCAATATTTTTCTTTTTTGTTCATGGTCTGTGACTTTCTTGTGGTGATCACACAAGCGTCTATGTTAAAACTTGTGTGCTTTATTTAAAATGTGAAGATCCATAGTCTTGCCTTGAAGTTTCCCTGGAGAAATGAATAAAATTACAGACAAAGGGCATGAATAGGCAGTTTATGTAAGGAGACACCTGCTTGGCTATCCTGGATGTGAAGAGATGCTTGAACTCATAGGTGATGGAAAAATGCAATTGTAATGACATTGAGATACCACTTTGTACCCACTGAATTGGCCCCCAAAGTAGAAATTTGGTGAGAAAGAAGGGAACTAGAATTCTGGTCAGGGTCTAGACCAACATTACCCTTTACAGGAAGTGCATCCAAGGCCATTCTGAGAGCACATCGAGGTAGGTTTTTCTGCAGTTAACCATCAATCCAGGTCCCAGTAGTAATAAGGATTTTTTTCTTTTAAACAAAATCAAACTGACTTTATTATATTTTGAGCTCATTAGTATTATAGACTTTGTTTTATTATTATTTATACTATGGATAGAAAATAGGAGTCTAATTCACACAAAGTGTGTTGTTATGAATAAGAAAACGTAAGTAAAATTTTGGCAAATGATCACATGAATTTAGATTTTGTGATAAATGAGGAGAAAATGGCTAAAATGATCAGATATATGAATTTTAGGAAAGCAGACTTCAAAAATTTGCAGCATTCACGTAGAGAACTTGCTGAAACCTCAAGAAACCACCGACCCTGGAGTCGCAGGGCCGCTTAGGACACAGGTGAGGAAATGACCATTTGACTAGAAACATGTCAGATATTATAGACAATGAATGCTTTATACACCCTGAAAGTCAGTCATCATAACTCACTCCTAACTTAGAAAAACATTCGAAAGATTTTATAAACAAAAAAGACTCCAGTACGGTCAGCATTGTACCTTCCTCTGACCCCCACTGTGGGGCTGGAGTATGAGCAGAGAGAAGTATGCAGGGCCTGATTGTGAAGGATAGTGTAGGTCATGGTGTATGTTTTAGCCCTAAAAAATTATTAAAAGTACATAATTAGAGTTTTCATTTTAGAAAATAATTATAGAAATTTAGATAAAAAGAACATACGTGATTAGGTGATCAAGCTGTGAGTGAAACAGACCTCAAAGAAAAGCAGATGGACCTTACCATGATGCCAGCCAAGCAAGACGTGGTCAGTGTTTATTTCGTACACAAGAGATGGAGTGAAGGTAGGTTGTCATATCCAAGGAGGCCAAGAGTAGAGGGAAAATCCAGATGGTGAGCATGAGCTAAAACCTCAGGAAGTAGTAGTGAGGATTAAGAGTAAGAATATCATGTCTAGCCCTGAAGACCAGCTAAGGCAGTGACGGTGCAGACAGAAGACTAAGGATTTTTATCAGTGTTGTCTGTGGTACCGGAGAGCTGGAGACTACTGAAGGCTCCATCTGGGGAGAGGGGATAAGTGAATTGTGGTTGACGGTCACCACAGAATTCTGTGCAGCCACAGCCAGGATTAGACATGCAACCAGTAAAGTGGTTACATCTGAAAAGGTCCACAGCGAGGGTTGCCAGATAAAATAGAGAATTAACTTTGAATTTCGGACAAACAACAAATACTTTTTTAGAGTATGGTCCAAATATTTGCTAAATCTGGCAACCCTGGTCATAGCATGGCACAGTTTGTGAAAATGAAAGCTATGTACACAGGCAGATCGACCCAATTTATTTCATAAGCATATAGAGCAAACATGTCAATAGCTATTGCGGGGGCAGGGGGACAGAGGAGATTACATAAATAAATGAGAGGGCCTTAAGTTGACAGGTGGATGGTAATGAACTGAATCAGACTGACTCAATTCTCTGTACCTAAATCCAAAAGAAGTAAAAAAATAAAATTTTCTTCACTCTCCTGGATTTCTTTATTGAAGTCCTGAAGACACTGCCTGGCTGATAGATTATTCTGTCCTACAAAACAATCCTTATGAAATAGTTCGGCATTGCTGGCAAAATTAAGTGGCAGAAAAGAGAGTAGGAGAGGGAATGGGTAGGTGACAAGGGACTCAGGGGGAAGAAATTTATAAACCTAGTGAGAAATGAAACTAATGAACAAATCATTTAGGAACACTGCTTCTCCTAGATTTACTGTTTTAATATAGGAATGGGCTCACATTCTTACAGAGTAAATAGTAGTAAAAGATTATCCATAAGCACAAATCCTTAACTGTTACCATGGCAATAGTCAGCCGAATAGACAAAGTTGCAATTTCTCCATTGGAAAATGATACTTCAATACATGTCACCAGTAACACTGACTCTTAATTTTTTTTTTTTTCATGTCACAGCTGATTACAAGGAGAGCTTTAATACGATTGGCAACATTGAAGAGATTGCCTATAATGCTGTTTCCTTCACCTGGGATGTGAATGAAGAAGCAAAAGTGAGTGAGAAAGTAGCATTGATTCATTGGTCATACCTTTTAAGTATCACAGCCTTTCTCTGCAGCGGATTCTTTGACAAAAGCCTCTGTGAGTAGAGAAAGATCTGTTAACTTGAGCCAGAAAAACGGGAAATGAACTTATTGGGTTTCTCTAGAAGTCACACACATTCAGTTACTGAGAAGCTAAATCAATTGCCTTTTGACAGGCAAAGGGGTGTACCTGTTTCTCTGGGGCCTCCTGCTGAAAGGGTCAGGCTCCTTGTCCCTCCCAATTCCTCCAGGCCCCCAAGCTCCATTTTATCACTTGGGGCTGACGGGACTGGGCTTAAAAATCTTTCCTCCCTGTACTGAAGTTTCCCCAAACACCTCTGCAACTGCCTCCTTCTTCAGAGGCAGGATGGCATTCAGAGCTTCTGTCTGCACAGGTAAGCAGCTGGACGACCCCACCCCGACTCCTGCCCCTTCCAGGCTTCACCTGGTCAAGGGAGGGAGCAGGGCTGCAGGTCTCTGAACTTCACTCCCTGAGAAAAAGCCACCACTGTGACCTTGAGCCATTTCTTTCCTGTTGACCTGAGGCTTTTCTTATTTCTGTCTGGTGCCAGCACAGTTAAGAAGGGCAAAGGTAAAAATCTCTGGCCAGGTGCATCCGGAGGATAGACATCCACCGTTGCATGGATTTGGGTAAAAAAAAAGCAAGACTTGCAGATACTCAGACTTGCTTTCCAGCCACGAGTCTCTGAGTGTATGGAAACTGAGTTTTGTGGCTGTGCACACTCTTCATCCTGGGTTTTGTACCTTCTGATTCTCAAGCTTCATTTTGTACCAAAGGGAAGTTTTCACATGAAGCCTAAGCTTGTTCTCTGCTTCGGTTACTTACCATCTAGGCAGGCGTTAGAAGACTTTGTCTTCGAATTAATGAAAAGGTCAACGTAAACAACCGCTTTCAATGCTTCATTGTCTGCGAGCAGGGGAAGGCCGGGTGAGAAAGGAAACTGGATGGGAGTTCGTGGGCATGATTTAGAGATGAAGATGAATTGCTCAGTGTCTCATTTCACTCAGGTATAAAACAAAGTAAATGAAACTGGCATTAGGCCCAAGAAAGGTGACCTAAATGGGCAAGCAGAAACAGAGCTCCGGAGCGGCCGAGGGAACGTTCCGGGGGCTCAGTGCGTCCAAGGGAAGGAGGGAGGCCTTGCGATGTGTTGGGAACTCAGGGACCGAGCAGAAGGGCAGGAAGAGCTTTTCCTCAAGGCTTTTCTCTGCTTCCGCTTTGAGTTCCTCACCCGAGCCCCAGGCCTTCTCGTGGCCCTTCGCTTCTCCCAGAGGCTAGATTACTGGGCTGGGTAAGGGAGAGGCAGCCTGTGCGGTGGTGTCAGGCCTGGAGTTGGAATCCTTGGAATCCATCTGACCCCTCTGGGCTTCAGTTCCCTCACACAAAGCAAAAACAAAACAACTTTTCTGATCGTCTCTGCTGTACCAAGCATGTGCTTGTGGGGTTTGATGTGTGAAAAGTCAGCCTCCGAGGGAGGTGGGGGACGGCAGTGTGTGAGGAGTGAGAGGCAGGTCCGAGAACAGCCATCCACTGTGAAACAATGAGATCCTACCTTTGGAATACCTTGTCAAGGTAAAGCCAGCTGAAACTGCACCCTCATTTTCCTTTTCATGGAATCTGATAATAAGTTGCTAGAACGTAAATGTATTAACTGTCACCAGTCAATAGAACCTTTTAAAGAAAATGCCAAAACCGGAAGGCACATCTTGAATGATGGTGGCTCTCTGGTCAACCAACGAGATAGTTAATTTGGGGTTGAGTTGACTCTTCTTTCATTTCCCATAGGCAGGGCTCACTTGTCTTGTTTAAATATGTGTGTTTGTACATGTGTATTGTTCCAGGCTGACACATTTACACTCACATATGCTTTGACAAATGGCAGTACTTGCTTGTTGTAGTACAACTTGTTTCTTTAATACATATTTTTAGTAGCTATTATTTTGTAGTTGTAATTGTGCACAGTCTAGATAAGTAATAGAAACAGTTCCAAAGAATTTTGCTGAACTACTGGAAGAACTTTTAAAGAAAAACCATAAAAGTTAAACTCGTTTCATTAGGTAGGCTGAGAAGATTTTTTTTTTCAGGCTGCAGGACATAAAGGTTTTTCTTTAAAATATAATTGATTTTATAATAAGCAGGCTGCAAAAAATAACCCCACAATTACACAACTGGGAAAAAATTTTCAACAAAGCAAGGCATATAAAGGGCTTCCCTGGTGGCTCAGTGGTAAAGATTCCACCTGCCAATGCAGGAGAGGCAGGAGACATGGGTTCAATCCCTGGTTGGGAAGATCCCATGGAGAAGGAAATGGCAACCCACTCCATTATTCACGCCTGGGAAATCCCATGGACAGAGGAGCCTGGAGGGCTACAGTCCACGGGGTCCCAAAAGAGTTGGACATGACTTAGTGATGAAATGACAACAAAGCAAGGTATGAAAGGTGTCCCTCTCACGGTGGAATTGTTTATAATTTTCATATTGTGGAATTCTCAGAAGCAGTTGCCTTGGCCTACGAGTTCCTGTTGGTAACAACCACACAGAAATCCACTGGAGGCTTCAGGATCGGGGCCCCATTCAATGTCACCTGTTGTTTTGGTTTTGGTGTGGCCAGAGGAACAAATTTGTGACCCACCACCTTCATATGGTCCACAGAACATAAATGTGTGTGGGTTTAATGCACTTTAAGTACTTTTATTCCAAATTTTAAAATATTTTGCCCGCATTTAATAATCAGATTTTTTTTTTTAAATCCAAGTTTCCAGATTCTTTTGGACTCCAGCAACATTAGCCCGAGTGTTTGCAAGGCTGTGAGTGGCTCTTGTGAGGCACCAACTGTTCTCTTGAATGCTTTCTCTGCCTTTCTCCCTCCTGGAACTTCCCTTGCCTGGTCCTCATGGACATTTGAGTTTCCATGCCTGAATCACACCCTCTCAAGCAACCAAATATGCAATTTACCTCTTTATTGGCTTTCAGTGTTAGGGAAAGTAGTGACACAAGGGAGGTTAACAAGGGAGGAATGGGGCAGTCAGCAACACCGTCACCCTCTGCTGCTTCCTTTGGCAGCAGGTCGCGCAGAGGTTGAGCTGGTGCCCACACAGAGAGTTGCAGTGCCTTCCTTTGGAACACACAGAGTGGTAGTAAATCTTGATCTTTGAACGTATTAAAAAAAAAATCAGAATCACTTGGGTCCAAATGTAAATATATACCAACAATTTGAATAATACCATTTCAAGGGTAAAAATTATATATATATAATTTATTAAATGTATATATGCCTATATAAATTTACATATACAAATACACATATATACAAACATATATATACATATATATGTATATATGTATACAAATGTACATATATATACATATATAAATTTACATATACATATACAAATATAAACATACATACATACAAAAATATATATATTTGCACAAGACCAGCTTTGAAGTACGCAATAGCTGAAGAAATGCTATGAATGTTCTTTGAGCCATGTAAGCATCATTTGAGAAAACCATGTGTCTTCCCAAGATAGCTTTTATTTGGACATTTGGCTTCCCTGGTGGTTCAGGTAGTAAAGAATCTACCTGCAATGCTAGAGACCGAGGTTCAAGCCCTGGGTCAGGAAGATCCCCTGGAGAAGGGAATGGCTACCCACTCCAGTGTTCTTGCTTGGAGAAACCCATGAACAGAGGAGCCTGGTGGACCACAGTCCACAAGTTCACAAAGAGTCGGACACGACTGAGCGGCTTTCACTTTCACTTTTGGTTTTGGTGCATTTACTAAAAGAATAGAATAGTCTCATATGTGGTAGTCTCCCCACATACGCATCATCAAGACCTGATGACAAAATTTATGGATTTTTTCCAGAACACTACTCTTGTCTTTTGCTGCTGACCTACATTCTATTCTTACCTCTCCTTTAGTGGGAACAGAAGTAAAGAAAGAACGTGAAACTGTAATCACTTAGTTTAATTTAATTACAGGAGAAAATTTGGCCAGGGAAGGTGTTAACACTGTTTGTTAAAATGAGGTTGTGGGATTAACTCCAGGTTGCCAGTCTCAAGGGCAGTGTGGTTCTGGCAGAATTCCTGCAGAGTTTTTCCTCCCAGAACCGGTTCTGCTGGTTATGCTACAGTGTCTTTGCACAATGACACCTGCTGGCCAGAGACATTTCCCGCGGTCTAGAAGCTCTTGTTGGAGAAGGAAATGGCAACCCACTTCAGTATTCTTGCCTAGAGAATCCCAGGGACGGAGGATCCTGGTGGGCTGCCGTCTATGGGGTCGCACAGAGTCAGACACGACTGAAACGACTTAGCAGCAGCTCTTGTAATGTGAACGGGTGTCCCGGGGTCCCTGGGAATGACTTAGGTAGCATCCAGGTAGGTGAGGTTCTGAGCATCCTTGCAGTCACAGTTTGGAAGTTGATGGGGTGGGGCACAGGATAATAAAGAAGATAAAACACTGAAATGGGGCTCAGGCCGCCAGGTCTCTGGGCATATGAATAGCCGGTTTTGTGTCTTCCTCCTTCTTAGCTTTAGCTTCTCAGCTGGAAAATGACAGGAAGGGGAACCGGGCAGGGTTGACAAAGTATTAAGGTTCCATCCTTATGATTTTAGTGGAGGACTACAGGGCTAAGTTTCTTCGTGTGACTCCCACTTACAAGGTCATTCAATGTTTCTTTCTCCCCACAGCCAATCCAGTACCTACAACGTAGATTTGTTGCTCGCTAATTTCCAAGATGAGAAATTCCCAGGCAAGCCCCTATTGAATTATTAAAGAGCGGTGAGCTCTGATTCCTGGCACCGAATGCTGGTGATGACATCATCTCAGAGCAGGAGCTCACAAACCCTAATTACAGGCTTCCCTTTCTCCCCAGTTTCTAAGGAGATTCTTGAAACCAGGCCCCTTCGTTTTGTCCACAGCCCTTTTCTCAGTTCACAGTGATTTCAAGATGAAACCAATTTCAATGTGCTACAAAGGCCTCTCTCATGTGACTACAGAGAATTACCTGAATGTTAAGATGCTGCTTAGTGCTCAGAGGAAAAGGTTTCTATTTTGGTCTTTTCACTGGAATCAGTTTAGTTCAGTTCAGTCACTCAGTCGTGTCCGACTCTTTGCGACCCTATGAACCGCAGCATGCCAGGCCTCCTTGTCCATCACCAACTCCCAGAGTTTACCCAAACTCATATCCATTGAGTCGGTAATACCACTCAACCATCTCATCCTCTGTTGTCCCCTTCTCCTCCCGCCTTCAATCTTTCCCAGCATCAGGGTCTTTTCAAACCAGTCAGCTCTTTGCATCAGGTGGCCAAAGTATTGGAGTTTCAGTTTCAACATCAGTCCTTCCAATGAACACCCAGGACTGATCTCCCCCAGAATGGACTGGTTGGATCTCCTTGCAGTCCAAGGGACTCTCAAGAGTCTTCTCCAACACCACAGTTCAAAAGCATCAATTCTTCGGTGCTCAGCTCTCTTCAACAGTCCAACTCTCACATCCATACATGACTACTGGAAAAACCTTAGCCTTGACTAGGTGGACCTTTGTTGACAAAGTAATGTCTCTGCTTTTTAATATGCTGTCTAGGTTGGTCATAACTTTGCTTCCAAGGAGTAAGTGTCTTTTAATTTCATGGCTGCAGTCACCATCTGCAGTGATTTTGGAGCCCCCCAAAATAAAGTCAGCCACTGTTTCCACTGTTTCCCCATCTATTTCCCATGAAGTGATGGGACCGGATGCCATGATCTTAGTTTTCTGAATGTTGAGCTTTAAACCAACTTTTTCACTCTCCTCTCTCACTTTCATCAGGAGACTCTTTATTTTTTCTTCACTTTCTGCCATAAGAGTGGTGTCATCTGCATATCTGAGGTTATTGATATTTCTCCCGGCAATCTTGATTCCAGCTGTGCTTCATCCAGCCCAGCGTTTCTCATGATGTACTCTGCATATAAGTTAAATAAGTAGGGTGACAATATACAGCTTTGACGGACTCCTTTTCCTATTTGGAACCAGTCTGTTGTTCCATGTCCAGTTCTAACTGTTGCTTCCTGACCTGCATACAGGTTTCTCAAGAGGCAGGTCAGGTGGTCTGGTATTCCCATCTCTTTTAGAATTTTCCACAGTTTATTGTGATCCACACAGTCAAAGGCTTTGGCATAGTCAATAAAGCAGAAATAGATGTTTTTCTGGAACTCTCTTGCTTTTTCGATGATCCAGCAGATGTTGGCAATTTGATCTCTGGTTCCTCTGCCTTTTCTAAAACAAGCTTGAACATCTGGAAGTTCACAGTTCACGTATTGCTGAAGTCTGGCTTGGAGAATTTTGAGCATTACTTTACTGGACATAGGAACATTGGATGTGGTCCGTGTCAGGAACTGCTTCATATTATGAGACATAAATAAAGCTCTCATATTGGGTGACTTGCTTTTGTCACGTGAAGTCCGGGTTTCTTCCTTTTCCTCCCGTGTGGGTCAGCCCTTTCTCTTTCCAGTGCTGTCTTTTCCAGGTACAGCCAGTGGTCCGCTGGCCAAGTGTGGCTCTACTCCATCTGCTCCTGATGGGAAGGAAACCAGCCCCTCAATTGAGATCCTCAGATCTCAGTGTTGGTAGCATCAGAGACAGGATGGTGCCAGCGGCAGTGTTTGATCACAGCCTATGTAAAGGCAGTAAATTGGAGGAAATACAAGTATTCTAACCTTCTTGAACCTGCAAATTATTCAGTCTCTCTTTGTTGAAAATAAGGTTATTGAAAGACTTTTAGCACCAAATCATGGCAGAGCTACTAAAATTGTCCCTGATTTATCTCACCCTTTTTCCTTTTCTCTTTCTCTCAACACTTCTTTTTTGTCTAAAGATTTAATTAGTTTTTATGGGGCTCCACTGTGTGTCAAGCAAAGTGCTTTGGAAAGTTACAGTTTCGATAGTCTTGATGAATCATGTCTTCCAAGGGGATGCTTCTGAATGAACTGTCTTCCTTTCCTACCAAACTCCAGTGCTGGACACCAGGGAGAAGGGGAGATGTGTAAATACTGATTTGGGGGATTAAAAGGGAACCCAAAGAACTGGTCAAAGGAAACCACACTCCTGAGTATCCATGGGTTCATGATCTAGTTTGCTTCCCTGACCCCAACTCCCGTCAGCAGTCCAGGGAGTCCTCTTTCTGCGTATCAGACAGTCCAGGATGAAATGGAGTTGATGGATATTACTAATTCAGAAAAAGTTACATCTTAATGTGTGTGCATGTGTGCTCAATTGAGTCTGATTCTTTGTGACCCCATGGACTAACCTGCCAGGCTCCTCTGTTCATGGAACTCTCCAGGCAGGAATCCTAGAGGTGAGTTGCCGTTTCCTCCTCCAGGGGATCTTCCCAACCCTGGGACTGCAACCTTGTCTCTTGTGTCTCCCGCATTGGCGGGTGGGTTCTTTACCATGAGTGCCACCTGGGAAGTCCCTTATGTCCTAATGTTTTGCCTAAGTAGAGCCCAGGTTTCAACAAGTCATCCTATGGAAGAAGACAAATATTATAAGGCATCTTCCTTGGTCTCCAAAGTAAACAAAGTATTGAGAGGCTCCTGGGAGGAGTCTTGAGGGGCTGAGATACACACTGCAAAGCAGGGCAAATGGCATTTTTATGTGTTTGCTGGGGCGTGGTGTGGATGAAGGAAACTTTCAAAGGGAAAGGTAAACATTTGCTGGAGTCTTTGTTATTGAACTTAAACAAAGCCATACCTTTGTTCCAGTTTTATAAGGTAATGGATGGCAGAAAAAGCCATAAAGCTGGAGTTAAGTCACATTTGGAAGGAATAATCTTTGGAAAGCATCTCACCAGAGCTATCAACAGCTTGATCTTTTGTTAGAATGTGGAGTATCCATGGTTTTTAGCCTAAATTCTGCTGAGGGCTCTGTAACTCACAGGCATGAACTCTTGTGTGCATGCGGAGAGTGATTCTGCAGACAGATTTCATAGACTGATAATGTGTGTGTGTGTGTGTGTTCACCATGGTTAGTATTTATTCAGTGCTTACTTATTGATATATACCAGGCAGTCTGCCAGTTGTTTATATACCTTATGCAATATTCATATTTTAAGTGGCTATTATTTTTCATTTAAACAATGAAGAGATTGAAGTCCAGAGAGCTTACACAGTGAATGCACAGTAGAGCGGAGACTCCCACCCTGGGAATGTCTGTCTGAGGCACGTGTTCTTTCCATACTGCCTTTTTGTCTGGGGAGGAGGTGGTCATAGTGTCTTCCACCTTGTCTCTGGCAAAGGGGCTGGCATCCTCTTGAAGCAGCCTGCTTGCTGTGCATCACGTGCTGGGGCAGGCAGTGGGGATTTACAGACAAAAAGCCAAACAGGGTGTCTGCTGCTCTCAGAGGCCATACTGGCTGGGTTGAGAACTCAGACACCTCTGTACATGACTGTAAAATGAGGAAGAAAGCGACAAAGCCTCCAATGAAAACAGAATTAAAGGGTGAGGAGAGTTCTGGACAGGATGGTAGCCCTGGTTTTTTATTTTTTATCACAAAATAAAAAAATTTTCTTGAGCACAAATAAGCATCCACCTACTTGATTAGTAGCCCAGTTCGCAAGTATTCTCTCCCATTCTGAGGCTTGTCTTTTTGTCTTGTTTATGGTTAGTAGCCAGGAACTTTTTGGTAACTTAATGTTTTCAAACCATTTTTTGAAACTGAAGTATAGTTGATTTACAATGTTGTGTTAATTTCAGGTATATAGCAAAGTGATACAGTTGTATATGTTGTGAGTCTGAAAAGATTCTTTTCTAATTCTTTCTAATAACCATTATAGATTATTAGAAAATGATGAATATAATTCCCTGTATTATACAGTAAACTTCACTTGCTTAGTTGTGTCCGACTCTTTGCAACCCCGTGGACTGTAGCCCACCAGGCTTCTTTGTCCATGGGATTCTCCAGGCAAGAATACTGGAGTGGGTTGCCATTTCCTTCTCCAGGGGATCTTCCTGACCCAGGGATCGAACCCAGGTCTCCCATATTGCAGGCAGACGCTTTAACCTCTGAGCCACCAGGGAAGTCCCTAGGTCCCTGTTGATTATCTGTTTTATATATAGTAGCGTGTATATGTTAATCCCAAACTCCTAATTTATACCTTCCTCCTTCCCCTTTAGTAACCAGAGGATTGTTTTCTATGTCCATGAGTCTATTTCTGCTTTGTAACAAGTTTCATCTTTTAATTCGTTTTATTTTTATAAAAGCATTTCTATTACGTTTTTAATTTAAAAGTTCCCCCAATGTCTTATTTTAAAAGCTTGCAAATGAAAAGTTGAAAGATTAATACAGTTATGACCACATACCCTGCTCTTCAGCAGGTAGAGAGGGTGCCATCTGTGTGGCATCAGGAAAGACCCAAGGGAGGGCGTGGTGCTTGAGCTGCATCTGAGCGGGGGCCGGGAAGGGGCTCCAGATAGCAGGACGGGACGCTCGCAGGCTCAGAGACTGGGCAGCACAGCAGAACCTGGGGCGGCGGAGCTCCGAGAGAAGGCAGAGTGGCTGTGGAGGGGCATGAGAGACATTGCAAGACGGGTGAAATGCCATGGGGAGGCTTGGAGGGTGGGTGAAAGACACTCAAGGTGGGAACTTTAGATCCACCCATTTGGGGGACGTGGGGGAGAAGGAACCAGAGAGGGATGGAGTGGTCAGCAAGGAGAGGACAGAAGGATACGGGAGAGCAGGACAGAAGGAGGAAGTGACCGGCGAAGTGGGTGATGCAGGCGGTGGTTTCTCACAGCTGGAACCTCTGAAAGCAGCAGCAAGTTGGGAAATGGTTAGAAATGCAGATACTTGGACCTCCCACCTGGGACCCAGAGGGCAGAGTCATGACACGTTTGAACAGCATACCACCGCTTGTAAGGATGCTACCTGGAGGAAAGCAATCTCAGTGAAGTCCGAGGTCAGGTTAAAACTGTTGGGGACAGGGCCTTTACTTACGGTCCCTAATTTATACGTGCTCGTGTTGAAAGCTTGCATTGCAGCATGGTTTACAAGACGAAGAGGCTAGAAACAGCCTCGTGTTAAAGAAATTGTTACTCCATATTCATGGTCTTTTTTTTTTTTTTAAAAGAGAAAGGACTTTCTTCAGAATGTCCTGTCAAGTGAAACAAAAAGCAGGCTGCGGAACTGTGTTGACCATGCTACCATTTGCGTTGGAAAGAAAAGGATATGAATTTGCATAGCAGGCTTCTAGAAGGATACACTAGAAACTGTGACGAATATCCAAGAAACTGTTGGTTGGGGAGCAGTGCTGGCAGGGGAGGGGGTGTGGTTTCCACGTTTACCCTTTTGAATTTTGTGCTAGATTCAGCTATGACAAACTCAAAACAAGTTTTCAGTGTTAAACACGAATAGAAGAGGCTTAAAGTCATAACCGATAACCAGAAATCTGAGTGAGTGGCTCTTTCAGTCTGTTTCACTCCTTCTCCCACTGAGAGCTCATTATTTGTGAAACAGCCCCACCCGTTGTTACACAATATCCAGATTCTTCCTTGTCCTGAGGTGCTGCTTCACAAGACCTGTTCTGGTGACAGAGCCGAGAGGCCGAGACTGGCCGTCTGCAGAGCCACGAGTGTTCTGCCCCAGAGGGCTCACCTTTGCTCTCTCCCCAGCGAAGCCTGCGGCTCCACCCCTCTGAAAGGGTCACACAGAGATAGAGTCTGTGCTTTCCAGATCAATTCACCTTCATTAAATATATAACCACTCTGGACCCATGTGGAATCAAATGCCTGGAGAGAGTCTGGACAGGGAGCTCTTGGAGCGGTCTGGTCGGAAGGGGGTCTTGAGCTGGGGACCGCAGTTGCTGAGGTAGTACATGTGGGGCAGTACTTTGTGGATTGTGCTGTGGGGGCGAGGAGGAGCTTGGAGTCTCAGAGCAGGACTGGCAGGGTGACCAGGTATCTGAGAAGATGGAGACCGTGGTGGTCATAGCAAGTTGCCGAAGATTTTCATGGCATCTTATAGTTGAAAGATGAGATCTCAGTCTCCGTATCTGACTGAGATCGTGTGCAGTAGAAACTAGCACAACCTTGTAAAGCAGCTATACGTGCATAAAAATTAATTCCAAAACAATAAATTTTTAAAAACGTGATCTTGAAGTATCATAGTATCAAGCTAGAGATTGTTATACCTATTTAAAAGAAGAGGCCAATGAAGCCCAGAAAGGTTCAATAGTTAGTCCAAGGCCACAGTGTCAGCGTTTGTACCAGGGACATAATTTTGAGCCTCTTGTACATTTTTTTTTTTTCCTTGCTGGGATTTCCTCTCATTTTGCCCTCCAGCTTCAGAAGAAGGCTCCTTCTTCTTAACACAACTTCACCTGTGAGCTGATTCCATTTAATCCCTGTTTCCAGGGCTCTCAGCTCCCACAGGGCCTCCTTCCACAGCCTTGCAGCCTTCTGTTCCTCCTCTCTGGCTGTGTCCCATCCATCCTGGGAGGATACCTCTGCATGACCCCCCAGCGCACGCTCCTGCCTGTCCTCCTGCTTCTGCCAGACTCCCCAGCTGGGTGCTCTCTCCCCATCTTCACATCCTGGCTCCCTCGCCCCAGCAACCTAGCTTCCTGTCCTTCCCTCCAGAGGTCTGGCCTCTTGAAGGGGTGCAGACCCTCGATTTCTGATCCTCCTGGTCTTTTCTCAGCCTTTACTCTGTCCTCTCGGTAACTTGGGTGTTGATACTGTGGCCACAGGTCTATCTGCCCTTGGCCTCAGTGATACACACTTGACTTCATCAAGTGTCTGTGACTCGATCACAGGGATACAAGCATCTTGGTTGGTGTCTCCCCTCCCCAGCTGCCTTTTCTCAGGCTCCTTCTGAACCTCCTCAGCACGAACCCTCCTCTCGCATTAGCCTGGACTCTTTTCTCTTTTGAGAACAGCATGCACTTTCTTCTCCTCCATTTCTCTTCCTTGTAGCTCAGCACTCCTATGGGAAATCCTCCCTGGTTGAGCTGTCTCCTTTTTTTTCAGGTTCTCACAGTATGTACACCCTGAGATATTCACCTCAGTTCCTATTTTTATACACCCCACCACAGTGAGAAATGTTGTAGCTGCCCTTTTCCCCAAGGGCAATGCCCTACCTTAGATTTCTGTTTTTCCTGTAACATCCATGTGTATCATCTTCATTAGCTTATATACATGGACATACATGATACATACATATATACATTCATACTTGATTATATAGTTCGGGCTTGATTTGGGTTTGTTGATATACAGCTAGATAACATTTTTTTGAGTCTAAATCTGGTCAGAGCAACTAACTCTGCTGTATTTTATCTTGACAACTTCAGCTACTCAGAGCATTCTTGGCTCTTAGAACATTTTGCTTATGAAAGCAAAAACACTGATAAAGGAGGAACTGTGTATTTAGAAAAGTAATTTTCTCTTAATTTGTTAGACAAATATTTGTTGAGTATCTTCCATGAGCCTGGCATTGGGAACAGAAGTAGCTTGAGGCAGACAAGGCCCCTCCTCTTATGGGTTTAGAGCTGCATGGGGCAGACAGATAATTAAGTACTAAACAGATAAATGACAAGATAAATTCAGATAACGTTCAGTACTGTGAAGAAACCAAGAAAGAGCAGCACCGTAAGGTAAGCTACTCCTTGTGGGAGAAGGAGAAGGAAGACAATTCTAGATGGTCAGGGCAGGGATTTCTGAAAAGTTGACATTGGACTGAAATCTGAATGAGAAGAAGGACAGGCAGTGTGATCATCTATGGGATCAGCTTTGGGGGTAGAGGGCACTGCCCATAGCAAAGTCTGGCAACTGGAAACAAGCCTGGTATATTCTGGAAATGGAGACTATTGAGTACTAAAGGAATATGGAAGATGTGGTAGAATATGTGAGTAAACCAAAAATGTATCTGTGCCTACTCACGGTATCTGTAGGAGAAAATAAAGAAATATTTATTCAGGTTGTAATCATTTCCTAAAGGTATTATATAAATGGAGGCATCAGGAAATCTAGGAGTTTCATAGATTCTCAACAAAATTGCAAGCTCTCTGAGAGCAGGGAGTCTGTCTCAGCATTCTTATGTCCCACCTCGTAGCATAATGGCAGACACAGAGAAAAGATATTCAGTAAGTATTTGATGAATGAATGCATAGAGGAAACAAATAATTGCCTAAGACTGAGATGTCCCATGTTAATATTATTTGCTTTTAGTTTATCTTTCTATCTCAATTTGGCATTGCATTTGCATCAAATGCAATCATATAAATGGGAAAAAAAATGCTAAGATGTAAGAAAACCATCTATAAGGTCTTTCATAATTCTAAGAACAGAGAAGAAAACAGAGTAGGGAAACTGGCAAGAGTACACTTAACGCGTTTATATATTCTTTGTGTTTTACGGTGAAAATATGGATTTCTTGATGTATGTCGTGTCCCTGTAATTTGGAGGCTAATGTGTGCAATTTCTTGTAAAGGAGCTGTTTAGAGTCTCAACCTTAGGAAATAAGTAGCTTTCTTAGTCTCTAATCAGGGGATCTTGAAAACACAAAATACAATTGTTTAAAGAGGAAAATAAACACTTTCCATCAAACCATAGACCTTATGATTTTTTAAGTCGCAAATTGCTTTGTAGATCAAGATTGGCCTATTTATTTTAATGGCAAGCTCTTGGAAAAATCTTGGAAGTTAATAATCAAGTTAACGTAGCACTTCTAAAGCACACTAATTCTGCATTTATTTTAATAAATCTTACTATACCCATAATGCACAACTGAGAGGTATTATAACCCAGATAAAGTCACTTTTCTTGTGTACAAAATGGGAGTTGTAATTCATGTGTCAAAAAGTGATTTTATTAAAAATTATCAATTGTCATGAGACTGCTTCTGTTTCTGAAAAGGTTTTGGTACCTTTACAAATGATCTCTCTGTTGGAATCAATCTTTGAACCAATGACAAAATTAAAATTGTATCTATTATCTGCCTGGATACACTTGATTCAGTTAAAATTTTTCTAAAAAATAAATTACGTGCTGTAAAAATTATAGGAAAACAACATTTACAGCTCTTGGTTGGCAGACTAATTGTTCACAGCATTTCTTTACATAATTAGGGCTTCTACTAAAGTTAAAAAGAACTTTCTGTGCTTGACATTTGGATTAACATTTGGTGAGGGAAAGTGTATTGCCCCAATACACTTTCTGTAATACACGTTTCTGTAACACACGTTTCTGTAACACACGTTTCTGTAACACACGTTTACAAACAGTGCTTTGTAGATAAACTTGCAAGAAATTCATTGTCACATTTTCCTGCTGTGTACAGAGCTGGGACATGGTTGGGTTTGCAAGATGAAACAAATGAATGCTTATCAGTCCCAGCCTAGGTTTTAGTTAATGTCTTTCCATGCCCCACTCCCCCATCCTACCACCCATTGCAGTTAAAGTTCAACCATTTGGGTTTTAAGTGCAGCACAGCGAGACCACAATTGATACCATCAGGCACATAGACCATGCTTTGCTAGCGGGTCAGGCAGTCAGGCAAGAAGAAAGCAGTGCCAACCCTATTATAAAATCCCTAATTGTTAGGATAATTCTGGTAACATAACATAGCAGAAAAAGAAGGTAGAGTCTTGTGTTGCTTACTTTTTGTAGAATCAGGCTGCCATGAATCAAAGAGGGCCCACTGGATCTTCTACTAAGGACCTTTCTCCATGAAGAGGACCTAAGTCTAACTGTCTCCTGGTAGGGGCCAGTGTACTGTAGCTCACTTCACCATTAAGACCTTCTCTACTGGATGGCTCGTTGTTACAGCTCCTCCAAGGACGAGTTAGTGCATGTGTTGCAGAGTATTGCCAGTAAGCATCTATTATTTCCATAGATCTGTCCTACTCAAGTGGCCCTTTAAATATACGTATTTCATCAGCTAAGCTTTCTTAGCTGAGACCTTGGGCTGATGAGGCCACAATTGATACTGCTTCCTGTCTGTCTGGGTATATGTCCACGGTGAGTAAGCATATGGATCAATCAGTGAGCCAACCATGAATCCTATTAGCTTGGGAAATACAGAACAGTTTTCTCTTCTGGCTCCTGCAGGACTCGGGAGGCTTTATGAGGGAAAGGGGAAAAAAACAGTCTGGTTGAGGACTCTGTCGATTATAGCCACCAACAGGAAGATTTCTACATGAAATACACAGCCCCAGATTGGAACAACTGCATAGCTCACCAGAGTGATCATTGATTTGCTGACATAAAGCTGCATTTATTTATACATTCTGGCCAAGAAAAACCCCATCGCCAATAATGACAATCACAATTTAAGAAGTCAAGTGTTCCTAGAAACGTATGCTTTTATTTTCTGACCTGTTCGATGAAGTTATTGTAATCTTTCGTGCGTGTGTGTGCTCAGTCACTCAGTCGTGTCCGACTTTGTGACCATATGGACTTTAGCCCTCCAGGCTCCTCTGTCCAGGGGATTCTCCAGGCAAGAATACTGGAGTGGGTTGCCATTTCCTCCTCCAGGAGATCTTCCCAACCCAGGGATTGAACCTTCATCTCCTGCATTGCAGGCAGATTCCTAACTGCTGAGCCACCGAGAAAGCTAGCCTCAAACTTCTGTGATTGCAGGGACCATTGTTGTTGTACCTCTGCTAGTATCCAGCATAGTCTCAGAGACATGGTAGATACCTAAAAATATCTGTGGCGTGAGTGAATGTTCTCTGCTGTCAGGATATCTTCTGTCTACTTTTACCCTGAAAATTCAGTAGGAAAAACCAGCATGGCATCTTCCTTCTGAGTGGTCTTCATCACTTAGCTCTCCTAAATCACTTGACATTTGCATCTCTAGTTACTCTTTGCCTTTATTTTCCTAAATAATAAACAAGTATTTATGGAATCCCTGATCTTAGCCCATTGTCTCTGTGGGTTGTGTATTTCACTTGTGTCTTTCAAGTTCAGTATTCTGTGTTCTCATGGCCTCTGTACACATCTCTCACTGGGGAGCCCTGACCACTCTGTATTGATCATTGCTGGATTACTCATCTGTCTTCCCCTTGGACTATTAGCTCCATGAGACGGATCTGCTTTCTTCTGTATCCCCAGTGTCTAACGCTGCGTTTGAACTACTATGAACTTGTGTTGATCTTTATAGAATGCATGAATGAAAAAGGAATGAATGAATGGAATGCCCATATTTATTGTTAGATCATCTTTAGGCACTTGTTTCCCGATGCAGCTAGAGAAGTGAGATCCTGTGTCATGGTGTCCATAGATGTTGTAATTAGCATGTCACTAAGATGTGTCATCTGGGCTTGACTGATATTGATGTGGTGTGCTGCCTTGCTAATGTGTCTCTATTGCCAAGCAAGGGGCTCAGAAAAAGGTGATCTTTATATAGATATAGCACTAAAAATGAGAGATTTGGTTGTATGAATTACCAAAGGACAACCAGGGATATGGCCTGAAATGAATTAGATCAAAAATTTGAATGGCCTTTAAAATGCAGCTCCTGGAAGTGGCTCTTTGCTTTCTGCAGGGTGTTTTCTGGGGGTGTTGCTATGATATGAAAGGCTTTAGGACAAGAGTTTGAAGGTGAATAAAGATTTCAAAGGGACCAAATAAAACAAGAGTCAGATAATACATCTGATGAAATGGATTTCAGAATACATAACTGTACAATTTTAAAACAGTGAGTTTAAAGTTTTCTGTTGAATACAAAGAATAAGCTGGAATCAAGATTGCCGGGAGAAATATCAATAACCTCAGATATGCAAATGACAACACCCTTATTGCAGAAAGTGAAGAGGAACTCAAAAGCCTCTTGATCAAAGTGAAAGAGGAGAGTGAAAAAGTTGGCTTAAAGCTCAACATTCAGAAAATGAAGATCATGGCATCCGGTCCCATCACTTCATGGGAAATAGATGGGGAAACAGTGGAAACAGTGTCAGACTTTATTTTGGGGGCTCCAAAATCACTGCAGATGGTGATTGCAGCCATGAAATTAAAAGATGCTTACTCCTTGGAAGGAAAGTTATGACCAACCTAGATAGCATATTTGAAAGCAGAGACATTACTTTGCCAACAAAGGTTTGTCTAGTCAAGGCTATGGTTTTTCCTGTGGTCATGTATGGATGTGAGAGTTGGACTGTGAAGAAGGCTGAGCGCCGAAGAATTGATGCTTTTGAACTGTGGTATTGGAGAAGACTCTTGAGAGTCCCTTGGACTGCAAGGAGATCCAACCAGTCCATTCTAAAGGAGATCAGCCCTGGGATTTCTTTGAAAGGAATGATGCTAAAGCTGAAACTCCAGTACTTTGGCTACCTCATGCGAAGAGTTGACTCATTGGAAAAGACTCTGATGCTGGGAGGGATTGGGGGCAGGAGAAGAAGGGGATGACAGAGGATGAGACGGCTGGATGGCATCACTGACTCGATGGACGTGAGTTTGAATGAACTCTGGGAGTTGGTGATGGACAGGGAGGCCTGGCGTGCTGCGATTCATGGGGTCGCAAAGAGTTGGACACGACTGAGAGACTGAACTGAACTGAACTGACTGAACTGAAAATAGTATCAAGGATGTAATCTGTTGTGCTTGTTTTTCCCCAGAGACTGCCTCTTCTGTTCATGTAGTCACCAGATAAATCTAAGTGCTGTCCTTTTATCCCTGCGCGCGTGCTGTCGCTCAGTCATGTCCAACTCTTTGTGACCCTATGGACTGCAGGCCACCAGGCTCCTCCATCCATGGGATTCTCTAGGCAAGAATACTGGAGTGGGTTGCTATGCCCTCCTCCAGGGGATCTTTCTGACCCAGGGGTCAAACCCGAGTCTCTTATGTCTCCTGCTTTGGCAGGCTAGTTCTTTACCACTAGCACCACCTGGAAAGCCCCCTTATATCCCTAGTCCTTCATAAATAAAGTGGTATGTATTGATGTCTATATACTATAGAAAAGGAGGATAAATTTAATCATTTGTATTCCTTCTTCCATTCCTCTCAGTATTTTATAATGAGATTATTATTTTTAGTTCTGTTGGGCAGTTCCATTTTTTCAGATTCATATCATTTTGCTTGTCTCTCTTGATACCTCATGTTGTAAGATGAGAATGCTGATGTCTTTACTACCCGTCCCTCCTCCTGTTCCATGTCTTACTTTGCCAGCTCTTTTACTTTTTCACCAAGTTGAAAGCATCTTAGCGTTTAAATTCTGTTCTTTGGAGAGGGTTTAAGAATTATTTAACGGGAAAATTGAAAACCAAAAACTAGAAATGGCTTGACTGAGATCTGGTTAATGTTAGAGCTGGGACTAAAACCTGGGGCTTTTGACTCTCAGTCTAGTGGGCTTTCTAGATAAATTCATTGACCTCATTCATCAGATGTTTATTGAATGGTTATTCTCTGCTAGGCATTACATTAAGTACCAGTAATACAAAAATAATAAAAAATTGTCTCAAATCTCATACTCTCATGAAAATAAGAAAAATAGATGTGTAAACAAATAACTATGTTTCGATGCAATAAGATGCAAAGGAAGATGTTGTGTAGCTTTTTTTTTTAACCCCCACAGGTCAGAGATTATAGAAATGGATGTAATTATTAACAGTTACAGTTTTAATATGTTGAGGAGATAGTGTTTCACCCAACTAACTTATGCATGTTTGGAAAATAAGGCATTGCTGATATAAAGATAAATTTAAATTGTCTGTTTCAAGTTTAAATATAAAAGCAAAAATGTTGTAAATTTATAACTAGAAATTATAATAAATCAGTTTCATGTATTCAGTAAGTTTTGTGTGAGAACATCCACATATTCTTTAGTTGTACTTTTAGGTTTGTTTAATATTCTAATTTTAAGTCTAAGGCTTATGCATTTTTTTAATAGATCTTTTTTATGGTGACTCGTGAACTTTTTCCTTTCTTCCTCCCTCAGATTTTCATCACCGTGAACTGCCTGAGTACAGATTTCTCCTCCCAAAAAGGAGTGAAAGGACTTCCTTTGATGATTCAGATTGATACATACAGTTATAATAATCGTAGCAATAAACCCATTCATAGAGCTTATTGCCAGATCAAGGTCTTCTGCGACAAAGTGAGTAAAGATGACAGTTTGTCATAAAGGTATTTCTGTTATTAGATATTACTTTTGATGGCATTTCCCCCTTGTCACCTTTTCTTGTCTAGTGGTGTCCAAAGAATCACTTTCCAGTCACAGTGGGAGTGGCAATCTTTCATTCTCTGTTCTTATTAGCTATCTCGGGAGCCATCAACCGTATTTTTTTTTTCAGTCAATCATTCTAGCACTAATTTAATGACTGACACTGTGCTGTGCTATGAGTCTGATTCACACAGATATAACTGATCTAACAGATGGATAGTTTTTCATGGGTAGGTAGATCCTGTCCCAGAACATACTAATATAACCTCTTTCATGGGTTAAATGGGGTCTCATCTAGAGCCTTTTGGAATGGACACAGCACCTTTTAAAAATGTTCACTAGCAGATACGATGCTTCAGGAGGACACGTAGTTTTTGAATCTTCTTGAATCCCCCTGTATGAGATAGATCAATTAGAATAGCAAAGAGTAAAATCCCATGATTATGTGATGAGAGACCCTTACAAATCCCAAATGTGAATGGGACCAAGCATCAACAGTTTCAGAACCTGTACGATGTCAGCATCATGAGGGAAAATAATGGACTCACTTGATGACCAAAGAACAGGACACTATCGAGTGGTCCATAAGAGCAGAGAGTGCAGTGGGCCATCGGAGGACATCTGGTGAGACTGGGGTAGAAGGGGATGGATTGTGCAGACTTGAATTTACTGGTGGGTGGGTGCAAGGGGACAAAACATTGGAGTGTTTGGGGCTCTGTAAACTTGGGAAAGTTATAAATTGAAGTTCCCTTCTGGGATAAAAATCCTGCTCTGAGAAAAGGCTGCTGGGAGTAGAATCCAAGTTGAGTTAGACAAAAACAAAGCAAAGGTTCAAAGGAATGAGAAGTTCCAATTAAAAAGGAAGAGGGGAAAGAAAACAGAGTAGTGAGATCTCAGGAAATACAGGACAATTTTCTGTTATCACTTTGTGAACGCAGCTAGAGTAGGAGCGTGAGGACCATCAAGCTAGAAGAATTTCGTAACTTACTCATTTCACTTAGAAATGACCAACAGAAAAGAAAAAGTGTTGAGTCGCATACAGTGTCACATGAAAAATATAATTACGATTAGACTAACTTCTTGTGGACCATGGATGCATGCCAGAAAGACATGCCCCTGAAACAGGTGATACATATTATATGTCCTTATGTCTATAGCCTACTGTTCCAGATGGGCTGAGAATTAACAAAATTTTAAAATATGAAATTAACAAAATCATGGAAATTATGAAGAACAACATAAACAACAATTTGAAAAACTCAGACATGAGATGTTTGGAGACCAGAATGACTTGAAAAGAGATATAGTAGAATTCAGGAAAAAATTTAGAAGTGGAAGATTAAAATGTTTCAGAAGTAAAGACTACTACAAGTAACATGGGAGTAAATAAATGTAAAAGATAATTCCTTAAGAACAATACAAGTATAAAATGGCAAAATTTTAAAAACGTGAAGAAATGAGAAAATAATAGATACAGAAGAGAGGGAAAGAAGATACAAAGACATATAATATGTATCTTTGTGGGAGAAAACGTAAACAATGGAACAGAAGAAAAGCTAAAAAAGGATAAATCAGGAAAACTGAAAAAGAACACATTTTTAAATGAGCTACCAGGCACTTGGGAAAGTTGATTGAGGATAGCCAATAGCAAAAGCTATTGGACTTTAAAAATATGTTTTGGGCATCTAAGAAAAATAAAATAGACAATGGGTCATTAATTTTTTTCATTAATTTTTGCTGGAGTGTAGTTGATGTACAGTGTTGCCTTGGTTCCAGGTGCACAGCAAAGTGAATCAGCCACACACACACATATCCACTCTTTTCCAGACTTTCCCCCCATAGAGGCCACCACACAAGGTTGAGCTGAGTTCCCTGTGTTACGCTGCTGCTGCTAAGTCGCTTCAGTCGTGTCCGACTCTGTGCGACCCCATAGACGGCAGCCCACCAGGCTCCCCCGTCCCTAGGATTCTCTAGGCAAGAACACTGGAGTGGGTTGCCATTTCCTTCTCCAATGCATGAAAGTGAAAAGTGAAAGTGAAGTCGCTCAGTCGTGTCCGACTCTTCTCGACCCCATGGATTGCAGCCCACCAGGCTCCTCCGCCCATGGGATTTTCCAGGCAAGAGTACTGGAATGGGATGCCATTAGTAGGTCCCTATTAGCCATATACTTTATATATGGTAAGCAATGAATCATTTATAAAGAAACTTTTATTATCAAGCTTTTCAACAGCAACGTCTTGTCAGGAGACGATGATAAAGTAACCAAGTAAAGAAAATGTGACCCAAGGATTTTACATCCAGCCAAGCTGATTTTCAAGTATAAAGAAAACAGGCAAATGCAAAACAAAGTAAAACGAGGAAACAAAACCACCAGTGAACAAACAACCAAAGGGGCAAAAATCCAGGGAATATTTCTGCTCGAGGAATCTAGTAGAAAACTGTTTAGACACCAATATGACTGTAAAGACATTGATAAAAGGACTGATGGTGAGCATTCCACGTGTTTTTATCTTGGATAAAATGATGGGAGAGACAGGAATGGCAATATGATATGTTCTGACAATAATCAAGACATAATTATTTAGCAATTGGGTAGGGTGGGGAGAGAATATGAAAAATAGAATAAACTGGCAACTGCTGTTGCTGTTATTTTAGTTTCTAAGTCATGTCCAATTCTTTTGTGACCCCATGGACTGTAGCCTGCCAGGCTCCTCTGTCCATGGGATTTCCCAGGCAAGAATACTAGGGTGGGCTGTCATTTCCTTCTCCAGGGGATCTTCCCAACCCAGGGATCGAACCCGAGTCTCCTGCATTGCAGGCAGATTCTTTACTACTGAGCCGCCAGGGAGTTGGCTGGATGTAAAAGAGTAGGAGTTCAGTTAGATCCTGGGGAGAAGAGAGAAAGGGGAAAAAGAGTTTAGTGGCTAATTCAGAATTGCCAGCACTCTTAACAGTGCTGCAGTCAGATGTAGATCAAAGAGCTGTAGGGCCATTAAAATGTCTGAGTTGTCATTTAGCAGAGTTGGAGAGGAGGAAAAAGTGGGCATCTCTGAACAGAAGGCAAAGATGGTCACGAGACAAGAGAAGGAAGCAAATTAACTCGAACTGCACTGAGTTTAGGGACACGTGGCATAATGGAAGATGTCTCTAAAATCTTGATAGCGTTTCAGGTTGCAATGATTTCAGTTAGTGCCAATTGTCAGAGCAGCACAGCCCTCTCAGGCCCAGTTAGGCAGCTTCCATGATATAGAGGAGGCACAGTTAGGTCTGTAGACACAGTTGTTATGTAGATGAGAAAATTGCCAGTGAGCACAGGTAACTTGCCAGAGTCATGTGGCGAAAAAGCAGAGTAGCTGCGTGTAAATCCATGTCTGATCCCAAACTCAGATTCCTTATATCTTTAATTCAGCATATTAAACGTTAAGAAAGTGAAAGTGAAGTTGCTCAGTTGTGTCCGACTCTGTGCGACCCCGTGGACTGCGGCCCACCGGGCTCCTCCGTCCACGGGATTTTCCGGGCAAGAGGACTGGAGTGGGGTGCCATTGCCTTCTCCAGAAAGAAGAAAGCATTTTCAAATGATGTACAAGGTGGAATTTTTAAAGTACACATGGGAGAACAATTAAATGATTTGAATTCCCTTCTTTATTTCAGAAGTTTCAAGGGGAATAGTAGAATCGCCCTCCCTGAATCTCCTTCTTGGAAGGAAGGAGGAAGATTAGGAGCAAGGAGAAAAGGAAGGAAGGGTGGAATGGAGGCCCTGGGCAATCCGTTTACCTTTATGTCACAGCTGGACTTGAAAGTATGAAAGAGAAGGCTTAAGGGATGCTCGTATAATTATTTGTTTCAAGTGTTGATGTAATAAATACTAAAAATCAAAATAAAGCATAAAATGCAGAATAAACAGAGAGTGCTATATGGTTGTTCACTATGCCATAGAATGAGAGGGACGCCAAGGAGCTAGTGATGTAAAGAGTCTCTAGTGGGTCGTTTTTTAGTTAACATGATGATGAGGATCAGGAAACTCATAGGGAAGGAATCTCGTGGGATAAGCAGAGTATATTAATCTTGCTGCTGCTAAGTCGCTTCAGTCATGTCCAACTCTGTGTGACCTCATAGACGGCAACCCACCAGGCTCCCCCGTCCCTGGGATTCTCCAGGCAAGAACACTGGAGTGGGTTGCCATTTCCTTCTCCAATGCATGAAAGTGAAAAGTGAAAGGGAAGTCGCTCAGTCTGTCCGACTCTTCTCAACCCCATGGACTGCAGCCTACCAGGCTCCTCCGTCCATGGGATTTTCCAGGGAAGAGTACCGGAGTGGGTTGCCATTGCCTTCTCCGATATTAATCTTAACTGCTCTTAATTATTCCGATAAGCTAGATGCAAAATCTTTTGCTATGATTTGTCATTATATTTGTAGCCATGATTTCAAAATACAGGCAAAACTCACTCCTGGGACATTTTAATTCTTGCACTTTCAAATAGGTGTGTAAATGCAAAAGATTAATTTGAATCATCCTCTAAAGCAAAAGAATTAAGAGTTCTTCCATTTTAAAACTGTAAATTTCCCACAGTTTAGAGTTTTAAACAAATGGAATTTTGTACTATTTATAGTTCCCCAGGTTGATTTCTAATTAATGTACCTGTAAGATTGCAGATGAAAATAAAGGACTTCTCTCCCTTTTTTTGATATTAAAATTTTTTTTATGAAATACATATGTTTATGAATTAAAAATTCAGGATCTGCTATATGGCTATATCTTTATCAATACTTTTGTCTGTATTTTTATGGGCTCCGTCACTCAATCGTGTCCAGCTCTTTGTGATCCCATGAACTGTAGCCAGACAGGCTTCTCTGACAATGGAATTTTCCAGGCAAGAATACTAGAGTGACTTGCCATTTCCTACTCCAGGGGATCTTCCCAACCCAGGGTTTGAACCTGCATCTCTTGTGTCTCCTATGTTGGCAGATGGATTCTTTACTACTACACCACCTGGGAAACAGATATCTTTATATCTGTATTTAATTCAGTTATCTTTCATGAAAAACAAGAATCATATTACTGCAAAGAGCAACTATATATTGTTCAAAACTTGAAAATAAAGCCACCTTCTCCTAAGAATTTTCCCCCTTTTTATTAATTCTTGCTTAGAATTATCTTGGAGATTATAAAAAACTAAAGATATTCTTCCTAAATACCTTCTTGGTATCTTGGCCAACTTTAATTAGGTTAAGGCCACATTATTGAGACAAATTTAAGAGAAACAATTTAAGTATCGAATACAAATATAAAGATAGCCATCAGCTCTCAAGAGGTGGCAAAGGTGATCACAGTATAATCAGGAAATCCTCTGGCATCTTTTTTTCTTTTCTCCAAATTTAACACTTCATAATGAACATCTAAGTGGGGGAAATTATTTTCAAATGATAAATTTGGTATTTGTAGCAAATTATACCCTTCGGGAAGAACCAGACTTTTTTACATTTTAATGAGAGTGAAAATATTTTCCAGAAGCTTTGGGTCACAAATAATCAAAAGAAGGAAAGGAATTCTTGGAAGGTCATGTTCAAGGATGGTTCTTCATCATAATTGAATGTATCAAAGCTGCCCTGGGTCACTGTGAATCAAAGCGTTATTTTAAACATGAGGATGGTGGCCCTCCTAAGTTTGGATACTATCAGAATTGTTTTGGAGTGCTGCTATCTGGGCCTTCTGGGCAGGAAGTTTCTTACATAGATGTGGTACCCAGACTAGGCTCTATGGAGAACTACTCTGTGTTTTATGTTAATCCTTCAGGTTTGGCGTATCAAAGAACCCCTGTAAAATAATAAGCAGGTGACTTTATTTCCTAAAAATTGACACTGAACATATATAAATCTTGGAACGGTAATTTCAGAACTTTTCTTCACATAAATTGTACAAGACAGAAGAGTAATTTTAAAATAAAATTGCTCGACAAACTTTGGGATGTGTCTTCAGTGAGTTATGATTTATGTAGGTAAATTTCTATATTTTGACTTACATGCAATACTATATTGTACAGAACTTCAAATACAGAGAAAAAAGTCTTACATGGACACAACTACAAATGAATAATAAGGGCCTTTTGCTTCTTTTTCACACCCATTTGAACAAGGTCATGTTTGTGCATTTAGCACTTTATTTTTTTTCTGAAAATATTATACCTTATCTAGACAAAAATCTCTGCAAAACTTTTAGTGTATCTTGAAGAGACTTTCCAAGGAAATATTTTTATATTTCATCTCCTTTCTATGAATTTCTATGGTTTATAAACATCAGTGACAATTTAAAACTTAAAAATAGAGCACTGTAAATGATTAGTCTCTTTTTGGAGTAGAAGCTTTTTGACATAAAAATGCATATTTATAATATCTGTTTAAACTATTATAAGCATCCAAATCTTACCAACGTAAAGTTCTTAGAACTCTCCTGGCACAGAGGAAGTGCCACATCTGACTAGCTGTTATCACTTGTTCATCAAGAATTAGCTCTAAAACCGTGTCCTTTATGATGGATGCCTCCCTTGGCCACATGTCTCCATTGTGTCATGGCCTTACTTTAGCCAGAATTGGGAATATGTTGTTTGTTTTTTTTTTTAAGCCAGATTGATAAGCAAAATCTATATTTCAGTGTTTTACTTCTAAACCATTAGCGTGCCCCTTTCTGTGAATTGCCTTCGTGACTCTTGTCCATTTTTTAACTGGTATGTTAGTTGCTGTTTTCTTTTTACATTTGAATCATTATTTATATGTTATTGATTTAACACATTATATGAGATTTTATGGGCTTCCCTGGTTGCTTAGGCAGTAAAGAATCCGCCTGCAGTGTGGGAGACCTGGGTTCGATCCCTGGGTTGGGAAGATCCCCCTGGAGGAGGGCACGGCAACCCACTCCAGTATTCTGGCCTGGAAAATCCCCAAGGACAGAGGCACCTGGTGGGCTACAGTCCATGGGGTCACAAAATGTCAGACACGACTGAGTGATGAAGCCCAGCCCAGCACAGCACATGAGATTTATATAGCAAGTATTTCCACCAACTTGTCCCTTCCTTTTTAATTGATCTGTGTACATTTTACAGAAGGATTAAATTGTACATTCTCAGATCTATCTCTTTTGTGTGTGAAAACTTGGGGATTTTCCAGGGATAGAGGTTGCTGAGCAGTCTACCCTTTGCTATTTTTTAAATGTGCTGCCACAAAGGGCAGAAATAGTCAGTGAGGATTTGAAATGTAGGGGAGGAGTCTAGGCTGGGAGAGGTGTTGCTTGTTAGAGCACCTTGGAAATATGGGTATAGATGGACTTCTCTGCCACAAGAATGGAGAGAGGGAAAGGAAAAGGGAACTATGTTGAAATGTCTGTATTTGGGGCGTGAGAAGAGGAAAATTAGCAAAGCTGACATCAAAGGGTGACTAAAAAGAGAAGAGGATGATCAAAGAATTGTGGAAGACCAAGAGGGCAAGAGACATGGGTGATGGTCAGCTGGTTAATTTGGATGGAGTTGGCAAGAGATGCCAATGAAAAAGTCAAATTACAAGGAACAGAGGAGCTAAAAGGCAAATTGAATGCCATTTCCAAGAGCATATGAACATATTAAGACAAAAGCCCAGATCGTAGTTGTATATACAAAATCTTACACCTTGTGTAGTTTGCTTCAGCCCTACCTCATTTCCTCTTCTGTAATAATTTTTTAAAGTTCCATACCAAGGAGCAAAGGAAGTTTTATAGGAAATTCACACTCAACTTTCATGCCCACTCCATGATTAGGAAAGATAACAGGCCAATGCTTCATCCTACAACATTTTATTTTAAATAAATACCACTAAAATTACTTAACCAGCTTTACTGGGATAGGGAACTGAGTCTGGCCTTTCTGTAATTGGAATTGTTTAAATAGGCAAGATACCAAAAAAGGGGAGACTTTGGGAGGAGTGGGATCCCTCCCTACCCCAGGAGGTCAGCAACATCAGGTAGACTAAGGGGCGGTCGACCTCGCTAGAGGATGGAGCCGCGGCTGCTGGCCTCCCCTCCCCACGTTTTATTTCTTATCCCTGTGACTTGTGTGTGCACAGTTGTTTTGCACGCTCTGGTAACATGCCTGGCATTGTCTGCATTTGTTTTTCCCTGTCAGGGAGCAGAAAGAAAAATCCGAGATGAAGAGAGGAAGCAGAACAGGAAGAAGGGGAAAGGCCAGGCCTCCCAGACCCAGTGCAACAATTGTGAGTGTGGCTGAGAAGGGGGGTGGGCTTCAGCCGGGCCAGGTCCACCAAGGAATGGGTGGAAAGAAGTGGGTTGCAGGTAAAATATGCACGTCCAAATTATGGCTGGGCTTCCCTGGTGGCTCAGACAGTAATGAATCCTCCTGCAATGAGGGAGACCTGGGTTCGACCTCTGAGCTGGGAAGTTCTTCTGGAAGAGGGCATAGCAACCCACTCCAGTATTCTTGCCTGGAGAATCCCCATGGACAGAGGAACCTGGCGGGCTTCAGTCCATGTGGTTGCAAAGAGTCAAACACAACTGAGCAACTAAGCACAACACAAGTTATGGCTAGCCATGGTGATGTGGTGAACCATGCCTGTGAAAAGCAAATAGAATCATGTGATTACATTAGAGCTAGGAGGGAGGTTCTAATACTCCAGAGACCAACATCCTCCTTCTCCAGACAAATCTAGGGTGCAGAGAGTGACAAGAGAGCACCCGTTCAGGAGTGTTCACTCCAAGTCCACACTCTTTCTGCTGGTCTGGTGATGGGAGAGGGGAGGCTTTTAAAGTCTGTTCACATATATGGCATTTGGGAAGCTTCATAGGAGACCATTGCGAACTTTAGCCAAGACTAGAGCTTACAAGTGAGAGATCTTAAGTCATCCACGACCCTTGCACTTACGGGTTTTGTGATCGTGTCCAGCCTCTGATGGGAAATTGGCAGCGATACCGTTACAGAAGAAGAGTGATATCACCTACTTCAAGACAATGCCTGATCTGCACTCCCAGCCCGTCCTCTTCATACCTGATGTTCACTTCGCAAACCTGCAGAGAACAGGACAGGTATGGCCGACCCGCTCACATCGCCTGCCATCCATCCACTCGGCAGGTAGAGCCTTAAGAGACCATCACTTCAGGCGCTATTGACCTGAAAAATAAAACCCATGCGTTCGACCATAAGTCAGCCATTTCCTACAGAAAATGTATTTTTATAGAAAGGAATGTCTCAGGAGAGGAAACCAACTTACTAAGGGGAAGGTGAAAGTGAGCTGATAATAGTGAAGTGTTGACAAAGCAATGAAAGAGGAAGAAAGTAAGAAGGCTGATAACCTGTAAGGCAAGTTTTGTGAGTTTTGTTGTGTGGGATCCGCATGATGCAATAGGGCTCCATCTAATGGTGGGAAATTGAACTGCACCCATTGGAAAGTTGCTTAAGAGGAAAATTCTTTCTGTTAAAAACTTTTTCTTAGTAAATTGACAGTTACTATTGAATAGGTAAATTATTTTAAACCAAAAGAAAAATGAGATTGTAGACAAGCCTTTTAAAAGACAATTCCTGTCTTCTAGTTCTAGTTACAAGTGAAATTATAGAGATAATATTATAATACATAAACACCCAATAATTAGCTCCTTATGGTAGCTCACGTTAATGATATGCAGCCACTAAAATTATAATTAGGAAAGCTATGTAACAACATAGGAACTAGTTATGATAATGTTCAGTGGGGAAAAGGTAGAATATTCATTTGTGTCTATACTGTGATTCCAAATACTGGGTTGGCCTAAAAGTTCTTTGGGTTTTTTGCAAGATGTTACAAGAAAAATTGTAATACTTGATGAGTAAGCTTAAGAGATGGGTAATTTTTCTTTCTTTTTGTAATGTCTTAATATTGTCTATTTTATGTGATAAATTAAAATTGTGTGAAAAAAAAAATTACTTCCCTAGCTTTAGCCAGAATTGTCTTTCTGTTGAGAAATAGGTGCATACAGACACATTCAAGTTTTTCTTCCGTTCTAGCGTTCAGGTGCTCACTGGAATTGACCTTAGTCTAGGAGCAGAAATCATTATTGGCTTAACTTTCTTTTTCTTGAGAATATTTTGTCCCTGGGCCATTTCATTTTGTGTATGAGACAAAACATACAACCAGTTATACAACCAGAACTTTTTAATTGGTGTTTTTGATGCCAACTAAATACGGGTAGCAGAATACCCCCTAGTTCTTTTTCTTAGAGAGCATTATATTAAAATTTAACATTCTCATCTTGTCTTACTTGTCTGATAGGAAAAAGACACAGAGATGAAAGGAAGAACGTAATGATTTATTACGACATGAGTGCCAGGGCCTGATTTTATTTTTTAATTCCCAAGAACATGGTGATTTGTGTATTTACAGTCTTTGTAAATACGTGGTGTATTTTGAAGCTAGGTCGTCACACTTTTAGGAAAGAGGGGATGGTTGAGTTAAATTGCTCTCATTGTTTCCTGTTGTGATTCTGGCTTCAGCCCTGTGTCAAAGCTGACAGCCTGACCTGTTCTCTTGGCAAGATTTCTCTAAAATACGCAAAGCTGTAAATGAATCTTAAGAGGAAAACTGACCAAATGTGACGGCTCGTGACTGTCTCTGGCCTCACGTGCCCCCTCTGTGTCCTGAGCGGGACTCCTAGCCTGTGGCTGAGCGGAAGGAAAGTGTAGTCTTTCCCATTTGTTGGTTTCAGCAGTTTGCAAAGCAGCCCAATCAGCGTCCCCTGGGGCATCAGCAAAGTTAAGTCCTGCTGTCCCTGAAGAGCCTCAGGCTTTCCCTGTGGCTTTGGAGTCAGAATGTAGGGGGTCAGTGAGGGAGCCTGCCTGAGCCCCGGGTGACAAAGGAACGCAATCTTCTGTGCGCTGGGACAGTGTGTGAACATCCCGTGGTTGATCAACGTGCTTGGCTGAAGGAAAAGAGCACCTGCGGTAGCTGGTCAGAACTAGAAAGGCTGCCTTTCCTTAGAAGAGTCAGGAGTTTGGGGGGATGTGTCCAGAGGCAGGAGGGAAGAGGGCAGTGCTGTGATGTTGGAAGTGGGCAAGGGACAGGGCTTGCTGAGCTTCGACAGGCCAAACAAGAGCCAGCTGTGGCAGATCACGAGCTGGCCCAGTTCTCCCATAAGAGAGCAGAGATGGAAGGGAGGAAGGCAAGTGATGGTGTGATGCTCAGTAACTGCCATGGACCTGGCAAAGTCAGCCACGTGGCAGCCCTTCAGCTGCAGAACAAGCTGCCGGCTAGCTTTCACTGTCAGCCCACATGTCCCCTTCTCCCTCCCTGTCTCATTGATTCACTCGTGGGTTGAAATAGTCACTGGATGGTTATCAAACACTCACAGGAGGGCATTCTTACCGAGTCCATGCTCACTCCACTCCCTGCATGACAGGCCAGTAAATCAGAGATGAGGAATGTGGAGGCAAGGAATGCAACATCATTCAGAAAGCAAGCAGACCAAGAAGGTGGCAGACTAGTATCTCCAAATGACCATCTTCTCTGGGCTTGGATGCCAGTTTCTGTTATAGAACAGAGATGGGGAGGAGGTGAGGAAGTAAAATAAAAAGGTCATGAGTCTTGCAAGTATCTCCTGGAATGGCCAGCCTGAGGGGGGAAGTGGAATGGGGACAGGTTGTGTTAATGTCTTCTTTTTTTGTAAAATTCAGGCAGAGGGGCAGGGTTCCCCAGGCAAGCCTTTTAGTAAACAAAAGCAATGGGGGGAAGCAAAAGTTAAAGAAACAGATCCACCATGGAGTCAGATTTTGTTGTCCCCTGAAACAGCATGAACCCAGGGTGCAGGCACTATGGAGGTCTTTGGTTTCCTTCTCCTCGCATTAAAGCCCAGAAGATCCAACCAGTCCATCCTAAAGGAGATCAGTCCTGGGTGTTCATTGGAAAGACTGATGCTGAAGCTGAAACTCCAATACATTGGCCACCTCATGTGAAGAGTTGACTCATTGGAAAAGACTCTGATGCTGGGAGGGATTGGGGGCAGGAGGAGAAGGGGACGACAGAGGATGAGATGGCTGGATGGCATCACCGACTCGATGGAAGTGAGTCTGGGTGGACTCCGGAAGTTGGTGATGGATAGGAAGGCCTGGCGTGCTGCGATTCATGGGGTTGCAAACAGTTGGACGCAACTGAGCGACTGAGCTGAACTGATGCAAGGTGCCTTTCATCAAGAACCCTTGAAAAGAAGTGATAGAGGAGCTTGGGAGAAATTGTGGGCTGTGTAGGCCTCGTTCCTCTGGATCCCGTGTACCTGGCAGGAATCAGCCTCCCTCAATGCACCTGAACCCAGGGAGGACATCCCTTCTCCCTTACACCCTCGAGAGCCGTCTCCCTGACCTGTGGCTTGTAAGCCACTTCCGCCCAAATCACAGGCGTTCTTGATAAGAATTCAGGTTCCCAAGGTTCATTCCAGGTCTTTCAAATTAAAATCTCCAAAGGGGAGCCTGGGAATTTGTGTTTATGAGAAGTTCTCCAGATCGTTTTTATGTTTCTGAAGTTTGAGAACACTGTCCAAAAATTAAACTTGTGCCATAAGCACTAGGGCCGACTAGGAAGAGATGGAGGGTCATCCCGTGCGAGGAGGAGGAGGAGTGGCGGTGCGGAGAGGCGACGGGGGCAGCGCAGTGGAGGCTGCGCAGGAGGCCAGGGGGACACTTGAGAGAAGGTCGCTTCTGGTTCTGGATCACCAGGCACCTTTGCAGAGAGCTGGCCGTTACCCTGCCTGGGCAGTGAAGCAGGGCGGGTGTATTATGCCACATTTAAAGAAAGCAGCAAAAAACCAAGTCAACATCAGTCTTAGGTCCAGTGCTGTGGCCCAGGCTCCCTGGCTTATGTGTGTCCCTCTGTATACATCTAAATAAACAGTCCATTATGAGCATAACCCAGTGCTCCGATGCCACACTGAAACTTGGGGCGTGGGGAGGAAACGTCTTACCTTCACCTTCATTGCCTTGTGTTTAAGAAGAAAGGATATAATACTACCATAAACATTAAATTGTTTAAGAGGAAAAAGTTCCCCATGGAAATCTCAGCCAATGACTAATATGACTCATTCCCGAAGAGTTCCAGGTAACGAGCTCTGTTGTATAACTAAGTTTGGGCTTGGCGGCATCCTGGAAACTGGCACGAGCCTTTGAGAAAGTTTACATGGAGGGTGTTGTGCTGTGGCAGGGACATTAATGAAATGGACTGGAACCCAGAGGTGATTTTTGAAGTTTAACGTGTGAATGTTGGATACTAACGAGTGTCATTCTTCACCCAAATGCAAATGATCCTTAAGCACATAGTTAAAGCTCTTGAAAGGCCCACAATTAATTGCCGTAAATAACTGGGTGAAGAGGACTTAACATACACAGCAGCTCCCCCTCTGGATTTCCAGAGCTGCATAAAATAATAAGGATGCTTCGTAATGTCTTTAACTCCGATTCGGCCTGTTGCCAGGCTGACCACCTGAAGAAGTTTCTTTCCCTTCTGGCCAGAACACCTCCTATAGCCAGAAACACCTCCTAGGGCTAGGTGACATTTCCTGGCCTGAAGATAGTTGACTCCTAGATTTTTGTGGTCATGGGACCAGGGTAGCCCAAGTCCCTTTGGGAAATAAACAAAGGCCTGGGCTTACTGCCTGGCACTTGCTTCCCTCCCTTTACCAAAGTATACCAGTCTGCAATCAGCTCACCTGTGGACTGGATGGGATTGGTTACTTACAGGCCCTGTGCCAAGGCCCTTCTAAGCAATGATTTTTAGATCTTGCTAAAATATTTCCTTAATGTCTAAAGCAAGGTTTGGCTTTGAGCTATAGGTAATCTGATCAGACTGATTTGAGCTAGAAATAGTCAGATTTCTAATTTTAGTTCATTAACATCTAAGAATTAACCCTAGGAGACTGTTGAAGAGGTTAAATTTGTATTCGACACACACAGATTTGTATTAGACACATACAAATGATTAAACAGATTTGTCTTTTTTTTAAGAGACAGTGTAATGCCTTAGGAAAGTCTGTGCATCACATAATATATTTCCCTTTCTTGTGCCTGACCTACAGTAAGTCTGTTGTTTTGTTCCACAGGTGTATTACAACACGGATGATGAACGAGAAGGGTAAGACACTCAGGCTTTTCATTTCAACACCCAAAGTCAGTTCCTGTTGGTACAAATGGGTTTCCAAGCACAGGATAATGGGACAGGGAGTGGGCACGTCCTTTCAGCCCCAGACTCAGAGCTAAAGAAGCCTTGACTCCAAGGATTGTCTGGGAGAAGCCTGGAAGTACCGTTCTCCTTCCAAGTTTCTCCCTTTTTTATTTTTATTTTTGGCCGCACCTCACAGCATGTGGCATCTTCCCTGACCAGGGATCGAACCTGTGGCCCTTGCATTGGAAGCATGGAGTCTTAACCACTGGACTGCCAGAGAAGTCCTCAAGTTTCTCTTTACCCCTCTCTCCTTCCTATGATCTGCCTTTGAAGTGGTACATCTCTTTGATTCCACCCTTTCACTGCTAATCCAGTTACTGAAATCTTCGGCCCCAACACAAGATCGAGTTGAGCTCAAGGCAGGAGCTAAGGAGACAGCCTGTCCTCCTTTCAGTGCTACCTGGACCCCCCTCCCCATCCCCGCACATCCCTCACGCTAGAGGGTAAGCTGCCTGGGCCAGTGGTGAGGCTGGTTTAGATGGGGGCTAGGAAGACTGAGAACCTTGTCACTGTCTTCAGGACTGTAGGGAAGAGAGGGTTTACACAGGGGCATTGAAGGCTCCCAGTGTCTTGGGTATCAAGTCGCTGCATACTGCTTTTCTGTTCATTAACTCATTGTGTAGACTCCTAGAATTTTGGAGGCAAAAAGGAACCTTCAAGGTCGTTTAGCTGATCCTATTCCCAGGCAATACAGCGCACTATACCACAGCCTTGATAGGGGGTCAGCCAACTTCTACTTGAATGTTCCCAGTGATGGGAATATTCTGACTATTCTCATTGTAGGAGATAGCTCATGACGCTATTGGACAATTACAGCTCCAAAAAGTTAGTTTGTTGAACCGATGTTGCCTTCTTTTGACTGATATGCGTTGGCTGTAGTTCTTTCTGGATGAGTCTCAACCTTTCCTCCTCATTCACATGTCATTTTACCTCTCAACATCTTAATTCTTCCGCCAGGGGGTACCACCAGATTTGTTACTGGTCTCCTTAAAATTGGCTCTCAGAAGTACACATGTTCTGAACCACATGAGTTGGAGATTATATTGAGATCATTTCTTTTTGCCACCTGGATGCTGTTTGTCTCTTTAAAGCGATCTAGAACTACATTCAATTTTCATCATGTTACACCACTTACAACTAAAATCTTGGTTTGCACTAATTACATATGTATAACTAAACTCTCTAGATCACTGTTTTTCAAACTGTGGTCAAACCAAGACTTCCCTATTCTTAGGCAATATTTCCTTGTGCAACATTTCAAAATGAAGTCAAGTGGAACAGATAGTCCTGGGTTCTTTTCCAAAGCAGAGCTTGGTAAACTGTAGCCTAAGGGCCAAATTGAGCGCCCCCCACCGCCCCCGCCCCACTGCAGCATGCCACTTCTTTTTGTACTGTCTGCATATTTTCAAATGGTTGAAAAAGTCCAAAAGAAGAATAATATTGCATAACATTTGAAAATTATGAGATTCAAGTGCACACAGTCACATTTAATTGGCACACAGCCACATGAACGCCTCCAAGTCTTGTCTCTGGCTGCCTGGGTGCTTCAATAGCAGAGCTTCAGCAGAGCTCAGTAGAGAAGACGCTGTTATAGTTGCAACAGAGACTGTCTAGCCTGGAAAGCCTAACTGTTTACTTTCCAGCAGAAGTGTGCCACCCTCTGTCCTAAAGGATAGAGAATCTCAAAAGAGCCTAATAATTCCCTAGTTGGTCAGGAGCAGAGCCTCATCCAGGATCTGACCTCCAGATTCTGAGTTCCAAATTTTCTAAATACCTAGTTATATTGTTCTCTTTTTATCTTGGTGAAAGTGAAGTGAAAGTAAAGTTGCTCAGTCGTGTTCGACTCTTTGCGACCCCATGGACTTCCACCATCCACGGGATTTTCCAGGCAAGAATACTGGAGTGGGTTGCCATTTCCTTCTCCAGGAGATCTTCCCGACCCAGGGATTGAACCTGGGTCTCCTGCATTGTAGGCAGACGCTTTACCATCTGAGCTACAGAGGTCGTATATTCCAGCGGCACAAATGAACAGGAACAATTAGCACCAATCACTTCTACTCTGTGGCGTCATGGAAGGAATGATGACTCTGAGCCAGGAAGCCCACGTTCTCCGCCTAGGCTGCTGCTCCCCAGTGGGAAGCCTGGTGCTGGGTCCCTGACCTCTGGACTTTGGTGTTCTCCATTGTAAAAGGAAGATTTTGTAGAAGAGGATCTGTGAGATCTCTCCTGAGGAAACTGAGGATCGGGGGATCTAGTCTCCATCTCCATCTGACCCCTAGTTCCTGGAAGACCCTTCTTGCCTTGATCCTCTGTCCACACTCATCCCCACTGGGATGCCCACGTTCCAGCCTTCTATGAGGTCCCCTCAAGTTTTGCGTTTCTATGGCTCACATACTGCATTCAGGATACAGGGTTTCTTGGTGAATTTGGGCATCCTTAAGTCTGGAAAAACAGTGATTTCCCTCCAAGAACTTGCCATCGCCTGATGCCACATGGGGCACTCAGACCACAATCCTCTCTCAGAATTTCTCTTATTTTTGCTTCTTCTCAAAGGCATGCCACTATCTCCTTTGGGCCCATCTTGTATAATCTCCTCAAAGGCTGGTAGGTGGGTTTAGTCCCTAAGTCGCATCCAACTCTTGCAACCCCAGGGACTGTAGCCCACTAGGCTCCTCTGTCCATGGTCTTCTCTAGGCAAGAATACTAGAGTGGGTTGCCATTTCCTTCTCCAGTGGATCTTCCCCAACCAGGGATCGAACGCATGTCTCCTGCATTGCAGGCAGACTCTTTACCAATGAGCCACCAGGGAAGCCTTAAAGACTGAGTCTTTAGGAAAATAAAAGCCAGAAGAAGACAAATGTAGAGCACAGCAAGTCTGAATTTGGTTCCATCACAGCTCAGAAATTCAGCCCTCCAAAGTGACTTCACTCATCAGCCTCTGAATGACTGGAGCAGAGGGCCATGTCTTTCCTCTCATAGATGCTGCCAGACCAAACCCTGAGCTTGGTTACAGTGTTGCTGAGCAAGAGGCGGTTCTGGGTGGTTATCTTCCACCTAGAACACTTTGGCCAAAATTCAATGCACTTCGGAGATGTTAGAGATTGTTGACCAATCACCAGTGAGTACATTTAATCAACATAATATTAAACCTAAGTATTCATCATGCTGTGTTCATCAGCACAAAATAAAGTTCTTCCAGAATTCTGCCCTATTTCTCTTAAAGGAGCAATTTCCTGGAGGACCAAGCACTTTTTTTTTGATGAGGTTCTCAGGGATGCTAAGCAAACCATGAGCTGTAGGACATGGTGGGCTATGTCTTAACCACATATACACAGGTGATTACAAATACAGGACAGTTTCCCCAGGAGAATATGAAAACATAAACTAAAGCTTTGAGGCCACTTGAATAGGTAAACTTTTTTGAATATAGCCAAAAGAATCAACGCTCTGTTGATACTTTTGTTGTTGTTGTTAATTTACTTTGTTTAACAAGCATTTAAAAAGTAACATAATTTAGAAATATCTCACATTTTGTGAAACTTTTATTCGAATTCTTCACAATTCATGACATCCGTATCTTTCTCATCCTTCAAGTTACTTTTTATGTCATCTCATACTATGTATCAAGGCAGTTCTTCGCTACCTTCAAAGTTGAGATACGGAACTTAGAAATTCTGTCCTAAGTCACAAATATTGACTCTTGTAATATTAGTTACATAAGTGACTGCCGCCACGTTGCCTCTTATTTTTAAATTTTGTTTTTAATTAAACCCTTTTATTTCAAGATAATCATTGATTCACATGCAGCTGTAAGAAACCCACCCCCTTTTCTTTTCTTTCTTTTTTTTTGCCACACTGCACAGCCTGCAGGATCTTAGTCTCCCCAACAGGAATAGAACCCAGGCCCATAGCAGTGAAAGCGTCAAGTCTGAACCACTGAACCACTGGAGAATTCCCAGGACCATCTCCTTTTCAACGGATATATTTTTACTTTTACTGTTAGATATTGCAGTTAAAAAAATCCACCCAGTAATATTCAAATCTGCATCAGATACACAAGGGAGATTTTTAGAAAATATTTAAGAAAATGAAAATCATCTTTACCATCCCTTAGCGTAGCAGATTTTTTATCAGTTTCTTATATTAGTTCCGGTTATTCTTGTATACTAGTTAGCCATTTTGCAAATTGGAAGATTTGAACTAAATACTCATAAAACTGAGCTTTACCTCCTTTTATAAATTTAAAATTTATAAATTTTATATATAAAATATAAAATTTATAAATTTACCTACATTTACCCTTTCTGTTGCTCTTCATTCCTTTATTTCTGTTTTTCTTTGAGATCCTTTTCCATTGTTTTTTTTTAATTGTGTTTTTCTTTATTTATTTTTAATTGGAGAGTAATTGCTTTCCAATATTGTGTTGGTTTCTGCCATAGAGCAACATGAGTCTGCCATAGGTGTACATATGTCCCCTCCCTCTTGAACCTCCCTCCCATCTCCTACCCCATCCCACCCCTCTAGGTTGTCACAAAGTACTGGTTTGAGCTCCCTGATTTATACAGCACATTCCCACTGGCCATCTATTTTATGTATGATAATGTATATGTTTCCATGCTCCTCTCTCAATTCGGCCCACCCTCTCCTTCCCCTCACTGTGTCTGCAAGTCTGGTCTCTATGTTTGCGTCTCCACTGCAGCCCTGCAAATAGCTTCATCAGTACCATCTCTCTAGATTCCATATATATACGACTTTTGTTTTTCTGACTTACTTTACTCTGTATAATAGGCTCTAGGTTCATTCACCTCAATTAGAACCGACTCAAATGCATTCCTTTTTGTGGCTGAATAATATTCCATTGTATATATGTGCCTCAACTTCTTTATCAATTCATCTGTTGATGGAAATCAATCCATGTGATACACCATATTAACAAAGTAAAAGATAAAATCATTTGATAATTTCAGTAGATGCAGAAACAGCTTTTGACAAAATTCAGCATCCATTTATGATAAAAACTCTTTAAAAAATGGGCATAGAAGGAACCTACTTCAACATAATAAAGGCCATATATGATACACCCTTAGCAAACATTATTCTCAATGGTGAAAAGCCGGAAGCATTTCCTCTAAGTTCAGGAACAAGACAAGGTTGCTCACTCTCACCACTGTTATTAACATAGTTTTGGAAGCCCTAGCCACTGCAGTTAAAGCAGAAAAAGAAATAAAAGGAATCTGGATTGGAAAAAAAGAAGTAAAACTATCACTGTTTACAGATGACATGATACTATACATAGAAAACCCTAAAGATACTATCAGAGAATTACCAGAGCTAAATTGGTGAATTTAATAAAGTCACAGAATACCAAATTAAAATACAAAAGTCACTTGCATTCCTGTACACTAACAATGAAAAATCAGAAAGAGAAATTAAGGAATCAGTCCCATTACCATTGCAACAAAAAGAATAAAATACTTAAGAATAAACCTACCTACGAATACCAAAGAGCTTTTCCATTATTTATTTGGCTACACGGCCTGGGAGAGCTTAGTTCCCTCACCACCAATCAAACTGGGGCCCCCTGAATTGGAAGTGCAGTTTCTTAACCAACTGGACCACCAGGAAATTCCCTCACCATCTTTTTAATTTTTAATTTTATTTACTTTTAAACTTTTTATTTTATATTGGGGTATAGCAGAGTAACAATGTTGTAATAGTTTCAGGTGGACAGCAAACGGATTCAGCCATACATACTCTCCCCAAACCTTCCCTCCCATTCAAGCTGTCACATAATATTTTACACGCTGCTGTATTAAAATGGATAATCAACAAGACCTACTGTATAGCACATGGCACTCTGCCCCACCATTTTTCAAAAACTGAAATATAGTTGGTTTACAATATTGAGTTAGTTTCTGATATTTGGCAAAGTGATTCAGTTATACATGGGCTCCTTTTCCTGTTGCCAGAAGAATTCTGTTTAACTGTTCTTTCATTGTGGAACTTTTGGCAAAGAATTCTTTCATATTTGTTTATTTGTTGTAAGCATTTTTATTCGGTCATCATTTTTCTAGCGTATTTTTGTTTTATTGTCTTTGTCTTGTGCAGCTTAAGAATCTGACAAAGACCTAGGAAGGAATACTGCAGTGTCTGGCTCACTTCTCCTGCTTCTCTTCTCTCTGGAAGTTTTCCCATTAGTCCTGAATACCTTTGCACCCCTAAACACCAATTTCTGTTTCTCTAACACCATGAGATTGCCCAAAGCTGTGCAGGCTTCTTTGCCCTTACGTATGTGCGTCTGCTGGGATCGCCATCCTCTGCTCCCAGTTGGGAAATGGCAGATGCTTCAGGGAAAAGCAGCTCAGTGCCTATCAGCCCACCTCGCTGCATTTTTCTCCTCTGGGATCTTAGCTGTCAGGTTCTGGCTGACTCAACAGTAGTCTCCAATACCTTCAATAAGATTAAACATTAACGTGTATATATACATGCACACACGCACGGGTACTTACGTTGTTCTTGGCTGGAACATTGCTTGGTTTGCCACAACTGCAACATCTTAGCCACAAACAGAAATATCTGTATTTCCTCTTAAAATGATCCTTCTCGGGCCTACTGACCTAATTATTTACTGCTTTCAATTGTAAGCTCTTAACTACCATAATTGTTACTAAATATATGTGGGGTTTGTTTGATTTTTGACTTTGGTTTCTTTTTACTGTGTCAGATGAATTCTACCAAGACCCTGAACTAGCATTGATTAAAGTCATTTGGAAAGGATAGATTCTTCCCCAAAGAGCGATTTGTTGTTGCAAATAAATTGAGATTCTACTCCATTATGTGAGAGCCTTTGTGAGGACTTGAACATAAGAGGACCTCCACTTTTCTGAGGCTAATAAAGGGTTGTGGTGGTGTTAGTCTCTCAGTTGTGTCCCACTCTTCGTGATCCCATGGACTGTAACCCACCAGGCTCCTCTGTCCATGGAATTCTCCAGACAAGAATTCTGGGGTGGGTTGCCATTCCCTTCTCCTGGGGATCTTCCCGACCCAGGGATTGAACCTGGGTCTCCCACATTGCGGGCAGATTCTTTACCATCTGAGCCACCAGGGAAACCAACAAAGGGTAGGGACATTCATTTATTTAGGGCGGATGTGGTCGCCAGCCTACACGAGTCATAAGCAGAGCTGTGAACTAGACAAACCATGCCGCCATGGTGCCGGCAGCTCCATTCTGGGTTTTATTCTGACACCTCCTCACTAGGTACTGATGTCTAGTGTGACCTGGCCTGACAGGTAGGGCTCAAAATTGCCAAGTACGTCCAGAGACGCAGCCTCCAGACCCAGGCACCTTCCCAGTTTTTTTCCTGATGAAACAGCTATCCTTTGTTAATACCTCAGGGACTTGCTGTCCCTGAAATTGACCCCATAAAACAATGGCTTCATACGTTGCTGGGTCTGGAGTCCCTCCACACGTTAACCTAACACATTGTGCCCAGAAGGTGTGGGTTGAAGGAAGAAGATTGGTGTCAGAGAAAGCACCCTCTCCTTGTTCTCATCCTTTTGTGGTGCAATCTACTGTAATTGAACAGGACATCAGGAGACCCGAAATCTGTGCTCTTCCCATCTATCAACTGGGCAGTCATTTCTGCCCTTCTTTTCTCACCTTGCCTTGAAAAGAGATGAAACCACTGAATTTAGACCACACAAGCTATTGACTCCCACTGGGTTTATAGATTTGGAAGTGTGAAAAAGCATCTCTGAACTCCTAAGAGAAATGTGGTTTATCCAAGATGTTATTCTAATGACAAAGTTTGTCATGGCTCAGAGTGGGGTGCTGTCAAAAGTCAACAGAACTGGAAAAATATAAATAAATCTTCCTTGGTGAGAAAAAGAAAATCACTAGTTAAGGAACCCTGACACAGCATGAGTGGTGATAGTTCAGGCTGTTTACCCAGTATTAACCTCCTGGTCACCGACTGCCAAGTCAATGAATTTTTAATCTTCTGCTCCCAAGGTCATGGTCAGTCCAGATTCAACACATGACAGAATAATATGACCCACTTTTATGATTTTAAAGAAAAGTGAGGGGAAGATAGAGGGAACAGGGCCCTAAAAACTCATTACCACCTTCAACTGGGACTTGACCTTGAGTTTTTCCTCTAGCTCTTTCCATGGTTCGATTACCATGGGATGAAACAGAATGCTGACTCTTAATATCATTTCTCATACTCTCACTCATCGTCATCTCAGTTTTATTGGGTACTTTATCATGAGGTTGTCCCTCAGAGCTGGGTTCTCTTAACAGCCTGATTCCCTGTTAGCTGCATTGCCCAGCATAAGACACGACAGCGGTGCCTTAGTTTGGTCATCCCTGAATAGGGATAAGATTAGTTCTCGCCCTGCTGGCTCACAGAGCGTTTAAGAGACTTAAGTTACCAAGGAGATGAAAAGTGCTTTATAAAAAGTGGTCTTCTTAAGGGCTGGTAAACATACATTTGGACCATCTAGAGCAGCAATCCCCATCCTTTTTGGCCCCCGGGACTGGTTTTATGGAAGATGATTTTCTGTGCACCTTGGAGGAGGGGGATTGGTTTTAGGATGGTTCAAGTGCATTATACCTATTGTGTACTTTGTTTCTATTATTTTATCGGCTCCACATCAGATCATCAGGTATTAGATTCCGGAGTTTGGGGACCCCTGATCTAGAGTGTGATCTAGTTGACTTCCCTGGTAGCTCAGTTGGTAAAGAATCCGCCTGCAATGCAAGAGACCCCAGTTTGATTCCTGGACTGGGAAGATCCCCTGAAGAAGGTATAGGCTACCCACTCCAGTATTCCTGCCTGGAGAATTCCATGGACAGAGGAGCCTGGCGGGCTACATGGGATTGCAACGAGTCAGACACGACTGAATGACTTTCACCGTCACAGATCTAGACTGTGAGATGGTCAATTAAAGGCTTGTTGGTTTAATAATTTAAACCATTAGAATTAATAGAAATGCTGTTTGGACAGTTTTATCCCATGTGCTCTTTCTACCACTGGATCCCACCATTAGCTCCACTTTAGAATTGAGGAAATAAAAGCTTCTTAATGCCAGTGATGCCAGTAGAGGTTTGGTTTTGAAACAGAGTTTTATATTATTAATGTCTTGGAAGCTTGGGATTGATACAATGTCAGTCTCCAATGCAGGAAGTTTTTCCAACTTTGGCCCTTAATTTGGACCAGAGAGGTAGTTTGGACTATTTGCCATATGATGGTAAATGGGAACTTTGAGCTTTTTCAAATCGTCTGCCTTCTGTACTCTTTCCCCGTATCTCTCTTCCTCAGATCTCTCCCTCGTTCATTTTCATGATCATCATGATGCATCTCTAATAACACTTCAGTTGTTCTTACAATGTATCAGGCAACTTTGTGAGTGCTTCACGTATGTTGAATTCATTTACTTCTCTCAACAGTCTCCTTTTAAAGACAAGCAGGCTGAGTCTCAGGGCAGTTGAAGGACTTGTCCATGTTTTCATAGCTAGTAGATTGCAAAGCACGGGGTTATTATTTTTTTAATTTTTATTGAAATATGGTTGATTTATTGTGTTGTGTTAGTTTCAAGTGTCCAGCAAAGTGATTCAGTTATATATATAATTTTTTAGAATCTTTTCCATTATAGGTTATTACGAGATATTGAGTAGAGTTCCCTGTGCTATACAGTAGGTCCTTGTTGGTTATGTATTTTAGATTTTAATCCCAAACTCCTAATTTATGGCCCCCCACTTTCCCCTTTGGTGGCCATAAGCTTGTTTTCTTTGTCTGTGAGTCTGCAAAGCAGGGGTTTAAACCACGGTGCTCTGTACCCAGAGTTCATGTCTTAACAATACCGCTGAGCTGCCTATTTATCATTGCTTCATGTGCCTGGGTCCAGGAATCCCCAGAGAGATGAAAGTTTTCTGAAAACCTGCACCCACTCTATTGAGGGCTTTACGGACAGTAAGACGCCATGCAGGACCGTTTGCTCGGTGTCTTGGTCAGTTTGGGTTGCTGTAACAAGATACCATAAACTAGGTGGCTCAGACAGCACAGCGTGCGTCTCACAGTTTGAGAGGCTGGAAGTCTCTAGAAGGAGAGACTGGAAGAGATCAGAATGCCAGTGTGGCTGCCATCTGGTGAGGACCCTCTTCTGGCCTGCAGACCACCATCCTCTTGCTGTGTCCTCACATGGCAGAGAGAGGGCATCTGCTCCTTAAAAGATGCTCCCATCATGGGGGGCTCCACCCACAGGGTCTAATTGCCTCTGAATGCCCCCACCTCTGAATACCCTTCTCCTGGGGGCTTGGGTTTCAGCCTCTGAGTCTGAGGGGACACACGTGCCGGCTGCGACTCTCAGCAGCGACGACTACTGTTCTTCTGGGTTCCTTTCTCCTGACAGCTCTCCCTTCCTTAGAAAGCCCGCAACGGACAGGGACTCTGGGGGGAAATGTAGAACTACCAGAACTTGCTGACTGGGGACCTGTGGGCCCTCAGGAAGAGGGGCTGAAACCCTCTCCTGGAGGAAGGGAGGGCTGGATCTAGGAATCCTCCAGCACTGCAGTCTCCTCTGTCGAAAGTGATGGAGCCGTGGAACAGCAGGATCTGAGGGCAACCTCATAACTGAGACCCACCGAGGCAGGCCTGGGGCCTTCCCAGGTGGCGCCAGAGGTAAAGAGCCTGCCTGCCAATGCAGGAGACATAAGAGATGTGGGTTCGATCCCTGGGCTGGGAAGATCCCCTGGAGGAAGACATGGCAACGCACTCCAGTATTCTTGCCTGGAGAATCCCACGGACAGGGGAGCCTGGCGGGGTCGCAAAGAGTCGGACACGACTGAATCGACTTAGTACGCACGCACGAGGGAGGCCTGTGCCCTTTCCAGACAGAGGTCATGCTGTGTCCTCGGGGCTGGCGAGAGGGTGCAGGACACCCAGATGCTAGCTAGATGGGAGGGGCTGGGTAACTTGGAGGCCATACAGACACAGGGTTCACATCGCCTCCCTAGCCCTAGACATTTGAGCAGGAAGGGGGTGAAGTGCAGGACAGAATGGGTGAAACCCACCGGTCTCCCCTGGCGGATCCGTATTTAGGACAGGGAGAATGTCTCGGGGCCACGTAGTAAAGATATTGGGGTGTGTGTTCTGCCCCACACGCCCACTCGGGACCTGCGACCCGAAGGCGGGAGGTTGGTGCATGGATCCAGTTGTGACGAGGGATGGTATACACAGTGGGAAAGGGTTTTTGTTGGCACCCCGCATACTTTAATGAATGAACACTTTCTCATCTTTTCTAGCAGCAGTGTCCTTGTGAAACGGATGTTCAGGCCCATGGAAGAGGAGTTCGGTCCAGCACCCTCTAAGCAAATGAAAGAAGAAGGGATGAAGCGAGGTACAGCTCCCCCTGGGGCCCTGCCCTCCTTGGCCTCGCTCTCATGAGGAAGAGTGGGGGATGGTTCACCCAAAAGAGATCATATTCCGTCCGGGCCCTGCGGTTCCGTGCTGGCCTGGAGATGCTCTTATTGACAAAGGAAGTCCACAGTTTCCTCCTTTGCTTTCCACCTTGCCTCTTTAAACACCCTAAGCAAACATTTATTCTTTCTGGAAGCTGGTTCTTTCCTTTACCTTGAGGGCAATGTAATGAACATACTGACTCATCCAGCAGTGAGATAGAAAGTTAAAAAGAAACCCGCGCTGTGTTTGACAATAGCCTCTCATAAGCACCAAGAGCTGAGACTTGTTCAATAGACGCCAACGATGGATCATGGCACAAGTAAATGAACCTATTTTCTATGATATCACAACTTAACTCCTTTTCTCTTGGTCAAGGATATTATTCCACTTCACCAAGAGGGTAAGAAAGGAAGCACGGGCATGTTAGTGTCTTGTTCAGCATCTCAATGCTTTGCTGACCCACTGTCCTTCCTGGGAGTAAGAAGAAGGAGTGAAGGGGGGCGTACACCGCACACTTCTGCTGTAGCCAACACCAAGAGTTCCCAGAACTTCCGGCTTATGCAGCATTGGACTGTTAATGAGAAAGGTTGCTATACGCCCACCATCTGCACAGGCTTGAGGTTTTTGTTATTGAGAATTTTTTCCCCTATTTGTTAAAATGGGTTTGTATAGTGGTAAGAGCATCCCCTCTGCAGCCTCCCTCAGCCTTGTCACACTGAATGACCTTGGGAAGGTCCTCTGTGCATTGGAGTCCTCACTTGTAAAGTGGGGACCACAAGGATACCTACATCACAGAGTGAGGACTGATGAGTTAATGTATGTAAAGCACTAAACTCAAGTGCCCAGTGCATAGTAAGCACTCCATCTTCACTATTATTAGTTTTATTTTTAGGCCTGGATCTAGTTAAGGCATATTATCATAATTATGATTGAGTAATGAACATTTCAGAATTCAAAGAGCATAAATACCTGAGTAGTGTTGATTGCAGTAGTAATATTTAAACCTTTAAAGGGTTTTCAGATTTCCCAGGCTCACCATCAAATATTCGAGTCCATTTTGAGCTCTGTTCCTGCATGCCTTTTATATCTCATCCTTTAAAAGGAGGGCAGTGTTGTATGGAAATCAAGAATCACACAGGCCAAAGTGATTGCAGCTTAGATCCATAGTTAGTGAGTGTGACTGGTCTAAAGTTTGTGTTTTTCAGATTATTTTGAGGTGGTGAAGTTAGCACAAAAATTGCCACCAGAATTTGTATTGGGCTGTGACGGGACACGGTTATGGCCTTTGAAACATCTCAATCGTAGGGACACATGAGGGCGCTGCAACCTTCCAGCAATAGAGAACTCCCAGGAGTGGCTTGTCTTTGGAAAAGGGCTGTGGAGTGCCTGAGCCCCTCCACCAGGACTCCTGCTCTGAGCTGGGCTTTGATGAGCACGAGGAGCCAGGATCAGTGATGGTGCCCGCTGTTTGTTTGTTAGAAGTTCTCCAGGAGAGGCAGTGACCGTAATTATCACCAATGCCACTGTTTGCTGCTTTGTCTTTGTAGCCACTTCTCAGGGTGGCTCCCTTGGAGTCACCAGGGGCTGGCCCCCCTTGGCTGGCTGCCTTTGTCTGTAGGAGGTCTTGGATGTGTGATAATGGTTATTGCTGTCATTAGCGGAGTGATTATTATCCACAGACACACAGTTAATGAGAGCTGTCTCTCCGCCGGCTGTAAGCCCAGCGCTGCCAGTGTGGCTGTCAACAAGCCCAGCAGGAGACGGTGACACAGCATGCAGCCGGTCAACCTGCCGCCACGCCCCCTTTAACCCTTTCCGGGGACTCCTGCAGCAGGAGTGGCAGCTGCAGTATCTCGATCCAGTGGAAGTGGTACTCGCTTTAATAGAACATGGTTTGCACTATCTCAGATCCAGTGGAAGTGGTACTCACTTTAATAGAACATGGTTTGGGGTTTCCTTAGGGTACTGGAGATTACGTTTTTCTGTTGGGGGTCCATGGGAAGAAGTTACAGAACGTTCATCTGTGAGAGGCACCGGTGGGGTTTCTTGTTCTGTTTTGTTGTTTTTCACTTTAAATTTCCCCCATCTAGTAGTAATTGAGGCCCTGTGGTCTAATTATTTCTCTCTGTGCTGCTAACATTGAGTCCTCATACAGTGCCATTAGCTCTCTAGATCATTGTAGCTGAAATGGGGGCTATCCAATATTGGAGATACTATTCTCCAATCTATTTCCTTGGTATTTTATTTTTATACTTGGTGAAGAGAAGAAACTGCAATGCTTACGGTTTTGTTTTTTTCTTTCTGGGGCATCATACAGAAACTGAACCTCTGGCTGCAGAAGGAAAATGCGGGCAGAGCCTGTGTGCACCCATAGACGCCGCCGTTACAAAGCAGCAACTTTAATGATGTCCCTGGGGACTGGGCAGGAGGAGAAGAAGGAGCGGGAGTTTGGATTAGAGCCGATTTCATTTCCCAGCTCCAGCTCCATTCTTTCAGGCTGGTGGTGACCGCGGCTCCGTGGGTATCTGACGGCGGTCAGGATCCGGGCTCAACAGGGCTTCTGACCTGTGCATTCTTCCTATTGCGGCCAGGTGCATGGGGCTTCAGCCTGGGCCCCTTCCTTCCCTCTGAAGGTAGAAGCAGAAGCCAGGTCATCACCAGGAGGAGGGAAAGAAAGGGCAGGCAGTTCACTGGGCCTGGAGAGTCACATCTGAATAGTGCTTCCTAGTTCTTCCCGGGAGCTAAGCCTGGTGCAGTTGCTGTAAGAGTGGGTCTGCAGTAACACTGTGCCTTTGCCTCCCTGAGGACCCCTGGGGTCCCTGCCATCTCTTGTACTCTGTGCATTGCTGGATTCAGTGTGTTAGGTTATAGAGAAATGAGCAGAAAACTGCATGTGCCTTCGCCGAGGGAACCAGCACCGTCACTACACTTGCTTCATAACGAGCCCGGGATGGAGAAATTGGGGGTGCCGCCTGTGTGCCTGGTGCCCACGGCTGCTGTCTCGTTCAGCCCTCTCAGCAGCCCCACGAGGGAGGTATCGTCCTCAACTTGGAGGGGTTGGACGACCAGGGCCCCCGAGCAGGCTGAACCGGGCTCAAAGCCAGATCAGGTTCTCAGCTCCTCCCTCAGCTTGCCTCTGACTTGCCCCGTCTCCCTGTGGGCCTGTTGGTCTGTCCATCTGGGGGTCGCCTCCCTGTCCTCTCCCTCCCACCCTCCTCTCCCCCATGGCCTGCACTGATGCCTCTACACCCTCCTTCAAAGTAGCCTTCTGGGAGCCCTCCTTCCCCACCCCCTCGAAAAAGCTCAGGCCTTACAAGCCCCCGCTTGTGGTTTTTTTCCTTCATAACTCTGACACCCTGTCTGCTCATTTGAGGAATGCCCGCCTCTCTAAGTGGACTACAGACTTCTGAAGGGCAGGCTGTATCTTAACTCATTACTGCAACCCCAGCTTCTGTCATACCACCTGGGGCCTTGGGCCCAGATGGATATCCAGTAATATTTGTTGAATGGTCAAATAAATAGAAGATAGAGGTCACAGAGAGATGGGTCATAAAGAGATCGTGTGCCCACCTTAAAGGAATTCAAATGTGATGGGTGTGATGTGACGACGTCTTACACCCTACTGTTGGTTTCTTTCATTGAATCCTCAGTAACAGTCCCTAGCCGCAGGTGCCTCATCACTGGGTGGGATGTCGTGTGGGTCAGGGGTCAGATGATGGCAGCCTCTGACCCCTGTGTGAAAGGAGCGGTCTCCAGGGACAGCCGTGTGGGCTCCGCCGTCATGGCTTCCCGCCCTTCTCTTCCAGTGCTTCTGTACGTGAGGAAGGAGACGGATGACGTGTTTGATGCCTTGATGTTGAAATCCCCCACCGTGAAGGGCCTGATGGAAGCGGTAAGCGTGAGCCCCCTTCAGCCTCCAAGAAACCAGCATGCAGTCTCCTATGGGCTGGAATCCATTTATTAAAAGGCAGCCTTCGAGGTTGGCTCTGGAATGAGCTTTATAAAAGAAAAAGGAAAAGTGGAGATTTATGGAGACACTGATTTCTATCCTGTCATGGCTTATTATCTTAAGGAGAAGGAAATTGGAAAACTGCGAATTTCCTGTCAGTTTAAGGCTAATCAGAGTAAAGATGCCATAGAGGAAGGTTAAATTGTGGGTTTCTATCAGCCTCTTTGCAAGAAACCAAATTAGATGGGCTTCCCGGGTGGCACCAGTGATAAAGAACCTACCTGCCAATGCAGGAGACATAAAAGATGAGGGTTCAATCCTGGGATTGGGAAGATCCCCTGTAGGAGGGCATGGCAACCCACTCCAGTATTCTTGCATGGAGAATCCCATGGACAGAGGAGCCTGGTGGGCTGTAGTCCATAGGATCTCAAAGAGTTGGACACAGCTGAAGCGACTTAGCATGCAACTTCCAAATATGTACGGAACAAAAATAATTAGGAAGTGTCTCACCAGCTGTGATAGTGTATAGTGTAATCCAGAATAAATTATGACTTCTTTTGGTTAAGGAAAAAGTATATATTGCAGAGTTATAATAATTTAAGTAAGATTCTGAAGTTCTTCCCTCCCTTCTCATCCCCAATTTAATCTAGCGTTAACGAACCGGGGACTCAGGAAGATATTTTACATTTTACTTATGTATTGTCTATGTGAATATGATTCTACCTTGAATATGATTTCTGACTCCCCTGTACATTTATGTTGCAGAAGACGTGTATTTTTTTATAGTGATGGAGTGGAGAAGGAAATGGCAACCCACTCCAGTATTCTTGCCTACGGAAGCCCATGGACAGAGGAGCCTGGCAGGCTACAGTCTGTGGGGTCACAAGAGTCGGACACGACTGAGCGACTAAGCCCAGCACAGCACATAGGGATGGAGACAATAGGGTTGTCAAGGGCCAGTCCAGAACGTTTGTTAGTCTGGAAACCTGCTGCATTGAAACAGCATTTTGGGCTATGGAGTAATATGTCAAAATGTGTATATAAAACAGTGCCTGTAGGTGGGATCATGCACTGTGTTGTCTTTTGTGGATGGCTTATTTCACTTAGCATAATGTTTTTGAGGTTCATCCATGCTGTACTATAAACCAGTACTTCATTCTTTTTAATGGCTGAGTAATGTTCCATTGTGTGAATATACCACATTTCATTTTCCCATTCACCAGTTGATGGATTTGGATTTTCACCTCCACCTTTTAGCTATTGTGACTAGTGCTGCCAAAAGCATCCGGGTACAAGTTGTTTTTTTTTTAAATACTTGTTTTTTCAATTTTTTTTGATATATATGAGGAGTGGAATTGCCAGCCAGACACAAAAGATCACATTGTATGATTCAATTTTTAGGAAATATCAAGAATAAACAAATCCATAGAGACAGAAAGCAGATTCGTTGTTGCCAGGATTTTGATGAAAAGTGAATGAGGAACGATTATTTTGTGAGTTTCCTTCTGGGCTGATGAATTGTTCTGAAACTACATAGTCCTGATGTTTGCAGAACATCGTGAATGCACTAAATACTACTGAATTGCATACTTTAAATGATTTAAGTGGGGACTTGTATGACATGTAAAAAAAATTATTTGTTCACCTGAAATTTTTTTAAAAAAGCATAAGAATGTTACCAATGCACATTGGCTCCCTCTGTGGTTGGCATTGTTAGGCAATACAGAACAGGGCATGGAGGACCACCCTCTAAGAAAACACGTGAATGCCCGGCTTGGTAATCTCTTCTGTTCTCAGGATTTGCCATTGGAATGGAGTTTGTCGTTACTGAATCTGCCCCTGTAAAGGGAAAACACAACCAGAAATGAACACAACAAAAAGTGTGAGCTCTACCTCTTCAAAAGAACCAAGATTTTTTAAATGACCCGAAAATCACTGGAAGATTGATTTATGAGCTAGAGGAGCCCTTTGGATAGAGTTCATACCCTGTGTGCCTGCGTGCTAAGTTGCTTCAGTCATGTCCGACTCTTTGCGACCCCATGGACTATAGCCCATCGGGCTCCTCTGTCCATGGGATCCTTCAGGCAAGAATAGTGGGTTGCCAGGTCCTCCTCCAGGGGATCTTCCCGACCCTGGGATCAAACCTGAGTCTCTTATGTCTCCTGCATTGGCAGGGGGATTCTTTACCACTAGCGTCACCTGGGAAGCCCTTCATACCCTTAACCTGGCCTTTAAGATCATACTACTGAAACTCACTTGGCTGTTTCAAGTGCACAAACCTAGACCTCAACCCAGATTCCAGTTCTGCTGGATTGGAGGTGGGGTGGGGATGGAGCTGCAGGAAAATATATTCTTAACAGTTCTTCAGGGAATTCTTAGATCAACCAGTTGTGAGAACCGCTGATCTAGACCAATTCTAAACTGATTCATCACACCCTTTTCCTTGATGTCTTCCTTTCCTGTCTGTGACATCTGTTCAGTTCTGCAAGTGTTTGGTAGCTGTGGTCTCGCTGGATCACAGTGGGGTTCGATATCACCTTCACCTCCACCCGCACTGTGACTAACTCTGCTTATTTGTTTCTCTCTTCCCCAATGGAATGTGAAGTTCTTGAGAACAGGGACTTTGTCTCTTGCTGTCTTCTGCGTATCCCCAGGTCTTTATGCATAAGTATTATGCTTGATTGACTGAATCGAGCATGCCGTCATGCCGAGTGCTATGGGTGGCACGCATTCCACGTGCATTGTTCTCATTTGATCCTCAGAATATCCCTGTAAACTCGGGAGGTCAGATGTCATCACCATCCTTTGCAGATGTGGGTGTCCTGAGAGGTCTGATAGCTCCACAGAGTGGCAGAGCCAATGTAAGCCCTTGAGCAACTTAAGTGCACTTAGGGAGACGTCCACACGTGAAAAGTTATTACAAGAAGAACAGACCTTCCAAGCCACAGCTCATATCAACTAAAGGAAAGAAGCTTGGGCGATAGTGAGCCATCAGGCAAGAAGTGTGTGTGTACTGCTTTGAACCACACAGTCAGGGTTCAAGTCCTGACTCTGACACTTCAGGGTGGTGGGCAAATTTCTGAGCCTCTCTACACCCCAGGTTTATCATTTCTGAAATCAGAGTAATGATAATATGGCCTATTATTATGAAGATAACAAGATGTAGAGTTGTTGCAAGGATTAAGTGACTTCACAGACGAGGTGTTTAAAGCAGCACATAGACTACTCTATAGGTGAGTATTTATATATAGTAGATGACTGTATGTGCTATGGGGTGGGGAGGCAGGCAGAGTCCTTCTAACCAGAGGGACTAAAAATAAGGGTGTTCTTCCATGGTGAAGCTGGCTAGGGTGCACAAGGAAAGGAGGGTTCATGAACCTGGGAACACCCACTTCTATGCTGCTGACTTATTCATGCATGGAGATACAAGCCTGTCCCTCCTGATTCTATTGACAGATCAAATGCAGTCACCTAGGAAGTATCTGCAAGCAAAAGTCACTGGTTTTTAAAAAGTGCATCCTAGAGCCCACACTCAACATTTTATAACTCCACAGAAAAGTCATCGGCTTCCAGAACTGGCAGTTGTGTTAGATGCCTCTAGACCAGGCAGACAGAGTCCTGCAGTGGTGAAAACCAATGGGAATTTGTTCTGCCTGTCACAGGCCAGAGGTTTCTGGGAAAACAGAACTCTGCCCTGAGTAAAAGTCTAAATGTTCCAGATCATCAGATAGCCAGTAACACATTGATGAGATATGTCCAAGGCCTAGGATCCTTAAGGAAATCTTGTGTGTGTGTGCATGTGCGCTCAGTCGTGTCTGACTCTTTGCGACCTCAGGGACTGTAGCCTGCCAGGTTCCTCTGTCCATGGCATTCTCTAGGCAAGAATACTGGAATGGGTTCCCATGCCCTCCTCCAGCGGATCTTCCCAACCCAGGGATTGTGTCTCCTGCATGTGTCAGGAACCTGCGTCTCCGGCATCTCCTGCATTGGCGGGCGGTTTCTTTATGACTAGCGCCACCTGGGAAGCCTGCCAAGGAAGTCTTAGGGGTCCTTAAAAATATTCATCACGGGCTTTTAAAAATGATGGACATGTTTGGGCAGTTCAGATGACTTGAAAAACACAGAGAAAAAAACTAAGCACTCCTAATGCCTTGCTCTGAGAACTGCCGCAAAGCACACGCTTTCCACGCACACGGAAGGGGGATGCTGCGGTGAGATCACCCAGCTCCTGGGCAGAACGATTCCTTTCCGTAACCTCCCAACAGATGGCCCGCTTCCTCCACATGCCATGCTGCATGGTCTCACTTCTTTCCAGGCTTCTGGGTTTGGCAAAGCACACTTCCTTGCCTGGCGTGGAGGCAGGGGATGCGGTGTGAAGGTGGCTTTTTATCCAGTTGCCTTTGCCTTTGATGATTGCATGGAGGCCAGGGCTTTGCCCTCCTGGAGGCTGTTGCCCTTGGCAGCCTGATGCCCGAGCCCACTTTGCCAGTCTCTTCTTGGAGCCCTGCTCCAAACAGTCCCAACATATGCCTCTTTTCTCCGTAAGTTTAGAATCCAAAACCAGACTGCCAGACTGTTACCCTTTTAAATCTTGTCTCTGTCACTTCTTAGCTGAGGCACCCTGGGCAAGTTACTTAATGACTGTAAGCTTGAGTTTGCTCGCTGAGAAACAGGTCCCATAAAAGCACCTGTTCTGTTGCAGTGATTCATGGACTGAGTGAGTTAATAGCAGAGCTACCCATGCCCATATGCTAAGCGCTTAGTAAGCACTCGGAAAATGCAGGCTGCTGCTGCTGTTCCAGGCAGACCCAAATCGAAACTGGAGTAATGCAGATTTATGCAAATTTCCTCACTGTTATCAACTGATTTGTGAGCTGAGTATATGCATTCATGCTTTGGAAACTGGGAGTCAAACCCCTGAAAAGGGAAGATCCAAGAATCAAATTCACTTCTCTTTCAGAAAAGATGTGAACTTGCTGATGTTGAGGAGAAAATAGAACACCTTTTCCTTTATTTATCTATTTCATTTTAAAAACAAGTTCCAAATGACACCAACCAAAGGTCAAAACCCAACACTAGCAGGTCAAGCAACTCACAACGAAAAACTTCTTATTTATTTATTTCACTTTGTGGCTTCCTCTTTCTGTTTAGTTTTGCAGCTGGATTAAATCAATGTTTTTCACCTTTTCTTGGAAGTTATTCTTTACTTTTCCTAAATTGTTTCCATCTCTTCTCCTTATTGTGCTGTGATTTGAAAATAAATTTTCAACTGTCTTCTGCACCCCTGCTCTCTAGCCCCCTGGCCCACTGGGTGAGAGGAGCCTTCTAAAGCCTTTGTCTCTCCCCTTCCTCCCCTCCTTCACTCATTAGGACGAGTCCGCTGAAATGTTTACCCCGCACTGCCCCCACACACTCCAGGCTTCTGGATGTTCCGAAGGAGTTTATTGCTTTCTCTCTAGGACACGATTAGATTTTTTCCTCCCATTGTGTTCTTTCACTTCAAGAACCCTTATTTAACACTTATTTCACTTCCCCAGTCCATTTACCTACGTGTGTGTGTGTGTGTGTGTGTGTGTGTGTGTATATACATACACACACATATGAGCTTCCCTGGTGGCTCAGATGGTAAAGCATCTGCCTGCAATGTGGGAGACCCAGGTTCGATCCCTGGGTGTGGAGGATCTCCTGGAGAAGGAAATGGCAACCCACTCCAGTACTCTTGCCTGGAGAATCCCACGGACGGAGGAGCCTGGTAGGCTACAGTCCATGGGGTCGCAAAGAGTCACTCATAGATATAAATAGATATATATTATATGTGTGTGTGTTAGTTGCTCAGTCATGTCAGACTCTTTGCAACCCCACGGACCACAGCCCACCAGGCTCCTCCGTCCATAAAATTCTCCAGGCAAGAATACTGGGGTGGGTTGCCATTTCCTTCTCCAGAATATATTATATACATATCTATAATTCTATATCTATATATGAACTGTATATATATGTATATAAAGAGTTTTGTATAGAGAACTATAGTTATATAGCCATATATAATGTATATAGAGTATGTGCCTCTCCATGTGTGTATGTGTATATATATATTTTTTTAATGGTATAACACTGGTTACTTGTTTCTTCCCCCTTTGCTTTGCTGAAGTCTTCGTTCTTTTGTGTGTTCTGTTCAGCTAGGAGTTGGACACAACTGAGCGACTTCACTTTCACTTTTCACTTTCATGCAGTGGAGAAGGAGGTGGCAACCCACTCCAGTGTTCTTGCCTGGAGAATCCCAGGGACAGGGGAGCCTGGTGGGCTGCCGTCTATGGGGTCGCACAGAGTCGAACACGACTGAAGTGACTTAGCAGCAGCAGCAGTAGCAGCAGAGATCTTTTATGAGTATTTTCTTCAAATGGGATTTTTTGAATGAAATGCATTTGTTAAATGCCATTCTTTAACCTGAGTATTGTGGAGAGCTTGTCAGTGTACAGAATTCGTGGGGTGACATCCCTTTTTTCAGTAGTCTGTAGTGGTTATTCCACTTCGGTTTCCAGTTTTGCAGATGAGAAGACTGAAGCCAGGTTCATTCTTTTTCTTTTCCTTTTTTAGTATTAGTATTAACGTTAATAACTTGTACTTTCTGTCTGGGAGGTTCCAGGATGTTTTATTTTTATTCTTACCTTTGGAGATCTGGCACTTTTCAGAATGGCCAGATGCATGGCTCTTTTCTCACTGATCCCTTCTGGGATTCAGGATACCTCTCCTGTCTAAAAATGTGGTCTTCTATTGTTTAATTGTTTTCTCATCTCCATTTGCTCCTTTTTCTCTGCCTGGGACTTTGAAAGTTTGAAAGTGTTAGTTTGTCAGTCATGTCTGACTCTTTGCAACCCCATGGACTGTAGCTTGCCACGCTCCTCTGTTCATGGAATTCTCCAGGCAAGAATACTGGAGTGGGTAGCTATCCCCCTCTCCAGGGGATCTTCCTGACCCAGGGATGGAGCCTGGGTTTCCTGTGTTGCAGGCGGATTCCTTACAGTCTGAGCCACTAGGAAATTCCCTGACATTTGATATGGTTGCCTCTATTCTTCAAATCTCCCTCCCTCGCTCTCTCCTTTTATTCCCTTCCTGATTTCTGACTATGCTATGTGTCTTTGCTTTGCACTTGAAATGGTTTTCTTAATTGACCTTTCCTAACTCCTGGATCAACCACCTAGCCTTTAACTCATTTACTGAACCTGCAGATCTTTTAGGTCAGTCATATTTTTAGATCAGGATTTTGCACGTATGTGTGTGCTATACAGCAATCTTCCTAAGTGCTCTTTTATGTTCTGTTCACATGCATACCTTCCACACAAGTTCTATACATTTTCTTTGCTACGCCACAGGCCAGGTTCTTTTATGTGCTGGGCTCATCTGGGCTCCAGTCTGGCCATGGGGCAGTCCCATCAGTGATGGAGCAGTGGTGGGCCACAGGCAGGCTGTTTGTTACCCAGTCTCTCTTTGCTGTCTCAGCCCTCAGCCCAGCTGTTCTGCTCTTTTGGGGCTTGGGGGAGAAGTGGGGATGGTCTTCCTATGTATGAGGGATGGACAGGTGGGAATCTATGATTCTCTGGAGAATAAGCTCTTCCCAGGAGACAAAGCTATCCCACCTTTGCCCCGGAGCTATTCGGGCTCTTTCCCCAGGCCCTGCTAGAGCACCGGCTAGTCAGAGTCCCAAACCTCACCAGCGCCAGCCGTTTGTGCACCACGCCAGCCACTGGACTCAAGAGGTGGGTGGATTGGATTTGGGAGAGAAAGTACTTCGAGTAAGTCTCTCCGGAACATATCTCCAATGTTATATTGCTTTATATTTATGAAAATAAATCACAGTGACTGTAAAAGTAAACAGTACAGAATTATGCAAAGTGAAAAGAAAAATAATCTCCTTATTTTTGTCCATTTTTCCAGGGTAGCCACTGTTAATAGATTGATGGGTCTTTCAAATATTTTCTATTTACTTACATGTGTGCGTGCGTGCTAAGTCACTTCAGTCATGTCAGACTCTTGCAGCCCTATGGACTGTAAGCCCTTCAGGTTTCTGTCCATGGGATTCTCCAGGCAAGAATACTGGAGTGGATTGCCATGCCCTCCTCCAGGGGATCTTCCTGACCCAGGGATCAAATCCGTGTCTCTTATGTTTCCTGCATTGGCAGGTGGGTTCCTTACCACTAGCGCCACCCAGGAAGCCCATTTACTTACATACATATTTTTAAAAATATACATTCAGGATCACACAATATACACTGTTTTTCTATTTGTGTTTTTGCACTTAATATGTTTCCATGGGGTTGCAAAGAGTCGGACATGACTGAGCAACTGAACTGAACTGAACTTAATATGTTAAGGACTTTTTTTTTTTTCATATAGGCATTGTGCATTTCTTTGAATGATTGTATGACTTCATGGTTTTTAACTGAGCAAATATCAAAGTATGCTTAATGGTTGTTTTCTGTGTTATGAACAGTGATACTTTCAAGATGTATGTACTTACATACATCTGACTATATTTCTGTAGACCAGATTACTAGATGTGGACTATTTGGGTCAAGAGATATATGCCTTTTAAATTTCAATATCTTCTGCCAAACTTCCCTCCAGAAAGGTCGAGCTTGCTGCTCTCCTGTTTATGGACTAGGAGAGTTGCTGTTTCTTATCCTCTGGCTGTCACTGTATTATCAAGCTTTCAGTTTTTGTTGCCCTGATAAAGATAGTATCTTCTGGTTGCTTTAATTTGCATTTTTAAGTTATTAGTGCGGTGGTGCATTTTTTTCATTTGTGTATTGTCCTGTTGCATTTATCTGAAATTACTTCTTTATGTTGTATTCTTCCTTTTTTCACTGAACTGTCCTTTTTTTTAAATTGAAGCATGATTGATTTATGATATTGTGTTCGTTTTAGGTGTACAGCAAAGTGGTTCAGATATATATATTTTCAGATTATTTTCCACTATCAGTTGTTATAAGATGTATTGAATATAGTTTCCTGTGCTATACAGTATGTCCTATTGTTTATTTTATATACAATAGTATATATTTGTTAATCCCAGACTCCTAATTTATCCCTCCCTCTCCCCTCCTCACTTCCCCTGGTAACCGTCAGTTTGTTTTCTGTGTCTTGGAGCCTGTCTCTGTCTTGCAAATAAATTCATTTGTATGAAAGGATATGGACTGACTCAGGAGCCTGCATATCATCCTTGTGCAGGGGCCATGCTCATCTTTTCTGTATCAGTTTTAGTGTGGTGGTGGTTTCGTTGCTAAGTCGTGTCCAACTCTTGCAACCCCATAGATAGTAGCCTGCCAGGCTCCTCTGTCCATGGGATTCTCCAGGCAAGAATACTGGAATAGGTTGCCATTTCCTTCTCCACAATTTTAGTGTACGTGCTGCCAAAGTGAGCTCGTGTGTTGTGTGCTCAGTTGCTCAGTCGTGTCCGACTCTTCGAGACCCCATGGACTACAGCCCGCCAGGCTCCTCTGTCCATGGGATTCTCCAGACGAGAATACTGGAGTGGGTTGCCAAGCTCTCTTGCAGGGGATCTTCCTGACCCAGGCATCGAACCTGAGTCTCTTGTGTCTCCTGCATTGGCAGGCAGGTTTTTTGCCACTAGCGCCAGCTGGGAAGCCCTAAAGTGAGCACATTAGTCTTTCATTTATTTATTTTTGGCTGTTTTAGTCTGTCATTTATTTTATTTTTGGTCTTCATTGCTGCATGGGCTTTTCTCCAGTTGCGGTGACGGGGGAGCCTGCTCTTCTTGGAGTGCACTGGCTTCTCACTGCACGACTTTTTTTGTTTCGGGGCACAGGCTCTAGGGCGCTCCAGCTTCAGTTAGCTGCAGCTCATGGGCTCCGTACTTGTGGTTCCTGGACTCGACAGCACAGGCTCAATAGTTGTAGCTCACAGGCTTAGTTGCTCCGTGGCATATGGAATCTTCCCAGATCAGAGATGAAACCTGTGTCTCCTGCATTTGGTAAGCAGACTTCTCACCACTGAGCCACCAGGGAAGCCCTAGCCTTTTATTTGTATTCATAGATGTTCTTTCTAACTTAAGGACGTTAGTTCCACATCTGTCATTTATATTGCCCACAGAAATGTTTCCCAGTGTATTGTCTGTCCTCAGTTTTATTTTAAGGTAGTTTTTGCTCTACTGGTGTTTTAAATATAATGCTCTTTTATCAACATTTTGGCCTTTTTTCTTTAGGTTTCGTACTTGCTTGGAAAGATCTTCCTTATCTAAAGATAATATTCATACAAAGAATTGATTCATGGTTTCTTCTTACATGGTTTCATCTTTCACATATAAATCTTTGATGAAGTTTATTCTGATGGAAGGAGTAGAGAAAGGATCCAGCGTAACTTGTTAGTTTTTTTCTACCTATTTAATCCAACATTATGACTACAGTCCATCTTTTTCTGACTGAACTGAAATGACATCTTTATCATAGATCAGATTCTTGTGGGACTGAATCTTTTGCTGATTGATTTATGGTGTGTCCAAAGGCAGAGCCTTGCAAATGAGTCTTTCTGAAAGCTTGACTCGTGAGTGAAGGCCACTGGCACCCAGGAACATCGCCAGGACAGTGATGTTGGAACTTTCTCTCTTGCTTCTGCTCGGTTCCCCTTCCACACTCATCTGCCTTTTTGTTACTGGTTGCAGATTTCTGAGAAATATGGGCTGCCCGTGGAGAAGATAGCAAAGCTTTACAAGAAAAGCAAAAAAGGGTAAGAAAGAAACCTAATTTCAATTGACTTCCAAATCATATATGTCTGCACAGTGCCTGTATAAAAACAAGATGGCGCCCGTCTTTTGTCAGTTCTGTTGTTCGACTTTTATAAAAATTGTGTGTTGTCTTCCCGAAGGAGTGCTGAGCAGCTTACCTGTGCCATGTGTTTTGAAGATCTTTAATGAGAGAAAGAGAAGGGGTGAGAGTGCATTGTCATGGTATCAGCTGAGATGTCCCCCTCCATGGCAGGATTAGTGGGTAGAGTAGAGGGGTCTGGAAGTGGGGAGAGTGGCCCTTGGGCAGAGAGCCGAGTTTGTTAGGAATCACGAGCTGCTCTTAAGCTTGGTCTCAGAGCAGCACAGTAGGAATACAAAGGATTCAGGACATCAGGGATTCTTCTGGGGTCGTTATTAACAGAATGATCGAAGTGATTACTGAACCTGCTTGTTCTCAGTGTTAAGAACAATAGCTCTCATTTATCTGGTCTTCGGTAGGTTCTGGGCCCCCTGCTAAGCGCGTTATGCACATTGTTCTGTTACTCCTCATCACTCAGTGAGGTAGATTCTTATCCCTAATTTATTGCCGAGGAAATCGAGCCAGATGGAGGCTAAGCATTTTGCCCAAAGTCTTGTGTTCAGTAGGTGAAATGCAGATTTAACCCAAGTAAACTTCCATGGCCCCAAAGCCCAAGTATTTAGCTTGCACATTCTGCTGTCTGCTGCCTCCAGCTCTCTTGGGGCCTCCTGTGAATGAAGCTGTAAGCATAGTGGCCATGGAACAGGATTTAGTACCGGAAAAGGGTCTCCAGTGAGTCAGCTTCTGGATCCATTTTCTTACAAAAAGCAGAAAGTTGATCTTTAAACTCTTCTCTGGGCCTTTTTCATAGAAGAAATTGATGATCTGGGATACTGGGGACTTCCAAGTAATGGGGTCTCTCAGTTAATTTGGAGTCAAGCAGGAAACCCTTTCCATTTGAGCCCTGGTTGAAAAGCTCACTAAAATGCATGTTCTTTCCAAAGTCAGTGCAAGAGGTTGAGTGGATTCCTTTGATGGTGAGATCTGAGTGGTGTCTCAGGGTCTCATGCTGAGCAGAAGCCCTGAGTGCTGATGTGCATGCCGATGGTAGCATTTCACTTCCAATGGGGTCCGGTGTCAGGCCCTGGGCTAAATACTTTAATCCTAACCACAACCCTCTAAAGCAGAGTTGTTATTCTTATTTTTGTGGAAGGATAAACCGAGACTCTGAAAGGCTAAACAACTTGCCTGATGACACATAGCTGTAAAATGATAGTCACTTCTCAAACGAAGGTCTGTCTGACTTCAAAGAAGGGGATTGGCTCAAGGACTTGTCTCATGGACAGGCCCTGAAAGTTGTTGGTTTTCTTAAAACGAAACCCAGCTCAGATGGTTAACTAAGGGCTAAGTCACATGTGATAGAGTACGAACTTCAGAGTGAGGCAAAGCTAGTACCCAAACCGAGCTCAGCCTTGAACCGGCTGAGTGAACCTGGGGACATGATCTAACCTCGCTGAACTCAGGCTACTCAATTGTACCATGGCGGTGATCGCACCTGCCTCCATGGTTGCCCTGAGGACTGAACACAGGTTTGTGGAACAGACTCCATGTTCGAGGAAGGGTAGCCGCAGCTCTAGTTTATTTTCCTCTTGTAAGTGCAGAGGACTTTTTAAAAAGGTGTTTTCAAGAGGCAATATGGTTTAATGAAAAGAGTTAGGAGACCTAACTCTTTAGATCCAGTCTCTGTCAATAGTTAGCTCTGTGATTTCAGGCTCTGTTAACTTTTTCTAGGCTTCAGTTTACCAGTCTGGAGAGCCAAAGGTTTGGGTTAAATGATCTCTGACATCCTGTCTCATAAGAAGTTAGTTCTGAGAAATCGAGGTTTTGCGTCCCTCTAACTGATGTCTGGGAAAGAAATACAGTGAGGGCCTCTCTCCCTGCCTGTCTCCTCTCCCTTCCACCCCCCACCCACCTCCCTGGCCTCCCTTGTGAAAGAATGGCTGAGGGAACCCCCAGCCTGGAGCCTCCCTTCACTGAGTGCCTTGGTCATGGCATCTTTGTTTCCCCCCGCACTCACCCCCGCAGCATCCTGGTGAATATGGACGACAACATCATTGAGCACTACTCGAATGAGGACACCTTCATCCTCAACATGGAGAGCATGGTGGAAGGCTTCAAGATCACACTCATGGAAATCTGAGCCCCACTCTGGGCTGCAGCCCTCAGGGCCTTCCTCCCCCGGGGAAGTCGGAGGCCCCGGCCCCCAGGCCCCACAGACCCACCTCACCCATTTGACGACTGCTGTTACATGACTGCGCTGGGGAGCGGGGCGAGGCCCAAAGACCCTGGGATCCCTGCGTTTGGGCCACCCACCGGTTCCTGCCCTGGAGCCGCGGCCCAAGCCCCTTGGGACGGGGCCTTGAGCTTATCACATCCTTATTTATTGTCCACCTTTTTTCCGGAGCCCGGGGCCCAGGGCCCGCCAGGACTCTGCAGGTCACTGCTGGCTCCAGCTGACACGGGCCGGAGCTCTCCCTTTCAGTCCGTTGATCCTGAAGAGCCTGAGGGAGCTCCCTCCTGCCATCTCACCCCTGATGTCTCCTGAGCGGCTGGACAGAATGAGCCGCTTCCTTCATCCGAGGTAGGGGGAGAGGTGGACACCCCTTCCTGATCAGGAGCCTTCAGTCTGCTCTGAGGAAGGGCATTGGTGGGTACCCTCAGGGGTTCCTAGTGAGTAGCCACCAGGCCGTGTACAGGAAGACATTCGGCCACCGTGTAATTAGTCCCCGAAAGTGTGCCTGGCTACCATGTACATAGTGTTTATAATATCGCAATAATATATTTCACCTGTGGTATGTGGGCATGTTTACTGCCGCAGGCCTGGGGGAGGCGCATACCTGGAGACCCTGCTTTCTCCAAGAGGTTTCTGCCTCCGTGCTGTTCAGAAGACATGCTGGGTGAGGGACATGGCCTTCAGGCTGTCAGGCAGTGGGTGCCAAGATGGTTGCCCCCCGTGGGCATGCCTGAAGCCCCCCCATTCCCTCTCTATGGGCACTACCTGCCCCGGAGACCCACTGAATTTGTCTCATGGTGATGAGCTTCGCCTGACTCTCCCTCTGAGCTGTCTGTGGGAAAGGTCGGATTGTCTGAGGTCCCAGCTCCTCCAGCTTTGGTGTTGGTGCCGCCAGAACTTTCTGGAGATGCCGCAGGGACTTGCCATCAGGGTTCCATCACTGGGTCTGCTGCAGAACTCCTGGGCTTTCGTGAGGATCCGGCCACTGTGCAGTGTCTCACAGTTTACAAGCACATCCTCATCTCAAGTGGCTCCCTGGAGGCCCAACTGCAGTCCTGAGAGTGGTGCCAGCAGCTCAGCTCTGGCCTGCCAGGCGTGGGCTGCCTTCTGGGGCTCAGCCGGCTCTGGAAGGCTGGGCTGCTGGATGCTGGATGGGTGCAAGAAAACCCCAGGAGCCCGGGCACTTCTGAAACCAGCGTCTGGAAGATGGAGAGAGAAGGCTTGTCCTCCTACCAGGTATCCTGGCAGATGAAGAGGAGATGAAATGCTTCCCCAAACAGTCGCAACATCATGTACCATCTGGGCCACAGTTCTCTTTGAGGGACAGGTACATGGTCTAGGGGTTTGTGTTCAGCCTTGTGGGCTAAAGCATAGATTTCTGGTAGCCACACTCCCTAGGAGGTCCCGGATCTAGGGCAGGTTCTATGGAAGGGCCCAGATTTGTTTGTAAAGCACTTTGATGTCTTACCTGGGGGCTTTCTCTCCAAGGGCTCCCTGCCTCCCTGCCCTCCGAGGCCCAGAGCAGGACAGAAGGGCTGCTTTCAGCCCAGCTCTCTGTCCTTGAGGCTGCAGAGGATTCAAATGGGCTGGAGGGCAGGTGCGTGCCCAGGAAGATCTCTAGTAGGTGTGGTGAGGGGGCACCTTTCTGTGTGTCTTCTGGACGTGTTACTCCTCCCTGCGGTGCCAAAGATTGCATCCTGGATTTAGCTCTGCTCCAGTCTGTCCCCTCGTCCTCCACTCTGTGACAGTCACATCCTGGACCAGCATGCGGTACTAATGGGACTCAGTATTGGAAATGCATGATGTACAATGGGCCACCATGTTCCTCGCCTAAGGGGTGATTTCAGGCATCACTGCCAGGCCCAGTGGTAAGTACTATCAGGCCAGGGCGTAGGACTCCAGAATAGGGAAAAGAGAAAATCTTTGGCAGACATGGGTTCCCTGACCTTCTCTCCCCAGCCTCTGTGGACAAAATGTTTCTGGTCCTGCCCTAGGCAGAAGATGAATCCAAGATACTTTTGCCTTTGTCCCAGGGCCCTGGGCAATCATTGTGGTGGCCACTGCCAGAACAAAGCATATGAGGTCAGTGCCAGCAAAGGGTGGCTCACAGTGTACCCTCCCATCCAGTCTGTCCCCATCTCACCACGTCCTCTCTGCACTCTCAGTGTGCCCGTGGCTTAGCTTCAGCGTGGCCTTCACTGTGTGTGTGAGCAGAGCTTTGATGAGCAAAATTGTCCAAGGGAAAAAAAAAAAACAAAACACTCCAGAGAAATAGGAAAACTTGCCTCCTCTTTTTTTTTTGGTTTCTTAATCAGACTCAAATAAATAAGCTTTAAAAATTCCATGTAAGATGAGGGACATATGCAACAAGTGTTTTTCTTATACTTACCCCAGATGCTTAGACTTTCTGGGAAATTGGGTCCGACAGAAAAATGCAGTCAGATGTCATCTTGGAATTGGATCCTAAAAGACTAAGGCATGTCCCAGCCCAGAAACTTAAGAAGCATGAACTGAATCAAACATTTATTTTCCTTCTTATTTAAAATTATGAAAATGCAACAGAAGCAGGGGGTTTGTGCCAAATTCTGCGAACAGCCCTTTCGTAAAGACAAGCAAAGGAGATTGCGAGATGGACAATTTGTGCTCATGTTTTTGTTTTTTTTAAAAAAAAGGCAAATGTAACTTAATAGTTTTGTAAATGGGAGAGGGGGAATCTATAAACTATAAATACAGTTATTTTATTTTTTGTACATTTTTAAGAAGAAAAAAATAAATATTCATAATGTAAGAGTAAACTTCAAGCGTCCCATGTTTTCTGTGAGGTGGGTGTTGGGGCTCCTTGGCTGATTGGGAAGAAGCCTCTGTGTGCGCTGGGAAGGTTCTGGGCTCCCCATGGGCACCTCAGGTCCTGGGTTCCAACACAGCAGGCATTTCCTCTTCCGGTTGCCCCATTGTGCCTCCACCCCAAGGTTAAATGAGAAGAGGCTGAAGACATCACCACGCCTCCAGTGTGACCACAAAAGGCCACCAGGATGGCTGTTCTTTCAGTTCCTCGGGGTAGGGAGTAGGCTCTGTCCGTCCACGTTTGTCTTCCTCTCTCCCCACTTAAATTACCAGAAGAGCCTTTCATGTCCTTTAACTCATCTTCACCCACCTTTTCACAGATCCTAAAACCATGTGGCTGAAACACCAAGCTCATCACAACAGTCTCTTGCCCTGGAACCCACAGCCTCACCAGTATCCACCAGCTCAAATCCCAGTATTTCTCGGCATTTCCTCAGTGACCACCCACCCACTCCTTCAACTGTCCTCCATGATGATCTCCCAAGAGCCTCTCTGTTCCAAACAAGTAGCAGCTTCTGTGTTCTTCCACATCTCACCTTCTATGTCCACAGCTTTCAAATCTTGGCTAAAAATCCACCTTGGGAAAGCTTTCTCTGACCAGTTTCAACCCTGTTGGCATCCTTGGCAGCCTCCACACCTGGACCAGTGGGTGTTAAAGAGGAGGCTGGGAGAAGTGCTTGTTGAGGAGGCTTCTGAAGAGATCATGGATCAGAAATGGGCCAAAGGCCCCTTTGCCATGATCTGTGTTCCCCAGTATCAGTAGGAGGTCTGAATGTGCTCCCCCCACCCCCACCCCTGCCTGAGGAGGTCCTGAGGGCATTCACTAGTCTCGCCTCCTCTCCTGAGGCGGTTCTTCCTGGACTCATGGCCGCTCTGGTCCTGCTGTGAACATGGCTCCCCACATGTGCCACCCCACCCCCCACCTCCCTGTACTGGGACTCGGTGGGTGAAGATGACCAACTATCAAGGCCCCGGGGTCCAGGACTGGCTCTTGCCTTCATCTTCATCTCTATACCAACTCAGCTCAGTTACCATGGGCCGGACATTGTGCCTGGTGCTGGGGACGGAGAGGCAGGTTAGATGCAGTCCATCCTCAGAGGCTGTGATGTGCCAAGTGATGACAGCCTGGCATCATCTGTGCCAGGATAGCAGTTCACTTTCAGAGAGGCAGGGCTCGCAGTCACCCCAGTCCCAGGGCATACAAGCCCCTCTTACCCTTAGACTTTCACAACGTAATGAGAGGTCACCAAACTCTAACCTCGCTTTGGGAAGGTTGCCCACTCAAGTGTCTGCACCCCTGTGTCTGAGGATCAATGGCATCTTAGCAGCCAGGGCAGCAAGTGCCCAGGACCTAAGTCCTGGACACACAGTCATCATTCAAGTGTAGAGAAATCTGAAATGCATATATCATTGGTTAGATATAAAATATATCACTGGCTCTTGGCGTGGATATCTTTTCACTGTACAATAATCTTTCTATTGTAGGTGGATTTGACTGATACTCTGATGCCTTGGCAAATACAGTATTCTTTCTCTTGTTTCTTCAGCCACCTGAAAAACCAGAATTTTCAGGAGAATGCAAGCATACACCTGACAAAGATGAGAGGCTTGCTGAAGCAGCTCCATTTTTCCTAAAGAAAGCAGTCGTGATTTCCCCTTACCTTGACTGAGAACACATGGACTCCTTCTTACCTAGCCGGTGACCCCCTCCCCACACCTGAACTAGACTGTCAGGGAGTCCAGGGTTGGGTTGGGGTGTTGGGACAGTACCCTGAAGATAGGAGTTTCAGGCTTGAAAATTTGCTGGAAATTAACCAGTTAACCTCCAACAGGTGTGCGAGTGAAGACTCCTGATCAGGTTGGAGGGTCCCAGCCACCTGCTTACCATCATTGCCATGAATGACATGGTGTTCCTCATGCTCATGCAGTCCTCATAGGCATCAGGACCACTGTTGAACCATAAAGAGAAACTGCGGTACAAAAGGACTCCCCTCCAGGCCAACTCACTCCAGCATGAAGTCTGGTTGGCCTATGAGACGCCTACTACAGCTGACTTTCAGCCTCTTTTTCCTACATTCATGACCCCTGTGCTGGAGGCAGAGCCAGTGACAGCAATAACAAACACCTTGATCGGAATTGGCTGAGGCTGTGGGCTGTGTATCATGTCATCTTTTCTATCAACTTTTCTCCAGACTGAGAGGTCTAGGGGTTTGGAGGAGGGGGCGGGGGAGGATGCTAATTTCCCACTGAAGAGGAAGGTGCCTCCGTTTCTCCTTCCATTGCACCTAATGTTGAGACTAGAGTTTACAGCTCCAGTCAGTTGTGAGGAAGGAGAAGAGGTAAGAAGAAAGTGAAGGCCATGAGTGGAGGGAAGTAAAGATGCCCACATGTAGACCTAGGATGCTCTTGGACAATGCTTTAGGCCCACAGACCCTCTCATCCCTCTTTCACAAACCCTGCTTCCTTGTGTCTCCAGGGCTGAAACCATACCTAGAAGGAGGCCAACACAGCGTCTGGACCCTCACTCAGGCACAGATTCAGCCGGACCAGTTTAGGCACAGAAAGCTTGGGTCCCAGACAATCATATTAAACAATCAACATGCTTGACTGCCAAGCTAGAGCGACCCAAAGTCAACTGATGCAGGACCCACTCCATAGGAAAGGATTCATAAATATATCGATATATATATAGATATATATTATTAAATTCCCCTGCGGAAAGTGCCCCCGGGGTGTATCAATGGGATTGGACTGCACCCTCAGCATCCCTTCCCCACCCTAAACAAGGGTATGAATAGTCGACCAGTCTGTATCATCCTTCAAGTCGTAAGCCACTTTATTCCAGTCCCTTGAACATCACAGGCTGAGCTGCTTTCAGACAAAACAGACTCCATTTCCAGAGGTCCCTCAACACAGCAGTGACAATGAACAGCCCAGCTCAGGAGTGACATAAGCGTTTAGGCATTCAGCCTTTGGGTGCTGCTGAGCCCCTTGGCCACACAGTGCATTGAATCAGACATACAAAGGCCTGCCTGGGGAGGAGAAGAATGAGAAAAACAACCCTCAAGAAAACACAGTCAGGGTCAGTGGCAGGCCAGGACAAGGACTACTTTCCGGCCATCCCGGGCATATCAGCATCGATCAGCCCTGTGTCTGCTCTGTTGTTTTAACAGCTGGCGATGCGCTCCCCTGCTTCTTACCCCAGCTGTAGGCTCTAACGAGCAGAGTGAGTCTGGCTCAGTAAGATGTCATGACTGAGGATGGAGTCCTAATGGGCTTTCCCTGACATTAACCAACTCTACCATTAAGGAAAACTAAAGGAGGAATTAGGTCTTCAATCAAGAGCAGGAGAAAGTGGGATGCAGCTCATGAACATCACCTGTAGAGGTGCTGGGTCCCCATGCCGTTGTGCATGCCACTAGGTTAATTCCCTAGTTTTCAAAACCAGATTTTACCTCTTGGCCAATGGAGGAACTCCAAAAGTCTCAAGGTGTAAAATCATTATTAAAAAAAAGCTGACACTCGGAGCAAGAGGATTATTTTACAGGTGGTGAGTCCAGGTCTCAAAATTTCACCTTGCAAAGTTCGTTCATTTTGGTCAACCACATAAATGCAGATTTTTACTATCAGTTTAAATGGAATTGAGTAATACCCAGGAATATGGAGGTTAGAATAGGCTCAGCATCGTTTCCCTTATACGTTTACTTTGTGTGGTTCATGGTCTGTAGGAAGTAGCTTGGCTGCAGCCCAGGGAACCTGTCTGCCTTCTCTTGGGGCAAGATCTCCTCATCTACATCCTTGAGTGTTTGGGCTTCCCCTTGCCTACGGCTTGTGAAAATATGACTTACCTGTGACCAGCGACTTTGACTCTTACCTTTCAATACAAAGGTCATCAGACCAAACAGCAACTCAAATTTGTGTCATCACTTCTGGAAAGAGAAATTTGCTTTCAGAGAACACAATGATGGGAAATAGTTTTTGGATTCTTTATAGTGGGCCTTGGAAATCAGACACAGTTGCTTATGCCTTCTTCAAGATGAACCAGATGACTGCCTAACCTCTGACTCTCTTAAGGGTCACTGGGGGCATGGAAAAGTCAACGTTCCAGCTATGGCTTCCTAACTATACATGTGGATTAAAGCATCGGGAAACCCCCAGAATTTATGCTATTTGGGGTGGAGGAGGGTGGGAAAATCTACAGAACATCATCTGCTCAGAAAAGCACCAGACCTCCAATCCAGTACTACATTAGTGAGCTGCTGGGCTGGTGGGCAAACCCACAGCTCTAATAATTATGGACCTTCTGGTGCTCCACTTGACACATTCCACTCAACCTGCCCCACTTCTAGTCCCTTGGCAGTACCACCGGAAAAGCACTCAAAATTAAGGTTGGGCCCTGGTCATGGTTACTTTGTACTTTTCTGGAGTATATAAAATATACCTGCTGATGGGTGCATTTGTGCAAAGACAGATATGACTTTAAAACAAGACACAGACATTCATTACAGCTGGCTTACTTTACAATAAGCTACAGAAAACAGTCTTCTGTAATAAGATTGTATTAGTGCTCACTAAACATGCATTTCATTTAAACAAGGCAAAACAATTTGGTCTGCAATACCCAATATTTTATATACAGCAATCTTTTTTTTTTTTTTAATCACAATAGGCAACAAGATGGGTCTGGTTTTGGAATATAAGTTACCATTTGCATTTAATTTCCAAAGAAACTCAGCTCAACTAGTGTAAACCTGGCAAGAAATAGCTGAGCCATCTTTTTCTTCTTCTCTATGAATTTACCTTGAAATGTTCACAGCTTAGAAACTACAGCCTATTTGGGAAGAGGGTGGGGTGGGCCTCTGGGGGGATCCCCCAGGTCCCTTTTAGAGTCTGGCCCCAGAGGATTCCTGGTCCCCGGGGAATCCAGCAAGTGGTGCCACCCCTAGGGCATGTATGACTCCAGACCCAGGTGGCGAGTTTTGTTTTTCCAACAGGACCCTCAAGTTTGCAACAGAATCACTGGACTGGATTGTTTTCCCTTCCCTCGCCTCCCCGAGTCTTCAGTTTTAGAACACAGACTTCCGAATCAAAGGAAAAATAATAACAGTAATGATGAAAAATCGTCAGAACAACAAACACCACGGTCTGTGTGCACGACAGCGCTGTCCATGCTTCCACAAGCGCGGGGGGTCTAGACATTCCCACGAAGCATCCACGACAGAGAAGCTGAAGGCGGCACGGAAGGAGGCGCATCCGACCACAGGGGGAACAGCATCACTGTCAATATTGTTTGGCCAAAAAAAAAAAAAAAAAAAAAAAAAAATCCAAAGGGAACACAGGCAGCTCTACCGTTGGTGGCGCCGGGCTCAGAACTGGCCGGCGCTGCTGGGGTCACACTGCAGGAGGCGCACAATGGACGGGTCGCTCTTGGCCCCTCGGATGAACTCTTCCAGGGAGAGCTTTCCTGAAAAGCAAGAGGAGCGGTGAGTGTTGGCCGACGGCAGCCGGATGAACCGGGTCTTCCTGATGCATCTCCGGGGCGGCCTCGGCAGCACACCCTTTCCCGGGGTCTCACACCAGCCGTGAGCCCCACCTTCTGTCTTAACGAGCTGAGACGCACCCCACCCCCGCCCCGGGGGCAGTGGGTCCTTCAGCATCGCACAGCCCAGCATGCGGCTTACTGAGAGCTCACAGTGTGCCCGGCCCTGGCTCTGGAAAGGGGTGGGGTGGGTGGGTGGGTGCTGTGTGCCCCCCACGTGGTCCCTGCCCTCGTGGCCCTTCCAGCTAAGGCCACTGAAGGGACTCAGTGTCCATGGAAGAGATGGCGCTCGCGCCTTTCAGAGAGTAAGCTGGGTTCCTGCTGCACATCCCACGAGGTACTACTGGGCTCTCGGGGCTCCTCCAGGTCACCTGGGTACACCTAGTTTGGCCTGTGAGCAGAGGGGTCTGAAGAGACACGTGGGGTGAGGGCCACTTCTTTTGGACAAGGTGTGAGGAGGGCTGCCCTTCCCACCCGAGGTGAGGGAATTCCAAAACAGAGAGATGACTCCTCAGTCTGTAGTCTTTCCTCCTACCCTGATGGACTGAGGGAGGGAGACTGGCTGTCTGAGATTCTACTCCTATTCCAGATCCTTTTCCTTTCTACCTAGGCTACAGTATGTATTAAGTTCCCTTCCAGAAGTTTCCTCAGTCATACAAGCTTCTCCCCCATTTCTGGGGGTGGGGGGTGGGGGTGGAGCAAACCCTACGTTCAGCGAAGAAGTCTTGCTACCTCAGTAACCTGCTGTGCTTCCGAATTGGCTTTGGACCTAACTTGCTGAGCGCCCAGACTTTTCAAGTGTTAGATGCAAAGAGGAGGAATCTAACCGCAGGAGACTCTAGATGAGGCCTCTGCTCCAGGCTCCAGCCTTTGGATCTAGAAGCCCAGAGCAGAAGCACCAAGTCTCCTGGGTGGGTGGAATCTGACCCCCTGCAGACTTAAACCCCTCCCTGTATGGCTCTAACTTCCCCTCCCCATCTATTTCTTAATCAAGGCTTTCCATTAGGAAAACACAGGGCTTTTAGCAACAAGATGCATTTGAGTAATGCAGACCCTGTCAGGGCTCTGTGAGTCCACTGTGGCCAAGTTCCCCGGCAGAAGCTCTCATTTCCGGCAGGGAGAGTTTGATCCCGCCTGTCTGGATCTTCTCCCATCCTTCACCCCTACTCTAAAGAGGAGGCCAGGTTACAGGCAGGACACAAGCCCCCCTGTGCTCCCCTGGAACATCAGGAAAATGTGCAGTTTAATGCCAGGGCCTTTACTATCGTATTAAAAGAATCCTGTTTGTTTGGTCTTTGCAAGACGAACTATTTGCTGTGAATCAAGGCACACAAAGAAACAGGATGTAATGGCACCTTTGTGAAGGAACAAGCAAACAAACAGATTAGCTTGCACCCTGCAAACCCAGATTCTCAGGCCGCTGGTGCCCCAGAGGGCACAGGTATAGAAATTAAGGCTTGCTCTGACACAAAGCCTTCATCAGGGCTATATGAGTAACTTTGGTCATATATTTGACAAGAACTGCCGGGATGCCCAGCAGAACAGGCAAGCCGGAAATTACAGCAAGAGCTATAGATGACTCAGGGCTTTTTATGGGCCAGGATCTGTGTCAAAACTTTAAACTCAGGTATTACATCTAACTAGGGTTGTCAGAGGGTCTTCCCTGGTGGTTCAGATGGTAAAGAATCTGCCTGCAATGCAGGAGACCTGAGTTCAATCCCTGGGTCGGGAATGGCTACCCACTCCAGTATTCTTGCCTGGAGAAATCCATGGACAGAGGAGCCTGGCAGGCTACCATCCATGAGGTTGCAATCAGTCGGACACAGCTAAGCAATTAACACACATACACACACACAGGGCTGCCAGATTTGGCAAATAAAATACTTGATGCCCAGTTACCTTTCAATTTCAAATAAACAATAATTTTTTAGTATGTTCCAAATATTGCATAGGGCACACTTATACTAAAAAATCATTTGTTATATCTCCAAAAATCAAATTTAATTGTACCTCTTTATTCTATCTGGCAATCCAGCATCTAAAAGTCCACTGTTTTTGAGTCTGAAATCCATCTTTCCTTTCATTTCAGTTTGCTTTGCACCCCCTTGCTGGGTTTGAATTGTGGGTGGCTCTCTTGGGGTGAAATCTGCTGGCCTAACCCCTCAAAAGCTGAGGGGCCCCACTTGGTTCTGGGAAACCCTACACTTTGGAGCATGTGCAGGAAACCCCCTGGGCAGGCTGGAAGGGAAGCTTCTAGGGTCTGAGTGGATACCAAGCCCCTCCTCACTTTCTGATTAGCTAGCCTGCAGGATCCAGCCTCCTGAGAACCACTCAGGTCCTCCTCCGTCCTCCCATTGCAGGGAGCATGCAACAAGAGCCACTTTCACAAAGGACCCTGAGCCAGATCCTGTGGCCAATAAATTGTCCTCGAGTGGCATTTCCATGCCTGGGTGATCTAGACCCTCCAGACCCTCCAGGAGTCCCCACTCTGAGCAAAACCAAGCAAAGTAGCCGTGGCCTCCTACCATCTCGATTGGTGTCCATCTGGCGGAAGATCTTTTCTGTCCTCTTCTCTGGGGTCGACTCATCTTCAGGCATTTTCATTACGGAGGAAACCATCTTATAGATCGCCTGGGGACAAGAAGCAACATGGTGGGGAGACGGAAACACAGTTTGGTTTTGCACCCAATGGCCCTATTATTAAACCTCCCAAATGCAGGGGGGGAGGGAATGCCTTCCCTTCACACAGAGAGCAGGCTCTGTTCTTGCTTTTCGCTTGTTGTGGAAATTAAATGTGCAGTGGCTGTGAGAGCAGTCAGACGAGCAAAGCATGTCCAGTGGTAAGGACCTTCAGGAACAACAGCTGACCAGAAGATCCACTAGACGCACCCCCTACTCCATGTCTCTAATCATGTTGTGCATATGAACCCCCTGGGAATGTTATGAGAAGGAGAAGCTGATTGAGTAGGGTGGGTTGGGAAATGGGAGTCATAAGATTCTACATTTCTAACAGGGATCCCGTGTGATGCTGTTGCTAATTTTGGGGTTCCCACTCTCAGGCTGTAGGTAACATTCCTCAGGCCAGACAGACAGGTCAGGGTCTACTCCCTGGGTCCCTGGAGGATGACAAACACTGTTTGTAAGGGCCTGCCCTCCTCCAGACATTACCAATCCATCCCAGTGCCCTCTCCACTTGTGTGTGGCAATCGTCTTGCACTCCTTGTCAGCACACTGTCAGTTATCCCCCAGGATGGGAACCATCTGCGACTTGAGTACTGCTGGATGAAATAAGTGCACAATAAAAGTAAAGAAGGCTGGATCTTAAAGAAGGCTGAGCCCCGAATAATTGATGCTTTGGAACTGTGGTGCTGGAGAAGACTCTTGAGAGTCCCTTGGACTGCAAGGAGATCAAAACAGTCAATCCTAAAGGAGACCAACCCTGAATATTCAATGGACGATCTAATGCTGAAGCTGAAGAGTCAATACTTTGGCCACCTGTTGAGAAGAGCTGACTCATTGGAAAAGACCCTGAAGCTGGGAAAGATTGAAGGCAAGAGGAGAAAGGGATGACAGAGGATGAGATGGTTGGATGGCATCACTGACTCAATGGATATGAGTTTGTGCAAGCTCCAGGAGATAGTGAAGGACAGGAAAGCCTGGTGGACTGCAGTTCATGGGGTTGTGAAGAGTCAGATAAGAGTTCACTTAGCAACTGAATGAGTGTACAATCTCTGCTTGAGATAAACTGAGTATGTCTGAAATCTGATGATCAAAAGAGTTTTTGACTGAAACCCTGAAAAACTAAAGAGGTTTTTGAGCAGTACTGAAACTATCTCCCCTACCACCTGTGGACCCCACACCCTAACCCCAGATGCTCAGGGCCTGGAAGACCTCAGCTATCAGATGTTTTTATTTTGGAAGAATAATGTAAAGTCATTGTTTTTATCCCCAGACCATGGTTTTGCTACTCAGATTCAGTTTCGGAACTCTGGCCCTGGGAAGGAGTTTTAGAAAAAGTGGAATTTCCCAGAGTGGGGGTGGGGGGTAGAAATCTGGAAAGTTCTGGAACTAGGGATGCAGAGGGAGGAGAAAAAGGAAGGCAGCTGAGGGGAAGTAGTCTCCAAAGGGGAAATGTGGGAACAAAAAGGATGGTAGAAAGAGATAAAGGCTAAGCTTTGCTGCTTTACAGTTTTGTTCAGGTCAACCTGCCTCAAGTTCCTAAAATAGTCTGGAGAGATGGCGATAAATATTACAATCTCAGTTGCTAAAACAGGAATGAAATATGGACTCTGCCAGTGTGCCGACTCTTGGGCTGATCCCACGCCACAGGGACCCCCTTAGGCCAGGCTCCCCTAGTCTGACTTGAACCCACCCAGAGCCCTTGCTAAACTGAAGAGCTGCCTCCACAGTGACTCCAGGAGGAAGGGCAAGCTGGGAGTCATGGCTCTGCCTGGGGGTGAGCAAGCTGGGCCACAGACAGTTGTCCCAAGAAGCGCTCACTGAAGTGTGCTCCACAGGCAAGAGGCAAACCTCACTCTGTCTTCCTCCTGGTCCCCTCCCGCTATCCCCTCCAGCCTGGGACTACCCTGCCATCTGTGCTGGGGTTATAGTGCCACCTGCCAAGCTGGCAGGGATACCTGGATCCTTGGGGGAATTAGAAAAGGCCATAGAGATAGAGACTTTTTTTTTTAACAAATGGGAAAACAGAGATGCTGAGCTTTTAGGTCCACGTGAATATTTAGTAACAAAAGTAGATAGCAGGAGACTCTCCATACCACCTGTGTCCTGAGGTCTAGCCCTTGTCCTCATGGAAGCTTTTCTGAAACTCTTGACCCAAAGAGGAATTGGTGGCTCAAACTGATGAACACACACACACACCTCACCTGGATTTCAGACTTACACAATCTGAAGTATTTTGTGAATTCATAAGCCCAGGTATCTTAGAACAACAACAACAAAATAGTATCTATTTGTCAGCATCTCATTAGATCACAGGTACACCCATTTAAAGGTGTAAGAACTCTACAACATTTCAGGAGTTACAGAGGTAATGAGGGAGGGGCATAACTATTAAGTTTAGTTTTAGCTATTTGTTGTTGTTCAGTCTCTCAGTCGTGTCCAGCTCTTTGCGACCCCATGAACTGCAGCAGGCCAGGTTTCCCTATACTTCACTATCTCCCAGAGTTTACTCAAACTCCTGTCCATTGAGTCAATGATGCCATCCAACCATTTCCTCCTCTGTCGCCCCCTTCTCCTCCTACCCTCAATTTTCCCCAGCATCAGGGTCTTTCCCAGTGAGTCAGCTCTTCGCTTCAGGTGGCCAAAGTATGGGAGCTTCAGCTTCACCATCAGTCCTTCCAGTGAGTATTAATAGAAGCCTTAAGGATGTTGTGTAATCAACGTTCTTTGGGGCTGCGTTGTTCCTTTCCCTGGTCTTTTTGGGCCTCAGTAAGGTCCCATAGTAGCAAGGATAACCCATTGGTTTGGAATACTCCTTGGTGCTCTCAGTCTCTAAGACTTGAGGCTCATGAAATTCTCCTTCTTGGGATCCTGAAGGCAAGTCAATGATATGATAATCTAGAGATCATTCTCTTAATACTCTGGTTGAACAAGTGAATGAAGGACCAAGCCAACAGATGACTGTGTGTTTGAAATAAAGGTTCTTGTACCCAACAGAAAGTCTTCAATAGTTTAGTCTTTAGCTGTCAGTCTAAAGGAGTAGGGTTGGGGCCAAGAAATGAGGATGCGTTGGTATGAAAAAGAACCCATAAGCAAAAAGAATTACAACGTCTGAGTGTACGAAGGGGCTGAAGAGGAAAAGAGAGCACCTTTAAGAGCCTCACATTTCTAAATAGTTCTTTCATTGCATTCAAACTAGATTTTTTCCCCCTTTTTTTGCATGTGCACCAACTCACAGAAAATGATGAATAAATTATTCAGAATACCAGGTCTATGAACATGGGTGTACTAGAGCAGGGAGCAAAGAGACGAGGTGACAAGTCCCAGGGGTCTTATGAGTGAGTGAGTGGGTGACATCCCTGCAAAACCTCAGCGGGGTTAGGGTTAGTGTTCTTGCATGGTCTCAACAAGTCAGCATTGACTGTATTGGATCTAGGACTCCACAGAGCAGGGAGAGAGAAGGCACAAGCCCAGACAGCACTTTGAAACAAATCGTGTCTTATTAGCTCCAGTTTCTGTACACCACCCCCCACCACCACCCCGCCAATTTAATGGGATTAAATCATGAAGAGGCCAGGCTATTTCCCTACTTTATTTTTGGCAATGTCAGTGAGAGGCCCAGCAGGGGCATCCTGTTTTTAATTAAACTTGAAGAGCCTTATTCTTGTCTGTGTGTAAATACAAAGCTATGGGTCACCCAGGGGCCCAGCTCTGGCTTGGCCCTAGGCAGACCCAGAACAGCACAACCTGTGGCCGGGGGTCTTACCGGCTTCCTCAGGGCCTAGGATTTTTTTTTTTTTTTTTTTCTTTTTCCCTCTGAATGAACCACCTCTCAGAATGTTGGAAAGGAAGGACTCAAGTTTGAACTGATAAAGGTTGTGGAATTAACTGAGGGCAGGCACAATTCCAAGAGCTAAAGTTCACTCTTCTCTCTGAAGAAAACCAGGCTGACTTTTCATCAGAGGACATAGGGTTTTCTAACAGGACACCCAAGCCCCACAACAACCCACCGAGGGCAAAAGAAGTTAAGTGGCACAGGGCTGTTTCTAGATTATCGGTAAAGAAGAGCACCCTCCTTAGAAGGACACCACACAGCAGGAAAGGAGGGTAGAAAGAGGCCAAGAGGATCTTTCTTGTAAATGCTCTTGAAATGGTACCAGTATCTCTGTATCAGCACTTTCTTGTTTAGAGCTAGAAGAATACAAGAAAGTCAGTGAACCCATAATGTTTACCAAAGTGCTCCCTGCCTTTCACAGACAGGGAGGACTAGGGGAGAATAAGGGCCCTACCCCTTCTTTCCAGCAAAGCAGCTCCGTTCTTATGTTAGTTTTCTCATACGATTTCATTAATACTTGAAACTCATTACTACCCAGTCCCCCTGCCACCACTCTTGTTTGTTTCTTGGTAAATAGCCCTACCATCCACTGTTCTATAATCAACTCAAAGGCATCTTGAACACCTCTCTGTCTCCACAGGCATGTGGTCAACTAGATCTGTCAAATCTGCTTCCTTGATATTTTTCTTAATTTATCATTCTTGCCCATTCCTCCCACCACTGTCTTGTTTCAAGTCAATGGTGGTACCCCTCACTTTTAGATCTGGGCAGTTACTATTTGTTTCAGTCTTATATAAAGTGCTCGGCAAAGGCTGCTTCAAACAACGCCTTCCAAAGATCCCATTTACTCCCCTAAAAAGACATTCTGGAGCTGCCGTGCTTTAGGACTTCACATGTTGGGGGGTGATACTGAGTTTGTTTCTGGAATGTTTGATTGTGAGATACCACTGCAATGTCTTAGTGGAGAGAGATGTCCATTAACAGCTGGACAGAGTAGAGGTGAAGGCCTGAAAGTACACTGATTCTTCATCCATAAAATGGGGCTAAGAAGGTTATCGTGAGGATTAAATGAGATAATACACAGGTACTAGGTGGACCAATGTCGTGCAAAAACTCATGTTCACTCAAAACCTGTAAATGTGACTTTATCTGGAAATAGGGTCTTTGTAGATGTAATCAAGTTAAAATGAGATTCTATTGGATTAGGGTGGGCCCCAATCCAATGATGTATCCTTACAGGAAGAAGAAATTTATATACAGATACACAGGGAAAATGTCATGTGATGATGAGAGAAGCACAACCCCCAAACACCAAGGATCGCCAGCCACCACCAGAAGCTAGGAGAGAGGCATGGAGCAGATCCCCCGCACCCCCACCGGCCAGGAGTCTCTGGAAGGAACCAACCTTGCCCACACCTTGATGTTGGACTTCTGGCCTCTGGAACTATGATAGAATAAATGTTTTGTTGTTTGAAACTGCCCAGTTTATGGTAATTTGTTACATAGCTGTGAAAAGAAGAGAAGCGAAAAGCAAAGGAGAAAAGGAAAGATATAAGTATCTGAATGCAGAGTTCCAAAGAATAGCAAGAAGAGATAAGAAAGCCTTCCTCAGCAATCAATGCAAAGAAATAGAGGAAAACAACAGAATGGGAAAGACTAGAGATCTCTTCAAGAAAATTAGAGATACCAAAGGAACATTTCATGCAAAGATGGGCTCGATAAAGGACAGAAATGGTATGGACCTAACAGAAGCAGAAGATATTAAGAAGAGGTGGCAAGAATACACAGAAGAACTGTACAAAAAAGATCTTCATGACCCAGATAATCATGATGGTGTGATCACTGACCTAGAGCCAGACATCCTGGAATGTGAAGTCAAGTGGGCCTTAGAAAGCATCACTACAAACAAAGCTAGTGGAGATGATGGAATTCCAGTTGAGTTATTTCAAATCCTGAAAGATGATGCTGTGAAAGTGCTGCATTCAATAAACCAGCAAATTTGGAAAACTCAGCAGTGGCCACAGGACTGGAAAAGGTCAGTTTTCATTCCAATCCCAAAGAAAGGCAATGCCAAAGAATGCTCAAACTACCACACAATTGCACTCATCTCACACACTAGTAAAGTAATGCTCAAAATTCTCCAAGCCAGGCTTCAGCAATATGTGAACCGTGAACTTTCAGATGTTCAGGCTGGTTCTAGAAAAGGCAGAGGAACCAGAGATCAAATTGCCAACATCTGCTGGATCATGGAAAAAGCAAGAGAGTTCCAGAAAAACATCTATTTCTGCTTTATTGACTATACCAAAGCCTTTGACTGTGTGGATCACAATAAACTGTGGGAAATTCTGAAAGATGGGAATACCAGACCACCTGACCTGCCTCTTGAGAAATCTATATGCAGGTCAGGAAGCAACAGTTAGAACTGGACATGGAACAACAGACTGGTTCCAAATAGGAAAAGGAGTACATCAAGGCTGTATATTATCACCCTGCTTATTTAACTTATTTGGAGAGTACATCATGAGAAATGCTGGACTGGAAGAAACACAAGCTGGAATCAAAATTGCCGGGAGAAATATCAATAACCTCAGATATGCAGATGACACCACCCTTATGGCAGAAAGTGAAGAGGAACTCAAAAGCCTCTTGATGAAAGTGTAAGTGGAGAGTGAAAAAGTTGGCTTAAAGCTCAACATTCAGAAAACGAAGATCATGGCATCCTGTCCCATCACTTCATGGGAAATAGATGGGGAAACAGTGGAAACAGTGTCAGACTTTATTTTTTGGGGCTCCAAAATCACTACAGATGGTGACTGTAGCCATGAAATTAAAAGACGCTTACTCCTTGGAAGGAAAGTTATGACCAACCTAGATAGCATATTCAAAAGCAGAGACATTACTTTGCCAACAAAGGTCCGTCTAGTCAAGGCTATGGTTTTTCCAGTGGTCATGTATGGATGTGAGAGATGGACTGTGAAGAAGGCTGAGCGCTGAAGAATTGATGCTTTTGAATTGTGGTGTTGGAGAAGACTCCTGAGAGTCCCTTGGACTGCAAGGAGATCCAACCAGTCCATTCTGAAAGAAATCAGCCCTGGGATTTCTTTGGAGGGAATGATGCTGAAGCTGAAACTCCCGTACTTTGGCCACCTCATGCGAAGAGTTGACTCATTGGAAAAGAGTCTGATGCTGGGAGGGATTGGGGGCAGGAGGAGAAGGGGACGACAGAGGATGAGATGGCTGGATGGCATCACTGACTTGATGGACGTGAGTCTGAGTGAACTCTGGGAGTTGGTGATGGACAGGGAGGCCTGGCGTGCTGCGATTCATGGGGTCGCAAAGAGTCGGACACAACTGAGCAACTGAACTGAACTGAACCCCAGGAAACTAACACAGTATGAAAAATACTTAACACAATGCTTGAGCACTGAGAAGCACTCACAAGCACTGAGAAGATGAGATGTCCCAGAAGGGAAAAAAAAAAGAAGGAAAAGAGGGCTAACTTCAACTCTTAAACTATAATGTGGCTTGTCATGATATGGTTAATCCTCTAATAAGAAAGGGATAAGCCAAATATAACTGATAAACAAACAGTAAGGTTAGTTCTTAGGGAAAGTCACTAGCCTGGACAAATGCTTTAAAGAATTTTCTCCAGGAAAGAAACTGAAGTTGAATTCAGTGTAACATCTGTGGTCCACACTTGTAATTGAGTATTAGGCAAGAGTTTGGTGCTGAATCCCCAAGGGCCATGTCAAGATGGACTAGAAGCTCTCACTACCACCCCTACTTCCTTTTTTTTTTTTCACAATCAGAAAAAAAACTGTGTTTCAGGTCTTCAAGGCACATACTGCAAGTGACATGGTGTCTATGACACAAATTTAGAAAGATCTTTGGGAGAAAAAAACCACTCAGGAAGTGGTTCTAGAAAAAATGTAACCAAATCTTTCTGGCCCTGATTTAGATCTGTTGTGACACAAATATGCACGATGTGGTTTGCCTGAACTGGTCACAGTTGGTGCCTTGAGACTAGGTCAGATTAATTTGTTAGTCTGTTTGGTGTCTGGGGACAGTAACCCTTTGTATGACCAACACCACAATCTCCCTTTCTCTTCATCTCATTGCTGCATAGAAATATGTAACTTACTCTGATGAGTGCATCAGGAAAAAAAAATCCCCATGTTGTGAAAAAAACCAAAGCAGTGCACTCTTCTTAGACTGCCAGCATAAGCCCACTTCCTTCCTTTCGTTTCCATCCATTCAAAAGATGTGGAGCTGTAGACTAGGGTGTTATGAAGCTCACTTGCCTTCATCAAAAGAGCCAATCAACCTTGAATCAGAACTAGGAGGGAGAGTCTGATTCTAAGACAACACGCATTTGAACACCAAGTACTGTAAAGCAATCATTACCATCCAAGGAATGAATATGCTAACTAGAAATTATCCCAACCTGGTCATTAAAGTGAGTTCCCCGAGAACTGCTAAGGGTAACATTGTGTTAGCCTCTGTATTCCTCTGGGAAAGCCTCTAGTTGGAACTTGAGAACAAATCCAGACGATCTGTGCCCCAATAGTCTGAATGCATGAGGTGCACCCATGAACTCAGGGCAACAGCTGAGATTTGGTGAATTCCTGGTGCCAACCACACTGTCTCCTGGAAAGGTATCTCTTTCTGCTACTTAAATCCCATAAGCATCAGAGCAGCCCAGAAGTTTTGGTTTCTTCCCAGCTGGGCTGGTGTTTGGTGGGAAAGACAACAGCTGAAAGCTGGTGTTTGGTGGGAAAGACAACAGGCCTGGGTACTCCTAAAGCTATCTGTACAAGCACATCTCTTCTGTGGGTTCCACCCTTCAGAGGTTTAGCTGGGTTTGTGAACATACAAACCCAACTTGTATGTTGGGTTTGTGAACATACATTTTATGATGAGGTAAACTTAACATAAAACTTAATGGAAAACTCTGTTACTTTGTCCTTTGAGTGGGAAATGACCTCCCTTTATTTTGCAGGGGAACATCCTGTCCCAGCTCTAGAAACTTCTATAGAATAGCAGTAGCCAGCATTTACTGAGTAATACTCCATGAGAGATATTATTATTCTGGTTGCCCTGTTTATTTAAGTTATATGCACAGCACATTTTGTGAAATGCTGAGTTGGATGAGTTATAAGCTGGAATCAAGATTGCTGGGACAAGAATCCAGATATGTGGATGATACCACTCTAATGGCAGAAAGAGAAGAGGAACTAAAGAGCCTTGATGAAGGTGAAGGAGGAGAGTGAAAAAGTCGACTTAAAACTCAGTATTAAAAACTAAGATCATGGCCTCCAGTCCCATCACTTCATGGCAAATAGAAGGGGAAAAGGTGGAAGCAGTGACAGATTTCCTTTTCTTGGCTCTAAAATCACTGCGGATGGTGACTGCATGAAATTAGAAGATGATTGCTTCTTGCAGGAAAGCTTTGACAGTGTGTTAAAAACCAAAGATATCACTTTGCCGACAAAGGTCCATATGGTCAAGGCTATGGTTTTTCCAGTAGTCACTTACGGATGTGAGAGCTAGATAATAAAGAAAGCAGAGCACTGAAGAATTGATGCTTTCGAACTGTGGTGCTGGAGAAGACTATTGAGAGTCCCTGGACAGCAAGGAGATCAAACCAGTCAATCCTTAAGGAAATCAGCCCTGAATACTCTTTGGAAGGACTGATGCTGGAGCTGAAGCTCCAATACTTTGGTCACCTGATGCAAACAGCTGACTCATTGGAAAAGACCCTATGCTGGGAAAGATTGAGGGCAGGAGAAGGGGACGACAGAGGATGAGATGGTTGGATGGCATCTCCAATTCAATGGACATGAACTTAGGCAAACTCCAGGAGATAGTGAGAGACAGGGAAGCCTGGTGTGCTGCAGTCCATGGGGTTGCAAAGAGTTGGACACGACTGAGTGACTGAACAGCAACAACAACCCCATGAGAGGCACTGGGTTGTATCTAGAAAAGTACTCTACTTGTCATAACTGTTGTCATAACTGTTTTACGATTACTCTAGAGGCAGGTGCTATGATTAGTTCCAGTTCACAAATCATGAGAACAATGTACAGAAAGGTTAAATAACTTATCTGAGGAGAAGAAGGAAAAGGAGATAGAAAAAGAAAAAAGAGAGAGGCAAGATGATACTGACCCACCTTGCCCAAGACACCGACTCTCACATGCTAGTTCTTCCCTTCCTTCATCTTTATTTGGGATACAGGTGATCAATTTTTGTCTAAGCTTGTGATTTTCATTCAGATAAAGAGTAAAGCAACACAGCTTGTGTACTCCTACCTAATGACAGTCCTGTAGTTATTGGATTTGTTTGGATTGAATTTGTTGAATTTGGATTGAATTTGTTCCTTCAAGGGTCCTAGTTACTTTCTGAGAACAGAAGAGAGTCAGTTTCACTCCCTGTTCTTCCTGCATTCTCCCCTGCACCCAGGGAGGGCTGTGATCCTGTCGATGAATCCCTAAGTTCAAGTTCCTTCACCCTCAAGATCCAGAAATCATCTGAGCATTCATGTTAACTGGCAATGGAACTCACATGCTCCCTGGCCGGTTCCTCAAACACAGCCTGTTCTGGACTGGGTGTGGGTGTTCAGACCTGCCTCTGGCTGGACTCAAGGACAGAGAAATAGGTGAGGCTGGAAGGCTTCTCCTTCTTGCAGCGATGAGCTGACACCAGCGCCCCCCTGAGGAGTGGATCTGCTGCCACAGGGGGAACTTCAGAACTGTGATCTGGTTTAAGACTCATGAGAGATGGTTTTGATGGAATAATAAAATATTGGGTCTAAATCATGTTCCTAAGTTTGTCACTTAAAAAAAACACACACAGACATGAAAATCTTTATGTAAGATTCTAAAAATAAATCTTTATATGGCTTTTGCTTTTTTGCCCAGATGTTGATATAGCACAAAATTACTTTTTTGGAAAAAGGAACATAACTGCATTTGGACATATGCAGTAGACTGAATAACAGCCCCCCAGAGATGTGCTTGTTCCAATCCCTGACACCTGTAGATACGTTATCTTCCAGAATAAAAGGAACTTGAACTGGGGGTGGGGAGGGGATTATTCTGAATTATCTGGGTGGTTCTAGTATACTCACAGGGTTCTTTATGAGTGGAAGGGAGAAGCAGAATGAGATACCCAGAGGAATGGCAACAGGAGAAGAACTCGATCCATTGCTGCTGGCTTTGAAGATAGAAGCTGGTTTTAGAAAAGTTAGAGGAACCAGAGATCAATTGCCAACATCCACTGGATCATAGAAAAAGCAAGAGAGTTCCAGAAAAACATCTATTTCTGCTTTATTGACTATGCCAAAGCCTTTGACTCTGTGGATCACAATAAACTCTGGAAAATTCTGAAAGAGATGGGAATACCAGACCACCTGATCTACTTCTTGAGAAATTTGTATGCAGGTCAGGAAGCAACAGTTAGAACTAGACATGGAACAACAGACTGGTTCCAAATAGGAAAAGGAGTTCGTTAAGGCTGTATATTGTCACCCTGCTTATTTAACTTATATGCAGAGTACATCATGAGAAATGCTGGACTGGAAGAAACACAAGCTGGAATTAAGATTGCTGGGAGAAATATCAATAACCTCAGATATGCAGATGACACCACCCTTATGGCAGAAAGTGAAGAGGAACTCAAAAGCCTCTTGATGAAAGTGAAAGTGGAGAGTGAAAAAGTTGGCTTAAAGCTCAACATTCAGAAAACGAAGATCATGGCATCCGGTCCCATCACTTCATGGGAAATAGATGGGGAAACAGTGGAAACAGTGTCAGACTTAATTTTTCTGGGCTCCAAAATCACTGCAGATGGTGACTGCCGCCATGAAATTAAAAGATGCTTACTCCTTGGAAGGAAAGTTATGACCAACCTAGATAGCATATTCAAAAGCAGAGACATTACTTTGCCAACAAAGGTTCGTCTAGTCAAGGCTATGGTTTTTCCTGTGGTCATGTATGGATGTGAGAGTTGGACTGTGAAGAAGGCTGAGCACCGAATAATTGATGCTTTTGAACTGTGGTGTTGGAGAAGACTCCTGAGAGTCCCTTGAACTGCAAGGAGATCCAACCAGTCCATTCTGAAGGAGATTAGTCGTGGGATTTCTTTGGAAAGAATGATGCTAAAGCTCAAACTCCAGTACTTTGGCTACCTCATGTGAAGAGTTGACTCATTGGAAAAGACTCTGATGCTGGGAGGGATTGGGGGCAGGAGGAGAAGGGGATGACAGAGGATGAGATGGCTGGATGGCATCACTGACTTGATGGACGTGAGTCTGAGTGAACTCTGGGAGTTGGTGATGGACAGGGAGGCCTGGCGTGCTGCGATTCATGGGGTCGCAAAGAGTCAGACATGACTGAGTGACTGATCTGATCTTATCTGATCTGATAAAAGGCTTCAAGTCAAGGAATGTTTCAGAAAATAGGAAAGGCAAGGGAACAGACTTTCTCCCAAAACCTTCAGACAGAATGCAAGTTGTCCTACCCCTTGAGTTTAGCCCAGTGAAACTGATTTCAGATCTCTGACCTCCAGAACCATAAGATAAAACTCTGTGCTGTTAAAAGCCACTACATGTATGGCCCTTCATTATAGCAAAAAGAGGAGACTAACACAGTGTATTTCAGTGTTACAAAGTCCACCACAAAATCCTCCTTACCAATGCCAGGAGAAACTAGGGGATTCCAGTCTGTTAGCACCAACAATACTCAGTGGATACCAAAGTTAAACCATGGAGAACAACATTAGGGAAGAAAAACTAGAAAATTTATGGGGTCCCAATCTCCATTCCCTTGGACAGCAAGGAAATCAAACCAGTCAATCTTAAAGGAAATTTACCCTGAATGATCACTGGAAGGACTGATGCTGAAGCTCCAATACTTTGGTTACCTGATGTAAAAGAAAAGGCCATTGGCAAAGACTCTGATGGTGGGAAAGACTGAAGGCAGAAGGAGAAAGTGCAGCAGAGAGTGAGATGGTTGGATGCCATCACCGATTCAATGGACATGAACTTGGGCAAACTCCAGGAGATAGTGAGGGACAGGGAAGCCTGGTGTGCTGCAGTCCATAGGGTCTCAAAGAACTGAACATGACTTGGTGACTGAAAAACAACTACCCTCATTCATTGACAAGCCTATTATAAACTTGTTTGGACCCCAATCTTCACCCTGACCAATTATTAGTATTTGAAGGTGAACATCATGAATTTGCATTTTACATTGCTGCTATTTAGCTGCTAAGTCATGTCCAACTCTTTGAGCCCCCATGGACTGCAGCACACCAGGTTCCTTTGTCCATGGGATTTCCCAGGCAAGAATACTGGAGTAGGTTGCCATTTCCTTCTCCAGGGGATCTTTCTGACCCAGGGGTGGAACCCACGTCTCCTGCATTGACAGGCAGATTCTTTACCACTGAGCCACTGGGGCTTCCCTTAAATGGCTTGAATTTCTGAGTCTTGGAGGGACAAAAGTTCAGCCAGGAATTTATGGACTGACACTTGTAGCTGAGCTGCAGTTTCACTTGAACAAATACAGCCTTAATTTCTGTATGATTCTGCTGGCCCACAGCTTGCCTCCATCTCATCACTTTCAAATAGATATTTTCCCAGACCCCTAAAGGATAACTACAATATGTGAAATGTGAACTTCCAGATGTTCAAGCTGGATTTAGAAAAGGCAGAGGAACCAGAGATCAAATTGCCAACATCTGCTGGATCATCGAAAAAGCAAGAGAATTCCAGAAAAACATCTACTTTTGCTTTATTGACTATGCCAAAGCCTTTGACTCTGTGGATCACAACAAACTGTGGAAAATTCTGAAAGAGTTGGGAATACCAGACCACCTGACCTGCCTACTGAGAAATCTGTATGCAGGTCAAGAAGAAACAGTTAGAACTGGACATGGAACAACAGACTGGTTCCAAATAGAGAAAGGAGTACGTCAAGGCTGTATATTGTCACCCTGCTTATTTAACTTACATGCAGAGTACATCATGAGAAACACTGGGCTGGATGAAGCACAAGCTGGAATCAAGATTGCCAGGATAAATATCAATAACCTCAGATACATAGATGACACCATCCTTATGGCAGAAAGCAAAGAAGAACTAAAGAGCCTCTTGATGAAAACAAAGATCATGGCATCTGGTCCCATCATTTCATAGAAAATAGATGGGGAAACAATGGAAACAGTGTCAGACTTTATTTTGGGGGGCTCCAAAATCACTGCAGATGGTGACTGCAGCCATGAAATTAAAAGATGCTTGCTCCTTGGAAGAAAAGCTATGACCAACCTAGACAGCATAGTAAAAAGCAGAGACATTACTTTACCAACAAAGGTCCATCTAGTCAAAGCTATGGTTTTTCCAGTGGTCATGTATGGATATGCTAATTGGACTATAAAGAAAGCTGAGTGCCAAATAATTGATGCTTTTGAACTGTGGTGTTGGAGAAGACTCTTGAGAGTCCCTTGAACTGCAAGGAGATCCAGCAAGTCCATCCTAAAGGAAACCAGCCCTGAATATTCATTGGAAGGACTGATGCTGAAGCTGAAACTCCAATACTTTGGCCACCTGATGTGAAGAGCTGACTCATTAGAAAAGACCCTGATGCTGGGAAAGACTGAAGGTGGAAGGAGAAGGGGACAACAGAAGATGAGATGGTTGGATGGCATCATTGATGCGATGGACATGAGTTTGAGTAAGCTCCGGGAGTTGGTGATGGATAGGGAAGCCTGGCGTGCTGCAGTCCATGGGGTCACAAAGAGTTGAACATGACTGAGCCACTGAACTGAAAGGATACCTAAAGCAACTGCAGCGTCTGCAAACATGCATTGTCCTAAATTGTGCGGACCAGCTAGAATCAAATAATGAGAATCCCCACAGGGCTTCTTGGGATGGTGACAAGGCCTGGAGTAGACTTTCACAGAAGAGGGGGTGGAGAAAGGAAAGGAGAGTGGGGAGTTTAGTAATATCCTACAGCAAATTCCAGTTCATCCAGAAACAATGAAAACCAGGGGATTAGCATAAGAATAAGATAGAATACCTGAATTATCAGTTTGCAGTGCAGCAGAATGGGATAAAATAGCCCTTAATAGGAAAATGGTTCTAAATTTAATTTAATCTCACTGACAATTTGGAAGGTGCCTCAGGGTGCTGCAAGGTTTCCTCTCCATGGTCATGAATATTAATCATCAGGGTGCGTTACTATGGAAAACAATTCAGAAAATTTGAACCTTCCATTTGCAGGCTGCTTAAAAACCCTGAGTATGAAAGCTTTATTAAGGAATCTGTGTCCTTCCTATTATGACCTGCAAACTGACTGTGGGCCTGTGAGTGGACGGAGCTGCTTTATAGTAGAGAAAGTAGCTTGTTAGGGGGAATGTCCCTTCATTTTTGTGATCACTTTCTGAACACAGAGTCAGCAAGGGCTTAGCAAGTGTCTACCGGCACCTTTTGCACATTCTCTGCAACGTTCCACCCTCCCTTGCAAAGTGGATTCAGTACCACAGGGAGAGTGTCTGTTTTCCTCCTTATATTTTTTCCCGGTGCTAGCTACTTAGGTGTTTTACCACAGGTGTGAAAGGAGTTTGTGAATAATTCTTGATTCCTATAAACTCATGTAATGAGGACCATCCTCCCTGGCTGGGGATCTACATCTTCAGTACTGGCCACCACACCATTGCAGCCAGGAGAACTGTGCAAAAAATGTTAAACAGGTGAAAACATAATGGTTGATGGGGAAAATTTTTTTTTCTTAGATCTCAATCAGGAAGCAATTCTCTCCAAAAAGAAGGTACCCATCCCATTCACTGCAGGGAGGCAGGGAACAAGGGCAGAGCACCACATTCCCAGGTAAAAAGGAGAGACAAAAGAAAGCTAATTAAAATTGCACGCTCAATCAGTCGTGTCTGACTCTGTGACTCCATGGACAGCAGTCCATGGGGCTCCTCTGTTCATGGAATTTTCCAGGCAAGAATACTGCAATGGATAGCCATTTCCTTCACCAGGGGATCTTCTAGACCCAGGGATCAAACCTGCTTCTCCTGTACTGGCACTCAGCTTCTTTAACACTGAGTCAACTGGGAAGCCCAAATTAAAATTAAAAACCACGTTTTAAATTTGAAGTTTTGTTTAAGTAGCAAAGGTTCAGAACAATTGGAGAGGTGCAAAGATAGAGGGCACCCTTCATTCACTTCAGAGGTACATTTGGAAAAACAATTTGGCAGACTATCTCAAGAGTCTTAGAAAGAAATGCTCATTCCCTTTGGCCCAGTAATTGCACTTCTGGGAATCCATTCTTAGGAAATAATCCTAAATATAGAAAAAGCTTCATGCATAAGAATCACGTATTTGTTATTTCATTTTTAAAGCTATAGTGTTATATATAACAAAGACTGGATACAACTTAAATATCCAATAAGGGAAAATTAGGTACATTATGCTATGTTGTATGACTATTATGCAGCCGTTAAAATGTTTGTATTGAAAGTTTCAGTAGTATGAGAAATGCTTATGTTTTAATTATGTTAAGTGAAAAATGGCAAGGTACAGAATTTCACATGCATTATGAAATCAATTAGATATTTTTAAATACATGGAAATAGGACCAGGAAGATATGTTAGAAAATTATTAGTAATGATTCCCTTTGTAGGTGAAGTGGGATTGTGGAGAATTTTTCTTTTTCTTTTCTTCTATACTCCCTATATTTTTATGTGCGTGTGTGTGTGTTGGTTGCTCAGTCATGTCCGACTCTTTGTGACCCCATGGACTGTATACAGCCAGCAGGCTTCTCTGTGCATGGAATTCTCCAGGCAAGAATACTGGAGTGGGTAGCCATTCCGCTTTCCAGGGGATCTTCCCGAGCCAGGGATCAAACCCAGGTCTCCTGCATTGCAGGCAGACTCTACCACCAGGGAAGCCCTATATTTTTATAGTCGACATAATATTTTTCATATATTTATCCTTGGGGAAAGAGAGAAATCCTTTATTTTTTGGTTTAAGATTCTTGTCTGTGGGGGATTCATTCAACACAACTTGTCCAGATAGTTACTGTTTGGGGGCGAGGGAAAGCCACTGGCGGCCCAGGCAGAAAGGAGAGGGGGCTGGAGGATCTGGGAGAGCTGGTCTGGTTTCCTGCGATGTGTGCATCTGTCACTCTGACTGCCCCGGGGTCTGAGTCCCACTCCCAGGAGCAGACCCCGGGCCTCAGCCACAGGCTCAACAGCAGGCGAGTCATGTTGCTCTCACCCAGGCTCTGTCCTCAGTTCCTGTAACCCTGTTTTCCATGGATCCTTAAAAGCAGGTGTCACACACCTCCAGCCTCATGCCCTCCTTACCATAACGTAGCTGAGTTCTTTCTGTCTCCTGTCTCTTTGTATTACACCCCCTGCTTCCGTTCCAGCACCCACTAGGTCTCCCAGGGGCCGCAGCTCTATCTCTGAACCCAGCCTATCCTGGGATGAAGCCTCCGAGATGAGCCCTCCAGGAAGCCAGATGACCACTTTCTTGTACCTGCTATTTGCTGCCAGATACTTCCTTCTCGTGTCCCACGCACGTGCCAGGACGGTGCGTCCTCCCTGGGGCTGCTCGCCCGCGTAGGTGGTTTTACGGCAGCCGAGGCTCTTCTGACCCTCCCCCACGCTGTGTTTCAGGCTCCTGAGGTTGGTCTCCGGGCCCCACCCTCTGCTGAGGAAGCTGTCGTTGCCATGACTAGCTCCTTCAGCCTTCCCTCCTCTGCAAAGCTTGCTGGGATCCCACAGAAAATGTGGCCAACACTAGGGCCCCTTTTCCTGTTCTTTTAGGAAATTCACTCTGCCTGAGTGGTTTGGGGAAATAAAATGGAGAACTTCCTATTAAAGTGATGGAGGCCTTGATTCTGCACTGTTTATATCTGTAATGAGACAGAAACTAGACTAGAGATCTCTACTTTTATTCAAGAGTCTAGGGAATTCCCTGATAGTCCAGAGGTTAGGACTTGGCAGTTTCACTGCAGGGGCTCAGGTTTGATCCCTAGTCAGGGAACTAAGATCCCTCAAACTGTACCTTGTGACCAAGAAAAAAAGTCTAATAAAGTTGGAAATTAATGCTGCTGATAATAATTAGTTATATATATGTATATAACTGGCACTGTGCTAACCACTGAACAAGGAGAATCGATCTAAAAATAATCCCACAGCAGTGGGTACTTTTGTGGTTCTATTTTACAGATAAGGACACTGAGGCTTACTTAGGTGAACTAACTTGGTTAAAGTCACAGACATAGTGACTGAAAGAGGTAGGATTTGAACCCAGGTCAGAGTTTGGTCATAAACATTACTCTAGGCTCTGGGTCCAAGCAGGTCATTGCAATGGGTGGATGGAGTGGCCCCAGTGATCATGACCACCTGAGGAGTGCATGTCCCTCAGTAGGGGAGAGTCACTGCAAAGCCCCTGGTGACCTATTCCAGGCAAGAATGTGGGTCTAGCGTTAACAGAGCTCCTGAGTTCCCAACAGATGCTAACCAGTCTGCATTGCTATGTGTAATCTCCCTGTTTCATATATGGGTTCCACATTTTCAAAGACCGTGGCTAGCCGAAATTCCAAGCAGGCAGGCCCCCAGCTTGCAATCTCTCCACTAAGCTATACTGTGGGCTTTCCAGTGCTTCCTGTGACTCGCACTCTCCCCTTTGTAAAGGGCAGGGGCTACGTACCTGCACAATCTCGAGCATCTCTGCCTTGCTGATGTAGCCATTTCCGTCTAGGTCATACATGCTGAAGGCCCATTTCAGCTTCTGCTCCAGCTTCCCCCTTGACGTTACGCTCAGGGCTATGATGAATTCTCTAAAGTCTATCGTCCCATCTCCGTTGGCATCAAAGGTGCGGAAGACGTGCTCTGCAAACTTGGAAGCATCCCCGTAAGGGAAAAAGTTCCCGTAAATTTTCTTAAACTCCTCCATTGACAAGTGTCCGCTGGGGCAGTCTCTCAAGAAGCCTTTGTACCATTCCTGGATCTCGTGCTCCGTGAAGTCCGTGCTTTCCAGCAAGTCTTGCATGACCTCCGGGCGCAGCTTGCTGTTCTGTTTTCCCATCTTGACAGCAAGAATTCAGCTGCAGACAGAAAAGAATACAATATAGAGAGTTTCCTAAACCTGTTCTTCAGAGGCACATTTTATAATCTGTGATTATTCCTTTGGGAGAAAGAAAAAAGTGTAACTTCAATAACATTGTCTAGGGCTTTCCAACCTTGTGGTCAGCCCAATAAAATGTAGAAAGAGGGGCTGGCAGAAGATGCAGAGCAGAAATATCAGTGAAAACTGATACTTCTTTGACACAGAGCCAAATGAAAGACAGGAGATTTATAATGAAAAAGAAAGACACACACATACACACACAGAGAAATGATTACTGAGTGCTGCCTTATCTATTTGCAAGAGGCTGAGCCTGGCTTTAGAAAGACCGGGGTTCTAATACCCAACCCAAGTATTAGTAGGGAGAATTAAAGGAAAGGATCAAAAAGAGAGAGAGCAAAAGAGATAATGTCACATGCTTTAGAGTATTTGCAAATAAAGTGCTTGGGTATCTTCTGAATATTATAAAGATAGACATGAGTAAGGGAAGTAGAAACTCATCTAATTCCATTAAATGCTACCAAGCTTGGTCAGTTATTTAAAGCCAAAAAGTCAAATCACTGTCAACATTGTGTTTATATAGTAAAGATGATGTTTCATAAAGTTATGTCCTATGATTGTGGCTTATGAAACTGGCCAAATTTTTCTTTTTAAGATACAAAAATCTTCATATTTTCTTATCACGGTAATAGCACACCCATAGTAAAAGAGCAAACAACACAGCAATACATACAGGAAAGTCAGCATCATTTCAAATCTTAACACTTAAAAACTGCCAACAATTTGGTGTGTGTCCTAGATTTTGTATATGCACCCTTGTCTAAAATGCTATTAATATATGTTTTCATATGTTTATATTTCAAGAAACAAGAAAATATACCCTTTGTTACTTATTTTAAAACTTAATATAATGTGGGGAATAAAGGCAACTTTTATTAGACAGAAAAAACCCTGTGATTCCCATCTTTCCATTCACAGAGCCAGTCAATATTAACCACATGCCATATATCAGGGATGTTTCTGGCACTGTGGATGCAAAAGTAAGATGCGACCCCTCCTCCTTAAGGGACACTCAGATCAGATATGATCAGATAGGTCGCTCAGTCATTTCCAACTCTTTGCGACCCCATGAATCGCAGCACGCCAGGCCTCCCTGTCCATCACCAACTCCTGGAGTTCACTGAGACTCACGTCCATCGAGTCAGTGATGCCATCCAGCCATCTCATCCTCTGTTGTCCCCTTCTCCTCCTACCCCCAATCCCTCCCAGCATCAGAGTCTTTTCCAATGAGTCAACTTTTCGCATGAGGTGGCCAAAGTACTGGAGTTTCAGCTTTAGCATCATTCCTTCCAAAGAAATCCCAGGGCTGATCTCCTTCAGAATGGACTGGTTGGATCTCCTTGCAGTCCAAGGGACTCTCAGGAGTCTTCTCCAACACCACAGTTCAAAAGCATCAATTCTTCAGCACTCAGCCTTTTTCACAGTCCAACTCTCACATCCATACATGACCACAGGAAAAACCATAGCCTTGACTAGACGAACCTTTGTTGGCAAAGTAATGTCTCTGCTTTTGAATATGCTATCTAGGTTGGTCATAATTTTCCTTCCAAGGAGTAAGTGTCTTTTAATTTCATGGCTGCAGTCACCATCTGTAGTGATTTTGGAGCCCAGAAAAATTAAGTCTGACACTGTTTCCACTGTTTCCCCATCTATTTCCCATGAAGTGATGGGACCGGATGCCATGATCTTCGTTTTCTGAATGTTGAGCTTTAAGCCAACTTTTTCACTCTCCTCTTTCACTTTCATCAAGAGGCTTTTGAGTTCCTCTTCATTTTCTGCCATAAGGGTGGTGTCATCTGCATATCTGAGGTTATTGATATTTCTCCCGGCAATCTTAATTCCAGCTTGTGTTTCTTCCAGTCCAGCGTTTCTCATGATGTACTCTGCATATAAGTTAAATAAGCAGGGTGACAATATACAGCCTTGACATACTCCTTTTCCTATTTGGAACCAGTCTGTTGTTCCATGTCCAGTTCTAACTGTTGCTTCCTGACCTGCATATAAATTTCTCAAGAGGCAGATCAGGTGGTCTGGTATTCCCAACTCTTTCAGAATTTTCCACAGTTTATTGTGATCCACAGAGTCAAAGGCTTTGGCATAGTCAATAAAGCAGAAATAGATATTTTTCTGGAACTCTCTTGCTTTTTCCATGATCCAGCAGATGTTGGCAATTTGATCTCTGGTTCCTCTGCCTTTTCTAAAACCAGCTTGAACATCAGGAAGTTCACGGTTCACATATTGCTGAAGCCTGGCTTGGAGAATTTTGAGCATTACTTTACTAGCGTGTGAGATGAGTGCAATTGTGCAGTAGTTTGAGCATTCTTTGGCATTCTCAGTTGCCTATATATGGAAGCGGGGGGTGGCAGTGAGAGGACAACACAATAAACATTCAAAACACGGTACCAGGGGAATGGACGTGCCGCAGTGAAAGTACATGGACAGGACACCCGAACCAAAAGGGGATCTGGGTGCTATCAGGGAGGCCTTCTTGGAGGAGGTGAGCTTAGTTCCCATATCCAAAGTCTTATGATATAAGCATAGTAAAGATAAGTCCCTTCTAACTAAGGGGCTCTATACTTGTATTTTACATTTTTCTTGTATTGGAAACTTACAGAATATATAAAAGATTTTAACCCCCATTTTAATCATGATTCCGAATTTCTTTGAGATTTTCACTTTGTGGTGTTTGTTTATGTCTGCCTCCCTCCCAATGCAGGGTGAGCCCCTTGAGATGGAGTCTTGTTGAGGTTACTCCATCTCCCTAGGGCCCACTGTATATAACTTAGGTGAATGAAGAAATGACTCAGATAAATAATTACAACAGGGAAATATGGAATAATCTTCTTGGAAAAGGAGTCTTTTTGCCCCAAAGATGAGGCCCTAGCTTTCAGAACGTTATTTGAGATACTAAAGCTATTTGGTAGTTAAGACTCGGTCTTGGGATATCTTTTCTTCACTTCTGCACTAGTTTTATTGAGACATAATTGACATAGAGCATTGCATAAGTTTAAGGTGTATGACATAAGACCCGATATACGTTTATACTGGGAAATGCTCACCACAGTAAGTCTGGTTAACACCCATACCCTCACATGGTTACAGAAATTTTCCTTCTGTTGAGAACTTTTAAGATTTACTCTTTTAGCATCTTTCAAATATACAATAGAGTACTGTTAATGATGCTGGTGCTGAAGCTGAAGCTCCAATACTTTGGCCACCTGATGCGAAGAACCGACTCGTTGGAAAAGACTCTGATGCTGGGAAAGATTGAAGGCAGGAGGAGAAGGGGACGACAGAGGATGAGATGGTTGGGTAGCATCACCGACTCAATGGACATGAGTCTGAGCAAACTCCAGGAGATAGTGAAGGACAAGGAGGCTTGTCCTGCTGCCGTCCATGGGGTTGCAAAGAGTTGGACACAACTTAGTGACTGAACAACAACAAATTGTTAACTATAGTTACCATGCTGTACGATGCATGCCCAGAACTTATCTGAGGCTTCTACTTGTTGACCACGTTCACTGAACTCCCCCCACCCTTGGGATCTGTTAAAACTGAATTGCCTGTGTACCTCTCTGTTGCCACCACTATAAATTCCTTGAAGGCAGGGTTTGAATCTTACACTGCTCAAACTTCCTTCATTATATGCACAGTTCAGGAAATGACAAGCAATACTTGTGACTTGCCAAGCTGACTGCTTTTGCTCCCTGAGTTCTGCACAGAGCAGAATCAGCCCTGCTCTGTCTCTGCTCCCTGGAAAGGGTGGAACAATTCTCTTCCCATCAGCACGACCAACAGCTGCCTGAAGGAGCTCACTTTCAGAGGTGACACTCTACGGAGAATCAGACCAATGCCATTTTACATAAGAGCAAAACTAAACTACAGATTCAGACCAATACCCTTTTACGTAAGAGCAAAAGTAAACCACAGCTCCAAGCACAACACAAACATAATTTATAAAGTGAACCTTTCAATAACGTTCACTTCCCTCTTGTGTCATTTTCTCCCCCCCTTGAGATAAAAAGTGAAGTAGGAGAGACTGGTTTGTATTAGAATTTCAAAACTGCATTTAGTTGCTAAGTTGGCAACTTGCCAGAGGCAAGAATTCAGAAACACAAGGTAATACATAATACATGGATTTATAGAGCTCCGAAACATTTTATGGAATTTACACGTAATGTTGAGTTTTCCTTTTGGGGAGTGCTTTAGAGAAGAGCCCTTTGGTGTGGCGTTCAATCAAATCACTGTGAGAACACTTTGGTTCTGTGCAAATCACTGAGTGCAAGGCCTTGGGAAAAAACTCCACTTTGATATTAAAATCTGCTCTCTTAAAGAATGATTTATTTCCCAGGATGTAGAAAGCACTGTTTCTTCAAAACTGAACTTGAGTTCCTTTCCCCATGTTTAAAAAGTATGTCTCATTTATTAGCTGTTTTTGCACTAGAAACAAATTGCTTCAACATTTTGGCTAAGGCTCCCACTGAGACTGATCTGTGTGAGGCTATTTTTCCCGTAAACAGTAATTAAACCGCATTTACAAATTCATTAGCACAGAAAGGCCATAAGACAAACAAGGCAGAAGAGCATGGAATAAGTTATCTGGGAAGCGGGTGTTTGCAATTTAGGCCAGAATTTGTTTCAGTAGATAACTGCAAACACTTTACTAAATATGATGTCCGAACTTGAGGGAACCATCTGGACGTGGTTAGGCTGTACAACAAAAATCTCCGGGGACATAAGATACCGTTTCTTCCTTTGAGGGAGAGAGGGAAGGATAGAAAATGCCTGACAATACCTTTTTCTTTTGGAAGACAGGAATTTTGCTGGAGTTGAAGGATCGGGGAGGGGACCTTAAGGGAAATGCTACATTAATTAGCAGTCTAAAGAAAACACACCATCCAGAGACAGAAGTTGCACCTCAGATCAAATACTTTTAATTGCTCCATTCAGTCATTAAAATGTTTATTTTGTGCCAGTAGAACAGGGCATGGAATAAAAATGCTTGGGTTCAAAGACTCGCTCTATTGTTGACCAGCTCTTGGGTAATTGACTTCAATCCTTACTGCACTTCAGTTTTCTCATCTGTGAAATGAGGTCAGTTGTCCGAGTTCATATCTCACTGATTCTGTGTGAGAATTAAACGAGACAGTCATATATGTAAACCTCTAGCGTTGAGTCAGGGGCAGATGCTCTAGTCAGTGATAACTACATCTTACTCCTGTTTTTTTTTAATGAGTGAATTTAAATATTAAAGGTAAAGTAGTATGAAACTAGAATTTGGTTTTTTTCTCTGTTAAGAGGACAACATTTTTATTTTATTATTAAACTTTGCATTTTGTATTGTAGTACAGCTGATTAACAATGCTGTGATTGTTTCAAGTGGACAGCAAAGGAACTCAGCTATACATATGCTGTATCCTATCCTTGATTGCACCTCATACATTCTTCTACTGAGCCTTCACAGCAACTCTGGGGGATAGGTAGGGTAGATTTCAGTATTTTATAAGAAAGAGAGAGAAAGAAGAAAAGGAAGAAAGAAAACTCAGAGAGGCAAAGTGACTTGTCCTGGGTCCCACAGCTTGTGAGTGAGGGAGCCAGACAGGAAGCTCAATTTGCATGTGACTGTCAACTGTCTTTCTTTTTTCAATTGTGTCTGACTAGCTTCAGAGACAAGCAAATATAGAAATTAAGACAAAAGCTTTATAACATGCCAGAAAGCAGTAGTTAATCGAGGGAAGTGTTAGTTGCTCAGTCATGTCCATCTCTTTGTGACCCCATGGACTGTATAGTCTGCCAGACTCCTCTGTCCCTGGGATTCTCCAGGCAAGAATACTGGAATAGGGAGCCATTCCCTTCTCCAGGAGATCTTCCTGACCCAGGGATTGAACCGGGGTCTCCTGCATTGCAGGCAGATTTTTTATGGTCTGAGAGAACCTGCATGTCAATGCAGGAGACATAAGAGATGTAAGTCCGATCCCTGGGTTGGGAAGATCCCCTGGCATCTTCCCAAGTGTGTATGGCAACCCACTCCAGTATTCTTGCCTGGAGAATCCCATGAACAGAGAAGCCTGGCAGGCTACAGTCCGTGGGGTTGCAGAGTCAGACATGACTGAAGCAGTTTAGCACACAGGCCGTCAGGGAAGCCCAAGAGGAAAGAGAGAACACACCCATTCCACAAATATGGGCAAAGTGTCTATCAGGAGGGAGGCATGGCTCGGGGCACTGGGGATTCAGCCGGGAACAGACAGGCAAACTCCTGTCCTCCTGGAGCTTACAGCCTCTTGGGAGGAGATACGCAGTAAATAAGTGAAATATGAGAAGGAGATGCACCATGGAGAATAGCAGAGTGGGTGGGTAGGTGTTAACACTTTAAATAAAAAGCCCCATTAAGAAAGTGATGTGTGAAAAAGACCAGGGAGGTAGGGAGGTAGCCATGGAGATGACTGGGAGAAGACTATTCCAGGCAGAGAAAACAGCAGATGAGAAGGTCTCCACGGGAGCATGCTTAGCACACTCAAGGACAGGGCTGCAACAAGCGTGGGAAGAAACAAAGGATATGAGATCAGAAGAGCAACGAGGACCAGATGATGTGCGACCAGGAGGGAACCGTGAGCGCTCTGGCTTGCACTCTGAGATGCAGCCGTTGCAGGATTCTTAGTAGAGAAGTGACAGGAGAGATTTATATTCTAACAGGACCTTGCTGTTGTGTGGACAGAAAGCTAAAGAAGGATAAGGGCAGCAGTGGGAAGACCACTGCAATGACCCAGGCAAGAGATGATGGTGGGTGAAGTCAGGGGAGCAGAGGAGGTGAGAATTGGAGGGATTCGGCACCGCTGTAAGGTGGAAGCTGACATTTACTGAAATAAGAAAAATGCAGGAGAAGCAGGGCTTTGGGGTGAGGTAGGGGACTTCGTTGTGTCCGTATGTTAATTCTCAGATGCTGATTATATGCTGACTGGAGATATTGAGCAGGTAGTTGGATGTGTCTACAGTAAGAGAAAGTGGTCCAGGAGGCGATTTAAATTTGGGAGTCATCAGCACATAGATCGGAGAAGGCGATGGCACCCCACTCCAGTATTCTTGCCTGGAAAAATCCCATGGACGGAGGAGCCCGGTAGGCTGCAGTCCATGGGGTCACTCAGAGTCGGACAGGACTGAGCGACTTCACTTTCACTTTTCACTTTCATGCGTTGGAGAAGGAAATGGCAACCCACTCCAGTGTTCTTGCCTGGAGAATCCCAGGGACGGGGAAGCCTGGTGGGCTGCCGTCTGTGGGGTCGCACAGAGTCGGACACGACTGAAGTGACTTAGCAGCAGCAGCAGCAGCAGCAGAACATAGATTGTATTTACAGCCAAAGACTGGAAGTGAATGAGGATGGAAAAGAAAAGGGGATAAGGACCAAGCTCTTGGTCACCCTGCCATTTAGAATTTTTGCCAATAGAAAGAGGAGAAGGAACTAGCAAGGGAGAAGGAGAAAGACGGGCAGTGAGAGGGTAGGGAGACACAGAGGCTGAGACCACACTCTCCGCCGTTTCGTCCTTCGCGCCAGCTCAAGGGGGCACATGAACGTGCTCAAGGCAGCCGCACAGGAGGGCTGGGCTCCTGGTTTCCTCTGAACCTTGTACTGTCTCCTCCACCCCAGCCTGTCCTGTCTCCCTAAAGGTTGTCATCTTCTGCCCAGTTGTTCACTCCCAACCCCAAGGACTCACCCGTGATTCCCTTCACTTTTGTTCCATAAGCAGGAGCTGTCCAAACTTGCCTCTGTCTCTAAAATTTGTCCCAGATCCATTCACTTGCACATCTCCACTGTCATGCCTCAGTCTGAACCTCCATCACCTCCTTCCTGAACATCTGTAACACCCTCCTCTCTGGATTCTCACTCTTCACTGTTATCCTCCTTCTTCCTGCCTGGCTTTCCGCTCAGATCCCCAGAGTGGGTTTCTAAAAACATAAAACAGACCAGGTCCCTCCTCTGCTTAAAGCTTTACGTGGCCTTCCTAACACATGGAGAACACCAACCCAGACTTCCTCCTGTGGCTCAAAGGCTCTGAGCTACCCTGGCCATCCCTGACTTCCTTTCAGCCCCCCTTGCCCAGGTACTCTGACCTCCTGCATGCTCCAGCTTTTACCTCTTAAAGACTTTTGCTTCAGAGCCTTGAAGAATACATAGATATGTGTGTATAAAGTAATATATATATATATATATATAATTTTTTACTTTTTATACTTTCTTGACTTCATATCATGGCCATCTTCATTTCATCTCCCCCATCTCACGTGGGATCTCAGTTCACCAACCAGGGATTGAATCTGTGCCCTCCTACACTGGAAGACGGGAGTCTTGATCACTGGACCACCAGGGAAGTCCCTTGAAAAATACTTTTACGTAGCAATTGGGTCCTCAGCCCTTTCAAGTTCATGTACCCTGTAAGATCATTCTATGTACCTATCTACTGTAAGGTACATATATAATATATATTCATTTTTGTTGAATCTCAACTGCATTTAATTAAATGAAACACACATGTATTCTATTAGACACCAGCATTCTGTTATTCAGTAGTTTAACCTGAGATGGGCAATGTGAAATTTCCCAACTTATTTTGGGACACATCCAGTCATCCAGTGTCCAAAATATAAATCTGGGGTTAATATTGACCACAGATGACAAAGGAAAAATATACAAGACACCAAACCACCAACAAAGAACCATGCACAGGAATCTACACTATGAAGTTAACTTTCCATCTAAAAAGAACTAAAAAAGGAATAACCCCTAAAAATGATGCCGCAGGGAAAGGAAATGGCGAGGAGGATCAACCTTTCGACACGCACATGCTCCCATCTATATATTTTGTATCTGGGGAGTAGAAAGAGCTGCAGCATTTCATTTCTGCTATTCCTCATAAGGTTCCAAAACTCGGTGAGTTAATTCTCAACGCCCAGAGTTAGATTTTCCAGGGGAAAAGTCCATAACTTAACCTGGACAGTCTGGTTAACCTCAGAGGAAGTTGCAATGCAAACTGCACTGAGTTCTTCTAAAACAGAATTTACAAGAAATTAGCAACTAAAGTTACATTTAGCTGCAGCAAGGAACATAGAGCTCACAGTGGTTTCCGAAAGGGGCCAGGTTAATTAAAATGTTTGCCTCTTTGGAACATGTAACCTTGTCCTCTAAGAGTTGCTTTGAATTTCCAACCAATGGAATGTCTAAATTATGAAAACATAGCTAAAAAAAGGCTCCTAAAATGTAAGGAAGGAAATGATAAAAGTTATAGGTTAATGGGAGGAAGCATTCATTTACCATGACCAAGACATCATTGTTTTGGCCATCTGAATTTTACAGGCAGCTAAAATCCAGCAAATTCATTTCAAGGTCAGTTGTCCTTACTTCTCACTGGGAGAAAAAAAAATGACTAAATAAAAACCTGAAGAGCACAGTGCTTCAGAAATGTCTCTTCAGTGGAACTTGCCTCTCAGTAGGAGTTTGAAAGGAGACCGTATATATAAACTGACATATTTATATATAGTGAGCAAATTAGGAAATGAAACGCAGTGGGGCAGAAAGAGAAAAAAAATTAAAATATTACAGAGGGAGAATTGAAGTTATGTAACACCCACTACAGTACTCTTGCCTGGAAAATGCTATGGACAGAGGAGCCTACTGGGCTACAGTCCATGGGGTCGCAGAGAGTCGGATGCGACTTAGCAACTTAAAAACAAAAAACCCAACACTCTCAATAGCTTAGTTGCCTTGACCAGAGACTGCTCTGCCTGCCAGTCTTTGGTGAGATGGGCTCGTATGAGGAAGCAATACGTACTTCCTATCCCCTGATCTGGGTCACAAAATGGCTTTGCTGGAGCTGCCTGAAATCTGTCACGAAGCCACTGCCTGCAGGGAGGCCTTCTTCCTGATGAGAATGGGGTGTTTGGGCCCACATCTTCTGATGGCCTGGTCATACCTGTAACACCTGGTCACACACCTGCACTCGCTCCCCCTGCAGAGAGGTGACGGGCGTGAGATGAGAACTTAACTGGTTCAAAAGAGACGGTGAGCCTAGAGCCTTCCGCAGGCTCTGAGATAAAGCCCACGAAACCCCTCCAGTCTTCCCAGGGTTAGCAGTGGTCACGGACTCTGAAATATCTGGGCCCTGGTTCTACAGAGCCTGAATTTCAGACTAGACAGGGCCTGGCCTTGGGCTTTTTTTCCAAGTTTTATTTCCCATAAAAAATAAAGTACAACCCACATTACTGCCAATAAAACATATATTTCTGATAGACTCTGAGTAGAACATTATCCAACAACAACCCTTTCCCTCGTCTCCCAAAATGGAAATATTTTTAGTTCTGCTGACTGCTAAAGTACTACATTACTTTGCAAAAAATGTAAGTAATAAAGGGATATCAAAACTAGAATGTGAACACCCTTGCTCTGATCCAATAGTACTCCATAAAAAATAACCATTACTAACAATTTTATGTATATATAACAGTTTTATAAATATATATATAATATTATACATTTAAATGCATATATATGAAATCTGTGGGACTTCCCTGCTGGCTCAGTGGTAAAGAATTTGCAGGCAATGCAGGAAATGCAGGTTCAATCTCTGGGTCAGGAAGATCCCCTGAAGAAGGAAATGGCAACCCAGTCCAGTATTCTTGCCTGGAAAATCCTATGGACTGAGGAGTCTGGTGGGCTACAGTCCATGGGGTCACAAAGGAGTTGGACACGACTTAGAGACTAAACAATATGAACTCTGTACACGCTAACCATAAATGGGATTGTTTTCACTTAAAAGTATATTGTGGATATTCTTCCATGCGGATGTATCTCATCTTTTAAAATTGTTGAATTTTGATTAACTGATTCAACAGATGGTATTGAACAGTGACCTAGGGCTAAGCAGTGAACTGGATATCAGCTGACAGGATACTTAGTAACATGAAGCTCACAGTTCATTGCACGACATTTACTTAACAAAGCCCCCTTGATGGCCATTCCGATTGATCCCACTTTTCTTTGAATCACTCGGCATTTACCTTGGTCATGGTTCCTGGATTCCTTGGGTAGTATTTATTACAAACAGGTTCTTGATGTCATTGGCAAGTACCATGATCTCTAGACTCTCCCTTATAGATTCATCACACGAGCCTTTACATGCCAACCATGCATTTTGTAAGGGTTTATACACCAGCTAGGATTAGAATTGAATCGGATTTGGAATTGGACTTGGAATTTCACCCTACTCCCTCAGCCTGTGTTACGGGCACACACATGCAAGTCTGACATTAGTTATTCTTGTGCCTGGAGGCCAAGGCCACGTTCACCCTGGTCTTTAAAGAGTGCGCCACGGTCACCATGTAAATGCCCCCTTTTAGCCTGAAGACTATTTTATGCACACAGCACTCTAAATCCTCCCTTGTTTGATACTCACCTCCTGACTTTTCATGCCCACGCCTTCCTCCTTACTTCAAGTCCAGCTAATGGCTGACTCCCCCGACACCCCTCTCAGATTGCCAGCAATTGGAGGTGAACTTACACTGCAAGCTTAAAGTGCCCTTAGGTAAGTGGCCTTGAGTAAATGGACAGGGCCCACACTAAACCACATGAAGAAACTACAAAGCTGATCCAACGAAAGACACTGTCAGAGTGCCTGAAGTCAAGGGCTTCAGATGAAGCACATGGGTCCCCTTGCCATCAGCACACCTGGCCAGCAGACCACTGCATCAGAGCTGCCTGTCTGGGCCACCTCGTGCCAGATGCCAGCTCAGTGCCAGCTGCAGGGAGGAAAAGAGGGGGAAGCTCTGAGGGCCCCCATGCATTCTCCAGGGCTGTACAGGCTAAGACCCTACCTTGGCTGACTTCCATGGAATTCCTATAGTGATACATTTCTGCTTAGCTAGATGTACTAAATATTCTCTTATTTATTTATCTGTCTAGCTATTGGCCGTGTGGCATGGCAGGCGGGATCTTCGTTCCCCAACCAAGATGGAACCTGTGCCTCCTGCAGTGGCAGTGTGGAGTCTTGACCACTGGACCGTCAGGGAAGTCCAACAGTCTCTTATTTGAAAGACAAGAATGACTACTTGAGTTTTGATAAGACCATAAAACACAAGACTGAGCCAGCAAGGACTCCGGAGGCCAAACGGATCAGCTACAGGGATCCAGGCCTCCTCACATAACCTGCAGCCAGAGGCACACAAGGAGCTCCAGTCTCATTGGTAGACATTCTCCAGGGGCCACAAATGCATTTAGCTAATTGATGCAAGCGCCTCCACAGAGTCTAAGAATAGTTCTTAATTCTTTTTTATTTATTCAGCAAACATGTGTTTAACATCTACTGTTTCCTGGCTTGAAATGAATATTCCTACAAAAATAGCATCCTACATAAGATAGGGAAAGGAAGTGAGGGAGTCTGGGATTCCAGTTGCGGCTCAGAGCATTTTCATTAATACTTCATCTTTACAATTTTTCTGTGGAGTTGATGAGAGGGATGTTATATCTTGGTTTTACTCCAAGGGGCTAAGAGGGGCTTTGAGAAGTTAACCATAGTGACAAATTCATGCAGCTGGTGGCCCCAGGGGAGTAGCATGGGAACCACCCTCCCCACTTCCATCCCTCCCACATCTCTGGCTGGGTTACTTTTGGTATTTGAATGCTTCTGTTGGAAGGTACTGATCAATCAGTCTGTATCCTGGCCAATGCAGCTGAAATATTAATGCTCGTCCATCAAACTTATGTACAAGTAAGAAGTCCAATAATTGACTGACAAGGAGAGACTATAAAGTACCTTTTCTTCACTTCTTGCAACTTTTGCATCCCCCAGCAAGATATATGGAAAGAGAACTGGACTTGGTAGCACAGGAAGTGAATCGAGGTCCTTATTGTCGTCCAGTGTTATGTGACTTTGGAAAAGTCATCTGACCTCCCTAAGGTCTCATTCTTCTACAGTGAAATAGACATAGTGATACCTCTCATGTGGCTGCTTGGTGAAAATACGAAATGAGAAAAAGCCTGATGAGTGAGGGAAAACTCAGCACTGTGTCTGGCATCTACTAGGTGCTCAGAAAACATTGACTATTAATCTGAGAGAGATAAGGATTAAGCTTGGTGGGCTGTTTACAAAGAGGAGCCGTCCAGAGCTGGGGACATTGTCCTCCTTGCTTTAGCTTCATGAAGAATTAGAACAAAAGCAAGAATGTGACATGAGAGAATGAGAGAAAGAGAACCATTGCTAGCTTTCTGCCTGACTTTCCCCTTGGATCACTTGCCAGATAGGAAAGACATTTGGGGTCTGCACCCAGAGAGGACTCCTGCCAGGCCCCTGGCTGAATGTTTTCTCTGCATAGCAGTCATTATTCTAACCAGAAATTAAGCAAAGAAGTCAGATTGGAGAAGCTGCTGATGGTGAGTAGGACACTTTTTTTCTCTGGTTTCCTTCCTGGGGCTGGGACGTATGACTGGGGCAGAATCCTCTTCAGAGGAGCCCCATGGCAATGGGAAGATCAGCCTTCCTGCAGTGGGGTGGTCCGGCTTGTGCAAGAGGGACTTGTAACCTGTTCTCAGGGTCTGGCTGGATAAGAATGCAATTTTCAGAACTGGATACCACTGAAAAAACAGGATATCAATGACTGATTGAATCAATTCTTCTTTACCTGGGGGAAGAAATGATTCTTTGTTGCTTTATTACTTTTTTTTAAAACCATCTTTTCTAAGATCAGAGGTGAAAAAGAAATAAATTAAAAAAAAAAAAAAAAACAACCATTTATCATTAGGGCAGAAAAAAACGCCCATAGGAAAATCCTTGTCTCTCAACTTATTTCCAATTACTGCCACCATTTCTTAATGCAGACCTTATCTCTCATCTGAATTCAGAAATATTAACTGTTCTCCAGTCTTAAGACTCTGCATCTGATTATGCCATTTCTCAAAAATCTTCCATGTTCCATACTGATGACAGATTAGAGGTGAAAGCCCATTGCTTGGTCCTCAGAGGCCTTAAGGTTGCACCCCAACCTCATCGGAACTGCAGAATTTGTCATTCTAACCCTCAACTTGACACATTTATTTTCACTCCAGTCCTCACAGTGGTCTAGGAAATGAAGCTTACGAGCAAATAAAACTCAAAACCCTTTGTAAACACTGAAGTATTTCCAAGTAGTCACTATTATAACTATGCCTCTCTCCTTCTCTACTTGTTGACATCTAACTTGGTGTCAGGTGGAGATTATTGTCGTACTTCCTACACGCAGCCGGCCTTTCTCTTCTAAGTGAGTGTGAGGCATATCTATGGAGTTTTGTCGGGGCCTCTCTTTACAGCTCTGAGAATGATGTTGGCATGTGGTAGGTGCTTAAGAAACAATGGCTCTGTTCTGTGGAGCTTATTTTCTGTCGATCCTAGAGGGTATTACATTGCTTGTGTAACTTTAAAGAATGCCACTAATGTTTACAGAACTCCAGGTGTATGCAGGCCACTACGCCAGCAGCCCAATGCCACAAACTAAATACAGCACAGCCCCCCTACCCCTTGCATGTTTATGGGGCTTTCAGCATAATGTTTCAGCAGATCCCTGAAAAACTGTTGAGAAAGGAAGAGGCAAGATCACTTACTTACAATAAAGAAACTGAGGGTGATGATGTAAGCATTTCCCCAAGGTTCCACGGGTGATAAGTTTCAAAGGTGAAAGCAGGACACAGGGCTTTGTCCTCTGTCCTCTCAGCGCAGCTCCTCATGGTGGGAGACAGAGCAGAGCCTCGGGGAAGATGCTGCCAGAGGTGGAAGGCTGTGCGCATGTTTGTGTGCTTAAGAAACGCCTTCCCGTCTAGCTATTTACACTCCAGTTACTATTTCCTTTTCTTGCTCAGAGACAATGGAAATGGAAGCGTAATCTGAAAAGAGGGAAGGTGAAAATATATCCACAAAGTGATAGCAATGCAATAAATTCAAACAGAGGATCCAACCAGCTCTGAGAGAGGGTCTGTGTCTGCCCAGGTCAGCCCCCTCCTTATTTGGGCTTCCCAGGCGGCGCTAGTGGTAAAGAACCCGCCTGCCAATGCAGGAGACATAAGCTACAACATAAGTTCCCTGGGTTGGGAAGATCCCCTGGAGTAGGAAATGGCAACCCACTCCAGTATTCTTCCCTGGGAAATCCCATGGACAGGGGAGCCTGTTGGGCTACAGTCCATGGGTACAGAGAGTCGGACACGACTGAGTGACCAAGCACACACACCTCCTCGTTTAGACTGTGTGGGCCTGGGTGGGTTTTCTAACTTATCCTGCACACCCTACCTCCTTGCCAGTGGGGACCCTCCTAACCTTTTCCCTATTTCTTTTTAAAAAAATGTTTTTATTTATTTGGCTGCACAGGGTCTTATTGGCATTATGGGGGATCTAGTTCCCTGACCAGAGATTAAACCTGGGCTCCCTGCATTGGGAGCGTGAAGTCTCAGCTACCGGACTACCAGGGACATCCCTTCCCTATGTCTAAATTCTGATCGGAGTGGCTCACTTCTATTGAACCACCTTATTTTACACATTATATTACAGCAAACACTTAAGAGCAGTGTAGAATCAGTGTAAAAAACGTTCTCAAAATATCCTAAAGTTGTTCAGAAAAGCTGGGAGCGTATTCCTGGCACGTTGCTTGCTGCGAGAGGGTCAGTGGAAGCGGTATCAGGTTGACCCCAAGGTGATTACCGTGGCGAGGACAGCAGAGGCAGCATCCTGCACCCCACGCTGTACACACGCACAGAAGCCCACTTCATGGTACCGGGGCCGCCAAACCAGGGTGTCCTGACTTCATCAGCAGCCGCGGCAAAGAAAATTACCTTTTCCTGAATAATGTGACTTCTGGCCTTTCCTACTTATTCGTGCAGCACCAAAGGGCTTATTGGTACACATAGCTTAGTAATTATGGCGACAGCAAATGCAGCCTCAGTGTGAAGCCGCAGAGATGAACTAAAGAGAGGAGGCTTTCGGGCCATGCATTCATCATGGATCACTAGCAAAACACCTTATATTTATGAAACAGGCAAACCTGTTTCATAACAAACATGTTTCTGAATCCAAACAGCATGGATTCAGAAGTATCAATATATAACAAATGGCTGGATCTGACAACCTAAATTTTTCTTGTTGATGACAGATCCAGAGATTCAAATATGCTTACTCCTACATAAAATTTGGGCTTTGTGGATGGGGTTGGAACAAAAATGATTATAGTAAAAAAAAAATTAATGAAAATCTGAAATTTACCCAAATAATTTCACTGAAGGAGAATGCAATAACAGAAGAGTGTTGTACTATATGTAACTATTCTATTTGAATAATGATGAAGATAAATTTGCCAGTACTCCTCTTTCCCTTCATTAACAAATTATGATGTGCAACAGCATATAAAATGATAGAGAACATTATTCCAATCCTCCAAGCCAATTGCTTGTTTCTTTAAGAGCAACATTTCCTACTATAAGAAAATTATGCAAAATTAGAATTTGATTGTATTCATACAGGAAGTGATAATAAAAGAACATAGAAGTGAAGTAAAAGCACCAGAATTAACACACTTCAGTAATCAAAACTGAGTTGGATCCGTTTTTAAATAAAAGCCAAAAATAAAGACAAGCATCTAAATTTCAACAGTGATGGGCATGTAGTTTAAATCATTTCTTTCATTTAGATTATAAGAATTTTAAATATGCATTAAAAGGTATATTTTTAAATGTTTAAATTTATCCGCAGTAGATCAAATAATGCAATTGAAAACTTAGAACAAGCACTATTCCTAGAATAAAACTGAGTTGGGTATCTAGGAAAAGCTTAGAGTAATGTCTTCATTCAAGGAGGTCCTATCTCCTTGTGAATTACTTCGCCAGAAGTGAAGTCCGTGTGCCTGGGACTGCGCAAGATATGACAGTGGATTCAAAGAATAATGTAGGATGAAATGGCAGAGACACTAATCAGCTGGCAAACTAGATAGACTATTATTCCACATAAAAGACATGGTCTCTATACTCAAGGAGCATTATCCAAGCAAGCTAATAACACGTCACATGTAAACAATGAGGACAGCTGTTCTTTTCACTGCGTGGTTGGGTTAAGAAGTATTTAGAAAGACTCAATTTTGCCTATAACCCTACCTGTTAAAAGATGTAAAGGTGATTTTATGGTCACATGGGAAGTAGATACAGGTGAGACAAAGAGAAAGTGATTCAAAGAGGAAGCTTTTCTCTTGAACCTTCCCTGCCCTTCATTCTTCTGACTCTCTCCAAAAGCTCTGCGCTATAAAGGGACACTGTAAATTCTGAGGCTGTTTTCATTAGTCTTAGACACCAGAAGAAATAGGATGACAATAAACTAATTTCTTCTTAGATTTACAAAGACATCATATCAGATTCAAATTATAAATGTGCCCTGAGGATGAAGCTAAAAGGTAAAGCTCTGGACACAGTATCTCAAGACCAAATTTCATGTGAAATCTGTTCCTCTCTTCTTGGGTGGGAATGCAAATAGGGTGAACACTTGGAGTAACAACAGTAAGTGGGAAGGGATCCTTCGGACTGAGATGCTGGATGGGAAGTCACAGAGGAGTGTGAGTCCTCACTTAACTCCTGAAAGAAGGTAGAAAGACACTGAAATGTACAGAGCATGTGGCATTGGCTTGGAGGAGGGACCCACATGCCACAAGGAGAATATGGATTGTTGGTGGAAGGCTCAGTCCAGGAATCACCACTTTGTCTTCATCTGCCCTTTCTCTTTTCCTCAACTCCTACCTTCCCTGGCGTTAAGGTTCCCCATGATCATTCTCCCAACTCCCACTCCTCCACCCAACCTTCTTTCTGCCATGCTTACCTCATCCCACCACTGTTCGCCTGCTGGAGGCAGTGTAGCATGGCAGTTGTGAACCTGATCTTTTTGGACAGACCTCAATTGGAATCCTAGCTCTGCTTCACCAGCAGACTATCCCTTACCCCCACTTCTCCCCAAAGCAAAAAAGAAGTTAGCTTTTTGAAACTAGAAAATGCATTTTAAATAATTACATTTCCAAAGAGAATCATGGCTTTACATTTGCATAATTCAGACATCACTTAGGTATTCTTCATAGTCAAAGAAACAAGCCCGAAGTAATAGAGGAGCTCCACCTCTAGAAAGACAGGTTGTATTTGCAGATTTTTAAGTAACTTTAAAAAAAAATCTGCCTGCAATGCGAGAGACCTGGGTTCGATCCCTGGGTTGGGAAGAGTTGGACACGACTGAGTGACTCTCACTCTCACTTGAAAAATAAAAGCTTTTCCTTACCAAGGTTTAAAAAATCTTAGGGTCAAAGTTTCAGGCTGAGCAGGCATCCTGTTTGACTACTAGTTTACCACATATCTTCACTGTTAGGGTCAAGCTCAGTAAAGAAATACTTGTGAGAAGTTCTACTCATCACGTGTTCCTGTTGTGCAGGCAGGACACAGTGGTGTCTCCTGGACTTCAGTGTCTCTTAGCACCCTGGGAGAGGACACTATTTATGTAGCACCCTGGGGATGGTAGATGAGGGTGCTGGATGGATGCTTGTGCCACCGGGAGGACTGAGGGATCAATACCACACCACCCACAGCTCACCCATGGGCCCCATACCTGGGCTGAGAAGTCCTGACTTAGATGATCAAAGCAAAATTTACTAATTGTAGGAAAGAGGACATCTCATGACTCCATTACAAATGCCTCACCACTGACTCAGAACTTGGCTGTTTTCTTCTGATGAAATACACTTCCCCATGTCAGGCTGTTGTCCCTTATTGTTCAAAATGCATATACACCCAGACTCATACTTACTCATCATGCGCTAGCAAATTAGATAGAAATGGGCTTTGAAATTTGGTCACCGAAATTTAGAGGAAGACAATCAATCAACAGAATATTTTCTTTTCATCTCACAGCCTGACTCATATAGTCAAGTTTTCTTTCAATATACAAAAGCAGATCTATGGAAGCCAGGGGATACAGCACAGCAGTCTTTCTCTGCACTGTGCAGTGGCTAGAGTTAATTAGAATCCGTTATAGCTAGGACTCAGTCAAAACAATTCTTTTGTGGGGTAAGACCTAATTACACAGTGATATCATGTGTAGTTAGTGAGACGATCCTATTCCCATAAGTCCGTTCTTTCCCTGTCCTTTGGCATTATCACAATCACTTGCTGTGTAATCAGTCTCCAACTCATCAAGGACCTCTTAGTGTCCCCAGGCCAATGATCCCTCCATATCATTAGGTTAGATGTCCACAATGTGTAGAAGCATATTACCTCGTTTAATCTTGATGGCAATCTTATGGGGCTTTCTAGGTAGCGTTCATGATAATGAGTCTGCGTGCCAATGCAGGAGACCTAAGAAATGAGGGTTTGATCCCTAGGTTGGGAAGATCCTCTGGAGGAGGGCATGGCAACCCATCTCCTGCCTGGAGAGTCCCAGGGACAGAGGAGCCTGGCAGGCTACAGTCCATGGGGTCACAGAGTCGGACATGACTGAAGTGACTTAGCATACACACAGCACGGCAATCTTATGAGAGGAGAATAACTCACCCATTTCACAGATGAGTGGATTGAGGTTTAAGGAGAATAAGTTCTCCCAGTTCAGGCAGAAAATAAGTGGTGGAGCTTAGTTAGAATCCCCAAACTCTCAGGGGATTTTATCATTATGCAGCACTGTGTCACATTTAAAGAATGGCAGCTAGTGATGAGCAATAACCCTCGCTTGTGTAATACTTGACAGTTTTACAAATGACTTTCACATCCATTATCTTACTTAAATAACTCTGCAAACTATTGTTATCCCCACTTTATAGATAAGAAAGTTGAGGCTCAGAGAGAGAATCATTGAGCCAGAAATCCAGAGAAACTTCAGGTCTCCCATAACAAGATGAAATTCGGAAATAATGACATTGAGGTTAACACTGTGATATCACTTTGCAACAATGAGATTGCATGATGGTAAGGTATGAACATGGACTTAGAGGTCAAATCTGTGCAATCTTGCTGACTGCTCTTAGGTAGCTGTGAGCATGCCAAATCTGAGATGCTATGACCCCCTCCTGGAATTTCAACCTGGTTGTAGAGTAGCTCCTGTTATTCCTGTGGGTGTTAATGGGATAAGAGATTCATCTGAAGCAATGAATGTGTGCTGAGTAACAGATATGATTCAATCTCAATGAAGTCAGTACAATATAGCACCCAAAGCAGCCAACCCTACAATATCCAACTGAAGTTGTTCCAATGGGATCTGGCAAGAAGCCCCATTTAGACACCTCTACTTTTGCAAGTCACCGAGGCACATACTGTTGGACGCACACCCAGCAGCTCTGTCCTTGCTCCATGCCAGCAGAGCCTTGCTATGGTTCTGATGCCTCCTCCTCTTCCCCATTGTAACTTGAACAAATTCTGACTAGTCTAAGCCAATGGCGGTGGTTGTATTCCTCATGCACAGAATTGATTGGGGAAGGCATGAGCCTCAGTTTTGGCTAATGAAACATTAGTGGAAGGCTGCTAGAAGCTTTGGGGACAGGCTTTCCTTGCTGATAAAACAGGTGTGTGTTAAGTTGCTTCAGTCCTGTCTAACTCTTTGTGATTCTATGGACTATAGCCCACCAGCTTTCCCTGTCCATGGGATTCTCCAGGCAAGAATACTGGAGTGGGTTGCCATGCCCTCCTCCAAGGGATCTTCCCAACCCAGGGATCAAACCCACATCTCTGATGTCTCCTGCATTGGCATTTACCACTGGTGCCACATGGAAAACCCGATAAAATGGGGGAACAGGAAAAGAAACGGTCTTCTCCTGCAGCTCCATGTGATGGCTGAACCTGTTGTTTTCATCCTGTGACCACAAAACATGAAGATAATGTGATGCTGAGGACGTGAGAAAAGAGAAAAATCCTTGAGGACGTTATGGAGCCACTCACTGGGGTGTTGCCCATAACTTCCAGTGGAGTGAGAGAAATTTCACCTATGGCAAGCCAGGGTTGGAGCTCTTGAGACTCATGGCTGGCAGTGTCCTAACTGGAGCACCAGGCAAACAATCACAGTTCCACGTCCCTGCAGACGGTCTCCTGCTACTGCTGCTGCTCAGTTGCTCAGTTGTGTCTGACTCTTTGGGACTCTTTGGACTGTAGCCCTCCAGGCTCCTCTGTCCATGGGATTTTCCAGGCAAGAATACTGGAGTGGGTGGCCTTTTCCTTCTCCAAGGGATCTTCCTGATCAGGGATTGAACCTGCATCTCCTGCTTGGCAGGCGGGTTCTTTACCACTGAGCCACTTGGGAAGTCCAGATGGTTTCCTTCTAAAGTCTATTTTCCAGGAGCCCCTTTTCCCACTGAGCTTTGGGGGAACATGGTTATACACTAATAGTTGTATTAAAAAAAAAAAAGCTTGCATTTGAAGGACTTGCCACCAGCAACTCAGACCTTCCTCCTCTAATGAAATGAGACATGTCCACTTCATGAAACACCCCAAAGGCATGGGTTTGATCCCAGATTGTGAAGGAGGTCTGGCTAGCTTCCTTTTTGTATGTCCTAGTGGCTTGTAAGAAAGTGAGAGGACACGCCAAAACAGACTTCCAAAAATTGGGATGTACTCCATGTACTGATGTTTAGGAAATTCATGCTTTTATGATACTTGTAAAAATTCAAAGCTCTTTAATTAACTATTTAGAAGTGAGTTGCTTGGTTGGTTGTTTTGTTGGTTGGTTTAGTTGCTAAGTCATGTCCAATTCTTGTGACCCCATGGACTGTAGCCCGCCAGGCTCCTCTGTCCATGGGATTTTCCAGGCAAGAATACTGGAGTGGGTTACCATTTCCTTTTCCAGGGGATCTTCCTGACCCAGGGATTGACTCAGGTCTCCTGTATTGCAGGTGGATTCTTTACCCACTGAGCCACCAAGGAAGTCCCATATTTAGAAGTGAGTTACAGGCTTCATAAAGAATGCTAAGTCATAGTGCACCATAGATGCTGTGGTCCAGGGACCCCATTAGAGTGGCATTATGAACTTCCCATCCATCAATCTCATCAGTCTAACTCTGTGACTTAATGTGTAAACTGGAGTGGGGATAAATGATAACAAGAGTCTGAGTGTATGATCCTTTGTAAATATGAGGCCCAGATTATAAAAAGCAAAACAAAACACTTTCCCCACCTGTCTCCTCTCTCACCCATGGTAGGCTCTGGTTGGCTGCTGTGATATTTTGTTACTCACCATATTTCTATAGGGGCTTCCCTGATAGCTCAGTGGGTAAAGAATCTGCCTGCAGTGCAGGAGACCCTGGTTCAATTCCTAGGTCGGGAAGATCCCCTGGAGAAGTGATAGGCTACCCACTCCAGTATTCCGGCCTAGAGAATTCCACGGACTATATTGTCTATGGAGTCACAGAGTCGACAAGACTGAGCAACTTTCACTTTCACATTTCTATGGAGCACTCCCGATGGATCAGTGCTTTACACACACTAGCTCATCTGATCCTCAGAACAACCCTCTGAAGGAGGTCCTACCATCATCCTCATTGTACAGGTGGAGAAACTGAAGCACAGAGAGGTTAAGTGAGTTATTCAAGACCACACAGCTAAGAAGTGGTAGAGACAGGATTAAGATGCAGGTCCACAGCTCCAGAATTCATATTCTTAACCAGTCTGTTATGCAATCTCTGTGCTGATACAACCAAAAAACCATGGGGGTTAAGAGAAGTGAACCTGGAGGGCAGAACTGAGTAAGGCTCTCTCAGTGCCGAAGAGCATGTGGGCCTTGTTACTGTCACAGTATAATCACTGTGTACGGTGGATGTTACGGCTCAGCTGGTAAAGAATCCACCTGCAATGCAGGAGACCTGTGTTCAATCCCTGGGTCGGGAAGATCCCCTGGAGAAGGGAAAGGCTACACACTCCAGTATTCTGGCCTGGAGAATTCCACAGACTGTATAGTCCATGGCCTCGCAAACAGTCAGACGTGATTGAGTGACTTCCACTTTCACTTCTCTCAAGGTGGCTGTGGTCTCCTCTGCTCCTTTCGCCCTGGCGTGTGTGCGCACATGTATGTGCGCCTGTGTGTTTTCTGTACACCAGGCATCAATGGGATTGTGTAGCAGCATTTGTGAACTACGTGGGTTTAACTCCCTAAGCGCTTACAACCTCCTCAGTGAAACTTTTCAAAGCCACTGTTTTGCTGTCTAACAATTATTTCTAACCAGGCTTTGACTGTGGAGTAGAAAGAAACCCTTAAAATAATTACATTATTCTGAAATAAGGTCATTTGTCTTTTTCTTTTAAAACAATTTTCATGTTATAATCACTTCAATTGTTTCTAAATTAGGACTCATAAATGGTTCTGTAGAACGGATGGTCTCCATGGTCAGAAATGCTTCCCCAAAGAACCAAAGTGAATTACTGGAATTGACAGGAGTGGCATTCTCTCCGATGAACAGGATCAGGAAGAGGGTGGACGAGGACAAGTGCTGTAGGGCCTGAGGTACTCTTTCTGGGGCCAATTTTGACAAAAGGAATATTATGGAACAACTGTTTGACTGCAGACCGTGGTGTCCAACAGATCTAGGTCCAAATCGTGCCCTGGCACTCAGGCGTATGGCAGGTCATTCATGTACAACCTCAGAGCCTCAGTATCATCTCTGCAGAAGAGCGCTGATGACGAGTGTGCAGTGCGGGACGCACGTTATAAAAGAAATGTGTACAAAGGACCTTTACACACACAGAGGAAGGAGCAGTTTGCCTTCTCTCTGCCTCTATTTGGGTCCCTCCCCAGGAAACACTAATGTCACTGCTTAAGTTTCCAGCTACCAATTTACCAAAAGCCAGAAGCAGTTTGCAGAAGTTCAATACATGCCCTCTGCTCCTTGCTTTGCCCTGGCTCCATAGATAAGCAGAAATCTCCAGCACTTTCTCCCTCATCCCTCTGTTTACTCATAGTACAGTGACTATTCCCCCCAGCTCAGGAGCTGAGAGGGTGGAGGAGGCCTCACTTGGGTCTTGAGCTCGAACCATCTACTCCAACCCGATCACCAGAGAGACCTGCCCACGTGTCCGGCTAGCGATAAGAGGCATTTTGATTTCCTGAGGTCTGTGTATTTATACGTCTTCCCAGGTGGCGCTAGTGGTGAAGACCCCGTCTGCCAATGCAGGAGACAGAAGAGATGCCAGGTCAATCCCTGGTTGGAAAGATACCCTGAAGGAGGGCATGGCGCCCACGCCAGTATTCTTGCCTGGAGAATCCTATGGACAGAGGAGCTGGCAGGCTAGTCCATGGGGTCACAAAGAGTCAGACACAACTGAAGTGACTTAGCATGTGTTATAGCTCCAGGGAAACCTCAAGTGGGAGGAGAGAGGACCTGCAGAACAGGATCTGGAGACTTCCAGGTCTCTGGCTACAACCTCAACCAGCACTGCGTCTCGGAATACAATGGCAGCCAGCACACACCAAAAAGAAGCCCCACTCTCCTGAATGAAGACTATGTGAAATTCTCCTCCGAGTTGCTTCAGTTCCAGAGATAGGGACATGTCCACTCTCCTTTTAAAAGTCCCCTTTCCTAATAGCGAGCAGACAATCCTTGGCTGGAGTTTTCTGACAGACACTCAGAAGCCCTTCTTGCCTGGGAGTGTCTGGTGGGAAGAGGGCAGTCCCTGCTTCTGGTCTTTGCCAGGCGATGAGGCAGGGCTGTCTTTCCTGGGAGGTGTTTGCACTTGACTCAGATAAATAAATACCAATTGTAAAGAGGTCTCCACTCAATGACACCCTCCCACGCTAGCAGGCTCTCTTTTTCAGCAAGGCAGTCAGACTTTTGGTTTTTTTGGTGATAACATCTAGGTTTCTTTATTTCATTAGAAACAGATACAAATGCAGAAATGGCCAGAGTGTCATCACATGTTTCTATGCTCTATTAAAAACTACACATAACCCAAAGGTAGAAACAACACAAACGTCCATCATCAGATCCGTGGATAAAGACGTGCTTTATACATGTAATGAGATATTATTCGGCCTGCTGTTCCATGGATGAATCTTAAAGACATTATGCTAAATGAATGAAGCCAGACACAAAAGGACAGATACTGCATGTCCACTTATATGAGTACACAGAATAGGTGAATTTCCAGAGAAAGAAAGTAGAATAGCAGTTACTAGGCTGCGAGAAAGGAGGCGAGTGAGGAATTAGTGCTTACTGGGCATACCAATGAAGCAGGGGCAGTGAAGAAGTTATGGATGGACAGTAGCCATGGTTACACCGTATTATCAGTGTACTTAATGCCACTGAATTGTACAGCTAAGAATGGTTAAAGTGGTAAATTTGATGTTACGCATATTTTTCTACAATAGAAAGAGATAGAGAAAGGAAGGTAGGAAGGCAGGGAGGGAGGAAAGGAGGGAGAAAGAAAGAGAAAGAAAGAAAGAGAAAGAAAGAAAGAAAAAGAAAGGAAGACAGAAGGAAAGGGAAAGAAAGGACCATCAAGCAGGCCGGGGATAACAAGTCCTTAGAAAGAAAGGGTTCCAGGGTCCCAGAATCCCAGCCCTGCTTCCAGATATCATAGGCACAGTGCTTTTCCGAGTGACCAAGAGAAAAATCAAAGCCAGAGGAAACACTGCTTTTTACAAGATCTGGCAAAGGGCACTTATAAGAGCAGTGCTCCTGACAAAATAATGGACTCTGCAGTTGTTTCTGCTCATTTGTGGGGTGGGGTCAGCCTGCCCCAGAGGTGGGGGCTGGGCAACAGGACTCCCCTTCCAAGGGCCCCAGAACCATCCGACCAGAGAGTGACCAGGTGAGCCTGCTGTCATCTTCAGCACATGATTCGTGAGCATAGATATGATTTATTTCTAAGTTAGGACTGTTAAGTTCTCCAGCCATCTCTTAAAAAGATGACTGTCTTCAAACAATGGCATTTTTCAGCTGCCATAACTGTAAAATTCAATTCCCTCATTTTTGCTCAAGAAATATAAAAAGTTTCTGACTTCACTGTTCCATTATAAACAGATTTCCTGCTAAATATTTTCTGGAATGTGTTAATTTCTTGGCCTTCTAAATAATCCTAGCTAAGAATACAATAAATGATAAAAATATGCATGTGTGCATGCATGCTAAATCACTTCAGTCCAGTCTAACTTTTTGTGATCCTTTGGACTGTAGCCCACCAGTCTCCTCTATCCATGGGATTCTCCAGACAAGAATACTGAGGCGGGTTGTCATTTAACCAAAATGTATCCAACACATTTGAAATGATCATTTCAACATGTAATTGATTTAAAAATTATTAATTAAATATTTTACATTTCTCCTTTTATTTGTCCTAAATCTTAAAATTCAAAGTATATTTTGTACTAAGACCACATTTCAATTTGGGCCAGCCATGTTTCAGGTGGTCATGTGTGGCTAATGCTATGACTATATTTTGGACAGAGAGGAGAGACAGAGGTATAGAAAATATACAAAAAGCTCAAAAGCAAGACTGCTCCTCAGCAGGGATATAAAGAATCATACATAAAACATCTGGGGCATTTCAAAGAGGTGGTTGCATCTGAATTGACCCTTGAGAATTTTTAAGTTAGGAAATGCTATACTCAGACAGGCATTATATGAAGAGCTGACTGGAAGCTGATTGGATGGTTGGGAAAAGGATAGAAGGATTTGAGAGTCTAGGCAAGAAAGTTGGGAACCAGGGCAAAGACCACGGTGGATTTAAGAGATCTTTTGGAGGTGGAATTAGGACTAGAAATAGAGTAGAAGACACTGTGGGTGGTTACCCAGCAGCCATTTTTTTTTTCTTCCCTGTTAACAAGAGATTGATTCTGTTCAGGTGCTCTGTATCCTCTGTAATATCTTGTTATTTGTAGGGAGGCAGGGGGCAATGCAATGGGAACCCACTCCAGTACTTTTGCCTGGAAAATCCCATGGACAGAGGAGCCTCGTGGGCTGCAGTCCAGGGGGTTGCTAAGAGTCGACTGAGCGGCTTCACTTTCAACTTCACTTTCACTTTTCAATTTCATGCCTTGGAGAAGGAAATGGCAACCCACTCCAGTGTTCTTGCCTGGACAATCTCAGGGATGGGGGAGCCTGGTGGGCTGTGTCTCTGGGGTTGCACAGAGTCAGACATGACTGAAGTGACTTAGCAGCAGCAGTAGCAGGGGGCAATGAGAGGGGAGAAGAGGATAGGATTCCCAGCCCCAGGAGAGTGGATCTTGATGTTGTTGTCTCTTCACTAAGTCATGTCCAACTCTTGTGACCCCAAGGACTGTAGCCCCAACTGGCTCCTCTGTCCATGGGATTTCCCAGGCGAGAATACTGGAGTGGGTTGCCATTTCCTTCTCCAGGGGATCTTCTTGACCCAGGGATGGAACCTGCGTCTCCTGCATTGGCAGGTGGATTCCTTACCACTGGGCCACCAGGGAAGCCCAGATCTTGCTTAGCATAAGCCAATTATAGTAACTTTATTTTATCATTGACTGGCTTAGAAATGGCCATGGAATCCAGTTTTGGCCAGTTGAGACTTACTGGTTATACTGCAAGGAGGGACTTCTTAGATATTAAGAAAAAATGCAAGGAAGAGACGATCTCTTTCTGCCTCTCATGTGTGATGAGATGAGGAGGTAATATCTGTCATCCTGAAGTGAGTCTACTGACCTCTGAGATTGGCAGAGAGGAAATATGGACTCTTGATGACATCATCAAAGCACAGAATTAACCAATCCTGGAAGCACTCCACCTCTGGACTTTTTGTTTTGTGAGAGAATATTTTTACTGATTATTCAAGAACTGTGGGGTTATCTCTTACTTGTAGGTTAGTTTTCTAACAGATAAGGGAAAAAGCCAGATAATGCCCCAACCACTAGTAACAGCCATAATATCTTTCCTTTGTTCAGCAGGATATATATGTGGAGCTCTTTCACCTAATGTCTTCACGGAATCCCTCTAACAGCCCAGGGAGGTGTTTAGGCAGATACCATGGTCTACTTTCACCCATATCTCTCTCCCCTATTTTCTTTTCCATTCCCAGAAACTAGTACAGTACCTGGAATAATAAGAATAATTGCTATCATTTCTCAAACATTTTCTATGTATTTGAAATGGTTCAATATTTTATATACAAAGTCTGACTTTATTTCCTCATTTACAAGAGCTTACTTCCCTGGTGGCTCAGACGGTAAAGCGTCTATCTACAATGCGGGAGACCCGGGTTCGAGCCCTGGGTTGGAAAGATCCCCTGGAGAAGGAAATGGCAATCCACTCCAGTACTCTTGCCTGGAAAATCCCATGGACAGAGGAGCCTGGTAGGCTACAGTCTCTGGGGTTGCAAAGAGTCGGATACGACTGAGTGACTTCACGTTCACCTTTCTTTCACCACATAAGTTGGGTTATTATCACCACATAACAGATGAGAAAACTGAAGCTCAGAGAGTTTAAGTGACAAGTTTAAGTATCAGTGACAGAGCTGCAACTTGACCCCAAGTATGTGTCTGTAAAGGTTTTGTTCTTTACCCCTGTGATACAATGGCACAGAGCAAATCCTTGTTTACTGAATAAATGAATCACTTAATTCAACAAAATAAATGGGTGCCCAAAGAGATTAAGTGCTTTGTATAATGTCATCCAGTTAAAGACAAATCCATGACTTAACACCAGTGTTCTGCCCTCAAGGCCATTACTCTTTCTACCATATCCTATGACTATCATTTTTCCCAGCTTTGTTGGGGTGTCAATGACAAACCATGACTATTATTTATTTGGTGCTTGATTAGACATTATGTTAAATGATTCCTGGCAATTTCTCTGTGTATGAGTCTTTTCTCTATGGCCAGATTGTCAGTTCCTTGCGGTGGCACGGTTTTTTTTTTTTTTTTTTTTTTTTTACAGCTCCCACAAATATCAGAATAATGCATTTTTCACAGTTCAAGCTCAATTTTTAAATACAGCATTAGTGTTGTAATGTCTGTCACTCAGTCGTGTCTGATTCTTTGCGACCCCATGGTCTGTAGCCTGCCAGGCTCCTCTGACCATGGGGATTCTCCAGGCAAGAATACTGAAGTGGGTTCCCATTCCCTTCTTCAGGGGATTTAAATATAGCATCTTCAAAATATAGACCTATCCTGGTTAGGACAACCATAACTTCTGGTGTGCCTACAATGTCCTGGTTTACACCTGTTACCCTGGCTTTATTAGTAGTAGAGTAATATTAATACCCTCCAAAATAGTCCTGTTCAGACAATAAATTTAAGGGCTACCTTAATCATGGTAAATATGAGCTAAGTTTGGCCTATTTCTCTATGCTTTGTTAACCACACCCAGCACACCTGCCTTTGGATAAAGGTGGATCCAACAGCCATCAAGGTTCATATTTAACAGAGAGATTTCAAGCCCAGTACCTATCACACTTTACCACCTCTTCTGTCTACCATTCATCCCATTCTCTCCTTTCTTTCAAAAATCTCATTTTCTTTATTTTTCTAGTCTCCTTTCCAGCAGCCTCCTACCAGCCTGCATCTCGCATCGTAAGTCTTGCTGGCAGAAATGAGGTAATAGGTTTTGAAAAGCTAGGGAAATACATTACTGTCTAGCTTCTATTTTTGGCTGAAATCCTCTATAACTAAGGATCAACATTCCCTTTTAAATAGCAGAACAGGAAAAAGCAAACCTTTTATGGGTAACCTTTTGGCCTCTATGTCCTGTGCAAGATTGTTATGTTTGGGAATGTGGGGCTATGTGGCAAACCAGAGTTGTTGTGGTTGTTGTTTTAGCCAGTGAACATGTACAGTAGTGGCAACAGGAGATTCCCAGTGTGTTAATGCCATTATGGGCTAAGCTTGAACTATGAATCCTTTGAATTCTGGAATTATGATTGATATGCAGAGAGTAAGAAGCAAACTAATTTTTAAACACACTATACAAACTAAGGTGTCTTACAGAGGAGATCTGTCAGAGATTAAATGTTTGTTCCCCCTCTTTTTTTTAAAAGGAGTTCCTGTCAGTTATTTTTTTCAATTTTTTTTTTTTTTTATTCTAGTCTTTTTGGGCTATGCCATGCATCATGCAGGATCTTCATTCCCCAACTAGGGATCGAAGCCGTGCCCTCTGCATTGGGAGCATGAAGTCTTAACCACTGGACCACCAGGGAAGTCTCTCTCCTGCCTCATTTTTATTAAGACAAATGGAAAAATCAGATCAGAATTGGCCTCATTTGTGAGTATAAATGGGGAGCTAGTGGCCGTATTGTCTATGGGAAGAAGTATTTCAAGATCCCTCATGCTGACGATTTAATAGAAAAGCAGGTACTCTGTTTGGGTGAAAGACTTGAGAAAAAGATGCCATGAGGTGGTAGATGCTTAGAGGCTTTGACTCAGCATACCTGGGGCTGATCTGTGTTCTGAAGAGTTTTCATAGGTGCACCTTCTTGGTTGGGATACTCTCTCAGCCTGAGTGAACTGCAGGACTAGCTAGGATTCTCCGGAGCAATGGACAAGCAGTGACTGTCAGAGTGCAGGGGACCAGTGTTCAACATCACCACTGTGTGACAGTGAGAAGCAAGAACACGGCAGGCCAGTGAGACCAACGAGACCTCAGCAACCTTGGTGAGGCATGTGGAAGATTAGTGCTTCTGTGGAACTGAATGAGCCTTGGAGAATGTTGAACAATTAAGGGAAGGGGTCAGACCAAGAGAGATATACTGATTTGCCTGCTAATAGGGTGTATGAGAGTTCCAAAGATTTAAGTAAAAATCAGGAGGAATGCAATTTCACTTAAACCCCAGTTTGTAGAATAATTCTCACTAGTTACAAATGCATCTGATGAGAATCTGGCTGGATGAGATTATCCTGGTAAGAAACTGGCTCAAACACACATTCTACAAAGTGTGTTTTCTTTCATGATTATTAAATGCATCCCACTAGAGACTCTACTATTTAATATATAAGTTATATTGACTCTTATTCACCCATGGCAATAAATTATGCCACATAGTCATCTTTCCAATAAGAGTGTTGCTAGTAACTTCTAGAAGAATTCACAAAGTCAAAGACAATAGACTCATATGTCTCTGTCTTCTTTTTAAGATTTTGTTATTCCTTCATGAACATCTTTCCAATGAGCAGAAACTATCTCATGCTGTAATTCTTTTTCCTCTCCTTGTTTCCTCTTAGGTTCCATGTAAATATTTACACATCACCACTCGCTCCAACTGTTTACCTAACATACCCTTCAGATCCCGTCCTCAACATCTCATCAGATAACTTCATGTTTTCTGTTATCTGATATCACCTCTCATAACATTTCCACCTTTGATGGGAAAAACAACCTTCCAAAGTCACAATCTGGTCTCTCTTTTAAAAAGAAAATTAGTTAAACATTCAAGGTGCCATGAGAATATGGTCCAAAGCCGTTCATTGCTTTTTCATGGGTCACTCAGTTTTCATGATCTCTTTGGGAGACAATACAGAACATGACTTCACCCCTAAAGGCTGCTGGACCAGCTGCTTAGAGAGGGCTTGCCACCACTGGCCCCTGCGATTTCTTCCCCCCAAAGAGTAAGATCGAGGGGAGGAGAAAGGCTAGGAGAGAAATGGCTGTCTTTATTTCCTAGTGCTGATGAAGTATTTCGAATTCCAGGCGTCTGAAAGATCTCACTTTCCCATGAAATTATTTCTCACTTGTCATTCTCCATCACCTCGTGTTCTAGATAGTCATCAGTTTTTATCAGTTCTATCTCAGAAAAATGTATGAAATGTATGGCATTGTTTTCTCTTTCTCTATCTTTTGGCTACTCTGGTTTTATTTGTTCTCAGAGAAATGCCCAGATGCACAGGCTTTCACCAAGTACAAACAGTGAATGTGAACATAATATCTTGCTTGCACTAGTGTGTTCATTTCCTAACGAGCTTCCCCTCTAGACTATTCCCCCTGCAGCTATCAGATGGCTATCAGCTATCAGCTAAAACTCACATCTCTATGCTGCCTTCTTGCTTGCAAATACCAGTGACACCCCACTTTAATGTCAAGTCTAATCCCTCAGTCTGACATGACAAATCGCTGAGCAATCTGGCCCCAACCTATCTTTTCTAAAGCTCTTGACCCTCTCTCCACTCACTCCTGCCCCAACCACCAGGAGGAGCAGGCTCTTTTTATGTGTCTTGTGCCCCCATCTCACCTCAGGTGTCTCCTGCATGGTCTACGACTCTTCCTCATACTGCCCAGACACCTAGTAATAAAGCCTGAATCAACTGCTTACTCTTAATCTACAAATGAGCATTCATGGAGCATGTTCTAGGTGTCAGACACTGTTGTGAACACATTACACGCCATTCTAATGTTCCTTTGAATCCCAATAATAACAATGAGTCAGGCTTTAATTCATTCACTAACTTGTTTACCCAGTTGATAACGACATCTGGTATCAAAGGTCAGGCGCTTGTACTCTTCAGGTAAATGCTATCCCACCCACCCTGTCCCACCGCCTCCCCCACCATGTCTCCAGCACATATCTTTGCAATAGTGCTTACCAGATGACAAAGAGAGCTGCAGTTGACTGGTGAACGTTCTCCGGAGGAATTATGAACACCTCAGTCGCAAGGTTGGTCCTTATTAATCTGAATATCTCTAGTGCTTAGCATACTGCTGGCACAAAGGGTGTGCAGAACACTTTTTTTTTTGGTAACTGAATTTGAATCTATGCATCCAATAATAGGAAAAAGCTCTGTCCCAACTGAATAGGGTAGTCGAGCCATATGTAGCTCTCAGAGCTCTTTTACCTAGAAAGAATAATCCAGTGACTCAACTGGATAATAAGGAAACTTTCTCCACTTTCATCTGTAACCTATTTCATAAATATATTTAACTCACCTACAGGAACTTGGCGATATAACATTCATGGCAACCATCTGCAATTCAACCAAGCAGGCAAGCAGAAACTGCCCACACTTTCACTATCAGCATTGCTTAATCTGAAGGACTTTTTGGAAGACAAAGAAGCATTCATAAAATGGAACAGTAGTGAATGTTGATAATGAGAAAGTTTTACAACAAAATGTCTTGCTGACTTACACAGTGCTTCCATGACACTGGCTAGAAGAACTTTTTACAAAGATTCTCTCTGGAAAGCATAGGCAACATGCCAGAGAGGTTGTCAGAGTCTTTAAAGACAAGAAAACTGAGGGAGAGAGGAGAGGACAAGAGAGGAGGGAGGAAGTGAGGGAGCGGCAGTGGGAAAGACTTGCCTTTAATCCCCTGCTATAGACGGGAAATTGTAAGCCAGAAAATGAAGACAATGCACATTTATTCTCCTGTCAGGAGCTCTCATCTGAATTTCAGGTAGGTCTTGAGAAAATGCCAGGTGCCTGCCTAATCTCAGTGAGGGACAGCAGTGTCTTCTTTTCTACTCTTATTTTGATTCAACCATGAAACAAAGCGTTCTGGAAAGCAAGCAGCAGGGTGCTAAATGCACATTCCCAAGAAGACCAGAGAAAGTCGCCAAAGTTTCAGGCTGCCCAGTTGAATTTCCAGAGGCTACAGCCACTATTATTTCTTTCCCGTGTATGGAAAAATGTGAAAATGTACAGGTACCCTCAAAGTATGACTTGGGTAGCAGCATCTGATGCTTAGCATGTGTGCCCACATGCTCAGTCACTTCAGTCATGTCCAACTCTTTGCGACCCTATGGACTGTAGCCCGCCAGGCTCCTCTGTCCATGGGATTCTCCAGGCAAGAACATTGGAGTGGGTTACCATGCCCTCCTCCAGGGGATCTTCCTGACCCAGGGATCGAACCCAAGGCCTCCTGAGTCTTTTGCACCGCAGGCAGATTCTTTACTGCTGAGCCACTGGGGAAGCCGTTGGATCAAAATGTATCATCGGTAGGCCACATCAAAGGAGAGAGACTGACCTGGTCCCTGATTAAAGAGTTTCCAATACTTACTCTCCCTTATAAATTCAATAAAGGGCAACCACTCTTGCCTTCTGACTGAATTTCCAAGGCCAGACCAGACCCCAGTCAAGATGGTGGTCTGTAAACAAGGTCCCATTAGCCAGGTCCTGAAATGAGTCTCCAGGAGCTACTGACTGATAATACACAGATTAGGCTTGGTTAGAGGACAGCTTATCCCATCTGTCCCAGTGGAACACCTCAGATACTGATAATGTGTCATGCCAAGAACATGTAGCCTGGATTTTCCACTCCCCCTGTGCTGTTTGGCCGGCCTGGCTAGCAATGGACTTCATTTTTACAATGCTTATCACTGTGGCTTTACCCCTCACCAGTGGGCTCTGAAGTAGCTGGAAACAAGGGCCAGCTGTGGGCCCAGCTGAGCAACCAGCCACTTGGAACCCTTCTACACTGGCAGAAGAAAGGAATTGGCCAAAGGCCATACTGCTAAATACTCTGGGAAGAATAGATGATGAAACAAGGGGGAAGGAACCTCCAATCATCCTAAAGCAAATGCAAACTGACATCTAGAGTAAGGATAACTGAGGTTCCAGGAGAGTGTCTGGCTAACTTAGCCAGATACAGTCAACTTCTTGCTAATTCAGATAAATGTAGAAAGGCCTGTGTGCATTAGTGAAATTCCAAAACTATAGAGCAAAGGATTTTTTTTTTCAAGTCCATAGAGCAACTAAACTTTTATTTTAACCGTAAGTTTTAAACTAAGGTGTGGTGGAGCCCTCTGCTACTGAATCTGCAGCTCATTTGGCATAAGCAGCAGTCGTTTAAATTCAGTCATTCATGAAGTTAAGTCCTGCAAAGCTTTGCTCTCATGAATATGATAAACATCACCCCTTACACTCCTGTTTACTATTTATATACCCAGCTTGGCCTTCCTTCAAAGGCTTCATAGAGATGAACCCAGCCCAGCTCAGGTCGAATGAGCATAAGTCGTTAGCAGAGTACTAGTAGATGAGGTTTTTCCTTGATCGTTGGGAGCCTTGTGCTCTGTCCCCTTCCTCATGGGAGCAGTGAAAAGTTTGAACAGATGTTCCGATTCAGGAGGAGGGAACGCTTTATTGCTGCTCTATTTACTTCCTCCAGGAGGATCCGTTTTCACTTCCTTATGGGCCACAGCGAACAATTCTACCAGCTTAACTGCTACCTGGGGGAGGGGAAGCCTGGGATTCTGGTTCCCATGAAGCATGATGAATTAAGAAAGGAATGCAGTCTGCCATGAAACCACATTTACCTCTGGTTTTTTGTTCCCAAAATTAGGTCAGCAAATTCGCTGGAGCAGTAGCTTGATCTCAGGGCACATTAATGAAGCAGCCTCTCGGCTGGAACACGAATCCTTTTCAGTCTGAGTCTATCTTCTGCATCTGTTTTACAACAGGCGGCCTCTATAGCTTAACTTGAAGGGGTGTTTAAGTGTACAGAGAGCCAATCTATGACCATGTTGCCTTCTGACATTTATTTTCCTGCAGTATTTACCCTGGGATTGAATAGTGTTTGTTCTGGGCATTATAATAAAAGCTCTCTGCAAAAGTCTCTTGGATGAAAGTGCATGAACCAAATCATCCAATCAACAAACATTTACTGAATACTCACCATGTGCCAGGTGCTGAGAACGTAAGATTCAGCCCTGCCCTTTAAGACCTAATTATATAGTCGGTGACAGAAATATTTACAGATTTGTCTGAGTGGGAACTTTTATTTGTCTTCCAGTACTCCATCTCTCCTTACTCTTGATAACAGAATCCCTCAAGCTGGACATATGGCTCCCCTATAGACTATGCTTCTTGACTTATCTTAAGTATGGTCATGTGACTAAGTTCTGTCCAGTGGAATATGAGTAGAAGTGAGCTGTGCAACTTCTGAGTCATATCCTTAAAAAGAATCCATTGGCTCATATTTCCTACTCCCCGCTTCCCAGGGCCTGAAACGTGTATGTGGGGGTGTGAGCTAAATTCTGCCATCAGGAGAGGAGTACAACAGATGATCGTAGGACAGCAGTATGGAGGGAGCTGGGCCCCATGTGACCTTGGGAGACAATCTTTTCTCTTGGTTGTTTATCAGCTGAAGGAGGAGACAGAGATGGGCTGGGGGCGGTGGTGAAAGGCAATCCTTCTATCTTGTTTAAGGCACTGTTTGTTATTTAGTCTCTGTTAAGAAGCCAAATCAATATTCCAATAATACACACACATTTCCCCTAACAGACCAAAATTTTCTGGAAGCATCTTTAGTTCTCCAGCCCAATCAAGGAGCCACACAGAGTAAGAGCTCACCTCATATTTGCAGATGATGATACAAAGATATATATAGTAAAAACTCAATTTTGCTCTTGTGAAATAATTTGATACCATTATAAGTATTAAGGGGCTTCCCTCGTGGCTCAGAGGGTAAAGCATCTGCCTGCAATGCAGGAGACCCGGGTTTGATCCCTGGGTCAGGAAGATCCACTGGAGAAAGAAATGGCAACTCACTCCAATACTCTTGCCTGGAAAATCCCATGGATGGAGAAGCCTGATAGGCTACAGTCCATGGTGTCGCAAAGAGTCATGTCCAACTCTTATAAGATAAAAGTATTAGCTTATAAGGAAAACTCAAAGCAATGCCTGGCTTGGCTTCTTAAGGGTCAAAAAGAAAAAAAAAGGCATGGTGTAACATAATGTTAATCTATTAGTGACTGAAAGATGGAAATATTTCACAGCAAGAAGATTTTATCAGATGAATGAAAGGCAATGAGATAAGAAGAGAGAATAAACCTTTTCCTATGGTCAAGCATAATCATGTAAATTAGCACTGACCAATAGACACTGCTATCTAGATAAGGTTTGTTTTTAATAAAAAATGGAAAATAGATGTCTAACAACCATTTGCAGAACCTTGCCCAACCTCAGGGTTTCTTGCCTGTGGCTCTGTTAAGTACTGTTTTACAACAGCTTTACTACTTATTAGTAATGTCCCCCTGGCAAATTACTCAATTCTTTTAAGCCTCAGTTTCCTCATCTCTACAGTGGAAATTCAACTGAAAACATTTATTGCAAGTATACTTACATCTCAGGCACTGTTCTAGGCATTCTATCAGCAGCAGACAGAAAAATGACAGGGAGAATAAATAAGGAAATCATGCGGTATATAAAAGGTGAGAAGTATGTATGGATAAAATTGGAGCAAAGGAGAGCAGGAGTGCTGGTGGCAGCAATCTTAAATGTGATGTCCACATAAGTCCCATGAGCAAGGATGGCGGCTCCCACTGGGCTATTAGCAATGAAAGGCACCAGCTATGGTTGAATTCTGAGTATGTTTTGTCGGTAAACAGAATTTTCTGACAGGTTGTCTGGGAAGTGTGAGAGGAGGAGAAGAGTCAAGGATGCTTCAAGGCTTTTGACTTGAGACAAACTGGAAGGATGCAGTTGATAACCAGTGACAGGGCAAGGTGTGTGGAGAGTTAACCTTTGTCCAAAAGATCAGGAGTCCAACTGTTGGACATGCTGTGTGTGATGGTTAATTTTATGTATCAGTTTGGCTGGTACATAAAGTGCCAGGTATTTGGTCAAACATTATTCATTGGGTGCTTTTGGGTTAAACTCGGAGAAGGCAATGGCAACCCACTCCAGTACTCTTGCCTGGAAAATCCCATGGACGGAGGAGCCTGGTAGGCTGCAGTCCATGGGGTTGCTAAGAGTCAGACACAACTGAGCGACTTCACTTTCACTTTTCACTTTCATGCATTGGAGAAGGAAATGGCAACCCACTCCAGTGTTCTTGCCTGGAGAATCCCAGGGACGGGGGAGCCTGGTGGGCTGCTGTCTTTGGGGTTGCACAGAGTCGGACACGACTGAAGCGACTTAGCAGCAGCAGCAACATTTGAATTGGCAGACCGAGCAGAGCAGACTGCCCTCCCAGTGTGCGTGGGCCTCATCCAATCCCTTGATGGCCTGAACAGAACAGAAAGTCTGACTTGTCTGCGAACAGGAGAGAATGGGCTTCTGTTCTTCCTGCTTGACTACGTTCACACTTGGACGTGGCCTTTTTTTCCTGCCTTTAGACTCAGATTGAAACTCAGATCAGCTCTTCCTAGGGTCTTAAACCTACTGGCCTTGAGACAAGAATGAAACCATTGATTCTCCTGGTTCTCATGCCTTTGGCCTCAGGCTAGAGCCACGCCATCAGCTCTTCTGGGTCTCCAGTTTGCTGACTCATTTTGCAGACATCTTGGGACTTGCCTGCCTCTATAATCCTTATAATACATAATGCATGTGAGCGCATGCTCAGTCATTCAGTCATGTCTGACTCTTTGCAACCCCATGGACTATGTAGCCTGCCAGGCTCCTCTATTCATGGGATTCTCCATGCAAGAATACTGGAGTGAGTTGCTATGCCCTCCTCCAAGGGATCTTCCTGACCCAGGAATTGAACCTGCTTCTCCTGCAACTCCTGCACTGCAGGCGGATTCTTTACCCACTGAGCCAGTTGGGAAGCCCACATACATACATACATCCTATTGGTTCTGTTTCTCTGGAGAACTCCGACCACCACACAGTGCTTGGGATGCTGACTAGATTTCAAGAGGAGAGTCCAGGAGGTAGATGGATATGAGGAATCTGGGGCTGAATTTCAGGCTGGTAATATATATTTGGGAATCACTGGCTAAGATGGTATTCAAAACCAGAAGACTGGATGGGATTATCAAGGGAACAGATATTGATAAAAAAGAGGAACAAGTATGGAGTCCTGGATCCCCACAATGTCTAAGGATCAGGAACTCAGTCACAGAGACAGAGAAGGAACAGCCATTGAGACAGGAGGAAACCGAGGAAGTGTGTTGTCCTGAAGCCAAGGGGAAAATCACATCACAGAGGAAGGAAAGATCTCATCTATCAAATGCTGCTGTTGGGTCACCACCATTGGTAAATGCTCTGGCCACTGGTGACGTGACAAGAAGAGTAGCCTTGGAGAGGTGGGCCAACCCTGCTGGGGTGGGCTTAGAAGCAGAGGCAAGGAGGGAGGTTAGAGCCACTGAATATGAGTCCTTATTGGAGGAGCTGCTCAAAAGGTGTGCAAGAACATGGGGGTAGTTGTTGGAAGGGGAAGAGGGGGCAAAGGACGGATATTTTTAATGGGTGAGCTAACAGGAAAGATTGATGGTGGGAGGAGAAGGGGATGACAGAGGATGAGATGATCGGATGGCATCACTGACTCAATGGACATAAATTTGAGTAAGCTTCAGGAATTGGTGATGGACAGGGAAGCCTGGTGTGCTGCAGTCCATGGGGTTGCAAAGAGTCGACTGAGCAACTGAACTGAACTGAACAGCACATTAGTCCTTTCATTGGAAGGACTGATGCTGAAGTTGAAGCTCCAATACTTTGGCCACCTGAAATGAAAAGTTGACCCATTGGGAAAGATTCTGATGCTGGGAAAGACTGAGGGCAAGAGGAGAAGGGGGTGACAGAGGACGAGATGGTTGGGTGGCATCACTGACTCAAAGGACATGAGTTTGAGCAAACTCTGGGAGATAGTGAAGGACAGGGAAGCCTGGCATGCTGCAGTTCATGGGGTCGCAAAGAGTCAGACATGACTTCAAGACAGAACAGCAACAATGGCATGTTGATGGTATCGTTAGCTGCCATCTGTGGGGCACTGCACTGATGCTAGGTGTTTCCCACGTGACTCCTTATTTAACCCTCCCCGTGGTTTTGCAGTGTAGGTATCACTACCTCTATCTTTCATGCAAAAAGACAGTTGTTAAGAGAAAGTGAGAAACTTCACAAAACCACAGTTAGTAAGTGGCTGTGTCAAGATTTAAACCCAGGTTGTTCAAACTTGAAAGCAGAGACTCTTTCCTGCAGAGAGTCACTGCCTCCCATAATATAGCCTCCCACAGGGAGAGCAGGCCTGCGAATGCATGGACCAATGTAACTGTCAGGTTTCTCATCAGGGTGTATAGGAAGCACTTAATTGGGCAGAACAGTGTGGCAGACAGATTTGTACCACCCTCATGCAACAACTGGTTGCCACCTTTAGGAAGGAGGTGTAAGAACGATACCTTTACACTGACTGCTCCATGCAAGTGGTATTTACATCCTATCCAAGGAGACGAACAAACAGCAATTTGCAAATTCTATATTCAGATCAGGCAGGGTCTAAAGTCCTTTGTTACTTAGCACACTGGTATGGATGCAAGGAGCTTCATTTAATATTAGCTGCTCCTGCAACTGCTACATTAAACGGAAGGACACACGGTTCTGGAGATGGGATGGGAAGAGGCTCACTGCTGTTCTTGGCAGTGAGGATAAGTGGGATGTCCAGCCATGTCAAATCCCAACATGTAAAAACAAACAAACAAACAAAAAACCCTATTGCACCAAGACCTCATCAAGCTGCATACTACAGATTCCTTACCAAAATGCATGATGAAATTTTTTTTTCCCCCTTACTGGAAAGTAAGAGGCTCCCAGTATCTTTGTTCATGCTTGGAGTACAATTTGATTGTAAAGCTGTATGGAAATTCCCTGCTCTGAGGAGACACAGGGCATAACATGTGGGGAAAGGGTAGGAATGAGGAGAGAAAGTATCTTCCAAACTCAATGTCACTGTGGAAGGTGGTGAGCCTGTCACCCCAACGCAAAGGAATGGCAAGAGTGAGCAGTGAAGAGCTTAAAGAAAATTCCCTCGGTTAAGCACAGGGCGCCCTGGAAACAACCATTTCAATTAGTGCCAGACTGACTTGAAATACAGATTAAGAGGTCATTTCAAACGATGCTGAAGGATAATTTGCTTAGCATACAGATCTCTCCTACAGTACCCTCTGCTCTGCTTCTCTGCAAGGTAGCATTACCCTCACTTACTGTTCAGGTCTCACACATCACTAGTCCTAAAGATCCAGTGAGTTCTCACACGAAGCACTCCACCTACGGCTCACGCACAGGTCTCCCTCATTCACAGTGGAGAGCATGAATAACTCGGTCAGAAACGCTCTCTATGGCTCCTCTTCTCATAGCTCTTTATTTTCAGTCATTCGTAACTTTTACGGAAAGTTTCTTTTTTGGACAAAATAGCCCATACTGAGTGCTTTCACAAAGGCATTCTTTGAATTTTTTCAGAGGTCTATCAATCATCTCTGGGTTATGACACAGGAAAACATTAAAAGCCTGGTCACCAAGAGAGAAACAAGTAGTAAATTCCATTTTAAATTGGAAACAGTTCAACTTCACTTATAATCTTAAATTTTTTTCTTGATTATAGAAATATATCTTTGTGACCCCATGGACTGTAGCCTACCAGGCTTCTCTGTCCATGGGGTTTCCCAGGCAATAGTACTGGAGTGGATTGCCATTTCCTTCTCCAAGGGATCTTCCCAACCCAGGGATCGAACCCGGGTCTCCCATGTCATAAACAGACGCTTTACTGTCTGAGCCACCAGGGAAGTCAGAAATAATGCATAGTCACTGAAAACAAATTCAACCTAAACAGAAAAATCATAAAGGATAACATGAAAGGTATCTTACAATCCCATCTATCAAAGAGAATGTGTATATACTTCCATATTTTAAAAATATACATGTTTTATATATATATATACATATACACATACATACATAAATATATATACATACACATATATGAAGTAAAGTAAGCTCAGTCATGTCTGACTCTTTATGACCCCATGGACTGTAGCCCGCCAGGCTCCTCTGTCCATGGGATTCTCCAGGCAAGAATACTAGAGTGGGTAGCCATTCCCTCCTCGAGGGGATCTTCCTGACCCAGGGATCAAACCTGGGTCCCCTGCATTTCAGGTGGATTCTTTACCATCTGAGCCACCAGGGAAGCCCAAATATATATTTAATATATATATATTTTAGAGATCCTTTGGAGAAGGCAATGGTACCCCACTCCAGTACTCTTGCCTGGAAAATCCCATGGGCGGAGGAGCCTGGTAGGCTGAAGTCCATGGGGTTGCTAAGAGTCGAACATGACTGAGCGACTTCACTTTCACTTTTCACTTTCATGCATTGGAGAAGGAAATGGCAACCCACTCCAGTGTTCTTGCCTGGAGAATCCCAGGGACGGGGGAGCCTGGTGGGCTGCCATCTACAGGGTCGCACAGAGTCGGACATGACTGAAGCAACTTAGCAGCAGCAGTAGCAGAAATCCTTAACCTAAACTTCTGAAATTGTGTGTGAAAACTTTGTGTGCACATATGTATATATACTTTAAAGGAAAAGGAATCATAAATTTCATCAGTTTCCCAAAAAGTTAAAAAAATATATGTATATATATACATATAGAGAGAGCTACATATAACAAAGTATAGCATACTTATATAACTATATATATTCCTATGTAGCTATATATATATATATATCCTATGCAGTTTACAAAAATTTAATCATCTACATATAATTCAGCAATTCACTTTTTTCCATTTATGGACATTTTTCCATTTTAGAAATACTGTTTGTTCTTGATATTATTTTATTATCCCTTGGTTTTTCTCCCTTTGAATTCCAGAATCCAGGCTTGGAGACAGAAAGATCTGGGTTGGACTCCTGGCTCTACCACTTACAAGTTCTGTAAGTGCAGCAAGGCTACTCAGACTTGAGAAGTCTGCTTTGTCATCTGTAAAACTGACTAGAATTATAATAGAGTTATTGCGAGGAATGAATAGTAAAATATATTCTGGGCAGTTGACACTTACAGTGACTGGCATAGAGTAAACATCCAAATAAATATTAGTACTTTTTCTAGATAGAATGCACTTGGTCCAAATTCACATATATGACAGCATCTGGAGAAGGTTTCTCAAATCAGGATTTAGTATGACAATCAAGTGGATTATTGAGAATAAAGCTGAAGCCACACTCCAGGATAAGATGGCATTATCCATTACTTAAGAGTAAGTCAGCAAGCAAATGATGATTTATACAGCTGCAAATGTTATGGAGGATCGGATGTCAGTCCTAACCAGCATGACCAAGGAAACTGCATTTCTCTAAAATCCCAGTCCTCCTTTTCTATGATACTGAGAAGGTCACGATCGATACTATTCTTTGCTGGGGTCTGCCTTCCCATTCTGGGTCTTAGTCCTAGGCTCTGCTGCTAAGTCACTTCAGTCGTGTTCGACTCTGTGCGACCCCATAGACGGCAGCCCACCAGGCTCCCCCATCCCTGGGATTCTCCAGGCAAGAACACTGGAGTGGGTTGCCATTTCCTTCTCCAATGCATGAAAGTGAAAAGTGAAAGTAAAGTTGCTCAGTCGTGTCCGACTCTTAGCGACCCCATGGACTGCAGCCCACCAGGCTCCTCCGTCCATGGGATTCTCCAGGCAAGAACACTGGAGTGGGTTGCCATTTCCTTCTCCAATGCATGAAAGTGAAAAGTGAAAGTAAAGTTGCTCAGTCGTGTCCGCCTCTTAGCGACCCCATGGACTGCGGCCTACCAGGCTCCTCCATCCATGGGATTTTCCAGACAAGAGTACTGGAGTGGGTTGTCATTGCCTTCTCCAAGTACTAAGCTCTAAGACTTTGCATATGCAAATGGTGCAAGTTCCATCAATGGATCCACAGAATTCCATTTCCCTTGAGGATGCTGGTGGTCTGCCTCATTTATTAATACAGGAATAGCTGTGGTCTCAGGCTGGACCTGCAGCTGTCTCCCCTCCAGAGCTCTCTGCCTGGCTGTGTCCACTCTTTACCTCTGGGGTCCTGGGCGACCCAGAGCGAGCACAGGCCTGGTGTGAGGTCCTAGCACGGCCACCACTCCCAGGGGAACAACTATATGCCAGGCGTGTGCACACCTGCACATTTTATTTTTATTATATCATAACAGTTTTGGAGGTCATCTCTTTTAGTACAGAAATTAAGGTCCATTAAAATAAGGTGTTTGTGCAACATTACACACTTAGTAAGGGGCAGATTTGGTATTTGAATTGCTTTATTCCACAGTCCTGGCACTGCTGAAAGCTACCACAACAGCTTTTGGTTCTGTGTAGTGAACTACATTTTACACTTGGAAGACTTTGGTGAAAACAGAAAAAAATATCAGCTTGGTACCCATTGGGAGTTTCCCTCGGACACAGCAGATTCCTAAGCACCAGAAGGCCTTCCTGGTAGGAAGTCCTGCAGCAGGACGGCACAGTCAAATTCCCAGTCCACATCTGCAGATCTTAGCTAAGCTTTGGAGAAGAAAATGGCAACCTGCTCCAGTATTCTTGCCTGGACAATCCCAGGGAAAGAGGAGCCTGGCAGACTGCAGTCCATAGAGTTGCAAAAGTGTCAGACACGACTTAAGAGACTAAAAGAATAAGCTAAGCTGAACTCCTGCAGCTTTGTTGGAGGACCAGTGAGAAAACCAATCAGAAAGGATAAATTATCTATGGTAGGCAGAATAACTACCATATGGAACACCTGAGTTACAGCAGTAGGCAGTCACTAGGACTTTGTGGAAGCTTCAGGTATATATACCTCTATACCTATACCTCTTGGGGAAGATGGTAAGCTGCACCGATCATGCCAACAATTTAAAGTGTTGGGAGTGAAGGTGCCATGGGTGAGACACCCACCCCCTCCAATATCTGCATGGTTTTGAACACTGAGCGCAGCACCTCCGCTCATGCATGAGTCTGACCCCAGACTCTTCTGTTATAAAGCGAGGTGTTCCTTTATCTTGCCAAGGACCTGACTTAAAAGGGTTCTTTGACTTTGGGCGTGGGTTGTTCAAGACAGCAGTGTTCTCCAGCCTCAACGGAGGGAGACAGAGTCTGCTTGTTCCTTGTTTTAAGCCAAGTGCTAGAGGCTTCAGAAAGTTTGCCCCGATGATGCCAGCTCCACGGTATCCTCGCTGCAGACACAGTGAGTGGCCTTGGAACTTCGGAGGACAAGAAGCTCCCCCAGAAAGTTCACTAGTCCAAGGATCCCTGCTCACTTTGGGGCTCTACCTTAGATGACAATAATCCTTTCTTAAAAGTGTTTCTCTGGGAACAAGCAGGAGGTTACCAGCTCAGAGACAGCTGAAGGAGGTGGCGTCTTGGCAGTTTCTGCATGCGTGGTGGAGCGTCACCGTGTGTGGGGGAGAAGTGGCGTCGGTGCTCTAGAGACACAGAAGTGGCCGCAGCAGAAGGAGAGCCCGTGGATTCCAGAAAAAACAAGCACTAACTCCTCCTAAGTCCTGTCGGGACTTGCAGGAAAGGTGGTGCTCTCCTCCTTCAAGAGGAAGTCCTGCTGAATCAGGAGCATGGAGTCCGGCATCCTTCAGCGTATCTTTCTTCTGGATTCAGGCAACAGCCTGAGGGATTTCAGTGAGGATAACTTCACATCAAACCGTCTATTCTCATGTAATTAGAGTTGGGAATCATTTATGTGGCTCAGTGGGTAAAGAATCCACCTGCAACACAGGAGAGGTGGGTTCGACCCCTGGCTGGGAAAATCTCCTAGAGGGGGGAATGGCAACTCACCCCAGTATTCTTGGCTGAAAAATCCCACAGACAGAGGAGGTGCCTGGTGGGCTACAGTCCCGAGGTCTCAAGAGTTGGACATGACCGAGCGACTAAACAACAAAGGACAAAGCAGGATAACAGCCCCCAGAGGTGCCCACATCCTGATCCCCGAAACGTGTGATACGTCACATTATGTGGCAAATGAGACATTGCAGATATGACGAAATTTAAGGATCTTGAGATAGGAAGGTTATCCTGAATGATCCAGGTGGGCCCAGTCCCATCACAAGAGGGAAGCACGACTGCTGGAGTGATGTGGGTAACTTCTGGTAGCTAGAAAATGTGAGACGGCCCAGTGGTTAAGACTCAGTGTTTCCAATGCAGGGGACATCCGTTTGATCCCTGGTCAGGGAACTAGGATCCCACATGACAGGTGGTGCAGCCAAAGTTTTAAAAAAAGAAGAAAATGTGAGGAGGTTCCCCCAAAGTCTCCATAAGGGAACTCTTCCTTGCTGACCGATTTTAGACTTCTTACCTCCAGAACTGTACGATAACAAATTTGTTGTTTCAGGCACTCAATTTGTGGTGACTTGTCATAGCAGTAACAGGACACTAATACAGTGCCCACATCCCAAGTGTGTCACGACAAATACTGTCCTATTCTTTTTCTATTCAAAAATAGTGATTGATTTATGGCACATTGAAGAGACACTCTATTAAACGTAAAGTTCTACACACCATTTATCTAAGTTCCTAAGGTTAATGTTTCCTGATATTTCAAACACTCCCTTAATGATGTTCTGATTGATCTTATTCTCCCTTTACGTAGAGAAAGTGAATTCTAATTTCTGACCTGGGAGCTTTGAAGTGAACATTGCACTGAATACCCTCTGCTGCTGCTGCTGCTAAGTTGCTTCAGTCGTGTCCGACTCTGTGCAACCCCATAGACGGCAGCCCGCCAGGCTCCCCCGTCCCTGGGATTCTCCAGGCAAGAACACTGGAGTGGGTTGCCATTTCCTTCTCCAATGCATGAAAGTGAAAAGTGAAAGTGAAGTCGCTCAGTCGTGTCCGACTCTTTGCGACCCCATGGATTGCAGCCTACCAGGCTCCTCCGTCCATGGGATTTTCCAGGCAAGAGTACTGGAGTTGGGTACCATTGCCCTCTCTGGAATACCCTCTAGAGGTTTCCAAAATCTAAAGGAGGAAGGCCATTTTCTTTCCATTGGAAAATGACCTAGACATGCTCTCTTCTGACTGACACACGTTCACTCACTGACCCTCAGTATGTCAAATCTGAAACAGGCAGGCATGATGGGAAGGGAATGCGGACTCTCTCTTCTGCAGAGACACTTGTGAACATCTTCAACACCCACCTCCAATAGCGACTTCCATCGGCTCAATTGTATGAAGGTTAAAAAACTCTTCCTAATTTTGATTCTAATAAATGACCTGAAGAAAGGCATGTCCTTGTTTGTTTACATATATAAATTTAGAAGCACTGTGAAATCTCAAACAAAATTAGCCACCCAGGAGAAAGAAAAGGAAAAAAAAATCAGATAACTTAATTAACCAAGGCTGAGCCACGTACACTCAGAGGACCCAGGGTAATGTGGGCCAGCTGGGCTGAAGCGAGGGCAGACAAGCATGGATGAAGAGCCAGAGGCCCAGGAGCAGAATCCAAACAACAGGAGGGAAGGTCATTGGCCGATTGATGAGGCTTCTGTTGTCCTTGTCACTGAGCGTGAAGGAGAGTCCTGGAGCCCTGGAAGGCTCCTAACGTCATCGTTATTTGAATAAGCCAGGAGACAACAGGTCCCAGAGAGGCATCCTTTGTGACCAGATGTTTCAGAGAGAAAGTTTTGGGTTTGGGAAACCAACTGTGTAACCCTGTGCTCTCCAACTGGGCTCCACAAGCACTGATGTTTCTGCGCAGGTACTAGACTGCTGTGGAATAGCCAGAAGAACTCATTCATTGATTCTCCTGTATTATTCATTTCTCCTACAGAGTGCTCCGAACAGCTGAACATGCCCAGCACACTAGACTAACTCCCTTTAAGAAATTCCATCTAGAGCTGGTGTTATATGCATAAAAAACCTGTCATAATTATTGTTTCCTGGATTTTTCCCATTACCTATGGCCTCCTATAAACAGGCTCTTTCTGACTATCTGATAGTAACCATTTACACTGAAGAAATGATTAAAAATGCCAGAATCACTATGCAAATGCTTTGCTGCCTTCCTGAAGAGAAGTAGGCTGGCAACTATAGTTGCTATTTCTTTACCAGGAAAAAATAAAGTTAGAGAGAGCAACATGCCTGTGTGTGCCAGCTGTCATCTGGGACAGAGGGGCCTCTTGACCCACTTGGCAAACAGCATGATCTTCCAAGTCTCTTTTTCTCTCCCAAGGCACAGGGCAGACATGGCTACAGTCCAGATTTCCCAAGGACCTAGTTTCAAATAATTTCATTTCCAACACAGAGATTTGTTGAAATCTACATGTGGTTTAATCCTCATGCTGGTTGAAGACTGTTCATGTAAATGCTTAAGAAATAGATAAAATCTTTAGACTGGTCTATGACTCAGGGTTAAAAATAAGGTCACTATGTGTTCATACATTATGTGTAGCCATGACATTTAAATTTAACCCTCCCAATCAAATGTAACTTACAATGCAGAGTTTGGACAAATGAGCTGTTTTTCTTAGTCACTGCAGTCGCGGGTCTGATCTAAGTCCCAATTCCTCCCCCATCAAAGTAGTTTACTTTCCTTCTATGCACCCTTTCCAAAATATAAAAATAAAAACGAAGTGCTGTAGGGTAGGTGCAGATGGACAAGATGCCCAAGCAAGAACGAGCCCCAACTCTTTTCCCAGCGATGCTTTGGTTCGGCTCTACCTGATGCAGGCGCCTCTGCAGAGTTTTCGCAGGAGCCACATGAAGATCATGGCACCTCCAGATAAGCAAGTTCAGGGTAGGGGTGGGTCAGGGCAGGTGAAAATTTTCACAAAAATGCATCATTCCTCGGGTGCAGCAGCATAAAAGAAGCACAACTGATTTGGGAAACTGCTTAAAATAAACACTACCCACTATAAAAGAGCTGAAAAAAAAAATAGCCCATTCTTGTTCCATCTCCCTTTTCCTTTTAAGCTTGCAAAGCCTGTGGTTACAAAACATACTTGGAGGCAGCCTTTGCTTCCATATGCCTACATTTTCCAAAAGGTTCAGACTAGACACTGAAGGGCCTGTGTGCCTGCTCAGTTGCTTGTGTTCAACTCTTTGTGACCCTATGGACTGTTGCCCACCAGGCTCCCCTGTCCGTGGGATTCTCCAGACAAAAATGCTGGAGTGGGTTGCCATGCCCTCCTCCAGGGTATCTTACCAATCCAGGGACTGAACCCACGTCTTAGTCTCCTGTATTGGCAGGTGGACCACAGAGCCACCAGGAAGCACCACTGAAGGGCCCAGCAGACCTTTAATAGCTGGAACTGAGACTTCCCTGGGGTCCAGTGGTTAAGACTCCACACTCCCAGTGCAGGGGCATGGGTTTGATCCCTGGTCAGGGAGCTAGACCCTGTGTGCTCCAACAAAAACCTGCTGCGGCCAAAGAAATAAATAATAAAATAGCTGAGACTAATTCCAAAGGAAAATATTAAGAACATATTTTATATCTGTGGAGAGTTTAATTTTTGCAAACTATTTTCATGACTGTTTTGAAGTACAATGGGCAGGATTATTACAAGTTTGGATAGGTGAAACAAAAAAAGTACCAAGTTAGGACAAGCACTCACATCTCCTGATTCTTAGTCTTACACAAAATCACCTCAGCAATCACTTTGTGTCAATTGAGTATTTAATTCTGAACATTCAAGGTGCTATCTGTACAGTTTGGCATAACTAGATTCATGCATTAACTTGAAGAATAGTCACTCACAAACAGACAGTGTTTGGGGCCCCACTGTGTGCCAGAGAGAAGTAGACAAGCAGGGCCCCCCCCCTTTATGCTGTTTACAGCCTCATCTTATGTCCTTACCTTAGCAGTAGGGGCCCTGGGAATGAGGCCACGTGCCACAGAGGGTTCTACACACCCCTGAGAAGTGAGGATGAGGTTTACGGCAGAAGCTCCAGGAGTCAAGAAGGCAAAGAGCCATAAGAGCTGGGACTTCTTTCCAAGGAGAAAAGGGTCCATGATAAAACCAGTTTGGGAAACCAATCTTACCATATTTTCTCTTAGAAATATACATGTACATTAAAAATAAAAAGTTCTCCAATCAAGAAACATACCAACTTCCATTTACCAAGCAAGTCTGTCTACCATGGGATAGTCCTAGAACCAGCCTTCCACGCGTCCCGCTCTGGGACGTGCTCACAGTCTTAGAGTGGAGTTAGCAGGTTCTGATTTAGAAAACATATTTTCCCAGTTGCACCCATACTTGTCCGTATGACCTGTGAAGATACTCACTTCTGGGACCTCGTAGGCTTAAACAACTCTTAAAGCAGGCAGAGAACAAGGCCCTGCTGGTTCTCAACAGTGAACTCTGGAAGGCTATTCCAGAGATGGCTTCTTCAGCCTTGGGCACCTTCTCTGGTTTCCAGGTCATGTATTTTTTGACCTCACAGCCTCTGTAACCTCTGACTTGAAGCTCTCTGTGCCCTTTGAGCCGAGTCCTGTCACAATCCCATGTAGCTTCCTGGTAACTGTTCTAATTCTTTGTGTGTGTTAGTCGCTCAGTCGTGTCTGACTCTTTGTGACCCCGTGGACTGTAGCCCACCAGTCTCCTCTGTCCATGAAATTCTCCAGGCAAGAATACTGGGGGGGGGGGGGGGTTGCCATTTCCTTCTCCAGGGGATCTTCCCGACCCAGAGATCAAACCCAGGTCTCCTGCATTACAGTTTAATTCTTTACTGTTTGAGCCACCAGGAAAGTCCTCATTCTTTAGCCCAAGGATATTGCCTGACCCTACATCTCTGAGGCAAGGGTCTCCCTTGTTAGGTCTTGTCTACTCTCATTTCAGAGTCAACATATTACGTCACAACCATAAATCTAACCTTGCACTGCCTTGTGAGAATCAGTTACCTTGAAGGAGAGGGTAATGGTCCATCTCCATTTAAACCAAGAGAACTTAACAGTGATTTACTGACCCTTGAAATGCCAGGGGCCTCAGATAACTGTATCACATATTACCTCATTGCACTATCCCAACAAATGATGCTGCTGCTGCTGCTGCTAAGTCGCTTCAGTCATGTCTGACTCCGTGCGACCCCATAGACGGCAGCCCACCAGGCTCCCCGTCCCTGGGATTCTCCAGGCAAGAACACTGGAGTGGGTTGCCATTTCCTTCTCCAGTGCATGAAAGTGAAAGTGAAAGTGAAGTCGCTCAGTTGTGTCTGACTCTTAGCGACCCCATGGACTGCAGCCTACGAGGCTCCTCCATCCACGGGATTTTCCAGGCAAGAGTACTGGAGTGGGGTGCCATTGCCTTCTCCAAACAAATGATGAGGTAGTTGCAATTTCTACCTCTGTTTTCTAAATTAGGATACGATCCTTTGAGAGGTAGTAACTTGCCCACGTCACAGAGCTAAAGTATCAGAGCCAGGATTTGAACCTTCACAGTCAAAGCTATGATTTTTCCCATAGTCATGTATGGATGTGAGAAACCATGAAGAAGGCTGCACGCTGAAGAATTGATGCTTTTGAACTATGGTACTGGAGAAGACTCTTGAGAGTCCCTTGGACTGCAAGGAGATCAAACCAGTCAATCCCAAAGGAAATCAACCCTGAATATTTATTGGAAGGACTGATGCTGAAGCTGCAGCTCCAATACTTTGGCCACTTGATGCGAAGAGCCAACTCATTGGAAAAGACCCTGATGCTGGTAAAGATTGAAGGCAGGAGGAAAAGGAGAATGAGATGATTGGATGGCATCACTAACTCAATGGACATGAGTTTGATCAAGCTCCAGGAGATGGTGAAGGATAGAGAGGCCTGGCATGCTACAGTCCATGGGGTCGCAAAGAGTTGGACATAATTGAGCAAATGAATAACAACAAAATTCAGCCCTCAGAGAACATGCTGGTCTGAGCCAACAAACCTCCCTTGATCCCTACCTCTTACAAAAGTACCTGTTCATCTTCCAGAACCACTGCTCAGGAGCATGGCATTCCTATGGGGTTGGGATCTTGGAGAAGCCCTTGTTGCCCAGCACCACCCCTCCCCAACTGGTCAGCATACCATATACCCTGGCTTTGTTCTCCTCTCACCGTCCCTCTGTCAGAGCGATGCATTTCTACTGGAGTTAACCCTGTGCTAATGTTTCTTTTCTGGTGACAACATGCTTTAACCCAGGCTAAATGTAGACTTTAACGGTAAGATGGTGGAGACCTACACAGGGAGAGTGTTGAGTCAGGTGTGGAACTTAGCATCCCACGATCCCCTGCTCACTTTGCTTGGCCCAGCATTCTCAACCCTCCCTGCACAGAAGCACCGTGGAAACTTTTCATCTGTTTATCTAATTATCTATCTGGCAAAAAACTTATGTCCAGGTCACACCACAAACCAAATGACTCAAAATCTCCAGGAATGGGACCCTAGTACTGGCATGTTCTTAAAAAGCTCTGGGTGATTTTATAACAGACTAGAGTTAAATACTCCTATTTTAAATATGGAGCTAGCCATGTAAACAGAAACCCTGTGTCTAAATTTTGGTCTTTGTACGTCCCACGGAGGCTGGTGAAAGATGACAAATGTGTTTTCTCAGAGGAGGGAAGAGGTTTTAGAATCATGGGCCTGATGCTGATTACCATGTACATGTTCTTGGGCCAGAATCAACTTCTTTAGGGTTTGGTTTTCTGATCCAGTAATGAGGGGTTAATGCTAACTTGCCTCAAAGGTGAATAATGAGAAATGACTAACTCAGGCGGCCATGAGGTATGACTTAGGCAAAGTTAAAATGCTTTTGCAGACAAGCAAGGGGATCTGAGTGATTTGCCCCTTAAACACTGTCAAGACAGCCCAATAATTATAAATAAGGAGCCAGCTTGAAGTGCAATGAAGCAGGCAGCATGGGCTCGCTGATGGTTGCTTTTCTTTCTCCCAGTAACATCTTTCCTCTGGATAGCAATCTGACAATAAATCAAAAGTAAAGAACATAGTATCTTGAAGCTCCTTTGGCACATTCCCACAAAGCCAATACTGTCCTGCTGACAGACTGTGTCCTAGAAACAGGTGTGCCTCAACTTAGAGAATGTGGATCTACAATGAAAGAAATAACCAAAGTGTTCTTCCACTTTAGAAAGCTTTCTTGCACTAGGAATCTCCCTTGTGCATAATTCATTAAATTATTAGTCTTGGAAGAAAAAAAAATCAATTCAAAATGGAGATATAGCTCTGAAATGACCATGTTAACCAGTGGGAAAATGTGCTTTAATTTACAAAATCTTTACAGTAACTCATGATATTTAAAGTGAGGCTTATTGCCATAAAGCTATAAAGAGCTGTAAGAGGAAAAAGACTTATTTATGCATACCGTGTTCAGCCCTTTCCAATCACCAGCTTTTCTCATAAGGGATGGAGTGATGGAGAGCTTGGTCAGTGGGTCAGGGTAGAGGCAGTCACCACTATGAGGAGTTCTACCATGGCATGCCAATTCTACTAGGCAGGCGCTCCCCTCCTACAACTCTTAAGTGGCCAGCACTGAGGTTAGCCTCCACTGAACAAGAACCATTTAACACTGACACCCCACCCCCTTGCCATGTGTCTATTATAAGCTGAGTGCTATTCTAGGCTTGCTAAGGAAGGTGAGAAACCTATATGCAGGTCAGGAAGCAACAGTTAGAACTGGACATGGAACAACAGACTGGTTCCAAATAGGAAAAGCAGTACGTCAAGGCTGTATATTGTCGCCCTGCTTATTTAACTTATATGCAGAGTACATCATGAGAAACACTGGGCTGGAAGAAGCACAAGCTGGAATCACGATTAATAACCTCAGATATGCAGATGACACCACCCTTAAGGCAGAAAGTGAAGAGGAACTAAAAAGCCTCTTGATGAAAGTGAAAGAGGAGAGTGAAAAACTTGGCTTAAAGCTCAACGTTCAGAAAAGGAAGATCATGGCATCTGGTCCCATCACTTTATGGGAAATAGATGGGGAAACAGTGGATGACTTTATTTTGGGGGGCTCCAAAATCACTGCAGATGGTGATTGCAGCCATGAAATTAAAAGTCGCTTACTCCTTGGAAGAAAAGTTAGGACCAACCTAGATAGCATATTAAAAAGCAGAGACATTACTTTGCCAACAAAGGTCCGTCTAGTCAAGACTATGGTTTTTCCTGTGGTCATGTATGGATGTGAGAGATGGACTGGGAAGAAAGCTGAGCGCCAAAGAATTGATGCTTTTGAACTGTGGTGTTGGAGAAGACTCTTGAGAGTCCCTTGGACTGCAAGGAGATCCAACCAGTCCATCCTAGAGGAGACCAGTCCTGGGTGTTCATTGGAAGGACTGATGCTGAGGCTGAAACTCCAGTACTTTGGCCACCTCATGCGAAGAGTTAACTCATTGTAAAAGACTCTGATGCTGGGACAGATTGGGGGCAGGAGGAGAAGTGGACGACAGAGGATGAGATGGCTGGATGGCATCACTGACTCGATGGACGTGAGTCTGAGTGAACTCCGGGAGTTGGTGATGGACAGGGAGGCCTGGCGTGCTGCGATTCATGGGGTCGCAAAGAGTCAGACACGACTGAGTGACTGAACTGAACTGAACTGAAGGAAGGTGAAAATAATAGGACAAGCTCCCTGCCCCTCGACTCTCATCAACTTATGGTGACCCAAATCTGATAGCCGTATCAGAAGTATCCCTAAATAAGCTTAGAGGTAGGACTGAGAGCTAAAATATAAGGTGGTTAGTCAAATCTGAATTTCGTATAAACAACCAATAATGTTTTAGCACAAGTTTGTCCCAAATAAGGCTCCCCAGGTGGCACTGGTGGCAAAGAACCCACCTGCCAATGCAGGAGACACAAGAGACGTGGGTTTGATCCCTGGATGGGGAAGATCCCCTGGAGGAGGAAATGGCAATTCACTCCAGTATTCTTGCCTGGAGAATTCCATGGACAGAGGAGTCTGGTGGGCTACAGTCCATAGGGTCACAAAGAGTGGGCCATGCTTGAATACACACACTTGTGTTTTTATTTGCTAAATTTGACAATCCTACTTAAGGGATCTGCAGAGTCTCATGTGAACTTTGTAAATTAGTCACACCCTTAGGTTGCTCCTCACAAATCAGCAATTTGGCAGTGTTTTCCAGCTGTGGTAGTCATCCCTGGGCCGTGACTTCCTATTTGCGTCAGATCTCTTTGTGACATGCAGTCACAAAAGGAGTCTTCAGTGATAGTAGATGGTCCTACTGGGTTGAGGGTACAGATCATGACTTCACAACTTACTAACTCCTAAAAGTAAGACTTGTCTTCAACGCCTGAAGTGGTGCCTATGTTCTAGAATTACTTGTTAAACACAAGGACACAGAACTTGCCTTTTCTAGTTATGTACTGACCAGCCTCATGTGTGACTGCAGTTTCTGGTGTTGGGCAGTCTGCAAAAGATTCCTGGAGAATGAGAGGGTTAGGAAGTGCAGGTAGCTGGTGTGAGTTAAGAATCACCTAGAAAGTTGTGTAAAGAGGAAGACCCCAAGCCCCAGCCCTCTAGAGTCCCAAGTTCTGAGTTCAGTCTCAGGATCTGCATCTGTGATTCTACCCCCAGAGGCCAGGAATCTGTGTTTAGACCTTGTGTCTCTCCCCTCAGGCTCCTGGGACGATTCTAGCCAAGTGCCCTTGGAGCTCAGTTTGGGCTGCTTTCCCTCTCCACTGGCCCAGCAGCTCAGATCCAGCTGGAACTTTGAACAATGAGAAGACTTGAGCTGCTCTTCCTATGTGATCTTCAGGCAGTCACTTCTCTCCTGATGTCTCCAGCCCTCACTATGGCAAGGGCTGCCAAAAATGTGTCCCCTTTTGCCAGTCACCTTACACTGTTAGCATTCCCCAGACCTCATTTTCCTATGAGCTTGGCCTGGCATTTCACTGATGATTGCCAAGGCAGCTCCTGAGTCAGACCACCGGGAAATATACTTCACATCCAACCCTGGTCCGCCGAGGGGCTGCCCAGCTTCACTCTTAACAGCAAACCCAAATCCCTTTCTGACTTGCTTCACTCCTTTTGATGCTGAGAAGCTGGTATGTGATAGATTGCCCTTTGAGTCAGGGTCTCTGCCATGGGGAACAGCACATCCCCCAGACAATCCTGTGTTGTGGACAAATAAAAGGTCCCTGCTGAGATGTCTTCAGTGACATTCTAAATCCTGGAATGAATTATCTCCCAAGATGAGAGATGGATGGTGTACACAATGCATGATGGCTGAAATGGAAAGAATGAGTGGCCTGCAACCAAAAGCAGATCCCTTCACTCACCGGGGACAGTTTCCAGCAAATGCGCTCCTTCACTCTAATCTCATAAAAGGCAAACCCCATCTCTCCTTGAATGTTTCATTCATTCTTTCTCCCCGTTGACAAAATATTTAAGGAACACCTGCTATGTGGGTAGAATAACACATCTCAAAACTGAAAGGCTCACGTTAACTAAGCAGGAATTGAGAGCCTACTTGCTTCTGACAACTAGTGGTTTTTAATTAAGTACTGAAGGCAATGGCACCCCACTCCAGTACTCTTGCCTGGAAAATCCCATGGACGGAGGAGCCTGGTAGGCTGCAGTCCATGGGGTCGCGAAGAGTCGGACACGACTGAGCGACTTCACTTTCACTTTCACTTTCATGCACTGGAGAAGGAAATGGCAACCCACTCCAGTGTTCTTGCCTGGAGAATCCCAGGGACGGGGAGCCTGGTGGGCAGCTGTCTATGGGGTTGCACAGAGTCGGACACGACTGAAGCGACTTAGCAGTAGCAGCAGCACCAGACATAGGAGGTGAGGCCCTCAGACCTCTGGGGAGGACTTTCAGGTGGCGACTGGAGTCAGAGACATTAGAGCAAGGAAGTTCTGCCAGGAAATCATGGAAGCAGCAGAGATCTGTAACTTCAGTTCTGTGCTGCACCAGTTTCCAGCAGGCTTCAAGAGTCTGAGGATGATGGAAAAGCTTCATTATAAGTCACCTGGGGTTTCATTTTGTTCCGGTGAAGTGAAGGCTCCATACAATTCATGATACTTAATACAAATATAAGCAGATCCTTTAGTGTAAATGTGGGAAGACCTTATTGGTGCAGTTTCTAAATCATGATTGTGAAGCACCTTTATTGACACCTAAGGAACTGAGGGTCCCTTGGACTGCAAGGAGATCCAACCAGTCCATTCTGAAGGAGATCAGCACTGGGATTTCTTTGGAAGGAATGATGCTAAAACTGAAACTCCAGTACTTTGGCCACCTCATGCGAAGAGTTGACTCATTGGAAAAGAGTCTGATGCTGGGACAGATTGGGGGCAGGAGGAGAAGGGGACGACAGAGGATGAGATGGCTGGATGGCATCACTGACTCGATGGACGTGAGTCTGAGTGAACTCCGGGAGTTGGTGATGGACAGGGAGGCCTGGCGTGCTGCGATTCATGGGGTCGCAAAGAGTCGGACACGACTGAGTGACTGAACTGAACTGAAGGAACTGAGGCACCAGTGTTTCTGCTAAAACACAACTGTTTTCATGAGACCTGTACTTACTGAACTGGCAAAAGTTGAAGAACCCTGGGATCAGACTGTAATCAGAACAAAAGGACATGGGAGAGATTAGAGACTGAATGTGGATGAACCTAATATCTACAGCCCTCTGGGAACAACCTCCATCATTCCCCCCAAAAGCTATGTCCCAGCTTGCCTTCAAGCTTTCCCCCCATATGGCTCTTTCTGCCTGAAACAACCTTCCAAGGCTTCTTCTACCGAATGAGCAGGTCAGTGGCCTCATTTTCAGCAAGGAAAGATGACACACCTGTTTCCAAGGTCAACATCAAGCTTGCTCATCCCCTTGTTCATGCACTCAGTTACTTGGTCATTTGGTCTGTATCGGATACTTAATGCGTACCAGCCCCTGTGGATACAGTGAGGATGCAGACCTGAAATGTCACCTCGGTTACCTTCAGGGAGCTTAGAGTTTAGCAGAAGAGACAAATAGGAAATTGTAGAAAGGTGTGGCTAGTGTTGGATTTCCCAGGTGGCACTAGTGGTAAAGAACATGCCTGCCAGTGCAGGAGACATAAGAGATGCATGTTTGATGCCCTGGTCGGGAAGATCCCCTGGAGAAAGGCATGGCAACCCAATCCAGTATTCTTGCCTAGAGGAGCTCATGGACAGAAGAGCCTTGTGGGCTACAGTCCATAAGATCACAAAAAGTCTGACACAACTGAAGCGATTTAGCACACATGCACAACTCTTTTAGACTTCCTGGTGGCTTAGACAGTAAAGAATCCTCCTGCAATGCAGGAGTCTCAGGTTTGATCCCTGGGTTGGGAAGATCTTCTTTGAGAAGGGAATGGCTACCCACTCAGTATTCTTGCCTGGAGAATTCCATGGACAGAGGAGCCTGGAGGGCTACAGTCCATGGGGTCACAAAGAGTCGGACACAACTGAAATGACTTAGCAGGCACACATGTGGTTAGTGGTACAATCGGGGTTTGTATGATGTAGGAGCGAGTGCTGGGGAACTTCAGAAGGCTTCTTAGAGAAGGGGGGCCTGAGCGGTGTCCTGAAGGATGAGGCAGCGCCTGCTGGAGGCAGATATGGGTCTGGTGATGGAACTGGCTCATGTAATCCATCCTTTTACTTTTGGGTGGCGGTTTGGTAGTTCAGCCATGTCTGACTCTTGTGACCTTATTAACTTCTTTGTAAAAATGATCCATGTTGATCATATGGTCAACCAGTGTTGGGAGTGCTGTCCAGAGCCATAAAAGAAAAAGAAATGGCCTTGTGCTGAGTAAGATGTGTGCCACAGTCTCAAGTTGATCAAGGACCAACATGCTGGGACAACCACTCCAAATGGGCATACAGTCTCACTTTAAGATAGCAGACTAAGCTTGGGAGTTTACCTATCCTACCTCTATTTTTCAATTATGAAAGCAAAATGTAGAGCTACAAGGATTTAGCTCTTCTTCTGCCATTTTGAAAAAAATAATTAAAAGATTTACTCCAGCAAAATTGAAAATGAATCCAAGAAATAGGGAAACCATGAAACAATGGAAATACTCCAGTTCAGATGAAAAGAAACCCTAGTGGGACAGCCTATACTTAATCCAAACTGGAATAACAGAACAGAGTGCCTGGCGAAGAACATCTTCAACAGAGCAAAAGGTTATCATGACCAAACTGGATGCTTGAGAATCAAGAAGTAAATCGTGAGGTGTCACATAAGTACTGAAGATCCAAGTTTCTCCAGAGGAGAAAAAGAGAGTTAGAAACTCTAGAAAGATAAACATACATAAAAGAATTATGGTCTAAATACGAAGCAAACTAAAATACAGTTTGTATTTTAACAATTAATGGAATATAAAACCATTGATGTATGAAGCAAATAAAGTCAAACTTTTATGGCCAAGGGAGAGAGTCAATCAATACAGTGAATTCCTCTAAATTCTCTGTGAGTTCCAGGCCACTGGGTAAGATACCTGCTTCTCTATTGTATGACTTTATTTTTCCTTTTGAAAGTGGTTTTGACTTTACGGTCTGTTTTCCTTACATATTATCCCCTTTATCTCCTTTTATCCCCCCCCCACCCCAGGAGAAGGTGACTTCTAGTTAAACCTTTTATTTTCCCCAAAGCCACTTTTGCTTGCTTATTCCTGATCTTTTCTGGTCTTTATAAAATAGTTAAGTAAGCTTTACTATCTGAAAATACAAACCGAAGTTGCTGTGCTGTACTTAGTCTCTCAGTCTTCTCTGACTCTTTGTGACCCCCATGGACCGTAGCCCACCAGGCTCTTCTGTCCATGAGGATTCTCCAGGCAAAAATACTGGAGTGGGTTGCCATGCCCTCCTCCAGGGGATCTTCCCAACCCAGGGACTGAACCCTGGTCTCACGCATTGCAGGTGGATTATTGACCAACTGAGCCACCAGGGAAGCCCTAATCCATACCCATTAAGAAATAATTAGTTTTTAACAAACATTGATTCCTCAATCTCTTATTGCTTGATTGAATTTCAATTTTTAATTGGCAATTCAATTTAGTTAAAAATCATTAATTCCTGTTTTAAAGGAACAGTTACCTGAAGTTCACATGCTTGAGTTCATTTCAGAGTTTGTTTTTTTCTTCTGTTGAAGTAAAGTACGATGAAATATAAAGTAAGATGAGATATACTGCTTTTTAACTTTAATATATTAATAGTGATTATTTAGGCAGTAGAATATTAAAAATAAGTTCTATTTCCTTTATATTCTTTATTTTTCTGAATATTCTCTCATAAACATGTACTGATTCTATACTTAAGTTTCTTAGAACAGAACACTAATATAGGGTTATTTGAGTATATTGCTGCTGCTGCTGCTGCTAAGTCGCGTCAGTCGTGTGAACCCATTGATGGCAGCCCACCAGGCTCCTCTGTCCCTGGGATTCTCCAGGCAAGAATGCTGGAGTGGGTTGCCATTTCCTTCTCCAATGCATGCATGCATGCATGCTAAGTCGCTTCAGATGTGTCTGACTCTGTGCGACCCCATGGACAGCAGCCCACCAGGCTCCCCTGTTCACAGGATTCTCCTGGGACCAGAAAATCTCAGGTTCCATGGCTTTCTTTTTGACAAGGGAGATGGCAAAGCTGAGTGATAATATAAAAATTCTATTGACTATGGTTTAAGTAAGTTAGTTGAACACATTTTAACCCATTGTCTCTGTTTTATGTCTGAAATCTCTACATCATGGAACTGCGTAAACTTTGCCCACTTGTATAAACCTAAGAAATTTCCAATTGTTTGGGGACTTTTTAAAATATAATTTTATTTATTTATTTTTGGCTGTGCTGGGTCTCTGTTGCTGCAGGGGCTTTTCTCTAGTTGTGAAGAGTGAAGGCTACTCTCCACTTGCAGTGCTCGGGCTTCTCACTGCGGTGGCTTCTCCTGTTGTGGAGCGTGGGCCCTAGAGCACGAGGGCTTCAGTGGTTGCAGCTGCAGGACTAGAGCACAGGCTCAGTAGCTGCGGTGCACGGGCTTAGCTGTTCTGCAGCATGTGGGATCTTCCTGGCTCAGGGATCGAACCCATGTCTCCTGCATTGGCAGGTGAATTCTTTGCCACTGAGCTACCAGGAAAGCACCTATCTGGGGACTTTAAACAAGGACTTTATTAATTGAAGACTTCAGGCAAGAGAAAGAGGAATTGTAGATTTGTTTTAAACTTCCTTAAAATGTACCTTAAGAGAAAGTACAGTGATGGTTGCCCAGGACTGAGATGGGGGTGAGAGTGGTGGGTGAGAAAGGGAAGTTAGTGTTTAATGGACACAGAGTTTCAGTTTGGGGAGATGGAAAGAGTTCTGGAGACATATGCTAGTAACAGTTGCAAGAATGTACTTAATGCCACTGAATGGTACACTGAATATGGTTAACATGCTTAATTTTACATTATGTATATTTTATCACAATAAAAAGTCCCTATTTCTTAAATCTAGATATGATTCAACATGACTTCAATGTGATCTCTTCTTCTATAGAAAATGTTATGAAGGTTTGAATTTTCAGTTGGTTTGGGTTTTATTCTGATGTGACTTTGTTAAATAGCAGATTACATATATTTTTAAATACGAAGTTAACATAGTTCCCCTGACAGGTATCACCCAGCTTAAGTTAAAAGAGCCATCTACACAGTATTGAGGGCAAAATGGAATTCACATTAAAAAAAATATTTGTTTTAATTTATTTGACTGCAATGGGTTAGAGTTAGGTCTTAGCTGTGGCATGTGGCATCTAATTCCCTGATAGGGATTGACCCCTGGCCCCCTGCATTAGGAGCAAGAGTCTTAGCCACTGGACCACCAACGAAATCCCTCATATATTTTTTTTTTTTCATTTAAAAAGTTAGAACTTTTCTATGAGAAAAATGGAGGAAAAGGAAACACTTAACATATATTCATAATTAAAATAAGTTGTCTAAAGCAAAGGGAAACAGGGTTATTAACCTATTATAACGTCACTTGACACATGTATCACTTATCTGCTCCCAAAATTTCACTAGCTTCTTGTTGTCAGATCAAATCAAACCCAGTTTGTTTTAAATTGATAAACTCTAGGTCCTTCAAGTACCTTGTACATACCATGTACGTTTTTCCTTTTCCCTCATGCAAAGAGTTGACTCATTGGAAAAGACTCTGATGCTGGGAGGGATTGGGGGCAGGAGGAGAAGGGGACGACAGGATGAGATGGCTGGATGGCATCACTGACTCGATGGACATGAGTCTGGGTGAACTCCAGGAGATGGTGATGGACAGGGAGGCCTGGTGTGCTACGATTCATGGGGTAAAGCTATTTCTTGATCTCAGATAAGTGAGTGTCTATTTCTGTTACTAGGAAAGTATTTATGATGTTTCTTATTCATGGGTAATCCTTTCACTCCTGGGTTATGCTAAATGTTATATATCCTTTGAAGCTCAATTCAAAGTTCACTTCCCCTCCGAAGTCATCTCAATGCCATAAACCCCTACTTAATCTATTCATTAATCACCTACCAGAGATTTACTGAGTGGTTATTATGTGTCCAGCACTACACTAGGCGCTGTGAGAATTGGTACCCAACACGGAAGATATAGTTCTAGATCTCAGCTGCCTATGCTGTCCAGCCTCCCCAACTGGACTGTAACCCTTTAAAAGACTAGCTGCTCCTGTGTTAACCCTTGTAGTATCCTACTTAGTTGGGACATCCTGGGTGAGGTGGGACGTGTGCTGGTCATTGAAAGGTCTAGGTGACTAGACCACATCTGCCTGGTGTTAGTGGTGAGCAAATGAGAGAGAATTGGAGGAACCTTACCAGTGCCTGAACACAAAAGAAATCTTTATACTTAGGTGCTCAACAACAGGGGCCACCATATGGAGTGAAGATATATTGAATGAATACATCAAGGTGAACATATCGATTAGCCTTCCAGAGGGAAGACTCAGGATGAGGTGACGTTTAAGTAAGCAGGAAGAAAGTCAGAGGTATTGATTTCTCTGTGGTAGAAGAGACAGAGATTGCTTCTTTGAGTCAGGACCTAAGGACTACATTTCTGACGATTTCAAGTTATGGGTTTGACCAACACGTGGAGCTGCATGCCAGTGGGAGGGCTGCCATTTTGGCACCTTTGTCAAGAGAAAAAAGACGGCTGAATGAGCTAAATCTTACCTGGTCAACAGAAATTCCCTAGCTTTACTATAAACCATTAGAGCAGAAAAAATAGGTTTAGAAGCATTGGAAACAGGCCAAAAAAGAGAGTCAAGGAGATAGCAGGATCTAACAATAGAAAAGTAGGCAGTGGATTAGACAGAGTAGGCATGAGAAAGAGACAAAAGCAGATAGAGAGACTAAGCAGTGACCAGGGAAAATGGCACAAGTCCTGCTGTCCACATGAGACTCTCCTGTAGAGATGGGCCCAGCCAGCAGGAGGCAAGAAGGGAGATTCCACTAATGCATACTGACCATCTCTGTGTGGAGCCCAAATCTTCTCCTAGAACCAGCAGTAGCATTACTATGTAGGGTCACTCTTCCAAATTTATGAACAGGATATGTACCTAAAGTCCATTTGTAATTTAACTGGCCAACAAAGGTCTGTCTAGTCAAAGCTATGGTTTTTCCAGTAGTCATATATGGATGTGAGAGTTGGACTATAAAGAAAGCTGAGCGCCAAAGAACTGATGCTTTTAAACTGAGGTGTTGGAGAAGACTCTTGAGAGTCCCTTGGACTGCAAGGAGGTCCAAACAGTCCACCTTAAAGGAAATCAGTCCTGAATATTCATTGGAAGGACTGATGCTGAAGATGAAACTCCAATACTTTGGCCACCTGATGCGAAGAACTGACTCATTTGAAAAGACCTGATATTGGGAAAGATTGAAGGTGGGAGGAGAAGGGGACAACAGAGGATGAGATGGTTGGATGGCATCACTGACATGAGTTTGAGTAAGCCCCGGGAGTTGGTGATGGACAGGGAAGTCTGGCGTGCTGCAGTCCATTGGCTTGCAATGAGTCAAACATGACTGAGCGACTGGACTGAACTGAACTGAAATGTATTTTTCTCCAGAAATAATTTTAATTAGGTTAGACACACGCCAAATCCCCCAAACCTATTTACTCTATATGTACCCAAAGTCCACATAGGTACAGTTATTTCAGTAATTTCTAATTACCCCATACATTCCAGTTACTCTGGTTGCCTAAGAAATAATTCTAAAATATACGGACTTAACAATTTTTATTTTGCACATGAATTTGTCGTTTAGGGCAGGATTCCGCAGGGATCACAGTAATAAAGAATCTGTCTACCAATGCAGAAGACACAGGAGACACAGGTTCGATCCCTGGATCAGGAAGATCTCCTGGACTAGGAAATGGCAACCCACTCCATTATTCTTGCCTGAATAATTACATGGACAGAAGAGGTTGGTGGTCTACAGTCCCTGGGGTCTCAAAAGAGTCAGATATAACTAAGCGACTAAACACGCAATACAGCTCAGCAGGGACAGTCTCTCTCCAGTTCACTTGGCATCAGGAAGGGCAAGGGGGACCTGGGGCTGGGGCCTGGAATCCTCGGGAGACCTGCCCACTCACACATCTGGTTGCTGATGCATGTTGTCTGGCTGAGATCTTAGCTGGAGGTGTTAGCTGAAATCTACATGTGGCCCCTCTATATGGTCTGGGCTTCCTTATAACATGGTGGCTGGTTTCTAAAGAATAGCTGAGAAAAAAAATAAGTTGAATGCTTTTTATATTCCAGCCTTGGAGGTCACCTGGCATTGTTTCCATTGTGCTCTATCAGCTGGACCAATCACAAAGCCTGTGTGGGTTCAAGAGGAAGGCAATAGACTCTACTTCTTGGGGTAGAGTAGCAATACTCAAGAAAAGCATGGAGGATGGATGGGGTAGATATAATTACAGGGCCATTTTTGGAGAGTACAATCTGCCACAACATGTAACATTACTTCTAGGAAAAAAAATACTATATGCTTGCATGCATGCTCAGTCCCTTCAGTCTTGTTTAACTCTTTGAGACCCTAGGGATTATAGCCCGTTGGGGCTCCTCGGTTCATGGGGATTCTCCAGGCAAGAATACTGGAGTGTGTTGCCATGACCTCTTCCAGGGGATCTTAGTAACCCAGGGATAAAACCTGCATCTCCTGCATTGCAGGCAGATTCTTTACTGAGCCACCAGGGAAGCCACATAAGGTAGGTACTAATTACTATTATATTAGCCAGGCAAGAAACTGTGACCTTGGTAATTTGCCCAAAGTGACACCTGTAAGTGGTAGAGACAGGATTTACCTCTAGATCAATTTAACTAGATGGAAGGAGCCTGAATCCCTGGGTTACTGTGTGGAGTGGAGCCCTTCTCCCAAATCTAATTCATGGGTGACTGAAAAAGGAACAATACTGCATTATGCCATTGGGATTTGGGGCTATTTATTGGAGCAGTGAGCCTATCTTGACTGGATTAGTACAGGAAAGACAGGATTGATACACTCGAGCACAACTAACTTAAGCATTTCCTTTTATAAGATGAAATGGCTCTTGCTATTTGCATGAGGCAGGGTACGTGCATAAAGGAAAATTATTCTCTAGGTCAGTCCCTATCAGTCTCATATCTTCTCAACTAGGAGGACAAGTAGCCTTTGGGAATAGGGCTGGGTGTACTGACGTGGAATCCTTGACACTGATAAGAACAAGTGCACGCAAATTAGGCTCGGTGATCACCAACTGAGGAATACTTCTTCTAAGGTTTGACTCTGGTGTAAAATCCAGTGGTTCCTAGGTTGTTTGCTTGTCTCTTTTCTTTTAATTTTTTTTTTTACCTTACAGAGAAGATTCTCTTTTTGACTACACTGGCCAGCATGGCTGTGAAGGAGAAACCTTGGTTGCTGTCAACACTTAGGTCTCTGGGCAGGTCACCTGCATAAAGAGACTGTAAGTTCCATGGTGGTGGAGACCTTGTCCCTCTTGTTCACCACAGCATTCGTAGTGTCTAGTCTAACGCCTGGCACACAGTAGGTGCTCAAAACTTATTGAATGCATGAAAGACTATAGGTTTGAATAAAAGCTCAAGCAAACAATAGTCAGAAGTCCATAAAGTAACTTGGGCTCTTTATGCCAGTGGCAGCTATTACTCAAGGGCCACTGAGGAAGAAGCCCAAAATGCCTGCTATGAACTGTGGGTTCAGCAGCCACTTACTAAAATGCTTGCTGATTGAGTGATGCTGCCTCATGCTGAACCTGATCCATGGTAAAACGTGGGAAGGCATAGGATCGGATAACCACTGTGGGATGCTATTTTTTAAGTTATCTCCAAGGATGTCGTAAATATGGTCGTCACAAAATTCGTCGTGGTTTTAGTTGTATGAATCAGATGAAAGTCTGTGGGAGTCAGCAGAGCAGCGAGCCAAAGAATACAACACTCTTCTCAGCATTTACCTCTAATGGATGGGGTTTAAATTCATCAAAGCAAAAAAATTCCAGGACAAACCTTCAGAGAATTCATCTTTGCATAAAAGCAATATGCAGTCTGGTTTTCCTACACTCATTGGGTTCTGGAGAAGGAAATGACAACCCACTCCAGTATTCTTGCCTGGGAAATCCTATGGACAGAGGAGCATGGCGGGCCTCAGTCTATGGGGTCACAAGGAATTCGACACGACTGAGTGACTGAACATGTACTCATTGGGACAGAATTCAGAAAATATGGACAATTCTCCCTTTAGGACAGGCAGCTGGGATATCTTGCAGACTACAGATTTCTTTTCTTGAAAATCAAATATTGAACTTTAATGTAAGTATACTATGCTTTCCATTAGTGCCAACTAAATTTTAAAGGGATGCTATGTCTCTAATTAAAGGGATTTATAAAAATATGTCCCCGAAATCCCTAAAGCTCATTACAAAAATAATAAGCACAGACTGCTTTTGGTTTAGAGTATGTGGCTCCAGTGAATTTAAATATTTATCATATAATTTTTATATCAATGTGTTAATGAGCATTAACTTTCATGGCATTACTTCTGGAAACAATAAAAAATACTATATTTTGGAATGCTATTTCTGGTTGGATTTCCATCACAGGGCACCATTAAAATAAGGGTTGATTTCATGAAAAATAATGGCACATTCCTTTCTAAACTTGAAATTTCAAACACCAGCCATGAAGGAAGCAAACAGTACAGCCTGGAGTCAAGAGATTTTCAACTTTTTTCCAAGTTTCTTTATCAAATTGCCACAGAAACTCAAAGCCCCCCAAAGCAGGTGTTCTTTCCTAGTCCAAAGAATAAGGCATGTTTGAGAAAATCCTCTTTTGTAATACCCCTGAGAATACATGAAGAAACATTGCTAAGCATCCATTTCACATGTTAGGGATTTGGATTGAGTTTAAACACCAGCTTGTACACAATGTCATAGCTCCAATTTTCTTAGGCTAGGGTGATGGTGCTGATGTAACAGAAAGGATGGCTGGGACTAAACACAGGGCTGGAAACGCATTAATACATGACAGCAGCCAGCTAACTGCAAAGGCACCTAGTTAGTTGGGGAGGAAAATTAGGCAGTATCTTCCGCAAATTAAGAGTGACATGGGAAATGAGGCAATTCTTATATAAGTCACTCTAAACAATAATATTAATATCTCCTATATTGTTCTTGAATATCCAATACATCAAGTAAGATTTTGCATTCAGATTACTTGGGAAGTGTCAGCATTCCCTATTTCATTTTGACTGTGTCCTGTTCTAAGAACCTCTGATAGGTGAACCTGCAGGCTCTATTCAGAGTAACTGAGATTTACATTACAACTGATCAATGTGTGTGTGTGTGTTACATGTGTGTGTGCTTTATATCAAACTGAAAAGTGACATAAGTTCTCTAATGCTCATTTCCATTGTCACGAGCACACAAAGTATCTTCTAGAATATTCCTGCAGCTACAATCAATTTCATATAACATTCTGCATTCTTCATCTGAGTACTATTGCTTGTTTTCTTTAACTGGATAAAAGTCCCTTTGTAAACAGCTATAGTCTTACTTCTTTGATCCACGGCTTTAACTTGTATAAATTGTATTAACACTGTATGTTTTCCCTCTTAACCCCTATTCAACCAGGCAGGAGGTCAGTCCAAGTATACAAGACTACTTAAGGATTAAGGAGGAAAACAAAAGAAATTTACAGTTTGGTAACTCTGTGGATACTATCCGTTTCACAGGGAAATTAGAGAATATTGTGAAATTAACAACACTCAGAGAATAAAATCAGATGCGGTGGAACTGATATGGAAACAGTGGTGTGGGTTTTGTCCAGTGCGGTTCCAAGACCTTTCAGCATCACCAGCTTACATATCATTTAACTCAGAGGTGGACAGACTTCGCAGGATCCAGGAACTTGGATGGGAAAAATATTATATCTTTAGTTTCACTAACCTCAAACTGAAATTTAGTATCTTTCAATTAAAATGTAGGCCACAAACCACCTACCACCATCCCGTGATTTTGTTGCCAAGAGAAGTCACAGATATTCTCACTTCCTCTTACAGCACTGTAGCCATCTCAAAATACCTTTTACACTCATTACTACTTCACAATTATGGTAGTTATTATAACTGCTGCTAATTTGGTTTATTTAATAATGAATTATTAACAACACACATTTCACAATTTTTAAACATCTGGTGAATGTATTTCAATAAAAGTAGTTTCCTTTGTAATCCTGCATACTTTATTATGCATTTAAAAACATCACTCTAAAAAGAACCTATAGGCTTTGTCAGCCTGATAAAAGGTCTATGACATCCAAAAGGTTACAGTCCCTGAAACTGAAAGCAGTTGACATGCAACATCCAGGTTTCTAGAGTAAATCATTCCTTGCTAGTATCTTTTGAAGTTGAAGCAAACTTAACCTTGAAATCAACACAGTCTCAATGCTGTAAATAGATGATTCTGATGAGAGTCCTTCCCCGCCCCCCTTATTTTGCCATAAGGAAAGACCTATAGATTCTGAAGTATCTCCGCTATTATTAGAAAGGCTGCTTTCTTCTAATGATAAACTTTGTCATTGACATTTTGCCAATCAACATTGAATTGTTTACTTATTTTGTGTTGCTGAAATCCAATCTGTTTTATTAGGGCATTGAATACAATTATTTTATAACTCTAAAGCATATAGAGAGCATTAATAAAATCATTGCTTCCTGGAAAAACTATAATGATAATTCCTAATTTTGAGTAGAAGAAGCTAACATCAAAGTACCCCATCAAAGATACTGCTTTTAAATGACAGTGCTGCTGGCCATTGGTCCTATTCATACTTACTGGAAGCATTGCAAATCAATGAACATATTTCTAGAAGTGTTAAGAATATGACCTCTGAGTTATTATAAAAGAAATTAAACAATGAGATAATGCCTCAGTAGTTGTGCCTGGAGTGTAAGCACATTAGATTTTTTGGAAAATCCTCCATGGAGACTCTGGCCAAAAATAGACATATCAAATGCCAGCAAGTCAAATGAATATTCACTCATTGAAAGGTATTGAGAAATTATTTGTGCACTTACAACTTATTTTTGAAGTTAAATACTGTTTAAAGTATTCATCTCCAAGAGTAAAATAAAGGTGATCAGAATTCAGAAACTAATAAAGAATACAGAAAAGAACAATATTATTCTTGCATTAAATTGATATATAGCTTATATATTATAAAATATGTATTCTTCATTTAAATGGTCAAATCATTATTTTCTATTCATCAGTAGGTATATTAAATGTGCTGCTCTAAAATTTTCTTTTTTTCCAGTTACATCTGTAAGATTTAGCTAGCTGGCTATAAATCTAGGCTTCAATTAGCTTCAATACCAGAGGTTTTATTTGAATTACAAGCTACAAACATCATCCAACTTGTATGCAATGACAGAAAATTCAGAATTACTCAACCTGGGAAAGAAATGAACTACAGCAATGCAAATCCCCCCTCCTCCAATTTGCAGTACATATTGTTATAGGAATAGAGATAAAAAGCCTTATTAATCACAGTTATCAAATTACTCATTGAAGAACTAGAACAATTTTTGGTGACTATTTTTATCTGTGTTTGAATTAAAGTAGATCTACCCATGATAATTTAGTTTTAGGGCTATTGCTTTCTTCTCTAGGTAATTATTTCAATTTTGAAGTACAAAAATAGCTTACACGATGCCTTAGTGAAGACCATCCAACACTTTCCTTTTCACAGCTGAATTTTCAGAGGAAGATACTGCAAATGCGCACGTTTGCTCAAACAACCAAAAAGCAACGGCATGTGCACATGTCGGGGGTCCCTCCCCAACTTCCTTGGCACAGTCCAGAGTATTTTTCTCTAAACAGGAAGCTGTTGACAGTTTTCCCTGGTATTTTCAGAATACTTGATTTACAAGAAAACCCCCAACTTTTGTTTCAAACTGTAACATTCTTTACCACTGTGCCTATTGTCGCTCCTTATGAACGCTGCAAACAAGACAGAGACCAAATTCCCAACTATTCTAGGCTGATTCAGAATACGGTAGCAAATACATACATATATATAAAAAGGCAAACTTAGCCACATATTGCTAAGCTGCGCTGGAGTCTTTAAACCCGAAACAATACTGAAGAGGAGATTCCTGGAATTCAACGGGGAATATCTGGCTCAAGCTGCAAAGTCTGTATCTCTAAACTATGTCACGTTAGCAAGTACTGAACAAGGGAGGCGATTATATTTTAACCTACTTCCCAGAACATGAATCCAAATTTAACCAAATGCCAGAGATTCCGCCCCAAATGAACAACTAGAAGCTGCTTCACATTTTTTTCTCCGGGTACAACAATAATTGCTCATGAAGACAAACTTGTAAGAGGTGAGAGAGAGGGGAAAGCCGCTGTGATTTATAAACGCATCTTACTATTGTATATAAAGCAAACTGATTACCTCACACAGCAGAAGTGCAAGATTTAACAGTCCATGCTCCGCAGCCCCTGGGACGCAGAAGCAGCAGCGTGGAGAGCAGCGGCAGCGGCCAGCACCCACCCAGCCTCTCACAGGCCTTTGACTGTGTGGACTCAGCCACAGGCTCTGCCTCTAGCTGACGTCAAAGTCCCTGTCACATGGCCAGATGAAAGCCAAGAGAGCATTGGTTGTCGTAGCAACCACAGAACAGCTCTGAAATTATTTCAATAGGTCATCTGTCACTGTGGTGTGTATGTGTGTGTGGATGCGTGTGTGTGTCTGTGTGCACACCCCACCACCCATCACGGACAGCTCCCCGACAACCTCAGCCCTTGAAGTGGTGACTGCAAAGTGCCTACAACTTTCCTCTTCAGGGCTGTGGGGGTCTGTTCCTTACAGTTCTCAGCAGGAAAAGGCATGCCCCTCTCGGGTTCCACTAGTCCCACTGTTACCAGCGTGAAGCTCGTGGCTCTCTCTCTCTCTGTAGAACAGAAGGAAAGAACTGAGAAATTCTGGGAGTAGTATTCCAAGCTAATTAAATCTGTTTGTCAGTAAATGGAATAAAAACAAGCTCAAAAGGGAGCTGGAAGAAAAGATTATTTTTTAAATGATCTAAGAATCCACATCCTTGTACTGAGACCATGCTAGTCATGACAAGACAGAGGAGAAACATGGGGTGTGGTGGCCCCGAGTCAGATCCGAGTCTGATGAGCCTCACATCAACTAGGATGGGGAATCAGGTGAGATGAATTCAGGATCCGTACATTGTGAGCTGTCTATGCAGGAATGAATGACTGAAAGAGCTTCAGAGCAGTGAGGCTTTAAAATACTTGACACTGAAAACTTTTTGGGGACTTTTACTTTAGGGGTCATCATACAGTTGCCAAATTCTCCCCTTCAAAACACTCTTGTCCACGTCCCCTTGGGACTCAGCGTGGAAAAAAATGGGTAAGTGTCCCCAAACACAAATCTCAGTGAAAGTCCAGGGTAGCAGAAGAAAAGGACAGCCCTGCTTGTTTTCTAACTTCAGCTTCGTTTCCCTTAGGACCAGCCTCACTTACTTCTAATACCACACACAAGGGCTTATTTCCCAGTTCCTTCTCCCTTTTAATTAACAGGAAGTCCATTCAATAAAATGAAATGAAATCCAGAGGAAGTTCTTCTGAAAAATACATTCAGAAAATGTATACACATTCAAAGAGGAAAGAGATTAAAAGGCAAGGAGAAAAGACTGCTCTCAAATCCTGAAGGATCTTCCCATGCTAGAGTTATTGGGATATCTAATCTGGCATCTTTAAACAGGAAAAAAAAAGTCTAGGGTGCTACAAAATACAAGTGGAAGCTAAAAAGCCAGCTGAGCAGATTACATTCATGTCACTGCAAAAGAATGAAATTTCTTCGGTTCGAGTCAGGAATTGCTTCTAGAACAATAAGACTAATGTTCAAATTGTCTGACCATAGAATCCTCCTGTCCCATCTCCCTCTTCCTTTACTTCTGTCCCAGCCCCAACTGGGAGAAAAGATACATTTTTATTTGAAAAGATAGCTTCCTGATGCTATTATTAGCTATAGCACTGCAAAAGTAACATTAAAGTGTAATGCTGCAAGGAAAGCTCCCCCTTGCATTTCAGATAATGACAGCGGGAAATTTACCTATTAGCACCAGGACCGTTGGCTTATTGATTCCAAGGTCTATCTCAATGCCTCAGGATGTTGCACCAATGGCAGATTTAGGCTGCAGTCACAATTCACAAATTTGTGTTTTGTTCCAGTGGAGGGTTCTGGTTTTCTGTCAGAAATGCACATCACAGCGATGAGGGGAGTGGGAGGAGAGGAAAGAAAGCATTTCCTTCTAGACCTCTAGGGCCCCATGTGCTCTGAACTGCCTGCTTTAATCCACAGCAGCCTGATCAGCACTTCCTTTATGCAGACAGACTGCAGTACCACCGTTTGCCTATAGGTGATGTCCTCTGAAACAAGAAGTTACCAGTTCTAAAAATTCCTAAAATTCTGGCCTTAAATTAGTTTAAGATTTAACCAATACCCACACTTTTTCATTTTGAATTTTCTATATTTCTAAATCTTTTAAGACTTAGAATACTTTATTGTATACTGACTCAGGCACTCATTGTAAGTTAAAATTATGAGTGGACTGACCTTCCAAATGAAAAGTGGATAGTTGTCATTCTTTTCTCTGTAACATGCTTCCAACCTGCCATCACTGATTTACCTTTGCAAATCATCTAGAATTAGAGATTCCTCTTACAGCAAAGTAAGTTACTGGTCTTCTGCAGGGTTGAAATTGTGGTAATGATCTCTTTGGAGCTCAGTGAAAGTGTTGTTCGCTTAGTCATGTCTGATTCTTTGCGACCCCGTGGACTGTAGCCTGCCGGGGTCCTCTGTCCATTGAATTCCCCAGGCAAGAATACTGGAGTGAATTTTCTTCTCCAGGGAATCTTCCTGACCCAAGGATTGAACCCGGCTCTCCTGCATTGCAGGCAGTTTCTTTATCATCTAGGCCACCAGAAAGTCTAAAATCATCACGCATGCATGCTAAGTCGCTTCAGTCATGTCAGACTCTTTGTGATGCGATGGACTCTAGCCTGGCAAGCTCCTCTGTCCATGGGATTCTCCAGGAAAGAATACTGCAGCGGGTTGCCATACCCTCCTCCAGGGGATCTTCCTGACCCAGGGATCAAACCCGCATCTCTTTTGTCTCCTGCACTGGTAGGCGGGTCCTTTACCACTAGTGCCACTTGGGAAACCCAGGTTGCTACCAGTCTGGCTAATTAATCCAAATGTAGTTGAAAACATCATAGGAAATACACATGAGGGCCTTCTCCAACACAACCCACTATGTTGAAGAGAATATGAGTCATTTTCTTTTTAAACAAAAACTCATTTTTTAGGTGAACATGATTCACTGAATTTAAAAATACCCCTTCCAAAATAGCACTGCACCATAACTTTCACTTGCTATATGAATGTCAAAGTTGCCTATTATTAGTTTGACCACTTTGCCGGAAATAACTGGTAAATGCCACTAAACAAGCAGTCTAACTTGGGTTCACACACTTGAATTAACAGGTGGTTTAGACCATGAGTAGACAACTATAATTAGCCTTTTATTTCTAGGTAGAAATGTTGCTGTGTCACTATCTCAACATTAGTGGGAAGGCCATAGACTTTCCCACTTTTAGAAGTTTTTAGAAGCATTGGGTTCAAACCTCATCTGGGCAAGTTACTCAATGCCTACATCCTAAGGTGGTTATGAGGATTACAAAGTTAAGGTTTTCTAAAATTATGACACCCTGCCACAGGGTAAGTGGCTCAAGGTATATGTTAATTCTTATTTATCTGTCTGATTCTGATAAGTTTACAAAGACCTTCAGGAAAAAGATGAATCTTACTCATCTCTACAACTCTGTAGAGAGGGCCCAGAACACAACATGGCCCAGCACAGGGCCCAGAACACAACACGTGCTCAATAAATGTTGGTGACGCCTCTGTGCTTAGTCATGTTGGACTCTTTGCAACCCCATGGACTGTAGCCCACCAGGGTCCTCTGTCCATGGGGATTCTCCAGGGAAGAATACCAGAGTGGGTTGCCATGCCCTCCTCCAGGGGATCTCCCCAGCCCAGGGATCTAGTCCAGGTCTTCTGCATTGCAGGCGGATTCTTTACCAGCTGAGGTACCTCAGAAACGTCCTCTACTGGGAAACAAATGCAGAGAAAGAAATAGTTCTTTTTTTCTTTCTGCTAACAAAGGAGAGCCTCCCTTCAACCTCCAAAAAAGGCCAAGGAAGGAAGAAAAAATACTGAGTAATCACAAAATTTTCTAGCAATGAATGAGTTTAAGTAAATTTGTCAAGTAAATCAAATTTATCCCTACTAAATCATGTTTATTATAAGTGCACACAAGTTATATAGTGATGTATTTTATGGCTATTGCTGGTGATATTGGGTAATCTTTTACATTAACTGATCAGCTGAGCACCCATTATATCTAGAGCATCTTTCTAAGTGTTATAGGTGTATTAAATCATTCACTATAATAACTATGAGGTAGGAGGTATTCTTTTCCACATTTCAAAATTAAGAAACTTAAGCATAGGGCAGTTAAATAACTTGCCTGTCTAGTACATGGCAGAGTCAGTATTTACACCCAGGAAACCTAGCTCCATAGATTTTGGAGATAATTTACATTCGATATATTTTTGAAAAGCATTGGATTATTTCTTATGGCTATTTTATACTTGGGGATTGTTATATTTTTAATTTCTTATGAGTGGGGGAAGCCCAACTGATCTTTTTTGCACTTGAGAACTCTGCTTATCTTAATTTAGCTTTGGCCTAAGGAGTAATATGGGCTTCCCTGGTGGTTCAGATAGTAAAGAATCTGCCTTCAATGCAGGAAACACAGGTTCAATCCCTGGGTCGGGAAGACCACCTGGAGAAGGAAATGGCTACCCACTCCAGTATTCTTGCCTGGAGAATCCCCATGGACAGAGGAGCCTGGCAGCCTACAGTCCATGGGGCTGCAAAGAGCTGGACACAACTAAGCGACTAACACACACACACACAAGGAGTAATATGCCAAGAAAGCTTAATCCAAAAGACTTAAATCAAGGAAAATGGGCAAAGTAAAATACTGAAAATATCCTGAACAAAATCATCCAAATTTTTATAGTCTTAACTGAAGCAAATGTTTGGGTCTCACAGGCTTCACTAATTTTTGTTTCACAGTATAAAGGAGTTTTTTGTGTTCAAACTAATATCCTCACTGAGATAATAATGGGTAGATTTTTTTTTAAGTGACTGGAAGGCATCAAAGAGTAGAAAGGGCAGCAAAGTCTTTAAGTACCAAGATCTCAGATAAAAAGAAAATATATTGATATAAGCCCAACAATCTCCACATTTTCTGTTATGTTTTCCCTCAAACTACTTGATAATCCCTAAGTGGTACGGGACTCCTAGTGTTCTCAAAACTGGAGAGACAAACTTTGTGTATCTTGATTGTATTAATGTCAATATCCTGGTTGTGGGAAATAGATAGGGAAACAGTGGAAACAGTGTCAGACTTTATTTTTGGGGGCTCCAAAATCACTGCAGATGGTGACTGCAGCCATGAAATTAAAAGACGCTTACTCCTTGGAAGGAAAGTTATGTCCAACCTAGATAGCATATTCAAAAGCAGAGACATTACTTTGCCAACAAAGGTCCGTCTAGTCAAGGCTATGGTTTTTCCAGTGGTCGTGTATGGATGTGAGAGTTGGACTGTGAAGAAGGCTGAGTGCCTAAGAATTGATGCTTTTGAACTGTGGTGTTGGAGAAGACTCTTGAGAGTCCCTTGGACTGCAAGGAGATCTGACCAGTCCATTCTGAAGGAGATCAGCCCTGGGATTTCTTTGGAAGGAATGATGCTAACGCTGAAACTCCAGTACTTTGGCCACCTCATGCGAAGAGTTGACTCATTGGAAAAGACTCTGATGCTGGGAGGGATTGGGGGCAGGAGGAGAAGGGGACGACAGAGGATGAGATGGCTGGATGGCACCACCGACTTGAAGGACGTGAGTCTGAGTGAACTCCGGAGTTGGTGATGGACAGGGAGGCCTGGCGTGCTGCGATTCATGGGGTCGCAAAGAGTCGGACACAACTGAGCAACTGAACTGAACTGAACTGAACACTCTACTACAGCTTTGCAAGATATTACCTTTAGGGGGAAAGCGAAGAGAGAGCATACGGGTTCTTTCTGTATTGTTGCTCACAACTGCATGAGAACCTACACTTATCTCAAAATAAAAATTTAATTAAAAATTTTAAATGAAATTGACATAAGACATTTCAGTCAAAAACTGAGGGTATTGTTTCAATAGGGTTACATACATTTCTGAAGTGTTGTTTAAGCAGAATAAAAATGATCCTAGATGGATTAATAGAGACACAGAAAGGGCAGATATATGAATTTAAATGAATACTAACTTTATAAACCCGAATGGTAAGAGAAGATGAGAATCAAAGTTTTCTAAAATTCTTATATTCTGATCAAAATCCTAATTAATGTGCATACGTGCTAAGTCGATTCAGTCATGTTAAACTCTTTGCAACCCCATGGACTGTAGCCTGCCAGGCTCCTCTGTCCATGGAATTCTCCAGGCAAGAATACTGGAGTGGGTTGCCATGCCCTCCTCTAGGGGATCTTCCCGACCCAGGGATTGAACCCACATTTCATTGCATTGGCAGGTGGGTTCTTTACCACTAGCGCCATCTGGGAAGCCCGTCCTAATTAATAATAGTCTCTAATTAGGTAAGGTGCACAATGTAATCCTTGTAGTATCCATTAAAAGATTAACAAAAGGATGTATAGCTAAAAAACTAATACAGCAGGAAAATAATTTTTAAAATTACTTGATTCCCAAAAGAAGCAAAAAAAATAAGATGGGAGAGAAGAGAAAATGATAGGATAAATAGGAAGAAACAGTAACATTGAAGAGTTGATCATAAACACATTTCAATAATTATTATGATTACTATAATATATAAACTGACTAAATATTCCAATTAAAAAACAACAAACATCAGACTATATTAATACAAAAATTCTAACTCTTTACTCCACATATTTACTCAATAACTTATAGAATAAGTAATGAAAGAAAGTAGAGATAAAGAATGCTTTAATAATACAATTAATTGATGCAGTTAATTGACAACACATGACAAATGATAATCTTAAAAATTACAAAGTACACAACTTTTCCTCTCAAATACATTTAACAATATTGACTATATGCTGGCCACAGGAGTTTTTTCCAACACATTATAAACTATCAAAATCACAGAATACACTCTTTGTACACAGGGGAACAAAGCGAGGACTCAATATTAAAAAGACGAATAGAAAATCTCTAAATGGAAACCAAGCAATACATTTCTAAATAATCCACGAATTAAAAAGATTTACATTCCAATGTAGAAATATTTTGAACCAAACAACAAAAATGTAATATACCAAAATTTACATGCACTATTTCCTTGGTGGCTCAGATGGTAAAGAATCTGCCTGCAATGCAGGAGACCTAGGTTCGTTCTCTGGGTCGAGAAGATCCCCTGGAGAAGGGCATGGCAACCCACTCCAGTATTCTTGCCTAGGAAACCCCATGAACAGAGGAGCCTTGTGGGCCACAGTCCATGGGGTTGCAAAGAGTCGGACATGACTGAGTGATCAAGACTCTCTCAGAACCATAACTGTCTTTGCTGTCAGACATTCTTGCACATTTATAAACCTGACTTTTACAAATCATCAAGGATTAAGGATTATATTCCCTCTTACTGCCAAGAGTTAAAGAAACAGACTCTAAAGCATGAGGAATCTAGATGCTTTCTTGTGGTGCTTGTGTTGAAATGCAATTCCTGTAAAGAAGAATATGGCATCAATCCTGAAATTTATCTGCAACCACAAGTCAAACATTTTGCTGAGTTTTCGTCCAAAATGTGAACATCAAGGATTCCTGGTGCATTGCAATCGAAAGTGTATGAACTTTGGAATCGAGTACACTCAGATTTAATTGTGGGCTCCCCAAATACAACTTTTCATCTCTGTGACTTTGGACAACTTACTTAACCTTTCTGAGTCTTTGTTTGATTATCTGTGAAACAGTGATAACTAATGACCTTGCAGGGTGGTGTAAAGAGTGATGCTCAAGTTTAGTAGTGCCTCTGAAATAGCTAAAGAGAGAGCTAAACTTCACAATTAGGAAGAATAATTAAGAAATGTGCTAATTAGGGTCCATTTTACCTTAAGTTTATGCTGTCTAAAGAATACTTACATGAAGTGATTTCTGATTTTCATGGAATTCCTTAGTAAGTAAATTACAATAACTCTTAACATCAAGAGAACTATGAATTTGCATTTATATTTTCATAGTCTATATTTCCACTTAATAGCATTTAGTGACAGTTAAAAACCACGGAGATCCAACCAGTCCATTTTGAAGGAGATCAGCCCTGAGATTTCTTTGGAAGGAATAATGCTAAAGCTGAAACTCCAGTACTTTGGCCACCTCATGCGAAGAGTTGACTCATTGGAAAAGACTCTGATGCTGGGAGGGATTGGGGGCAGGAGGAGAAGGGGATGACAGAGGATGAGATGGCTGGATGGCATCACCGACTCGATGGACATGAGTTTGGGTGAACTCCGGGAGTTGGTGATGGACAGGGAGGCCTGGCGTGCTGTGATTCATGGGGTCCCAAAGAGTTGGACACGACTGAGTGACTGAACTGAACTGAACTGAACTGAAAAACCACAGTATAGCCTATTAAGTTATTCATTTTATATAAAAGAGGGAAAATAGGATTAAACTTGCCATTAGCTTCTCTTCTAAAAAATCCATCCCTAAAAATGCCTGCATCACATACTTCAAAAATGGCAAACTCCTAGTTTTTTTATTAATGTGAAAACTCTTCCATAATAACCCTCACACAGACTTAATAGAAAACAAATGTGTTAACAATGTAAAAGATGTGAATCTTGCTTTAATAAAATCAAATGTATACAAATCCTAACGTACAAAATAATTGACTAGGACATTCAAAGCATAACTACCTTCCCTGGTGAATATAAAAGGCAATTCAGTTATGGAAAGGGGGCTTCCCTGGTGGTTCAGACAGTAAAGAATCTGCCTGCAATGCAGGAGACCCAGGTTCAATCCCTGGGTCGGAAGAACTCCTGGAGATGGGAATGGCTACCCACTCCAGTATTCTTGCCTAGAGGACAGAGAAGCCTGGTGGACTACAGTCCATGGGGTCGCAAAGAGTCGGACAAAAGAACAATTTATTACAACTTTTCAAAAAGACATTTGTCTCAAGGAGACTGCCATCTTCTTGACTTTTGCTCTAATAGGCTACTGATTTCAGTTATCATGGTTGGGCAACATGATTAATGCTCTCCTCCCCTGCTCCTGAGGTGTCCCTGCTTTAATCCCAGAAAACTCTGAACTTGTTATCCTATGTGTCAGTGGTGAATTAAGGTTGCCAATCAGCTCACTTTAATATAGGGAGATTATTCTGGAATATCTAGTGACACCAGTGTAATTATGAAGGTCCTTAAAAGTGGAAGAGAAAGGTAGAAAGATGGCTGCATGGAAAGTTCTTGGTCCAATGTTGCTGGCTTTGAAGATGGAGAAAGGGCCATGAATCAATCAGTCTTCCTTTAGGAGCTGGGAAAGGAAAGGAAATCGCTACATCTGAATGTTTGCATCCTCCTAAAATCTGTATGTTGAGAACCTAACCATTAATGGAATAGTATTAGGAAGTAGGGTCTTTGGGGATTGTTTAGGTCTTGAGAGTGGAGCCTTCATGACTGGTATGAGGCGCTTATAAAAGAGGTCCCAGAGAGCTTGCTTGGCCCTTCCACCACATGAGGACACAATGAGAGATCTATGACCTAGAAAAGGACCTTCACCTGATCATGATAGCACCCTGATCTTGGACTTCCAGGCTCCAGAACTGTGAGCAATAAATTTCTGTTATTTATTAGCCAGCTGGTTTATGGTATTTTTGTTATAGCAGCCTGAATGGACTAAGAGAAGTGAATCCACTCGTAGAGCCTATAAACAGGAACACAGCCCTGCCTACATCTTGAGCATAGCCTAGTGAGACCCATTTAACAGGTGTGTACTGGGCATGTCTCCCAAGTGTAACTTTGGAGGAGAAATGAAGATGAATCCAGCCTCAAGCAGCTAGCAGGACAGAGTAAGGGAGAAAGCAAATATCCCAAGAGAAGCACAGCAAAGTACTACAGAGCTTCAGCGGGGGGAACTGTCCTTCCCAGCTAGGAGCAAACCCACTACCAGAAAATCTACGGCAATATCTTCACATCATACATTCCGGAAGGCCAAGGGCTGCCCTTCCATCAAGTCCTCTGATTCCAGAATTTCCATCTATAAAAGGACTTCAATTGCAATAATAATATTTTCAAGGACTGGGTTGACGTTCAAGTCAAAGAATGTGCTAAACAGCAAGCAAGAAAAGAAACTGAGGGACCACACTGCTCTCTTGCTGTCATCTACAAGCAAGATGTAGCTCAGCATTGCAGGAAAGAGCGTATCCTCTGGCTGAGTGGAATGGGATGGTTTTGGTTTTTATAAAAACTTTTAGTTTTCTATTGGGATACAGCTGATTAACAATGTGGTGATAGTTTCAGGTGAACAGTGAAGGGACTCAGCCACATATACACATGTATCCATTCTCCCCCAGACTCCCCTCCCCTCCAGACTGCCGCATAACATTAAGCAGAGATCTCTGTGCTATACCGCAGGTCCTTGTTGGATATCCGTTTTAGATATAGCAGTGTGTACCTGTCCATTAGAATGGGGTGTTTTATATCCAAAGCTATCCTAGAGGTCTGTCCTGTTAGACCTGCCTTGAGAGTGTTTTAATTTCCTGTACTCTTATCTGTGGAAAGCAAAAGCATTTTTCATATATTTTGATACCAACCAAAGAACCAAAAGTAAGATCTCTCTGAAGAGGCAGTGTGATCATTGAAATGGTGCTGCATAGAGACCCCAGGGATGTGGCTCCTGACCACCAGGACCAAAACAGCCTGAGAGTTAAGCTCATTGCCAGAGCTTTTAGGGCCTTGTTGTTTTTTTTTTTTTTTGTAACACGTAAAATGAGATGTTCAATGATTGAGTTTCCCACAGTGTATGGTTGTCAGCATCCTCAGTGCTCAGTCGTGAGATCAGTAACCTCACCAAATAGAAGTGAGAGCCCACAGTGCTGGGTAAACTTGTGCCAGGGCTGGAGGGACTCAGAGAACTTTCCGGAGCATCAAGATCTGGCATTGGCCTTTTCTCCAAGAAATTTTGTTATGAGGAATTTTACCATGAAACACTCAATTGCCAGTAAAGAGAGCTTAAACCGGAATGGGAGTAGAGAAGCAATTTGGCAGAGGGCAGGGAGATTGAGGCGACCCTCCCCAAAGGAAGAGAATCATGAAGTCAAGATGAAAAGAAGATTCCTGACTCATTGAGGCTGTTCATGTGGGAATGAGTAACAGTGGAACCTTCTGAACAAGGATGAGGGGCTTGGAGTCTGAGTCCTATAGCACGAGTCCCCGGCTGAGTGTCTGAGCTTCACAGGCCTCTCCAGTTCCTCCAGACTCCTTGGGGTCTATGAGCACCTCAATAGCGAATGAATAACTTCTCTTTTTGCCTCGCCAGCTTGAATGGATTTTCGATCTTTTGGAGCCACTGAGCTCTAATATAAACATCATCAGCACATCTTTGTCCGTCACAGAATTAGTGTCACTGATTCCTCAAAATGGAAAAGACTTTTTATCTAGATTCACTGATATCTGGCCTAGATATCCATGATATCTGCATTCATTCACTCGTTTATTCACTTTCACTCACTTATTCACCTAACAATCTTCAATGAGTGCTCTCTCTGTGTGTCAGGGGAATAGCAATGAATAAGAAAGACTCGGACTTTGGTCTCCTGGAGTTTATAGTTATTGAATAATTACAACCTTCAGTAAATAATGAGTGATACAGAAGGAGAGCTACATGGTGCCCGCCACGGAGGACCTAACACAGTCTGGGAGTCCACAGAAAAGGTCTCAGAAGATATGACCCTTGAGTGAAGAAGAAAGAGTGAGTCGTTGAGGAGCTGGGAGCAAGTCAATTCACTGAGCAGAGAAAAAAGTGGGTTTAAAACCTCTGAGATGAGAGGGTGCATGGCATGTTTTAGGAACTGAAAAATAGGCCAGGATGCAGAGCACTGAGAGAAGCAAGTGGCACACGATGGGCGAGCTGGTCATGTGTAGTTTAAGGAGGGCTTTGTAAATTTATGTAATCAGGTAACGGTTAACAGGTGGCAGACTGGCTCCTAGGTTCATCCGAGCTCTAATACAAAGACCGATGAAATGTTTTTAGAGTAATTTTTTTTTTTAATTCCTGATTCTGAAGGTATACAGAGTATGATTATGCAGAGTATATATCTTCTATCAGCACAAAAAGCCTTATGCAAATGGCCCCCAGGTTACATATCATCAAGCAATCATCTTCAACAGGTCTGTTAATCCGCAGACACTAGACAGCTTTCGGAGAAGGCGATGGCACCCCACTCCAGTACTCTTGCTTAAAAAATCCCATGGACAGAGGAGCCTGGTAGGCTGCAGTCCATGGGGTCGCGAAGAGTTAGACACGACTGAAGTGACTTAGCAGCAGCAGCAGCAGCGGACAGCTTTAGAATGTCTCTAATTATAGGATTTGTTCAGATTGAACCCCAGAAAAGTCTCAGGATTAGGCTTAAGGGTAAAAATCTGTCCATTACACAGAGGACCCCACACTCTTCCCCATATTTCAGCTGCTGGCCCATTTTTACTGCATGAAAATGTAGACTTGGAGATAATTGAGTGACTATACTCAAATAAAGTGAAATTGCTCAGTTGTGTCCAATTCTTTGTGACCCTATGGACTGTAGCCCACCAGGCTCCTCCATCCATGGGATTTTCCAGGCAAGAGTACTGGAGTGGGGTGTCATTTCCTTCTCCAGGGGATCTTCCTGACCCAGGGATCAAACCTGGGTCTCCTGCATTGCAGGCAGATGCTTTACTGTCTGAGCCACCAGGAAAAACATCTGATAAACTATATTTGCACATTCCTGGTCTCTTCGTGGCCTGGTCTCCAGAAAGTCTCTGTCCATTTCAAAATCAGAAGATGCTGTTTTCATCATTCAACCATAGAAGCTTTGAGGATGTCCCCACCTTTCTCCCCACTGCCAGCAGCTCCAATTCCTTGGTCAAGCTCAAACAGCACTTCTCATAAGGATTCATGTACCAGGATAAAAGAGCTTGCCCAGTGGCTCAGTAGTAAAGAATCCACCTGCCAATGCAAGAGACCTGGGTTCGATCCCTGGGTTGCGAAGATGCCTTGGAGAAGGAAATAGCAACCCAGTATTCTTGCCTGGAAAATTCTATGGACAGAGAAGCCTGGTGGGCTACAGTCCATGGAGTTGCAAAAGAGTCAGACACGACTTAGTGACTAAACAACAACCAGGATGGAAGCATCTTGTTCTTCCTCCTGGGAAGGCTCTACAAGGAGGCTCTAAGGAATCAACCTTTCCCTCCGAGCTGGAGTGGCAAGTGGACGAGCCCCGCGAAGCCTGGGCAGTGCTTAATTAAGATGCCATCCTCTTCGCAGTTAATTGGCAGATTGTTTTTAGAGTTCATGCCTTAGAATTTGTACTTTCTGGATCGTCATTTTATTTCCCTGCCACCCACATTAAAAGAAAAGTCTCTTTTGCCTGTCTTTGCAGTTCCCAAGCCTAATAATAATCACAGTTTCAGCCTCTTGCCTTGAGTTTCTGACAGCATAAATAATGCAGGTGCACTGAAATAAAATGTAGCTCTGCTGGCTTTTACTTCTTTAGCCAATCAGCTATCAAAAAAAAAAAAAATAAAAGTAAAGAGACTGAATTGATAGAAAGATGCATTTTACTGTCCAGCTGCCAAGAGGGCATTGCCTACAATGAGGATTTTGGAATAATAACCCTAAAGAGAGGAGGTTCAGAGCGTCCCATTCACTGCAGCCGCAGCCTGAAAGACACATTGTTCCTGACAGGTCAGGTGGAAGACCCCTCCCGTGAATGCGGCATTCTGAGGAAATGCTAAGCCATCCCATTTTTTAAAAGACCCTCTGACATCAGAAATTTCAACCATGATTTGGTTCTCAGGGAGCGATCTCATATCCTCACAGGTGTGGGATAATCAGGCATCTAAGAACAGCAGCTTCTCCAAAAACAGCTGCGGAAAGGATGAAGATACAATTGGTCCATTTAGAATCTGTGCGGTGGACTCCCAGGCTTAACGCCTGCATTCTGAGAGCTATGGCAGGGTTGAGAAATGCGGCTTTCTAGCTGACGGAAAGAGGAGGACCTCTGATAGGAGGACTTAACCCCTGGGAGGCATCGGGATGGAGAAATACGTTTTCTAAAATGTCCCCAACATATAAAACATTACAAAGGGAAATGCTCCAAAATAACATATTCACTCATTCCATTATCCTGCTTAAGAACTTTATCCCATTTTTTTCTCATGCTCTCTTCTAACCTTTAATGTTGACAGAAAAAAATGACCATAGTTACAATGATAATATTAGGTATGATTCTTTTAGGGGGGCTTGTTTTGCATTTGGCATTGTGCTGAGCACTTCATGTGAATTACCTCATTTGATTTTTCAATAGCCCCATGAGGTAAGTACCATATAGACATGATGACACTGAGTTTTAGAAGAGCGACCATCCCATGCCTGAGATGCCTGATTTAATCCATGGAGTCAGATAATTCACACAGGAGCTGGCACTCAAATCCAGAAGCCAAAGATTTTCCCTTTTTTTCATTAATTGTGGGCTGATGAATACTTTTTAAAGCCTTCAAAGCCTCCATATTTATCCTTTTCAGTTGCTATATAAATTCTAATGAAATGATGTGCCATAGTATATTTAATATTAATTCTCTGATTGCTACAGTTTGCTTGCTTTTTGATCTTCTCTATTATAAATAGCAACATATAAACATCTAAGACATGGGTTCGATTTCTGTGTGGGGAAGATCTCCTGGAGGAGGTCATGGCAATCCACTCCAGTATTCTCGCCTGGAGAATCCCATGGACAGAGGGGCCTGGCGGGCTACGGTCCACAGGGTCACAAATGTTAGTGTATACTGACCCTTGACCTTCAAACTTCTCCAAAACAATACACTTGAAAATATGCAGCCAGTATTTGAATTATCTGCATTAGAACCAGCTTTCTAATGCTTTCATAGCAGGAAGTGGCAAACACCCAGGTACTTGGGAAAGCAACAGGGAAGCAAAACCAAACAGGGACATTTTAATCCTCAAGTGTATAGAAAATTCATAGTAAGCAAACCTGCAAGTGAAATTCCCAAGGAGAGTTTTGTAGAGGAAGTGAATAACACATGTGCAAGTACACGAACATGCGCACACACACATACCAAGTGATTTGTGCTGTCCCCCTGAAATTCATATGTTGAAATTCTAACCCCTGATGCATAATGTTAGGAGGTGGAGATTTGGGGAATTGAAAAGGTTATGAGGGCAAAGCCCTCAAGAATAGGATTAGGGCTCTACTGAAAGAAGTTCTGAAGAGCTCCTCCTCCCTTCGGCCATGTGACAATCCAAGAAGGCAACCGTCTGTGAACCAGGAAGTTGACCTGCACGAGACACCAATATGCCAGCACCCTGATCTTAGATTTTCTAGGCACTAGTCCGGGAGGAATACATTTTTGCTATTTTTAAGCTATGGTATTCTGTTATACTTTGGTCACCTGATGCAAAGAACTGACTCACTGGCAAAGACCCTGATGCTGGGAATGATTGAAGGCAGGAGGAGAAGGGGATGACAGAGGATGAGATGGCTGGATGGCATCACTGACTCGATGGACATGAGTTCGAGCAAGCTCTGGGAGCTGGTGATAGACAGGGAAGCCTGGCATGTTGCAGTCCATGGGGTCACAAAGAGTTGGACATGACAGAGAGACAAACTGAACTGATTCTGTTATAGCAGCTTAAATGGACTGAGGCATCTAAATCTGTGCTTGAAAACTCAGATCACTTCAATTCAACCAGTTGCTTTCCCCCGCAGAAAGCTTCTAAATATTCAACATATAAATGAGCTAAGTCTTTCTTATTTCTCATTTACAAATCTTTTAAAAAAATAATTTAATGTATTTTTATTGCAATCTGATGAAACTGATTGTTATTTTTTAATATTTATTTATTTAGATGGTAAAGAATATGCCTGCAATGTGGGAGACCTGGGTTGGATTCCTGGATCAGGAAGATCCCATGGAGAAGGGAATGCTACCCACTCCAGTATTCTTGCCTGGATAACCCCATGGACAGAGGAGCTTGGTGGGCTACAGTCCACAGTGTCACGAAGAGTTGGAAACAACTGAGCGACTAACACTTCCAGTTTCACTTTTATTTGGCTGTGAGGGGTCTTAGTTGCAGCAGGCGAGCTCTCTAATTGTGGTTCTGTCGGCTCCAGAGTGCGAAGGCTCAGTAACTGCAGTGGGTTGGCCTAGTCGCCCAGTGGCAGGTAGGATCCTAGTTCCCCAATCAGAGATCAAACCCTTGTCCACCCACATTGCAAGGTAGATTCTCAACCACTGGACCACCAGGGAAGTCCTGATTGTTATGTTTTTTTAACCAGTAAAAAGTATACAATAGTAAACTGGCATTTATTAAGTACTTAGCATATGGTAGCTACAGTGTCAGAAACTTTACATACATGAACCAACATATTTTTATAATGATCTTTGAGGTGTAGGTGGTCTTCCCTGGTGGATCAGACAGTAAAGAATCTGCCTGCAACGAGGGAGACCTGGGTTTGATCCTTGAGTTAGGAAAAGCCACTGGAGAAGGGAGTGGCAACCCACTCCAGTATTCTTGCCTGGGAAATCCCATGGACAGAGGAACCTGGTAAGCTACAGTCCATCGGGTCGCAAAAAGTCAGATACAACTAAGCAACTAACACACATATGGAAGAGGGTATAGAAAAATTAGTAACCTTCCCAGGTCACATAGCTAGTAAGTGGTGAAGAAGGATATGAATCAAGTCTCTGAAGATCGTGATTCCTGTGGCTTGGTCCTGCATAGCCCATGAAGAGGGCAGGACCTTCCAAACCCACAGTTCCACACCACACATTGCTTGACCTCTTCCTAAGTGGTAGGCCTCCACCAGATCTGGGGTCCAGAGATGAATGTGACCACCACAGTGGTCCTTAAGATGCTTACAATCTACTGGGAAGGAATGACAGAAAAGCAAATGAATACTATACAAAACATACTGAAACCTGTGTTATAAAGAGATTCAAGCAAAGAGCTCTGGATATTCAAGACAGGCATCAGTATGCACTGGCATATACACTGTTTCTTTGAGCTCACAGTAGCATTACAGTAGAAAAAAAAAAAAAAATTCAGCAACCTATTTACAAATCCTGTTTTTCAAGATCTCTCTTGGGTTGCAAGTAAAAAAATCACCATTTCTCCCCCAGGCTACAAAGCTCCCATGTGCTGTCTGGAAAGCATCAGGCAGAGTTCTTGTCTCAGCTCTGGAGAGGAAGAGCTGCGAAGGTTTTTCTGAGATTCTGCTTTAAAGAGGAGGGGTAGTGTATATAAAAGTAAATCTTATTTCATAAGGCTATTGTTAAGTATTAAATGAGAAATATTTGTAGACCAATGAGCATTTTGTGAAAACATAAGCCAAAGCTGCCTTCCTCCAAAACAGGCTAAAAAACAAATTTCAAAAGATAAACTACAGGATGCATTGCTTGATTTTTTTCATTCATATTCCATCTTTAAATATTAAAAAATGGAAGCTATTTCAAATTTAAAATATTTGGGGAAGTGGAAAGAAAGCCAAGTGAACATTTATCGATTCATGAAGCTGGGAAGCGGGGTGTCACACTGCGCTGTTGCATGTCAGAAGTGCCTAGAACACATTTCTCTTCTGTGTGAAGGACAGAGATGAGCTGTGATTTGCCTGTTTGCTCTCCATTCTATTCCTTCCCTTCCTCAGCTCAGCTCTGTTTTGCAGGGAGCTGGACTCTGCCAGCTACACTCCCCAGAATCCTGCCAACTGACTATCTATTAGATCCCGGCAGGGGGACACACACGCATGTGTCTGGAAGGTGGGAGGAGGAGAGAAGCCATTGCACATCCTCTCTCTGCTTCCCGTGCCATGCCCAGCAGTGGAGGCAGCAGGCAGCCCTGGGTTACCAGGGTGTTGACTGGTCCAGGAGCAGCAGCTTTGGGTGTCCGTGGATCCAGGAGCCTTTGCAGTTCCAGCAGCAGCAACAGGAGGTCCAAGAGCAGATGCAGACGTGGACAGTTCCAAGGAGAGCACGGCTCTGGGCACCACCTCGGTTCTTTGTTCTTCTGGTGGTAGTGGCTGTGTTAACCCACCTTCCCTTTTGTGTTCCTCAGCCCTTACTTTTGAAAACAGTCCCCTATTTTAAACCTCCTTTGTTTGACATACCTAATGTGGTTTCTATTTTCCTGATTAAACCTTTACTGATATAATTAGTCCAAAAAAAAAAAAAGAAAAGTCCTTTTCTGACGACCAGAATCATATTCAACCCAAACAAAACCCATAAAATGCAGTCAAATTGTTTTTATAAGCCTTGTCAGGATATAAAAATGTCCTTTGATATTTTGCATTTATGCAGAGTTCAAAAGTTTTCTGATGACAAATGGCATTGCTTCATAGGATGCCAGAATAGTTTTGGCAGCTAGTTACAGTTTTAGAAAATTAAAAATATAGTGTGCATGTAGAATGTGAAAAAACTTTCTCCCTGCTGTTAGCAAGGCTATGAAATGTTCTGGTTAATAAAAAGAGAAGAGAAAGGGCTCTTAGTACTGGCTGAAAAACTAGGTCCTGGAAAACTCCTTTTAAAAGGCTGCAATTTTAAGAGGCACCCACATGAAAGATAAGAGGGATCCTTCAATGTTCTTCCTTCAAGTTTAAGTTTCTGTACATAAGGCCTCCCCATTGGTGAAAATAACTCCCACCAGCGTCCTGAGTTTGGCCTGCCTTGGAATTTCACAGCACTCTTTAAGACAAAGGTACTAAAACAGTATTTTTGGCCAAACCTGATGAGACTTTCAGGAAATAAAAATGTAAAAACCGTTAGTATCCAGGCTTCTTAAGGTCAATTGCACAGGGGAAAACATTTCCAGAAAAAGGGAAGGAGTCCATGAATGTTCACAGGTTAATGGGTTCTCAAAATACTAGGAAATTAAAGACTGTACTCAAGTATATTGTTCTTTAACGAGAGTTGAGGCTCAGAATACAGGAAAGCCTTAGTGAGAAGCCATAAAATTTTCTGAGTATGATGGAAGTTGACAACAACCCACTGGCAGCATCAGGGGAGCAATTATGTAGGGCAGCGCCAATTGAGGCAGTGGAAAAGGAAAATTCTGGAAAGACCCCTCAGCTTGCCTTCCAAAGTCCTAGGAAGAAAATTAAATGCAGCAGCTTACTTATTGATCTACATGGGGGCAGTCTGCATTGCAAATTTTCATTTCCTTTTGATCAACTGTCAAAAGGAAACATGTAAACCCTATAATTATTCTGAAGAAAATGTCATTTAATTGTCATGAAACATCTATATCCAGTCAATTGTTTCTTTGTTCTCATCTCAAAGAACAAGGAAAGAAAAAAATAATCTCTGTAAGTAGAGCACAGGACCTATGCTCTATTCTAACTGTCATTTTGACCCATTCCCAGTCTCTATATAGCAGCTGGAACACGTTATTATTACTGGCAGTACTTGCACTGATCAGCCTCCATCTCCCTATTGAGGCACTCCCCCTCAATTTCTACTGGTCTTTTGTACCCTGGTCCTGAGGGGACCCAAAGCTGTGCCCATAAACTATTGCTGTTCTTACAACCACTTTCAAAGTACAAATAAAACCACCATGCTGCTGCTGCTAAGTCACTTCAGTCATGTCTGACTCTGTGCGACCTCATAGATGGCAGCCCACCAGGCTCCCCTGTCCCTGGGACTCTCCAGGCAAGAATACTGGAGTGGCTTGCCATTTCCTTCTCCAAAATCACCATACTGGCGTACAAATAGGTGCAGACCCTAATTTTCCTTAATAACTCACTGCAGATATATCCTATTATTTTTATATAAGCTCTTAAAAAAAATTTTTTTTTTAGCTGAACCACTGCTCCCACCAACACTTTAGATGGTAAGCTCATTAAATTTACGACAAGCATAAGATATTGTATGTTCAGTTCTAGACCATCACAATAAGGGGAATATTGTAATCAATCAAGTCGTATGGATTTTTTCATTTTCCAAGGCATATAAAAGCTATGTTTATGCTATACTGTGGTCTATTAAATATGCAATAGCATGACGCCTAAAAAAATGTACATACCGTAATTAAAAACACTTTATTGCTAAAAATGCTACCCATCTGAGCCCTCAGCAAGTTGTAACCTTTTTGCTGATGGAGGGTATCGCCTTAAGGTTGATGGTTGCTGACTGATCGGAATGGTAGCTGCTGAAGTTTGGGGTGGTGGCAGTCTCTTAAAATAAGATGACAACAAAGTCTGCCACATCAATCGACTCTTCCTTTCACAAAAATTTCTCTGTAGCATGCAATGCTGTTTGATGGCATTTAACCAAAATAGAACTTCTTTCAAAATTAGAGTCAATCTGCTGTTGCTTTATCAACAAAGTTTATGTTATATTTGAAATCCTTTGTTGTTATTTCAACCATCTTGGCAGCATCTTCACCAGAAGCAGATTCCATCTCAAGAAACTACTTTCTTTGCTCATCCATAAGAAGTAACTTCTCATCCACTCAAGTTTTATCTGAGATTACTACACTTCAGACATATCATCAGACTCCACTTCTAATTCTAGTCCTCTTGCTATTTCCACCACATATGGAGTTACTTCCTTCACTGAAGTTTTGAACCTCTCAAAGTCATCCATGAATCAACTTCTTCCAAACTCTTATTAATATTGATATTTTGATTTTTTCCTGTGAATCATTCAGATACCTAAATGACCTTTAGGTATCTAGAAGGTGAATCTTTTCTAGAAGATTTTTAGTTAACTTTGTCCATATCCATCAAGGGCTTCCCTGGTGACTTAGATGGTAAAGAATCTGCCTGCAATGCTGGAGACCTGGGTTTGATCCCTGGATTGGGAAGTTCCCTTGGAGAAGGAAATGGCAACCCACTCCAGTATTCTTGCCTGGAGATTTCCACGGACAGAGGAGTCTAGAGAGCTACAGTCCATGGGATCACAAAGAATCGGACATGATTGAGTGACTTTCACATACCCATCACAAGAATTACTTATCTACGGCAGCTACAGCTTTTGCTTCTTAAATTTTAAGACTTGAAAGCTGCAATTACACCTTGATCTCTGGGCTGGAGAACGGATATTGTGTTAGCAGACATGAAAACAACATTCATCTAATTGTATAGCTCCATCAGAACTCTAGGATGACCAGGTACATTATTAATGAGCAGTAATATTTTGAAAGGATTTTTTCCCTGAAATTAGTTATCCAGAGTGGGTTTAAAATATTCAGGAAACCATGCTGTAAATAAATGTGTTGTCATCCAGTCTTTGCTCCATTTATACAGCAAATCAGAGTTGACTTAGCATAATTCTTAAAGATCCTAGGATTTTTAGAATGGTAAATGAGCACTGGCCTCAAGTTCAAGTTACTAGGCACATTAGTCCCTAACAAAAGAGTCAGCCTGTTCTCTGAAGCTTGGAGCCAGGGATTGACTTCTCCTCGCTAGCTATGAAAGTCCTAGATGATATCTTATTTCAATATAAGTCTGCTTCAGCTAAACTAAAAATCTGTTTTTAGTGTAGCCACCTTCATTAATTATCTCAGCTAGATCTTCCGTATAATTTGCTGCAGTTTCTACCTCAGCACCTGCTGCAGTATTCACCTTGCACTTTGATGTTATGAAGATGGCATCTTTTCTTAAACCTCATGAACCTACCTCTGCTAGCTTCAGACTCTTACACCCTAGCTTCCTCACCTCTCTCAACCTTCACAGAATGGCAAAGAGTCAGGGCTTTGCTCTGGATTGGGTTTTGGCTTAAAGAAATGCTGTCACTGGTTTGATTTTCTATCCAAAGCAGTAAAACTTTCTCCATGTCAGCAATTGTCAGGAAGCATTTAACAGGAGGCTTCCTGTGTGCTGTTTTGGATCTGTCAGGAATTCTCTGCTCCTTATTAATTTCTGAATATTCAGGAATTAAGAGGAGAGGCAAGCCTCTCCTGGGACTGAGGAATCCAGGCATTTCCTTCATTAGCGTTTCTATACGGTGATAAGTACCTTCTTCCTTCTTGTGAACCATATGGTAAAAGTGATTGTTTACAAATCTCTCTCTTTAATATGGATTGCCTATGTTTTGTAAGTCTGGAATTTTAATCTTTATCTTTGCTGAGAATAACTATTTTGTAAGATAGTATATATGCCCACACCATGTTGATTAAAACACCTTTGCTCCATCAGAGTTCTGGTCCCCGTGTCTTTCTTTCTCTCTCTCTCTCTCTCTCTCCCCCTCTTTTCCAGGCTGATCCCCTGGAGCGCAGAGGCTCTCTGAGTTTACTTTCCTGCCCTGGCTTCTAAGACCCTCTCTAGAAGGTGCTCTGCGCCTTCACCCCATCGAGAGGGCGCCTGAGGCCTCCGTGAACAGAGCAAGCTCCATGCCAGGGGTTTTATTGGCTTTCTGCGTAAACCGGCTTTATTGGCTTTCTGCGTAAACCAAGGAATATCAGCCTCTTTCTCTCCTTTACTTTCTTATCAGTCGACTCTGGACCACCAAGTTCCAGTCCATTAAAGGACCTCAACAAGCAATAAACTGTTTTCGTTTCTTACCATTTGTGTGTTCACTGGAATAGCACTTTTAATTTCCTTCAGGAACTTTGTATTCACAATTTGGCTAACTGTTTGGAGCAAGATGCCTAGCTTTTGGCTGATCTTGGCTTTTGACACACCTTCCTCATTTCTAGTTTTTTATTAAAATTGAGAGATGCGTGTGCTGTCCTTTCACCTGAACACTTACAGGCCACTGTTAGGATTATTCACTGGCCTATGTCAATATTGCTGTATCTCAGGGAACAGGGGGGCCCAAGGAAAGGGAGAGAGATGGGGGAACAATAGGTCAGTGGAACAGTCAGAGCACACAATTTATCAATTAAAGTTTGCCATCTTATAGGGGCACAGTTTGTGAGGCCCCCAAACAATTACAAAAGTAACATCAAAGATCAATGATCACAAATCACCATAACAAAGACAATAATGATGAAAACATTTGAAATATTTTGAGAATTACAAAATGTGATACAGAGACATGAAGTGAGCAAATGCTGTTGGAATAGTGCCAATAGACTTGCTGGAAGCAGAGTTGCCACAAACCTTCAGTTTGCAAAAAAATGCCATATCTGTGAAGTGTAATAAAGCAAAACACAATAAACTGAACTAGGGCTGATACTCTTCCTGTGAATTTTCTTTAGCTCAACAATAACACCAGCTGAAACAGGCAAAGATTTGAGTGACTACTATTTGCCTGTGCTAAATGCAAAGAAATAGAGGAAAACAACAGAATGGGAAAGACTAGAGATCTCTTCAAGAAAATTAGAGATACCAAGGGAAAACATTTCATGCAAAGATGGGCTTGATAAAGGACAGAAATGGTATGGACCTAACAGAAACAGAAGATATTAAGAAGAGGTGGCAAGAATACACAGAAGAACTGTACAAAAAAGATCTTCACTACCAAGATAATCATGATGATATATGATCACTCACCTACAGCCAGACATCCTGGAATGTGAAGTCAAGTGGGCCTTAGAAAGCATCACTACGAACAAAGTGAGTGGAGGTGATGGAATTCCAGTGGAGCTATTTCAAATCCTGAAAGATGATGCTGTGAAAGTGCTGCATGCAATACGCCAGCAAATTTGGAAAACTCAGCAGTGGCCACAGGACTGGAAAAGGTCAGGTTTCATTCCAGTCCCAAAGAAAGGCAATGCCAAAGAATGCTTAAACTACCACACAATTGCACTCATCTCACACACTAGTAAAGTAATGCTCAAAATTCTCCAAGCTAGGCTTCAGCAATATGTGAACCGTGAACTTCCTGATGTTCAAGCTGGTTTTAGAAAAGGCAGAGGAACCAGAGATCAAATTGCCAACATCTGCTGGATCATCAAAAAAGCAAGAGAGTTCCAGAAAAACATCTATTTCTGCTTTCTTGACTATGCCAAAGCCTTTGACTGTGTGGATAACAACAAACTGTGGAAAATTCTGAAAGAGATGGGAATACCAGACCACCTGACCTGCCTCTTGAGAAATCTGTATGCAGGTCAGGAAGCAACAGTTAGAACTGGACATGGAACAACAGACAGGTTCCAAATAGGAAAAGGAGTTCATCAAGGCTGTATACTATCACCCTGCTTATTTAACTTATATGCAGAGTACATCATGAAAAATGCTGGGCTGGAAGAAGCACAAGCTGGAATCAAGATTGCCAGGAGAAATATCAATAACCTCAGATATGGAGATGATACCACTCTTACGGCAGAAAGGGAAGAGGAACTAAAAAGCCTCTTGATGAAAGTGAAAGAGGAGAGTGAAAAAGTGGGCTTAAAGCTCAACATTCAGAAAACGAAGATCATGGCATCTGGTCCCCTCACTTCATGGGAAATAGATGAGGAAACAGTGTCAGACTTTATTTTGGGGGGCTCCAAAATCACTGCAGATGGTGACTGCACCCATGAAATTAAAAGACGCTTACTCCTTGGAAGGAAAGTTATGACCAACCTAAGTAGCATATTCAAAGCAGAGACATTACTCTGCCAACTAAGTTCTGTCTAGTCAAGGCTATGGTTTTTCCAGTGGTCATGTATGGATGTGAGAGTTGGACTGTGAAGAAGGCTGAGCACCGAAGAACTGATGCTTTTGAACTGTGGCATTGGAGAAGGCTCTTGAGAGTCCCTTGGACTGCAAGGAGATCCAACAAGTCCATTCTAAAGGAGATCAGCCCTGGGTGTTCTTTGGAAGGATTGATGCTAAAGCTGAAACTCCAATACTTTGGCCATCTCATGCAAAGAGTTGACTCATGGGAAAAGACTCTGATGCTGGGAGGGATCGGGGGCAGGAGGAAAAGGGGACGACAGAGGATGAGATGGCTGGATGGCATCACCAACTCGATGGACATGAGTTTGAGTGAACTCCGGGAGAAGGCGATGGACAGGGAGGCCTGGCTTGCTGCGATTCACGGGGTCCCAAAGAGTCGGACATGACTGAGTGACTAAACTGAACTGAAGTTGCTTTAGACATGTCTGACTCTTGAGACCCCATCAACTGGAGTCCACCAGGCTCCTCTGTCCATGGGATTATCCAGGCAAGAATACTGGAGTGGGCTGCTATTACCTCCTCCAGAGGATCTTTCCAACATAGGGATTGAACCTGCATGTCTTATGTCTCCTGTGCTGGCAGATGGGTTCTTTCTGCACCACTAGCACCGCCTGGGAAGCTTCCTTAGTGGCTCACACAGTAAAGAATCTGCCTTCAATGCAGGAGACACAAGTATAATCACTGAGTCGGGAAGATCCCCTGGAGAAGAGAATGGCTACCCATTCCAGTATTCTTGTCTGGAGAATTCTGTGGACAGAGGAGCTGGGTGGACTACAGTCAATGCAATAGCAAGAGTCAGACACGACTGAGTGACTATTTGCCTAGCAGCGTAGAAATCTTTATATTAACTCTTTTACTTATCTTGACATGAACGCTGTGAGCCAAAAATAGTATCCCCATTTTATAGGTGATAAAATGAACAAATAGTATTTAAGATCATGGCTTCTGCTTTGCTTCAGTGATTATGTGAATTTATGACCCCCCCCAACAATGGCTAAAGACTTCTCAAAAATACAGATAGAGACATATCCATAAATCAGCATGTCACACGGCTTCAAGGATCCATGCTGCATTTTGTGGGAAAAGTGTGTACAGGAATTGTGCAATGCTGTGATTCCAAGTACTACATCAGACTGAAACAGTTTTGAGTCTGACCCAAACCCCCAGACTTGTATTGGGAAAGAAAGGATTTCCTTAAAATCAGCCTCTATGACCAAGAATATACTCCCCCAAACATCCTCTTTTTCATAATAACCCAGTATCAACCACTTACTTTTCTTTTAATCCTTAAATAAATTACCTTTTCTACCTCTCTCCCCTCTTATTCACAGGTTGAGGTAATTAGTTTTAAACAACCCTCAAAATGAGAATAGTTCATTCCCCAAAAGGAGCTACTTCATGATTTTTATGAGTGAGGCATTGTGACAGGTGCTGAAAATGCACTACACAGGTGGAGGAGACAGAAAAAAAAGTAGATAATTTCAATATAGTGTGATGCCTGAGAATGCAATCACCTCTTACTATCTCTCCTCTGATCCAAGCCACCTTGGATCGCTTCTGCCCTTGATTACTGTAGTATCTCCTAACAGGGCTCTACTTCTGTGCTTGTCTCATGTTATGGACTAAATACTTGTGTCTCCCCACCCCCAGATGGCTATATTGAAACCCTACCCATGATGTGATGGTAATAGGATGTGGGGGCTGGGGATGGTAATTAGGATGAGATGAGGTCATGAGGGTGCGGGCCCCTCAATGGGATTAGTGTCCTTAGAAGAGTCCCGAGAGCACTCGCTTCCTCCCTCTGCTCTCTGAGTCAGGAGACAGCACGATGCAAACTGGAAAAGAGCTCTCATCAGAGCCCAACCATGCTGGCACCCTCAACTCACACTTCCAGCAGAATGATGAGAAATAAATGTCTGCTGTTTATAAGCCACCAAGTCTATGGTACTTTGTCAGAACAGACTGAACAGAATAAGACACCCCCATTTAGTCTAGTCTCTATTACACACCCAAAACAATCCTGTTAAAACATAAGTCAGACCAAGTCATGTCCTTCACACAGAGCCCTCCAGGGTCTTCACTTTACACTTGGAATAAAGCGAAAATACTTGCAAGGCTTTGCACAGCCTGGCACTGCCCCTCTCCTTTGACTTGTCACCTCTCTGACTCCAGAGCTTCCTCCCCCCTCACTCATTCAGCTCCAACTAAAACCTAAAGCACAATCCTCCTTTGGAGTTTTTGTCCTTACTGTTTCCTCCACTCAGTAAACTGCCCAGGAATCTGTAGGACCCTGCTGCTCATTTCTTTTGGGTCTTAATGTGATATTCTCAGTGATGCTTTCTCTGATTATTGAATTAAAAATTGCAGTGTTTTCCCTGGTACAATTTAATTTCCTTTTCTCCTTTGTTCTTCCCCATAATATTGATCATTATCTAACTTATATATCTTGTTCATTTTTCAAATGATCTGTTCTTCCCTCCTTAAGATGTAAGTTTCATGACAGTTGGCAGTATTGATAGCTTCGTTAATTGTTTTGTAATAGACACCATCTAGAATGCTGACATCTAGTAGTTGATTAATACATATTTGTGGGATGGATGGGTAATGGATGGATGGATGAATGGATGGATAGGTAGATGGAAAGGTGGGTCGATAGGTGGGTAGATGTGTACACAGGGTATTATGGAAATGCAAAGAAGAGAAGTGTTTTTAATTTAGCCAGAGGTGATGGGCACTGGAAAGATAAAACTTTAGTTGTCCTGGTCATACCATTCATGGATCGATTAGTCAATGAATACATCTCCTTCCCACCTTCATTCTTCATGATGGTTTTATAGGATTAATTTTTATTTTCTCAAAAACTATGATCTAAATAGCATAATTGTCATCACAAAAAAAGATCAACTTCTTTGGGTCTCATCTTCTTAGAAAAATAAGTGAACTCATCATAAGTTCAACAAACCCTTTAATATTTTGACAGAATGTAACTTACAAGGAAACTCTATGTATTACAGAAGATTTTCATAGTCACTATCCATCTCATTGGGCTTCCCAGGTGGCTCAGTGGTAAAGAACCCATCTGCAGTGTAGGAGACCTGGGTTTGATCCCTGGGTCAGGAAGATTCCCTGAAGGAGGGCATGGCCACCCATTTTAGTACTCTTGCCTGGAGAATTTCACACTGAGGAGCCTGGCAGGCTACAGTCCATAGCATCCCAAAGAGTCAGATACAGCTGAAATGACTGAGCACATGTACTCACGCACATCCCTCTCTTTACACAGTGCTTAAAGACCCCACGATATCTGAAAGGTCTTGTGTTTATAATGTTCCCCAAATGGATGACATCTGTAACACTCTGGGTGGCCCTGGCATTAACTACTTTGTTACAAAAGCTTTCCTGTGTATGATGCAGGGAAAGACTTTCATCTGGCCCTATCTGACTCAGAAGTCATATTTACCCAAGTTTTCCATGAAATATTTTTAATTAAAGAAATAACTGTTGAAGATATATCATTTCCAGTATATTTTCTCATAAGTGGTATGCACACTGGCAAAACACACACACACATTTAAAGTAGTCCTTTAGGTTCTAAATTATTGAAACAGAATCTAGCAAATACTCTAAGCTGAAACACATTGACAAAATAAACCCTTTTATACAACTACATCGGAGAAGGCAATGGCACCCCACTCCAGTACTCTTGCCTGGAAAATCCCATGGACAGAGGAGCCTGGTAGGCTGCAGTCCATGGGGTCGCGAAGAGTTGGACACGACTGAGCGACTTCACTTTCACTTTTCACTTTCATGCATTGGAGAAGGAAATGGCAACCCACTCCAGTGTTCTTGCCTGGAGAATCCCAGGGACGGGTAGCCTGGTGAGCTGCCATCTATGGGGTCGCACAGAGTCGGACACGACTGAAGCGACTTAGCAGCAGCAGCATGCAACTACATAGCAGACACCCTGCGCCGCACCACCTGTTCTAATCCTTGCTTCTTCAGACATTCAATAATATTTTCTATTTCTATTTCAACAGTGTCAGCTGACAAGAAAGGCATTTTGTTTGTCCCTAAATATATTTTAGGCATTATTTTGGCCGTTTTTTTTAACAGCAGTAAGAAGAACAGATATTTACCCAGTCATATGTGGCTTTTTCACTAATAAGTAAGAAATCTCAAAAGAGAATTTTAAGTATCTGTAAAGTTGGCAAGTTTTAAAGTACTGTTGAGAATTACATTTCTTTAACCACCTTTAGGGGAAGGAGGGGACTACAGAGCTTGTCTTTAAGTCTTAGATATATAGCATTTAAATAAATTGCTAATCATGGTGGCTTCCTAATGTCCTTGCACTTATATTAAAGTGCAAGGGATACATGGGTGACATTCATCATCAAGGACAGTGAGTGTAATTCACATTTCAATTCACCTTGAAAATATTTCGCAACTGGTTAGCTTAGATGAGACTGTTGTTTTCAGTGCCATATTGTGGCTGAGAAGGAGAGCATAGCAAGAATAACAGAAACATTGCCTCTGCTGTTTGCTTGACTCGGTGTGTGCTTGCATCATAAGTATTACCCACTTGTTTTCTCTTAGCAGGATTCATTCTAAGTTGCTTGTCCTCTCTGTCAGAGGAAGGAAGAAGCTGAGTCTATAAATTCATTTCACTACAGGTGAATAAGGGGCAACATGAGGCAATGTGCTGAAACTGAACATGGAAGCGGGTGTCACTCTGACCCAAGATGTGGGAAAGCCCTCAATCCTCAGGAGACCACACTTGAACAATGTGACTTGGGGCTGTCTGACATAAAAACTGACAAAACATGTCAAGCTCAATCCATATTTTTAACATTGATAAAGCTGAATTTCTTTCTGACTTTTAGGGGCAGAAACTCTAAACAGTTTATTTTTGCAAGCAATAGATTTATCATGTGTACCCTCCAGGGCGTAGTAGGCTGTCCATTTTACAAGCCACTGATCTAGTAGAAGAAGCACTAGCCTTAGAGGGAAATTCCTCACACCACTGTCATGAGAATGGTCTATAGACTGAATTACTTGAAGAAACGGGACCTAATCAAACTTAAGAGCTTTTGCATAGCAAAGGGAACCATAAACAAAACGAAAAGAGAACTTTTGGACTGGGAGAAAATATTTGCAAATGATGTAACTGACAAGAGCTTAATTTGTAAAACATATGAATAGCTCACATAGCTCAATAACAAAAAACCAAACCAATTGAAAAATGGGAAGAAGACAGACATTTCTGCATAGAAGATATGTGTTATGTTGCTTCAGTCGTGTCTGACTCTTTGCAATGCTATGGACTGTAGCCCACCAGGCTCCTCTGTCCATGGGATTCTCTAGGCAAGATATGGGAGTGGGTTGCCATGCCTTCCTCCAGGGGATCTTCCCAATCCAGGTATTGAACCCATGCCTCTAAGGTCTCCTGCATTGGCAGGCAGGTTCTTTACCACTAGCACCACCTGGAAAGCCCTGATAGAAGATATAGAGATGGCCAGTAGGTACATGAAAAGGTGCTCATCATTGTTAATTATTAGAGAAATGCAAATCAAAACTACAATAATGTACTACCTCATTCAGGTCAGAATGTCCATCATTGAAAGTCTACAAATAAATGTTGGAGAGGGTACGGAGAAAAGGGACCCCTCCTATAGTGTTGGTAGGAATGTAAATTGGTGTAGCCACTATTGAAAACAGTATGGAGCTTCCACGAAAAACTAAAAATAGAGTTGCCATATGATCCAGCAATCCCACTCCTGGGCATATACACAGACAGAACTATAATTTGAAGAAATACATGCAACCTTATGCTGAAAGCAGCACTATTTACAATAGCCAAGACATGGAAGCACTTAAATGTCCATCAATAGATGAATGGATAAAGAAGATGTGGTACATATATGTAATGGAATATTACTCAGCCTCAAAAAGAATGAAACAATGCCATTTGTATCAACACAGATGGACCTAGAGATTATCATACCAAGTGAAGTAAGCCAGAAAGAGAAAGACAAATACTATATAATATCACTTATATGTGGAATCTAAAATACGACACAAATGAACATATCTACAAAACATAGAGAACAGACTTGCGCTTGCCAAGGGGAAGGGTGGGTGAGGGAGAGAAGGATTGGGAGTTTAGGACTAGCCGATGCAAACTAGCATATGTAGGATGGGTAAACAACAAGGTCCCAACGTAGAGCAGAGGGAACTGTGTTCAACATCCTGTGATAAACCAAAATGAAAAAGAATATTAAAAAAGAATTATAAATGAATGACTTTTCTGTACAGCAGAAATTAATACAACATTATAAATCAACTATATCTCAATAATTTTTTTTAAATGACTATTACTACCCAGGAAGGCCTACTTGTGTTATTTGGATTTTCTTAACCTAAGTCCATTGCCTTGTATGAACCAACTCTCAAACTCATCTTCCATTCCCTGGAAAAACAGAATTGTCATAACCCGATAGAAGAAATTGATGAAAGGGTATCTGAAACTCTAAGACTGTTGCCCCTCTGACCCGTCCCTATTTTTGTAACTGTAACTATATATTTTCCTTGAAAGAAAACTGGGATGCATTAGACAGACTTTTCTCCCCCTTAAACATTTTGGGCTCGTTGTCACCTTTCCTGTGAACCCTGAGAATCCTCTCCTGGGATTGCTCTGCCTCTCCCTAGCATCTTCTCTCCTGCCCCGAGCACCTCAGCACTGCAGCTAGGTCAGAAATGCCATGTGTCCCCTCTGACTTCATCCGGAATATTTCAGATCTAGTCAAGCATGGATTGTGGTTGGCTCCACTCCCATCATTTTACATTAAACCCGCAGACAGCTTAGCCCCTGTCAGGAAATCCAGATTTCTCCTGACCTTAGAGGAAGGAGACTCTGCATTTGCTGCTACTGTTCTCATGAAGCAGCCGTGATTCATACAGCTGTTCTTTTATTAGTAACAATGAAGACGTTCTCCTTAATGTTTTCTCACTACAGACAAAGCCGTCTTGAGCAAACCAAATCTACCTCTGGTCTTGCCGGGGCTGTCATCAGTGCACCTCTCTGTAGGAAACAGGGAAGGGTTTGAAGGGAGAGAATGCACCTTGGCTGGCTCCTGGACACCAGATTTGGTGATCTGGTCTGTGTTATTCAGGTGTGTAATAGCTCATTTGATTATTTGTTATAACTTATTTGATTATTTGTTCTAGCTCATTTGATTATAGTTTATTGATGCTTTTGAACTGGGGTGTTGGAGAAGACTCTTGAGAGTCCCTTGGACTGCAAGGAGATCCATTCAGTCCATTCTAAAGGAGATCAGTCCTGAATATTTATTGGAAGGACTGATGCTGAAGTTGAAGCTCTAATACTTTGGCCACCTGATGTGAAGAACTGACTCATTGGAAAAGACCCTGATGCTGGGAAAGATTGAAGGCAGGAGAAGAAGGGGACAGAAGAGGATGAGATCCTTGGATGTATCACAGACTCGATGGACATGAGTCTGAGTAAGCTCTGGGAGTTGGTGATGGACAGGGAAGCCTGGTGTGCTGCAGTCCATGAGGTTGCAAAGAGTTGGACGTGACTGAGTGACTGAACTGAACTGACAGCTCATTTAAATGCATCCAGCCTTCAAAAGAGATGGAGGTCCGATCCCTTGTGTGACTAAACTGAACTGATAGCTTATTTAAATGTATCCAGCCTTCAAAAAAGATGCAGGTTCGATCCCTGGGTCATGAAGATGCCCTGGAGAAGGGCATGGCAACCCACTCTGGTATTCTTGCCTGGAGGATCCTGTAGACAGAGGAGCCTGGCAGGCTTCAGTCCATAGGATCACAAACAGCCGGACTCAACTGAAGTGGCTGAGCACAGCACACACAGCACAGCCTTCAAAAAACAAAGGGATGCAAAGCCTCCTTTCTGTGCCCCCTCCAGCCGAGAGAAACCCTCCTTCTCTCCGCTCCTCTCTCCAGATGCACACACCCATGGGATCATCTACTGTCACCTCTAACAGCCTGATCCTCTGCTTAGGGCACGGAGTTCGGACCTACACCTGTGATGCGGCGTGTTAACTTCTTCCTCTCCCATCAGAAATACACGACATTCTACTCTCTCCATCTTGGTTTCTAAAATAATTCTTTTCATTGCTTCCCAGCACATAGCAACATTTGACAATCAGGAACTATTTATTTTTCATAATGACAGCAAAATGTTAGAATCCATACACATGGGTGACCAATTTTATTGGATTTCTAGCTCTGTTTACAGTGAAAACTGGAGTCCCCAAAACTAAGCTGCCTTAGGTAGTAATCACGTCAAGCCTGAAACATGAGACGTAGGTCATGTTTATTGTTTTAAAAGAACACCTGACTTCAGGGACCTGCTTAATAATAGACATGCTTGGGATTAATGAGGATGTTTCCTTATATAAACAGTGAAAATTCCAACATAAATATTGTGGCTTCTGACCTCCTGCTTCCTTGTAGAGCATACAGCCATGCCAGGGGCTGAATAGATGGAGACTCACTACTTACCTGTTAGGTCTGAAATGGCCAAGTATGTGTGTGTGTTAAGTTGCTTCAGTTATGTCTGACTCTGTGACACTATAGATTGTAGCCCACCAGGCTCCTCTGTCCATGGGATTCTCCAGGCAAGAATCCTGGAGTGGGTTGCTGTGCCCTCCTTCAGGAGATCTTCCTGATCCAGGGATCGAACCTGCGTGTCTTACGTCTACCTGCATTGGCAGGCACGTTCTTTATCACTAGTGCCACCTGGGAAGACCCCTGAAATGGCCATGTTATCTCATATCTATCCCCCGGGGGTATCTTTCACAGTTATTTTTAGAAAAGTATCCACCATGGAAGTAGCTCTAGAACATTCTCTCCATGCCCATGTTTAAGTGTGATTGAAAGGGAATATCACAGAGATTTCAGTCACCCCATAAGCCTGCCTCTGGGGAGATGAAGATGTTTGTGGCAGCCTGCTTTAGCGATGCAGCCCCCGGTCTTTTAAAAAAAGAATTTTATAATTCTTTTTTAACAATTATAAAAGGGGAAGCCATGGTTTCCCCTTGTTCTCTGAGATGCTAAGAACCTGCCTGGGCCTCGGTTTCCTCATATGTCAGATGAAGGAGTCTGACTAGACAAGTGCATCTCAAATTTTCAGGTATGTACAAATCACCTGGGGGCCTCGATGAACTGCAGATTCTAATTCAGTAGGTTGGGAGGGGCCTAAAATCCTGCATTTCTAGCAAGTTCTGGGGGGTGGAGGGCAAGGGCAATGCTGCTGACCAGTCCATGGGCACACTTTGAGTAGCACGATGTTAGATGATTTCTAAAGAAACTTTTCATACTGCATTTTTTCCTTATTCAAAATGATGTCATAAGGTTAAGTCACAAATGTTGCAACATAATAATAATAAAGAAAAGCTAAATATCTAAAGATTGAAGTCTTAATATTAACCCAGTTCAGCAGACTCTCCAAACACTTCAGCCGAGACAGTTTAGTTTGAAAAAGCACATGCACACACATTTCTTTACTTTTTTTCCCCATGAGCAATTAAGATGGATTTTTCTTTTTCTTTTTTTACAATGCTGTTGACTCAGGATAATGCAACAATTAACCCCGATTTAGACATCCTCATGCCTGAAGTTTAATTCCAAGACTGTTATCCAAACTGGAAGAAAAGGGAGAGAGAAGTATCTAAGATTGGTGAGTCTCCCAAATTAAAATAAAATTTGTAATTCCCAAAGAGTGAGAATTGCTTCCTTTCTTCCAATTTAAGTCTTGTCTGGAAAGACTACTTAGCAGAAGAGAGAAACAGCAGCTCCAAGTGAATCTGGCAGTGGTAAGGCAGACAACTCAGCCTTCCCTGGTGGGTGAGAGTCTGCCTTCTGCTACCTGTGAGAATTTATAGAAACTTAACCACCTGGGACAGATGATCATTGTGTATAAAAACCCCAGGGAAGGTAAGTCCATACTTCTCTCCATTTGTTGCTGTTCAGTCTCTAAGTTATGTCCGACTCTTTGCAAATCCATGGACTACAGCACACCAGGCTTCCCTGTCCTTCACTATCTCCCAGAGTTTGCTCAGACTCATGTCCACTGAGTCTGTGATGACATCCAACCATCTCATCCTCTGTTATCCCCTTCTCCTCCTGCCATCAGTCTTTCCCAGCATCAAGGTCTTTTCCAATGAGTTGGCTCTTCACATCAGGTGGCCAAAGTACTGAAGCTTCAGCTTCATCTTCAGCTTCAACCCTTCCAATAAATATTGAGGGTTGGTTTCCTTTAGGATTGACTGGTTTCATCTCCTTGTTATCCATAACAGGTAAGAAAAAGCTAATAAGGAACCGTATCATGGGGTCTTCTGGGGGGAATTTGTGAATGCAGAAGTAGTACCAGGGCACATGGTCAGAAATGGCTCAGGGGATAAAGGGACGTGGAACAGAGGAAGGAGGGTGTAGACGTGTGTGCAGGTGCATTAACTGGCACACTCACCCCATAGCTTCCTCCAAAGGACACCTCTCTCCCATGGAAAGAGGTGCCTACACCTCCTGCTGGGACCTGCCTCACCCAGATGCCCCAGGCATGGCTGCAAGCTTAGCATGCCCAGGGCCTGAGCCAGAGACTTCTCCTAGAAACATCTTTTCCATTAGCAAGTGGGCTTGTTGCCCACTCAGGGCACAGATTAGCTGTGGCTGGGGCACCTGGTGGACCTTCAGTCTTCTTCTCTTCCCAGCTAGAACTCTGCACTGGCCCAGCTTTGGGGACTTATCTACTTGGGACCCCACTGAACAACATCTTTGAAGAGTGAGGCAAAGCTTTATCTTCAAATAGTGACTCAGATGATAGAACACGATGAACAGGTAGAAGAAACACAATGGAGGGGTGACTGAAGGTGCTTTAATCCACCCAGAGTACCCGGAGGACTAGGCTGACATCAGTGCAAGTCTTGGCCAAGCTGAAGTGCACCAAGCTTTGGAGAGAATGCTATTTTTCAATGTAGCTGGTCTGATCATCTGTTTTGATGGGAAAGGGTCAGTGGTGGGTGACTTCTGGTTAAGTCACTGGACGCAGCCTATGGAGGCTTGAGTCCTGGGCCTGTTTCTGCAGTCACTGCACATCTTTGTACCTGGTTCTATGAGAACCACTCCTATAAAGAGAAGAGGCCCAATTGGGTCCAAAGTTTCCAAGGATTTTGTCCAGTTTATTATTTTTGAGGGAAACCTGTCTTTCTTTAAAAAAAAAAAAATTAATTAATTTGGCTGCACTGGGTCTTAGCTGCAGCATGTGGGATCTAGTTCCCTAACCAGGGGTTGAACTCCAGCCCCCTGTGTTGGAAGCACAGTTGTTAGCCACTGGACCACCAGGGAAGTCCCTGAAAACTTTCTTTAAAAGAAATCTTGTGTAGAAGTCCAATTTGCAAAGCAGATCGAAGTACTGTGTCTGGTTAGATATCACCATATGCAGTCACAAGCATACCTCAACAGCTGATAATCAGATGCAGTAATTCTTTTCTACTTCACAGTGATGCTGGGACCCCTGCTCCTTCCATCAGTGCGTCTTTAATGCCCCAGGCAGTGGTTCTCAGTAGGGATCATTTGGTCTGCACTCTGTCCCCAAGCACGGGACATTTACTTGGTGATGTGTGGAGACAACTGTGGGTGCTACAGCAGTGGGGAGGTATCAGGTGAGCAGAGGCCAGAGATGCTGCTGAACCGCCTTCAACGGGCAAGATAGGCTCTCACACCCAGGAATCATTCAGCCGCAAATGCTAATGGGCTTCCCTGGTGGCTCAGACGGTAAAGAATCCGCCCGCGGTTCGGAAGACCTGGGTTCGATCCCTGGGTTGGGAAGATCCCCTGGAGGAGGGCGTGGCAACCCACTCTAGTATTCTTGCCTGGAGAATCCCATGGACAGAGGAGGCTGGCATGCTACAGTCCATGGGGTCACAAAGAGTCGGACACAGCTGAGCAACTAAGCACTGCAAATGCTAACAGTGCTGAGCTTAAGAAACCTTCGTCTAGGTCCTGAAATTCTGTATATTCCGCCAACAGATACAGAAAGAGCGCGTAGGAACACTGCATGGAGTCTGATGGGCCAGGCCTGGGAGTGGCGCGTCACGACCACACTCAGTTCATGAGCTGAACTGGATTATGTGTCCCGAATGGTGTGTGTTGGAAGGTGGGGGAGGGGAGGGGAAGAAATGTGGTTTCTGGTTGAGAAGCTACTCCCTAGAAACAAACCCTTGCCACGCAAGGGGATCATGGAGAGCTGGTGGAGAGCTAGCTGTGCCGCCCAGTCTTCTCAGTGAACACACCCAGTAATAAACAGCACACTAGATGGGTCTAGGGAGAAGGCGATGGCATCCCACTCTTGCCAGGAAAATCCCATGGATGGGAGGAGCCTGGTGGGCTGCAGTCCATGGGGTTGTGAAGAGTCGGACACGACTGAGCAACTTCACTTTCACTTTTCACTTTCATGCATTGGAGAAGGAAATGGCAACCCACTCCAGTGTTCTTGCCTGGAGAATCCCAGGGACGGGGGAGTCTGGTGGGCTGCCGTCTATGGGGTCACACAGAGTCGGACATGACTGAAGCGACTTAGCAGCAGCAGATGAGCCTAGAGTCCATATGCAGTGGTTCCAAAGCAGAACCAGGTGGGGCATCACTCCTCATAGTGCGGTGACATCCAGGAGTCTACAAGGGACACAAACTCCCCATTCCCCCCACCCCCACCCCTGCCCCAGGGCTCATTAAGAGCACATGAGAGCCAATCAACTGGCTGCCAGGATCACATGGAAGATGCAGGTAGAAACCCACTATTTTTGGTGGAACTTTGTTTTTCCACTTCAGGAAGGGCGCTGAGCTTCACGGAAGGCTCCCTTATCTATTTGAAAAGCAAAGATGAACACAGTCAAATACACTAAGGGGATTAAAAATGACACAGTGGACTTAACCTCTTTGCTTCTCAGCCCAGGACAGCACAGCCATTCTTTCCCCAGTTATTATCACTAATCAGACAGTGACCTAGTTTCAAAGGGCATGGACATTCGAAACAAGTGAAAAGACATGCAAATTGTGGTAGGGAGATTTTGAGAAGAAAGTTCAATGAAATAAGTCAAAATATCCGAACTTGACACTTTTCTGCTTCTGACAAGCAGTACTACGGGGGAGACACTGCCATTCCTTGTGCTCTCCTTAGCAAAATACGGAGACAGGTCCTGAGCAGCAATTTGCAAACTCTGTCCTGGGGAATCCCTTGGAGATATAATCAGAGCAAGTCAATGGGGATCAGTCCCCATGTCCAACTCCACTCTTGTTTGTCTGACATACTACACATCGGTGTAAAATACTGTTTACAGCTTTTGAAAATCCCTGATAGAGTGCATCACTTATTTCCAGTTCTAACAGTCTATGATTAGTTCATATGACAATCTCAGTAAAAACCTCTATCATCTCATAATAAATCAATTTTTTTCCCTCTAAATTTTAAATTACCATTGAAAAGGCAAAATTAGTCTGGCCCAATCCTTTAGTTTTTTGCGTACATTATAGTTAGCCTCATGTAGAAGAATACACAATGAAACCCCACATGGCCTGAAGAGAATCTTGGTAGACTCTAAATAATTATTAGTTAAATTGAATTTTTACATATCAATATAGGTAACTCTGATCTTGGGCTGCCCTGGCAGCTCAGTGGTAAAGAATATGCCTGCCAATGAAGGAGACACGGGTTCTATCCCTGGGTAGGGAAGATTCCCTGGACTAGGAAATGGCAGCTGACTCCAGTATTCTTGCCTGGAGAATCCCATGGACAGAGAATCCCATGCCCTGGCAAGCTACAGCCCATGGAGTTGCAAAAGAGTCAGACATGACTTAGTGACAAAACAAGAACTCTGATCTCAAAAATCTATAATAAATTTGATTTTTGTGTGACTTGTTTCCGAACTCAGGAACTGCTATATATTATATTCAAAAAAGCCATACAAAGAAATCAGCCCTCAGTGGAACCACTTAAAGGGGCTTTCTATGATGGGAATGATTGATCGCTCTGCCAAACAGTGATTCAAGGAACTTTATACTCCCGTCCCCACCAAATATCTATGAGCCTAGGTGCAACTGACTCAAAAGGAAAAAATACAATAAAAAACAAAACATATTCACCCAGCAACCATTCATTCAAGACAAGTCTCCTAGTCTTCTTCCATATTGCTCCCCTGAATATGTAGACCCCTTCATGGGTTATAGCCTTGTCATGGCAAAGGGTCTTGTGTAACTCAATGAAGCTATAAGCTATGCTGCGCAGGGCCAGCCAAGACAGATGAATCATAGTGAAGAGTTCTGACACAATGTGGTCCACTAGAGAAGGAAAAGGCAAGCCATTCCAGTATTCTTACCAGGAGAACCCCATGAACAGTATGGAAAGGCAAAAAGATATGACACTGGAATATGAGGCCCTTAGGTCAGAAAGTGTCTAATATGCTACTTGAAAAGAGTAGAGGGCAATTGCTAATAGCTCCAGAAAGAATGAGGTGGCTGGGCCAAAGCAGAAACAACGCTCAGCTGTGGATGTGTCTAGCGGTGAAAGTAAAGTCCAGTGCCATAAAGAATAATATTGCATAGGAACCTGGAATGCTAGGTCCATGAATCAAGGTAAATTGGATGTGGTCAAGTAGGAGATGGCAAGATTGAATATTGATATCTTAGGAATCAGTGAAGTAAAATGGATGGGAAAGGGTGAATTTAATTCAGATGACCAATATATTTTCTACTGTGGGCAAGAATCCCTTGGAATAAATGGAGTAGCCCTCATAGTCAACAGAAGAGTCTGAAATGCAGTACTTGGGTGCAACCTCAAAAATAACAGAATGATCTCTATTCATTTCCAAGGCAAACCATTCAACATCATAGTAATCCAAATCTGTGCCCCATCCACTGATGCCTATGAAGCTGAAGTTGACTGGTTCTTTGAAGACCTAAACCTTCTAGAACGAACACCAAAAAAAGATGTCCTTTTCCTCATAGGGCACTGGAATGCAAAAGCAGAAAGTCAAGAGATACCCAGAATAACCGACAAGTTTGGCCTTGGAGTATAAAATGAAGCAGGGCAAAGGCTAACAGAGTTTTGTTAAGAGAACACACTGGTCATAGCAAACACCATACAAGCCCATACAATTCACACTACCGCACAACTGTGCTCATTTCACATGCTAGCAAGGTAATGCTCAAACTCCTTCAAGCTAGGCTTCAGCAGTGCATGAATCAAGGACTTCCAGATGTACAAGCTAGGTTTAGAAAAAGCAGAGGGACCAGAGATCAAATTGCCAACATTCATTGGATCACAGAGAAAGCAAGGGAGTTCCAGAAAAACATCTCTTTCTGCTTCATTGACTGTGCTAAAGCCTTTGACTGTGTGGATCACAACAAACTGTGGAAAATTCTTAAAGAGAGGGGAGTACCAGACCACCTTACCTGTCTCCTGAAAAACCTGTATGCAAATCAAGAAGCAACAGTTAGAACTGGACATGGAATAATGGACTGGTTCAAAACTGGGAAAGGAGTATAGTCAATATAGTCAAGGCTATATATTGTCACCCTGCTTATTTAACTTATATGTAGAGTATATCATGGGAAATGCCAGGCTGGGTGAATCACAAGCTGGAACCAAGATTTCCAGGAGAAATATCAATAGTCCCAGACATGCAGATGATATCACTCTAATGGCAGAAAGTGAAAAGGAGCTAAAAAGTCTCTTGATGATAGTGAAAGAGGAGAGTGAAAAAAATTGACTTAAAACTCAACATTAAAAAACTCAGATCATGGCATCAGATCCCATTACTTAATGACAGATAGAAGGGAAAAAAGTGGAAGCAGTGACAGATTTTATTTTCTTGGGTTTCAAAATCACTGCAGACAGTGACTATAGCCATGAAATTAAAAGATGTTTGCTCCTTGGAAGGAAAGCTCTGACAAACCTAGACAGTGTATTAAAAAGTAGAGACATCACTTTGCTGACAAAGGTCCATATAGTCAAAGCTATGGTTCTTCTAGGAGTCATGTATGGATGTGAGAGCTGGACCATAAAGAAGACTGAGTGCAGAAGAACTGATGCTTTTGCATTGTGGTGCTGGAGAAGACTCTTGAGAGTCCCTTGGACAGCAAAGAGATTAAACCATTCAATCCTAAAGGAAATCAACCCTGAATATTCATTGGAAGGACTGATGCCGAAGTTGAAGCTCCAGTACTCTGGCCACCCGATATGAAGAACCAATTCATTGGAAAAGACCCTAATGCTGGGAAAGACTGAAGGTAAAAGGAGAAGAGGGTGGCAGAGGATGAGATGGTTGGATAGTATCACTGACTCAATGGATATGAATTTGAGCAAACTCTGGGAGATAGTGGAGGACAGAGGAGCCTGGCACGCTGCAGTCCATGGGGTTGCAGAGTCAGACACGACTCTGTGACTGAACAATGACAGTAACAACAAATGTGTAGAAACTCAGGAGCTTCCCCAAGGGCATCCACAGTCCATCAGGGTGGGTTTGTTGCTGTTTAGTTGCTCAGGCTTGTCTAACTCTTTCATGACCCCATGGACTGTAGCCCACCAGGCTCCTCTATCCATGGGATTTTCCAGACAAGAACACTGGAGAGGGTTGCCATTTCCTTCTCCAGGGAATCTTCCTGATCCAGGGACTGAACCCCTATCTCCTGCTTGGCAGGCAGATTCTTTACCACTGAGCCATCTGGGAAGCCATAAAGCAGATTTGTTAAATGAGTTAAATGAGTCTTAAATAGAGTTGGAAGCTACAAGGTAGCTTGCCTTGCTTTTTCAGTTGTGGTACCATACTAGAGATAGCTGGGGTAATGAGGGACACTGAGGTCAATGAAGGGAAACTGTCTGGAAGCTTGTCTTGGATTCAGTCTCTGAGGGCAAGCAGGGATCTCATCAATTAGCTCCAGGCTGCCTGTGGCATAAGCTGTACATACTGGCAGTAAAGTAACTGAGAACCAATTGTGTCGCTCCAGGCAGTGCTAAATTAGATGTACAGCGTATCTTCCACAGCTATTAATAGCAAGGAGCCTGGAGCCAATTAGAAATATGGCCATGTAATAGGGAACTGGAGTGCTCTTAAATGTGTAAAACATCATTATCTGTCATCCATAGGCAACTAAACAGAAAAACACAGCTCAAGATCATCCTCCAACTGAAGGAATATTCCTATGAAGACCCTAGGTGTATAATAGGGCTGACTGAAGGATTATGGTTCCTTCTTCTAGACATTTGTGAAAAAAAAAAAAAAAAAAGAAGAAGTAAATGCAAAATTGTATGTGAATGCATAGGAGCACATCCAAGTGAATATATTAGTGGTCATTCTTTTAGAAATGAAGTCTAAGGCAAACTCCTAGTGAACTGATGAAAGAATGTTTAAGCAAAAGTGCAGCTTGGGAAGCCCTGTAAACCATAACCTACAAAGCAGAAAATGCTTTGCAGTTTAAGTTAACTGTGCTTTCTGCTATATCCAAAGCTGCTACATTATGATAAATAAACTGATAAAAGTAGGTGCATGGTCACTTTTAACAAAACTGGACACCATGAAACTTAGCTAATTTGGTCAAAGTCTTCTATGTCCCTCGCTTCATTTTTATTTCAGGGGAAAATGTCATCTTGTAAACAGAAGCCATAAAGCAAACAGAACAAATTCTATTTATAAAGGAAATTGCAGGTCATGGCACTGATTTTTTTTTTAATCTAGCCACCTTTGTAGAAACAAGTACACCTATCATTCAATATATAAATCATCTTTAAGAAAAGTTTGCAAAGAAGCTTAAAAACTGTTGAATTATTATTTAAACCATAATATATTTTATTACATCATTTCTTGTTTACCACAAAATGTCAAGATGGATGGATACAAAAAACCTAGTTATTGATTATAATGCTTAAAAGAGCTACTCCTAGAAATTATGAAGTTAATTTGAATACACCAATAATATACCAAAATAAGGTTATTAACATATTTTAAATATTAAAAGGCATTAATCGTACATGGTAACTAAGGCATTATTATACTCAGAGCTTGTGAAGTCTAGTGATTAGAGTGACCGGGCACCATATTTTTATATTTTTAGCCTTATTTGTGTGTCAGACTGCAGTCTCAAAGGATCTACATAGGTCTACTTAAATTCATTTCCCAATCATCATTTGTTTTCTCTCTTCTAATTTTAGTCCGCACCAATCTTTCTGACTCACTGAGGTCTCTGACATACAGTTCTGGACCGAGGGATGGTGGCTGGCCAGATCAGCTTCCATCACTCAGGGCCCTGTCTCCTGCAGCTGGCTGGACAGCAGGGCAGTGTCTCAAGAGTAGCTCCATCTGTGACAGGTCTAAAGACAACTACTTGTTCCTTCCCCACAGTCCCCTCCCCCTGCCCTCTATCACAGGGCTCCTCAGTCTTGCACTATTGACATCCGAGATGGATACTTCTTTGTTGTAGGGACTGTCCTACAGTTTAGTTTCATCTCTAGTCTCTATGAAATAAATGCCAGCAGTAATACTCCCCCCGCCCAGGTATGGTAATCAAAAATGTCTCCAGACATTAGCTGATGCCCCTTGGTTTGGAGGCAGGGGGCAAAATCTTCCCTGGATGATAACCCACTCTTCTTATAGAACCCTGTGTATAATCTGGTCCCCATCATTCTATGAGCATCAATGAGGTAAGAAAGGCAGTTTCCACTCCCAGCCAAAAGAGGTCAATCTTGACTGGCCAGATCAGTTCTGGTGGACCCATTCCTCTTCTCAACTACTGGTTTACACATGGGCACGTGAAGGCTGCTGAGGGGCCGCAATTGAATTATTACAAAGTAGCACAGATTAAGTAGCTTAAAAACAGAAATAAGCAGACTAACATGGTCCCAGACTGTTGTTCCTGCCCCTATGCCATCATGGGTCCTTAAAACTAGGGTCCTTCTAGGCCAAAGGGATGGGGACCTAGGAAGTCATCCATTCCAGGGCCAAATTATCCTACAGAATTTCACTTTTTCCCAACCTACCTTCAGTTGATTTTATTAACCCGCCATGAACTCAGATATGAATTTAAAAGTACAGTTAAAAGTATTTTCTAGCATGTTTAGTGTTCAGTAGCTAGGCTAGTGAGATTTCTCTGTACAGAAATGGCATGTTAGGTATATGTTGATTTTATCATGTTCAAATTTCCCTCCTAAAGGACTATGCCCATATTCTAGTATAAGGGATGATACTTTTCTTTTGATCACTGTGCCTAATATTTCCTATTAGAGTGAGTGAAAGTTGACCAGTCGTGTCAGACTCTTTGCAGTCCTGCCAGGCTCCTCTGTCCATGGAGTTCTCCAGGCCAGAAGACTGAAGTGTGTAGCTATTCCCTTCTCCAGGGGATCTTCTTGACCCAGGGATCAAACAAAGATCTCTCGCATTGTAGGCAGATTCTTTACCGTCTGAGCCACCAGGGAAGCCCAAATATTTCCTATTTGGTGGTTTTTATTATTGGTATTACTTTGATTGTTTACATTACTTCTATTAGATTCTATTTACTGTATACACAGAAGAACTGTACAAAAAATCTTCACAACCAAGATAATCATGACGGTATGATCACTCACCTAGAGCCAGACATCCTGGAATGTGAAGTCAAAAGCATCACTATGAACAAAGCTAGTGGAGGTGATGGAATTTCAGTGGAGCTATTTCAAATCCTGAAAGATGATGCTGTGAAAGTGCTGCACTCAATATGCCAGCAAATTTGGAAAACTCACCAGTGGCCACAGGACTGGAAAAGGTCAGTTCTCATTCCAATCCCAAAGAAAGGCAATGCCAAATAATGCTCAAACTACCGCACAATTGCACTCATCTCACACCACCCTTATGGCAGAAAGTGAAGAAGAACTAAAGAACCTCTTGATGAAAGTGAAAAAAGTTGGCTTAAAGCTCAACATTCAGAAAACGAAGATCATGGCATCTGGTGCCATCACTTCATGGGAAATAGATGGGGAAACAGTGGAAACAGTGTCAGACTTTATTTTGGGGGGCTCCAAAATCACTGCAGATGGTGACTGCAGCCATGAAATTAAAAGACGCTTACTCCTTGGAAGGAAAGTTATGACCAACCTAGATAGCATATTCAAAAGCAGAGACATTACTTTGCCAGCAAAGGTCCGTCTAGTCAAGGCTATGGTTTTTCCAGTGGTCATGTATGGATGTGAGAGTTGGACCATGAAGAAAGCTGAGCGCCAAAGAATTGATGCTTTTGAACTGTGGTGTTGGAGAAGACTCTTGAGAGTCCCTTGGACTGCAAGGAGATCCAACCAGTCCATTCTAAAGGAGATCAGCCCTGGGTGTCCTTTGGAAGGAATGATGCTAAAGCTGAAACTCCAGTACTTTGGCCACCTCATGCCACGACTCAGGACACGACTGAGCGACTGAACTGAACTGAACTTACTAGTTGAGAGCTAATTAAAGCAAATAAGAGTAACAATGTTTTCTCTCACAGCTCTGGAGGCTAGAAGTCCAAGATTAGTGGTTATTAGGGTTAGTTTCTTCTGAGGTCTCCCTCCTCGGCTTACAAATGGCCATCGTCTCCCCACGTCTTTACATGGTCTTTTCTCTGCATCTTATACACATTTCCTCTTCTTTTAAGGACATTAGTTACATTGGATTAAGACTAACCTTAGCAATTACACTTTAATTTAATTACATCTTTAGAGACCTTATCTCCAAATACAGTCACAGTCTGAGGTACTAGAGGTTAGAATTTAAATCTATGAATTTGATGGGGATTGGGGAGGGGTTCACAATTAATCCCATAAGAAGGAAAGAAGAAAAAGGTAGACAGATGAGAAAACCAAAAAAGGGGATTGGGTGGGAAGAGAAGTGGGTGTATCAGTTGGGAATGATTTCCTCTGAAGGTGATAGAAATGAACAGTATATTAAAATAAGGTTTTGCTTTTATCACTAACATTGTCTGAATATGAGTGGTTTGCTAACAGTGGTTCAGCTGGTCAAAAATATTATCAAAGACCAGGCTCTTTCTCTGCCACTTTTGGATTTTTCATCCTGATTGCCTCATGGTCACAAGATGGCTGCTGCAACCCCAGACATCATGTCCCCCTTCAAGACAGAAAGAGAAATAGGCTACACCAGTAATCGCTCTCTTGCTCCTGTTCCCTTTATATAGAAGCAAAACCATTCAGGTGACCGCTCCCCCCAACCCCACCCAGCATATTTCCACTTATGTCTCATTAGCTGTAACAGGGTCATGTGGCCAGCTCTGGCTGCCAGGGAATCTGGAACAGCAAATATCTGGCTTTCCAGAACGTTTGGTAGCATACAGCAAGGAAGAAGGGGGTTGAGATAGCTATCAAGTTAGTCAATCAACCATGTTTGTCCAAGGGAGGGAGAGAGGAAAGAGAGAAAAGAAAAGACTGGGGAGAAGACAAAAAGAGAAAAGAAAAGTTAATCTGTAATCATTATCAATTACCATTTACAAAAAAGTAAAGTTTTCATACACAGCCTTCCCTAGGGTGTTCCCCCAGCCTGCTGATTAGCTATTATAATATCCAACAGCTTGCTTCAGTGTCTAAGTGATTGCTCATCTTTTGGTATAAACATAAAATGTACTTAATGAATGATTGCTTCTTGATAAGGAGTTGTCAGTTACATATTTCCAGCATAATACTTGGCACATGGTAGGTACTTACTAAATATCTATCAAATGCATGAATCAAACCAATGCAGATCATTGCGGGAAAAGCACATAATGCCTACTCAACAAGACATCATTAGGATTTGTTTGGAAGTTGTTAGAAATGCAAATTTTCAGGCTTCACCCCAGACATACTGAATCAGAAGTAGGAGAAGTTAGTAATTTGTGTTTAAAACATCCTACAGGGGATGCTGATGCATGCTAAAGCTTCTGAATACATGTATATGCACACACACATACAACTAAGCTGTGTGTCCTTCATAATTTTAGGGCCATGAATATTTAATTTATTGCAATTTCTCTTGTGTTTCATTGATCATCTGAAGATGCGATTCTGTTCTCAGGATATTGTTTAACTTTTTAAATGTTAAGTCACAAAATATTAAAAGGTAAAGAGAAGTGGAGAGAAAAATATAAACCAGCCAGGTACATACTCCTAGGATTTATCAAATGTTAACATTTACCACAGTTGCTTGAATGTCTTTTTAAAGTTGCTAGGCCCAGCATGGTTCCCTCCCATCCTTCCAATCCTCTCCGACAGCTCATCTCTATTCCTAAGCAACCTGGCCTCTTCCTGCTGCTTCCTAAATCCCTAGGTTAAGAAACCATGCGCATCTGATGAAGGTACATATTCTCACTGATGCTCCCCCAGAGGCTGAGTTAATAGCAGCTTTCATGACCTGGAGCTTCAGTAGCCCTTTGCTTAGGTTCCAGTGATGCACACTGAGACTGGCTGTATATTCAGATGTCTAGGAGGGAGGCTGGCCACAAATCGAATTGTCAATATCATGTGTTTCTCATTCAAAATGTAACTGTAAATTCTCTTTCCTCTTCAACAGCAATACTCTTTCAAAGAGGACTACCATAAAGAGAGAAAGAATGAAGCACATTCTGCTCACGGCAGGGAAGCCAGGGAGCAGTGGGTTTTAATTCGGCCAGTATCATCATCTCCTTGTTTTCTATGCATCTTTTATTCTAGCTAATGGAGGAGAGAGAATACTACCTGATTCTGTAAAATAATTAGGTTTACAAAGTACATCCACACACACTTTGCCCATTTGATGACAACTAATACCCTCACAGACTGCCCTGTTGCCCACTATGTCCCCAGTACCCAGCACGGTACTTAGTACACTGTGGGCACCAACTAAATGCTTGTTAAAGAAATGATGGACAGAAAGATGCCTAGAGTGGCAGATCAAGAATTTCCAGAAAGGAGCCAGGGTGGCTGTTTGGCTGGATGGGAGCTATTAGAACAGCTTCTCAAAGAAGCAGGTCGTTATTAGTTTCTCTCCTGCACCGATATGTTCTTTAAGAAAATCAGTGTGAAAAAAATGTCAATTGCACTGAACAGTGAGCCTGGGGCCAATGGCCCTCTTCCATCTGTTGGTAGTTCAATCTATGGATGGGGAAGCAGTGGATAAGGAAGGTTCACTGTACTAGGCTATTTTACACAAGAGACTTTTGAGCATCTGTGGGTTTTGCTATCTGCAGGAGATCCTGGAACCAACCCCCTGCCATACTGAGAGAGACTGTACTTGATTTACATTCGAGTTCAAGTTCTTCATCTTGTTTCAGACCACTAGCAAACAGTTCTTGGATTGGATCCCACTGTGAACCATGCGTTAGGGAGGTCCAGACCGCGAGATCCAACTTAGAGCTGCCTGTGCTCTCTGAGCATTTTTTTAACATAATTTCATTAGTTAGCTTTGGGTTTTTTGGAGCAGATACACATGGATATTACAGGATGACTAACCCCCCCACCCAAGCTACCTTTTAGTGGCTCCACTGAAGCTTAAGAACTGTACAGTTCAAATAATCTTTAATTACAAACTCCTAGAGTAATGCTTTGCTGCCGCACAGGATGGAAGGCCTTCTACTGAGTAGGAAGGAGCATGGCCATCTGATGGGAAGAGGTCTTTGGTGCTTGCTGGCACGCTATAGTTCATTAGTAGCCTGGTTCTTTCACACAGCGTTTTCTTCCACTTTTTCCTGAAACCAGCAACATCATGACCCTGGATTGTTCTGGCCCTGTTTGGGTGAGATTGAATTGTTTTGTAAAAACTTCTGGTGGCTTAACTTGGCCACTAACCCATCCAGCCTACACTGGTGACATGAGAACAGGAAGAGCCTGAGAGGCTGGGGCTCCGTGCATGGTCACTCTGCGTCAGTGGGCCTTAGACTCAGCACACATCACAATCCCCTGGGGGCATTTAAAACAGATTACTGACTGCATTTTCTTATAATTCAGTAGGCCTGAGGTAAGGCCTAAGAATCTGCATTTCTAACAAGCTCCTCGGGGACACTGATGCAGCTGGTCTGGGGACTACACCGGGACAACCACTGTTCTGGGGACTCAGCACAGTCCACTTATTGGGGTAGGGGAGTCTCTCCTTCCGTTCATAAGCAGCATCCTTGCCTACTTAATCTGGCAGAGATCTCAGGCCACCTATCAATTATCTGTTATCTCTTTCTTCTTTCCCAGCTGAACCCCAGTTTTATTAACAACAACATATCTAGATTCAAGAACACTGCATTTGCAGACTCCTTTCAGGTATAGGTGTCCACATGATCCGGTTTCACCAATGAAATGTACGTGTACTCACTGGAAATCACTTCTGGGAAAGTCTAATAAAGGAGGTTGGTTGATTATTGCTTTCTTGGTGTCTTCCACTAACAACTTTGTCTATCACAGATTACCCTTTCTCCTTCCCTTTCTTCTTTCCTATAATGTGGACTTGATGCTGGAGGAGCTTCAGCCATCTGGGGACCACAGGCAACAAGCAGACGCTAGGGATCCTTGAACGGACAAAGGTGCCTGAGTCCATGATGACGTAATGGGCGGTCATGCCAGCTCTGGAGTGCTCCCTTCTACAGCTCTAATTATGTGAGAAAAGGAAAGCCCCTAATGTATTCAAGCCATTGTTATTTGGAGCCAATGGAATTCTTAACTAATACACCTTCCATATTAAAGACCAATGCTCGATGTGGAGATGGAACAATTAGCTGTGTTTTCTACCTTAAAGGACTTTATAGTACAGCTATGAAACTGTACTGGAAACAGCACTGCTCCTGGGTGAATGTGAGACTCAAGGAGCTGGAGAGTTAATAGCAGCCAGAATACCTCCAGGCTTTCTGCAAAACCATTTTAGAGACTTAGATCAGAGAGTAGACTGCAGGGTGAGCTTCGAGGTTGAATTTAGGGATCTTGAGATAAGAGAGTTTACCTCCAGGCTTCAGGCTCATGAGAAACAGTGATCACTTGTGAAAAGAGGATTCTGGGACATGTACGGGTCTGTCACAATGACAGGGAATGGTCCATGGTGCAAAGGGGAATCTAGGAGGAACAATCATTACAAAAGGCTGAGAGAAGCAATGGCTCAAGAAAATAAGGAAATGATCCAAAGCTGACATAAAGAGACTTTGGAAGTTGGGAGACTAATACTGAGCAAGATAAGCCTGTGGTTCTGATGGGGGAGAGCAGGAGTTTGTAAGCATTTTAAAGTCCTGGACCCCTAATTTCAGGAAAGTATCACAAGAAAAATGCCCAAAATGGAGTTCTTTTGATTATATACGTCATAAGAGAACCTTAGTTATCAACTTTTCTTTTCCTGTTACATCTCGAGGTCTCCACGGACCACCAAGGGCGACAAGGACCAAATTATGGGAAAGAAGTTGAGGTACAGGTGGAAAATAGAGTGGCTGAGATACCATGAAATAATTCAGAGGAGAAGGGGCAAGAGAAAACCTGAAAAGACTACTGTTTGGGGTTCAAGACCTCTTGATCATGTTTTAGATGTGCTGAATGATTAACTCTCAGACTGATACAAAAAAGCTGTTGGACCTCTTAGAAGCTCCCTGTTCAAGGTGCTTTCCAACCCTAAAAGCGTTTTATCCTAAGTTTGGAGAAATTATACTTAGAAAAGAAGAGGTCATGTCTTTCAGAGGCTGTAGATTTTACACAAAGAGTTTCACTGAAATGGTCCTAAGATTTTTAATGTTCAGTTACTCTTTGCTGTTGAAAGTTAAAGTTTCTTTAACTGAATCCCTTCTCTATTTTCTGTATTAAAGGAATAAAACTATGATATTAACTTTGAATTTTTACATGAATCGGATAGTAACAAATAAAAGAGAAAGATAAAGTCCAGCCTGGAAAAATGTTGTTCTACATCACTGCTTCCATAAATTTTAAATGAATAGAATTTGATATCAGATTCAAAGTATGCTGAGAATTTGTGACTACCTTGTTGCTTTAAATAAGATAAAAATTCTATGTTGATACTTAGCATGAATGGCGCTAGTGGTATCCGCCTGCCAGTGCAGGAAATGTGGGTTTGATCCCTGGGTCGGAAAGATCCCCAAAAGGAGGGTATGGCAACCCACTCCAGTATTCTTGACTGGAGAATCCCATGGACAGAGGAGCCTGGTGGGCTACAGTCCATGGGTTTGCAGAGTCGGACATGACTGAAATGACTTAGCAGCAGCAGCATGAATATGGAGCTGTTAATCTGTAAAGTGTTCTATGATAAATTTTTTGTCCATTATTCATAATTTCACCCTGTAAAAAGCCTTTATTTCTCTGTCCACTTTCCAGATAGGAAACCATAAAACACATCAAGGTAAAATTCACCTGATGCACCTGGGTGATGGTAGCGACTTGCCTGGCTGCACTTGCACCAGAATGGAAGTCTCCTGCATCCTAACTTTTCTAAAATTAGCCAACGCAGCCACTACGATGGAAAAAATCATTCATTTCATAAGCCTGTCTTGGACAGAATTATAAGTGAGCAGAAACAAGCTCGTGCTAGCTTTCATCTTCGCTGCTGTGACAGACGTGGAATTTGAAAGGGCTCTGAGCAGGGCAAGGTGGTACATTCACATTAAAGACAGACACCCTTTCTTGTGGCTCTCCAACTGCTCACATCATTCAGGAAGTTCTTCCAAATTCAATAAAGCCAATAAAGATGTAAACAGTTTCTTTTTAGATGACATTAATTCAAAATACTTTCCACTACTGTCTGTGGAAGTAGCCTTGTCACAGCCTCTGGACCAAGCACGTACACAATCCAGCTCAGATGTCACTCAGAGAGACTGGGTACAGTCCCTTGGAGTGCTTGTCACTAAAGAAGCCCTAGTCTTTGAAAGAGCCAAAGGGGTGTCTCAGGCCCTGGCATCAGCCCCCAGCCCTGCACTAGAAACCTCTTCCTACAGCCAAAGTCCTATCTCTTCTGGGCTAATACTCCGAAGCACATCTTCCAGGGAGCATCGCCCAGATGAACCCTTAGTCAAGGCACTTCCAAGATACAGGGAGATGGCTGCCCACATATACAGTCAGGACATACCAGCTGAGTTGCTGTGTAAATGAATCTAACATAGAACACATTGCTTTCTGATGGGTCATATTTTCTGTAAGTAAATGATGAATGAGAGTGCAAAAATGAGCAGTCTATGAGGGGAAAACCATGCTAAACACCTGTTTTAAGGAAGAACTTGTGTTGCATTAATGTTTTCCTTGAATGCAAAGCCCACGTTGGGAAGAAAAGGAATATGCAGATTTGTGAGTTATTGGGGGTCTCTTAAACGTTTGGACAAAACAATATTTTGAACCATAATAAGATACAAGATAAAGTGTTGAAAGTCTTGGAACAACTTTTCTGTACATTGTGCATGAGCTTTCCCATTACGCAGCCTTATATCATCTTCAAATATGTGTGAAGCAGAGAGTAAAAGACATGCTCTTTTGATTTTCCTTTTGAAGTTAAATCTTTGAGAGTTAGAGAAATCTATAAATACAGACTACGACACCTTCAATGAGAACAGCAGCAGCAATATTCGTTCAGTTTCAGGGTTAGAAAGTCATGTAATGAGTAGCCCTAGATCAACACCTCTCCAAATGTATCCAGCAGGGTGTTAATGGGATTTATTTGAGAGACAAAAAGTTCCATGGTGCAATCCATTTGAGAAATATTTAATTATTTTTTCAATTTCAAGGCAACCGAAAGCCTTGTATGTGTTTTAACATGCACAGCAAATCTCAAAGCAGGAAATAAAATATGCAACATTCCCCAAATGTAGTTACTAGATCACAAAACTCTTATCTGGAGAATTTGGTGGGACCAGTGTTCTTTGGTTTACCTTTGAGGAAATGCTGCAATAAATGAAACAAATTTGTGAGCTCCTCTAAAGAAAGGAGTGGAGAGAAAGAGAGGAAAGAAATGACAAAATGCAAAGTCTAAAGTGATTTGAAGTCACCAGCATCTTATGGAATCATTTTCCATGCAATATTTCAAGATGTAAAGACAGAGGAAAGTGTATGCCATTTGAACTAACATTTTTAAAAAAGATACAAATAGTATGTGTGATTAAAAAACACTTAGCATCATCACCCACAGGTCTACTCTAGCTCTCCCTTCTGTCCCATTTACTTTTGAAAATAAAAATAAACTGAAAATAAATAAATACACTAAAATAAAAATAAATGATGGCAACACACTATTAAGGTTATAAATAATTGATCTTTGTCTTGGATTTGTCCTGAGAACTGACTGGACCCATCCATACCCCACGCACCTGCTCTGCACAGAAGCAAACTGCAAATACCCATTAGTATTCTCAGCAGTCACCCCGGAGCTCCTGGGTGCTTTGAATTAGCATAGATCACACCAGGCATCAAGCTAAGCACTCAGGGTATACACTGTGCCATGTAATCCCTACACCAGCTCTGTGAGGCTGGGACACAGGTTTCCTTACGTGGAGAAGGAAGTGTAGATTCAGCAGACATAAGTACCTTTTCCAAGGAGTCGTGTCTGCCGGAGTTGAGTTCCCTCTCTGTTGTTACATTGTACTGTGCTCTTCTCTCTTCCTTACTCTCCTAACACTTTCTGTGCCCAACTCAGAGCTTCTGGCCTCTGTGATGCCCATGGTCCTCCAGACTTAGAACTCATTTTGGCCTTGGAACCTTGCCTTTCATTACTAGACACAAGTTTGAAAGTGAAAGTGAAAGGCACTCAGTCCTGTCTGACTCTTTGTGACCCCATGGACTATACAGTCCATGGAATTCTCCAGGCCAGAATGCTGGAGTGGGTAGCCTTTTCCTTCCCCAGGGGATCTTCCCAACCCAGGGATCAAACCCAGGTCTCCCGCATTGCAGGCGGATTCTTTATCAGCTGAGCCACCAGGGAAGCCACAAGTTTGACATATCCAGCTCACTGTGGGAAATCAACCCACACCATCAGCCACTTAGCTAGAACTTTTTCCAGAACAGTAGGGGTTTGGGACTCCAGGCCAGAGGGAGTGACTCACTCCCTTTCAGTTTTTATCTCTAGGATGAGATTAACCACTAGACATAACTTACCAGAAACCCAATTACTGGGAAAAGTGAGGAAATTATTATTATTATTTTTTTTAATATAGATGTCTAGAAGGTCAAGGAATTCATTTTGGACTTGGCCCTTGCTGTTGGAACAGTGTCCATACACACAGCAGCTAGACTAGAGAGCACAAGCTCCCAGGCTTGGAGGGTCACATGGAGCATTTCACTGGACCCTGTGGTCTCCCCACTGTGATGGACACAGTGGTAAGCTGAACTGTGGAGGCTTGTCTGCTCTGCCTGACTGTTCTCAGCTTCTGTGTAAGCTGGGAATATAAACCTAATGATGCCTGGTATCCCCATTTTCAAAAGAAATCAGAAGATCCAGACTTCTGTGTATGTTTTCTGAAACTTCGGATTGTGGATGAGCCATGTAAAATACATTTGTGGACCAGTCTACATACTCTGATCTAGACTATTGACTGGGAAGGTAAGTTGCTTACGAGTCTGCAAAGTATGGTAGTTAACATGGACTTTAGAGCTGAACTGCCCATGTCTGAGTCTTGGCTCCATCACTGACTGGCTGTCCTGTAACCTCGCCTTGTTTCCTCGTCTATAAAGTGAAGATTATAGTAGTACCTACTAATAAAGTTTAATGAACATTAAGTAAATGAACATCAATAAAGTGCTTTAGATGGTAGCAGGCATTTTGTTAAATGCTAAATAAGTGGGGCTTTTTTCTTGTTTTTGCTTTTTCTCAGTTCTTAAAAAAAATATATATCCCAAGGACCCAGGCCAACTTTGGAACTTCCTGGATGGCAGATATATTAAAATGTCTCACTCAGGCTTAAACTTACCAGGATGGAGAAACATTTGGGGATCAAAGATGCCACAAAAATAGAGGGGGAAAGGTGAAGAAACTGCAGAATAATATTTCTGGTGACATGGCCTAAAAAAGGAGGGACTTAATAGAATCTGATGACTTGACATGAAAATGAGATATGAGTTAAAATGTATTTCTTTGTGGACTTCAGAAACCTCCATAAGACCCGGGAAAATTTGAAAGACGGAAGGCAAATGGTTCCTCCTATACACAGGAAGAATGGAAAACTCATTTAATTTCTGGATTTGGAATTCATCAAAAAAAGCTACGACCAACCTAGGCAGCATATTAAAAAGCAGAGACATTTCATTGCAGACAAAGGTCCGTCTAGTCAAAGCTAAGGTTTTTCCAGTAGTCATGCATGGATATGCTAATTGGACTATAAAGAAAGCTGAGCACCTAAGAATTGATGCTTTTGAACTGTGGTGCTGGAGAGGAGTCTTGAGAGTCCCTTGGACTGCAAAGAGATCAAACCAGTCCGTTCTAAAGGAAATCAGTCCTGAATATTCACTGGAAGGACAGATGCTGAAGCTGAAGCTCCAATACTTTGGCCACCTGATGCAAAGAACTGACTCATTGGAAAAGATTCTGATGCTGGGAAACATTGAAGGTGGGAGGAGAAGGGGACGACAGAGAATGAGATGGTTGGATGGCATCACCGACCCAAGGGACATGAGTTTGAGTAAACTCCAGGAGCTGGTGATGGACAGGGAGGCCTGGCATGCTGCAGTCCATGGAGTTGCAAAGAGTCGAGTAGACTGTGAGACTGAACTGAACCAAAGTTGGCCTTTAGGTTCTGGGTGGGGGCAGGGTGGAAGGTGAGGCACGGTGGTTGGGGGATGGATGCTTGTTCTCTGCTGACAGGCAGAACGGGAGCCGCTGACTGTGGGCTGAAAGCTCACCAGCTCCCTCTCTCCTCAAGAGACAATTAACTTCCATCTGTTGAAATCTCCCCGCTCTGATACCCCTGTTAACCTCCTTCCACCAACCAGTGTGAAACTAAGAAAACCAAATCCATCTGAAATGTAAGCCCTTATACATCAAAAGTCATGGGAGAGGACTGGCTGACCTGCAGGTCACCACAGGAGACACCAAGAAGCAAAAGGGGACATTCAGGAACAACTGCTGTTTCAAGGATTATAAATCAGATTATTAACATCTGCTTTGGCCCAAGAACCCGCTTGAGCCGCCTAAGATGAAGGATATAAAGTACATTTAAAAAATAAAACCTCAAAAAAAAAAAAAAAACCCTCTAGTGCTATGCACTGTTTACTTAGAAAGATGAAAGCATTCCCTGTGCCCAAAGGTCTCTGTGAGTGGTTTGAAATAAGGCAGCAGGTGCAGCCTGGCGCCCTTCTGAGGGTCTGGACCTGGAGCAACATTATCTGTTGGCCCCAAGAGGCTTCAGACTCCATTAAACAGATCAAATGATTCTCCTGGTAACAAGGCTGGAGCCTCTCTACTTCCAATCTGGTTTCAAACAATTTGGATATGCATGCGTGTTCAGTCGTGTACAACTCTGTGACCCCACGGAGTGTAGCCCACCAAGCTTCTCTGTCCATGGGATTATCCTGGCAGGAATACAGGAGTGGATTGCCATGCCCTCCTCCAGGGGATCTTCCAAACCCAGGGATCGAATCCATGTCTCCTGCATTGGAAGCCAGATGCTTTACCACTGAACCACCAGGGAAGCCCCAAACAAATTGGTTACTTGTAACCTAAGACATGGGAGAGCATTTGGGGGAGTGGGCCTGGGTGGTAGACCCACAATCCTGAGTGCACAGGACATGAAGCCCCTACACTCACTGTCCCACTGCCTGTGGACTTTTTTATCCTCTTCACTGTCTTTCCTCTTCCTCTCATGGCCTGCATTTTACTATTCTGCTTCTAATTTCCCCGGTCTTCCCTGGTAGCTCAGATGGTAAAGCATCTGCCTACAATGCAGGAGACTGGGGTTCAATCCCTGGGTTGGGAAGATCTCCTGGAGAAGGAAATGGCAACCAGTTCCAGTATTCTTGCCTGGAAAATCCCATGGATGGAGGAGCCTGGTAGGCTACAGTCCATGGGGTCACAAAGAGTTGGACACGACTGAGTGACTTCACTTTCACTTTCTCTGGTAAGCCTTCTCTTATTCTCCATGCTTCATTCCATACAGCCCAAGACCAACCATTGACCAACAGTTTATTTAAATCCAAAACTGTATTTTACTGCTGAATTATAAACATATGGCTTTTCCAGTCTGCCATGAAAGAAGACATGAGCCTCAAGCTTCAGTGCAGGGTTAGCACAGCTATTAGAGTATAACAACAGCTTCTTCTATGACTTTCTAAAAAAAAATTCATAAGATAACAGATTAAGACTGGACACCTGAATCATTCTTTTAGGAATTTACAACATTTGTTCATTCACTGCACACAGCAAACCTTGGTGAATATTCACATACACCAAGCACTCTCAGTAAGGGAGACGGTGAGATGCATGATACAACCACTGAGCTGGTCCAACCCGGAGACCTGCGCATTCCATGCAAGCAGAGCAGCGGGAGCAGGCTGGGTTACAGGGAAGCACAGAGTGCCTTGGAAGCAGGGAGCACTCATGGCTTCTTGCAAGATCTTCTAGGGACGGAGTGTGGCTCGAGCACATGGGAAAGTAATGAGAAATGACACCATGCAGGTAAGTCTTCACAAGTTAGATCATGAAAGATCAGTCAGGGAATAGAGTTTATAAAGAAGGAGATGGAGCTACTCAAACACTCTTCATCTCTCTGAAGGAAGGTAGAGGGTGAATGGAAGGAGAACCAGATGGGGAGACAGGTCACTTGTTAAGAAATTATTGCTGTGACGGAAGTGAAACATAATAAGGATCCAAATAAAGACAGTGGTAATGGGGATGGACTAGAAAGATGGTTGGAGGAGATATTTAGAGGAAATGAGCAACAGTGGCACTGGGCTAAGTGACTTATTATATGTAGCAACTGAAAAAGAAATTTAGGATGATCCTAGCTATGTGACTTGATAATACGGTAGAAACTTCTATTGTTCTCCTATGTCTGGGTCCCTTTCTCCAGGCATGTAGCAGGACAATACCCCATTCCCTCGCTGTTGGATAGGACTACATGGCTAAGTCTGGTCAATGGAGTCTGAGTAGAAGTGATACGTGACGTTTCTGAGCCAGATCATTTGATTGCTAACGGAAGATGCTCCAGTTTTATCTTTTCTTGGAAACGTGCTGATAAGAAGGTTCTGCAAGATGAGAAGCAGTCTGCAAGGCTGAGCCTATGCACTGAATGAGCTACCCTGGAGAGTCACTTGGACCCATAATGGATTAGATGTGGGTGAGAAATAAACTTTAGCTGTCTTAAGCCAGAGATTTGAAGGGTTGTGTGCTTTTTTTTTTTAATAGCAGCATAATATAGTCCATCATGACAGAAAACAGTTATATTTAGAGAAATGGATGCACTTAATATATTAACGGAGGCTCAAATGTATTTACCTTTTAACTTCTTTTCCAGTTTAAAAGACTTATTTCTTGGTATTATTTCTATTCTTATTTCACATTTGTTTCAAGTTTTAACTGGTATGGAACACTCATGAAACAGCTGCCTTTTATGAACACGAAGATAAGTACAGCTCATTCCTGTACTTGCCACTCAAAAACTCAGCCACTCTTAGCTACTTTTGGCTACTTAGAGATTGAATGTCCACTCAAAACCCTCACAGTTTTATCCATTAAGTTATATCCTCTTATCTCAAAGCTCTCTCCCAGGAAGGCTTTCCTGTCTGTGTGGGTGAAAGGGAATGATCACATAACTTTCAAAGCACCAATATCCTTCATCATCCATTTCACCAGAATAAGAATGTATACGATAATAGGCCCTACTTCCACAAAGCAAGAGCTCAAAACACTGCAAAATATGTCTTTATTTTTTGAGTTTTATTAAGGTATAATTGAAAACATTGTAATATATTTTAAATGTAATGATGATTTAATACACATGTACATTGTGAAAGGATTCCCACTCTCAAGGTAATTAATGCATCCATCACCTCACACATTTACATATTTACTTACTGTTTTTCTTCATTTTTTGGTGAGAACACTTGGGTTTTACTCTCTCAGCAAATTTCAACCATAAGCACTACATTATACATTATGTTATACATCTAATTCTCAATTATATTCATTTTACAATTGAAAGCTCATGCATTTTAACCAGTTTTTAACCTATTTACCTTAGCTTCCAGCCCCTGGCAACCACCATACTACTCTGTTTCTCTGTTTGACTTTTTTTTCTATTTCTGTGAAAAATGTTATCAGATTTTGACAGGAATAACATTGAATCTGTAGACTGCTTTGGGTAGTATGGACATATTAAGAATATTAATTCTTCCAATCCATGAACACAGGGCATATTTCCTTTCATTCGTGTTTTCTTCAATTTCTTTCATCAATATATCATTGTTTTCAGTATACAGCTATTTCATTTCATTGGTTAAATTTATTATTGGTTAAAATTATTCATCATCCTTCACCAGAATAAGAATGTATATGATAATAGAACCTACTTCCACAAAGCATGATCTCAAAACACTGCAAAATATGTCTTTATTCTCAGTATTTATTCTTATACTTAACAAGTACTTATTCTTTTTGATGCTGCTGTAAATGGGATTTTCTTAATTTCTCTTTCTAATAGTTGGTTGTTAGTTAGAAACATAGTAATTTTTGTATATTAATTTTGTATCTGCAACTTTACTGAATTCATTCATTAGTTCTAACAGTTTCTTGGTGGAGTCTATAGGGATTTCTGTATATAACATCATGTTATCTGCAAACCAGGGCTTCCCTGGTGGCTCAGAGGATAAAGCGTCTGCCTGCAATGTAGAGACCCGGGTTTGATCCCTGGGTTGGGAAGATCCCCTGGAGAAGGAAATGTCAACCCACTCCAGTATTCTTGTCTGGAGAATCCCGTGGACAGGGGAGCCTGGTGGGCTACAGTCCACGGGGTTGCAAAGAGTCAGACACGAATGAGTGACTTCACTTTCACTTATCTGCAAACAGAAAAATCTACTTCTTCCTAATTTAAATGACTTTTATTTCTTGTTCTCATCTGACTGGGTCTGGCTAGAACTTCCAGTACTATGTTGAATAAAAGTGGTGAGGGTGGGCATCCTTGTCTGGTTCCTGATCTTTGTTGTTGTTCAGTCACTCAGTTATGTCTGACTCTACGATCCCATGGACTGCAGCACGCCAGACTTCCCTGCCCTTCACCAACTCTCAGAGCTTGCTCAAACTCATGTCCATTGAGTCGGTGATGCCATCCAACCATCTCATCCTCTGTCATTCCCTTCTCCTCCTGCCCTCAATCTTTCCCAGCATCAGGTTCTTTTCCAATGAGTTGGCTCTTCCCATTAGATGGCCAAAGTATTGGAGTTTCAGCTTCAGCATCAGTCCTTCCAGTGAATATTCAGGACTGATATCCTTCAGGATGGACAGACTGGATCTCCTTGTAGTCCAAGGGACTCTCAAGAGTCTTCTTCAACACCACAGTTCAAAAGCATCAATTCCTGATCTTAGAGGAAAAGCTTTCAGTATTTCACCACTGAGTAGAATGTTGAATGTAGGTTTGTCATATGGCCTTTATCCATCTATACCCACTTCACTGAGTTTTTATCATGTTGAAAATGAATGTTAAATTTTGTCAAATGGTTTTTCTGCATCTATTCAGATGATGCAGATGACCTTTTAAATACACTGTTGAATTCAGTATGTTAATATTTTGTTCAGGATTTTTACACCTGTACTCATCAGAGATCTTGGCCTGCAATTTTCTTTTCTTGTAATGTCCTTGTCTGACTTTGATATCAGGGTAATTCTGGCCTCATAAAATGAGTTTGGAAGTATTTCCTCCTCTTCTATTTTTTGGAATAGTTTGAGGAGGATTGGTATTATTATTATTTAAATGTTGGTAGAATTCACCAGTCTAGTTAAAGGTATGTCAATTTTGTATAGCTGTTTAAAAACTAGCTCTTAGTTTCATTGACTTTTATATTATCTTTTTTAGTCTCTATTTTATTTATTTCCACCCTGATCTTTTTCCTTTCTTCTAATGACTTTGGGCTCAGTTTGTTCTTCTTTTCCTAGCTCTACGAGGTGTAAAGTGAGGTTGTTAATTTGAGATCTTCCTTGTTTCTTAATACAGGCATTTATCACTATAAACCTCCCTCTTAGAACTGCTTTTACTATAATAAGCTTGAATATGTTCTGTTTCCATTTTTATTTATCTTTTAGTATATTTAAATTTCCCTTTTGATTTCTTCTTTGACCCATTGGTTGTTCAGAAGCATGTTGTTTAATCTCTACATATTTGTGAATTTTCCAGTTTTCTTCTGGTAATTGATTTCTAGTTTTATATCATTGTGATTGAAAACATACTGATATGATTTCAGTTTTCTTAAATTTATTAAGGTTTGTTTTGTGGCCTAACATATGATCTATCCTGGAGAATGTTCCATGTGTGCTTAGAAGGAAAGTTTTATGTTTATCTATTAAGTCCATTGGTCTAATGTGTTGACTTAAATGTGTAGTTTAAATCCAATGTTTCCTTACTAATTTTCTGTCTGGATGATCTATCGATCTATCTATTGTTGAAAGTGGGGTATCAAAGTCTTTTTTTTTTGTAATGGAGTACAGCCAAGTAACAATGTTGTGTCAGTTTCAGGCAAACAGTAAGAGGACTCAGCCATACATATATGTGTATCCATTCTCCCCCAAACCCCTCTCCCATCCAGGCTGCCACAGGACACTGAGCAGAGTTCCATGTGCTGTACAATAGGTCCTTGTTGGTTAACCATTTTAAATATAGCAGTGTGTACATGACCATTCCAAACTCCCTAACTATCCCTTCTCACCACCCCACCCCGGCAACCATAAGTTTGTTTTCTAAGTCTGTGAGTCTGCTATTATTGTACAGCTGTCTAATTCTCCCTTCAGAGATGTTAATATTTACTTTATATATTTCAGTGCTCCAGTGTTGAGTACATAAATATTTAAAATTGTTATATCCTTTTGATGAATTGACTCCATTATTTTTATATAATGACCATCTTTTTTCTTGTTAAAGTTTTTGGATTAAAATCTATTTTGTATGACATAGGAGTACCTTTGTTCTCTTTAAATTTCTACTTATATGGAATACTTTTTTTCCACCCCTTTACTTTCAGTCTAAGGATGCACTTAAAGCTGAAGTAAATCTCTTCTATGCAGCATGCAGTTGAGTCTTTTTAAAAAATCTATTATGCTATTCTATGTCTTTTGTTTGGAGAATAACCCATTTCCACTTAAAGTCAATTATTGACAAGTATGGAATTACTACTGCCATTTTTTGAATTGCTTTCTAACTGTTTTGTACAGTGACCCTTGAACAACACAGGTTTGAACTAGGTGGATCCACTTACATGCATTTTTTTTCAATAAATACTACAATACTACACAATCGGCAGTTGATTGAATCAATGGTTGTGTGCCCACAGACATGGAGAAACCACAGAAATAGAGGGCTGACTGTAAAGTTATACGTGGAATTTCCACTACCCAGGTCAGTGCCTCTAACCTCCATGTTGTTCGTCAGGTAACTGTAACTCCTATTGTTCCTTCTTTCTTTTCTTGCTCTCTTCCTTTGTGATTTAATGATTTTTCTGTAGTGGTATGTTTTGATTCCTTTGTCTTTATCTTTTATGTGTATGTTATAGGTCTTTGTTTTGTAGTTACTGTGCGTATTACATAAAACACCTTATAGTTATAGCCATATATTTTATGCTGATATTAACTTTGAATGCACACAAAAGCTTTACATTTTTACCCTCCCCCATATTTTATGTTTTTGATGTCACAGTTTACATCTTAAAATACTGTATATCCATTAACAAATTATTGTTGTTATAGCTATTTTGCATACTTTTGTTCTTATATTTTAGAGTTCTTGTAAGTGATTTACCCACTATCACTATAATGTTAGGCTATTCTGAATCTAACTATATGTTTACTTGGCCAGTGAGCTACGTCTTCATATATTTTCATGTTATTAATTAGCATCCTTTCATTTCAACTTGAAGAACTCCCTTTAACATTTCTTGTTAAACCGGCCCAGTGGTGACAAAGTCTCTTAACTTTTGTTTGTCCAGAAAATTGTATCTTTTCCTCAGTTCTGAAGGATAATTTTTTCAGTTAGAGTATTCTTGGTTGGCAGTTTTTTCTTTCTTTCAGCACGTTGAATGTATCATCCCACGTTATTCTGACCTGTAAGGTTTCTGCTGAGAAGTCTACTTATGGTCTTATGGGTGTTCCCTTGTACATAACAAATTGCTTTTGCTGCTTTTAAGATAATCTCTCTTTGTCTTTACCTTTGTGCAGTTTAATTAGAGTGTGTGTTGGTGTGGGTTTCTTTAAATTTATCTTATTTGGTACTTTTTAGACATCCTAGATCTGGATGTCTGTTTCCCCAGATTAGGGAAGTTTTCAAACATTATTTCTCTGAATTAGCTTTCTACCCCTTTCTCTATCTCCTCTCCTTCTGGGATGCCTAAAATACATATATTGGTCCATTTAATGATGTTTTACAGGTCCCTTATATGATCTTAACTCTTTTTCCCTTTTTTCTTTTATTTACTGCTCTGATTGGATGAATTCCACTGCATATGTGGATCCCTTCTTCTGCTTGATTTAACCTGTTTTTGAGCCCATTGTTGCATAGTTTAGTCCAGTTATTGTATTCTTCAACTCTATGATTTCTGTTTGGTACTTCTTAATATTTTCTCTTTGTTGAAATTATCATTTTGTTCATGCATAGTTTTCCTGACCTCAGTGACTATCTTTATGATCATTATTTTGAAGTCTCTATTTGATAAATTACTTATCTTCTTTTCATTAAGATAAGTTTCTGGAGACTTATCTTGTTCTTTTGTTTAGAATATATTCCCTTGTTTCTTTATTTTCCTTGATTCTGTTTGTTTCTGCACATTAGGTAAACAGCCACCTCTTCTAGTTTTGATCTTGTGTAGGAGATGAACCTCATCAAGCAGCCTGGCCCAAGCTCCTAACTGCCTCTCAAACCTTTGCAATTGTCTGTTATTCTCTTTGTTGTTAGTAGCTCCCAGTAGTTGAGGGTACATCAAGACCCATCAGTGTCCCAAAGAAAGGATTGCAGTCAGGACCCAGGCTAATCAGAAGCCCAACCCTCAGATAGCAGGCGGGAAAGTATGCAGTCTAACCTCTCCAAGGAGAAACTGGGAGGTAGGTCCTTTGCCTGCCTCCTCTGCCCTGTGAATGCTCAGCGTTTGACAAGTTAAGTTTGAAATTTGGAAATAAAAATGACAGTGGTTTCTTAGAAGTCCAATGCTCTTAAAAGTCGATTGCACTGTTGATGCCACATTACTTGTTTCTAATGATAAAATCTTAGCAATAATTTTCACTTCTTTCCTTTGAAGCCCATAGATGACCAAATGTTAATATCTTTGTGAATACTCACGCTTCTTACTGAGACATTCTTAGGGTTTCAACGCAGGCAGAGTCGCTGCATTTCAGAGTCTTTTTGGGACACTAGAGGCTGCCTAAAGGCACCTTAAGGATCAGAAAAGGTGAAGAATGGGATCTAAATCCCATCCCTGCAGTATATACAACAGCAATTCTTATTCATTTCTATATTGAGCTTATGTGTACATTTTTATTTGAAGAAAGAGTTCTGCTATTAAGAAAAAATAAAGAAAACTGCTGGTCTAGGTGAAACAAAATACCACAGTTTTTAAAATATAAATATGAAATGCAATGGGATAATTAATGAGTCAAAAATTATCCTCTGGAGTAGAGAATCCTCCTTGTTACCAAAGTATAAGGGGCCCTTGGAAGCCAAGATCACCCTACATTCCCAGCTCTATAGTTTCCCACCAAGCTAGACACACTCCCCAGACATACCATAGCTTGTCAAAGTACTGTGTCATGACACACACAGATTTTTTATAAAGGATGTCCTGACTCCTTTGTCTGCTGGCAAGTTCCTGCTTTTTTTTTAAGAAGTCAGTTCAATGTCTATCTTTAATGATGCCTTCCTTAAATCCTTCCCCACTCCTCCCATAAGTTATTCCTTCCTGTCTGCTTAAAATTATAGCACTTCACTAACATCTCCATCATAACCTGCTTTATATGTATATATACATATAATATATATACATATTTATATATATATACACACACACACACATATATATACATATATGCATATCCCCATACAGGCCACCACTGGTATGATTTTGGGTTTCCCTGGTGGCTCAGATGGTAAAGAATCTGCCTGCAATGCAGGAGGCCTGGGTTCAATCCCTGGATTGGGAAGATCCCTGGAGAAGGGAATGGCTACTTCTCAAGTATTCTTGCATGGAGAATTCCATGGGCAAAGGAGCCTGGAGAGCTGCAGTCCACGGGGTCTCCAAGAGTCGGACACGACTGAGTGACTAACACTATATAAATATATATCTTTAAAGATTTATTTTGATGTGGATCATTTTTTAAGTCCTTATTGAATTTTTTAACAATATTGCTTCTGTTTTACATTTTGGTTTTTTGGGCACTAGGCACGTGGGATCCTAGCTCCCTGATCAGGGATGAAACCCACACTGCATGTATTGGAAGGTGAAGTCTTAACCACTGGACTACCAGGGAAGTCCCTGTTTTATATATTTTTTATTCCCTTCCCTACCATGCTGCAAGCTCTTTCAACTCTGGGTCCAAGTGCCTCCCTGATTTAATAAATGAAGGCAATATCAAAACTGCTTATGAGCCAAGCACTGGTACCATATGGTTCTAACTTAGCAAAACACAGAATAAATGATAAGATGCCAGAGGATGTGATTTAATTTTAGCTTGCCCTTACTACACAATGTCCATCTTCCTCCTCAAACTCTGTCTCCTTTTTGATTTATAGTTCTTTCGGATGACAGAGTTTTAATAAGACCTACCTGGATAATAAGATTCATTTTCTCTTTGGCATACTGAATTTCCAACATGGCTCCCATCCCAAATACAATATAACACAGACGGAGCCAAGATAATAGATGCACATATGTACTCATTCAAGGATTTCTCTCTTCTATAGAATTCTGATTTTCCACTGAGTTCTAGTCTTTAAGAACAAGTCCAGAAGAAATAATCTAACACTGACTTCAGATTTTTCTGCTAATGTCATTCATCTGGCTTTTACACTTCTTATGGCATCTCTAATTTGGTCTAATTTCTATTTCCAAAAGAAAAGGGGGAAGAGATTTACATGCAGAATAGGGTAGTGAGTCAAATTCTGTTGTCTACTGAGAAGATGGAGACATGGAGGGAAGGGAGGTGAAAGAGGCAGGACATGATTTAGTTCTTTTTCTCCCATTGTCAGTAACTATCTCTGCTGCAAAAAGATTGGAGAAATCATGATAAGTTAACTAAATTAAAGAAATTAGTAGGGAAACTAATGCTTTTTGGTTTGCCAGTTTTAGTACTAAATGTTCACATCCCAGAAAACCCTTTTTTGTAAATATTTTAATTTTTCTACAATGAAACAACATAATCTATAATGAACTTACTGAATAAAACAAGTTTGTTTTTTTTTTAAAGGTAGGCTAAATACTTGAATACAATGATTCTCAGCTCTAGTGTTTGTAATAATCAGTAGAGAAACTTGTAAAGATGTAGTCCTGGGCTCTGTTCCCAGACACTCTGATTCTCTGGCTTTCATAGAGCCCAGAGTTTTTTATTTTAATCAGCACTGAATTCCCTCTGCCTCCAGCCAGTGATTCCGACACAGCTGTCCTGAAGGTCACACACTGGGAATGACTGCTCTAGGGAAGCTGTGGAGGCAGAACAATGCCCCCTCTCCACAAATGCCCACTTCCTAATCCCCAGAACCTGACCTGGGATGGAGTCCTGGTTAGGTCACAGGCAAAGAGGAATTACAGTTACATATGGAATTAAGTCTGCTTATCAGCTTCCCTTAAAATGAAAAAATATTTTGGATTATCTGGGAAATGCAATCACAAGCATTCTTAAAAGTGGAAGAGGGAGGCAGGTTTAAAAATCAGGAAAAGGTCCAAGCAGTATGATAGGAAAAGGACTCAACCCACTGTCGCTGATTTTGAAGATGGTGGAAGAGAACCAGGAGGCAAAGAACCTGGGGAGCCTTTCAGTTCAGTTCAGTTCAGTTGCTCAGTCGTGTCCGACTCTTTGCGACCCCATGAATCACAGCACGCCAGGCCTCCCTGTCCATCACCAACTCCCAGAGTTCACTCAAACCCATCTCCATTGAGTCGGTGATGCCATCCAGCCATCTCATCCTCTGTCGTCCCCTTCTCCTCCTGCCCCCAATCCCTCCCAGCATCAGTCTTTTCCCATGAGTCAACTCTTCACATGAGGTGGCCAAAGTACTGGAGTTTCAGCCTCTAGAAGTGGAAAAAATGAGGACACAGATTCTGCCCTAGAGCCCCCGGTGGGAACCAGTCCTGCCTACACCTTGATTTTAGCCCAGTGAAATGCGCTTTGGACTTCTGACCTCCAGAACTGTAAGATAATAAAATTTGTGTTAAGTCATTAAGTGTGTAGTAAATTGTTACAGCACCAAAAAGAAACGAATACAGGAGGCTGTGTTTTTCTTGGCTTGTGTTAGTTATCCAGGCTGAGGAGCCAAGAGACTGGGCTAGCCTTGCGCTCAGGGAAATTCACTGAGGAGCTCAGTAAACTCTTGCCCCTCCCTCTCTGGGTCACTGGGGTTTTCAGCCCCCACTGGGTAGTCCTACCATGGTTCTTGACGGAAAAGCACAGTACAGACAGATGCGAAAAGCAGGGGTTGAACATCTGGATGGGAGGAGTAGAGGAACAAAGAACTCAAAAAGAAACTTGAAGACATAGCCTGAGCAATGCAAAACCGGGATTTTAAGACCACACGTATGATTATTTTTTTTTTAAAAAAGAAAACAACTAAATAAAATAAAAATTAAAAAAAAAAAGAAAACAATTAATCGAAGTATATAAGTGCTCTACTTGAAGAAAATTGCAGTGTAAAATAACAGATACATTAAATGGCAATGAATCATTGGATAAATGGGTGAGTACCTGCTGAAAATCCTAAAGGAAATCAATCCTGAATATTCACTGGAAGGACTGATGCTGAAGCTGAAGTTCCACTGTGGCCACCTGATGCAAAGAGCCAACTCATTGGAAAAGACCCTGATGCTGGGAAAGACTGAGGGCAGGAGGAGAAGGGGCAATGGAGGATGAGATGGTTGGTTGGCATCACCAACTCAGTGGACATGAGTCTGAGTGAACTCCAGGAGATGATAAAGAACAGGGAAGCCCGGTGTGCTGCCGTCCACGGAGTCCAAAAAGTCAGACAGGACTTGGTAACTGAACAACAACAACCTCCTCCCATAAAGACAACTTTAGACTTCCACTTTCTTCTCACATATTTGACTGCATTTCTCACATATATGACTCCATTTGAGATTCTCTGGTTTCATGAGATAGAAAGAGAGATGAGAAAATAGTATTCACCAAAGTAGAAACCATATACAGCAAGTTAGTTCTTAAGGCTGCATGTGTACCCAGGGCATGTTTCATGAACAGGTGTTTTTGTTTTTCACTGTATGATACTGTGATAGATAGAAGATACGATTCTTGCCCTCAAAGAACTTATAATCACTTATTATCTCATAATTACAGAATTGTTATTACAAAACAAACCCTCTCAAGTTTGCAAAAGAGTTCATTACTACATTGGCCTTAAATAGTAAAGAAGACCATTGTGTTCTCTGATATCACTAAGTATTCATTTATAGGTTTTTAATTACTACACCTGACAAAAAATTAGAAGTTACTGTGAATTAAAACCAATCAGAAACAAGACATCTTGCGGATATTTTAAGTTAATATTATAAGTTAAATGAATCAAATTATAAAAATTTGTTTCAGGCACTGCTGTACAGAAACATAGTTACTGCTAACTATAGTAATATGGAAACATATATTACCATACGTAAAATAGATAGCCAGCGGGAATTCAAACCAGGGCTCTGTAACAAACTAGAGGGGTGGAATGGGGAGGGAGGTGAGAGAGATATTCAAGTAAGAGGGGACACGGGTAAACCTATGGCTGATGCATTTGATGTTTGGTAGAAACTGCTAGGACTCGGACACAACTGAGCAACTTCACTTTCATTTTTCATTTTCATGCATTGGAGAAGGAAATGGCAACCCACTCCAGTGTTCTTGCCTGGAGAATCCCAGGGATGGGGGAGTCTGGTGAGCTGCCGTCTCTGGGGTCGCACAGAGTCGGACACGACTGAAGTGACTTAGCAGCAGCAGCAGCAGAAACCAATGCAATATTGTAAAGCAATTATCCTTCAATTAAAAATAAATAAATCAAAAAAGTTACATATAAATTACTGTTACAAATAAAGTATGTCTAATTAGTAATTAATTAGTAAATTACTGTTACATATAAAGTATATCTGATTAGTAATTAGTATATCTGATTAGTAATTAGTAATTAATCTGATTAGTAACTACTATGCAATTGTGACATACTCTAGGAAACTGCATTTCTCCTAACCAAGTTATCCCTTTGAGGCCATAGATACAAAGTCTATCATGTAGGGACTGGTTTCAGATAAGTAGTGCTTTCTTAATTATGACCCATGAAGCCTTTCCTCAGCTTGATCTAAGTTTTAGACAAAAGTTAGAAAATGTTTAGCATCCACTTTTTCTAAAAGTAAACTACTCTAATTACAAGCAAATATTAAATAGTGATTAATTTTAATAACGTAATAATGATGGAACATAATTTGGATAAAATTTTTTAAATGAAAAATACTCATGAACAGCTTTGCCCATTTCTCATAACTTTATCTACAGCAACTTTCTGTTTACATCTAACACTGTGTGTGTATATTCTCAGTCGTGTTCGACTCTTTGCAACCCCATGGACTGTAGCCTGCCAGGCTCCTCTGCATGGGATTCTTCAGGCAAGAATACTGAATGGGTTGCCATTTCCTACTCCAGGGGATCTTCTTGACCCAGGGATTGAACCCATGTGTCTTGTGTCTCCTGAGTTGGCAGGCAGATTCTTTACCATTGCACCACCTGGGAAGCTCAAAATCTAACACTGCTGCTGCTGCTGCTGCTAAGTCGCGTCAGTCGTGTCCGACTCTGTGCGACCCCATAGACGGCAGCCCACCAGGCTCCCCCGTCCCTGGGATTCTTCAGGCAAGAACACTGGAGTGGGTTGCCATTTCTTTCTCCAATGCATGAAAGTGAAAAGTGAAAGAGAAGTCGCTCAGTCGTGTCTGACTCTTAGCGACCCCATGGACTGCAGCCTACCAGGCTCCTCCGTCCATGGGATTTTCCAGGCATGAGGACTGGAGTGGGTTGCCATTGCCTTCTCCGAAATCTAACACTAGTTTTCCCTAATGAGGGCAATAGAACCCTTATGGTATTTTAGGAAGAGTCAAAGTCTGGTCACATGTCTTGCTCCTGTGACTAACAGCAAACGTTTTCAGCTTTCTCTGGCAGTTTGTACTTATAAAACAGCACTAATGAAAAACAATTTCCTACTGTATAGCACAGAGAACTATATCCAATATCCTATGATAAACCATAATGGAAAAGAATATGAAAAAGAATGTACATATATACATATATATTCAGATATATATCCAAATCACTTTGCTACACATCAGAAATTAACACATTGCAAATCAATTATACTTCAGTTTTTTTTTAAGGAATTAATTATAGTAGATGCTTGTAAGCATTTGCTATTTCCCAAGTGCTCTGCTGCCAACTTTCCATATTTTTTCATTTAACTTTCCAATACCCCGATGAGGCAGGGCTCTTGCTATTCCCTCTGTACAAGAAGTGAAGGCTCAGGAAGGAAAAGTCAAGACTGTTAAGTCATCACAGCAGCTCAGCAGTGGGCCTGGGCTCAAGTCCACACAGACTGACCCTGGACCCTGCTCCCTCCCTTCCCACATTGCCTCCTTGCCACAATCACCAGGCTCCTGACCCACCCCCCCCTCCCCTCCCCACCCCACTCCGAAGATTCTCCTTGCCTTATCATCAGGTGTGAGACATGACAGGGATGAATGTGGCATCTCTGTCTCTTATGACCATTTTTTCTCAACTCTGAGGTTTTTCCTGAAACAGTCGGATTGATTCCCTCAACCTGAATATTGGTTCTGTAACTACAGGGATGAGGCTTCCTGCCATTTGTCAGCTTGACTTCTGCCAAAGATCTGCTTTCAATTTTTAGATTGGATCCCCTCTCTCTTCTTTCTGGAATGTCTTAAAGCCATGTTTCTCACTTTTAAAAAAAAATCAAAACTCCAGCTTCCTCTATCATCTGCTTTACCCCAGCAGCCAGGAGAGTTTGGGCTAGCATTCCATTCTGTGGTTCTTAAAAACAGTGAGGGATTAGAAATTTAGGCATGATGCATCAGAGGGCAGGAGTCCATTACTCCATGGAAATGGAATTCAACTCCTTATCATCCCACATAATATCAATGTCATGAAGGGGAGCCATCAAGCACTTTGTAAAACACAAAAGCACTTTGAGGAGACCTGTGACTTAATGTGCAATGGGACAGAGATGTGAACTACACGAATCTGTGATCAGAACACTGCCTGACCATCAGAGAGGACTGTGTACTTTTGTAAGTGTTTTCACACACTTCCTAGAACCTCAATTGACCTTATAAGACACATGAAGCAAGACTTCTTACTGCAATATGTGGTTCAGGAAACATTTTCAGGAAGCTTTTTGCATCAGATCACCCACGAAGGCAACTCTGAGCTCCAGCCTCTTTCTAAGAGGCCTACAGTGAGTAAAATGCATCTACTTGCTACACATGGATATCAATGACCCACGAGAAGACAGGACTGTGACCACCAGAAGCCCCCCTTCACACTGGGGTGCTGGAATGCTAGTGCTGAGTGAGGCTTATGGGATGAATGATACACCTGTGTGTAAGACTGGACTCTTAAATGCTGATGGAGAAAAGGCAACCAGAAGAGGGAGGGGAGTGAGCTAGACATACTAAAGCAATAAAAAACAGATTATCATAAAGATTTGACCAAAATATGTCTGCATATGCCCTATAGGATTGTTCTAATTTCCTAGAAGGACAAAGAGTACTTGTAACCTTTATCTACTTTGAATGCAGGACTCAGAATTGTTCTTCAGGTAATCACAAAAATTGGTTAGAGTGAGTTAACTCAGTTGCTCCCATCCGCAGGTGGGACTCAGGGACTCAAAAACAAGAAGTCAGGGGCTTCTAGTTTCTCCCTGATCAACAGACCTGTACACATATGCATCTAAAATTGTGGCTTAAATACTCTAAACCCACTTCCTGATTTCCCAGCACTAAGAGCTTGAATAATGAAAGTTCACCCATGCCTAATCAAACTGATACCAAAGAACTAACCAAATACAATAGTTTGAATTTCCTTCCCTGATATATTTAGGGGGGCTTAGGGCTATGGAAGTCAAAACCCTTTTCCTGATTTTTGCATTTATGCGGGAACTCTTGGAGGGATATTCCTAGCCTCTCTCCTCCCTGCCTCACTGTCCTAGAGAGAAGCAGTGCTTTCTCCAATCAGACGCTTGGGGACAGGACCTGGGTGTGCGCAGCTTCAGCCCTTTCTTACTCTCTCCTTCCTCTTTGTAGCATCAGCTGCCTGCAGGAAGCATGAACTCTTGTACGCTCTCAGCGTATGCTTAGGGATGCAGAGCTTATCACTGGGAGGTGTTCTTTCTCCTCTTTCTGATTCAGTTTGAGTTTACAAGTCTTGGTCTCCATTTTGTTGACTTACTGGATTTTGGTGAAACAAATCAAGCTTTCCTCCAGCTACCTCCTTCACCGAGTGTCACTGGATTTCTGTTGTAGTATTTGGCAATACTAAACGCTTGGGTGGGGAATATCCTTGGGCCTTATGTAGTTTCTTCAGGAACCATGGACTGTCTTGTTTTCTTATTTCATGTATATGAGGCCACCGCTATAATACTTTCAAGTATTATACCATCAACTCTTCAGATTTACTAAAAAGCAACCACTTAGATGATTGTTGTCTAACTCTACTACTTAGAACATTAATACTTGAAGAAACAACATCTATGGAAGACAGTCAGCCTATAGTTGCTGAAGGAAAACTTCAGCCCCACTCAGGCATCAGTGTCCATCAGTTTGGCGGAGGCTACTCTGATCTCAAAGAGTCGGACACAACTGAGCGACTGAACTGAACTGAACTGAACTGAACTCTGATGAAAGTCCCTGCAGACTTCCATGTTGCTACATCCAATGGGCAGTTCCCGGTACTTCCCCTCCAACCTCCCAGCGGCATTGGACACAGTTGTTTAGTCCATTCTCCTTGAAACAAATTCTTTACTTGGTAGGTTTCCTTTATACCTTCCCAGGTGCTTGGCCCCATTTTCCTTTGCTGTTTCCCCACCCCTGCCATCTTCCTGATCCTTGTGTTGGAGTCCCCAGGGCTTAGGTCCTAAAATTCTTCTCCTTTCTGTCCACATGTACCTTGCAGGTGATCTCATGCAGCCTCATGGCTTTAAGAAAAATCTATATAGTGATAATCGCCACATTTCTATCTCCAGCTTGGCCCTTCTCCCTTGAACTGCAGACGTCTATGTTCAAATGCCTGCCCAGCTACTTGTGCGTGTTCAATATGCACCTCATATATACAAAACTCAGTATATACAAAACTGGCCCCTTGATCTTTGCTTTGAAACCTCCCTCCCTCCCAGTCTTTCCCAGTCTGTTAACGGCAGCTCCACTCTAGTTGTTCAAACCAAAAACCATGGTGTCATCCTCATCTCTTTATCTCACACTCCAGACAAATTAGAAAATTCTGGTATCTAGATCATCAAAATATACCCAGAATCTAAACCTCCCTTTCACCACTAGTTTAAACTGCAAATCACTGCTAGGAGTATTGCAATGGCCTCTTCATTGGCATCACTGCTTCTGCCTTTAATCTCCTTTAGCCTCTTCGTAACACAGTGGCCAGAGGGGGCTGACTTGCACTTGAAGTCAGATGATATCACTTCTCCCCTCAAAATTTTCTGGCGCACTCATCGTACTGAGAGGAAGTGCCCAGGTGCTCTGCAGGGCCCTATATGACCTGGCCCCCATTTCCTCTCTGACCACCACCTCCTGCCTTCCCCTCTGCTCTCTGCTCTGGCTACTCTGGACGTCCACTGCTCCTCAAACACTCCAGGCCCACACCTGCTACAGAGCCTTGGTCTTTGTACACCTTGTACCCGGCATGACCTTCCTCCAAACTTCTGCCAGGCTACCTCCCTCATAGCCTTCAAGTTTTACTTAAAAGTCACCTTCTCCATGAGACCATCATTGGCCTTTCTCTAAAATCCTAAACTGCTTTTACTCCCAGTTTCCCTAATTTGTTTTCTCCTTAGCAACCATCACTAAAATGTTATGAATTTTACTTGTGTTACCTTAAATATAAACTCCATAAGAGCAAGATGCTCTTGTGTTCTGTTCACTGTTCTATCCTGAGTATCTCATATAGTAGAAGCTCAATTATTATTTGTTGATTGACTAAATGACTGTGAAGTAATTTCTTAGAAATTTCTGAAGTGATTTTAAATGCTACCTTAATAATTAGGGCTTTGATTCCTTTGAGGTTTTAACTCAGAAGAGTAAAAGATTTGGATTTTGGATCTTAATTCCTTGGGGCTTTATTTTGGCATTTTAATTTATAGACTTTAATTTTTTTCTATGAAATTCATAATACAAAAAAAAAAAGATTATACCAAATAAAAGTCATCACCTTACTGTTGTCACTTCATTAATATCTATCTTAATAATGTCATTTAAAGTCCCTGACAAATTTCTGATGAGCCTATTGGACAATGTGGCACAATGAGGGATGAATTTTTCAGCTTTGAGTAATTTAATTAAAGCATCATCTCTGAACTTAGCACTGACATTTATTGTTCATTCATTCAACATAGTGTTGTCTATTCCTAGGGATTCTGTGCTTTTTCCGTTAAACCAGAGGTTAGTCATAAAGTGGAGAGTTGAATGGCCTTGGTGAACATTTTTTTGTCTCACGTCGTGTTTAAAATAAAACAAAAACAGATTTCTAGTTTTGTTCAAAACACTCAGAAGAGGTAGCAGCCCTGGGCCCCCTTCCTCTGGGACAGCGTATGTGCTGTCTCCTTTAGAAGGGCAGACAGTCTCCGTTTTCCCACAGTCCAGCTCCAGGCACCCCGTTCTGTCACCTGTCTGGCTGCTGGAGGCAATGCTGCTTATGGATCTGAACAACGGGCCCTGTTCTGAGCCTCTAGCCCTAGAGAACCCTACTCTGGCCTTCTTTGGACCACACTCCTCCTTATGGATCAAGGAGTCTGACAGCCAAGAGCATATGTCTACACTGAGCTTGTACTGACCTTCTCCTAACCAAGACCACATTCCCACTGCCCAGGATCCCAGACTATCCTGTCCAGCTCATCCAAGCCTCCTGTAGGACCTACGTGAACCCTTGTCCAGGTTGACCTTCCCAAAGGCAGACAGAGCATCCCTTGTATATGTGTGTGGAAGAGTCGGCCAGAGGACAGAATTTGAAAACACAGGACTGGAGAGATCATATGCATGATAGACCTCCCAAAGGTCTTTACCTCCCGGTCCCCAGAATCTGTAAATATGCTGCCTCCCATGATTAAAGGACTTGACAGACATATGAAGGTCAGGACTTTGGCTGGAAAGATTATGCTGGATTGGCTGGGTGGGCCCACTGTAATTGTAAGAGCTCTTGTAAGACGGGGGCAGGTAGATAAGAGTAGTAGAAAATAATGACTAAAGCAAGAGGTTGGAATGATTGAGAGAAAGGGGCCACGGGCCAAGGAATGTAGGCGGCTTCTGAAGACTAAAAAAAGTAAGGGAATGGATTAGTCCCTCAAGGTCGCCAAAAGAAATGCTTTCCTGCTGAGACTTTGACTTTAGACTTCTGACTTTCAGAATGGCAGGAAAGTAAGCTGACCTGTTCACAGTTTGCTTGCGTGGAAGACCTCTCCTGAGAGGTTGGAAGATGAGGGGCTGCAGGCTAAGGCTTCCATCTATACTCTTGTCTCAGGCAGCCTCAAATATTAATTTATAATAATATAGAGTCCAAAGATATTGTTTCGATAAAAGACTTAAACCAAAGTCTATAAATGCAGTCTAAGTGTCTCATCTGTGCAGTAGTAGCCAAAATGCCAGGTATTTTTAGCACAACAGTGTTTAAGTAATCCATCCACTTATGTATTAGTCATAAAATTATTTAGGAGTGGGCTACAAAGAAGAATTTCATCAAATCATAATAAACCAGATGCAAGGAAGAATGGTATTTTATTGGGGCTTGATTTCATGCATCTTTTTGACAAGCTTCAAACCAAATTTCCCTGTATCAAATTTCTCAAATATTTACTTGTGTTTTCTGTTCCCAGGAAACAAGACACTTTGATACTTTATTCTACAATTGAAAAACTGAGGAAATTAAAAGCAGAAAATACACCAGGCCATTGGCATGGGCATGATGCTAATCCATGAAAAGCAGGGAGGACTAAATTAATGTCCTGATCTGTTCAATTTAGACTCCTACAACTCCCCTCAATTCATACACTTAAAAAAATTTTTCCTATCAAAAATGTGATTGCTACAGTGGTTTAGATCTACAGAACAATAACTCTTTTCCAACTCCCCTCAATTCATACACTTAAAAAAAAAATTCCCTATCAAACATATGATTGCTACAGTGCTTTAGATCTACAGAACAATAACTCTTTTCCCAACCAGAAAGAAGTGCTAGAAATGAGTGTTTGGAGGATAGGCAAAACAAATACCTAATAAAATAAACATTTTCCCACAGTTTCTACTTTATCTTAGGGGATTCTCTTTAAGTTTTGACTTGGTTGTATATATAATCACCACAAGTCACTTTGTTCACATAAAGTTCATACGAAACAAACAAGAATCAAAATCACATGAAAGAATCTGCTTTTAGTTTTCTGGTCCAATAATCTAAGCTGTTATTTTGCTTGAATCATCCCAAGAGCCAGCCAAGGGCAGTGAGCTAAGCTGTCAGATGCACAGGAACTCAGAGGCCCACACCACAGGGTGAACGTTCTTCTGGAAGAAGCCAACTCACCATGGCTGTTGCTGAGGAAGGTTTGTGAAGTGAAAGTCGCTCAGTCATGTCCAACTCTTTGTAACCCATGGACTATACAGTCCATGGAATTCTCCAGGCCAGAATATTGGAGTGGGTAACCTTTCCCTTCTCAAGGGGATCTTCCCAACCCAGGGATCAAACCCAGGTCTCTCGCATTGCAGGTGGATTCTTTACCAGCTGAACCACCAAGGAAGCCCAAGAATACTGGAGTGGGTAATCCATCCCTTCTCCAGTGGATCTTCCCAACCCAGGAATCCAACCGGAGTCTCCTGCTTTGCAGGTAGATTCTTTACCAACTGAGCTATCAGGGAAGCCCATGAGGAAGGTTTGACTTGGTCCAAACATTGATATAGTCTTGAAAATTCTGAAATGTCAAGGTATATACAAAAATGCCCTCTCTTTTCTTTGGAGGTGACAGTCCTGGAGAAGTAAGATGATATCCATGGGTCTACCTCTAAAGAGAACCCACTGTAAAACAAAGAGAAAATAAGCAGGGAAAGAGACAAGGGGACCGTCAAGGGACAATATTCTGAGCAAAAAAAAAAAAAAAAAGAAAGAAAGAAAAATGAAGGAAAAAAAAGTTGTCATACGTTATCTGAGGTATTAATACATCTGGAAGAAGTTGACCTGAAAATGTGATTTTGGATGAATGTTCTCCTAAGTCTGGAAAGAAACTGAAACCTTATTATAAATATCCCACTTGATGTTTTAGAAGGACAGTATATGAGACTGCATGTCGTGTGTTTTGAGTGCAATTTCATTTGGGGGCTTTTCCTAAATTCATCTATGGAAGGGGTAATCAATAGCATTCTTGGCATAGCTTGACAAAGAGTGTCTTGTCTTTTAACCGTATCTGTTCTTTTGGATATATAGACCATACCTAGTCTTCTCAGAGCCTCTCAGTTCCTGTCCTCTTTTGGAAAGGATAGAAACAATATCAGCACTCCCTCTCAGACAGCACAATTCTAAAACAGAAAAATCTGGAAAGACACAAAACAACATGGAAATTTTTCCTAAGTGGCCCTTGGGCAGCTGACTTGGCTCCTAACATACCCTTGACCCCCAGCCCCATTCTCAATTAAGATTCTGTGGTACAAGGATCATCAGCTTCTACTGGAGTCCAGTCTGACACATGCTGTACCCCAGTATTATACCTCTGCCCATCAGGGCCATGACCATCTGCAGACACTTACTTCAGCTGTGTGCCAGCGAAGATGTTCACAAAAAGAGATATTTTAACCCTCTGGAATTTAGATTTAAAAAAAATTTACTCTAAATCTAACTGACCCTTCCAGATGTGTGGGTTCGAACAAATCAGATCTGTATTGTGATACAGGCTAAGGTCCTCTCCTTTTTTTCTGAAGTATGAAAGGGTGCTAGGGAAAATCTAGACTCTTTTCTAACCCCTTCTATCTGACAGTATTAAATCTATCTCTTATGCCAAGGTCATATGCCAAGGAGAAACTAAACTGTACAGGGCCTGATTCCATTATCAGGAAGTTTCTTGGACAATCTGATCCCTTTGGCCCTTCATGCTGGCCCTCTGGTGTATCTAACCGGTTCTCACACCATGAATGACAGTCTAAAAGTTAAAAAGGATGAAAGATGTCAGGACCTCTACAAAGTCTCTCATCTTTCATTTTACACTCTGCCTCTTTGAAGTATTGAATCTGAAGCTCCAGTACTTTGGCCACCTGATGCGAAAAGTTGACCCATTGAAGAAGACCCTGATGCTGGGAAAAACTGAAGGCAAAGGAGAAGAGGGAGACTAAGAATGAGACGGTTGGATGGCGTCACCAACTCAATGAACATGAATCTGAGCAAACTCCAGGAGATAGTGAAGGACAGGGAAGCCTGGCACGCTGCAGTCCATGGGGTTGCAAAGAGTTGGACACGACTTAGCAACTGTACAACAACAACTCTTTGAGCAGCTGCTTTTCCCTCCAGAGTTTTCCCTCACCACCCCCTTGTTTCCCAGCTACTTTGTCTTACTCTAGTTAATTGCTCTTTCTCTCCAGCCCTTTCTTCTGCCATTGACTTCTATTTTTTAAAGCAAAAAAAATACCTGTTTTTCCTTCCTTCCAGCTCCTTTTGGGCTTTTCCCTCAAAGGGAAGGCTTAGTCACTCCTATATTTCATTCCAAACCAAAATAAAATGAGGAGTCCCCAGTGTCCTAAAATGGGATCCCCAATATTCTTGCTGATCGGAAAAGCTTTTTAAATCCTCCCAAGTTCTAAGATTTTGGGAAGAAGGTCACAGATGGCACTAAGACCTCTAAGGCTCTTCCCTTCACTTCATGGAGGGGTTTCCCAAAGTGTAGAGAGCATCTGGGGTAGTGCCTAGTTATGGTGGATTTGTATTGTGTAATTATGAAATGTACATTAGAAAAAATATAGATGGCATATCAAGTCTGCAATTTCACAGCTATTACTGTGAATGCAAGTTAAAATATAAGCAATTGTAAGTTAAAATATAAAGTGGTTAAGAAAGATATTAAGTAAAAAATAGTAGTGTATATGGATATAATAAAAATCATGAAGATAGAACATGAATGATTCAAGCATGAGAAGCACCATTTGATGAAAATGACTTATAACCAGAGAGAATGGGGCATGAGGTCAGCTTCTGGATATGCTTCCTTCTTCCTTGCAAAGCCCTGAGCTTGGGGCAGAGAGGCAGAGAGTGGGAACACAGCTGTTACACAGGCAAGGATTCAGAATTTCACACTAGGGACCAAACTATGAAGAATTTTTTCTGAATGGATAAATCAAATTCATATCTTCCTGTAACCAAGGATAACATTGCCATCGGATTTACAATTAGAAGCATTCTGGTTCAACTCTTTCTGTTTAGAGGCTAAAAAGCCAAAAAAATCACATGACTTGGCCCATATCTCCCCAGTGAAGAGCGGCAGAATTAGAACTCAACCCCCAAAGTTTGCTCATTCTAAATCTTTCTACTATGTTACTTCTGCTAGATGAGTCTTTCCAATGCCCTGAAAGTCTTATCTATTCCTAATTATATCTAGCTATATTTAACAGAGGGCTTCCCTGGTGGCTCAGTAGTAAAGAATCTGTCTTCAATGCAGAAGACACGGATTCAATCCCTGGGTTGGGAAGATCCCCTGGAGAAGGAAAGGGAAACCCACTCCAGTATTCTTGCCTGGGAAGTCCCATGGACAGAGGAGCCTGGCAGGCTACAGTCCATGGTGTCACAAAGAGTTGGACATGACTTAATGACTAACACAACAACAACAACAATATTTAAGAGAGTAGTAGGAGATAAAATTAGAGGGATAACATGAATATTGGGAGGGAGATACTGTCAGGACTTCAGGGCAGTGTGAGGACTTTGTGGGGTCCAGCCCAAAGGGGGAGCTGATAGCTGCATCTCATCTAGACCACACAGCCAGAGTAAGTGATGTAAGCACTCAGAGAATGGTCCCTGGAACAATCTGATATTATTGCTATGGGATCCTCCTCTTAGAGCCTTCTTTTTTTAACTTTTTATTTTTGAATAATTTTAGACATACAAAAATGCTGCAAAGGTAGTACAGAGAATTTCCCAGCTTCTCCTATTTCTAACACCTTTTATCGCCATGGCATATTTGTCAAAACTAAGAAATTAACATTGGTACAATACTATTAAGTAAATTACAGGCTGTATTTGGATTTCCCCAGTTTTCCCATTATTTTGTTGTTGTTGTTCCAGGATGTAACCGAGGATACCACAGTGCATCTGTCACCACGTCTCCTTAGTCTCCTCCAATCTGTGACAGTTTCTGGACTTTTCTTTGTTTTTCATGACTGTAACACTTTAGAAGAGGTCAGGTGTCATGTACTTTCTGTCAGTTTGAGTTTGTCTGGTATTTTCTCATGATTAGGTTTAGGGAATTGGAGGAAGGATATCACCAAGGTAAAGTGCCCTTTATTTCAAGGATTAGATGCTGTTTATCAACAGTGATATTCATCTGGACTCCTTGCTTAAGTAATATTGTGAAGTTTACCACTGGAAAGTTCTTCTTTCATACTCTACATCTTAGAAATATGTCACTAAGTTCAGTGAAAACCCAAAGAAAATTAGGCTCCACCTCCTGGATGGAGAGCTATCAAACAATCTGTGCATTAAATGAAAACTACCACAGTAATTGGGAGGAGGCAATGGCACCCCACTCTAGTACTGTTGCCCGAAAAATCCCATGGATGGAGGAGCCTGGTGGGCTGCAGTCCATGGGGTCGCTAAGAGTCAGACACGACTGAGTGACTTCACTTTCACTTTCCACTTTCATGCATTGGAGAAGGAAATGGCAACCCACTCCAGTGTTCTTGCCTGGAGAATCCCATGGACAGAGAAGCCTGGTAGGCTGCAGTCCATGGTGTCGCACAGAGTTGGACACGACTGAAGCGACTTGGCAGCAGCAGCAGCAACCACAGTAATCAATAAATCTTTTGGGAGAGAGACTCTGAGACTATGCAAACATCTTTTTCTCCTAAAGATTTGCCCATTAATCTTAGGATTCATCAGTGGATCTTGTCTGCAGCAACTTGTCTGCTCAAGTGTTCTAAGGATAAATTTTTTTTTTGCCTTCATATCTTCTACATTTGTAGTTTGAATTCTTCTGTAAGAAAGATTTTCTTCTATTTATTTATTTATTCATTCTATCATTTCTTTATACCAGTATAGACACATGGGTGTATTTCATCCTTTGTCTATAACCTATACTAATACTATCATTATCTTTCTTTCTTTCCTTTTTTTCATCCATGCCATGCAGCTTGCAGGATCTTGGTTCTCCAACCAGGGATTGAACTGTGCCCCTGCAGCGGGACCTCAGAATCCTAATCATCAGGATTTTCTACTGGATTTTCTACAGGATTTCCCTGGACCATGAGGGAATTACTACTTTTCTTCTTTTTCTTAAACTAATCCATCTTTGGCTACAGGGAGCTTTCAAGTTGACTCCTGTATCTTTTGACATGCTCTATCCTTTAAAAAAAAATCACTTTTAAACATTCTAGCACTACAGGGTACCCCAAATTCATCTTGTATTTTTCCCTGCCTCAGCTCTAAAATCAGCCATTCCTCCATTTGGAGAATGGTATTTAGAAACCAAGATGTGGGAGCTGGGTGTGTTCCTTGTTACTGGGAATCATTGCTTCTAGATTCATTCAGTAGATAGAGCTAGAAAATACGTGTATGTACATGAACCCATCAATACACACATATCAATATTAATTTCTGTATCTATTTATCTGCATGTGTATATAAATATGTATATGAGTATATGTATATGTGTGTGATATACATACACACATCTGCATATAAGAACATAGCTGTGTATATATACATACATATATGTCTATCTATTAATCTATATATCAGTATAAATACAAGATTTACTGATATCCTCAGATATGACTCAGTGACTTTGAATCAACTCACCTAACGTTGACACTCAGGGTCACCTTAAAGCCTCTACCTTGCGTCTAAAATCCTAGTGAGAATAAATAAAATCCTAGTCAGCACTGTGTCTTCTCAATAAGATATGTTGAAGTTTTAATCCTCAGTATCTCAGAGTGACCTGATTTGTAAATAGAGTAGTTGCAGATTTGATTAGTTAAGATGAAGTCAGACTGGTGCAGGATGGAGTCTTAACTCAACATGATGGGAGTCCCTCTAAGAGAAGACAGAGACACAAAAGGAAGACTGCCACATGAAGACAGAACTAGAGATTCGAGCTATGCTGCCACAAACCAAGACCTGGTACCTGGGCTACCAGAAGTCGGAGGAAGCAAGGCAGACTTCTTCTCTAGATCCTCTGGGGGGAATATGGTCCCGACAAAACCTTGATTGCAAACGTCTAGCCTCCAGAACTGTGAGAGAATAATTCTCTGTTGTTCTAAGCTGCCAGTGTGTGATACTTTGTTATGGCAGCTTTTCAGTTCAATTCAGTCACTCAGTCATGTCTGACTCCTTGCGACCCCATGAACTGCAGCATGCCAGGCCTCCCTGTCCATCACCAATACAGCACCGATCAAGTTGTACTGTTTTTACCCTGTATATACTGGTAATACACAAATTACCCATTTTCCTCCAAAAGGCGCCTTGGTTACATCACACTTAAGACTGCCTGGATCCCTCCTAGACCTCTGTCACTGGTGGCAAAGACAGCATCTTCTTTGTTGTATCCCTACCACCTGGCACAGTGCCAGGTGCAGGGTAGGTGCTCACTAAATGCTTGTTGACTTGAACACCCATAGGCCTTCTCTGTCAATCCATTAGACTACTAGCCAGGAGATCTCCTTTCTAAGACATTTTGTTTTTGGCTTCAAGCTCTGCTGGGTGATATTCATCTGTCCTTCCTTCTTTCCTTCCTTCCTTTCCTCTTCCCTCCAACAAATACTCACTGGACACATACATGTGCATGGCATAGCTCTAAACACTAGAGAAATAACACCAAATAAAACACTAGAGAAATAGCAGTGAACAAAAGAGACAAAAATCCTTGCCATTTTGAAGGCTTTCATTCTAATGGGGAAGAAAAATTTGGAATCTGAAATTGCAAATCACCTTTGTCTAAATGATATAAGTAGCAGCAGAGGCTAATAGAATGCACTTTGGGAAAGGTTTCCAGGGGTTATTTGGCCAGCTGTGGTCTGGGGGCCTCCTTTCCAATAACCAAAGGCCACAGCTGAACAGCTGCACTTTTCTCATCCAGTTTTTAAAATTCCTCTTCTTCCCTAAGAGGAAGAGTGAGGTGGGGGTGAGGTGGGGATGGGGGCTAAGAGGGAAAACCAAACTGGCCAGGAGGAGAGTGGAGAAGACAGAATGGGAATAATGATTATCCTATAATGCATTTTAAAGCCAACCCTTCCTGAGCTGTGCCAGGCTAAGCACTTTACCTGTTATTAATATTTTTACTGTTATTAAATCATTATGTTGAGAACATAACTGCATAACAATAATGGCGAGCCACTACTGAGAGTTTGCTGTGTGCCAGGAAGTGGTCTAGACACTAACCAATTTGCTCCCACTTACTCCTCACCACAATTCTGAGACAAGTACCACTATTTTTCACTTCACAGATGAAGAGCTGGATGCTTAGAGAGGTAAAGTCATTTGCTCCAAATCCCACAGCTAGCAAATGGCAGAGTCCAGACACAGATGTCAGGATGTTGGACTCCGAAGTCCTGGCTCTTTCCCTGTTCTCAGGGAGCACTCTCCCTTCTACTTGCCCAACAGGAGGCATTAACTGACTGGAGCCGCCCAGACCATATAATCTTCAGACAGGATTTCCATCCGCAAAAATGTTTTTCTCAACAATGGATGCTCTTGCTGACCCTGTCCCCTTTCATCGCTTCATTGCATGTACTTTTTATAGCCCTGCGGTCCCAGTCCTCTGTCTCACCTGTTTACTGGGGTAACAGATATCAGCTGTGACACTTGCTGAATTTCCAGTGGTCATGGTCTCTATCTTTCCCAGCACTTCTCAGCCTTTTAATTCTCTCATCATTATTTAAGCCAGCACGGAGCAATTTTCAAGACATCCAATTAGCAAAGTGCACAGAAGGAACTGGGTCCATAATTAATTAGTGATTCTAGGACACAACATAACAAAAGCAAAGCCAAGCACGTGGAAATCCCTGCAAACTGAAACAAGAAGAAAAATTGCACATTCCAGGACCCTTCCCCAAGAGGGACAAAGAATTGAACAATATGCTCACTCGAATTCCAAACTTCTCCATCTATCTTGGGACCAAACAGTCATTAATCAATGGATGACAATCCAAGTGGAACATCTCCCTGCTCCAGGATGAACAGCTGCCTCTGTTCCAGGGATGAACTGATTCTTTCCCCACTGTCTTCATGCAGGAACATTAGCTCCTCTTTCCTCCCACAACTGTTCAAGCCACTTTAGAGAGTCTTTCCTTTAAGATGGCCTCAATCCTTGGAATTTCTTGCTCATCATCAGAGCAGAAGTCAAGTTGCTGCTGCTGCTAAGTCACTTCAGTTGTGTCCGACTCTGTGCGACCCCATAGACAGCAGCCCACCAGGCTCCCCTGTCCCTGGGATTCTCCAGGCAAGAACACTGGAGTGGGTTGCCATTTCCTTCTCCAGAAGTCAAGTTAGAACACCATAATTTAAGATACCAAGCTAGAATGACTTTGGGGGCAGAGAAAGAAAAGATAGAAGAATGCCAGGATTCTCAGAAGTACAGCTACTCTTAATTTGAAGACGAAAGGAGGGCTTGAGTAAATGACAGGGGAGTACTAGCACTGTTATTAGTGAAACCATTGCATTTTTATTAGGAGGAAACATGGATTATGTTCACTTTTAGTTATGGATTCTGTCAGTGCCTGGAAGATCAAGGCCAACAAAACAATAAGTCCAAACAGTATTTCAGCAAGTTCCTGCATCTTACAGGAGTGATATCACTTACCATCACATACTTGCCAGGAGTGAAAATTAGGAGCCTTATACAGAACATTAACCTAGAGTAGGAAATGGCAATTCACTCTAGTATTCTTGCCTGGAAAATCCCATGGACAAAGGAGCCTGGAATCCATGGGGTCACAAAAGAGTTGGACACAACTGAGAGACTGAGCACTCAGAAGATTAGAGTGGTAGGAATCTTCTGTTACTTTTTCTTAGTGCAGCCTAATTTCTTTTTGGTTCTATTGGTTTAACACCAGCTTTCAGGGTTGATCTCTGTACTTAAGCGAATTTACTGAAATCAAGCCCCACCAAGCCGCAGTCTAAGCACTTTGCTAATACCAGGACAGTGGATACAAGCAGTGTTAGTTGGAAGGAAAATAAGAATGCCTGCCAGGACATCAATAAGACATACCAGTTGCTTTTGCTGCTCCTGCTCAAAAGAGTAAATACTATGATGCCTGTTGCTAAGCAATGTCTCAGTTTCAGTCCTCAGTTACTCCATTAGTAACATGGGATGCCTTACTTCTGTGAATAATTAGCCTCAGCAGCCATGGCTTCCAACACAAAGCAAAAGTGATTACTACAAATATTCACCCTTCTGATTCAAAGATAACACTGTTTTTAGGGATCCTATGTGAGAGTGACAGACTCTGTAGGACAGTCCCTGACCTTGTATTGATGAGAATTCTTTGGTTTTCAGATGCTAGAAAGTTGCTCAGAGTAAGCAGATAACTAAGGGCTTTGCACCCCTTTCCCTCAGTTACCCAGCATTCCCTGGTTACCCAGGATTCCTTGGCTACCCAGAATTCCCAGTTACCCATCATTCATAGTCATCTGGCATTTCCCAGAGACAGTCAGCAAGAAAATAAAGTCTTCAGCAGGATTCTGCCAATGCAGTCTCTACTTACAGGAGCAATGCAGCACAAGACACTACTCTGTGAAAGTCAGAGCACAGAATCTGGAGCCAGACTCCCTGAGATGAATCTCAACTACACAATTTCTCATGGAAGTGATTCTGGCAAATTAATGTCTTCATGTTGTTGTTTTCTCCCCTGTTATTGCCATGATTAGATAAGTTGGTGTGTGTAAAGTGCTTAGAACAGCACCTCCTTCTGGCACCTTCTGGGTCTAGGGCAGAGCTATAAACGTGTTTGTGTCTTCAAAACAATATCACAGTTTGTAAAGGAGGGAAAAGCTGACTCCAGAATGCACCCTTAGGATCTGTATTCACTGCTTTTGCATTTCAAATGAAAAAGTTAGAAATTGTCAAAATCTGAATTCCTATAACATCAAATTGTTACTAATTATGGTTCTGGTCATATGCCACATGTTTCCCAGAAATAACAAACGTTCTGTGGAAAACTCGGTGGCTAATAAGGGTGGGGAAAACATGTAGTAAGTGTTCATGTTTTTCTTGACTGTCAGTTTTTAATACAATGAAATAGTCAATGAAAAATATGAACATTCAATTACAACTACTTACCACTTCAGAAAGACACTCTTGAACTACTAAAAGTTGAAATCTATGTTCAAAAACAGCATTGTCAAGTATTCTATATCTCTTAAATTTTAAATTTTGAAAATATGACTCATATACCAGGTGTTTTCCCAAGTAGAAAATTACAGTGGTAGATGTTAAACTAACTCCATGTGATTCTCATTTTCAAAACTAAAATTTTGGACTATTTAGTATCCCCTTGAGGTGCCATTTTGATTTCAAATATAGTTTTCTTTACATGGGGTCTTTTTCCTACAAGAAATACATTTCTCTTAGTTTTTCAACACTGTTATTTAACAAGCGAAGTGTTTTAGATTTCTTTTATCTGCATTTATTTCACTTAAATTAAGTTGAATACAGTGAGTTTTTGCAACTATTTAGGGAAAGAAAATTAAATCATTAAGTGAGCTTCGTTCTTAAATGTTATACCAGGACTAGCAGGTTGGGTGTTCCATTTCAATCGATTTTATACTAAAGAGAATGTATGTTTAAAAGAGAACAGTCTGATATTCTCATTAATTTCTATTTTCAGTCCGATATTTCTTATTGATACAGGTTAGACATGATCATCCTGTAAATGCTAAAAAGTGATCAAGATCTGATCCAAGCTACTTTGGTACTTTGATCTGTAATATGATACTTCTATGTGGAATAAGTGTGCTTACCATGTGATGGCGATGCCAGATGCTAGGATAATAATGATGAAAAAAGCAGACATGGGCCCTGTCTTGCAGAGCTTATCATCTAGGGCAGAGCTATTTAAAGTGTAGTCTCTGAACCAGCACCACCTCATGAACTATTTCTCATCAGACAGCAACAGAACCAGTGCAGAGATTGCGAGTAATCATTTAGACACATTTACAGCAGTGGACATAGCTGCACCACTCAAATGTGTGATCAAGTGGACTTGGCTCATTGAATAGGGTCTAGACAGTTCAGATATGTGAATTTTACATGGCGCTATCCCAGTACTGGTCATAGACAGGAGAATACATATTGGACTGTAATAAATAAGAAATTTTGAAAAAATCTAGTTCTTCCCACAGATAGTTTGCAAAGCACCAGTGTATTGCTTTCCAATGGAGAAGGCAATTGGCACCCCACTCCAGTACTCTTGCCCAGAAAATTCCATGGGTGGAGGAGCCTGGTAGGCTGCAGTCCATGAGGTCGTGAAGAGTTGGACATGACTGAGCAACTTCACTTTCATTTTTCACTTTCATGCATTGGAGAAGGCAGTGGTAACCCACTCCAAAACTCTTGCCCGGAAAATCCCATGGATGAAGGAGCCTGGTGGGCTGCAGTCCACAGGGTCGCTCAGGTTACAACTGAGCGACTTCACTTTCACTTTTCACTTTCATGCATTGGAGAAGGAAATGGCAACCCACTCCAGTGTTCTTGCCTGGAGAATCCCAGGGACGGGGGAGCCTGGTGGGCTGCTGTCTATGGGGTCGCACAGAGTCAGACATGACTGAAGCGACTTAGCAGCAGCAGCAGCAGTGCTTTCCAAATATTATAGGACACAGAGAGAGATTCATTCCAACAGAGAAAATTTGGGAAATTTTCATGGAAAAAATTCTGAAACATGGATTGGAATCTGTGGAGTAGAGATCATAACATGAGAAAAGCTATAAAGGCAGAAAAATGCAAGGATGCCCTGGGCAACTGAGTTCATTGCCCCTGAAGTGTGATATGGAGACGAGCAAATGGAGGTAAAGGAGACAAATCTGAAAAGATGGGCAACCTAAAGTTGCCCAGTTAGGAAAGGCTTTAAGTGCCATGGAAAAGAGTTAGAACTTTATTTTTGACAATTGGAAGCTCTTAAATATTCCTGAACATCATAGCAACATGAAAGAAAGTTCTATTTAACAAAATAACATGGGTCTCATTTGAGCTCTGTGAAACACTTTGAGTCAAGAGGCCTTTAGGCAAAGTAAATAATAACAATAAAAAGGAATTCAAAATAAAATTCTCTTAATGGTGTCATATATTAGTCATGAGTCTAAGTGAATTTATGCAAGATGTGTCTCCCCAGGCACCACAGCATAGTAAAATCCACTTTCGAAGATTCAATCATATATGATTAAAGTGATCTGGAAATGCCATTTTTTAGCTGAACAATGACAGAACACACATTTTTCCCATTTTCAGAAACTTTGAGTAAAGCACAGATGTTAAGGGAACATTAAACCAATATGCTATTGTAATAACTTGCACTAAAATGTCAAGAACCATCACCAAAGGATACAAGAGTGGTGCTTTTTTCTCTCTGCTGTTTTCAACTTCCTATAAAACCAGAAATAAACTTGTTGAATGTGCCTCATGCAAGTTTCTATGTATCACCAGTTCAGTTCAGTTCAGTTCAGTCATTCAGTCATGTCCGACTCTTTGCAACCCCATGGACTGCAGCACTCCAGGCTTCCCTGTCCATCACCAACTCCTGGAGTTTACTGAAACTCTTGTCCATTGAGTCAGTGATGCCATCCAACCTCTGTCATCCCCCTCTCCTCCCACCTTCAATCTTTCCCAGCATCAGGGTCTTTTCCAATGAGTCAGCTCTTCGCATCAGGTGGCCAAAGTATTGGAGTTTCAGCTTCAGCATCAGTCCTTCCAATGAATATTCAGGACTCATTTCCTCTAGGATGGACTGGTGGGATCTCCTTGCAGTCCAAGGGACTCTCAAGAGTCTTCTCCAACACCATAGTTCAAAAGCATCAATTCGTTGGCACTCAGCTTTCTTTATACTCCAACTCTCACATCCATACATGACCGCTGGAAAAACCATAGCTTTGACTAGACAGACCTTTGTTAGCAAAGTAATGTCTCTACTATTTAATATGCTGTCTAGGTTGGTCATAACTTTTCTTCCAAGGAGTAAGCGTCTTTTCATTTCTTGGCTGCAGTCACCATCTGCGGTGATTTTGGACCCCAAAAAATAAAACCTCACTGTTTCCATTGTTTTCCTCATCTATTTGCGATGAAGTGATGGGACCAGATACCATGATCTTAGTTTTCTGAATGTTGAGCTTTAAGCCAACTTTTTCACTCTCCTTTTTCACTTTCATCAAGAAGCTCTTTAGTTTTTCTTCATTTTCTGCCATAACGGTGGTGTCACCTGCATATCTGAGGTTATTTCTCCAGGCAATCTTGATTCCAGCTTGTGCTTCCTCCAGCCCAGCATTTCTCATGATGTACTCTGCATGTAAGTTAAATAAGCAGGGTGACAATATACAGCCTTGAAGGACTCCTTTCCTGATTTGGAACCAGTCTGTTTGTTCCATGTCCAGTTGTTCCATGTCCAGTTGTAACTGTTGCTTCTTGACCTGCATACAGATTTCTCAGGAGGCAGGTCACTACAAACAAAGCTAGTGGATGTGATGGGATTCCAGTTGAGCTATTTCAAATCTGAAAAGATGATGCTGTGAAAGTGCTGCACTCAATATGCCAGCAAATTTGGAAAACTCACCAGTGGCCACAGGACTGGAAAAGGTCAATTTTCACTCCAATCCCAAAGAAAGGCAATGCCAAAGAACGCTCAAACTACCACACAGTTGCACTCATCTCACACGCTAGGGCTTAAGATTCCCATAAATGTCTCTTTAAAAAAAATAGTTTAGCAGCTAAGTAAGTTTTAATCTTTGAGGATAAAATTTTGTAAGGTTTTTAATGATTGAAACAAGGCCCTCAAAGTGTAAACCACTCCCTCCCTTCCTACAGAACACATTACCATGTCAGGATTGCACACATTTGGCTGAATAAAAATCTAATTCTGCTTTCATAATATAATTTTTAATTGTGATGTAAGAACTACAGAATTAGAAAGAAACCATGCTGTTAAACTGAAAGCTATGCACTTGGAGTTGGATGTGTTTGCAATACAACACAAAGTTAAAACAGCACTGCGAGCCCCTGATGATGATGTACTGAAGAAGTGGTTCTCATTGAGAGTGATCTTGCTCCCCCAAGAAGACATTTGGCAATGTCTAGAGGTGGTTTTCATACTTGGGAGATACTACTGGCACCATGAGGCCACTAAGCATCCTACCGTGCATAGGACTGCTGCTGCTGCTAAGTCGCTTCAGTCGTGTCCAATTCTGTGTGACCCCATAGACGGCAGCCCACCAGGCTCCGCCAACCCTGGGATTCTCCCGGCAAGAGTACTGGAGTGGGTTGCCATTTCCTTCTCCAAGGCATGAAAGTGAAAAGTGAAAGTGAAGTCTCTCAGTCGTGCCCGACTCTTAGCGACCCCATGGACCGCAGCCTACCAGGCTCCTCCGTCCATGGGATTTTCCAGGCAAGAGTACATAGAACAGCCCTTCACAAAAGAATTATCTAGTCCAAAATGTTAACAGTGCTGCAGCTAAGAAATCCTGCACTAAAGGATCACACTAACAACATTTCTATTATTCCTCATGTCTTATATAGAAATAATCACTTTGATTCATGTAATCTGGAAATCAGAAAGCAGGAAATTCCTGAAAATTAAAACAGATACGCATTATGCCTCCCTTTGATCCATGAACTACTCTCTGATTTTGGCAAGCAAGACCTGAAGGTGACCCCACAGGTGTTTGGTTTATTAATTGCATCAATGGTAATAATTTATATGCAGATATGAAAATAGTACCACATGGAAATCTTCAAGCAGAAAAGACAGGCATGACTGAAAATGCAAACAAGGTTCCAGGTAAGTATTATTTTCTGAATGTAAGTCACTGATGATTATAACATGCACTATCAGTTAAAAAACAGCTTTGAGGAATGTGGCAAAGAACCATCTCTCCTTAAATGTGGATGTTGATTTTATGATGTGAACCTTTTATTGAGATAATGTGTGCAAAATCTACAAAGTATTTTGTGTGTATAATAAGATATATGTAGCTCTCTTTCTGTAAAAAGAAATAGAAAGACTCCCTCTTAAATCGTTTCCCATTGGTGTCAACTCAACTATTTTTATTTAAATCTTTTCATTGCTTCCCTCCTCCTGCCCCCACCACTCCAGGAAGAGCCGGTCAGTTGCCAGTGGGTAGTGCTATCGCTAGCTTCTCAGAAACAAGAGTAAATACAAATCTGTCAGCTTCCTTCTCTTACTTTTTTAAGACAGAGGTATCTTTCATTTTTATTTATTTATTTTTGGCTGTGCAGGGTCTTTACTGCTGTGCGGGCTACTCTCTAGTTGCGGTGCTTGGGCTTCTCACTGCAGTGGTTTCTCTTGTGGAGCACAGGCTCTAGGCACTCTGGCTTCAGTAGTTGTGGCTCCTGGAATCTAGAGCTCAGACTCAATAGCCGTGATGCACAGACTTAGTTACTCCACAGTGTGTGAGATCTTCCTAAAGGCCAGAGATCGAATCCATGTCTCCTACATTGGCAGACTGATTCTTTACTACTGAGCCACCAGGGAAGCCCTCCTTCTCTTATTTTATTCTCTTGGAATTTCTCCGAAGTCTTTGACTATGAATTGAGTACTCTGAAGAACACCTGTGCAGAGCGTGGTCCTAGCTCTGCTAGAGGACATACCTTTATTTAACTAAACAGGGGAATAACCATACACAGATACAATTCAATATATATTTGAAATAATTTTTTAAATTCCATCTAAAGACCACTTACACCATTTATTCATAGATAAAACATTACTATAAAACCTATATATTTGCTTCCTGGCATATTGTCTGCTTGTTCAACTAGAATTTAAGATCCAGGTGAACAGGGAATTTTGTCTTGTATTTAATGGCTGAATGAGTGAATGAATCAATGAATACCTTCTCCCAAATAGCAGAGTCATTATACAGTTGCAAACTCCTTTATATTTTCACTCTAACAACAGGAGACAACAGGACTAATCCACAGTATGTCCATTTGTCCGTGCATGCATTCATGCATTCATTCATTCTCTACAAAGCCTTTCATGCTCTGCCCCTGCCACCGCTCTGCTTTCCCTCACACCTTGCTCCCTCTGTTCTCCAGCAACACTGGCCTTGGTTCAGTTCCCAGTAAGCTCCAAGCTCCCTCCTACCTCGGGGCCTTGGCCTAGAACACTCTCCTCCCCACTGTCCACCTCCTCAGATTTCTTCAGGGACGCCTTCCCTATCACCATTTCAACTAGATGTAGTGCCTCTATTTTATAGTCTTGGTTTCCCATCTTTCTTTGTGCTCTTTCCTCCTATCATAGTATTGATCACATTTGTAAAGAATATTTCTGTAACTATTTGATGAACATCCCTACACCACTCAACTGGAGACAGAAACCATCCCTGCCGTGTTCTCCATTCAAATCCTCATCATTTAACACAATGCCTGTTATTAAAATACAGCAAGCACTCAATATTTACTGGATGGGTAAATGAATTAGGTTTCTAGGAACATGATCTGTTATTAAATATATGAGTCATGATATACTATATTATTTTCCACTAGGGATCAAGTAAGTAGGTGCTTAATCAGTGCATACATGCATGCTAAGCTGCTTCCGTGGTGTTCAACTCTTTGTGATCCTATGGACTGTAGCCTGCCAGGCTCCTCTGTCCATGGGATTCTCCAGGCAAGAATACTGGAGTGGGTTGCTATGCCCTCCTCCAGGAGAATCTCCTGACCCAGGGATTGAACCCAAGTCTCTTACATCTCCTGCATTGCAGGTATGTTCTTTACCACTAGCATCACCTGTACTTTTTGGTTAATTGGAATCATCAGTTATCTACTACAAACAACATTCTCCTAAGTCTACATGATACTCCAAGAACTTAGTGCAAAATTGCTGAGAAGTCATCTACAGTCGATTCTTTTTTCTAAAAAAATCATTGACTTTATTAGATGTTTTGGCCTTAAAAACATGACTGAATGGAAAGTCATTGCAGGGAATCAATTATCTGAACAATCAGTATTTGTCTCTATTTGAAAACATATGGATGGATACTTAATTATCCTCTAGATATGTGGTATCCTGTGCTCTCAGCTCTGAGATAATCTCTCTCCGTTACTACTCCTGAACAAAAGATATGGTATTGATGAAGTAGATTTTTTTTTTAATAAAAGAGGATTTATGCGACATTGAAAACAAAAATAGTAAGCTCCTAGGCTAAGAGGATTAAAATAGCGTTTTTTAAGAGGAGGAGGAAAAAGGTCTTTAGTGCAGAAAACTGTAGAAAAATAAAAATCCATGTAACTGAGAAGTTAGTCATATAGGAAGCCTTGGGGAAGAGTATGAACTTCTTGGGGATTCAGACAAATTCTAGCTAAGGGAGATAAAGAGAGATACCCAGACAACAGCAAATCAAAAATGATTGTAGATCTAGAGTCTATTCATATACTTCACTTTCAGATAGTTTTTTTACACATATCTTTCCTATCTATTGTTGTCAGGAACTCTGTCACTAGGTGACTTTTACAAGAGTCTGGAATTCTTGAACAAAATTCTAGAAAGCCCAGGAAATTGGGCAATGTTTGCTACCTTAGGCCATTATTTTGGAATGCTTAGAAAGTTTAATCTCTATTCAAGGGGTCATCCTGACCCTTGCCTTGCCTTCTCCTCTTAAGCCAACAGTAATTGAGCAGGAATTGGTTCCTTCACTGCCTCAAGAACTTTCCAGTTAATTTCTTATTCAAATCCTCCTCCTTTGGGTCTGGCAGATGCCTCAAACCTCTGGCACACTCTCAGCCTCTCGTTGCTCTGCATAAATCAGAGATGGAGTAGAGTATATTTGAGGCTCACTCAAGAAGGAAAAGGCTTCCCTTGTGGCTCAGATGGTAAAGAATCTGCCTGCAATGCAGGGGACCTGGGTTCAATTTCTGGGTCAGGAAGATCCCCTGGAGAAGGGAATGGCAACCCACTCCGGTATTCTCATCTGGAAAATTGCATGGACAGAGAAGCCTGCTGGCTACAGTCCATGGGGTCACAAAGAGTTGGACATGACTGAGTGAGTAACCCTTTCAAGAAGGAAATATGCAGTGAGAAATCAACTGGCCCTGAGATCACAGACCCAGAAGACAGACTTGGACTTCCCTGGCAGTGCAGTGGTTAAGAATCCTCCTTGCAGGGGGCGATCCTAAGATGGCAGAGGAATAGGACGGGGAGACTACTTTCTCCCCCACAAATTCATCGAAAGAACATTTGAACGCTGAGCAAATTCCACAAAACAACTTCTGAATGCTGGCAGAGGACATCAGGCACCCGGAAAGGCAGCCCATTGTCTTCGAAAGGAGATGGAGAAGTCTTGAGGCTACTGTAAGAATAAGACTGAAGACCAGAGGCAGGAGGCTTAAGTCCAAAATCCTGAGAACACCAGAGAACTCCTGACTCCAGGGAATATTAATCAATAGGAGCTCATCAAATGCCTCCATACCCACACTGAAACCAAACACCACCCGAGGGCCAACAAGTTCCAGAGAAAGACACGCCATGCAAATTCTCCAGCAACACAGGAACATAGCCCTGAGCTTCAATACACAGGCTGCCCAAAGTCACTCCAAACACATTAACATCTCAAAACTCATTACTGGACACTTCGGTGTACTCCAGAGAGAAGAAATCCAGCTCCACCCCCCAGAACACAGATACAAGTTTCCCTAACCAGGAAACTTTGACAAGCCACATGTCTAACCCAACCCACAGTGAGGAATCTCCACAATAAAGAGGAACCACAAACTGCTAGAATATGGAAAGGCCACCTCAAACACAGCAATATAAACAAGATGAAAAGGCAGAGAAATACCCAGCAGGTAAAGGAACAGGATAAATGCCCACCAAACCAAACAAAAGAAGAAGAGATAGGGAATCTACCTGATAAAGAATTCTGAATAATAATAGTGAAAATGATCCAAAATCTTGAAAACAAAATGGAGTTACAGATAAATAGCCTGGAGACAAAGATCGAGAAGATGTAAGAAATGTTTAACAAGGACCTAGAAGAAATTAAAAAAGAGTCAATATATAATGAATAATGCAATAAATGAGATCAAAAACACTCTGGAGGGAACCAACAATAGAATAACAGAGGCAGAAGATAGGATTAGTGAGGTAGAAGATAGAATGGTAGAAATAAATGAAACAGAGAGGAAAAAAGAATTAAAAGAAATGAGGACAACCTCAGAGACCTCTGGGACAATGTTAAATGCCCCAACATTCGAATCATAGGAGTCTCAGAAGAAGAAGACAAAAAGAAAGGCCATGAGAAAATACCTGAGGAGATAATAGTTGAAAACTTCCCTAAAATGGGGAAGGAAATAGTCACCCAAGTCCAAGAAACCCAGAGAGTCCCAAACAGGATAAACCCAAGGCTAAACACCCCAAGACACATATTAATCAAATTAACAAAGATCACACACAAAGAACAAATATTAAAAGCAGCAAGGCAAAAACAACAAATAACACACAAGGGTATTCCCATAAGGATAACAGCTGATCTTTCAATAGAAACTCTTCAGGTCAGGAGGGAATGGCAGGACATATTTAAAGTGATGAAAGAAAGTAAACTACAGCCCAGATTACTGTACCCAGCAAGGATCTCATTCAAATAAGAAGAAGAAATCAAAAGCTTTACAGACAAGCAAAAGCTGAGAGAATTCAGCACCACAAAACCAGGTCTCCAACAAATGCCAAAGGATCTTCTTTAGACAGAGTGTATAAACTCGAACCCAAAACAATAAAGTAAATGGCAATGGGATCATACTTATCAATAATTACCTTAAATGTAAATGGGTTGAATGCCCCAACCAAAAGACTGGCTGAATGGATACATAAACAAGACCCCTATATATGTTGTCTACAAGAGACCCACCTCGAAACAAGGGACACATACAGACTGAAAGTGAAGGGCTGGAAAAAGATACTCCATGAAAATAGAGACCAAAAGAAAGCAGGAGTAGCAACACTCATATCAGATAAAATAGACTTTAAAACAAAGGCTGTGAAAAGAGACAAAGAAGGACACTACATAATGATCAAAGGATCATCCAAGAAGAAGATATAACAATTATAAATATATATGCACCCAACATAGGAGCACCACAATATGTAAGACAAATGTTGACAAGTATGAAAGGGGAAATTAATAATAACACAATAATAGTGGGAAACTTTAATAACCCACTCACACCTATGGATAGATCAACTAAACAGAAATTAACAAGGAAACACAAACTTTAAATGATACAATAGACCAGTTAGACCTAATTGATATCTATAGGACATTTTACCCCAAAACAATGAATTTCACCTTTTTTTCAAGTGCACATGGAACCTTCTCCAGGATAGATCACATCCTGGGCCATAAATCTAGCCTTGGTAAATTAAAAAAAATTGAAATCATTCCAAGCATCTTTTCTGACCACAATGCAGTAAGATTAGATCTCAATTACAGGAGAAAAACTATTAAAAATTCCAACATATGGAGGCTGAACAACACGCTGCTGAATAACTAACAAATCACAGAAGAAATAAAAAAAGAAATCAAAATATGCATAGAAACAAATGAAAATGAAAACACAACAACCCCAAACCCACGGGACACTGTAAAAGCAGTGCTAGGGGAAGGTTCATAGCAATACAGGCTTACCTCAAGAAACAAGAAAAAAGTCAAATAAATAACCTAAGTCTACACCTAAAGCAACTAGAAAAGGAAGAAATGAAGAATCCCAGGGTTAGTAGAAGGAAATAAATCTTAAAAATTAGGGCAGAAATAAATGCAAAAGAAACAAAAGAGACCATAGCAAAAATCAACAAAGCCAAAGGCTGGTTCTTTGAGAAGTTAAATAAAATTGACAACCCAGTAGCCAGATTCACCAAGAAACAAAGGGAGAAAAGTCAAATCAACAAAATTAGAAATGAAAATGGAGAGATCACAACAGACAACACAGAAATACAAAGGATCATAAGAGACTACTATCAGCAATTATATGCCAATAAAATGGACAACGTGGAAGAAATGAACAAATTCTTAGAAAAGTACAACTTTTCAAAACTGAACTAGGAAGAAAAGAAAATCTTAACAGACCCATCACAAGCACGGAAATTGAAACTGTAATCAGAAATCTTCCAGCAAACAAAAGCCCAGGACCAGACAGCTTTACAGCTGAATTCTACCAAAAATTTAGAGAACAGCTAACACCTATCCTGCTCAAACTCTTCCAGAAAATTGCAGAGGGAGGTAAACTTTCAAACTCATTCTATGAGGCCACCATCACCCTAATACCAAAACCTGACAAAGATGCCACAAAAAAAGAAAACTACAGGCCAATATCACTGATGAAAATAGATGCAAAAATCCTTAACAAAATTATAGCAAACAGAATCCAACAACATATTAAAAAGATCATACATTATGACCAAGTGGGCTTTATCCCAGGGATGCAAGGATTCTTCAATATCTGCAAATCAATCAATGTAATACACCACATTAACAAATTGAAAAATAAAAACCATATGATTATCTCAATAGATGCAGAGAAAGCCTTTGACAAAATTCAACATCTATTTATGATAAAAACCCTCCAGAAAGCAGGAATAGAGGGAACATACCTCAACATAATAAAAGCTATCTATGACAAACCCACAGCAAACATTATCCTCAATGGTAAAAAATTGAAAGCATTTCCCCTAAAGTCAGGAACAAGACAAGGGTGCCCACTCTCACCACTACTATTCAACATAGTTTTGGAAGTTTTGGCCACAGCCATCAGAGCAGAAAAAGAAATAAAAGGAATCCAGATTGGAAAAGAAGAAGTAAAACTCTCACTGTTTGCAGATGACATGATCCTCTACATAGAAAACCCTAAAGACTCCACCAGAAAATTACTAGAGCTAATCAATGAATATAGTAAAGTTGCAGGATATAAAATCAACACACAGAAATCCCTTGCATTCCTATACACTAACAATGAGAAAACAGAAAGAGAAATTAAGGAAACAATTCCATTCACCATTGCAACGAAAAGAATAAAATGCTTAGGAATATATCTACCTAAATAAACAAAAGACCTATATATAGAAAACTATAAAACACTGGTGAAAGAAATCAAAGAGGACACAAATAGATGGAGAAATATACTGGGTTCACGGATCAGAAGAATCAATATAGTGAAAATGAGTATACTACCCAAAGCAATCTATATATTCAACGCAATCCCTATCAAGCTATCAACGGTATTTTTCACAGAACTAGATAAAATAATTTCACAATTTGTATGGAAATACAAAAAACCTTGAATAGCCAAAGCAATCTTGAGAAAGAAGAATAGAACTGGAGGAATCAACCTGCCTGACTTCAGGCTCTACTACAAAGCCACAGTCATCAAGACAGTATGGTACTGGCACAAAGACAGAAATATAGATCAATGGAACAAAATAGAAAGCCCAGAGATAAATCCATGCACCTATGGTCACCTTATCTTCGACAAAGGAGACAAGAATATACAATGGAGAAAAGACAATCTCTTTAACAAGTGGTGCTGGGAAAACTGGTCAACAACTTGTAAAAAAATGAAACTAGAACACTTTCTAACACCATACACAAAAATAAACTCAAAATGGATTAAAGATGTAAATGTAAGGCCAGAAACTATAAAACTCCTAGAGGAGAACCTAGGCAAAACACTCTCTGACATACATCACAGCAGGAACTTCTATGATCCACCTCCCAGAATATTGGAAATAAAAGCAAAAATAAACAAATGAGACCTAAGTAAACTTAAAAGCTTCTGCACAACAAAGGAAACTATAAGCAAGGTGAAAAGACAGCCTTCAGAATGGGAGAAAATAATAGCTAATGAAGCAACTGACAAAGAATTAATCTCAAAAATATACAAGCAACTCCTATAGCTCAACTCCAGAAAAATAAATGATCCAATCAAAAAATGGGCCAAAGAACTAAACAGACATTTCTCCAAAGAAGACATACAGATGGCTAACAAACACATGAAAAGATGCTCAATATCACTCATTATTAGAGAAATGCAAATCAAAACCACTATGAGGTACCATTTCATGCCAGTCAGAATGGCTGCGATCCAAAAGTCTACAAGCAATAAATGCTGGAGAGGGTGTGGAGAAAAGGGAACCCTTTTACACTGTTGGTGGGAATGCAAACTAGTACAGCCACTATGGAGAACAGTGTGGAGATTCCTTAAAAAACTGGAAATAGAGCTGCCATACGACCCAGCAATCCCACTGCTGGGTATACACACCAAGGAAACCAGAACTGAAAGAGACACATGTACCCCAATGTTCATCGCAGCACAGTTTATAATAGCCAGGACATGGAAGCAACCTAGATGTCCATCAGCAGACGAATGGGTAAGAAAGCTGTGGTACATATACACAATGGAGTATTACTCAACCATTAAAAAGAATACATTTGAATCAGTTCTAATGAGGTGGATGAAACTGGAGCCTATTATACAGAGTGAAGTAAGCCAGAAAGAAAAACACCAATACCATATACTAACGCATATGTATGGAATTTAGAAAGATGGTAACGATAACCCTGTATGTGAGACAGTAGAAGAGACACAGATATATAGAACAGTCTTTTGGACTCTGTGGGAGAGGGTGAGGGTGGGATGGTTTGGGAGAAGGGCGTTGAAACATGCATATTATCATATGTGAAATGGATCGCCAGTCCAGGTTCGATGCATGATACAGGGTGCTCGGGGCTGGTGCACTGGGATGACCCAGAGGGATGAGATAGGGAGGGAGGTGGGAGGTGGAGTTCAGGATGGGGAACACATGTACACCCATGGTGGATTCATGTCAATGTATGGCAAAATCAATACAATATTGTAAAGTAATTAGCCTCCAAAAAATTAATTAATTTATTAATTATTTAAAAAAACAGAATCCTCCTTGCAATGTAGGGGACACAAGTTTGATCCCTGGCCTGGGAAGATTCCACATGCCATAGGGCAACTAAGCCCATGTATCATAACTGCTGTGCCAGAGCTCTAGAGGCCGTGCTCCACAACAAGAGAAGCCGCTGCAATGAGAAGCCCATGCACCACAACCAAAGAGTAACCCCTACTTGCAGCAATTAGAGAAAGCCACAGCACTGCAACCAACACCCAGTGCAGCCATAAATAAGTAAATAAATAAAATTTTTTTAAAAGAGAGAGAGACTTGGATGCTTGAGGAGAGCCAGTAGCAGACATCCTGATTCTCCACACCGTCACATTAAGGGGAGGGTCCTTATGTTGGATCATACACATGCTTTACTGTCTTTGGGGCCAAAAATACCCATTTCTCATTATTCTTTAGCTTAATATCACAACGATCCAAGGAATTAATGCAATGGCTACTACCATGTTTAGGGTTGTGATCCATAAGTACTTCAGAGTATCTCAAGCCGCCTTATTACTGCCAACTTAAATGCATAATTCTTTCCTGGTCTTCAGGAGAAATGTATTGGCATTGAGGCTTAGTTATAAATGTTATGAGAAAAAAAAAAAAACAACAATAGCTATTGACTAGCTCGACTTCAAATATTTTATTCCTGTCCTATAGCTTTCATTAAAAGAACTGGCTTTATTCAATTTGGAATACAATTGAAAGTGAAAGGCTTTTCACTTTCACTTTCTCATTATATCCAGATGAGCTATGTTACTCATCTATTAATTAAACCATAGAGAATTAATGGGTGATGAAGGAAGTGGGATGAAAAAGAGCTAAATACATATAAGTTTCATTTTATATTGACTTATCTCCCTTCCCTGAAATATCAGCAAAATACAAACTAAGGTTCTGTTCTGGCCCACGTTCACTTTAATATTTTTACCATTTGGTCTTCATATAGAACTATTTGGCCAAGTAAATATTCATGCCTTCTTCACAGTCACAAAAAGTATTACCAGGGCTTAAGCCAAATTACCTTGTCTACAAACCTTGGCTGGCTCGCATCTGGAACAATTCACATATTTTGAAAATTGTCCAAGGAATTCATAAATCAATAGATTTCCCTTCCTGAAAAGCCAATTTCCTAAACATTCAATGAGATGGCTTTTGAGACCCACACCAACTAAATGGGAAAGTAATAGTGTTCTTGTCTTAACAGGAAACTCATGATTGCGGGTGCTGCTGCCCTCATTGTGCCATAATAGGATTTCAAAAGAATCTTTTCTGAATTAAAAAATATTCCATCTATTTGCTGCACAATATCCTCTTCAATCTTTCGTATTAAATGATAGATATGGAAAGTAAGGAGGGGCACATATTTATTGTCCTTTTCTCCAGGAAGCAAGTTAGGTTTTTTATTTCATTATCCCTTCTCCTACTTGTTGTTTTTTTTTTTTTAATTAAGTAAATTTCTATTTAATCAGAGTTACTACAGAAAAGAATTTTTTAAAAAGTAAAATGGTAAAATAGTTTTTGGTAACAGAAATTTATCTAGAGTTAAAAATGGAAATGCATACTTCATGACAAAGCTTTAAAGGCAGATATAAGCTAGCATTTTCTATTTACCAAATACCAGAAACATTTAACACACAACAACTTAATCAGGATGCAACATCTTTGCATTCTGAATCATAATTTACACAATTCAAAACCCAGGCATTTGAAAGGTTAAAAAAGTAACTCACAATATGCAGTCACGCAGCGTCCTGGGTCTCAGAGCCTTCCACAGCTGTAAGGACAGATTTGCTCGCCGGCAGTTCTCTGGCCCTGCAACTGAGATCACTCATAATTAATGAATAATTTACTTGAACACTTGACAGCTCAGTAAGTGGTTTATGAAAGGCTGTTACTTTTACTTCTTCTGTAGTTGCCTTTGCAAACAGGAAACAGGAAACACACCTACAAGAACACTGACAGACCTCAGCTTAATTGGTCTTTTCTCAAAGTACTCAGTGGAGAGTCTTGTATCACAGACATGCTATGTCCCTAAAAGAGCAATACTCAGATCCTTCTATTGCAGAATTTAAAATCTTTTAGACAGATGCCATGCAGGGAATTTATTACAAGCATTTTAGTAACATTCAGGCCTTATGACCTTAATCCTGGAAGGACTATAAATTTCAGAATATATATATATAATATTTATAAATATATACATATCAACACATATATGTGTATATATAAGTACAAATATATAATACATTAAGCAATATATTATTTAAATATAGATTATTTAAAACAATAAGCAGCATATTAAAGTAATATATATAATTTTCCTGGAATATATGTGGAAACGATCATTTAGGAATCTTTTGTCTACACATAACAGAAAACCCAGCTCAAAATCCCTTCAACAAATAAATAACAAAACAAGAAAATATTTTGGTTTATTGAGTTGGGGAAGAAAAACCTGGATATAGGGCTGGTTTTAGGAAAACAGAGTTTCACTATTTATATCTCTTGATTCTCTGCAAGTCTCTTAGCATGGTATTTTCTGTAGAGTGACTTCACCTTCTGGCTGCCTTTCCTCTTGGTGCAAACAAATAACTTCAGTGATTCAAGATCACACATCCATCTTCCAAGAGGGCAGTGTTAGCGTGCTGCCAGTCTCAAGCTCTGAAGTCATTCTGATTGCCCATCACTGAATCAGTCACTGTACTTGTCTGAATGGCTTTAATCAAGCCTTATCCTTGTGAGAGGTGACAGTCTCTCTCTCTCTCAGTCACTCAGTCATGTCTGACTCTTTTTGACCCCATGGACTGTAGCCCACCAGACTCTTCTGTCCATGGAATTTTCCAAGCAAGAATACTGGAATGGGTAGCCATCCTACTCCAGGGGATCTTCCCCTGAGTCTTTTGAGTCTCCTGCATTGGCAGGCAGGTTCTGTACCACTGGTTCCACCTGGGAAACCCAGAGATGAGGGTAGGATGTTCCAAAGAAAAATCACATGGAAGGGCATTCAGGTTACTAAGAAAAAGGGACAAGGGGGAAAGGAATATTGGAGGAAATCAACAAATGTCTGCCATGACAATGTTTGGCAATAATCCGAAGATTGGTATTTGAGGATGTGTATCTATGAAAATACTAGATCTTGGGTTACTACTGCACAATTGCACTCATCTCACATGCTAGTCGGAGAGGTAACGGCAACCCACTCCAGTACTGTTGCCTGGAAAATCCTATGGATGGAGGAGCCTGGTAGCCTGTAGTCCATGGGGTCACTAAGAGTCGGACACGACTGAGCAACTTCACTTTCACTTTTCACTTTCATGCATTGAAGAAGGAAATGGCAACCCACTCCAGTGTTCTTGCTTGGAGAATCCCAGGGACGGGGGAGCCTGGTGGGCTGCCATCTATGGGGTCACACAGAGTCAGACACGACTGAAGCAACTTAGCAGCAGCAGCAGCACATGCTAGTAAAGTAATGCTCAAAATTCTCCAAGCCAGGCTTCAGCAATATGTGAACCGTGAACTTCCTGATGTTCAAATTGGTTTTAGAAAAGACAGAGGAACCAGAGATCAAATTGCCAACATCTGCTGGATCATGGAAAAAGCAAGAGGGTTCCAGAAAAACATCTATTTCTGCTTTATTGACTATGCCAAAGCCTTTGACTGTGTGGATCACAATAAACTGTGGGAAATTCTGAAAGAGATGGGAATAGCAGACCACCTGACCTGCCTCTTGAGAAATCTGTATGCAGGTCAGGAAGCAACAGTTAGAACTGGACATGGAACAACAGACTGGTTCCAAATAGGAAAAGGAGTACATCAAGGCTGTATATTGTCCCCCTGCTTATTTAACTTATGTGCAGAGTACATCATGAGAAATGCTGGACTGGAAGAAACACAAGCTGGAATCAAGATTGCCGGGAGAAATATCAATAACCTCAGATATGCAGATGACACCACCCTTATGGCAGAAAGTGAAGAGGAACTAAAGAGCCTCTTGATGAAAGTGAAAGTGGAGAGTGAAAAAGTTGGCTTAAAGCTCAACATTCAGAAAACGAAGATCATGGCATCCAGTCCCATCACTTCATGGGAAATAGATGGGGAAACAGTGGAAACAGTGTCAGACTTTATTTTTCTGGGCTCCAAAATCACTGCAGATGGTGACTGCAGCCATGAAATTAAAAGACGCTTACTCCTTGGAAGGAAAGTTATGACCAACCTAGACACCGTATTCAAAAGCAGAGACATTACTTTGCCAACAAAGGTTCGTCTAGTCAAGGCTATTGTTTTTCCAGTGGTCATGTATGGATGTGAGAGTTGGACTGTGAAGAAGGCTGAGTGCTGAAGAATTGATACTTTTGAACTGTGGTGTTGGAGAAGACTCTTGAGAGTCCCTTGGACTACAAGGAGATCCAACCAGTCCATTCTGAAGGAGATTAGTCATGGGATTTCTTTGGAAGGAATGATTCTAAAGCTGAAACTCCAGTACTTTGGCCACCTCATGCGAAGAGTTGACTCATTGGAAAAGACTCTGATGCTGGGAGGGATTGGGGGCAGAAGGAGAAGGGGATGACAGAGGATGAGATGGCTGGATGGCATCACTGACTCGATGGACATGAGTCTGAGTGAACTCTGGGCGTTGGTGATGGACAGCGAGGCCTGGCATGGTGTGATTTATGGGGTCGCAAAGAGTCAGACATGACTGAGCAACTGAACTGAACTGAACTGAACTGAAAGATGTCTGAAAGAGAATGAGCTGAGGTTCAAGAGATATTGATTACCCAAATCTTTGCATTTAGTAAGATTTTCTATTAACATTATGTTTTTATGTTTGCTAAGAAAATAGTTCAGAATTTTTCCACTTTGTTTATGAATCACATATAGTGTATAAAGTGTGCTTGCATACGATCTTCCACCTTGTTATTCAAACAACCCTTCTAGGTAGATAGATAACCTTGGCAGAAGCTTAGAGAGTAGGGTAGATACTGCTCTTAACTCTCCAACACTCAGTCTACTCTTTGTTCTAACTGGACCTTGATTTTGCTCAGGGCAGCAATTTGCCCTGTTTAAACTACAGCTAAGGATGGGCAGGTAGAACACTTTGGGCCCTGGACATGTAAGCTGAAAGTACTAGGTAGAGCTTTGGGAACAGCTCTATTAAAGGGCTCTGGTGTTTGCTTTTTGCCCTTCCCCTTGCAATGCCTGAAACACCAGTAAAATGCCAGAGGTGGAGCCGTATCTTGCAACCACGGAATGACAAGTATACCACATGCTGGGAAGACCAAATGGAAAGGAAAAGCCACTATACTGGGCCTTGTCTGCCTCCTCCTGGGCTATTAGATGAGGAAAACCTCTATATTGTTAAGCCACCATAGAAGGGCTCTTGTTCCGTGCAGCTAAACATACACCTTATACAAAGAACCTTAACAATCTGGTTATGACAGATCAAGGCTTAACCCCAGGTTTCTTGACTCTCTGTGTTGCCTCTCCATAAGCAGAATCCATACTCTGAATACCGTACAGACAGACATTTTAAATTTATGCTTTCTTTTTAACAAATAGCTCGCTTAAATGATCTGAGTCATAGCTATGATGCCAAGAGGGGAGTCTCTCACCATTCTTCTGTTTTTGGTTTCTTTAGCTTTTTAACATGTAACACTCAAGCACTTGCAAAATTTCTAAGACAAGAATGCCTTGGCTGCAGAAAAACAAACCTACGGTCATTTGACCAAAATTTCTCAAGACTACCTAAGGCAGAATTGACCATCTTCCCAGATTTAGCCATGGATGAGTTTTCTCTCTAGACTTTCTCACTGACTTAGTTATTAAAAAACAACAGAAGACTTCTGGTGTCTGGCTCCATGTATAAGGAGCTTGGAAGTCACCTCTCTCTCTTAACAACAAATAGGAATCAACAACTCTTCTTGGATTCATAAACCGCTGCACCCAAGATTGGAGAGACCAGCAGGGGAATACAGGGAAGTCTCAGAGACTTGCCAGCAGAAACCACCGCATGAAGCCCTGTACTAGGAAAAGAAAACCTGAACTGTGATTGACCAATTGCTGGAGTCTCCGTGAGGACAACTCTGAGAGTTCAACACTTCAGGGGGACACAGTCATGATGGAGGGCAGTCCTTACAATACTGTGAGATTTACTTGAAGGAGCTCTACCAGATTCCCACCATAAATACCAGAGAAAAGTCAGTTCAGGTCTCCGGAACAGAGTGGGTAAAAGAGCATTTTGAAATATGCCAGAGCACTACGTTCTTGCCCTCAGGGGAAACTAGTTACCAGAGTCTAACCTGCAAGTGCATCCTCAGAACCCAACTGACCTGGAGAGGGGAGATACTCAGCTTCAGACTCCTCCAGGCATCCACTATGGGAGAAGGGACTACTTGACTGCAACCCACTCTAGCCATCCTGTACCACCTACGTGGGGAGAAAAAGCTGAGAAACACTCATGAAGATCGCAGTCTAGAGGCACAGGCTCACCAAAACACTGAGTGAGACCTGATCATAGGATACATAGAATATTTCTTTTCCCTGAAAACTCATGACCACATTACTGAAAATCTATTTACAGCAGTTTCTTTTACTCACCACAATATGTCTGGCTATCAAGAAAAAATTACAAGGCTTGCCAAAAGAAAAAGAAAAAAAAAACCCACACGATTTTTAGAGACAGAGAACCAGAACCAGCATGGCTGGGAAGCTGGAACTAAAAGATAACAGAGCTCTCACAAAGGTTGGAATAATTTACCAAGCAAAAAGTCAAGGAGGACCCACACCTGAAGATCAATTCCAGAGGGATTAAGGATTTATCTGTGAAAAGCAAAATGTTAGAAGAAAATATAGGAGAACATCTTTCTGACTTCCAAACGGGGAAAGAGTTCTTAAGGCACAAAAGAGCTAATCACCAAAGGACAGACTGATAAATTTGCCTGCTCTACTATCAAGATTTTCTGTTTATCAAAGGTACAATAAAGAAAGCAGAAGACATACCAATATATGAGACAAGTTTGCAACATATGAAATCAACAAAAGATCAGTATTCAGATTATATAAAGACATGTTACAAATCAGTAAGAAAAGACAATGCAATAGGAAAATGATCAACAGATCTGACATACCATCCCAGAAGAGAATAATATGAATGGTGAATGAATGGTTTTCTTTCTTCCTTTCTGATCAGACTTTTATTTTCTCTTCTTACTTTATTGCATTGTTTAGAACTTCTAGTACTATGTTGAACAGGAGTTGTGAAAGAGAACATTCCTACCTCACTCCTAATCTTATGAGGAAAGGATTTAGTCTTCCACTGTTAAGTGTGCTGTTAGCTGCAAGTGTTTCATAGATTTAAAAAAAATCAATTTTAGAAAGTTTCCTTCTATTCCAATTTTTCTGAAACTTTTTTTTTTTATCATGAATGGGTGCTGAATATTGTCAAATGATTTTTCTGCTTCAATTAGTGTAATTGGGATACTTTTTCTAGGGACTGTTTATATGGTAGATTACACTGACTGCTTTTCATACTAAATGATCTTTGCATTGCTAGAATAAACATCACTTGATCACAATACATAATTATTTTTATATACTGCTGAATGCTATGTGCCAATATTTTGTTAAGGGATTTTGCATCCATCTTCATGAGAGTGATCAGTCTCTAGCTGTCTTGTTGTACTGTCTTTTTCAAGTTTAGTTATTAGAATTGCTTCTTATAATGAATTGAGAAGTGTTCCCTTCTCTGACATTTACTGGAAGAGATTTATAGAATTAATGTTTGTGAACCGTGAACTTTGAGATGTTCAAGCTGGTTTTAGAAAAGGCAGAGGAACCAGAGATCAAATTGCCAACATCTGCTGGATCATTGAAAAAGCAAGAGAATTCCAGAAAAACATCTATTTCTGCTTTATTGACTATGCCAAAGCCTTTGACTGTGTGGATCACAATAAACTGTGGAAACTTCTGAAAGAAATGGGAATACCAAACCACCTGACCTGCCTCTTGAGAAATCTGTATACAGGTCAGGAAGCAATAGTTAGAACTGGACATGAAACAACAGACTGGTTCCAAATAGGAAAAGGAGTTCGTCAAGGCTGTATATTGTCCCCCTGCTTATTTAACTTATATGCAAAGTACATCATGAGAAACCCTGGGCTGGATGAAGCACAAGCTGGAATCAAGATTGCCGGGAGAAATATCAATAACCTCAGATATGCAGATGACACCACCCTTATGGCAGAAAGTGAAGAAGAACTAAAGAGCTTCTTGATGAAAGTGAAAGAGGAGAGTGAAAAAGTGAGCTTAAAGCTCAACATTCAGAAAAGTAAGATCATGGCATCCGGTCCCATCACTTCATGGGAAATAGATGGGGAAACAGTGGAAACAGTGTCAGACTTTATTTTTCTGGGCTCCAAAATCCCTGCAGATGGTGACTGCAGCCATGAAATTAAAAGACGCTTACTCCTTGGAAGGAAAGTTATGACCAACCTAGACACCATATTCAAAAGCAGAGACATTACTTTGTCAACAAAGGTCCGTCTAGTCAAGGCTATGGTTTTTCCAGTGGTCATGTATGGATGTGAGAGGTGGACTATAAAGAAAGCTGAGTGCTGAAGAATTGATGCTTTTGAACTGTGGTGTTGGAGAAGACTCTTGAGAGTCCCTTGGACTGCAAGGAGATCCAACCAGTCCATCTTAGGAGAGATCAGTCCTGGGTGTTCATTGGAAGGACTGATGTTGAAGCTGAAACTCCAATACCTTGGCCACCTGATGTGAAGAGCTAATTCACTGGAAAAGACCCTGATGCTGGGAAAGATTGGGGGCAGGAGGAGACGGGGACGACAGAGGATGAGATGGTTGGATGGCATCACCAACTCAATGCACATGGGTTTGGGTGGACTCCAGGAGTTGGTGATGGGCAGGGAGGCCTGGCGTGCTGCAGTTCATGGGGTCGCAATGAGTTGGACACGACTGAGTGACTGAACTGAACTGAATTGAACTCCTTTAAATATTTGGTAGACTTTTCCAGTGAAATCTTCTGGAGCTTTCTGTTTGGCAAGTTTCTAAACTAATTCAATTTCCTTAGTTGTAAGGCTATTTAAATTATCTATCTCTTAACAACTTGCGATTGTGCTTTTCAGGAAGTTGGTCTGTTTTACATAAGTTGTGAAATTTGTGTGTGTAGACTTATTTGTCTGAAATATTCTTTTACTATTCTTTTGATGTCAGGAGGTCTATGGTGATATCTCCTTTTTGATACCAGATATTGGTAATTTGGAGAAGGAAATGGCAACCCACTCCAGTGTTGTTGCCTGGAGAATCCCAGGGACGGGGGAGCCTGGTGGGCTGCCGTCTATGGGGTCACACAGAGTCAAACATGACTGAAGTGACTTAGCAGTAGCAGCAGTAGCAGTTAGCATTGGTAATTTGGGGCTTTCCAGATGGCACAGTGGTAAAGAATCTGCCTGCCAAGGCAGGAGACACCGGAGACTCAGAGGATTCTATCCATGGGTTGGGAAGATTCCCTGGAGGAGGAAATGGCATCCTACTCCAGTATTCTTGCCTGGAGAATTCCATGGACAGCAGAGCCTGACGGGCTGCAATGGGGTTGCAAACAGTTGGACACAACTGAGCGCACAAGCATGCTTACGTGTAATGTGTCTTCTCTTTCTTTGATAGTGTTGCTAAAGATTGATCAATTTTGTCACCCTTTTCAAAGAAGCAGTTTTTTGCTTGATATATTTTCCTTATTATTTTTCTGTTTTCAGTTTCATTGGTTTCTGGTCTTATCTTTACTATGTTCTTCTTTATGTTTGTTTTGGGTTCATTTTGCTCTTTTTTTCCCCTATAGTTTCTTTTAAAAATTCATTTCTGGAAGTGGGAGCTTAGAGTATTGATTTGAGATTTTCCTCTTTTTAAAGTAAATATTTAGTGCTATAGATTTCCTCTCAGAACTGCTTTAGCTGAGTCTCACAAATTTTGATATATTGTATTTTCATTCACTTCAATGTATTTGCTTTTAAATTTCTTTGTGACTTCCTCTTTGACCCACAGATTACTTGGAAATTTGTTGGGGTTTTTTCCCCAAATGTTTAGAGAATTTCCTGTCATCTCTCTGTTACTGATTTCCATTTTGATTCCACTGTAATTCAGAGAATAATACACTCTTTATGATCTTGAGAGTTTAAAAAAATTTGTTGAAGCTAGTTTTAATGGTTTGTGGTGTATCTTGGCATATATTTTGTGGTGCTTGAAAAGAACATCTTTTCTGCTGTTGTTGGTTAGATTCTATAAATGTAAATTAGACCTAGTTGATTGGTAGTGTTGTGTTCATCTCCATGACTGCTAGTTTTCTATTTGTTCTATTAATTGCTGAGAGAGGTATATTGAGGCTTCCAATTCTAATTGTGGATTTGTCTATTCCAGCAGCTTTTGCAATTTTGTTTTACATATTTTGTTCTGTTGTTTGGTACACATTTAGGATTTGCATGCAAAATATGTATCTTTGCTGTCTTTTTGACTCTTCTGTCATTATGTAATGTCTCTCTCTGTTCTTGATCATTTTCTTTGCTTTGAAATCTTCTTTATCTGATTTTAGTATAATCACTCCTTCTTTCTTTTGATTAATGTTTGCAGGGTATATCCATCTTTTTACTTTCACCCTCTATACTATTTTATTTGAAGGTAGTGTCTTGTAGATATCATACAGTTGAATCATTTTTTTAGTCAACTGTGTTAATCTCCATCTAATAAATTATTTATTTAGACTATATTTAATGATAATCTTGAGCTAAAGTATGTCATTATATTATTTGTTTTCTGTATGTTCTCTATTTTCTTTTTCTTTATTTTAATTTTCTAATATTATTGTGGATACTTGAACATTTTCCAGAGTTCCATCCACAGTGTTTCTTTCAGTATAACTCTTTGTATAGCTTATTTAATAGTTGCTCTCCAAAAGATTTGTGGACACAGTGGGAGAAGAAGAGGGTGGGACGAATTGAGAGAGTAGCCTGGAAGCATATACATTAGTTCAGTTTAGTTCAGTTCAGTCACTCAGTCATGTCCGACTCCTTGCAACACCATGAATAGCAGCATGCCAGGCCTCCCTGTCCATCACCAACTCCCGGAGTTCACTCAGACTCACATCCATCGAGTCAGTGATGCCATCCAGCCATCTCATCCTCTGTCGTCCCCTTCTCCTCTTGCCCCCAATCTCTCCCAGCATCAGAGTCTTTTCCAATGAGTCAACTCTTTGCACGAGGTGGCCAAAGTACTGGAGTCTCAGCTCTAGCATCATTCCTTCCAAAGAACGCCCAGGACTGATCTCCTTCAGAATGGACTGGTTGGATCTCCTTGCAGTCCAAGGGACTCTCAAGAGTCTTCTCCAACACCACAGTTCAAAAGCATCAATTCTTCGGCACTCAGCCTTCTTCACAGTCCAACTCTCACATCCATACATGACCACTGGAAAAACCATAGCCTTGACTAGACGAACCTTTGTTGGCAAAGTAATGTCTCTGCTTTTGAATATGCTATCTAGGTTGGTCATAACTTTCCTTCCAAGGAGTAAGCGTCTTTTAATTTCATGGGTGCAGTCACCATCTGCAGGGATTTTGGAGCCCCCAAAAATAAAGTCTGACACTGTTTCCACTGTTTCCCCATCTATTTCCCATGAAGTGATGGGACTGGATGCCATGATCTTCGTTTTCTGAATGTTGAGTTTTAAGCTAACTTTTTCACTCTCCACTTTCACTTTCATCAAGAGGCTTTTGAGTTCCTCTTCACTTTCTGCCATAAGGGTGGTGTCATCTGCATATCTGAGGTTATTGATATTTCTCCCGGCAATCTTGATTCCAGCTTGTGCTTCTTCCAGTCCAGCATTTCTCATGATGTACTCTGCACATAAGTTAAATAAGCAGGGGGACAATATACAGCCTTGACGTACTCCTTTTCCTATTTGGAACCAGTCTCTTGTTCCATGTCCAGTTCTAACTGTTGCTTCCTGACCTGCATACAAATTTCCCACCACATGTTAAATAGATAACTAGTGGGAAGTTGCTGTATAACACAGGGAGCTTAAGCTGGTGTTCTGTGACAACCTAGAGGGGTGAGAGAGAGGTTCAAGAGGGAAGGGAGATATGTATACTTCTGGCTGATTCATGTTGTTGTACAGCAGAAGCCAACACAGCATTGTAAAACAATTATCCACCAATTAAAAATAAATTTAAAAAAAAGATAAATGGGTATATAACAAGGAAATTAAGATACCAGCATAAAATAAGAGGAAAAAGCCTTTTCACATTTGCTTTTCTACCGCTTTCCCAGTTCCATTTTCACTCCAGTCTAACAAAAGCATAAATAAAATTTACACATACATACACAAATTGCTCTTCATATTACATTAAATATACATAACTGAACAATGCATTGTTGTTGATGTTAAATCAGTTAAAGTAAACCCCTTACCTCCCTTTACATCCTTTTACTCTCCCTCTTTCTAAAATAATTTTAAAAAAATCTCCTTGCATTGAAAATCATATCAAGCAGTGTTATAATTTTTGCTTCAATCATCAAACCTAATTTTAAAAACTTAAGGAAAGTTTCAGAGAAGGCAATGGCACCCCACTCCAGTACTTTTGTCTAAAAAATCCTATGGATGGAGGAGCCTGGCAGGCTGCAGTCCGTGGGGTCACTAAGAGTTGGACACGACTGAGCGACTTCACTTTCACTTTTCACTTTCATGCATTGGAAAAGGAAATGGCAACCCACTCCAGTGTTCTTGCCTGGAGAATCCCAGGGACGGGGAAGCCTGGTGGGCTGCCGTCTATGGGGTTGCACAGAGTCGGACACAACTGAAGCGACTTAGCAGCAGCAGCAGCAGCAAGGAAAGTTTATTATACTTACTCCTACTTTTATTCTTTGTATTATTTTTTCTTCCTTCTTATTATTACAAGAACCTTCTTTTATCATTTCCTCTTTGTTTGGAGAATTTTCTTTAGCTATTTTCTAAAGATAAGCCTGCTGGTGACAAATTTCTATACTTTTCTTCAACTAAGACTTTTAATTTCCTCTTCATTTCTGAAGGATATTTTTACTGGATATAGAATTCTGGATTGACAGTTCTCTTTCAGCATTTGAAAAATATTCTGCCACTTCCTTCTGGCCTTCATGATTTCTAATGACAAATCCACTGTCATTCTAATTGTTTTCCCCCACAGATAAGATTCCATTTCTCTTGCTATTTTCAAGATCTTTTCCTTGACTTTATTTTTCATTAGTTTGGCTATAATATCTTAGTGTTGATTTCTTTGGGTTAATCTTGGTGGGATTTCAATCAACTTCTTGACAGTATAGGTCTGTGTTTTCTGCCAAATTTGGTAAACTTTCAGCCTAAAAAAATACCTTTTTAGCCTTGTTCTCTTTCTCTCCTTCCAGGATGCTGATGGTACATTTGCTAAACAATTTCCTGTTTGGGTGGTGGTGGGGAGGGGAGGTGGTAATTTCCAACATTTTATCTGTAAATTCACTGATTCTTTCCTCTGTCCCCTCCAGTCTACTGTTGAGACCATGAATTGAATTTTTTTTACTTCATTTATTACAATTTTCAATTTCTAGCAAACTGGAAAATGATAATAAAATTTCAAAAAGAACACAAAAAATCAAGCCCCCCCAAAATTTTTTTTTGAAGTTGCAAAAGGAAACAGCTGTCTTCCACTTCCTAAGAAGTAAACACTTTGATCAGTAGGTAAGGGGTCTTGCTTTCATTCAATAGCCCTCTGTTAGAACATGCTCTGGGGTTTTCTCTCCAGAACAATGTAGCTGTTCTGGGCATGACTACCTCCAGGAGACAAGACAAGCAGTGAGGTAGGAATAAGCAGTATTTCAGCAGTGTTTACCAGTGTTATGAAGTTTTCTTCTGACATTTTCAGTCCAACCCCACCTCATGTTACTTCAGTCCTTCAGCTCCCTCAGATCCTACACTCTGCATAGATTTTTATACTTTTCTGTCATCTGGCATACTTTTCCTCTGGCATCTGCTTGTTTACCTGGTCTCTTATCCACTTTTGCTTGCATTATGACATTTCATGCATGTGTGGGTTCCCTGACCCAGCTCCTTGACTGGTGGTGCTCTTGACCTAGCTAAGCACCACCTACACATTTCAATGGGTTTACTTTTATCAGCACTTATGTTGTTCTCCAAAGCTAATGGAATCCGGATCTTTCTTTCTTCTCTTCAAGTTGGGGGTGAAGGAGGCTGATTTTAAAACCCCATAGTCTCCTCTCTCTAGGATTCAGTTCTGTGAGATCACCAGCTGCTTTTGATACATGCTCCTTCCATCCCAAGCCCCACAACTAGAGGCAGGAAGGGAAATGGGTGGGAGGACAAATTAACACTGAAAAGCTTGATAAATACTAACAGCAAACACTAAAAATAACTAGGCAGAAGTAGTCTACTTTTAGGAATTTCATTTGTGCCTTTGTGTTGGGGGCGAGGAGGAGGGGGAGAGACAGTGCTGTGGAGACCGGGCTGGGGATGTTAATTCTCTGGAGGAGGAGGCACTAGGAGCTTCCTCAGGCAGACAGTACTACCCAACCCTCTCCCCAAAATAGCTCATTCTCTTTCTCAGCTTTCTCAGGCTTCTGCAGCTCTGCAAATGGTTCCCTCCCTGTGCTGCAAACAAGCATCCCTGCTCTTGCCAGCAGAGAGGAAAAGCAGCTAAGAGATTGCAGGCTGCTTTGCTTCTCAGCCTCACCCTCTCCCAATTGCAGACTATCCTGGCCATCTTTTGACTTTGGCTCCTGGAGATTAGAGGGTGATTGGAATCACAGTGAGTTGCCTACATATCAGCAAGTCCCCAGTATGCTAGGTGTGACATGGCAAAGTCATTAACTCCACATGACACAATCTGCATGGCAGAGACAGAAAATCACAGACTAGGAATTTTACGTGTCCCCAGAAATGCTGTCTAGGACTGGCAGCCAATGTCACTTCTAAGACTGTGCAGTGGATAAATGACCCTGATCATTCATTCCGTGGCTAAGATCTCATGATTTAACAAAATGAAGGAGAGAAAGTCTGTTTAGTTCTGTTTCTGTCATTTTTCCCTTCCCTAGCGAGAAATTCAATTATGTTATGAATCAATATGGATCACTAGAGCTGGAGGAAAGGACAATGTGAGGGAAATAAATGGTTCCTGCTTAGATGAATTACATGCAGTTTTGAGCTCTGCATCGTATCTGTCCTGTGCAACCAGCAAAAAAGGGAGTATCTCAAGCCTGAGTTTTTCCCCTACTGCTCCCCTAACCCCTCCATCATACCACACACTCTCAATAGCACAGTTGGACAGCAAAAAAGAAATAAAAAGTGTTTCTTTCTCCTCCCTGCTCTCAAAGTTTCCACCTCTTTGTCCATCAACCCCTCCTTCAGTCATGACTTGGATGGAGAAGGAGCCTCCTCCATGCAAAGGTTGATCTCTCTATTTATGTCCACATTCTCTCCCCACCTCCCAGCATCATCCACAGCTTGATCCATCCCTTAATCCCCTTCACTCCTCTTATATGGAGTGATGCTACTCAAGATGCTACTTCCTTCATCTCCTTCTCTGAAGCTGAAAAAGCTTCAACCTCTCTAATCTTATAAATCTGCCTTCTAGTTCGTTACACTTTACCAACCCATTTCTCACCTCCTCTTCTTTATCATGCTTCCTAAAAGAAGGATCTACACTGATTATTTCCAAATCCATTCCTTTATTTACTGCTTAACCCACAAAATCAGACCTTCATCTGCCTTCTTCAAAGTGCCTAATGACTTCCAGGTTGCCAAATGCAATGACCTTGTTCTTTCTGCTTAGCTCTCATGAATCCCACTCTGCACTCTGATGCCATGATGGTATAACATCCTAGCTTTCCTAGGACCTATCTGTCCATTCCTAGGCTCTTCCACTATCTCGTCTCCTGAACATCCATAAACATGGGCAATCCCCATAGTCTAGGGTTTCCAGATTTAATAAATAAAAATATAGACTGCCCAGTTAAATATGAATTTCAGATCAGCAATGAATAAATATGTCCTAAATATTTCATGAGATAGTCTTATACTAAAACATTATTCCTTTAACCAAGCATCCTCTATTTTACAGACAACTCCACAGTATTTGTTTCTTTAATGCTCATCTCCACAAATTTCCTCCCTCATTGATGCTTTCTATGCCCTTGTCTTCATGATTATCTTATCTCAGATCATTTCTAAACCTTCATCTCTAGCACCAATGCCCCCTCCCCCACTTTCTCCCTCTCTCTCTTCATCTGATATGTTTCTCTGTTTTGCCTTTGATATTATATAGCATTTTCAGTTCATTATACATAACACTGAACTTATTTTAGACCTCAAATCTACTTCTCTACCTGGCTTCTCTATCTCTAGTAATATCTTCTCCAGCCTTCTAATCACCTCAGCCTTAAATCTAGTAGCCTTCCTAGTCAACTGGATGAATCTTAGTCAATTTTACCCTCACCAGCTTTCTTAGATCTTTCTTCCCATTTCCATGGATACTGCTAACTTGTAGTCATTTCAGTATGACTACAAATCACCCAGGCTATCCAGGTTATTGAAATCACCTTCTGATTAGTCCCCCTAATTCTATTCTCACTCACCTTTCATCTCTTCACAAACTGTCACTCAGTTAACATCCTAATTAAAGTGCCAATATGGATATGCTACTTTCTTGGTCAAGGAAGCTTCCTGCTGGTTCCTGGTTAAAGTTCAAGTTCCCTAGCCAGCATTTAGGGACACCTATGAGTTGACTTTTCTCCCCTTACCTCCTGTGGTCACCTCTATGCACTCTAACCTCAAGGCATATCAGAACACATTGTTAGGGCCTTCCTATCAGTTTGCTTACACTTCAGTTCAGTTTAGTCGCTCAGTCGTGTCCGACTCCTTGCAACATGATGAATCGCAGCACGCCAGGCCTCCCTGTCCATCACCAACTCCCGGAGTTCACTCAGACTCACGTCCATCGAGTCAGTGATGCCATCCAGCCATCTCATCCTCTGTTGTCCCCTTCTCTTCCTGCCACCAATCCCTCCCAGCATCAGAGTATTTTCCAATGAGTCAACTCGTCGCATGAGGTGGCCAAAGTACTGGAGTTTCCGCTTTAGCATCATTCCTTCCAAAGAACACCCAGGGCTGATCTCCTTCAGAATGGACTGGTTGGATCTCCTTGTAGTCCAAGGGACTCTCAAGAGTCTTCTCCAACACCACAGTTCAAAAGCATCAATTCTTCAGCGCTCAGCCTTCTTCACAGTCCAACTCTCACATCCATACATGACCACAGGAAAAACCATAGCCTTGACTAGACAGACCTTTGTTGGCAAAGTAATGTCTCTGCTTTTGAATATGCTATCTAGGTTGGTCATAACTTTCTTTCCAAGGAGTAAGCGTCTTTTAATTTTATGGCTGCAGTCACCATCTTACACTTAGTAGACTATTTGAGGGCAACTCTTGCAGTTTCTGCATAAATATATGCTCACTACATGCTTGTTTAATTTGTGAAGTATTAGTTGCTCTGTCGTGTTTGACTCTTTGCGACACCATGGACTATAGTCTGCCAGGCTCCTCTGTCCATGGAATTCTCCAGGCAAGAATACTGGAGTGGGTAGCCATTCCCTTCTCCAGGGAATCTCCCTGACCCAGGGATTGAACCCAGGTCCCCTGCATTGAATTTGTGAAGTCAGTTCTAAATTATATACATCAACAGGATGAAGTGATTAAATCTACAAATCACTTATATGATAATGCAAGTGGATGTACTTTTCCACAAACCCATTGCTGGCTTACTTTAAATATGGGTGATGTCAAGCTTTCATAAGCATCTCATATCCTTTGATGTCAAGTCACAGCTGGATTTTGATAGGACTCCAGGGCAGAGACTGACACAGACCCCATCCACTCTCGCTCTCAGCAGCTTCTCTTGATTTACTTTTTAAACTGAATTCTTCCCCATTTCTCTCTTTTATTACACATGGAAAGTTATAATATTCTCTGTAAACATCTTTGAATTCTATTACATATATCTCCAAATAACTACATATTCTAAATTGCTGCCAACCCCACATGCTGCTTCAAAAACATCTGAGCACTTTAATAATTTAAATCAGGGGTCTTCTATGGGCCAGATAATAAACATTTTCAGCTTTGCAGTCTCTGCTGCAACTACTCAATTTGCTATTGTGTCAGAAGGCAGCCTTGTTGACACAAAAACAAATGAGCCAGTCTGTACACCAATAAAACTTTACCTACAAAAACAGGCAGCCGGCATGTGGGTCATTGTCTGCCAACTCCAAACCTAAATCAAGCTTCTGGTGAACAATTGACTTCATACTTTCTTTACAAACTCTTTCATTGTGGTCACTTGATTAGAAAGAACAGTAGAATTTCACTTGATATGGTCTTTTCTTTTTCACAAGGTTACAGTTAAACCAAATTCAGGACCCTGGTTGAGGGAGGCGACATAAGAAGTGGGCACTGGAAGCTCTCTCTGAGACACTCCCCCCAGCCCTGTGGATACTACCCCAGGATGGGGGCAGAACAAGGCCAATGGACTGAGAAACTCACTCTCCTTGGGCACATATTTTCAGGGGGCACCAAAAAGCTTAGTAATCAAAATAAATGTTTTAATGCAATATTTTAAAAAATCAACATTATTTTCAATTGATGTTTTGTTTATCATAGACTTTTTTCTTTTTCTGCATTAGTTTTGATTTTTAAAAATATTGCATTGGGATTTCCCTGGTGGTCCAGTGGTTAAGACTCCATGCTCCCAATGCAGGGGACCTGGGTTCAATCCCTGGTCAGGAAACCAGATCCCACATGCTGCAGCTAAGACCTGGCACAGCCAAATAAAACATACACACACACACACATTGTATTAGGCATTATTTATCTCGACTATGAACTTTCATGGGTATATGGTGTCCTCTTTAATTTGGTGCCAGAACGAGTGCCCTACCCATCCTCTTGCCCATTCCTCAGCACCAGCTCCATGTCACCCTGTGCATGTATTATCAGCACCCCTCCTCCTTTCAGAGAACAATGTACATCTATTTAATGTTGCCTTTGGACTAGATCATTCCTCTGAGTAGCTTTGACACCAGTTTGGTTATGGACTTGCCTCAGATACAGACAGGTTTGAAGCATATGGACACTCTTGTACCAGATTCTTTAGAGTCACTTCTTGAGGAACATGTTAAAGTGAAAAGGGAATTAAAGTTTTATAAAACACACACTAAGTCCCAAGTGACACTAGCGTAAGGAACTTCATAATTGTTCATGGCAAGTCAATGTGGTTTTGTAGACATTCTTTTGTATGAATAAGGAAATGGAGGCTCAATAAACCAAGATTACTGAAAGTATTAAAGCCAGGTAGAAGCTTCCTGCTAAATCGTGTCCGACTCTTGAGACCCCATGGGTCTCGTCAAGAAGCTAACACTGTGGACATGGCACTTTCTTGCCTTCCAGCCTTACGTTTGCACAGAACCTCACTCATGTATAGAGACAGTTCCAGTGCTTCACCTCATTTGAGCTTCATGATAATCCTGGGAGATAAAAGTTTCATATTTAAGACATGCTAGTACAGACTCACCAATTCTATCGTATTGGGCATATTCAGAAAGGTTAAGTAATATAACCCAAGTGAAGTGAAGTCGCTCAGTCATGTCCAACTCTTTGCTACCCCATGGACTGTAGCCCACCAGGCTTCTCTGTCCATGGGATTTTCCAGGCAAGAGTACTGGAGTGGGCTGTCATTTCCTTCCCCAGGGGATCTTCCTGACCCAGGGATCAAACCCAGGTCTCCTGCATTGCAGGCAGACACTTTACCCGCTGAGCCACCAGGGAAGCCCAATATATAACCCAAGGTCACCAGCTAATAAGTGTCAAAACTAGAATTATAAATGCAGGTCATCTGAGGCCTGGTGAGTTTCGTTACATTTCCCCTACTATAGAGAAGTATATCCAGTATACGTATCTTTGACCTAATACCACCCATATTTATATCACAGAGAAAACACAAAAGGAATAATATCTGGGACTAGAAATTTTCATAGAAGGAAACTTGCACATAAGGGAAGGAGCCTAAGTATTGAGTGATATCTACTCTGATAAGGAAGTCCTGAGATAAATAGGGGATTGGGTCAAGAAACAACAGTTAGAACCAGACATGGGACAACAGACTGGTTCAAAATTGAATAAGGAGTACATCAAGGCTATATACTGTCACCCTGTTCATTTAACTTCTACGCAGAGCACATCATGTGAAACGCCAGGCTGGATCAATCACAAGCTGGAATCAAGATTGCTGGGAGAAATATCAATAACCTCAGATATGAGCTGTCACTCTAATGGCAGGAAGTGAAAAGGAACTAAAAAGCCTCTTGATGAGGGTGAAAGAGGAGAGTGAAAAAAACTGGCTTAAAACCCAACATTCAAAATACTAAGATCATGACATCTGGTCCCATAACTTCATGGCAAATAGATGAGGAAAAAGTGGAAGCAATGACAGATTTTATTTTCTTGGGCTCCAAAATCACTGTGGATGGTAACTGCAGCCATAAAATTAAAAGATGATTGCCTCTTGGAAGAAAAGCCATGACAAACATAGACAGCATATTAAAAAGCAGACACATCACTTTGCTGACAAAGGTGCATATAGTCAAAGATATGATTTTTCCAGTAGTCATGCACAGATATGAGAATTGGACCATAAAGAAGGCTAAGCGCCAAAGAATTGATACTTTTGAATTGTGGTGCTGGAGAAGACTCTTGAGAGTCCCTCGGGCAACAATGAGATGAAACCAGTCAATCCTAAAGAAAATCAACCCTGAATATTCATTGGAAGGACTGATGGTAGCTCAGTTGGTAAAGAATCTGCCTGTAGTGCAGGAGACCTGGGTTCGATCCCCGGGTCAAGAAGATCCCCTGGAGAAGGAAATGGCAACCCACTTCAGTATTCTTGCCTGGAGAATTCCATGGACAGAGGAGCCTGGTGGGCTACAGTCCATGGGTTCTCAAGAGTCGGACACGATTTAACAACAAAACCACTACCACCAAAGCTGAAGTTCCAATACTTTGGCCACCTGAATCAAAGAGCTGACTCTTTGGAAAAGACCCTGATGCTGGAAAGACTGAAGGCAGGAGGAGAAGCGGGCAACAGAGGATGAGATATTTGGACGGCATCACTGATTCAATGGACATGAACTTGAGGAAATTCCAGGAGATAGTGAAGGACAGGAAAGCCTGGCATGCTGCAGTCCATGGGGTCACAAAGAGTCAAACACAACTTAGTGACTGAACAACAACAGAAGATGGAGGCATGAAAAGGCTCAGAAGGACAAGGCCAACTTTGGCCTGCTTCACCACTTCACAAAGGGTCATCCTCTTGGTGCTAAGAACTGTTAAAATTGTAATTAAAGCAACTTCTGCTCAAACTCCCCAGCCTTTCTGGATTCTATGGATCAAGAAAGCCAAAGAACCGCTTCCAGTTCCCATTTGTCCCAGGTGCCACCATGATTTTGTGATCAGAAGGAGCGTCATCTGAACACAGGGCACTGAGGAAACCATTAGGATGGGAGAGAGGGATTGGACCAAAGGGAAGATAGGATGCAGGAGCAGAGGAGAAGAACAGGAGCTATGAGGACATCATTTCCAACCCAGTGCTGGGGAGAAAAGTGGCAGGCGCTCCATTTTGGAAAGAAATCACATTTCATGTTACTCCAGGCAACTTCCAGCGAGGCATCAACCCTCATGAGAAGTCACATCTGGTACTGTATCTCTGTAATGAGATGTACAATGCACACTTTCAAGCATTTTAAGTGCTTGAATGTGCAAAGCTTCACAGTTGGTCACAGGTTCATAACAGCTATGTGCCTCTTTCACTGGGGAGCCACCACACCATGCTGGGATTCCACAGGGCAGCATGGCTTCCCCATTCTTCAAAATAGAGCTGCTCCAAGAATCCTCTGGCAGTTTTAACTACACAAGAATAGAAAACACCCCAGGCAGAGTGTGAGAGACTAATCTTGTAAACAGCAGGATGGCAAGGTAAAAATAAGAATGAAAAGAAAACATACAGCTTTTTTTTTTTTAATTGCTTTTACAAGGACAATAAGATGGGAATAAATTCAGCCTCATATATCTGGAACAAAAGCTCAGAGAAGTGTTAAATCACAAGCTAGGTGGCTGCAGGAACTTGCAATGATCCATTCCAATCTGCTGACTCAACCCTTTTGGCAGCAGGCTTGATGTAACAGACTCCCCTTTCAGTTTTATAAGCTTGGGTTTTTTGTTTGTTTGTTTGTTTGTTTCCTTTTCTTTCATGCACAACAACCAACATTTTTAAGGCTGTTGCAACTTTCCTAAGTCACATCTTTCTTGGTCTCTGACCCCACAAACAATGTTGCTTCGGAGAAAGAACCACAAACCACAGTATTTCCATCTTTCATTGGACCGAGTCATCCTTGCATGCAGGGAAAACACATTCTCATACCTGTACTGAGTCTTGTGTTGCTAGATGAGGTAGCATAGCAAAACGCCAGCATCTCCTATCCTTTTAATCTTTCTACCAACAATTAAGTACCCAGCATGTGCTCTCAACAGTGACCTGGGGATAACAGGGATGAACTGTCAGAAGCTGGCTTTGAGGACCATACAGTCCGATGGAGGAGGGAGACTCAGAAGCAGACAGTTAAGAGAAGGGGTGAAGATACCTGCACCTCCACTCTATAATGATGTTGGGCATGCGTTCCACTCAGACTTTTTCTACTCTCTAACACATTGCTTCCAGGCCAAAAAAAAATGCCTCTGCAGACCAACAGATCAGTGGATCAGGTATCAGTGGGTAAACAAGCACAGATACTGGACACTCACATTCTCCTATGATGCAAGGAGGTGCTTCCCAGGAAGCTCTCCTGCATCCTCCTCCACCTACATCATTGCCTTGATCAACACACCTCTTCTCAGCCTCAGATGCCTTGCTTGGACTTACACTCCTCCCTTTCTTAAGTTATTATTATCACTGCCACCCATGCCATGCATATATACTATATGCCCCAAATGGCCCACACATTAACTCATTGAATTTTCATGACCTCCTTGGGCTTTGTTATCCTGGAGTTATAAATGAAGGAAATGATCTCCAGAAAATTTCAGAAACTTATGCAAGGCTACACAGCTAAAGAGTAGAACAACTGAGATTATAAGCCAGAACTGTGTGATCAGAAAGACTCTTAAACAGTACACTGGTGTGCTCCATAGGTGCATGTGGTCCAACTGCCCTGCTAGGTCGTTTATGCTATAAGAACAGAGATCAACATTTCTATTCTTTTAACAGTCCCTAGTCTGGGTACACCTATAAACAAGCAGAGTAGGCATCTTCCTGTGTGGTGTTACTTTAGGGAGGCCAGACGAGGATGGGTTAAAAATATCTTCACTGTTGCTTATCACAGTGCCTGGGATTTCACCACTGGAGATACGTTACTTTGGGTCTTGACATCTTTCTGGTTTTCAGGATTTCTCTATTAGACAAGATGGCCCTAGGAAGTGTCATACTCAGCTGAGACCTCAGGGCCTCAGAGAATGAGCCACAGGAGAGATGCCTAGAAAGGAGCTTGGGATCTGAGAATGGCAAAGTGGTCCTGAGAGGAGAATGAGAGGACCAAAGTCTGGGGTGATTGTTTTGCTTGGTTGACCCCACCTCTGTAGCCCCCAGTACAGGATGAGGCAATTAGAACATATGTTAAGTCTCCTGATTTGAGGAAACACTGTTCTGAGCAGCTTTAAGAGTTGGAGGCATGGGGTATGGTGGTAGGTGGTCATCAAGTGCTAACGACCCGGAGCACTGTGAAGACACAAAAAGACAAGAAGGCAGAATCCTTGCCCTCAAAGAGCCAACAGTCTCTTTTGGAGAGAAAAAGTATCCATAGCAAAGAATTGGTAAATAAGACAAGACAGGAATGACCAAGAACAGAATCCACGTGTGACAGGAAACTCAGGGAAAGGAGAGCTCAGTGTGGGAGGGGTGGTGTGGGCACCACACAAGGCCTCAAGGGCAGTACTAAATAAAGAGATACAATGAATGAGTTGCCTGTCTTATGCCAAAAGAAGACCCAGATGATCATAACTAATTGCTACCTCGGTACTCCCCAACAAGGAAATCCAGCTTGTATTTGATCACCGTAATGCAAAATGATGTTAAGATGGTCTAGAAACAAAACAGATATAATGTACAGAGACATTATTTAGAAAATATTCTACTTCAAGTTAAACTCAGGTCTTTTTAAAAAGATCTAACGGTTGCTTCTATCATATTACTAAAAAATCCAGAATTTCAGTAATAGGTGAAAGTACCAGATTTATATATTACGATAAATGGTGAATAAATCTGAAATCATATGGCAAGACTAAATCCCTCTAAAACTGGGAGAAAGAGATCTGATGATCACACAGGCTAACAACATTGGCAAATTCCAAGACCTTCCCCTAGCTTCAGCTCTGATAAGAGCGCTTTATCCTGTGACCTTCCAGTCAAAGACAAATGATCTTCTTCTGAGCTTGCATTTAATACTTCCTTATTTTGTGTCCTATTTTTTTAAAAGGGTTCCTTTATTTAATTCCTACAAAGAAAACAACTTCAAGGGAGAAAGGAAGGAAGCAAGCAAGCACACTTTGACCTTTATTTGCTAAATGAGTTATTTTCCCAATAGCTACAAGTGATTATGTTCTCACCATTCTGAATAACAACTCTTTGTACCCCTTGGCATAGGAGAACCAACAGCTACAGCCTAAGGCGTGGTTGTGAGTGAGCAGAAAAAAGAAACACAGGCAGAAAAAGACTTGAAAAGGAGGTGAAGGGTGGGGGAGGGGCCACAGGAAATCATTTCTCTTAGGAGTTTCTTAGCTAAATTATTGCAATACATAGTTTCATGTCAACTTGGCTGCTAATGGGCTTCATTGCCTGTTTTCTTCAAGGTAGCTGCATATCTGAGACATAAACAGCAAAGGTCTCTGGTTCAGTCCACTAATAGGTTTGCATTAACCTCTGTGGAGGTGCACAGTCATCCTATTGTCCAAACCCACAATTTGGATGCAGGGTCTAGCAAAGGATGCTTGCGTTTTATTTCCAGATGCAAGCAGCAGCTTGGCAAATGTAGTTCCAATGGCTAAATGTTAGGATTTCTAGGACATTTTGGTGTTACAAGGAGCCATCAGGGGAAAAAAAATTTGAGTTCCTGAAAATCTGGGTGGTGATTAAAACGCTGACGCCAAATGACAATAGCAGAATTTCTGTATTTAATGTTTTATAAGAAAAGGATTCAGAACCCATAAGAAGAAATCAGTGAAAATGGATATTTAATACATTTAAAATATACAAATGTCTAAGCATCATGTAAAATGTAAAAATTATAAATTAAACAGTTGTTGTTCAGTCACTCAGTGGTGTCCAACTTTTTGTTACCCCATGGACTGCAGCACACCAGGCCTCTCTGTCCCTCACCATCTCCCAAAGTTTGCCCAAGTTCATGCCCATTGCATCAGTGATGCCATCCAACCATCTTATCCTCTGACATCCTCTTCTCTTCTCCTGATTGGGGTAGTTTTAATTTTTTCATATGGTAAATTATACAGTACAATCCTATTAATAATTATTAGTAGGCAGAACTTAAAAACATAAGTATTAAGAAACTAAACAGTCTCAAAAATGAAGAAAATTAAGTCATGAAATGTTGAAAATGAGATCATATTTTTGGACGTTCATAATGAGAGTTCTCAAAGCACATAAATGTTGTTGCCACTGAGAACATATTTTTATGCAAATTTCTTCACTGCTAAGGAAAAAAAAAAAAAAAAAAAACCTACCCCAATTAGGAAAATAGTGATGTATTTATGAGCTATCTCCAAATATTTTTCTCTGACTCCTTCATCTTCAAATACTCCTCAAAACTTAGAAATATTTCTCCAAGTTAAACATAATGTTGTGTATTTGTGTGGGGAAGCTAAATTTATTTAGTTACCTCAAGTTGTAGTTTACTTGAAGGCAAGAAGCAAGCATTTCTGATTTGTTCTCTTATTTAGTTTGCTCATATTCTCTTATTTAGTTTGCCCAGCTGCCTGTGTCTGTGTCTGTGCCTGTCTGTCTCTGCCTGTGTCTACTTCCTGTTGCAGTGGACACACCCTAAAGTGACTGCCCAGTGAGTTGCAGTCACTAGGATAATCCTTTCCCCTTGAGTACAAGCACCACCTATGCTCCCAGCCTGACTTGCCCCGGCCAATAGAACACTGCAAAGCCAGAGGGGATAGTCACTCCCCGATAAGGTTACATTATGCAAGTCTCTGCCCTAGCAGACTGGAGTCCAAGATCCTCCTGCTGGTTTCGAAGTGAGTAGCCATGTTGTGATAGGGCCTGTGAGAGGCAAACAGCCACATGGCCAGGAACCTTGAGTGATACCTGGGAGATGAAAGCACCCCAGGTGCCAGCTAGCAAGAAAACAAGGGACCTCAATCCTACAACCTCAAGTGAATCCCACCAACAACCGCACAAACCAAGAAGAAGGAAAAAAAAAAAGCTTCTAAAAGGAACACAGCCTACTTGTTGCGGGAAAGAGAGTGGGGTACGAGAGGATGGTCACATCCCAGGTCACATCTGAGTCCCTGGGAGAGCTGCCAAGTGTGAGTTCTTGGCTTCAAACAGGCCATCTCATAAGGCAAGAGATGGCAAGGTGTGGGATTATCTGTTTTTATAGGGGCGGGTATTTCTTAGGCTAATGAGTGGGAGGAGTATTCCAGCTATTTGGGAAAAGGGGTGGGGATTTCCAAAAATTGGGCCACTGCCCATTTTTTGACCTTTATGGTTGGCCTTGGAATGAGCATGGCGCCTGTGGGTGTGTCATCTAGCTTGCTGATGTGTAACGGAGGAAGTTGACTTGTCCGCCATCTTGGACCTATTTGGTTCTATTCAGTTTATGATGTGTTCTTGGATTATGTCATTCCTTTAATGGTTGCGCCCTGCCCCCTTCTTGTCTCATGGCCAACATCTTGATTATAACTTTACAAGACCCTAAGCAGAGGACCCAGCTAAGATACACTCAGATTCTAGATCCATAGAAACTGTGGTATAGGAATTATATATTGTTTCAAACCACTACATTTGTGGAAATTTGTCATGCTACAATATATAACTAATGCAAATATGATAATCTACTTCAAACTCCAATAACAACTATTCTCACAAAAAAGGTTTGTGTTGCTAGTGCTATTTTCTTTCTCCATTAGAGGAGAGAATATAACTGAATGCTTTATAGATGTGTACATCTCTATTTTAATTCAAAACTTTAATGCAGAATATAATTCTCCATGTATGAGTCTCAAAACATAAATTAGTTGAATTCAACATTTTAAAAAATACCATTGTCTTGGGACTTGAAAATTGAAGAGTATGCCCTCCCAAATCACTTCATTATTTTTTTTAAACAAAGATTTTATTTTTAAAAGTTCAGAAGTGCAAAATTATTGTGAAGCTAATAGAGAATTACTGTATACCCCACTCCTAGTTTCCACTGTTATTGTATCTTATATTGGGGTGGTACATTTTTCACAATTAGTGAATAAATATTGAAAATTATTATTAACTTGTAATAGCTTCCCTGGTGGCTCAGACGGTAAAGCATCTGCCTGGAATGCGGGAGACCCAGGTTTGATCCCTGGGTTGGGAAGATCCCCTGGAGAAGGAAATGGCACCCCACTCCAGTACTCTTGCCTGGAAAACCCCATGGATGGAGAAGCCTGGTAGGCTACAGTCCATGGGGTTGCAAAGAGTCGGACATGACTGAACAACTTCACCTTCTTTCACTTTCATTATTAACTAAACTTTATTCACATTTCCTTAGTCTCCGCCTCATGTCCTTTCTCTGTTCCCAGAGTCCATCTAAGACACCACCTTACAGGCAGCTTTCCAGTTTCCTTAGACTTCTCTTGGCTGTGGCAGTTTCTCAAACTTTCTTTGTTTTTGATGAGCTTGGCAATTTTGAAGGAGACTGGCCAAATGTTTTGTAGGATGCACCTCGATTGAAAATTGTCTTGTGTTTTTCTCATGATTAGACTGGGGGGTAATATGTTTTGAGAGGAAGATCACAGAGGTCAAGTGCCATTCTCATCACATCCTGTGAAGGATACCTACTATTAATATGATATATCACTGTCAATGTTACCTTGATTTCCTGGCTTGAGGTAGTGTTTGTCAAGTTTCTCTGTTGAACTGTTGCTGTTTAGTCACTAAGTCATGTCTGACTCTTTTGTGACCCCATGAACTTGTAGCCTTCCGGGTTTCTCTGTCCATGAGACGTCCCAGGCAAGAATACTGGAGTGGGTAGCCATTTCCTACCCAGGGGATCTTCCCAACCCAGGGACTGAACCTGCATCTCTTGTGTCTCCTGCATTGGTAGGCAGATTCTTTACCACTGAGCTACCTGGGAAGCCCCTACTGTGAGTTACCCTTTTTTAAAAAAAACTTCCTGTTTCTATACTGTACTCTTTGGAAGAAAAAAACTATGTGTAGCTCCATGCAGAGTTATGCTTTACCTCCTAGAAAACAGAGTATCTACATGCACTATTTGGAGAGATTTGTCTATTTCCCTCATATATTTACCCAATCATTTATTTACACCAGAATAGATAGGTATGAGGTTTGGGTTAGACCTCAATATTGCTTATTTATTTTGCGGCTCACACTGTTCCTGCTTTGGCTGATGGGAGTGCCTTAGATCGGTTCCTACAACCTTTCCACACACTGTTGCCATAGTCACCTTTATGAGATTTGGGGTCTGTTTTCATCTTTTCTCTTTTAGCACTTCCTTACTTCCTGGCACTATAAGACAATCCAGGCTTTTTGTGCATATTTCTCGCCCCAGCCCTCGGTCATTTCTCTGATTCTTTTTATGGGAAATAATATTGAAACAAAGATTTGAGTGGCAGGTATATTTATTGCTCCTAGGGCATCATTGCTTCTAAGGTCAAGCCAGTTTTTCAGTCTCTAAATCTGGAACCTCGGAATATCCCTATATGCTTAATATATTTTAATTTATTCAACAAACATTTCATAAAGATTACTATTATGCCAGGTATTAATTTAAGCACTTTATAAATATTTATAATCACCTCGTAATATTTATAAAAACTTTGAGGTTCTTGTAATAACCTTATAACGACAACAAAAGAGGTAGATTATAAACCCCACTTTGTGAATGGAAAACCCTGGGCCCTGAACAGTTTGGACCTGTGCTCAAAGTCACACAGCTGGCAAGTGGCAGGGACAGTATCCGAACCCAGCACCTGGCTCCAGCTTTAGGGCACTAACCAGTGCAGCACACTGCCTCACACTGCCGAGAACCTCACAGAGCATAAAAAGTGATGAATTAATGAATCCATCAGTCCATTCTCCTGCCAATTTCTATCATGTGCCCATTAGGTGCTAAACTCTCTGCTAGATGTTAATTGGTGCCGAAAGCCATTTGAGACACTTCTTGGGCTATGGCCCAATTTAAAACAGAAGAAGAGGCTGTTGTAATGTGCCTCTTGAGAGGATTCTGGCAGCTGCCTGTGATGAAGATGGTACATAAAAACCACTCCACTTGGTGGCTGCAAATATACTTTATTATGCTACAGGCAATAGTCAAGGGTGATAACCAGTACTTTTTGTAATTTAATTTCTATCCATTTCTATCCTATTCACAAAGTTTACAGAGGAGGTTTATTATCTTTCCTATATATGAAACTTCCATATTTGAATAAAACTGTTTCTGGTGGAAACCACTGAACAAAACTGATATTTCCATCAACAACTGATTGAAACAGTTTAAAATGTACACTTACCTTATGACTGTCGCTAATGGGTGGTGCCAGGGGACCAAAGCTGGAGGTGATCTAAAAGAAAACACACAAAATAACTATGTTGATTGAAAAAAAATCTTAAAGGATTTTTTAAAGGTGATTTATCCCCATGTATTTAGTAGAAGAGGCTTCCCAGGTGGCTCAGTGGTAAAGAATCCACCTGCCAAAGTAGGAGACTCCAGTCTAAATCCTGGGTGGGGAAGATCCCCTGGAGAAGGAAATGGCAAATGACTCCAGTGTCCTTGCCGGGAGAATCCCATGGACAGAGGAGCCTGGAGGGCTACTGTCCATGGGGAAGGGAATGCACGTAGAGGCAGGGATCTCCAGAAGGGACTTGCCTAGAAAAGGCGGCAGAGGCTAACACAACGGGGAGTCTGTCCCTGACCTCTTGATATTTATAAACCCCTTGGCAGAGAATACAAATCCAAGGGAAGGGACAGTCAGGGACACGGGTCTTCCCTTTTCGTTCAGTTCAGAGCAAGCACCAAATGAGCCTCCTTTTAGACGAACCAAAGTTCAGGTACATTCCAAAATGAATTAGCAGACACAGTGTCATCATGTAACAAAAAGAAATTACAATAAGCAGACAACAATTCAGACTATTGTCCCAACTATCTAACCAATAGTGTACTGGTTAGATTCATAGTTCAGAAGAAAGGAATGATCAAAGGTGTTGATTAGCCTGGAGGAGACTGTAGCAGAAAGAGCCTGATTGAGAAGGCTTGGAGTAAGGGGGGTGGTGGTATGTGGTCTAGTGAACCCCATCGCCAATGGACACAAGAGAGGGGTGGTCTCTCAGATTTTGTTTCTTACATTGATAACCTCTCTTTGAGAAAAAGTGGATTTTAGAACCTCTGTGAGCACTGGTCCAAACAATCTAATTAGCATACTACTACAGTTTCAAAATGATCAACAGGGTCAAAGCCCTCTTGGGAGATGTGTAAAAAGAAAGAAAAAAGAAAAAAATATCCCAACTCATATCATTTAATTCTTAAATATCAGAATGTTACTTTCATTAGAAATAAATACTAAGAAATGCACAATTTGGGGGTTTAAAAAATCCTCCTTATATTAAAAAAATATATTGGAGTAATTCAAGAAGAAAAGATGTTCCAATGGACATGTTAGGAAAACATGTAATATTTCACTGACTTCTATGTATTTGATGGTGTACTAATCATCTCAAAAGGTATCTCAGTCAATAAACCAAGGACTCATATTCCTCCAAGCATTTACCACGGAACTGAATACAGTTAGAGCAGAACTATGAACTTTACCAAAGAATTAATAGATTTGCCCCTTTGAACATAGATAGAAGCAATATATTTCACTGGTAAGGAAATACTGAACCTCTGGATATCCCACAAACAATAGTTATTATGCTATTTTTAGTTCTGGCAATATAAGAATTCTGATCTAAGACAGACTCTGAATTGTTTTCTTACCCATAATAACCTGTACATTTTAATGATACAAATCATTATATAAAAGATGGGATTCCCTGGTGGCTCAGATGGTAAAGAATCTGCATGCAATGCAGCAGACATGGGTTCTATCCCTGAGTTGGGAAGATCCCCTGGAGAAGGGAATGGCTACCCACTCCTGTACTCTTGCCTGGATACTCCCCATGGACAGAGGAGCCTGGCGGGCTACAGTCTATGGGGTCACAAAGAATTGGACAGGACTGAGCGACTAAGCGCAGCACAAAAGATAATTTGACTTAATATAATGCAATTTTTCCAAGCATGACTTTTTAAAAACTGAAACAAAAAAATCTATGAAATGGTTTTTGTGTATTTTCCTTTATCTCATAGTTACTTTGTTGACATATAAGCACATTACAATTTGAGAAGTGGTATTTTTGGCTTTTTTGTTGTTAAGATGTAGAATTAAGTCAAGTGAATTCACAGGGTTTTACATGTTAAAATATATTGGGTTGGCCAAAAAGTTTGTTTGGCTTTTTCCAAAAACTTTTTGGCCAACCCAATACATAGCTAACTCTGTTTCAGAGCTTTAAATTTTACTGAAAACAAAGCAAAACACAGATGCTGAATTAAAGTAGCAAGATGAATAAATAAGCAGCTTGCCAGAAATAGGACCCCTGAGGTTTTTGTCTAGTGTCAGAGTGGACAGGCCTTTAAAAACCAAACCTGTTGCTGGCATCCAAGTCAAGGGGATGAGACCAGGAGAAGAGGACAGCACCTGAGTAGTATCAAAGCTCTCTCTGTTCCCTATGCCACTGGACAAGTTTCACTGATGTGCTCACAGAAGCATACTGAAACAGCCTATCTTACCTAGCTTTTCTCAGAGATTTATTTTTAAAAAAAAGATGGACGTGGAGGGAGGAAGGAGGACACATGAGAAAGCAAGTGTAAATAACCCACAGGATATATATATATATATATATATAAATATATATATATATATAACAGCTACTTTCATTGAAACTGAGACGGAAGAGAAAGTTTGTAGATTACATGCACATTTTGCCAATTCAAATGATCGTGTGAGGGAGACAAGGGGATAAGGTGGAAAGAACACAGGTGTAGGAGTCAGGAATCCTAGGGTCTAACTCCAGCGTGACCATTGGTTAGCAGTGGGCTAACTTTGGAGCACTCATCTGCTATCACTAGATCGCGATACTTGGGGAATGTGTGTAATCACAATAAAATCCCTTTTGATATCCATTTCAAGTTGGTTCTTTTCCTTCAAGATCTCTATCAGGAAGTTTATGGCTTATGAACAAATAAATAGAGCCAGCCAAATTAGCTTTTTCAGAAGGCTGAAGTGAATCTTTTTTTAATGGTGATAGTGCTTAAAATAGTCACTGTATATATTTTGGCATGCATACACAAACTTCAAGGTCTATGATATGAAAAGTCTGAGAACATTTGGATAAAAACTGCCTTGAAAGTTTTTAATGTTATATAAATATACTGTACAGTTACCAACACCATTTAACCATTAGTTCTAACTACGTGATCACACCATCTAACCATGCTAATGATGAAAGATATGGTTTCTGGTGTCAGTTTTTGTATCTAATTTTTTATCCAAAACCTCAACTTTTCATTGAGTGGTATTCTGACAAGTATTTATAAATAGAATCAAACAGCTTTTTATATTTCATTTTAATTTGACTTAATAAGTCTGGTACCTTGAATTTCAGAATCCATCCCTGACTTTGCTCTGGAAGTGAAAAAGACTTAGTATTTATTCATCTGGAAAAAAGCATACCATGCTCCAAAACATAATTAAACTGGAAACAGATGATATTCATCCTCTCAGGGGCATTTAGCATAAGCTAAATATATTCACAGCACAGCTGACCATTTATAAAAACAGCTACCATCGCAACCAGAGCTGTGTCAGTGGCAGTCCATCCACTGGTCTGAAGTACAAAGGCATGAATCCTGCTAGGGTGGGGGCCACGTAGGAACATCTTGCGTTAACCCTGCTCTACTTTATACAAATGTTTAATAAAAATATTTTAAAGCACTTCATTGTCTTGTCCTCTACTTTTAGACTGGGTACTTAACTGAGGATTAATTTAGTTCTTTCCATGTTAGGACATTAAGTACGGAGGGAGCAGATTCAATAGGAATCCAGTTTCCCTTAGAGGACCATTGCCATCGCCCCTGTGTCTCACGGCACAGCCTCACTTGGGCTGGATGCTTCCTAAGCTTCCTTCAAACGCCACACTTCATTCGGATGTCATGATTCTGGGACGCAAGTTGTGAGGAACAGAGGTTTTCTCCTCTGTTCCTCAGATTTGGTCTTACATTCAGAAAGCATGTTTAAGAAAATTAAAAACTATAACACAAAGAAATCAACTTGATTCCAAAGAAGAGAGATCCACTAAATAGGGATTAAAGAAATGTCTTATTCAGGGACTTCCCTGGTTGTCTAGTGCTTAAGAACCTGCCTTCCAGTGCAGGGGATGTGGGTTCAATCCCTGGTTGAGGAACTAAGATCCCACATGCAACTAAGCCTACACACAGCAACAAAGACCCATGACAGCCAAAAAAAAGAAAAGTTTTATTCAGCCAGTTGGTCAGTCAACAACAGAGAACCAACAAGGGCAGGAATTTCAGGTCACCTGCAATGCCCCACTTGGGAGAATGTCTGGCTGGTTGGCTGGTTCACAGCAGAAACATACAGTCATCTGATAGCAACACCATAAGGGGTGCGCTTGTCCATTCACTCAACAAGCTCTAACTCAGCACCCACAGAGAGGCCGAGGCTAGCCCGAGAAATGAATGACATGCCTTCCCCCCTGAGGTGCTTGCTGCTAGGTGGGGAAGCCAGCTAGTCACTTATGACAGACGAGTAAGCAAATAAAATAATCAAGATGTGAGCAGATGAATGACAGCCTTGTATAAACTTGGCTAAGCCATCAGAGCAACGCTTTGGCACACACCTCACCCCTTCCTTTCCCTGGCTTGCGGTTGTTCTCACCAGTGATTTGTCACTCGCCCTGTGGCCGCTGGATGTCATCTCTCTGTTGTTTATGTTTGCTTGTCTGCCTCCCCCCAAGCCAACTCAAAGAAGTCCTTAGGGCGTGGGATTTCTGTGGCTTACTGAAGTAAATCAGCCCCCAGAACAAAACCTGACACCGGCAGGTGTTCAATAAGTATTTGTTTACTAAATCAATGTATGAGTGAATAAAGACTGCAGAAATTAACTCAAAAAAAAAAAAATGTGGGGGATGATTGTCTAGAAAGATGAGAGGGAATGAGGTTGAGTTCTTATGAAAGACAACTAAATTTTGGCAAATAAGAAGTTGAAAAGTCAATTGAGAGAAACTGGCTTAGCAGGTCCTCAGAAACACCCACAATAGATCTACAGAGAACAGGAGTTTTGTCTGCCCCGTGTCCTGTCTTCATGGCTTTGATGGGCAGCCCACCCCAGACTTCCACTCTTCTTACCACAGGGGAGGGCTAGACCCAAGTGGGGTCATTGGATTCCCCTTTCCTGGGCATTCCGAGGCTGTGCCACCAGGAGCAGCAGCACCTCAGAAGATGGTTTACTTGTTTTTGTTTTGAAGACCCTCCGTTGCCCTGGTTCCCACATTCCCCAAGGCCTCTTCCCTAAGTTCTATCAGCTATTTATATCCTTCCAATAAACTTTTTTTTTTCAGGCTCCAGTAATCTCTGTTTATTTCTGTTGATTACATCCAAAGCTCTCTATGACCACAGGGTCTGATTAAAGATAAATGTGGTTTGCAGGGCTTCTCAGTAAAGAATTTTCATTGAACAGTCAGCCGGTGCAGGCACTGAGCTGAGCCCTTTATAGGAGTTATCCAACTTAATCACTAGACGTATCTCTCTGAGTGCCTACCTCCATTTAAAAATGGGAACATTGAGGTTTACAGGGCTCTTCGGGTGGCACTAGTGGTAAAGAACCTGCCTCCCACTGCAGGAGACAGAAGAGACTTGAGTTCGATCCCTGGGTTGGGAAGATCGCCTGGAGAAGGAAATGGCAACCCACTCCAGTACTCTTGCCTGGAGAATCCCATAGACAGAGGAGCATGGTGGGCTACAGTCCATAGGATCTCAAACAGTTGGACATGACTGAAGCAACTTAGCATGCACGAGGTTTACAGATGTTGAGTAAAGTGTCTTAGCTCCTACTCTATCAATGACTACAAAGTCATTTGACTCCAAAGACTAAAACCTTAACCATTCCTCCCTTCTGTCCTCCTGAGAAACACAGGTTTCAGTGTGTGAGAAAGAACTGGAGATGCCCGGTGAATCATGGTGGTTTAGGGAGGATCAGGTGGTGGTGGGTGTCCTTAGGGAATGCATAGACTTAAGGGAAGTATGACTGGTTTCCACAGTCATGATGCTGGGCTGCTTTCCCCCACATTCCAAATCATGTTATGGGTTTTTTATCCGTATCATGCAAGGAAATCAGAACAGCTGGTTTCCCACTGAGAGCTGCTAAAACAGGCGCCTGGAACAGGTGGTTCTACTCTCTCTCCACATAACAGACACTGGCCCTCTTTCTCCCCTCTGGCTTCCCCTTTCCTTCCAGCGATTGCTGGTTTGCAGTCCTTGCCCACCAAGTGTCAGATCCCAGCCAGTGTATTTACTCTCAACTCTCGGTCCTCACCCTGCCATCCTCTGTCACCCACCCATGCTCTGCCTCCCATCTCATTTTGCCTTTTTACCCATTTATTATCAGTCATTCAGAAAATATGTGAGGATCTGAAGTCTTGAGGCTCTTTACCAGACACAGAGAGGGTCCAGTAAATAAGACAGAACCCCTCATGGAGCACCCAGTTAGAGGGGGAAATGGACAGACGCGAGCTAACGTAAGCATCATCTAACAAATGCACACTGTTTAAGTGTGATGGGCAGAGACGCAGAGTCTCACAGAGAAGGGCCGACATCAGAGGACGTGTCTGCCGAATGGAGAAACAAAGGCTGGAAAGGAGACAACCCAACCCAGGGTTAGACTGGTCCCCAGTCTAAGGAGAGGAACAGCTCATGCACAGGCCCAGAGGTGGGCAAGGGCTGGCATGTTCCAGGGTCTGAGCAGTGAGTAAGGGCCAGAGGGACCTAGGGGAGCCAACCAAGAGAGTCAGGGCTCGATGGAAGCCTGGATTTTATTCTGAGTGCAACTTCTTATCCTCTTACTCCCACAAGTAATGGATCTCCCATAAGAAAATATATCAAAGAAAATAAACCTTTAAAAAAGGGAAATATTTTAATAAATATTTTCTTGTATATTTAATGCCAAAGCAGCTGGCAAAGTGCTACACTCCTGCAACACTGGGCTGCAGATTGAAGCCTGGAACCAACTAGAAAACGACCCTGCAAAAAACCTCACAGACAATCTCTCCAGGATCTTACGAGGCAGATCTTGGATCTACCTTCACGTCCTCACATATTTCCTCATTTTATATGAGGAAAATGAAGCTCAGACAGGTCCGATAGCTAATTAGGTGGAAGAACCAGGATGTATGACCAAGACTCTCTGGTCCCCAAATTCAGTCTTAACCATCATGTCACACTTCCCCCAAATTCCATCAGTTTAATAAAATACCATGATGTTTGATCAACAATACTGAAGAATGATGTAAGCCTCCTGTACCACAGGAGATTTTTACCAGATTCTGGTAAAAACAACAACAACTTAAAATACATACCTTGTTGGATGAGAATTTTTCACATTTTCTGTACTTTGTATCATCAAATGCTCATGTTAACTACATGAACATCAGTGATTTCATGTTGCTGCTCTCAAGCACTTTGAAATGTAAACATCTATTTGCTCCTAAAGGAAATGGGCTTGTATTACAGATTCAGGACTCTATGTTATTATTTTTGTTTTCTGTGTTTTATTCTTTTCCTCTCTTTATTCACTTTGGAGACTTTATTTCTCGCAATTTTCAGTGTGGCTGTCTCTTGAAACTTTTCCTTGAATATTAACATGGTATTTGTTACTTGGGATTCAGAAACCTGACAGCTTAATTTGCTAGCATTCCTAGTAGAAGAAGAGTAAAGAGAAGCCAAGGGAGGAATATTAAACTCAAAAACACAGCACTGTGGAAGATAATGTGTCCTGGGGGCCTGACTTCAAAGGGCAGGTGTGCAGGGTATCCTCAGAAGAGGCCACGGAATGAGCTAGAACCATGAGTAGAGGCCAGGCCATGTAGGACACAGATTATCCAGAAGGGCCTTCCAAGATGGTAGTTTTTAACTCAGGGCACACTCTTCTATGGGAATAGCATTTTACACGGTGGTTTGGTTGTCAAACCATTCTATAAAATCTAACAATCTATTATACACATGAAATATTTCCCCCTTGATTACCTGAGGAAGTGCAACAGGAGCAAGAAATCAGAAAGTCAGGTAAATATTGTAAAGTCATAGTATCTAAAAGAAGGAGGAGGAGGAGGAGGAGGAAAAGAAACAGGAGGAAAGCAGGGAAGGAGGCAGGGAGGAAGGAAGGGAAGGGGCGGGGGAGGGAAGCAAAGAGGGAGGGGAAGGAAAGGAAGGTAGATCCGGGTTTGTGGTGTTAGAAGCCCTTTTTTAAAAAAATACAAATGATGAATACAAAATTAAACATAAATGGGAATATTTTTTAGAATGAGAAAAGCCATTATGGAAATTACAAATTTTAATAACTGAAAAGTTGCTTAGTATCATAATACATGTTTAGTAAGCAACTACCAGACACATGTATGTATGGAAGTGACTGTAAATCACACAAATAATCTGACTAAGCCCAAACAAAGTGTATCCCCAACTCAGCTTCCCCTTAGACTGATCCCCAATATGCCTCTGGCTATGCCAGCACCTCTCCACGTGAGAGTAAAGGCAAGCTCAGTGGAAAGAGGCAGTGTTCTTAATCCACTGCTGTAGTCAGAATCTCTGTCTTCTGAAAAAATCTTACAGAAACATACGACCATGTGAGCCCAGTGAAAAGGTATCTCAAGCATCTGAGTTCAGGGTGGATCCTGCTGCATTTCCCCTCTTCCAAGTCTGCCGTATTCCCGTGATCAGAGTGTCCTCTGCCTCCCACATCAGCACAAAGAGGAAGCAGAAAAGAGTCCATGTTCCTGGTTTAATAAGTCAGAAGTGCTTGGGTCCCCTGGTCCAGACTCAACAAAATGTGCTACCTCCCACAAGACACACATGGGAAGCTGTGCTTCAGGATGATTAGCAACGTGGATCCCACTGGAGTTTGCTGGAGCCTGGGCTCTATGTCATTTGATGAGACAGTCATCAACATAGCCACCACTGAACCATCTTTCTCGGCACCAGTGTGTGCCTGCGGGGGGTGCAGGTGAGTGTCCCTCCACAACCAGGACATCAAGCGCTCTGGCCATGACTTCAGCTTTTCCTGTTCCTGGGAAGTGGTGACAGGGCTACTCTGGCAGCCTCTATTTGTTTCCACTGCAAAGCTTGTGCAACTCCTTTTTTGGGTGTTTCGCCCATGACTTTGCGCTCTGAACTAGAAGCTCCTTCTCAGTGTCGTATAATCAGGAGCAGGCTGTGTCCCCAGCATCACTGTTTCTGGCATCACTGAGCCTGAAAACAGCCTGGACCATTCCATCAACTTTCTTTATGGGCCTCAGGGGTTAGCCAGCCCAGGGCAGATTCAGTATTATCTGTATTCCAAGGATCAGTGAACAAGCGAATGTCCACCCCAAGGCAAAAAGGCCATTTACTCTCCAGCAGTGATTTGGACTTTACATGAGAACCTGGTTGATGACCTGCAGTGTCTGAGGTCTGGCTAAGAAGCCAGGACTCCTCTCTTAGGCTGGTCAGGTCATGCTGGTTAAAGCACCCTGTGTGCATCTGAAGTCAGAACTTCTACCAGAGAAATGCCAAGGAAGTGGGGTCCGGGAGCAGAAAGAACTTTGGGCCAGGGACTTGAGTGAAATGTGTGTGACTACATATCCTGAGCTGTGAAATAGTCAAACATTATTTGGCAAGAAACAGGAATATGCATGACTGTATCTCATAACAGATGCCTCACGTGACAATAACCTTCCTTTTCTTCCTATTTCTCTTCTCTTCTATTTTTGTTGGTTTGATTGGTTGGTTTTTGCTCTCTCTTTTTCCTTTTTAGTACAACTCCTCTCATTTGTGGATATAGGCATGACCCCAAAGCTATGGTTTTTCCAGTAGTCATGTACAGATGTGAGAGTTGGACCATAAAGAAGGCAGAGCACCAAAGAATTGATGCTTTAGATTTGTGGTGCTGGAGAAGACTCTTGAGAGTCCCTTGGGCAGCAAGGAAATCAAACCAGTCAATCCTAAGGGAAATCAACCCTAAATACTCATTGGAAGGACTGATGCTGAAACTGAAACTCCAGTATTTTGGCGATGTGATGTGAAGAGCCAGTTCATTGGAAAAGACCCTGATGCTGGGAGAGATTGAGGGCAGGAGGAGAAGGCGGTGACAGAGGATGAAATGGTCAGATGGCATCATCAACTCACTGGACATGAGTTTGAGCAAACTCTGGGAGAGGGTGAAGGACAGGGAGGCCTGGCATGCTGCAGTCCATGGGGTCTCAAAGATGGGGCACAACTGAGTGACTGAACAATAACAACAGCGTGCAGAGTTCCTCACAGACCAATACACTGTCTCTTTTACTTCACATAAAGTCCTGAAAGTCACAAGGGCTTCCCTTGTGGCTCAGCTAGTAAAGAATCACCCGCAATGCAGGAGGACCTGGGTTTGATCCTTGGGTTGGGAAGATCCCCTGGAGAAGGGAAACACTACCCACTCCAGTATTCTGGCCTGGAGAATTCCACAGACTGTATAGTCCATGGGGTCACAAAGAGTTGGACATGACTGACTTTCACAAAATCCTAAAAAGGAGGAACCGGCGTTCTTATTTTACAGGGAACAGAGGCTTTGGGAGGTGACTGCTGTATTGACGAGTGTGAGCCCATCCTGCCTTACTCACCACAGCCCAGGCCGGTTCTATAAGGAACACTTGGCATCTTTCTCTTGATAGACAGATGCATCACAGGATGGAGTGGAGGGTCCTTCCTCGGCAACCATGCGTCACATCCTGCCCGCCCCTCTGCTCTCAGCCGTAGCTGGAGGGCAAGTGGTAGAGATGCAGGCTCCTCTGGGGCTTAGCAGTGCCCTCCCAGGCCTCTCCCTGGGCATCTGCTGACTTTCTGTCTCCAGTCCTTTCCTGGTGCTGGGAACCTACAATCTGCAGGTGCAGCCAGGAAGCACTGGAAAGGAGCCCCCCAAGACAGTTCTCAGCCAGGGGAGAGTAAGAGTGAGTGGCTGAACTTCCTGCGGTCCTCTTTACACAGTCCTGGGAGACATTCTACAGTAATCACATCCCCACTTGCCTGCTCAAAATCCTGCCTCAAAATTTGCTTCTGGGGCAAAATCAAAAATATCTTCCAGTGAGCCTCTTAATTACATTTGCCTTGTTCGAAGACCCTCTGATTCAATATACATGCATTTTATATGGCTGTTAAGCTTCTCAAATGAAAGCATTTCTTCCCATTTTTTTTTCATTAACCAGTCATTTCCCTTAACCACAACTCCTTTGAAAGAAAAGGATGCAAGACAAACAAGCACGCTATAACATCTCTCTTCCTTTCAGAGTCCTGAAGCCCAGTCTCAAAGTCCCATTAGGAGCAGAGTTCATCAGAGCTACTGACAATACCTTCTGCTCTGTTCAGGTGAGAAGCAGACACCTGAACACACAGTAATAAAACAAGACTTAAATGATGATAATCTGACAAGTTCATTACTTAGAAAATATAATTTTGCTCTCAGATATTTAGGCATAAATCAGAGGCAGTTCATATAAATGACTCTTCTAAGGTTTATTGCTTTCACACACACAAAAAGAACTTTAGAATTTTTCCCTTTGGCACTGTTAATTTTCTATCACCTAGAAACAGCATCAGTTGCACCAGTTTTCCTTCCATCACAGACACACACACACCCCCGACCTTCATACCTGCTGAAAATCAATGATTCTGGAGCTCCTCCCATTACAAGTGGAGAGACTTTTGTTTGTGTCTCCCCTCTGATCCTGGATCACTGTTGTCGACTGAATACTGTTCCCTCATGTGTACTAAGTCGCTTTAGTCATGTCCAGCTCTGTGCGACACTATGGACTGTAGCCCGCCAGGCTCCTCTGTCCATGGGATTTCCCAGGCAAGAATACTGGAGTGGGCTGCCATGCCCTCCTCCAGGGGATCTTCCCCACCCATGGATGGAACCCATATCCCCTGCAGATGCGGCACCACTGAGCCACTGGGAAAGCCCAATGTCCCTTCAAACAGGTCCTAATTCCAGCACCCGTGTCACCTTATATGGCAAAAGGAACATTGTTGATATGATTAAACTAAGGTTCTAGAGATGGAGAGATTATCCTGTATCATCCAGATGGGCCCAGTGTAATTACAAGGGTCCTTATAAGAGGAAGCAGGAGAGTCAGAGTCAAGGGAGAAGGCAGTGAAAGCAGAGACTGGAGTGACGCTGCCAGGAGCCAAAGGAAAGCCAGCAGTCTCCAGGAGCTGAAAACAGCAAGGAAATGGATTCCCCACTCAGAATCTCCAGGAGAAACCGGCCCTGCTGACATTTTGATTTTAGCCCACTGAACCTGATTTCAGACTTCTGACCTCCACAACTATCAAAGAATCAATCTGTGTTGTTTTGAGTCTCTAACTTGGTGGTGTTTTGTTACAACAGCCATAGGAAACTGATACAACTGCATCTTCATTCTGCCACTGCTTTTCTATACTGACCTCACCAAGCACACTTTTGCTCCCTTCCCTTAACGGGCATACTACATCCAAATGAGGAATTAGAGAATATTTCTTTCTCAATCAACCTGAAAGACATGTCATGGTGTTGGAGACCTAACCCTGCCCTATGAGGACAAGCAGCACTTGCATACAAAGGGTAAGATGTACAGGAACAATTCAGTTAGGACAGCAATTGCTGTTTAGTCGCTCATTCGTGTCTGACTCTTTGTGACCCCAAGGACTGTAGCCTGCCAGGCTCCTCTGTCCAGGAGATTTCCCAGGCAAGAATACTGAAGTAGGTTGCCATTTCCTTCTCTAGGGGATCTTCCGGAGAAGGCAATGGCAACCCACTCCAGTACTCTTGCCTGGAAAATCCTGTGGACGAAGGAGCCTGGTAGGCTACAGTCCATGGGGTTGCTAAGAGTCAGACACGACTGAGTGACTTCACTTTCACTTTTCACTTTCATGCATTGGAGAAGGAAATGCCAACCCACTCCAGTGTTCTTGCCTAGAGAATCCCAGAGACAGGGGAGCCTGGTGGGCTGCCGTCTATGGGGTCACACAGAGTTGAACACAACTGAAGTGACTTATCAGTAGCAGCAGCAGGGAATCTTCCCAACCCAGGGATTGAACCCATGTCTCCTGCATTGCAGGTGGATTCTTCACCCACTGAGCCACCAGGGAAGCCCAAGGACAGCAGTAGGGGCTACAAAAAAGGATTTGGGCATCATGGGCATATAGATGATGTCTGAAGTCAAACCAATAAACTGTAGAAAATTCTAAAAGAGACGGGAATACCAGACCACCTGACCTGCCTCTTGAGAAATCTGTATACAGGTCAGGAAGCAACAGTTAGAACTGGACATGGAACAACAGACTGGTTCCAAACAGGAAAAGGAGTACATCAAGGCTGTATATTGTCACCCTGCTTATTTAACTTATATGCAGAGTACATCATGAGAAATGCTGGGCTGGAAGAAACACAAGCTGGAATCAAGATTGCCGGGAGAAATATTAATAACTTCAGATATGCAGATGACGCCATCCTTATGGCAGAAAGTGAAGATGAACTAAAAAGCCTCTTGGTGAAAGTGAAAGTGGAGAGTCAAAAAGTTGGCTTAAAGCTTAACATTCAGAAAACAAAGATCATGGTATCCGGTCCCATCACTTCATGGGAAATAGATGGGGAAACAGTGGAAACAGTGTCAGACGTTATTTTTGGGGGCTCCAAAATCACTGCAGATGGTGACTGCATCCATGAAATTAAAAGACGCTTACTCCTTGGAATGAAAGTTATGACCAACCCAGATAGCATATTCAAAAGCAGAGACATTACTTTGCCAACAAAGGTCTGTCTAGTCAAGGCTATGGTTTTTCCAGTGGTCATGTATGGATGTGAGAGTTGGACTGTGAAGAAGGCTGAGCGCCGAAGCATTGATGCTTTTGAACTGTGGTGTTGGAGAAGACTCTTGAGAGTCCCTTGGACTGCAAGGAGATCCAACCAGTTCATTCTGAAGGAGATTAGTCGTGGGATTTCTTTGGAAGGAATGATGCTAAAGCTGAAACTCCAGTACTTTGGCCACCTCATGCGAAGAGTTGACTCACTGGAAAAGACTCTGATGCTGGGAGGGATTGGGGGCAGGAGGAGAAGGGGACGACAGAGGATGAGATGGCTGGATGGCATCACTGACTCGATGGACATGAGTCTGAGTGAACTCCGGGAGTTGGTGATGGACAGGGAGGCCTGGTGTGCTGCGATTCATGGGGTCGCAAAGAGTCAGACACGACTGAGCGACTGAACTGAAGTCAAACCACAGCTGGACCATATAAACATATGATAGTGTCCTTGGTAGAAACAGGAAGTGGATCGGAGGTTTAGTCTACCAGAGATCCACAGAAAGTTAACAAGAGAAAATGTGGTCTGGAGTATAATTTTTGTAGATTTTTCTTGAGCTATAATGCAATCTCAGATAGCTAATGAAGAGGATTATGTCTCATTCGGAGAAAAGCAAGCCTCAAAGAGAGCTCTTGAGTTCTGTAGCAGGCACAAAGATAAAAGTGAGGTCATAGTTCCTACCGTCAAGGAGATCAGAGATAAATTCATTATAATGTAATTAGTGACATGACAATGGTGTCACCAAGTGTTATGGGGGCGGGGGGTACAGCTGGTCCAATGTGCAGACTGAAGAAAGCCCTACTGGAGGAAGTAATAACTAAGAGGAGTTTCGAAGGATGAAAAGGACAGGGAGAAAGAGGGGGACGTTCAGGGTGGAGGAAACAGCACAAAAGAGTGGAAGTGATGTGAAGGGAGTTAAATGTGTAGGTGAGATCCCCCAGGAAGATACTGCACAATGAGCAAAAAAAAAATAAAAGAAGAAGCAAGACAGAGCCTTGGAGAGGAGGAAGGATTAGAGAGAAGGCACAGGAAAAGAAGCCCGTGAATTAGTTCAAAAAGAAAAAGAGGAGTAGGAAGGAAGTCTGGAGGGAAATTGCTGAGGATAGAGAGCTTTGGGTGGGCGGGAGCTGAGGAGGAAGATGAATGCTAAAGGGACCAGAGGAGGCCAGGAGAGAATTTCCTCAGACCAGATTCATTCGATGATGAGTGTAAACACCAGACTGCAAGGGGGCTTTCAGGTAAATGGAAATAACGAAGTAGAAGTCAATGTGGCACGCTCAGCCTACAATTTCCAGTATCTTGGTTGAGACAGGAATGAGAACCATGACTGCTTGTCAGAGTTTTAAACTTTGGAGACCAAAATAGGCTTTATAAGCTGCCACTAAAAAGAACAGATAAGATTTAAATACACAATGAGAAGATAAGAATCAACTTGGACCATCCTCCGCAGACTTGGGCAAAGCTAAAATAAGTGGAAATATCGTCACAAGAACAGTGGGGCAAGCTGACTGGGGAGAAGAAAAACATTACAGAAGTATGAGACTATATATTTAAAAAACTGTCAAAGAAGCCTCAAATTAAAGATCCCAAGAAGGAAATAAGGAAATCTAGAAGTAGATGAACTAGAGAAAAAAAGTGGGAATAGATTAAGAAGGTGAAGACAAAGAAGTGGATTCTATATCAAAGGGGGAAAATTGATAAGTTAAACAAAATAGTATGAAAACTACAGGGTAAAAAATATAAAAATAATAGAAGAAAATCACATCTTAATTGACAATATGTCTGGAATGCAGACTAGTTTTAACAAGGCACACTTTTATAAATCGCACAGAAGCTACTGCACACAGAACAGGGGTGAGTGTTAATAAGAAGGTTCTTAGTTCTGAAGAATTAAGACACAGCACTAACGCAGGAAACAGAGGAATATTTTTTAAAATCCCTAATGGTAAAGAATCTTTCTGCCAATGTAAGAGACACAAGAGACACAGGTTTGATCTCTGTGTTGGGAAGATACCCTGGAGGAGGGCATGACAACCCACTCCAATATTCTTGCTTGGAGAATCCCATAGAGGAGCCTGACTAGCTACAGTCCACGGGGTCACAAAGAGACGTGACTGAAGCAATTTAGCACAATTTCTTAGCACACTTTCAAATTTAGCAAGCATTTCCTAAGTACTGACCTAGGACAGAATAACATTTATATAATAATGTAACTTAATAACAATAAACAAAGAATGGAAAATTGAATTTAAGGATGTTAAAATGCTCTTTTCATGCAACTAAGTGGCCAGATAAGATGTTGATGGATCTAGTATAAAAGCAAAGAGTTTAAAATCCACAACCGAAAACAAGTGATTAAAATGGTCAAGGAAAATAAAGAACAAGAGGAAAGGAGCCATTTGTGGTGTCAAATGCTGTTGACAAGCCCAGTACAATGAACACTGAGAACTAATCATCCCAGTGAGCAGGACAGAGGTCACTGGGGACCTTGACAAAAGGTTTTGGTAGCTTTCTGGCTACACATATTTGGAAAATCTTGGGAATAAAAGATCAAATTTATAGCATCAGGATGTGCAGGCAAACAGAATGATCCAACTCAGTCTTGTCATTTCTAATCATTTCCTGATAGTAATTTCTTGGCCAAATAACAAAGAAATAATAGTCAAATTTGCAAGTGGCAATAGAAACATGCAACAAGTAACTGCATCATGAAAATGTCTAAATAATGATAATGACCCACAGTGTATCCTCAAGCCTGACGTGGAGGTCAGAACTTCAGCTTGGGCTGAGCACAGGCACACGACCCCACCGATTCCTGGTAATTACCTGTGATTGCCCGTGTTTGTCTGGCCTTGCTAAAGGGCTGGGCCATCCTTGTATTCACCACTGAAAGTCAAATAAATAAATCTTTTTTAAAAATTTATTTTTTACTGAAGTAGAGTTGATTTATAATGCTGTGTTATTTTTCGACGTATAGCAAAGTGATTCCATTACCTATGTATATTGTATGTATGCTTTTTCAGGTTCTTTTCCACTATAAGTTGTTACAAGATATTAAACATAGCTCCCTGTGCTATACAGTAGGTCCTTGTTGACTTTATATGTAGTAGTATATATCTGTTCATTTCAAACTCCTAATTTACCCCTCCCTGTCTTCCCCTCCCCCTTTGGTAAGTTTGTTTTGCATGTCTGTGAGTCTATTTCTGTTTTCTAAATAAGTTCTGCTGCTGCTAAGTCGTTTCAGTCGTGTCCGACTCTGTGCGACCTCATAGATAGCAGCCCACCAGGCTCCCCCGTCCCTGGGATTCTCCAGGTAAGAACACTGGAGTGGGTTGCCATTTCCTTCTCCAATGCATGAACATGAAAAGTGAAAGTGGAGTCGCTCAGTCGTGTCTGACTCTTAGCGACCCCATGGACTGCAGCCCACCAGTCTCCTCCATCCATGGGATTTTCCAGGCAAGAGTACTGGAGTGGGGTGCCATTGCCTTCTCTGCTAAATAAGTTAATTTGTATCATATTTAGAATCCATATATAAGTGATATCATATGCTATTCATCTTTATCTGATTTATTTCACATCTCTAAGTCCATCCATGTTGCTGCAAATGGCAATGTTTCATTCTTTTTTTATGGTTGAATAATATTTTTAATATTTATAATAAAGATTAATATTCTTTATTATTCATCAAACCCAGTTCCCCTGCATTGCAGGCAGATTCTTTACCGCCTGCAAAACAGATGTCCTGGAGGAGGAAATGGCACCGCACTCCAGGATTCTTGCCTGGGAAATCCCATAGACAGAGGAGCCTGGCAGGCTACAATCCATGGGGTTGCAAAGAGTTGGACACAACTTAGAGACTAAACCACCACGTATCTTCTTTACCCATTCATCTGCTAATGGACAGTTAGCTGCTTCCATGTTGTGGGTATTTTAAACAATGCTGCTATGAACACTGAGGGGCACGCACCTTTTCAAATCAGAATTTTCTCTGGATATATGCCCACAAGTGGGATTGTTAGACCAGATCATATGATAACTCTAGTTTTAGTTTTTAGAAAAACCACTACACTGTTTCCCATAGTGGGTGCACCAATTTACATTCCCACCAACAGTTCCCTTTTCTCCACACCCTCTCCAGCATTTATTATTTGCAGACCATTTGATGATGGCCATTCTGACCAATGTGTAATAATTAACTCTTGCCTTTTCCTTACTCACTCAAAGAAAGGATGGAGTACAACATGTAGGTGATGACATTATTATACACCTGGTTAAATCTGGTATCTACCAGTGCTGGGATCTGACAGCCTTCCCAAGTAAAAGGAGAAAGCGCATTTTCACCACTTGACAAGTTTGTACCCTGATGCAGAAGAAAAATTCTTCTGTAATTGCAAACTGGGTCATTGATTGGCTGTTAATAATGATTCAATGAATTAATGAAGATATAGGAAAGAGGAATGCAACCATAGCACATATTAGTATAGGCCGATAAAGGTCTTTCCTACACTCTTGGTGAAGATGGACAGCACTTTACTTAATGTTCCATTCTTTCAGTGTTAGAGAAACATAGATTCAGATTAATTGAAAGGAAAGCACATCTTAATTGATGTGCTTAATTGATGAGATGTCTGAAATGCAGATAAGTTTTAAAGGAGTCATGCATGTGAAAATCACACAGAAGGTAATTACACAGGAACCAGTGGCAAGAATTACTAAGTAGGTTTTCTCTCCAACACTTTCAAATGACTTAGATAATGAATGTTTTTAATTAACTCTTTCCCTTTATTTGCAAATAAGAGTTTCTAAAAGCTTTAAGTAGCTTGACTTTTTTCCTCATCACCATTCTGGTTGAAAGAAAAATTTAGTTAGCAAATCCCCTCTTCTTAGTAAAAAAGAAAAATAAATAAATAAATTCTGCTTAGCCCTGTCTGAACAGCTACACATTCTGATTCAATTAACGATTTTTTTGTAATAATCCAATCCCGTATACTTATCCACATATAACCTGGCAGTTTCATTGCATCAACAAACACGGCCAAGAGAAATTAACGTCGTGGAATGCCTGCCATTTTCAAGGTAGTTTCCACTTGATGATGTCATCTGATCCTCATGAGAATTCCATGAGGCACCTATTATCCCCATTTTACTGATGCTGAAATTGAGATTTAGAGTCTTGAAATGATGGACTTATGATGAGACAGCTAGTAAGTGGCAGCAACCAACACGACTCTAAGTCAGTCAGTCTTCAAAATCGATGGGGTCCATTCTGGGTGATACTAGTGGTAAAGAGCCCTCCTGCCCATGAATAAGACGTAAGAGACCAGGGTTCATCCCTGGGACGGGAAGATCCCTAGAGGAGGACCTGGCAACCTGCTTCACTATTCTTGCCTGGAGAATCCATGGATGGAGGAGCCTGGTGGGCTACAGTCCATGGGGTCACAAAGAGTCAAACACGACTGAAGCAACTTAGCATGCATGCATTCCTCATCACACTGTAAAATAAGATTTGATTCTCTGGGAGCTGACTCAGTGTATAAAAGGAGCTTAGGAGAGTGGCAGTCAGCATGCCTTTATTGCTATTTTTTAATCACAACATTCTTTTCAAAGTTGAAGTTGTACTCTGAACTCTTAACACATATCTTAAGGGCACTGGATTTCCTTTCATTTGCAATTTTGAGAGGAGTACCTGGAAGAATATTCTGGACTTGACATGTTGAGATGAACCTCAAATACTTTTAGAAAATTCATTATTAAGGCAGAGATCCAGGGATAATCGGTTGCCTTGGGTAGCAGTAGGAAAATATTGGGTTGGATGTCAAGGAGCCCTTCCTGACAATAAGACAAGATAAACGTTGAGATGAACCAAGGGAATTTAGTGACATGCCTGGATGAAAATATAAAACAATCAGTAATCCATCATCCGTCAGAGGAAATGTGTATGGGAGCAAAAGAATGATCCATCTGAAATGACCCCAACGTGCCCTTATCAAATGTTGACGCTAACAGTTAAAATACAAATTGTCCTGTGTTCTTTTATGTGACAGGCAGTCAGGTGTGGCCACAAGAGGAGACACAGGGGAGGCTGAGGAAAACAAAAGTGTATTATACTCAAAGGCCTTGAAAACAGGAGGCAGACCAGGTCACACAGGGCCACGTGGGGCAGGCTCAGGGTGGTCAGAAGGCAGAAAGCAAAAGAAAGAAGGACGTTTGACCAGAGCCTTTATAGGGGTTTCCACAGTCAAGGCAGGGCAGAGTAAACAGTTTTAAGACTGGCTAGTTTGAATAATCCCTGCAGGCTGGGCTTTAGCTCTGTATAGAGGTGGTCTCTTTCAGGCCCTGGGGTGATTTAGAGCAGGCAAAATATTAGCTTGGGGTGAATTTGACCAATGGAGGAAGTAAGATGCTGGGTGAGCTGTGTGTGTGTGTATGCTCAGTCCGTGTCTGACTCTTTGCGACCCCAAGGACTGTAGCCCGCCAGGCTCCTCTATCCGTGGAATTTTCCAGGCAAGAATACTGGAGTGGGTTGCCATTTCTGACTGGTTAGTTTTCATATCAAAGGTATGATCCCACAGAGCCCTTTGCTATCTCTAAAAATTGGCTGGTTGAGGGAGAGGCAGGCTTTCCCCAGTCAGAAAGGATTTAAGGTGTAAAACCATCATAAGATACAGAAAATAAAAATATAAACCATACACAAATATACCAAAAAGCACTAGATGTTTGAATCTTAGAGCTCCGGGATCTGCTTAATCGTCAGAGTGACAGCTTCTGCCTCCCCCACTGAGCCTGTGCAAACAGCAGTAGGCACAGCTGGTTCAGGGAACTTGGAGGGCAAACACTGTGTAATGAACACAGCTGTTAAGCCAACAGACAATCCAAGTCCTGAATGAGACAAGCTCCAGGCTTGGACAAAAGATATTCTGAAGCATTACAATACATTGGATAAACTTCACTGAAACTAATCAGTTGGCTGCAGGAAGGAAAACACAGACGGAAGCTGAAAGGTCTGTCAGCTAAAGGCACACCATGCAGAACAGCCAAATCCCCACTGCCAGAGAACACACTGGGAGAGATCCAGAGGTTTCTGAGCAGAGCCCATCTCCAAACCTATAAAGTATTTTGAAATAAAATATTACAACTGTTATTTACAAGAGCTTACAAAAAAAAATTTTTTTTTAAAGAGGGGCAATACCAACTTTTTGCCAACAAACAAGGCCAACACATTTAAGAGTTTAATTTAATCTCAGATAACAAATAAAATGGAGAAACGCTATTAGATAAATTTTGCTCTGCAATCTAAGTTATGTAGCATTTTAAACCGCAAAAGCAGTCTAGGCTCCTTTAATCAGAAATCTAACATAACATTCATTCATTCCCTATCTATACAAGCTAACATTTATGATTGTGTGTTCTAAGTCTCCTCAGTCATGTCTGAAGACTGTTTATGACCCCAAGGACTGCAGCCCACCAGGCTCCTCTGTCCATGGGATTCTCCAAGCAAGAATACTGGAGTGCATTGCCCTGCCCTCCTCCGGGGGATCTTCATGACCCAGGAATCAAACCTGCATCTCTCATGTATCCTACATTGGCAGGCAGATTCTTTACCGCTAGCGCCACAACATAAACTTCTGAATCGCACTGCAAAAATAACATCCGTGCATCTTTCCAACTTGGGCGACAAGCAGGAACTCACACTGAGTGTCTGTGGTGCATCTGTCATGTGTGAATCTGCACCTGGAAAGATGCTCATGAAGGTGCAGGATGACAGGCTGGCATGGGGTGTTGACTGAACGCACACGCCCAGCCTTAGCTTCAGTGATTTCCGCAGTAAATCATTGTTTGATGTCAATTCTTTTACAGTCATTAATATATCACAAGCATAGATGAAGCAGTTTCAAGGTAGAAAAAAGATCTATGTCTTTTCACCTAGGGGAAGCCAAAAACAGGAAGTAGTAAATCGTTATGTCTTGTCTTTTTTTTTTATTCCCCAACATCTCAAGTCATCCGCTTGGGGAGGGAACATAGTTAGCCATCATCAGAATGAGTCATCTTTTGGATGTGGCTGCTTTCACAGCAAGCACTTCTTCATGGTGGTAGAATTCCAGTTTGAATCAAGGGTATGAAAGCGACATTTGAACCCCAGCAAATGTTTTACATAAAGGGGAGTGAAAGGGAGAGGCGTCAGGAGAGGTGCCAAGTCTCACTATATATCATTCATTTCAAACACTGTCTAGAGCTCACCTACAGACTAGGGGAAGACCTGTCTCGGCACTAGAATTCATGCTCTGACTCTGCACTTGGTAAATTGTGTGAACTGATAAGGGGAGGCAGATGCAGTCAAAACCAGAAGCCTTAACCGATCTGCTACTGGCCTCTTGCTGAACAAAGAACTTCACTGACAAGCTATCCACATCAGTCTTGAGCCAAAAACCCTCGCTGAGGTCTGGTAATTTTTTATTTTAACCAATCTCAAACATTTATCAATTACCTGCTCTAGCCTGTAAGAGCCTGAAAGCCCAATAGGTAAGATGGAATCCAAACGATGAGAACACAGTGCAAAAAATGCTAAAAGAGGTATGACCCGTGCCAAAAAAATTGATGCTTTTGAACTGTGGTGTTGGAGAAGACTCTTGAGAGTCCCTTGGACTGCAAGGAGATCCAACCAGTCCATCCTGAAGGAAATCAGTCCTGAATATTCATTGGAAGGACTGATGCTGAAGCTGAAACTCCAATACTTTGGCCACCTGATGCGAAGAGCTGACTCATTGGAAAAGACCCTGACGCTGGGAAAAATTGAAGGCAGGAGGAGAAGGGGACGACAGAGGATGAGATGGTTGGGTGACATCACTGACTTCATGGACATGAGTTTGAGTAAGCTCCAGGAGTTGGTGATGGACAGGGAAGCCTGGTGTGCTGCAGTCCATGGGGTCACAGGGAGTCAGACACAACTGAGCAACTGAACTGAACTGAACAGCATACTGCGGGGACACAAAGAATGGACAGTCTCTCCCTGGCATGTGTGAAAATAATAAGAAAAATTCATCACAACCGGCACTATTACTTACTGAGAACTGACTTTGGCCAGGCATAATTTCAATGCTTTGCATGTTTTGTCTAATTAATCTTTATCCTTAGAAATGAGATAGAAAAATAATAAAGTACAACAGTCATTAAGGGTTACCAAAAATGGAGGGCACTGTTCTAAGGGCTTTTTCTTTAATGAACTCATTTAATCCTTACAACAAATCTATACAGATCTGATCACCTCCATTTTACAGATGAAGAAACTGAGGTACTGAGAGGTCCATTAACTTTCTCAAGGTTATACAGCTGGTAGGGGTTGACCCAGCATTTGAAGCCAGGCAGTCTGGCTCTGATGCCTTTACACTGAACCACTGAAATATGCAGCCTCACCCATTTACCACCCCATGTTTATGAAAGAAGAAATCAGGGCCCTGATGAGAGACTGACTAGATACAAACTACAAGTGGTCTGACTGCAGAGCCTCCCCTCATGGGCACTACTATCCCACCCCGAGAGGCACTGGAGCAGAAACTTGAAAGACAAGATTTTCACTAGATGGAGGTCAAGGGCAAGGGTGTTCTCAGGGACAGGAAAGAGTGTGTGCAGAGAAGCAAGCAGCGTGGAAAGTCCTGACATCGACAAATGGGCTGGAATGGCTCAATAAATAACCAGGGTGCCCAACTGGTTCTCTTCTTCAACAGGGTAGCTCAGAAGACAATCCACACTGGGGAGACATGAGCATTCAAAGAGAACAGTGTCCTGGCCACCAATCAAGGCTGCCCTCCTGGAACTTTACCAACAAACAGTTGTTGTCATTTTTCATAACTGTGACTCTCAACGTAATCCAAAATGCCAGAAAACACTCATTTCCTATTTGCAGGAGGTTTTGCAGAGCTGATTATGACTAAAAGGCATCATGCCCTGTTTCTTTTATCAGGAACCTCATTGACAGAGTCATTTACTTTTTATGAAGACAGATGAATATGGTTATTCTGATTAGAAGCAGAACAAGAACTGGACTCAGAGCACAACATCTAGGGCAGGACAATCCCAGAGCCGGGCAGGGAGCTGAAGCTTCGTCACCAAGAGGGGACGAGGCACACATGATGGACCCAGGTGACACAGGCAACTGGTTGCGTGTTCACAGACTCTAACAGTGAGCATGAGCTGGTCCCATCCAGCAACCCAACACTGATGTTATTAGTCTTCATAAATGATGATAGGGGCTTTCCTGGTGGCTCAGACAGTAAAGACTCTGCCTGCAATGCAGGAGACCTGGGTTTGATCCCTGGGTCAGAAGATTCCCTGGAGAAGGGAATGGCAACCCACTCCAGGATTCTTGCCTGGAAAAATCTATAGACAGAGGAACCTGGCGGGCTACAGTCCATGGGTTGCAAAGAGTCAGACATGACTGAGCAGCTAACACAGACACACACATGCAAGTGAGGATGGTCATCTTAGGGGTGACAAAGTACTGGATGTGCAAATTGGGTTCCGGTCAGGCTGTTTCTTCTAAGGGATCTGCACCCCATAACCAGTTTTGAGAGATTTTTCATCACAGACCCTCCTGCTTTGCAGCTAATTGAACCAGAGGCATGTGTGTGACCCAAGGACAACCTTCACAGGCTGCCCTGTGACTGCCCTGTCCAATCTTAGAGGGTAACACCATTAGATGTTCTCTGGAGGAGTTTACGCACAAGACGCACAACAGAAGAGTAGGCAGTGGAGGAGCAGAGAAGCAGAGAGGCAGATGCCATAAACCGGCCAAGAGACATCAGCGTGCAATGGAGTAGCGCACGGGCGTGCAGAAGAAAGCTCATTATAAGCAACCGCTCTCTATTTAAAGGGAATCACTCAACAAAAATACCGTGTGCACTAGCTTTTCTCCTGTCCCCAGTCCATCCTGTGCCTTCTGAGCTGCAGGAGGCTGGCTCCACAGGTCTCTTGCTTCCTGGCTCTCCACGGGGCTGTGCCCAGTGGAGACCCAGCAGGAGCCAAATGGGAAGGAGGAGAGTTTGGACATCTCATCTTCTTCCCCTCCCGTCTCACATTGTCTCCGGATAGTGACCTCAGCCTTCTTCTTTACAAGCGTGCCTCTGGCCACAGCCATACCCTGGGCCTCACCAGCTCCAGCTTTTATCTCCAGGCCAAGAATGGTAACAGCCTCCCACTGTCGCTGGTCCGCGGAAGCTCCAGTAATCTGTTGGTCCCCCTGCTCCTGCGCACACCTCTATAAACAGTCCTTTTCAGAAAATCTTTCAAATCTAAGCCTCGGAGGCTCTTCTTTCAGCTGGGGCTGAGGTGAGAGAGAACACACGACAGAGGACACTGGGACCCAAAACGAGTGAAAAGACCGTGGGGCTCTCGGGCGAGGTCCATGCTCTCCACGAGTTCTGCTCAGAGGTCTTCGCCCTCTCCCCGCTCCTCTATTGCGAGAAACCTCTTCACCTGAGAAAGCAGAGCAGGTTCCCATGCTGAGCCTCGAGTTCCTAGGGGGAAGTCAAGGAGTTGCCCATAGGCCTCTCCTGTTACGATGGTCACTCAACCAGTGAAGTTTTACCCAAGCATTCACTGAAATGGCAACCTACTCCAGGAATCTTGCCTGGAGAATTCCATGGACAGAGCAGCCCAGCAGGCTACAGTCCACGGGGTTGCAAAGAGTCAGGCATGACTGAGCAATATCACTCACTCACTCGCTGAGCCCTAGTGTGTGCTAGGCAGCATGCTGGGCTGGGGGACACAGGTGACAAACAGTCTTTGCCCCCGTGAACCTCATGATAGTTGGGGGGTGGACAGGGGCTGAAGTAGGGAAGGGAGCAGACAGCAGACAACCACGCAGATAAGCGGAGCATTACTAACCCTGAGCAGTGATTCAGAGGAAAACTGGAAGGAGCTAAGAGACTAACAGGGGATCTTATTTAGAACATGATGAACTCTGTCTAATGACTGACATTGCTATTGGCGAAATTTACCATCTTATGGATGAAGGGATTGATAAAAAGGAAACCTAGCCACAGGGAATATGGAGAGGAGTGTGAGATAGCATGCTTAGGTAAAAACACCTGGGCTGATTCTACAAAGCCACCTCAGCTCCGTCAGCGCGTCTTCTGTTGCTGAAAACAGATGATGCTGGGGCTTGATAACTATGCTCCGTGGAAGACAGGTTTTTGTTTCCTTTTGTTTTAGGACAGGTTTTATGATGGTCAAGGTTAATCCAGGCACTGTCCCCAATTCCTGCTTTCAAAGCTTCCTGTCTCCAGAGAAACTGTCTCTGAAGAGGAAAGGAATTGTAATTGAAGAACTGTGAACCAGGGCAAAGCCTGGTTTATTCAGTTTATTCAAACTTCCTTTATTCAGTTTGGGGAAAAGTTTATTCTCCTTTCTCTGAGGGCACAAAGCACTTAGAAACACTCTCCAGAACCCCTCCTACCTCACTCACTATTTTCTCCTCATCATTTCACAGCTTACCCAGGGGGAGAAGTAATTTGAGTTAAAAAGGCAACAGAATTTCTAGGAAAAAAAAAAAAGAGAGAGAAGGAAAGTCTTACTTTCATTAATTCCTCAATGTCTTGAACAACTAGGAGCAAAGATATGTCTTCAGTCTGCCTTCTTACATGGTGATCCATTAGGGACAAAGTAGCATTAAACTCGTGAGGAGGCAGTCCTATTTTGAGAATGGAGTAATTTATAATCTTTGATGTTTTATATAATATTTGCTAATATTTAATGAATAATTACTTAGTTCCTATTGTGTGCCAGTCATTATACTAATCTCAGGGGATACAGTTTATGAGCTAGACCTACATGACCCTTGCACTTGAGGGATTTCTGGTGTAGCCAGAGAGACAGACAAATAAATAAGCAATTGCAATAAGTCACAGGGTTACACAGGATACTTAGGAGGCATTTAATATAGATTAGAAAAGTTAAAGAAGGCTTCCCAGAGAATGTTCTTACTTTAAGCTAGTACCCAAAAGATAAATAGGAGCTGGGCAGAAAAGTATAGTGGGTAAGGGATTGAGACTGACCTAGGCAGAAGATATTTCATGTGTAAAGGCACCGTGGTGAGCAAGAGGTATGTAGGGATGCTGAAGGATGTTCAGCTGTAGGAAAGGACACAAGAAAAAGAGAGATGGGGACTGGCACTGGAATCATAGGAATGACCAGCCTTGGAAACCAAGTTAAGGATGCTGGCTTTTATCTTAAGATTGCCAGGAGTCCCTTGAAGAGTCCTAAAGAGGACAATATATGTTTTAGAAAGACCATGAGGACTATTGATGTAGATAAGGACTGGAGGATTGAAGACTTAAAGCAGGGAGAATATTTAGGGAGGATGTTACAAAATAATCTAGGAAAGATGATGCTGACCTCAATGAAGGTATTGACCCAATCCAATAAGTCACACACATGGATGCGCTATCCAGGTGGCTGAACTGGCAGGGCTTTGTGATGGTCTAGATGGATATGGAGGGTGAATGAGGAAACTCAAGGATAATGCCATGCTTCTCCTCATCATCTCATGGCTTGCCTAGGGTGATTGCCCACCCTGGTGAATAGACTTGCCAGACTGAAAAGAAACAGGCTTAGTGGATAAGAAGGAAAAATCATCGGTAAAACTTTTGGTATGGAGAGTTGGTGGTCATTTCAAGGTATCCAAGGGAAGACACTTTGTAAGCAGTTGAATAAACCTTTCTGGTCATTTCAAGGTATCCAAGGGAAGACACTTGGTAAGCAGTTGAATAAACCAAGAGAGAGATCTAATCTGACACAGAGATGGAAGTCTTTAGCATACAGATGGAAATTAAGGCCATGGATACATAGAGATTGTTCAGGGAGAAAGTAATGACTGAGATAACAATAGAGGCTGAGAGAGAAGTCTGAAGAACATTTCGTGGGCCACCAGAGGAAGAAGACCCCAAAAAGGAAAGGCTAGAGAGAATGGGCAGTGTGGCTGAGGCCATTCCACCCCCACCCCAAGTGTAGGGCTGCTCTTACACTGCAGACCATGGAACCAAGCTGTCCATGGGTAGGTCCTGGCTCCCCCAGCAAATGACATGATCTGAAGCAACTTGCTTAACTTCTCTGGGCCTCAGTTTTTCCTATTTTAAATTAGTGATAATAACATGTATAGAATAGACTTCATAGAGTTGTTCTGAGGATTAGATGACCTATATGTAAAGTGCTTAGAACAGAACATGGTATTTACCAAGTACCCATCAGGTGTTAATTTTCATCAAGTGTACCTTATAGTGAACATTTGCAGAGTTCATCCAGCTTTTCAGGACTAATGTGTTCCAAGTAATGAAAGGTACATAGAAATAGATTTATTATTACTCATCCACCCTGTAACAATTAGCAAACCTTGAATCAGAAAACTGGAGTTCAACTCCTGATCCCACTTCTAACATTCTGTATGTGCATGCATGCTAAGTTGCGACCCTATGCCAGGCTCCTCTGGCATAAGTGCAAACTACTTATATTCATAACTTTGCCCAACCTAGATAGCATATTAAAAAGCAGAGACACTACTTTGCCAACAAAGGTCTGTCTAGTCAAGGCTATGGCTTTTCCAGTGGTCATGTATGGATGTGAGAGTTGGACTATAAAGAAAGCTGAGTGCCAAAGAATTGATGCTTTTGAACTGTGGTGTTAGAGAAGACTCTTGACAGTCCCTTGGACTGCAAGGAGATCCAACCAGTCCATCCTAAAGGATATGAGTCTTGGGTGTTCTTTGGAAGGACTGATGCTAAAGCTGAAACTCCAATACTTTGGCCACCTCATGCAAAGAGTTGACTCGTTGGAAAAGACTCTGATGCTGGGAGGGATTGGGGGCAGGAGGAGAAGGGGACAACAGAGGATGAGATGGCTGGATGGCATCACTGACTTGATGGACATGAGTTTGCATGAACTCTGGGAGTTGGTGATGGACAGGAAGGCCTGGCGTGCTGCAATTCATGGGGTCACAAAGAGTCGGACACAACTGAGCTACTGAACTGAACTGGTCCCCAAATAAAACTTGTATTGAATAGAACCTTTATTTAGCAAAGAGCTTTAATTGTCTCCTGTCATTATTCCAACAATTTCAAGAGCAAGGAGACTTTTTTTTCTCATCGAAGAGATCCGGAAAGTTATTCAAGGTTATACAGAATGTAGGGCTTCCCGGGTGACGTTAGTTGTAAAGAACCCATCTGCCAACATAGGAGAGAGAAGAGACTCGAGTTTGATCCCTGGATGGGGAAGATAGATCCCCTGGAGGACAGCAGGGCAACCCACTCCAGTATTCTTGCCTGGAGAATCCCATGGACAGAGGAGCCTGGCATAGGGTCGCACAGAGTCAGACAGGACTGTAGCAACTTAGCATGCATGCACATACAGAATGTTAGAAGTGGGATCAGGAGTTGAACTCCAGTTTTCTGATTCAAGGTTTGCTAATTGTTACAGATTGTTTTTCTCCCTTCCTCCCCTGCTTGGAAATGCATTTGTTGATCCATATTTGGATAGTACTCCAAAATATTTCCATTCAGTTTTGAGATAATTTTCACCTGCGATAACTTTTGCTGCAACTCTAACACACCCAGTGCTGTTAGAGAGGTTGTGGGCTAACAGTTTAGGATGTAAATATTGTTACTGTCAGAGTACCCTTGTCCTCAGTCCTCCCATCCATCTGCTGGGAAGCGCTAATGGTAAACCAACATTTGGAAAACATGAAAGAGTTAATCAAACCATGAGTTATAGAGTATCTTTCCCACCCCTACTATTTCCCAGGAGCAGATAGGAAAATAACGAAAGCAATAAAAATAGACCAGGTAGTTGTATTTTTACTCTTTTGCATTTTAACTTAGTATAAGAAAATCCAGCTTGCTACTGTTCTACACGCATAACACATAGTATTGTGTGTATATGTGTATGTGTGTGCTCAATTGAATGATTCTTTTTTTTTAATTGGGATATAGTTGCTTTTGGTGGCTCAGACGGTAAAGAATCTGCCTGCAATGCAGGAGTTCAGTTCAGTTCAGTTGCTCAGTTGTGTCCCACTCTTTGCAACCCCATGGACTGCAGCACGCCAGGCCTCCCCGTCCATCACCAACTTCCAGAGTGGACTCAAATTCATGTCCATTGAGTTGGTGATGTCATCTAACCATCTCATCCTCTGTCGTCCCCTTCTCCTCTCACCTTCGATCTTTCCAACAATCAGGGTCTTTTCAAACAACCAGTCTTTTCAAATGGTCAGTTCTTCACATCAGATGGCCAAAGTATTGGAGTTTCAGCTTCAACATCAGTCCTTCCAATGAACATTCAGGACTGATTTCCTTTAGGATGGACTGGTTTGATCTCCTTGTAGTCCAAGGGACTCTCAAGAGTCTTCTCCAACACCACAGTTCAAAAGCATCAATTCTTCAGTGATGCAGGAGACCTGGGTTCAATCTCTGGGTCAGGAAGATCCCTTGGAGAAGGGAATGGCTACTCACTCCAGTATTCCTGCCTGGAGAATTCCATGGACAGAGGAGCCTGGTGGGCTACAGTTCACGGGGTCACAAAGAATCAGACATGACTGAGCGACTAAGACACACATGCAGACACACATAGTTGCTTTATGATGTTGTGCTGGCTTCTGCTATACAAGGAAGTGAATTAGCTGTGTGTATACATATATCCCCTCCCTCTTGGACCTCCTTCCCTCCCATGTCCACATCCCACCCCTCGGGGTCAACACAGGGCACCAAGCTGAGCTCCCTGCACTATATGGCAGCTTCACACTAGCTATCTATTTTACACATGGGAATGTATACATGCACATATGCAGTGTATGTATGCTAATCCCAATCTCCCAGTTCATCCTACCCCGCCTTAACCCACTGTGCCCACATATCCACTCTCAACATCTTCATTCCTATTGCTGTCCTGCAAACAGGTCCATCTGTACCTCAGGTTCAGACCAAAAATGGGCTGCTATATATTTAAGGACTCTGAAGAGTTAGATGATTCCTTGAAATGTATCTATATTTACAGACACAACACTGAGTCAGAAAGGGTTACTCCACGGCTGACATTGTGTTCCAACAACCAGCCAGACTGAGAAGTGAGTCATCACCCCGTCAGACACTCCATCAAAGTTCCTCTGCTTAGCTGTCTCTGGGAAACAAGGGGCTCTGAGCTGCACGTAATTAAAGCCAGAGGAGCTGAAGAGGAAGGAAGGCTGATCATTAAGGTGTCAAGAAGGAGCCAGGTGGGAATGATGGTGGATTGAAAACATGCATTTAGCCTTACTCTCTCCCCAAACCCCATGAAAATGACAGTAAAAGGATTTTATTACAGGCATAAACCCACAAGGACAAAGAAAACATGAAAAGAGACAAAAGCAATGAAATTTTGGAAGCTGGAAAGCAGATGGGCAAGTGGTAGCTGACTTAACAAATCTGAAAATATGACTCCTAAGGAGGTGGTGGGAAAGGGAAGAAGCGGCCAGATTTACACTGTGTAACCCGCACACATGCCTCAGGAATTGGCAGGATCGGGGTTTCTGGAAGAAGGGGATGCTCCTGGGGCTAAAAGCAAGAGGATTAACTGAAAGTCTTCTCAAGAGGCGGGCAGATGCCCAGACATCCCTCCTACACAGCAGGATAGCCGGAGCAGATTTATCTCCTCGAGTCTTCCTTCCTCCCTCTGCCCCATGATTGTGCAGTTGCTTCTACTAGAAAGACAGCTTGGATCTCTGTCTCACTGATCTTGTGCAGGCCAATGGAGAGTGGGCAGAGGTGACTGTGAACGAGTTCTGAGCCGAGCCCACAGCACTGTGCACTTCTGCTTGTCCCTAGTTTGGTGGTGGCTGTGAGAGGCTACGTCCCCAGGAGCCTGCTGGTCCAAAAAGAATGAGAGGCATGGAACGGAACAGAGCGGATCTGAGCACTCAGCCTGGATCCCAGGCCAGTCAAGCCAGCTGACCTGCAGTCACAGGAGTAGAGACAGTGCTTATTGCTGTAATATGCCACCGATATCCTGCGGTGACCTCTTCCTCAACACAGTTGGCTGAGACCATAATAGGTCCATGCAAACAGATATGCAATAATAAAACTAAAGTACGTGGTATTGGCTTTGGGGACAGGTCACAGGTGGTGAGATAGATATATATATATATATATACACACACATATATATACACATAAATATAATATATATTATATATCTAATATGTATAAAATATATTACAATACATGTATTTTATATATTGCAATGTTTTTATATATTGCAACATATATATATTTTGAGAGCTAAAAATTAATAAGGAAAATATCGTAGGAGCCGGTAAAATGGTGCCCCATGTTCTATAAAGGAAAAAACACTGATTTAATTGTTACCTAAAGTAACTTAGAAGGGGTTTCCCTGGTGGTTCAGTGGTAAAGAAGCAACCTGCCAATGGAGGAGACACAGATTCAATTCCGGATCCAGAAAGAAGCCCTGGAGAAGTGAATGTCTACCCACTCCAGTATTCTTGCCTGGAAATCCCATGGACAGAGGAGCCTGGCGGGCTACACAGAAAGCATGGCATCACAGAAAGCTGGACTTGGAAGATAGAAAAAATACCTCACAAACTCAGTCTCATGCAAGGAGGTTTCTAGGCAGAATGTTGCCAGAGGTGACTGGAGCGTCCTCAGCAATGTTGGGCCACAGAAGGAGCAGACAAGTATGCAAGGATTTGCGGGTGGGCAGCTCTGTGGATGTGTGGCAGGTTGCACAGGGAGGGAGGCTGGACTCAAGGAATAAGACAGTGCAGATCCCAAACTCCCACTTCCCTTGGGTGGGGCTTCGATGATGTTTCCAGCTCTCAGTAGAGGTATCTTGTTTGAAAAGACTCCTTTGCCGGCCACTGAGCATGACCAGAACATGCTGGAACTGCTGTCTCCAAAACACTCTATGGGTATCATATCTGAACATCCCTGCCAGTGCCTAGTACTCAACACATGTTTCTTGAACAAATAAACGCTCTTCAAAAGTCACTAACAACTCCCCTACCCCAACTTCAGTTTCCTTGGTTTCTTCCAGTGCTAAGATGCCACAATGGATATTTGTTCTAATCCTCAAGCTATAGGGAGGCCTGGTGACTGCTGGGAGCCGTTGGTTGGTTTCTGATGGTCCCTCAGGCATCTGCTGGCAGGAACCAAGTGCTCAGTCCCCTCCATGCTGGGCCCCTGCTTCTTCCAAAGTCAGGGCACCACAGCCAAGCTTGACTAAAAGAGAGAGAAGGATAGTTATGTATTGTCAAAGGCCTCGGGTCTATTCCAGCTACCAAGAATTTTTTGGTCATTTCAGCAAAAAAAAAAAAAAAAAGGAGCAAGTTATTCAGGAGGCAGTGTTGCATCCAAGCACTTTTTAGCATCTCTGGAAGATCTGGCCAGGAGGCAAGTGGGAACCGGTCGCTGCACGGATCTGGGAGAAAGTCAGGCAGCTGCCCCTCACCGTCCTCTGTTCCTCAGGCAACTGAGAGAGTCAGATGTCCGTGCAAAGAATGCAAATGTCGGTTCTTCCAGACTCGGGGAAACCACTACACAACTCACATCTTCACAGGCTCTCCTCACACTGAAACAACTGAAAGTCGATCAGGCTGACCCACTGCCTCTCTTTGCCAAGCTCGGGTACCTCCTTCTCCTCTAACGTCTCCCTCGCTCCCTGACCTCATCTTCCACAAGGCCGCTGCTGGCAGGACCACAACCTCCTCTGGCCCGCTGGTCTCCCAGCCACAGGCACCAGGCGAGGCCATGCAGGCGGCACCGATTAGACACGCTTCGGCCCTCATTCCAGGGGAAACGTTCCGAACATCCACTCCCCGGGGCCACCTCCCACGGCCCATCTCTGAGCACAGCTGCAGAGCCCACGTGTTATCAGCGAGTTCCTGACCGGGGCTCCTCACAAGCTCCAGAAGCACTTAGAGGCTGCAGGTAGAGCATGGGACCTCACAGGCTGAGGGGAGGCAGACAGAAAGGTGGGGACACGCTGGGCATGCATGCTGCGATGATGCGAGAGATTGCAGCGTGGATGGTGGGGAGAGGTTTCCTGGGGCCAAGTCTTCCCCAGGGAGCAAAGAGATCACCATGTCAAGCTCTCCACTCAGGCTCCACCCACCGCTGGGCAGATGCGTCTGGCAGAGCCAGCTGTCAGCAGACAGCAGTGAGACTCTTCTCTTTAGAAATCACATCTGGTCTTTCCCAACTTCCCTTCCGTCTTCCTTCTCGCCTCCATCCCCACAGTTTTTGTGGGGTGACTTGGGTGACTGCACATGCCAGATCTCTCTAATGAGCCTGGATTTCTTCAGGAAGCCTTCTGCTGCTGGCCCAGGACTTGGACTTCTCACTAAGGGGAGAGGAGCTGTCAGGACAATCACGTGTTCAGGTTTGAAAGAGCCGCAGAGTCTCCTCCAACCTAAGGGAGGCATGGGGCCATGGCTGCCCCTCTCTCACCCACGTCATCGGTCACTGGGGAGGAACAGCCTCTGCTGATGGGCATGTGGGTATATCCCACTGCTGGGCTCTTGCCCCGACTTGAAGAACATTAGAGGAAGTGCAAGGTTGCCACAGACCGTCTGAAGTTTTCATCAAAAACACTAAGGGTCCACTGGTGGCTATTAGGAACCCGGCCTTAATCCAACCACCTCTGTCAGCATCTCTCTTGCCTCCAATTTGGAAAGACATTGAGAATCGGGTAAAAATCTGCTTTGTGCTAAGCAGTTTGTAAAATAAAGACTTCGGGGCAGTTAACACTCTGCCCTCTTCAAAAGCTGAAGACATCTTGCTGTTTTGAAATGAAGGATCAGAGGCCTCAAGGAGTTCCTACAATAAAAACAGTTTCAAGGAACCATTCACGTGGAGAAACAGGCCTGGTCCAGAGCCTTTTGAATGAAAGATGCACGCTGCATTCGATGAGATGGAAGGAGGGTAACTCAGGTTGTGCTGCTTTTTATGAAATGACTGTGTGGATTTTAGAGGGCACAGCCTCTTAGTCTTCCAGCCTTGTGGTTGGCTTACCTTTTGTTAGGATGCAGAGGGTTTTGGAATAATCACACCTGGAAGACTGTTTGTGAAATACTTGCCTTGTGCCTGCACTTCTGGTCAAAACCTTTCCATGGCTCCCTACTGCCGTGGAAAGTAGGGATTAAGTACTGTCAACATAAGTGTTTCATAATCTAACTCCATTGGCTCTTGGCTGTCTGTCTCCTTATGTTCCCTTTTCTATGCACAGAGCCACATTAAGGGGTGATGGCACCCCACTCCAGTACTCTTGCCTGGCAAATCCCATGGATGGAGGAGCCTGGTAGGCTGCAGTCCATGGGGTCGCCAAGAGTCAGACATGACTGAGCGACTTCACTTTCACTTTTCACTTTCATGCATTGCAGAAGGAAATGGCAACCCACTCCAGTGTTCTTGCCTGGAGAATCCCAGGGACGGGGGAGCTTGGTGGGCTGCCGTCTATGAGGTCACACAGAGTCGGACACGACTGAAGTGACTTAGCAGTAGCAGCAGTAGCTACATATCCAGTCCGTAAATGGTACATGAAAGAATGCAAATGAATTCAAGCAATGTCTCCATTCTCTGTAAAAAGCCTTGGAATTTGACAAGACAGGACACGGCAGAGACTGGGGGTCTACAAGCTTGGAACAAAAGACTGAGAAGCCTGGGGAAGGAAGATCTGAGAAGGGAAGGCGGGGAAGGGGAAGCCTGTATGTGGGAGGGGAAAATGGAGAGGTAACTCAGCAGCTGCAAGGTGGAGACCCAAGGCTTGAGGGAACAGCCAAACAATTTCAAATCAAAGGATTTAAATTTGTCCCTCCTGCTCCTCTTTGAAATGGTGAGTAACGATGATACCAGGTAACACTACATCACGTACACTACGTGCCAAAGCAGTGTTGTGATCTGTCTATATAAGCTTGTTTGATTCACATAACAAACATATCAGATAGATACTATCATTATCCCCACTTTACTAATGAAGCAACTGAGGCACAGAAGGGTTGAGTGGCTTGTCCAAGGTCACACAACAGTACATAATGGAGTCAGGTCCAGGAGTCAGGTCCAGACTCCTCTAGTCTCCATGTCCTACACCAACCTGTTCTGCCTTTTCTGTCCACCCTACATTGCTTCCAGGTTGCTATAAGTTGTGGAGGTAGAATTTTGGAGACCAGAGGAAGGAAGAAGTGTCAGTTGACATATGGACTCAAACATAAAGGAAGGGGTAAAGGGCTCGTATTAATAGGAAATTGATTCATGTCCTCACTCACTAAATATATGTTGGAAAAGTATCTACTCTAAATTCTGAATACATTAAGAATGCACAGCTTTTTTGTATGTCTATCAGATCTCAACAAAGTGGTTTATAAAAGAAAAGAAAGAAGAATGGGCTCCCCAAACTGAACAGATGGAGAAAATTAACTGGGCTTTCAGTTCAGTATTGTACATCACAACCACGAGACCCTCATGTGTATCTGCTCTTAAGATACTTGCGCTTACTGATCTAGATTAAGGCAGGGTTTCATTTGTATCATTTCAAACTTAGCTTTTGTTTGAGACTTGGATTCACATAATTGACTCTCATGCTCACCTGAAACTTTGATTATGTCACTCTTGATGGTTTCTCAGACCATGCCTGAGTTTATGCTGATGAGGTGGCTCATGGTGGGGCCCTGGGTGGTTTCAGGATGGGATAGGCCAGGCTGGAAAACCAACTATGTGATTGGAGGGTTGGGCCTTTGAACCACACCATATTCATCTGACCTCCAGGGAGGAAAAGGAAGTCGGAAAAAGAGTTTAATCACATGACCAACAATTTATTCAATCGTCTTGCATACTGATGTCCAATAAAAACTCTGGACACCAAAGCTTGGCTGAGTTTCCTGGTTGGTGATGCACATTGATGTGCCAAGAGGGTGATGCATTTTGAGGATGAGAAAGCTTTGTTTTGGGGACCTTCCCAGACCTTACTTGATGCATTTCTGCACTGAGCTGGCCCTGCTCTGTGTCTTTTATAATAAAGCCATGATCAGAAATGTAGAGCTTTCCTGAGACCTCTGAGTCATTCAAGCTTATTACTCAACCTCAGGGCATGGTGCAAAGCCCAGAATTCTCAGTCAATTGGTCAAAAGTGCAGGTGACCTGGGAACCGCAGAGTGTCTAAAGTGAGGGAAGTCTTGTGGAAGACTGAGACCTTCACCTGTGAAATTTGATGTAGCCCCAGGTAATTAATGTCAGAATTACAGTGCAACTCTGTAGACACATTAAGAAAGACAGGCACATACTCTGGCCCTCATGGGGCCCACAGCCTAGCCAAGATGCCAGACATAGAATACGCAACTCACGTGGGGAAACCTTGTTTGAAGTAAATTATAAAGCATGGTGGGGTCTGTGGCAGAAGGAGCCCCTGGCACCTACCTTGGTACATAGCACTGGAACTGTCTCTTATTCACTTACAGTTTTCAAAAATTAGAAAGATGACTTGGCTTTCACGGGTGTTCAATAAATTATTCCTAAATTCAATGTAATAATGCAACATTTTGTTCAGGATAGAAGAGTTTCTACTTAGAAAATTCCTAGGTGAGCAATACCTTTCTCAGTTGCCCAGATGGGTCATGCCACACAGAAATATCTCCCCTCCCTGAGAGCCTCCTTGTTCCTCCTGACTTCTTTTGGCTTGTCTGCCCTTTTCTTTTCTTTCTTTCTTTTTCACTTTGGCCACATCGCACAACTTGTGGGATCTTAGTTCCCTGACCAGGGATCAAGCCCAGGCCCCAGCAAAGAAAGCATCAAGCCCTAACCACTGGACCACCAGGGAATTCCCTGCCCTCTGTTTCTCTTTTCCTTCTCAACCCATCCCTCCCACTTCCCCTTTTTCTTCATTCATTCTCGCTCTCTCTGTGTGTGTCACTGTCTTGCTCTCGCTTTTTCATCAGAGAAAACAATCTCACTTAGGGGAGCAGCAATTCTCCTCCTCCTTCAGTCTCAGGAATAGCTACACTGTTCTGCACTAACAATCAATAGTGATAGGAAGAAGAGAGAACGGGGACCAGTATTCTCCCCACACAGTGCTCCAGGCAGGCTCTGCAAAGTGATCCCTGTAGCACCCGAAATGAAGCCTGCCTTCACCACTTCCGGGGGTATACGTAGACAAGAAGTTGTACTACAGATAATATAGAAATTAGACTCGTCATCATCACCATAAATCTAAATAATGAGTCTCAACTCATGCTAGGCATGGTTCTAGAGTAACAATTAACGTTTTTATAAATGATTATTCCAGAAAGATTAACCCTTGCCCCAGTAAGTGGCAAAGCTAGGACAATAAGTCCTGTCTCTGAAATAGTCTGTCTACAGCTTCGTCCAAGTCCTTGATCCCCTCTGAGCCTCAGTTCTTTACCAGCAAAATGAAGCTTAGACCCATGTTCCAAGGTCACACAAACAGCCAGTGACGGAGCCAGGATGTGGCTGAGATCCTGAGACTCTGAGCCCAGAGACCTTTCATCCACGCCGCAGCTCCCTCTGTCTCTTTCGAATCACTGCTGTCTTTTGTCAAGTGGCTAAATGGCAGGAACAGTAAGTGTCATGAGACAGAAGAAAAACTTTAAAGAAAAGGTGTCCCAGACGCCTCATATAGTTAGCTAAATGGGAATTTAGAGATGGACCGATACAATCCCTGGACCCACTTTCATGTTTTTAATGGGAAAGAAGATGTGGATTTGGGGAAATATTAGGGAAATGCTTCACATGGATCCCCAACCTATCCCTTTTGTAGAGAAGGCAAATTGAGTACAAACAGCCTCACAAAAAGTTTAGACTTATCGGGGCTACGTCAGAGGCCATGCAGAACAAGAGGTAAACTGAAGCATGAGAAGTTACCTTCATGAAAAAAATGGTCACAGTGATCAATAATTAGAAAGCTGAGACATCTGGGATCTAAAATTGGGCTTTTATCCATTTGTTCATTTAGCAAATACAGGCAGTGAGTTAAGGGTCTAGGCGATATAAAGTTTAATAACACAATAGGCTCTGCTCTTAAGAAACTTGGGCTCACGTACTTATAAAAATTTCTAGTAAAATGTAAAGCTATGCTTTAGAAATCAAACAAGTCTTATTATAGTTTCAATTTAATTAAATATGATACCGAGAGAGAAATGGTCAAATACAGAGGTAGCAAAATCAAAAGTCTGTGTTTTAAAACACAATTGATTTTTTAAATAATTAGAGAAGATGTTGAGGCAATTGACATAATTTATATCTAGACTGTGGATTAGATAGTTCAGTTCAGTTCAATCGCTCAGTCATGTCTGACTCCTTGCGACCCCATGAACCGCAGCACACCAGGCCTCCCTGTCCATCACCAACTGCCAGAGTCCACCCAAACCCATGTCCATCGAGTTGGTGATGCCATCCAGCCATCTCATCCTCTGTCGTCCCCGTCTCTTCCTGCCCCCAATCCTTCCCAGCATTAGGGTCTTTTCCAATGAGTCAACTCTTTACATGAGGTGGCCAAAGTATTGGAGTTTCAGCTTCAACATCAGTCCTTCCAATGAACACCCAGGACTGATCTCCTTTAGGATGGACTGGTTGGATCTTCTTGCAGTCCAAGGACTCTCAAGAGTCTTCTCCAACACCACAGTTCAAAAGCATTAATTCTTCAGTGCTTGGCTTTCTTCACCGTCCAACTCTCACATCCATACATGACTACTGGAAAAACCAAAGCCTTGACTAGATGGATCTTTGTTGCCAAAGTAATGTCTCTGCTTTTAAATATGCTGTCTAGGTTGGTCATAACTTTCCTTCCAAGGAGTAAGCGTCTTTTAATTTCATGGCTGCAATTGTGGATTAGATAGTAGTCCTGTATTAATGTTAAATTTACTACTTTTGTAATGTGGCTATGAAAGAGACTGTGTTTAATCTTAGAAAATACACACTCAAGTATTTAAGGGTAATGGTGTGTGATGTTTCCCAGTTACTGTCAAACAGTTCAGAGAAAAATACACACACACACACACATGTGGAAAATGGGAAGAGAAAGAGACAAAGCCAACAATCCAAAATGTAAACATATGTAGAAAATGGGTAATAGAATTAGAACTATTTGTACTATACTTGGGCTGAATAAGTATAGTACAGCTGGTAAAGAACCTGCCTGCCAATGCAGGAGATGCAAGAGACGTGGGTTCAATCACTGGATCTGGAAGATTCCTTGGAGAAGAACATGGCAATCTGCTCCAGTATCCTTGCCTGGAAAATTCCATGGACAAAGGAGCCTGGCAGGCTACAGGTCATGGGGCTGCAAAGAGTCAGACACAACTGAGTGCACATGTGCACACACACACACACACATACACACTATACTTGAAAATGACTGGATAAACCACAGATGCTAATGGAGCAGAGAGGCTCCTCTGCCTGATGCTAGGCCTGAAACATGGTTTTTCCCATCTTGTGTAACAAAAACACAGGGAAGTCTCAGGCTGGATGCACTCAAGCATGGACAGGTGACATGTTTTAGAATGTAGTTAAGTGAAACTATAAGCAAGGTGAAAAGACAGCCTTCAGAATGGGAGAAAATAATAGCAAATGAAGCAACTGACAAACAACTAATCTCAAAAATATGCAAGCAACTCCTGCAGCTCAATTCCAGAAAAATAAATGACCCAATCAAAAAATGGGCCAAAGAACTAAACAGACATTTCTCCAAAGAAGACATACAGATGGCTAACAAACACATGAAAAGATGCTCAACATCACTCATTATCAGAGAAATGCAAATCAAAACCACTATGAGGTACCATTTCACAACAGTCAGAATGGCTGCGATCCAAAAGTCTACAAGCAATAAATGCTGGAGAGGGTGTGGAGAAAAAGGAACCCTCTTACACTGTTGGTGGGAATGCAAACTAGTACAACCACTATGGAGAACAGTGTGGAGATTCCTTAAAAACTGGAAATAGAACTGCCTTATGACCCAGCAATCCCACTACTGGGCATACACACCAAGGAAATCAGAATTGAAAGAGACACGTGTACCCCAATGTGCATCGCAGCACTGCTTATAATAGCCAGGACATGGAAGCAACCTAGATGTCCATCAGCAGATGAATGGATAAGAAAGCTGTGGTACATATACACAATGGAGTATTACTCAGCCATTAAAAAGAATACATTTGAATCAATTCTAATGAGGTGGATGAAACTGGGGCCTATTATACAGAGTGAAGTAAGCCAGAAAGAAAAACACCAATACAGTATACTAACACATATATATGGAATTTAGAAAGATGGTAATGATAACCTGTATGCGAGACAGCAAAAGAGACACAGATGTATAGAAAAGTCTTTTGGACTCTGTGGGAGGGGGAGGATGATTTGGGAGAATGGCATTAAAACATGTATTATATCATATATGAAACGAATCACCAGTCCAGGTTCGATGCAGGACACAGGATGCTTGGGGCTGGTGCACTGGAAGACCCAGAGGGATGGTACAGGGAGGGAGGTGGGAGGAGGGTTCAGGATGGGAAACACATGTACATCTATGGCAGATTCATGTTGATGTGTGGCAAAACCAATACAATATTGTAAAGAAAAAAAAAGATTATGTTTAAATGAACCAACTCAAACCAGCTTTTCAAAGTTTATCCAAACACAATGGGTAGAAAGAGACACCTTAATCAGAGTGGGACTGTCCAAGTCACAGAAATTGTTAACCCCCAATTGTCCCTAAGCTACAACTGCTGCCGCAAACATCCACTAAATGCATTATCTTTAAAATATTATAGCGATGCGGGTATGTGTATGCATACACAGAATATACAGGTTGTGGAGAAGAGGGAAAAAGAGAGCGGGAGAGAGAAAGAAGCATCTACTACTATGGACTATAAGATAACGCTTACTTAGAGGACAGCCAAGAAACAATATAGACAAACAGTTAAACTTTGTAGCCTCCTACTTCATAGGACTGAACGAGAAAAATGACTGAAGAACATTCCTCATAAGGTTGAAAACCTTTTTACCTAACCCACTCCTTCATGCCCATCTGGAAGGATATAATCATGTAACATGTAACAATTACACTTCATTCTCAAAATACAATTTATCCAGAGTTCACTGTGCAGCTTAATAAAATACAGAAATACCAATTGGGGGACAAGCTAAATTCTGAACAAGCCATATTTAAATACAAATTTTCAGTGCTTTTTTTCCCCCAAAGAAAGAAATGAAAACAGGAAAGATTTCCTCCTTTAAGAGTCTCAGAGATAAACACAGACACTATCGTTAACCCACTGGGATTTGTGAAAGTAATTTTGATTCTTGAATTATTGAAAGGGATCTAGTTCTGGCATACTCTAAATTCTAATTAAACAAACAAGGAAAAAAAGTTCTAAAATGAACAATGCAATCAGATATAGACATTCTATTTAGACACAGTAATGCTAGCATAACAAGCAAGTTAAAAAAAGAAAAGGGAAAATAATTATTAAGCAGATGGGTGGTGAAAAGAAAAGTTTTTTTGTTTTTTTTTTTAATTCACAAAGCCTTAATCTGAAGCCAAGCAGAGATAAAGATAAACAAGAAGCTGCCCTTCACAGCCAAAGAGCATCCTACCCAGGAAATCAAGTGAAATTGGTCTCAATACTGACTGCAGTTAGCATGAACTTAGTATTCTGATGCCAAACAAAATATTAAAGCAAGTTCCCTCTTTTTAATGCTTTGTATCTTGGTGGTTGTATGAATCAAGATGTGTCTTGGAAAACTCACTAGCAGCTGGAGGATATTAGTTTTCCTACCAAAAAATAGTTGGAGTCTCCTAAACTGTGGCATGGACATAGAGTGATCAGAGCGATTGAGGAATCTGACTCAACTGTTGAATCAGAAAGATCAGTCAGGGGTTCAAGGCTGAGAGCCTGACACCTTACAGAAACCTGCTGGACATAGTGCTGGCCATCCGGAAATGAGGCAGCCCTTTGTCTTACGGTATGTAAGGCACATTATATATTATACTGAGAAATAGCTGGGGTTCTAGAGCTGATACCTTACTAGGTTGTCAGAATGGATCCCCCAGCCTAGAATCTACTAGGTCAGGGCATCCTCCCCGCAGAGGTCCCACTTAGAATCTGGTAAATTCCTCCACTGTCACTTGAAAGATGCGCCTTCCTCCACCAGAAACATTTTCTTCCTTCTGTCATGGGACCCCACCACAGCCCAAACTATGTTAACCAGCGTGTCACCAGTGATGTGATTCTACATGGGGCAAATGTCACTTTTCAGGACCTCAGACCACTTACCTATAAAATGAGAGGGTTGGGTCCAGTGATCTCCAAAGGTAACTGCAGTTCTAAAAATGGAGTTACAATGTTCCATTCTAAATTCCAAACCCAGAGAGATTAATTTGGGACCCTTCACAATCTTGGATGTGGGCGCTAGCAATCAACCTATTTTTATCTGGCCAAATCTCCCAAGTACGTCCTGTTGGCCAAAGATGCACCATAAGTCTCCCCAACAGCTCTGAGGGAGCCTATAACTCTGTCACCATAATCTCAGAATGCTTGTGGATATTTACTTTTAGAGCTTAATTGGTCATATAAACTGGAGTTTACTTATGACACCACTGAACACTGGGAGCTGCTGCTGCTGCTAAGTCACTTCAGTCGTGTCCGACTCTGTGTGACCCCATGGACGGCAGCCCACCAGGCTCCCCTGTCCCTGGGATTCTCCAGGCAAGAACACTGGAGTGGGTTGCCATCTCCTTCTCCAATGCATGAAAGTGAAAAGTTAAAGGGAAGTCGCTCAGTCATGTCCGACTCTTGGTGACCCCATGGACTGCAGCCTACCAGGCTCCTCCATCCATGGGATTTTCCAGGCAAGAGTACTGGAGTGGGGTGCCATTGAACACAGGGAGGAGTTCAGTACAAAAAAGGACCTTCTTTAAGCTTATTCAAGGAAGTTATAAAGGACTGAGAAGAATAAATTATATAGATGTTTTAACACCTTAAGGAATAATAATAGTAGCTAGCATTTATTGACTATTTACCTTATGCTATGGAGAAGGCAATGGCACCCCACTCCAGTACTCTTGCCTGGAAAATCCCATGGACGGAGGAGCCTGGAAGGCTGCAGTCCATGGGGTCGTTGAGGGTCGGACATGACTGAGAGACTTCACTTTCACTTTTCACTTTCATGCATCGGAGAAGGAAATGGCAACCCACTCCAGTGTTCTTGCCTGGAGAATCCCAGGGACGGGGGAGCCTGGTGGGCTACCATCTATGGGGTCACACAGAGTCGGACACGACTGAAGTGACTTAGCAGGAGAAGGCAGCTAAGCTACTTCAAGTCCTGAAAGATGATGCTGTCAAAGTGCTGCACTCAATATGCCAGCAAATTTGGAAAACTCAGCAGTGGCCACAGCACTGGAAAAGGTCAGTTTTCATTCCAATCCCAAAGAAAGGCAATGCCAAAGAATGCTCAAACTACCACACAGTTGCACTCAACTCACACGCTAGTAAAGTAATGCTCAAAATTCTTCAAGCCAGGCTTCAGCAATATGTGAACTGTGAACTTCCAGATGTTCAAGCTGGTTTTAGAAAAGGCAGAGGAACCAGAGATCAAATAGCCAACATCTGCTGGATCATGGAAAAAGCAAAAGAGTTCCAGAAAAACATCTATTTCTGCGTTATTGACTATGCCAAAGCCTTTGACTGTGTGGATCACAATAAACTGTGGAAAATTTTGAAAGAGTTGGGAATACCAGACCACCTGATCTGCCTCTTGAGAAACCTGTATGCAGGTCAGGAAGCAACAGTTAGTACTGGACATGGAACAACAAACTGGTTCAAAACTGGGAAAGGAGTACGTCAAGGCTGTATATTGTCACCCTGCTTATTTAACTTATATGCAGAGTACATCATGTGAAATGCCAGGCTAAATGACTTACAGGCTGGAACCAAGATTGCCGAGAGAAATGCCAATAACCTCAGATATGCAGGTGATACCACCCTAATGGCAGAAAGTCTCTTGATGTAGGTGAAAGAGGAGAGTGAAAAAGCTGGCTTCAAACTTAACATTCAAAAAACTCAGATCATGGCATCCAGTCCTATCACTTCATGGCAAATAGATGGAGAAAAAATGGAAACGGTGACAAACATTATTTTCTTGGGCTCCAAAATCACTGTGGATGGTGACTGCAGCCATGAAATTAAAGGCACTTTAATGTATTATTTAGTGTATCTAGTGTATTAAAAAGCAGAGACATCACTTGGCCAACAAAGGTCCATATAGTCAAAGCTATGGTTTTTCCAGTAGTCATATACAGATGTGAGAGTTGGACCAAAAAGAAGGCTGAGCGGAGAAGAATTGATGTGTTCAAACTATGGTGCTGGAGAAGACTCTTGAGAGTCCCCAGGACTGTAAGGAGATAAAACAAGTCAATCCTAAAGGAAATCAACCCTGAATATTCTTTGGAAGGACTGATGCTGAAGCTGAAGCTCCAGTACTTTGGCCACCTAATTCGAAAAGCTGACTCATTGGAAAAGACCCTGAAGCTGGGAAAGATTGAAGGTAAAAGGAGAAGGGTGTGGCAGAGGACGAGATGGTTAGATAGCATCACCAACTCAATGGACATGAATTTGAGCAAACTCCCAGAGATAGTGAAGGACATGGAAGCCTGGCATGCTGCAGTCCACGGTGTCACCAAGAGTTGGACACGACTTAGTGATTGAACAGGAATAGAAGCCCCTGCATCCAGGACAGTGGCTGACACATAGCAGGTGTATAATAAATACAGATGACAGAAATAAATGAGTGAATGGCAGCTTTTTATATGACTTTATGAGTATGAAATGAAATAATAAAAATAAAATATTTATCATAGAACCTGGCATATAGTAAATCAACAATCTGTGGTATAATTAAGCTATCAGGGGCCCCAAGTTCTAGTCTTGGCTCTTTCTTCAACTAGCAGGATGATTTGCGGCAAGCTATACATTCTCTGTGGAGAAGGCAATGGCACCCTACTCCAGTACTCTTGTCTGGAAAATCCCATGGACAGAGTCTGGTAGGCTGCAGTCCATGGGGTGGTTAAGAGTCGGACACGACTGAGCGACTTCCCTTCCACTTTTCACTTCCATGCATTGAAGAAGGAAATGGCAACCCACTCCAGTGTTCTTGCCTGGAGAATCCCAGGGACAGGGGAGCCTGGTGGGCTGCCATCCATGGGGTCTCACAGAGTCGGACACGACTAAAGCAACTTAGCAGCAGCAGCAGGAGCATACATTCTCTGAGCCTTAGCATCTCATCTTAAATCTTGTGTGATGGATTAGAGCATCTCTGAGGTCTCTTCCAGAATTTAAAGTTCCACAGTACTGAATATCTAATGGTCAAATTTTCCAGCCTTGCTCAATGGTAACTGAACTACTGTTGCCTTAATAGCAACTCAAAAAGGCTAGTTGTGGCATTGCTTTAGTATTTCAGTTTCCATTTGCTAACTATACTTTTAGCTCAAGTTTACAAGGAGTTTCTAGGCAACTCTGCAAAGTTCTTGCATTTTCCACTGCACCTCAACTCTTTTTCCTATCTTAATTTCCAGGCACTAAACAGAAGATGGCTTTAGTTTAACAGTCATCTGACCTGGACTATAATGAAAGATTTATCAAAACAGAACTCTGGAAAATTTCAGAAAGAGCAGTAAATGCTGGTGTTTCATCCAGATATTCCTAGTGGAATTTCTGGACCCTGGGTAGAAATTTACAGTCTTGGAGACATCAATTTATCTCCAAAGAGAGAGCACCTAGAAGCATTATTAGAGCCAAAAACCAAACTGGAATCATTCATTTTGTTATTTCCAAGAAAAAATGCAGTAGCCTTTACTACCTACTCAAAAGTCCATGATGATCTTCTCAGTGACTCTGAACTAAGTAATTTAGTTCATCCACCCTTGAGAAATGATTCCTGGGCAACAGGCTAAAAACAAAGCAATGTGTCTCATAGACAAAGCTGTGTCCTGTCAGAGTTGCTAAGTTCAAGTTTGCAGCCGCATTCATCTTTTACCTTGATAGTGTGATAGAATCCATGTGTGTGTTTGCTGCTAAGTTGCTTCAGTCGTGTCCGACTCTTTGTGTCCCTATGGACCATAGCCCACCACACTCCTCCATCCATGGGATTCTCCAGGCAAGAATAGTGGAGTGGGTTGTCATGCCCTCTTCCAGGGGACCTTCCCAACCCAGGGATCGAACCCGAGTCTCTTACCTCTCCTACATTGGCAGGCGTGTTCTTTACCACTCGTGCCACCTGAGAAGCCCAATAGAATATATGATTTCTTTGCAAACAATGGACCCAAAAGAAAAAGGGTAAATCTCTCTTTCCATTCAGCTTGCTCTCATTCCTTGATTGTTTATGTCAATCAAGCCAGTTTGGCTGCTGTTCTGCTTGGTAACTGGCTTCAATCAAATCACTTTTAGTGCTTCCAATAGTCGCAATGGCACCCCACCTCAGTACTCTTGCCTGGAAAGTCCCATGGATGGAGGAGCCTGGTAGGCTGCAGTCCATGGGGTCACTAAGTCAGACACGACTGAGCAACTTCACTTTCACTTTTCACTTTCATGTATTGGAGAAGGAAATGGCAACCCACTCCAGTGTTCTTGCCTGGAGAATCCCAGGGACGGGGGAGCCTGGTGGGCTGCCATCTATGGGGTCGCACAGAGTCTGACACGACTGAAGCAACTTAGCAAAGTCTGCTGCCACGGTTAGCACCTGGAAAACCTACTTCCATTGAATTGACTTAACCAAAGGCAGTTTCCCCAGCAAGACCAGACATGAAAAGCATGGCTCCCATCAAAGTACCATCAGGAGAAAGGCTCTCTCTGATTTAACGCTTCCGTTGCGTACTTCCAGTGCCGCTGTCACCTTTTCTCTTGCAACATATTATAAAAGTTAAGGCTTGAAGGCTTCTTACCCAAGTCCCTAGACCAATGCCTTTGAACTTATTAGAAAATTGAAATCTTAGACACTTATCCAGAGGTACTGAATCAAAATTTTACATTTACAGGATCCCCAGGTAATTGACATGCACAATAAAGTCTGAGAAGCATCAAGTTAGAATAATGGTATTTGAGATATTTATTTCAAATGAAATAAACATTCCCTATCAGTCCCCAATCATTTGGGAAGAAGTGGAACAAATTACTAGGCTTGTTTGCCTTACAGCAATAACTGATAATTTACCCTATGGGGGCTTTTTTGGTAATATTATTTTGGTCTTAGAATTTGTTTTCCCTTTTTATGTAATAGGATTTCTCATAATCCTGGAGCAGGGTAAGAAAATCAGATGTATTAAGCAATACCCTGTGGTGTGCTAGTAAACTGGTTTTCTGGAGGAAAAATCCCTGATTTGTACCATTTGTTAATTTCCATGATAGAAGCAAGGTCCGATGCTGTAAAGAGCAATATTGCATAGGAACCTGGAATGTCAGGTCCATGAATCAAGGCAAATTGGAAGTGGTCAAACAAGACATGGCAAGAGTGAATGTCGACATTCTAGGAATCAGTGAACTCAAATGGACTGGAATGGGTGAATTTAACTCAGATGACCATTATATCTACTACTGTGGGCAGGAATCCCTCAGAATAAATGGAGTGGCCATCATGGTCAACAAAAGAGTCTGAAATGCAGTACTTGGATGCAATCTCAAAAACGACAGAATGATCTCTGTTCGTTTCCAAGGCAAACCATTCAATATCACAGTAATCCAAGTCTATGCCCCAACCAGTAATGCTGAAGAAGCTGAAGTTGAACGGTTCTATGAAGACCTACAAGACCTTTTAGAACTAACACCCAAAAGAGATGTCCTTTTCGTTATAGGGGACTGGAATCCAAAAGTAGGAAGTCAAGAAACACCTGGAGTAACAGGCAAATTTGGCCTTGGAATATGGAATGAAGCAGGGCAAAGACTGATAGAGTTTTGCCAAGAAAATGCACTGGTCATAACAAACACCCTCTTCCTACAATACAAGAGAAGACTCTATACATGGACATCACCAGATGGTCAACACCAAAATCAGATTGATTATATTCTTTGCAGCCAAAGATGGAGAAGCTCTATACAGTCAGAAAAAACAAGACCAGGAGCTGACTGTGGCTCAGACCATGAACTCCTTATTGCCAAATTCAGACTTAAATTGAAGAAAGTAGGGAAAACCACTAGACCATTCAGGTATGACCTAAATCAAATCCCTTATGATTATACAGTGGAAGTGAGAAATAGATTTAAGGGCCTAGATCTGATAGATAGAGTGCCTGATGAACTATGGAATGAGGTTCATGACATTGTACAAGAGACAAGGATCAAGACCATCCCCATGGAAAGGAAATGCAAAAAAGCAAAATGGCTGTCTGAGGAGGCCTTACAAATAGCTGTGAAAAGAAGAGAAGCAAAAAGCAAAGGAGAAAAGGAACTATATAAACATCTGAATGCAGAGTTCCAAGGAATAGCAAGAAGAGATAAGAAAGCCTTCTTCAGCGATCAATGCAAAGAAATAGAGGGAAACAACAGAATGGGAAAGACTAGGGATCTCTTCAAGAAAATCAGAGATACCAAAGGAACATTTCATGCAAAGATGAGCCTGATAAAGGGCAGAAATGGTATGGACCTAACAGAAGCAGAAGATATTAAGAAGAGATGGCAAGAATACACAGAAGAACTGTACAAAAAAGATCTTCATGACCCAGATAATCACGATGGTGTGATCACTGACCTAGAGCCAGACATCCTGAAATGTGAAGTCAAGTAGGCCTTAGAAAGCATCACTATGAACAAAGCTAGTGGAGGTGATGGAATTCCAGTTGAACTATTCCAAATCCTGAAAGATGATGCTGTGAAAGTGCTGCACTCAATATGCCAGCAAATTTGGAAAACTCAGCAGTGGCCACAGGACTGGCAAAGGTCAGTTTTCATTCCAATCCCAAAGAAAGGCAATGCCAAAGAATGCTCAAACTACCACACAATTGCACTCAACTCACACGCTAGTAAAGTAATGCTCAAAATTCTCCAAGCCAGGCTTCAGCAATATGTGAACCGTGAACTTCCTGATGTTCAAGCTGGTTTTAGAAAGGGCAGAGGAACCAGAGATCAAATTGCCAACATCCACTGGATCATGGAAAAAGCAAGAGAGTTCCAGAAAAACATCTATTTCTGCTTTATTGACTATGCCAAAGCCTTTGACTGTGTGGATCACAATCAACTGTGGAAAATTCTGAAAGAGAGGGGAATACCAGACCACCTGACCTGCCTCTTGAGAAATCTGTATGCAGGTCAGGAAGCAACAGTTAGAACTGGACATGAAACAACAGACTGGTTCCAAATAGGAAAAGGAGTTCGTCAAGGCTGTATATTGTCACACTGCTTATTTAACTTCTATGCAGAGTACATCATGAGAAACGCTGGACTGGAAGAAACACAAGCTGGAATCAAGATTGCCGGGAGAAATATCAACAACCTCAGATATGCAGATGACACCACCCTTATGGCAGAAAGTGAAGAGGAACTCAAAAGCCTCTTGATGAAAGTGAAAGTGGAGAGTGAAAAAGTTGGCTTAAAGCTCAACATTCAGAAAACGAAGATCATGGCATCTGATGCCACCACTTCATGGGAAATATATGGGGAAACAGTGGAAACAGTGTCAGACTTTATTTTTTGGGGCTCCAAAATCACTGCAGATAGTGACTGCAGCCATGAAATTAAAAGACGCTTACTCCTTGGAAGGAAAGTTATGACCACCCTAGATAGCATATTCAAAAGCAGAGACATTACTTTGCCAACAAAGGTTCATCTAGTCAAGGCTATGGTTTTTCCCGTGGTCATGTATGGATGTGAGAGTTGGACTGTGAAGAAGGCTGAGCGCCAAAGAATTGATGCTTTTAAACTGTAGTGTTGGAGAATACTCTTGAGAGTCCCTTGGACTGCAAGGGGATCCAACCAGTCCATTCTGAAGATCAGCCCTGGGATTTCTTTGGAAGGAATGATGCTGAAGCTGAAACTCCAGTACTTTGGCCACCTCATGTGAAGAGTTGATTCATGGCAAAGACTCTGATGTTGGGAGGGATTGGGGGCAGGAGGAGAAGGGGACGACAGAGGATGAGATGGCTGGATGGCATCACTGACTCGATGGACGTGAGTCTGAGTGAAATCTGGGAGTTGGTGATGGACAGGGAGGCCTGGTGTGCTGGGATTCATGGGGTCGCAAAGAGTCAGACACGACTGAGACTGATCTGATCTGATCTGATGGTGTAAATTGCTCATTCATGATCAATTTACAGCTACCAATGATTTTAACAACTGCCACACAAAATTCTAGAAAATTTAATAATTGCCTTTTACAAATTGTTATGAACTACTCCAATGCCACTGAAAGATCCTCATAAATGAAATCTCTTTTCAAATCATGGCCACTCCTTGCTTGAACCTAAGTGATGATGTCAGGCTAGACTTTCTAAACATCCTTACGTCATTCATGCCCCTGCTCCAGATCTGAAGAAGGTTCCCTATCATTCACTGAGTGCACACCTCTAACCTCTTTTTCTGTTTTTCAAAAACCCCTTCTCATTCCTCATACTCTATCCCACTTCATTTTCTAGTTCTTTTGAACATACTACTTACTTGCCACTTCTGTTTCCTTCAACCCATCAGTTTTTGAGGTCATGATTGAGGAAGCACGTAAGCCCAGCTATTGTCAGCATCTAACTTCCAACAACCAGGGACAGGACTGCAATGGGGTGGAGCTAGCACGGCGAGTGGCAGATGGAGAAGGGGGAGGCTCTGAGTGTTGATAACATCTCTGAGTTGCTGAATCAACTTTCTCTGAACTCACCCTTCTTACAGACTTTCCGTTACAGGAGTGAATAAACATCTAGATTCTACACCTGCAATGAAAGCGAACCTAACAGTGTGCTGGGAGATAAAAGTTCATTGACAGGATAACAAGCCACATCACTGTGAACCCAAATGAGGACGTCACCAATACAGCCTGCAGTGGCTCCTGCCAGCTTTGTAATCTGAGGAAGAGAGAAACGATCTGAAAGACACCAGTGAGGAGCTGATCACGACAACAGCAGGTTAGAGCACTTCACAGTCTCACCGAATCTTAGATATGGAAAGGATCTTAAAGGTTCTATAATTTTACTTCCCACCAAAGGCATCCACGACAGGCCATCAGCCTTTTAAAATGAATGTGGATTCATATTCACTCAAGGCAGTATATTCTATTTTATTATTTATTCTATTTATTATTCTTAATTCTTTGTGACAAGCTAAAATATGCCTTGCTGTACTTTCTAGTCACTAGCCACAATTCTTCTCTCTTGAATCACATGCAAAAAGACCTTGAGATATATGAGACTATTGATTATGGCTTATCTCTTCTAAGTATCTTCATTCCCCACTTTTCAGACCTCTCACCACCTCTTATCCATGGGTAGAAGGACAGAGTCCAGTGGCATGCCTCTAGACAGATCCCTACACACTGACGTCAGCCCAGAGCACTCTATTTTCTTTGCATATGATGTTTCAGTCCATAACAAATCTGAATTATCTAACTTGACTACAAGAATATAGTATTAGCCAAGATTACACCAGTTGCTGTAACTAGATTACAGTTTATTTATTTGCAATACAAGTTTATTTCTCCTTCACAAAAACTCGAAACCAAAGTTCTCACTGATCTCTTCAGGATTCAGAGTCTCAGTATCTTTCTCTCTTGTGGCTCCACCAACTTCAACACCAGCTTCCAAAGCAACCATGGAAAAGAGGAAAGAGGATCCAGTAAAAGGTGTGGTTATGTCCAAGTCTGGAAGTGGTGCCCATAACTTCTCCTCCCATTCCATTGGCCACAACCCAGTGAGATGCCACATGTCACTCAAAACACACATGAAAAACATATTTAGCTGTGTGACCAGGAGGAAGAGGACACAAACTTGGTGAACAGCCTGTCAGTTTCTGCCACAAATACCATATGAAAACATCTGTCTAAATGTCTAAGTATTTACAGAAATTCAAATTATCCATAGAGACAGACAAGGATTTGCCTAACTCGGAAAGACAAAAAGTGGAGTCCCACAGGAAAATAGGTATGACAGCACATTCTGCTTATTTCATAAAAATAGAAAATATTTTGGCATGGAATGGGAAACATCTTAAAAAGAGTGCTTCCCAACGGCTTCCTAAAGAGTGCATTAGGGAAACTCATTTCCTCCAAAACGTAATAAAGGAACAGGAGCAAATCAGAAGTAAAAACATTTATTTTATTTTTAGAAAATACTTTCTGTTGCCTGAATTACTTATAAGGAACAACAATGCTGTGCTATGTTATTCTCACATTATTCTTATTTATTCATTAATTAACAATATGAAGTAGAAAATCATAAAGAGTAAATTGATAGATGTGACTATATAAAAATTAACCTTTGGTATATCAACAAACAGTTTAAAATTAAGAAAATACGTGCAGTGATTGTGACAGAGAGCTAACATTCCTAAAATACAAAGAATTCTTGCAAATAAGGAAATAAAGAAAAGTAAATACATTGATGTATTTAAATAAGTGAAATAAAGAACATGATTAGACAATTCACCAAATATGAACTATCATTATAATATGTTTGACTCAATAGCAATTAAACCAAAAAAATACTGGGAAAAGTTACCCATTTGTAACTGAATTTTTGAAAGATTAGTATCTGTGTTGACAACAATGTGCTAACCCAGCATTCTCATCTAGAACTGTTTGCCACGGGCATGAACAGGCTTCAAATTGCTTTCTGATCCACAAAGTTCATATTTGGGAGTCTAGTTTAAAGGGATAATCAGAGAAAATCACAGAATCCTCTCTGTTGGGATATACATCATAGCATTATTTCTAATAGTGAAAATGAAAATATCCATTGCTGAAATAAATTACAGGGCATCTATATAAGAAAAACAAAAGCACCCATTAAAGGTTATACTTCTGAAAAATATTTAATAACACAAAATACTGTTATGCAGAAAAAATAAATTAGGAAGCAAAATAATATACATTGCAGGAGCCTAATTTTATGGAATATATGAGTATGGTCAGTAGTATATGATAACATCTATATAACAAGTAGTGGGAATGCCTGATGAAGAGAAAGAGCTAGTGCTTTCGAAAATAACTGCTGAAATTTTCTGGAACAAACTAAATTCTAATTATTTCTACTTCTTACCTATTAGTGATAACAGTGCTTACTTTGATCTTAAAATCTTAAAATGTTACCACTGGGTCTTGAACAGTGTTATAAACCACAACAGAAGGTGCTAAGGATATGTACTGAATTCTCCTTTCTCCAAGAGGAGGGGAGCAGATAGAATCAAGGAATTGAAAGACGTTTACTGGAGAGCACTGAAGTGCTTCTTCAGCACATGTTGGTGTGAAAACAAAATGACTCCAGGATCATTCTTATCATGGTAAGGTCTTTCTCCTTGGGAACCCTCATCTGGACAGGACAAGAATCCTGAGGACCCCTATTCAATCCATGCAGTCAGATGCAGTTACTGTTCCTTTGTGAAGGAGGAGATAGACAGTTGGATCTATTGGTTGAGATGCCCAGTCTCTGCCACTGTAGACAACCCACTGCTAAAGCAGAATCTAGTGCCCTTGCTAGGGCCTGTCAACCAGCGGGTGGCCCGGAACCTAAGGACTGAAGAGTTCACCTACGCAAGTAAGAGCCATGGGAACTGAGGCCAGTAAGACAGCTGGGGGTAAGGACTCTCTCCCAGCCTCACTTTCTTGAATACTCCCCTCCAAAGCAGGCCTGCTCTCCCAACATTAGAGCAGCTTATTGATAGAGTTCTTGCAATTTATACACACACACACACACACACACACACACAGAACCATTTTCAGGTTCTAGCATCAGAAACTCCCCTCTAACAACTCCAGATTAGTATGGAATCCAGATTGCTAGCCAAGAAAACAAGTTAAATCCTCAAAGTAAAAGTGTTAGTCTCTCAGTCTTGTCTGACTCTTTGCGACCCCACAGACTGTAGCCTGCCAGTCTCCTCTGTCCATGGAATTCTTTAGGCAGGAATACTGGAGTGGGTTGCCATGCCCTTCTCCAGGGGATCTTCCCAACCCAGGGAATGAACCCAGGTCTCCCGCATTGCCGGCGGATTCTTTTTTACCTTCTGAGCTACCCGGGAAGCCGTAGATCCTCAAAAGGAACTAGAATATAGACGGTGACTCTTGAAGAGGCTTTATGCAAATCTGCCCATCACTCCACCCAGAAACCTTTCTGCTCCACATAACAATGAGTGTTGGAGAATCTATGACCACCTCTATTCATCTGACTCCAGTTTTTCTCCAAGCCCCAAACTCTCCTGCTACAGTCTCAGAAGAGTAGGTTGGTATTTGGTTTATAGCTACACAACTGAAGGGGGCTACTCAAGTGAGTCTTTGCAGAATCAGAAAGTTTTCTTTCCAGGTGAAGAACCACAAAAACTGAAAACAGAAACAGCCACCAACTTTAAAGGACCAGTGTGTCTTGCTTAAAAGAAGAAGAAAAGATTTAAGTTCCCCCTTCAGCAGGCCCCCTGTTGCTTAAAGCAAACTTTTCTGGATATAGCAAGGAGATCAGTACATAATTTTGGTGACAAATAGACTTTTCCGTGCAAGAGCTTTATCCACCTAGGATTAAATCATGGTAATTGAAGGTCATCTCTTTGAGGTCAGTGGCTGGGACCAAGACACTGACTAGACTGCTGTGCTGTTAAAGCTCAGTCTCTTTATCTGTAAGGTGAGTCATAAGGCTACCTGCATCATGGGATGCTGTGAAGATTCACTCCAAAACCCTGCACACCCTTTTATGTAAAACAACCAACCAAAAAAGCCCAAATGACATATGCTTTCTACATGGTGGAAATCAGTGATTTTCCCCACCAAATAAAATCTCAGCAAACCCCCAAAGCGTAAACAGAGAGAACTGGTGAACATGTTCCTGAAGCAGCTGGCTTGATGCTCTACAACCTGATGAAAAAGACCCGATAGCAACATGCAACTGAAGCATCTCTGGGCCCCCAGGTTGCTTGGGAATACAGTCCTGGATGAACTGTGATTGAATCCTACTGTGTTCACAGGCGGGACAGCAGGTTGGAGCCTCCATTGGCTCATTCACTTAACCACCTTGGAATTTGCCAACAAGCGCTTTCTCTGCACGTGAGAAAAAGCACCCAGGGTGAAGCGGAATACACCACCTGTCTCACTAGCTCTGGTGACATACAGAACCATTTGTTCCTTGCTGTTCTCAGCACACAGCTGAAGATATTTTTAATTAAAAAAAAAATAAGATGCCATCCAAACAATGTCTCCATTTTTATCTAAACCTAGCTCTTCTAACCTATTATCACATTAAGGGGAGAAATCTCCCGCCTGCAGGAGCTGATGGATATACTGCCCAGAAGAGACAGACGAGTCTGGGTGGTTTGTCTTATTCAAGATTACATTCTCCTGTTTGAACTGTCTCAGTCGGATTCCCCGACAATTAGCCATGATGATAATGACACTATGTTATCCAATATAATTTTTAACTTTTCAAAGCCCTTCAATGCTTATTTTATTTGGTCCCAAAAGAAATCCTGAAAAAGACAGGTAGGGGAAAGTATTAATTACATTAATTATCATCTCTTTTCACAAAGATATACAAAGAGCTGAGGTTTGCCAACTCCTAGGTGGGCTGACTGGCTATGAGAGATCAGGATGGCTTCCACTAGCAAAGAAAGCTTCAGGACAAACCTTGGGAGGACTTTTAGATTTCTTCCAATATGAAGTTTCATCCTTCATAGCTACCATCAGAAAATGGATGATATTTCATTACATTTTGTGACCCACCTAGAATTTACTGATCACTTTCACATATTAGATTGAATCATATGAAACTGCCAATATTTGGGTGTTTTTGATTTATAAAAGCAATTCCATATGATTTGACCTAATATTTTACAACTTTCAATCTTCTGTAGCATAAATAGGTCCAAGCTCTTAGCTTTATTTCAGGTCTGGGAAATGTAAACAGCAGGAGTCAATCTAATTATATGTGTGTGTTTATAGATAATAAAGCATAAATCATTTGACTTGGCCATTTAGGTACAATTTCCAAAGTGCTCTCAGAATATAAACAAATAAGAAGCTATAAATATTAAGTACCTTGCCTCAAACTTCAGTTCAGTTCAGTTCAGCCGCTCAGTCGTGTCCGACTCTTTGCAACCCCATGGACCGCATCACGCCAGGCCTCCCTGTCCATCACCAACTCCCAGAGTTTACCCAAACTCATGTCCACTGAGTTAGTGATGCCATCCAACCATCTCATCCTCTGTCGTCCTCTTCTTCTCCTGCCCTCAATCTTTCCCAGCATAGGGTCTTTTCAAATGAGTCAGCTCTTCGCATCAAGTGACCAAAGTATTGGAGTTTCAGCTTCAGCATCAGTCTTTCCAATGAACACCCAGGACTGATCTCCTTTAGGATGTACTGGCTGGATCTCCTTGCAGTCCAAGGGACTCTCAAGAGTCTTCTCCAACACCACAGTTCAAAAGCATCAATTCTTCGGCGCTCAGCTTTCTTTATAGTCCAACTCTCACATCCATACATGACCACTGGAAAAACTATAGCCTTGACTAGACAGACTTTGTTGACAAAGTAATGTCTCTGCTTTTTAACATGCTGTCTAGGTTGGTCATAACTTTCCTTCCAAGGAGTAAGAGTCTTTTAACTTCATGGCTGCAGTCACCATCTGCAGTGAGTTTGGAGCCCAGAAAAATAAAGTCAGCCACTGTTTCCACTGTTTTCCCATCTATTTGCCATGAAGTGATGGGACCAGATGCCATGATCTTTGTTTTCTGAATGTTGAGCTTTAAGCCAACTTTTTCACTCTCCTCTTTCACTTTCATCAAGAGGCTCTTTAGTTCTTCTTCACTTTCTGCCGTAAGGGTGGTGCCATCTGCATATCTGAAGTTACTGATATTTCTGCCAGCAATCTTCATTCCAGCTTGTGCTTCATCCAGCCCACCTCAAACCTGCCTCTTACTAAATTCATGTTTCTAATCAAGGGATTATCTCTACAGGTACTTAGCTAACACAAACCATTTCCAAGCCCACCACCAGACAGATACTCAGAATGCAAGAAATAACAACTTCCTTTATGCCTTTTATTTCTTATTCTTAACAAGGAAACTATGGAGGCTTATTCACTTAAACTGCTGATTTCTACTTTTCCTTCCAATCTCTTGGACACTTTAACTGTATTATGTATTACATTGTAATAGTGTTGTAAGAATAAAATCACTCCATGCTAATTTCCCATCACTACTACTGCTTACCTCTTCCCACAGGGCATATTTCTACTATTCAGAGTCTGGACATTTTGCAGAACTTGTGGGACCCCAACCAATAAAGCTCTATCTGCCCCCCTAGACAGTTTTACAAGCTGTGTGAAATAACCATATTCTAGCAGCTTGTTCCTCTATATACTTGTTAAGTTTCAGGGCTCAAACTCGACATATGGTTTAAGAAAAACTAGGCAGTTTTTAAGAAAGCATATTATAGAATTCAACTTCTACCAAGGTTCTATCAGGCTTGCTTTAAAAAAAAAATTCAGACGCCTGTAAACCCTCTAAGTTGGATCATCTGTGCCTGTTACAACATTGCTTAAATTTTTCCCCACTGCTGAGGTAATTTCCCTGAAGGTTTCTAAAGGCACAAAGCATAAGGCTTCAGTGTCCATCATGGTTTTCAACTTAATTTCCACTGTCTTTTGCAGCATCACCCCTTCCCTCAGAGTCCAAAGCTTAGGCGATAGTCCAAAGTGGAACTGGACCCATGTGGCCACCGATCAGTCTTGCCTCTGCTGTTTACTGAAATGTCTTAATAAAAGATGGAGGCCCAGGAAGGACTGACCTGGCCCCCAACTTTATTTTTTCCCACCTGATCCCAGTCATGCTCCCTTTACTCTTCATCTCATAGGGACTATGCATGAGAAAGCTGGAAAAGGTGTGAAAAAATATTTAATGGATCAAAAGAAAGCCTGGCCATCTTCTGCAGCTGAGAAAGTGGACTCTTAAATTTGTCTTGGGTGGGAAGAGAATCAAGTCCAAATAGTCTTTCTATGTATTTTCACAAAATCCCCAGCAGGAGTCAACCAATTCAGTAGGGGTATGTGAGGATGGAGAGAATGATAATGCTGATGAGGGTGAAGACTTGTGTGCAAATAAAAGTTTCTACCTCTGGATAGCACTGGCAACAAGTTAAAGCTAAAGCCAAGCACATGGACAAAATCCAGGGCTTCCAGTGGCCCAGGCAGCACCTCTGGGGGGACTGGGTAAGGAGGCAGCCCCATGAGAAGAACGTTAGCTTGGAGGGCAGGCAGTTCTGGGCTCCAGACTTGGCTGGGCCACTCACAGGTTGCACCACCCCACAAGTTCACTCATCTCAGCTTCCCGGGCTAAAATGGGGACAAAAATACTTAGTTCAAAATGTAGAGATGAAAAGAGATCATCTGAACTCTGCTCTAGTAAAATGAAGGTAAGTATCCTTTCCCTTCCCTCCCCGCTTATTTTTCTTAGAATGACTATGAGGAAGCTAACAAAACCTACTTTGCAGACTGAGGATTTCTACAGAAACAATGAATCCTGGAAGCTAATGTGAAATCTGTTATTCAGTGATTGTAACTTAAATCCAAAGTGTTCATCAACAAGCACATTTTTAGTGTCCTCAGTGTCTGCACAGAAAATTACTTTTTCCCAACCCGCTAGAATAGTTTAGAAACATTTCAATGTGAGCTTTGCTGAGGGAATCATGTAATTAATACTGAGGTAAAGTTTTGAAAAAGAGCAAACCCGTCTCTCCACATGAACATTGCCTCCCTGGGTGCAATTCATCTGTCCTGAGCTAGGTCCCACTGACAGACTGGGACCCCAGAACCCCCAAGGACTGTGTAGAGTGAGCAGGATCTGGGCTGGGGGCAGCAATCAATGGTATCAGTTTGTTTGTTCATTTGCAGCAGGAAGACACAGTAATTATAACTGCAGGAGCATCTGGACGAACTACAGTGAGACAAAGAACCCCCAACATGCTCTGTGAAAGGATGACTGGGGATCAGTGAGGGAGGCACTTAGAGATGCTGCGAAGCAGGGAGGGCATGAGGAGGAGAAAGGCGGGGATGTGGATATGAAGGATGCTGGGGGCAGCGCCTTGATAGGGAATGCAAGGGGGAAACTGGCAGAGAGAAATTTTCTGTTCCAGCTAAACAACCAACCAAACGTTTTTTGATTACCAGACTTTATTTTTTAGAACAATTTTAGATTTATGGAAAAATTGAGCAGATGGTAAAGAGAGTTCCGTGTACCACATCCCATATAGTTTCCCATTATTAACATATTAATTACATTAATAGGGTACCTTTGTTACAATTAATAAACCAGTATTAATACATTGTTATTAAATAAAGTCCATAGATTATTTAGATTTCCTTAGTTCACCTAATGTCCTTTTTCTGTTCCAGGTACCTTGTTACATTTAGGTGTCATGTTTCCATAGACCCTTCTTGGCTTTGATGATATTCTGGACTTTCCTTGTCTTTGATGGCCTTGAGAGTTATGAGGAGGACTGATCAGGCATTTTATAGGGTGCCCCTCTATTAGGATTTGTATGATGTTTTCCCCATGATTAGAATGGGGTTATGAGATTTGGGGAGGTTTGGCTGTTAAAGTTGACCTTGATCACTTGTCAGATTTCTCCATTGTAAAGTCATTCTCGCCCCATATTTTCCATACTGTCCTTTTTAGAAGGACATCATAACATGAAATTAAGAAAGTAGAAGTGATACACTCCAGGAGAACTTTTTAGAACAAAACTAATATTTAACCCTAAATTATCTATGTGCTGCTCTCCCTCAACTAGTATTTCTGAATAGTTGGAAGCCTGCGGCACACCAATGCCAGCTATGAGACTTACTTAGGGGAAACCAAAGAGAGGGGGCAGGTAACTATATGTGGGTCCACTCGGGGCAGAGAAAGAACAGTCACAGATGAGCCACACGTGTGACCAAGAGCTCAGAAGCAACCAAAAACCAGAGCAAAACAGGGCCCTGAGACTAAGCCACCAGGACTTAAGAGCACCTAGGGTGCAGTTCAAGGCCATTTTATGTACATTTCACAGAACCAGGTGACCGAGGTAACAGCTGAGTTACACATCTATCTACACTAAAAGGTGGGCATTGTACTAGGTACAGAGTTGCTAGCGGAAGACACCAAGACAAAGAAACTTCGAGACATTTAAATCCTATCAGCTTGATAATCCTTACATTCTTGTACATGCTCAGTCCTTTAACTGTTTTTTTTTTTTTTTTTTTAACCTTCACAATATCCCAAGAGCTACACCCAGAAATGGGTAGGGGAGACAGATTGAGATGGTAGAGTAGGAAGAAGACCCTGGGCTCACCTCCTCCCACAGGGACACCAAAACTACAGCTACTTATGGGATGACTACCTATGAGAACGACCTGAAGCCCAGAGAAAAACATTTTCCACCACCGAAGATAGAAGGAGCCTCCATGAGACAAGCAGGAAGGATGGAGGAAACTTGGTCTGGTCTGGTCCCCCCTGGGCCAGCGACCCACAAACAGGAGGGATATCACAGCCACAGAAGCCCTCCCTGAGGAGTGAAGGGGTCTCCATTTCACATCAGGCTCCTCAGCCCAAGGGTCCACCACTGTGAAGATGAGCCCCCAGGAGGCTTGGCTTGGAAACCAGTGGGGCTTGTTGTTCAACTGAGCTGGAAGGCTATAGGGAACAGACTCTGCTCTTAAAGGTCATGCACAAAATCTCACATGCTCTGAGTCCCAGTTCAGTAGCAGTTCTTTGACAAAGCAGGTAGTTTGACAAACCTCCTGTTGCTCTTGGAGACATTCCCAAAGAGGCAGAAGGCAGCTGGGACTCTCCCTGGGCACAGAGACACCGGCAGCAGCCATTTGGGGGATCTTGATCGACCGTGCTAGCAATGGGGCTGGCATGTGCCACTTTGGAATCCTGCTTCTGGCCAATTAGCACTAGGGTGTTGCCCCCAGCAGCACCTGCCAACAGGCCCACAGCAGTAGCACCTCACCAGGCATCAAAACAAGTCATGCTGGAGACCTGTCCTGCCCGCCAGTGCACTGACCACAGCAACTGCATGAGACAGAGCCTCTCAGCCAGCCAGGCTGGAGGCCAGCTCCGCTTACCAGCACACTCACAGCAATCAGCCCCGTCACAATGGAAGCACGACGGAGCCCACAAAAGGGACACCCCCAGAGCGTCAAGCTCTGGTGACCAGAGGGGAGAACACTGCTGGGCCCCACAGAACATCTCCTACGTAGGCCATTTCCTCAAGACTGGGAGATGTAACAGGCCTACCTAATGTACAGAAACAAAGAGATTTCTTTTCACTTTCTTTCAAGAGACCAAAGAATACGTTCCAAACAAAGGAACAAGACAAAAACCTCAGAAAAAGAGCTAAGCAAAATGGAAGTATGCAATCTACCCAGTAAATAGTTTAAGGTAATGGTAATAAAGGTACTTGTTGAATTCAAGAGAAGAACAAATGAATACAGTGAGGATTTCAATCAAAAGAAAATATTTTTTTTAAAGAATCAATGAGAGATGAAGAATATAATAACTGAAATGAAAACTACCCTAGAAGGAATCAACAGTAAATTAGATGATACACAGAAATGGACTGTCCATCTGGAAGAAGGAATAGTGGAAATCATGCACACTGAACAGGAAAGAAAAAAGAGAATTTAAAAAATGAGGATCGTTTAAGAGACCTCTGGACAATATTAAGTGCACTAACAGCTGCACTGTGAGTCCCAGAAGGAGAAGAGAGAGAGAGAGAGAATGTTTTTGAAGAAAAAACAGCTAAAAACTCTCCTAGCCTGAAAAAGGAATCAGACATCCAGGTCCAGGAAGCACAAAGAGTCCTAAACAAGATGAACCCAAAGATATTGAACATTGTGATATTGAATGGTTTGCCTTGGAAACGAACAGAGATCATTCTGTCATTTTTGAGATTGAACCCAAGTACTTCATTTCAGACTCTTTCATTGATCATGATGGCTACTCCACTCCTTCTAAGGGATTCTTGCCCACAGTAGTAGATACAATCGCCATCTGAATTAAATTCGTCCATTCTCATCCATTTTAGTTCACAGATTCCTAAAATGTTGATGTTAACTCTTGCCATCTCCCGTTTGACCACATCCAATTTCCTTTGATTCATGGACCTAATACTCCAGGTTCCTATGCAGTTTTGTTCTTTACAGCAGCATCAGACTTTACTTTCATCACCAGGCACATCCACAACTGGGCATTCTTTCCACTTTGGCTCAGCCTCTTCATTCTTTCTGGAGCTATTTCTCTGCTCTTCCCCAGTAGCATATTGGACGCCTACCAACCTGGGGGGTCTCATCTTTCAGTGTCATATCTTTTTGCCTTTTCATACTGTTCATGGGGTTCTCAAGGCAAGAATACTGAAGTGGTTTGCCATTCCCTTCTCCAGTGGACCACGTTTTGTCAGGCCCTGACTAGCAGAGACATGTCCTTCAGTCACTCCACATAGTGAGATGAGATGCCTGGCGCCCTGGTTGCCCCACTGCTGGTCCTCAGTGAATGTGTAAACCTCCACTGGCCATTGGAGGTTGGTCAACATGCCGCCCAGGGGCCAAGACAGAGGTCCTGCTGGAGCTGCCAGGAAGGGGGTCCAGGGAAGGCTGGAGCCAATATCGGAGGACACCCAAGAGAGGAGGGCACCCCAGCCCCTCCGCTGCCACTGCCCACCCTGGGGCTCAACGTAATAAAGGCCATATATGACAAATCTATAGCCAACATCACACTCAATGGTGAAAAACTGAAAGCATTTCCTGTATGATCAGGAACAAAACAAGAATGCTCACTCTCACAACTTTAATTCAACACAGTATTGGAAGTCCTAGCCACAGCAATCAGGCACACATTCACACACATATATGTAATCCACATTGAAAAAGAAGGAGTAAAACTTCTGTTTTACATCTGTCTACAGATGACATGATACTATATATAGAAACCCAAAGACTCCATCAAAAATTTATTAGAACCAATAAATGAATGCATAAAGTTGCAGCATACAAAATTAACATACAGAAATCTACTGTTTTTCTATATACTAGTAATGTATATTATCAGGAAGAGAAAAAAGAAAACAATCCCATTTACAATTGTCTAAAAGAATAAAACACATAGGAGTAAGTCTCACCAAGGAGGTAAGGAACTATATTCTGAAAACCATGAGACACTGATGAGAGAAACTGAAGAGGACACTAACAGATGGAAAGATACGCCATGCTTATGGGTCAGAAGAATTAGAATGATCATACGACCCAAGGCAATCTACAGATTCAATGCAGTCTCTCTCAAAGTACCACTGGCATTTTCCCACAGTACTAGAACAAATAATTTTAAAATTTGTATGAAATCACAAAAGACTTCAATTAGCCAAAGCAATCTTCAGAAAGAATGAAGAACAAAACTGGAGAGATCATGCTCCCTGAGTTTAAACTATACTATTGATACAAAGCTACAGTCATCAAAAAAGTATGGCACTGGCACAAAAACAAAGATCAATGAAACAAAATAGCGACGGCAGAAATAAACCAGTGCATATACGGCCAATTAATCCATGACATAGTAGCCAAGAACATACCGTGGGGAGTATACAGCCTTTTTGATCTATGGTCATAGGAAAACTGGACAGCTACATGCAAAAGAGTGAAGCTGAACCACTTTCTCACACCACACACAAAAATACACTCAAAATGGATTAAAGACTTTCAGACTTGAAACCATAAAAACCTCACAGAAGAAAACCTAGGAAGTACTTGCTCCTTGACATAGGTCTTAGCAATATTTTAGGGGATTTATCTTTTCTTTTCGCAAGGGAAACAAAAGCAAAAATAAACAAATTGGATCACATAAAACTAAAACCTTTTGCAAACTGAAGGAAACATCAACAAAACAAAAAGGCAGTCAACTGAATAGAAGAAATTTGCAAACAATGTATCCAAAAAGGGTTTAATATCCAAAATACATCAAGAACTCATACAATTCAGTATCAAAGAGACAAACAAATCAATTTTAAAAGGGGTAGAGGACCTGAATAGACATTTATCCAAAGAAGATATACAAATTATCAATAGATACATGAAAAGATGCTGAACATCACTAATCATTGCAGAAATGCAAATTAAAACCACAATGAGAAACCACCTCACACCTGTAAGAATGGCTATAATCCAAAAGACAACCAACAACAAGTGTTGGCACAGAGATGTGGAGAAAGGCAAATCCTAGGATACTAGGATTTTGTGGGATTGTGTGTTGGTGCAGTCACTATGGAAAACAGGATAAAATTTCCTCAAAAAAATTAAAAACAGAATTACACTATGATCCAGCAATTTTATTTCTGGGTGTTTACCCAATGAAAACAAAACACTTATTTGAAAAGATATGTGTATCTCTATGTTCACTGCAGCATTTTTACAATAACCAAGATTGAGAGCAACCTAAGGGTCCATCAGTAAATGAATGGATAAGAAAATGTGGTATATATAAACAATGGACTATTACTCAACCATAAAAAATGAAATTTTGCCATTTGTAACAGCATGGATGGATCCTGAGAGTATCATGCTAAGTGAAAAAAGTCAGAGAGAGCAACACAAATACTGTATGATCTCGCTTATATGTGCAACCTGAAAAACAGAACAGGACACAGGGACTTCCCTGGCAGTCCAGTGGTTAAGACTCCATGCTTCCACTGCAAGGGTCATCAGTTCAATCACTGGTCAGGGAATTAAGATTCCACATGCTGCGGGGCATGGCCAAAAGAAAACCCAGAACAAGTGCACAAACGAAGACAAATTGATAGATACAGAAACAATGAGTGGTTGCCAAAGGGGTGGGCAGTGGGGAGTTGGGTGGACTAGGTGAAGGGGATTAAGAGGTGGCATAGTCAATAAAGCAGAAATAGATGTTTTTCTGGAACTCTCTTGCTTTTTCGATGATCCAGCAGATGTTGGCAATTTGGTCTCTGGTTCCTCTGCCTTTTCTAAAACCAGCTTGAACATCAGGAAGTTCATGGTTCACGTATTGTTGAAGCCTGGCTTGGAGAATTTTGAGCATTACTTTACTAGCGTGTGAGATGAGTGCAATTGTGGGGTAGTTTGAGCATTCTTTGGCATTGCCTTTCTTTGGGATTGGAATAAAAACTGACCTTTTCCAGAAAAACATCTATTTCTGCTTTATTGACTATGCCAAAGCCTTTGACTGTGTGGATCACAATCAACTGTGGAAAATTCTGAAAGAAATGGGAATACCAGACCACCTGACCTGCCTCTTGAGAAATTTGTATGCAGGTCAGGAAGCAACAGTTAGAACTGGACATGGAACAACAGACTGGTTCCAAATAGGAAAAGGAGTATGTCAAGGCTGTATATTGTCACCCTGCTTATTTAACTTATATGCAGAGTACATCATGAGAAATGCTGGGCTGGAAGAAGCACAAGCTGGAATCAAGATTGCCGGGAGAAATATCAATAACCTCAGATACGCAGATGACACCACCCTTATGGCAGAAAGTGAAGAGGAACTAAAAAGCCTCTTGATGAAGGTGAAAGAGGAGAGTGAAAAAGTTGGCTTAAAACTCAACATTCAGAAAACGAAGATCATGGCATTTGGTCCTGTCACTTCATGGGAAATAGATGGGGAAACAGAGGAAACAACGTCAGACTTTATTTTTTTGGGCTCCAAAATCACTGCAGATGGTGACTGCAGCCATGAAATTAAAAGACGCTTACTCTTTGGAAGAAAAGTTATGACCAATCTAGATAGCATATTGAAAAGCAGAGACATTACTTTGCCAACAAAGTTTCGTCTAGTCAAGGCTATGGTTTTTCCTGTGGTCATGTATGGATGTGAGAGTTGGACTGTGAAGAAAGCTGAACCCCAAAGAAATGATGCTTTTGAGCTGTGGTGTTGGAGAAGACTCTTGAGAGTCCCTTGGGCTGCAAGGAGATCCAACCAGTCCATTCTGAAGGAGATCAGCCCTGGGATTTCTTTGGAAGGAATGATGCTGAAGCTGAAACTCCAGTACTTTGGCCACCTCATGCGAAGAGTTGATTCATTGGAAAAGACTCTGATGCTGGGAGGGATTGGGGGCAGGAGGAGAAAGGGACGACAGAGGATGAGATGGCTGGATGGCATCACTGACTCGATGGACGTGAGTCTGAGTGAACTCCGGGAGTTGGTGATGGACAGGGAGGCCTGGCGTGCTGCAATTCATGGGGTCACAAAGAGTCGGACACGACTGAGCAACTGAACTGAACTGAACTTCTGGTTATAAAATAAATAACATACAGCATAAGGAATATGCTCAGTAATAAATTTGTATGGAGACAGATGGCAACTAGACTTATCATGGCAATCATTTTGTAATGTATTTAAATGTCAAATCACTACATTGTTCACCCAAAACTAATAGAATATTGTATATCAACTATATTCAATTAAAAAAATGGCTGGGGGCAAAATTTTAGTCTTTTCTGCCCCAATAATTTTTCCTCAAAACTCAATCTAGAAAAATGCTAAAAACCCCACACAAAATATTAAAATAAAAACAAGGTATTTTATCAGACTGGTAAAGATGAAAACGTTTGGTAATAGGAGGTGTGCAACATACTGTCTTCAATACAGTGGGTGAGAGTACAAACCACTGAACAAGCTTGGGCAACAATCTGCAATATCAACAAAAAGTTTAAATACAAAAAAAGTCAATCTGATTTTAAAGAGTATTCTTTGATATAATTAATTGCCATTTTATTAATTTTTCCACATAGCGTAAACAAAAGCATTTTTGGACACTTTAATTTTATGAATTTTGAAATACAAACTAAGAAAATAGTGTGTGCTTGCTTTACAAATTTGCCCTCAAGAAAAATAAGTCCTCACTCTACTCCCTACTCTCAACAATATGGTTACTGCCCCAAGTCTTCTACATAGAAATTCTGGACCCACCACACGTAATATAGGCAGGCGATATATATTATTATGGCTCTTTGACAAATAAGAAAATGCAAGCATAGAAATGATGGATGATTGCCCAAACTTTTGCATCTGTAGGCCAAATACAGAACCAAGATTAGAACAACTCCGAGCCTGCCCGCTGAACCATACCACTTTCTATTTTTAAATATTTAATAGCCTAAAGCTAACATGGACAGCTCAGACACAAGAGTTGATGCAAGCAGAAGTGCAATAACACCTTCTGCAAATTCTTTGTTTTCAAAACAGCAATAAGAGATAAAACAGCTAAGGACAGGTTGCCAAGAAGCAACCGCCATTCTGGAAATCACACATGCATTCAGGGTAGCAAGGCATATGGGCACACCCTGTAGCTGAACCACAAAGTGCAGGAAATGGAAAAAAGCACCTCTGGCCATAAGTCAATGCTAATATTTTGAAATAAAATATGCATCTATATAAGCTATAAATATAGATTCCACACAACATCAATGCAATAGACATTGCATTGATACACAGCATCATGGTACATTTGAACAGAGGGAATAATCTTAGATTATCTCAAATAGGGGTTTTCAATGCTTCTTCAGTCTTAGAACTCCACGTTCAAATGAAATACAAAAATAATTATTTTGGATTGGCCCTCTGACATCCTTGGCTCTGAAGAGGATCAGATAAACAGTGCTTGAAAAAAATCTTCTTTAATCCAATTTCCTTATTTTACAGGACTATTTGAAAATATGCCAAGATTAAGATAAAACTGTGTGAACTGCAGTAGTGAGTGTGCATGGGTATGTGTATTTTTATGTGTGTGTGTTTATTACTCACAGCCCTGAGCTTATTTCTTCATGTCCCAAAAGTTTATAATACATATCTGCTAAAGTTTCTCAAGCTTAAGCCTGCTAGGAATCACCTGGAGAGTTGTTAAAACACAGCTTTCTGAATCCTAACCCAGAGACACTGATTCTAAAGATCAGGGTGTGGTCGTGGGTTTGCATTTCTTTATTTTTTTTTAATGTTTATTTTGTAATGGGATATAGTCAATTAACAAACAATGTTATCACAGTTTCAGCTGAACAGTGAAGGGACACAGCCATACACATGTGTATCCATTCTTCCCCAAACTTCCCTTCCATTCAGGCCACCACACAACATTGAGAATTCCGAGTGCTATACAGTAGGTCCTTGTCGGTTATCCATTTTAAAATAGCAGTATGTCCAAGGCCATCCCAAACTCCCCAGCTATCCCTTGCCCCCATCCATCACCCCGGCAACTATACGTTTGTTCTCCAAGTCTGTGAGTCTCTTTCTGTTTTGTAAGTTCATTCGTATCGTTTCTTTTTAGATTCCACATACAAGAGACATCATACAATTAATTCTCCTTCTCTGACTTAGTATGACAATCTCTAGGTCCATCCATGTTGCTGCAAATGGTGTTATTTCATTCTTTTCAATGGCTGGGTAACATTCCATTGTATATATGCACTGCTGCTGCTGCTGCTAAGTCACTTCAGTCATGTCCAACTCTGTGCGACCCCCTAGACGGCAGCCCACCAGGCTCCGCCATCCCTGGGATTCTCTAGGCAAGAACATTGGAGTGGGTTGCCATTTCCTTCTCCAATATATATGTACTACGCCTTCTCTATCCTTTCATCTGTCCATGGACATTTAGGTTGCTTCCATGTCTTGGCTGTCATAAATAGCACTGCAGTGAGCATTGGGGTGCGTGTATCCTTTCAAATCATGATTTTCTTAGGATATGTGCCTGGGATTGCAGGGTTGTATGGTCGCTCTGTTTTTAGTTTTCTAAGGACTCTCCACACTATTGCCCATAGTGGGAACGTAAATTGGATTTGCCTTTCTAACCAGCCTCAAGGTGCTGCTTTTGCTCCTGATCTGGGAACCTCATCTTGAGTACCTGCATTCAAGGACAGCCCACAGATACAGCCTTGCACTATTGGAAATGAAGGCATCTAAAACCTCCCTTACAAGCTCTTATATACAGTACAGCAAGGTGCTTGCGAATACTTGCTTAACGGATGACCAGTCAGTGAGATGGCTAGGATGTAAAGTCAGTTGCTGTACTGAGCAGCTCCATGGCACTGGATATAACACTTCTTATTGGAACAGGATGACACTCCAAAGACCTAACATAAATAATCTTACTTCATTTCAGCATTTCTGTATCCTCCGTCGGGTTTCAGTGAAGAGAATGCGGTCGTGTCTTCCACCTCCTTTACCTTTTATCTTCTCTTTGCACCTCATATTCATTCTCCAACCTGCTTCACTTGATCCTTATGGACTGACTCCTTTATCCCCTGACTTCCGGTTGGGTTATATCCATAGAAGACATTGGCAGGAGGCTAGGAAGTGGGAGAAGATGAGGATGTTGTTTGCATTGCCCCAGCTTCCTTCCTGCCAAGATGCCATGGGCTGGCAGTGCTCCTACCAAAGGGCACAGCTCCTGTTGGGGTTCCCTCTCCTTCCAGATACCCTGTGTGGGTTCTGGTAACTCTCCATCTCCTGACCTTGCAGGACTAGCAGGAGTAAAGTCTCTGAGTTGTAGCTCATCCTGGGGTACTGAAGTATCACTGAATAGTTTCTATAAAGCCCTTGCCTTACTTTCATTTTGCTAAATTCTGCTCAAATTGCCAGGTCAAAGTTGCCTTCACATCCTGATGGGACCCCAACTGGTATATAACAATGTTTCTTTGACTGCTGTCATGGAAGACCAGGACTTGTGGACCCACCTGCATCCATGACTTGCTGGTTGTAATTCAGTAAAACTATCTACCCCTTCTCTGCCTCACACAGGGATGAGAAGATACAATAATTTATTTGAAATCAATGCAGACTTTTAGAAACTCAAATGTTCATATCCAACTTAGTTGTAGCATTTGATATATATCATGGCTTAAAATTTCAAAGCCATATACAACATAGGTCTCACATGACTTTTTTAGACTTCACTGTTTTTGTTGTTGTTCAGCTGCTAAGTTGTGTCTGACTCTTTGTGACCCCATGGACTGCAGCACGCCAGGCTTCCCTGTCCTTCACTATCTCCCGGAGTCTGCCCAAACTCATGTCCATTGAGTCAGTGATGCCATCCAACCATCTCATCCTCTGTCACCCACTTCTCCTCCTTCCCTCAATCTTTCCCAGCATCTGGGTCTTTTCCAATATGTCAGGTCTTTGCATCAGATAGCCAAAGTATGGGAGTCTCAGCTTCAGCATCAATTCTTCTAATGACTATGCACAGTTGATTTCCTTTAGGATTGACTGGTTGGATCTCCTTGCTGTCCAAGGGACTCTCAAGAGTCTTCTCCAGCATCACAGTTCAATAGCATCAATTCTTTGGTGCTCAGCCTTCTTTATGGTCCAGCTCTCAGATCTGTACGTGACTACTGGAAAAACCACAGCTTTGACTATACACACCTTTTATCGGCAAAGTGATGGTTCTGCTTGTTAATACACTGTCTAGGTTTGTCATAGCTTTCCTTCCAAGGAGCAATGCTATTTAATGGTTGCAAGTATTTTGAGGCTGATTCTTTCATTAGCAAGAAGACAGTTATTCAATAAATGTTAGCTACCACTCAGAATATAAACTGAGCTTCTGCAATATGCCAGTTACTGGGCCAGGCCCAGTGAACACCAAAGGGAACAGGGCAGTCTCCTCTCTTGCCTTCATGGAGATCCCAGTCTTGCAAAAAAGGGAGCTACCCTAAAATGAATTATAATATTTATTCTTAGATTATTACTATGATAAATGCTATGCAGGAGAAATGCCAATGCTAAGAGTACAGGAGGCAAAGCTGCAGGATAGGGGAGGGGATTATGGGGGAGGGGACGGTTGGCAAATTGAGGGAAGGTAGCCGGACCAAGCTAAGGAAATAGCAGGTTTACGTAGACATACTTCATCTCACTGCAGTCTCCTCCGAGTCTTCTCCTAATGGAAATATTACAATAAAAGAAGAAACAAAGACACACAAAAGTCCCTTGAAGAGCTGAGGGAGGGAGTTAGAAGATGGCAAGAAGGAGAAACAACTGTTTGCCCGGCGTGACATGTGCTCAGAAATGGTCAAGATGGAAAACAAAAATATTGGGATTGTTACACTTTTTTCACACCAGGAGAACAAGTCTCTTTTTTCTATTTTTGTCCTAAACTATTTTTATTCAATATTCACACTCTACTATGTTTAGATACCTCCACTGGAAAACAAGTATTCTAAGAGAATTAGGAGGCTTTTATTCTTTCCGTAAGGACATTTTTTTGGTCAGAATTGTGGTTTCCCAAAAAGTCATTCATTCTAAGTGCTCAAAATGCTAAAAGGCACTAAAAGAATAATGAACGAATTTTCACAGAAGCTGAATTTTTCAAGCAACAAACCTGGCATTAACGAGTGGATTGCAATATAGCCCTTCAGACACCAGTTTCACAGCAGCTGCCTTTCCTCTGTGGCTTCTCACAGGCAGACCCTGCCCTCCCTTTCTGGCCGTGAACTCCCTCTCTGTCACCGACTGAGGTCCTCTCAGAGTCAGATACGTAGAATTTCCTTCCTAGTCCAGCACAGAGCCAAAGGGCCTGTTACTCACTTTCATGTCATTTATGGAAGGTTCTGGTACTTAAGATGGTCTTCAATTATTTAAAGACCAGGCTAGAAAAGCTACAGGCAAGTCACAGTAAATAGAGCAGGAAATGAGAAAGCCCCTGGGCTTTGTCCGCTCTTCCTTCTCCCTCTTCTCTGCAGCCCCTCCCCAACAAGCCCCTCGTCTTTTCTCAGGAGCTTTTTTGTTACAGGAGATGGCCGCCACATACACTGTGACCAGTGACCCAGATGTGAATATGCTGCCGCCTTCCCTGAGAAAAGCAGATGCATGCTTGTCAGTCAACATGTGCTGATCTTTTGAGTTCAGAAAATGTGATTACTATACTCATATATATCCCAATTATGCTAACCTCGTTTTCCTTTCTGTTAATTTAAATAGATCCTATTATCTTGGTCAAGAAGATAGAGATTAAGAGTGTGTGTATCAGGGGACTTCCTGGTGGTTAAGCCTTTACCTTCCGAAGCAAGGGGTGCAGGTTTGATCCCTGGTTGGGCAACTATGTGCCTCACAGCCAAAAAAACAAAACATAAAAAATAGAAACAATATTGTAGCAAATTCAATAAAGACTTTAAAAAATTGTTCATATAAAAAAATCTTTAAAAAAGAGCATATGTATCAGAGCCAGTGTCAAACTATTTCCAAATGCTCCATCCAGGCTCCAGCTATAATCACCATCTTCATTCTCATGACTATCATTTATTAAGAGTTAGATCCTGTCCAAAGTGTTTTAAATCAGTTGTATTTCATTTCACCGTCCCACAAATTCTGTAAGGTGAATAATCGTATTCTCCCCCTTTTACCAATGAGGAAGCTAAAAAGAGAATAAGTGTTTTGGGCGAGGTCACCCAGGTAATAAATGGAAGACCTGGGAGGTCAACCCAGACTTATCTGAGTGTACAATCCAGTCTATTTCATAATGATGTTTGTTAAAATAGAACTTCACCCTCAACTGAAGCATGTCTTCTATGTGTGATGGAGCAGGGGGGGTAAGAGGAGCATTGTTTTTATTGGCTATTTCTCATAAACCTTCATGACTGTACACTCTGAGAGGGCAGACTTCCTATTTGTCTTATTTTCCACGGTATTTCAGAACCTAGCATAAGACTTGGCACAAGTCTTTCAACAAAAGCCGGCTGAAGAAAAGGGATGGAGGTAGAGGGGGAGGGTGGGAGGAAGCGAGGAAGGAAGGAAGAAAGGCAGGAAAGAAGGAGGGGTGACTCTTAAAACCGCATGTGCTCGGTAAAGTAGATAGAAACGGATAAGGGTCTGTAGCTCAGTTTCTGGATCTGAATGCCATGGCCCCTTGAGAAATAAGGAGATAGTTTTCCAGGTGTTCAGGGAGATAGAAGAGGAATGAATAAGATTGGCAGCAAAATATTTGTCATACGATAAACAAGGCACTCAGAACAATTGGTTTAAGCCACATATAAATGTGCAAAAATACTACTCAGAGAGCAAAACCCCATAGAAGTACAATGCAGTGGGCAGCTTTTCACTCCTGAAGATTCCAGCGGGGATGGGCAGATGACAGCTGAGCATGAGACACTAGGAGCAGCCATAGGGACCGGTAAGTAACCAGGAGGGTGTCTTTCGGATAGCACTCATTCTGGAAAATTTTCCTCTTTTTGCTAAAAAACTACTGTCCTGCAGCTCACAACAGAAGTACTAGGAAGTGACAAGTGCCCTGCAGAAAATTACAATGGGATGCTGGAGGCTGTTAACGGTGCTTACCACAAGTCAGCAACTGACTGTGAGAAATATCGGTACAGGATAAGGGCTCTGCAGAGAAACCACGCGATCAACTTTAAAATGACACAGAATGAAAACACGAAGTCATTCTGAGTTTTCTCAATAAAGTCAAGAGCTATACCTACTCCTCCCTGAATTTCTAAACAGACTTTTCCTTCCAGGATGCTGGGATAAGGGTAGTGAGTTGGACCATAACAGCTCAAATCATTATTTAGACAAAGCAAGAACAGTAAATAAAAAGAAGTAAATGAAAGTCAGTCCATATAGAGGAAGGGATGGATTTTGCACGCCCCAGTTTATCTTTCTTTCTAACCTGCTTTCCCAGCCAGTGTAAATGTCACAAAAGACCTGCTAGCTTCATGGAGCAATGAAAATCAGAAACTCAGCCAGCGTAGCCTTTGTGTTACACCAGGGCCTCAGAGCCCTCATCAGCTCATGCTCAGGACAGGGGTGGTGGTGGCATCGCCTTGGTCAAAGGCTTGGCAGCCATGAGGAGCAACACACAGCACTGGGCGAGGCCAGAGCAAAAGGAAGACCTGGCAATTGCATGTCAGCTTTGGCATCCCTGGAAGCCATATGCAATGCCAGGATCTTACAGCTCTCAGCCAATGGCCTTGATCCTTCACCAAAGGAAAAATACTCCAAGGACAAAACCTCACCCTACTCCCTCACTTTCATGCACCAGGACACTTGACTGGGCTTAGCTGAATCCACTCCCAGGAGAAGTGGAGGTGGGAACACATCAGATGCTGCATCCTAGTGATGCTGTGTCTTCCGGTTAAGGTGGCATTTTACAGAAGGAGGAACAAGGTACAAACATTTTGGGTTCCTAGTGGGGAACTATGTCACAGCTGCTGGGTAAACCAGGACCTGGCATTTTCATTCTGTGCAGACTGGACAGTCACTGAAGGTTTTCAACAGTGGAGTGATCAGATCCATGGTATACAGGAGAAAGATGGATTGGTGAAGGAAGCATCTCAAGAAGCCTAGAGAAAAATGACCAGGATGGCGAAGTATCTGGAAATAATGATAAATGAGAACCTGAGGGGAGGTGGGGGCGGGGGGGACACCTAGTGGATAGAAAAGAATCCTTTTTAATACTTATAAAGGCTGTCATATGGAAGAGGGATTCAGAGTTCCCTGAAAGAACTCTAATGGAAGTTGAAGAGTTGGAATGTGGAAGGGCTATAGATTCCACCTGAAACCAAACAGAAGAACTTTTTGATGACTAATGCTAAGCAAAAATAGAGCAGATTACCCTTGAAGGCTATGACTCACTGGTGGTGTTCAAGTAGAGTCCAGGGTACGTGACCATGAAGATCTCTGTCCATTTTATGCTCTATTATTTCATGATGATTTCCTCCTTCAATGCCCAAGGCCATTCTAAGTCTATTGATTCATAGCTGCCCTGAAAAACCCAACTCAAGTTCCATCTCCAAGTCACTCCAGGCCTTTCCCTAATCATCTCTCCCTTTTCTGAATAAGACACTTATTACTTGTACCATTTATCTGGGAGATAAGCATGTACAGCTTTGTGGCATTGTTTCAACTAAACAGTTATGTATTTCTTGTATATCAGTTAGTTTTCATGGGTTTTATCTCTGCAATTAGACAACAGCTTCTGGAAGGCAATACTCTCATATTTACAGAACAAGTCTTGAGCCTTGCACATAGCAAATGCCCAGCCTGTTGGTTTATTACCAAGACTCCTCAGTGCCTATACTGTAAAAATTCAGGCCTCAGGATAAATTTCTTGTGTGCATCCAAACCAGAAAACTTGTGGGTTCTTTCAAATGTCTAATCCTGATTATTTCATTTCCTAATTATACCCAGTTATATTTTAGTTTTATTGAACTAAATATTTCTTCCAATTAAAATAATATTCTTCCAGAGCATATTTTTAGAGAACAGGGAGAAAAACAATGAAACTTTTAATTGAAAACATTTTAAACCTTTCTTTCCTCACAAAATAAAAGAAATGGTTCTGCAGCAGAAAATGTCATCCAGAAAACCAGCCAATTATGAAAAGCTTAATTTTTCTCATGGTTGAGTTAAACAAGAGCAATTAACACTACTGATTTATTCTCCCACACAGCGGTTGTCTTTGTGAATATTTGAATTCAAGAACAATAACAAGGAATTCCCTGGCAGTCCAGAGGTTAGGACTTCACACTTCCATTGCTGGGGGAACGGATTCAATCCCTGATTGGGGAACTAAGATTCCACAGGGCACAGTCAAAAATCAATGAATAAAATCAATGGGGAAAAAAAATGACTCCTCCATAAATGATGTTGAGACAACTGGGTATCCATTGGAGAAGAGGTAGATTACCAACTTACACCACAAACAAACAAAAAGATCAATTAACAGATTAAGGTGACTTTCAAACTGAATGACTGAAGGAACTTTTCCACCCTTTTGAGTCTTTACACAGCTACCCTGCTGAATGTGGCTCCTTCTATAACCTATTTAAGTGATCATTTCTTTTTTTAAATGTAGCCTTTGATATATACATGTTTCCAGTATCTGAGGGTAGTTCACATCAATATCTTGGAATGAACTTTTCTTTGGAGAAGAAGCCAAAGCCTCAGAAGCTGCAATCACCCCCAAGATGCTGCTTTTGAGCAAGCACCATGAGCTTGCCTTACACCAAGCCCTTTGATACTTTGAGACTGGAGCAGATTGAGAAACATCACAGACCCACTTTCTATGTTGAGAGCCACTGTGCATGCAGTTAGGCTTCTTGTAAAAGGTTATAGCCTTGAAAACCCCTATGATGTCTTCTACATAAAAAGTTGCACATACTATTTTCATGTAATGGATTTTCCACGACATTACATAAATTAACATACATTGGAAACTGTCAAGGGCTCTCTGCCCTTCTATTTCCAGCCAGCTTCCACACTAACAGTCAGGACCCCACTAGGTTTGCAGAGTTAGACAATTCTATTTTTAAAAGAGAAATAAACCATAGTGTGAACGGTTCCAAACCTCCAAATGGCCAGACCCTACCAGATAAATACATCTCTGAGACAGAGGCTGAACACTTCTTGGAACTTGCTGTCCCTTTTGAGCACATTTACCACAGACATTTCCCTGCCTCTGAGGTCCCGTGCCTCTGCCACCAGTCAGGGGTTTGCAAATCTAACTGATGGGCTCGTTTTCTCTCCACTCCCCCATCCCTAGTCCTCTCAGGGGCTCTGCCAAAGAGTTATTGCCCTAGTCCAGAACCAGAATCTCCTCTTCTTTAAGAAAGTTTAGTTCCAAATACCTTAGCCCACCTCTGCTATCAACCCTCAGAACTCCACCTCCACAACAGGGTCTGAAGAAAACCAGAAATAGCAAGCCTCAAATTTCCTTGTGGCCCCAAGCTAATGAAATGGGGGTGGGGAAGGATTTTATGCATCTGAATTTTCACCCTTAGCCTATTAGAGGGAAATAATTGTACTGTATTAAATTCATATTATTGTATATTCATATACTATATTGTATGAATATTGAATTGTATTAAATTCAGCAGGCAACTAGGCCCACCCGATGAGCATATTTTTGTAAACACAGCTGACAAACCAAAGCTGTAGGGTTGCGTTTATCTGCTGCGATGGCCACTTTCCATTGGCCCCTTCAAGTTCACTCTCTATCCTTCACCCTGCTCGGAACCCCAGGAGGCTACCTTTTACGGAATGCTGCCCTGGGCTTCTTGCTGTCTCCCTGGGTTCGGGCTGGGGTCCGCAATGGAAGGCCTCAGCCGGTGAGCAGAAGGAAGAGAGGCTGGAGGGTTTGCTGTTCAGTCTTCTGCGGGTAGGTGAGTTTAGGAGTGGGGGGTGGATGTGCTCCTCCGCCCACAGCACAGCGCCACCCAGCGGCCTCTCCCACATGCAGTTCGGTTCCCCCTTTCTGTCCCCTCAGGCTCAGGTGTGGTGATGGCCCCTCAGAGTGCTTTCACTGTCCTTTTCTGGTTCTCCTTCACCATGGCTACACTTCCGGAAATAGATCTCAGTCATGTCCGACTCTTTGCGACCCCATGGACTTTACAGTCCGTGGAATTCTCCAGGCAGAATACTGGAGTGGGTAGCCGTTCCCTTCTCCAGGGGATCTTCCCAACCCAGGGATTGAACCCAGGTTTCCCGCATTGCTGGTGGATTCTTTACCAGCTGAGCCACAAGGGAAGCCCAAGAATACTGGAGTGGGTAGCCTATCCCTTCTCTAGATGATCTTCCCCACCCAGGAATTGAACTGGGGTCTCCTGCATTGCAGGCGGATTTTTTTACCAGTTGAGCTGCTCTCAAATTCTTTGAAACTGCTTGGTTGAGTGTGCCTCTGTTTTCTGCCTGGACTCTAGCAGTATTTCAATCTCACATTCTCCAGAAATGCCTCCACCCGCAGTTTCTAAACCATGAGCATCTAAGAAATAAGGTCAGAGGAAAGAAACCAACTAGTTATACACTGTTCATAAAAACTACTCATTCTTTGGAGTCCTTTCATTCTGGACGTCGACTCATTCTGGACGTCTTAACCTTTCTAAAGGCTTTAGAGCAAACAAAACAAAAGAAACAAAAAGCACTGCTTAATTACAACGTCATCTACCACCATTCCAGGCTCTGCATCCAATGGAACAAATTTCTGCTTCTAAAACCAATGGTATAGACACAGACCTCTTCCAGCATATGGTTTTCCATGACTCAAAGAACTTTAATAAATATCAGAACAACAAAATATATCATTTTGACATCAGATGGTATTATTTATAGGAGAAATGGGCAAAGCCTTTAAGAATAAGAGTGAAAAATCTGCTCTGTAGGACAGTTGACTAATAAATGTTGGAGCTCTTAAGTGAAAGGAGTTTGCAATTTAATACCAAAATTGCTCAGCTATTTCGAAATGACTCAAAAACAACTCCTGGAAACCTAGGAGATCAACAAGCACCGAAGCATGATCTTTCCATTAGTGGAAAGGGCTTAAAGTTCTCTCCAAATAACATCCGCTCTCTCCTGTATTTGAAACCAAAGGCAAGCCAGAAGCTATCGAGTGTAACTTTAGCCATGCAGAACCCATCTAAAGAAAAGAGAATACAGTAACACTCTTCTTTGTTTCTTTAAGAACAAGGTTAAAGGGGTGGTGAAAAACCACCACTTTTTCAAATCACAGAGAATGGTATTTCAAGATTGAATCTGTGCCTTGCTAAGATAACTCTACCCAGAGAGTTTCCACCTTCATCCCAGATCAGGTGGCTAGTTTTCTCATCTGTTTTGGGAGCTTAGGCATCCCACATACTTTGGGGGCTGGAGTACCACAGAGACTCCAGCTTTCTAAGTACCCTGTGGGAGCAGACACCAGAGTCAGGGACATGGATTCTATGGAACCATGTAGCTGAAGGGTCTATCCAAAGATTATCTCCTCCGTTAGAGCATAAAATATCTAAACAAAGTTAGTCTAATGTTCCTTTAAGCCACCACCTGCCCCACGTTGAGAACTGTCATTTAAACAGGATGAAGGACATCCCTCCAAAGGCATGTTTCTACTTCTGACCCATACGTGTTATATCATCCCCTTTCCTGCCCTTAAAAAATAATCAAGAAGACTCACTGATCAACAACAAAAAAGAGTCTAGAGGGACACAGTGAAGTTTACTTCTGCCTCTCTATCCAGTCAGAAGTTCCAGACTGGTGGCTTGGGAGGGTGGGTTTGTCTGCTTTACGGGAGGAAATTCCTCTCCTTTACATCACCAACCCCACACCCTGCCTCACTCACAAACATGACCTGTCTGGCCCTGTCCTAGATGGCATCTGAGGCTTTACTCCTATGAACATTTAAAGATACAATTAGGGCTTCCCTGCTGGCTCAGTGGCAAAAAATCCATCTGCCAATGTGGGAGACATGGGTTCAATCCCTGGTCTGGGAAGATCCCACATGTCATGGAGCAACTAAGCCCGAGCACCACGACTGCTGAGTCTGCACTCTAGAGCCTGTGCTCCACAACAAGAGAAGCCAGCACAATGAGAAACCCACACACCACAACTAGAGGAGCCCCTGCTCACCATAACTAGAGAAAAAGTCCACAGAGCAATGAAGACCCAGCACAGCCAAACAATATTTTTTAATTTTAAAAAGATACAGCGAAGGATAGGGGATGATGAACTGGTGGGGGGCGGGGGGAGGGAGGGAGAATCCTATGGATACTGCAGTGGTTTTAACAGTTGTTGGCAAATCCTGGGATATTTCTCAGAGGTGGAGTCAAGTTCCCCTCCTCTTGAGATGACTTACTCCCACCTACCAAACAAAATGTGGTGCAAGCTGTTCTGGTAACTTGCAACTTTAGAGCAATAGAGTTTCTGTCTGGCTCTCTCTCTCCCTCTCTCTTTCTTTCATTCAGGATTTTTACTTTTGGAATTCGGCCACCAACCTACATGAAAGCCAAGCAGCCAGGGTTCTCCATCCCAGCCTTCTGGCAAACCCCTCGCCTCAACCTCCCAGCCAAAAACCAGAGCCAACCTTCCAGCCAGGAGACAGTGCCATGTTAGCAGTGGGTCCTCCCACCTCCCCTTGATCTGTCCCAACTGATGTCATGGAGCAGAGACACACCTTCCCCACCAGCCCAGCTCCACTTAGATGAGTGACGCATGTCAATGATTGCTGGGCCCCTAGGTTTGGGGGTGACTTGTTATGCAGCAATATCAGAACAGATGCTTAGACTCTAAAACTTTTACTGAAGTGGGTAGCCTTTCCCTTCTCCAATGTGTCTTCCCAACACAGGGATCAAACCCAGGTATCCCACATTGTAGGCAGATTCTTTACCAGCTGAGCCACAACACAAAGGAAGCCCAAGAATACTGGAGTGGGTAGCCTATTCCTTCTCCAGTGGATCTTTCCAACCCAGGAATCGAACCGGGATCTCCTGCCTTGCAGGCGGATTCTTTACCAACTGAGCTATGAGGGAAGCCCAATTCCAATATAGAACCTATTAAATATGTCCTCCAGTGAGAAGACAGAGAAATGAGAGAAAAGACAGGTTCTATAGCTTCTTAAAACCATGAGAAGCTAAATATAACCTCCCCTCCCCAAAGGCACCTCTGACTTTTTACAGTTGACATTTTACCCACTTTTAAGGGAGAAGGAAATGGCAACCACCTGGAGAATCCCATGGACAAAGGAGCCTGGCGGGCTACAGTCCATGGGGTCGCAGAGTCAGACATGACTGAGCAACTAACACACACACACACACACACACACGGGGTAGAATAATTAGAAAAGGAAAGAGGATGAATGCTAATGATGCTGGGACTGGAGAACCGGAGGTGAGTGGGCATGCCAATCTCTGTCCCTTCACTTTAAAATCCCTCATATACTTCCTTTTTCTTCCCAAGCTGCTTATTTTTGCTGGCAAGATTATTTATAGTCAACCCTTTTCTTAGAAGGACATCAAATCAAATTCCAAAAGCACTCATTCAATAACATTCATGGGGTGAGGGCTGAATCTCTGAAGCCTTAGGATGTGTTTTTTTTCCTGAAAACTTTTCTGCACAGCCCATCACATGAAGTTCCTGAAATTTGCCCAGCAGCTTGTCACTCTCTCATTCAAGAATAACGAGTGCTCCCTTTGACTTACTGTATTAAGTCTAATGTTCTTTGCCTATCTTTTACCAGTATCATGGCTTCACCTCATATATTGAACTGTATTTCCCAGTTTGCCTTGGTTATTCCCACCTCAAAACTTTGATTCATGCCAAGTCACAGCTCCTTATCTTTGTCTTTTTTTTTTAACCAGTCAACTGTCTTTCAAAGCCATACTCAAGCCTAATCTTAATTTTTTTTTTAATTGACAGCAATGCAGCTGACAGCAATCCCTCTCTCCACTTGAAATCTTACAGCACTCAAAAGCCACAGGGCTCATCTGATATTTATGCAGATTTTCCGTTCCTCACCATTCACTTTGAGCCCTTCAACTCCAAGACCATAAGTTATTCATCTTTACATTCCTCTCCATCATTCCAAACACACCCAGTGCCCCACTCAGTATCTTGAATATCTTATGTGCTCACTTATTGCTTATTGGACTATTTAAATGAACTAATGCATGCATGCATGCTGAGTCACTTCAGTCATGTCCGACTCTGTGCAACCCCATGGAAAGCAGCCAACCAGGCTCCTCTGTCCAAGGGATTCTCCAGGCAAGAATACTGGAGTGGGTGAACTAAATAATATGGCAATTAGCTTACATAGTTCCATCTAATAATACTTTTATTTCAACCAGTGCCTAATTTTAAAAGGAAATGGCAACCCACTCCAGTATTCTTGCCTGGAGAATTCCATGGACAGAGGAGCGTGGTGGGCTACAGTCCATAGCATCACAAAGAGTCAGACATGACTGAAGCAACTTAGCATGTATGCATGCAATCTTAAGGAATGGTGCTTTAATCGGGCAAGTTTGAGCCTCAGCCAGCCAATGAGGGTTGGTAAGCATTTTGGGGAGAGGGGTTGGGAAACACTTAGATGTGGAGGTGGTTGCCTATGTTAGAGCTGACCAGGGAAATTTATGCATGAAGAAAGGTGCAAAAATTATTTAGTATAAACCTTCCATTTACAGATGAAGACAGTAAGATGCAGAGAGGATAAGTAATAAGTCCCAAAGCAGCTGGTTATCAGCAGAATTGACATTGATTTCAAGTCTCCTGAATGTTCCAGCATTCTTTCCACTCCAGAAAACTGGAGGACTGTTGCATCTCTCAGTGAGCACTCCTCTTTGAAGAGCAGACTATAGACAGTTTCAAGCTGAACATTTAAATGATCTTTTTAAAGTCAATTTTGACTGTAAAGAGTGACCTAAATTGCTAAACATTTTCTTCTTAAGAAAAAAAAAATCTGCTTTTTTATTCCTCTGACTGAGAAAGATACATTCATGCATCTAACTTGCAAGCAATTTTTTCCAAAGGAGAAGGGGACTCTTATCTGAGCACTGCATCATACAGCATCTCTGGGATGAAAACAGTGAACCAGACCAGGTAATTGGCATGGATAAGAGGAAAATATAAAAGATGAAAGCTGATGCATTAAAAGCAAACCCAGAACATAGGCAGGATGCATGCATTTACTTGAAAAATTGATAAAAAGCAACTTAAATTACAAACCCTTTTCTTTAAGAGGCTCAGCAATCACTCCCTGTTGGTATACTAGCAAATCCTTTTTTTTTTTTTTTTAAACTAGATTTATCTTCCAGATTCTAAGATGGATTAAATCTTTCCACTGACCTTGTCAAAATAGGCCTTTCTCATAAGAAGTAATAAAAGCAACACCATGGCCTGAATCAATAAGATCAGACAGGTAGATTGAGACAGCAGCATAAAGTTCCCAAGTGATTTTTAATTTAGAAAAACTAACTCATAAGAAATGAACACTCCACTTTGTTTTCAAATTCTGGCTCTATATTTTGATTAAATAAGGAAATGTAATTTATCCATAACTATATATATATAATGTGTACATATTTGTCTATATATATGTTAAAATAGAAATTTAAGGAATATAGCACAGTAGATAAGAACCCACCCTCTAAAGCATGCGTGTGTACTCAGTCACATCCAACTCTGCAACCCCATGGACTGTAGCCCTCCAGGCTCCTCTGTCCATTGGATTCTCCAGGCAAGAATGCTGCCATTTCCTTCTCCAGCCCTTTAAAGCCAACCAGCTATTTCAAATTCCAGCTCTGTCACTTCCTTTGTGACAATGAGAAAGTCACTTAAAATTGCCGGGGTCCAGCCCCGGCTGATCCAGGGTATTCGAAGGAGAGACGGCTAGGCGACCTATTCAAATGTTAATTAGAGATAATAAGGAGGAATAGAATGAGGATAGCTCAGTAGGAAAATTCAGTGGAGAAAAGAAGCTGAGTGGCTTGGTTTACGCGGAAAATCAATATAACCCGTGACACCAGGTTAGCTCTGACCACGGAGGCCGCAGGCGCCCTCTCGAATAGCGGAAGGTGCCCCACCTTAGACACCTTCTCGAGTGGGTCTTAGAAGCCCAGGCAAATAAATGGTCGCAGAGGATATCCACGCTCCAGATGGACACTCAGCTGGAAGTTAAAGGGAAGAATGACATGGGGAGACCAAGCGTTGGTGAGCAAGGCCCATAGCTTTATTTTCAACAGGGGCTTTTATACCCTAAGTTACACATAGAGGACAATAGGGGATGCAAAATCAGCAGTCTTTGATGCTTATCAAAAACCAGGGTTTCTTTCCTGCAGATTTATCGTATACAAATGGTTTAGGTGATTTACATCATCTTCTGGCCAGAGGCCTATTAACATTTTATGACTCTTGACAAGCACTTATCAACAAAGACTTATTTTCTCTAAGAGTAATTATTTTAAGGTTTGGCGCCATCTTCCGAAGATAAGATTACGTTCCTATAGGGTGGATGTGTAATGGGTTTACAAAGGAAAGAATTTACTACCTTAAGGGCCTAAAGTTACTAACACCAGGCCACTACTTATTTTTTCTACATACCAACTATATTAATTAATGCACATTCAAGGATACAATTCAGGGGATGTGAAAACTTGGCAACAAACATTGGCTCATCAATGAAATCTTTTACTAGTTTTATTCTGACAGTTTCTAATTCTCTGAGAGGCTCTAAGCTATTTGAATATCTTAAGCTTCCCGTGCCTCTGGAGGCTGGGAGACTGTAAACAATCGTATGCATAGCTGTAGGTGTCCGGGTAAACTTGTCAGGCGAGTTAGAGAGCCATCTGAGGGGTTTGGATTTAAACACTCCTAATTGCCCAGGAACTTTATTAATTGGAGCTATAAGTTAACTCTTTGACAGAGAGAGTGAGATGGTGGTGGGGGACAGCCCCCAGTAAAGTCAGAGGCGAGAGCACAAAGCAATAAAGTAGGCAGACTCTGGTTTTTTGGGGGGTAGATGCTCGAGAATATCCGGGGGCACTCCCGAGGCTCGATCCCGCCTTTGCGTATGCCGAGCCCCCTTCCTCATGACCTTTGTCACGAGTGGAATGTCTCTCGCCGGCTCCCGGCATAAAATATTTTCTAGTTCAGTGTCTTGATCTAAAACATGGCTTTGATATTATTAGTTAATTCAAAAGGTTGTTACGAGGAATCAATGACAATACATGCAAGGTACTTAGAAAAGTACCTAGTAAACACTTGTAAGTGTTAGCTGTTATTATTACCTGGGACAGGGACAAAAGTATTAATACCCTCTAGGCATGGTCTTTCCTAATCCCCTCTAGCTTGTCAGGTCAGCTCCAGGGTTTTCTCATGTTGCATTAAGTCTGAGTCTGGGTATAAGAAAATTCACCAGAAAACATTCAGACTATATCTCCCAGGGGAGGTTCTATATATGAAAAGAGTCATGGGTCCAGTGTGTGGGCTTGAGGGAAGATGGCTAAATATATGAGCTTGATGGTATGTATCAGCAGAAAAGGAAAAGAAAAGCCATTTAGAAATGAGATGGCAATATGAAGACAGGACACCAAGCAACTACAGCATGAAATAGAATTAAAAAGAAGAGGTAGATTTAAGAACATGAACATGTTCATCTCATGTTCTTTGAGAATTACAGTAAAGATAGGAATTAGTAGCTCAGACGGTAAAGAATCTGTCTGCAAGGCAGATACCCAGGTTTGATCCCTAGGTGGGGAAGATTCCCTGGAGAAGAGAATGGGTATCCACTCCAGTATTCTTGCCTGGAGAATTCCATGGACACAGGAATCTGGCGGGCTACAGTCCATCGGGTTGCAAAGAGTCAGATATGACTAAGCAACTAAACACCTTCACTTCCACAACATTGGACTGTTGGATGTTGTTCCCTTGGCTGTGAGGCTATACTGAGACTGAGCCTCCATGATACATGGGTCCAGATGAGTTAGAGAGACAGAGACATGTGCAGCCCACGGTTTCAGATTTACAAGGACAGACTATCACAAAGTGGTAAACATCATTGAGCAAAGCACACAGCTTTCAAAAGAAGCTAAAACACTCCCTAAATATATTCATTACAGCCCTTTAAAGACTATTTTAGCCATAGGTATCCAGAGCCATAAAAGCATGCATCCCCCTCGGTACAGTACTAATCCATCCTAAAGGGAAAAAAATGTTGTACCCAAGAAGATGCTCATGGCAACATTATTTATAATAGGTTTAAAAAAAATGGAAACAATCAACCAAAATAGAGTGCATTGATTTAATAGAATAATATGACTTGGTTTAAAATGATACTGTTGAAACTTATAAAATTTTTTAAAAGCTCAGAATACTGATGCTGATCCTGGAACTGTCTGCTTCCAGCTTCAAGGGCACAGAAAATAGCACTGTCCTTCAAATTACGGGCTATAGCCCTGCTTGCTGATTCTTTCTGGCTAACTCAGGCTTCTCCAGGCTTTCAAAACTCCTTTATTTTCCTCAGATGAAATGACTTTAGGAGATTATACCCAACGAACCTAGTATCTGCAACTGCCCTTCCAGTTTAAAGAGATCTGGACGTGGCCCCCCTCTTACTCTCCTTAGTTCTAGAACAAGAATAACAAGTAAAAGCTTTTGCATTTATTCTTCTGACTTTGAAGCTTTTCAAGTTTCACATTCTCTGATGATTGGATTCAGAGGGTTAATAAAGCCTCTGATAACACACTGCTTTAAATAACAGTCCCAGCATGCCTGGAACAATAAGTAGTGTCCTGGGAAGAAGGCTCTTGCTGAGAACCTGTGATCTCTGCCACATTACCTGTAGAATCAGACCTGGTTTTTTATTTAAGGAACTTGCAAAAAAGGAGAAAAACATAACATGTGAATGCCATTCATTCCTTCACTGTTTCTTTCCACAAATGAGCATCAGCGACGTGCCTGCCAGACACTATCAGGGGTACAGATTATGTCCCAGCCCCAAGTTGCCAAAGATGCACAGAACAGGGAATTCTCATAAAATGAGATGGGGGCCTTGAGAGAGGAAGTGTGGGGAGATTGAGGAGAGAAGACAGGAAAGTGACAATAACATCCTCCCTTAATTCAATCCTGAAGATTTCAAATCAATCATGTAGGGAAAAAACGAAGAAACAGACCCAACACTCAGACTCTCTATTCAATATTTAAACTTTGTTTCTAAGCCATGTTCTTTCACACTGTCCTGTCCTTAGGGAAAGTAACATCCTCCTGAACAGCGCCTCCAACTCTTCCTTCAAAAGCAGACGCCATGAATAATCTGAAGAGCAAAGTCTCCTCAGCAAACAGTAGGTGAGCTAATATCCACAGCCCGCCATGGGCCAGGCCCTCATCCAACTGCCAGTCCTGCCATTTTGATCTTCTCTGTCCTGGATGAAAATATTCCCTCTCTCCTTCCTGGCACGGTTTTAATTTAGCTCTGTGAATGACGGTGGAAGGAAGTAGTTTATTCTGGTGTTAAGTAAAAAGGAAGACATATTTTGTTGTTTTCTAAGAGTGGCAAAGGGCACGCTGAATCATCTTCTTTTGCCTGGCATCATGTAGACAACATGCTATTTTTACAGAAAAGACGCGTCTTCCCTAATCCTGACGGTGTCCTGAGCAGCCTCAGTGTGACAAGCCTAAGGAACCACACACTGACACAGGTTCGTCCTTGTCCCACAGCAGATTATCAGGTGCCCCTCACCTCACCTGGAAAACCACCAATTCCGTTTGTCTTCCTGAGGCTGAGGCGCTTCCGGCTTCATGGAGGATGGGAATTTGAGAAGAAAGGGAGTCAGCGCTGATCCACCTCCATTGTCATCCCATTAATACAAAATAGCCTTGAAATCTGATTTTAGCCTCTCCAGTAAAATTTCAGGAGAAAAAAGCAATTCTGAAACATTCTGAAGTTTGTAAAAGTTATCTGCTTCACATAAATGGTACCAACGGTGCCTGAATTCTCCCCCAAGGCAGAGGGAGTACAGGCGGAGTTTAGGGAGGCCCAAGATGGGCTCCCCTGGTGGCTGAGAGGGTAAAGCATCTGCCTGCGAAGCCGGAGACCCAGGTTCGATCCCTGGGTCAGGAAGATTCCCTGAAGAAGGAAATGGCAACCCACTCCAGTATTCTTCACTCCAGTATTCTTGCCTGGAGAATCCCATGGATGGAGGAGCCTGGGAGGCTACAGTCCACCAGGTCGCAAAGAGTCGGACACGACTGAGCGACTTCACTTTCACTTTCAAGATGGGCAACAGAGGGAAAAGACAGGGCTGAGGAGACAGGGAAAGAAAGAATCCAGCCATAGAAAACTGGTACTGATGAGGCTATTTGCAGGGCAGGAATGGAGGTGTAGATATAACGAACATGTGGACACAATGGGGAAGAAAAGAGCGGGACACATTGAGGGAGTAGCGCGAGGCATATACACATTAACACACTACCGTGCGTAAACCGGACGGTCTTGGGGAGGGGCTGTAGAGCACAGCTTGCTCAGCTTGGTTCTCTGTGATGACCCAGGGGACGAGATGGGGCGGCGGAGGGGGGTGGGGAGTGGGGGCCGGAAGGAGGCTCAAGAGGAAGGGGATATATTTATATGCACTTATAGCTGATTCACAGTTATGCAGCAGAAACTTAACACAACATTGTAAAGCAATTATCACTCACTTAAAAATAAAAGGAAAAAGGAAAGGATCCAGCCAACCATCAGATGCAAAGAGCTTGATAAAAGGGAGATGCAGTTAGCGAATAAGAGCGAACGAAGGAGAATGGAGCAAACCCGGAGGTGCTCATCACAGGGTGTCTGTGAGGCAGGCAAGAGCCAGGGAGGACCCAGAGCCATTTCAGAAAGCACAGGCAATACAACTAAAACCCTTGCTATGCTCCTCCTGACAGCCCACTGCCCTCCATCCAGGGCAAAAAGGGTCTCTTGAAGAGGCAGTCCCCCTGAAAGTCCCTCAGGAAGATGTCTCACTGAGGTCTTGTTGTGTCACTTGTCAAAAATTCCAGCAGCGCCAGTTTTGGCTCTGATGTGGAGTAAATCTTTGCTTGAGCACCAGCTGAACTAGCAGCCTCATCTATGGGCCATGTTGGATGAAAAGTGTGTTATTAAACCTCTACGTGGCAAGATACTCACATCATGTAAGTCATGTGAGAGGCGAAGCCATCTGAGCAAAGAAAATGGGTGATGACCTCCTGATGAAAGGGCTGGTAGAAATGCTGGTGTTGTTTGGGGAATTTTTTTTTAATTGTTTGCTTGTTTATTTTCTTTTTGTTTGTGCTGGGTCTTTTGTTTCTGTGCACAGCCTTTCTCTAGTTGTGGGAAGCAAGGGCTACCCTCTAGTTGCAGTGTGCGTGGCTTTTCATTGCAGTGGCTTCTCTTGTTTAGGTGCATGGGCTCTAGGCACAGAGACCCCAGAAGATGAAGCTCACAGGCCCTAGAGTATCAGGCTCCGTAGTTGTGGTGCATGGGCTTAGCTGTTCCAAGGCAACTAAGGCCTCGACCAGGTGGAATCTTCCTGAACCTGAGATCGAACCCAGGCCCCTGCAGTGGCAGATGGATTCTTATACACCATACCACCAGGGAAGACCAAAATTGCTGGTGTTATTCAAATGTCCAGTGGGCTTGTTCTCTTTCTCCCCTTCTTCCTCCTTCCCTCCCTCAATCCTAATCACAGAGAACTCAATTATGATAAGAGAGTGTACGTCACTTTCTCCCAAGGTCAACTGAATTCATGAATTTCCATTATTATGCTAACACATACTATCTATAAAGGAAGAAAATATAAACTGCTTCAAAAATATTAAAATATGTAAGGACACTGAATGCATTATGGGTTGAAAAAGAACATCAAACTCTCAAGGAGATCTTCCCTCCATTTTGTGATTGACAGGAAAGACTGTACACCGTAATAAAACAAATGGCCAACATCCTCACCTTGCCACTTGCCAGCTGGTGCAACTTAGGCAAGGTAACTAACAACTGTGTCTAAGTTGTGAGCAGGATTAATAATAGATTGTTCGGAGGATTAAAGAGTTAAAACACATGAAGCCCTTGGAGCAGCTCCTGGCACAGGGTCACTGCCTTGCATACCTTGCACACCTTCTGGGTGATATCCACAAGGTTGTCTATGAGGCAGGTGCCCCCAGGAGCCGTGCAATGCACAGCCCATGCCCAGGCCTGCTCATTCTGTATTTGCTATTCTTCTCATTATTGGGTTTTCACTATGAACTGAATAATGTGCCAAGCAATTTTCAAGGATTTTCTTGCTTAGTCTTCAGAATAACCCTATAAAGTGTGCTCAGTTGCTTAGTCCTGTCTGACTCTTTGTGACCCCGTGGACTGCATCACGCTAGGCTCCTTTGTCCAAGGAATTTTCCAGGCAAGAATACTGGAGTGTGTTGCCATTTCCTATTCCAGGGCATCTTCCTGACCCAGGGATTAAACCAAAGCCTACTGTGTCTCCTGCATTGCAGGCAGATTCTTTACTGCTAAGTCACCAGAGAAGCCCATAAACTAAGACGTGTGTGTGTGTGTTAGTTGCTCAGTTGTATCCAGCTCTTTGCAACCCTATGGACCATAGCCCACCAGGCTTCTCTGTCCATGGGATTCTCCAGGCAATAATACTGGAGTGGGTTGCCATGCTCTCTCCAGGCCCAGGGATCGAACCCTGGTCACCCTCATTGGAGGCAGATTTTTTACCATCTGAGCCAACAGGGAAGCCCATAAACTAGAAGTATCAAGATTCAAATCCTAGGGGACTAACTAGAACTCAGGCTCTCTGACCATACCTCCTGGCCAGGCAGGGAAGGGGCCAGGTCGTTCTTAGATTAAATCTGCTAGTTTATGCATACTCCACAAATATACTCTATAGGGGAAACATGCTAAATCACTCCCTTCATCTCCAGAATGTGCAGTAAAGGCAACATTAGTTCCTGCCACCACCTTTCCCACATGCTGTGGATTGGACTGACATACCCAAAATTAACAAAGATCATCACTTGTCCAGAAATGACAAAGATTTTTCTATGTCCACAGCTCCTAACAAGGGCACATGCCGTTAGTTAAATAAGCAAACAATTATGTTGATAATAATAGAAAGGTCAACACAAATTTATCTGCTAATCGGCTGATATGCCTCTGTCCCAGCAAACTGGAGGCAATTTCACTGCACAGGGAAGATGACAATTTCAGGTGTCAGCTTTCTGGACGCTTGCTGTCCAAGAAGTAACACTGGTGAGGATGCTATTTTAAACCAGCAAGTTCCAATGATGCAATCAAAGAGAAGCAGGGCTGACAGTTCAGGATGGAGGAGGCACGGATGAAGTGCCAACAAGCGCTCTTGGTCTCACCACTGTCCTTCCCTCTCCTGACTATCAGCTCTTCACGGCATTTGTCTGCCTGTTGCATCAGGGACAATCTGCACTTTCACAGCTAAAAGGATAGACTTCTTGAGGATGCAAATGGGCTTGGAATCAGTCCAACTGGGTTGAAATCTTGGCTCTACCACCTCCCACTCTGTGACCTGCCAACACCCCAAAAGTCTTCTGAGCCTCAGTTTCCTCATCTGTACACTTGGAAATTAAATAATATCTATTTAATGGGGCTGATTGAAGATTAGAAGCATGTCAGCTTCCAGAACTTCCATAAATGAAAGCTGCTATTCAAGATTGATTGAAAGTGGTGACATAGTTTTTTCTTTAGTTTACAAGGAATGTGCATTATGCTCTCCAAAGTAATTACCTTAAGAAAATGTCTAAGCAGCATTTTTTCCCCCTACAGGTTCCTTTGCTTAACATGTTTCTGGCAATTCCTTTGGAAACTGCCTCCAGCAGGAGCATCTTTGGTGATGACCAATCTGTTTCATTTGGGGATACATTATGACCAGAATGATCATTCAGAGCCAAGAACAGTGTCTAGAAGAAAAGCATCCTTCCAGTCAAATGTGAGGGGCAACTGAGAAGATCTCATGTGGTCCTAATACGTGTCCAGACTGCCTCTGCACTAGACCTACTAGACAGTCTTACCCACAGCAGTTGCTCACAGAAATGTATTCACTGGTTACTGATAGAGATTTCACTCTGTCAGTAATAACTGGCTGAGAGTTTTTGAGCAGAGGCAGATCCTGATAAATATGAGGGTCTAAGAAGCTCATGTGACAAGAGCAAGGAAAGCTCTTTGCTTTTCTCTCCTTTCTGAGCAGGCAGGCTTGTGGGAGGTTGTCTCAATAACCAGACCATTAGGAAGGTCCTCACCATGGCGGTGACAGCGGGAAAGGAAACAGATCTATCTTGCAGAGCTGTTGACTAATTGAACCTTACGGAGTGCGGAGGGCCCCAGAGTTAAAGATGCAGCCATGTTCACCCCCATAGCCGTTTGGAAAATGATCCTGACACAGACAAGAATAGCTGCCAAGGACAGAGATGATCCTTCCATCAGTGTTACTCCCTATTATCACGGGGTCCAGGTTCTTAACTTAGGTTAAAGCAAGCCAGCATAGTGTTGCATTAACCACTACCTACCTGCCCTAACGCTGTGCATAGGTTAGATCAGTAGGGTGAAAAGGTCTTTGTATCCACTGAAAGTCACTGATTAAAAGCAGTTTATAGATTCTAGCTGCTCAAAGCCATGACATTACTTCATTTAAGACATAATCGACAGATTTTTTTTTTCTCTAGATTTGCTCAAAATTGCAACAAAACTCATTTATGCTATGAGAGTCAAAGACTTTTGAACTTTAAGCCAACTGGCCACAGAATGAATAGCTTAGGATCATGTTCTTTTTTTTGTTTGTTGTTTTTTGTTTTTTACTTTTTTATTTAGCATTTTCACAATTATAAAGAGAACAGCCAATATGACTGAAGACAAAGCCAGGCCAGACATTTTTCCAAGCTAGGGAAAAAGGGAATACAGTCGAGGCTGAGAACAGGGAAAACTAATTAACTGATATAAATAAAACCCTTAAAGAGCATGATTTTATTTTATTTTTTTCTGGAGCCTTTTAGATGAAGGTAACTTTGCCCAAGAATCCATCACAAATATGGAAAGGAAAAGTGGAGCTAATGAAATAGGACAAAAGATCACAACAAATAGGAGACTGACAGCCTCCACTGTATCATATTTAAAGATTTGATATAAAGTATTTCACAGAAATAGTCCACCAGGAAAAGGAAAAATCAAATATGAATTTATTTTACCAAGAATGCAATCTTCTGAGCACTGCCGATTCATCACTCACTAAAAACCCTTGGCCAAAGAAAACATTTTCAGGTCCCCTTGCTGAAATTGCTGCAACCAATCTATTTTCAGCTCTGTTTCTATGAGTCTCACAGCAGAAGCTCTGAAATGATCCTGGGGCCAAGTTTGGTTAAAAGTTGCCAGGTGCATTTAAGATGGTCTTGTTGCTTTGCTTTCATTTTGAAATAATCTGCAACTGAGGGTACCCAGCTAGAGTGAATTCTTTCCCAGAAGCGGGCCTTGCTAGCTCTTGGTCATCTGGGTGTATTTTCATTAAATAATCATGCACAAATAATCAATGAACAACTGGAAATGATTGTTTAGTAATTACATTTAGCTGCAACAGAAACAGCTTATTAAGACAACAAGAGCATACACTTTATGGTGGCCATCTTTAACTCTGAAAATGCCAGTTTGGACAAGCTATGCTGGTGACTGTCCTCCTTCAAGCTGCGGAGGTCAAATTCAGGCCTCATGTCATGGTAAAGACAATGCCTTGCTCACCACACTGTGAGGCTAAGAGAACTGGAGAAAATCTGGGTCTACTCAAAGAAACTTCAGAACAGGCTAAGGGAGTAGCAAGTTTTTAAAACAATAAAATCAGCTCTGCTCACTGTAATAACCTAAATGGGAAAAGAATGTGAAAAAGAAAAGATACATGTCTATGTGTAACTGAATCACTTTGCTGTACCCCTGAAACTAACATGACATAAACAACTATACTCCAATATAAAATAAAATTTTTTAATTTAAAAAAAATGGCTAATGGATTTGCTCATTAATTTCATGTACCTACGTTGAATTTCCTCTAAATATAATGTCACAAGTAATCATTTCAGGGGTTCAAATAGGGAAAAAACACTTGCCAGTTATTCCCCACCTGCCTTTAAACACCCACAACCCTACCCCACCTCTCCTGCCCCTGTGTCATCTATACTGCTGGCTTCCTGTTGGGTTTAACTAATGGGGGCACCAGACAAAGATGGGAGAGCTGTAGGGAGAGCTGTCGGGAGAGCTGTAGGGAGAGCAATGAGGTGCTGTTTTCCCTTCTCTCTCCCTGTTTCACTTCAGTGTCCTTACAGCTGTTGCCAACCCTCACCACTGTTTGCCCCTTTTGTCCCTTGCCCTGGAGATGGCAAGGGCTTCCCATTGCTGCTGGTTCCTGGAAGCTAGGCCACCCCTTGTCTGTTCTCGTAACCCTGCCCATAGGTTTGCAATAGTCCCTTCATTAAACTCTCTTCATTCGAAACCTCTGAGGTGAATTCTGTTTCCTGCTAAGATCCCAATGCAACCACTTTGCAAAATAAATACAGCAGTGCTTGTTTCCTCACTGAAGAGGGTGAGCAAACACCAGAGACCAGTATGTATGAGGAAAAGTATATAAGCAAAACAAATCTCCACCAAGCTTTCTATTTTGGCACACTTGATGTATTTAATGTCACACTTAATGTCAAAAACAGCACAATTTGACTATTATTCCTCCGTGCTAACTTATACTCCTTTTCTGAAATGAAGGGAGAAAAAAAATCTCACCCATTCACTTCCATCATCAAAAACAACCTCCACTGGATAAACCCCAGGAAAGCCTCCTCCTAAAGACTAGTGATTCTCCAGAAGTCCCATGGATGCTTAAGAAAGATGGGCTTTTTCCCCATTTTTATCCTTTTGCAATTGCAAAAAGAAGAGGACCATTTTCTGAGTCTTTTTCTTTGGTGCCCAGAATTTAACTCTCTATACTGCAGAAGGGGTGATGATATGGTCTTTCACAGACTAGAGCCAAGTATAACAAAATGGGTGGGGTGGAATAAAAGCACTGTTTTATCCAAATTGTAGAAGGCTATATCTCAGATGGTAGTTCTTTTTCTTCAGTCTAGATATTTATTTATTTAGCTGGAGGCTACAGTTTTTTAATTTTCATTAACCTACCTAAAGAATGTTTGTGGAATTTGCAACATATTGATCAATCGTACAGTTTCAGAGTCTAAATGCAATGTTTTTTTGCATCCTTTTTTTTATTATTATTAAACTACAGGGCCCTCCCTACTAACATAGGACCTGTGAAATAATAAGCAGAGCACATGTTTTAACCCAGGCACAATTAACTAATCAGACTCTCTCTCCTGCATTTTGCTTTAACACAGGACTGGTTATTCTCACCTCACCCCCTCACTAGATCCATTCTCCAGATCCATTCTGCATCTTTCTCTTCTTCTTCTCTGCCCAGCAACTGTATTGTCCATCCCCTGCCCTCTGGCTTCCGGTGAAGTCTCACCAATGTGAGGCACCACCAGGAGCTCCAAGGCAAAGACAAAGACACATGTCCTCCGCACACTGGGGGCTAACATTCTGGCAGTGACTGGTTTTCCAACTACACATCCATGACTACTGCTGCACCAGGTCACCCGTCCCAAAGAGAGGACAGCTCCTCACTGCCAAAAGCTCCCGGCTGCCTTAATATCTCTTATTTGTTTCCTTCACCCTGCCTCCATTTCCGTAAATAGCACCTTGGCTAAATTCTTCCCAGGCTCCCCCAGAATGTGCCTTCGGTTTGGGGCTCTGTCCCTGACTGACAGGATGAAAAGCACAAGGTCCCCCCTTAGGCAAGGGGAGGTTCCCCAGGTTTCTGAGCACTTGTTAGGTGTGCCTAGGGTTCGTCCCTGGCTTTAGAAGAACAGTGGGTTTCGCGTTCTAGTGTCTGAGAGCCACCTGGGAGCTTATTAAAAATGCAGGAAAGACTAAGAAACCATCACAGATAAGACAGGATTAAGAAGACAGGATAACTACATGTAATGTAATATCCTGGATTAAAGAGAAAAAGGACAACAATGACAAAACTGATGAAATTTGAAAAAAGTCTGTAGCTTTGTTGTTAATTTATCAAATACGTTCTGGTTATGTAAGGAGTTAACATTCGGGGAAGCCAGGTGCAGGAAACACAGGAAGTTTCTGTACTATTTCACTTTTCTATACATATAAAATTATTCCAAAATATCAATAAAATGCTTATTTAAAGAAAAAAAGCAGACTTCCAGACCCTGCCCCAGATCCCATGAATCAGAATTTTGGCAGTGGATATTTAAAGCAGATGGCTTGAGGACTAAACTTTGAAAATCACTGCCCCTAAAAGACTCAGAAACCATTATCTCAGGTTGAGATAAGGATGGAAACAATTGTTTACGATGCCAAATTGCAGCATAATTACTTGACTATTTAAAGAAAAGAGCCAATTGAAGCTTTGTCAAAGTTCACCTTCTATTCCTGTTAATTAGAATGATTCATCCTTCGACCAGTCTCCCTGGTTAGTTTCCAGCATGAAAACACTTGAAGAGGTACAGGTAATTATAGGACCGAACAAAGAGTGCGCAGTAAAGCCCTTTCATTTCCTCCTCCCTCTGAGATTGTTTTTTTTATTTTTTTGCAATATGTATCCTTTCTATTTTCCCCAACTTTGAGTTTCCAAAAGAGCAGGGCCAACCAAACAGACTGCTGAATGGTGATTTTCTGCATCTTTTTCACAGTGGGTTACCCTGTTTCTCTAAGCTTTAAGTTCCCTGAAGGCAGGGACTCTATTTTCAGTTTCTTCTGTGTTTTTCTACAGCTCTACTGAGGGTTCTTCATCCACTATTTGATGGACTGACAACCTGCACTTCCCCACTGTTCTCATATCTTTGCCTACTTATTTTAGATAAAATTATTATTATGCCATTGGAACGTATAAGAAGGGGATGGGTGGAAATGAAAATATTGGCATTATTGCATGCTAAGTCTCTTCAGTCACGTCCAGCTCTTTGCAACCCCATGGACTATAGACTGCCAGGCTCCTCTGTTCATGGGATTCTCCAGGCAAGAATACTGGAGTGGGTTGCCATTTCCTTCTCCAGGGGATCTTCTGGACCCAGGGATTGAACCCTCGTCTCCTGCATTGGCAGGTAGATTCTTTACCACTAGCAAAACCTGGGAAGCCATTATTATTACTTGCCTAATCAACAAAAATGTTCCTTGAGAATTTACTACGTGCTAGTCAAGGCTATGGTTTTTCCTGTGGTCATGTATGGATATGAGAGTTGGACTGTGAAGAAGGCTGAGCACCGAAGAATTGATGCTTTTGAACTGTGGTGTTGGAGAAGACTCTTGAGAGCCCCTTGGACTGCAAGGAGATCCAACCACTCCATTCTGAAGATCAGCCCTGGGATTTCTTTGGAAGGAATGATGCTAAAGCTGAAACTCCAGTACTTTGGCCACCTCATGCGAAGAGTTGACTCATTGGAAAAGACTCTGATGCTGGGAGGGATTGGGGGCAGGAGGAGAAGGGGACGGCAGAGGATGAGATGGCTGGATGGCATCACTGACTCGATGGACATGAGTCTGAGTGAACTCCGGGAGTTGGTGATGGACAGGGAGGCCTGGCGTGCTGTGATTCATGGGGTCGCAAAGAGTCGGACACGACTGAGCGACTGAACTGAACTGAACTGAGGCACTATTCTAGGTACTGGGGATCTAGCAGTGAATAAAATAATTTCAGGACTGCCCTAGTGGTCTAGTGATTAAGACTCCATGCTTCCAACTCACAGGGCATGGGTTTGATTTCTAATTGGCAAACTAAGATCTCATATGCCATGCAGCTTAGCCAAAAAAAATTCTTTTTTTCATTTCCACTTTAGGCAGCTTAAAGTCATACCAGGGAGATAGACTATTAAGCAGATAATTGCCAAACAAGCTATCAGTTCTCCCTTGCCATCCTCACACTGCTTATCATGATAGAGCAACCTGAAGAGGAATTAGGAAGAGGAGGGTAGCTTCTAGTTCCTGGTCTACATCTGGTAAGAACTGATTTTAAAGGAGGCACACATCTTTCTGTGGGCTTCCCTGGTGGCTCTGATGGTAAAGAATCTGCCTGCAATGCAGGAGACCCAGTTCGATCCCCTGGTCCGGAAGATCCCCTGGAGGAGGGCATGGCAACCCACTCCAGTATTCTTGCCTGGAGAATCCCATGGACAGAGGTACCTGCAGGCTATGGTCCACAGGGTGGCAAAGAGTCGGACACGACTGAAGTGACTTAGCGCACACGCTTACATCTTTCTGACCTTCAGTACACTCATTCCAAAAAATGGGAATTAAAAAAAAAAAAAAATCTACCTTCCGGGGGTCATTAAAAAGCTCAAATAACAATGGATGTGAAAGTGTTTTGAAGACTATAAAGTGTTATACAAATGTCAAGCAATAGAAAGTAATGACTTAAACAGTCCCTGCTTTCTAACTCTGAAGCAAAAAACTAGCAATTCAGTGGTCTTTCCATTTAGCAGAAATCTCAAACAATAAGAATTTATAAAAGGCAGTCCTTTCCAAGATTGAAGCTCTGTTGCTTTGGCGTTAGCAATTAATGAGAATTACATTAACATCAAAGAATTCGGTCAGAGGGAAGAAGTTGCCTGTGAAGAAAGCAGGCCTGTCATTTTATTCACAGCAGACCCATTCTGGCTCCACTCTTCCTGAATAAACCGGGCTCAGTTACTGCAACTCTTGTCTGAAATTCAAAAGGATTTCTTAGCCAGAGCCATTCAACATTTCTATTTTATTCGAAGAGAAGCTTCCAGATCAGAGATGAAAGAAAAGCTTCTCCAAGTCAATGCTAGAGCATATAAACCAGTGAAGTTTTCCGTGAATGTCTTTGAGAAGATGATGCTTGGAGAGAAGTTTTGGAAATAAGATTTGCTGTTTCAGATACACACAGTGTCTATTCTGAGTTTCTAAGGTAGAAAATGTCCTCCCAGAGCAGTTTTACCATCTTCCTGTCTGGAGAAGTCAACGGGCTTCTAAGGGCGCTCTTCAGATGCCATGGTAACAGCACGATTCTGGTCAAGTCTGTTGTGTCTGGGGTACAACTTAAAGAGCTTCAAAATGCTGCCTAAGAACATTTGCACGAGAGCCCTGTTGGTATGCTTGAACTGGATGCACAACACAAGCTCTTCGGGGACACACACACTTGTAAGCCTTGACCGGGACAGTACTGGGGCAACCGAGTGACTAGAAGACACATCACCAACAACGCTCAGTGCGTGTAATCCCCAGGGAGCCGCAAGACTATTCAGGGGTGATAGAGTCAAGTTTTAGCTTTGTTTTTTTTAAACTTATTTATTTTTAATTGAAGGAAAATTGCTTCACAATATTGTGTTAGCCTCTGCTATACATCAACATGAGTCAGATCTAATGAGGTGGATGAACCTAGAGCCTATTACAGAGTAAAGTAAGTCAGAAAGAGAAAATCAAATATCGTATATTAACGCATATATATGGAATCTAGAAAGATGGTACTGATGTACATCCTTACAGGGCAACAGTGGAGACACAGATATAGAGAACAGACTTATGGACACGGGTGGGTGGGATTGGGTAGGAAAGAGAGGGTGGGACAAACGGAGAGAGTAACAGGGAAGTTTTAGTTTTTATTCCAAAATTTAAATTTTATCATCTAGTTTATACTGTGACTTCAAGTGTGGAAGTCCTTCACAGAGATTACTACAGCTAAATATAGACACGAGAAAAAGTCAACAGTTGGCCATGGGGACAGTAATGGGATCAGAAAGAAGTTTAAGCTGTTCATTTGGGCCTTCAAATGTACATCACCTGCAAAATCACGAAGAGCAAAAGGAGACCTGGTGGCCTATGGGAAGGAGGAGCGTTTGGCTTTCTGGGTAAGGCAGAATCACATCCAGCACAGGGGACTCTCGAAAGTCTCCTCAGGCCATCTCCCTAAAGATGATACTTTCCCTTCACCCGGAAGTATTGAACAAGTGTCAGATGATGGAGACTTCCCCTTCACTGTGGTTAGTATACACGTGCGTGTTTACGCTATCGTCAGATTATATCAGGAGTCACTTGGAAGCTTGCCATTTGCGTGAACCAATGACCCCACCCACCAATCATTTCTATATATGTGAAAGAAATTTGATCTATGACTCCAAAGAAAGCCCATGAGGAAGCTGGACTTCTTCAGGAAATATTTGGGAAACACATGGTCTGAGCAACATGGTGAACCAGGAGCTGAAGGAGAAACAAAAGAAACGTCATACCTGCCCTTTTATACCCTCTGGTGGAGGAGACAATACAGACTCACTGGAAAGAGTCAAGTAGCATTTTGTTCTCTTTCTCTTGCCTCTTAGCCGTTCCCCATTTCTTTATTGGCCTAATGGAGTCCTCTTGGCCTCAACTTCCACCCGTCATGTCCATGAACCACTTTCTGCATCTTCATGATACCTCCATCCAACCCCACTCACACACCTTGGCCTCCCTTCCTTCTGTGCCCAACATGAGATGATTATGCTCTCTCCATAGACCCCTCAATATCTCTGTTCTCTTTCCATCCCAATCCTGGATAATCCTATATTCTGTGTTCTCTGCTCTAACACTCTTAGAGAAAAGCCATGTAACCGTGAAGATGCCTTCAACGAAAGGATGAAGAAAGGACCACTGGCAAATGTTGATTCCCTAATTAGAATGTAAGTTCCTTGAAGGAGGAAGTGTCTCACACTGCTTTGTTAAGCTCAAGGACACCTCAGCAGGCGCAATAAATCCTTGCTGCAATGAATTGATACCAAAAACAAAGCAAAAAAAAAATTAGAAAAGAAGGGTCCACACTCATACTCACACAAATAGATTTTTTTAAACTTTTGCACATGGTTTATATGCAAATAAACACAGTTATTCCAAAATAAAGCATTCAACCAAAGAGCCTTAAAAAATAGCTGCCAAAAGTTAAATCTGGTGGAGTTCAGAGCTGTAAATCTCTTCAAACTTCTTTTATAATTCAGAATTGTTACAACTTAAGATGGTTCTTTCTGGTAATTAAAGCAACGTAGTGAGAGCTCACTACACTGCATGGCAAACCACCTCTAATACTTCACCAAGCAGCAGCCTTCCTCGGGTTGTATCTGTATTTTTCCCAGGGGAAAATAAAAGGGTGTCTCCACATTAGCCAGAAAGGCAAATATCAAAGAAATCCTGAAACACCATGTTTCAAAGAGAAGACAGCATCCTATGAGGTTCCCTGTGAGGTGTCACATTTCAGTGGGACGTTGCTGCTTGAACAGGCCCCCCAGTGAACCCCGCGGTCTCTGAGGCCTCACTGGGAATACAGAACTCCCTTCCCTCCCACCATTAGCAGCGCTGCTGTCTCAGAGCCTGGCGGGGACTGCCGCTCTGCCAAGCCAACTGCACCACAGGCCACGATCCTCACACCAGCTTGGCAGGACCAAGCCCAAATGTCACCCGATGGTCCCACAGATGTAATAATATATGGCAAGAGGCTGATTGGACAGCACATGATGTCACTTCCTCTAATTAAGAAACACTCGAGAAAAACCAAAATAGCCACAAAGCACTGTCAGCAAAGCAATCAGCAGCAACAATTAGGCGTCAGCTCAGTCCTGAGCTGAGCTTTGCGGAGGGAGCAGGGAGGGAGCAGGGTTGGTGGTTATGAGAAGAGCGGCCCAAAAGGACTCTGCTGCACACTGAGGGCTTCTGCAGCAAAACCCTTGGGCTGGGAGCGGAGGTGGGGCAGGGGTGCGGGGGTGGAGGCAGCAGTTTGTGGGTTGGTTTTTGTGCAGCAGTAAAGGGGCCATCATAAAGAATCCTGCAGCAAGCTGCCCAAGCAGCTAGAAGTCTACTGACTACAGCCCAATGCTGTTTACTTGCCCTGACTCACCCTTCTTCTCAACCTGAAACAATTCTAAAAACCTTTCAGACCTATAAGAGGTTCATCCCCATCTCCTTTTCAAGAGTTTCACAACTCCAACACATGTGAATTCTCCCTTTTCTCAACTATTGCAAGAGGTTACGATCGATTTTACAAGGTCATTAGAAGTAGGAGTTGGGGGAAATATTGGGTTGGCCAAAAGGTTTATTTGGGTTCATAACATCTTATGGAAAACATGTTATGGAAAATGGTGTTTCCATAAGATGTATCCGTAACATCTTATGGAAAAACCCAAACAAACCTTTTGACCAACCCAATATATAAAGAAATAAATATAACACAACTGTCATAATATACAATAAGACACTGTGTGTGTGTGTGTCTGACACACATGTATATTTAACAATTATTAGGAGGTCATCATTCTCTCCTTCCCAGCATTCCTGCCTGGGCACATAAAACAAAATCGTTTGTCTTCTTAAAACTGTTGGAAGGTGACCTCTACACTTCACAACATCCCTTCACTCCTCCTCAAGGGAGTGACTCCTTGAATTGCTCAGACTGAGTGAGGGAAAGTGCATGGAGGTCTGGGCATCTTCCCTTCTCTCTATTTCTGGCTTCAGCAGCATGTATGTTTCTTTCCCATGAAAGAAATCTTCAGCAATAAAAGTAATAGGATACCTGATTCTAGTTGATCTTGTCCATAATTTAAGCTCATCCTCCAATCTAGGATTATCAGGAATGAAGCTGAAATCTAGCTCCCTGTCTGATAATTGCATCTAGTTCTCTACCCATAGCAAACCCAGCCCTGATTTCTTTTGCACCAACAATATGCCCAACTCTAAGACATATTTCCCAGGCTCCCTTGCAGCTAAGGGTGACGACTGAGATTAAAGCATAATTCACTGGTCCCCGGAAACCAGGGCAACTCTTCACTTGGGCTCACTCAGCTAAGAGGCATGATCTTGTGCCCCTCTCTGTCCATTTGCTTGGATTACTACCATGATGGCTGCAAGTTGAACAATATATGTTAAAACAAGTTAATGATATAGCCAGAACTCTTTGACTTGATGTCTCTCATGAAGGCGTGTGGGGTTGGGGCCGCAAGGAGGAGGCAAAAGGAGGGGAAGGGGAAGGCCTCAAAATACTGGGACACAAAAGCAAAGGTAAAGACAAAAGGAAAGCAGATGCTGTAATCCAGCAATCTTGGCCAACATTTCTGATGAAATCAAAGGAAAGACAACAAATTAGAAATTAGGATAAATGTAAAAGTAAATGTAAATTTTAAATTTATATTTAATTAAGTTTAAATCAATTAAATGTAAAATTTATTGCAAGTTGAGAAAAAAATGGAGGAAACTAAAATTCTGGCAGCACAGCCCCATCACTGCATCAATAAAATACTCAAAGTTGGAAAGATTCAAAAGCTGAGGGTCTCTTGGCAAGAACTTTGTCAGAGGCGTGGGTCCTTGCTAGAACCCTTTAGGTCAGGCTGTGAAGCATCAATAGAAATTTTATGAAGCAACCTGTTGTTTGAGCTGAACCCAAGGTGGAGAGGAAGACAGAACTGCCCCTAGGAGGCAGGCTTCAGAAATCTAAGAAACCCCTTTTTATGAGGAAGCAACAGAAAAATCCCGGCTACAAGAAAGACTCAAGGTTGTTGAGTGCTAGGAACGCAAAGCTCAAAAAAGTATTTGAAACTAAGAACCTTTAAATATGCATATCAGTGGTAATTGTTCAATTAAATTCAATAATTTAACTAGAAAAAAAATTAAATGTTCTAATTTAAATATGGGTGCACCATTCTTAAAGTAGGGTTACTTTCACAATATTTTGACTTTGAAGGATCTTAATCTCATTATGAAAAACACAATTGACAAAAAAAAGAAGAAGCAGAAAGAAGGTAAAGAAACAGTGATTGTGTGAAACACCCCTTCTCAAAGTGCACATGACTCCCTCAGGGATCTCGTCAAAATGCACATCCTGATTCATCAGGTCTGAGCATGAGACCTGTGATTCTGTACTTCTAACAAGCTCTCAGGTGATACTGGAGCTGCTGGTCCTGCTCTGATGGCAGAACAAGGGACTCTTAGGCCTAGGATCCTGCACTGACACAAAGAAGAGGTCTGCTACCATTGCAGGGAGCTCTCTCCTACCCAAGCCACCTGCAGAAGCAAGCAGAAACTGAAAGCCATGAAGAGGAACAGGAACACAGGCAAAGCCCCAAGGCCTACCCAAGACTGAGGGAGGACCAGAAGAACAGGGAAGCCCCCAACATGGCTACAGCTTTGCCCTGAGCTTTGCCCTGAGAGTGCAGGGTCCGCTGAAAGCTGAGGACAGAGTCTACACAGTGAGAAAAACTCTGGTACACCAGGCCGGCCACACACTAAGCATGAGGTAACTTCAGTCCACGACTGGAAAACTCTGCAGTCTGGTGGGCGAGAGAAAGTGACAACAATCAAGAGTCCAACCCCACCCAAACTCCCAACTACTGATCTTATCAACTGCCAACAAAGGACTAAACCATTGTTACATTAACCATCTTGCAAAAGAACTGCGCCCATTTCTGGGTGGCAATATTATCAATTTTATTACCTACTGCTCTTCTACCAACAACATCCAAGCAAAATTAAGAAGACATTCAAAAGACCAAGGTAAAGCAACCGTTTGTTAAAATAAAGCCACCAATGGAACTAGACAGAGAGATGACCCAGATACTAGAATAATCAGAGACTTTAAAATAGCTATGATTGGGACTTCTCTGGTGATCCAGTGGTTAAGACTCTGAGCTTCCACTGCAGGGGGCAAAGATTTGATCCCTGGTCAGGGAACTAAGATTCTGCATGCCAGGGCCAAAAAATAAAAAATAAAATAAAAATGTCTTCTCCAAAGAAGACACACAGATGGCCAATAAACACATGAAAAGATCTCAGCATCCCTCATTACTAGAGAAATGCAAATCAAAACTACATTGAGGTATCACCTCACACTGGTGTGAATGGCCATCATCAAAAAATCTACAAACAATAAATGCTGGAGAAAGTATGGAGAAATTTGCATTCCCCCCTTGCACTGTTGGTGGGGATGTAAATTGATACAGTCACTATGGAGAACAGTATGGAGATTCCTTAAAACCTAGGAATAAAACTACCATATGACCCAACAATCCCACTACCAGGCATATGCCCTGAGGAAACCATGATGAAAAAGACACATGTACCCCAATGTTCATCACTGCACTATTTACAATAGCTAGGACATGGAAACCTGGCATGCTGCAGTCCATGGGGTTGCAAAGAGTGGGACACGACTGAGCGACTGAACTGAACTGAGGACATGGAAGCTACCTAGATGTCCATCGACAGATAAATGGAAAAGGAAGTTGTGGTACCTATACACAATGGAATATTACTCAGCCATAAAAAGGTACATATGCACAGTGGAATATTACTCTGCCATTTGACTCAGTTCTAATAAAGTGGATGAACCTAGAGCCTACTATACGGAGTGAAGGAAGTCAGAAAGAGAAAAACAAATATCATATATTAATGCATATATATGAAATCTAGACGGTACTGATGAACCTATCTGTAGGCGAGCAATGGAGTCGCAGACCTAGAGAACAGACTTATGGACATGATGTGGGAAGGAGAGGGTGGGATAAATTCAAAGAGTAGCATTGAAACATAAACATTATCATATGTAAAATTAGACAGCCAGTGGAAATTTGCTGTATGACACAGAGAACTCAAATCCCATGCTCTGAGACAAACTAGAGTGGTGGGATGGGGTGGGAGGTGGGAGGGAGGTTCAAGAGGGAGGGGACATACATATATCTATGGCAGATTCATGTTGATATATGGCAGAAACCAACACAATATGCTGTGCTAAGTCACTTCAGTCGTATCCAACTGTTTGCAACCCTAAGGACTATAGCCCACCAGGCTCCTCTGTCCAGGGGATTCTCCAAGCAAGAATACTGGAATAGTTTGCTATTTCCTCCTTCAGGGGATTTTCCCAACTCAGGGATCGAACCTGCACCTCTTACATCTCTTGCATTGGCTGAGGTTCTTCACCTCTAGCGCTATCTGGGAATTGTAAAGCAATTATCCTTCAATTAAAAATAAACTAAAAGCTTTTTAAAAAGCTATACAATTTCTAGGAAAAAAAAAAAAGAACATCTTTGTATTTTTCGTTTTAGCAAGGATTCCTTAGGCCACACAACTGCTATCCAGCAAAGAAAAAAATTGATAAACTGAACTTCATGAAAATTAAAAATTTCTGCTCTTTGAATGATGCAATCCACAGGCTGGGAAAGGGTATTTGAAAAGCACACGTTTGATAAAGGATTTGTATCTGGAATGGAGAAGGCAATGGCACCCCACTCTAGTACTCCTGCCTGGAAAATCCCATGGACGGAGGAGCCTGGAAGGCAGCAGTCCATGGGGTCGCTGAGGGTCAGACACGACTGAGCGACTTCACTTTCACTTTTTACTTTCAAGCGTTGGAGAAGGAAATGGCAACCCACTCCAGTGTTCTTGCCTGGAGAATCCCATGGACGGAGGAGCCTGGTAGGCTGCAGTCCATGGGGTTTCGAAGAGTCGGGCACAACTGAGCGACTTCCCTTCCCTTTGTATCTAGAATAATATTTTATTGTAGCTCAAAAATGAAAAGATAGATGACTTTATTTTTAAAATGGGTGACTGATTTGAATAGACACTCCACCAAAGAAGACAGGCAGATGGCAAAGAAGCACATGAAAAAATTTTCAACATCATTAATGATTAGGGAAACAAGAACTAGAGTTATGAGATAAAACTACATACCAACTCATATTGCCCAAATTACGGAGACTGATTATACCAAGTTCTGGAGAGATTGTGTGTCTACTAAGTCACTCAGTCGTGTTTGACTGTTTGCAACTCTATGGACTGTAGCCCACCAGGCTCCTCTGTCCATGCGATTCTCCAGGCAAGAATGCTGAAGTGGGTTGCCATGTACTCCTCCAGAGGATCTTCCCAACCCAGGGATCGAACACAAGTTTCTTATATCTCCTGAATAATTCTTTATCACTAGCGCCATCTGGAAAAAGACCATGGGGCAACTAAAATATCATACATTGCTGAATGGAATGCAAAATGGCACAATCACTTTGGGAACAGCTAGAGGGATTTTTTTGTATAATGTTAAATATATACTTGCTACACAGTATATGACTCAATAAACCTAGTAATTTACCCAAGAGAAATTAAAACATATATCCATACAAAGACGTACAAAGTGAGCAATTATAATAACTTTAGTCATAAGAGCCAAAAACTATAAATAATCTAAATGTTCATCAATTGGTGAATGGATAAACAAATTGTGTTCCATCTACACAATGGAATTCTACTCTTAAAAAAAAAAAGAACAAACAACTGGTACTGCAACACAGGGATGAATTTTTGAGATTCTTTGAGATTTTTTAAAAAGAAATCTGAAACAAAAGTCTACATACTCTATGGCTTCATTTATATATTCTAAAAAAAAAAATCTAGGAACAGAAATCAGATGAGTGATTGTTACTACAAAGGAGCATTCCCTCAGAGGTTGGGTATGTGGTGCATCTTGATTGTGGTGGTGGTTATAGAACTGTTCAAGCTTATCTAACCGTCAATTTCAAGAGAATGAATTTTACTGTGTTCATTGTACCTTAGTGAGCCTAACCGAAATAAACAAGTATATAAACAGAGCTATGACCAAAGGATGGCCCCTGATCAGGTGCATGTCCACATGGAAAAAATCAATCTTGACCCTCTGCCTCCCACCGTACACAATAAAACCAATTCCAGATGTATTGTGGCTCAAATGTAAAAGGAAAATAATATAACTTTCAGATGAAAACGTACAACTTCTTTGTGATCTTAGAATAAGGCCAAGATTTCTTAAATAAGTACAATAGTGCCAACCACAAAAGGAAAAAAAATGGATAATTTACACTATTTTAAAGGAATTTCTGTCCACAAAGAGTGAAAAGGTAAACCATAGGAAACAAAAGTAGGTATTTACAACATATATATTCTAACAAGACCTCAAATCCAGAACATATATTATTAAAAATATCTGTAATTCAATAAGACAATTCAACAAAGCAACCCAATTTTTTGTTTCAGAAGACCTGAATAAGCATTTCCCCCCTTTTTTTTTAAGACTAGAAAGGGCTTTTGACAAAACAAGATATTCAAATAGTCAATTAACATATGAAAGAGCATCCAACTTCATTAATCTACAAGCAAATACAGAACTACAATGACACTGTAATACTTCACACCCACTAGTACAGACTAAATAATCAAACAAACAGAAATACCTTGTGCTGAAAAGGATACAGAGCAATCAGAACTCTCATATACTCCCGCTTAGCGTGTAAATTTTAAATCAATACAAGCATTTAGAAAAACTGATATTATATGCTAAAACTGAATGTATACTTACCCCCCCGATCCAGAGATTCCCTTGCTGCATATATATCCAACAGAAAATGAATATATAACCAAAAACAAAATTTGTCAAAACTGACTCAAGAAGAAATCAGAAAATGTAAATAAATCAGAAATTAAATGAGCAGGTAAAAATTCTCCTTTCAAAGAAAACAACAGGACTCAAATGTTTTACTCCTTTATCATCAAACATTCAAGTAGCAAGTAATTCCAATATTTTGAAAACCATTCCTGGCACGGAAAATACCAGAAAGGAAAACTGTATCCAATCTCAGGACTAAAACTAAATCTTAGCTAAAGATAGAAAGGATAATGCATCATGACCAAGTTGGTTTTACCTTAGCAATGCAAGGTATTTAATATTAGAAAATCAGTTAATAGAAATTACCATGAACAGATAAAGAATAAAAATCATTTTAACAGCTTAGTAGATTAGAAAAGCTTTCAATAAAATTCAATACCTGAAATAATTAATTTGCTTTTAGCAAATGAGGAATAGGAAAAAAACTTCTTAATCTCATATAGACTATTATTAAAGTAACTTCACCAAATGATTTAACAGTTTGCCTGCTGTTGGATATTTCAGCTCTCTCCTCTTGTTTTGCTTTATCTGGCAAGTATAGTTTATGGTGTGATGAATGCCTTTGTGCATGTTGATCTAACTTCTCTGTGCAAGCTGTCTAACTTCTCTATGTTTCAATTTCCTCCATATAACATGGAAATAAACCTAACTTAAGGGCTGTTGCAGGGATTAAATAAGATGTTGGATTTTGGTCTCAGGAAATCTTGGGAGAAAGTCGTGGTTTATAAACCTGAGGAAATTTGTTCTGCATTTACCTGGTAGAGGATCTCTCAAAGCACACTGCAAGCTCAAGTCAGAAGAAGTCACTCTGTCAAAAAGAAAGAAAGTTATTGTTATAGGTTATCAGCAACTATGGATATAATATCTGAGGAAAGCTGTCAGTGATGGGGACTATTGTTTGGTACAGGATTCTCTTGCATCATTTGATATCTTCTCCCCCTCCCAGCTACCACATCTCTTGTTCAGTGAAGATGACTGCCACCACATTCTCTTCATCTGCCCTTGATCTACAGCATTCCATTTTTGCACAGCAGCCAGGGCAAAGTTCTAAAACTTGAGCATGACACACCACACCCCTCCTGAAACCCCTCCCATAAGCTCCTCTTATCCATGGGATGACAGCCAAGTTCCCTAGCATGACTTATCAGGCCCTTGGTCATCTGAGGCCTGCCTACTTCTCTAGCCTGTCTCTCATCCCCGTACCACTGTCTGGGCTCCCACTGCACTGGACTTGCTTCAGTCTCTCCTAGCCAGGTCCCAGCTTTCACACGTGGTTCCCTCTGCCAGGACTACCCTCCCCTTCCCCAACTCACCTCCACCTGGCTAACTCCTGCTCATCTTTCCATTCTCCGCTTAAGTATCACAGCCTCACTTGGGCCATCTGCTCCCCTTGACCATCTTAAGCTCTTTTATTTATACTTCCAAAGAAACCTGCATGTCTTCTCTATGATATCATACATGCAACTACTTATTCAATATATCTTGTCTTCCCTGTGAGCCCAGCGATCATATCTGCTTTGTTCATTGCTGTACCCTCATGCCAATCCCAGTGCTGGTCTCACAGTAGACATTTCATAAATATTGAGTCAAAGGATTACTAAACTCATTCCTCAGTTCTTAGCTTTCCAACTCATCTTTTGATTCATAATGATAATTTAATCAACTTCCTACTTCATTACTGTACTTCATTGATTAAGATTCACTGGTTGTGAGAGACAACGCTATTTTATGTAACATTAGGAAAGAAAAAAATGGTTGCAAATTAAACTGTGATACACTAGTAAGATTAAGAATTTTTGTATCTTAAATTCTTAATATCTCTTGTAAAATTCTTAATTTTGTAAAATTTTTTTGTATCTTAAATATCATGTATTTACTGAAAAGGCTCTATTAGGCTTAATAATAGGGTAGGTGGGTTTTATTATACTCATAAAAAAAGAAAATGTAAAAATATTAGTGAAATAAATTGGTTGGGTGCTCCAATTTAATTTGATTTAGACATCCAATCACAGAAGTGATTCACACTTTTGAATCACTTTTGTCACAGGGTCCAATGACTGTGTTTTTCCACACAATATTGTCCTCTGTGCCACCAAGAAACTCAGTGATGCAACGTGTCTTAAAAGAGTATTGCATTGGGGATTTCCTTCTAAGTTTTTGATGCCTTTCCACAGTGTTGATGCTGGCAAGAAAATCTTACTTACAGGTGCCAGCAGAAGACTTCACTAAGCCCTAGGACCACATCCCTCTCTCTGGTGATCATGCAACGGACCACAGACTGAAACAATGAGCGGTTTCACTTGTTTTGTGCCCCCAGATCTACCAAGTTCACGCACACACAGGAAACGCAGCTGCAACACAGCCATCGCCTGACCAGTTGCAATAAAAGATGCTTTCAGTGTCAGACACAGCCGGGTATCAGAGCATTAACATGTGAGGAAAGTAAAGCATGTCTTAGAAGCAATGAAATATGAGAGGTCAAAAAACACTCTTCAAGAGAACCTGGGAAAGTTACTAAAAGGAAGAATGTGAATTCATTCTTTCCCTCTCCTTCCTTCTCTCTCTCTCTCTCTCTCTCTCTCTCTCTCTCTCACACACACACACACACACACACACTCAACACTCACTCATGGTCAGAGGCATGACCAGCAGCTCTGATTCCTCGCCTGCTGGAGCTGGGAGGGTGCAGGAGGCATGAGCCGAGGAGGGTGGGCAGAGCCCACCCTCATCCCCAGCCCCGCCCTGCAGCAGGTGCTTCCCTGCTGGAGGAAGGAGGCATTTCCTTCCTTTCTGCCAACCCAGCCGCGCCCCCATGGACAGTGTCCTCCCAGAGGGACTCTGTTCTCTAACTACTTTTTAACCTATTCAAATACCTTTTGTGCTTCTCTTTTCTGGTTAAAAAAATAATACATGAAATCGACCTTCTTAAAATTTTAACTGTGTAATATAGTCTGGTTAATCACTGGCACGATGCTATACAGCAGATCTCTAGAGCTCATTCATCTTGCATAACTGAAACCTCATGCCCATTGAAGAGCAGCTCCCCTTTTCCTTCTCCCCCAGCCCCCGGTTCCCACCACTCTGCCTTCTGCTTCTATGAGTTTGAACGTTTTGATAGCTTGGGTAAGTAGAATCATGCAGTACTGGCTGATTTCACTTGGCATAACATCCTCACCATCCTTCCCTGGTGGCTCAGAGGATAAAGCATCTGCCTGCAATGCAGGAGACCTGGGTTCTATCCCTGGGTTGGAAAGATCCCCTGGAGAAGGAAATGGCAACCCACTCCAGTATTCTTAACTGGAGAATCCCATGGACAGAGGAGCCTAGCGGGCTACAGTCCACGGGGTTGCAAAGAGTCGGACACAACTGAGTGACTTCACTTCACTAACATGCTCAAGGACCATCCATGTTATTGCATCTGACAGGATCACCTTTTTTTGAAGGCTGAATAATATCCCATTATGTATATACACTACATGTGTGTATGTGTGCTCAGCGGCTTCAGTTGTGTCTGCCTCTTGCGATCTTATGGACTGCAACTCACCAGGCCCCTCTGTCCATGGGATTCTTCAGGCATGAATACAGGAGTGGGTTGCCATGCCCTCCTCCAGGGGATCTTCCCAACCAGGGGATCAAACGAACATCTGCCTATGTCTCCTGCATTGCAAGTGAACTCTTTCCCCACTGAGCCAGCTGGGAAGCCCCACATACCACACAGTGAAGTCGCTCAGTCATGTCCGACTCTTTGTGACCCCACGGACTGTAGCCTATCAGGCTCCTCCGTCCATGGGATTTTCCAGGCAAGAGTGCTGGAGTGGATTGCCATTTCCTTCTCCAGATATGCCACATAAAATAACACTTATAAGGACACAGCTTTTAAATAAATGGAAGTTTCTTAGAAATGCGTCATCACATTAGCGCAGAGCAGACTCTAGTGTCGGAGGTTTTCTCATTCTCAGCCCAGCATTCCAGGGCCTCAGGATCTCAGCTTGTGAATACTCAATCATGGCTGGGAAAAGGATGAGAAGAGGGACACCATTTGAAAAGCCAGTCTCTGTGCCTCAGTTTCCTCATCTGTAAATGGCCACATAGGATTAAACGGTATAGCCATTCAGGGTCCTAGCAAGAAAGAGATCACATACTCAAATGGGAGCTTTTATGAAGGGGATTATTTACAAGATGTATACAGGATTAAAGAAACCACCAAGGGATGGTAAAGCAAGACCTCTTACTGGCCAAACACATGATTGATGTGGTTCATGGACACTAGCCTCCCAGGACCCAGAACAGCATGGAGAGAAGGGGAGAAGGGATCTGGAAGTAGAGCATGTCCATCTCAGATCGTCTCTGAGTTCCCACAGAGCTGCAGTATCCTATGGCCTTTTCCTTACAGAATTAAGTTTGCCACAGCAAGTCTATTTACTCTAAAAGTCTATTTACTCTAAAGATTGCAGAGAAATCCACCAGGACACATTTTCTCATCATTCTCTTAGCTCAGAGAGCAGCACTCATTTGCTGCTTTTGGAAACAGCTCAGGTTGAGAAGATCACACTCAATGGCCTCTGTTTCTCTTTCACCAAGCTCTTACAAATGTGGTCGAATTGTGTTTTGAGCTAGTAATTAATCTTCCTCCCTCCTTGTCTTATACCCTGAGGTCCTTCCCTCTTTCCAGAAGAAGGTTCCCACAACGTCCACTACCTCACAGAAGAGACATTCCAGCAGGAGCAAAATAAAGGCTCTTGGCTTTCTAAACCCAAGCACCTGGCATCTCAGAGCACACACAACACGAACAAGCCAGAGCAATGCTGACCACCTGCTCCTGCCCCACCCCACACCCAGGCCTGAAAGTCTGGAGAGAGAGCTGGGACCGACTAGACATGATGAGCCAGCCTGAGGAAAGGGCCCCCGAGTCCTTCCCCCACAACGCTGAGACAGTAGATGGTCAGCACCACACAAGCTCTTTTCCTCTCCTCACTCACAACTCATCTTCAAACCTCCCTTCTCCCCTTCCTTGGCTGCACTGAGCTCCAATCTGCCCAGGAGCAGCAGCCAAGTCCCGGGGTGCTCAGGAATCCCAAGGGTGCTCAGTCCCAGGATGGCGCTCTGCGATTTTTAATTTTAAGAATCAAGGATCCGTTTGAAGGCTTGATAAACAGTTGCTTCTAAGGAAGTTCCCAGGATCACTCAGCCTAAAAATCCAGGCCACGGGCTGGGTAGCATATTGTAGCATCCATCCTTTCCAGAGTTTAGAGACACTGCCATGCCCCCAAATGTACGAGCTTTTGCTGCGACTGTTGCACAGATGTCCAGCTGGGCAGCCCTGGCCATTAGAGAGATGTCATGCAGTGTGGTGAAAGCTCTCTCAGAATACAGGGGAGTCACACCGCCTTGAAACAAACATCCATTTGGAGAAAAACAAAAATAAGGTTTCTGAGTAAACATGTTTTTTCTTCTTTCAAAGGAGTTAAGACTATTTCCCAGAGGCTTTATAAAGTGAAGGAAGACTCGAAGTTCTGGCAAATAACAAACTAAAAGCAATAGGGAGGCTGCCCTCCTGCCCATTCTGAACGAGGAGGGGAGCTGAGCAGAGGGTTCAGTAATTACCTGGATGTGCTCAATTGCTAAGTCATGTCCAATTCTCTGCAACCCTATGGGTTGTAGCCCGACGGGCTCCTCTGTCCATGGGATTCTCCAGGCAAGAATACTGAAGTGGGTTGCCATTTCCTTCTCCAGGGGATCCTCCCGACCCAGGGATCAAACCCACACCTCCTGCGTCTCCTGCATTGCAGGCAGATTCTTTACCGCTGAGCCCCTGGGGAAGCCCAATGAACTGGATGGCTGCGGCCAAATTGCTTAACCTCCCCACATCTCATTTTTCTCATCTGTAAAAATGCCAGGGGTTTGTGCTCAGTCGCTCAGTCATGTCTGACTCTTAGCGACCCCATGAACTATAGCCCTCCAGGCTCCTCTATCCGTGGGATTTTCCAGGCAAGAATACTGGAGTAGGTTGCCATGAAGATAATTATCGAGGCCCCTTCCATCTCGTACAGTATATGACTTTCAAACTAGGAAAGGGACTTTCCAGCTCAGGGTCCAAGGATGTGCCATTGACAAATGAAGCAAAGAAGGAGGAATTGTCATCATCAGCCAACGGGGCTATAGCCTGACAAATAACAGAAAAGAAGTGCTCTGCGGATTCTGTCATCCCGGCCTGGATGCATTCAGGCTGCATTCCCATCACGGATGATACCGCACAAATGGGCTATTCCATGCATCTCAAGAATGCTCCAACCATATTAGGAATTCTCCTAAGTGGCTTCTCTGCAACATTACACAGTGTTGCTCCTGACATGGACATTTCAGTCAGCCCCGATCTCGACTCTAGACAAAAATATTACAACTGGATGATTGTCAAGTGCTCAGTCTAATCACTGCTATTCTTTCCCCCAGAGTTCTTAAAAATAAGAGTACCAGATGTTATTCTTGTATATTTAATGGGAAACTGAACGGGGAAAAACACAAAATGCAGCAAGCCTAGTTGTAATATTTAACTGTTTTTGAAAACCCACCATCTAAACATACCATAAGTAACATATTTTCAGAACTGTGACAAAGTCAAATGTCTTTCAAACACACGTACACACACACACACACAAAGCCTGTCATGAGTAATTCAAAATAAAGCAATCTGTCAGTTGTAAAATTCAAGAATCCTTTCCTAAGTAGTTTGAATGCATCCAACTCTCTCAGTAGATACCATATTAACATATGAAAACTATTCAGAGAATTCCATCAACTTCAGAAAATATTAACTAAACAGTTGCTTAGTTAACATCAGGCTGGATCTCCTACAGGTACTTAGCCCTTATCAGAGCGCGTGCTAAGTCGCTCAGTCATGTCCGACTCTTTGTGACCCTATGGACTATTGCCCACCAGGATCCTCTGTCCATGGGATTCTCCAGGCAAGAATGCTGGAGTGGACTGCCATGCCCTTCTCCAGGGGATCTTCCCAACCCAGGGACTGAACCTGAGTCTCTTATATCGCCTGCATTGGCAGGCAGGTTCTTTACCACTAGCACCACCTGGGAAGCCCCAGCACTTATCAGGAACAAACCTAATTCATCATGTGTTACCCAAACCAGTCCCCCACCCTGCCATCCCTTCTTATTAATCACACAAACGAGGAACCTGACCATAGTCCACTTTCTCTTCTCATCAATAACCAAATTCTATAGATTGTGCTTACAGAGGATCTTTGTCTCTTACTCTGTCTCTTTACTGCCACTATCTCAGATCAAATCTTCATCCCCAATATGCTGAACAACTGCAAGATCTTCCAGCTTTTGATGTCTTCAATGAATTCATTCATCCTTGAGATTTCTCTTTCTCAAATACACAATTGATACGTCATTCCCTTACTCATACCACTCTTCAATGACTCCCTGTTACTTACAGGAAGGACTCAATATTCAAGATGGTGTCTTGGCTTCACACTCCACACTCCAGCCTTGCCAAACTGTGTACAGTTCTCCACTGATTGGTTTCCATTGTGATATTCAGGTCTCCACATCCTAAGTGGTCAACACCTTCCCATCTCACCTTCTAAAGGGCCCATCTAACAATTCCACTTCTTTCCAGATGAAAATTCCTTGACCTCACCTCGCACTACCCTCTTCCTCCACTGCTGAGCTCCAGCCAGATCCCTGTAGGGTCTGCTGCCCTCCACTGGGTCTCAAGTTCAAGATGATTTCCTCAGAGAGATCTTACTTGACCCCCAAAAGAAAATTTTATCCCTCTCTGATGTACTTTGCAACCTGCTATTCCTTTCCCTTTTTGCATTTATCACAACTGACAGCTGTCTGCTTACTTCTGTGGTAGGTTAGTTCAAAGTTCACCATCCTCAGTGGACACTTACTCTGTGAATTAGGAATAGTTTAGATCCAAAGTTAATCCCCAGAGGCCTAGCACTCAATAAAAATTTTAAGCCAATGCATGGTATCTCGGGCCTCATTGCTTCTATGAATAATTTTCCACTCATTACCACCAAGCAATTAAGGATCACTTCCTCTCTTGCAGCTCAGACAGGTCCCTGAAAAAACTTAAGTCAGAGCATCCATGATGCCTCATGCACCTCCACATTGTTCTTCTACTACAAGCTCCTTGTGTTGTTCCTTGCAAAAACCGTGTCATGTCTTTGAGGCAATTCTTCTTTAAGGCAGAATAAAGAGGGTACACAGGGGGACACATGTTTTCAGATATCAGTTGTGAGGGTGCCACAAGAATGGCAGCAAGATAATTTGGTACTTCAATTGGCATTTAATTGCTTTTTTTTTTTGCAACACCAAATAACAAACATGAACTTACTATGCTTTTCCTTTATGCTCAGTTCTAACTAAATATTATATTGCTCTTAGGAACCAGGTATCCCACTCATTGTCACTGATCTATCCCCAGCATCTAGCATACTGCTTACATGCTGTAGGTACTAATAAATGATGAAAAATGAACAAAAAACAAACAACAGAATGAAAAATGAACAATTCTTATCCTCAAAGAATTCACTACTTAAAGAAATAAACAGCAGATACAGCAGATATGCCCAAATTTTGAAATCATTATAGATATCTCACGAAATTGTGGCTTTTATAAGAGTTTCATATGGTTTAATCTAATACTTATGCATAGTAGTGTACCTGCATTCATTTTTTTCATTTTTCCATGTTTATTTTTAACTCTTATCCATTTGGACAAGATAAATTGTGGTGCAAAAAGCAGGTGTATATAACCAGGTTAACCATATATTTTGGTTTGCCTGACACCAACCTGATTTAAGCACACAGCCTGAAATAAATATTTTCATTGTCAATAATTATTTAATATTCACTATAAATGTTTCACTCTCAAACATGTCCCAATTTGGATGACAAAACTCTGCAGTCTGCTAAAATCCCTTTAAGACATTCTAAAGCTTACGACCATAGTCATAAGAAAGCTTTCTCTCTCTCTGGGTGTTAATGCTTTCTCCTTTGAAGAGCAAAGATTGTGTATGAGCAGAATAAATACTGACTTCCCCTGAAGCCTCATTCTGAGGGGATGTCATATTCCAGGAAAACATAGCCCAAAAGTAACTAATAAACATAATCTTTCCTGGTTCTGGAAAAATACTAAAAAGAATCTAATACATAGCTCACAGCAATTTTCCTTCCAATTTCCTTCCGCTCCTCTCCAAGGCCCCACACTTCAGAGCTGCAGGGTGGGTGTGGACCACAGGAGAGGAGCTTGGGCCTTTCTAAAGCCTCAAGACCAAACTCCTTCCGCCTCTCACTCACTCCAGCCCATTAACCTATCTTTAGAGTCTTCATCAGGGAATTCTAAACAGCAGAGAGCAGATCTGGCAACCTTCTTTAGAAGAGAGAGGAGGAGGAAGAATCTGAGTAAAGGCAAAATTCTTTCAAGGGTGAGGGGGGAAGGATTTCAAACACTGTATGTCAAAAATAAGTTACACAGACACCAAAAACAGGCACAGAGACTATACAAGATTAAAAGAGATGAAAGAGACATAATGGATCAAATGGATTCAAGATCCAAAACTTGTCTGAAGACATTTGAGTATGGACTGTATATTAGATGACTTTGTAGAACTACCGTTAATTGTCTTGGGTGTAATAATGACATTGCGGTTACTTAGAAGCATGTCCATATCCTTAAAAGAAACATGTGGAAGTATTTGGGGTGAAGTACCATGATGTACTCAAACTATATACAAATGATGCAAAAGGAGAATGTGGACATTATACATACATCGTACTTAAACACAAACTTAGTCCGACGTATATAAATATGAACTAAGCAAGAGAGGAAAAGTTCATGTATCAAAATGAAGGGACTATCACTATGTACAGTTCTGTTGACTTTTCTGCAGGCTAATTTTAAAAATGAAAAGACATGGAAAATAAATAAATAACAAGTAAATAAACAAAGTCCTTTTCACGTGCATATTCAATATTCTACACAATACCCGAGTATTCTTTGAAGCTCCAACTGCAAGGACCCAAGGAAGAAACAATGCCCATAGCTTTTCATGTTGGGAGAGATTGTTTATTAAATCCTCAGGGAATCTAACTTTCTGATGGGAAAGTAATAGCTCCAGGCAATGCCATGAGGAGGACTAGCTCTGGGAGGAGTCAAAACTGATCTCTAGCATTTCCTGATGGCCTCTGCAATGTGGGCCCTGCCCCAGCACAAGGCAGTCTCCTTCCTGTGAACTTTTTTGCCCCTTTGCCCACCGTATGTGGGTTCCATCACCCCTCCTGATAAATGACCAGCAATTCAAGAATGAGTATGAGGCAGCCCCAGTCCCCCAGTGACTTATTCCATGGGTGACTACTTAATTCATCATTCAGATCAAGATACTTTGGAGAAGGCATGTACATCCTAGGTCACTACAGTCATGTCTGACTCTTCGCAACCCTATGGACTGACAGACTCCTCTGTCCATGGGATTCTCCAGACAAGAATACTGGAGTGGGTAGCCATTCCCTTCTCCAGGGGATCTTCCCAACCCGGGGATCGAACCCAAACCTCTTCTGTCTCCTGCATTGGCAGGCAGGTTCTTTACCACTAGCACCACCTGGGAAGCTTAAGGAGAAGGCAACAGGGAGTTAACCAGACAGGGTACTGGGACAGCACATACTCTGAGAATAGCCCAGGAAAACTGGAACTGTCTCAATAACATTTGGGTATATGTCCATCCTACTTATATCCCATAAGCACACGTATCAAACAAATACGTAAAGGATGCCAATAGCAATCTTTAACCATATATCAAAACAATATATTTCAAAGAATTCAAAGGAGGAATGAAGTAATTCCTTTGGAGAATCAGGAAGAGAATCTTGGGGAAAAAAGGAATTTCAAGCTCGTGTTAAGATATTATAGTAAGATTTCTGCAGTTAGCAATGGGAGGCAAGGTCATTCCACATGGAATTATGTGAGCAAAAGCCAAAGTAGGAAAGCATGGGGTATGCCAGGGAAATGGGAACCATCTAATATAGCTGATCTAAAGAGGTGCCCACAGAAAAGCCAAGGAGATGAGCCGGGGGAGGTAAATAGGAGTTGTAGGAAAATTGCATGCTCTGTCCAAAAGACAATAGGGAGTCACTGAGTGTTCAGAGTGAGGATGGTAGTAAGACCATGAATGGCCTTGACTATCAGGCTCGGCACTTAAGCCCAGGGAATCAGACAGACCTTTTCCAGAAGATTCTTATACAATAAAAATATCCATAAGTATAAATCCATATTCTCTATCCTAAAAACATGAATGATATAAACCAAAAGTGGTAAAGAACCCACCTGCCAATGCAGGAGACATAAGAGACGTGGGCTTGATCCCTGGGTCAGGAAGATGCCCTTGAGTAGGAAATGGCAAGTCACTCCAGTATTCTTGCCTGGAGAATCCCATGGACAGAGGAGCCTGGTGGGCTACAGTCCATGGGGTCATACAGAGTCAGACACAACTGAAGGGAAGGGACATTTTCCAGAAGAGTCTTACACAATAAAAATACCCATTTTTATAAATGGGTATTTTTGTAAATCCATATTATCTAGCCTAAAAATATGAATGAAATAAACCAAAAGAAAACTGTCACAGGTGTTGACGCCATAAGCTTCTCAAAACCACCTTTACTCTCTCCTGTGGGAGGTTCTGTTTTGTATGCTGGGCCAAGTATCACTTCTTCCGTCAATGCTTCCTCATCAACTTCTCACTTCTGTTGACCGAAAACCACTGTCACAGAAATAGAACTGAGAGAATTTAAAAGTTCAGAATGTCCAAGCTTGAGAGGATGAAAACAGAAAACACAGCATTTGAACTAAAGGAAAAGCAAGTTACCCAGAGGCGAGGGATGTGATAAATTTCCACTGGGCATAGGAAATTACATTTTCAAGGCACAGCACATTTTGAAAGCAAGTCCTTCTACCCCACCCCAAGAAGCCTGAGGCAATCTCGCATTTAATAAGACTAATTTATCTTTCCCAAAGGTTAATTTACAGATATTTATTGGATTACATAGGGAATTTCAGGGGGAGGGCAGTAAAAGACAGTTTTTCAGCTGTTTTTAATTCTATTGTAGGTACGTTTGACTAGGCAAGAGCACATGCCTCATAGAAGAACAAGTCATTCTGGAGAAAAACTATTAATATCAAATCTTTCCGGAAAAGGTGGACAACACTGGCAAAGCAATCTCCTTTTCAGGGGAGAATGGCCCGACAGGAAGCCAGTGCTCCAGGCTCTCAATACAAAGCCAGGAATATTTGTAAACAGAAAGCACATATTCTCTTTCTATAGAGGGTGTGCCCGCTCTTCAAACATATTCCCTGGTCAGTTAAGGCCATAAATGAATGGAGAAAAGGCTGAGCTAGAGAAGTTGTTCTTGAGTTTTCAGTCCATGGAGTTCATATCTACAAAGGACATCCGGGAAAAATAAACAGGAGACAACTTTAAGAGGCTTCTGTCAGGCTTTGAGGTTTCAAAAAGATAACTGCAATTAAATGGAACACATCAAATATGCTTAAGTCCACAAAGTCATGCATATATATATATATGCAAAATATTGGAAGATGAAAGGGACTCAGATTCATGGTTTTGATGCTTGGTAAATAGAAGAGTCAAATATTTATCTTGTCTCTCCTATGTGACTAGCACCACTGGGTAATCAAAAAGTAGATGAGGGGAAGCAATTCTTTATGAAAGTATTCCATCTGATAAATGAAAACATAAGTCTAAAATAAATATAACCATTTTGCCAGCCCCGGTGAATAAAGGAATCTAAGCACTGAGCATCAGCAAGAGTTAGCATCACAAAAAGGACAAGACAGATATTACATGCTTCCTGATGGAAGAACACTCTTAGAATGTTGCCAAAAGAATTATATCTGAGTCTGATCAAGCCTCTAAATCCTTCTACCACATTACAGGGCTACAGAAGACAGAGGAACAGTGGAATGTGTCATGACCGTGAGAAACTCTACGGGTCAGCAGACTGGGTTCATCCACAGATAAACTATAAGGAAAAGAGAGATGGAGCAGGAACCTATAGATTAAAAGAAAGCTGTAGCATTTTTTTTAATAAGCACACTCATTTTTTTTTAACTGCTAAACTATAGGACCTAAGGATGCATATTTGGGTGATCACTGTTAAAGCGTAGGTAGTAGTTACTTGTGAAGGGAAGTAAGGGGTTGTGATTGACACAGGGAACATGGAAGGGGCTTCTGGAGTGGGTGGTAATTTTTACTTGCTGAACTTTGGTTGTAGTTAAAAATGTTTTTGCCTTATGGTAATTGACTAAGCTGGACTTCCCTCATAGCTCAGTTGGTAAAGAATCTGCCTGCAATGCAGGAGACCCAGGTTCAGTTCCTGGGTTGGGAAGATCTGCTGGAGAAGGGATAGGCTACACACTCCAGTATTCTTGGGCTTCCCTTGTGGCTCAGCTGGTAAAGAATCCGCCTGCAATGCAGGAGACCTGGGTTAAATCCCTGGCTTGGGAAGATCCCCTGGAGCAGGGAAAGGCTACCCACTCCAGTATTCTGCCTGGAGAATTCCATGGACTATACAGTCCATGGGGTCGCAAAGAGTCAGACACCACTGAGCGACTTTCACTTTCACTTTCTAATTGACTAAGCTATATATTTCACTTGGAAGAGGGGATCTATCTGTGTTTTGTTTTACAACAAAGTAACTTGATTTTTTTTTTAAAAAAAAGAAGATACTTCTAGCAAACTCCTTAGAAGCATGAAAAAGGATATAAAGAAGCTTCTGATATTTTCCAAATTTAGGGAGGTATGATAGGTAAATAATGCATCAATGATTTATATTTGGGGAAGGAGAGCTAAAATATATTCAATACATTTCTATAATAAATATTAGAATAAGTCAGCTAGGAAGAAATATAATTCAATGAAGAAAACATGAAAGGAAAGATGCTGATTGGCTATGGCCTCCATTCCCAATAAATCTCATCGTGATTCCCTAAAAGTGTTATAGCTCATCCCCCACCCCCCACCAAAAAAGGGGATGACTTAACAATCATGGGGCAAGCCCTATATAAAAATCAAAACTTAGAATACTAATGTTGTGGGAAAACACCAGGCTTTTCTGTTGATTTTCTCCCTCAGAGAAACAGCTGCTGATTTTTCCCCTTGAAAGCACATTCCTAGGCTCTTGAACTCCTGGCCTTGGACATTTGATGACCACATGACCTAAGGTATCCACTATAAATTAATTATGTCATTTGATCCCCCATACCATAGGCTCAGTTAAGTGCAGTCCCAGTCTGTCACCTATATATATATATATATATAATATATATGATAGGTCTACAGCAGGTCTGGAAGGTACAATAAGTTATATAATTGGTGACTCAGCTTCCTATGGCCACTACTTGTGCTACATTGCTTTCCCTTTCTCAGCCCACACCCACGACTTCATAAGGAGCTCCCTGTAACCAGTTAATGATCAAAAAAAGATCATTATATTACCAGCACTAGCTGGAAACAGACTGGTGCATATTCACTCAGAGTGGCCCTGGAAAATAGTGGAGAAAGAAAATCCTGCCCATTGGTAGAACTTTACAGTACATCTGAATATCCACTTTGTTTAGGCTGAAAAATAGCCAGAAGTACAAATCTATACCAACTCATAAGTAGTAGTTAATGATTTAGCCAGATGGTCAGAGAATTAGAAAGGATGGAATTGGAAATTTGGTAAAAAGGAGGACTGTGAAATAGGTGTATGGATGATCTTTCGGAATGGGGAAAGGGTATGGAATATTTGTGTGTGTGTGTGTGTGTGTGTGTGTGTGTTCACACTCAGTTGCTCAGCTGTGTCCTACTCTTTGTGATCCCATGAACTGTAGCCCACCAGGCTCCTCTATCCATGGGATTTTCTAGGCAAGAATACTGGAGTGGGTTGCCATTTTCTCCTCCAGGGGATCTTCCCTACCCAAGGATCAAACTTGCATCTCCTATGTCTCCTGCATTGCAAGCAGATTCTTTACCACTGAGCCATCAGGGAAGCCCCATGAAATATTTGTATCCCATGTGAATAGCCACAAAAGAGCACCACTGCAGAGGCTCTCAGTGATAAGGCAGACAAGATAACATTCTGAGGATGTCAGATGACAGTCAGCCTTTTTTCCCCAGTGCTTTCCCTATGCTTTTTTTTTTTTTCAGTGCTTTCTCCAAAGACTTGTCTTCAGAGTGTCAATGGCAGCATCAAGCTGGTTGTGCAAAGGCCCACCAAGGCAAATCTTGCTATCACCATTGCTGAGTTCTCAACTTCCCAACAGCAGGAGCCAACAATGAGCCCTGGTGGACCAGCTAGCCAATCTGATTACCTTGGGTTGATTACCTTGATCTCCTCCCAGAAAGAAGGAGGCAAAGATTTGTCCTCCCTGGAATAAATACATTCTGGATATGGATTTGCCTTTTGCAAACACCACCATCCACATATTTATTGATCATCATAGTACCCATCACAACATTTCTTCTGACCAAGGCACTAATTTCTCAGCAAAAGTACAGCAACTGGCTTATGACCATGAAATTCTCTGGTCTTGCCACACACTCCATCATCCAGAAGCAGCTGGCATGACAGAATGGTGGAATCACCAACTGAAGGCTCAGTAATGTCACCCATTGGGAGACAACACCTTGAAATTTTATGGCACTATCTTATAGCCTGCAGTATATGCTTTGAGTCAATAACCCATATACAGTGTTATTTCTTCCATAACTAGGACACTTGGATCTGGAAACCAAGGATTAAAGTTACAGGATCTGCTTTTATTATTACACTTAAAAATTTGCTTCCCACTCCTGAGATTTGGGGCTCTGCTAGTTCCATTATGGGCACAAAAAATGTTTTTACCATACTCAAATTTGAGACTTCCTCCTTGTCATTTTAGACTCCTTGTGCCATTAAACTAATGGACAAAGAAAGGTTTTGCTGTCCATGTTAAGTTGATTGGTCCCAAATGTAAAGATGAAAATAGGACTGCTGCTGAACAATAGGGGCCTGAAGAGGGATGTCTGTAATTCAGAGGATTCTCTGGGGTTCTGTTTATTACTTCCATGTTCAGTAGTAAAGTTGATAGAGGATTTTACCAGCCCAATTAAGAAAGAACGACTAGGGACACAGACTCTTCAGGAATGAAGCCACAATCCAGCAGAGAAAGAATCCTCACAAACCAAAGGACTAGTTAAAAGAAAAGGTACATGAAAGTGGATAAGAGAAGAAGAAAAGCATATAGCTACAGAAATAGTTTCATATTGTTGTTCAGTCGATAAATTGTGCCCCGTGGACTGCAGCACACCAGGTCTCCCTCTCCACCATCTCCTGGAGTTTGCCCAAATTCATGTTCATATGCAGATCCTATATCTATCTACCTACCACTATATATCAGTTATGGCCTTGTGATCAGCTACAGAAGTGAGAACTGCAGCAACTATGTATATTTTCTTCTTTGTTTTTTAATGTACATATTTGTATATAGAAATCACTTCCTCCTTTTCCCTTTCCCCTGCTCTGTTATATCAGGGATGCTGGTTGATCATTTAACTTTAGAATTCAGCCTTGTGGGTTATACAATGGAATTTTGACTAACCTGTGAGAGTCACTAAGATCATTCAAACATGGATGCCTGACTGATGAAACTTTGTTATCTCCCTTATTGGGGGGAAAGGGGAGCATGCCTTCATTTGTTAAAGGGATAGTTGTATCAAGGGAAGCACTGCAATGCTGCTGGGGTTGTTTTATCAAGTTTGTGTGTGGATAGAAGGCTGTGAGTGGATGCAGAAGAGACAAAGGGGTGGACTGTGCCTAACAGCGCCTTCCTCGCTCAACCCCACACTCTTTTCTGTGGACATTCTTCCTTTCTATGTACATTCTATGCACACCACCTTTTTCAGACTAACTCAGCAGCTGATTTCCTATTGGGTTCTATCATCTGGGGCACTAGCAGGAAATTGGAAGACAGCAGAAGGGAGAAGGCGTTCTGTTTCTTTGGATTACTGGCTGTGCCCATAGGAGCAAGGGCAGTGATGCCTCAACCGGCTCTTGAGGACCCTGGCCTGCCCAGGCACCTCACTTCTCACAGAAGAGGGGACGTGAACCAGCTGAGAGCAGGGACTGTCTTGGACTTATGGGTCCCCTACAGTGCCTGGCCTAGAGCAAAACTCATAGCAGTCTCATGGCTGTTTTATTCTGGTTTTATTTTGGTAAAACAAATATACAAAAAAATTACCTTCTGGACCATTTTTAGGTGTACAGTCATGTTAAGTATGTTCACTTTGTTGAAACAGTTGTCCAGAACTTTTCACCAAGCACATCTCTATACCCACTAAATAACAAGTCCCCTTTCCTCCTCCTTCCAACCCCTGGTAACCACCACTCCACTTCCAGTTTCTATTAGTTGTACCACTTTAGAAAAATAGGCAGAAGATTTCTTTTAATTAACATAATTGTAGAATCTCCAAGTTGTAAAAAACCTTAGAAGTAATCTAGTTTAGAAGTTACCTAGTGCATGGTCCCACCTTTTCCATCTTAAATCCAGTAAGCATTACTTTTTAATCATCTGATCTATGCTGGAAAAATCTTTTTGAAGTGACTGCTTCAAAAAGGTGAGCCATACTATGAGGAGACACTTTCTGAGATTTAAAAAAAAACAACAAAAAACAGTTCTTTCCTACATTAACAGGAAATGTTGAAGTTATCCCCATTGATCTTGGTCTATTTTCCAGAACAGAACAAGTTTCACTTCATCAAAGTTTACATGATTTTGTGGTATTTTAAAAACATGATTTTATCATGTGTTTTAACCTGCAAGATTTGCATGGAGAAAATCAGGAACATAAGTTAAGACCATCAACTGCTGCTGATATTCAACACTCAGCAACAGCATACCATGTAGCCAGAGGTCTCCATAGCCAATGGGAAGGCAGAATTCAGGAGCCAATTTAAAGAGTGAATAAATTCTTGTTCCTGAGACCCGTTGCACACCCAGGCCTTTAAAAATAAATCTTCTTCTACATGTTCACAGGATTACTGACAGTTTCTCATTAGATGACTACTTAGCTCGTTAATAAACCAAGAGATTCTCTCCCAGGTAGTCACAATATTTATTGTGATGCAAAAACGAAAACTGTTGCTAATGAAATCTCAGTCAGAAAAGTGCATCACCTCAAGATGATTTCTTTTTTAAAAATTTTGTATTAATTTAATTAATTTATTTATTTTACTTTACAACATTATATTGGTTTTGCCATACAAGATGATTTCTGAAGTTACAGAGGCAGGATACAATCCTGTTCTTGCAGTGTTTCAAGCAACATTCATGGCAACCACTTCCTCAAATAACTGAACCATAAGTTCTTTATACCACAGATTTATACTGTTGCTATGTGTGCTCAGTTGCGTTGTGCCCGACTATTTGCAACCCCATGGACTGTAGCCAACCAGGCTCCTCTGTCCATGGGATTCTGCAGGCAAGAATACTGGAGTGGGTAGCCATTCCCTTCTCCAGGGGATCTTCCTGACCCAGAGATCGAACCTGGCTCTCTTGAGTCTCCTGCATTGGTAGATGGATCCTTTACCACTAGCACCACCTGGGAAGCCCCATAGAAATATAACCAAATAATAATAATAAATTTGAAGAACATGTAGGCTATGATGAAATGCCTCTGATGGAAGATCAGGAGCTGAGCGAGCCTTGCACAAGAATTTGACTATAGGAGGTTACTGTCTCTGAGATGTGATATATGCCTTGGGCAACTGTCTTCAGCATCTTCATCATGATTATTGTTAAATGCACTCAGTATGCCTTGGATATACTAGAAGCATTTAATGTCAGTTTAAGAGAGAAATGTAAAAATTGGTAAAGGCCAGGAAGCAATAATTTATAAAGAATAAACGTAAATTGTAAATAAACATATGGAAAAACCTCTCTGGCTTGTAAGCAAAGAAATGCCAATGGAAACAATGTAGATACTGTTTCTGTCTCAACACTGAGAACAACAGACATTCTCAGTACTATAGACATGTAAACTGGTACAACCTTTCAGAGATTAATTTGCTAATATGTAACAGAAACTGTAAAAATATTAATATATTTTCATCCAGAAACTTTATTTCCTGAAATAAAGAAATAACTTTTTAAATGGGCACACAAAAAGTGTGTACCAGGGTTTCACAATTTGTAATCATCAAAAATCAAAAACATCCAAATAGCAAGCAGTGGATGATAAATAAGTTATGACTCCACCCAGAAGATGGAATTCTATGCAACCATTAATAAAAACAAACATTACATAGCACTTACCATGCAGCAGCCTCTATTCTAAGCAATTTGTAAATATATTAACACATTTAATCTTTACTATAATTCTATGATGTAAGTACTATTATTGCCCCCATTTTACAGAGAAAAACTAAGGCAAAGAAGTTAAGTAACTTGCCCAAGACCACTGAATTAGATAGCGCTGAGCTATTCAAACTCAGGAAGTCTGTTCTGATGGCAGAATTCTGTACTCTCAACCATCACACCATTATACTATAGAAGAATATCTAATGTCACATTAAAAATTTCAAAATATACTTGTAAAAATGTTTTAAACGAAATTATATTGGGTGTGTGTGTGTGAAAGTTTGCTGCTGCGAGCCAAGTCCTACACCAGGATTTGTGACCTCCAGAGGAGAGGATTCTGATCTGGGGTCAGAGACGAGGCTTGACTACTTAGAGCCTTTTGTGTAGCAATGTTTTATTAAAGTATAACAGAGATAGGGAAAGCTTCTGACATAGATATCAGAAGGGGACAGAGAAAGTGCCCCCTTGCTGGTTTGCAGCAAGGTGTTTTGTCTGTTAGAAAGCTGTTAATCAGGTAAGAGAGACACCTCAAGGCTGACGGAGTTTCACCAGGCCCCTCTCCCACAATCTGCACTTTTGAGATAGGCTGGCACGAGGTGTGTCTTCCCCCAGCCATAAAACAATTGACAAGAACACTGGTTTGTTGAGCCATTATCAGCCCAAGGTTTGAGAAAAGAAAAGTTAGTCTTAGGCAGAACCATTTTGAAGAAAGGCAAATTCCAAAGCAAATACACAGTTTCATTAACCTGAGAAAACACACATTGGTTAGCTCAAGGCAGAGCCAGGTGTCGTCAACACAGAATTAAAAGAAGCCTCTTTTAATTTCGTGTAGAGAAGGAAAAAAAACATTTGCCACTTGCAGTTTATTTCCTCCTGCCACCTGGGGACCTCTGGCCTTCCCGCCTGTTACCCTCTCATATGTGTATAATATATATGCACATATGGCAAAATACCAACTGTTATTGAAATCATATACAATGTTTTAAACTTTTTTCTTTCTTCTATTTTTCTAATTTTATTTTTTTGCCAAGAACACATGTAGTTGGCCTTCTGTAGCCACTGGTTCCACATCCATGGATTCAACCAACCGCAGATCCACAGAAACCTACCCATCCAAAGAAACCCATTGGTGAAAACCACAGATACAAGAACCCACTGTACTCGGCAATTTTATACAAGGGACTTGAACATCTATGGATTTTGGAACCAATCTGCCACAGATGCCAAGGGATGACTGTGTTACATTCATGAATTTCAAAATAAAATATGCTCTCAGTACCATCACTGAAATATTCCTGATGGCCACTGCCCTCAGCCTAGAACTGGAAGGGACCCAGTTCTTAGCATGACTATTTGAACAAACTGAAGTATTTCACATCAGTTTGCCTCCTTTTTTCTTGACCATGAGATACAGCTGTTGTTTTTAAATCTTCAAGGAAACTAAATAAAGGATCTTAACCTGAACTGATAGCACTTTGTATATATATATATATATATATATATATATATATATATATATATATATCTTTTAACAATAAATATTTTTATGATTTCAACACCTGAAGTTTCAAAGCACTCAACCTGTGCCCAAATAAAATCTCTCTATGCTCTGCCTTCAACCCTGAACCATCTGAGTTTATCAGTGTACATATACTTAACTTTAGCAACACAATTTCCAGCTGGTGAGGATACTGTTGCTTCTTATGGGGTTTTCTAGGGCCTCTGACTCATTGAAACTTCCTAATGGCCATTGCTTTACGGTACTAAACTGATCCTGGGTCTCCTCCATGGTAATTCTCAACTGAACCAATTTGGGGATTTAAATTGCCTTCAGGGAATGGGCAAATAAAATATGACAGAAATCAAACCAGCACCATCCACACAGACTCTGTCCACACCATGTGGAAAGAAAACAACTGTCTGTGGGCCAGTGGGACAGAGGCAATAATTACATTCTGTCAAAGAGCAATCCTTGCTCTGGACATCCATCACATAGTACTGTGTGCAGGGTTTGCAAAGTATGTAAGAAACAGGGAGAGCCTGTGCCTGCAAAGGGTGCTGCACCAACTTTCATCAGAATCAAGTCCACAAACTCCATGGCAGTTCTCCCCACCAGGCATTTGGTGGCCTTGATTATTCCTGTGGCAGAAAAGCCCCTGGGAGACCTAAGCAGAAGGCTCAAGATTCTATAGCATTAACCAGAACAGCTCATAAATATGTTTAGGGGACGTATCCCTGTGCACTAGTAACCTATTCCACAATTTTCTAACATCCACTTTGGCAGTGTTGCTGAGATCCCCCCAGGCTCCCAAACTGCAACCGAGTGGGCAGAATTCTAAGGTACGCACAAGACTCCATCGCCCAGGTTGTATCTATCCACCTGTATAATCCCTCCCCTCAAGTGGGGGAAGAATCTGGAACTGTGATGGGATGGCCACTTCCTCAATTAGGTTACATTATATGCTTCCCTGGCGGCTCAGATGGTAAAGAATCTGCCTGCAATGCGGGAGACGCAGGTTTGACCACTGGGTCAGGAAGATCCCCTGGAAAAGAGAACGGCAACCCACTCCAGTATTTTTGCCTGGAGAATCCCAAGGACAGAGAAGCCTGGTGGGCTACAGTCCTAGGGGTTGCAAAGACTTGGACATGACTGAGCGACTAACACTTTCACTTCCTTTCATATGACTAGTAGTGACGGGACCGCCACTCCATCCCAGCCAGCCAGAGAGAGGTGAGCTCCTCCTGGCCTGGAAGAAAGCAGACATCTGTGCTGCAAACTGCCTATGGGAGAGACAACTGGCATGGAACCTCAGGAGTTCTTGAGAGCTGAGGGTGCTCCCGGCCAAAGGCTAGCAAGGAAGGAGGGATGTCAGTCCTACAACCTCAAGGAAATGAATCCAGCCAATAACCAGTGATCTGGGAAGACAGCCCTGAGCCTCAGATGACAGCCCCAGCTGCCACTGGATTTCAGCCTGAGATGACCTTGAGCAGGATTCAGCTACCCTATGCCGGACTCCTGACCCCCAGGAACTAAGAGATAATAAACTTGTGTTATTTGAAGTCCAAGCCCCCAACAATAGAAAACTAATGCAATGACCATCCTGGTGACATTATCAGCACATGTGCTGCTAAAGTTCTTTCTCATACTTCTTCTCTCTTCAGAAGGAGTGCCTGTCCATAACATTCACCCCTAAGCTGCTAAGTCACTTCAGTCGTGTCCGACTCTGTGCGACCCCATAGACGGCAGCCCACCAGGCTCCCCGGTCCCTGGGATTCTCCAGGCAAGAACACTGGAGTGGGTTGCCATCTCCTTCTCCAATGCATGAAAGCGAAAAGTGAAAGTGAAGTCGCTCAGTCGTGTCTGACCCTCAGCGACCCCATGGACTGCAGCCTTCCAGGCTCCTCCATCCATGGGATTTTCCAGGCAAGAGTACTGGAGTGGGGTGCCATTGCCTTCTCCAACATTCACCCCTAAGGAACACAGAAAGGGATAATTGATATCTGTTTAATACTTTGGAGTTCATTGAACCTTCACATGCAATCTCACTTGAATTTTTCATCATTAATCTGAAGGAGTCCAGGCAGTGATGATTAGGAACAAAGGTTCAGGAGCCACGCTGCCTGAATTCGACTCCCTCTTCTCCCCCACTTACTCACCAGATGAGCTCAAGCCAATTCCTTGACTTCTCTGTGCCTCAGTTCCCTCACCTGTAAAACAACAATATGATAAAAGCCTAGCTCCTATTAAGCACTGGACAAGTGTTTATTGTTCTTGTAATCAATGCTGGAATCTAAATACACCACAAAAGCACAACTAACTTTGTTTGTTTCTCGCTATAAAACATTGCAAGAACTAAAGTCTATGGTTTTAGCAGGTTCTACAACATTGAGTGAAAGTCACTCAGTCGTGTCTGACTCTTTGCAACTCCATGGACTATACACAGTCCATGGAATTCTCCAGGCCAGAATACTGGAGTATTCTGAATGAACTCCAGAATTCCAGAACACTGGAGTGTGTTTTCCTGGAGAAAAGTAACTCACATCAGGGAAAGAACAGATTTCCACCATTTGCCTATTGTCCTGAGTAGAATGTTAAGGAGGGTGGGGTGTGGGGGGATGAACACGGGCAAGAAAGAATGAGCTTTTTGCACCCCCTAGAAAAGACCACAGCTCCAGGGGCAAGCAGGAGTGTGACCAGGTAAATCAAATCCTGGTTCCAACAGAATTCTGGATTTGAGATGAGACCACAGATGCAAGTGGGTTCATGATGCTATAATTAGACTCACACAGCCCACATCACACACACTCTGGAGCATAGATGGGCTGCCATGTTGACTAGCTGCAACAGGCGTTCCTCCCACGTAAACTCAGTCACAGAAAATCCATTAAAAAACCAGTTGGTGGAGGGTTGGCAATGCCTCCCAAGGGGCTGCCAAATCCATATGTGACAATAGTGGTCTCGTCACTGGGATTGTTCAAGGTGAGCTGCTGGAGTATCACCTTCATAATATGGAGACAGGCCACTTTCTAGTTCAAAGAGTACCCCGCCAGGCTCCCCATAGGTCAGGGCTGCTGTGGACATGAGGGTGCTTTAGTTTGTGGGCACCGCTTTGGTTATACTCTGGAGAAGTTGAAGGGATAAAGGCATATCTGCCCAATGTGTTTTGGTCCCGTTATATCACTGACCAAAGGCCTACTTAGTCATCCCTCATCTTCTTGACTAATTTCTCAATTTAAGTGTTAAAGAACTCTTGTCAGTGCGGAGGGAAAATGTGAGTATATCCTTTTGTGTGTGTGTGTGTAATAAATGCACCTCTTTTCTCTCTACCTGTGCACAGCCCTCACCTGAGCAGCCTTCATGCCACAGAGAGACGAGGCCCTTTATTTCTGATACTTTCCCATCACTCCTCTCAGGGCTTCCCAGGTGGCGCTAGTGGTAAAGAACCTGCCTGCCAATGCAGGAGACATAAGAGACACAGGTTCAATCCCTGGGTCGGGAAGATCCCCTGGAGGAGGGCATGGAAATCCACTCCAGTATTCTTGCCTGCATAATCCCATGGACAGAGGAGCCTGGTGAGTTACAGCCCATGGGGTTGCAAACGGGGGTCACAAAGTGTCAGACAAGACTGAAGCAACTTAGCACGCATCACTCCTCTTCCCACTAAACCATCAGTCATGGACAAAGGAAATGGAAAACTACAAAAAGGAACTTTACTTTATCTCCTAATCACTCAAAGACATATTGATTCATTTCAGAGCATGTACCTTAATTCACACTGGAAGCTATCCCGAAAGATCCAAATGGAGGTAGGAAAGCTTCAATGCCTGCAGGTGTGCAGTTAGCCCACAGCAACTATGTGATCAAGGTTGAAAGGAACAAGCCTAGATGACTCGGCTTTTAAAACACTGTGCAGACCTACCAGCCAAACAAAAATCTCACCGGTGGGCCACGGGTGGCTTGGGGCCACTTTTGTAAGGACCCCTGACCTAGAGAGTAGGAAGTTCTTTCAAAAGCCAGTTTGATACGAGGAATGCAGACCCCCAAGCAAAGACAGGAGGAGCTCAAAAGAGAAAGTCAAAGCAACTGGAACTGCTCTCTGAAAACTGCCAGCCCAGCTGATAGGTAAACTCAGAATTCTCCACTTGGCGTGGCCTGGAAGTCTAGGACAGGCTGCAATGACACACCAGTCTAAACACAGAGGGCTGCAATCAAGAGCAAATGCCTCCCTGCTGGAACCCAATTACCCTTGAGATTTTGATCAAAGAAAAACATTTCCTCTTTCTAATCAAAAAAAAAAAAATCCAATCACTACTATGGTAGAGTGGGTTTCAAGCCATTTAGCTCCTCTAATCAGGGCATTACCCATTGAGTAGAGGTCTTTTTCCTGGGAAGAACTCCCTGCTAAAATCCCTCTGAGAGCACATTTCGCCCTAGCAGAGCTTGGTCCAGACCTAACAGTACACCAGTCCTCAGTGAGTGTAGTCTGTGGATTACATGTGTGGCAACATGTCAAAATGAAAACTTTTCTCTCAGTTTAGAGATGATAAACCCATGGCAAACTTTAAGTGCCCAATAACTCGTGACAGAATGCAGACCCCTCACCTTCAACAAGAACATCAAAGAGAGAGATGAGATGGAGACAACTGAGAAAAGAATTTGTGAGAAGGATTTATTTGGAGAGAGCTATACTTTTAACCCCTGGGAAAGAGGTGAAGGCCAGCTATTTCCACTTCAAGCCTGGTGAAGGGCAGTTTACTCCTGCATTGCAGAAGTCACCTTGGATTGAAAATCCTACAAGGTGGGAAGCGGACTTGAGTGGCCGACCTGAGTTCAAGGACGTACTGGAATCAGATGGGCCTGCACTCCCAGAGCTCATCAGTGCAAAGAACGCTTGCGTATTTCCAGTGATAAAGTGGACAGGGGGCTGCGTGAGGGCTGGTGTGAGGTCACGAGAGGGCCTTCTAGTAGGGTCTCCTAGATGCTTGATGAAAGCTAGAGGTGACTCTAGATTCCTTGGGATGAAGAGGGAGTAAATGAAGAGCCGAAGAAGAGATGGTGCATCGTCTGCATAAAGAGAACTACACTGGGGAAAGGGCCCAGTGATTAGAGCCGCACGCAGGGGTGGGGGTGTGGGTGGGGGTGGGAGTGTGGGGCTGGGGAAGTGGGTAGTCTCTGAAGAGTCTATAAAAACACCCAGGAGGAAAAATGTTAGCCTTAAATACCTGCCAGGTCCAGCGACTATAAAGCTGTGTGACAGCAATGAGGTCAAGTCAAAACTTTCTGGCTCCCCTTATCTTTCCATTCGGACAAGGAGGATTCGAGCAGCCGCTGGGGTGGGAGGAAAAGGAAACACGCATGACGGGACCAAGCACACCCCTTCTCTGTGTGTGCCAGGAGAGGACCCACCGCAGCAAAGTGCCCTGCCAACGAAAAGGTCCCCTGAGACTTACCTTAGATTTACTGTCATCAAGGTATTAAAAGCGAAGTATAAACTCACCTCTCACACAAGGAAGTCATTTTGGTCACACCTGCTTATTCTTGTTTAAACTTTTCATCACATAATTATGGGCATCCAACTGGATTCCTCAATTAGCATATGGCCCATGTGAGTCCTTGACTCATTTCCATTTGAGGATAATATTTTGCTGAAGTTTAAGCTTTGGAAAATCTTCTTTAATGAGAAAGAATTTAGAGGGTTTGGTGGGCTTGTTTGGTTGGTGGGTTTCGTTTTGTTTTTTGATGTTCTTCCTCCTGCTTTCTATATTTCTAATTGTTCCCATAGAGTGGATAGTTATCTTGTCCTTAATCTAGCAGCAAGTATCTATACTATTGATTCAACATTACTAGGTCATCATAGATTGAAAATCTGGGTGTGAGCAAATTGCTGTAAAAATAATTAAAGTCCGAGGATTGGAGGCTTGGACAAGGAAAAGTCAAAGAAGTGGGGACAACTAAGTGACCTGAACTTGGAATTAAAATGTAAAAGGCAAAATGTCAGGAGGTTAGCAAGCAGCTGTTCTCCATTTCTATCACAGATAGAATTTTTTTTTAATAAAAAAATGCAGCTACCTATGTTGTACTAAATCAGGTTGGAGGTAGAAGGAGGGGTTGGAAGGGGAATGTTTTGTAGCTGCTCGTTTTCTTTGCTTCCTTGTCCCTTCCTGAAAGGCCAAGCCAGAAAGATGACACCCAGCTGCTACTCCTAAACTCTAGGACTTCAGTTGCATCACTACTGGGAGGAAAACTGATTCTATCATTGGTTCAAGAACCTAATTTGCCCCAAATGACTGATGGTAAAATACTATCAGAATCTCTGAGTTAACACTCAGAAGTATGTTAGAATCTCAATATATTTTCAGTTACTTGCCATCAGCTATGGCCTTCATTTTAAGCAGAACATGTTAAAACAACATATGGAAAATTGCTATGTGAGTTATTTTAAAGTAATTCTTTTTTTAAGGAATTTACGTCTAATTAAGTCTGATAAAATACTAGAAGAGAGAGAGAAGAGGAGTTTGGGAAGATAGCTGGAGAGTCTGTAGAGTTTTTATTTACAACTTTAAATAACGAATAAAGTGACCCCCCAAAAAGGAGTTAATCCTTGCTAGGATTAACAAGGAATTTGAGGACTCAGAGAAGTGGTTCAGGAAGAGAAGAACATTTGGGAAACTGCTCTCCTGGGCTGAGGAAAAAGCTCAGCATAACTTCTCCAGGCATGGGAAGGAAAGGACCACACCTCATTCTACAAATGGAGTTAGCAGGGAGAAGAGGGGTGGTTGACATATTGAACACATGTTTCTATAAGTTAGAAAGAATTTTTGTGACCAATCAGAAGGGACTCCAAAAGGCATCCAAAGAGTTGTGTGGGGGAAATTTAAGAAGGATTCCTTTAACATTTGGAGAGGATCTTTATTATCAAGTGCATAGCCTTGGAGCAAGTCTATATGAGTTGGATTGTAGCAATGTCAGTTAGTAGCTGTGTGAGTCTAGGCAAGTTACTGGTCTTCTCAAGCCTTCAATTTTGATACTAATAAAACAGGGATGCTAACAGAATCTACTAGGTAAGGGGCTGTGAGATGTCAGTGTATTAGTATGTGAGAAGTGCTTAGAAAAAGGCCTTGCACAGAGGGGGTGCCCTGAAATGCACAGATTTCAGGAGACAACAACTCTACCAAAAAACGGATGAAGAAAACAGAGGAGAAAAACAAGGCTCACAAAGGTTAGCAACTGTTTAAAATCAAACTTAAGTCTCTATGTCTAAACTCAGGGCTCCCCACCATAATGCACTGCTGCCATGAAACCAAGGTTGTTGCTGTCATTCAGTCGCTCAGTCGTGTCCGACTCTTTACAACCCCATGGTCTGCAGCACGTGAGGCTTCCCTGTCCTTCACTATGTCCATTGAGTCAGTGATGCCATCCAACCACCTCATCCTCTGTTGCCCCCCTTTCCTCTTGCCCTCAATCTTTCCCAGCATCAGGGTCTTTGCCAGTGAGTTGGCTCTTTGCATCAGGCGGCCAAAGTATTGGAGCTTCAGCTTCAGCATCTGCCCTTCCAATGAATATTCAGGATTGATTCCTATAGGATTGAGTGGTTTGATCTCCTTGCTCTCCAAGAGACTCTCAAGAGTCTTCTCCAGCACCACAGTTTGAAAGCATCAGTTCTTTGGTGCTCTGCCTTCTTTATTGTCCAGCACCATAACTGAAAGGGACCAAGTCTAGCTTCCCCTCCTGTTGCTTCTATGGGCTATACTCTGAGGGAAGGTCATTGAGTCATGACCAAAATTTTGAGAACTGCCTCATTCAAAGGCATCTTAAAAGAAAACATAATGATTCCAGTCCACTGACCCTGGAGACAGAGAGTCTTGGCTCAAAGCTCCATTTCTACAGCAGCCCTGTGACCCTGAAAAGGCACTTTAACCTCACTGAAACATAGCCTAGGAGTATTATGTGCCTATCTGAGTGACTGCATGTGAGAATAACATTAAAAATTCTTACATTTTATTCTTTGTTACATAACTGAGTTATATGTAATGCTTTACAAATAAAATGTGATTTGTGTAGAAAAAGAAAAGCACTGATATATGGTAAACCTTCAGATTTTACCTGTGCTTGTCATCATCATCAACAACAGGGTTCAGCTATCCAACTGATACTTGAATTTCCTCTACACCACTGACTTTTCAATTTCCTCTCATCAAAATTCACAGAGGGAAAAAAAATACTAGCCACATGTGGTACTAAGCCCCTGAAATGTGGCTAATGCAACTGAGGAATTGAATGTTGACTTTTATTTTATTTTAATTAAATTAAAAGTCACATGTGGAAAGTAGCTTCTCTACTAGTGTGTATCTAGAACTTATCATGGTACATCCTAATGACTTTAATGTAAAGAAAATGATAATAAAAGGTGCCATTACTTGAACATTTATCAGGGGTCAGGCATTAGTCTAAGCCCTTTATATAAGGCAATGGCACCCCACTCCAGTACTCTTGCCTGGAAAATCCCATGGATGGAGGAGCCTGGTGGGCTGCAGTCCATGGGGTCGCACAGAGTCAGACATGACTGAAGCAACTTAGCAGCAGCATATGCATTATGTGATTTACTTCTCAGACAGTTCAGCCTGGGAAGTACCATTATTATGTCCTGTTTTCGATTGAAGAAACTGAGATCCCAGCTAGTATGTCATGAAATTGAGGTTCAAACCCATGTCTGCCCCCAGAGCACAGAGCTGAGCTGTATTCCTTCCCACAACAATATCCACTGGCAATGTGTGTGTGTGTGTGTGTGTGTGTGTGTGTCTGTTTTTAATTTCAGTGGGTAGGAAAAAGAGCTGTATGAAAGACTCAAGAATAAATGACTCTTTCTCTATCCTTTAAAAAATTTCCTCTACTTAGTACCCCAGACTGGCCTCTAAAAGAAGGAAAATTCTGAGTGATGACTCTTTCAGTTCTAAAAACAAATGTCTCCGTGGCCCATCTGAAGCTATGATACTATTTTTACACTTACTTTAGGTTTTTTTCTTGCCTGCTTCTGAGAGAATTTGAGGGGGATTATAGATTAAGACATGTGAAGATCATAAAAAGCAGAGGTCATTTGGAAAAAAATTAATGGGTTAAAGATTTTAAGCACCTGATTTCTGAGACAGAGGACTGACAAAAGCTTTCCAGCTAAGGCAATTAATTTATATTTTATTAACACCTACTTATTAAAAAGGTGGAGGCATTAGGTTATGCACAGGACCTGTTGTTCTTTGTTTTTTTCCAGAGAATGAAATCAATCAAATTGGTGTATGGTTTTCATTAAAGACACGGGTTGCTCATGTAATTTTCGTCTCTCTTTCAAACAAACAAACAAAAACAGATAATGTTGCAGGAAAATATAACTCAGTAAAGGCGGTTCTCTGAGAAGAGAAGCCACATAGCTCAGGAGCTCATTGTTTGAGGGTGTGTGAGTGTCCTTCTGCCCATGTCTGTCTGCACTAATTCAGACGTGGCTTGCCTGCTGGGTCCTATCTGAATGGCCTCTTCTGTCCATTGTTGCTGATAACCACTCAAAGCTGGACTAAGGGTTAATAGGCCTCTCCACTACCATAAAGGATGAGAAATGTGGCCACTTGGCTCTACAAGTATGTTCTTTCATGTCAACGTGGGAAATCTTTATCAATGAAGAACTGCCTGTTGTCACTTACCTGCAGTTGAACTGAATTTGTGCATGCGTGTGGGTGTAAAGCTTTAAATGTATTGAATTTGTGGTTCTGTCTCATTATTTGAAGAAGAAAAATAATCATAATAATCACACACAAACACTAATTTGAAACAATAACGTCTATGGGGATTTTCTAAAGAGTAATGATTTGTCTTTATCAGATCAAACAATGATTTGTCTTTATCAGTTAGAGAAGTTGGTTGTCTCTTACCCCTCAGTTCACAGCTGCCTCTAACCCACTTTTTCCTTCCTATTTTCCTTGAGCTTGTCATAGAGAATCAAGTTAAAGAGGATAAAGAAATGCAAAGCCTAAAAAAAAAAAAAAAAGAAATGCAAAGCCTTTGACAGCCTCACTGTACTCTCAATTCCATAGAGAAGTAAAAGGAAAACTTCGTCTATAATTTTGTTGTGAGGTGCTTTATATGCCTAAATTTAACCCTCATGAGTCTCCCAGTGGTAGGAATGATCCTTATTGCTATATTAGAAATGAAAAGCACAGGTAAATCACCCAAGATTTCACAGCCTATATGTGTCGCAGCTAGAATCAAAACCAAGATGGTCCATCCCAGATATGATCAAAGTCTTTAAACTGTTAGTCCTTGACAGAAGGGACCCTGACTATATTGAACATCTGTGTGCTGGGCCCAGCACATTGTAGCATTCAAGCAATACTGGCAGACTGACCAGCTGAGCGTTCTTACCCCTGCTTCTTTTGGTTATACCACAGCTGCGCTCTAAATTGGTAACTTGAATAGAAATTCCAAAAAATCTTCCAATTATTGCTAAACTATCACTTCCTCCTTTCAAGAGTCTTCTTTATTCTAAGGATAAAGGGATCCATCAATCTTTTCATTCTTCTATACTACTTTTATCCAGTCGACAAATATTTCAGTACAATGTAAGCAACTGTGGGAATATACATTCTAAGAATTATGTCTCTAGGTTATATAAAGTGGCCGAATTGCTGTTCTTCCATAAACAGGACTGAGTTTCAAAAAATTAATGAATGTTAACAAGAATGGAAATACATTAGGACCTAGATGTTGCAATCATACACTACCTATTTGTTTTTAATTAATATACTTTTTCAGAGCAGCTTTAGGTTTACTGAAAAATTGTACAAAATTCCCATATACATCTCTCCTGCTCCACTCCACACAATAAATTTCCCCTATGATTAAATCCAATGTTAATGTTGTGCATTTGTTACAACTGATGAGTCAATACTGATAAATTATTTTTAACTAAAGCTCATGGTTTACATTAGGGTTCACTGTCTGTTATACATTCTATGGATTTTGACAAATGTATAATGATATATATCCAGCACCACAGTATCAAACACAACAGTTTCACTGCCCAGAAAATCCCTGTGCTCCACCTATTCACCCTTCCCTCTATCCTAACCCCTGAAAATCACTGACCCTTTTATTGTCTCCATAGTTGGGAGACAATTTTCCAGAGCATCGATATAATTGGTATCATACTGTAGATAGCTCTTTCAGACTGGCTTCTTCCATTTAGGAATACACATTTATTGTTGAATACTATTCCATTGTATGAATGTACCAGTTCATCCATTCACCTACTGAAGAACATCTTGGTTACTTTCAAGTTTGGACAACTATAAAACAAAGCTGCTAAAACATTTGGAGGGATATATGTTTCTAATTTATTTGGATAAATAACAAGGAATGTGATTGTTGGATTGTATGGTAAGAATATGTTAAACCTGCCAAACTGTTTTCCCAAATACCTGTACCATTTTGCATTCCCAAGAGCAATGAACAGGAAGTCCTATTGGCTCACATTCTTACCAACATCTGATACTGTTAGGGTTTTGGATTTTAGGTGTGTAGTGGTATTCAATTGTGTTTTCACTTGCACTCTCTAATGGCATATGACGTTGGACATACTTTCCAAAGCTTACTGTCATCTGTATCCCTTTTTGGTTGAAGCGTCTGTTAGCTCTTCTGTCCATTTTTTACTTCTGTGTTTTCTTTTGTTGAGTTGTAAGAACTTAAAATCATTTTTCACTGTTATAAAAACATAAAGCCTTGCTCTCTGCTCTATAATTTTCTTCTTGATTTTGTCAACTAGATCCTGGAACTCAACTGCTGCTTTTCCAATGTCACCAAGTTCTATGTCAAGATCAGAGTTATAACTCTTATTCAATGCCCTGTACTCCATAGGGCTGCAGGGATAGGACAACTGGAAGAAATGAGGGGATCATCTCAACAACACCTTGAACAGTCTCAGCCCATGACCAAGCCGTCAGAACAAAGAAGTCAAAAACCACAGTGCACCACGCAGAATCCAAACTGCAGTGCATTAGGCTAACATAATGCCGCATTATTTCAGCATTTTTAAAACATGAGACATCCTAAAGGTATTATTACTCTAGTGAGTTCATTCCAAACAATAATGAGGAGCTATGTCAAAAAAGAAATTTCAACAAAAATTTAAATAAAGAAAGTCTTCAAAGCGTAGAACAAACTTTCTAACTTGCCACAGAGAATTAATATCTATCAGAAATTTTCTGTCTAGAAAGTAACCGAATTTAATGTTCTTTGGATTTTTATCAGCAGCAAGGTAAACAGGAAGAATCACTCAGAAGCACTTTTATGAAGTTCTACAAAGAAATAAGTCTCAAGCATTTCATGGTTGGCAGCTTAAGATAATTTTTCATATTTTTAAGGGAAAAATTTCTTAGTTTTTTTGACATGTTGATAACATGTACCACAGATCTCAGTAATTACAGCAGATAAACCCTGATGAAGCAGTTGAGAAGATTATAGCCTAAGAATATCAGGACAGAAAAGAAAAAACACTCCCACTGGGTTGTGCCCTTTTTATCTAATGCATTTGGACCTAAAAAAATCACAGATTACATACCTCTATTCACAGGCTCTCTCTTGATTGCCTAAGGATCAGGCCCACCTGCCAGGACAACCTTCTGATTTCAGCCCTGAAGGCATTTCCCTTTCTTTCATCCAGCACTCTGGGAGAAGGCAATGGCACCCCACTCCAGTACTCTTGTCTGGAAAATCCCATGGGCGGAGGAGCCTGGTGGGCTGCAGTCCATGGGGTCGCTAAGGAGTCAGACCCGATTGAGTGACTTCACTTTCACTTTTCACTTTCATGCATTAGAGAAGGAAATGGCAACCCACTCCAGTGTTCTTGCCTGGAGAATCCCAGGGATGGCGGAGCCTGGTGGGCTGCCGTCTATGGGGTCGCACAGAGTTGGACATGACTGAAGCAACTTAGTAGCAGCAGCATCCAGCACTCTGCTGTCTCTAAACGTTCTCACTTGGCACTGCCTCAGAAGGTAAGGACAGCTTAAAGTAGTTAAATCCACATATAATCCAGGAAGTTTATTTTACCTAAAAGCTTCTGCCTCTGGCCTCACTTGCTAACAAGTTCCAAAATGAACAAAGCTGAATCTGACCTCTCTGTTTTACCACATTTGGAACTGGACAGGTGCCAGCAAACTTTTCTAATAAAGGGCTGGGTAGTTAATCTTTTAGGTTTCATGGGCCATATGGTCCCTGTTGCTATTACTCAGTTCTGTAGCAGCACCACAAAAGCAGCCATGGACAAGCTGAAAAGGAATCCATGTGGCTGCGGATTTTATTTCAATAAAACTCTATCCATGGACAAGGAAATTTGAATTTAATATAATTTTCACATGTCATGAAATATTACGTTTCTTTTGATTTCTAAATGTAAAAACCATTCTCAGCTCAAAGGTTACACAAAAACAAGCATCAGGCCAGATGTACCTCACAAGTCATAATTTGCCTTAAAAGAAATCTCAAAAAATGTGATAGTCACAAAACAAACAGGAGCCAGGTCCTTATATTAGAACCACCTGAGGAATCCTATGAGGAGACAAGCTTCCAAATGACAATATAAAGAACAATATGCCTCAGAAATCTGGGGTATGTATATTTAAAAAGTCATCATATATGCTATAATCTCATTTCATATGTGCTACAAAATTCAAGAAATCTTAAAAATTTAAAGAAATCTTGATTTCTTTAAAATCTAATTTACAACATCTTCCTTATTTAAAGGTTGGTAAAATATTAAGTATTTAAATACTAATAAGAAACATTAATTCTTTAATATTGATTTTAAATATTAAACACTCAAAACTGGGATATTTAAACATATTATCTCTACCCTTAACTGGCTATTTAAAGCAGCATATTAAAAGATAAATATGAAGAGAGTGCTAATAAGTAACACTGCTTGACCTCTTACTCTACACCAGGCACTAGATTAACTATTTTCCATATGTAATTCATTTAATCTTCACAGAAACTCTAGAGGTTGATCACTGTTATCCCCATTTTACAGTGGGGGAAACTGAGGCACAAAATTAATAAACGGTGGAGCCAGGATCCAAGCCTAGGCAGTCTAACTCTGAAGCTGGCATCATAAAACACCTGGAAATACTAACACAAGTCAGGTTGCTGCTGCTGCTGCTAAGTCACTTCAGTCGTGTCCGACCCTGTTCGACCCCATAGACGGCAGCCCACCAGGCTCCCCGTCCCTGGGATTCTCCAGGCAAGAACACTGGAGTAGGTTGCCATTTCCTTCTCCAAGCATGTCAGGTTGGTTAGATGTTGTTTCTCTTTGATTCAGGGATATCTTGGGGTTTAAATGGCCTCTCATTCTTTTAGGCATTTATGTTTTACTTTCATGGATACATAAATACATATTTTTAAAGGCTCCTCAATTATAAAGCTGTGGAGTCACCAAATAAGAAAAAAAATAGATAAGGACTCTACCCAAGCATTCACAGAAGTTTAACTACCTATTCACATAAAAACTGTATTCTTTCAAGTTCTATCAGGATGCAATTATTACACAAATTGAGATTCTTTAACATCTTGCTTTCAAAGATATTAGAACATGGTAACTATCATTTTCTCACCCATCCTTATGGCATCTCCTATAGATAATGAGCTAATACATCTTTCTTTCAGTCATTCCTTCAAACCTAAGTCACATTCATCTACAATAAGCTGAAAAAAGCCAATGGAACCACGTCTAACACTTTTGGACCCCACACCTTTTCCAGACAGTAGTAGCAGTTCTCACACTTTCCAGGCATCTACAAATGGCCTGTTGTTCACATACCTCAAAGTGAAAAGCCTGTATTAATGACAGAAAGAGAAAGCCCTGGAGCAGTGTTTGTATATAACAAGTGCTCGATAAATATTAGCCATTATTAAGGATATAAAAATACACATTTATCTGTTTTCCTTTAAGTGACTTGCTAAACAAAATGCCTGCCTTCTCCCTGGCACTTCTACTTTGTATATGCATGCTCAGTCACTTCAGTCACGTCCAACTCTTTGAGACCCTATAGACTGTTGTCCACCAGGCTCCTCTGTCCATGGGATTCTCAAGGCAAGAATACTGGAGTGGGTTGCCATGCCCTCCTCCAGGGGAGTCCCCCAACCCAGGGATCAAACCCATGTCTCCTGTATCTCCTGCATTGCAGGTGGCTCAGATGGTGAAGCGTCTGCCTACAATGCAGGAGAACCGGGTTCAATCCCTGGGTCGGGAGAAGGAAATGGCAACCCACTCCAGTATTCTTGCCCAGAAAATCCCATGGATGGAAGAGCCTGGTAGGCTACAGTCCATGGGGGTCACAAAGAGTCGGACGGGTGAGAAAAAGACGACTGAGCAACTTTCTTTCAGTTTCTTTCACTTTCTTTTCCACTAGCGCCACCTGGGAAGCCCTGCTCTGTATATGGTTGTACCAAATAAGCCCTGTTGATAAATCATCCCTTTCTGCTGAATAATCAGTTTACTAGTGGCAGACTGTATTTTGGGGGGCTCCAAAATCACTGCAGATGGTGACTGCAGCCATGACATTAAAAGACACTTGCTCCTTGGAAGGAAAGTTATGACCAACCTAGATAGCATATAAAAAGCAGAGACATTACTTTGCCAACAAAGGTCCATCTAGTCAAGGCTATGGTTTTTCCAGTAGTCATGTATGGATGTGAGAGTTGGACTATCAAGAAAGCTGAGCCCTGAAGAATTGATGCTTTTGAACTGTGATGTTGAAGAAGATTGAGAGTCCCTTGGACTGCAAGGAGATCCAACCAGTCCATCCTAAAGGAGATCAGTCCTGGGTGTTCATTGGAAGGACTGATGTTGAAGTTGAAATTTTAATACTTTGGCTACCTGATGCAAAGAGCTGACTCATTTGAAAAGACCTTGATGCTGGGAAAGATTGAAGGCGGGAAGAGAAGGGGATGACAGAGGATGAGATGGTTGGATGGCATCACCAACACAATGAACATGGGTTTGAGTAAACTCTGGGAGTCAGTGATGGACAGGGAGGCCTGGTGTGCTGTGGTTCATGGGGTCGCAAAGAATTGGACACAACTGAGTGACTGAACTGAACTGAAGACGAGGCTGGATTGATTCCCTTTTCAGCAAATTAACGAAGAGCAGGAAATGATTAGTCATCTGTCAGTCAGCTGGTGTGAACTACACCACCTTACTCTTAAACACACAACACACCATTGTCTGAAATTTCACAATGAACAGCTGATAGAACAAAAGTAAACCTAAATCTAATTGCTCTCGCCTTTCTGCTGCTCTTTTTTTATTTCTGGATAGATCTTGGTAAACCAAACTTTTATTAGAACCTCATTTTCCCCACCTCCTGTTGTTATAGAATAAAACAGAGCCCTTGAGCACATGGGAGGCACAAGACAAACACTCAGATATGAGTTTCATTATATCCTTAGTTATCTTTTAGATACAGATTTGTATGAAAAACATATATTTGGGGGAGTAACTCAGTACTCTTCCAGGAGCTCAGTATGCCAGATACATTTTTAAAGCCTTAACATTTTGAATATCTTTTAAGCACACTTCTCAGAAATAATCCAAAAGGAAAAATAACATCATAAGATATATGAAAAGATTAACTATGCTGTTCATTTTCTGAAATTTTTACAAAGAATTTGTGTCACTCCCCTAGTAAGAACAGTGGGGTTTATGCTTGTTTTTTAAGTTTAAGAGGATGAGCTATGGGATGAAATAGCCCTGAGTCAGAACTCGGAAACTGCCCCCTTAATAGCTACATGACCTTCAGGAAGTCACCTAGCTTCTTGAGTGCCAGCCTGGAAAATAGGAATAATGTACACCTCCCTCAAAGAGGATTTTGCATCAGTCCAGAGAGATAAAGTTCATTATAGAGCCTCGCACACCTACATTTCACTATCAATAAATGCAGTAAATGTACTTTTGAAAGAAAGGATGGATGAGTAAGCGAACAACTGAACAAACAATCCCAGAGGCTCTGTGTGGGGCTGGTCAGTGCTGGTGAGAAGAACAGATCAATAGGGAATAGTGAAAACGGTCAAAACTCTAAATCAACACCGTCAGAGAGAGTTATCAGTGCATCTTGTCTTGAAAATATTCACCAGTGAGCATGAGCCTGACCACTTACATTTCAGGGCAACCTCAGCAGGTCAAACCAAAGACCAAGGCCAGGTTTCCTTGAGATCTGCCCATCTGGGTAACCAGCTTCTAAGATGGCCCCCATCTCCTCATATTCCTGCCTCTGTGCAATTCTCTCCCACATTAGTCCAGGGCTGCCTCTGTGACCACTAGGATATGCAGAAGCAATGCTCTCTCCCTTCTGAGGTTAGATTATGAAGGGCTGCTGCTTCCATCTGGGCCTGTCTTCTCTTGGATTCATTTTGGAGGAAGCCATGTCATAAGCGGCCCTATGAAGAGACTCATCAGGGAAGGAAGTGAAGCCTCCTATCTGTAGCCAGGTAAGTTAGCTTGGAAGTGGGTCTTCCAACCCCACTCAAGACTTCAGCCCCACTCAATAATGTAACAACCTCATGAGAGATTCTGAGCCAGAACCACCCAACTAAACCACTCCTGGATTCTTGATCTCAGAAACTGTGTAAGATAAGTATTTGTTGTATGAAGCTTCTAACTTCTGGGGTAATTTTTTACACAGCAATAGATAACTAATACACCATTACAAGTAGAAGAAGTCTTCAGGCTTCAGTATTATTACTGGACCCATTTTACAGATAATGACACTGAGGTACAATGAGGTCCAATGACCTTCCTAATGGCTACCCAACTAAGAAGGGTAAAACGAGGATTTGAACATAACTGCCTGAGTCCAGAGCCAGTGCTTTTTAACCACCACACTATATACATTCTTCCACCTCCTCCTTCCCATCCCTGTCTACGGCAGTAGCCATGTGATCTTATAGCATTCCATAGTTCCTCTGTCATAGACAGCACTTACGTCATATTTTAATTTTCTGTTTGAGTCGTTCTTCCTTCCACCAGACTGTAAATTCCTAGAGGGTAGGACTCTGTCTATATTCATTCGACCATTTGACAAGGGTTTATTGAGCCTACACTGTAGTGGGCACTGGGGATACAATGACGACCATAGTCAAAACTCCATCCTTGGACAGCTCACAGTCTAGTAGAGGAGATAAGCATCTCTCAAATGAACATAAAACCACAACTGCAAATCGCTACACACAGGCTTTGTGCTGCATTTTTCCTAGTAAGAATCCTGAGAGGTGATCACTTTGAATGAGGCTGAAGTGGAAACTGTAGCAGTTACCCAGAGGAAAAGGAGAGGCAGGAAGGAGCCCCCTCATCCTCCCAGCAGAAAAACCACACACCCCAAGTTCTGAGATGGAGGGGAAAGGCCGTACTTGACAAACTGAAGGGAGACCATGGGAAGAAGAACAGAAGCCCCGGGAGAGGGTCATGGCGGGAGAAGAGGCAGGAGGAAGTACCCGGGGTGAACATGGGCTGTCATCTGCAGACCATGTTCAGGAACCTAACTGCCCTAAAAGCAGCGGGAGCAGCGGCAAGGGCTGGGGCTGCGTGGGTCACGGGGGACAAGAGCATCCCGTGGTAGCAGTGCAAGGCACAGCCTGGAAGAAGGCTGGAGCAAAAGCGGGCAGACCCTTCGGAGGCAGTCGCCACAGGCAGCAGCGAAGTGATGGAAGCTCTTTCATACTGGCCCCCAATGCCTTCCTTGCACAGCATCTTGCCTGGCACAGGGTCGACCCTGTGCACATAGTAACGGAAATGAAGCACTTGTTGAAAGAGTAGAACACGGTAACCTGCTGCAAACAAGAGAAAGAAACAGCGCATAAGAGCTCTGAGACCTTCAGCACCCGGGAGTTCATAGAAATCTCCTCGGCTTTAAAGAGGGAGGTGCAACAGGGTTCAAAACACTCAGCATGGAAGCGCCTATCAAACTTACCTGGTACATGTCAGCCTGGTATGTCAAGTTCTTCTTCCAAAACTCACCATATGTAAGTCACCCCTCCCGATTACACGTAAATAAGAAACAAATAAGGATTGTCTGAGACATGAAGCATTGTCTGGGCAGTATTTAAGCCACTCCAGGATCCATGAGTGACTGCCATTTAGTCAAGACAACCCCAGAAACCATTTTCTAAAGATGAAACAAAACATGGAACCAGGTGATGCTGGGCAGCTCTCCAGTGTATAAACTTTGGGACTCCTTCACCAGTTTTATCCAAACCACAGCAAAATGAAGAGTAAGCTTTAAAAGCTTTAATTTTATGCTTTTTCCTTAAAAGTTCAATATTCCACAATCACTTATATGAAAAAGTTATTTGTTGTTTATAAATGCCTGTGTGCTCAGTCATGTCTGACTCTTTGCCACCCTTTGGACTGTAGCCCTACAGGTTCCTCTGTCCACAGGGATTCTCCAGACAAGAATACTAGAGTGGGTTGCCATGCCCTCCTCCGGGGATCTTCACAACCAAGGGATCAAACCTGCATCTCTTTCTTCTCCTGCATTGGCAGGCAGGTTTCTTTACCACTGAGCCACCAGGGAAGCTCTGAGATTTAGTTTCTAATGTGCTAAAATCTGAGACTAAGGTGAACTAAAAGGATTTTTTTTTTTTTTTTTGAATGGAAAAAAAACTACAGGGTGTGTGATGTAACTTCCCACCCCATCCCAGGACTCCATCATGAAATCCTCAATAAAATCGAAATGGGCTCTGTGGAGGTAATGCAAAGACATGCCAAGGCTAGCTTCACGTGTGGCACGAGACAAGACAGGGGCTGCCCTAGGATCCCAGCAGGAGCGGTTTCTTCTTTGCTGAAACGAGCAGTGAAGTATCCGACTGATAGCTCGCCAACGGCGGGCAGCAGGCTCCACCCTCTCGTCCCCACAGATGTACCTGTATCCTCAGACCGTGTGTGTTCCCTGGTCCTCTTCCCTCTGCCTGTGAGGTGGACACATCTTATATTCTAGTTCTGCCTGAGATAGATTTAGAAGAAGGAATCCACAAACCCACAGAGCCTCATGTTTAAAGCCTGATGAAAGTGTAGTGGGTTTCCCTGGGGGCTCAGTGGTAAAGAATCCTCCTGCCAGTTCAGGAGATGTAAGAGGCCCAGGTTTGATACCTGTGTCAGGAAGATCCTCTGGAGAAGGAAATGGCAACCCACTCCAGTATTCTTGCCTGGAAAATTCCATGGACAGAGGAGCCTGGCGGGCTACAGTCCATGGGGTCGCAAAGAGTTAGGCCACAACTCAGCGACTGAGCACGCAAAAACTAGATTGACGAATCTGGCTTTAGACTTGAGGGTAAGCTGGTTTAGATGTGAGGCTCATTATTTTCATCTGTCTGCCTCCTGTGTCTCTTTCTTAATTATCTCCAAACTCAAGCAGGAAAGAATGGTATTTATAGAATTCCTCAATTTCAGACCTCAGCCGCTGTGAGTATACTGAAGAAGGTTTGCAAGAAAATACAACTAGATATTTAATAAAAGTTATTTCTGGGTAAGTAAGTTTGACTATATGTTAAGGTTTTCCTGTTAGAAACATGTATTGCTAAAATTTTCAAATCCTGGTTATTAAAGCAGTTGTTAAAAAAGAAAAAGTAGCTGTTACATTTTACATTTCCACACGTCTTGATGAGCCAGGATTTAAATTCCAATCTGTGTGTCCTCCAAGCCCACACTCTTGTATTAATGAGTTTCTCCCTACCCTGACCAACTATTCTTCTCAGTTTGGGTGAAAATTATTCCTTCTGAATCCACACCATCTACATTTATTTCTCAGATCTGTCTAACATTCCCTGTCAGATTTTAGTCTCTTTTATCTCTTCCCAATGGTGAAGTATTAAGGGAAAAATTTTTAATAATAATAAGTGACTTACATTCAGGACAGTTTTGCCACATGAAGAACTTGAAGACCAAGCTTTTAACATCTGAGCTTTAATACAATAAAACATTTGATGGAGATTGGAATGGAAGAGGGTGTGGAGTTTATGGCCAACCTAAAGCACATTATTGCTCATAAGTATTCAATAAATATTGGCAATGACGATCTGAAAATGCAGTCTAGAGCAGACTAAGGAAGAAGATTTCCTAGCTAAGGGACTTAAGTATTAGGGACTTTAATACAGTCAGCAAGGTCTCCTTTTGTGATATACCATCTTCACCCAGGAAAGCAGCTGAAAGAATAAGGACACAGGTCAAACCTGGTTAGAAAGGAAGGTGAGCAAGATTTACTGTTACTTCACTCCAGAGGGACACTCTGTCCAGCCTGGATGTACCCCTCAGGTACTGTGAATATAAAATTTGATTTTTTTTTAAACTATAGCTAGCAATGTAATGCTAGTTTTCACTGGAGGGCAAATATATTGTACCAAAACTCCTGTGAGTCACAGTGGCTTACCTAATAAATTTCTGGTGGGTGAGACAGATAAGTAAGAAAAACTAGAAGAAGAAGAAATGGAATTTGTCTACCTACTTCTTTTTGATCGTGTAGCCAATATCCATTTTTTCTATTACAAAGAAAAGAATTTTTTTTGTAAAATAGTAGTGACTGAATTAACTCAGTCACTAAAACTTTTTAAACTCAGGCCTCTGCTGAAAGCATCTCTGGTTCATCCTGCCATACACATATTTTCATTTCCATTCTCAATAGCACTTTCTCCCTCACTCCTGGACATAGTGCAGCTACACTGGGTTTTCTTATTCTTTCTAAAATAGTCTCCACACTCAGGCATCCGTGCTGTGCCCTGGGTAGGCAGAATAATGGACTCTGAAGATGCTCTAATCCTCGGGACATGAGACTATGTTACTTGGCATAGCAAAGGCATCTTGCAGACGTAATAAGGTTAGCGACCTTGAGCTGGGTATCTGATCCTAGATTTTTCAGGTAGCTCCAATTTAATTATGAGTGCAAACACACAGATAGGTGGCAACACGGGAAGGATACCATCTACCATACCTGTCTCTGAAGATGGAAGAAGGATGCCACACACCAAGAAATACAAGCAGAGAAGACACAGATATGCATTGTCCCCTAGGAGCCTCCAGAGAGAAGTGGACACTGCCAACACCTTGATTTTAGCCCATGTCAGACTTCTGATCTACAGCATAAGAAATCATTTTGTATGGCTTAAGCTACCAACTTTCTGGTAATTTCTTATAGCAGATACAGACCCATGTATATTCTCTCCACCCAGAATATTCTTACCCGTCTTGACTCCCTGGTAAATGTTTTGTTCCTTTAGGTCTCTGTTCAAATGCTACCTTCCCTGTGAGAACTTCCCAAAGGCCATCCTTCCTTCAGGTCCTGTGGGCCCCTCCATCCTCTTTGCTCCCGAGTTTCTTCATATTCACTTCAACTGGGCATATTGTGATTTATGTTAGACATCACATCCCCACATCACCTATTCTCGACAACAGAATATGAGTTCTAATATATGACAGGTGCTCCATGGTATTTGAGTGAATAGATGAGTGACTGAACGAGTGTTTAAAAAACTGAAGTCATAGACTTAAGTTCTAAAAGAATGCAGGGCAAACATGAAAAGAAATCAGGCTACAAAAATGTGTAAACCTAAAAGTAAAATATCAAAATATGCTCTGAGCACCAATTTCTCTACGTTTGCAATGTGCCATGAATCACTGACATGCTACTGTAACACTTGGGGAAATAAATGGATGAGTATTAAGTGATGTCTTAGAAGTGGCCATTCTGGGACTTCCCTGTTGGTCCACTGGCTAAGAATCCGCCTGCCAATGCAGGAGACATGGGTTCGATCCCTGGTCTACCACATGCCTCAGAGCAACTAAGCATGTGCACCACAACTCCTGAGCCTGCACACGAGAACCCACAAGCCACAACTACTGAAGCCCATGCTCCCTAGAGCCCATGCTCTGGAACAAGAGAAGTCACCGCAATGAGAAGCCCATGCACCACACCTAGCGAAAGCCTTCATTGCGCACAGCGATGAAAACCCAGCCCAGCCAATAAATAAAAATTTTTTTCCATATTTTAAAAAGTGACTATTCTGCTAAATGTGTTAACTGATAGCAGGGGAAATCTTTTTCATGATGAGCCTTGGATGGCCACCCTCCAACCCTGGGTGACAGATTTGGGATCCCCGATGCTCTTTTTAGGGCTGTGAGTCTTCAATTTAGGATTCCCAGAGGGCTCGTTAGAACAATCTGTCTGGAGCTCCATCCCCAGGGTGTCTGAATCAGCAGGTCTGGAGTTGGGCTGTGATGTTTCTAATAAGTTCCCAGCAATACAGAAGATGCTGGTCAGAGAAAACACCTCGAGAACCACTGCTGTAGGACAAGGCTCACCCCAGACCTCTGGTTCCAACCCTTTCTCTGACGGTCAGTCTTAGGAGACCTCACTTCCAAGTCCAGGCACTGGCCAGTACCACTTGGCCTAGGCCTTGTCGGAGGGGAGTTTAGGTAAATAATTATCTTCCCAACCAAGCACATGGAGGTCTTTCTTACGAAACCAGACTCTCAATTCAGGTTCAGTTACTTTAGCACTTAATGCCTGCCTCCAGTCATTGCAACACCTTGATGGAAATCCAGAGCCTGATCATTAACACAAACCGGTCAAAGTGTCCAGGCCCTGGGAAGCAGCAAGTCACCAGAGAGCCGGGGAAACTCAACAGCCTTGAGAGCAGATCCTACGAGATCACGTCACAATTAGGCACCTATGTCCTGAGCACTTGACTTAACTCAATCAGGAGGAAATCATTCACGTCTTAACCTAGAAATAAAGCATTATATCTAAATGGCTGGGAAAAATACCCCAGTAATACACCCCCCATGCTTGTAAACCATTCCCTCCTTACTTCCTCCAGAAGGACAAAACAGAGGTTCTAAGAAAGTGCAAGGAACATCACCCCAAAGATTACAGTGAGTTAAGTTTAGCCAAGGGTATGACTACCTATAGAATGGACAGAGAGGGAAGCCAGCTTCTCTCAGTAAACTAGACTTTCACCTACCAACGGATCCCCAGGATAGAGAGAGAAAGACCTTTCATGCTCTGATGGACATCCAAGTACTCCATGTCTGTCAACAGGGTTACCCCACCCTAGATAACTGACATTTGAGACCTAGACAAAAAGGAATTGAACATCAAAGCAAAAAATATCAAACTTCACCACATTCCAAGTGGAATAAGTTATTTTTCAAACTGCCTGGTATTTGCTACTATCTGTCTAGGTGGCAGAGGATGAGATAGTTAGCATCACCGATTTAATGGACATGACCTTGAGCAAACTCTGGAAGATAGCGGAGGACAGGGAGACATGGTGTGCTGCAGTCCATGGGGTCACAAAAGAGTTGGACATGACTTAGCAACTGAACAACAGCAACAACGAAATCAAGGGCTAACCTGGACAGGCAAGCCTTACATTTCTAGAGTTAAACCCACCCGAAATGGGCCTTTCAGCTTTAAGGCCTCTGAGAATGTAATACATACAGCTGCATTTCAGTTCTGCTCTCCATGAAACAAGAAATGTGAATTTTTGCTACTGATTCCCAATAGTCTCCAAAGTCATAAAACTGAACTTTTCCGTCATTTGAATAATATTTTTAAATGTATTCAACATTACATTCAAATTCCCTTCCCAGGATGATGTTTTCATTCCAGACCAGCCACCACAGACCTCCGCAGTCGGCAGAATTTTCAGACATGCATAAATATAAGCACACACACAGCCATTTACCCTGGTGAAATTTCACGTATGCAGGGAGATTATTTTTAGTTATGGAACCCAGTCAAAACTTTGTATGAAGTAAAATCAAGCAAGAGCAAAATTAGTAGACAAAGTGATGATGCTCTTATTTTTCCATCTATTTTTATATTCTTTTCTAGACATTTCTGGCCATGAGTCAAGAGAAGTAAATGCCTTAATAAAGGCAGTTTTGATGATAATGGTGGCAACATCAAGTAGTCAAGTTATTCCCTGACTTTTCTGTTCAATATATGACATATATATGCAGATAAGACCACACAGGTAGACAAAATCCCCTCTATCCAGATAAAGGTCACTTTGCAAACATGTCAGTGCAATGTTAGTTTGCCCTGCTGGAAAAGGGAAAAAACAAAGCATTTATCAGATCCATAAATAGTTGAGAAAAATTATTGAACATCCACTAGAATATGCACTCCCTAAGGGCTGAGACTTGGTCTGTTTTTTGAAGACTTCCACAGCCACAGTACCCACAGCAATAACTGGTACATAGTGTGCATTAAAATCCAAGAGTATTATATACATGGAATCTAGAAAGACAGTACTGACAACAATCCGATGTGCAGGGCAGCAAAGGAGACACAGACATAAAGAACAGACTTCTGGACACAGTGGGAGAAGGAGAGGGTGGGATGATTTGAAACAATAACACTGAAACATATATGTTACCATATGTAAAACAGACAGCCGGTAAGAGTTTGACGTATGATGCAGGGAGCCCAAAGCCGGTGCTCTGTGACAACCTGGAGGGAAGGGACGGGGAGGGAGGTGGGAGAGGGGTTTAGAGGGGAGGGGACACGTGTATGCCTACGGCCAATTCATGTTGATGTATGGCAGAGACAATCACAATATTGTAAAGTAATTATCCTCCAATTAAAACAAATAAATAATTTTTTAAAAACCCAAACATATACACTCTAGTGCTAACTAACCAATGGGCTAGGCCATATCAATCAGTTATCACTATTATAAAACTGTGTCGCAAACCACCTGGGAATATCATATAATAATAAGCAATTATTCTCTCAATAAGCAATAAGCAACAATTTCTCTTTTGCTGACGCACCTGTTGGTTGGCTAGAGTTCAGCTAATCTAGGCTGGGCTCAGCTGAATCCCAGTCAGCTCCACATGTCTGTCATTCTCTTCGGACCAACAGCACCTAATTCATTATCCTCTCCCAGAGAACAATAGGAAAAGGAGAAGCCAAACTGAACCATCAGCTCCTTTCAAGCCTCTCCTTTCTGGCTGAAGCAAGTGGCATGACCACACCCAGCACCCCTGGGGAGGGGAAGTGTACGTCTCCATGGAGATGGGATGGATGGGGGGGCAAGTGTCCCCCGCAGACCAGCATTTCCAAAACCTGAATAAGAGACTTTTCCTTTTAAAGAAACAAAACTCCTCTAGGACCTCCAGAGTTGACCAAAGCTATTTTTTATTTTAATTTGCTTAAATGCTATGCTATGCTATGCTAAGTTGCTTCAGTCGTGTCCGACTCTGTGTGATCCCATAGACGGCAGCCCACCAGGCTCCCCCGTCCCTGGGATTCTCCAGGCAAGAACACTGGAGTGGGTTGCCATTTCCTCCTCCAATGTATGAAAGTGAAAAGAAAGTGAAGTCGCTCAGTTGTGTCCGACTCCTAGCGACCCCATGGACTGCAGCCCACCAGGCTCCTCCATCCATGGGATTTTCCAGGCAAGTGTACTGGATTGGGGTGCCATTGCCTTCTCCAATTTGCTTAAATAGGTAAACTAAAATATATAAAAGGACTTTACGTTTATACGTGTAGATCTATATCTTATGCTGGTAGTCTTATACCACTATAAAAAAGTAAATGGACAAATTAAACTCAGACAAAACTGCAAAGCCAATAAAATTCAAAATACCATTAGTGCATGTAAAGGATTATGTCGTTTCGTTGAAACTAAATTGCCACTTTCAGTTTGCCCACGGTGCTAACGGCTACGGCCCAATTTCCCTTGCATTCATCATGCCTGTGCTGCTACTTGCCGTATGAAAACACCATTCCCCAAACATTTCTCTCTCTTCTAAAAACAGCACCCTGTGATATCATTTGGTCTGCACTTGATGCAAAGATTATTTTTATATTAAGTCTGCTTCTATTTTTCTCTTGTTAGACCATGACAGTTAATGAATTTCTATCAAAGCCAGAGCTTCAGAAAACCCAATGCCCCAAAAATGAACACAGAAGGAACTCAGTACTTGTGGTGTTAAGTATCATCAGCTGATCCAGAATAAGTAGATAAAGGGACCAATTTTTAAAATTATTATTGAAATGAAACTTCCCATTTTTGAAGTTCTCTTTGAGAGTCCTTCAGGGAAATGCAGACCTCCATTAGAGAAACACCGTCTCCACTCTATGGCTTCTGAAGCCACTTATGTGCAACCTCCCGTTCTGGGGTCCATAGCTCCACCCATCACCTCCTGTTGCTCATTCAGAGTTACCAGCATGCCCAAGCCATGCACTAAAAGATCAAAAGTTTTCTTGATAGACTACCTATGACTAAATAGACCAGAAATATTGGGAAGTGGGAGGCCTGAGAAATATACCATCATTTCATGGCAGGAGTGGATATCTGTCAGTGTCTGCAGATATCCACCAAGATAAACCCCCTAGCTCCTTGCAGTCTCAACCTTCTGGTAAATAGATGGGCAGAATGACCCAGCCAACTCACTCTTCCAGGAATTTGAATCTCCAGGGAAAGAATGTCAGGATGGAAAATGACTGCTGCTGATTCACCCTAAAAAGACCATCCCTTAGTTCCCCAATATTTAGAACCTTAGAACTGCCCAACTTCCTTTCTGAGGCCAGGTCACGTATTTCATCCCTTTCCTTCAATTCTAAGAGCTGCCCAATAGCCTTCCAGTGGAATCCTTTCTGGCCTAAGTAGCCAGGGTTGGTTTCTTTACCCCAGCTGATAAATATTCCAGCATGACTTTCTAAACATAAACAACCTCAAACAAGGCCATGATTACATGAACAAATGCAACTGTGTTTGCCTTTAGGTTCCCAAAACAGAAGTGATCTCATCCTCAATCGCTTTTATGCTGTATATTCAGCTGTAGCAACCCCGGGGTTAACCCTTCATCTTCCAACCTCTAACTCCAGAGCTCTAAGCATCTCGAATCAAGAGGAGAGGAGACTGACGAAGGTCACTCCCCCACACTGCCAGGGTGCAGGGCAAGTCCCTAGATACTCATGTGAGACAGGTTTATGTTCCTCTAACCCGACCCAGACCCCTCAAACATGTGCCACGGGGACAAGGAGGACTGAGGGAGGACCAGTGGATGGTTCCCACGTCTCCATGGCACAACCAGGCTCAAGTCTTCCAAATACAAATAACATCTGCTGAACCACTTTCTATTCTTCCACTCTGTGTGTGAACACTGTTCTCTCCTCATCTGTCAAGCCATTTCTACTTCTACAGTTGATGCAGGTCAAAACCAGCATTCCACCAACAGAGGGCCCCTTTGGGATATGGATGGACTTCCCTAGTGGCTCAGACAGTAAAGAATCTGCCTTCAGTGCAGGAGACCCAGGTTCAATCCCTGGGTCAGGAAGATCCCCTGGAGAAAAGAATGGCTACCCACTCCAGTATTCTTGCCTGGAGAATTCCATGGATAGAGGAGCCTGGTGGGCTACAGTCCATGGGGTCACAAAGAGTCAGACACAACTGAGCAACTAACGCTTCGGGATAGGGACTAAATCTTATTGACCTCCAAAACCTCTGGGTCAAGCACAGTGCCTACATGTAGTACTTGCTCAGTGAATCTGTTCATGATGCTAGATGTTTGAGTCAATTACTCGGTCAATCCCAGGATATACACAGACATTTCTGGAATATCATCATCACCACCACCACCATCATCATCACAAATATTGATATACCAACTCCTCTGTGCCAAGTACCATTCCAAGACTCTATCACTGAGAAACACAATAAAACGTAATAGACATTAAGACAATGCTGAAGTTACCTTCTTACTTCTGGATGACATGAGAATATTTATTAGTTTCAATTTTATGTCTAAAACTAGATAAAAGGGAGAATGTATAAACACCCTCCTACAAGATCATGATGCATTTGAAGAGAAAAGGCTTTTCATTAATTGTGACTTAAAGATGGGAACTGAAGCAGAAACTTCAACACTGCTTAAGTCAGTAATACTGTAACTAACCAATTAAAGGAAAAGCTAAATCAAAAAGCACTCAGTACAAGTTAATACACAGATATATTTAAGAGATTAACCCTACAGTATTTTAACTTAGCAAAGTTAGCAAAGTTGTCCCTTAAGAGCAAAAGGAAAGAAAAGGAAAAGATAAGGAGTTTTGTAAATATTAGTGTTCCTTAGAAATAAAATATCAAAATTAAAAATAATTCTAAATATCCAATTCCTTTACCCCTTACTTGAAATACTAGAAAGAGCCAATACTTCATTGGTCATGAGATGCAATTCAACAATTCTTGGATTTCATTTCTCTCAGTTGTCCCATCCCAGTAAATTGCCAAACACCTGCACAGCTGCTTAAGCCAGCAGAGGCACAGAGAGGGGAAAATATATTTATGAGTGTGTGTGTATGTATGTATGTGTGTATGTATGCATGTGTTTATTTATGTATGTATGTATATCACATATCTGTGTATATATATCGGAGAAGGCAATGGCACCCCACTCCAGTACTCTTGCCTGGAAAATCCCATGGGCGGAGGAGCCTGGTAGGCTGCAATCCATGGGGTCGCCAAGAGTCGGACATGACTGAACGACTTCACTTTCACTTTCCATTTTCCACTTTCATGCATTGGAGCAGGAAATGGCAACCCACTCCAGTGTTCTTGCCTGGAGAATCCCAGAGACAGGGGAGCCTGGTGAGCTGCCGTCTATGGGGTCGCACAGAGTCGGACACGACTGAAGCAACTTAGCAGCAGCAATGTATATATATACACACACATATGTGATATACATATATATGTGTGTATATAAATACATGTGTATATATATGATACAGATAATAATTGTCTATAGCAACTAAACTGAGTTTCTGCTGTACTGATGATATGAAATGCACAAAGATTATATATCACACAGGAACAGAAACTTTCTGTCATGGATGTTTGAGCCAATGTACAAAGTTGTGTGGTGTCAGTGGGAGGTGCTCTTGCGAAGTGCCCACAACGCAATTAGTCTCTTAATAGAACTTCATGCTTTATTCTTTGGTGCTTTGTTCTTTTTGGTATGTGTATCCTCATCTAGTCTTGCACTCACTCAATACGGAGAACCCAGCCTGCTTCAATTTGAGATTCTTGTAATGGAGCCCAGCCTATGATAAAATATCAGGTTCAACAATTCTTCTCATCCTAGGCAACTGAGAAACCCCAGGCAAGAAACTCCACAGCACTGGAAAAATGAAAAAGCTAAAAAGCAGAAGGGGCTTGGAGGCCTGAAAGGGGGAATGAAAAAGAAGAAAGAAACAGTTGGAAAGATGGTCTCCAGACCCAAAATAGAAATGCTGAGCCGAGGCAACAGATTTCAATCTGCTAATCTGAAAAGTCACATTACTTTGTCCTGATGTGAATCAGTGAGGCTTTTTTTTTTTTCATATCCGTCCCTGTATTTCCACCGCCCCATACACAGGCACCACCTCCCAGCGAAGCCCATCTGCAGCTTCCTATCTCCTCCGTGAGGGGGTGGGGACAGAGTGACAGTGGGTGGGGTGGGGATGTGAACAGTTCCAGGAACTACTCAAGCCCCTGTCCCAGCTCCTGGCAGATCCCCAAGGAATGTTCCCACCAAACCTTTGAGAGGTTACTTCTCCATTTCAAAGGCTTAAATATAAAGCTGAGGCCTTTACTGTCACTAAAAGGGTAGCGCCAAAGGCAGAGGCAATGAGCCTTTTGTTTTTAGTTTGTTTGGGGTTTTTTAAATTTTTTATTGGTGTATAATTGATTTACAATGTTGTTTTACTTTCTGAGGTACATAAAGTGAATCAATTATACATACACTGTATATACATCCACTTTTTTTTACTTTCTTTTTCCATAGAGGTCATTACAGAGTATTGAGTAGAGTACTGTTATGCTATATAGTAGGTCCTTCTTAGTTATCTATTTCAAAGTTATCTATTTTAGTTGTGTGCCTATGTCAATCACAGTCTCCCAATTTATCCTTCCTCCTCTTCCCCCTTGATAGCGATAAGATTGTTTTCTACATCTGTGACTCTATTTCATTTATAAATAAGTTCATTTGCACCATTTTTTTTTTTTAGATTCCACATATAAGCGATGTCACATGATATTTGTCCTTCTCTGTCTGACTTGCTTCATTCAATATGACAATCTCCAGGTCCATCTATGTTGCTTCAGATAGCATCATTCTATTCTTTATTTATGGCTGAGTAGTATTCCATTGTATGTATGTACCACATCTTCTTTATCCATTCCTCTGTTGATGGACATTTAGGTTGTTCCATGTCCTGGCTATAGTAAATAGTGCTGCTATGAATATTAGGGTGTATGTATGTTTTCAATTACGGTTTTCTCCAGATATATGCCCAGGAGTGGGATAGCTCAATCATATGGTAGCTCTATTTTTAGTTTTTTAGGGAACCTCCATAGTGTTCTCCATGGTGGCTGTTCCAATTTATAGTCCCACCAGTAATGTTCAGCTTTTTACACCCATCACCTGCATCTTCCTTTCCAGGACCTAATCTCCAATGTTAAACTCTTCTTGCGGTATGGGAGTTACCTATTGCAGCACTAATATTATGAATATCACTACTGTCCTCCCGGCCCTCCCAAAAACCTAGCACATTTGTACCCTAACATATTTCCAAGCGGATAGGATTTGGGGGGTTTTCTTGGCAGTTTTTAATAATAATTTTATTATTTTTATAATAAATATAAAAAATAATAAATATAGTTATTTTATAACTATATACAATTTTATAACTATACATGACTCTCAATAATTTAAGAGAAGACAAACATGTCCTCCAAAAACCCACCAAAATTCTTTGAGCTCTTAGTTTCACCTTCCTGACCCAACATAGAGTTGCTAAAGTAGTAAAATGAGTCGTTTTTCTTCACACTTCCTTTCCCTCCATGAGGCCAATAAATACTGAAATGATTAAAATGCAGGCTGCCCACAGAAGTCCAAAACATGGCAGCTTATGTGTTCTGGAATTAGAGAATCACAAAGACATTGAACCAGAAAAAATTCTTCCCACAAGGACAGCTCCTTCCTCACTTACTCTTCCTAAAATGTATTTTATGTATTGGGTTCTCCATTCCTAGGACCTTATTTATTTAGAAGATCAACTGAAGCAGGAACTTCCCTGGTGGTCCAATGGCTAAGACTCTGTGCACCCAAAGCAGAGAGCCCAGGTTCCATCCCTGGTCAGGGAACTAGATCCCACGTGCTACAACTGAGAGTCCATACGCCATAACTAAAGACCCCTCATTCTGCAACTAAGACCCAAAGCAGCCAAATAAATACTTTAAATAAAAAAAAAGACCAATTGAAATTTTCTACCTAAGGTAAGATAAAGTTTGTGTCTCTACTATCACTTTGCAGTTAATCGGAGCTTTGTTCAGTCGCTCCAGAACCTTCATGGTGCCCCTCCTCTGTGAGTGGTGTGGTGCTGGACCTGCAGGACACACCACAAACAAGACAGAGTTCTGGCTTGTGAGGCCTGGGCACAACCTAGGAGGCAGCCCTTAATTACATAAACAGCCATTTCATTACAAGTGTGAAATAGCTTTAACAGAACACCATTTCCTTTCAAGAAATGGTTAGGGAGGAGAGGGAAAATCAGCAGTGAGAAAGGCAGAGGTTCACAGGTTAACGTGGACTGTGGGCCATCTCTGAAAAGGAATGCCACCTCATTTTTTCTCAGACTCTGAGAAAGCAACATGAGCTTTTGCATCCCAAGTCATCAGTGCAAAACACACAAATTTATGTTAAAATAGTGGAGGAAAGTCTTCAACCGAAGCACAACATTTCACAAAGGAAGTCAAGTTATGAGGAGGCATTTGGCCTAATGCTTGTCTTTGATGTCCTTCCCTAAGTCCCATCAGCACCATGTCCCATCCCACTCGGACCTCCTGCAAGCCTTACCCCTGTCCATCTGCCCCTGGACACCGACCCTTTAGCCCATTTCCACTAGTTCCAGCAGAAAAGCTAACCTACAATGTATGTATTGGGTGGTCATGGCCTGGCTCTGAATTACTTGCATTTTAAAGGAGGACTCTTGACGACTGAAAGAAATCCTTCTGATTCTAGAAACTAAAATGATAAAATGCTATTGTTTTCTGAACCCATCAAACCTCCCCCAAACTGCTGCCCGGTCCTAACCCACATCGAGAAATGAGCCCATCCCATGAGTTTTCCCCTCAACTGTGCAAACCCTAGGTCATTACCTATTTCTATTTCTGCTTCTTTCCAGCACACTGATTCTGGGGCACCTAAAATGACAGGAAAACACATGAAGCCATTTTAAAACAAAAAATAAATCTAAATCTAAATCTGCAGACCATGTCAGGATGAGCTCAGATCAGGTATCACTGAAAGAAAAATACCATGTAATTCAAACATTTATCTCTGCTATGACTTTTTCCTATCCTTCAACTGTGTACTTTTAAGTGATACAGAATCAGCTCAAACACACACACACACAGATACCAATTGTCCATTTATGACCTTGACATAATTTCCAGGAAGAGAATCTAGTAAAGTACCAGTAGGGGTTATCTTTCTAAATCACCACAACTGCCTCCTGATACCATAGAACATGGGTATTTTTGAATTTTGAAATAATACAAACCATATTCAAAAAGTTAAACATGCACCTTTTAAGCAGACTAGGCAGTATCAGTTGTACATTCTCTTTATTGAGAACTTTGTAGCTCAAGACCTCATTCCAGATATTGGTAACACACCTCACAATCCTGCAGCAGGAAGCAGGGGCCCAATGAAAGAGGGAGCAGAGAATAGAGAACAGAACCAAATCATGGCTAGCAAACAGACTTCCCCTCTCATATTATATGGGGCCTGTTTTTCCTTCTATCTTTCATAGTCTAATAACACTATTTTCCATCTGGCTTCCCAATGCCAGAATCCTTTTCATCTCATGCTCCACATTTGCTCCCTTCTTTTGAATTACAGTTACATTTCCAGTCTTCCGGTGTTACCAGTCTTGTTGTACACAATTGGCTTTATCTTCCACTGTTTCACCCACAGACTCATATGAGAACTAATTTTGTGGTCTACCATGTATATCCCATGAACAGTATGAAAAGGCAAAAAGATAGGACACTGAAAGATGAACTCCCCAGGTCGGTACGTGCCCAATATGCTACTGGAGCTCAGTGGAGAAACAACTCCAGAAAGAATGAAGAGACAGAGCCAAAGCTAAAACAACACCCAGCTGTGGATGTGACTGGTGATAGAAGCAAGGTCTGATGCTGTAAAGAGCAATATTGCATAGGAACCTGGAATGTCAGGTCCATGAATCAAGGCAAATTGGAAGTGGTCAAACAGGAGATGGCAAGAGTGAACATAGACATTTTAGTAATTAGTGAACTAAAATGGACTGGAATGGGTGAATTTAACTCAGATGACCATTATATCCACTACTGTGGGCAAGAATCCCTTAGAAGAAATGGAGTAGCCTTCATAGTCAACAAAAGAGTCCAAAATGCAGTAATTGGATGCAGTCTCAAAAACAACAGAATGATCTCTGTTCGTTTCCAAGGCAAACCATTCAATATCATGGTAATCCAAGTCTATGCCCTGACTAGTACTGCTGAAGAAGCTGAAGTTGAATGGTTCTATGAAGACCTACAAGACCTTCTAGAACTAACACCCCAGAAAAGAGATCCTTTTCATTATAGGGGAATACAAAAGTAGGAAGTCAAGAGATACCTGGAGTAATAGGAAAATTTGGCCTTGGAGTATAAAGTGAAGCAGGGCAAAGGCTAACAGAGTTTCGCCAAGAGAACTCACTGGTCATAGCAAACACCCACTTCTGACAACACAAGAGAAGACTCTACACATGGACATCACCAGATGGTCAATACCAAAATCAGATTGATTATATTCTTTGCAACCAAAGATGGAGAAGCTCTATACAGTCAGCAAAAACAAGACTGGGAGCTACTGTGGCTCAGATCATGAACTTCTTATTGCCAAATTCAGACTTAAATTTAAGAAAGTAGGGAAAACCACTAGACCATTCAGGTATGACCTACATCAAATCCCTTATGATTCCAGTGGAAGTGACAAATAGATTCAAGGGATTAGAACTGATAAACAGAGTGCCTGAAGAAATATGGATGGAGGCTCGTGACATTATACAGGAGGCAGTGATCGAGACCATCCCCAAGAAAAAGAAATGCAAAAAGGCAAAATGGTTGTCTGAGTAGGCCTTACAAAGAGCTGAGAAAAGAAGAGAAGTAAAAGGCAAAGGAAAAAAGGAAAGATATACCTATTTGAAAGCAGAGTTCCAAAGAATAGCAAGGAGAGATAAGAAAGCCTTCCTCATTGGTCAATGCAAAGAAATAGAGGGAAACAACAGAATGGGAAAGACTAGAGATCTCTTCAAGAAAATTTGAGAAACCAAGGGAACATTTCATGCAAAGATGGGCACAATAAAGGACAGAAATGGTATGGACCTAACAGAAGCAGAAGATAAGAAGAAGTGGCAAAAATACACAGAAGAACTATACAAAAAAGATCTTTATGACCCAGATAACCACAATAGTGTGATCACTCACCTAGAGCCAGACATCCTAGAATGTGAAGTCAAGTGGGCCTTGGGACGCATCACTATGAACAAAGACAGTGGAGGTGATGGAATTCCAGTTGAGCTATTTCAAATCCTAAAAGATGATGCTGTGAAATGGCTGCACTCAATATGTCAGCAAATTTGGAAAACTCAGCAGTGGCCACAGGACTGGAAAAGATCAGTTTTCACTCCAATCCCAAAGAAAGACAATGCCAAAGAATGCTCAAACTACTGCACAATTGCACTCATCTAATACGCTAGCAAAGTAATGCTCAAAATTCTCCAAGACAGGCTTCAACAGTATGTGAATCATGAACTTCCAGAGTTCAAGCTATATTTAGAAAAGGCAGAGGAACCAGAGATCAAATTGCCAATATCCGTTGGATCAAGAAAAAGCACAAGAATTCCAGCAAACATCTACTTCTGCTTTATGGATTACACCAAAGCCTTTGACTGTGTGGACCACAACAAACTATGGAAAATTCTTAAAGAGATGGGAATACCAGACCACCTGACCTGCCTCCTGAGAAATCTATATGCAGATCAAGAAGCAACAGTTAGAACTGGACATGGAACAACAGACTGGTTCCAAACTGGGAAAGGAGTACGTCAAGGCTGTATATTGTCACCCTGTTTATTTAACTTATATGCAGAGTACATCAAGATAAATGCCAGGCTGGATGAAGCACAAGTGGGAATCAAGATTGCTTGGAGAACTATCAATAACCTCAGATATGCAGATGATGCCACCCTTATGGCAGAAAGTGAAGAAGGACTAAAGAGCCTCTTGATGAAAGTGAAAGAGGAGAGTGAAAAAGTTGGCTTAAAATCAATATTCAGAAAACTAAAATCATGGTATCTGGTCCCATCACTTCATGGCAAACAGATGGGGAAAAAATGGAAAAGTGAGAGGCTTTATTTTGGGGGGCTCCAAACTCACTGCAGATGGCGATTGCAGCCATTAAATTAAAAGACGCTTGCTCCTTGGAAGAAAAGCTATGGCCAACCTAGGCACCATATTAAAAAGCAGAGACATTACTTTGCCAACAAAAATCCACCTAGTCAAAGCTATGGTTTCTCCAGTAGTCATGTATGGACGTGAGAGTTGGACTATAAAGAAAGCTGAGCACCAAAGAACTGGTGCTTTTGAACTGTGGTGTTGGAGAAGACTCTTGAGAGTCCCTTGGACTGCAAGGAGATCCAACCAGTCTAACCATTTATTATGTTAAGCACTGAGGTTCACTGGTTGGTTGCTTCAAGAGTTGTCCACCATGGTCAGCACAAGTTAGGCAGGGCTGGGAGACACAGAGAGAGGAGGACCTGGCCACCCCTAGATGACAATGCCCTGAGGATGTGGTTAAGTATATGTGCAGTACAGCTGGGAAGTCTGGACCCTGCACCCAGGTCCAGGTTCCACTGTTTTATAATTAGAGACTTTCTGCCTGTATTCCAAGTGCTTTAGCCATAAGCCGCCTCAATTCCAATGCAACCCTGAGGAGGAAAGGAGCCTCAAGAATGACTGAGATTACACTCAGAAGATGAGATCTGCAAGTCAAATTTAATTCAACTTTTAAAATAAACGTGTATTATTTCTTATATATCTAAATTTTTAGGCTGAAATTTCTACCTGCTCCTTTAGTCAGGAAGATCCCCTGCAGGAGGGCATGGCAACCCACTCCAGTATTCTTGCCTGGAGAATCCCATGGATAGAGGAACTTGGTGGGCTATAGTCCATAGGGTCACCTAGAGTCAGATACAACTGAAGCAACTTAGCACAAGCTAACTGAATAAACAAATCAATAGAGAGTATCAATTCCATAAGGATCAGAAAGCAAAAACAAACCAAAAACTCTTAACAAAAAAAAAAAGTATAAAATTCATAAAATTCAGTCAATCACTAGTCCCCTAATGCCACAGCAGGGAGAATTTCCTGACTGAAGCAAGTATAATACGGAGGGGAGGCTGGCTAGGATGGCAATGTAGGAAGATTCTGAACTCACCTCCTCCCCCGGACACACTGAATCTACAGCTACATATAGAACAATTTCCTCTGAAAAAGACCTTAAAACCAGCTGTGCAGGGGCTTCATGTCTACAAACTAGCAAGGAGCCACATCAAAGTGAGCAGGAGAGGCTGAGCCGTGGCACTGCCATAAACCCCAGCCCAGGGCAGCGACCTGCAATCGTGAGGGAACTCACAAAGCCAGAGCGTCCCCCTGAGGAGAGAGGGGTTCATACCCCATATTTAAGACCTACTGCTGAGAGATGAGCCTCCTAAATATTTGGCTTTGAAAATTAACGGGGCTCACGTCCCCAAGACTTGAAGTGCTGTAGTGAACTGAGAAAGGCCTCTCTAAGGGCACAGACTCACTCACCAGGGTCCAGTGCAGAAGCAACTGTTCAAGAAACAAACAGACTTTACGTCAAAGAGATTCATTTGCAAATCTTATAGCATCAGCCTGAGGGGCTGGGGCCTATTGGGATCCTGGTGGGCACCGTTTCAGCACTCTCTCTCTAGGCAAAGCCATATTGATTTTTTTCTTTTTCCTAGGAAGGTGTCATTCTTGCACTCTCCACCACTCCACAGCACCACTGTCTCCCAGAGAGGAACTTTTACACACGTCTGGTGCCCTGGTTTTTATGTCCAGTGTCCCAGCTTTTATACCAAGTGTCCTGGTTTTTGCAGCTTCCACCCAGGGGAATCCCTGGAACACCTCACTCTAGTGACCAGGGAGGCTGTCCTCAATGGTCCTATGGGACTGTAACAATCAGAGAGATGGTTCTTGGCAGGCTGCCCACCCAGGACACCACACAGACAGCAGACCAAATGCATCCCCTCCCCCAAGTCTCTCTGTGAAAGAGGCCTATTTGCTTGTTGTGGAGCTTCAACCTGGAAGGCAGGTTTCAGGTTGGCACACACTTGGACGCTACAGAGGGGCACTCAGGAATGTGATCTGGGGGACCCCATCTTTTCCCTCTCTATCTGCCTCACTATGAGACAGCATATTAAAAAGCAGAGACATCACTTTGCCAACAAAGGTCCATATAGTCAAAGTTATGGTTTTTCCAGTAGTTGGATACAAGAATTGGACCATAAAGAAGGGTGAACACTAAAGAATTGATGCTTTTGAACTGTGGTGTTAGAGAAGACTCTTGAGAGTCCCTTGGACTACAAGGAGATCAAACCAGTCAATCCCAAGGGAAATCAACCCTGAATATTCATTGGAAGGGCTAATGCCTTCCAGTGCTGAAGCTCCAGTACTTTGACCACCTGATGTGAAGAGCGAACTCATTGGAAGAGACCCTGATGCTGGGAAAGACTGAGGACAGGAGGAGAAGGGGAAGCAGAGGATGAGATGGTTAGATAGCATCACCGACTCAATGGACAGGAGTTTGAGCACTCTCCAGGAGATGGTAAGGGACAGGGAAGCCTAGGTTGCTGCAGTCCATGGGGTCACAAAGAGTCAGACATGACTTAGCAACTGCCTCACTACAGCTCACCAGGGTCTCCCAGAAAGGAGGTTATATGCTCTTCCAGAACACTGATTTCTATAACTGTCACCCAAGGGACACCTCCAAACCACCTGGTCTGGTAGCCAACTGGGTTTATGCTTGTGGTCCCACAGGACTGTCTATTATTGCATAGTTTAAGAGCTGCTGCCTGAGAGTCCAGCATTCAGTCAGGTGCTGATCTAGGTGCTGACTGAGAGTTCAAAGTAATGGTCATAACTCATTGTTGCCAGGAGAGAAGAATGGAGGAAAGAGATAGGGAGTTTGGGATTGACATGTACACTCTGCTATATTTAAAATGGATAACGAACAGGGTCCTACTGTGCAGCACAGGGAACACTGCTCCATGTTATGTGGCAGCCTGGATGGGAGGAGAATTTGGGGAAGATGTATATATGTATAGGTATGGCTGAGTCCCTCCACTGTCCACCTGAAACTATCACATTGTTAATTGGCTATACTCCAATACAAAATAAAAAGTTAAAAATAAATAAATAAAACAAGTGATGGTGTTACAGTACACACACACACATACACACACCAAAGTAATGGTCATAAAGATGCTCACTGATTTGGAAGATTAGATGGAGCAAAGATGCTGTTGTTCCTCAGACCCCTTTATCTGTATTCCTCACACATGTTTGTCAATTACAGTGGACCCTTGAGCAACATGGGTTTGGACTGTGTAGGTCCACTTATATGTGGATGTTTTTTCACTAAATACTTGCTATAGTTTTACATGATCTGCAGTTGGATGAGTCCACAGATGTGAACCATGAATTGGAGGGCCAACTTTAAGGTTATAGGTGGATGCTTGACTGCTTGGATGGTCGGTATTCCAGTCCCCGTGTTGTTCAAGGGTCATCTGTATTAAACAAATATTTATTGAGCACCTACTATGTGCCAGATGTGTTTCTACAACCTTGAGATATATAGTGGACAAAGCTAACCAAAATCCTTCCTCTGTGGAGTTTAAACTCGAGCAGTAGTAAATATATATATCACGTACTGTTTTTAGAATAAACTGAGTTAATCTACAGAACTGAGATGATAAGACTTTGTTAGATCATAGTGACTTTCTAATGTTACATAAAAATAATCCATATTATTTTCTAATTGTTAAGTAAAAGCTCCAATTGCAAAATTAAATGTACTATTTTTGATTAAATGTACAAATAGAAGCCAGACAGAGCTCCTAGAAAAGTAAAAACTATGAAAACAATGTAAAAAAATACAAATTGTTGCTGTTCTTAGACAGGTAAAGCAAAAATAACATATATAAAGGGAAGCACATTCTGAGAGCAATTTTGACAGGGGAAAAAGTGACCAAATGAAATATTTTTGTTATAAGGCATCAGCTAAGAAACCAGTTGAGAATGTTAAATGTTAAGACTATAGCCACACAAAAAGTTCAAGGGAAAATAAACCAACCCCTGTCCAGAAAAGGGAACCCTCCTATACTGTTGTTGAGAATGTAAATTCATACAGTCACTATGGGAACAGGATGGAGGTTGCTTAAAAAACTAAACACAGAGCTACCATATGATCCAGCAATCCCACTCTGGGCTATATATTCATAAAAGACAAAAGCTCTAATTCAAAAAGACACACACACTCCAATGTTCATAGCAATACTATTTACAATAGCCAGGATGTGAAAGCAACTAAGTGTCCATTGACACATGAATGGATAGAGAAGGTGTGGGGTGTGTGTACGTATAATGTATATATAATGGAATATGACTAAGCCTTAAAAAAGGAATGGAATAATGCTATTTGCAGCACTGTGGATGGACCTAAAGATTACCATACTAAGTGAAGTAAGTCAGATATGGAAAAACAGATATGGAGTCTTTAAAAAAAGGTACGAATGAACTATTTACAAAACGAAAATCAACTCGCAGACATACAAAACAAACTTATGGTTACCAAAGAGGAAAGAGGGGAAGGGATAAATTAGGAATTGGGGATTTACAGATATGTACTACTATATATAAAATAAACAACTAAAACCTACTGATTACCACAGGGAACTATATTCAATACTTGTAATAACCTATAATGGAAAAGAATCTAAAAATAAATATATATGTGGATGCTGCTGCTGCTGCTAAGTCACTTCAGTCGTGTCCGACCCTCAGCGACCCCGTGGACTGCAGCCTACCAGGCTCCTCCATCCATGGGATTTCCCAGGCAAGAGTACTGGAGTGGGGTGCCATTGCCTTCTCTGATATATGTGTATATATATTTATAATATACATATATTTTAATTTATATATCACTGAATCATTTTGCTGTACACTTCACACTAATACAACATTGTAACTCAACTATAATTTAGTAAATAAATTTTTTTTTAATAGTAAACCACCCTTTCCAGTAGGCCCAATGTCATGGGTCATCTCCACAGGACACCACTCCCAAGGGAAGAAGGGAGATTTAAGTCAGATCAGAAAAGTGCATCCATGTGTGCTCAGTCACTCAGTCGTGTCTGACTCTTTGCGACCCCATGGACTATAGCCTGCCAGGTTCCTCTGTCCATGGGATTCTCCAGGCAAGAATACTGGGGTGGGTTTCCAGTCCCTCCTCCAAGGAATCTTCTTGACTCAGGCATCAAACCCTCGTCTCCTGCATCTTTTGCATTGGCAGGCAGGTTCTTTACCACTGGGTCACCTGGGATTCCTCAGAAAAGCATAGCAGCCCCCAGATCAAGAATCTATCTGATTAAGGAAGAATTGATTCATCTCAGGTTTGAAGTAAATGCCTTTTGTTGTTCTTCTGATTTTCACTTTATTTCTACTCCCATCAGATAGACCCCTTCCTCTTCTCTCTTATTCCCAGTCTCATTGCTGAGGTGGTTACGATTATAATCTATCATACATTAAAGACCTCTGACTCCACAAAAGACCTCTGACTCTCTAAACAGACCCCCATCCTGAGACCCGTTTGGATGTCTCCTTGGTATCTCCACTTAAACGTCTCACAAGAGCACACACCTACGGCATCCGATCTGAGGCAACTATCCTCTGGCACCAAGCCTGGACCTCCTTTGGTTGTTGGCCTCACTGTCCACCCAGAAACCCCAAGTCTACCTAGACATTTCACTCCTTTCGTTTCCTTTTGCATAAAATCAGTCCCCAATTCAAATAAACTTTCCTCTGAAATTCCTTTCACATCTGCCCACTTTTCTTCATCTGCATGACCAACACTTATCTAATAGAGGCCAAAACTGTAACCATGCCCCATGTCCCCAGGGCTCCAAGGACAAAGTCCAAAATCATTTACCTAAGCTGTGAGCCTTCTTCTGGTTCCTGAAGACACCCATTTTCATTGCAGTTTTCACATAGGAAGCTCCTGCTGCACTGGTTTCTCCCACCTGGCCAGCTCCTCCTCATTCTTAGATCTCAGCTCCTGGCCCTCTCAACACACATCAGAAGAGGTCCTGATACTATACATCATTGCGCAGTGCACTTTTGCTTTCTATCATTTATTATAATAAATACAATTAATTAGTTGTTTAATTATTTGTATAGCTCCCAATTTCCCTAAAGGAAATCAATCCTGAATATTCATTGGAAGGACTGTTGCTGAAGCTGAAGTTCCAATACTTCGGCCACCTGATGGAAAGAGCTGACTCATTAGAAAAGACCCTGATGCTGGGAAAGATTGAAGGCAGGAGAAGCGTTCAACAGAGGATGAGATGGTTGGATGGCATCACCAATTCAATGGACATGAGTTTGAACAAGCTCCGGAAGATGGTGAAGGACAGGGAAGCCTGGCGTGCTGCAGTCCATGGAGTCCCATAGAGTCGAACCTGACTGAGCTACTGAGCAACAACCCGATTTCCCTGTTCAATAGTACATGTCAAAAGTGAAGCAACTGTGTCTGTCTTGATCCCTGTTTGACACACAGTAGAACTTGCTAGGTAACTGGAGAAAGAATGGATATACAACCTCATTGTCACTCACATTGCAGAATTCTCTCTCTTCTTACCTTCAGGTCTTGGCTCAGCCTGACCTCTATGATGGCAGTAACTCATTCTCAGCACTCCGTTAGTAATAAACAAACCCTTCATGAATCCTTACCCTACTAACCTGGAATCACTCGCCAACCCCACACAATCCCAGAATGATCTGAGATTCTGCTCCCTCATTTGGATGTCCATCTCCTAGAAGGGAACTTGGGCAAACTCCAGGAGATAGTGAGGGACAGAGAAGTCTGGTGTGCTGCAGTCCATGGGCTCACAAAGAGTCAGACGTGACTTGGCGACTGAACAACAACTCCTGGAAGGTAATCTGCATGTAATCCATGTACATGAAATCAGTGTTAAGGTTAAGATGAACCTCCTAATTCACAATAATGCCTGATTACTATCTGGTATTAAATCCATTTTAATGCATCACCCACATCATTTAGCTTATTATCCATAAAGACACTTAGCAAAGTAGCTAAATGGCTTGTTCAAGATTTCAGAGTTAGTGATGAGCTGAGACTGAAGTCCAGTTTCCTAGACTCCCTGCCCAGAGCTCGTATGACTGGTTGAGTCAGTCCTATACTGAGGCCTAGGGGAAAGAGGTTTATCCTAGAAACACCCTACAGAGGTAGGTCATGGTCACACCCATCACCATAACTCAAATTTTAGAAATATCTAAAGAAGGAGGCTTAAAGATAGAAAATGTGGGTAAATGGAATTTCTCCCCCATATCACCATCTTCTCCTTCTCCTTCAACACCAAGTTCAAATGTAACTTCTCTTCTAAACACTTGAGGACTGTGCTGCCCGTTTCAACAAGTAAACATTGACTGGGCACCAGGCCCTGTGCTGGGACCCAAGAAACAAAGGCAGCAAGGCCCCTGGTCCTCCCATAGCCCATGGTCTCCCCCAGTGCCCAACTCATTCTGCTCCAATACATATTAAGTATAACACTTGTCTGCCTCCCTCACTAAACTGACAGGGTTTCAAGGGTAGAGACTCCCTCTGCCCCCTCACTCCACACCATAAGCTCAGAGGAAGCATCACAAAAGGAATGTGATGAAGGAAGAAAAATAACAAAGGTAAGTCATACGGTTTCACATCAAACCACCAAGCCCAGGACACTGACCACTAGTTTCCTCCATGGTAGGGCTGACTTGGTGCATTGTAAGTTACAGTTAGTCCTAACTCTCTACTCCTTGATCAGATCCCTAAGGATTGGAGTTATCGCTGATCTGATTGCTAGAACCAAGTTAATCTCATTTGCTCAGATAGTACAATGTTCCATGTATTTTGCAGAACTTAATGAAACTCTAACCAACATTTAAGAAATAAGTTACTAGCATAATACAGGCCTATGAAATCACAGCAGGAAGCACACAATCCCACATATAAGAATTGTTTAACTAAGTAAGATTATGGAGAAGGCAATGGCAACCCACTACAGTACTCTTGCCTGGAAAATCACATGGACGGAGGAGCCTGGTATGCTGCAGTCCATGGGGTAGCTAAGAGTCGGGCACGACTGAGCGACTTCACTTTCACTTTTCACTTTCATGCATTGGAGAAGGAAATGGCAACCCACTCCAGTATTCTTGCCTGGAGAATCCCAGGGACAGAGGAGCCTAGTGGGCTGCCGTCTATGGGGCTGCACAGAGTATCGGACACGACTGAAGCGACTTAGCAGCAAGTAAGATTAGCTGCTTTTGCATATTAATGTTAAAAAAATGTTGCAACTTCCTGTCCATTCATTTTGTTACGTCAGTAATGACTTTAAATTTAAGAGCCTGTAGATGAATGTTCATCACTTAATTGAGCACTTATTTATTTATTAGCAATTATTACATGTATTCTTTGTACCCAGAACTAGAAAGATACAGAGGAATTAATATAGCATTTTAAGGCTAAAAGGACCCTGTTCTAAAGAAGTTTATATACTGGTGTCTGGTGTTGAATTCTGTGCCCCAAAATTTCATATGTTAAAATCCTAGAGTCTCAGAATGTGTCCTTATTTGCAAATAAGTCATTGCAGATATAATTAGTTAAATTAAATTGTGGTTATACTGAAGTATGGTAGACTGTTAATCCAATATGACTCATAAGAAACACTTTAATCTCTGATTTCTGGGCTCTAGAACTGTGATACAATAAATTTCTGTTGCTCAAAGTCACTCAATTCCTGGTACTCTGATATGGCTGTCCCAGCAAAGCAACACCCCTGGTTATGACTTATTGCCTCTTAGGTCCAAGCCAAGCATTCTCTTTGCCACTCTGTGATGTTGAGGATGGGACTCTGCAAAATTGATTTTACTAACTCCCTTGTCAACCGGCTTCCTGGAAGTTTCTGCCAATATGAAGCACTAGAGAGAGACTGGAAGGTAAGTGGAAAAAGAAGGGACTTCCTTCCGGTTTCCAGTTTCTATTGGCAATCAAACCAACAGCCATCCAAGGCTGGCCTCAGTCCCCGGTTTCTCTCTACAGTTCTAGCACCAGCCACCTGGTGCCTCCAGGGATGCCAGCAGCTGGGCCACACTCTCCTGGCAATCAAACCACAAGCTGCTGCACAACCTCACCAGACAGGCTTCTCCCTCCTGGGGCCCAGCCCATGCACTCCAGGGCCCTCCCCACACTGCCCAGGTCTCATCTTCCTACCTCATCCCTGCTGCTTCTTGCAGTTACTACCTCTGGGCGACATTAGCATTTCCTTTTTGTACTTTCAGATTCTCAATACATGTGGAACCAATTCCACATGTGAAATCTCTGCTAGTTGAAATAGTTGGTGTGATACAGGGTTTTCTGACTGGATTCTGACTGATTCAGCTTATTACCCTCAGAAAGAGACAAATATATAAAAATTTAGAAATATAAACAGGTTAAGATTCACAATAAATAGTGTTTGCAATGGTGTAGGTAAACACTCCCAATATGATATAGATGAGAATAAAAATTAATTCAAATTTTCCACATGCAAGTTTGGCAAAATGAATCTAAAGGTAAAATACACATAGACTAAGTCCTAGAATACCCCTGCTAGGATTGTATCATAAGGAAATGATCAGATAAATGCTCGAGATTTTATGTATAAATATGCCCTAGAGTCAAAGTTATTGTTTTTCCAGTAGTTATGTATGGATGTGAGAGCTGGACCATAAAGAAGGCTGAGTGATGAAGAATTGATGTTCTTGAATTGTGGTGTTGCAGAAGACTCTTGAGAAACCCTTGGATAGCAAGGAGATCAAACTAGTCAATCCTAAAGGAAATCAACCTTGAATATTCATTTGAGGGACTAATGCTGAAGCTCAAGCTCCAATATATTGGCCATGTGATATGAAGAGCTGACTCATTAGAAAAGACCCTGATGCTGGCAAAGATTGAGGGCAGGAGGAAAAGGAGGTGACAGAGGATGAAATGGTTGGATAGCATTATCAACTCAATGGACACAACTTTAAGCAAGCTTCAGTAAAACAGTGAGGGACAGGGAAGCCTGGAGTGCTGCAGTCCATGGGGTCACAAAGAGTCATATGCAACTTAGCAACTGAACAACAATGCCCATTTCTATGTTGTTTACAATAGTTAAAAAAAAAATTTTAAAGATGTCCATCAAAAAATGGACTGATTAAATTATTTTAAAAACAAACACACATACACACAAACTCACACACACACAAAAAAAACACTAAAAAGCTATTAAAATAATGCTGTTGTTTAGTCCCTGAGTTGTGTTCAACTCTTTTGAGACCCCATGGACTGTAGCCCACCAGGCTCCTTCTGTCCATGGGATTTCCCAGGCAAGAATACTGAAGTGGGTTGCCACTTCCTTCTCCAGGGGATCTTCCCAACCCAGGAATCAAACCCATGTCTCTTGCATTGGCAAGTGGCTTTTTTTTTTTACCATTGAACCACCAAGGAAAGAACCCCATTAAAATAATGTAGCTCTGTATTTTTTGACATGGAAATATACCCATATCACAGAGCATTAAATGACAAAAGCAGATTTCCAAGTAGCTGGTATAAGCAATGAAATGGAAAATAATTATAATTATTTCATAACAAGTAAAAACAGTAATTATTTCTGGGTGGTAGGAATTCAGGTGATTGGACAAAGGGCCAGTTGCCCTGAAGCAAAGAGAACTGTTTTGTTAATAACAGTCACATAGCCATGCAATGACCTGGCCCTGCCTGGGGCCCTGACCCAGAACCAGCCCCATGGCCTCCTGGTCAGCTCAAAGAGTCCTGTGGGAACACAGTCACACCCTTCCGCAGGTAGGCGGCTTAGTGGTGGCTTCCCTGGGCTACACAGGAAGCCTACTCTGCAACCAGAGGCTCACAGCCACACATTAGGCTTCACAGACAGCCAGGACAGGAGCCAACCCTGCCTACCAGTGAGCCAAAGTAGCCAGCCCCTCCACTACAGAAGGGTACACACAACCCATAGGGGGCACCCCTAGAGCAAATAACTCTGGTGACTGGAGAGAAGTGTCCTGCTGGGCCCTGTAGGACATCTCCTACATAAGGCCATTTTTCCAATATCTGGAAACATAATTGACCTGCCTAATACCTAGAATTAAACACAGAGAATTGGGAAAAAATCAGGAGACAAAGGAATATGTCCCAAACAATGAAATAAGACAAAACCTCAGAAAAGGAACTAAATGAAATGGAAATAAATAATTTACCTAATAAAGAGTTCAAGTGAATGATTTTAAAGATGCTCCCCACACTTGGGAGAAGAATAGCAAGAATTTCAACAAAAATTAGGAACAATAAAGAAGACACAAACAGAGCTTAAGAACACAATAACAGAAATTAAAAATTAACCTAGAAGGAATCAACAGTAGATTAGATGATATGTAAAAATGGATTTGGAAAACAAAGTAGTGGAAGTCACTAAAACTGAACAGAAAAAAGAAAAAATAATTTTTAAAAATGAGGATAGTTTAAGAGGCCTCTGGAACAACATCACACATACTAAAATTCACATTATAGAGGTCCCAGAAGGAAAAAAGAGAGAGACAGAGAGGAGCAGGAGAAATAATAACTGAAAAATTACCAAACTTGGGGAATAAAACAGACATCCAGGTTTAGAAAGCACAGATAGTCCCAAACAAGGTGAACCCAAAAGAGGTACACACCAAGACACATTAAATTAAAATGTCCAAAATTAAAGATAAAGAATCTTAAAAGCAACAAGAGAAAACCAATTACTTACATATAAGGGAACTCCTATAAGACTATCAGCTGACTTTTCAGCAGAAACTCTGCAGGCCAGAAGAGTGGGCATAACATATTCAAAGTAATAAAAAGGGGAAAAAAAAAAAAACACAACCAAGATTACTTTACCTAGCAAGGCTATCTTAAGATTTGAGGAAGAGATAGAGTTCAAGAGATAAACAATGCTAAAAGAGTTCAGCATCACTGAAATGGCTTTGCAAGTTTAAAAGTTTTAAAGGGACTTCTCAAAGTGGAAAACAAAAAGGCCACAACTATAAATATGAAAGGAATTATGAAATTATGAAAGGAAAATCTCACGGATAAAGGCAAATATACAATGAAGGTAATATTCAATCACTTATAAAGCTAGTAGGAAGGTTAAAAGACAAAAATAGTAAAATGATCTATATCTGAAATTAGTAATAAAGAGATACACAAAACAAAAAGATGTAATTTATGATGCCAAAACATTAAATGGGGGGCTACAGGAGTAAAATGTAGGGCTGCTATGATACATTCAAACTTAAGAGATCATCAGCTAAAATAACAATTCATATATATAGGTTGTCATATATGGACTGTAGCCTCCCAGGTTCCTCCACCCATGGGATTTTCCAGGCAAGAGTACTGGGTTGCCATTTCCTTCTCCAATGAACCTCATAGCAACTGCAAACCAAAAATCTAAAATAGATACACAGCAACACAAAAGAGAAAGAAATCCAAACAGAATACAAAGGTAGTCATCAAATTGTAAGAGAAGAGAGTAAAAGGAGAAGAAAGGAACAAAATAAGAACAATAAAAACAACAAGAAAACAATTAACAAAATGGCAGTAAGTATGTATGCATCCATATAATTCCTTTAAAAGTACTAGATTAAATACTCCAATCAAAACACACAAAGTGGCTGAATTAATTTTTTTAAAGGACCCATATATATGCTGCCTTCAAGAGTCACACTTCAGATCTACAGACATATGTGGACTGAGAGTGAGGGAATAGAAAATTATATTCCATGAGAATATAAACTAACAAAACAGATTGATGATGACGTGGAGAAAAGGGAACCCTCAAGCACTTTGGTGGGACGGTACATTGATACAGCCTCTATGGAAAACAGTATGGAGGTTCCCTCCAAAATTAAAAATAGTACTATCATATGATTTAGCAATTTCTCTTCTGGGTATTTACTGACAAAAACAAAAGAATTCACTTGAAAAGATATATGCACCCCCAACATTCACTGCAACATTTATAGTAATGAACATATGTAAGCAACCTAAGTTGCTTACATCTATTGATGGATGAGTGGATAAAGAAGATCCATGTACATATACACAATGGAATATTACTCAGCCATAAAAAAGATGAAATTTTGCCATTTGCAACAACATGAATACACCTAGAGGATATCACGCTAAGTGAAAAAAATCACAAAATAACATGACCTCACTGACATGTAGAATCCGAAAAACAAAACAAGCAAACAAAGCAAAATGAAAAGAGACTCACAGATACAGAGAACAAATAGTTATTTGCCAGAGGGGAGGGTATGAAAGGTGGGGAAAGAGGTGAAAGGGATTAAAAGGTAAGACCTCCAGTTATAAAATGAATAAGCCATGGGGATACAATATACAGTGTAAGGAATATGGTCAATAATATTTTAATAACTTTGTTGGTTATTAGAAATCTGTTACTCTGTATGGTATTAGATGGTTATTAGACTTACCGTAATGATCATTTCATAATGTATGCAAATGTCAAATTATTATGTAGTATAGTGAAACCAACACAATATTGTCTGTCAACTGCATTTCAATTAAAGAAATAAATAAATATCAAAAATACTTATAGAAGACTGTTTTAATGTCAGTATGTAAATACTTGCATGCATGGGTGCTAAGTTGCTTCAGTCATGTCTGACTCTGCAACCCCATGGGCTGTACCCCACCAGGCTCCTTTGTCCACAGGATTCTCCAGGCAAGAATGCTAGAGGGCGTGGCCATACCCTCCTGCAGGAGATCTTCTCAACCCAGGGATCAAACCTGCGTCTCTTATGTCTCCTGCATTGGCACTAGCGCCACCTGGGAAGCCCCATGTAAATGCTGAGGAGAACCAAATATATTTTTCAAATAGTTGAAAAATTCAAATAGTTGAAAAATCACCCCACATTTATATTAATCCAAATTTACAAGGGCATGCATTCTTTTATTTTTCTTTTTTCTATTATTTCTATCATTCTTATCTTTTTCAAGTTGATCCATATTTATTCAACAGCAAGAATATAGTTAGTTCATTCATATGCTGGTTCTTTATCGACGTGTGAGCCTAATCAGATACTAAAATGTCAACCAGTATGGAGACGATCACAGAGCAGTCCGTGTGGCATCAACTCAAAACTGCCTTAAACATTTTATCAGCCTACTGCTTAAATTTCTAACAACATCTTTGCTGCTTGCAAAGAAACAATAGAATTAGCTTCTTAGAAACAAACTTATCACACAATGGAAGAAACATCCTTTTCCAGCCACATGGACAACAGAATGCAAGAAAGAAATGGCTACTGCAACCAAAATGCAAAGATGGGTATCAAAGTCCTATCAGTGTTCTTCCTCCAGCCTTTGGAGTCATCTCACGTCCCAGGCTGCCACTTCACCATCCTATGAATCTTCAGAATGGGCAAAAGCCACTGCGTACTGGGAAAAGACCACCGCCCACTCACAGGAACTCTCATCCTCACTCCTTAAGCTCACTCACAAACTCCAAGTGCATACTAGAAACCTAAAAATAACATTGCTCCTGGAATTTAAAGGCTCAAACTGAAAATTTCCCAGGCTTCACTCCAGTAATATTGAAAATGCAGATTTTTTTTCCTACACCAACAGAAGCCTGGGGAATTGGGACTGAAGGCAATGAAGTCCAGGAATCCATCTGCTCCGTGATATCCTGGGGAGAAGCAGTCACTGCTATTTTAGAAGTCTCAAAATGCTTAGCAAGAGTCGTACGACACGAACATAACCTCTGAGAAGCATCCTAGAAATGGGAACCACAAACCAGGCAGAATGACCTGGAGATTCTTCAGACTACCTGTAGCAACTCTTACAAATCAAGACGTACCAACTCACAAAAGTGGGTTTTAACAAACATCCTTTTTCTTGCTGGTGGTTGTTTACTGATCATACAGAATAGTAAATTATAGCTTTAATTTCATTATTTTCCCCATTGTCATTTGAATAGTCAACCAAAATTCTCTTAAAGTACCATGTCTTTGCCTCAAAGAATCTTGCCTCAAGTAGCTTACAGTTTAGTGGGGGAAGAAAAAAAAATGTACAAAAATTTTGCAGCAGGGTAAGAAATTTTTAAAAATAAAAGGCATAAATATTAGAAAGGAAAGCTTATTTATTAGCAGATGACATAATTATGTTCCTAGAAAACGCAAAGGAACGTATTTACAAACAACTATAACAATTAGTATGTGAATTAAGAGAAAATACAAAATTAGAATACAAAATCCATTTGCATTTCTATATTCTAGAAATCAACAATCAGAAGATAAAATTTTTAAAGTAATACCATTTACAATGGCATAAAAAAATCAGATACGCAAGAATAAATTTTTAAAAATACATGTAAGAACTATACACTGAAAACATCACTGAGAAGATGAAAGAAGACCTAAGCAAGTGCATTGCTAAGATATCAATTATCCCAAATTGACCTATAGGTTCAGTAGAGTCCCAATCAAAATCCTAGCAGGCATTTTTTTTTTTTTTTTTTTTTTCAGAAACTGACAGGCTTATTCTGAAATTTATATGGGAATTCAAAGGATCCAAAATAGTCAAGACAATTGAGAAAAACAATGTTGGAGGGCTTAAACTTCCAGACTTTAAGACATATTATAAAACTACTGTAATGAAGACACTGGCCAAAAACTTGAACAGGCCCTTTACAAGAGATGACATCCAAATAAACAAAAAGTATAGGAAAATGTGGGCTTCTCTGGTGGTTCAGATAGTAAAGAATCCTCCTACAATGCAGGAGACCTGAGTTCGATCCCTGGGTCAGGAGGATCCCCTGGAGAAGGGAATGGCAACCCGCTCTGGTATTCTTGCCTGGAGAATCCAATGAACAGAGGAGCCTGGGGGGCTACATGGGGTTGCAAAGAGTCAGACACGACTAAGCAACAAAACACACAAGTAAGCTCATATGAAAATGTGTTCAATATCATTATTCATGATGGAATTAAACCACAGGCTTTATTAAAATCACAATGAGATACTTCTACAGATACAATACAATGGAAAAGATGTACAGCATCAAAAGATGATGAGGATGTATATCAACTCATATATTTCTGGTAAAGATATAAAATCAAATAATCCCTTTGGAAAACTGTTTGGTGATTTCTTGTAATGTTAAACATATACATACCCTACGATCCAGCAATCCATTCCTCAGTATACATGCATGAGAAAAAGGAATTTGTTCAAGAATATTTATAGTATCTTTATTTATAATTGTGAAAAACTGGAAACAACCCAAGTTTGCCAACAGGGGGATGTATAAACAAACTGTTATACAATGGAATTCTACACAGCAATAAAACAAAAAGGAAAATTGATAGACACAATAGCATGGATGAAATTCAAAAGCAATATCTTGAGCAAAAGTAGCCAGACACAAAAGTGTACATAGTATATATGCCACTAATTAGAAGCTCAAGGACATTAACATTAATCTATGATGACTGAAACCAGAGCAGATTACCTTTGGTAGCTGGTAGTAGTCATTAACTGGGAAAGACCATAAGGGACCTTACTGAGGTGGTGGAAATGTTCTGTCTTCATCTGAGTGGTTGCTGCCAGGAATATGCATGTGTAAAAATTCACTACATTGTACAACTAAGATTTTTTTCATTTACTCTATATAAATGATCTCTCAATAGGAAAGAAAATATAGAAACAACCAGATGGTAGGAGGATAAAAAGTTCCAGAAAAGATGTGCATGTAAAAGGATATTAGACATGAAATTTCTGAGGTTGTAGTGAAGAATGGGGGTAGAGGCACTATATTTAAAAGGACCCTTGAAAGAAGGAAAAAAATTTGAACCTAAGGAAATGTAGAGTGAAGATGAGAGAAGGAAGAGAAGATTGCAAGAGAGAAAACACTAGCATTGCGAAGGTCTGAGTATTCGTGTTCTCTCCAAATTCATATGCTGAAGTCCTAATCCCCATGATGAGGATTGAGAGGTGAGGCCTTTGGAAGATGCTAAGATCATGAGGGTGAAGCCTAATGAATGGGATCAGTGTCCTTAAGAAAGAGACTCCACACAGCTATCTTACCCCTTCCACCACGTGAGTATACAGTGAGAAGGCACCATCTATGAGGAAGTAAGTCCTTTACCAGACACAAATCTGCTGGTGCCATGATCTTAGACTCCAGCCTCCAGAACTGTGGAAAGGGAATGCCTGTTGTTTTACGAGCCATCTAGTTTACAGTGTCTCTTTATAGCAGCCCAGGCACACTAAGACATGCTAAACGAGAATCGGAGCCGAGGTAGATAAATCAGGAACACAGAAGGTGTGAAGACTATTACAGAGCCAGTGTACCTGATTTGCCAGCTCATAAAATACAAAGACTGGAGCTCAGGAGAAAGGTCACAGCTAAAGATGATTCAGGGGTGAGTCATTCTTGGAGGACTGACACGTATAGCTAGTTAATAAAGATCTGTTGGACGGATGGATGGACAGATGGAAGATGGATGCATAGGAGGACACTGAAGCAGATTGTCAAAAGAAATAGATCAGATTTAACTATATAAAATTGCTGGTATTTGGCCATTTTTCAACCTTCTAAGAATTGTCATTTCATATGGCTCAGTCTTAACAGACAAATAAAAATGGGCGTTAAGAACAGCTCTTGGGAACATTCCTTTATTTAGGGAGAGGAAGAAAAGCCAGAGTAAGAGCAGACAGGGGAAAACACAAAATAACAGTGATGATGATGATGATGATTAGCTCTAGGCACCTGGGGAAATGCGTTGCCTTCCCTGGTGGCTCAAACGGTAAAGCATCTGCCTGCAATGTGGGAGACCTGGGTTCGATCCCTGGGTCAGGAATATTCTCCTGGAGAAGGAAATGGCAACCCACTCCAGTACTCTTGCCTGGAAAATTCCATGGACGGAGGATCCTGGTAGGCTACAGTCCACAGGATTGTAAAGAGTCAGATACAACTGAGCAACTTCACACACACACAAAAAATTAAAAATTATCTAATTAAAAACTCTTTCCTAAGGATATGAACTGACAATTTGCAAAAGAAACACAAAGTCAGAATGCATATAAAAAGTATTCACCATCACAACAATCAGAGAAATGAGCATAAAACCAAAAGATACCATCCCAAAGATTTTTTTTATAATAGTAAATATTTCTGGCAAAGGTTTGGGAAAACATTCTCACACATTTCTTTAAAAAATATAAATTCAGGACTCCATTGGAGGTACAGCAGTAAGAATTTGCCTGCCAATGCAGGAGACATGGGTTTATTCGCTGGTCCTCAAAGATTCCACATGTCATGGAGAAACTAATCAAGGTTCCAAAATTACTGAGCCTGCCCCCAGAGTCCTCAAGCTGCAACTGCCGAAGCCCAGGCGCCAAGAGTCTGTGCTCCATGACAAAAGAAGCCACGGCAATGAGATGCCCGTGCATCACAACCGAAGAGTAGCCCTCGCTCTCCACAACTAGCGAAAGCCTGCACACGGTAGCAAAGACGTAGTGCAACCAAAAATAAAATATTTAATTAATTAAAATATATATGTATAAATTCATAAAGATTTTCTAGAGGGCAACTAACACATATGCACAAAATTCTTTACATTTGTCATGTGTCGTGGTAACTCAATTTCTTTGAATTTATTATGTGCATAGTAAAAAATGCATATACAAATATTTGTTGAAGGATGTTTAGCACCTTATTTATAATATAAAACATATTAAAATAACCCAAGCTGGAATCAAGATTGCTGGGAGAAAAATCAATAACCTCAGATATGCAGATGACACCACCCTTATGGCAGAAAGTGAAGAGGAACTAAAAAGCCTCTTGATGAAAGTGAAAGAGGACAGTGAAAAGTTGCTTAAAGCTCAACATTCAGAAAACTAAGATCATGGCATCTGGTCCCATCACTTCATGGGAAATAGATGGGGAAACAGTGGAAACAGTGTCAGACTTTATTTTTGGGGGCTCCAAAATCACTGCAGATGGTGACTGCAGCCATGAAATTAAAAGACACTTACTCCTTGGAAGGAAAGTTATGACCAACCTAGATAGCATATTCAAAAGCAGAGACATTACTTTGCCAACAAAGGTTCGTCTAGTCAAGGCTATGGTTTTTCCAATGGTCATGTATGGATGAGAGAGCTGGACTGTGAAGAAAGCTGAGCACCAAAGAATTGATGCTTTTGAACTGTGGTGTTGGAGAAGACTCTTGAGAGTCCCTTGGACTGCAAGGAGATCCAACCAGTCCATTCTAAAGGAGATCAGTCCTGGGTGTTCATTGGAAGGACTGATGCTAAAGCTGAAACTCCAGTACTTTGGCCACCTCATGTGAAGAGTTGACTCATTGGAAAAGACTGTGATGCTGGGAGGGATTGGGGGCAGGAGGAGAAGGGGACGACAGAGGATGAGATGGCTGGATGGCATCACTGACTCCATGGATGTGAGTTTGAGTGAACTCCGGGAGTTGGTGATGGACAGGAAGGCCTGGCGTGCTGGTATTCATGGAGTCGCAAAGAGTCGGACGTGACTGAGCGACTGAACTGAACTGAACTCAAGAAAGCACATCATATAACTAATCTTAAAAATAACATATTGAAGTTGTCCCCTTTTGCAGATGAGGAAATAGGAATATATATATATATATATATATATATATATATATATATATATATTCAATAAGGAGAATATCTGAAAGAAAATACAAAATCCCTACATAGTAAGATAACTGCAAATTTAACAGTAATTTTTTTTTTTTCATTTTCTTTTTAACAACAGCATGGATCACCTAATTTCAAAGCAAACTAAACATTATTTGGGGCTTCCCCCTTGGCTCAACAAGTAAGAATCTGCCTGCAAGGCAGGAGACACAGGAGACGTGGGTTCAATCCCTAGGTCGGAAAGACCCCCGGAGGAGGAAAAGGCAACCCACTTCAGCATTCTCGTCTGAAAAATGCCATGGACAGAGGAGCCTGGCTGGCTACAGTTCACAGGGTTGCAAAGAGTCGGACACAACCGAGTGATTAAGAAAAACATAATTTAAGTTGCTAAAAAATTATTGCCTTTAAATTGTCTGGCAGCATACAAAACAGTCCAAAGGGTGTTCATGCATGCCACAGGCACATCTCTTTAAAGCAATGCACATAGATGGGTTTACCATAAAGCCAAAGAAGCTGCAGCTTCAGGAGCCTTTCTGAGGGCGCAGGGCCTTTCTTATATTCTAGGTAGGTTCCTAACAGTGCACCTACATTGTCATTTATTTGTTTAATTTTGCTTAAATAAGTTATTTCAACAGCAATTGGTTAAAACCATTATCTCAACCACAATTTCTCCTTCATCATACTCTGTCTCACTTTAGGTGGCATTGGAATTGCCCTGGACATTTTGGGGTCTGGATAAAAGGAAGCTGCCTTCGGATACATTTGGTTTGGGGCATCACAGGATGTATTAATAAGGTTTATGATCATTTCCAGGTATAGTTAAGGTATTGCTGGCTGTCCCATGGTAGATGTGGTTTTCAGGAATATTCCCACCATTCCCTGCACTGACTCATCCATTGTCAACTAATGAAGAGGCGAGGCCAAAAGACGTGAACACATCCTAGGACCCTAGGAACCTCACGGTGCCCAGCACTGGAAGTAGGTAGGCTGGAGGAGAAGCAAGTTTTGAAACATACAGAGCCAGAAGCTGCTGCTACTGCTGCTGCTAAATCGCTTCAGTCGTGTCCGACTCTGTACGACCCCAGAGACGGCAGCCCACCAGGCTCCTCCATCCCTGGGATTCTCCAGTCAAGAACACTGGAGTGGGTTGCCATTTCCTTCTCCAATGCATGAAAGTGAAAAGTGAAAGTGAAGTCGCTCAGTCGTGTTCGACTCTTCGCGACCCCATGGTCTGTAGCCTACCAGGCTCCTCCGTCCATGGGATTTTCCAGGCAAGAGTACTGGAGTGGGGTGCCATTGCCTTCTCCCGAGCCAGAAGCTAGTCTATAGAAAAAAATCTTCCCATCACCAGAGGTGTAACAGAAATGTCAGTGCCCACTGACACCTGCCCTCATTTTTCAGCACTCCCCGGGCCTCTAGCAGCACTAAGGCAGAGGAAAAGCAAGTGGACAGATTCTAGTGGAGGAAACGGCACCAGAAATACAGCCTAGTGTCCACTCTAAGGCACTAGATTCTGGTCGTAATCTGTGAAGTTCTCCCTGTCTTTAACTTTTACCTCCGAAGTTCCTGACCTTGGTGTAACAACTCATTCTGAACCCCTAAGAGTCTGGCCTGACTTCCTGTTTGTTACCCTTACTTCCTTTGAGATCTTAATCCTTGTGCCCCAAAGCCAGACTGGTGACCTGTATGCTTCCTCATTGGTCTCTGGGTCTCAGGAATTAAGCTCCACAGTCTCCTGACTGAACTTGTATCAACAACTGTCAAGTCAGTTCCACAGGAAATCCTCAATCTCTTCCTACGGGCATATTGACTCACACAAAATATTTATGATTTATGGGGATACAGATGTATGCATAACTCTTTCTACAAAGAATGTGAAGAAGTTATAAATAAATGCATAAGCTAGAATGTCTTTTAACCAATTATAGGCATTTCAGTTGTGGTTACATTTAGCTGTGAATCTTTGATTACTGCTGCTCCACACTCCTTAGGCATGGTTTTCTTCCGCTATTCATCAGATGGCTGCCATACCTCTCGCCATCAACTGTGTTCCAGGCAAAAGGAGAGAGGAAAGTGAAGTCACAGCACCACAGGCTTCTACTTAACCTCTTTTGCTCAGAACTGAGTCCCATGGCCACCTTTAGGGCTGAGGAATTGAGTTTTTAACAACATCCACTGCCGCCCTGTGCAAAATCAGGTTCTGCTCCTAAGAAAGGGGACACGTAAATAGGCAGCTAGTAGCAAGTGCCGCACCTAGGAAGTACAAACCATGTAGATGTTACCAGGCCTGTATGGCTCAAAAAGTTGGTTTTATGTGCTTATGAATATTTATATAATATTCTATGTTTATGGGCTTTCCTGGTGGCTCAGTGGTAAAGAATCTGCCTGCCAAGGCAGGAGACATAGCTTCGATCCCTAGCCTGGGAAGATCCCACATAGCACAGAGCAACTCACCCCGTGCACCAGTACTGAGCCTGTGCTCCAGAGCCCAGGAGCCGCAGCTACTGACGCCCGGGCACCCTAGAGCCCGTGTATCACAACCTTAAAGTAAACCCCACTCGCCACAACTAGAGAAAAACCTGTGCAGTAACAAAGCCCAGCACAAGAAAAAATAAAATTTTTTTAATTGAGTTAAAAAAAAACATGCTGTCTCAGTTTGTCATGGCTTTACTTCCAAGGAGCAAGTGTCTTTTAATTTCATGGCTGCGGGCACCGTCCAGTGATTTTGGAACCCAAGAAAATAAAATCTGTTGCTGCTTCCACTTATTCCTGACCTATTTGTCATGAAGTGATGGGACTGGATGCCACGCTGTCTCTCTAGGCATGTCTCTCTAACACTGCTGTGCACGTAACTGTAATTCCATGCAGTAAATGGCTTGCCTTCCTTTTTCAAGGATGCACACTCTAAGCTGTTTTTCTAATGGTGATGGTGGATTTGTACAATCATCTACACTTTTTGCTCTGCTGTATCTGTGACCCATTTATGATGCGGCCGATACTCACATTCGCACAACCTGCTGGCCAGGATGGAGAATTCAGAGAATGGAAAGAAGCAATGTTAAACCAACTTTCCCAAACACCCACCTCCTCAGAGGACCCCTCTGAAATCATGTTGAGTCTCTTAACCAACTTCTGCTCACAGCATTCCCGAACCTGCTCTCCATCCCTTCCCTGTCTCTTTTCTGAGGGGAACCTGGAATGACTTAGCACTATTTGGGTGAAAGATTTATTCTGACAGAACCTGAATTGGGTTGGGAGAATCATCTCACCGCTGCCTGGAGAAGTGCTGACTACAGCGGCAGACTCAACCTACGGTTCCTCCACAGGGCACAAGTTACTTGGGGTTATGGACACTTGGTTGTGTTCCTAGAAGTGGCCATGAAAAGGAATTTTAAAGGTGGACCAAGAAAGGAGAGAAGACAAAAAGATGAGAAGAAATCCAGATGCTAGTGGTACCAAGGACCTCTAAGAGCCTTTGGAAAGTAAAAAACAGAACTAGTAAAAAGTCTGTAAAAGGGAGATAAATTAAAAGAAAGCTATGATGAGAGAGACAAGTAATATCGTAAGAGTCTGTCTAGGAAACGTCAATTAGACTTTAGGCAGGTTTTAGAATCTCCGGCCTGTCCTTTCTCCTTTCCTCTTTCCCTGCACTAGCTTCAGGAGACATCTGTTTCATGCACACCAACAGCACTGAATCTAGAGCAGAGACTGCAAAGCTACCAGCTACCTGTTGTTTGTTCCTTTTCTAACCTTCACAATGCTCCTGGGAAGCGAGCTGGACAAAGAGGATATTCTGTACAACCATAATACACACAAACATAATACCATTGTATAGGGAAAGAAACTGAGACCCAGAAGTATACGTGTCTTTCCCATGACTTTTCCAGTCCCTAGCAAAGTCACAGTTTGAAGATAGGATGGACTAACTCTTCTTCTCATGAAACATGATCCCTATTCCCAGGACATGGAAGCCACTCTTTTGAAGACAGTCACAGCATGAAAGCCTTCACTTTCCAAAAAAGGAAGAACAGAAACAATTCTGCCACCCAGGATGCAATTTTCATTAAATTAGGAGGATTTAAAGCTACAACCATGCATTTCTTTGAAAGGTTACAGGTGTAACAGCTGTGCTGTGTGCTTAGTTGTTCTGTCGTGTCTGACTCTTTTCGACCCCATGAACTGTATAGCCCACCACGCTCCTCTATCCATGGGATTCTCCAAGCAAGCATACTGGAGTGGGTTGCCATGCCCTCCTTTAGGGGATCTTCCCAACCCAGGGATTGAACCCAGGTCTGCTGCATTGCAGGTGGATTCTTTACCGTCTGAGCCACCAGGAAAGCCTAAGAATACTGGAGTGGGGAGCATATCCCTTCCCCAGGGGATCTTTCTGACCCAGGGATCAAATTGGGGTCTCCTGCATTGTGCAGGCAGATTTTTTACCAGCTGAATTACTATAACAGCAATGGGCCCTATCTACAGAAACAACTGTTGCTGTTTTAACAGTTCTTTTCTCACGCATCTCTTACAGCTAATCACTTGACAGCTTTAAATGAATATTAACTGCAATGCATAATTAATAAATTGGATTACTTTCTCTTTGCACATCCAAACACTCAAAGCAATCTGCCAGCAATTAAGGAAATCCCATCATGCCACGGGGCGTTGAATCAAAGTTAAAGAAGTGAAAATTTGAGACACAAAGATAATGGCAAACTTGCCCAAATATTACAAAGCACAGCCAGCGAGGTGCCACAGCAGTGAGGCAGGAATACTGCATCTTCTGCCTCCGATTATTCACGTCTTGTCAAATAATAGGAAAGACCTGCTTGCAAACACATAGCCATTTCATTGCACTTCTCAAACCTTTCGAATAAAAATAGATCCTTGGTGCCACCCACCATCTTTTAAAAAAAAATAATCCACCCCCGAAACATCCATCTCTCTTCCAATCAGTGACTTCACATGAAAGGTTCATGGTGTGGTGTGCTCCAGCAGCCAGCAGTGTTTGCTATTTTGACTTTTCGCTTAAGAGCTCCATTATTCTGAACAATCCCAATACCTTTATTTAAACTACCCCCAACTGGCCTTTATAGCCTAATACTAGGTTCATCTTGACAGCCTCCTATAAGCATTCATTTCAAGACCGGCCTGCCGAAGTATCCAAAAACAATCTACCATGTCACATGGCAGGCTTTCAGACAGCACGAAGGCAGCAGGTAAGCATGCTTCACTGAGGATTGTAAGGGTTGGCTCCTGAGCATATTATAGTTTTCTTCCTGTCGGAGCTTGCTCATGGAACTTCAGGGGACCTCAACCCCAATGGACTAATATGTTCTTGTCAAAGGCTCAACAGGGAAGGGAATTTAGCAGGCGTTCCCACTAATCAAAGGGAATACCTCGGGATCATTTTACTTGGAAGGAAAGCTCTCAGACAAAAGCATGGGCTCCAGGGAGCCTTTGGGGGACACTGAAAGTCTGTGGCCATTCTGCACAGCGGGTGTGAAGGGCTTGGGGCTCCCCTAGAAACTGCAGTCACACAGAGAAGTCAGTACTGGTGCAGGTTTATACCTAATCAGTGGTTCTCAAATTGCATACTGCCAGTGGGGTATGACGGAGAAGGTGATGGCACCCCATTCCAGTACTCTTGCCTGGAAAATCCCATGGATGGAGGAGCCTGGTGGGCTGCAGTCCATGGGGTCGCTAAGAGTCGGACACGACTGAGTGACTTCACTTTGACTTTTTACTTTCATGCATTGGAGAAGGAAATGGCAACCCACTCCAGTGTTCTTGCCTGGAGAATTCCAGGGACAGGGTAGCCTGGTGGACTGCCGTCTATGGGGTTGCTCAGAGTCAGACACGACTGAAGTGACTTAGCAGCAGCAGCAGCAGTGGGCTATGAAGGACCTTCATGAGCCTAGGTCTTCAGCCCACTCACCAGGCATTAAGGCAAAGCTTCTAAGAGCATATAGACTTTAAGGGTTTGAGATATGGGACAAGTTTTGATATTAGAGAGGGTTTGTTTTTTTTTTCTTTTTGTTTGTTGTTGTTGTTTCCCCACCCCCCACCCAAGTTTGGTGTTCAAGCTACCTGTATCATAATTACCTGTGTTGTGGTGGTGGTTTAGTCATTAAGTCATGTCCGACTCTTGGAACCCCATGAACTGTAGTCCGCCAGGCTCCTCCGTCCAGGGAATACTCCAGGAAAAATACTGGAGTGTGTTGCCATTTCCTTCTCCAGGGGATCTTCCCAATCCAGGGATAGAACCCAGGTCTCCTGCATTGCAGACAGTCTTCTGCATTACAGGTGGATTCTTTACCGACTGAGCCACCAGGGAAGCCCTATAATTACCTGTGGTATTTATTAAATATTCCGATTCATGGGCTCCTTTCCTTATGTTCTGAATCTAAATCTGGGGGGCTCTTGTCTGCATTTTATGCACACTCCCCAAATTTGAGAACTGCTCCCTGAAAGAGAAGCAATAAATAGGGCTCTTTAATTACCCCTTCTCTTGGTGGTTCATCCCTTATTGTCAAAAAAAGAACAGATAAAAAAGATAAAATATTAAACAGAAAAAGAGATAGAATGTTGTTTTCACAATGTTAGAAAATGTACTGTTTACAGGGTCAATAAATCACAGAAATACAATATGACCAGGCTAAACCAGCTCTGTTTAGAATTCAAATGCATTAGCACATTATTTTTGAGGTTAAGTCTCTAATGAGTCATTTGGTTTTCACTAACCCAACAAAGCCCTTTTCATACAGAAAACTGTTCTTTAATATTATTAATATGAGACTGATGAAAAGAGGAGTACCCTGCGGCACAAACAGTCCCTGGGCTTAAAAATAGTTTAGCCCATTCGTGCCTATTATGGATTTCATGTTGAGGAGCTTTCAGATAACGGGAAGGTAACAACCCATTGGTTTTCCACACAAGCACGCTCTCTCGGCTCTCTGAATCCACACTCCTTTTCCATTATTTCTCCCGTTGGCTCAGTCAGTTGGCCAGCTAAAGTTCTGTACCCATACTTTTAACTAGACATCATGCTGATATTTGAAGACCATCTCCTTTTCATCATTAGAAGAAAAACATTTAGAACCTGTTGAGGCCTGTTTGTGGCCTCCCCAAAAGTCATACACTGAAGCCCTAATCCCCAGTGTAATGGTATTAGGAGGTACAGCCTTTGGGAGGTAACTAGGTTTAGACCTAGTCATGAGGGTAGAGCCCCTGTGGTGGGATTAATGCCCTATAAGAAGAAAAAGAGAGAGAATTCTCTCTCCTCATCCATACACCAGGCACACACAGAGAAGAGGCCATGTGAGCACATGGCAAGACGGCAGCCACGGTAGCCAGAAGAGGCCCTCACCAGACACTGAATCTGCCAGCACTTTGATCTTGGACTTCTCAGCCTCCAGAACACTGAGAAATAAATGTATATTGCTTAAGTCACCCAATATATGGCATTCTGTTATAGTAGCCCCCAGCTAACTAACAGAAATCATTTGAACATAAACAAAACGATTGCTTTAACTTAACAATTTGAAAAATTGAAACACTCAGCTGTAAGCCCTTTACCAGGCCTTATAGAAACACTCAGCTGGGCACGGCTAGCGCTTTCTCCAACACTAAGCCTCATGGAACCCACCGGTTGCTGGACAAATCCTAGAGGCAACAATTTAGTCTATGGATGGGAACATGACCTAGTAGTGGCTAGCAGTCACTGAATATGTGTTGTATTTAAATTGCCTTCCTACACATAATTTCAAAACCCAACACTCCCACCAGAATAAGAAAATTCCTTATTACCACGCACATGATGTCATCACAAAATATTGCCAATGAATCATCAAATGCATTAAAAAGAAAGTGTGAGGATGCTGGTGGCAATGAGAATGGCGATGCCTGTGACACCTTCTCCTGGTGCTTAGTATTTTCAAATAATAGCTCTGTAGATGGGCAGTTATTTGAGAAGCAAAGCTCTCTTTGGAGATATGGTGGACACGAGTTCTCTGTCCTTACCAGAAATTGATGAAAATTAAAAGACCCCTTCGAACTGCAGCTTCTCCCCAAATCCTTGTCCAGCTAACACAGATATGAGCACCCCTCCCCCTCCCAACTCTCATTCCAAAGAGTCTAAATATGCAGCCTCCATTAAAGCCCCACAAAGAAAACGTATCCCTATATGTTGTTTAACATTTAAAATTATTCCTCGGTCACTGCAGGAATCATTGCCTTTATGTTAGAGGCATCAGTAAAGAAATCAACAACTTTTAAAAAAAATAAAAGGAAAGGAGTTTTCAAGATCCCATATGGTCGAATGAAGTTCAGAAGACTTTCTGGCAATAAGAAAGTGAGTGCTCCCTCCCAGCACGGTGTGTCTGTAATGGAGCTGCACATTCATGGGAGCTTTTGGCCTGCCTCTAAATCCCTGGCTGAGGCCGTTCCTTCTATGGCTCTCATTCAAATCATTCTCCAGTCCATAGGAGAAGAATACAATAGAGACCTCAATAGAAAACCAAGAATTACTCCTGAGATAGGAACATCTTCTCTCCCTTCTTCCAAAAGGACAAGAGAAAAGTCAATGTATTCCACTGCTTCTGTTTATTAACAATGACTTTTTCTCTTTTGGTTCATAAAGAACAAAAAGAAAAAAAAAAACTTCAGGTGACAACACTCATAAAAGAGAAATACCACCTGAGTGTCTCCCCCACTGATGAGTTGATAAAGTCTGACTCAATCCCAAAATGGCAACAGCCCCACAACTTTAACACAGAAGTTGTCTAATGAAACACATTCACGCCAAGAATAAGGGCTTCACAGGTGGCACCCAGGTAGTAAAGAATCCACCTGTCAATGCAGGAGATGCAAGTGACACGGGTTCAATCCCTGGGACGAGAAGATGCCCTGGAGGAGGAAATGATGACCCACTCCAGTATGCTTGCCTGAGAAATCCTGTGCACAGACGAGCCTGGTGGGCTACGATCGATCCATGGGGTCACAAAGAGTCAGACACAGCTGAGTGACTGAGAACACACAAGCCAAGAAGACACTTTCCTTTAATTGAAATAACGCATGAATAGCAGACCAGTATTTCAAGTTGACTCAGCATGATTTGGGCTTATCTTTTGCAATAAACAAGCCATTCTGGAGGCCTTTATAACCTTCCCATAACTGGTCACAGATGGCTGCACTCATGAGTATAAAAGGAAGGTGCAGTGCCTCTAGATGGGGACAGCTATCCTTTCCCATGCGGCAGCTTAGAGTCCAACTGTGCGACCCAATACAAGGCTAAAGACTCATTTATTCTTTTTATCTTTATTAGACTCATATCTTTAATCAAGCTATCATTTGCGTATTATTTTAAAACGTCAGATCAAACTATAAAGCTAAGAGGAAAGGATAGCAGCTTGTTACCCCACCCCATCCACTTCTCAGTCCCATTCCCCACAAGTAACCACTCCCAACTCTTTTTAACTCTTTCCTATGATCATAACCTCCATATTTTTATATTAACTTCTTCATTGCTATTTCTTGTTTCCTTTTTCTATGTGGACATTATCGACAATTTCCTACTATCAAAGATTAGAATTTAAGAGATACGTGACCTCCTCCCATTTCTCTACCCCACCATTATCTTTATATAGTAATGTCACTCTTTTGATTAAAGCAATACAGTATTCACATTGTTATATTATCAACCCCAACTGCCTAGGTTCAAATTCTGCCTCCAACAGATACTAGCTATGTAAATTTATGTATCACTTTCCATATTTGCAAAATAAAAATAGTATTAATACCCACTTCATGGGGTTGCTGTGAGGGTTAAATAAGTAAATATGTACGAACACTGAAAACAATGCCTTTTACAAAACGCGTGCTCTCTAAATGCACAATCAGAATAGATTTTCTTTCTTGTCCATCCCCTTCCCTTTGTTTTCCCCTCATTTTTCATTTATTTAATTTCCTATGTAACTGTCACCAGTGTCTCCTGAAAACTCCCACAAAACTAAAATTTCATTGGAGGTTTTACATTATGTAGTACTTGTCTGCTTTCCTTAAAAAATATCCCTCTTTAGCATTGAAATATACACATTACCATATGCAAAATACATAGCCAGTGGGAGTTTGCTGTATGGCACAGAGAACCCAAAGCCAGTCTCTGAGACAACGTAGAGGGGTGGGAAGGGAAGGGAATTGGGAGTGGGGGTACAGGAGGGAGGGGACACATGTTATCTATGGCCAATTCATGTTGGTGTATGGCAAAGACAATCAGAATACTGCAAATTAATTATCCTACAATTAGAAATAATTTTTTTTAATTGAAATGGAAAAAATAATCCTTGGAGTGCTCCTCCTCCTGCTACAGTCTGCCCAAACACTGAGGGCCTGATGCACACTTTAAGTCAGGCATAACCTTCTTCTTTCACTCTGTGTCTCTGGCACAATCCCATGTCCCAGGTCTTTCTTCCTCTTAATCTATATTTCTTTTTGATGGATCCCATCCCTCCCATATTGCTAAGACAAGGTATGCGTGTGTGTGTGCTCAGTTGCTCAGTCGTGTCCAACTCTGTGCGACCCCATGGACCGTAGCCCTCCAGACTCCTCTGTCTAGGGAATTCTCCAGGCAAGAATACTAGTGTGTGTTGCCATTTCCTCCTCCAGGGGACCTTCCCCACCCAGGGATCAAACCTGTGCCTCTTTCGTCTCCTGCACTGGCAAGCAGGTTCTTTACCACTGAGCCCCCTGGGAGGTCCAAGACAGGGTATTTGGAGGCAAACTGCTTCAGTCAGGTAAGTTTAAGCCTGTCTTCATTCTACCTTTATCTGTGCCCGAAGGTCCACAGAACATGGACTGCTAAGTGGACATCACTTTCCCTCAAAATGTTGAAGGCAATGCTATATCAGCTTCTAACTTGCAGCATTTCTGTTAAAAAGCCTTGTGCCCCTCGTAACTGATTTCTTGTTCTCTCTGATAGCTCATAAGATTTTCTGGGACTTCCCTGATGGTACAGTGGATGGGAGTCCACCTGCTGGTGCAGGGGACACAGGTTCAACCCTGGTCTGGGAGATTTCCACATGGCGTGGAGCAACTAAAGTCCATATATCACAACTCCTTGAGCCCATGTGCTCTCGGGCCTGCAAGCCACAACTTCTGATGCCTGTGCACCTAGAGCTGATGCTCTGCAACAAGAGAAGCCACTGCAATGAGAAGCCTGCATACTGCAACACAGAGTAGCCCCCAATTGTGGCAACTAGATAAAGCCTGTGTGCAACAACAAAGACCCAGCACAACCAAAAATAGTAAATACATAAATTGGTTTTAGATTTTATAGATTTCTAAAATCTAAAATAGGTTTCTAAAATCTGTTTTAGAAAATAGATTTTCTGCTATTGCTGGTTTATGGTTTGCATCTCTAGTACTGGCTAGCCAGCAGACCCTTTATTCTGGAAACGCATACCTTTTGGGGACATTTTCTCGTATTTTTTCTCTTCTAGTTTCCTTCCTTACTTGCTCTTTTTAGAATCCCTATTAGCTGGATGTTGACCCCCTGGGTTTTCCTCCATTGCTCTCTTTATTCCCCCATCTCTTGGTCTTTCTGTTCCACTTGCTAAGCCTTCTTCAACTGTACTTTCCAACACTTCATTTTTATTTCCACTCTCATATTTTAACTTTCCAATAACTTCTTTTGTTTTCTCAATATACCTCTCTTGTTAATAGCATACTATTCTAGCTTAAGAAGTGCAACAGCATCTCTTATCTCTCTAGAAGTACTATAATCAAGTTATTTTTGTTTACTTCTGTTTCTTGTGTTCTCTATTTTTCTCCTTTTTTTCCCCCTCCATTTTTCTTACCATTTTTCATTATGAGACTGTCCTCAACTATCCAGAGACTTGTGGCTCTCTGTTCACATTTAAGACAGTCTCAAAAAAATGAATAAAAAGTTCTTGGAGAGTGGATGGAACACACAGTGGGTGACTGGCAGAGACCTGGAACACTGGGAGATTTACAGATGTCGATATCCTTGTCCTTGCTGGTCAACTTCCTAATAGAAATATTCTCCCATCTCCTAAACTGCCTGTGCATGCATACGTCTGTGTTGGGTGGGAAGGCAGGGATTCTCATCCTCGATTTGCACTTAACTCAGAATTTGTCAGTGTTAGTGGTAGTCGCTCAGTCATGTCTGACTCTTTGCAACACCATGGATTGCAGCCCACCAGGCTCAGCACTATTGACATTTTGGGTCAGATGGTCTTTTGTTGTGGTGACTACCCTGAGTATTGTGGAATATTTAGCAGAAGCTACCCACTAGATGCCAGGAACAAACTCCTGCCAAGCTGTGACAACGGCAAGTATTGCCAAATATCTGTTGACTTGTCCCACAGTCTGGGAGCTCCCCAGTTCATCCTCTCTAGGCAGTAAACTGCCATCTGCCCAGAGCAGAGGAAGGGTACCTGCCTGGCCTCTAGCCTAGAGGGAGGGGTTCCATTTTCAGCTAATCCTCCCATCAGCCCCACCTTCAGAGGAATCTAGCACCACCAGTATCTGAGCCTGTCTGGGGTTTTGTGGTACAAATCAGCCTTCTTATTTTTGGCTGTAGGTTTTAACCAAGCAGGAAAAAACTAAAACCCAAGGCAGTTACTCATCCATCTGCTTTCCATACGTCAAAATTTTATTGGTCTCTTTTGTATTCAGTCATTGCCCTCCCCATTCTCTTTGTCCTTATTTGGAAATGCTGTTTAATCCTTTTTCTGACATTTAGAATGTGAAACATGAGGGAGAGTCCAAAACAAATGCTGCATTTGGGTACCATGCTTAATCTGAAACCTCCCAATTCAGTTCTCAAATTCTGGTGAATGAAGAAAGCTCACAAATCTCAAAGGCAAGGAAAACATCACCTAAGCATCTCTCATCTCAGTGTACAAGAACCTACACATCTTTGATGTACATTTTATTAAAATACCAGAGTTTAGGATTAGAAAAAATACATTAAATCATGAATATTTTACTAAGATCAAGCCAGGACCAAATCTCACCCCAACTCACGCCTGGTGAAGCCTGGGTTAATTTGAATTTGAACAAACCTCTAGAACAGAATCCTGTGACTACCAATAAATTTAATGCAAACATTTTCTCTTCCATGTTAATGCTTTCTACCTGGAGCAAGTATCTCAGAAAGACTCAGCTGGACCATTATCAGCCCTCAAAGTCAAATGGCTCTTAGAACTAGTGAATTTGTATACTTCTTTCCATATCTGGAGAAGGAAGTGGCAACCCACTCCAGTAGTCTTGCCTGGAAAATCCCATGGATGGAGGAGCCTGGTGCAGGCTACTGTCCATGGGGTCGCAAAGAGTCGGACACGACTGAGCAACTTCACTTCACTTCACTTCCATATCTATAATTTCCATCATTCTGGATCAAACCACCATTATCTCTTATCTAGGCCCCAGTCTGGTCTCTCTGCCACTATTCAATCCAGTCTGGTTCATTCTCCATCAGAGTAATCTTTACAAAGAGCAAAAGGGATCGTTTCACAAGCCCCCAGTCTCCACCCTTACCTTAAAACTCAATGTCTTCTCATTGCTCTTGGAAGGCAGAGTGAAATCCTTAGCATGCCTAACAGCTCCAATGGCTGGTCCTTGCTCACCTCGCAATTTGCTTCCTCTTGCTTCTTGTGGTCCAGCCACACTAACTAGCCTTTTTCCCATGGTCCCTCCACCATTGGCCTTCATCTGCACTATTCCTTCGCCAGTCCAGGTTCGATGCACGATACTGGATGCTTGGGGCTGGTGCACTGGGACGACCCAGAGGGATGGAATGGGGAGGGAGGAGGGAGGAGGGTTCAGGATGGGGAACACATGTATACCTGTGGCGGATTCATTTTGATATTTGGCAAAACTAATACAATTATGTAAAGTTTAAAAATAAAATAAAATTAAAAAAAAATATTCCTTCTTTCCGGAATGCTTGGAATTCCTGGAATGTTATTTACCCACATACCCCCTTCAACTAGGTGTTTCCTATTCATCCATCAAATTTCAACTCATCTGTGGAGTCAGGAGCCTTCCCTATCCCTATGACCAAGAGAGATTTTCTTATTGTATCTAAGACACATCATTCTTTTTCATCACAAATTTTTCTTATCTTTATGGGACTCTGATTCACTGCACTGTAACTAGGAGAGAAGGGACTGAGACTACCTGATTCATTTGCTCTATCCTCAAGCTTCAAAACTTGCCAGATATTTAGGAAACACACAAACTTACACACAAATACACAATCAGTTGCATAAATGAATGGCTTCATTAATTCCCATGAATTAAAGAACTGTCCGAGGTACTCCAGGTACTCTTTAGTTTTTTAAGTGACTCTTTTTATTGTGCTTGATACTTTTGGTTGAGTAGTAGGAAATGCATTTTAATCATGAAGGGGATGAGCAAATGAGTTGAGGGAGTTGAGTCAGAGATTGTTAGCTGCCAAAATGTCAATTCTCTCCTATCTATATCCCTGAGTGACAAAGTACACAACTAAAAATACTTGCATTTCAGAGGAAGGAATACTTCCAAACCCATTCTATGAGGCCATTATCACTCTGATAACAAAACCAGACAAAGAGACCACAGAAAAGGAAAACCAAAATTTGAAAAGATGCATGCACCACAACGTTCATCGTAGCTTATTTATAATAAGACAAGGAGGCAACCTAAACGTGTACTGACAGCTGAATGGATACAGAAGATGTTGTTGTTAGCTGCTAAGTCATGTAGTGACCCCATGGACTGCAGCATGCCAGGCTTCCCTGTCCTCCACTGTCTCTCAGAGTTTGCTCAAGTTCATGTCCACTAAGTTGGTGATGCAATCCAACCATCTCATTCTCTGCCACCCTCTTCTTTTGCCTTCTATCTTTCCCAGCATCAGGGTCTTTTCCAGTGAGTCTGGTCATTGAATCAGGTGGTCAAAATATCAAAGCTTCAGTTTTAGCTTATGTTCACATACGTATATATGTTATACACACACACACACACACACACACACATACAATGGAATATCACTCAGCCATAACAAAGAATGGAATAATACCATTTGCAGCAACATGGTGGACCCAGATTTGCCAACTATGTGAAGCAAATCAGACAAAGATAAATATCATGTGATATAATTTATATGTGGAATCTAAAAAAAAAAAAAGGTACAAACGAACTTATTTGCAAAACAGAAACAAACTCACAGATATAGAAAACAAACTATGGTTACCAAAGGCCACATGTGGAGAGAAGGGACAAATCAGGAAACTGAGAGTAATATATACACACTGTGCTGTGCTGTGCTTACTTGTGACCGACTCTTTGTGACCCCCATGGACTGTAGCCCACCAGGCTGCTCTGTCCATGGGATTCTCCAGGTAAGAATACTGGAGTGGGTTGCCATGCCCTCCTCCAGGGGATCTTCCCAACCCAGGGATCGAACCCAGGTCCACCACATTTCAGGTAGATTCTTTACCATCTTAGCCACCAGGGAAGCCCAAGAATACTGGAGGTGGGTAGCCTATCCCTTCTCCAGGGAATCTTTCCAACTCAGAAATCAAACCTGGTCTCCTGCATTGCAGGCGGATTTTTTACCAACTGAGCTACAAAGGAAGCCCTAATATATACACACTACTATATAATAAATAGATAACCATCAGAGACCTACTATATAGTACAGGGAAATGTACTAAATATCTTGTAATAACCTATAGGAGAGAAGAATCTGAAATATATATATATATATATATATATATATATATATATATATATATGCTGTATACCTGAAAATAACAAAACATTGTAAATATTGTAAAAATTGTAAACTCCTTCAATAAATAAATAAATTTAAGAATAAATAAACAAAAATGCTTGCATTTCTCCAGCCTCCCTTACGTTATAGATAAGTGTGACTAGTGAGATTTACAAAACAGAACAGAAGGTAAAATTTTGCGTAAGAATACTTAAAAGGGCTGGCTCGGGGGGAAGGATGGCCATTTTCCTTTTGCTTCTTTTCTCTACTTTTCTAACTAGAGGATGAATGTGATGGCTCCAGTTCCAGTCGACATCTTGGACTATGAGATTATCTTTGCCTTTCTTTCTTCCAGGTTTATTGAGATATATTTGACATATAGCACTGTATAAGTTTTAGAGTATACAAAGTGATGATTTCTATATACATATATATTGTGAAATGACTCCCACAATAAAGATCATTAACACTTCCATCACCCCATACATTTACCATTCTTAGCATGTATCGTGAAACTGTTTAAGGTCTACTCTCTTGGTAAACTTTCAAGTGTACTGTTAACTAAATTCACCATGCAGTATTAGATCCTCAGAGCTTATATTCATCTCATAACTGGAAGCTTATACTCTTTGACAACATTGAAATTAAAGGCACTTGCTCCTTGGAAGAAAAGCTATGACCAACCTAGACAGCATATTCAAAAGCAGAGACATTACTTTGCCAACAAAGGTCCATCTAGTCAAGGCTATGGTTTTTCCAGCAGTCATGTATGGATGTGAGAGTTGGACTATAAAGAAAGCTGAGTGCCGAAGAATTGATGCTTTTGAACTGTGGTGTTGGAGAAGACTCTTGAGAGTCCCTTGGACTGCAAGGAGATCAAACCAGTCCATCCTCAAGGAGATCAGTCCTGAATATTCATTGGAAGGATTGATGCTGAAACTCCAGTACTTTGGCCACCTGTTGTGAAGAGCTGATTCATTGGAAAAGACCCTGATGCTGGGAAAGATTGAAGGCAGGAGGAGAAGGTGATGACAGAGGATGAGATGGTTGGATGGCATCACTGGCTCTATGGACACCAACTCGATGAGTCTGAACAAGCTCTGGGAGTTGGTGATGGACGGCAAGCCTGGTGTGCTGCAGTCCATGGAGTTGCAAAAGAGTCAAACATGACTGAGTGACCGAACTGAACTGAAAGAAGGACAATACCAAAGAATGTTCAAACTACTGCACGATTGCTCTCATTTCACATGCCAGCAAGATTATGCTCAAAATCCTTCAAGCTAGGCTTCAGCTGTACATGTACTGAGAACTTCCAGATGTACAAGCTGGTTTAGAAAAAGCAGAGGAATCAGTGATCAAATTGCCAACATTCACTGAATCATGGAGAAAGCAAGGGAATTCCAGAAAAACATCTACTTTTGCATCATGAACTTCTAAAGCCTTTGACTGTGTGAATCACAACAAACTGTGGAAAATTCTTAAAGAGCTGGGAACACCAGACCACCTTATCTGTCTCCTAAGAAAACTGTATGGGAGTCAAGAAGCAACAGTTAGAACTGTACATGGAACAACAGACTGGTTCAAAATTGAGAAAGAAATACAACAGGGCTGTATATTGTCACCCTGTTTATTTAACTTATATGCATAGTACATCATGTGAAATGCCAGGTTGTATGAATCACAAGGTGGAATCAAGATTGCTGGGAGAAATATCAACAACCTCAGAAATGCAGATGACACCACCCTTATGGCAGAAAGCAAAGAGGAACTAAAGAGCCTCTCTTGATGAGAGTTAAAGAAGAGGGTGGAAACATTGGCTTGAAACTCAACATTCAAAAACTAAGATCATGGCAACCAGTCCCGTCACTTCACGGCAAATAGAAGGGGAAAAAATGGAAGCAATGAAAATTTTCTTTTCCTGGGCTCCAAAATCACTGTGGACAGTGACTATAGTCATGAAATTAAAAGACATCTGCTTCTTGGAAGGAAAGCTATGCCAAACCTAGACAGTGTATTCAAAAGCAGAAACATCACTTTGCCAACAAAGATCCATACAGTCAAAGCTATGGTTTCTCCAGAAGTTCTTGCTGCAGAATCCATGGACAGGAGAACCTGGCGGGCTACCATCCATAGGGTCACATACAACTTAAATAACTGAGCATGCATGCACACGGCCGCTGTGAAAAACAGCATGAAGGTTCCTCATAAGATTTTATATATATATAAATATATGGAGAAGGCAATGGCACCCCACTCCAGTACTCTCGCCTGGAAAATCCCATGGACGGAGGAGCCTGGTAGGCTGCAGTCCATGGGGTCGTGAAGAGTCAGACACGACTGAGTGACTTCACTTTCACTTTTCACTTTCGTGCATTGGAGGAGGAAATGGCAACCCACTCCAGTGTTCTTGCCTGGAGAATCCCAGGGATAGTGGAGCCTGGTGGGCTGCCATCTATGGGGTCACACAGAGTCGGACATGACTGAAGCAACTTAGCAGCAGCATATATATATATATTTTCTTTCTTGTGTATGTGTATAAATATATCACATCTTTTTTATTCATTCATCTGTTGACATTTAGGTTGTTTCCATGTCTTGTTTATTGTAAATAATGCTTCATTGAATAAGAAAGTGCTGGTATCGTTTCGAAATAGTGAATTTATTTCCTCTAGATATACCCATAAACAGAATTGCTGGATCATAGAATAGTCTTGTTTTTAATCTTTTGAGGCACCTCCATACTGTTTTTCACAGTGGCCGTGTGCATGCATGCTCAGTTGCTGAAGTCGTGAGTGACCCTGTGGATCGTAGCCCACCAGGTTCCTCTGTCCATGGATTCTGCAGCAAGAATACTGGAGTGGGTTGCCATGTCATCCTCAAGGGGATCTTCCCGACCCAGGGATTGAACCCACATCTCCTGTGTCTCCTGCATTGCAGGTGGATCCTTTACCCACTGAGCCACCTGGGAAACAGCGGCTGCACCAATTTACATTTCTGCCAACAGTGTATGCGAGTTCCCTCTTCTCCACACTTTCCCCAGGACTTATCTATCTTGTGCCTTTTTGATGGCAACCATTCTAATTGGTGTGAGGTGACATCTCACTGTGGTTTTGGTATGTATTCTCTTGATTAGTGATGTTGAGCATATTTTTATGTACCTGTTGGTCATTTGTATATCTTTTTTGAAAAAATGTCTACTCCATCCCTTTGCCCATTTTTAATCAGATTGAGTTTTTGCTGTTGAGCTTTATGAGTTCTATATATATTCTGAATATTATCTCCTTACCAGATATATAATTTGTAAATATTTTCTCCCATAAGAGCCTATGGGAACAAAAACGATGTGCATTAATGATGGAAGAAAAAACTGGAACAGTCCTGAATTCCATGGACCAAGATGCATTCACACCTTCCCTAGACTATTTCCAGGTATTTTTTATAAGAAATAAATAATAAATCCTTATACTTTTGAGCCACTGAAGTCAGCTCTGTTCCCAGAAGCCAAACACAATTCCTGTCTGATGTGATATTTAATAAAAATCAACAAATTCTGCCACCCAAGAACCTCACAGATTACTGAGGATATGATAGATGGGCCCAGAGCCAGAGGGCTTTCCTGGTGCTCAGAATCCACTTGCAGTGCGGGAGACCTGGGTTAGATCCCTGGGTTGGGAAGAACCCCTGGAGGAGGGCATGGCAACCCACTCCTGGAGATTCTTACCTGGAGAATCCCCATGGACAGAGGAGCCTGGCGGGCTACAGTCCATGGGGTTGCAAAGAGTTGGACATGACTAAGCAACTAAGCACACAGAGCCAGAAGAAATCATCAGGGTTAATCAACTCCAACCTAGTCCCTAAGCCAGTTGTTTCTAAGTGAGCCAGGGTATCTGATTATTCATAAAGTTGCCAGTGATGGACATTCCACCAGCCCCTTCATGATGAAAAGAAATTTCCTACTGCATTTCCAAAACAATCAATCAGACTCCCAAAAGAGTCACTTAAAATACAAAACTTGGATAATGCTCAGATTGGCCAGTAATATCAGCACTGGGTGTATGCTCAGTCATGCAGTCATGTCTGATTCTTTGCAACTCCATGAATTGTAGCCCTCCAGGCTCCTTTGTCCATGAAGTTCTCCAGACAAGAATACTGGAGTGGGTTGCCATTTCCTACTCCAGGGGATCTACCCGACCCGAGCATCTTCCCAATCCAGGGATCAAATCCATGTTTCTTTAAGAGATTTTTTAACCACTCTGCCACCTGGGAATCCCAATCTCAACATTAGTCATGTAATTATTACAGTTCACCCTTGAACAATACATGGTTTTTGAACTGTACAGGTCCATTTATATCTGTGGGGTTTTTTTCCCCAATAGTAAATACTACAGTACTACATAATCTGTAGTTGGTTTTATCTGTAGATGCAGAGCCTCTAAAAACAGAATAATCCCCTCTATGGAAGGCTATCTGTAAGCTTTTGTGACTTTTGGAGAGCTGGCACCCCTAACCCCCAGCACTGCTCAGGAGTCAACTATACTTTCGGATTCTATGAAGAGCACAAAGAAATTTGCTAATTCATTCATATGAAGTCAGTTTGACTTTGAAAGTAAGTGAGAGAGGACATTAATTGCACACTCAGTCTGTGCCAGGCACTGTGCTTTGTGTAAACCATCATACATGAACCTCATAACAGCTCAGTATGATAGATAGCATACTCATTCTAAGTGGCTTACCCAATGCTTCTCCAAAACAAGCAGTACGGCTAGGATTTAAATAAATCTGTCTCCATATCCTGTACTATTTTCACTACCCCATTCTACTTTGTGCTTTGTGATTTTCAGCAAGAAATAAGTATTTGGCCTTCCACCCAGTTCCTGGCAAGGAGATCCTAAAGCCCTTGGGATTTCCTAAGTTATAAGCGCAGAGGTATCTTTTGTTATGAAAGCCCCTAGGTCACCTTATGGAGAAGGGAATGGCAACCCCCTCCAGTATTCTTGCCTGGAGAATGCCATGGATAGAGGAGTATGGCAGGCTACCGTCCTTGGGGTCACAAAGAGTCAGATGTGACTGAATGACTAACACTTTCACTTTTCTTTTAGGTCACCTTAGGATGGGAGCTGGTTACCAGAGGAACCAACCATGTGACTAGAGGGTTCAAATATTCAGTCCCACTGCAGACCTCTGGGGAGAGAGAAGGGGCTGAAGATTGAGTTCAATTGCCAATGGCGGATAATTTACTCAGTCACTCCTATGGGATGAAGCCTCCATAAAACCCCTAAAGGATACAGTTCAGAGAGCTTCTGAGTTGGTGAATACATGGAGATACTGGGAGAGGGGCACCCACAGGGCATGAAAGCTCTGAACCCTCTCCACATACCTCACCCTGCGCAATTCTTCCATCTAGTTGTTCCTGAGTCACACCCTTTTAAAACAAAGCAGTAAGTGAAAAGTAATCTAGTGAGTAAAAAGTTTCTCTAAATTCTGTGAGCCTCTCTAGCAAATTAATTAAACCCAAGCTGGGGGCAGTCATGGATACCTCTACTCTCTACCTGATCAGTCAGAAGCATAAGTGACAACCTGAATTTGTAATCTGGAGGGAGGGGAGGTCTTTTAGGACCAAGTCTTTCCTAGGGGATCAGTCACTATCTCCAGGTAAGGGGTGTCAGATTTGAATTAACAACAATGGTGTGGGGAAAAAAACACACACTGGAGATGGTGTCAGAATTGGAGCCTTGAAGCCAGCCGTTACTATTACCTTGAGCATGCGGTTGACTTCACTATGTCCTGTTTATGAGCTCTTCTTCAAAGGATTTATCAGTTCTTGTGGGTTGAATTGTGTCCTCCTCAAAAGATAGGAAATCCTCACCCCCAGTACCTGTGAATGTGATCTTATTTGGAAATAGGGTCTTTACAGATGTGATCAAGTTCAGATCAGATCATACTGAACAAGAATGGGCCCTAATTCAATGACTGGTATCCTCAGAAGATGGAAATCTGGACACAGAGAAATACAGAGAGGAGAACATCATATAAAGATGGAGACACATTGAAGTGATGTGTCCAAAAGGCAAGAATGTAAAGAACCACCAGCAGCCACCAGAAGCTGGGAAAAGGCAAGGAAGAATTCTCCCCTAGAGCCTTCAGGGGCAGAACAGCCTTGCTGACATCTTGATTTCAGGCTTCTAACCTCCAGAACTGTAAAGAAATAGAATTCTGTTGTTTTAAGCCATGCTGTTTATAGTGGCCTTTTATGGCAGCCTTAGAAAATTAACAGCTTCCCAGGTGGCTCGAGTGCTAGAGTCTGCCTGCCAATGCAGGAGACACAAGAGACTCATGTTTGATCCCTGGTCAGGAAGATCCCCCAGAGTAGGAAAGATCCTAGGAAAGATCCCAGGAAAGATCCCCCTACTCCAGTATTCTTGTCTGGAAAATTCCATGGACAGAAGAGCCTAGGGGGCTATAGTCCATGGGATCGCAAAGGGTCGGATACGACTGAGCACACAAGCAAACACATTAGGAAATTAAAAGTTACCCTGTTAACTTTTAAGCCTGTTTTGGCCTTAGCAGTCACATGTTTGACTGAGTGTGAAGTTATGTCCACCACATACGATGTGGGGGTGATGAACAGGTCAAATGGAGCTGAGAACATGTCCAATACTTACTCCTGCCAAGTCTCAAGGCCCTGAGAAGGATGAGAGAGATGGCGGGTGACAGATGGAGTGAGGGAGGCAGAACCGGGTGTGGTAGGCGGCTTGGGCTTAAGAACTGAGCTGGACCAGTGGGATGCGAACAAATAACAAGTATTCAGGGTAGTGATGCAGGATCCCTCCTCATTACTGCATCCAGGGACCTGGAGGACCTCATTTTTTCCACTCACCCAGAATGGGGCCATGAAAGGTAAACCAATTTAGTCCTATGTTTAGATTTTAAACATCTGTTAGGCTTGACCCAGCTACAACCCACTGAACAACAGCTGGCTCCAATTGTGTATCTTATACAATGCCAAAGACACTGTTAGTGGGTTCATTAAAGGGTCCAATTAGCTGAAGCAAATGCTTAGAATCATCAAGGAGATAATTACTCAAAATGTACATCCTGAGATGTATGAAATTTTTAATAATACAAACCCAAGCCAAGAAAATATCTTGTTTAAAAAAAAAACTAATAGGAAATAATGGAACTGAAAGGAAAGCATCTCAAACTTGCTTTTCATTATTGTGCTTGTTTCATGGTGGAAGCACCAACTTCTAGATAGCTTCTAGCGAAAAAAGATGAGCATTCCCAAGATGGTAATATGAATACAATAGCTATCACCTTCTTTTAGACCAGTCACCTTTCAATGAGGTAAATAAATCTTGCCAAAGCTTCCCTCTTATTAGTCCCAGTTTGCCTAGAAATGTCCTGGTTTTAATAATGAAAGGTCCCACATCCTAGAAACCACTCAATCCTGGGCAAAGCGGCACTGTTTATCACCTCCCTCTAGTGAACCACAGAAACGTTCGTGTGAGCAAGGACCTCGGGGCAGGAAATCTGCACAAATTTAAACTGTTTATTCAAAGCAGAATCTTATAAGGTGAAGCGGCCCAAGGAATGGGTCTGAAAGGAGGCTAATAGGCTAAAGATCAAAGGTTGCTTTCCAAGCACAGCATACTTCATATACCCAGTGACATCTCACTGACCACGCCCTGTGCTCACTCCTCACTACTTACTCTAGCACTCAGCCACAGGCCTCTTTTCCTTTCCTTCCTCACTCCCACATCATCTCATTCAGCCCAGGACTTTAACTACACCTCTATGCCAACGACCTCCAAATCTCTCACTAGCTTTCCCATCTCCCCCAGGACCACACACACAACTGGTGACTTGTCCCCGCTGAGTGTACCTGGCATTTAACTTAACATGTATCAGTTTGCTAGGGCTGCCTTAACAAAGCACCACAGATCGGGCAGCTTAAGCCACAGATATTTATTTTCTCACAAGTCTGGAAACTGGATGTCCAAGATCAAGGTGCAGGCAGAGTTTTTTCCTTTAAGCCCTCTCTTCTTGGCTTGCGGATGGCCATCTTCTCCCTAAGACTTCACGTGTCTCCCCTCTGTGTGCGTCTGTGTCCTATGCTCTCTTTCTGAGGATGCCAGTTTTGGATTAGGGCCCACCCCAATGCCCTCATTTTAACTTAATTACTTCTTTAAAGACTCTACCTCCAAACACAGTCACATCCTGCAGTACTGGGGGTTAGGACTTCCACATACGAATTTTGTGGGAACACAATTCAACACATAACTTTGGTCCACCAACCCACTCCCACAATACCTTCTCAAGATACCCCTAGGCTTTTCCAGCTCGGAATAAAAGACACCGCCACCCACCAAAGTGCTATAAATAAAAACCAGGAGTCATTCGTGAATCCCCTCCCTTCCCCAAGTCTCTGCTTATTTTATGCCATTGTTACATTGCGTGGGCTCTCTCTTTTCTTCACCTCCATTACAACTACAGCTCGTTTCAAGCCGCCACTATATCTTGGGTTACAGCAAAACCTAATGAGTCTTCCTGCTTTATCTCCTACCCCCTACAGTCCATTCGATCAAAAGCAACCACTTTTAAAATGTAAAAAATATCCCATTTCCCTGCATAAAGCTCATCAACAGCTACCCATTGCCCTTACGAAATCTCCAGACTTTCCTGGCTGCCAAGCCCCCATGCACTTGGGCAACCTCAGCTTCAGCATGTCCCATTTGCCCTCTAGGTTGACTATCTGTTCCTTCCATACATCAAACTCATGCCCATCCTCAGGTTTCTGCACGGGCTCTTCCTTCATCCTGGAATGTTCTTTCCCTGTTATTCTCATGACATGTTCCTGTTTGTTATTCATAATTAAGTTTAAATCCTATTTCCTCAAAGAGGTTTTTCCCTAACCACCTAACAAAATGTAATCCCATCATCATTCCATTCTATGTGAGTGGTCACATAATTCTACTTTAATTAGAACCGTACTTCTAATTCTCTTCAATTCTACTTCAATTCTGTTTTCTTGAGGGTGAAACTCTTGCCTGTGTTTGACCCCTCCATGTTCCTAGTGATTGAAGAGTGGGTGGCACAGGGCAGGTGCTTTGGAAGTAGCTGCTCTCAACTGAAGCAAGTTAGGTGCATGTCCAAGGCAGGGGTGCTACCTCTCCTCCCGAATGATTTAGGGAAAAGACACACCAGACACAATGTACAGGTTCTCTGGTGATTTCTGACCTGAAAACACAGATAAAGCCAGAAGTCATGGAAGTGTAGGGATCTGAGAAGACTGGCAGTTCCCACTTAGCTTATCTAAACTCCGTAGTCTTAGCTTACCTGGGGCCCACAGTCTCAGACATTACAAAAAGTAAGACTAAGAATTAGTAACCAAAAAGGAACTATTAGCGGGGGGTGGGGGCAGGAAATGGGTCCATTCACTGCATCTGACATTCATATCACATTGACCAGCCGTATTTCCCACATATTATTTCATTCACCTGCATAACAAGCCTGTGTGACACGGTTCTTAAACACAACCAGCAGGCCCCAAACCAGTTCCAACCCCAAGTGCAAGGTGATTTCATCATCTCTTGCTGTCGTATTGGGCCCTCTCTTGCACAGTATTACAAGATGTTTATTCCAGATCCCTTACTCTTAATAAGACTGACACACAGAGATGCCATTTCAACAGAAGTTGAGTCAGCTATGAAGGCCAAGACAAGGAGTTCTAGATGAGACTGGATACAGCTTATCTGTTGAAACTCACTCTCTGACAATAGTCAGTAACCTCTCTTCAAAGTACCTCCTTTACTCCGAACTCAATTCTCTGTAATGACCTATATGGAAAAAGAATCTAAAAAAGAGTAGATATATATAAAACTTCAAGCGTGAAAGTGTTAGTTGTTCAGTCATGTCCAACTCTTTGTGACCCCATGGACTGTAGCCCCCCAGGCTCCTCTGTCCATGGGATTCTCCAGACAAGAATACAGGAGGGTTGCCATTTCCTTCTCCAGGGAATCTTTTAGACTGAGTCTCCTGCACTGCAGGCAGATTCTTTACCATCTGAGCCACCAGGGAAGCCACAGATACATATACACACACGCGTGCACACACACACACACAGGCACACGCACACACACACACATATATATATATCAGTTAGAGATACATATATATGTATAACTGATTCATTTTGCTGTACAGCTGAAACTAACACACCATTGTAAATTAACAAAACTTTAATAAAAATATTTTGCTTAAGTACCTGCTTTCTCTGGACTCTCATCAACTTATCCCTTTATTTTTACTACTGAAACTATAGTCCTCCTGCTCTCGGCTCCAACCACATCTGTCTGATAATCCATGAAAGCAGAATCTGCAGTCCTGACAGTTACATAGATCATTATTTCCAAATTCAAAATTATGGTATAATAAGGCTTCACGCTGCCTCTTTTCTTTCCCTGGGCCACACCCTAGTCAACGCAATTCAGAATGCAATGCGAAGGCAGAGCCACAGAATGAGGTGTGCACTGCATGATTTCAGAGGATGCTATCCACAAGATGTGAACGGTGCTTCTCGCACAGACATCTGCTGTACCCCTGGCAAAGCCATGTGGCACAAGACAGTAAAATAAGTATAGTCTGTGCTTGGGGTATGAGTCGGAGGAGGGGGATGAATACAGCTAAGAAGATCTGCATTTAAATAAGGTCTGAAGAAGACTGAGAGTGAGAAAGAAGCCTGGGGGGACCTCTATTTGTCCTCCTGGAGCCTGATCCTCACGTACTAAATGAACTGGGCTCTCTTATCCTCTGGCTTTTCCATGGGTTCAAGCAATGGGACCATGAGAGAGGTCAGGATGAGAGAGAGAACAGGGTACTTATCCTCCCCGTTTCTTCCTTACCAGGCCATCATTTGACAGTAGTGCCTTCCTCCATGCACAGTCCTGGGCTCTTGTCAAGCCTCCCTCTCTCTCAGCCACTGTTCTCTCTGATTTCAGGAGCCATTCCTCTCATTATTCCTCCAAGTCTGAGGATTCTAACAGCTTCCAGCAGCTTCTGGCCATTTCCCAATAGTTTCCCTTAACCTGGTTGAAACCCTATAACAATTCTTTAATTAAACTCTCATCAATCCATAATTGAGTTCTGTTAAGGTTTGGGTAAACTAAAAGAAACAAAGATGAACAGAACTGGTCCTTCCTCACAGAGAGATTTCAGGACACCTAAATGATGTCCTGGGCATCTTTACTCTTTTGACACCAGACCCTGTCCTTCCAATGAGAAATCCATCTCAAACACTTGGAATTTAACCAACCATTCCCAAGCCCCTGATCTAGTGATGACCGAAGGGCGCAGGCCTGGCCAATCACGGTGTTCATCTTCCCACCACTGTGATTGGTTCAGGGATGGCCATATGACCCAGGTCTAGCCAATCACTCATTACGCATCCACCTCAGTAAGTGGCTCAGAAATGAGCACGTGACCCAAGGCCAATTTCATCCCTCTCTCCTAATTCTGTCAGAGGTTCTGTAGAAGTTTTCTCTCTTTTCTAGTATGGCTAACTGTGAGGGTGATGTATGCCTGGAGCTGCGGGCGGGCATCTTGGCTTCCATGTGGAGAGAGCATGCTGCGTGCTGAGAATTAGATCAACATAGATGAAAGCAGAGATGAGAAGTAGAAAGTGTAAAAAAAACCCGCAAATTCCTCACATTCTTTGAACATCATAAATGGGTCTCAATTCCACTCCTGGAATTTTCAGTTATTTGAGCTATTTTGCCCAAATAATTTGAGTTAGGTATCTGTCATTTGGAAATAAAGTAGCCCAGAGTAGTAAAAATAGCCTCCATTACTAAATCCATGCTCACCAATAATCTAAAGCACTCAAGACTTATCATTGGAAAGTCAGTTCCTTAGAATCATTACAAATAATATCTTTAATGGGATAGAGTCAGGGCAGGTGAAAAAGAGCATTCCAAACTACAAGGCACTTAGATAAGAATCTTGGATCTTAACTTTGAAGGGATTTCTCCTACATGTCTTAAAATTTAAATGTATTAGTTTTAAAACAAGTAAATAGGAAGAGACAAGTCCTTATCAAGAGACAACAGATCTATATTAAGATAGAAAATTTGTCCTTGAAATGTGATTTAATGGTTAAAGCCAATTAGAAATTTAAAATGTGCCCACACACATTGACTGGTGTGTTTTCTTAAAACTGCAAGCACATTGAAAATTAAAAAAATAAAATAAAATACAATTATAGCAAAATTTATTAATTCAGATAAAAGTTTACTGTATTAGTTTAAAAGTCTAGGTTATAAAACACTTTTAAAGAAATGTAATCATAAAACTTCCAAGAAAACACTTAAGCAAAGCAGGCTCTAAAACAAATTTTATGTAGTAGGAAAGTAACTATGAGGATCCAGCTTTAATGAAAAAGATTTGTGATTTTTATGTCAAATTTTTGTAAACTCATACTTTTCAAGTAAGTACATGAAAACAATTTGTTTTCTTAAAGAGTTTAATGTTCTCTATGCAACACTGGTTACATCAAAAAGTTAAGTCCAGAACTGCATTAGACCAAAATGCTGAATAAATATCAGCAACTCAAATTCTGGCCCAGTGCCTACTTAAATAACTGAAATTCCAAGCTGACATCAAGATTTTGTTCACATAATAATGAAATGGAATTGCCATATGCCTATGTCAGATAATGACATTTAGGCTGATGTTGTCATTAACAAAGAGCAAATCAGAAATAGTACTCTCTCAAAAAGAAGAGCAAAAACTTATTTTGACCTTTCCATTTAGCACTCAGTGGGGGAAAAAGATTACATTTTTCCTAGCTTAATGAACCTGAAAATTCAGAAATAAAATCTAAATCATTTTTATATTTCTCATGTATCAGCACCTATAAGAAGATCTCATTAGCATACACAGCACACCGAAGCAAGATGAACAAGCTTCCTTCAGATCAAGAAAACCAAATACATTGCAAATTTCTTCCCTCAACAGTTTTCATAGCTAAAATCAAGACTAAATAGATCACAAAATGTTAGCTCCTGATATTTTTTAATGTGACATTAAATTTTGAAAATCCCACAGAAACCACTTTTTACAATTTTAAAGAACTTAAGTCATTTTCATGAGCCAGCTCAAAGATTTTTCAGTGCTTCTCAAAAAAGTTAATTCATTAAACTGAACTGAAGTCAGTCCCTTGCCTTTGGGAGATGAGTGAAAGAGAGGAAAACTGGAGCTGTAAGAGCACAGAAGGAAAATGGTCAAGAAAATTGTCCAAAAAAATGTGAATGTTTAAGGGACTGGTAGCTCAGATGGTAAAGAATCTGTCTGCAACGCAGGAGACCCAGGTTCAATCCCTGAATCGGGACAATCCCCTGGAGAAGGAAATAGCAATCCATTCCAGTATACTTGCCTGGGGAATCCCATGGACAGAGGAGCCTGGCGGGCTACAGTCCATGGGATCACAAACAACCAGACATAACTGAGCGACTAACAATTTCACTTTCAAGGGACTCAGACATCTGAACACCCATGTTCATAGCAGCATTATTTCACCAAAAGATGGAAGCAATCCAACTGTCTACTGACAGATGAATGGATATACTGTGGTGTATACATACAACAGACTATCATTCAGCCTTAAGAAGGAAGGAAATGTTGACATCTGCTACATGGATTAACCTTGAAGACATTGTCCTAAGTGAACTAAGTTGACCGCAAAAGGGCAAATATTGTACAATCCCATTTATATGAAGTATCTACAGTAGTCAAATTCATTGAGACAGAAAGTAGAATGATAACTGTGGGGAGCTGAGGGGAGGGGAAATGAGAAGTTGCTGGTTAATGAGTAACGGTTGGGAAAAATGAAAACATTCAGGAGATGGATGGTGATATCGGTGGCACAAAAATGTAAAGGTACTTCATGCTATTGAACTGTACACTTACAAACAATTACAATGGTAAATGTTATGTATATTTTACCATTTAAAAATGCAAATGCACTTCCCTGGTGGTCCAATAGTTAAGACTCCAAACTTCCACCGCAGGGGGCACAGGGTTCTATTCCCTGTCAGGGAACTAAGATCCCACAGGCCACAGCTCCCCGCCCCCCACCCAAAAAAAGAGCACATCTACAGAGGCAAGCCAACCTGTGGGTAGGACAGAGAGGGTCAGGGTTTGCAACAGTACGGAGAGTAGAGACTCGCATCAGTGAGTGTGCCTTGTGCTCTCTAAAGACAGCAGGCGCTGCTCAGCTTGCTGGTGGCGGCCATGCGCCATTTTAGAGGCAGATATGATGACATTTCAAGAGAAATTTGAAATCCACATTTTTATGAGACATATTCTACCTTCCTTTTTAAGCTGGCAACAAAGTTTAAGTCCTAAAAATGCTGCAGGTCAACTAAAGCATGTCAGCGGGCCTCTAGAGTACATCTTTTGATTTAGAAAGTGAATTAACAGTATTGTCTTTAGATACAGACACCACCCTCGACGCGGGGGAGCAAGCCGAGTCCTGAGCAGCATCAGCTCCAGCAGAGGACGGATTCCCAGTCTGTGCTGCTGGCCTGTGCATTCAGGAAGGCCAGCACACAAGTACATCACTTTATTCTAGGAAGCTAATAACACATGGAAAAGGGGTGTTTTATATGGGTTTTGTTTTCCTTTTGTGTTTCTGAAATGGGGGACTTTAGAATTCTCGCACATATAAAAACAGGCTGTCCACTGATTGGACAGCTTAATAGATTCCCACGTTAGTCTCAGACAAGAAATGAATTCTCCGTTGACAAAAGGGTAGAATAAAGATGTGAGCAGCATTTATCCAAGTCACATGAAGGACAACTTTGCAGTATTAACACCCTTAATTCATGCCAATGAGGCTGAAGGACGCTGAATTTTAAAACAAAATTATTGTTTGAATTTTTCAGTCTCATGAATTTGGAGAGACAGGGGTGATGATTTCAAAATGATACAATATCCTAGAATAAACTAACATGAGTCATTATTAAATAAATGCACTATGGAACAGAACTAATAGCCCTCACAATGCATCCTCTGTTCTTTGAAATAACCAGTATTATTTTTCATTTGTGTTTATCTTATTATTACCATTCTGTAGATGGGGCAAATAATATCTTTAGTATACGAATGCAATTTGAATTCATTAGCTGTTAGGCAGTAAAATTCAGTTCAATTTAACTAGTGTTTATTGAGCACCTTTTAAATGCTCAGTGATGTGATGGGCATGGTGAACGATGAGAATTGTGTCCATTGACTTTCCCCACCATGAACACCCCACCCACACAACCTTGCTTCATTTCATATGGGCCAAAAAGGAAACAAACATCAGACAATCAGAGGGCAGGACAGACTCGAGTCTACCTGTAGCTCATCTTGGTTTGCACATGGAAGAAAAATATAGTACCATAAAATATCCTCAACCCTTGTTGGAGTCATCTTATTAGGGCATCAGGATTACAGCCAGAAGAGAAACCAAAAGGGCATTCAGCCATATTCTGCCTTCAGTAGGGAAAGATCTATCGTCATAGCACAGATAAGGCATGTGAGGCTCAGTGAAGGGATTTGTCCAAAAGCACACAGTAAGTGGGAGAAGGAACCAGAACCCAGAGCCCTGCTTCCCCGGTGTGAGTCCTCCTGCCCCAGTCCACTGTCCTGTGCATCACCAGCAATGAGTACTCTTCATTAGCCCAGCAAGCATTTAATGGACATCTTCCTTCCTCATGCTATGTTCTTGCCCAGTCCCACCAGATATTTGGGGTTCAGTCTGTCACATTGTTTAAAAGTTTAAAGGCCAGAGTAATGGGGAGGAGAGAGAACGGTGGGCAAGTTCTCTGTTTGCAGCTGGGCCTCACATATCTGTACCTCCAAGGGGTCACTGCAGGTCCAAGGCCTGGTCTTCAGCTCTGCACATTCAGGAATTTGATTTTATCAGTTCCCTGAGGGGTGATGAGACTCTGGGGGACTGACTCAAGACACTGATTGATAAACCAGAAGGCCAAATTGCTCATGGACAATGAGAAACACTGTCGGGCGGGCCAGGATATGCTTCTAGGCTCCTTCAAAGCTCCTTTCAGGAAACCTCTTCCAAGAAAAGACACCTTGAAGAACACAGACTCAGAAAAAGGGAGCCGGACTGAACTGGGGCTCCAGACAAACCACGCCGCTGTTCACAAGATGCATTCCATGGCCTCCCTCCACTGTTCACATGTTTCTTCAGACTCTGATTGTCGCCTTTTTCCTCCGCAGACACACCCTACCTCATTCTCTGCTGGTTCAAATAATATTAATAACTAATATTAATAATTTACTGAACGCTTATCTCAAGCTAAGCATAGCTCAAAATAGTTCCACATGCATTGTCTCATTTAATCTCTCCCCCAATGTTGTTATTACCTATGATGAAAATAGGTACTGTCATTATTCTCCTTTTTAAAAAAGAAAAGCTCAGAAGGACTAAGCAACTTGGCTAGAGTCACACAGCCAGCAAGCCAGCACAAGGATTCAATCGCAGGAAGTCAGAGCCCAGAGCCCATGCTTTGAAACCCGCAAGGCACTCCAGCTCCCTCAGTGCCCACTTCCCTTGGCACTGTCTCCGGTGGAGCCTTTAATGAGCCCCTGACGAGCTGTTTTCTCATCCTCCTCCAGGCCCCATAGCTCCTCTAGCTTCTGTTGCATATGAACTACCATCCCTACCTTCCTATTTGGGATTTAAGGCAAACGGACCCACAATCATTTGCTCAGGCCGCTGTAACAGAACGCCTCAGGCTGGAAGACTTCAATAATAGACACTGATTTCCTCACAGTTCTGGAGGCTGGAAGTCCAAGACCAAGACTTCAGCAGAGCTGGTTTCTGGTGACGCATTCTTCTGCACCAGAGGAAGAATGGCTTATAAACGATCACCTTCTCACGGTGGCCTTTTCTCCATGCATACACACAGAAAGACAGAGCTGTAGAGCCCCACCCTTATTTAATCTTAATTATCTCCCTACAGATCAGATCAGATCAGATCAGTCGCTCAGTCCGACTCTTTGCAACCCCATGAATCACAGCACGCCAGGCCTCCCTGCCCATTACCAACTCCCAGAGTTCACTCAGACTCATGTCCATCGAGTCAGTGATGCCATCCAGCCATCTCATCCTCTGTCATCCCCTTCTCCTCCTGCCCCCAATCCCTCCCAGCATCAGAGTCTTTTCCAATGAGTCAACTCTTTGCATGAGGTGGCCAAAGTACTGGAGTTTCAGCTTTAGCATCATTCCTTCCAAAGAAATCCCAGGGCTGATCTCCTTCAGAATGGACTGGTTGGATCTCCTTGCAGTCCAAGGGACTCTCAAGAGTCTTATCCAACACCACAGTTCAAAAGCATCAATTCTTCGGTGCTCACCCTTCTTCACAGTCCAACTCTCACATCCATACATGACCACAGGAAAAACCATAGCCTTGACTAGACGAACCTTTGTTGGCAAAGTAATGTCTCTGCTTTTGAATGTGCTATCTAGGTTGGTCATAACTTTCCTTCCAAGGAGTAAGTGTCTTTTAATTTCATGGCTGCAGTTACCATCTGCAGTGATTTTGGAGCCCAGAAAAATAAAGTCTGACACTATTTCCCCTGTTTCCCCATCTATTTCCCATGAAGTGATAGGACCAGATGCCATGATCTTAGTTTTCTGAATGTTGAGCTTTAAGTCAACTTTTTAACTCTCCACTTTCACCTTCATCAAGAGGCTTTTGAGTTCCTATTCACTTTCTGCCATAAGGGTGGTATCATCTGCATATCTGAGGTTATCGATATTTCTCCCAGCAAACTTGATTCTGGCTTGTGTTTCTTCCAGTCCAGCATTTCTCATGATGTACTCTGCATATAAGTTAAATAAACAGGGTGACAATATACAGCCTTGACATACTCCTTTTCCTATTTGGAACCAGTCTGTTGTTCTATGTCCAGTTCTAACTGTGGCTTCCTGATCTGCATACAAATTTCTCAAGAGGCAGATCAGGTGGTCTGGTATTCCCATCTCTTTCAGAATTTTCCACAGTTTATTGTGATCCACACAGTCAAAGGCTTTGGCATAGTCAATAAAGCAGAAATAGATGTTTTTCTGGAACTCTCTTGCTTTTTCCATGATCCAGCAGATGTTGGCAATTTGATCTCTGGTTCCTCTGCCTTTTCTAAAACCAGCTTGAACATCAGGAAGTTCATGGTGCACGTATTGCTGAAGCCTGGCTTGGAGAATTTTAAGCATTACTTTATTAGCGTGTGAGATGAGTGCAATTGTACGGTAGTTTGAGCATTCTTTGGCAGTGCCTTTCTTTGGGATTGGAATGAAAACTGACCTTTTCCAGTCCTGTGGCCACTGCTGAGTTTTCCAAATTTGCTGGCATATTGAGGGCAGCACTTTCACAGCATCATCTTTCAGGATTTGGAATAACTCAACTGGAATTCCATCACCTCCACTAGCTTTGTTCGTAGTGATGCTTTCTAAGGCCCACTTGACTTCACATTCCAGGATGTCTGGCTCTAGGTCAGTGATCACACCATCATGATTATCTGGGTCATGAAAATCTTTTTTGTACAGTTCTTCTGTGTATTCTTGCCACCTCTTCTTAATATCTTCTGCTTCTGTTAGGTCCATACCATTTCTGTCCTTTATCGAGCCCATCTTTGTATGAAATGTTCCTTTGGTATCTCTGATTTTCTTGAAGAGATCCCTAGTCTTTCCCATTCTGTTGTTTTCCTCTATTTCCTTGCATTGATCGCTGAAGAAGGCTTTCTTATCTCTTCTTGCTATTCTTTGGAACTCTGCATTCAGATGCTTATATCTTTCCTTCTGTCCTTTGCTTTTCGCTTCTCTTCTTTTCACAGATATTTGTAAGGCCTCCCCAGACAGCCATTTTGCTTTTTTGCATTTCTTTTCCATGGGGATGGTCTTGATCCCTGTCTCCTGTACAATGTCACGAACCTCATTCCATAGCTCATCAGGCACTCTATCTATCAGATCTAGGCCCTAAATCTATTTCTCACTTCCCATTGTATAATCATTAGGGATTTGATTTAGGTCATACCTGAATGGTCTAGTGGTTTTCCCTACTTTCTTCAATTTAAGTCTGAATTTCGTAATAAGGAGTTCATGGTCTGAGCCACAGTCAGCTCCTGGTCTTGTTTTTGCTGACTGTATAGAGCTTCTCCATCTTTGGCTGCAAAGAATATAATCAATCTGATTTCGGTTATCTCCCTACAGGACCTATCTAAATACCATCACATTGGGGAAGAGGGCTTCAAGATATGAATTTGTGGGGCACACAACTCATCTAATCATGAATTATGCTGTAAAGCAAACCATGTTATTGGAAGTTTCAGTGAACATCTTTAAAGCTTCTATTTGCAACTAATGATATTCATTTCCTGGTTTATACCAGGGGCTTGTCCATGGCAGAGACACAAGTAAATGCCACTTCCCTCACCAACACTGGAGAATTCATCTTTGAAGGGGGCAGAGGGACAGTGTTGTGGGCTCAGGAGAGGTCCAGCCATCTCTCCAACACATACTACTGATGAGGAAAACCCTCAATTCAGAGTGCATGCCGCTCCAAAGACATTCCTGCAGAGCTGTTAGAGAAGCGGGCTCTGGAGTGGACTTGGGTTTTAATCACTTACAGGCTGTGTGACTTTGGGCAGGTGAGTTACCTCCTCTGAGCAACAGATCGTTGCTTTTCAGAGCCATTTCCTGCCTTCACGCAGGGAAGGGATGGAGACTGATTTAGCCAATACTGATGAGACAACCAAAGGCAGTAAAGAGGTGAGTGTGGAGGTTTCCACTCGATGAAAAGTAATGAAACTCCAGTATGGCATTAGGCCAATGGGGGCGGGGCGGGGGGTGGTCCTTCCTGAATTCATTCAAATTGTACTCAGCAGGGAACAGGGCTACTGTTAGATGTCAGTCACTATTTTAGAACAATAAGTATATAGAGGTTCGGTTCAGTTCAATTCAGTTGTTCAATCATGTCCAACTCTTTGCAACCCCATGGACTGCAGCATACAAGGCCTCCCTGTCCATCACCAACTCCTGGAGTTTACCTAAACTCATGTCCATTGAGTCGGTGATGCCATCCAACCATCTCATCCTCTGTTGTCCCCTTCTCCTCCTGCCCTCAATCTTTCCCAGCATCAGGGTCTTTTCTATTGAGTTGGCTCTTCACTTTAGGTGGCAAAAGTATTGGAACCTCAGCTCCAGCATCAGTCCTTCCAATGAACACCCAGGACTGATCTGCTTTAGGATGGACTGGTTGGATCTCCTTGCAGTCCAAGGGACTCTTGAGAGTCTTCTCCAACACCACAGTTCAAAAAGCATCAATGCTTCGGCACTCAGGTTTCTTTATAGTCCAACTCTCACACCCATACATGACTACTGGAAAAACCATAGCCTTGACTAGGTATAGAGGGAAGAGTAGTCATTTGTCATATTGTGTGGGCACAGCATTTTTTCGATCACTCCTCCCATATTTGAGAAACTTCCTACCTTCTGAGTCCACATCTTTCAAAGTAGTCAGGAATGTGTATCCCCAGACTGCTTTGCACCTGGAGTACAGGCATGTGACCTGGGCTCCACCGCTCAGCAGCATCCATGCCAACATTCTCAGAAGAGAGCAGGGGTACAGAGGCAGGCACCATGTGGAATTCAGCAAGGCGGGGGTGGGTTGAGCATGGCAGAGAGATGCCCAGCTTGCAGCGGCACCAGTGATGGTGTCCCTCCACAAGGACTCACTTGGTGGTACGTGCAGAGGGACCTATGCGCTGTGGTAGCCACGCCAGGGTCTCTGCTGGAGCTACCAGGGGTGTAATCTGTGTAGTATTCCTGGCTACATGGCCTCCAAGTCTGACTGATCCTCCGAGAAATTCTGTGAGCTCTTCAATATCATTTTACAAACTCTCTTTCTATGTAAACTAGCCAGAGTGGGCACTGATGTTTGCAATTGAAACTTAAAATCATTGGCAAATCTAATACAGTTATGTTAAGTTTAAAAATAAAATAAAATTAAAAAAAAAGAAACTTAAAATCAGTATGAAACCAAATAATAGCTGCACCACTAAATGAAGGTCAAGAGAGAAGAAACACGTTTTGGCATATAAGAGAACTTTTTTAACCCCACTAATATAAAAAAAAATTTTTTTTGGCTGTGAGCCTTCTGAGATCTTAGTTTCCTGACCAAGGATTGAACCCATGAGTAGCGAAAACACAAAAGAGTCCTAACCACTGTACTGCCATAGAATCCCTAAAATTTTAAATAAGTAAAATAAATTAAGGCAAATGCCTGCAAAACTTTGATAGTCAAAAGCAGCGGATCATTTGCTCCCAAGGACATCTGGGACCATTGCAGCAGGGAAGGTAAGCAAAGAAATATGGCAATTCTGTCAGCACAAAGTTATATCTGCACACACACAAACACACACACACACACACACACACACACACAAATTCAAGACTCAAAGTTGCATAGATTCAACTTGCATCTGCTAGCATGGAGACCTACTAATTTAACCTCCTCTGGCCTTGAAGTTCCTGATTTATGAGACAGTTAAAAACCAACCAATTATTTCCCAGTGGGTATTAAGATCATGGATATATAAACAGGACAATTTAGTCATTACCTTGATAAACTGGGTCTTAGACTCTAGCACTGCTAAAGGTTTACACAAAGCCTTTATGTATTTCACCAAAGTCATTTCAATGCCACAACAGATTAGACTTTAAATAGAGGGCACCCAACAAGAGCTCTTCAAGTCCTATCCTCTGACTTAATCAAAAAATGGAGACGAGGCCATCCTGTGATTGGTTTTCTCAAAAGATGTAAGTCTTAATAATAATTTTGGTTGATTTAATAGCATCATTTTTCAGGATTAATGACTGAGAAAATATAGGTGATCTAGGCCTTTCCACGGAGAAGGTGACGGCACCCCACTCCAGTACTCTTGCCTGGAAAATCCCATGGACAAAGGAGCCTGGTGGGCTGCAGTCCATGGGGTCACTAAGAGTCGGGCACGACTGAGCGACTTCACTTTCACTTTTCACTTTCATGCATTGGAGAAGGAAATGGCAACCCACTCCAGTGTTCGTGCCTGGAGAATCCCAGGGACGGGGGAGCCTGGTGGGCTGCCGTCTATGGGGTTGCACAGAGTCGGACACGACTGAAGCGACTTAGCAACAGCAGCAGCAGGCCTTTCCAAACACTGGGTTTCCTAGGTCTTTGGATTTGTCACATACAAATAACTTAAAGTCAGGGACCCAGACTGTTTACCCTAAGCCCTCAAATCTTGATTATGGATATCCAGTTATTTATGATATACCTGAAAATCTTTCCAAGTGGACATGGGTTATTTTTGTCTGGACAGCATCCACTCTCATTTCTTCAAGTACTAACATCCCACTTGTCTCTGAAGACTATACGCCCCATACTCAGTTCATGTGTTTTAATAAAGGGGTGGTTTAACCCCTCTCCACGAGTGGGCAATCAGCCTGGCTGCCAGGTTTGGTTGAGAGACTGGCAATCCAGAGCAATGAGATTCAAACCTGGGAATTTTGCTGTAAATTCTGCTATAAAGAAAGAGACACTTTCCACTGGGGCGGCTCAGCTAATGGATAAGCCTGGAGCTTCCACTGGGGTCTTGAGGTCATGAAAGACAACTGCTCGCTTCAGATGAGGGCAGAGCCCCGTGATGGCAAGTGATCCATTTCTGCTGTCATTGTCTCATACCTGGGTCCAGCCAAGCTTCTGCCTACACAGTTATAAGAACCAATTAAATTTGATCTCTTTCTAAGTCCCTTGGAATTCAGTTTCTTTCATTCACAACCTGAAGAGTCTGAACAGATACAGATTCTTTTGACTTGAGACTTTACAAAGATAGCAAATGTGTTAAAGTATTTAAAAGTATTAAAGTATAAAATGAGCTTATACCAGATGTTAACTTCCTGCTCTGAACAACTTCCCAATCTTACCCACAATCGCCTGCTTGGGAAAATAGTGCTGGAGAAGTCTGTGCACGAGGCAACCCCCAGTGAACCTGGAATGAACAGGCAACCCAAAGGCAGCTAATATTTTTCCTAGCCAGGTTGCAATGGCTGTGTAGTCTGGCTCAGTGAGCTAGACCAATAGGAAACTCTCAGTTATGAGTTTCAGCCAGAAGATTCTGAGCTTCCAGGCTGCAGCCTTATGGGCTGGCCACTGAGGGACCATGAGGAAAATGAAGCAATAGAAGAAGATAGGAGGAGAAGGCAATGGCACCCCACTCCAGTACTCTTGCCTGGAAAATCCCATGGATGGAGGAGCCTGGTGGGCTGCAGTCCATGGGGTCGCCAAGAGTCAGACACGACTGAAGCAACTTAGCAGCAGCAGCAGCAGATAGGAGAGAAAAGGGAAGGGGCCAACTGAGCAGAGACCACATAACCTCTGAGAAAGGTCATGACTCCATTCCCAATTTTCCAGTCCTTTGTTTTGGCGCCCAGGAGACTCAGCTGTTCTTTGCTTCACAGGCTCAGAATCCTTTCAAGGGGTAGTGCAGTCCAGTGGTTAGAGAATAAGGTTCCCAACTGACTACCTGGGTGTGAGTCTGGATTCCCAATGACCATCCACATGCTTAGGACACATTCTCTAAGCCTGCTCCTCCTCAGTGGAATGGGAATAACAACACTCTTCCCACAGGGTAGGGCAGAAGAGTCCATGTGATAATACACTCGGGACAATGTAACGATAGTCGTAGTCATTACAATGAGCCCCTTGTACTTGAACTCATTTGAGTGACATCTTATCCTTGACCACTGAGAGGGCCCAAACTAAAGCAACAATTTATTAAGTGATTAACTTGAATAGAAATATGTATTTTTACGCAATACATATTGAACTGTCAGCATATGGATATAACTACAGGGGAGATCCTCCTTAATGGAACAACCTGAGCCACGGGTGGCACGTGAAAGGGGCCACGCTGTCTCTGTCCTCATCTGGTCCTGTGCCCTGTTCCTCTTGGGTCCTGCACTGACCCCTCGGGACTAGTTTATTCCTTTGCATGCCTGTGTGCTAAGTCGCTTCAGTTGTGTCCAACTCTCTGTGACCCTATGGACCATAGCCTGCCAGACACCTCTGTCAGTGGGATTCTCCAGGCAAGAACACTGGAGTGGGTTGCCATGCCCTCCTCCAGGGGATCTTCCCGACCCAGGGATCGAACCTGTGTCTCTTATGTCTACTTGCATTGGTAGGTGGGTTCTTTACCACTAACGCCATCTGGGAAGCCCTTGCTCCACATAGCAGGGCTGATATGCCAATTTCTCAGACTACTCCTCCCTCTGCAGCTGCTCACAGTGCAGCCTCCTCTTCTGCTGCACTTCTACAGCTATTGCCTTGGCTCCACATTCTTGTTGAGCAGGTGCCTGTGGGCAGTGTGTGGATGCTGTAGGAGAGCATCTGTAGCCTGACCTGGCTTTCAGCTAAGCCAAATCCAGAACCTTCTCTCATTACTCAAACCACTGGCCTGAGATTACTTCCTGTTCTGAGTGGGCCCACCCCTTCTGAGGTTGGAAAAAAGTCATCTAGAAGTTGGGGGAGGGGGTTTACTCTTTAACTGTTTTGTCCCTTCTGTGAAAATTACACAAGCAACTGTACAGACTTTGTTCCTTTTCCAAGTAAGTGTGTTTAATCATTCTGCACTGCTGATCTGTGCCTTCCAGCCTTTAAAAAAAAAAAGGATTTTGCTAAAGAAAGGTGATATAAGTCATCTTTTTTTAAAAAAAAAAAAAACCTCCCTATTTAGAAAAAAAAATTTCTCTATTTCCCCAGAAAAAAAGATTCACAGAAATACTCTTCAAATCTGTTCCCCCAAATGCATTAAGAATGAGAAACACACAGGAGTTCTGAGAAAGGAACAGAAGTTTCATCAGTATTTCTCTAAGGAAAAAAAAGATAAGGGCCCATCCCAAAGACCCTGGTGTATTTGGTTTTGTAGAAAGAAAGAAAAAGTGAAGTCACTCAGTCGTGTCCGACTTTGTGACCCCATGGACTGTAGCCTACCAGGCTCCTCCGTCCATGAGATTTTCCAGGCAAGAGTACTGGAGTGGGGTGCCATTCTTTGCTAAAAGGTAATAATCAAGGAATTGAATCTATCTTCCCAAGGCCTTTCTCCCTGCCTTCTTTTGGTAGAAGCAGGATGCAAGTTTTTCAGTACAATTGCTATTCTAAAAATCAGAGGACTGATGAATTCTGACAGCTACAGAAGAGGGCTGGGGGAGAGAAGGGCTAGCACACCCCAGTGTTTCAAGCAAGGGCCATTCCCATGCAGAAATAAGCCACATTTTTTACTTTAAAGCCAGTCCCTCAGCTTACAGGCTGATCATGTTCTAAGTTTCTCCCTAACCTGGAATACTTAGACTGTAGGAAGTATTCTCCAAGAACAATGTTCTAAACCCTGCCTGAGGTCACCCTAACAGAGCCATGCTAACCTCAGATTTCCTCAAGAATCACAGAGTTTTGTCCTGTGGGCCCTGCACGGCCCAGACACAACTTGGACCTTCCTTTATGAAAAGTCATTCAGACCTCCAAATAAGACACAGCGCTACCATGCTTCTGACCATACAGCACTGCCATGGGTGCCAAGATGTCGCTGGTAGCCAGGGCCTGCCCTCCTGGGGTGAAGGGACTCACTCTGCCCACGCTGACCAGACAAGGGAACTCAGAGGGGTAAGGGCAGGGGCAGGAGGGGTCCTTCCTGTCCCTCTGTCTGGTCCCCACTTGGCCACCAGCTGAGAAGGCAAAAGCAGGAACTTGAGGCCAGCAAGGCGGACCCCAGGGCCACAGACTCACAGGGATGCAGAAGGGAAGGAGAATTCTCTGAGGCCTCAGCTGACTGATTCCTCCAGCTCGGCCAGGACTGGCTGTGCTCTTAACTTTCATTTCCACTGTTGGTTGCTAAGTGCTATACATAATGCAAAAGTAAATAGTAACACAGGGCAGTTTGGGAGACACGAAAACACACATCAATCAGCCAAGAAAGAAGAAGAAGGAAAAAAAAAAACTCTCAAAGTTTCTAGGTTTATTTTTAGATCCTGGTTGACCACATGAGTAACCTAAACGCCCAAAGGAAGAGAAGTTGGGACTGAAAAGTGTAACACAGATACTGCAAGACCTTCAGGTCCATCTTAGCTCATAAAATATGCATCAGTCAAGTCCTCAGGCGTGTTAAGGACCTCACAGGAGTTCCCTGAATAAGATACAACATCCCATGCACTCTACTCTCAAGACTTGCAAGATGAAAAAAAACATCTTCCCCGGGGTCTCCAGACAGTGGAGCAAGTGCAGCACAAAATATTGATAGCCTTTAGTAGAGAATGCAGTTAAATAAAAGTAACTAAAACAGTACTAAAAACATGAGTGTAAATCCACTGAGGATAGGAAAAGTGTGTTACTCACCTTGTATTTCCCATGACACTTGGCATTATCTTTTTTTATTAAAAGATTTGTTTGATGTGGACCAATTTAAAAGTCTTCATTGCTTCTTTTTTTTTTTTTTTTTTTAAGTTTTTTTAGTTTTTTGGCCGAGCTCCTTGACCAGGGATCTTAGCTCCCTGACCAAGGATCAAACCCACACCCCCTGCACTGGAAGGCAAAGTCTTAACCACTAGACCATCAGGGATGTCCCCTGGCATTGTGTCTGGGACAAAGCAACACACGGTAAATATTTGCTGAAAAAATTAATAGTAATATTGGTCCTGGAAGAGCCTTCATTTCTAAGCAAAACTACCATTATATGACCTTCCTGACATTCCCTACGTGGTAATCAAACTAGCCAAACACATCTCAAGTTTCAAAGATAAATTTATCACTTTAAAGCAGATTTAGAAGGAAGAGCAGAACAGCTAAGACTCATAAAAAAGAATGAACTATCAGACTAGAAAGCAGGAATAACCCTGAATGAGTCCTGAGATTGTGTGACTGCTTCACATTTAAGATGCGATTTATGTCTGTGGCCCTGCCATCTCTTGGCAATGCAGTAGAGGTGGATGAGAACTCATTAGTGCAGAGCTGCTCAGACTACACCCACGAGCAGTATCGTGATGGTCAAGTTACAAGGCAAAGATCTAGGACCGAAGGGACCAAGTTATCCTCAGTGTAACTACCAGGTAAATGCAAAATCTTCTTTCCTTAGGAAAGACCCTTCTGATTACAATACCGTTGTTTTAAGTTGAAAATAAAAAAAAAGCGCAAATAAGAAAAGACACTTGTTTTATGGAAAGTTAAAAAAAATAAACAATATCATTCAATAAAGAGTGCTGGAACATCTTTTATCTTTTCAAATGTTCAAAATTTCAACCTATTAAATCCACTAGAAATATATCCTAAGATACAACCTCACATCAAGTAAAAGTTACTGTACAAAAGTGACAATAGCAAAAAAAAATTTAGATTTGTTATCAAATGAGCAATCATGGAATGCTTAAGTAACCGGTGGTATATCCAGTCAATGGAATAGTATATGACCAATTACATATTATCTGCAAAGAATATAAAATAAAATGAAATTTCTGGAAAAGGGATTCTCTTTACTCTCAATACTTCACTTCTGACACCAATGTATGAAGGTTTTTTCCACACCAAGCAATTCTCTAACTCTCTGGGCACCAACTGGGTGTCCCAGTCCTCAATTGCTGCTACTAATGACCCAGAGTTAATGCAGACCCCTCAGGGGAGGGACTCGGTTCCACAAGACTGCTCTCCACTTCAAACAGCAGCTGCAAGTCCTAGGATGTCACCTGTACTCCTGGCCAATCAGCCATAGATCAGGGGTTCCTAGGACCCCCTCCTCAGGTTTAATAATTTGCTAGAAGAGCTCACAGAGCTCAAGAAAACAGTTTACTTATTAGAGTATCAAATTATTAGAAAAACAAAGAACTAAGGAGCAGAAGAGATGCACACCCCAAGGTGCAGGGGAAGGGGTGCGGCGCTTCCAGGCTCTCTCCAAGCATGCCACCCTCCCAGCAGTTTGTGGTGTTTTGCAACCTGGGAGGTTCCAACTGGGAGCAAAGACCAAACATATATTTCTTATTATATCACAATATCACAGCTTGGAGTATACCGTTAAATTAAAAATAATTTTAAAATTATATACAAACATGACTATTCAACTAAGAAAAATCTCTCCCCGAAATAATGAATGTCCAAATATTAACTTTGCCTTTGACTATACAGATTATTACTTCTTCTTTCTAATTTTCTATAATCTTCACATTTTATTTCATGATAATGCCTTCCTTTTATAATGATGGGGACTACGATATGAAGGAAACAGCACCCAAGCTCTGGGGAACATATTCTGTAAGTGCCTGGATTAGAAAACTACAAGGCGCAGTCTTCCTGTTGCTTTCCCCAGAAACTTCAGAGGTCAGACTTGACTTCTGATTCTCACCGCTTGCCTTTTCATCTCATATGGAAAAGGCTGTCATTTCTTCCAAAGGGTGAGGTGATGGGAACTCAGCATCACAGACTTCCCACATCCCAATCTTTCCCTTCCGACAAGTCACAGAGCAAAATCCCATCAAAGAGCTCTTACTTTAAATATCCTATTAGAAATTTTAGGTCACAAGTCTAAAGAGAAGTGTGTGTGTATCTGTGTGTGTGTGTGTGTTTCTGTCTGTACATCTGCTTCCTCCCTCCTTCCCCTGTCTTCAAGGGCCGCAAGACAAACTCCAGGGCAATGATGCAGAAATCTGCCTCATTCGTCAACTCGGATAAATCTGCTTAGTAAATAATAAATCTATGTATCAAAATAAAGTAACAATGCAAAAAAGTGAGAACCAAAAGAACTCCAGCCAGGATGACACTCCAATATTAAATCATTTTAAATAACAACAGATTAAAGTCTATCCCAAAGGCTCGCAAAGAGTCAGACACAACTGAGCGACTGAACTGAACTAAAAGTCCATCCCACTTCTCAAACTTGCCATAAAATCCAAATTAATAATCTCAGATCCCTATTGGCAGTATTCCAGGCCCTAATACTGAATCAGGCTAAATATTTCCCTTCCAAGTACATATAACAACCAGATAAGTATCAAAATCCCTTATTACACAGATATATGTCATATACACATTACATAAATGGTAAATTATGTGAATTAACCCAAATATCAACTCTACTGCCTTTGAATTATAGGTAATAATACTACGGTTATATCCGTAAAAGTGTGAGGGTAAATTAGATTTTTAATTTCAATGCTAGAAAAAGCACACTCAGTGGTGTGTTCACCATTAAAGGAAATTCTCTGAAATGTTTATTAAAACAAAAATCATTTTAGCAAAGAATATAGGGACTTCCCTGGTGGTCCAGTGGCTAAGACTCCAGGGTCCCAATGCAGGGGGCCCGGGTTCGATCCCTGGTAAGGGAACTAGATCCCACATGTCACGACTAAAAGATTCCCAGTGCCACAACTAAGACCCGGCACAGCCAAACAAACAAATAAGTAATTTTTAGAAAAAGAATGTAAGGATCTCCCTAACTTATCTCATTAGTATGTTTGAGTATTTTTTACTTCTGGTCTGAAACGAAGGTGGTGCACTTGCACCTTGGATATTGAAGAGCAGCCCAAGTGTCCCTGTGAGAAGCTGCACCTCACACTCACACGTGGTGCCCACCTACCCTCCTCAAGCTTCAGAGCAGCCCCGGGAAGCAGGACCCTGCACCACACAGCTGTTACTAAGATACCAGCTCCAGGCATACAGCTGGTAAGCGGCAAGACCGAGACCGAAGCCAGGTTAATCCAGCTCAGGCTCTGTCCCCTATGGAGCTACAGATCGCCTCTGTATCCCCCTTCTCTTCTACCAAAAATATCTTTGGCCAAGCCTGACTTGGACAACCTGTGGGAAAAATAACTGGTGTCAACTAACCAAGCAGACAATCAATACAGACTTTGTTGTTGCTGTTCAGTCGCTGGGTTGTGTCCTACACTTTGCCACCCCATGGACTTCAGCACACCAGGCTTCCCTGTCCTTCACCATTTCCCAGAGTTTGCTCAAACTCATGTCCATTGAGTTGATGATACCATCTAACCGTTCATCAATACAGACTCAGTAATGCTGAATGGAGAAGGTACTGAATTACTGTGTCAATTTTCAAAAAGTTAATTAAGAAGCTATACATGGCCTTCCAATAATGGAAACAGAAAAAATAAACCAATTACATAGTCTGGTGGGGGAAAAAGAAAGGTATACAACAGCCTAAAAATAGGCTACTATTTAATAATGTTATTGCTACTTTAATAATAGCAGATTACCAGACATTCTCTTGGAAATGTCACCTAGGCAACCAGAAATACAAAGACAGAGATGTTTGGAAAAATATATGTATATGAATCTGTTTTGCCATCTCTTAAACGCAAATGATTACTATTTTTGTCCAAGAAGAACAAAAATCAGGAGACTAAATGCGGAGAGCGAAAGTAGGAACAGAAGAAAGTTCTATAAGTAAGTGCCCAATATCAAGTAGAATCATAAAGTATAAAAGTAGGCCTCTATTTGTATGAGCAGTCCTGACCTATGGTCTCAAATTTGGGCCAAGAATCCACTAGGAGTGTTCACTCTATATAAAACAGATAACTAATGCATAGCATGGGGAACTCTGCTCCATGCTTTGTGATGACCTACATGGGAAGATAATCCAAAAGAGAAGGGATATATGTACACACAGAGTTGACCCACTGTGGCTGATTCACTTTGCTGCACAGCAGAAACTAACACAACACTATTAAACAACTACACTCCAGTAAGAAATTGTTTAGAAAAGAGCCTACTAGGAGTGTCAAACACATTCTTTCTATGTCACTGAAATCTCAAGTTTTTACTTCATAAACCAAAGGCAGACTAACACAAAAGAGGGTAGCCTGGCAAACTTTAAAACCCGTTTGGAAGACTACCGTAAGGCTCACTTAACTAGGGGTATGACATGTCCCTGTTTGCCTGGATTACCTAGGACATCAGTGTTTGTGCCCATTGTTTTGTTATGAACATTAAAAAAGCTGTCCTTGTTCACACTCAAAAGTGTCCTGGTGTGAACAATAAATTATATGGTCACAATATTTAGCCCAGACATACTTCTTAACGGTTTAATGATGTGTTATCTACTAAGTTGGAAACTTAGATTAGTACCAAGACAATTCTGGAAATAGAATCCCCGGCCTCCACAACACTACCATCTCATTGAAATAGACAGAAATAACTCAAAACAACAGGGAACCAGTGAAACTTGATCATCATGGGTGTAAGGGGAGGCTGTGGCACCTTGGTTCAGATCAGAGACAAGGTAGACAGTGCATCTCTTCGAGGGGACACTCCAGAGGACTAATGGTAAAAGCCACCAGACTTCATGAACACCTACTGCAGAGCAGGCACTGTGCCAAGCATGATACCCACGTGACGTCACTGCATGCCCAGAACAACCCCAGAGGCGAAGAACTATCATTACGCTCATTTTGCAGATGAGATGACTCACCCAAAATGATGCCAGAGAATTCATGCGCCTGCCTCCCGGCACATGTTCTCCACCACTGCGGCGTGGACACACTGCTTCCTGACTGCCCTGCTTTCCCAGGAGTTGATGCAGCAGTCACGTGTTATCAGAGCCATCAGCCGCTCTTTCAGCTCCGCAGCAGTGCAAGCCATGGTCCAGCCCTGGCAGAGGGTTGCCAGCTCTGTTAGGGCCCAGAGGTCTCTGTGATTCCAGGAAGGATCCTAGGGAGGAGGCTAGTGAGAAGACGGCAGTGAGGGGTTCGAGAAAGCAGTGAACGCTAGGCTCACAATAGCAGGGAGCATGACCATCCTAGGCCTGAGGGCCACAAGGGAGGAGTGACTCAAGGCACCCGAAGACAGCAGTAGGGAGAGGCTGACTGGATGGAGCCATGGCCTTGGGCAACAGATCAGCCACCCTGCAGCATGAAGCCAGCAGGAGGGAACTCAGGAAATAACTTCTCTACCTCCCTCTCCTCTCCCCCTCCCGGCAGCGGCTGGACCCCCCGGAGACTGAATTACACTAGAAGTCAGAAGACAAGGATGGACATTGATACTGGTGATAGAGACGGGCCTCTCAGGGCACAGAGGCAGGTGGATAAGGGAGGAGAGAGATGCAGAGGAGACTAGAGATGGCTAGCCTGCTCACTGTCCTTGTCCATACAGAAGCATCTGCTTCAACTGACCTGGTCCCTCTTTGGGGGTCAAGAAGATGCCAGTAAGTTGGCAGATGCCAATCTAAGCATCTCTGTGACTCCAGGCCAGCTTCATGGACAGATGATCTGTGCAGAGGGTCATTCAGGCCCTATGCTCAGAAGAACCCTGGCTTGGTCTAAGGCTTACTGACACCATCTTGAAATTCTTTATAACTTTTTAACAAGGGCCACCCATTTTCTTTTTGCACTGCACCTCGTAAATTGTGTTTCCAGTCTTGTGCAAGGCAAACCATTTTATTCAACTGGTGAGACTAAATTTTCTAAGTATCTCAGTACTTCAGGTATACTATTCAAAGCAAACAAATCCAAAATTAATATTAACTAGAGTAACAGTGTTACAGCAGAATACATAATAACGTGAAGGGACATTTTACCTTCTTTTCCTTTTCTCTTTCTCTTAACTGCAGCCAAAATTCGCTGCCCCCTGGAGAGAAACGCCTACCTATATTACAGCTACCTCCCCATAACACAGAGGGTCTGTTTGGTAAGTTTGGCTCTTACCCAGTTAAAGTGATCAATACAGACAAACAAACAGAATAATTTACACCCTGGGGTGTGGACTCTCTTGATACAGTCCACTTGATGAGTTATAGTTATCGAATTATCCAGGTAATGGCCAGAGTTACCCTTGACTTCACCCTGTGTGCCTGGTGTACACAGGCCCCAGTTTCGGGCTCAGTATTGAAAATACATGCATAAAAGTCTTGTTGATGAGCTGGCAGCATTTACAAATCACATTTCTAAGCCGATGCCTTCTAAAAACCTAAACGTTGAACCTTTACTTATTCTGCTTCATGTTGCTGAAAGATACTAACATCTGAGCAATTACAATTTTAAAAGCATCCTGCAACCCCAGGTGAGAAGCCAGAATAGGCCCAGAGGCTGCTCTTCTCCCATTCACTTCCTCCAAGGCCACTGGACCGAGCAAAGTACAGAAAACTCCCAGCAAAGGCAGAGCTCAAACTGGATTTTGACAGCCTTTTTCACTCACCCCTTCATTTCAGAAATAAATGATGGCACAGATTCTAAGAATTTTGTTTGCTTTGTCATTTAAAGTTAAAATTTCAATAGATCAAATCAAAAGCACATATAAGATCCAGGGGGAGGAACTGATAGGAACCAAATCTATGGGCATCATGACAGAATTGGAGGATCAAGAGTTACAGTGTACACTTGAGTCTGTTGTGGGGTGCATGGTGGACCCCCTGCTAACAGTGTGTCCGCATCCTAGCCCCAGGAACAGGTGGATGTGATCTTATTTGTAAAAAAGGTCTTTGCAGATGTAATAAAGTTGAGGATCTTGAAATAAGATCATCTTGCAAAATGCAAATTAAAACCATAATGAGATGTCACATCACCACTGTTAGAATGGTCATCAATAAAAAGACAAGAGATCACAAATGCTGATGTGGATGTGAAGAAACCAAAGGGAACCACTGTATACTATTGGTGGGATTGTAACCTGGAACTCTGGCCATCTGATGAGAAGAGTCAACTCCTTGGAAAAGATCCTGATGCTAGGAAAGATTGAGGGCAGGAGGAGAAGGGGGTGAAAGAGGATGAGATGGTTAGATGGCATCACTGACTCAATGGACATGAATTTAAGAAACTCCAGGAGACAGTGAAGGACAGGGAAGCCTGCATGCTGCAGTTCATGAAGTCACAAAGGGGTGACATGACTTGGCACCTGAACAATAAACAACAACAACAGCCACTATGGAAAACAGAATGAAAGATCTTCCAAAATTAAAAATAGAACTACCATATGATCCAGCAATTTCATTTCTGGGGATAAATCCAAAGAAAATGAAAATACTAACTCAGAAAGGTATCTGCAACCCCATGTTCACAGCAACATTATTTACAATAGCCAAGATAAGGAAACAACCTATTCAACTGATAATGAATGGATAAAGAAGCTGTGGTATATATACACAATGGAATATTACTCGGCCATCAAAAGGAGAAAAATCCTACCATTTGCAACAACATGGATGGACCTTGAAGGCATTATGCTAAATAAAATGTCAGACAAAGACAAATATTATATATCACTTGCACATGAAATCTAAAAACAAATTTTTTTAAACCCCACAAAACTCATAGAAAAAGAGATCAGATTTGTGGTTTCCAGAGGCAGAGGATGGGGGGAGAAGGAATTGGAGGAAGATGGTCCAAAGGTACAAACTTCCAGTTATAAGATAAGTAGGGGCAGAATGTACACAGTATGATGCTGGGTGATGTATGGGAAAGATGTTAAACAAAAATAAATCCTAAGAGTTCTCATCACAAGGGGAAACATGTTTTTCTTTTCTTCTTTCTTTTAATTCTATCTATATGAGATGATGCTAGCTGAACCTTTCTGGTGATCATTTCACACTACATGTAAATGCAACCATCCTGCTGTATGTATGTACACCTTAAATTTACAGTGACGTGTGTCCGCATTTTTCAATAAAACTGGGGGAAATAAATTATCTAGAATTACTATCCAGGTGGCCCTAAATGCAATGACAAATGTCCTTATAAGGGACATACAGAGAAGAGGAGGGGGCCAGGAGATCATGGAGGCAGAAGCAGAGGTGATGCAGCTTCAAACCAAGAAATGCCAAAAGCCACCAGAAACGAGGAGAAGAAAGCAACACGCTCTCCTCCAGAGCCTCTGGAAAAAGCCTGGCGCTGCTGATAACTTGATGTCAGACCTCTGGCCTCCAAGACGGTGAGAAAATGAAGTTCTATTATTTTAAGCCACCCAGTTTGTGGTAATTTGTTATAGAGGCCACAGGAAACTCATACAAGCCCTCAGCCACCTCTCTCACCGTGGCCTCGGCCTCGCAACCTCGGGGAATGGAAAATATGAGACCTTGCAAAGCAGCTGGCTGTTTTCACAGTGAGCCTAGTTCTGGCCCCAGAATAGGTCTTTTCCCCAACGCAGTACTTCACGTATTTGGAAACCATAATAATCAGGCTCCCACAGAGCTTTTTCTGGCTAGACAGCCCCTCAAGTCATGCCCCAGGAGAGACGGGCGCACCCCCACCCCACTCCCATCCCCCGAGCTAGACTCTGCCCTCTGCACCCGCTCCGGCCAGAATAGCAGGGAGGGAACTACCACCTTCCTTATCCTCAACACTTTCTTCCAATGAGGCTGAAATCTCATTAATGTTTAAGTAGTCAGGTTACACTGTCAACTCTTTTGAATCCTTCAGTTAAAAGTAAAACAAAACAAACTTGTGTCTTTTTCACATGTGTTTCAAGGACATATTGTCAGCCCCATCAACTGCACAGAAAGCTAATCATATTTATTATTGAAACATAACCAATCAGCTATGAAACCTATCTACAAAATACACATTGTTATTTAGGAAAAGAAAGGCAGGGAGGTGATTTCTGAGCAGTCACTCTACATTTTGACAGTTGAGCAAATCAGATTATTATCAAAGAATCAAAACACACAGGATTCTGAAAACCCTAACATTTCAGGACCAACTGGATGTACAGAAGAAAAACACATCCATGGGTTGAAATCCCAGCTCCACAACTCACTAGCTACCAATCTAGAATAGTTCCCTCAGCCTCTTGATGCTCCCTTACCTGTAAAGGATAACCGTAATGCTCCCTGGTGCTGAATTCCCTCTGCTTTGTCCCTCCAGATCCACCTCCCTCCCTTCTCCACTCTGCTCTCAGCCCTGAGAGGCTGATTGCTATAAAAAAGGTAGTCCTCGCATTTCCAGCCCTCTGGCTTCTGGATGGTTTGGTCAATCGGACACCAGCAACACGGAGAAAAGAGTGGCTGGGACTTACTCACCTGGTGCCTCCCGGCCAGGCCACAGCAGTTTCTGGAATTGCTGTATTCTGCTGAAAAGCAATTCCAGAAATTGCTCTTTCACGTCACCCTTTCAGGGCTGGGTAGTAAAGGCCTGCACACTTGTCTAGCCAGTCTATGGGATTTCCCTTAACGCCTTGTAACCCACAACTTTCTGAACACAGTGAGCCCCTCTTATCCATGGGGAATACATTCCAAGACCCCAGTGGATGCCTAAAACCACAATAATCCTGAACCCTATATTTACTATGATTTTTCCTGTACATACATAGCTATTCCGTTCAGTCATACATACATAAATAGCTATGGTAAAGCTTAATTTATGTTAGGCACAGTAAGAGATTAACAAGAACAAATAAAATAGAACAGCTATAATAATATACTGTAATAAAATTATGAGAGTGTGCTCTCTTCCCCTCTCTCAGAATATCTTATTGTACAAATCTGATGCGTTTTCCATCTTAACTAAGCATTTATCACGCACTGGTGCCATAACTTTTGCTGTTGAGGTACGACAGCAAAAACATACACACTAACATATGTGAAACAGACAGCCAGTGGGAATTCGCTCTGTGACTCAGGGAGCTCAACTGGGCCTCTGTGACAACCTAGAGGGGTGGGCTGGGGTGGGAGGTGGGAAGGAGGCTCAAGAGGGAGTGGACATATGTATCCCTATGACTGGTCCATGTTGATATACCGCAGAAACCAACACAATATTGCAATTATCCTTCAATTAAGAATAAATAAATTTTTAAAAACTAGCATGAATTCCATCTTCACAATGTCATGGATAGAAGATTCATTTTACCATAAATCCCACCAACCTTAGCATAAGATTTTTTTCTTTCCTTGTTAAGTCAAGAACCTTCACCTCCCATTTAAAGGAAGCACTTAGAGCTTATCTTTGGCATACCCGAATTCCAGCATCATTACTGTTGCATTTTAGGGCCATTATTAAAGAAAATATGAGTGACTTGAATACAAGCACCAAGATACCATGACAGTGGATCTTCTTAACGACTAGTGAATGGGATTCTCTGGACAAAGGGATTCGCCTTGTCTTGGGCAGGGTTGGAGCAGGACAACGTGAGGTTTCATCACAATACTCAGAACATCGTGTGATTTGAATTATTTCCAGAATTTTCCACTTAATATATTCAGACCACGGTTGACCACCAGTAACTGAACCCTTAGAAAGCAAAACCGAGGTTAAGCAGGGACTACTACTATAGTCCCTTCATTTAGGTTCTTTCAGTTACACCTTTTTTGTTGCTGTTGGCTGTGCTCTGCAGCTTGCAGGATCTTAGTTCCCCAACCAGGGATCAAACCCATGACCCCTGCAGTGGAAGCGAAGACTCTTAACCACTGGACCGCAGGGAAGTCGCCAGTTATATACCCTTTTGAGTCTGTCATCTGCTGCACAGCAGGACTCTGGCTGATCAACCTTTTATAGGGTTTATGTTCATAGCAGCATCACTCAAAATAGCCAGAAGACGGAAGTCATACATGTGTCCCTTGACAGAAAAATGGATAAACAAATGTGGTATATCCATACAATGGAATATTATTCAGCTTTAAAAAGAAGGGAAATTCTGACACATGCTACAATATGAGTGAATCCTGAAGACACGTTAAGTGAAATAAGCTAGTCACAAAGGGACAAAGATTGCATGATTTCACTTCTATAAGGCATCGGAAGTGGTCACATCCATAGAAACAGAAAGCAGAACGAAAGGTGGTGGCCAGGGACTAGGGGGCAGGCAGAAAGGAAAAGCTTTTGTGTAACGGGTGTGGAGTTTCAGTTTGGGAAAATGAAAAGGTTCTGGGGATGCACACTGGTGACTGTTGCACCTAATGCCACAAAACTGTGCACTTACAACTGTGCACTTAAAACTGTGCACTTACAACTGTGCACTTAAAACTGTACACTTACAACTGTGCACTTAAAACTGTACACTTAAAACTGTGCACTTACAACTGTGCACTTACAACTGTACACTTAAAACTGTGCACTTAAAACTGTACACTTAAAACTGTGCACTTAAAACTGTACACTTAAAACTGTGCACTTAAAACTGTGCACTTAAAACGGCTGAACTGCTGCACTTTATGTCCTGCGTCTTAACCATAGTTTTAAAGTGTATTTAAGAAACATTGCTCACCTATTGCGCAAACTACACGGGGATACACAAACGGGAAGATCACTGTCCCCGTCAAGGGGGCATAGCTCCTGTACCTCCCCGCCACATACCCCTTCTTCCAGCAATTTGTTCCCTTGTTATCTCTTACACTCTCAAGCTGGAATGCAAATTCCTTCAAGATAGGGGACTAGCTCACATTCAGCTGAATCCCTAGAACCTAACAAAAAGTTGTGCAGAAAAACTCCTCAAGAATACTAATCGAATTGGATAATTGAGTAAATATCTAGCCAAAGATGTCTATGTTCTTTTCTTCTTGAGTCTTCCAGCCAGTCAGTACTTAACATTTCTTGACATTATCTACCTATATTTTCAGAAATGAAAAGAATAGAGTTTCAGGCTAAACTCACTTTAAATTGTCACAAATAACCCTACTAAGTGCATCAATTATGGGTTTCAAATCAGAACTCCTTTGTTTGCCAGCCATGTATCCTCCAGCAAGCTACTGAGTGCCCCTAAGCCTATTTCCCTCATCAGTTAAGCGGGAATACTGACACTACTGTAAGTGAATGTCTATTGGTTTTCAATCCAAACTCTACGGCTCAATCTTCCGGAGACAGTATAACAATATTCTGCTGGAGAAAGACCCTTGCTCCTACTTCTTAGCCTGTGGCTCAGCGATGAAACCTGTAACCAAGCCCAAGCCCTAGACTGGTGTGGAACTCCAGCCACAAAAACAGGCATGGGACTCAATCAAAGCCAATGGCCACAGTCTGCCACTGTGAGGAATGCTGGGATATTCAATCATAGTGATAGAGAGGGATGGTGAGGACCAAGCCTGGCTGTCATTACTGCCTAATCCCACACCCTGACCACACTAATTGACCACAGCACTCTTTCCTACTGAGCCTGGACCCAGTCTTGGATTCCTCTTCACCCCAGCTCTCCAGGCAGCCACGACCAATCTATCAAAGATGACAGGCAAAATGAAGCCAACTGTCTTAGCTTGAGACTAGCAGCTGGCAGTTTTTCTGTAAAGAACTGTGTGGTAAGTATTTTAGGCGTGGTCTCCACTACATATTCTTCTTTGTGTTTTGATGTGTTGTGTTTTAAACCCTTTAAAAACCTTAAAAAGCATGTTTAGATCTTTCAGTTTAGAAAAACCCCTGCTCTGGAGTCATGAAATCAGACTCTGGGGCTATCCCAGAGATCCACACGCTGTTTTATCTCACTCTGCAGGGCTCCTGGAAGCTCAGTCCAGGAGCGCTTGGAAATGCCGCCTCAGTCAGAAGCACACCCACAGAACCCACTGAATTGTCTGAAAAGTACAGAGGAGCTTTGATAACAGGAGAGTTTCTGTTCTCATCATACCAATCCCAGGGCAGGCTGACACCCACTCTCTGGGGGGAAGCTACACTCCCAGGAAGGGCTCCCAAGCCCATGCATGTAGCGACCTTCATTCTACCTTCAGGACCTATTTCATTGCACACCTCTCAGACAGCCGAACCCCCATTCCTCACAGCCAACCTGAGGAAAGTAAGGAAAGAGCTCAAATGACTACATTTCTCCATTGTTAGTCTGACCCCTTACAATTAAAAAAAAATTTCTGCAATTGTTCCACAAGAGTCTACCACATTTCTTTTGACCAGCCTTTGAGTCCCTTGGACTGCAAGGAGATCAAACCAGTCCATCCTAAAGGAAATCAAACCTGAATATTCATTGGAAGAACTGATGCTAAAGTTGTAACTCCAATACTTTGGCACCTGATGTGAAGAGCCGACTCACTGGAAAAGACCCTGATGCTGGGAAAGATTGAAAGCAGGAGGAGAAGGGGATGACAGAGGATGAGACGGTGTCATCATCGACTCAATAGACATGGGTTTGAGTAAGCTCTGGGAATTGGTGAAGGACAGGGAAGGCTGACATGCTGAAGTCCATGGGATCGCAAAGAATCAGACACAACTGAGCAACTGAACTTTGATTCCTTAATATTTTCCAAAGTTTTTTTTTTAATTGCAGAGTAATATATATAAAGATTGGTTTGGTCTTCCTCTCTATTATTTTCCACGTTTGCTTCTGGCTTTGTGCGTGCCTGCTAAGTCGCTTCAGTCATGTCTGACTCTGCAACCCCATGGACTGTAGCCTGCCAGGCTCCTCTGTCCATGGGATTCTCCAGGCAAGAAGACTGGAGTGGGTGGCCGTTCCCTTCTCCAGGGGATCTTCCTGACCCAGGGATTGTCTCCTCTGTTTCCTGCACCGGCAGGTGGATTCTTTACCATTAGCGCCACCTGGGAAGCTAGGAACGTTGGTTGACTGATGTTCATTTATTCATCCAACAATTACTTATATAATAACAATCCACTTGTCCAGGCACTTGCAGCTAGGGAAGATCTATGTAGATGATGCAGAGTGATAAGAGGGGTACGTGTATGGTGCAATTGCAGCATGAAACAAGGGTAGCTCGGTCAGCTGGGGAGGAGGCGGGTACCCAGAGGTCTGCTGGAAGGTAATGTCACTGCAGCTGAGCAGGGAAGAATGCATAGGAGTTGACCAGATGAAAAAGGATGGGAAGATGGCAGGTGTTGAGGCTCAGTGACTTGAGTCAAGGCTACACACAGGGAGGCTTGGGAGATGAAGGTGGCAAGGAGACAAGTGTACAGTCACAAAGGTCTTGAAGTCCAAACTCTACCCTGAAAACCACAGAAAACCTCTGAAGGAATTAGGCTGCATGACTGGCTTAGATTTTTGTTTTCAAAGCAAGTCTTCTTTTTTTAGAAATTCATTTATTTATTTTAATTAGAGGCTAATTACTTTACAATTTTGTGGTGGTTTTTGCCATACATTGACATGAATCAGCCATGGGTGTACATGTGTCCCCCATCCCGAACCACCCCCTCCCCATCCCATCCTTCTGGGTTGTCCCAGTGCACCAGTTTTGAGTGCCCTGTTTCGTGCATTGAACTTGGACTGGTGATCCCTTTCACATATGGTAATATACATGTTTCAATGCTATTCTCTCAAATCCTCCCACTCTCGCCTTCTCCCACAGAGTTCAAAAGTCTGTTCTTTATATCTGTGTCTCTTTTGCTGTCTCATGTATAGGGTCATTCAAAGCAAGTTTTCTAGTTGCAATTTAGAGAATCGACTGAAGCAAAAGTGTCCTGATTTGGAGCAAGAAGCCCAGTGTGAAGGCAACTGGAGCAATTCAGGCAAGAAGTGGTGAGGTTATTAACTAAATCAGTGACAATAAAAACTGACAGAAAGCAGCAGACATCAACAAATGTAATAAGAGTAATGAGTTCAAACTTTATAAGTCAACTATATACTTCAATATAATATATATAATTTAAAATTTAAAAAACCATCTCATCCTCTGTCACCCCATTCTCCTCCTGCCCTCAATCTTTCCCAGCATCAGGGTTTTTTCCTGTGAGTAGGCTCTTTGCATCACATGGCCAAAGTACTGGAGCTTCAACTTCAGCATCAGTCCTTCCAATGAATATTCAGGGTTGATTTCCTTTAGGATTGACTGGTTTGATCTCCTTGAGTCCCAGGGACTCTCAAGAGTCTTCTCCAGCACCACAATTTGAAAGGATCAATTCTTTGGTGCTCAGCCTTCTTTACGGTCCAACTCTCAAATCCATACTTGACTAGTGGAAAAACCATTGCTTTGACTATATGGACCTTTGTCAGCAAAGCAATGTCTGTGCTTTTTAGTATGCGTCAACCTCACATCACAGATCAGGAAACACAGAGAGATTAAGCAAGGAGCCCACAGCCTGAGAGCTATTCATGTCCCAACCAGAATTCATACCCAGCAGTCTGGCTGTAAAGTCCACACTCCTCACAGCCCACTCTCCTAAGCACATTTAAAGAGAGAGAATATTCAGGATGGGTGCTGAGTGACTGAAACGGGCAGACTTCAAGGCAATCTCCAGAGGTCTGGCTTGGGTATCTTTGAACATTTGGATTTCAGCTTCTTAAGCCTCTTCTTCTGAAGGAAACTCCATCCCCAAGACTGTAATTAGCCCTCACTAGCCTGACCTGGACATCCACACTACCCTCTTTGCCATACTATCCATTTCTCTTCTGCTGTGGCCTTGCATACCACATCAGACCCTAGAACACCATTTCCCAGCTGGACAGAAAAACCTCACAAGCCTTTCCAATCAAGTCTGAGAAACCAGGACAGCCAAGTCTGCTCTTGGCAATACAGAGGCTTAGGTCTATCATTTTCAAATCAGCGAGAACTGGGAAAACTTTGAGCAAGCCTGTGCGGTTTCCTTCTCTGAGAGTGAGACCTCGGCAGCCCTGGTTCTGTGTTTCGCACCAGCTGCCGGACGGAGCAGAATAAGTATCATTATTTGGGTCTTGCACTCAACAACAGAAGTGCACGCGCCGGGCCTGCAGCCCCAGACAGACCCGCAGGAAGAAAGCGGCCCTGCGGGGAGACCTTCAGACAGCCAAATAGCTTTCATTTCTCCAGGCATGAAAGTTAAAGCAAGCATCTGCAGCAAGAAACTTGTGTATTTCCTGCGGACAGGGAGACCTCCTGCCCCTCCCGGCTGATACAACCCACTTTGCACATCCTGCTTCTCTGGGAGCTAAAAATAAATTGGTATGCACTGAAAAACACTCAAACACATCTCCCCAGCACACCCCTTCCCGAGTCTCCGAGGGCAAGAGACACAAATCCTTCAGGTCCTGAGTCCACAATGCAGACCACTTCCTCATCGGGGTTCCCTGGCGCCTTCTGGTGGTTCCTAAAGCCCCCTCTCCAGGAGCCCACCCCTCGTACACGCCCACTGCGGCTTCGGAGGGCCGACTCTGAGGCTCCCCCCGGAATCCGCGAGTGCCCGCGACCCCCACCTCTCCCCCCGACCCCCGGAAGGATGCTTCTGGTGTCCTGGGCCACCAGGCGCACGAACGCCCCCTTCCGACCCAGCGCGCCCCCATCCTGCCTGCCCTGCGCGCCTCTGCGCGTCCCTTAGCAAAGTTGGTCTCTCCTTTCCTGCCACTCTCCTCGGGGTCTTTGGTTTAGTTCTATCTTTCCTCAGAGGCATTGAGTGGAGGACAGGGGAACTGACAGAATGAGCTGCACCCGGGAAGGGCAGCGGGGACCGGGTGCCCAGGACCGCGCGCCCCTCGCGCCCACCCCTGCGCCCGCCGCGCCCCGAGAGCGTCGGCTCCCGCGGCGGCTGCTCTTGGCGCCCTCGCCCCTGCACACCCGCCCTGCTGCAACTCCGGCTCCGCTCCAGCTCCCGAGAAGCGGAGGGAAGGCGCTGCGACTCACCGCCTCGGCCGCTCCCGGCGTCTGTGTCGCCGCGGGCGAGGCGGCGGCGGCGGCGGCGGCGGCAGCGCCTTCCCTCCGCCCGCCTCCCCCTGGACCTCGCCACCGCCCGCCGCGCCCCCCTCCCCAGCCTCGCTCGCCGCCTCCCTTGTAGAGGCCGCCGACACCCCCCCCCGCAACACACACACACACACACACCCTGCGGCCCCCCAGGCAGCCTCTCCAGGGTAGGCAGCCGGCTGGAGTGCAGGGAGCCAAGCCGAGGCGCGCGTGGGGTTTGCAGGTGCAGTGGACACCCCTATTTTGCTTGGGTGCAGCCGCTAGACTTATCCCCGTCGTACTCCCTACTCTTAGCCCGCTGCCGAGCTTCCAGCCAGGCTTCTAGCCAGGCTACACTAATACTTTCCAAGGGACGCCATTTGTTTGCCTGTTTGGGCCGTGGGAAGGTCAGGTTCAACACAGAGCATCTTCTGGGCATCGACCGGGAGATCCTCGGGTCTCCGCCACGCAGCAGTTAAGTTCAAGGGAGCCTTAGAAGGACAAACCCACAAGGTGGTGATGGGCCACCTTGCCTAACCAGTGTTTTTTCTCTACCAGAACTCAACAAAAAGGTGGAAAGGACATCTAAGGGATCTCTTCCTCACCACGTTCCCCCCACCTCCTGTAGCCACCAGAGAATGTCACCAAATCGTCCATCTCCACTGGAGATGAGAAGCAGCAAATCTCTTTATCAATTTATTCAACCAATATTTATCAAGTGACTGCCACCACAATTCCTGTCTTGTGTTGGCCACTCATGACCTCTCAAAAAGCCACCATAACTTCCTGTACTTGTCAACGTTTCCAGAACCCACAGAAGAGCAAATCAAATTCATTGATTAAAAAGCTTGCTGATAAAAATAACAAAAAGGCACCATGCAAAGCTGTAAAGGCACCATGACTTGCTCATACTTGTTCTGATTACGAAATCTTTTAATATGACTAGTGGTTAAAAAATGACACTTACGTTTAGATTCAGACATCAACTCTGATTTGAAAATCAGGTAAAAGGTTCACCTGACCAAAACCACAGTCTTAGTTCTGCCTTCCATTTCCACTCCTTCAGGCAAAGCTTAAGAAACAAAACTTACCAGAGGGGCTGTTAAACCATTATTGGACACTACAGTTCGCTCTTGAATTGAATTAGCACATTAGCCCAACTGCTTCACCTCCCTGGATACACTTTGGAACCTAGAGAGTTGGATTTTTTGGTAAGCCCGCCTGCGCCAATAGGTTCCAGTTTAACTGGGTTCCAGTCTTGCTTGCAGACATTTTACAAGAATCCCAGGAGATTCAGGCAGCCAGGATTGGAAAACCAGGAATTAGCCAATCATCCAGCTGAGCCTGAGGCAATGGAATGACAAAAAAGTTCTGATGCTGGGAAAGGTCTGTGCAGGTGTTGCAAACTTAAAAATCCCAAAGGGATTAAAAAAGAAGAAACAAAGAAGTGATTCAGGCTGCTGATACAGGGCCAAACAGGGAAGGACAACAAGCCCTAAAAAAGACAGTCTCATTTCTCCACGTGGAAAATACAGGTCCAGTGTAGCCATCGAACTGGGATTGCTTATTTTTTATTTTGTTTTGTTCCCCTCCCCATCCCCGCCCCCCATGAAGAAGCCAAAAACCCATATTTAGTGTGAACTCTTCTAATTTTAAAATGTTGGCAACTTAAAAAAAAATTTTTAATGCTCTGTGCACTAAAAAAACAGAAGAAGAAGAGTTTGTAGGCCACAGAATGTCCCTAGGTCATCACTTTGTAACCTGTGGTCTGTACCATTGAGGTCATTGCCCACAGACTGCAGGAAGAACCCTGATGGGCAGAAGGTGGCAGTGCTTGGGGTGGGAGTGTCTCTGAGAATGATTTAAAAACCCACTTTATCTAGTTTTAATTTTAATAGTCTCTGCTTTTTAAAAAAATCTTTGTTAAAATACAACTCGTATAGCATCCAATTCACCCATTTAAAGTATACAATTTGATATTTGTAGTATATTCACAGAGCTGTACAATTATCACCACAATCAATTTTAGAACTGATTTTCATCCCCTAAAAAAGAAATGTCATGCTTATTAGCACTCATTTTCTTTTTTTTCCCAACCCCCAGCCCCTGGCAAACACTAATCTTTCTCTATAGATTTGCCCATTGTGGACACTTCATATAAATGAACTCTTCATACAATATGAAATCTTTTGTGACTTCTTTCTTTCACGTAAAGCATACTGTTTTCAAGGTTCATCCATGTCAACAGTATTTCATTCCTTTTTATGAACAAATGATATCCTATGGTATAGATATCTTCTTTCATCCTTTTTTTCCGTTGATGAACATTTAGGTTGTTTGCACTTTGGGGCTATTTTAAATAATGCTGCTGTGAACATTCATGTATAGGTTTTTGTGTGGATGTATGTTTTTTTCTCATGGGAGTCTATCTCGGAGTGGAAATATTGAGTCACATGGTAATTCTAAGTTTAACATTTGAGGAACTGCTACACTGGTTTCCAAAGCAGCTGCACCATTTTAGAGTCTCGCCAGCAGCGTGTGAACATTCCAATTTCTCCACATTCTTGCCGACACTTGTTCTTTGCCATTTTTCAAGTTTATACCATCCTAGTGGACGTGAGGAGAAGGCAATGGCACCCCACTCCAGTACTCTTGCCTGGAAAATCCCATGAACGGAGGAGCCTGGTAGGCTGCAGTCCATGGGGGTCGCTAAGAGTCGGACACGACTAAGCAACTTCCCTTTCACTTTTCACTTTCATGCATTGGAGAAGGAAATGGCAACCCACTCCAGTGTTCTTGCCTGGAGAATCCCAGGGACGGGGGAGCCTGGTGGGCTGCCGTCTATGGGGTCGCACAGAGTCGGACACGACTGAAGCGACTTAGCAGCAGCAGCAGCAGTGGACGTGAAATGGCATCTCATTGTGGTTCTGATCTGCATCTACCTAACAGCTAATGATGTTGTTCATCTTCTCATGTTCTTATCCTCTTTGGAGAAATGTCTATTCAGATCCTTTATGCATTTTTTAAACTTGGTTGTCTTTTTTACTTATTATTTATGATTCAGGCATAAGTGTTCTTCATTTCTTCTAGGTATAAGTCCCTTATCAGACAAATACTTTACAAATATTTCCTCTCATTCTGTGGTTATCTTTTCATTGTCTTGGTAGTGTCCTTTGAAGCACAAAACTTTTCATTTTGATGAAGCATGTATTATCTATGTTTTCTTTTGTTGTTTGTACTTTGGGTGTTATATCTCTAAGGTATAGTTTGGGCTGAGGCAGAAAAGGAGAGACGACCTCAACGGAGGTAGGTTACCTTTATTCAGGCAAAGAGGGGTGACAGCCGGCCTAACGACCAGGCTAAGCGTGAGAGGGATCAGGGAGGCTCCATACTTAAAGGGAGGTTTGTGGAAGCGCTAAGGCAAATGTTAGTCAGGCAGGACGTTTTAGGTAATCTTTAGTTGAGATGGCATTTGTAGTTGAACAGGGGGTGGGAGGTTCTGGGCAGGGGGTGATAAGTCCCAGGTAGATGCAACGGCCCGGAGCATCAAGGCGGGACCTAAAGTTCAGTTTTGTTTTCCTCAAAGTTAGACGATTCAGCAAGGGTCTTTGAGACCATTGTTTTCTCTTCTAGGCCCAAGGACTCCTTCAATATCTAAAAGCCTTTACCTAATTCAAGGGCACAAAGATTTATGCCTAAACATTGGGCCCTCCTTTTTATAATGCTCTTTAACGGGGTGATATTGGAAACTGGGTACACTGGAACAACTGATCTTGAGCCCGTGGCCAGAGTCTTTTACTTCCAGACTTCTGATGTGCTGGAACAGCTCCTACCATGGCATTTGGTCAATTTGGGGTACTGAATTGCAAGTTTTTGTCAAGGAAGCAACTGAATGTGTAAATTTGGGGCTAGCTAGGTCAATGGTCGGAGAAGGCAATGGCACCCCACTCCAGTGTTCTTGCCTGGAGAATCCCAGGGACGGAGGAGCCTGGTGGGCTGCCATCTATGGGGTCGCACAGAGTCGGACACGACTGAAGCAACTTAGCAACAGCAGCAGCAGGGCTATGGTGGCATACATTCATTCATGTATCTACTCCACAAATATTTCCTAAAGCCTCCTAACAAGGCTTTAAACTATTCTAGTTTCTCAGGATATAGCAATAAACAAAGCAGACAAGATTCATATTCTGGTGGGGCTTCTAGTTTAATGAGAGAAAAGAAAAGATAGATGATAGATATATTACAAGATCCACATCAAATGAGCGCTATGTCAAGACTCCACATAGTGATAAGCTGGAACAACTAGGGAGAGAGCCAAGTAGAAGAAACACAGAGCCAAAGCTCTAATTTGAGGGAAGAAATACACAGCTCATTCTGGAAACACAAAGAAAGCGAATGTGACTGAAGCTTATTGGGTGTCTTTGGCTGAACTGCCTAGAAAGTTGAGCCCAAGCAATCGGTTAGGTGACAAAACTATAGGAAAGTGCAATCTCAGGAAAGGATGGAGAGAAAAGAGGAGTTAGGAAGACAGAGAGAGCTGCTGCTGCTGCTGCTAAGTCGCTTCAGTTGTGTCCGACTCTGTGCAACCCCATAGACGGCAGCCCACCAGGCTCCCCCGTCCCTGGGATTCTCCAGGCAAGAACACTGGAGTGGGTTGCCATTTCCTTCTCCAATGCCTGAAAGTGAAAAGAGAAAGTGAAGTCGCTCAGTCGTGTTCAACTCTTAGCGAGATTTGGAGTATTGCCCACCAGGCTCCTCCGTCCATGGGATTTTCCAGGCAAGAGTACTGGAGTGGGGTGCCATTGCCTTCTCCAACAGAGAGAGCAACTACAAAGAAATGAGTCACACAGCTGGAGGCTGTGCTAGAGGCTGCAGGAAGCATGGTGGGATTGTAGGAGGCAGCAGGGAGGCATTAGCGAATAGGCTAAAGAAGGATTCAGAAGGGAAGATGCTGATGGCTGGTCTACAGAGAAGCAATGTGATGCTTCTGAAGCTTCAAACATCTGTCAGGGTCAGGGAAATAGTCCTGGTGGGGAGGGAAGAGAACATTCACTTGCAGGCTCCTTTCTCGCGTTGCTCGATGTTAACTGATCAGCACTACCGGTTACATGTGAGTGTGGCCACCAAATAGGTGTCTGGGTAGTAGTAGGGAAGTCCCAAAGTGGAAGGCACAAGGCAAATGGCGCGAGGTGAGACACTGTAGGGCCATACCCGAGAGCAACTTGAGAGATTCAATCCGAGGTAGTGACAGGAGGTGCGGCCACCCGGCTCCACAACCACAGTAAGAGCACAAACCATCGCTGGATTTGCTCTAGCAAATTGGTGCCTCATCATCCATTGAGTTGGTGCATAAAATGAGTTCTGTCTAGTGGGCAAGCGGGGAGGGTGAAAGACAGTGTGGCCGGAGCAGCAGGGCCAGGTCATGCATTGCTTTGCAAGTCGGGATAAAGAACATAAAATTTAGTCTACCTTGGAATTTATTCTAAGAACAATACAGAGCCGTGGAAGGCTCTTTTTAAATTGATTTTTAAATTTTATGTACAAAGTTCCTTTTTTAAAGGGACCATGCTATAAATTTTGATAAACCCATCACCACCATCAAGATTCAGAATGGTGCCATCACTCCAAAAATGCTGCTGCTCCTTGTCTCCGTCAAGCCCTGCCCCTAACCCTAACCCGTGGAAACCATTGATGTGTTTTCTGCCTCACGGTTTTGTCTGTTCAAACTGTCACAGCAGAGGGATCATACAGTAGGTAGCCTTTCAAGACTGGCTGCTTTCACTGAGTACAATGCATGTGAGATGTATCAGTGTTGTTGAGTCCATCAGTGGTTTATCCCTTTTTATTGCGTGACTGTACTATGAGTTATTTATCCGCTCACAGTTGAAGGAAGCTTAGGTTATTTCCAGTTCAGGGCAATTATGAATCAAGCAACTATAAATACTGGCCTACAGGTTTTTGTGTGAATAGAAGTTATTGTTTCACTTGGGTGAATACATCGGACTGGGTTTGCTGGGTCCCAGAGTGAGTGCATGTTTCCCTACCTATAAAAGAAACGCATACTGCTTCTGAAATTATATTCTCAACGGCAATATAGGAGCGTTTGGTTGTTCTGTAGTCATTCCAGGACTTGATATGGCTAAGTTTTTGTTGTTTTGTTTTGTTTTAAGCTATTTTAAATCATGTGTAGTAGTTTTAATTTCCATTTCCCTAATAGTAGCTGATTTCAATCCTAAAAGAAACTAGTCCTGAATATTCATTGGAAGGACTGATGCTGAAGCTGAAGCTCCAACACTTCGGCCACCTGATGCGAAGAACTGACTCATTAGAAAAGACCCTGTTACTAGCAAAGATTGAGATATTTATTATTTTTCTGGATTATAAACTGAACACTTTTAAAATGTTAATTTTCTTCAAAGTGATCTATAGATTTAATGCAATCAATAAAAATAGCAGTTGGGATTTTATAGACATTGACAAGATGATTCTAACATATATGTGCAAAGAGGAAGAAGGGGACAAGCAGGGATGAGATGGTTGGATGGCCTCACCTACTCGATGGACATGAGTTTGAGCAAGCTCCAGAAGTTAGTGATGGACAGGGAAGCCTGGCGCGCTGCAGTCCATGGGGTTGCAAAGAGTCAGACGTGACTGAGTGACTGACCTGACTGAATAACTAATGATGTTGAGTATCTTTTCATGTGCTTATTTGCCACCTATGTAATTCCACTGAGGGATCTTTTCAAAAAATTTTCTACTTCTTAATTGGTTCATTTGCTTGCTTATTGGTGAGTTTTAAGTATCCTTGCTATATACTGGATACAAACCCTTTGTCAGTTAGGTGATCTGCAAATATTTTTCTCCCAGGGGGCAGAGTATCTTTTCATTCTCTTACCATGATCCTTCACAGAGCAAAGTTTTCATTTTGATGAAGTCTAATTTATCCATTTTTTCTTTTATGTACCATCCTTATAGTATCACATCTAATAACTCTTTGCCTAATCCCAGGTCACAGAGTTTTTCTCCTAAAAGGTTTATAGTTTTAGATTTTATATTGAGGTTTATGATCCATTTCAGTTCATATTTGTACAAAGTATAAGTATTGGTCAAGGTTCATATTTTATCCAATAGTTCCAACACAATTTATTTAAAAGACTTTTTTCTCTTCGTTTCATCACCTTGCACCTTTGCCAAAAATCAGTTAACCCTATATTTATTTCTGACTCACATTTCCATTCCAATGATCTGTGTGTTTATCCTTTTGCCATTATCACACTGTCTTGATTACTGAGGGTTTTTAGTAAGTCTTGGAATCAGGTGATACAAGTCTTCCAACTTTGTTCTTTCCAAAATTGTCTTAGCTTTCTTATTTATTTCTTTTGCCTTTGCACATACATGTTAGAATCATCTTGTCAATGTCTATAAAATCCCTACTGCTATTTTTATTGATTGCATTAAATCTATAGATCACTTTGAAAAAAATTAACATCTTAAAAGTGTTCAGTTTATAATCCAAAAGAATAATAAATATCTCTATTTAAGTCTTCTTTTATTTCTTTACTGTTTTTTAGCTTTGAACACAAGCATCCTGCACATTTTTTTTAGTCCTGTAACTGTATTTCTTTTCCTGTGTGCTTTTGAACATGTAAATTTCAATATTTGTTTAAGGCTTACATATAGGAATATGGTTGTTTTTTGTACATCAACTTTGTATCCTATGACCTTGATAAACTCACTCACTAGTTCTAGGAATTTCTTTGTAGATTCTTAGAGTTTCCTGTGAAGACAATCATGGCATTGGTAATAAAGGGAGAGTTTTATTTCTTTTCTAATCTCTACGGCTTTTATTTCTTTTTCTTATCTTATTGTACTTGATAGAACTTCCAATTCCATGTTGAGTGGAAGTGGTAATAACAGACATCCTGCCTTGTTCCTAATTGTAGGGAGAAAGTGTTGAGTCTAATTAGGAGAGTATTTTGGGTTATGTCCCAAGGAGGTCATAAATGGTGTATCCTCTCTGTATTCTAGAATCAGTATTCTTAAAAAAGAACTCCCCTCACACATACTCACTCCACAGGTGATTCTGATGTCCAGATAGATTTTGAGACCATCAGTCTGGAGACCACTAGTCTCTTTGCTCCCACTGGCTCTTAAAATCTATGAGACCAGCTCTTTTATTCAACAACATATACTTATTAGTGTTTTCTATATGCCAGGTGGGAGAAGGCAATGGCACCCCACTCCAGTACTCTTGCCTGGAAAATCCCATGGATGGAGGATCCTGGAAGGCTGCAGTCCATGAGGTCGCTAAGAGTCAGACACAACTGAGCGACTTCACTTTCACTTTTCACTTTCATGCATTGGAGAAGGAAATGGCAGCCCACTCCAGGGTTCTTGCCTGGAGAATCCCGGGGACGGGGAGCCTGGTGGGCTGCCATCTGTGGGGTCGCACAGTTGGATACGACTGAAGCGACTTAGCAGCAGCATATGCCAGGTAGAGTTTTAGATCCTCTATACACAGAAATTAGCGCTCAGTGCATGCCCTCACTACCTTAAGTCTAGAGAAGAAGATGCATGCATCAGCCTGTGTTACAGGAAGGTGTAAATGCTCTGATGGAAGTATGTGCTTGCCCTTCCCACTCTCAATTTCCTAGACCTTGAAGGAGAGAATGTCTGCCTACTGCGATCTGACATTATATCCATAGCCACCTAAAAGCCAGCTTTTTCTGAATTTTGCCTTCAGAGAAGACTTTCTCTTGTTTATGTAGCCTGAGAATCTGTGTACTCTCCTTGAGGTACTTTGAGCCTGTCATCTTAATTAAGACATTTTAATCTCCTGCCAGATCTCATTTTTCCTCTTCAACAAGCTCTGTAAAAGGATCTTATCTGTTTTAAGTGTCTCTTCCCTCATTTCCAATCAAGGTGATCACATCTTTATACTCTGTATCCAGATCATGTTTTTAAACTCCTACATGAGCTTTTAATAATATATCTTTATTTAATTATAGCTCATGCCCACTAATTAGGGCTTCCCAAGTGGCACAGTGGTAAAGAATCTGCCTGCCAATGCAAGAGACACAAGAGACACAGGTTCATCCCTGGGTTAGGAAGATCCCCTGGAGTAGGAAATGGCAACCCACTCCAGTATTCTTGCTTGGAAAATCTCATGGACAGAGGAGCCTGGCAGGCTACAGTCCACAGGGTCACAAAGAATCAGACATGACTGAGCAACTGAGCATGAACGGACACATGCCCACTGTAAAGGATATGCTGACATACCCCACCAAAATCACAGTAGCATCTGGGAAAAAAGGATATACAGGTTTTTATTAAAATGGTTTATTCACTTCTGCCAACACAGTACTACTTCAGTATTACTCTTTGTCTCCAAAGTACATCTGTGAAAAAGTAGACCAGTAATTTGGTAATAGTGATAGCTGAATGATCAGTTACTTTCTAGATGTTCTCATTAATAATGACTTTCTAAAATAAGTAATTTTCATCAATTAATGCATGTAGTCATAATATTTTTGTTTAATCTAAACATGTTCCATAAAAGACAAACAGTAGGATGTCCCAAAAAGTTTGAAGAAAATGTTGTCGGAGAAACTGATGCAGATGAGATAACTTTATCCGTGACCTTTGGTGGAATTTTTTGTCCAAAAAAAAAAAAGGGATCAAAATCACTTTTCACTCTCAGTCGTAACACATTTCAACCCAGTCTTTCACTGGGAAGCCTCTTCTGTCCCAGGCAGGAAGGAATTACAGAGACATAAGCTAGTCCGCCTAGTGTCAGGGAATTCTATTTGATAAAGAGACACATAAGCAGAGGGTGACATTGCAGTGGGGGGGGGGGGGGGTGTGGTCAGGAAGGACAGGTTTCTGTGGGAGCTGAAAGAGGGGTCTCTGATCCAGAGCCAAAGTGAGCAAGCATAATGAAAGTCTAAAATGAAACTAGCTAATGTTCACTGAGTGTTTAGCATGTGCCAGGCACTCTTTTCAGCACATGGCACATATTATTACAACTAATTGTCACCAAAAGCCCACGAAGAAGGGACTCCTATTACCCCCCTATCTAATGAGCCTTTTTAAAAGGTTAATGGCTTGTCCACGGCTACATAGGTCTGAAGATACTGGATTGGAATCCAGAATAAAGTCATTAAGCATAATAATGGGCTTTCAAAGATGTCCATGTCCTAACCCTCAAGACCTATTAGTATAAATATGTTGCCCTACAGGGCAACGGGGAATATAAAGATACAGATGGAATTAAGATTACTAACCCATTGGCCTTAAATAGGGAGATTATCCTAGATGATTCTGGTGGACCTATAGGACCACGAGGGTCCTTGGAAGTAGAAGAGGGAGGTCAGAAGGAGAAGCAGAGGGAGATTTGAGCTACGGAAATCAGTCAGACAGAGACGCGGCTCCACTGGCTTGTGAAGATGGAGGGAGGGATCCCTATGTGGGTAGCCTCTCAAAGCAGGAAAAGGCAAGGAAACAGATTTTTCCCCAGAGCCTTCAGAAAGGAAAGCAGCTATGCCAACGCCTTGATTTCAGCCCAGTTGAGTCCCACTCCAGACTGCCAAACTCCAAAACAGTAAGATAAGTCTGTGTTGTTTTAAGCCACCAAGGCTGTGGTAATTTGTTACAGCAGCAATAGGAAACTAACACACACGCCCGGGTCTTTCTCATTTAAGAGTTCAAGGCTTTGACTCCAGAACCTTGTCCCTGAGTTTTAACTTAGAAGAATGTAAGCCAATATCTTTGCATGTTTGGCTTGAAATATTTGCCCCTAAATCCCTTACCTCACTCTTATCCACTGTGAAAGGCAGAACCAACCTTCCCACCCTCATGCACCTCCCAGAGAGTCCCCCTTCTTGTCCTTTCTCTCTATCTCCTCGGCGTTTCTCAGAGCATCTTTGATTCATCTTCAAACTACAAGGATTCATTGTGCACTGATTTTCTCCTAGAACATTGCCCCAGATGCCAAAGAAGAACCATATGCACAGAGCTGTGATCAGAAGGGAGCAATGTTTTCGTCAAACACCATGATTACTGTCAGCCAGGCTGGCCCTGCTGCACCCAGCATACCCAGACCTGCAACTTTCGTATAGGGTGGGGGACAACCTAAGAGTACCTAGTGAACTTGACAGGAGGCAGAGGTTTGCTGCAGTTATACCTCAAAACATACCTGGTTTCCTTCAAGGAAAAAAATAAAAGAGAGAGAGAGACAAAAATAGCTTCCCTCCCTGCATGTCTAGGCTGCTTCCTTGCCTCCTCAAGAATGACTGAAGAGGAGGGACGTCCCTGGTGGTCCAGTGGCTAAGACTCCATGCTCCCAATGCAGGGGGCATGGGTTCGATCCCTGGTCAAGGAACTAGATCCCACATGCTGCCACTAAGAGTTCACATGCCACAACTAAAGATCCTGCATGCCGCAACAAAGACCAGGTACAGGCAAATAAACAAATATTTTAGCAAAAGAAAAAAAGAATGAGTAAAGAGGAGAGGCCAGCTCAGCAGTTTGCTACCCATTGTTGGCTTCAGAGAGCAAGTGAAATGGCGGCTTTCTCCCGCCTGCTTACTTGGGCACCAGTCATTTCATCATCTTTGAGGCTCCTCTCACAGCCTTCAACATGTTCTCTGGGTCTCTTGTCAAGTGGCAACCAGAACGAAGTGCAGTTCACCAGGAAGATGTCCTGACAGGCAGCTGCAGGCGATGGGCACCAACCTGGAGGTCAGAGCTGTGTGCTGGAGTTCCCAGAACTGGTCATTAAATAGGAAATGTGGCAATCCAGTGGAATTATGTACACAGCAGAAACAGACAAGGCTACAAATTCAGATTTCTCCCCTCCTCACTCCTGACCCCCCACGAAGCTGGGTTATCAGGACACCACGGGGTCACGGGCTGTATGCATTTTGAGACGTTGTGTCTGCTTGCTTGTTTTTGAAACCAGCTCCACAGATTCATGCCATTCAGCTTGTAGGCCGTGAAGACGAAAAGACAAAGGAATCAAAAACAAAAAAACAAAAAAGGAATCACCAAGAAAAATACAGCTTCCACACCCCAGCCCTGCTCTTCAACAATTCCTTACATCTCCAAGAGAGCGAGAAATCAAGTTACCAAATATCTACAACAGAATTAGGGTAAAATCCTAGGATGTTACACTGGTCGGGCAGAAGCTCTCACTGGGGTTCAGGCAAAAATGAGGGTATTTGGCTAAATCAGAGAAGTCTTCATTAGTTGGATTAGAATTAGTTGGGGCTTTATTCCTTGTTTTATCATTAATTACAGAGCACTTCCCACAGGCAAAATCCTGTTCTAGTTTCTGTGGGGACACAAAGATGAATCTGGATGAGGGCTCTCTCCTAGAAAAGCTTGTGACCTTGAGGGAGCTCCACGAATGGCCCCCATACATCCAGGTTCTCAACAGTGCCAAGATCACGTTCCTTGATCCCAGCTGCTCCCCCATCCTCAGCTCCCCCATCCTTTCTGCCCCTTGACACTCTAATCTGACCTGTTCCTTGGCTTCTGTTTTCTGTTCCTCAGATATTCTGGACTTCATGTCACAGACCCCAAGCCTCCCACACCTCTCGGCTCAAGTGCCAGCCCCGCACCGTGCCCCAACGCAGCCTCCAGTCACACCGTTTGCAGATGCACAGATGTTGGGAGGTTGGGATTGACATGTACACACTACCGTTTATAAAATAGATAACTAATGAGAACCTCCTGTATAGCACAGGAAACTCTACTCAATGCTCTGGGGTGACCTAAATGGGAAGGAAATCCAAAAAAGAAGGGATATATGTATATGGATAGCTGATTCACTTTGCTGCACAGCAGAAATGGACACAACACTGTAGCGCATAAACACTATACTCCAGTAAAAAAAAAAATACACACAGAGGTACAGGTACTCTTTATCACTTCATTCACTTTATTCCTTTTATGGCAGTTTTCATAATCTGCACTTAATGTCATTTATTTGTTTACTTTTTTACTGTCTGTTCCACCACCACCACCTGCCACTAGGTAAGTTCTCTAAAGGGCAGGGACCTTATCTCTCCCCTTCCTTCTCACCGTATCTCTAATACCTATTGCCACACCTGTGCATTCAACAGTAAACCTTTAATTAATTAATTCCCTGGTGGCTTAGATAGTAAAGAATCTGCCTGCAATGGAGAACTGAGTTCAGTCCTTGGGTCGGGAAGATCCCCTGGAGAAGGAAATGGCAACCCACTCCAGTATTCTTGCCTGGAGAATTCCGTGGACAGAGGAGCCTGGCAGGCTACAGTCCATGCGCTCGCAAAGAGTCAGACGAAGAGTCAGAGCGACTAACACTTTCACTTTCACTTCACAGTACAAATATAAATGAAGAGCAATGACTGGATTTCAGAATAGGGCGTGATTGTACCCAACCGGAAAGATGTTACAGGTAAGAGGTAGGTTTTGAGCTGAACCTTGAAGAATGAGTAGGACTGGGGAGGCCAAGGGTACAGAGTAACAGTGCGCAGCAGTGAATACAAAGAGTGGAAACCAGCAGAGGAAAAGATGATGAGATTCCTCCAAAGAGACTGGACACATAGCCATTGCCATCAGTTCAACTATACATTCAAAACCTACCATTCTGGAAAGAGAAGCATTTGATAATTTTTCTTTTCTTAAGACAGTGATTTCAGCACTGAGCTCTACAGAATCCACTTCCTGCACAGCTTGGCTGCAAGTTTTGGGGTGGAGGGAAGAGTCTTTATTTGGACTTACCTTCCCCACCTCTCACCTCTCCCCCAATTCCCACCCAAGGTAAGCAGAAGAACTCTGCTTTAATCTATTGTTATCTGTCTGTGCTTTTATGTGGGGGCTTCCCAGCTGGTGCTAGTGGTAAAGAACCTGACTGCCAATGCAGCGGTTTTATGTAAGGTTTGATTTGGGGGAAAGATCCCATCTTTCTTTATCTTCCTGTACAAGGAAATATTTCTTCATGTATCTTCTGTTTTGTTTTCTTTTCTTTTTAAGTCTTATGGAAAAATACACCCTTCTCTTTTCTTCCTTCTTCAGTAAGATTTTTTTCAGAGATTTAGATCCCTTACCATATACGGATTTTGCAGAGTAAAGATTCATTCTTTCAAGAAAACAACACTTCTGAAATAATAGATTCTTCCTTCTTTCCTATAGATCCTATGAGCCATACATAGATATATTTGCAAAGTATGTTTATGACTATGTTGAAAGACAGGACTGTATCATGGATGTGTTTAAAGAAATGAAAATGGAGAAAATATATTTAAATATCTAGGTAGGAAAATTGCCTTCTGGGTACTGGGACAGCATACTCAATTTTGAGGCTGTATTGAAATAAATGGAGCAGCTGTAAAATATTCTCAACTGCATTCAAAAAGATAATTATTAAAATTCAAAGTACTCTTATCAGCTCTGACACTTTTATGGTGTATTCTGCCACTGAAAGATTTGGGTCTCCTAGTAATTTATTTCAAATCAAAAGAATCAATGCTCACCCCTCTTCTTACCCTGTGATTCAAATACCAATTTCTTCACAGATCACATCTTTTATTTCCATTTAAAAATCACCCCTATACAAACCTTTAACTTCCATGGCCTGATCAAGAAATATGTCATTTCATCTATGTCTGGTATTAAGAACTCTGACATCCAAAAAGATTCAGAAATACTCCTGTTGATTAATCCTTACATGTATTAGAGGTTGAACACCTGCTACAGTAAATTCCAGGGTCATTAAAATTGCATGACGACAAGACTCTTTCATCTAGGAGCCCATTTATTTCAAGAAATTCTAATAAACAAAATAACTTGGAGTTCAGTTACAATGAGATTTGATCAATATTTTTAATATCTTGATGAAAAGTATGGGAGTAAAACTGACAGTCTGACACAGAGACACAAAATTTAGGACTAAAGAACATATTTCCAGGATTCTCTTGTCCTGTCAAGTGATACAATCTCTCCTGCTGGTGCTGACATTCATATAGAATGCCTTAGTTTCTAATTCTAGTACATTATGAGGTGTAGCAGTGGATTCATGCCCATGAAATCCATACACACCACCATCCAAAAGCAGCTGGCTTAATAGAATGGTGGAATGGCCTGCTGTAGACTCAACTGTAGCACCAGCTGGAAGACAACACTCTGAATGAATAAGACAAGATGCAGTTATACTTTGAGTTAACAACCAAGATAAAGTGATGTTTCCTCAGTAAGCAACATATACAGGTCCAGGCAGCACAGAATGAAACGTTGGCATTTGCAACAATATGAATGGACTTGGAAGGTATTATGCTTGGTGAAATAAGTCAGACAGAGAAAGACAAATATTGTATGATATCACTTATACCTGGAATCTAAAAAATACAACAAACTAGTGAACATAACAAACGAGAAGCAGACTCAAAGATACAGAGAACAAACTAGCAGTTGCCAGTGGGGTGAGGGGAGGGCGGAGGGGCAAGTAGGGATACAGGATTAAGAAGCCCAAACTACCATGTAAAATAAAGAAGCTACAAGGATATATTGTACAAGGGAGTATAACCAACTATAAATGGAGAAAGTATAAACATTGTGAATCACCATGTTGTACACCTGAAACGTATATAAATCATAAGTCAACTACACCTCATTAAAAATTATTTTTAAAAGTTGATTCAATGACTTTGAAAGTGTTTATTTCTTCATTTTGGGGAAACAGTGCAGAATGTTTTTGGGTGTACAAAATTTAGTGGATTTAGCTAGATGAAAACATGAAGAAGTTTTTCCTTATTGTGTGGGAGTTTGAACACGTATAGAAAGGAGGTTATAAATGTTAAGTAGCCAGAAGAATGAACTGTGTCAGTTATTAAACTATTGTCTCTCAATTCAACCCACTCTCTATATTTTACTGTTGGGAACTACAACAGTCGTCTCTCAGTAATTAATAACAAAACAGTAGGCAGAAGTTTATCAAGAAGACAGATGTCCTAAAAATAATACTATTGAGTTGACCTAACTGACCTACAACACTTGACCCAACCCAACAACAGCAGAATATATACTTTTCAAATGTATGGAACACTTAAACATAATATGGAACACCAAACAATAAACCATAAAACAAGCTTTAGCAACTTCAAAAGAATTGAGAGCTTACAAAGTGTGTTCACTGCTCAGAACAGTATCAAACTGGAAATCAACAGCAGAATGATATCTGGAATACTCCCAGGTATTAAGAAATTAAGTCCCCAAATAATTAGAAATGAAATAATGCATTTCTGAACTACATATTGTTTAAAGAGGAAGTTTCAAAGGAAGTTAGAAGAATTTTGAGAGAGATGTGTTGGTATCTCTGACTATAATTGTGAATTTATCTCTTTGTCCTTAGAGTTCTCTAGGTTTTTTTTGCTGTGTGTATTTCGAAGTGCTGTTATTAGGTGTAAAAACATTTAGGAGATTTGTGTCCTCTTAAATAACACATCCAGTTAATCATGAAGAAATGATTCTCAGTATCTCTGGTAATAGTCTTTGCTCTGAAATCTACTTTCTCTGATATTAATGTAAAAACTCTACTTTCCTTTGATTAATAATAGTGTGGTATTTTTGATTCTTTTATTTTTAACCTATTTGTATCTTTATATTTAAAGTTAGTTCCTTGTAAGCAAGATATAGTTGGGTTTTGCCTTTTATCCAATCTGAAAATAGCTGCTTTTTGATTACAGTGTTTGGGCCACTTACATTTAACGTGATTACAGATATCTTTGGGTTTAGAAATTTAGAAGCAGAAGCTATTCAGTCATATTATCCTTATTCAAGAAAAGCCTAGCAGAAAATAAAACCAACACAGAAGAGATCAGAGCTATGAGATGGAGAGAAACCAGGCCCTGGTAACATTACCTGAGTCACTGAATCTGGCTGTCCCTGTGACTGCAGAAACCCTAAAGCTTCAACAATTTCTATAAATTCCATTTTTACTTGGTTGAGTTGCCTATTCAACCTCAATGTCTACCTGAATGAGTCCTAACTGATATAAGAAGTTTTCTCTCTCTGGATAGGGATCACTTGAACATGTTTGTAAGTTAAGAGGAGACTAGTTGAGCAGAAAATTATTTAGGAAAAAAATAACATAAGAGAATAATCTACTTCCATTTATTAATTTAGCCAGGGTAGTACAATGGTGTCTTACCTTTCATTTTTTGTTATGTGTACATTCCTATTACCATCCAGATAAAGGGCCTCTGAGGCAAAGTAAGAGCTCAGCATTCAAAGAATGTGACTAAAGGCTGTGGTCTACTTACTAAAGGCAAAAACGCCTTATAGAACTCTTTTTTAATTCCTAGAACTCCCTTATCCCTCATTTGTTTATATGGCTAGCTCCCACTTAGACTTCAAGAATCAGTTTAATGGTGTCAAACTCTGGAAGGGTGTTCCCTTACTTTTTCCTTAACCCTATCCCCCTTATAAGCTAAATCAAGGCCCTCTCTATGATGCCCCATAATGTTTCCAGCATATGGGTTTCAGAGCCCTTTTAACCACCACGTGGCCACTTGATTATCAGAACCATGAGGGCACCTTCCGACTGTGGCGAGGTCCAATAAGCCATAGGGAGGCACAATGAACACAGAGAGATGAGAGCTGGGAAGGAACTAGGTAACTGCTACTCTCTCAACTCTATGTACGCTAATGAAAGAGTCTAATTTGCTGCTCTGAAATCATGAAAAGCATCAGAAGAGACTCAGTTTTTCTTCATGCCTAGGATCTGCTTTTATTAACATCCTTTTTGGTCTAGCTACATTTACCAAGCTTGGAGGCTAAAGGGAAAATAAATTGCACCTAATTTATAGGAAGTTAGAAGCTTTTTTTAACCGCTTTCATCTGACTGCACGCAGTATTGTGGAAGGAGAGAAACAGGCACGTACATGCAATTATTTTCCTTCTAGGTTCCTATTAATTTAACGGCAAAAAAAAACCCTGCCACATTTCTGAGTTCTTACTTCCACCTGGTGTGCTGCTGAAAATCAGAACTGATTAAAGAAGGAAGGGGTCTGTGCTTTTCTTTGTCTGTGGGTTGCTCTTACAGCAAATCCCCTGCTGTTTTCACTGAAGAGAGATGGCACAAATTGCAAATCACCATGGCAGGATGGTGAGATGGGATACAGGTAAAAGCTTTTTCTGGACCACAACAGAATTTCACTCAGTAAGTGTGAAAATTGTCCGTTTTAAAAAAGTATTTTAGCTTCCTCCAGCTAGTTGATGTGAACAACAAACAGAACAAACGGCCAACTCCATATTCAGTCAATTACTTCAGATTCTTTCCTTAGTCATTCAGTTTTAACCTCCATCGCCTTCAGCACAGAGTTTGAGAAACTGAGGGAAGATGTTTGAAACATGACAGAACATGACACAAGACAGTGTGTGAAACTGACTATGCGAACGATCAAAAATGAGTCATGATTCTGTCTGTTATGCTAAAGTGTAGTCCTTAGAAATTGTTTGTTAAGATGGATGCTGAAAGCAGATATATCATGAGTGCCATGTCTCTAATGCCCAGGCTCTCTAGGAAGATGAGCATGAGGCAAGATTTAAGCTATGGATGTTTTCTTTGAGAGATGCAAAGTCCAGGAGGTGAGGGTGAAAAAAAAAAGTGGAATTGAGATCTTGAAATGCTATGTGATTCATTACCATGCTGGCTAGTCCTTTACAATAAGTCGCAAAGAGATGTAGCTGGTCATTCAATAGGTTCATTTGCTGGTGCTATGGGACCTCTCTAGAAGGAGTGCAACAAGGAGCTGCATCTCAGAAAATTCTATAGAGGGAGGAAAGGAAGTGGGATTTATCTGTTCATCTCACTTCCATTTCCCATTTCCTGTTAGTTACTTACTATCCTTCTGTGCTCACAGGTTGTGTCATCCAGCCCCCTAGTGGTCACTGGGAAAACCAGATTCCTGTAGAACAGCACTCTATCCAGATGCGGACCGAGGAATGACTTAGTGTAAATGAGCTCTATATGAGGAGTGTGTGATCCACGAAATCTGGGGCTTCAAACAGGGGGGCCCTGCAAGGATTCTCACTACTTACCATTGAGATGTGCCCCTGACCAAGGCTGTATCAGGGGCAGTTCAGTTTAGAAAGCATGCCGTCAATAAATACTAAAGGAACACTGATGAGAAATGTGGTATTCAGTGAGGCTCTGTGAGGGCTTCCCTGGTGGCTCAGACAGTGAAGACTCTGCCCACAGTGCAGGAGACCCAGGTTCTATCGCTGGGTCAGGATGATCCCCTGGAGGAAGGACTGGCTACCCACTCCAGTATTCTTGCCTGGGGAACTCCATGGACAGAGGAGACCGGAGGGCTCCAGTTCATGGGGTTGCAAAGAGTTGGACACGACTGAGCAACTAACACACTTTCACTATGCTCTGTAGAGGATACAAAGAAGCTTATAACTCAATCATTGCCCTTAAAATATCCAAATATACATACAGATTCGAGTTCTGGCTACTAAAGCCATTGGAATTTCCAGGGCAGGGTACCTGAAAAGAGGGAGCTACACAGAGGAGGGGCCCCAGAAGGATAAACAAATGTTCACCATACCTCCTTGGCCAAGGATTGACAAATTAGTTGTCTATTTCTACATAACCCAAAAACTTAACAGCTTAAGATAACACGTATCTATCATCTTGCAATTTCTATGGCTCAGGAAACCATTCATGGACCCTCTCCTTCAGAACTTTCACAAATTAACTTACCTGTTTGTTGGTAGGAGTCAGTCCCTTGAGAGCTGTTGGACTGACGACCTCATTCTTGTTGGCTTTCAGTTCAGTTCAGTCGCTCAGTCGTGTCAGACTCTTTGTGATCCCATGGACTGCAGCACACCAGGCCTCCCTGTCCATCACCAACTCCCAGAGCTTGCTCAAACTCATTTCCATTGAGTCAGTGATGCCATCCAACCATCTCATCCTCTGTCGTCCCATTCTTCTCCCGCCCTCAATCTTTCCCAAAATCAGGGTCTTTTCAAATAAGTCAGCTCTTAGCATCAGGTGACCAAAGTATTGGAGTTTCAGCTTCAACATCAGTCTTTCCAATGGATATTCAGGACTGATTTCTTTTAGGATGGACTGGTTGGATCTCCTTGCATTCCAAGGGACTTTCAAGAGTCTTCTCCAACACCACAGTTCAAAAGCATCAATGCTTCAGCGCTCAACTTTCTTTATAGTCCAACTCTCACATCCATACATGACTACTGGAAAAACCATAGCTTTGACTAGATGGACCTTTGTTGGCAAAGTAATGTCTCTGCTTTTGAATATTCTCTCTGGGTTTGTCATAGCTTTTCTTCCAAGGAGCAAGAGTCTTTTAATTGCATGGCTGCATACACCATCTGCAGTGATTTTGGAGCCCCCCAAAATAAAGTCTGTCACTGTTTCCATTGTTTTCCCATCTATTTGCCATGAAGTGATGGGACCAGATGCCATGATCTTAGTTTTCTGAATGTTGAGCTTTAAGTCAACTTTTTCACTCTTCTCTTTCACTTTCATCAAGAGACTCTTCAGTTCTTCTTCACTTCCTTCCATTAGTGTGGTATCATCTGCATATCTGAGGTTATTGATATTTCTCCCGACAATCTTGATTCCAGTTTTTACTTCATCCAGCCCAGTATTTTGCATGATGTATTCTGCATATAAGTTAAATAAGCTGGGTGACAATATACAGCCTCGATGTACTCCTTTCTCAATTTGGAACCAGTCTGTTGTTCCATGTCCAGTTCTAACTGTTGCTTCTTGACCTGCATATAGATTTCTCAGGAGGCAGGTAAGGTGGTCTGGTATTCCCATCTCTTTCAGAATTTTCCACTGTTTGTTGTGATCCACACAGTCAAAGGCTTTGGCATAGTCAATAAAGCAGAAGTAGATGTTTTTCTGAAACTCTCTTGCTTTTTCTATGATCCAACAGATGTTGGCAATTTGATCTCTGGTTCTTCTGCCTTTTCTAAATTCAGCTTGAATATCTGGAAGTTCTTGGTTCACGTACTGTTGAGGCCTGGCTTGGAGAATTTTGAGCATTACTTTACTAGCATGTGAGATGAGTGCAATTGTGTGGTAGTTCGAACATTCCTTGGCATTGCCTTTCTTTGGGATTGGAATGAAAACTGACCTTTTCCAGTCCTGTGGCCACTGCTGAGTTTTCCAAATTTGCTGGCATATTGAGTGCAGCACTTTCACAGCACCATCTTTTAGGATTTGTTCATAGTGATGCTTCTTAAGGCCCACTTGACTTCTCATTCCAGGGTATCTGACTCTAGGTGGGTGATCACACCATCATGGTTATCTTGGTCATGAAGATCTTTTTTGTACAGTTCTTCTGTGTATTCTTGCCACCTCTTCTTAATATCTTCTGCTTCTATTAGGTCCATACCATTTCTGTCTTTTATTGTGCCCATCTTTGCATGAAGTGTTCCCTTGGTATCTCTTAATTTTCTTGAAGAGATTTCTAGTCTTTCCCATTCTATTGTTTTCCTCTATTTCTTTGCACTGATCACTGAGGAAGTCTTTCTTATTTTTTCTTGCTATTCTTTGGAACTCTGCATTCAAATGGGTATGTCTTTCCTTTTTTCCTTTGCCTTTAGCTTCTCTTCTTTTCTCAGCTTTTTGTAAGGCCTCCTCAGACAACCACTTTGCCTTTTTGCCTTCCTTTTTTCTTGGGGATGGTCTCGATCACTGCCTCCTTTACAAAGTCTCGAATGTCCCAGAGGTTACCCTCAGTTTCTGTCCACATGGGCCTCTTCAATATGGCAGCTTGCTCATCAAAGCCAGCAAATCCACAAGCATCTAGAAGTCATGACAAGCTACAATCTAATCACAGAAGTGATATGCCATCACTTTTGCTGTATTCTATTGGTTAGAAGCATGCAACTAGTTCTAGCCCACACTCAGCGGGAGAAGATTATATAAGGGTAAGAATACTAGAAGGTGGGGGACCACCAAGGGCCATCTTAGAAGTCAGCCTACCGTATTTGGACTGCACATGTGCAAGACAAAATCTATAAGGCCCTTCAGAGACTGAATATTAAAGGGCTGACAACTGGGAAAGCTAGAATGGAGAGACCTCACTGATAGCCAGAAAAGCCCCAAGTATTAGGAAATTAAACAATGCATTTAATAGCCCAAGAGAAAAAAAAAATCACAAGTAAAATTAGAAAATATTTTAAACAGAATGCTAATGAAAATACAACATATAAAAATTTGTTGGACCTAAAGATTGTCATACAGAGTGAAATAAGTGAGAAAGAGAAAGCCAAATATTGTATATTAACGTATATATGTGGAATCTAGAAAAATGTTGTGTGTGTGTATGTGCACTCAGTCACTTTAGTCTTTGTGACCCCATGGCCTGTAGCATTCCAAGCTCCTCTGTCCATGAGATTTTCCTGGCATGAATACTGGAGTGGGTTGCCATGCCCTCCTTCAGAGGATCTTCCCAATCCAAGGATTGAACCTGTGTCTCCTGCCTTGGCAGGTGGATTCTTTACCACTGAGCCACCAGGGAAGCCTGAAATGGTATAGATGATTTTATTTGCAAAACAGAAATAGAGACACAGAAGTAGAGAACAAAGATATGGACACCAAGCGGGGAAAGGGAGGTTGGTGTGGGATGAATTGAGAGACTGGGATCGACATGTATATGTCAGATAACTAATGAGAACCTACTGTATAGCTCAGGGACCTCTACTCAGTGCTCTGCTGCTGCTGCCAAGTCGCTTCAGTCGTGTCCGACTCTGTGCAACCCCATGGACTGCAGCCTACCAGGCTTCTCTGTCCATGGGATTCTCCAGGCAAGAACACTGGAGTGGGTTGCCATTTCCTTCTCCAACTCAGTGCTCTATGGTCACCTAAATGGAAGGAAATGCAAACAAGAGGGGCTACGTGTATATGTATAACTGGTTCACTTTGCTGTATACACTAGAAATTAACACAGCCTTGTAAGGCTACTATACTTCAATAAAAATTAATTTGAAAAATAAATAAAATAAAACTTTGTTGGCTGAAACTAAAGCCTTAATTAAAAGAAATGTTATAACCTAAATGTTTATGTGAGAGAATAAAAAAGATTTAAAACAGTGATACAACTTGACACCTAAAGAAAATAGAAAAAGATACGTAAGTTAAGCCTAAAATAAGTGGGAAGACAAATATGATAAAGCTATAACAGAAATCAATGAAATAGAAAAACAATAGAGAAAATTAACAAAATCAAAAATTGATTTATTTGAAGAGATCACAGCTGATGACTCTCTAGAAAACCTAATCAAGAGAAAAATAGAGGAAACACAAATTACCAATATCAGAACTGGAAGAGTGACTAGCACTACAAAAAAACTCAATATTGAAAATATAATAAGGGAATAATATAAATTTTATGCCAATAAATTCAATAAGAAATGAAATGGAGAAATTTCTTGAAAAACCTGAACTTACCAAGTGATGGAATTGGTACATGTAAGAAGCTTTCTTGCCCACTGTCTGCCACAAGATCTTAAACAGCAGAGGGGAAGTTACAAGAAATGCTAAAGGAAATGCTTTGGAATAAAAGGAAATGACACCATATGGTAACTCAGATCTACAGGAAAGAATGAAGAACACCAAAAATGGTAGTGTATGGATGAATAGTAAAACTATGTATTTTTCTTTCTCTTAATTTGTATAAAAGTCATATTTGACTATTTAAAGGAAAAATTATAAAAGTATTGTTAGGTTTAAAATGTATATAGATATCACATCATTCCATTTACAATACATGTCCAGAATAGGAAAATCTATAGAGATAAGAAGTAGGTGAGTGTTTGCCAGAGGCTGAAGAAGAGGGGAAAGGAGAGAGGCTCCTAGGGGGTTTCTTTCTGGAGTGATGGAATGTTCTGGAATCAAATAGTGGTGATGGTTGTACAACTTTTTGAATATAGTTTTTAAAACACTTAATTACATAGATTAAAGGGATAAATTTTGTGGTATGTGAACTGTATCTCAAAAAATGTATACAGATGTAATATATTTATGGTACAAAGAGCAAAAAGAAAGGGAGAAATGCAATTATATTATTGCAAGATTTGTACATCATGAAGTAATTCAATAGAAAGTCTAAGAAGGTCATGATAATTAAAGATGCACAGTGTAATTACCTAGAGCAACCAAAAATAAATAAATCAATAAACAAAAAGAACACAGGACAGTGGTCCATGAGAAAAGAAAATCTAACAACTGGGCCCTATACCTACCCCAGCTTTTTGCCTAGAGGCATAGGGAAGATCTCCTGGAGAAGAAAATGTCAACCTACTCCAGTATTCTTCCCTGGGAAACTGTGGACAGAGGAACCTGGCAGGCTACAGTCTACGGGGTCACGAAAGAGTCAGACAGAGCTTGGCAACTAAACAGCAGCAATTTCACAGTCACTGGTACAGCTAGGGGAGTCAAACAGAATCTATGGCCTCAGTGAAACAGATATGGAGTTGGAGTCTGGGGAGACCAAGGCAGCTAGGAGTTCTGGGCCTGGGATCTGTCCTGGAGGGAGCAATAGAAGAAGACTTGGTGATTTGCTCATGGTCTGCTTGAGTCTTTGATGAGTGCTGGGTTTGGCATGCATAGAGTAGAATTTCACAGAGAGGCAAAGGATGACCAGAGAGTTGCAAACATAAAGTTCCCCCAATATAGCCAATATTTTGTAATAACTGCAAATGGAATATAATCTTCCAAAATTGTATGGTTAATTAATTTAATTTCCCAGAGTTCACATCTAGTTGACAGACAAGAGATCTGACCAGCCACGGTGTAAGGTCCTCAGTGATCACCCAGAAAATCCTTAAATATGATCTCAATTACAGTGTCTTGCTTGGTGGGTAAAACCTAAACATCTAGCAAATCTAGCAAAAGAATTAATCCCAGTGTAAACTGTTTCCACCTCAGGAAACTAGATCTTTCTTCTCTTCTAATATATAGAAACTCTCACACATTGCTGATGGGAGTGCAAAATGGTACAGCCACTTTAGAAGACAGGCTGGTGGTTTCTCACAAGATCAAATATATTCTTACCATACAGTCTGGCAATCATAACCTTTGGTATTTACCCAGAGGAATGAAAACTTAGGTCTACATAAAAACCAACACATAGATATTTATAGCAGCTTTATTCATAATGCCAAAACTTGGAAGCAACCAAGATGTCCCTCAGTAAGTGAATGGATAAATAAACTGTGGTACATCCAGGACAATAGAATATTAATCAGTACTAAAAAGAAATGCACTATCAAGCCATGAGAAGACATGGAAATACCTTAATCATATTACTAAGCAAGAGAAACCAATCTGAAAAGGTTACATACATACTAGCCATAGGACATTCTGGAAAAAGCAAAACTATAGAAACAGTAACAAGATCAGTGGTTGCCAGCGGCTGGTGAGGATGGCAGAGATGAATAGGCAGAGAACAGAGATGATATCACCCCGATGACAGAAAGAAAAGAAGAACTAAAGAGCCTCTTGATGAAAATGAAAGAGGAGAGTGAATAAGTTGGCTTAAAACTCAACATTCTGAAAACTAAGATCATGGCATCCGGTCCCATCACTTCATGGCAAATAGATGGGGAAACAGTGGAAACAGTGGCTGACTTTATTTTGGGGGGCTCCAAAATCACTGCAGATGGTGACTGCGGCCAAGCAATGAAAAGACGCTTGCTCCTTGGAAGAAAAGCTATGACCAACCTGCTGCTACTGCTGCTGCTAAGTCGCTCCAGTCATGTCCGACTCTGTGCGACCCCATAGATGACAGCCCACCAGGCTCCGCCATCTCTGGGATTCTCCAGACAAGAACACTGGAGTGGTTTGCCATTTCCTTCTCCAATGCATGAAAGTGAAAAGTGAAAGTGAAGTCACTCAGTCATGCCCGACTCTTTGCGACCCCATGGACTGCAGCCTACCTAGACAGCATATTAAAAAGCAGAGACATTGCTTTGCCAACAGAGGTCCGTCTAGTCAAGGCTATGGTTTTTCCAGTGGTCATGTATGGATGTGCGAGTTGAACTGTGAAGAAAGCTGAGTGCCGAAACATTGATGCTTTTGAACTGTGATGTTGGAGAGTCCCATGGCCTGCAAGGAGATCCAACCAGCCCATCCTAAAGGAAATCAGTCCTAAATATTCAATGGAAGGACTGATGTTGAAGCTGAAACTCCAATACTTTGGCCACCTGATGTGAAGAACTGACTCATTGGAAAAGACCCTAACTCTGGGAAAGATCGAAGGCGGGACGAGAAGGGAACGACAGAGGATGGGATGGTTGGATGGCATTACTGACTCGATGGACATGAGTTTGAACAAGCTCTGGGAGTTGGTGATGGACAGGGAGGCCTGGCGTGCTGCAGTCCATGGGGTCGCAAAGAGTGGTACACGACTGAGTGACTGGACTGAACTGAACTGTGCAGTGTCTTTGCAGGATGTACAGGATTTGATAAGTCAGAAAGGAAATCGATCAACCCAACAAACAAAATAAAGTATATGGAGAAAAAAGTAGAAATGGGAACTAGTAGCATGTCATTTCTGAAGCAAGGCAAATAAATCATTCAGTCCCCCTGAGTGTGACTCTGGGCAGACACAATGGGATAATGATCCCACAGGTGGAATGATCAGGACCAGACTGTAAAGGATTGGTGGACTGGACTTACTCTGGGAGGCAGAACAAAACCATGAGAAAGATTCTGGCAGGGAAATGACAAGATGAAAGGCAGAAATATTTTTGGAAGATAAATCCAGCCACAGTAGGGGTTTACACTCCAGGGCATGAGTGCACAGCTGCCTAGGGTTTAGCAGGTTGAGAACAGCAGAAAACAACTAGAGTTATTGTCATTTCCCACTTAAGGGAAACATGAAGGTAGCAGAGCTTGGCAAGGAGGCCTGAGGCAGAGGCCCTGAGCTAGAGGAGGAGGAGGTAAGAACGGAGGCAGGAGGGGAAGTCCAAGGGGAAGACCTGAGGAAAGGAGGGTGGCTTTCTCATCCCAAGCCACTGGATTGGAAACCTGGCCACGCTTGCAATTCACCTGAGAACTCTAAAAATACAGATCTTGGGACTTCCCTAGTGGTCCAGTGGGTGACCCTCTGGACCAATACAGGGAGTCCACATTCGATCCCTGGTCAGGGAACTAGATCCCACGAGGTTCAACTAAGAGTTCACATGCCACAACTAAAAAAAAAAAAAAATCCCACAGCCACAACTAAGACCCAGTACAGTCAGATAAATAAATAAATAAAAATACAGAATTTCTCTTCCTATCTTAAATCTTCTCGATTGGAAGTGGAGAGTGGGAGAAGCAGTAAAAATATAGATATTTATGCCATTTCCACCACTAGCCATCATCTCCCACCAAAAATATGAAAGGCCTGGGCTGATCTCCGCATCTCCATCCCGGCTCACCTTCCCCCGTTGCCTATGGTCTTCCACTGGATAATCCAAGTGATCCTTTAAGAACCAAAGTCAGATCTTATCACTCATCTGCTCAAAGCTTTCCATGCCTTCCTATCTCACCCAATGTAAAATCCTAAACGCTTTCAGTGGCCTCCAATCCACAGCCAGCCTCCCACTCCCTCTTCTCATTTCCTAAGTCTCCCTCTATCCTAACTTGCTCCTCTTTAGTTGCTGGCCTCACTGCTGTTTCTTAAAGAAGAAGAAGAAGGGGGAAAGAAAGTGTTCTCCTACCTCAGGACCTTTGCACGTGCTTTTCTTTTGGCATGTCCATGCATGCTCAGCTACTTCAGTTATGTCTGACTCTTTGCAACCCTATGGACTGTAGCCCACCAGGCTCTTCTGTCCATGGGATTTCCCAGGCAAGAATACTGGAGTCAATTGCCATTTCCTCCTCCAGGGGATCTTTCTGACCCAGAGATTGAACCTGAGTCTCCTGCATCTCCTGCATTATAGCCAGATTCTTTACCACTGAGCCACCAGGGAAGCCCCATTCTTTCTGCATAATGGTTCTTAGTTCAGATAGCTCCCCTCCCAGATATCCATATGCCTTCTTCTCTCCCTTCCTTAAGTCTTCTGTTCATATGTCACCTTATCAGAGAAGTCTCCTGGAATCATTTGTCCAAAACAACATCCCATTCTGTCCATGACCCTCCCTCTGCTTTATTTCTCTTCATAGCACTTGTGATCATCTGACATATTATCTATTTATGTGTTTATCACTTGCCTCCCCACACTCAGTGTAATCTCCACATGAGCCAAACTTTGTTTTGTTAACTGCTGCATTCCCATGTCTAGGGTACATGTTAGAGACATAATAAATATATTTGAATGGATAAAATTGTTTACATGCTCCCCCAAGTGAGTCTTATGCAGCCAGGCTGACGTGAAAGTACTGGTGTAGCTAATATAAGGTAAATTCTCAAATATTAAAATGAGGATTTGGTACAACGTTTCTCTCAGCACTGCTTTCGTTGACATCTAGGGGACAGACATCACCCAAGTCTTGTCTTTTAAAACTATGCCTCCCCTTCCTGTGGAGTCAGGCATCAGCTTTGGGTGCATCATGGAGCAGAACTTCTGATCATTTTGTTCCCTGTCTTGTTCTCCAAGGCAACCACATCTTCTGTTCTCATCTGGTTGGGGACAAGACAGCATCCCTGCAGATGTGGTGAAGGGAGATGGGCCAGCTTAACACAGGGGTCACAGAGAGCTTGAAGAATTCAGAGCTGCTGGGTGCTACTTACTTTGATTGTGAAATTTGTCTCTTTTGATTTTTAATTATCTAATTTGATAGCCTTAGAACTTAAATGACATATCAAGAGTAACACAACAAGAATAAAATCACACTGAATATCAGTTAAAGGTACAACCAGATTAATAATACTTTCTATGTAACTAGGAGCTTCCCAGGGGGCACTCACTAGTGGTAAAGAATCTGCCTGCCAATGCAGGAGATGTAAGAGATGCCAGTTCCATCCCTGGGTCAGGAAGATCCCCTGGAGCAGCAAATGGCAACACACTCCAGTATTCTTGCCTGAAGAATCCCATGCACAGAGGAGCCTGGCGGTCTATAGTCCATGGGTCACACAGAGTCAGACATGATTGAGCATCTGAGCACACAGAGCATGTAACCAGAGCCTTCTTGTTTACAAAAGGTTTCCACATATCTTATTCCACCTTGACTCTTGCAACAGTCCTGTGATGGAGAAAGTACCAGCATCAAGGCTCCCATTTTGTAGATAAGGAAACTGGGGGTCATAAAAGTTGCTTGCCCTCCTCATTAAAAATAAGCCAAAGACCCTGGAAATTCCCTGGCAGTCCAGTGGTTAGGACTCTGCGCTTTCACTGCTAAGGGCCTGGGTTCTGTCTTTAGTCAGGGAATTAAGAAACCACAAGCCATGCAGCAAAAATAAATAAATAAAAAGTAAGCCAAAGACCTTAACAAACACTTCATCAAAGATATATAGATGGCAAATAGCTGGCATCAGTGGTAAAGAATCTGCCTGCCAATGCAGGAGATGCAAGAGACTTGGGTTGGATCCCTGGCTCAGGAAGATCCCATGGAGAAGGAAATGGCAACTCACTCCAATATTCTTGCCTGGAAAATTCCATGGACAGAGGAGGCTGGTGGGCTATAGTCACTGCCCTACAGGAATGAGTCCTAACCTGCTCTTTGAGGTTCATCCTTGCAGCTTCACATCACTCAGCCTATGCTGCATCCCCACCATGATGTCACCAGACTTCTCTATGCCTTCTTACATAGTGCTCTTTCAGCATGAGATGCTCTTAACTGTCTTTTCCATCTAGCAGACTTGTACTCACGTGCACCAGGAGGTATAGTTTAGGTTGTGCTGTAGAAACAAGCAATAAACTGAATGTCATAAAACTACATTAAATCTCGGTGACATCACACTACATGCTGATGATGAGTCAGCTGGGGGTTCTACTCTGATTTCTCCTTACTCCAACACCCAGGCTTATAGATCAGCCCTCATTTGGAGTGTTGTCAGTCACTGCAGGAAAAAAAAAAAAAAGGCGATGAATTATGCATTGATTTTTAAAGCTTCCTTTCAGAACTAACACACTTCAATTCCAATCACTTTCATTGACCAAAGCAAGTGAAGGCATAGAGGCAGCACATATTGAATTTGATTAGGTTTGGGATTAGCTTAGGAGAGTGCGATGGAGGAAGACAGCCAAGGGAGGAGTGTTTGAGATGATGGACTTTGGTGTCTCACCTGGATAAGGAAAAAAGCTGAAGATGAGTTGTTTGACAGTGGTGGGGGCCAGTGGACTGGGGACCTCCATAAGACTGAAGATGCATGGTCTTGGGAGGAACTTCACGTTTATAAGGAAGGATACATGTAAACAGGCTTGGCAGGTGGACACAATTCAAACCACGACTACTATTTTCCTAGTATATACATATATATGTGTATATATATATATATACACATATATATGTATATTTAATTTTCCCCAATTAGAGTGTAAGCTGCACAAGAGAAAGGACTTTGTCTTACTCATCATTATCTCCACGATGTCTAGAACAGAGCCCAGCACAGAGTAGATGCTCAGTAAAAAGCTGATAATGAGTAAGTGAATAAATGAATGAGCAGTAGGTGTCTTCTACATCTATAGCACTCCTGAGAAAAGCTGATAAATGACCTCATCACCCTGGCATGATAGATAGACTCCAGAGATGATATTACTAGTTCTCCCCTCCTTGTGCCTTTCTCCCCTTGACTAGTAGAGTTTATTTTTCCTTCTTTCAACTCTAAGAACAACCTAGGACTGCTCTGATGAACAGAACACAGTAGAACTACATTCTGGGACCACTCAGCCCAGGCCTTAAGACTAGAAGCTTCTATCCCTGACTCTTCGAATTCAGTTGTCATATTGTATAAATAAGCCACGTGGAAAAACTATATGAAGGAGAACCAGGTCCTCTGACAACTACAACTGACAGCCAGCACCAACTACCAGCCATATGAATGAACCTTCTTAGACATTCCAGCCCAGTCTAGCCCAGTAACACCCCAGGGAAGAAAGCAACCTCTCAGCTAAGACCAATAAACCATCACCTTCACACACAAAAAGTATAATGGTGGTTGTCTTGAACCACTAAGTTTGGGGTGATGTGTTGATTTGTTACACAGTGATGGATAACTGAAACAGAAATTGGTACCCAGTAATGCCGCCTGGAAAATCCCATGGACGGAGGAGCCTGGTAGGCTGAACCCCATGAGGTCGCTAGGAGTCGGACACGACTGAGTGACTTCTCTTTCACTTTTCACTTTCATGCATTGGAGAAGGAAATGGCAACCCACTCCAGTGTTCTTGCCTGGAGAGTCCCAGGGACAGGGGTGCCTGGTGGGCTGCCGTCTGTGGGGTTGCACAGAGTCGGACACGACTGAAGCAACTGAGCAGCAGCAGCAGCAGCAGCAATGCCGACAAAGGTCCGGATAGTCAAAGCTATGGTTTTTCCAGTAGTCATGGATGGATGTGAGAATTGGATCATAAAGAAGGCTGAATACCAAAGAATTGATGCTTTTGAACTGTGGTGTTGGAGAAGACTCTTGAGAGTCCCCTGGACTGCAAGAAGATCAAACCAGTCAATTCTGAAGGAAATCAATCGTGAATATTCACTGGGGGGACTGATGTTGAGGCTGAAGCTCCATTACTTTGGCCACCTGATGTGAAGAACTGACTCATTAGAAAAGACCTTGAGGCTGGGAAAGATTGAAGGCAGGGGGACAAGGGGACAACAGAGGACAAGAAGGGTTGGATGGCATCCCAACTCAATGGACATGTGTTTGAGCAAGCTCCAGAAGTTGGTGAAGGACAGAGAAACCTGGCACGCTGCAGTCCATGGGGTTGCAAAGAGTTGGACATGCCTGAGCAACTGAACAACAACAATGAAATACTGCTCTAAGAAAGATCTAGAACATGTAATACTGGTTTCAGTGGATAGAGGCCTGAAGACTTTTTTAAAAGGACTATTAGTGAAGGCTGACGGAGCAGTGAGATCACTACTGATTGCTAAAGGGAGGGGGATGCCATGTATATACCAAAAGAAATTTTATTAAAACTGTTGCCTGGGGTAACATCACAAATAGAAAGGATGCCTCATGAACTTGTGGAGCTGGCTAAGGAGATCTCCAGGAAAAATATAGGAAATATCAACTGGCCTCTTTTAGCTTCCTATGCTATGATAAAATACAAGAAGAAAGGAATGAGTGAAATAAAGAATCATTTGAGCAGAACTTAGAGGAAATATAGATGGTCCAGGGAAATCTCAGCAGCAAAATGAAATCAAAGTAAGAGACAGCCTTAAGGTAAAGATCGGATCTAGGATGCTGCCAGGAAAATACAGCTTCAATGCAAAATTCAGATCAAAGGTGCAGCTCCAAGATCTTTTGCAAAGACCTTAGAAAAGATTTAAATTGTGACCAAGAGGCCCTTAGGCCAGACAAAAATACTTCTAAAAATCTTAAGGGCATGACTTGTAGACCCCCAACAACAGAGCTTCTAAAAAGTTAAGGTTGTTTTTCCTCAGCACCTCAAATCAACTTTGATGCCATTGTATATCAAGTAAACTGGCAAAAATAAATAATAACATTAACAATCAAAGTGGATGTGGCTTCAGGGAAACGTAGTGTTGATAATGGGTTGTAAAACAGTTTCAATCTTTGTAAAAAGCAGTCTGGCAACAGGTAACAAAATGTTCATGTCATTTTTCCAAATATTTTATCTTTAGAAATATTGACCTAAGGAAATGACCCCCAAGAGATAATTTTTAAAGCCATTGGTCTAAACAATCCTTCACAGTCACATTATTTATAATAGAAAGAAACTGGAAACAGCCCAAATGGCCAAAAATAGAGATATGGATGAGCAAACTGTGGCATATTTACACGATGGATGGCTCTGTAATCATTAAAAAGACAGGTTTATGGATTGTGTTGATTCAAGGTTATGTGGGCTTGAAATATTATTAATAACAAGCAAAATACAAAATGGTAAGTGCAAAGCTATTTTAACTCCATAAAAATAAGTACTGTCTATTTTTAATAAAATATGTAACAATTTAACAATTTAAGGCTTAGTTTGTTTTAAACTTAAAGTGCTTGATACCCTAGCTTGAAAGGGGAAAGAGCATACTTTTGGTAATTACTAGTAAAAAAATTAAGGGACGTTCAGTTCAGTTCAGTTCAGTCACTCACTCGTGTCCGACTCTTTGCGACCCCAGGCACTGCAGCACGCCAGGCCTCCCTGTCCATCACCAACTCCCGGAGTCCACCCAAACCCATGTCCATCGAGTCGGTGATGCCATCAAACCATCTCATCCTCTGTCGTCCCCTTCTCCTCCTGCCCTCAATCTTTCCCAGCATCAGGGTCTTTTCAAATGAGTCAGCTCTTCGCATCAGGTGGCCAAAATATTGGAGTTTCAGCTTCAGCATCAGTCCTTCCAATGAACACCCAGGACTGATCTCCTTTAGGATGGACTGGTTGGATCTCCTTGCAGTCCAAGGGACTCTCAAGAGTCTTCTCCAACACCACAGTTCGGGTGTTCAAAACAGTTCAACACCACAGTGCTCAGCTTTCTTCATAGTCCAACTCTCACATCCATACATGACCACAGGAAAAACCATAGGCTTGACTAGACAGACCTTTTTTGACAAAGTAATGTCTCTGCTTTTTAATATGCTGTCTACATTGGTCATAACTTTCCTTCCAAGGAGTAAACATCTTTTAATTTCATGGCTGCAATCACCATCTGCAGCAATCTTGGAGCCCAGAAAATAAAGTCAGCCACTGTTTCCACTGTTTCCCCATCTATTTGCTGTGAAGTGATGGGACTGGATGCCATGATCTTAGTTTTCTGAATGCTGAGCTTTAAGCCAACTTTTTCACTCTTCTCTTTCACTTTCATCAAGAGGCTCTTTAGTTCTCCTTCACTTTCTGCCATAAGGGTGGTGTCATCTGCATATCTGAGGTTATTGATATTTCTCCTGGCAATCTTGATTCCAGCTTGTGCTTCCTCCAGCCCAGTGTTTCTCATGATGTACTCTGCAAATAAGTTAAATAAGCAGGGTGACAATATATAGCCTTGACGTACTCCTTTTCCTATTTGGAACCAGTCTGTTTTTTCATGTCCAGTTCTAACTGTTGTTTCCTGACCTGCATACAGGTTTCTTAAGAGTTAAGATGTGTATATTTATGTATATGAGACGTGTTTACTATTTAAGAAACGTTGAGAGGGAGCTACATTATACTCAGTCCTTAGACATAGAAACAGAACTAAGGAAGAGTGAGATATGATCCCTGGGCTCATTAACATTCAATAAACAAACCAAAAAAAAAAAAAAGTAGATTACAGTATAGATGAATTTTGTTTGTTTGTTTAATTCTGTAGAAAATACCAAAGGGATTTTTTTTTTTTTTTTTTTTTTTTGGCCATGCTGCAGAGCAGGCAGAATCTTAGTTCTCCCACCAGGGATTGAACCCACGCCCTCAGCGGTGAAATCCTGAAGTCCTAATGATTAGACTGTCAAAATGATTTTTTAATTGTATTTTTAGAAACTCTAAGTTTTATAAATTTTGTAGAGTTCTTTGAGTATTTTGTACATGGAGTTAGGCTTTAGGTAATTTTGTGAAATTAAAGATTTTTTTAACTTTTTTATTTGAAAAAAAGGTTGTTTTTTAAAATATTGTCTTTCTTTTATGATGCTCTTTTAAAACACTTAAGCATTATGGTGAAAAAAAGTAAAGGAGAAAGTAAAAAATATCTCACCTAAAATCAATCCCAGCCCTGAGAAGTAATTATTGTTGACATTTTGTAAACATCATTTTAGTCAGGTTCATTGAGTTAGGGTTCAACCAGAGAAGCAGAACCAGTGGGAGATATATTTTCACAGATTTATTGAGAGGAGATTGTCTACACAATTATGGGGGCTGATGAAACAAGTCTGAAATCGATAAGATAGGCCATCAGGAAGGGCAGAATGCAAGTCTGAGGCACAGACCAAAGCAATCGCACACAGGCAGAATTTGTGCTTCCTCAGGAAACCTCAGCTCTGCTCTCAAAGGCCTTTCAGCCAAACCAGGCCCCCCAGAATATCTAGGAAAACATCCTTAAACTTAAAGCCAACTGATCATAAATTTTTATCATGTCTGAAACATATCTTCATGGCACCACCTAGATTAGGGTCTTACTGAATAACTGAAAAGTTTAGCTTAGTCAAGTTGACAATCCACCCCTTGTCAACTTGGCAGCTGTACACACCTCCTTAAACCATACTTAACCTCCAGATAAACGCAGTAACAAGTCATCCTTCTGCTTAACATGCTGCAACTGTCATGTGTGCAACCAAAATCACACTAATCCTTTTCCTGCTCTTCTCCTTTGGTAGTCTATAACTTCAATCAGTTCAGTTCAGTCGCTCAGTCGTGTCCGACTCTTTGCGACCCCATGAATCACAGCACGCCAGGCCTTCCTGTCCATCACCAACTCCCAGAGTTCACTGAGACTCAAGTCCATTGAGTCAGTGATGCCATCCAGCCATCTCATCCTCTGTCGTCCCCTTCTCCTCCTGCCCCCAATCCCTGCCAGCATCAGAGTCTTTTCCAATGAGTCAACTCTTCGCATGAGGTGGCCAAAGTACTGGAGTTTCAGCTTTAGCATCATTCCTTCCAAAGAAATCCCAGGGCTGATCTCCTTCACAATGGACTGGTTGGATCTCCTTGCAGTCCAAGGGACTCTCAAGAGTCTTCTCCAACACCACAGTTCAAAAGCATCAATGCTTCGGCGCTCAGCTTTCTTCACAGTCCAACTCTCACATCCATACATGACCACTGGAAAAACCATAGCCTTGACTAGACAGACCTTTGTTGGCAAAGTAATGTCTCTGCTTTTGAATATGCTATCTAGGTTGGTCATAATTTTCCTTCCAAGGAGTAAGTGTCTTTTAATTTCATGGCTGCAGTCACCATCTGCAGTGATTTTCGAGCCCAGAAAAATAAAGTCTGACACTGTTTCCACTGTTTCCCCACCTATTTGCCATGAAGTGATGGAACCAGATTCCATGATCTTAGTTTTCTGAATATTGAGCTTTAAACCAACCTTTTCACACTCCTCTTTCACTTTCATCAAGAGGATTTTTAGTTCCTCTTCACTTTCTGCCATAAGGGTGGTGTCATCTGCATATCTGAGGTTATTGATATTTCTCCCGGCAATCTTGATTCCAGCTTGTGCTTCTTCCAGCCCAGTGTTTCTCATGATGTATTCTGCATATAAGTTAAATAAGCAGGGTGACAATATACAGCCTTGATGTACTCCTTTAACTTGAATATTGTGATATAAATTTAACTTTTACTAATATAGCTTATGTTTGATGATAAGGGGATAGAGAGGGAAGAAAAAATATATTTGCTTAACATATATACAAACATATTCATAGAAACTAAGGAAGAAATACTTAAAATAAGTAGTCCTCATTCTTGCAACTGGTCACCCAATCATAGTATTTATAACTACGTTCTTCAACTTCCCATTCCACATTCTCTTTGCCCTCAGCAAGCACCTCAACTGGACATGGTTCTTTACCTGGTGGGGTGACCCAGGCTTTCTTTCCTAAAGGGTCAGGCATTAGCAATCTAGCCTGAATGGGTTGTTTTAGTTTCCCATTGACCTCGATTACAGAAGTGGTAGTACAGAGACACCCTTAACTCATCTTCTGATTACAGGCATAACCTTTCTCAACTCTCTCATGTAATGGATGCTCAATTTCTCCATGGTAATCAGAATCAATTATCCTTCTTTGCCTACTGATCTGGAGACATGGGGGACCCCAAAATGAGCAGGTGACCATCTCAACTTTCAGTTCAAGGAAATCATTGTGTCTCTTGGTAGAACTATGCCTCCCTTTGAAATTTACATCTCTAGACCAGCAAAGCCTAAAGACACAAGGATGAGAAGAAAAAATCTGCTAGTGGATTACCAGCCACTCACATATCTACCCTTTGATAGACTCATGAATTCTGGCTATAGGAGACATAGTCTCATATATTGGACACGGCTTTAGAGCATAATCAGAAACCTGAGGTCCTTTCCTAGCCCTACAAGGTATTGTCACCTACTAGGTACTGCAATTGAGTCTTCAAAAGTCCATTCAACTATTTTATCAAGACAGCTGCTTCAGGAGGATGGATACTGGCAGCAAAATGGTGGCGTTTAATCTCCAAAGGCAAGGTGGACATGGTTACCATGATGGACAACAAGTCAAAGCAGTAATCAGGATAGTCTGACTCACAGAGACCTATGAGTTGATCATGGGGTCACATGGAGCAGATCAGTAGTTGCCAGAGGCTTACGGGGGAAGGGAGTTGTGGAGTGATTGTTAATGGGTGCAGGGTTTCTTTTGAGGGATGACAGAAATATTTCTGAAATTGGATAATGAAGATTATTCAAAACTACCTACAAAATCCCTAAACTGTGCACTTTAAAAGGGTGAATTTTATGGAATGGAATGAATGATATGTGGTCAAGTAAATAAATAGTATTTATTATTATTATATTATAATATATATTATATATTATGTATGTTACAATAATTATATTATATATATATTATAATAATATTTATAATATTTTTTATTTTACTTTTAAAAAAAGATATATCTAATATAGGCTCATTTTAGAAAGGAAGTACAAATAACACAAAAAAGAAATAAAATCACTTGAAGATTAAAATAAAAGGACAGAAGAATGAAACATAATTTCAACTTTGAAGGGACTTGTATTTTGGTACTCTGTATCTTAATACACAAGCTAAATGCAATATGATGCAAAAAGCACTATTAAAACTATGACCGGTATACTTCAGGGATTAAGTGTATCTGGATATTCTTTTCCCAAATGTGCACAGATGGCATAAATTGCCTGATAGCTTCCCCACCTCCTGCAACCATCCATTATAATTAATGGAAAAGAAGCTAACAGTTGGTCCTATCAGTGCAGATCCACCCTCTGGCAACGGCCCATGCCTTAAGCTGGCTCTTGGAGTGGTTGCTAAACCAGCAGGTGATCTAGCAGAGAAGACTGAGGCAGGAAATATCAATGAAACTAACTCTAGTCAAAGGACTTTGCTAAAGCATTTTTGCCTTGTGTCATTTTTGTTACTTCATCTATGGTGTTCAGTCATGCCCACTGCTTGAGTTTGCTGCTGCTACCCAAGCTCTGGGGGAAGCTCCGAGGACAAACCCTGCAGCTTGGCAGGACCTCCTCCACTTTCCAAGGTACTCACAGCAATCATGGCCCACCTGGCAGCTCTCCCAATGGAAGGTGCTTCAGCAAGGCCTGTGAGTATCTACCATTGTCCAGGATACCTAACGACACTGTTCACAGATAGAGTCAAGTCAAACGTCGTGCTAGGTCACCTTAGAGACTATTGTGGAGTCTCTTTCTAAAATGGCAATGAGATGTTCTGGAGCTTCAGAGACTTTCTATCCAGAGAAGGTGAGAAGAGATTTTCTGTGATCACTTTTCTCTCTTCTTTCAATGTCCTCCCCTCTCTTTCTTCCACTGCACAAAGTTCTCCCAGCAGCTACCACCACGTCTAATATGTGGGAGGCAGCCTGCAAGCAGTTCTCTATCAAAAACCTTGGGGTTGACTTATACACACTGCTGATACTGTGTGTAAAATAGAGAGCTAATAGATGCTACCATACAGCGCAGGGTCTCTCATCAGTGCTCTGTGGTGACCTAAACGGGAAGGAAATCCAAAAATGAGAGGAGATATATATATATAATGGATTCACCTTGCTGTACAGTAGAAACTAACACATTGTAAAGCAACTATTCTCCAATAAAAATTAATTAAAAAAAAAAGAACTTGACTACTTAATTGTGCATTTTCAACAGAGGATGCTGTGTTCATGATTTTGTTTCCTGATTCACCCTGCTTTCACTTTTGTGGTATGAGAACGTATCCCTTCCTCTGTTCCTTGAAACAGTTTTTTGCTTCTGATGGGTCAGCTGAGCACAAGTAGAATTAATTGGCTTTTCATCATGTGAAACTGCATTACAAAAATTTTAATCAAGTGTTATTTGTAGCGAGAAAGAAAAAAGAGAGAAGTGGTATGGCATCTCTGGGAGGAGGCGGGAAGAGGCCAAACCTCCAGGCTTCAAAGCCCTATTTCCTAGTGTTCACTTCCCACTCATTGCTTTAAATATCTATTATTTTGTGTTTCTGCATCCTTGTAATCACTCCTTGTCAGTAGCTGTATTGCGAATTCACACCTTTAACTCCTAGTTCTATGGCTAGATGAGTTCATAGGACCTAAAAGATAAACCTGAGCAAGCTTCTAAGAAGAAAGATGGGGATAAAAAGCAAGTGAGAGACAACGGGGTGGCTGTCCCCGAGGGAAGGAAGCGACTTAGCGCTGCGCGAGGTCCAGGAGAGGGTGGGATGTTCAATGTGCGTGTGTTAGTCGCTCAGTCGTGTCCGACTCTTTGTGGCCCCATGGACTGTAGCCCACCAGGCTCCTCTGTCCCTGGACTTCTCCAGCAAAGACTACTGGAGTGGGTTGCCGTTTCCTCCTCCAGGGGATCTTCCCAATTCAGGGATCAAACTCAGGTCTCCCACATTGCAGGCAGATTCTTTACTGTCTGAGCCACCAGGGAAGTCCAGTATCCCTAATAAAGTTAGCAAGTTACGGTTCTTGTTGGGATGTCAATTACATGCTGATCCCATAGAGCTGTCAAGGCATTATGTTCAGGGTGGAGATACAAGTGGTCAAATCAGACCTACTCTTAGTCGAAAAGGTCCAGCAATTGGACTAGTTTGCATCAGAATCCCTGGGGCAGGCTTTTAAATGTTATACACACACACAGATACTCCAAGTGATTCTAGAATAGATCCCGGTACAGAAGGAAAGCAAGAGAGGTTTGCAAATCTCCCTGAGTTATCCTGCTGTATGACCTCATCCACAGCCAGCCATTTCCCTGGCTTAACCTACCAAGCCACAGGAAACTCTCCTTTCCTTCTCAACCACAAACACTGCTTCAGTCAGCGTACCATTTACCACACTAAGCACACTAAGACGGCAGGCTCACTTGAGCGCGTGGTTCAGGAGCAACCTGATCTAAGACTCCAACGATGCTCTCCATTTCAGTCTCCACCTCCTTGACCTAGATGGTCACAGATGGCTGCAGCAGTTCCAGCAACCACATCCTTCTTTTTTCACATCCAATGAGAAGAGAGTAAGCCTTTTCCCCGGGATCCTTAGTGACTGTGTCATTGCACGACCTTGGCTCATTTCTGAACTGATCACTGTAACCAAGAGCATGTGATTTGCTAACTAGCCAATCAGCCCACCTCTCCAGCTAGGCTTTGAAGTCAGTGCCATCCAAACTACACAGCTGGGAAGAGGAGAGGCGATTTCCTGCGAGAAATCCAGGACGATTTTGTCAGAAGGAGAGATGGATGCTAGGCATCAAGTCACTGGTGGCCACTGCATTCCACTCCACCCTCCTCTACTCCAAGTGTGCAGTGAACCAAAGCAAGCATCTCAGGGATCGCACAAAGCAATGTCAGACTGGCCTCATCTGGTTATTCTGTATGATGTGCCGTTTTTCTGACACATTGATGTAAGGCTGACAGAAGACAAACATAAAGGAGACATGCCCCTTGACCTCCAGCAGCTTACATTGTAGCCAACAAATATGTTTTTACTTTATAAACAAAAAGAGAAAGAAAAAAAAAAAAACTGGTCCATCTAACTGGATATTCCCTTTCCTGGGGTTTAATTCTTAATGTCACAGCAAAGTTCTGAAAGCAAAAAAATATTGTAAGGGGCTATTTTCTTCAACCAGGCATTTAACCTCATTCATTTCAAATTGTCCCTCTGAGATTGCCCCCTGTTAAAATTATGTGAACTACCTCCACAGAGCCACCCGATGCCCTCACTTTCACATGAGGACAGCTAGTGATGGGATTCCATGGACAGAGGAGACTGGTGGGGTACCATCCAGGGGGCATACGGGGGACACTACTGAAGTGACTGAGCGCGAGCATAGTGGCAAGAGCAAAGAGCAATGAACTAGAGGCAGAAGACCTGGGTTCTACCCGCTCCTTAGCCATCACTAGTGAAGGGATGCTGGGTGAGTGGCGTTGTTCCCTGACTAGGAAACAGTTTTTAAAACTTTATAACAATATGGAAATCAAGGGATTGTTGTTCCTCTTAAGTAACGAAGCTATTCCAGTTTACTCTTAAAAGAGCTGCAAGAAGAAAGGGCCTTCTACTTTCAGGAATATAAAGAGACTCATCAATATATAGCTGTTGAGCACCCCCTAGGTGCAGGCCCAGGGCTGGGCTCTAAGATTAGAAAGATACAAAAGGTCCAGCTGCTGTGCTGGATGAACGCCCAGGTTGATCAGGGAGACAGATGGGTAATAAACAATTACAATGCAATGTGTTTCATGTGAGATTGAAATCTACACAGGATACTATTTGAATTGAAAGGTAGGACATGAGTCTTGATGGTTGAGAATGAGTTATTATGTGAACAAGGCACAGGAAAAGGGATGGGGTCAGGTAAGCCTTTCTTGTTTCCCTTTCTTTTTTAAAAAAATTTTATTTATTTATTTATTTGGCTGCACTGGGTCTTAGTTGTGGTATGCAAACTCTTAGTTGCAGCATCTGGGATCTAGTTTCCTGACCAAGGACCAAACCTGTACCTGCTGCATTGGGAACACAGAGTCTTAGCCACTGGACTGCCAGAGAAGTCCCCATGTAAGCCTTTCAAGCAGAAGGAAAAGCAAGTAAGTGCAGGGGCTCATTGATGAAGCTGCAATGGGTATGCTTATATTGTTTGTCTCTCCAGAGCAACTCTACCCCTGTCTATCTTGCTCTATGCCTGAGACTGGCCTCTGCAGTGCACCTTCAGAGCTCCCTTGCCTGCTGGCTTCTAACTGAGTTCAGCCAAACAGGATATACCAGGTGCAGGATGGAGGGAAGTGGGAGACAGTTCCCATCTTTAGCCCCCAGCTCCCTCCCTGCCCAGCAACAGCAAGGCCACAGATCTACCCTGAGATGACCCAGCTCATCTAGGTCCTGGGAACAGCTCCCTCACATTGGCCCCTGCAGCCCTAGAAGTGTAATGACCTTCCATTCTGTTTCCCCTTGCCCTGTCTGCACCTTTGTAAATAGTCTAATAAACTCTTCAATTACTGCTCTTGCGTGTCTCATCTGTTTCCTGCCAGCACCCTGACTCATAAGTGTGTGGATTTGGTGGAAATTGTAGGCCTAGAAAGCAGCCTAACATCTGCACATGTGAGTGTGACGAAGACCCAGAGTTGGCAGGAGCTGGGTCTTTGAGGATCTTGGATTCTCTGGGCAGAGGGAGTGAAGATTTTATCTTGACGGTAATGGGAAGCCGTTTTCTGAATCATTAAATTACTTTTAGAAAAGTCATTTGTCATCATTATGGGTAATACATGCACTACGCACAATTCAAAAGCAGCTACTTGCCTGCTATTAGACCTTAAGTGGGTCAGAGTATCTTATCTTAGTAGAGTTGGAGCATGGAACAGCAAGTGAGCACACAGGCAGAGCTGCCTCTCAGGAAACAGGTTCTGTCAAAGGTGAGCAGTGCATCCTAAGGGGGAAAGATCAGGCAAACCAGAGCCTGAGGCTACAAGGAAATGGCAGAAGCAGAAGGCCCTGAGTCCCTCTACTTCAGTTCATGTTTATGGCTAGATGGAGGAAGAGGGGAGCCGTGTTACCAGGTGAAAGGGGAGGGAAATAGGCTAGTCTTGGTTCTTGGATGGGTTGGCTGGTGCTATGAACTGAATTGTTCCCTCCCCCAAATTTATATATTCAAGCCCCAGTGTGATGGCATTTAGAGATGAGGCCTTGGAGGAGTAACTAGATCTGTTGAGTTATTTGTTGTTTAATTTATTTGGCTGCTTTGGGTCCTAGTTGTGATGTGAAGACTAGTCGTGGCGCATGGGCTCGGTAGTTGCGGCGTATGGGCTCAGTTGTTCCATAGCATGTGGGTGGGATCTTAGTTCCTCTACCAGGGATTGAACTTGTATCCCCTGCACTGCAAGGCAGATTCTTACCTACTGGACCACCAGGGAATTCCCAAGAAGTAACTAGATTTAGATGATATCATGAAGGGCTTCCCAGCTAGCACTAGTGGTAAAGAACCCTCCTGCCAATGCAGGAGATGTAAGAGACAAAGGTTCAATCCCTGGGTTGGGTAGATCCCCTGGAGGAGGACATAGCAACCCACTCCAGTAATTCCTGCCTAAAGAATCCCATAGACAGAGGAGCTTAGTGAGCTACAGTCCACGGGGTCACAAAGAGTCGGACATGACTAAGGCGACTTAGCATGCATACACGCATGAAGGTAGGGCCCCCATGATGGGACTGGGGCCGTTAAAAGAAGAGACACCAGAGATCTTACTTCCTCTCTTTCTCTCCACTCTGTGACAAAGCAGGAAAGCAACTGTCTGCGAGCCAGAGAGCCTTCACCTGAACCTGACCATGCTGGCACCCTGGTCTCCGACTTTCAGCCTCCAAAACTGTGAAAACTAAGTTTCTGTTGTTTGAGCGACCCAGTTTGTGGTCATTCATTACGGCAAAACTGAGTGGGCTAACACAGCTTGACATGTTTACGTGAGTCTGCTGCTGACTTCTGACACTGCTTCGTAATGGCTCTGAAGGACAGGGAAACCCTCTCATGGCGCAGCATTCCAAACACCGTGCCCGGTTGCCCACTATGTGTGGATAGAGAAGAGATCTGGGGTAAGAACATGTACAAACTCATCGGGAGTGGCCACAGTTTGACTGGCTGGTCAGGAAACTTGAAAGAGAACAATTAGAATAGCAGGGTCAGAAGAGCTCAGAAAGAGACATATGGGCTTGTGGGAATGGAAAAGTGTATCAATGTAGCGTATGCTGATACACGACAGAGACCATCCACAGTGGGAAAGGAACTAAACAATCAGACGAAGGATGGGCCAAGGGTCATCAGCCAGCCTCCAGCATCACCCATCCCAGTGCTGACACAATGGACTTGTGAATGAATGACCGTCCTGCTGGCCAGGAGAGATTATGCCAGAAGCATGGACTTCCACTCACCAGAGCTCAATGTCCAACCAGCCAGCAGCACAGCTAAAGCCCTTGAATAGAAACTGTCTCTCACAGAGAACAACTATTCCCCCGCTTGGAGAGAGGCAGCAAGTTGTACTGATGGACTCTTTCAGACATAAGTTTGTCTTTGCTTCCTGCAGAGCCGTGGCCCAGAATCACCAGCCAAGGACTTGCCAAGGATTTGATCCACCAGAACGTTAAAATGCCACATAATATTGCCTCAGAATGACGGACAGACCCTTCCAGAAAGAAGGTAGAACAATGGGAACATGACCGTGGGTGGCACCCATCACCCATCGGTCTCACCACACTGCTCGCCACCAGAAGCCATCAGCCTGAGCGGCAGGAGGGTCTCTTAAAGACACGGCTGAGGCACTGATTTAAAGATAATAAACCAAAAAGGGTTGGGTGCCATCCCCAATCAATGACTGCTGTATGAAGCCATGTCTCAGGTGGTAGAATTCATGGGCTCAGGAGACCAAAGGATGAAATGGGGAGTAACTCCACTTATCCCCACTCCCTGGAACACAAGGCCAACCAGAATGCCATGAAAGCTGCTTTGAAGTGGGGCAAACTTACTGTAAGAAGCAAGTCAATAGGAACAGTGCAAGCACTGGCTGCCATGGGTTCAACAGTGCCCCACCAAGATCTCCTCTTGGGGGCCATTCCCCCAAGCACCTCTGAACTTATTCCCCCATCTGCTACTACCAGCCACAGGCAAGTCCCAGTTGTGGCTGTCACTGAACACTGTCCCCAGCCACAGAGACAAGGCTTGCTCTGCCTTGCTCAAGGCTATGCCGCTGCCCAGAGGGCAGCCCTCAGCCGTGACTGGCTGATGCAGGTACGAAGGCCAGAGCCTTTGCCTCCATGAGAGACAGTTATGAAGGGCCTTCCCACCTCCAGGAATCAGCAAAGAAAGAACTGTAACCACATTGCTGGTTAGCTTCTGATTCTAAACAGTCCTGCCTTCCTCATGTGCTTACAAGTACGTGTCCCAAGACAACCCCCCCAAATCCCTTGCGTGCAACTCCTTGTCTCAGAATCTGTTTCCAAGGGAACCCAATATAAGATCTGAAACTTCCACTCAGTCTAACAAAGCAAACACAGTGGAAAAGAAAACAAGGAATTACTTTAATTTTAGGTTAGTACTAGGTATAATTAGACTTTCATTTCAAAGTTAGGCAACTTTGTTGCTTTTTTAAAGGGAAATGTTATGCATAGTAACTATGTGAGATAGTCCTCTGTCCATAGAATTTTCCAGGCAAGAGTACTGGAGTGGGTTACCATTCCCTTCTCCAGAGGATCTTCCTGACCCAGGGGTCAAAACTGGCTCTCGCATAGTGACTAAAATTTTCACAGCCACCTGTACCTGCTCTTCCTTGACATGCTAGGCATCCATTAATGTTGTTCAAGCCATCTAATCAATGGCAATTCATTATGGTAGTCTACACTAAGAAATACAGGCATCCCAGAGACTAGCCTGAAGGGTTTTCAGAAATATCCCAACATGGAAAGGAATGCTTGGTTCTAGCCAGCAAGAGAGAAAAGAATGTTGAGAATTTGTATTCCATATGGGTTTTATTATATTAAATTCAAAGTCTACTATTTATCATCACTAGAAATTTATTTTGTGGCTGCCTCTTCCCTAGAGAGCTTTGCAGTGGCAAATGAGAGCGGGTATGTATCAGTGATGACAGGGGAGATTATACCAGGGCAGTAAACAGCTCTAAACACCTCGGTGGCTTACAACAACAAGCCACCTTGTTTCTCCCTTATTCTACTTGTCAATTGTTTTGACCCAATTAATAGAACTTTGGGACTCAGTCTAATGGGGACGTCTCACTGTGGAACTGAACCACACATGCTGTCTCTCATAGCCTCTGCTCAAAAGAGGCCCATGCTAGATAGGCCAAAGCAAATCTCACGGCCACTGCTGAGTTCAACAGGCCAGGGACATATAATCTTCCCATTGACAAAGATATCACACAGAGGAGCACCAAAATTATAAACAGTAATATAGTCTACCACAATAAGGTGGCTTCTTTTGCTCCTTAAAGACTGGTCCATATATTCAGAAATCCAATCAAAGTAGGCCTATAACCATAATCATCTATATTCCTGAGATTTAAAGATGAACAATACAGACATTTAATCTAAAGACACCACTTTTTTTTGGATTTGTGGTAGATAGCCTATGATTTTTCTCCTAAAAGAGCTTTCTTTTATTGTCTTAACATGTGATAAACATATTTTTATTTCTAATCATCAGAAAATTTGAATCTCAAAATTTGAACTATAAGGGGAAAAGTTAGTTAGATATACATATTTTTCCTGTAACATCTCCCTAATTCTTAAAAACATAAAGGGAGGGAGAAAAAAGAGAAAAGGAGGGAGGGAGGAAAAGAGGAGAAAGAAGGAGAGGCTTAGCTAGAAAGTCAGCTCCATGTCTAACACCGGAAAGTCCTCCTTTGGCATGGGAGTTCTTCAAGGGACCACCATGGACAGTTGCCATGGTGGGCTTCGGAGGCAGAGAAAGCAGCCATTCTTCTAATCGTTGAGAGGTGCGCGGTCCTGAGATAAACTTTCCAAGTAGGTTTACCAGGTTCATAGCTAGGTAATTTATCATCTTTCCAAGTAAGAGGACCATTTGAGTCATGGAAAGTCACCTCTAGTATCTAAAAATCCACATATACTTGGGATAAAAGCAGGGTATCTCCAAGTCATAAGGATTTTGACAGAGTTACAAACAATGCTGTATCTTCAGGTATCAGAGAAATATCTGAAAAGTGATCCTGACAAGGCAGAGGATAATAAAAAGGCCTTTGTCTGTGATCCTATCTTGGCTATGTCCCTAGAATCAAGATGTGAGATTCAGTCCTGCTGAGTAGCTCAAAAGCTAATACAAGATGGTGAAGTTACATGACTTGGTCTAGCAAAATCTTTGGAGTCAAGCATACCTAAATCTGAATCCTTTGTGGGACATTTATTATCCATGTGACCTTGAATAACCTAATTTCTCTAAGTCTTGGATTCCTCATCTGTAACATGAGGATAATAATAACTCTTATTCACAGAGTTGTGGTGAAGATTAAAGAAGATAGTACTCCTGGCACATGATAAACTCTTAATAAGGTATAGCTATCATTATGATCAACTTCATCTTCATCATCATTGTGAAGAGCCAATCCGTTGAAAGAGTTAGAGAGGTATGGAGATAGCTCCATCATGAGACATTCCATACACTGGGGAGCTGATGTTTGTTTTCACAGATATGTTCATACTGTAATTACAAATGCTAGACTTCTGATTTCAAAAATATTGTGACACTATGTGTCCATGAACAGATAAAGAAGACGTGGTACACACACACACACACACACACCATGAAATACTGTTCAGCCATAAAAAAGAATGAAATAATGCCATTTGCAGCAACATGGATGGACCTAGAGATTGTCATACTGAGTGAAGTAAGTCAGAGAAAGACAAGTGTTATGTGATATCACTTATGTATAGAATCTAAAAAGAAAATGATACAAATGAACTTATTTATAAAACAGAAACAGATAAACAGACACAGGAAAAAAAAGTTATGATTACCAAAGAGGAAAAAGGAAGGGGAGGGGTAAATTAGGAGTTTGGGATTAGCAGATACACACCACAGATACAAAACAGAAAACAGAAAGCTCCTGCTGGATAGCACAGGAAATTATATTCAGCACCTTATAATAAACTACAGTGGAAAAACAATGTGAAAAAGAACATACCTGAATCACCATGCAGTACCCCAGAAACTAACACAATATTAGAAATTGACTAAACTCTCAAAATTCGTGATAAATCTTTCCAGCAACCATTAATTAGCCATTAATTAACTGGCTAATGACTGAATGCTCTATTTAAAAGGGTTTAGGAAAATCTGTGTATTACAATCCTAATTGTTTCTCCCATTAAATTTAGCATCAATTGCTGCACCACAAAAATGAGTGTCTTGATAATCAAACTATTTCCATTCTCATTAAGAAGTGTCTGAAATTTGTGATTTCATGAACTGAAATGATTTCTTTGTCCTTGTTCAGAAAGAGAAAGCATCTGCTCACTAATAATAATGCAATGGAAAAAATTACCACAGAAATCAGTCATTTAGTATTTCCTCCTTGGGTACACTTGCAAAACTTTTAACTTTGTGGGGTTCCCTCAAGGGAAAAGACAGATTGAAATTCATCAAAAAAAAAAAGTTACCTTCTTAATTTAATTGCTATTAAGCTATTTTATTTGCATATGCCAACAGTACTGGGTGAAGCACAACTTGTGGGATGGTGTTTTTCAGAAAGTCACAGTGAAGAAAAATTAATTGCAGAGCTCCAGAGTTCTTTCACCTAAGCACACAGAAAATACACACTAATATGTGACTAATGGGACTTCCCTGGTGGTCCACTGGTTAAGAATCCACCTTGCAATGAAGGGGATGGGGGTTCGATCCCTGGTTGAGGAACTAAGATCCCACATGCCACACAGCTTGGCCAAAACAAGAAAAATGGTGACCTATATTAAAAATAAATAAATAAATTGGCTTTAAAAAAAATAAGTGACTAAGATTCATAGAAGTATGAGTATTTCCCTTCTTGAGATAGGAATGAGTTCTTCTTAGGTGCTTTGATAGTCAGGGGTGTATAATCAGGATATAGTCCACAAATGGATAGGTCATTTAGGCTTCAAAATGCCATTCTATGTCAGTTCTCTGTGTGACCATTTCACTAAGAGCTTAATATAATTTAAAACTTATTTCTTACTTGAAAAGACAAAAATTGGAAACACATCTCTCATTAGCTCCCCTCTCTTACCATAATACCCCAAGAGAGTATTACCTAAACATGGACTGCTCATTAAAGAGGAAATACAGCTAGAAAAAAAAATATCTGAAGGCATATTCAAAGAAGAACAAATTTTAGAAATTGTGGTTTTTACTTACTTGTACATTTATCACTTTAAAAATATACAGCCAATACAGGCAAGAATGTTGAGAAATAGTTTCCCTTATCCACTGTTGGTAAAACTGTAAACTGATTTAAAATAAAGAAAATCACTTTTTGAAAGGTCAGAGCTATGTCTCCACAACCAAGAATATAGAAATGTTATTAAAGGCAGGTTCAGACCATGGGCTCAAGAGTGGGAAGCTGCTGTATAGCACAGGGAGCTCAGCTCTGTGCTCTGTCATGACCTAGAGGGCTGGGATATGAGGGGAGAAGGCTCCAGAGGGAGGAGATATATATATATATATATATATATATATATATATATATATATACATATACATAGAGATGATTCACGGCCATCCCTGGTAGTTCAGCTGGGAAAGAAGTCACCTGCAATGCAGGAGGTCCCTGGTTTGACTCCCCAGTCAGGAAGATCCCCTGGAGGAGGGCATAGCAACCCACTTCTTATTCTTGCATGGAGAATCCCCATCGACAGAGGCATGGAGCCTGGCAGGCCATACAGTCCTGGGGTCACAAAGAGTCAGACACAACTGAGCAACTAAGCACAGAACAGCATAGCTGATCCACACTGTTGTACAGCAGAAAAATATGACATTGTAAAGCAATTGTACTCCAATTGTAAAAAAAAAAAAAAAAAAGTCATAAGATCTGGCTTTTTTTTTTAGTTCCTACTCATCACCTGCTTTGTGGCTCTGGGCATATTTCTCAACTTCTCTGAACCTTAGAATCCTCATTTATAAACATTGGAATAATATCATAAACTTCCTAAGGCTGTTGTGAAAATCAATTGAGATAATATCCGCAAAGTATTTATTACAGAGAATATTAGTTTTCTACTGCTGCATGACAAATTACTACAAACTGTGCAGCTTACAACAATACATATCTCTTATCTCAGTTTCTGTGGGTTGAGAGTCTAAGCAAGGTTTGCCTGGGTCCTCTGCAAGATTTCAATCAAGGTGCCAGTCAGACAATTTTCATCCAGAGGCTCAACTGAGAAGAGTCTCTTGGCTTTTGAATGAAAGACTTCCGTAGCTCTATGCCACATGGACCTCCAAACACAGCCACTTACTCTTTCAAATCCAACCAGGGAGAAAGTCTCTAGAATGAGTCAGCTAGCAAGATGACACACACGACATAATAACATCCCATCACCATTATCATATCCTGTTGGTTGGAAGTAAGTCACAGGCCCTGCTTATACTCAAGGTGAGGAAATTACACAAAGCTGTAAATAAGTACCAGAGTTAATACCAGGACAAACACCAGGACTGCAGATTATGGGTGTTATCCTAGGGTCTAACCACCACAGAGAGCCTGGTAACAAATGTCAGTTACACGTGAAGAAGTTCAGCACAGAACTGTTTGTGACTTTGAAAAATGGGAAACAAACAGCTAACATTTAAGAAAAGCAAGCTCAACGTGGCTGGAGCTTACTGTGAACTGCCCGAGGACAGTGGAACTACCCAGCCAGAAGGGGCACATTAAAATTCTCCTAGCTCCCCCACTAATACTTTCGGACCACAAAACACATACTATTTTCTGAGAGTTGGCCTGGGTATAACAGTAGCACACTCGTCCAGTAGTAACAGGAGAAGCAATAATAGTAATGTAAGTATAGCCTTCTTCACACACAGGCTATACCTGTCTCCTTCTCTCCTTTTCACTGACATCAGACCTCTTTTTCCATCCCTTCATTTCTTGAGGACGATGTCAGATGCCAAAGTTTTGCTCTGCAATTCGGTGCTGTTATTATCCTCGATTCCATCAAAATCTGAGCAAAATACCCATCCGATATCCTGGCTTCACAGATCCTTCGATTCTCACCACTTCCGCCATCTTACGGCTGGGCTCTCCATTCTGACAGCATCTTGTAAATCCTACGTTCCATGTCTTCCTCCCTAAGCATACTGGTTGATCCTTCCAGTTCCCTCCACGTCTCATTCCCATTTCACCAACTTTCTCGTCACTAAGGCTTCCACAGACTGGGTCTCTTCTTTACCTCCTACTGCGTTAGATTCTTTCTATCTCTGTAACTTTCCCAATCCAACCAGGTCCAGTGGCCCATTCCTTCAGACACTCTCTCAACTTTGACTTTCTTGTCTTATGTTATTTTTACTTTCATATTGCTGTTATTAAAATATATGCTTACATACACTGGTTATTCTCCTTTCTTCCTCTTGCACTTCCAACCCCCAATCTTCTCCACTCTTTTTTTTTTAATTTTATTTTATTTTTAAACTTTACAATATTGTGTTAGTTTTGCCAAATATCGAAATGAATCCACCACAGGTATACATGTGTTCCCCATCCTGAACCCTCCTCTCTCCTCCCTTCCCATACCATCCCTCTGGGTCGTCCCAGTGCACCAGCCCCAAGCATCCAGTATCGTGCATCGAACATGGACTGGAGACTCGTTTCCTACATGATATTATACATGCTTCAATGCCATTCTTCCAAATCTTCCCACCCTCTCCCTCTCCCACAGAGTCCATAAGACTGATCTATACATCAGTGTCTCTTTTGCTGTCTCGTACACAGGGTTATTGTTACCATCTTTCTAAATTCCATATATATGCATTAGTATACTATATTGGTGTTTTTCTTTCTGGCTTACTTCACTCTGTATAATAGGCTCCAGTTTCATCCACCTCATTAGAACTGATTCAAATGTATTCTTTTTAATGGCTGAGTAATATTCCATTGTGTATATGTACCACAGCTTTCTTATCCATTCATCTGCTGATGGGCATCTAGGTTGCTTCCATGTCCTGGCTATTATAAACAGTGCTGCGATGAACATTGGGGTACACGTGTCTCTTTCCCTTCTGTTTTCCTCAGTGTATATGCCCAGCAGTGGGATTGCTGGATCATAAGGTAGTTTTATTTCCAGTTTTTTAAGGAATCTCCACACTGTTCTCCATAGTGGCTGTACTAGTTTGCATTCCCACCAACAGTGTAAGAGGGTTCCCTTTTCTCCACACCCTCTCCAGCATTTATTGCTTGTAGACTTTTGGATAGCAGCCATTCTGACTGGCGTGAAATGGTACCTCATAGTGGTTTTGATTTGCATTTCTCTGATAATGAGTGAAGTTGAGCATCTTTTCATGTGTTTGTTAGCCATCTGTATGTCTTCTTTGGAAAAATGTCTATTTGGTTCTTTGGCCCATTTTTTGATTGGGTCATTTATTTTTCTGGAGTTGAGCTGTAGGAGTTGCTTGTATATTTTTGAGATTAGTTCTTTGTCAGTTGCTTCATTTGCTATTATTTTCTCCCATTCTGAAGGCTGCCTTTTCACCTTGCTAATAGTTTCCTTTGTTGTGCAGAAGCTTTTAAGTTTAATTAGGTCCCATTTGTTTATTTTTGCTTTTATTTCCAATATTCTGGGAGGTGGGTCATAGAGGATCCTGCTGTGATGTATGTCAGAGAGTGTTTTGCCTAGGTTCTCCTCTAGGAGTTTTATAGTTTCTGGTCTTACATTGAGATCTTTAATCCATTTTGAGTTTATTTTTGTGTATGGTGTTAGAAAGTGTTCTAGTTTCATTCTTTTACAAGTGGTTGACCAGTTTTCCCAGCACCACTTGTTAAAGAGATTGTCTTTAATCCATTGTATATTCTTGCCTCCTTTGTCAAAGATAAGGTGTCCATATGTGCGTGGATTTATCTCTGGGCTTTCTATTTTGTTCCATTGATCTATATTTCTGTCTTTGTGCCAGTACCATACTGTCTTGATAACTGTGGCTTTGTAGTAGAGCCTGAAGTCAGGTAGGTTGATTCCTCCAGTTCCATTCTTCTTTCTCAAGATAGCTTTGGCTAGTCGAGGTTTTTTGTATTTCCATACAAATTGTGAAATATTTGTTCTAGCTCTGTGAAGAATACCGTTGGTAGCTTGATAGGGATTGCATTGAATCTATAAATTGCTTTGGGTAGTATACTCATTTCCACTTTTAAAATATCCATGTGCCTGGATGGACCTGGAGGGTGTTATGCTCAGTGAAATAAGTCAAAGAAAGAAAATTACTGTGATATCACTTATTTGTGGAATCTAAAAAATTAAACAAATGGATGTACCAAAACAGAATCAGACTCACCCACAGAGAGAACAAATTAGTGGTTACCCATGGAGAGAGGCAAGGGACAAGGAGCAAAGAGAGAGATGGAAGATTAAGAGGTACAAGCTACTACGTATAAAATAGATAAGCTAAAGGGATATATTGTACAGCACAATATATACATATATTGTATAGTTACTATTTTGTAATAACTATAAATGAAATATAATCTATAAAAATATTGAATTCCTGAGGTGTTACACCTGAAATTAATATTGTAAATCAACTGTACTTTAACAATATATTGATAGATATCCATGTGCCAAGAAACAGGAGGAGAGAGGCAGTAGAAAGGGAGAAAAAGAAAAAATACTAACTGAGCTCTTAGTAATGCCTGGCAGAGTTCTCAGTCTTTACATGTATTACCTTATTTAATCCTCACAGCAGCCTTGCTTTTATTTCATTTAACACATGAGGCACAGAGGTTAAATAATAATCCCAGTATCACACTGCCTAAGTGTCTGAGCTAAGATCTCAAGCCAGATGTTTGGCCCAAACTCCTTCTCCTTCCCACTATGCTATATTACTTACAAAGAAGGGAGGAAAAAAGAACCACTGTATCCATAACCACTCATATCTCAGCAACAATGGAAGTCTAAAAACTTAGGGAGCAATAGATGCCCCAACTTTTTTAAAAGAGACTGACAAAGGTTTCAGATCGAGGGCTCATGACACTGACTTTCCATGCGATACAGGCATGTCCAACCCAGGCTCAGCTCCACATCTGGTTTCCTTCGAAATGGCCACGCTAGCCCTAAGGTCACGTGTCCTCATTCAACAGCATCCCGGTACTTATCTATAGAATCCCCCTTACAGAGTAATACAAGTCACCTAGGGGGGTGAGGTTATTCATAGAATATTTTAAAATAACATGTCATTTCTTTAGCCATAAACATCATTTCTATCAGTCATAGCAGAATGTGGCTCAGCTTTTTATAATAATGGAACAGCCCAGAGCTTTAGCCTCCATAACCTCCACATTGCAGAAAAGAACTGAATATGAGTTGGAAGATCTACTTCCAATGCCTTTAACCAGCTATATAGTGTTTGGGTAAATCACTTTGAGTCTCTGAGCTCCAGTTTCCTAACAGGTAAAATCAGGACAGCAGTGGTAACCCACTCACTTCATAGAGATAGAAAGAACAGAGAATAATCTGTGTTTTCAATTACAGCACCATCTACAAAATGTTAGTTGTGGTGTAAACAATACTAAAATGCACATTAGCTCAATCTCAAAGAGTCAGTTTATAAAAATCTTTATCTTGTTTTCTTTTTATATTGCATTGTAATGTATTCTTGTGTAAAATAAAAACGTGAAAGTACAAAAAAATATATATAGAAGGAACTAAGAATCAACCATAAATACTGCCATCCAGGAAAAAAAAATAAACTACTGTTCATGTATTCTTTACCTTTATATGTTGATTATATATGAATGTTGTGTCAGTCACAAACTTGGTAGAAAATTGAATTCAAATAAAGATGGTTCAAACAAAGAGACTTCATGAAGGGACTGCTTTCAGAAGTGTGGCCAGGGAAGGTGAGGCACACCAAATATAGCAAAAATGGTAAGCTGTTGCATCTATTTAGCCTAAGGCCAAAGGAAGAGAATACAGCTACTCGGCAGGAGTTGTAGTCAGAGAGTCACAGATTTGATGCTAAGGGAGAAAGAAATCAAACATCAGAGCACTTTCTTCTCCAACCGTCCAATCTTAAGCCCATACCTTCCACTGGTCACAACCAATTGGAAGGCCATTGATGAAGAAGCACCCAAAATACAGTTTACAGAAGTCAGCCAACCCTTCAGGGCACACAGCAAGGCAGACAGGAGAGAGGAAAACCGATCTGACAGGAGGCAGGAAATTAAGGATCAATTAGTATGTACACAAAAATAGGAAATAAAATATGCAGATACCTTTGCAAATTACACTTTTGGTTAACATTATATCAATGACCATTTTTGTATGGTATTACAAGTTTTCCTGTGGCAGAATTTTTTACAACGTGAAGCATTTTGTTAACAGAATATGTCATAATTTGAAGTGTATAAAGTATTTATTTTTTCTCCTCCAAATATTATCATGTATCAAAATTTTTATATTTATCCCATAATTGTATTATAGATTCCTAGAGTTACTAGATTATAAGGTCTGAACACATTTTAAAGTTCTTAGTACATATACCAAATTCTCCTCCATATAATACACAAGAGTGCCCATTTCAGTATAAATTCACCAATAGCAGGCATTTTTATTTATTTAATTTTGCCACATAAGTGAAAAAAGTTGATCTTATTTTATAATTTTAATTTATTTTATTACTAGTAATACTGAACATGTTTTAAATTTCACTATTTCTTCTCTAGAGAATTGATTCCTGTCTTTTCCTGAGTCTTCTTTTAAACAAGAAGTCATTTGAAATAAAATATTTTGGTGTCAATGTATTCTCTAGATGTTTTAGGTATAAATGTCTGGCTGCCACAAATTATTTTCTACCATTATGGTTCTATTTAAATGTTCAGAACATAGCTGTGCTGTGCTTAGTCGTATCTGCCTCTTTGCAACCCCGGGGACTGTGATCTACCAGGCTCCTCTGTCCGTGGAATTTTTCAGGCAGGAATGCTGGGGTGGGTTGCCATTTCCTTCTCCGGGAGATCTTCTGACCCAGGGATCAAACCCACATCTCTTGTGTCTCCTGCATTGGCAGGCAGATTCTTTATCACTAGCACAGCCTGGGAAGCCCATATATTTATAGGTGAATTCCAATTTTTAAAAATCTTAGCAACTTAAAACTCCATATTATTTTGTAATCATTGAATCATAATTTTGCTATTATAATCCACCACTGACTTCTGAAATGAGTTACTTTACATTTAGGAAGGTAGAAATATAGAATGATGATAGAAAGGTGATTTGCTGAAACCATATGAATTATACTTTTAAGTAATCTCAAAAAAATAAATAAATAAATAAAAATAAAACAGTGGTTCTGCACAGAAAAGAAAGTTTATAAAGGGAAACAGCAAGATACAATAAATTAAGCATCTGTTCAGTGGCAAGAGGGACAGTCTTCTTAACAATGCTCCATCTCAAAGGATTTTTTCCTGCCAGAGATGATGGGATCAGTGTGCTGAGCATGTAGAAGTAAAGAATAAGCAGAGCTTTGCCTTGTGTTTTGATTTTATTTTAACCACTACAGAAGGGAAGACAGAGGACTGGTATTTCACATACCAGAAATTAGAACATGGTTTTTAGAGTGTTAGAACAGGGAACTTAGCTTTTGGCAAGAACAGAATTTCAAACTCTCAGGAAGGTTTATTTTAAGTTCAATTATATCTGAATTGACTACCAAGCATAGTTAAGCATTATTACCTCCTACACCAGTCGAGTTTTGTGACTTCTCATAATTATCTGAAACATACTTCATGGTTCCTGAGGGGCATACACACATGGTAAGTTTACAGATCAGATGACTAAAAATCTGACATCAAGAGAGTCCTTACACTGAAAGGCAAAGAACTTTACCACCTAGAGTAGTAAAACCAAGTTCATTCAAGACCTTGCCTCCATCTGTTCAATGAGTAAATATTTAGCCCTTGAAGGTCAAAAATATACTAGCTCGTTTGGTTCTTCTTATCAGCAGACAGAAAAGAAAGCAACTTACAAGTGGTGCTACAATAAATAATTTGAATGTCTCCTTCAGAGTTTTCCTATTAAAACTGATCTCTTTCTTAAGGGAAGACTCACATTCCTGTTTCCTATTGAATATTCTTCTTTCTCAAAGAGAAAACTCTCTTTCTAGAGAAGATAAACATACCAACAGACAAATGGGGAAAGGCAATTAGAATAAACTGTAGGTATGTGAGGAGCTTCCCAGGTGGGGCTAGTGGTCAAGAGCCCGCCTGTCAATGCAGAAGATGTAAGAGGCACAAATTTGATCCCTAGGTCGGGAAGATCTCCTAGAGGAGGGTACGGCAACCCACTCCAGTATTCTTGCCTGGAAAATCCCAAGGATAGAGGAGCCCATAGGGTCGGACAGAGGAGCCCATAGGGTCGCACAGGTCAAACACAACCTAAGCGACTTAACATGTACATAGGTATGGGACCTAAAGGGCAGGAACAAGAATACAGATTCCTGGTCATTAGGTCTGAGTGTCACCTGAGATTCTGCATAACTAACAAGCTCTCGGGTGACATCTATGCTGGTGGTCCGAGGACCACACTCAGAGTAGAAAAGGTGTGGGTAGTGTGAAGCCAGAGTCGGCTGAGAGGCTAAGCTGAACTAAGTGGACAGCAGAGCCCAGTGTAGTCAAAGAGGTAAGCAGGACCAGAAAGAGCTTGGAAACCAGTACAGACATTAACCTCACGGCCGTGTGATCGAGGTAGGCTCTACTAGAGCTGAAGACCCCACAGTCCCAAGACACTGATCCCTTGACCTTCAAGTGACTGGAGTCCCAAGCCCCACCCTCTGCAGCCCCCACTGGGGCTCCATATCCGTTCCAGTTTTTCGAAGTGGAAAACAAAAAATAACATTTTCTTGGTATTCCGTGATTGGTAAAAGGTTGGGAAACAATTCTTTAAAGGTCTGAAGGCTGAAGATTTGGCTTTTATAAAGATGTGCCTAATAACAAGTCTTCAGAGGCCATGCAGAGGGTATGTGAACAAAATCAAGCCCAGCAGGAGAAAGGCCAGGGAAAGTCAAGACTAGAGGAGCTGCATAGGAATGCGTTGCAGCATGGTGGCCTTAAGAGGTAAACATCAATGTGAAATCCTAGCAGTGAACACAGGCCCGGACCAGAATGACAAGGTTTGGAAAAGGTGGGCTAGAATCAAATTTGAGATTAGCTACTCGTGGCTAGAAATATTTGCCAAAACCTCTAGAAGGAATTGAAATTTAAGCAAAAAAATCTATAACATATATTATATTTATTATTGACATGCGTAGAATACTCTTTTTTTTTTTAAATCAAACTATATCATTAATCTGTAGCTATGTTTTTGTTCTCAGCTAGTTCCTTTATTGTTTCCAAAGACTGCATGTGTGCTCGCTTGTGTCCGACTCTTTGTGACCCCATGGACTTGTAGCCTGCCAGGTTCCTCCATCCAGGCAATTTTCCAGGCAAGAATACTGGAGTGGGTTGCCATTTCCTACTCCAGGGGATCTTCTTTTCAGAGGGCTCAAACCCAGGTCTCTTGCATCTGCTGCATTGGCCAGTGGATTCTTTACCACCGCGCCACCTGGGAAGCCCTTCCAAAGACTGGAGCATTAAATAATGTCTCCAGGACTTCCCTGGTGGTCCCATGGTTAAGAGTCTACCAGCCAATGCAGGGGACACGGGTTTGAGTCCTGGTCCAGGAAGATGCCATATGCCACAGAGCAGCTAAGCCCAGACACCACAATTAATGAAGCCCATGGACCCTAGAGCCTATGCTCCACCACAAAAGAAGCCACTGCAATGAGAAGCCGAGCATCACAGCTAGAGAGTAGCCCCCACTCACAGCAACACAAGAAAGCCCACGCCCAGCACTGAAGACCGAGAGCAAACAAAAATAAATAAATAAACATTTTGAAATGTCTTCAGACATCATAAACCAGTCCTAGGTAGTGAACTCTGGACAGATCCAGCCAAGCACCTGGTCTTAACCTTGATGTCTTGGGTAAGGACTCTAATTAGGTTAGCCGTTAGGTAACTGGTATTTATAAGGGATCTCAGCATCTGGTTGCCAGCAGCAAAGGAACTAAGGGCCAGCATTTACATTCTCCTTTCAGACTTTTCCCTAAAGTCCTCTACCAAGTTGACTCTATCCAGCCACCAGTTCCCACAATGAAGATGGCAGCATGGAGCCACGGTATTTGGCACGCTTAGTGTGACAATTCTATTCCCTAGAGAACCTCAGCATCTCTCTCCCAGCAACTTCAGTTGGTCTCTTTTCAGGGGTTCAAGTTTATCTTTCTTCATTGCCTTCCCCAAATCCTCCTTGATTGCTTGTAACTCTTCAACTTAAAGTCCCGCTACATGAATTAAACCTGTTTGCTATATTTTTTCCAATACAGACAACTGTTCAAACGTGTAAGGTCAATTCATTCAATATTAATATTTCAGTCTCTGCTTTCTGCCTCCTTTATATGTTGTTGCTGCTGTTTTAGTCACTAAGTCTCATCTGACCTCTTGCATATGTTAAACAGGCACAAACTGAATTGCAATCAAAACTTTTTGTCACCTCATGACCTTTTAAAAATTAATTTCATGAGCATACTATTTTCCTGCCCCTGGATTAAAATTTTCCTATTCCTTGGATTATACCCTCTCCCAGTGTCCATAAATTGCAAATCCAAATCAACCCAGTGGTGTTCAGTCTAAGATATTAATTAAAACTTCTAACTTGATTTAGCATGCTGCTGCTGCTGCTAAGTCGCATCAGTCGTGTCCGACTCTGTGCGACCCCATAGACGGCAGCCCACCAGGCTCCCCCGTCCCTGGGATTCTCCAGGCAAAAACACTGGAGTGGGTTGCCATTTCCTTCTCCAATGCATGAAAGTGAAAAGTGAAAGTGAAGTTGCTCAGTCGTGTCCGACTCTTTGCGACCCCATGGACTGCAGCCAACCAGGCTCCTCCGTCCATGGGATTTTTCCAGAAGTGTGGCTAAAACAAAAATTCCTCTTCTAAGGCCAAAGAAAAGGTTTTAGAATATGTCTACAGTTTTACTTTTTTAAAAAAGGAAGTTTTGTATATAAATATCTCTATTATTTAAGGAAAAAAGACAGACCTATCTATGTGTGCATATTTCACTTCTGTACAGTTTTTTAAAGCAGGACAGCTTCAGAATCCTGCATTTCTTTGACCCAATTTGTCCCAGGGGAAAATCGCAAATATGTATAAAGTTGTATATGGATGTATCTATGTATTAGAGTGTGGTGTGTGTGTATCTACAAAAGCAAGAAGGTGGAAAAACCAAGCACATCCACTTTTTACTGCTCTGCCAGGCACCAAAGTTGGCTACAAGTTGGCCTGGGAGGGGCCCTGGACCTCTCCTTTTTGTATTCGCCTCAATGTGGTTTGTATCGTAACATGGGCAAGATGAAGCCACTCTTTCTAGCTCTACCTTCACCCTTGTCCTTCCTGGGGGGGTTTGATTCATGCCCTCCACACTACATTCAGAATCTCTGCCTCGTCTCAGCACTTGAGTCAAACGCAGCAGACCTGTCTCCTTGCCCCAGGGTTGATTCCCTCCCAGGAGACCCCATACAAAGAAACTTCAGTTGAGCCACCACACAAGTTCTCTCAAAATACCAGTCAGTGGGGGCACTGATAGGGCCTAGGCTCAAACTGAGGTCCCTACTGCAAATGAAAGCCAGTCTGAATCCCAGCTGGTGCCATGAGAGGCTTCACAGGCCAAGGAGCAGCAAATCTGGACCCTCAACCTCTCAATCCAGTTGAGGAAACAGCAGGGGAATAATCTCCTGGGACTGAGGTCTCTTCTTAGAGCCATGATATATCGTGGCACTAAAGTTACTTTGCTGCTTGTAAAATGAAATGGGAATTATTCATTATGAAGGCTTGTGATTTGTTCATCAGCCTTAAAAGGGAATGTTAATAAAAACAGCAGTTGCTGCTGCTAAGTCACTTCAGTCATGTCCGACTCTGCGTGACCCCATAGACGGCAGCCCACCAGGCTCCCCCATCCCTGGGATTCTCCAGGCAAGAACAATGGAGTGGGTTGCCATTTCCTTCTCCAAGGCATGAAAGTGAAAAGTGAAAGTGAAGTCGCTCAGTCGTGTCTGACTCTTCGAGACCCCATGGACTGCAGCCTACCAGGCTCCTCCGTCCGTGGGATTTTCCAGGCAAGAGTACTGGAGTGGGGTGCCATCGCCTTCTCTGAAAAACAGCAGTAAGGGTTGCTAAACCCGTATAGGTGATTAAAGTGAACTGAGTTTCACTTGCTCCTGATGTTGTAGGCAGAGTAAAGCTATCTTATTTGCTAAGGAAACACACAAATATATTTCCTAGCCAACTAAAATGCTAGATACTAAGACCATTTAGAAATTTATACTAAAAAAAACCAACAGTCTGTACAATGGAAATGAAACCTAGCCAATGATGAAATTATTAAAGGTGACATAGCCTTGCAGAAACTATTGATTTTTTTTAAATTTTATTTTATTTTTAAACTTTACATAATTGTATTAGTTTTGCCAAATATCAAAATGAATCTGCCACAGGTATACATGTGTTCCCCATCCTGAACCCTCATCCCTCCTCCCTCCCCATACCATCCCTCTGGGTTGTCCCAGTGCACCAGCCCCAAGCATCCAGTATCGTGCATCAAACCTGGACTGGCAACTCGTTTCATACATGATATTTTACATGTTTCAATGCCATTCTCCCAAATCTTCCCACCCTCTCCCTCTCCCACAGAGTCCATAAGACTGTTCTATACATCAGTGTCTCTTTTGCTGTTTCGTACACAGGGTTATTGTTACCATCTAAGGTCTCTCTAAGCTAATGGGAATGTTCCAGGCATAGAGTTAGAATTTTAGAGCTAGACAGAGCTTTGAGATAATAACATCAATTGTTGAGTGCTTACTATGTGCTGGGTGCTATTTTAGGTGTTCTCCATACTTACACAGCAACACAAGTCCACACTGTTTTTCTTCCCACTTTTACAGATAGTGACTTGCCAAAGTCCAGCCAGTAAGTGGTCAAGCATCAGGATATGAGTCAAGTAGTTTAACTCTCGGAGAAGGCAATGGCACCCCACTCCAGTACTCTTGCCTGGAAAATCCCATGGACGGAGAAGCCTGGAAGGCTGCAGTCCATGGGGTCGCTGAGGGTTGGACATGACTGAGCAACTTCACTTCCACTGAGTAGGAAATGGCAACCCACTCCAGTGTTCTTGCCTGGAGAATCCCAGGGATGGGGCAGCCTGGTAGGTTGCCGTCTATGGGGTCGCACAGAGTCGGACACAACTGAAGCGACTTAGCAGCAGCAGCAGCAACAGTTTAACTCTAAAGCCTGTGCTCTCTCACACCTCACAAAAGCACAGTGTCCCACATTTTGAGGTACTTTCTGTGGGCTGCAAATGAGTTAACTGGGTCAAGACAGATTTAGGCCAGAGAGAGGACTGCACAATGATGTCCGTCAGTGCCTGTCCTTAGGGAGAGCTGCAGTCTCCAGGAGCTCTCCAAGACCAGCAGATATTCCACCAAATTCCACCAGGAGCGGAATTTCCAAATGCAGATTCTTGAGCTCACGCACATGAGAAGCAAACACTGGGAGGCCCAGCTCTCTGTGTTTTAATAAGCCTGTAGCTGTGCTGCAGGTATAGAGGGCTGTCAGTGGGGTCCTGCTCTTCACAGGGAGTAATAACACAATATTGGACACAGATTCACTCCCAAGTAATAAACCTAGAGCTTCAAAAATAAAATTTGTTAAGGAAAAAAAATTAGGCTTCATAGGATGAAGCATCATTCAATGGCCCCTAACTCTCAGGAAATCTGCTTCCCATAACCTGAATTGTGAAAATACCCCCATCCTGCCCCAAATGTAGGTATCACCCTCCTCAGACCAAAGTGGAGGAGAGTTTTGGGTATCCAGGGCCAAAGGAACACACGTGACCTTTTCAGGCGCAACAGACAAGAGCTAGTACATTGCCTCCATCCCCAGATCCTCCCAGAAGGGGCTAGAGGGTCAGTACCCCCTTTCTGCCATTTCCAACCCTCCCCTCTCCACCACCCCCTCCTCCAAACTGATGGAGAAGCAAACACCAAAGTCACAGGTGACTCTGTGACTAGTTCTGGGGCTCCTGATATCTCACAAGAGGTGTGTAGTTTGTCAGTTGTGTTATAACTGCGTGGCATCCGTTTATAGAATGAGGTTTCTCCTCTTTCAGTGGCTACCAAAATTTGCACAACCCCCTCGACGTTCATCTCTATATAGTCAGCCAGGACTGAAATCCCCTGTGGGCTCCTGCTGGGAGTTTGCCCTTCTAAAGGGGCCAGTGCTGAGCGTGAGTTTCTTGCATGTTTCTGGGCGCCATGCTCCGGCCAAGCAGCCGAGCTAAACTGGAAACAGAACAGTCCTTTAAAATCTAACTCCTCAGCTCCTGGGTAAAGAAGCAGCACCTGAGCTGAGAAACCAGTGGCTCAAGGGCGCCACCATGAGGAAGTCAGGAGATGTGACCCCAGGCAAAAACGTTTCCTGAATCTTCCAGAGCGAGTACCACCCACAGAAGCCAAGGGCTGGCAGTAGAAGGAATAGAAATTTGGGTGCACTCAATGAAAAAATGGGATTTAAAGCCATGACAGCTGGGTTGGAGTCCTGCCTCTAACTTTTACTAGTTGTGTGGCCTTGGGCAAGTAACTTGTCTGAGCCTCAGATCACTTAAAAACTACCGGTTTGGCTGAAATTTTCCTTCAGGTTTTTCGAAAACCCCAAAGAACTTTTAGGCTAAACCAATATTACTATGATACAGTAATTCCGCAAAGAATCAGGGAACCATTGAAATGATTGGAATAATATGATTGCAAAAATCACCTTATGGTATGTACAAAGAATATTTTATTAAGAATTAAGTGTTGAAAATACAGTGAAGCACACATTTTTCCTCTTAGAACCTGGACACCGTTGTTACTGGTGAGGCACCATTGAGAGCATACTCACACACCCTGGAGATGCTTTTTTCCTATGATGTGTAAACATACCAACCTGGAGAAATGAACAGAGAGCAGCTATGGTTGTGAGAGGTGGCATATGGGGCAGAAAGCCCAGATGCACAAGTCACCTAAAAAGGTCACGTAAAGCAAGGACAGCTGTTTTTTTTTTATTATTACCAACTGATTATACAGGCCTCGGACACCACATTCTTTTGAAACAATTGTGCTCTTCTGAGACTCACAACTCAGCTCAGCTCCTCTCTCCTCCTTGTCACCTTGTCCTCCAGACAGTACTTCCCTTTCACTGAAGACTCGAACACCTGGCTCTCAGGGTCCACCCAGGTGCAGATTCCAGAATCTCCGCTCCTAGACTGAAACACACAAGAACACCCAGTTTCTTTCCTGTCACTTGGTTTCCAGAACCATTTTCTTCTCTAACTATGGTCCTTTTGGTTGCAAATCAAGAAACCTGGGCTTCCCAGGTGGCACTAGTGATGAAGAATCTGCCTATAATGCGGGAGACACAGGAGACAGGGGTTCGATTCCTGGGTCTGGAAGCTCCCGTGGAGAAGGAAATGGTAACGCACTCCAGTGTTCTTGCCTGGAGAATCCCATGGACCGTGGAGCCTGGGGGGCTACAGTCCAAAGGGTCACAAAGAGTTGCACAAAACGACTGAGAGGCTAAGCACACACAAGAAGCTTAACTTGAACTGTCTCAGGCAAAATATAGGCTTTTATTACCTACACAATGAAAAGAGGCAAAGAATTGGGATAAGGTTGGACTTTGCCATTAGACGTAGGACCTTTTCTCTAGCTTTGTTATTAGAATAAAAGTGACCTTTTCCCTTTAGTTTCAGTTAGAAAACACCTTAGCTAAGGACCTGGCCCCACGTGGATCACACACATAATGCTGTGCCCAGACAGACGCAGTGCGCTTTGTGCAGACGAAGGAGCTTTGCAGCCCTGTGAGAATCATGTGGTGGGAACAGAAGCAAGACCTCCCAGGGTTAAGTGGCTGTTGTTACTCCTGGAAGGGAGAGCAGAAGAGAGATTCTCCTCGATCACTCTCTGCTTGTAATGAAGCAGAAGTCATGCATAGAAATGTGTATCCTGGATTCTACTGCCAACTTCTTAGGTTCTAGGTTCAGAACTCCTATATTGTTAATTTTTTCTGCTGAGAATCTCTCCTAAGTGTGCATAGCCCAAAAAGAAAAAATACATGAGAGCAGTACCTCTTTGGAGAGCAAGGGTAGGAGCAGAGTGTAGAAACTGTGAAAAAGCAGTTGTGGAGAACGGAGAACAAGTTCACCAGGAAATTGTAGTATGATTGTCAGACAGTGCTGACGTAGGTGCTATAAACTGTATGTTTGGGTCCCACCAAAATTCATATTGAAACTTAGTCCCCAAACAAAAAAGAAAAAATTTTTTAAAAAAATGAAACCTAATCACCAGTATGATGGCATTTGGGGGTGAAACCTTTGGGAAGTGAGTGGATCATAAAGGCAGAGCCCTTATGAATGAGATTGCTGTTTAGTTGCTAAGTCATGTCTGACTCTTTTGTGACCCCATGGACTGTAACACACCGGGCTCCTCTGTCCATGTGATTTCCCAAGCAAGAATACTGGAGTGGGTTGCCATTTCCTTCTCCAGGGTATCTTCCCAACCCAGGGATTGAACTCATGTCTCCTGCATTAGCAGGCAGAGTCTTTAATGAACTGCACGAGGGAAGCCCATGAATGAGATTCCATGAAGTTGCTCAGTCGTGTCGGATTCTTTGTGACCCCATGGACTGTAGCCCACCAGTCTCCTCCATCCATGGGATTTTCTAGGCAAGAATACTGGAGTGGGTTGCCATTTCCTTCTCCAGGGGATCTCCCCGATGAATGAGATTAGCGCCCTTGTAAAAGAGCCTTCAGAGAGCACCCCCTTCATGTGAGAGCACAGCCAGTAGACAGCTGTCTATAAACCAAGAAGCAAGGTTCACCAGACATTGAATTTGTTAGCATCTTGATCTTTGACTTCCTAACCTGGAGAACTGTGAAAAATAAATGTCTTGCTTAAGCTACCCACTCTACAGCAGTTTTTTGTATAGTGGCCCAGATGGACTAAGACAGTAGGTAATCATGAATGTAAAGTAGATCCAATTTGTCTTATATGACTTTTTCTCTAGCAGTATTTGGCTGCAGGGGTACAAACAGGGAAAAACTGGATTGTTGTTTCATAACAGAATGGAGAATTGCTTTGAGTTTTCTATGTAAGGTAGAAAACGCAGATAAAGAACAGAGTTCATGGTACTGATAAGAATGTTACTACTAGTAATATGATATATTGTAGAATCTTAGCTGGATACAAAGAGACAGGAAGAAAGGCTCATCGATTGAGAAAAAGTAGATGAGAGACAGCTGAAGGGGGTGCCACTTAGGTCAAAGAGTGGTAGAAGGAATAGTTAAAGTAATACCAATATGTTTATCTGTATACACAAATAGAAAATATATACAGTCCTTCACTAGGATAGCCCCTGCACTTTTAAAGAAACATTCTTACTCAAAAGGCCATACACGAAATGACAGAGACATGATACAGTTTATTTCAACGTACTAAGGCAAAAAAATGAACATAACAACTCATTTGTCAAATTGTATATATGCAGGGTTGGCTTGATTTCACCATAATGTAAAATACATTAAAAATATTTGCATATACCACATTCAATAAAGCTTTCTATGTACATAGTAGATACTTGCTTTGCTAAATGACCAGACATTTGGAAAAATCAAAACACAGTTGTAAAACAGAGTCAAATACATAAGATTCTTGTAAACTTAGAAAAAGACTGAATTGTTATATTTCTACCTGTATAAAAAAAAATTCTTCAGCCTTTCATTTTCACCTGTATTTTCTTTAATAGAATTAAGCCCCAAATTTGAAGGCTTAAATTCTTTCATCCTAATGCCTTGGGACTATCAGATTTTCCTTTGAACCTGTAGCTGTCTAAAAAAGGAGCAGACCATTTAAAGGGAGGGAAAAATAAAGATATCCAGATTTCCAGTCTGTGCCACTCATGTAGATTATGAAGAGTTCCTGAGTTGGCTACGCATTCACTCATCTTAGTTCAAAAACATAACAGCTGGTTACAGGATTAAACTGGCATTCTCGCAGCCCATCAGCTTTCTTAATCAACAAAAATTATTGACATGTGGCCCTTAGCTTAATCTGAATAACTGTAATTTAGGAATTCTATAACATGATGTTAGCATATTTAAATGTAAAATTCAAAATTCTGAATATTAAAGAATTTATTTTTTAAATATATAAGATGGTGTGTTTTCCATGAACAAATGAAAATCAAAATGGCAAAAGAAGCTGAAACATCTGAATGTTTCAAAATGAGTGAAAGGAAACATTTCATATACAAAAACATGACTGAGGTAAGCTTAAATTATAAGAACAGTTGTTTGTTTCATTTTCGTATGTAACTGAACAGCAAAACAGCCCTGTCTGACAGGCTGGAGCAGTCTTCCTGAGTCCTTTCAAGTCCTGATTTCTACATGCTACCATGAAACATTTTTAATAAATGCAATTTGTCACTGAATGACTAGTTTTTACATTCTTAAATAATAAACTTAACTTTAACTACTATAGCAATGATTTAAATACATGTGCTATTAAAACAAAAAAGTTATAAACATGTTCTGAATTACTTTCTTTGCTTGTGAGATAATACCAAAAAGAGATTCTACAAGTTCTTGACTCCCTAAGAACTAAGAACCAAAATACTAAACATAATAAATAAATATGAAACCTGGAAGCTCGGAAAAGGGGATAGAGTACTGAATATAATAAACCAGTGTACTAAAAAATCCAGTATTTCAGTATTAAAACTTCATCTCACTACAGTTAGGTTTATTGCTATGATAAATAAGCTTCATATTAAGGCACCTGTCATTACCTATGAGAAAGAGGTGGATTCAAAACAAAGGGAATATACAATCTAAAACTTTTTTCTTTTATTCTTATGTCACAACCGATATATTATCAGCTTTAAATGTAAGTTTTTGTATTAGCAGTAGATGAATATCTTTGAACTATTACCTGAATATATAGTTATAATGTTTATGATACAATAATTAATATATGTGATATCTTAATTGAACTATATGATACTTTAATGGGAAAATAGGAAAAATCAAGTCAAGATGGATAGCAAGGACTAAAAATTAGAAACATGGTAACTTCTAAGAAAAAAACAGTATATTGCAGTGACGGTGACTACGAGCAGATCTTGGCCAAGCCACTGAGCCTGACTGAGCCTCACCCCCTCTATCCATAAAATTTCAATCCTGCCTGCTCTGTCAAATGCATAAGGCTGTTTTGAGATCAAATGAGGTGATATAAAAACACTCAGCAAACTCTGAATCCTTGAACAAGTATATGGTATTATGATAGGCCAAAATAGCTCATTTCTGATATTCTCTCTAACAGATAAAGTCATGGCCTGTTCCTTTGCATCCACTTGAAAACTCCCTGTTTTAATGCATTAGGTAGTTGTGGACTGAATGGAGCAAAAAGTTATGCAAAGAGAAAATCTCTAATCCTTATTAACCAGAACTGTACGCAACAGTTGGCTGTGAGTGGGGAAACCCACTGCTTGCTTAGGCTCAGACTACCTCTTGACACTTCCCTCCCATAAACAGAGCAGACTTCTCAGAGACCTTGTGGGCTGGCCTTTCCTCAGTCTCCCTCGCCATCTGCTGTCCTGGGACATGCATAGTTCCAGAAAAAAATTGAGTCTCAATAACAGCATAAGAGAGTTTTAGGAGTATAAGAAATATAGCTGCAGTCAATTACAGGGACACTTCTCAGCTTGGCACAAAGTGGAAATGGCTCAATAATCCCCACCAGGCCCTCCCTTGCTTGGTCCACAAGCCCTTCTTCCATGTAGAAAATAGTCCTGGGGCAGCTTTTTCCAAACTATGTTCTAAGGAACATTAGGTGAGATGTTAACAGGTGAAAAACAGATCTTTGTTAAGTAGGTCTGGAATATGCAGTGGGGTATATGTTGATGTCCCCACTCCGGTACTCTTGCCTGGAAAATCCCATGGACGGAGGAGCCTGGTAGGCTGCAGTCCGTGGGGTCGCTAAGAGTTGGACAGGACTTAGCGACTTCACTTTCACTTTTCACTTTCATGCATTGGAGAAGAAAATGGCAAACCACTCCAGTGTTCTTGCCTGGAGAATCCCAGGGACAGGGGAGCCTGGTGGGCTGCCATCTGTGGGGTTGCACAGAGTCGGACACAACTGAAGCAACTTAGCAGCAGCAGCAGCAGCATACGTTGATGTACTGCAGAATTTCTCAGTGTTTGATGTACCAACTCCACATTCCAAAAAGGAATGGAGCACAGAACATTTCCCAAACTCATTTGACCACAGAATCTTTCTTTTTCTCCCTACAAAATACCTAGACAGGATAACAGCTCTTATAATACTCTTTGAGAAATGCCATTCTAGCTAATTCACCCTGGTTTTAAACATTTCAGGGCTACATCTGGCTAAAATGATCCTTTTGATTTCTAAAGGAGCAGAATCATTTTGCTTACAAGGTCAACGCTCATGAAAACTTCAAGGATTCCACTCTTAAGTATTCTGCCCAAAGCAGCTAAGAACCAAATTTCCTTAACTATAACGCTGAGAAATTCAAAGAAGTTATTCTCATGTTAAAGAGAAGTACAATCTTTTTGAGGAAATCTTTACATTCTTCTAAAAACATCAAAAACACAAAGATCTAATTCTAGATCTTAGGACCTAGAATCACAGTTACTTTGAGGAGACAGAGAATTTTATCCCATCACTGCAATTAACACTATTAATAACAATAATAATAACAGGAGAGGGAGAAGAGGGAGAGAGAGGAGGAGGCCGCAACAGCAGTGTTGGCTGAGACCCATGCTGTGTCTCATCCTCATACACGCTCTATGAATTTAGGAGCTGCTCTCACACTCACCTTAGGGTTTACATTCATCTGAGGTTTAAACAGATTAACTGACTTTCCAAGGGTCACACAAAGTAGGACAGAACCTCAAATTCTATCTGACCCCTCACCCCATGCTCTTAACAACTACAGAATGCCAGCTTATATTTTAGGGATGAAACAAAAGCATGTGGAGGTCATACTCTGACTGATAAACAGTAAAATTAAAGGGTATGTCTATAAATCCAACTTGATTGATATTTGGTTTCAGATTTCCTCTTGAGCAAACTCCTAAGCCCGAAAGGAGACGTTTTAGGTTTGTGTTTTGTTTTTAAGCAGAGAAAAATAGGCTGTTATTTACCAATGATTAGTTTCGATATGGGGAGGGTTTCAAAAATCTGCATCTAAGGTGAAGACATTATCTGTAGTTTCTGCCATAACTGCAAAACGCTGATACTCTGAAACTCGTTTCTCAAAGAAATTTGTTTTTCCCTCTAAGGAAATGTTTTCCATAAAATCAAAGGGATTTTCTGCTTGAAAAACCTGAAAAGAAAAGAAATATTGTTAGACATTCTGAAGAAGCAAATTGCATCACATAAGAAGAGCCACAGATACCTTGGGTCTCCCAACACCATGTATCACCACCTGGAGATCACATATTTCCTAGGGTCCTGGAGGCAGTCAAGACTGATACATTTTAGGATGACTAAGATCGCCTGCTAGCCTCTTAAAGGAACTATACTAGCAACTCTGGTATTCTCGGAAATTGAAAGAAAAAAAAAAGATTATTTCAGGAAATAGAAGATTTAATACCAAACTAAAATGTTTTCACAGCTTGAGAACTCTGAAACACCAAAGGTATTATAGGCATTTCCCACAGGTATTACTACTATGCGAAGAGCCAACTCTTTAGAAAAGACCCTGAAGCTGGAAAAGATTGAGGGTGGGAAGAGAAGGGGGTGACAGAGAATGAGGTGGTTGGATGGCATGACTGAATCAATGGACATGAGTTTACACAAACTTCAAGAGATAATGAAGGACATGGAAGCCTGGCACACGGCAGTCCATGGGGTCCAAAGAGTTGGACACGACTTAGCAACCGAACAACCACTGCTAGGCTGTCACATCTACATGATACTACAGAGTATTACGTTATCAACAATGTACCGTGGACCTAAATGTTTCTCAGTTCACAGGAGATGTGTAATCTTCAAACTGCTGTTAAGGAACCATGATCAGGGAAGACAGACTAAATGCTATCTATTGTAACCCCAAACAAAAAATGGAACACATGTTGACAAGAAGCTTTTTCACTGCTTCTGAATTCAAGAAGCAGGCTTGGAGATACAACTTGATGGAAACTGAGACATACTGATGATTCATGAGGAACAATAAAAGAGAATTCTTTAAATTTGGAATATTCAGGCAGTAATTATGAATATCACAGAAAAGAACATATTCGAATAACCCAATTAAAATGGGCAAAGGATCTGAATGGGTAAATGCTTCTCTAAAGAATACCTACAGAAGGTCAATAAGTATATGAAAAGATGCTCAAAATCATTATCCATTAGGGAGATGCAAATCGAGACCACAATAAGATACCGTTTAACACCACATCACACTAGGATGGCTGTTGAGGCTTCCCTGAAGGCTCATATGGTAAAGAATCTGCCTGCAATGCAGGAGACCTGGGTTCAATCCCTGGGCTGGGAAAATCCCCTGGAGAAGGAAATGGCAACCCACTCCAGTATTCTTGCCTGGGAAACCTCATGGACAGAGGAGCCTGGCAGGCTATGGTCCATGGGTCGCAAAGAGTTGGACATGACTTAGCGACTAAGCACACAGGATGGCTGTAGGTGTGTAATAAAACAGACAGCTTATTGTGGTCATCACTTCATGATGTATGGAAGTCACATCATTATGCTGTATACCTTGAACTTAAACGACACTATATGTCAATTATATTTCAAAACTGGAAGGAAAAAAAAGACAGTAAGTGTTAGTGAGCATGTGGAGAAACTGGAACCCTCATATACTGCTGGTGTTAATATAAAATGATGCAGTGGCTTTGGAAAACAGTCTGGTAGTTCCTCTAATGATTAAAGATAGAGTCACTATATGACTCAACAGTTTCACTTCTAGTTATGTATCCAAGATAAAGGAAAACATATTTTCCCACCAAAACTTATACAAGAATGTTAAGTGCAGCATTATTCATAATAGCCAAAAAATGCCACCCAAATGCCACCATCAACCAATAAATGGATAAACAAAATTAGGTATAATCATACAATGCAATATTATTTGGCCATAATAAGGGAAAAAGTACTGATACATGCTAACATGAATGGAACTTTAAAACATTACATTGACTTTGTATATACCATATACCAGTATACAGTATGTACTATATATTGTATGATTCTATTTATATGAAGTGGGAATTACAGAATAGGCAGATCTAAAGAGACAAAAACTAGATTAGTGATGCCTAGGCTATGGTGGGGGCTTCCCTGGTGGCTCAAGGATAAAGAGTCTGTCTGCAAGGCAGGAGTCCGGGGTTCGATCCCTGGGTTGGGAAGATCCCCTGAAGGAGGGCATAGCAACCCACCCTAGTACTCTTGCCTAGAGAATCCCGTGGACAGAGGAGCCAGGCAGGCTGCAGTCCATAGGGTCACACAGAGTCACACACAGCTGAAGCAACGAAGCAGCAACAGCAGGGCTATGGGGGGAGGGAAGAAGCAAAGGCAAGTGGCTGATTGCTAACTGGGAACAGAATTTTTTTGTGGAGTGATAAAAATGTTCTCAAATAGATTGTTGTGATAGTTGCACAACTCTGCAAATATACCAAAAACCATTGAATTGTTTTTCAATGTTTTTCAAATAATAAAAAAAATTTATTAATAGGCATATTGCATGTTCTGTCAATTATATCTTAATAAAGCCATGTGTATTTTTCCCCCAAAAAAAGCAGACATGCTGGGTGTGGTTGATGTAGTGGAACTCTGTGAAACTGTGTCAGAAACAGTGTTAAAGGCAGTAAACATGTGAGTTTTCACTCATGGCAGGAGACAGTGGAAAGTACACTGGACAGTGGTCATAGGTTCACTAGACTTTACAACTGAGGCTCTTCCCAATCATTCATGGCAGGAGCAAAATAGCTAAGACCAGCCTAAATCAAGCAGCTTGGTTTTGACACACAGAAGTACTTGAATATTTATTAACTAATCCAAAACTAGTTGAAAACAACATTAATGTGGCTTCTGTTTGGAATTCTGTATGTGACAACCATTCGCTAATTTAAATAACCTCTTATTTTACCAAAGTGTGTTGGTCCCTCAGTTGTGTCCAGCTCTTTGAGACCCCATGGACTGTAGCCCACCAGGCTCCTCTGTCCATGGAATTCTCAGGCAAGAATACTGGAGTGGGTTGCCTTTCCCTTCTCCAGGGGCTCTTCCCAACCCAGGTCTCCCACATTACAGGCATATTCTTTACTGTCTGAGCCACCAGGGAAGCCCAAAAATTATCATTATAAGAATAATTTCTTTTCTAGCTCCTTGAGTTCAAAGTTTTTTAGCTCATGCATTTTAAATTGTCTTGCTTTCTTAATATATGCCTTCAAGGATACAAATTTTCCTCTGGGGATCTGTTTGGTTGCATTCTACAAATTGTGATATACAGTAATCTTATTGTCATTTAGTTTATATTTTCATTTTTAATCTCATTTTAAAGGACACAGTTTTGACTTCTAAGTAGATGGAACTTTCTGGTAATCTTTTATTATTCATTTCTAATTTTATTGCATTAAAATCTAAGAGTCAGTATAATTTCTGCTTTTTGGAATTTACTGAGATAGTTTGAAGGCCTGTGGAGACTGAGGTTTTTGTACTATGTCCAGATTTTCTCCTTAGGAGGCATGTTTTGTATACCTACAATTAGCAAACTTTCCAAGGAAGACTAGACCCACAGGTCTGTAATTTTCCAATAAGTAGAAGGTGGATGTGTGGGTGTAAAGATATGGTGGTGGGTTAAAAGATAGTGAGTTCATTTTAAGGCTTTAAGTAAGCAAATTAATTTTATTATGATAAACATGTAACTTAGAAACAGAAACAATTTCTTTTAATACACAATTTATAAATTTCAGAGGTCATATTAATATAATTAAAATCTTTATTTATCTCATTAATGATCAGCAAAAGAGACGATCTTGCAACTAAAACAATATAAATAGTGATATTTTACGATTTATAGTTACCAAAAACCTTTGTCCCATCTGATTCTCATCACAATATTTTTGTAGCTACCAGAAAATAAGTGCATTATCGAGAGAGTTAATGATTACCCACAAGCATCATGGATTTTATAAGGCTTCTCAATAATTTAAACTTCCATTTCCATGAGAAATCAGAACCTAACATTTCTAATTAACAATATTAATACACAGGAAATTGTGATGAAGGATACACTTTTGATGAAAACAACGTGACCACTGAGTGCTCATTTACTGTGTGTGTGACACTGTTATACGTGCTTCAGGTGCACCGACTCCTCAGCAATCACTTGTGGTGCGTGTGTGCTCAGTCGTGGCCGACTCTTTGTGACCCCGTGGACTGTAGCCCACCAGGCTTCTCTGTCCATGGGATTCTCCAGGCAAGAATACTGGAGTGAGTTGCCATTTCCTTCTCCAATAATCTGTGGTAAGGATTATTCCTATTATCTTCATTTTACAGATAAGGAAACTGAGACAGTGGTTAAGCAATTTGCCTAAGGTCACATGGCTAGTGAGTGGTGGAATCAGGACTCAAACCCAGTTAGTCTGGCTGCAGCCTCCATCTCATGTGAAAGACACACATGAAAATTCAGGTACATTATCTCTGATAAACAAGAAATAACTTAAAGACAACTGAGTTCAAAGAGTCAAATTATGACAGCTAATGTCTTCCTAATAATGATTTCCTATTTAAAAATATTAACCCTCAAATTACAACACAGACACATGGGGATCTACCTGAGGGTAAACATATATTGGCATGTTAAATCCAATTACTTAAAGATAGTCCTATTAAATAGTACCTACCATTATTATAAAATAATTTATTGAGCTTATTAGTTCTATGATTCATCAGCCTCCTACTTCTGTTAATGAATTTCATTTTAAGTTTCATTTAAGGATTTTGCAAAATCAACTGGTTTGGGTAAAACAAGCCTGTCATGGACAATTTACAAAATAGACTAGTTTGGGGAAGAATGGATACATGTATATGTACGGCTGAGTCCCTCTGCTGTTCACCTGAAACTATCACAATATTGTTAATCAGCTATACCCCAATACAAATTAAAAAGTTTAAAGTTAAAAAAAAATAGACTAGTGTGTTACAAACGCTTTCAGTGAAATATAGTATGTATTTTAGAGTCCTTACCTGACTATAACATTTTAGCTAGTAGTAATATGTTTGAAACACCTTACCTTTGAGAATCCAAGTTCTGTAAGCAATCTGTCAGCTACAAACTCAATATACTGTTTCATCAGAACGCAATTCATTCCAATGAGGCCAACTGGCAAGGCTTCTGTTAAAAACTCCTAAGACATAAATAAAAACAGAATAAAGTACAAAGAAAGAACAATAAATAGTATATATTTTCCAAATAAAAAGAGGGTTTTAGCTTAAATCAACCCGAACCAGTTGACTTAATCTTCTAAATCACTGATCTTGTTTGAGGAAAGTACAGTAGCATAAATTCTTGCAACGTGGCAAACAATGCCCATTTGCTTAAAAGGTTTGGGGTGCTGCTAGTCACGCTGATTCACATTCTCAAGTAGCCAAAGTAAATTGAAACTAACTATTACATTACTGGTATTTTAAAGTAGCACTTGTAGGACCCAAATGTATATGCTTTCTCAACAGAAAGAAAGGAGATATTTTGTTCTGAAATATCTAGAAAAAGATTCACCTAAGATGATTGCTGTGGTGAACATGACTTAAAAGGGAGCTGGGAAAGAAAAAACAATTAACAGAGAAAATGAGAAAGAAATAGAAATGGATCTGAGCATTGGGAGATAAACTGAACTCCAATTGTATTGAATGACAGTGAAGTGAAAGTCGCTCAGTTGTGTCCGACTCTTTGCAACTCTATGGACTATAGCCTGCCAAGCTCTTCTGTCCATGGAATCCTCCAGGACAGAAGGAGTGGATTGCCACTCCCTTCTCCCTCCCAGGGATCTTCCCAACCCAGGGATTGAACCCAGGTCTCCTGCACTGTAGGCAGATTCTTAATGACAGTGGTAAAGTGTTAATAAAGAAAAAATAAAAACATATTAACCATTTGGATTTAGTTCTAAAAGTGATTCAAGATACCAAAATCTAGGATTTCCCTGGTGGTCCAGTGGTTAAGAATCTGCCTTGCAATTCAGGGGTTGCAATCTGATCCCTGGTCGGGGAAGATCCCATATGCCTTGGAGCTACTGAGCTCTCGTGCACATGTTGCACCTAAGACCCAACGCAGCCAAAGCAATAAATAAAAAATAGATTAAAAAAAACAAAATCCATTTTATGACTTTTCTCTCTTCAAATATGAAAGCTATTTTTTTTTAAGTTTAAAAACTTACTTATTTTTCAACTAGCTCTTTCAAATGATAAAAATACATTCTAAAGTGAAGCATCCATGTCTTTCTAGTTAGAGATCTTTACATGCCCATAAATCATTTTACTATTCACTAATTCATTTATTTCTTTATTTTACGAACATAGGATGCATGCTGAAAGCTAGATACCTTGCTGGTTTTTAAAGACTACAACCAACAAGGACCTACCGTATAGGAAAGGGAACTCTGTTCAGTGTTATGTGCAGCCTGGATGAGAGGGGAGTTATAGGGGAGAATGGATACATGTACACGTGTGGCTGAGTCACCTTGCTGTGTACCTGAAGCTACCACAACATGGTTAAGCAGCTATGCTCCAATTTAAAATAAAAAGTTAAAAAAAAAAAAAAAAAGAATACAAAACAAGAAACCATCATTGCCCTCTAGTAGCTAAAAATCTAAAAATCGAAAGCTAAGATAATTAGAATAGTTTGGTATGGCACGAAATTTGATGTATAAATGAAATTTAAAAATAGTCCTGAAACAAATTTTAGTATACATAAAATCTTAATATATAATAAAGACTGGCTTATAAGCCAAATTTTAACATGACATAATTGTAATACATCATCTATTGGTACTGCCAGGTTGACCATATAATATTTCTGATATCTATTCTGACCTACAAAACAGCAATTTCATATGAGTCAATCTAATGCAGTCAAACATCAAAGAGAGATGTGCTACTTATATAAGCGTCCCTGCTTACCTGCTCAATTTCAACGGCATTAACAATGATCTCCCTAACCCTTTCTTCCGAAGGCTTATTTACCAAGTATTGAAACATCAGGCAAGCAAAGTCGCAGTGAAGCCCCTGAAACAGAAGAAAAATACCACTGTCAAAGAAAATTTTATCAGTTATTTTCACACAGTGATATATCAGGCTTTATATAAGCTAGGAATGCAACACTGAACTTCTGGAAGATGGAAGAAGGATTAATAGGGCCAGGATCTTCTTTTCTCCAAATCTCATTAAAATGCCAATCATAATAACCTATAATGAAAAATTTTCAAGGCCAGCAAATCTCAGTTAATTAACATGAAAGAAGAATTAATGAACAACAACAAAACCAACAAATCTGCAATCAAAAGCATTTTGGAAGGGAAAACAAAGTAAGAAAAACCAAAAATAAAATTAATTCATTTTTAACTTTTTAAAAATTAAGACAGATTGAAAAACTCAGATTTCAAAAACACAACAGTTATATTAAACAAGAATGGTTCAAGATAAAAATAAATTCAGTGCAAGGAAAATGGAAACTGAAGAATTAAGGATACCATCTGAAGCTGTGTGAAGCAGAAATGACATTGCAGAAAACTCAAAGACAGAAGTAAACAAATTTGTGAAATACCTTGAGAATAGAATTGTTGTGCAAATACATGAAACGTTATAGAATCTTAAATAATTGGAAAACAGTGCAAGGAGACTCAACCTACAATAACTGGAATTTCAAAACACAGAACAGATGGTATAAAGCTGAAAACAACTGAAAAAAATTTCAAAAACTCAAAACAAAAAAGAGAAGGAGGTCAGAGACATAGAAGGATGATGGAGTTCTAAACAAAATTAACAATTAGATACTGACAACAAGGCAGAGTCAATTAACATTTCTAAACTACACAGAAAAAGAAATAATTTTGTAAGCCAACAAGGGAGGAGAGGAAGGAAGGAATATGCACTTTAGAGGATTAAACATCAGAGCTGTTTACCTTTTCCTAAAAGAATCAATAAAAAACCAAAGACAATTGAAAGATGAGACTCAAATCAAAGGCTGTATTCCAAGGATTATTTTCCTAGTTAAATTGTCATTCCCAGAAGAAATCATTAAAAAAAAAACAAGAAAAAGCCTCTTTAAATAACTAATCTTAGAAAATTTACTAGTAAAACATACCCCTCCTACATGACTCAAGAGGATATTTCAAATTACCAAAGGCAGAATTTCAGATATAGTGCTGAAAGGTGATAATGTAAATATCGATTAGAACCAATAGCTAGCTACCAATTACAGAGCTGAGTATGAAAAAGGAAAGCACTTGTAATTGTTAAATCAATAAGAGAATAAAATTAATTTTCAGGTTTAAAGCAACTTCAATCAAAATCCCAGTGGGACTGTTTTTAAGTTAAAACATTAATCTGCAAGACTAAATGAGCAGAATCTTTTATGAATACTTTAAAAGAAAAGTTATGAGATTTAGCCTACTAATTATCAAAACATAAAAGACTGTAATAATGAAAATAGTTTGTTACAGCATGAAATTTGTCACACAGGTTATAGAAAAAGCCCTGAAACAGGTTTTAGTATACTTGAATGCTTAATATATAATAAAGAAGATATCAGAAGTCAATGGAGAAGGAAGGATTACTTAATTAAGGAGAACTGGAAAAACTTTCCAATTGTGGTAGAAAAGACATGTTCATATATTGTTAGGTGGTGCTACAAATTGTTATTGTATTTCTGGAAAGAAATCTACAAGTAAGTATGATGACCTTTAAAATGTTATTGTTCAGTCGCCTAGTCGTGTCTGACTCTTGCAATCCCATAGACTGCAGCAGGCCAGGCCTCCCTGTCCCTCACCATCTCCTGGAGTTTGCCTAAGTTCATGTCCATTGCATTGGTGATACCATCCAGCCATCTCAGGCTCTGTCACCCTCTTCTCCTTCTAACTTCAATCTTTCCCAGCATCAGAGTCTTTTCCAATGAGTCAGCTCTTCGCATCAGTTGACCCAAGTATTGGAGCTTCAGCTCCAGCATCAGTCCTTCCAGAGAGTATTCAGAGTTGATTTCCTTTAGGATGGACTGGTTTGATCTTGCTGTCCAAGGAACTCTCAAGAGTCTTCTCCAGCACTGCAGTTCGAAAGCATAAATTCTTCAGCGCTCAGCCGAGAGATTGAGGACAGGAGGAGAAGGGGACGACAGAAGATGAGATGAGATGAGACGGATGGCATCACCGACTTGATGCACATGAGTTTGGGTGAACTCTGGGAGTTGGTGATGAACAGGGAGGCCTGGCACGCTGCGATTCATGGGGTTGCAAAGAGTCGGACACAACTGAGAGACTGAACTGAACTGAAATGCAGAAAATAGTCTAGAAGGAAATATCAATACAATATGAAAGGTGTTCTGAGACTGAATGATTTTATTTTTTTAATTCTCTGTAATAATCATACATGACATTAATTAAAATTACTAGAAATTTAAAGACATGAAACAACAGAAATGTAATTACACAAAGCATTTTGTTGCACTTGAAAAGTACTTTCATATATACTATTTCATTGCATTTTAACAAAACCCTGTTAAGATGTATAGTTGAAGAAACTGAGGCTCAGAGAAATTAAATAACTTGACAAGGTCAATATGGAAATAAGCTAAGAAGCCAGGATAAGTCAATCAATGTGAGCAGAATGGCTGTAACATAAACCCTGAGAAAAGAAGATCAATGACAAGGTTTCTGCACTTGAGGAGCTTAGAGAGACAAGTACAATATATGTTACTACTGCTGCTGCTGCTGCTGCTACAACGTCGCTTCAGTCGTGTCTGACTCTGTGCGACCCCATAGACAGCAGCCCACCAGGCTCCGCCATCCTATGGAACCTAAATAGGGACAAGCTCAGGTTTCAAAGGTATATGTAGAAGAAAGAGTGGTTAGTTTTCCTTAATTGGGTCAGGAAAGTTTTAAGTGGCAACTTGTGAGAAGGTAATCAAGAGCTGGGAAAAAACGGGGGGGTAGTAAAGATGGAAAGAGTGTTGCCGACAGAGAGATACAAGATTTAGTTACTGAATGTGGCTAAAAAAATAAAGAAGCAATCTAAAATGACTCCCAGATTTCAAATTTGGATGATTGGATAGAAGACAGATTTGCTCAATGACATAGAGAAGACAGGAAGAACATAATTTGGGAGAAAATGATGAGTTTGATTTCCTGAAATACTAGGCTTGAGATATCTGTGGAGCCTTCCAGGAGAAAATATCTAAACATGCACTTGAATATATGGGTTTGGACCTCAGGAAAGAATGACCAGGCTAAAGGTAAAGTTTTAGCTTTTATAAGCACCTAAGTGGCAGCTGATTCCATGGGAATAAATAAGATCAACCAGGAGGCCATGTAGAGGGAAGCAGAGAGGCTAAGGTGGGAACTCAGGAGTACTTTGATGCATAAAGATGCTCAGAGGTTGAGGAGGAACACTAAGAGAGCTAGGAGGAAAACACAGACTTAAAATCCAAGTAAGAAATGACTTCTTATTTTAATTACCAGGATATTTGTGTCACCATAAGCATTTCCAAGGGAAAGAAAACTAAATGAACACCAGCTAGGAATACAAATAGAACTAGAAGAAAACTTCACTCCTTACTTCATCTCTGCTGATGAGCTCATTGGAAAAAGTGAGTCCAGGCATGAGTCCTCTTTTCTTTAGCCAGAATATAGCAGCAAAAGATCCCGAGAAGAAAATTCCTTCTACAGCGGCAAAGGCCACCACCCTTTCCCCTAGGGGAGAAAAAAATAGCTTCACTTTCTGAAATATTAATATATACTGCAGACATGTTCAAGCTTACCTATGGATAATATATGCTTTTAAATATATATATTTTTTAACAACCATATCATAACTGTTTTGCCAAGAAATAAAATCAACAAGGTAGTTGATTTTAAAATCAACAAGGTAGTTGATTTTAAAATCAACAAGGTAGTTGATTTTAAAATCAACAAGACAGCCAAGTCTTCGGTGGAGAAAACTTGCTACTTTAACCTACTAGAGCAGAAAAGCACCTCTACTTCAGGTGCTATGTCCAACACTGGACTCCTGCAGGTCTTGAAATCTGGAGAGCCTTCCACACTCAAAAAAAAAAAAAAAAAAAGTGATTTATCTGTGCTACACATGCCTATGGGTATGGGTGCAGGTACATGTTTTTGAATGCAGTATGTATATACATGTATGTTTGCATACTATGCTCTGTTGACCCCTTTGAAACAAAAATAACTCTTTAGACTAGTGAACTGCTTGTTTTAGGATGGAGCTTTATCATTTATTTACATAGACTACTATATTTTCATCTTACTGTTAATAAGAATGGATAGTTAAAATTGAGACATTTTTAATCAACATAAATGTGATGTCATGTGAACATTTATCTGCAAGGGAACAAGACTATAATTTTATACATCTGTGATTAAGAGGAACATTGTCATTTTAACTATTCTATGCATTCACATGAATGATACAGGATGAAAATCATAACAGAAATAATTACAGAAGGCTATTCTTTTTGAAAAAGATTATAGGATGATACAGGGTAAATGTTACAAATTTTCTTTTTCTTTTCTTTACAAATTTTCAAGAATAGATGTGAACCACAAAGAGACTTTCAAAATGCTTCTTATAAAAGCTATAATGAATTGCAAAGGCATCATGATTTGTCTTAGAGATAGGGAAGTAGTATGTATTTTTAATATACAGCTAACCTCTATGATGCAATGCATTAAGATTGTGTAACTCATACTTTTTTTGATGTTTGAAATGTAATTTCATTACATATATTAAAGTTGAATCTGTATATTTAATGTTTTAAAGTTCTTTAAAGATATTTTTAAAGTAAGCAGTATATGACACTTTTTTAAAAACTAAGCAGATTGCCATAGGATGACTGCTGCCCTCCTGTATTTTCTCTCTTTCTAGGTTACTTCTCTGGTAGTGTCATGAAAACATGCTTCCTGCGAGGCACACCATCATTTTCCATCATTTTCTAGACACGCTAATCTTTTCATTCCATATTGAACACTTACGTTTCCCTTTGTTTTTCTCTAAAGCCAGTTTCTCACCATGTGCCTCTCAATCAATTTTGAGATAATTCAGTTCAGTTCAGTCTCTCAGTTGTGTCCGACTCTGCGACCCCATGAATCGCAGCCCGCCAGGCCTCCCTGTCCATCACCAACTCCCGGAGTTCACTCAGACTCATATCCATCGAGTTGGTGATGCCATCCAGCCATCTCATCCTCTGTCGTCCCCTTCTCCTCCTGCCCCCAATCCCTCCCAGCATCAGAGTCTTTTCCAATGAGTCAACTCTTCGCATGAGATAATTACCTGGGTATAAAATGCAGATCACTCTCTGGTGAGAACCAGGAATCTGCAGAATTTTTCTAAAATTCTCCAGATGATTTTTATGCACATTGAAAACCACGGCTTTTCTCATCATCAAAATGAACTGAAGGCAATGCCACATATATGTTTCTTCCCTGATATACTACATACTTGTCCACATCTTACACTGAATCACTGGTTCTCAATGTGTTAGCCAGGAATCCCTGGAGATCCACAGACCAGGAGGTCTGTGAGGTGAAAACAATTTTCATAGTGATACTAAGGCATTATTTATCATTATTACTATCATTCTCTCATTAATATAGAGTGATGTTTTTCCAGAGGCTACATGACATATCACAACAATCTGAAAAACCTGGTAAAATACTCCTCCCTTTTGTAACTACATATCTGAAGGGGGCTAGATTTTCTTCATATACTTCAACCAAAACAACAGTCTGTAAGAAATTGAATGCAGAAGCAGATATAATCCAGCCATCCTCCTATAAAGCAGACATTAAAAAGATTTGCAAAAATAAAAAAACTAGGTTATTCTCATTGATTTTTTTAAAAATACAGTGTTTCTTTGCATAAATATACATTATTTATTTTAAAATATAATGGGTTGTTACTGCTAATTTAATATCCATTAATTAGTAAATATTTTGAAAGTTTCTTGGTTTTAATTTCTAATATGTAAATGTCTGCAGCCTACCAGGCTCCTCTGTCCATGGGATTTTCCAGGCAAGAGTACTGGAGTGGGGTGCCATTGCCTTCTCCGCAATAGATACAACCATATAAATAAAAGCACTTTGGAGTCCTCAATAATTTTTAAGAATGCAAAGGAGTACAAACTGAAAATTTTTAGATCTCCTTCTGCACATAATGAATAAAACCAGAAAGTAAAGACAATCAATTGTGAAATAGATAAGAATAAGAAAGGTACTTAGGGCTACTTATATTAAATATCTGAATATTTTAATTAAGTGTAATAAATATTTATTGAGCAACTACTGTTTATGAGACAATGTTAATTCTTTCCTTAATAAAACGTTATTGGATCTCAATTCATCCTACAGGGTGTCTGCATTTAACTTATTTGAAAAATAAGCCTGTTATTGCAAACTGTTCTTGCCTTGAGTGTACTAATCTATATATTTGTTCCCTGAAAAATATTAGGACTCTGACTTGCTTTATTTTAGGGAAAAAAATAAACATTACTCAAAGTATATAGTCTTGCTCTAATATTCTTGTCCGAGTCTATGTGACTGATTCTTTGATTCTTCTTTTTTTAATTAATTAATCTATTTTAATTGGAGAATAATTACTTTACAATATTGTGATGGTTTTTGTCATACATCCACATGAATTGGCCACAGGTGTACATGTGTCCCTCCCGCCTCCCTCCCCACCCTATCCCTCTGGGTTGTCCCAGATATTCATCTTTACCTGAAATTATGCACTGACCTTTTACTCTTTCAACTTTTAATTTAATAAACAGAATATATAACAGATTTAGATTATTTTTTCACCAGCTTCCAATTAATTCTTAGGAATATTGATATTACACCATGTAAAATAGTATTGTATAACCTAAGCAAATTTGATCAAATATAAATTAAAGTTACATACCAAAAGTAGATTTTCTATCTGCTATCCACCGCAAGGCCCAATCTGCTTTTTTCTTAACATATGGCATTGTTTCAATTGCATTAAATAAAAATTCTCTGTAAAAACAGAATTAATGGCAAAGTTATTCACTTGGGTTTTTTTGTTTGTTTGTTTTCATTTTTGGCTGCACCACGAGACCTATAGGATCTTAGTTCCCCAACCAGGAATCCAAACCTGAGCCCACGGCAAAGAAAGTTCCAAGTCTTAACCACTGGACCACCAGGAAATTCCCAATTCACTTGTTTTTAATCATACTATATTTGATTCTATGAAAATTATGGTATGCATAGAGTCTGGAGTTTCTCTGTATTTTGGCAAGTCCATAAACTATAGAAGTCAAAATAAAACTCAAAGTAGTGGTTTGAATCTGGTCTGATACAAAACTGACTAAATTAGAATATTTAATTTCTAAACAGAATGTGTTGATGAACAGTTTTTTAAGTTATAATTTCCAAAAATTTATTGGTCCTATGCAAGTTTTTTTTTAACCCAACACATTACTGAGTAATAGAAAATAGTGTATTCCTAAACTTCCATATTTGAATAATCTTCCCCTATATTTAGTTTCCTAATATTAACATAACCAAGTGATAGATAGAGCTTTGTAAATAAAATCTAAGCAGTAATACCTTTTCTTGGGATCTCTGATGTAAGTGTCTATTAGCAAACTGTACATCTCTGAGTGAACATTCTCGATGAGAATTTGAAAGCCATAGAAACAGCGAGCCTCTGGAACCTGTACTTCCTGACTAAAGCGCTCCACCTAAAAAAACAAGGGAAATAAATATATCCGATTCTATGGGCTCTCATTAAACACTGCAGATCAGAACCTGAACATTAGAATTACCACATAAGAATCACCTGTGATGCCACAAACAGGTCAGAAAGGCCTTATGAATTATTCTAGGTGGTACTGTTTAATCCATCAACCCTCCACAGTTAGTTGCATACTGTATTCTTAAGCAATTAAATAAACTGACCTGTTAGTTGGAAATACTACCGATAAAGCCAAATAAATTTTAGAATATCTACCAAAAATAATTATTTTGCTTTGTAGAATTGACCTTAAGTAGATCTACTGAAGCCCCTACCAGTTGACAACGAAAGTTTGCATCTTCCCATTCTTTTTAGTAAGAAAGCATGCCTTCTAACCAACCATAATACAGTGGGGAGCCAGACCCAGTGTTCTATTAAAGAGCTCTGGAAAGGTTATTAAGGTGCAGATGCTTTATTAGGATTACTATCTAAGACTAAACACAAACTCATGCTTATGCCTTGTAAGCAGTCTTTATTGGTACAATATGCTTGGTTTGATGATATTTGTGGGGGGTGGGGTCAAATACAAATGAAAACTTGCCTTTGACCATTAGAAAAAAATTTTTCAAGAGTTAAGCTTCATCTAGTTCACTTCTTAGACATTTTTCAGGTTCAGTCTGATTATCTTACTGCCATCACTGTCATTTAACTGCTGAATGAGAACAAAAGTAGAAACAAAAATCTCACCAAATTTTCATTCACAATTCCATCACTGGCTGCAAAAAAGGCTAAGATGTGAGAGATAAAATACTTCTCTTCCGATTTAAGCTTGTTCCAGTGAGGAAGATCCTTTGATAAATCAACCTGAAATAAAAAGATTTTCAAAAAATTTAACTTCTTCTCAAAGTATAGAAAACTGACTTCTGTCCCAATGTTAAGTGGGACATCTTTGCAGTAAAATGTGAAAAATGAAAAAAGTCATCCTTCTTGCTAAGACTGAGTATTTGTGCCCCCTCAAAATCCATATTGAAACTTAATCCTCAATGTGATGATATCTGGAGGTGGAGCCTTTAGGAGGTGATTTGTTGTTGTTGTGTAGTCACTAAGTCATGTCCAATTCTTTGTGACCCCATGGACTGTAGCCCACCAAGCTCCTCTGTCCATGGTATTTTCCAGGCACGAATACTGGAGTGGGTTGCCATTTTGTTCTCCAGGGGATCTTCCTGACCCAGGGATTGAACCCACATCTCCTACATTGGCAAACAGATTCTTTACTGCTGAACCACCAGGAAACCCTGAGAAGTGATTAGATCACCCTTATGAATGGGATTAGTGCCCTTATACAAGAGACCTCAGAGAACTCCTTTACCCCTTCTGCCATGTGTGGACATAGTACGAAGACAGCTGTCTATGAACCAGGCAGCAAGCCCTCATCAGATATCAAAACTGTAGGCACTTGATCTTAGGATCTCCAGCCTCCAGAACTGTGAGTAATAAATTTCTGCTGTTTGAAAGCCACTCACTCTATGATATTATTATATCATCAGCTCAAACTAAGACAATTACAAAGGAACACAACAAAATCAAAACATTATGAAGAATTCTACCTTTTAGCTAATTGAGAAGCTGGCCAGGATGTCCTTTCAAAACATTAACCTAATCTATTCTCACCACAAAAAAGAAATGTTAACTATGTGATGGGATACAGGTGTTAGCTAACACTATGCTGGTAATCATTTTGCAATACGTTAAGTGTATTAAAGCAATATGCTGTATACTTTATAATTAGACAACGTTATATGTCAATTATAGCAATAAAGTTGGGAGAAAAACTGCAATCTGGAAGAAATGAAGGAAGGGGCAAAATAGAAAGAGAGAGTAGAAACTGATCAAGAAGGAACTGAGGTGAATATACTAATGATTTTCAGCAGCCAGGGCTTTAACATTTTATATAATATTAACCATTGTGTTAGATAACTAGACACCTGTTAAGCAGTTGTACTTGCTACTTTACTGCTAGTTAATCTACTTTTATACCCAGAAGTAATGTCAGACAGGTAATAATCTGGGCTTTAAAACAATTTATAGGTACAGCTTTCTCTGGGAGTAGAAATATTTTGGAAAGTGTTTATTGGAACTAGTCCTTGATTAATAGTAATGTACTCTAGAGTTTGGTAGAATCTACAATTTTAAAATTGTCTCTAAATGTACCTTGTAGATTTTGTCTCTGGAAAATCTCTTACAAATGTTTCATAATAATCTCACAAACATTTGAAATGTGTTTTGTCAACAAAGGTCTGTCTGTCAAGGCTATGGTTTTTCCAGTAGGCATGTATGGATGTGAGCGCAGAAGATGCTTTTGAACTGTGGTGTTGGAAAAGACTCTTGAGAGTCCTTTGGACTGCAAGGAGATCCAACCAGTCCATCCTAAAGGAGATCAGTCCTGGGTGTTCATTGGAAGGACTGATGCTGAAGCTGAAACTCCAATACTTTGGCCACCTGATATGAAGAGCTGATTCATTGGAAAAGACCCTGATGCTGGGAAAGATTGAGGGCAGGAGGAGAAGGGGATGACAGAGGATGAGATGGTTGGATGGCATCACCGATTCAATGGACATGAGTTTGGGTAAACTCTGGGAGTTGGTGATGGACAGGGAGGCCTGGCGTGCTGCAGTTCATGGGGTCGCAAAGAGTCTGACACAACTGAGCGACTGAACTGAACTAAATGTCTTTTGCTCTTTATTTATTTATTCTAAAAAGCCCTAATCTCTTTGACCCTTCCAAAACAGACTAAAGTTTCATCTCTTCAATCATTTGTGTTCTTTTCCAAAATCCTTTCCCATTATGTTTTAAATGTTTGCTGAACACCAACTACATGACAGACACTGTGCTAAATGTCGGGGATACAATGGAGCAGAGAGGAAATATTTGCATACATCTTTTAAAATATGCAAGCTAAAAGTCAGGTCCTATTCTATAATGTTAAGAGTTCACTCAGGTTAAACTGACATCTTCCTGGTTTTTGTGTATTATACTCCTAACACTAAATTTTAATATTACAATATGCTCACTCTTAAATATTAAACTTATCTACATTATTTTCCATTCCTAAAAGGTAAATTTTTTTGCCCAGCTTTGTTCATTTGAATAAATTCTCAATTTCACAATCTGAAGATTGATTGCAAACTATTGGTAACAGAACTGCCTACGCAGCTTTAAAAAAAAAAAAAAAAACACACCAGAACTTTGTCTTCTGAATCTAGTCTTCAATGATCAGTCATGTTTAAGAATAAAGGTAAATCACTGGTAAAACAATGAAATCTAAAGATGATTAAACTGTAACTTACATAATTTGTTTAAATGAATAATATATGGAACTAAAAATGTGTTTGACTTCCCAATTAATTATGTATTTGAATCTTCCTATCAGCTGTCTGTAAAAAATGTGCATGCATGCATGTGTGCAAAGTCGCTCAGTCATGTCTGACTCTTTGCAATCCCGTGGACTGTAGCCCATCAGGCTCCTCTGTCCATGGGATTTTCTGGGCAAGAATACTGGAGTGGGTTGTCATTTTCTCCTCCAAGGGATCTTCCCAACCCAGGAATCAAATCCACATTTCCTGCCTTGACAGTTGGATTCTTTACCACTGAGCCACCTGGGAAGCATAAAATATGTACCAAGCTGTATATTTTAATTTTTAAAAAGTAGTATTTTTAAGTCATAGTGCAACACATAGTACAGTTCTTAAAAGATGCAAGAAATTTCTTGATGAAATGTAATTACACAAGTATCACAAGTACCTTTTTAACATGATGAATGAAAAAGCCACCTGTGTAACCTATTTGTTCTGTTAATGACATCTAACAAAAAGCTTTCTAAAAATCACGATAGGGACAGTCAGGTGTGCCTACCACTATGGTTCGATATGAAAATACTGGGTTTTTGGTTTGGTTTTTTTTTTTTTTTTTTTTTTTGCTCTACATGCTAACTACAATATAACAAAGATGTTAATAATGTTAACAGATATAAAGTAACAAAAACGGGTGGCGGGATAAAATTAGTGTAACAGAAGCTTCAAAAATTGGTGCCTTCTGATATCTAGTATAAACCTCCTCCATTCTGTATAAACTAGTAGCTTGCATTTATTTGGTTCTCACTACATGCCAACTAACATTCTACACATCTAATGAACCCACACAACCACCCAATGAACTAGGTACTATTAGCCCAGTTTACTGATGAGGATACAGAGCGGCTTCCCAGAGCAACTTCCCCAGTGGCACAGCTAGTACGTGGTAGACCCAGGATTTGTACCTCAGCTGGCTCCAGCACCTGCATTCTTAACAGTGTATATAAAGAATCAATCTCAACAAAAACAAAAAAAAGGTAAATAAACAGTCGATAGGTATCAATAGATGTATAGATCCAAATATATCTACACAAATAGTCATATCTATGTGCAGTATACGGCAAATATGCACACCCAGAGAACAGAGTGATACACAGGTATCATCCATCACATTCAAATACGAACATAATCATTATTTGCAGACTATGGAGCAATTGCATGACCAACTGTCCTTACCAAACCAGCGAGCATTTTCTAATTTGCTGGGTTCATTTCCTAGGCGGAAATTGCCACAGTAAGAGAAAACATTCCCCAGCTGTCCTGTCTGCTCGGGCAGTTGTGCCAGGTTTGATGTGGCTGAGGGCAGAGCCAGACAGGGTGGAGCATGGTGAGTTCTGGCCAGCAGTTCAGAAGTTGAGTACATTGCCCGGGCAAATTCCTTGTGTGGCAGCTCTTTCAGCACCATCAGCTATAGCTGCAAATTTATTTATTTATTCGTTTATTCCACTGACTGGAAGTAAAAACTAGTCTTATTTGGTCACAGCAAACCAAAAGTCTGTTCAAAAATGGAAAATGGGACTTGCCTGGTGGTACAGTGCATGAGAATCTGCCTGCCAGTGCAGGGGACAAGGGTTCGATCCCAGGCCTGGGAAGATCCCACATGCTGTGGAGCAACTAAGCCAGGGCAGCACAGCTACTAAGCCCACATGCTGCAACTACTGACACCCACGTGCCTAGAGCTTGTGCTCCAGAACAAGAGAAGCCACCACAATGAGCAGCCTGTGCACCGCAGCAAAGAGTGGCCCCCGCTGACCTCAACTAGAGAAAGCTCGTGTGTAGCCACAAAGATTCAGCTCAACCAAAAATAAAAAATGCAAAAAAAAAAAAGGAAAATGTTGGAGAACATATTAGAGGTAAAAATCTGGCAGACTGAGATGACGTTTTTGCAGAAGAAAACATGTTTATAGGTAGAAGTCTAAACACAAAACATTGGAGAACCCTGTATTCAGTCTCAGGAATTTCAAACATTATCATACACAACTGATCTTATCCAGGGTACCTTACAATGTAAGTCCTGTAATAGAAAATGTGAACACTACCCTACAGAACATGTTTGCTGATGACGGCGATGCTCCTTACCTCTTCCGCCGTCCAGAAGGACGCCTGTGCCTTTTTATACATTTTCCAAATGTCAGGGTACTGGATTGGAAAGATGACGAATCGACGAGAGCTCTTTCTCAGGAGCGGCTCTTCATCTGACTTTGCTTCATGTTCATTGGTATCTGAAGATAACCTCTTTAAAAATAAAGTACAAACACCCGTTTTATGTAGAGATTCCCCTTTACTCACATCTAACACACGTCTGGGAGAGTTAGGGAGATAGCACAGTTTGGGAGCCCGTCTCCCCAGCTCGAATCCTTACTGTGATCTGGTAGCTGGTCAATGGGGTTTGCTTAAGTGCATGGCTATAGGAAGTTCCTTAACTTCTCTGAGTCTCAGTTTCCTCATCAGTAAAATAACACCTACCTTAGAGATTAATTTTGATGATAAAAATGCTTTAAACAGAGCCTGGTGCATAATAATCACTCAAAATATTATTGCTGTTATTGTTACTCTGAGGATAAGCATAAAAAACTAGACCCATAAATGTCACGGGGGCAAATTTCTAAAGTTGTGGACAAAATGTCCCTTCAGTGCCTCTCACCGACACAGAATGCTGGCATGAATAGGCTACTATCACAAGCTGCTTTTTAATTTTAAAGTTTTCTTGTCTAATCTTAACTGAAATATTATCATACTCATCTGAAAACTCTTTACCAGCAACTTAGCAGTCTTTGAGCCTTCCCATGTACCAATTGGTCTTTGCTATTTACATGTTAATATTCCTGTACGGCATATGGTCTCACTGGGACTGTCTCAAAGCTTTGTGGGATAAAGAAACACATACCTAAAATGCATACTGCTTGGAAAAAGGATGGCACTCTAAAGGGGGAAAATGTCATATACATACATATATATATATATATATATATATATATTTTTTTAATAGTCAGCAAGAATGAAGACCAGTTTTTTATATATTGTGGTATTTCCAGAGTACTATGTCAAGTAAACATTAGTTTCCCTGGTGGCTCAGCAGTAAAAAATCCACCTGCAATGCAGGAGCTGCAGGAGGCAGGTTCAGCCCCTGGGTCAGGAAGATCCCCTGTAGGAGGGCATGGCCATGCACTCCAGTATTCTTGCCTGGAGAATCCCATGGACAGAGGACCCTATGGCTACAGTCCATAGGGTCACAAACAGTCAGACACAACTGAAGCAACTTAGCACCTGTGCACAAGTAAGTGAATGGACTGTTAATCTTTCTTTAGCCTGTGCTCTGATTTTTGGATACCTTTAGATTTTAAAAAATTTAACATAAGACCACAATATATCAGTGAAATAATCTAAAACCATTCAAATCAAGCCTCCTCTGAGTACCCTCACAAAACCCTCCCCTCAGCACACCAAAGGCCTTGATTATATGCCTAAGATAGCATATAGATCATTGCAATTTAATTCTCTGTCTACAGTTTCCTCTAGACTCTGCTTCTTAACAGTAAAACCAGTGCTCGCTTCGGCAGCACATATACTAAAATTGGAACGATACAGAGAAGATTAGCATGGCCCCTGCGCAAGGATGACACACAAATTCGTGAAGCGATCCATATTTTTAATTAAATCCTATTGGAAATGTAGAAATTATTAAAGGAAATTTATGCCAACCAAAAAAAAACCAGTAAAAACCAGACTTATACTTGTGGAATCCTTAGAGCTTAGCATACAGTTTGGTATTTACTCAATATTTATTCCATAAATATTTAGGTAAATTTCTAAAGTGGAAGTGGTCAAGTTTTTTGTTTATTTGTGCTGCCATTGAGGACTTTGCTCAAAACTGTAACTTGTACTCAACTTCTAGAATCCAGATTACCAGGAGAAGTATCAATAACCTCAGATATGCAGATGACACCACCCTTACGGCAGAAAGTGAAGAAGAACTAAAGAGGAGCTTGATGAAAGTGAAAGAGGGGAGTGAAAAAGTTGGCTTAAAGCTCAACATTCAGAAAACTAAGATCATGGCATCTGGTCCCATCACTTCATGGCAAATAGATGGGGAAACAGTGGCTGACTTTATTTTTTCAGGCTCTAAAATCACTGCAGATGGTGATTGCAGCCATGAAATTAAAAGACGCTTACTCCTTGGAAGGAAAGTTATGACCAACCTAGACAACATATTAAAAAGCAGAGACATTACTTTGCCAACAAAGGTCTGTCTGGTCAAGACTATGGTTTTTCCATATGGATGTGAGAGTTGAACTATAAAGAAAGCTGAGCACTGAAAAATTGATGCTTTTGAACTGTGGTGTTGGAGAAGACTCTTGAGAGTCCCTTGGACTGCAAGGAGATCCAACCAGTCCATCCTAAAAATCAGTCCTGAGTGTTCATTGGAAGGACTGATGTTGAGGCTAAAACTCCCAATACTTTGGTCACCTGATGCAAAGAGCTGACTCATTTGAAAAGACCCTGATGCTGGGAAAGATTGAGGGCAGGAGGAGAAGGGGACGACAGAGGATGAGATGGTTGGATGGCATCACCGACTCAATGGACATGAGTTTGGGTAAACTCTGGGAGTTGGTGACGGACAGGGAGGCCTGGAGTGCTGCGGTCCATGGGGTTGCAAAGAGTCAGACACGACTGAGCTACTGAAATGAACTGAGGACTTTGCAATCTCAAAAAAGCTGTAAGATTCTGAGACACTGCAGTTCCAGGCTCTAGAACAGGAGGACACATAAGGGCTCGTCCTCTAGGTCTGACACTGAGGCTGCTTTTGAACTGACACCACACAGATGCTTTATACACATTTATTCTGCTTCATCTGTACAACAAGTTAGTCAAATAGTTATAGTATTCCGATTTTACAGATGCGAAAACTAAATCTTGAAGTAGTTAAATAACATACCCAGGATTCCATAACTGGTAACTGGCAGAAATAAGATTAGAACTGAGATAGGTCAGAATTCCAAGCCTTGCCTTGCACTTCATCTCTCTATGTGTGGACGGCAGCTAGATTAGGGCCAGTGTGACGTGAAAGTGTTAGTCCTTCAGTTGTGTCCGACTCTTTGCAACCCCATGTTCTGTATGTATCCTGCCAGGCTCCTCTGTCCCTGGAATTCTCCACGCAAGTATACTGGAGGGGGTAGTCGTTCCCTTCTCCAGGGGGTCTTCCTGACCCAGGGATCGAACTCAGGTCTCTGCACTGCAGGCAGATTCTTTACCATTTAAAAACCTGAATTCAAAACAGTAAGATAAACTAAAGTTAAAAAGAGTGCATGCATGCTCACTCAGTTGTATCCATCTTTTTGTGACCCCATGGACTGCTGCCCACCAGGCTCCTCCATCCATGGGATTTTCCAGGTAAGAATATTGGAGTGGGTTGCCATTTCTTCCTCCAGGGGATCTTCCCCACCCAGGGATTGAACCTGTGTCTCCTGCATTTTCTGCATTGGCAGGTGGATTCTTTACCACTGAGCCACCCAGGAAGCCCCTAAAAAGTGTATACACTACAATTAACCCTTGTGCAACACAGGTTTGAAACACATTGGTCCACTTATCTGTGGATTTTTTTCCAATAACAACAATACTATTCCATCTGCAGTTGATTGAATCAGTGGATGCAGAACAGTAGATATAGAATGCCAACTGAAAAGTTATATCAGGATTTTCAACTGCCAAAAGTCAGTGCTCCTAACACCCCTGCTATTCAAGGACCAATTGTACTGTCTCCTGCTAAACAAAGTTAATTTAACAAATGGTACTGATGTAACTAAACCAGTCAATCTTAAAGGAAATCAACTCTGAATATCCATTGGAAGGACTGATGCTGAAGTGCCAATACTTTGGCCACCTGATGCGAAGAGCCGACTCATTGGAAAAGACTCTGATGCTGGCAAAGATAGAGGGCAGGAAAAGAAGGGGATGACAGAGGATGAGATGGTTGGATGGCATCATCGACTCAATGGACATGAGTTTGAGCAAACTCCTGGAGGTGGTGAAGGACACAGAAGCCTGGCGTGCTGCAGTCCATGGGGTTGCAAAGAGTCGGACACGACTGAGCAACTGATCTGATCTGATCTGATCTGATGTAACTAGTGAAATGACAGGAGGAGGACATCATCAAATATGACTTTAGGAAAAAGTAAAAATAAAGATGAGTTCATTAGAAATAAAGTTGAAAGAATCAAAGTGATGTGAAGCTGGTGAAAACCAGCCAAACTGATAAGGCTTAAAGCAGTGGTTTTTAACTGGTGCAAATTTCAAAATAGAGTAAAACTTTCTCAGAATGCATTCGCCTTCCCCTTCACCAGATTAAAATCACCATGTATAATGAGATCATGAAGTATGTTGTTGAGGAGGATGTGTTTCACAGGTGAATGATAAGACAGTAAAGATGAGATTAAAAATCAACGTTTTGGAAACTGCTACCTCTACATCAGAACATGAAGTAAACCAAATGACCATATTTCACTCCACAGTGTTCATTATAGTACAAAATCGTGTTCACTTACAGTAAGCACTTAATATTATTATGCATGCTTTCAGGCAAGTCATTTAATCTAATCATCATCACCTGTAAATTAAAGACTAACATTTGTCCTACTTGTTTAAAAGGAATGTTATAAGGATCAGAGGAGCTAATATAAATAAAAGTGCTTTGCATACTCTCAAGTGTTATGAACTTTTAAAATTGTTATTGTGTTACTATTAACTGTTGGGATGTTTCTGCCCTTAGAAAGGTGGTCTTCTATAATTCATGAAGTAATTAGAAAATTGCTGGAAAGGCTTTAAAAGTGAAATATTCAAATTCCAATTTAAAAGGTTTAGATCTGCAGTCAACAAATACTGCAAACTTATCTTGGCCCACATTGTTCTTCCTTGAGTTCTTGTAGACTGCACTTGCTTTTATCACCACTATGCAGCATTTTGATATGGTTTTGCATTTTTCTTTTTGTTATGTATTTTGTCCCAGGAGTACAGGTCTATATGCAGAGCTAGAATTCTTTACTTTCACTCTATTTGCTGTGTGCACCATACTGACAATTGGGAATGACATCATAAGCAGCAACCCTTTGGCACCAAGCACCCTTGCTCTGAATGGAGTTTGAAAATGCTGATAATTAATCAACATCTGGATCTGCAAAAACTGTTGACGACAGCTATCTTTAAACGATTTTCAAATGAAAGTCACATTTGAATACATATATTCTTCCTGTTCCATCATGGTAATATGTGGATTGTTAAGAAGCTGAATTAGGAGGCCATTGGGAAAGATCCTGCCTTGTGAAGAGAGAGGCTTTAACGAACACAGACCTTTGAACTGGGCTACAGATGATAATACTGCTTATTTTCCTGATGATAAAAATCCGCACACATTTTAAAATACTGTCAAGTGGATCATATATCCCCAAATTCTAGGCTCTCCAGGGCATTCTCTGTGGATGTGGGCTAAGAACTCATATTTTAGAAGTAAAGAACAATATGAGAAAAGTCACGATGGCATGGGCCATTTTTAAGAACTGGAAAACTTTCTAAATCTGGACTTATGGTATGTGGTGGAGGACAATGGAAGAAAATAAAACCAGAAAGAAGGCAGTAAACACTTCACAATTTTTCCAAGTGTGCTCTGAAGAACTGTGTGGCCTCTCTAATGTCAGAAAGTGCTCAGCACCTGGAGAATAACTGAATAAATCAGACAAAAATTCTTGCTTCTCACATTACATGTTTAACAAGAATTTAATATGAATAAACACCCCCACCAACCCAAGTCATTAACAACAGTAAGAAGTTACAAACACAAAAGCTTTTAAAAATCACTTTGATCAATAAAGAAGATAAGGGGTTCAGTTTCAAGACATCAAGAAGGCAGCTGAAAATATAACACTATGGTAGGTAGAGCACTCTCTCCACTCCTCTCTCAGGGCGTGAAGATCCTATTGCTGCTGCTAAGTCGCTTCAGTTGTGTCCGACTCTGTGCGACCCCATAGATGGTAGCCCACCAGGCTCTGCCGTCCCTGGGATTCCCCAGGCAAGAACACTGGAGTGGGTTGCCATTTCCTTCTCCATTGCGTGAAAGTGAAAAGTGAAAGCGAAGTCATTCAGTCACATCCGACTCGTAGCAAACCCATGGACTGCAGCCTACCAGGCTCCTCCATCCATGGGATTTTCTAGGCAAGAGTACTGGAGTGGCTTGCCATTGCTTTCTCCGGAAGATCCTATTAGTAGTTGCCAAGAGGATGGATGTGATTATTCAGGGAGAAGATACAAAGCAGCAGCAAAGCTGAGAACACAGACCAGGGAATGCAGGTATTTCTCTTGACAGAAAGAGAAAGGGCAGGTGGAGAAAGAGGCAGCTGGGATTAAAAGTGACAGAAATAGACATAAAGCAAAGGCAGAGGTGACCTGACTTGGCTAAAGCAAATGATCAAGATGAGATGAAGAGGAATTCCCTAAAGTATCCACTTTGTGGGTATCAATGGGACTAAGGCATGAGGAATTTTCTGGGTCAAAGATTTTCAAACATCTCGGTGAGCTAGGAGGCTCAGACTTCAACTCTTCCCACTTGTCCCCACGCCCAGGTGCTGGCATTCATTGTGGAGCACAGTTTAAAATCATTCCTATGGAGAATCATGGAAAGTTTCTGAGTAAGAATTAATACGAACGGGGTACCACGAGAAAGAGAAATTGAATATCCATGTGTAGGCTGAATTAGAAAAGAGAAAATCCTAGGTTTTGGTAGCAACGATAGTGTCCATTTCAGAGGTGGAAATGACAGCCTGAATTAAGATGTAGCAGTTAACATTAAAAAGCTGCTTTGCCAGTCAGACGAACTGGGCAGTTTGGTGCGGGAATTAAGACCCTTTGGGGAGTATTTTTGAGGGATGTGACATGGAGGCATAGGTTTATTGATGGATTAATTTGGCAGTGGTAAACAGGATTGGACAGCTGGTAAGACGGAAAGTAGACAGACAACTAATTTGTTATAACTGCACAAATGCTGAAGTGAGGAAAACGTGAAACAGTTTCTCATAGGCATTCCTTGGTAACTTTCCACTGTCTTTTTCAGAATGGTGCTTCCTGATTCTGGACACCTGGTCCCAAGAAGTGCCAGGACATGTGAGGGCAGCCATCTGGGTTAAGACTCCCCAGCTAGCATTCACCCTGCACTGATCTAGACTGGCATTCTACACAGCCCCTTCCTCCCATCCACCTCCAATTACACTACTTTCATTTGCTTGCCTTCACCTCTCTCCTTCTCCTCGGGTGTAGTAGAATGTTTGGATGCTGTCAGAGTTATACACTATTCATAGGTGTTTTCATTTTCATTTTCCTATTCCCACCAAATCTGACAAAACAGGTGGACTACTGGTCCAGGAGTGAGAACTTGGTTTTAAACCTAGATCTTGGTTTTAAACTTGAGTTGTATGGTCCTGGGTATATCATTTCGAAAACAGGGACTATCAGTTAGATTAAAGATAGTTAATTTGGGGAAACTATCAAAATTTTGGACCCCCTTTCTCTAGAAATTCACAACTGCACATATAAAACCTACAAACTTCAGGAGATTCATAAACCCCCTTCAAGCTCATCTATAAACTCTTCAAGACAGTGTTCTTAAAATATGTGTACCATGATCCAGTGGTTAAGACTGTGCTTCCACTGCAGGGGACACATATTGGACCCCTGGTAGGAGTAGTTCCACATGCTGCTTGGCATACCCCAAACAAAACTGTGTACCAGGATCATCTGAAGTGCTTGTTAAAAATGCAGTCCCAAACCCATCCCAAGAGACTTTGATTCACTATATCTGGGGCATAGACCCAGATATTTACATTTCTCACAACGTTTTCCAGGTGATTCTGATGCAGGTGGCCCAAGCTGCACCAATATATCTATAGAAATAAAGTACTTAAGCCATCCTTGCAGCTCAAGTTAAAAACTGTGAAACAGGTGCTCACTGAACTTCATTCTAGATCTAAAGTTCTGCCTCTGTCTTTGGGGTCTGTACCAAGATAGGCATAACAAATGAAAATTAACTTCCAGGTCTTAAGTCTGAACTGTTGGAGCTACTACCACAAACAAAAATATCTGAATTGTTCCATTAGAGTAGGACAATGTTTGTTTCAAAAGAGGAAGAGAAAGTTTGAGGGCTATTTACAATTTGTTAGTTACTAAATGTTTACAGAGTCAAAGTAAAATCCCAAATCTGGAATCTACAACTTTCTGAAGAAATGTTAGAATCTCTGTGAATCTGAGAGCTGAATCTCTGTGAGTTGAAACTCTATTAAAAATAATCTTTATCTTTAATCCATTTTGAGTTTATTTTTGTGTATGGTATTAGAAAGTGTTCTAGTTTCATTCTTTTACAAGTGGTTGACCAGTTTTCCCAGCACCACTTGTTAAAGAGATTGTCTTTAATCCATTGTATATTCTTGCCTCCTTTGTCAAAGATAAGGTGTCCACAGGTGTGTGGATTTATCTCTGGGCTTTCTATTTTGTTCCATTGATCTATATTTCTGTCTTTGTGCCAGTACCATACTGTCTTGATGACTGTGGCTTTGTAGTAGAGCCTGAAGTCAGGCAGGTTGGAATACAAACTAGTACAGCCACTATGGAGAACAGTGTGGAGACTCCTTAAACAACTGGAAATAGAACTGCCTTATGATCCAGCAATCCCACTGCTGGGCATACACACCAAGGAAACCAGAATTGAAAGAGACACGTGTACCCCAATGTTCATCGCAGCACTGTTTATAATAGCCAGGACATGGAAGCAACCTAGATGCCCATCAGCAGACCAATGGATAAGAAAGCTGTGGTACATATACACAATGGAGTATTACTCAGCCATTAAAAAGAATACATTTGAATCGGTTCTAATGAGGTGGATGAAACTGGAGCCTATTATACAGAGTGAAGTAAGCCAGAAAGAAAAACACCAATATAGTATACTAACGCATATATATGGAATTTAGAAAAATGGTAACAATAACCCTGTATACAAGACAGCAAAAGAGACACTGATGTATAGAACAGTCTTTTGGACTCTGTGGGAGAGGGAGAGGGTGGGATGATTTGGGAGAATGGCATTGAAACATGTATAATATCATATATGAAATGAGTCGCCAGTCCATGTTCGATGCACGATACTGGATGCTTGGGGCTGGTGCACTGGGATGACCCAGAGGGATGGTATGGGAAGGGAGGTGGGAGGAGGGTTCAGGATGGGGAACACGTGTATACCTGTGGCGGATTCATGTTGATATATGGCAAAACCAATACAATATTGTAAAGTTAAAAAATAAAATAAATAAATAAATAAAAAATAATCAAAGATACCACACACAGCAACAGGTTTAGAAATATTTACAAAATAACAGGCTAAGAAAATTACAGCACAACAATTTTAACTACCCTACAGCTCTATAGTCTAATGAATCCCAGTGTGTTGACTGTTGTTATGTACCTCTACTAATATAGACGGAGAACGCAATGGCACTCCACTCCAGTACTCTTGCCTGGAAAATCCCATGGACAGAGGAGCCTGGTAGGCTGCAGTCCATGGGGTCGCTAGGAGTTGGACAGGACTGAGCGACTTCACTTTCACTTTTCACTTTCACGCATTGGAGAAGGAAATGGCAACCCACTCCAGTGTTCTTGCCTGGAGAATCCCAGGGACAGAGGAGCCTGGTGGGCTGCCGTCTATGGGGTCGCACAGAGTCGGACACGACTGAAGCGACTTAGCAGCAGCAGCAACTAATATAGAAGGGCTTCCCTAGAGGCTCTGACGGTAAAGAATCTGCCCGCAATGCAGGAGACCCAGGTTCCATCCCTGGGTCAGGAAGATCCCCTTGGAGAAGGGAATGGCTACCCACTCCAGTGTTGTCTGGAGAATCCCATGGACAGAGGAGCCTGGTGAGCTACAGACAGCCCATGGGGTCGCAAAGAGGCAGACACGACTGAGCGACTAACACTTTGACGAATATAGAAGCCAAGAAGATTAACACGTTAGGGTAGGTTTTATTAAGCACCCACAACTTCCGTGGCACTTTGCATAAAGCACTTAATTCTTTGTGAAGGAAGCATCATTTCCACTGTAGAAATGAAGAAAGTGGTACCCCCCAAAGATTCACAGCTCGTTTAGCGGGGTCTGAGTAAAACTGGTCTGCTAACCTGATCGTTGCCATTGTTAAGAGGATTTCCTGAAGCCTTTCTACTGATCAGCTAACCCCATCCACTTGTGTCAGTTTCTACACGCATCCTTCCAAGTCCTATTAACCATCCCAGAGATGGAATGCATTTCTCCAGTAGGGCCACCAGTCCTCGGCCCTAGCCTCAACCTCCCCTGCCAGGGCTCCAGAGCAGGGAAGGATGGAAGAGGGTGCGCCTTGCCCGGATCTGAAGTCTCAGAGCACTGCCCTCGGGTCGCCCCAGAGCAGTGGAGCAGAAACCCTGCTCCTTCCTCACCCCTCCGAGGGGACGGCCTTCAGAGCGCTCGAAAAGACGAAACCAGGCTGCAGCGAGAGCTCGAGGCCAGGCCTACCCCGGGTCTCAGGAGGCAACGAGTAAAATCTACTACAGAGATCCTGCACCTCGCAGGTCCCCGCCGCAGCTCGCAACCCAGAGGCCCGGCGTGACCGCGGGGCGGGAGAGGAAGCGACAGCGCTGTTTACCTCCTCTGGCTGGGGCCTGGCCGCTTCCGGCCTTTCCGGGTCTCCCATCGCGCAGACTCCGCCAGAGCTACCGGAGCAGAGGGAACCGACAGCCTCGGGCCACTCCAACTGGGACAGAACCAGGTGGCCGGCGGGTGCTCTGAGTAAGCCCCGCCCCCTGGCGCAGGGACCGCTCCTACTCCGACCGGTCCCGCCCCGCTCCTCGGCGCTGGCCGATCCCCGCTTTCTCGCCTGCCCATTGATGACCTGCCCCGGCTCGGGCCTGGCCCCGCCTCCCCACCCACACTGGGACGCGCCCACTCCGACTGCCCCGCCCCACTCCTCTGCGCCGGCCCCACCTCCCGCCGCAGCCAGAGTAACATAGTCTCGCCAAAATTCGCCCAGCGCCACTGCGCTGGCACCGCCTTCCGCCTTCTCAGTGAAGGTCTCTCCTTGAGCCTGCCAAACCCCGCCCACTGAACCTCGGGCCCCGCCTCCTCCACTAGGTCCCGCCTCTCCAGCCGGCCCCGCCTCTCCTCCCGGCTCGCTGCCTTTGGCCCCTCCCGCGTCGCCGTCTTCTAGCCTCTCAGTGCGGGAGGTGCCCGGACCTCTTATGATCCAAAGTGTCCAGCTAGTTCTCGCCGTGCGTCAGGAACACGGTATATGTCGCGCTAACTCGGCCTAAATTAAAAGACGCTTGCTCCTTGGAAGAAAAGTTATGACCAACCTAGACAGCATATTAAAAAGCAGAGACATTACTCTGCCCGTCTAGTCAAAGCTATGGTTTTTCCAGTAGTCATATATGGATGTGAGATGAGAGCTGAAGAATTGATGCTTTTGAACTGTGGTGTTGGAGGATACTCAAGAGTTCCTTGGACTGCAAGGAGATCAAACCAGTCCATCCTAAAGGAAATCAGTCCTGAATATTCATTGAAAGGACTGATGCTGATGCTGAAAACTCCAATACTTTAGCCACCTGATGTGAAGAACTGACTCATTGGAAAAGACCCTGATGCTGGGAAAGATTGAAGGCAGGAGGAGAAGGGGACCACAGAGGATGAGAGGGTTGGATGGCATCACCGACTCATCATCATGGACTTGAGGTTGAGCAAGCTCCGGGAGTTGGTGAAGGACAGGGAAGCCTGACGTGCTGCAGTCCATGGGGCCGCAAAAAGTCGGACACTACTGAGAGACTGAACTGAACTGAACTGAACTCGGCCTATCCTGAGAGGATGCGGGATGGCGGTCGGACCGCACACTGGAAGAGCTAAAGAGGAGAGAGCGCTCTTCGAGTGTGGAGCGGTGGCAGAGGGAAGCCACGCTCTGGGTGGGAAAAGGGGACGTCCCTGTGACACCGAGAGAGAGGAGGGAAGGCTGCCCAGCTTTTCTCCGAAGCTCCCGAGAAGCAGAGGTCGGGGAAAAGTGTGCGGGACGAGGCGGGGGGCGTGCAGAGGAGGAGGGGGAGAATAACGGGAGAGGGCGTGACACTTGCCGAGCTCTTAGCAAGTGCCAGGCGCCGCGCTCGCTGTGAGCCGGGCCGCAGGGTCCCGGGACGCCTCTGCGCCCTGCACAGCGAAGCCCCCTCCCTCGGCCGGCCCACCAGGGGCCCGGGCTTGGGATGAACGACTGAGGTTACCCAGCCCGAAGTAGAAGGCGCCCGGGCTCCCCGCGAAACGCTCTTTTCCAGGCCCAGAGTCGAGGAGCGGACAGAGAGACAGACGCTGGGCTGCCCATGAGCCTGTTTCTCAGGGGAACTGTCTACAGGTAAGTGCCCACAGAAAGAAAAAATAGTGGGGTCTAAAAACCAAAACTGAGGCGAAAGAGATTTGCTTAAGTCGTCTGAAGCTGAAATGTCGAGGGAACCCTTGTCAGGCCTTGACAACAGGCACCTGCTTTGTGATTAGTTGAGGGACCTGTGGTTCAGACAGGATAGATAACTGAGCTTTGAAAATGATGAAGGTTTATTCTCAATCCTGCCCTAGAGTGGAGGATGAGCAATATCCATTCTTAGAGAACTGCTAGGAGCCACGTGCTGAGTAAAATAAATTCCCACAGGTTAACTTTAAATAATAGTTAAATAAGTTCTGTGAGGAAACTGAGTCTTGAAGAAGCTAGAAAATTTATCACAGGCCATGTGGAAAATAAACTAAGAGCAAAGATTCTACCATTTAAGTCATCAGACAGTATGTCTCCTATTTATCAAGCTTCTTATGTGTATTGAACGTGCAAAAGTGAATGAGTCTAGTGAAAAAGAATGTGGATTCTGGAGCCATGTCATCTGGGCATGAATTCTAGCTCCCTTATTTATTAGCTGTGCTGCCTTGGACAAGTTACTTAGCCTCTCTGAGACTCAGTATCCTCAGTTCCTTCCGCATAAGACTGTTGCATGGATTTACTAATATATTACATGTAAAGAACCTATTGGGGCAGAAAATTACAATGGTAGCTTTCAAGTACACTACTCATCAGACTATCCTAGAGGTCATAGAACAGAAAGGCTCAACTGAGTCGCTTGAATCACATGATTTATTAAATTAATTGAAAACATACATTAAGGGGAAAGAGATGGAGTAGCTAACCTATGTAAGATGGGATTCAGAAAGGGAAGGAAGTGGAAGGATCATTCAAGTTAATCATTCATACTCATATATCTTGTCTTTGCTGCATCAGCCTTCCCAGCTGGTGGAATAATTACAAAGGCCAGAGTTGAGGATGGGCATGGGGAATCTCCGCAGTAGAGCCAACATGCCTTTGCTCTTTTGGAGCGATGCAGAAGCTAGTAGGCCTGGTGGTATTTTGGGGATCTCAGTTGTCAGTTTTCTGGATACAGCCAGCCTGGGGTCTAGTGCTGTTGATCAGCATATGGTTAACTTCCTCCACCTGGTTGGGATTTTAATGTCTGCAGAATAACTACAGGATTTGTGGTAAAGGACCTGGCTGCCAGTGCAGGAGAAATAAGAGACGTGTTTTCGATCCCTAGGTCAGGGAAGATCCCCTGGAGCAGGGCATGGCAACCCACTCTTACCTGGAGAATCTCATGGACAAAGCAGCCTGGCGGGTTACAGTCCATGGGGTCACACAGAGTCAGACACTAATGAAGCGACTTAACACATGGCTCAGGATATTAACTACAGCCCTTGAGAACAATTAAAGGTCCTCAACTTTGTTTTATAGCCAAATTGTTATTATTTTGTCTTGTTTGCCTGCTTTCCTTTGTTTCTGCATTTTCTTACTTCTCATATTAAATCTGCTCTTTGAAACACAGGGAAGGCCTAGGAGGCTAAAGTTTTTCTACCAACAAGAGTCAAGGGTCACAGGAGTTGTGTCCTTTAGAAGGCCCTGCAGGGTCCTGCTTGGTTTCAGAATTGCTGGATCATATAGTAGATCTATTTTTAAGTTTTTGAGGAATCTCCATACTGTTTTCCATAGTAGTTGTATCAATTTACAATCTTACCAACAGCACACAAGGGTTCTCTTTTCTCCACATTCTTGCCAACATTTGTTATCTCCTGTCTTTTTGGTGGGCTTCCCTGGTGGCTCAGACAGTAAAGAAGCTGCTTACAATGCAGGAGACCCAGGTTCGGTCCCTGGGTTGGGAAGATACCCTGGAGAAGGGAATGGCTACCCACTCCAGTATTCTTGCCTGGAGAATCCCATGGACAGAGGAGCCTGAGAAGTTACAGTACATGGGGCTGCAAATAGTTGAACATGACTGAGCTTTTTGATGCTAGCTATTTTAACAGGTGTGAGTTGATATCTCATTGTGGTTTTGCCTTGCATGTCCCTAAGGATTAGTGATGTTGGGCATCTTTTCATGTACCTTTGGCCACTTCTATATCTTCTTTGGAAAATTGTTCAGGTCCTTTGCCCAACTAAAAATTGGCCTGTTGGCTTTTTTGCTGCTATTTCAGTTTTCTTACTTTGGATATCAACCCCTTATTAGATATATGGCTTGCAGATATTTTCACATTCTATGGGTTATCTTTTCATTTTGTTGATCACTTCCTTGGCTATGCAGAAACTTTTTAGTTTGATGTAGTCCCACTTTTTTTTTGCTTGTGCTTTAGGTATCATATCTGAAAAATCATTGCTAAGATCCATATCAAGGAGCTTTTTTCCTATGATTTCTTCTAGGAGTTTGATGGTTTCAGATCTCACATTTAAGTATTTAACCCATTTTGAGTTAATTTTTGTGAGTGGTGTAATATTCTAGTTTCATTCTTTTACATGTGAATATCCAATTTTCCCAGCACCATTTATTGAAGAGACTTTTTCTCCATTCAGTATTCTTTCCTCCCTTGTCAGATATTAGTTGACTGTATATGCATGGGTTTATTTCTGGATTTTTAATTATGTTCCATTGGAATGACTGACTTTTAACAAAGAGAATACATGGCTTTTAAGTCTAGTACATAAAGAACAATATGAACAGCTTTTGCCTGGTTTTTTCTACCTTTTGGAAAGTTTGCCTTAGAATTAAGGTACCATTCTACAGGAATCCAAAAACTAGCCTACAAAGAAAGATGACATAGAGAAGCCATAGGAAGGAACTGAGGCACCCAATCAATAGGTACTATCAACTTCTTGATGTGTGAATGAACAAACCATTAGAGGATTCCAGCTAGCAGCCACCAAGTCTTCCTTCCACTTGAAACCCTGGACATCAGAGACAAGCCATCATGATCGTGTCCTGCACAGATTCCTAATACAGAGTCCATGAGCATAGTGAATGATTGTTTTATACCACTAACCTTGAAGATAATTGGTTGTGCAAACATAGTAACTGGAATAACCTCCATTGTACTTACAGAGATGTGTGTGCTCTGACTGAAGAAAGCAGCTGAGCCTCTGGTACAGAAAGTGTGTAATTTCATGCTACTACTGGCTTACAGTGCACCAGTAAGATGCATAGACCCTCATTTCTCCAACTTGAATGATGTCTTAAATTCTTTTAAAATTTTAGTATATATTATGTTTATAATAAAATGATGTACAAACATAAGACAAGTTAAAGACTATTTCATTATTCTATGTGGTATTGTGGTTTATAATAAGCAATACATATTTGGTCTTTTATCCCTGTTTCTGGCACTAAGCTCCCCAAATCCTCAGAATTTCCTAAGTAATAATAAAACGGTGACTTTTTAGACCACTCATTAGGATAGGTTCTGGTTGCCAGGGGCACCAAGCAACTTTCCCTTGAACTCCCTGTGGATTGGCTGTTGGCTGTTTGTTGGTTTAGTCGCTAAGTTATGTCCAACTCTTGCAGACCCCATGGATTGTAGCCCACAGGCTCCTCTGTCCATGGGATTCTCCAGGCAAGAATACTGGAGTGGACTGCCATTTCCTCCTCCCTCCAGGGGATCTTCCCAATCCAGGAATCAAACCCGGGTGTCCTGCATGCAGGCATTCTTTACCGACTGAGCTATAAGGGAGGCCCTATGGGCTGGAGGTTGAATCAATCACCAGTGGTCAGTGTTTTAATCAATTATGCCTGTGTAACGAGGCCTTCATAAAAACCCGGGAAGACTGGATTCAGACAGCTTCAGGGTTGGTGGACACACAGAGTTGCAGAGAGAGGGCGTGGAAGCTCCACACCCTTTCTCAGGCTTTGCCCAGTGTTAATCTTCCACCCAGCTGTTCCTGAGTTATATCCTTTTATGTAATCTAGTACGTACAGTGTTTTTTGAGTTCTGTGAGCCACTTCAACAGATTCATCAAACCCCAGGAGGTGGTCATAGGAACCCCTGATTTATAGCTATTCAGAAGTACAGGTAACAACTCGGGCTTGCATTTGGTTTCTGCAGTGGAGGCTGGGTCTTTGCCTTGAAATTTGATGCTATGTCTAGGTAGATAGAGTCAGAATTGAGTTGAATTATAGGATCCCCTGGAGAAGGGAAAGGCTACCCACTCCAGAATTCTGGCCTGGAGAATTCCACAGACTGTATGGTCAGTCCATGGGGTCGCAGAGTCGGACATGCCAGAGCAACTTTCACTTTCACGTGGTGTCAGCACATTGCTTGGTAGTTTGGGGGAACCCCTCTCCATATATACACACCTACATGTTGGAACTGGGTGCTCAGGACCTTTAATGGCCATGACCAACTCACTTAATTATAATCATACATTTCAAAAACTAGTGTACCTCATGTTTGGGAATGCAATCTCCAGAAGGGCTGGAGACATCTGACTTCAGCATTTACCAGCTCTGTAACCTTGAGCAAATTTATCTGTGCCAAATTTCCTCTCTGTGAGGATGGTATTAGTGCCACAGAATAAAATGATATAAAAGAAAGCATTTGACAAGCTGCCTAGCACACGGTAAATACTCAATAAGAGAGCTTTCATGTTTGCGAACAATCCAGTGATTTTTAATTTTATGAGGTAATATATATAAGATTCTTTGCTTATACTTAATTCATGGTATTTTGATATGACTAAGTCACATTTTAAATACATTTCTGTATTAATCAAATGATGTTTAGGGAAGAATTAATCTCTATGTTCATGCCTATCTTTAGGTTAATGTAAACAGTGAAAATCTTTTTACCCAGGCACAAGAGGAAGAACCTAATCCAGGAGTAGATGATTTAAAAGTACTTTTCCGTAAGAAGGAATAAGAAGGAAAGGTTTGGCTTTGGGGTGTTTACTAATAGGGGGCTTTATATTCACAAATACAAGGAGTGCTCTGGACAGTGTTTCAGAATCATCTGGGATGCTGTTAAGAATAACAATTTCTTATGAGTTACTAAGTCAAAATGTGATTGAGAGGATGAGCAAAGCTTAGAAATTTGCATTAACAAGAGAATCACACCTTCAGAAGTATGAGAACTACTGCCTCAAGGGAAGATCTCCGTTTTAGACCTAGACACTGGTTCATTACCTCTAAATAGATAAAAATATTATCTTTAGGAGATATATTTATCTTTAGGGGCAAGTACTAAATAGTGAAATTAGCTATTTAAAAAGCCTCTCAAGTATTCCCCAGGAAGCCATTTATAGGGAACAATCTTGATATTCAGATAATTCAGGGGGAAAAAAAGAGTAGCAAAACTTTGAAAACCTTCAGTAAAGTTCATTCTTGGTCTTCGCTTCCTAAATTTGTTTTCAAGTCCATTAGATTTAATCACTAAACAAGACCAAAAGAGAACTTTATTTTATATGATTTTATTTTACATTTAGAACCATTTTATGCTTTACTTAAAAAAAAAAAAAAAAAAAAAAACTCACTCTGCTTTTAATATTCCTAAAAGCATTTTAACCAAATCTTGATTTAGGAAGACTTAAGACATTGTGCATTATTTTAAATACTTTCATTCTTTCAATAACTATTAAAAATAAGTTCACAATTAGGTTTTCAAATGTCCTAATCATATCGTTTGTTCTCATTTAATGTTTTATCAATTCCATCATGTGCATACAGAAGTTTTTCAGACACACTGATGAAAATCAGTTCTTAATCTAATTACTATTTCATTTATTCAGAAATAGCATTTAGACATAAAACCAATGTCTCATTTTGTAAAATAACCTTTGGTTAATTTACACATCTAATACATCATATTAAGTTTTAAGTAGTACAATGAGTTTCACCACTGTTGCTTTAGTTTTTAATATTTATTGTGTCAGCAGGGCTGAAAATAATGTGGTTCAGTCTTCTGAAGGAAGTTTGTTTATATATATATATATACACACACACACACATATATATATATACACATACATGTATAATAAAGCACAGTGCCTTTGAATGCGAAAAACATCCCAAAGGCCAGGAGTCCTACAAAGGAACGACAAAGAAGGAAAGACTCCAAAGACTCTCTCCTCATTTTCAATATGCAAAGTGACTGGTTTAAGTCACTTTATTGAAGACATGGTGAAGAAAAGTGTTCCTTATTATGCCACTGAATAAAGCTACTAAAACCACAAGAATTGAGAGATAATGATCCTAAACTACATAGTTAATGGATCATCAAAAAAGAACTTCTCAGTTATTAAATATAACTGGACTGATTTCTGATGCCAAGTAAGGCTCATTTTACTTCCCCCATTTGTATAAAAGAAAATGTGGCCTGGCCAGTGCCATTCAGGATTCTCTGCTAACTGTAAAATGTGGACCAATTTCCTTCTGTTTCTTATAGTCCGTGTGTACATTCAGTTTTTTAAAACAAAATTTTTATGCACATAACCGTGTCAGATACTGTATTGCCCTTAGTTTAAAAAATGTACAACTACATAAATAAAAACTATTGTTTCTTCAGTGTTACTTGACATTTCTTCTGTAATTTATTTAAAAAAGTAAATGTAACAAGATACTTAAAAAAGGCTAGATACAAAAGTAGTTAAGCTGCTCACGAACATTTAAAATTTTCCAAAATGTATCTTCAATAATCATGATCTTATAAAACATTTTACAGTTATCAGAAAGTGCCCAGGCTGAGTTTACATAACTGAAATGCCTTAGTACAAATGTCTAGTTAGAACTGAAGTGCAGTATACCTGACTGACTGCTCACTGAAATAGGGATACAAAGAAAAAAGTTGATTGTGATAAAGTACTGTGCATTGGCCCCCATCGTATGTACAAAAAAGTGCCCTCAAATGAACAAATTACATGCAAAATATTAGTGATATCATTTAATATCCTAGAGCTCAATGCAGTCAAACCTCAATAAAAGTGGTTTTTATAGGTAAAAGTGATTTCATTTCTTAAGATCTGAATGTTCAGAACTTTTTTACCAGTTCCATATACGATACACAACCGCAGCCAACCACAAATTAAACACCGTAAAAAAAGTTAAAATGAAACACAGAACATACTTAATTTTTTATTTTGAAATTCCCTATTCCCTCTATACAAGAACCTTTGCTGAAACACTTTCCACAAAGGCAGCAGTGAATTTTCAGAACGTTTTACATTTTTTCCCCTCAGCAAAAAGATAAATCACAGTGTAAATTATGTTGTTCTGCTGTCATCTTTGGCTGGGGTTAGACCCAGAAGTTGTTGACTAGCAAACCATTATAGTCAAATGTTGCTAGTGCTCCTCAGGCCTTTAAGCTACAAACTCAGCAAGGAATGTTTGCATTCATCTCTTTAAGGTAAAGGTACCACAGGGTATGCGACAGCATCAACTTCCATAAACTCTTATAGACAAATGGGAAAAATCTACAAAATTAGCGAGTAATATTACACAGCAATACACACGTTTTATACTCTACACAAAACCAAAATTCTTGGTCTTAATGGCGAGTAGCAATTTCTGTTTGAGAATCTGTTTAGAGGAATAGAGTGGGACGTAAAGTCGAGAAATGCAAGTATTTGCAGTAGGAAGGTGTTGGTCATCTGGTGGTCTTATTGTGATGGAGGGCATAGGCTGAAATCCTTCTTCACTGGCTGGTAATGAAGGGCTTGATGTCCAAAAGTAAACCTAAACAGGAGTATAATAATTACAAGTTTGGCTTTTAAGAGATTAACCCTTAATTCTGACAATTATACATACAGCCCCATTCTTGTGTTAAAACCTACAAAGGGGTATGATTTAGAAGTGTCTTTTAAATTTCTTGTATTGAAAAGGAAAGTTTCAGGATTGGAAAAGAAAAAAGTGTCAGGTATGTAGAAAAGTGACTATGTTTCAATGCCTCAGCTTCTCATTTGCAATATGAGGCTACTTGATCAAATGCTGTCTAAGGGCCCTTCCTGTTGCTAAATTTCGCAGGGCATGTCTTAGTGGGAATAAGGTACAAGGTCTCCGAAAAAGGTTCAAAATTCACAGAGGCTATCAAAAAGTTATTCTGCATTTTATCTACTAGCAAAACCACCCAATACTTTTCAGTGGTGCATTGTGATACACAATAATTTTGTAACAGTAATTTAGTGTCAGACAGCATCTACTGTACATCAAAATCCATGCAATAAGCCATGCTAACACTGAGTTTTAAAACACATCTAATTTGTGTAATATAGTGTAAATTACTTTTTCTTTAAATATAACCAAAGATATACTTTCCTGAAATATTTTTATTAAAACATACTTTTCCTCACTGATAGTAGACAGTGACTCTCTCTTAAGGTAAAGCTTTTAAAATCTTGCATTTATAGTACACAACTAAACAGACAAATAAAAGGGCTTCCCGAAGGTGGTACTAGTGGTGAAGAACCAGCCAGTGCAGAGAGGTAAGGGCTGTGGGTTCAACCCCGAGGTCGGGAAGATCCCCTGGAGGAGGACACGGAATCGTACTTCAGTATTCTTGCCTGGAGAATCCCACATACAGAGGAACCTGGCGGGCTACAGTCCACAGGGTCACAAAGAGTCAGACACGACTGAAGCAACTTAACACATACAGACAGACAAATATATTCATTATCTCAGAGTGACGAGGAACCCTAAACTAGTTATGTGAGAAATCTCATCTAGAATTCTATAGGCGCAGGCAGGGAAAAACAAAACTCTTCAAGTGTCAGGGTCTCCAAAATCTTCAAAGAATTTATAAAAGGGCTGGAAGGTACTGTAGACATAAACCTGGCCCAACCTACTCATTTTACAGGTAAAAAACAATGTAAAGTGTTTCTCCGAGGATAAATGTGGTTACCCAGAGCCAGATTACTACACTGCTAGACCTCCAAGAAGTTGGAAAAAGATAAATACATAACAGAGGACTTCTCAAAAACTTTTACTAGTGAACTATGACTTTCCAAGAGGGAAATATACTATGTGTATAGTTTTATTGCATAACCCTAGGACCAATAATTCAAGGGAGAAGAGTTTAGGAAACCCTCTTATATTCTTATGACCCTGAGACACATATGGAAAAGCCTAACAATATGTGAAGGATAACCTCCCAAAAGAGGGAGAGGAGGAGGTAGAAGACACCATGATATACTGCTGCTAAGCTGCTAAGTCGCTTCAGTCGTGTCCAACTCTATGTGACCCCATAGACAGCAGCCCAGCAGGCTCCCCCGTCCCTGGGATTCTCCAGGCAAGAACACTGGAGTGGGTTGCCATTTCCTTCTCCAATGCATGAAAGTGAAAAGTGAAAGTGAAGTCGCTCAGTCGTGTCCGACTCTTCGCGACCCCATGAATTGCAGCCCACCAGGCTCCTCTGTCCATGGGATTTTCCAGGCAAGAGTACTGGAGTGGGGTGCCATCGTCTTCTCTGATATACTGCTAAGCCCAAAGAATACAGGAGTTTAAAGAGTGAAGCTCACAATTAAAGCTGTTGCTGGACATTTTGAGGACCCCACAGAGGGAGGTAGTCTCTGTCTCTTTTGTAAAAGACTGAATAGTTAGCAAATTTTTCTTCTAGGAGATGGCAGAAATGCAGTGAGATTTAACTTGACTGACTAGACAGGACACACTGGTTTTGCTCTGAATCCAGACTGACTACAAAAACCCTAATAAGCAACTCAGGTACTCCTAAAACCAAAAGGTGCAGATACAGTATCTGCATTGGTAGGGACTTCAGGATTGGTCTACAAGTTTGTCAAAGTCAAAATACATGGAATTATAAGGAATGAACCTAGGGAACAGCCTAGGAAGCTACCAGATGGCTACGTCAAGAACAAAAACCAGCTGGCAGCTAGGACTGCTGGACAACCTGTTGTGCTATAGTAGGGAAACAATGGGAGGCCTGGGGCCACGTGAAGATGAAGGAATGCTAAACACGTGGCCCCCACCCCATAAAAAACAAGTTACCAACTACCTTTAAAGGTAAATCGGAAACTGCATGCTTTCCTGCCCAACTATATCCCCCTCTCAAATAAAATTGGGGGATATATCTAGAAATTGTATCATTTTTTATACATTCCATAGAGGTTTGGTTTAGAATACTGAGAACTAAGGCTGGTTCAACAGGGGAAATGTCACAGGGAACTATGAGGTATGAATAGAGATTTTCTGGATAAGGAATGTCCCTCAAATTTCTACAAGAAAGTCTAGAGGAGGCTATCTTTTAAAGCCACTGGACAGGTTGATTTGGATATACTCACAGTTGGACATAAACTTCACAGACTTGATAGACTTCAATATGATCAAAGTTTATACTGTCTTAATTTATGATTAATTTATGTCTTCATTTATTAACTTAAGTTAATAAGTAATAAGATTAAAATCATAGACCATTCCCTTCTCCAGGGGATCTTCCCAACCCAGGGATTGAACCTGGGTCTCTGGCATTACAGACAGATTCTTTACCATCTGAGCCACCAGGGAAGTCCTACTACTTTAAAGATTAAAATCATAGACCTAGTACCCGTAATTAAGTTACTGTATTCATAGTATACAGAGCAATTACGATTCTATTAAAAAATTTTGCAAACACTTGCAACTAGTCAAAAAGATTAAGGATGGACGAATGAGGCCACTAACATACATCAGCACTCACTATAGGGGGAAAAACAGGTCTCAACTATAAGCTGGTATTATATCTTCAGGACTAAGGACAGCATTTTAATAGCTAAGATGTATTTCACTCTGTTTATAGTTTTACTCATACTTCAGATGTCCTATTACAGAATAGAGAAACAAAATTGCCTTTTATTTCTGACCTTCAATTTCCTTAGCCGAAATTAAAATCATTACCAATTTAAAACAAAAGGCTGTCTTTCATACAGTATTTAAGGTTTTTACAGTTTTTTCTACAAATTTTATGAAAACACTTACAAGATCTTGTCGTTCTGTCATGCTCATCTTCTCTACAATTGACCAGAACCACCGCTTGAACTGCAAGAGCTTCTCAGCATTTTCTCCTACAAATAAACATAAATTCAATAAATATTATGCATCAGTTGTATTTTTAGACTACTACTTATAAAATTAAAATGTGAATGGCGGGGGGGGGGGGGGGGGGTGTCTAATCCTAATACAGGAAATTAAGACCATTTGTACAATGTGAAACTTCTACAGTTCATTAGCCTATCCCAATGACCAAGACAAGAAAAACAAACCACTAGCCTCAAAAATCACATGACTTTAATTCCATCACTAAGTCATGATTCTTCTCATGATGTTAAACCAGTGCTTCTCAAAGTTTAATGAGTTTACAAGTCACTTGGGAGATCTTTTTAAAATGCAGATTCTCATTCACTAAGTATGGGGGAAGAAACCAGAGATTCTGCATTTCTAAAAAGCTTCCAGATGATGCTGATATTGTTGATTTGAGGATCATACTTGGGAGTGTCTTTAGATATTTTTTTCCCTTCTAGGTTTTTAGTTTATATCAATAAATAAACCAAATTCTTATGTCACAAATATTGAAAACTATATTATTATTTAGCACAGAAACTATTATGCAGTGATCTGCATGTTACCAAGCATGAAGGAAAAACAAGAAAATGTACCCAAATTTAACTTACTATAATTTGGCTGAAGCTGTTTGCAGAATATGAAGAATAAAAGGGAAAAAACTGGTACGTTCATGTATGGAATTAATCTTGGACTAGAGGTATAGTCTTCTCATGAATTTCTTGGAAGTTCCAGTATTTGATTGTATGTGTTAGTCACTCAGTCTTGTCTGACTCTCTGCGACCCCAGAGACTGTAGCCCACCAGGTGCCTCTGTCCCTGGAATTCTCCAGGCGAGAATAATGGAGAGGGTTGCCATTCCCTTCTCCAAGGGATGTTCCCAACCCAGAGATCAAACCCTGGTTTCCTGCACTGCAGGCGAATTCTTTACCATCTGAGCCACTAGGGAAGCCCATTTTATTGTATAGTCACAGCTAAAAAGTCTACTCCTTTGCAAAGAAAAAGTTGCAACAAATCAAGCACTGAAGACAAATGTTATTCTAGAATTATCACTACCTCTTGTTACTCTTTCTAGATTTTTCATGTGGTTGTATGTTATATATCTTTCTAAGTGTGCTCTGGGTTCAGTTCTGAAGCTCTAAAAAGTGAAGTTCTGTATTTTTGAGTTTCCTATTAACAAATTCAAAAGAGAGGCAGAAGGGAAAAAAAGGCTACATCATGCAATCAAATTCTTTAGAGGGCTTAAGAAACATGAATTGGGAAAGGCCAATAGAATTGTCATATGGATTATTTTTTTCTAAATAAATAAAAACCCTTTCAACACAGTTGTTCACCACAAAGAATTTTTACTATTTCATACTAAACCATACATTCTTTAAAATATAGAAAAATAAAGCAATAAAAGAATTAAGAATAACCTAATAAGCTATCATAGTTCAAACATATCTTAAAATATATAAAAACCCAAGTAATAAACAGCATTTCCTAAGTCCCTATAAATAGATTAAGAATTAGAAACCCAGAAAACTGACCAAATTATCTGTATAGTTTATTTCTTACGTAAACATTTAATAAATTTCATACCTGATTCATCATTGAAAGAGGTGAAACTGATCAGCATCTGCACGTTAACCTCACCACAGCCATTTACCAAAAGCCTAAAGTCTTCTGCTGTTAAATCTTCTAATGAATTTTTTGGAAGCACATCCAGTAGACCTTTCCTCATTGCCTAGAGGATTTCAAAAATTACCTATTTATTACTATCAGTACTTTATTTTCTACATAGCAGTTATTATCATTAAAGCCCAATATCTAATTTTAACAGCTTAAGAATACTAAATAATACTAAAAAGTGAAGTTCTGTATTTTGAGTTTATTAACAAATTCAAAAGACAGGCAGAAGGGGAAAAGGGCTACAGGTTCAGCAGTAAAGGAGTATTATTTTATCTCAGGAGTTAAATAGTATTTAAAATTATGTTAGTAACAAACAGGCTGGTCCTTAAGAAACAATCTGTTAATCATGTTATCCTGTCAATATCCTAGGAAAAGTATGATAATGACAAAAACCAATATCCCTGACACAAACTTACTGAGAAATGCCAAGAACTGTTCTAAGCACCTTACATATGTGAATTAATTAACACTAACCTCATCCTCATTTTGCAGAGGAGGGAACAAAGGCATAAAGTACTTGAGTTGTTGCTAATGTCATACAGCTAGAGCAGGCTGCAGTCATGATAAACCCTGACAGTATTAATTCCAGAGCCCACGCAATTATTCCCAGCACAGGGATCCAAACCACTTCATAAACACTTTTCACCAGGAGGAGAAACAGTTAACATAGTGGGCCTGATGCTGCTCTTTAGAAGAGTCTGATGGGAGGATGGTCCTTGACAGGCATCTGGAAACTTGGCTTTTGGAATGTTCCCTACATTATTACTAACTGATGTGGGAATAAGCTCTGCTGTAACAGCTTGCCTAGACTACCTGTGCAAAGGTGATTTATGATGAACATGTGTTTTTCCTCTGGGAGTCTGACAGGACTCTGATATTTCCTCTGCTAGTAGGGCTGGTCTCCAATAAAAAAGCTGCGCCCTGACTCTTAAGTAGGCTTCCCTAAACACAAACACTGCATACGCACTGCTGTAATTCACTGCTGAAGGAAGAACATACTGTTTTTTTGTGACAACTCATACCCCCAGAAAGAGAACTTTGAAGCTTGTACCTGGATTCCTCCAGACTCTGTCTGATGTAAATCTCCCCTTGTGAGAGTCCTTTTGCTATAATAAATCATACCGATAACTGCCTCCGAGTCTAAGGAATCCACCTAGTGCGTCACCAGAGGCATGGATGGTTGCAGGACTCTAAAACAATAGTCATCTGAGTCCCATAAAGAATCCTTTCCAAATTTTTACTCACCAGATCTACTTTCTGATGATTACATGGTTTTTCCAAGTAGTTTTACCCAAAAAGAAAGGAGTTGGTCTGGACTCAGGTACAATTTATACTGTACATAAACTCATTTTGGTTTTAAAAATTTTGACCCTTCATAAGCAAGCTGAATACACTGTAAGCTAGTTTAAAACACAGAAGATACAAATAGCCTCATCAGATCAAGTAACATTTTTTGGAAAAAACTTACATGTAATGGCTGTTCTGCAACTACCAACATTCTATGTTCAGCATATTTCCGCACATACTCATAAACATTCTGAGGAGTGACTGGTATATTTACACCATTAGGAATAAGTTCAACCTGTGGAAAATTTAGCAGTGCCATTTAAAACCAATTTTGACAAAGCAGGAGTAAGTTCACAGTTCATAAAACAATTTCCTAAAATTTTAAAATCTAAAGATAATTCTGTATTTGACAACTAAGAAATGCAGACATTCTAGGCCTAAGTGACTATAAACTCTTCAACCTCTCAATCTGTCTCACTAACTCTCCATCCATTCATATCTTTCTCTCCATCTCCTACTGTGTCTTTGTGTGCATGTGTGTGTGTCTCTTTCTCTTTCTTGGTCCCTATCTATCTAAATTGTTTTTCTATGTATCAAGCACAATAGACTAACCAAATTCATTTGTTTTACCTGTCCTCCACCTTCTTCTTTACACAGGTCAATTGCAAATGCCAAATCCATTGCTGAGAAAACAGCATCAGCATCTGAACTCTGAGAAGCAAGAATAAGTTGCCGCAAACTCTCGTACATCACAGGGTCAAAAAAAGCAAAATCGTGCCAATTGACCTAAGAGAGTAATCATATGAAAATGAATTATGAAAGAAACATCTTAATTGAATTCATTAAGTTGAAATCTATGATAAAAATTTTATCTAATTTGAAGATACATGATACACTGATATAGAATATCCCACTAATATAACTGATCTAAAGAGGTAAAATTTTAATAAGTCTTTGGCTCTGATAATACATTTAATTTTCAAAGTATGAAAAGTATGTATTTTTAAAAAATTTAAAGCCAGGAGTGTAATAGCTTTAAGTTCTAAATTTTTTGCAGGAACCAGCACTAATTATTAAAAAGTGATTATGCTGAGCAGCTGATCCTAAATACACATCCTGTAATTCCAGATGATAAATCTAATGCTCAAAGGAATTCAGTAACTTGCTGAAGATCATATATCATTGGGTTATAACTTGAGTCTGTTTGATTTCATGACCTTTTCCATAAACCTCGTTAAAGGCTCAACATTTCTATGCTGCTAGCTTTTAAGTCCCGTTCTTTCTCTGCACAAGAGCATTTTACCTGGAACACATTAAGAGGTCAACAGAGTCAGCATTTTAAAAAAAAGGAAAAAATATATATCATAGTATGATATGCTGTAAGAGAAAACAATATTCACTATTGGGTTTAAGCAGAGAAAATTATTGATAGACCACAACATTAACAATGCTAACTCATATCAGATGTGTGGTGTGCATCTGTAGCAAAGACCATACAATATTTTGTTGTTATAGTGTGTAATTAGTATTATGCATTAATTTAAAGAATGTGTTTTTCTCTTCCTACCTTCCCCATCATAAAGGAATGTACAAGCTGGCAAACTATCAAAACACAAAAGAAAATAAGCTAATTCTGTCACCAAGAGATAATTATCCAACATTGCTGAGCTAGATGTTCTTACCTTCTTTTCTCCCTTCTACCAACATACATCTTACATACAGTTTTGAAGCTAAGAGTGCTCTTTTCAATACAATGCTGCTTCTATTGCCATTACTTGCTAGAACAAATAATAATAACACTTACTGAGCACGTACTATATGCCAGGCACTATACTGTTGTCTTTACCATTGTATAAATGAGTAATAAATGTCCAAGGATTTGTCTGCAACAGGATCCAGGTCCATCAATCCCTCTAAACTCACCTCTGTGTTACTCATTTTCCTATGCTGTCTCCTCCATGTATTGAGATTTTTCCCCATGTCATTAAATGCTTGAACATGACTTTATAATGACTAGAATGCTTTAAAATTTAATATTAAGTTAATGCCATACTATATATTTTATTTAAAAAAATTTTGCAACTGTAAAAGCAATTAGATTCATTAAAATCACTTACTTTCCTACCAAGCAACACTTTAATCACATGTCTATTTAATGTGATAGGACACAGCTCATTCTGTAATAGACACAGTCCAAGAATCCTAAAAATAAAAACAAGCAAATTGTAATTAAATTAAAAAATTCTAGACCACATAACCCCATATACATAATACACACACCTAAATAAATTTTTATAGTAGAACATATATATACACATTTTACAGACTAAAATATTTTAGAAAAATCTCATAAACTGAAATTAAAAAAAAAATTCAAATATAAGATTAGAATGACTTTACCTGCCAATATTTCTGAAACAATTCAATCTTGCTTCTGTGTTTTTGCCAGGCCTTGGAGTATAAAATCCTCTTTTTCCAGGTTGGTAAAACAAAGGGGCGTTGTCGTCACCATCATCTGTATCATCTAAATCCATATCTACTACACTTCGACTAGAACCATGACGCTTTCGGTTTTCCTAATAACAGAGTATCAGAGATCAAGTCCCAAGATTTTATTTATGTTTTAGTATATGTGTATACAAGAGAATGATTATTATTGAAAAATACCATTATAACCCTCTTTAAAATTAGTAATAATCCAGGTACCCACTCCAAAAAAAAATGAACAGTAATATTTTTAACATTACCCAAGATTGATATTTAATAAAGCATACAAACTGGTTCTCTTAAATCACTTAAATGTAAAGTTCGATAAGTAAAGCAAGTTTCATATTTAAATGTAAATAAACTTTAATTCATTCTTTCAGAATTGTGATATACAAAGCTTGTGCCTGTTAATTTCTCTGTCCATTTAAGTAAAATCACTCAATGAAACTCTGGTAGCTTCTTTTACGTTGATTCCTTAAATTTATTTTCCCTTGATAGAATTCTGGATTGACAATTTTAAAGGCACTGTAAGGATGATGCAGCAACTGTCTTCTGGCCTTCTGATGAAAAATCCACTGCCTTGCACATTACTGTTTCTATATAAGGCACTATTATTTTCCTATTAGTTTCACAGCAGCTTGATTATCCCTAGTCAGAGTTTTCTCTCAGTTTATCCTGTTTAGGGTTCACTGACCTCCTTGAATCTGCAAATAAATATGTCGTGCACCAAATTTGGGAAGGTTTCAGCTACTATTTCTTCAAATATTTTCCTGTAGCAATCTCATTCTCCTCTTCTGGGCACTCCAATGACATTAATGTTTAACATGGTCCAACAGGTCTCTGAAAACTGTTGTTTGAGATCTTTTCTCTTTCTATTCTTCAAAATGGATAGTTTCGATCTTCAAACTGACTGATACTTTTCTATATCATCTTCGTTCTGCTACTAATCTATTCAGTGAACTTTTTAATTTTCATAACTACTTTCTATAATTTTCCCTTGGTTCTCTTTTTCTATTCCACTGTTGTGAATATTTACCTTTCCATTCATTTGCTTATCTTACAGAACATGAAATAAAGTTTTTGATAATTCCAACAAGTGGGGTCACCTCAAGATTACCATCACTTGGCTCTTTTCCCAGGAGAATTGGTGAGTCTCTGCTGGTTCTTTGTATGTTGAATAATTTTGGAGTGTATCCTGGACATTTTTTTTTACTAAGTTATAAAACTCTGGGTCTTGTTGAAATGATATGGAGAATGCTAAATTTTTTGGCCTTGGTAGTTAATAACCTGGTTAGGTTCAGACTGGAAGTATCTTCTGTGTGCGGTGGTCCCAGTGTCTGCCTCTTCGTGACCCCATGGACTATGGCACTCCAGACCCCTCTGTCCTCCACTATCTCCTGAAGTTTGCTCAGATTCATGTCCACTGAGTGTGATGCCATCCAACCATCTCAACCTCTGTCACCCTGCTTCTCCTCCTGCCCTCAATCCTTCCCAGCATCCAGGTCTTTTCCAATGAGGTGGCATCAGGTGGCCAAAGTACTGGAGCTTCAATAACAGTCCTTCCAATGAGTAGTCAGTGCTTCCATTACCAAAAGCCTTTTAATTCTACTATGGGTCTGTTCTGCATATGCACCGTGTGGCATAGTCTGGTAGTATAGTTTATTTCTTAAAGCATGTGCTATCTTCCAGTTAAGACAGAGCAATGGGGATCAGCTTTACACTCCTGCCTGAAATAATGCCCCAACAGTTGTTTTTCACGTTTTGACTTCCCTCCAATCTGTGTGCTGCTGTTTATTTTTCAGAATTCTCAAGCAGTTCCTTTCTTAATTTTTTCAAGAGTTATCAGTTAAAGAGATATGATTATCACTGGCCCTGAAGTTCTTAGGGAGCTTACAAATTGAAATACAGCATGCACTTAACAGACAAGAAAGAATACTAGAGTGGGTAGCCATTCCCTTCTCCTGTGGATCTTCCTGATGCAGGGATTGAACCTGGGTCTCCTGCACTGCAGGTGGATTCTTTACCATCTGAGCTACCAGGGAAGCCCACAAAACATCCCTTACCTGTACTTTTTCTGAAGAGTCTAATAATCCAAGATCCAGGATACTATCGGCTCCATTTTCCCTAAAAACAAACAATATTCCAGATAACTGAAATTTCTAGAATTTAGTGTAGAGAAAACCATATACATTTAAATTTTTAAGACTTTATCAATATATTTAAGTTTTGAAGTGAATAAGTATCTAGGACACTTTACTAGTCTTAAAGCAGTTCTAGGAGCAGAAATGTCAATAATATACACAAAGATACTACATGTATGATCCAAGACAATGAACTAAAGGCTATCCGATTTAAGACAAAGTAAATGCAGTCTTCATAGGGGGACTGAAATTTGAGCTCAGGGAAAACACGGTAGAATAACAGGAAAAAGTTCAGAAGGCAACCACAATAGGAATCAAATGTTCCAGTGTATTTAATTGTTCTAGAATACTAACAAATTCACTGTTCAATCCATAAAGGTAGGCGAAAGCAGTCAATATTATATATTCTTGTATTCAACAGAAAATACTACTAAAATAGCAACCCTTACATATATTTACAAATGTCTTTCCCCTCCCCCAAAAAAAGGCACATTATTTGCAACTTTTTATATAATGGGGTAAGCTATACTCATATCAGATCAGTCCCTCAGTCGTGTCCGACTCTTTGTGACCCCGTGAATCGCAGCACGCCAGGCCTCCCTGTCCATCACCAACTCCCGGAGTTCACTCAGACTCACGTCCACAGAGTCAGTGATGCCATCCAGCCATCTCATCCTCTGTCGTCCCCTTCTCCTCCTGCCCCCAATCCCTCCCAGCATCACAGTCTTTTCCAGTGAGTCAACTCTTCTCATGAGGTGGCCAAAGTACTGGAGTTTCAGCTTTAGCATCATTCCTTCCAAAGAAATCCCAGAACTGATCTCCTTCAGAATGGACTGGGTGGATCTCCTTGCAGTCCAAGGGACTCTCAAGAGTCTTCTCCAACACCACAGTTCAAAAGCATCAATTCTTCGGCGCTCAGCCTTCTTCACAGTCCAACTCTCACATCCATACATGACCACAGGAAAAACCATAGCCTTGACTAGATGAACCTTTGTTGGCAAAGTAATGTCTCTGCTTTTGAATATGCTATCTAGGTTGGTCATAACTTTCCTTCCAAGGAGTAAGCGTCTTTTAATTTCATGGCTGCAGTCACCATCTGCAGTGATTTTGGAGCCCAGAAAAATAAAGTCTGACACTGTTTCCCCATCTATTTCCCATGAAGTGGTGGGACCGGATGCCATGATCTTCATTTTCTGAATGCTGAGCTTTAAGCCAACTTTTTCACTCTCCACTTTCACTTTCATCAAGAGGCTTTGAGTTCCTCTTCACTTTCTGCCATAAGGGTGGTGTCATCTGCATATCTGAGGTTATTGATATTTCTCCTGGCAATCTTGATTCCAGCTTGTGTTTCTTCTAGTCCAGCGTTTCTCATGATGTACTCTGCATATAAGTTAAATAAACAGGGTGACAATATACAGCCTTGACGAACTCCTTTTCCTATTTGGAACCAGTCTGTTGTTCCATGTTCAGTTCTAACTGTTGCTTCCTGACCTGCATACAAATTTCTCAAGAGGCAGATCAGGTGGTCTGGTATTCCCATCTCTTTCAGAATTGTCCACAATTTATTGTGATCCACACAGTCAAAGGCTTTGGCATAGTCAATAAAGCAGAAATAGATGTTTTTCTGGAACTCTCTTGCTTTTTCCATGATCCAGCGGATGTTGGCAATTTGATCTCTGGTTCCTCTGCCTTTTCTAAAACCAGCTTGAACATCAGGAAGTTCACGGTTCACATATTGCTGAAGCCTGGCTTGGAGAATTTTGAGCATTACTTTACTAGCGTGTGAGATGAGTGCACTTGTGCAGTAGGGTGTGAGCATTCTTTGGCATTGGAATGAAAACTGACCTTTTCCAGTCCTGTGGCCACTGCCGAGTTTTCCAAATTTGCTGGCATATTGAGTGTAGCACTTTCACAGCATCATCTTTCAGGATCTGGAATAGCTCAACTGGAATTCCATCACCTCCACTAGCTTTGTTCGTAGTGATGCTTTCTAAGGCCCACTTGACTTCACATTCCAGGATGTCTGGCTCTAGGTCAGTGTTCACACCATTGTGATTATCTGGGTCGTGAAGATCTTTTTTGTACAGTTCTTCTGTGTATTCTTGCCATCTCTTCTTAGTATCTTCTGCTTCTGTTAGGTCCATACCATTTCTGTCCTTTATCAAGCTCATCTTTGCATGAAATGTTCCTTTGGTATCTCTGATTTTCTTGAAGAGATCCCTAGTCCCTCCCATTCTGTTGTTTTCCTCTATTTCTTTGTATTGATCACTGAAGAAGGCTTTCTTATCTCTTCTTGCTATTCTTTGGAACTCTGCATTCAGATGTTTGTATCTTTCCTTCTCTCCTTTGCTTTTCGCTTCTCTTCTTTTCACAGCTATTTGTAAGGCCTCCCCAGACAGCCATTTTGCTTTTTTGCATTTCTTTTCCATGGGGATGGTCTTGATCCCTGTCTCCTGTACAATGTCACGAACCTCATTCCATAGTTCATCAGGCACTCTATCTATCAGATCTAGGCCCTTAAATCTATTTCTCACTTCCACTGTATAATCATAAAGGATTTGATTTAGGTCATACCTGAATGGTCTAGTGGTTTTCCCTACTTTCTTCAATTTCAGTCTGAATTTGGCAATAAGGAGTTCATGGTCTGAGCCACAGTCAGCTCCTGGTCCTGTTTTTGCTGACTGTATAGAGCTTCTCCATCTTTGGCTGCAAAGAATATAATCAATCTGATTTCGGTGTTGACCATCTGGTGATGTCCATGTATAGAGTCTTCTCTTGTGTTGTTGGAAGAGGGTGTTTGTTATGACCAGTGCATTTTCTTGGCAAAACTCTATTAGTCTTTGCCCTGCTTCATTCTGTATTCCAAGGCCAAATTTGCCTGTTACTCCAGGTGTTTCTTGACTTCCTACTTTTGCATTCCAGTCCCCTATAATGAAAAGGACATCTTTTTTGGGTGTTAGTTCTAAAAGATCTTGTAGGTCTTCATAGAACCGTTCAACTTCAGCTTCTTCAGCGTTACTGGTTGGGGCATAGACTTGGATTACTGTGATACTGAATGGTTTGCCCTGGAAACGAACAGAGATCATTCTGTCGTTTTTGAGATTGCATCCAAGTACTGCATTTTGGACTCTTTTGTTGACCATGATGGCCACTCCATTTCTTCTGAGGGATTCCTGCCCGCAGTAGTAGATATAATGGTCATCTGAGTTAAATTCACCCATTCCAGTCCATTTCAGTTCGCTGATTCCTAGAATGTCGACATTCACTCTTGCCATCTCTTGTTTGACCACTTCCTATTTGCCTTGATTCACGGACCTGACATTCCAGGTTCCTATGCAATATTGCTCTTTACAGCATCAGACCTTGCTTCTATCACCAGTCACATCCACAGCTGGGTATTGTTTTTTCTTTGGCTTCATCCCCTCATTCTTTCTGGAGTTATTTCTCCACTGATCTCCAGTAGCATATTGGGCACCTGCTGACCTGTGGAGTTTCTCTTTCAGTATCCTATCATTTTGCCTTTTCATACTGTTCATGGGGTTCTCAAGGCAAGAATACTGAAGTGGTTTGCCATTCCCTTCTCCGGTGGACCACATTCTGTCAAATCTCTCCACCATGACCTGCCCGTCTTGGGTTGTCCCACGGGCATGGCTTAGTTTCACTGAGTTAGACAAGGCTGTGGTATACTAGTGTTGCTGTATCCAGAAATGAGGAAGAGGAATGAAAATGTAGTACACAAAAGTCAAGAAATGAAAAATAGTTAACAGCAAAGAAAAGAAACTTCTAGCAATTAGTCTTTGGCTTGGACCATTCAAAGGCTCTGAGATAGGTAAATAGCTAGAATAAATTAAACGGCTGTTTACTTCAGGATTTAGCCAACGCACTTATCCATTTCTAGGACCATATCTAACCTTCAAGTTCCTCATTCAATATCATGACTAGGAGGGAAAAAAAAAAAACACCACATCTTCATTTAAAATAAAACTTCAAAGCCTCAAACTGGATATTAGAGTAGCCCCAGGATAGAAGGGCACAGATTAAATGTATCTTCTTGTCACTTTAACCTGTCACTTGGGGAAAAGAACGGTAAGTAATTTAAATTAGGTATTTTTAAGTTTTATATTAAAACAAATATATTGCACAATAAAAGCAAACATTTGCATGATTTCCAAGATAAATCAGGATGCCTAAAAGAAATTTCTTATTTACTACAAAGACTCAAGGATTACACCCAATTCTTTGAGGTATCTGGCCTTTGCCATTAGAGGTATTCAGGTGGAGAACGAGATGTACTTCTTATAAGTTAATTTATAAATAAGGTTCATAAAATTTATCCTCAAACCTAAAGTAACTGCTAAAATTCAGCCCTTCTAGTACCATGTGAAACTTGGCTGTCTCACTCAGATTTTTAAGCCATCTCCTAAAATTAAAACCATTCAAGTCTTGCACTATTTAATATAGATGATAAGATATGCGAACACCTGTATCCTAAAAATAAAGTAGCTAATGTTTTTTAAACTAAAATGTCTTCCCAAATGTGCATATTACCGTCCATGTGCAATAATGAGTTCCATGGCTTCATCTACTCTTGCTCTCAGAGAATCTTCACTTGCTAGAAGCAGCAGCAGCTGAGCTGGGGATAACTCCAACAGCATGCCAGTGATTTTACTTGCAAATGCCTGTAAATGACAAACAAATGTTACTTGCCTCTACTCTCTGAAACCTGTCTAAATTAGCAATGTTTTATCAAGGGGGGAAAAAAAAGGAAGAAAATATAAGAAACTTGGATAACAAACTGAAAAATTTCCGAAATATTTTCTAATTGGAATCTATGAAGAAGAGAAAGGGAGGAGACATTAATTTTCCTGATAAGGAAATTAATTATTAATTAACCTGATAAAGGACATCTATGAAAAAGGCCACAGCTAACATGATACTTGATGATGAGAATTGTAATGTTTCTTCCCATTTGACATTGTACTGCAAGTTCCAGTTAGTACAAAAAGGCAAGTAAAGAAAATAAAAGTAATCCAGATTGGAAAGAAGAAGTAAAACTCCTTTTTTACAGACAACAGATTCTCCATGTAGAAAACAATGACAGAATCTACAAAGAAGTCACTAGAACTAACAACACATGAGTTTATTTTATGAGATGAGAAGCCTAATTATAGAAAACTTTGGTAAGGAATAAGTAGTCTATGCATTAGCAGTCTTATTAAAGCTAGTTTAATATTTATTTGTTGACAAGCCTTTTTAAAAGACTTCTGATATTCATGAGTAAACATAAAAATACTCAAGGTCATTTTTTTCCCCTTCTTCATCAGAGGCCTGGAAACATTTTTTTTTTCATTTAGTGTCGGAAAAAAGAGAGGGAAGAAGTGAAGGAAGGAGAAGCAGAAAGAAAAAAGATGCCTATACTTAAGGCTAAGGATTTACTGAAATATAACTTATTTATTGTTTTATTATTCTTTTGCTCTAGTATGTACATGTAGTTATGTACAAAGACAAAAACAAAAGCTAGGTTATGTTTCATATTATATGAAAGAAACCCCTGACAGAACATTCAAAATAAAACCTTCCTGTCATATTTATGGAGTGACATTGTTCAACATGTTCCAGCTACAAGCTGATAACAAAGTTAGCTTTAAAAAGCAACAGTAATTTGTACAAATAAATACAATGCACAGACAATTCCTTAGCACAAAAGGAAATTATTAGGTAGAATGTTAACCTGGCAAATGTAGCAAAATAAACATCAAGCTATATACAATTATTCTCCAGTAAATGTTGCTTCTTTCCCTCCTAAGCTTCCTTTTTTGGCAGTCTTCAAATCACAGTAGCTGACAACTTCTTAAGATATCAGCCTTAATTCAAAACCTAAAATGGCACAGTCAGTTAAGAGGTAGCCAAGCACGCCATACGTACTGGTTGCATTGCTTGTACACGGGGGTAAAGTCTCTCTCCGAGCGCCTGACGATGTGCCGGCAGAGGGTCAGGGTCATCACTAGGATTTCCTTCAGAGGCTGGTCTGAAGGGCCTAGTGTCGATGGAAAGCTGTCTTCTAAAATCCCTGAAAGATGAACAAGGCTATGATGACTTCATTTCCCTTGTCTGCAAAATGGAAAATATCACTGCGACAAAGTGGGAAACCAGAGCATATAGTTAGCTCCAGTTATGGTACCAGGGTGGAAGAATGCCTAAAAAGAATGATGCTTGGAAAATAAAATTTATCTAGATTTTGCCACTTGTAAATCTGTAAGTCTGCAATGCATGTATTAATTTGATTTTAAGGGAACAGGACCTTTAAATACCAGAAGTCAAGAGCCCACCCATATTTCCTGGAAATTTTAAGACAAAAGTAAAATGCCACTCATTCTAACATGTGAAAAACTGAACGTTTTAAATAATACAATTGCCACAAGTTAAAATTTTTAAAACAAATTTAGGAACTTGGATGATAAATAAAAAGCCAATGTAATTTCAACTGCCCCTGGGTTTTTAAAGCAGAACATATTAGTTAACAGTTGGTTAGACTATTTTAGTTACAATGCATCACTTATCCAATTATTAACTTTCATTTTCTAAAAGTTCACAACTGAGACTCTTATTTTCAGGCCTAGCTCCAATTCATCCAAAACGATGGTACTCAATAAAAGATACAAAATCACCTCACCTATCCCGATCTCTCCGAGAACCTGCTCGCAAGCCGCTACTCCTCCTCATTTCCCTTTCTCTCTCTCTTTCCCGATCCCTCTCTCCTCTGTTCCTTAATCTCTGCATTAAACCTGGAAAAAAGTGAAATACACTTTGTTTAGATGAAGGTAAATGCAACTACTTTAAATGTTAAAAGTCAATGTGAGGAAATGAGACAACACAGTAAGAACATGACAACTGAAGATCATTCTCCTTAGCATCTGTGTCAGTGCCTTTCTGTTATTCTCCCTATGGTTTTGAGTGTTGGGAGTGATTCTGTAGAATGAATTTATCTCCTTGTCATGTCAGAGCTGTGAAATAAAATGTAGCAACCAGGACTATGTTAGTTTCAACATAAACAATGCTGATATTTCTTACATATTTGAGTATCTTCTCTATTCTTAGTTTTGGGCATTAAAAGCATTTAAAGACACTCAGCTATTACTCTTTTTAAAACCTTAAGCGTAAACCAGGGTATGGTTTCCTAATGACTGTGCAGAAAAATGATTTCTGAAATGTCATGACTTCCTAGGTCTCCTCATTCACATTTTACAATTTTTTAAAAAACTGTAAGACTATAAAAAGTCAAATGGTTAAACTAATAATGAAAGGCTGGGGTATGCCCCCCATCTTTTCATCCTTAATTCTTTCCAGAGCTCATTCAGCTTCTATGGTGCAGTTTACAGAACCACAGTAAGATACAGCTATAGCCTAGGTATTAAAAAAACACAGGATTCTGTTAGTTAACTGAGACTGACAATTTCCTTACATGAATCCCGAGTTTCAACCTTTTGTAGTTTTCACATTTTAAAATACACTATCATAATCTTGAAAATCAGGTGAGAATCCTAACCCCAAAGTGGTGATCATTCAGGAGGTAGAACTTGCACCAGGATGTTAACATAGAAAACCTTATTACCAAAAAACAAAGTCTTGTTCAATTAAACAGTGAAGTTAGTGACATAGCCAATTTACCTTTGGTTGCAAAATCCACCTCACTGGAGACTGGTAGAAACTGCAAATCATACTTTAAAAAGCACTGTTCTAGGTAACAGCATTTTCTTCTCAATATCTGTACTAATTGGGAAATCCTGCAGTTTGCTCTTTGAATTTTTATATTGCCTTAAACCTCCCATTTCCCAAACATTAAAATTGAGATGAAAAACTCAATCGTACAATCATAACCATTTATGAAAATGAATGTGGCAGTAAAAGAGCCAACTGGTAAACTGGTAAACAATTAGAGTAGTTTTAACAAGGTTAAGTAATTGATCTACAATAAAAGAGTATAAAAGTATAAATACAAACTTCTCCAACTAAACATACATATAACCATGATCATCGTTTTAATCAAACAAGGAAAGAATTTTTATGAGCTTGTTACCTCTAGAGTACTTACTTGTATGAGTGCCTTTGTTGGCATTTTGAATACAGTCTAAATTTGGCAGTTTTTCATTTGACAAAAAAGCTTGTGCAATGGCTGTATAAAAGCTTCGTGCTACGCCACTGCCCTCTCCTGGTTCATCCTTAAATGTGACTTTTACTCTGTGTACAGCCATAGGTGTGGTAGCACATCTTCGACCAAAGTGATTGTTAAGTTGCCTCATGGTCTGCTGAATAAGAAGATCTCTATCCCGATCGACCTATTGAAATGCAACAAAAAGCAGTAAATTCAGTGCTGGAAACCACCTTGACATTTTTCTGTGTAAAATCTGAAACTAATTTTTGCTTTTCCTTGACAGTTGAAATAGCTATGAAGTATCTGGGTTCTCAAGAGCTTATATATTCCAAATCACACAAGAATATCTTACATTAAATCAAGATAATGGAATTTAACTCAATTAGAACATTTTCTTAAAAGATCTACCAGAACACAGCAATTCATCCAGTTTGGGGATATAGCAAGATAAATTGCAAATAGATCAAAGTGTGAAATTTTTTTCATAGCAAATCCTTAAAAAAAGATAGGATATTCCTTGGCTATAGAATACCATAGCAAAGTAAAAGAAAAATGACAAACTGGGAAAAATATTTGCACCTTCTATTACCAACAAAGATTCATGAATAGTGTATATGTATCACTTAGCGCTTCTAGAAAAAAAAAAAAAAAACTTGAGGAAAAAACAATAGGAAAAGTGGGCAAAATATGCCAACATACATAACAGTTCCCAGAAAAAGAAGCAGCCACAGTACATGAAATCTATGTAACAATGTTTAACTTTGATCAAAATAAGAGAAATACAAATTAAAATTATACTGCCAATCAGATTGGCAAAAATCTAAAATCTGACGACAAACTGCTGGCAAGACTTTGAAGAATCAGGCACTCTTGTATTGATGCAGAAAGTGCACAAATACACAGACATTATGTAGGAGCATTTGCCAATATTTGACAAAATTATATATACACATGCCCTCTAACCCATATCTAGGATTCTATCTCAAAGACACGCGAGCCAAATAGAGGAACACACATAAAGCAATTCATCACACCACTATTTGTAACAGCAAAAGGCTGAAACAAGTCCAAATGTCTATCAACAGGACACCGGTTGGAAAAAAAACTGATAAAGCCATAAAATGTGGTACTAAGACTACTAGGTAGTTAGAAAACAGAGAGCAGAACAGAACATTTCTCTCTCTATAGCCACGATTTTCTCTCTAGGATATACTGTTAATTGGAAAAATCAAGATGGAGTAAAATGTGTAACATTTCACTTGGGGTGTAATGCTCGCGGTGGGGAGTAAGGGACAGAGATGAACACATATACATGATTATATTTTTTAAAGGTGGGAGGGAAATAAGCTGGGGGTAGGGGATCAAAAAACAAACAAAAAATCCCAAAAGGGGGCAGGGGGAACCCAAAGTAAAGAGATAGAAATGTAAACTAGATTTCTCTGAATATAAACTTCTTCTACAGAGTTCACTTTGCAACTGTAGATATTTTACATTATGAAACAAAACAAAATTAAAAAAAAAAAAAAGGACAGCAATCCCTAAAAAATGAAGGCAAAATGAACCAAGACCGTAACTATGTGGAGATATGATGGTAGGTACCAAAACCACACAAAAGAAATCATCTCAAGTGACTTTAAAACAATGTAATTTGACTACAAATCTTCAACTGGAAATGCTCTAAGAACAAAAACTGCAAGTATCTTAACTCTATTTTCAATAATCGTTTTGTTAGCAGTAGTGTTGACATTACGATTCTAAGACTGCTATATGCATGCTGTGGGATAAAAGCAAATGAGTAATTTTAGCGGTGTTGCTGGAAAGCTGGATATTATCAGTTCAGAAGAAAGGAAGAATAAAGGGTGAAAACAAAACTTGTATTTCTAAATCTTAAATATGAAATGGGAGTATCAGTGTGAACACATGGTATAATTTTCTTATTTTTTTAAAGAAGCATTTCCTAGTTCTATCCACTAAAAGGCCTGGAAACAATGACCAACCCTATTGGCAGTGAACAATTTAAAGCCCAGATTATAATCTCAAAATACAATTTCCTGTTAAAAGGAATGGCTGATTTAAAGACTGTGACAGAAAATACCAGAAAATGAGATACATCAAATAGTAGGGAAGATATCAAAGACTGGATGGACTCTCACTACAGTGAGAGTCTCACTTTCTCAGCTAAAGAAAACACTGTTTGAGCATCAATGAAACACATCAACAGTTTAAATCTGTGTATTCACGATACTTAAACAAACCCACTGTTCCTCATTACATGATAATGGGAAACCAACTGCCAGAGATACCCACTACTCTAAATTCGGTGACTACCATTCATTTTCTTTAAATTTTTAATTACATAGTATGCATCTACTATTTTTGTTTTCAAACTTTATATAAATACTACATGTATAGTATTGAATAGTATACTATATGTATAAGAAACTCTAAATACCTTTACCTCTAGTGATAAATCTCTTGACTGCTGATTTCTCAGTTTTTCCATTTCTCTACGGAATTTTGATTCTTTTACTTCAAAACCACCCAATTCAGTTAGGATCTTTAAAAAGAAAAGGAAAAAAAAAAACACAAAATGAAAAAAACCCATAAATGTATGACAGAACTATTCTCTGAATATGTACTTATCAGGCAGAATAGAATGTAAAGTGTTTAAAATACATACTGATCCAGGTTCTGCTCCAACATCTTCCATGAACACCCGGCCAAATAGTTCTAAAGAAAGGCGCCAACGTCCTAGCAGCATATCATGGGAAATTACCATTCCCATGAAACTACACTGTGGCCTGTGAGAAATTTAAGGGGAGAGGAAGAGCAATTTAGCCAGCTCTTAAAAATTTCCTGGTTTTTGGTCAATAACAGTAACTTACTTGGTCTTTTAATACTCTGAGATCTTAATTTATAACCACATACTATCTAATGGTGAATTTTCCTGTAACTACTTGTTCCTTGCAGAACTTCTCATTTTTACTCTATTATTCCTTTTGTCCTTTATGTAAGGATACATCCCCAGGCTGCCTCCTATCTTCATCTTTAATTTACCTCCTCTCTTTAAAGTCCAGTGTCCATCTCCACTGGGTGATTCCCAGACCCCTTTAGTTCAAACTTTCACAATGGACCAGAATTTCATTGCGTGAAGTATATCCACTTCGATTACACTTAACTCATACTCAAAATTAGTAAAACTGAGCATGACCTCTTCACTGCAATGACACTGCCTCCTAATTTCCTTCAAAAGTACTGCCTACTTTTCCGTTGCACAGACTTCAACAAATTTTATTCTTCCCTTGGTTCTTCCAAAGTGATCAAGCCCTTCATGAGTTTCTTTTCTTACCCCATGGTTTCCTTTTCATCCCCAAAGACAATATTCTACTTCAGTCCCTTTTTCACCATTAGCCAGAATGAGTAATAGCTTCTCTCTCTACCTCTAATTCTTCTCTCCTTCAGTCTATCTGCTTCTACACTTTCTAACCATCTCAGTTCAAATCATACTGTCTCTAGGAAGCTGGGGCCATCTCAGTCCATAATTCTTGTTTTTTATGGTTGTAGATTGCTAGACTGTGTATATATGATGTACATAGTTTCCTAAACTAGCTCAACTCCTCCTAAGCAAAAAAAAAAACAAACAAACAAAAAAAAACCTGACATTACATAACCAAAAAACCAAAGAGCACAAAACAGTTACTAAACAGATCATTAGGTGATAAGCCATACCGAGTCACACTATATACTAGGGCAAATTTTTACTGGGAAAGCAAAGAACCTACCCTCTTACAAGAGAATTACTAAATGTGAACTTGGTAAAGGAGTGAAACTAAGCAAATGTGAAGGTCATAAATCTAGAAACTCCTTTTTTCACACGCCATCCTCTCCCCTCAACCACCACATCTGAGCTCCTGCTAACAAGTATGTAACTGGCAATTTGATGTGGATATATAAGTGTGTAACTGACAATTTGATGTGGATATATACTTAAACTCAGCACTGAACATTAAAAACAGAGTTAGAATTTCTTCAATAAACAGAAAATCAGAACGTCAATCAGTGACAAAACAGTCACACCCCCTCCCCCAAAATCCAGAAAACTTAATATTTTAAATATCTGATTATAAACTAGGGAAACAAAAATAATAACATTTCATCCTATTATTTATATACAAATGAAATACATAGATTATAAATTTCCTAAAGAAAAACTCTTATAAAAATTATAGTAGCCATAAAGGAATAGCACAGAAAAACTGCCTTCACTTAACAAATACCTGAAAGATGTGAGAGGTGGCCCTTCACTCTCAGTCAGCCCTATTTCTGCCAGTAAACTGCTTTTCAACTGTGCCGCGAGGTCATGAGCAGATGGGCCTGGCTTTGAACTCTCAGCTTCCTCTGGCACCACAGTCTGTTCTTCTCCTTCCTTTTTTTGACGATTTTGCATGTTCATTACATTTTTCAAATTGGCAGCGTAAGACATTTTAGTTGGAAGAACCTATGAATTTTTACATTTAAATGTTAGATATTAAGAACAAATTGACTATAATGTCCTTTTCAACTTACTAATATTCAACAGAAATCACATGGAAGTTCAATAATCCCTTTCTGGTACTTCTAGTTAGGAAGATGCAACCTATTTCTTGTCTGATTCCCACAGCTGAGCACCAATTCCATGCATTTACCACAGCAGCCTTAGAGAACTTTAAAAGGCATCTTTATAACATTTATGGTTACTTAAGCGTCTTAATGTACATCAAATCCTCTCTTGTCACTTACATAATGAAGAAAATTCCATTCAATTCCATTCTTCTATATGCCTGCTCTTAAACATATTATTACTTTTTCACTGGAGAAACAGGACAGTATAATTTCAGGCTCAAAACTAGATCTGTCACTTCACTTGTTGTCTAACAATAGACATCTCCACATGAAATTCTTGTAACCTTTCTTTGCCTTACCCATAAAATCAGGATAATAATGTTTTCTACCCAACATGGTTATAAAGACTAATTGAGACAGTGCCCAGGAGATAGAATTTTTCAACAAATATTAAGTATCATTATTAATATTATTTATTCCCATTCTAGATTCAAAAAGAAAAGTTACAAGTCAATATATATGCTCATATGTGCAAAAATTTAAATATTCAGTAGCATTACAACAAACGACCCTGAAATAGGTGAAGCACATAATGAAACCACCATTTTATAGGTGCATTAGCCTGACATACAGCAAGCCTCAAAGCAGACTAATAATACTGTTGAATTCATAAGGAAAGAATTTCTGATACTTCTATTCGGGTAAATACAATATTCTGAATTAATGCATTTCCAAAAAACTGAATGCCTGGATAAGTGTTCAGCTTACAAGTATCATACTGCAATGATTTTTTACTATCTTACCTCAAGGCAGTTTCTATCCACTGTAACCTCCATTAAGCATTTCCCACTGCTGGCAGATGAAGAATAAAGACCCTGACTTGGGCGGCCAAAAAGATCCTCCTTTCTAGCATTTGGCTGGAATTTTAACAAAAATACTACAGTTACACTGAACACTTAAATAAGCTCAACTGAAAAGAAACTTTAAGGTAGTTCCTTTAAATCACCTGCAACAGATGTGGCTGATCAGCCAAAGGGATGGCTTCAGCCAGAGGCACTTCAAATGGATTTGGGGGTATACACCCAAGGAACGTCATGGAGTCGGAGCGTCGGAAAAACGGATGGCTTTGGCCAGTTTCTGCGGGAAGAGAGTCATCATCCTTATCATTCAAAGTAGCACCTAAACATGAAGAGATAAAATGTGTTTTTTTTAGAAAATTACCTATTGCGGAAGGGTAAAAGAATCTTCATCTGCTCAATCCAAAAATCCTACTATCTCTTGATAAAATTTTAAATGTCACTCAAAAACAACAGTCTAAAATTGTGTTAATATTTTAAAGTGGTAATTCAAAATACTGGTTTTAAATGGTTACAGTGATAAAATTTAAGTGTATTTCAATATAATAAAAACTTGCAAAAAATATTAGCAGTAACAAATACTGTTCCATTTTGCATTGGGTGGATACCTGCCACATCTACCTCTTAGCTCCCTGGAGATTCAGACTTGAATACAGCCAATTTCCTGAGCATATTCAGGATCTGGCGCACTGATGACTACAAAAGGAGGAGAAAATAAGGAGCTAAAATTTAAGCATTTGCTTACTTCTAAGTTCTGCTTCCTCTATAAGCAGATAAAAAGAGAAATGTCTGGGCAACTCAAGTAACCCAACAGAAAATCAGCCCACAAACACCAACTCCCACTAAAGGAATAAAACTTTTGTCAGTGCTTACAGTATGCTGTGAAAATAACAGTGAGCTATGGCTGGGTTCTCAAAAAGCAGAAATTAAAGGAAAGCTGTCTTTCCCAGGGTTGAATAAAGTAATAAAGTACAAGGTGATATTAAATAACAGGTAAGTGGGCCGCACTAGAAAAATATTTTAATTCTACTTGAAATAATATCAGAAAACTATGAAAGTGCAGAAGATCCCAAAATTTCTCAAATTGGGGATATTTTCTCTCTTTTAATTGCATTAACTGTTAAGTTCCAATGAAATTTATGAGTTCCATTTTCTTGACACACTCTATTTTGCAGCAATATTAACAAAAGTTCTGCTAAAATTCTATTTAAATGCATGTATTACCAACACACGTAAAAGCAAACATAAACGATGCAAAGGAGAGATACAAAATCAAAACAGAAAAAATATCAATTATTAAAAAGTTCATTAATTCTTATTTATGAAGTAATTAATGCAAGAACGTATAAGGAAAAATGGACAGAAAATGCAAGAAACGGGACACAGAGAAGAAAAGAGAAATTCCCACCCAGACAGAAAATAATGAAGTTAAAAAGCTTGAAGGGGAAATACTGAGGCAGCCATTTCTTGAAGTAGGTTAGCAGATTTTCTGTACACTAACTTTGATTGGTGTCATCATCATTTTCATGTTCTGAATCTTCATTATCAATACCAAGTTCCAAGAGTTCTCGTGTCCTTAAAAAGACAAGTGCGTCATTTTACATGAAGTATTTCATGCTGTATGAACAGGAGCAAAGATGATATAAAAATACTGAAGAGGTCAGTTTAGTACCTAACCAATTTTGATTAGTGTGATAAAAGTTTCAGATTCTAGGGATGGCAGACTGATCAGCCAAATGTACTACAGTTACAAAATAGGCTCAAAAGAAGCAAAAGGCTAATCGCATCAAGAAATAGTCCTTACACAAACTCAGAAACATGATAAACAAATCGGGACAAACTATCTCAAACATAAAGCCTAAATGGATTCTTAGGTTTCGTAATTTAAGTGAGGAGTGGCTACAGAGAAAGGCTGGATGGACTCAAGCTAACCTGCCTACATGAAATATTCCTGTACTATTTCTCCCTACTCCAAAAATCAGACAGTGTACTAATAAAGATCACACTGATCAAGTATTTCTTATATCAATTTCACAGCAGGTATGAATACCTTTTGCGTTCCAGTTGAGGTGTATCCAATGTTGTCTGCTGATTCATCGCTTTAATCCAATATATAAGTGCTTGAAAAACATATGCCACATGCTTCAGTGAGCAAACATCCAAAACTGGAAGAACATCAGAATGCTCATCATTATGAGACCTCATTAAAGACAGAGCGTAATTGAGGAAGTCGCCTCGAGCAGACATCATTCCCTGACGGGCACTAAGCAATGTGGCACGTCTACAGGGATAAAAAAAATACACAATGTTTACAAAAAGAACACAAATATCAAATTTACCACTGTTATAAACATCCAAAATCAGGAACTGAGACTATCCATAAATAAAAGCTCATTACGCCTGGGCTATACTTTAGAAGTAGAATCATGGAGTATTATTTACAGTACTGTACATTTATAAAGGAAAGAAATTCCCACGTCCTTTGGATTGCCAGAAGGTATTCCTTCCCTAGATACAATGGTTCTCAAACTTGTGTCCACCAAAATCACTTGGAAGGGTTGTAAAATCAGCTTGCTGGACCCAGCCCTTAGCGTCAGAAGAATGGGGTGGGACCAAAAATTTGTATTTTTAACAAGCTCTTAGGTGATCCTGATACTGCTCTTCTGGGAACCACACTTTGAGAACCACTGCCAAAAATGACACCAAAAGTAAAAGAAAATGAAGAGCACTAGCCTTTACCCAAATTAAAAAACATATGTCCTTCAGAGAACACCTCAAGAAAGTGAAAAGACAACCCACAGAACAGGACACAGTTTCTGCACATCCTGTATCTGATAAGGAACTTGTATCCAGAATATATAAAGAACTCATAAAATTGAATAACAGCTTGGATTATAACTTGTTTTGTTTCAACTACACAACAATTTAAAAGAAGTAACACAAGGCATGTATTTCCTCCTTTACAACAGAGTGGGGTCTCATATAACGGCAATCAGAAAACTCTCAATTTCTAGGCTAGAAGGTTTCTGTCGAAACAGACAAAGAATTTCATACCGTCTGCCTTCAAGGGTTCGTAAACTAGCCTCTTCTCGTGCGGTCATCCTTTCTCTTCGAGCTGAGTTCTGAGAAGCATGGAGAGGGTGATTGGGATGTCCTGGATCACCAGCAGATGCTAATGCAGAACCATAACGTAATTGAGCTTCAGTAGAATCCATAATACTGACCATCCAGTTCCAAGTGGGAATAAGCTTTTCTTCTACATAGTTCTACAAAGACCAAACTAAAACAGTTAAAACTACCCAGATAAAGTTAAATTTGATAGAGTTATATGATATAGACATTTAAGTACTTGTAACATTCACTCCCATCATACTGGAATTCTCAAAACAGATGGCCAAAAATATATTTGAATGAGTAATTTTTCAGTGGTTGGTTTCATACCTGTAAATTTACTGCATCTTGGTAAGTCAGCTTCACAGCTGCTGGAATCTGAGAGTAAACTAGGTGATTATACTTAGGAATAAGGCCCATCAAGTCCGAGATTTGTCTGATGACAATGCTATACGCCCTGGCTAAACTGCTTGCAGATGTTAAGTAGCTGCTGGCGTTGCTAGCTTCCAAAGCAGCTGCTGCAGCGGCAGCGCTCGTGCTGATGGTACCGCTCCGCCGTAGGTTGGAAGGATCGATATAAATCAAACCCGCTGAACTTGCTATCAGGAAAGAAAAGACAACCACAATAAATTAATGTCACGTGCTAACAGTTTCTCTAACACTGTACATACGTGAAGTAAAAGGTCAATTACATTAGTAAATATGGTAAATGAGCATTTCCTTTAAGCCACGCTAATTTGGGGAGGGGAATGATGAAGGTAAGAATTATTAATATTGTAATGTTCTCAACTAGGGCAATTCTGCCACTGCCTCCCTATGCAGACATGGGCAGTGCTGCAGACATTTTTGGTTGTCACAACTGGGGAGAGTGCACTCCTGGCATCTAATGAGTACAGGTCAAGAATGCTTCTAAACACCCTATAGGGCATGATCATAAATTAATTATTCAGCCCAAGGCAGCAATGGTGCAGAGACTGAGAAACCCTGCTATGAGCAATAAGTCATTAATTCTGTATTTGAACTCAGCAAAACAAAGAAAAATTATTATGAAATTATTTAATTTGTTCTTTAGAGGAAAATGTGTAATTTTTAAACCTATTTAAGCACTCTCAGGAACACCAAGTTTACAGACTTGCCTGCTGGAGTGGATGTGCTAGAAGGCGCTGTGCTAGCTGCCCGCTGGTGCTGGGTGTTGCGGACGGCCCACTGCATGGACCGAGGAGCTTGGGCAGCACCACTGGCATGTGAGCTATTTGTGGTCCTCTCCAACGGCTCATCAAGCATAAATGTCTCTTGTTCTATGTCGTCACTCTGACTACTGCTGCTATCAGAATCACTTGAGTCATTTGATTGCGAGTCATCTTCAGAAAAGAAGGCAGGAACACTGCTTGCACCTAAATTTTTAATTTTTAAACCAAAACCACTGTGAGTTTGTTTGTATTTAAAATTACAGTGTACCCCTCATTTAGGAAAATATATTAAACAGAATGCCAGACTATGTCCAATATTTCACAAAACCCATCATTGAAATATTCTGGAACTCTTCAATGAACCTTAAAATTAATTCATTATTTAAAAATCAGAAAAATGAAACAGAAAAAAGAAAAAAAAGAGTCACTGAAATAATAATCTTCTTCACTAATATCTCTAGAGAAACAACGTTTTAAAAAAAGGGTTAGCCACCTTTGGGAATATCGTACTGAGCACAGTTTAACCAATTCTTCACACACAACCTTAGTATAAGCAAGAAAACTGCTAGAAGGTAACATACCTGCTTCTGAGCCAGCAGTTGCTGCAGTGACAACACTTCTACGCCCACTAGCATTATCTTGGTTGCTATGGTTACTTTCACTGTCACTTTCTGTTTCAGCTGCTGCTAACAAGTCCAGCTCCATGTCGCTCCCTAGCAAATATATTTAAATAACAAGAAAATAAGGTACAAACTCACTATCGATCAAGACAGGCTGATAAGACAGAATACTGTAAGGGTGGGAAGGGAGGGGAGCGGGGCAGAGAGAACTGGTAATACTAGAGTATGCATAACTGCCCACTTAGCAGAAGAATGACCAGGTAAATCATGGTACTCAGTGAACACAGACACAAAATTTGGCCTGCACAGCCTTAGGTAAAAAATATTAGGCAGGAGGACTTCAACAAGTGGACAGAGCTCAGGGTTAGGGCCACTGCTCAATTTTCATCAATTTTACATATTGGGATTCCAAGAGGGGAAGAAGGCTAATAAACATGTGTATCCTTTGTATTTCACTGTATATACACACACGTCATAACATACTAAGTTATGAATTTTCAACATGTGTAGTTTACTGCATGTCAATTAAACCTCAATAAAGGTGATCCCCAGAAGTCTATCCCATGGCTATTAAGAAGAATGATGACTATGTAGTAAAAGGGCCTACATGAAAAATCAAAGTAAAAAATTTACACATAATATGAACGACACACACGGGAATGGGGCAGTACAGGGGAGGACTGAAAGTAAAAACACAGCTGTTAGCGTCTGGGTGGGATTATGGGTTGTCTTCCCTTTCTCCAATTTTCAAATGTTATGTTGGTTATGATTATTTTGATTTTCAAAAGACTTTTAAGAAAATAGAAAGTGTAAACCAAATGGTAAATGGAGAGATGATAAATTATTTTATACATGTAAACATATAAAAGTCTATACATTGGGTTGGCCAAAAAGCTTGCTTGGGTTTTCATAAGATGTGGAAAAGCCCAAGTGAACTTTTTGGCTAATCCAGTATTTATATTTATGTATGTAAAATTCTGACAGATACTACAGAATCCCCTGGCAGAAGTATGCTGAACATTTCACTATACATCAAGTACTATTTCCTCTGTATTAATATCTCTTTAAAGGCACCCGGTTTTCTCATACTGAATAATTTTGCCAATAACCTGCATACCGTCTTCATCATGCTCGTCGTGCTGTCCCTCTGCCTCAGCATTTTCTTCCCCATGTTCTTCCTGTTCGTCATGGTGATCCTCTTCTCCAGCCACACCCTCCACCACCTCAACCTAAATCCAGATCTTATTTGTAGACAATCAAAGTACATAATAAACCCACATCTCTACTGTATTCCCCCACAGCATTTAGTAACTAAAATACAAAGATCACTAACTACAGGGAACTGTAACACTAAGCAGTTTTGAAATTTTTCATTTGCTAGCAAAAATTTGGTATCAAAAATTATGCCAACATATCCTAAAGTTTATGATTACTATTCATACCCAGAACCCTAAAATTAGAAATAGAAAAACTGTGGGGAGTACATGTTTTTTAAACTTCGGCAATTATAAAATTTATATAATAAATACACAGCAGCCTCTCTACCTTCGAATACATTGCACAAAACTACTAAAACTTTTCTAACATTGAGAATATCTTTTCTGTGAACCCTTTAGTAGAGTTACGTTTATTTCTAATTTCTTATTAGCCAATGAAACAAGGATTATTAACATATTTTAATATGTATAACTACAAATAAGAACATATAACAGAAGTCTAAAAGGTAGAAGCATATACATGTAACAGTGGTAAGCTACCATTAATAAAACTTCTAGTGACTACTTTCCCCTTCCCTCCCAAATAAAAGCCTCTCATGTACCACAGTTAAAACAATTAAAACCACCTCTTCCACATCTGCTGAAACAATATCATCCTGTTCTTCATCTCGGCCACGAACAGGCTGTGACTGGCTGATGCGCCTCTGCTGTGGGTTCCGGATGATGTAGGATGACTGAGACTGACTGGAGCTGTAAGGAAGCAGCTTATGAGCACGCTGCGGCCACCACCCTGACAGACAGTGCAGACCTCTAGGTGTTATTCAACGTGGTTCACAACCTGCTCTTTCCAATCTGACCAAATGTTTCTTGGAAACTGACAATAATTAATCTACGGTATATCAGAAAATGTGTAGCCCCAAAGAAATCATCTGACCTGGTGACTGCAGCCATGAAATTAAAAGACGCTTACTCCTTGGAAGAAAAGTTATGACCAACCTAGATAGCATATTGAAAAGCAGAGACATTACTTTGTCAACAAAGGTCCATCTAGTCAAGGCTATGGTCTTTCCAGTGGTCATGTATGGATGTGAGAGTTGGACTATGAAGAAAGCTGAGCACCGAAGAATTGATGCTTTTGAACTGTGGTGTTGGAGAAGACTCTTGAGAGTCCCTTGGACTGCAAGGAGATCTAACCAGTCCATTCTGAAGGAGATCAGCCCTGGGATTTCTTTGGAGGCAATGATGCTAAAGCTGAAACTCCAGTACTTCGGCCACCTCATGCGAAGAGTTGACTCACTGGAAAAGACTGATGCTGGGAGGGATTGGGGGCAGGAGGAGAAGGGGACGACAGAGGATGAGATGGCTGGATGGCATCACTGACTCGATGGATGTGAGTCTCAGTGAACTCGGGGAGTTGGTGATGGACAGGGAGGCCTGGCGTGCTGCGATTCATGGGGTCGCAAAGAGTCGGACACGACTGAGGGACTGAACTGAACTGAAGATTTAACTTATAAATCTGAGAATGGTTTTTACTTTTTAGTAAGGCATTTCAAATCTGTGTTAATGCACATACTTTTTCGAGTTCTCCCCACTGAAATATTTCTACAGAGACAATGTTTCCTTTTCCATCGCTAAACCTTTCAACTTCCAAAGGCTCTGGTAGCAGCATTCACCCACTAAAGAGAGTTCCTTATTTACAAGTAACCTACTCTTTAAAAGAGACTTGACTAATATGACCTACTTTGCATCAGCTTATTAACCACTGACTTGCTGATGAGTGTGGGGAAAAAAAATAAGTTCAGAAGTACAATTATAAAATAAATCATAACAAAAGATGGGGTGGCAAAATACTGGGTTGGCCAAAAAGTTCGAATTTTCTGGCCAACCCAGTAATTTCCCTTTCTTAAAAATGTGACTCGGAAACAGCCAAGAATAGACAGATGTCTCCATTATAAAAGATGTCTAAGATGTCTCTTGTACATCTTAGAAACTTTGCAACTCAAAAGTGTGGCCTTGAGAGCAGCTGTATTGGCATGGTCCTATCTGCGAGTTCACAAGAAATACAGACTCTCAGGTCCCACCCAGACCTCCAGAATCAGCCTCTGCATTTTAATAAGATACCCAAGAGTTCTGCATGCATGTTAAAATTTGAGAAGCACTGTGATAAAAGACACCAGAACATTTTAGTTGCTAAACATTCTGACTCAGCCAACTTACAGCCTAGTTAGGTAAACTATTAAACAAATGGAAAAATGCGATTTAAGATTAATGTTGTAACTAGAATTGAATTGTTTTAGTCTTATCCTATATAACAAGGATCCCCAAACTTCAGAATTGAATGTGGGATAGTCTGAGGTGGAGCTGATGTAATAACAACAGAAATAAAGTACTTAAATTAGCCTCACTCCAGTCCATGGAAAAACTGTCTACCACAAAATCGGTCCCTGGTGCCACAAAGGTTGGGGACCACTACTATATGAGTGCACAGAATATTTTAAAATTCCATCATTCTGTTGTTATTTAGATTATATAATAACCTGCCCACCTTGCCCAAAGCTTTGGACACAGAGAAAGTTAAGAAGTCTTTTCATTCTTCAGCTTGGCCTTCTAGCAGGCTATATTTAAAGGTAAGAAAAAAAAAAAAAAAGTAATGAAGCACAGAAGCCTGAAGTAAACTTTCTTACCTGATTACTTTTTTGGTATAATAAAAAGTGCCATTCTGAACAAACAAACAAACCAAATCGCACCCCCTCATTTTATGTCTATTACTTTAGATGTACAGACATGTAGTTTTTAAAGTGCTTTTCACATGTTCCAAACAAGATAAAATCTTTACCATTTGTTAAACAAATGATCCTGTACATAACCAGAGTGCCTATGCCTCAGATTTAGTTTAGTTTTAGGTTTTAGTAACATCTGTAACGTTTGCAGAGAAATAATCAGAATGTGTTACCAGATAGAAATTTACCTGCTAGACTGATCAGATGATGGCCGTGGTGGCAGTGGTTCCACTGAAAATAACTCCTCGCTGCCTTGCATGGCATCTATGCTGGTGCTTGCCAGAGTAAAGGGGGCAGTTGGACGAGCAATACCCATTCTGACAGGAACAATCAGTGACTCTGCTACATTGCACAGTTCTTCTACTGCGTAAGGCAGCAGTGCTTGGAATACACGCTTACATTTTCCTATTGGCTGTGGAATAAAGTTGCTAGAACAAAAAGGGAAATATAGAAATCTTCTGAATCTTTTCATATACATAATTTTATCATCACAAAAAATGTGCGTAAAAAATATAAAAGCCAAAATCAAAAAGAATGCCTTACTTTTTCTTTTTAGATGAAGCCATTTCCACACTGAGAATGACAAAAACTCTTGCAACAGATCGCAAAAACCTCATTGTCACAGCAATCGCTTCTTCTCTACGTCCTGGTGTGTACTTGTTCTGGAGTTCTTTTACTAGTGTACCTAGCAGAGTATCTAAAAGCTTTAAAACCAGTAATCACTCTGTTAATGTTGAGACATCTTGTAAGATGCAGGCATTCATAAATAAAAAGTTCTAACGTGTTTTCAATATTAACATTTCATGATAAAAATATAAAAATATATTGAATCAACACAATCCCAGTGATTAACTTTGTGCCACATGCCCACTACTATGCTTGACTTATAGTGGGTCTCAAATGTCTGATTTCTTGTTTCTTGCCTTAAACTCCTACATATAACAATTAATATTTAGAAGACCAATACCTAATATGTCCAATCAAAGAAAGAATATACTTCACTCAATATATAGGATACTTAACAAAACATCAAAGTAGACTCAGATGTTTATTTTAATGAATTCATAATCCCATCCATCTCATATTGTTTTGTGACATCATGTTTCGCTTTCTCATATCATAGATAACTTCTTGAGGACAGCTTCTAAGGGCAATGTTAGTTTTATGGCTCCTGACATTGCCAAATTGTTTTCCAAAGGAGTACCAAAAGAAGGGTCTCCTCATCGGTGTATAAGTATGTTCTTTTTTCCATAACCTCTCCAGCAGTGGGTTTAACAGTTTATATTCTTTTCTAAATTCATAGCAAAAGGAGATATTTTTAAAAAATCTGCATTGAGTTATTACTAATTTAGAACCCTGCTTCACACATTTTTATATTGTATTTTTAATACACTCTAGGATTTGTATTTAGAATGAAAAAAAGGAGCTCTCACTGATTGACTGATTTAAAATGAGAAATTTAAATCACCTCCAAAATTCCATCCCCCTTAATGTAGTATTTGATTAGTGCTTACTGGTCCATGGGAGCTTGAATTAGTAAAATTTTGGGAAACTACGTAACACATACCCTTTTCATATGCTTGTAAATAACCATTCAAAGGACTTACCAAAATGTCTGCTGTACACTTGACTATAAGGCAATGAGTGAAACAGTCCAACCGAATTGTGCCGCTTTGTTGATTGAGGTACACTTGCTCCTCTGGCAGAAGATGGCCTATCCTGCTGCTGGCACTGAGACTTGAGGGGAAAGAAAGAATGCACTGTAACTGCCTACACTAACACAGGAAACTAGTCTAAAAAACTTTCAATGGATACATACGGGTCTTTATTCTCCTGTGACCCAAACATAATCATAGATTTCAAAGCATTCCAGTCCTGCAGAACACGCTCCAAAGCAAGCTGGGCAAATCTTGGGGGCTCTAAATCATGATCAGGCATATCTGAATCTATAAAGAAAAGAAGAAACTGTGGGTAAGGCAGAAATACACATGCTGATTTTCCCGGGTGTCATAAGCGTCCAATCAACTCACCCTCAGGACTGGCTGTCTTCCGGTTACGATCCTCCCTGATTCGAGGCGGTCTGTACTGGCAGTGCTCCACCGTCTGCCTCGCAACTGTCTGCACTAAAAAGAGTAAGAGGTGCTCTCCTCTGCAAGACAGAACATTGTTATGAGGAAGAAGACTACTTACCTGTGCTGTGCTTTCACAACTTAATTTATGCCCTAAAAATCCCACGACTTGCCTGCTATTTGGCAGAGTGACCAAATTAGTAGCAGTGAGCAGGCGATAAAGCAGATCAAGACGAGCAGATTTCTGTCCAGCAATTAGAGTTTTACATTTACATTTCTCCCAACAATCACAATAGGCTGTCGGTGATGTACGCTTGAGTCTAGAAAGAATTCATATACAAACAGAAATTTTTTAAAAATATAAAGGTCTATATTGATATTACAGAGGCCTAACTCATTGAAACTCAAGAGAAACCTTGTTAACTTTCAAATAATGCAGCAAGGATCACTTCAGTGGTATACAGTCTGTAAAGCAGTACAAGAGAAGAGGCAACTTAACTGTTTTGTCCACCATCACATAGCATCTAGCACAGTGACGGCACTTGTTAGTAAGCAATCAGTAAATAAGCAGATTATCACTTTGAGATATTTAAATAAGATAAACATATTACCCAGAATTCTTTTAATAAAAATTATAAGTATCAGTATAGTATCTATAAAAAATTTCCACTTCTCCCACATATTTATTTATTTTAAAGCACAATAGTTGGTTTTTACAAACCAATTCTCTACTAACTATTATATCTATAGCACAGCCACAGGCGATGTCCCTGCTGAGACCCTGAGGCACTGCAAATGTTAGTGCTGGGTATTTTATGCTTCTTAGATCTATGAATGTGAAAACTAACTAGCCATAGCAACTCTATTGCTAGATGAAGGTTATTATATTTAGTTTAAGAAATAAACAAGGCACAGGCCAAACCATGACTCCCTTAATGCCTTAATGCCAGATAACAGACCGCACTACAGGGGACCTGAGACTTTGGCTGGAGAATACAGACAAAACCATTCTGTATATATATGTTTCTTAAAAGACTGATCCTAGTTACAATGTATGATCACGTATTTCTCGCATATCAGGCTATTTTTAATACGGCAGTATGAATCTAAGTAGTTTACAGCATTAAGAAACTAAAATTGCACTCACTTGCAATCATGACCTTTATGACAAACCCTTGCACATTCCGTACAACAACAGAGCGACTCCAACAAGCCACAAGTACGACACTCAAAAATATCCTAAAATTAAAAGGATATACTTTTTAAAAGAATGATATGTATATCTCAAAAGGATTATTTCTGGTATTTTCTAATTCAATCACAACAACAGTAGAGCAAAATTAATATCCTCTGGATACACATGGATACACAAATGGGAATCAAAAATTACCAGAAGAGCGAAAATAATTTATATCATCCAAAAAAAGTAGTATAATTAAACATTAGACTTCCAATTCCAAAGCTAAGAGCTATAACTCCAGTGATGGTCAAAGAGAAGAAAAGAAAATCTGAAGATAGCACAAATATAGGTAAATGTAAAATAACTTACCTGGTTAATGTGCTCTGCTCCAGTCCATGTAAAACTGCAGGTATCATTACAACATAAGACATATAAAGGAGAGTCATCAGGGTTGGTACCTGATGGGCAAACCATGCCCATAAATACATCTTCCTCTTTTTCACTTGAGGATACTTCAGCTAAGATTAAAAACACAGTAGTTCATACATCAAGAAAGAACTTAAGCACTACTTTCCTCAAATGGAAAACTTCTAACATTTACACAGTATAAATCAGAAACTACTACATATTAATAAAATAAAATGACATACAAAGTTAACATTGCAAAGAAATCCAGTCAATTCTGGTGCAAAGTAAAGCAAAGTATAATTACATCATAACCACACAAGAGAACAATACAAATACATCAAACATCAGCCATCTAAGTGCTCAACTCTACATTATGCAGTTAAGATTCAAGTTCTAGCTCTATTTAACAAATTACAGATAATCACATAAATTATTCACAGCCACTATTTTTCAAAAGATAACTACCGAATCTTTTAAAGGCTGGATGGCAAGAACTGATATTCCTTAACACTTGCTATTAGGCGGTAAATCCCAGTCAGAAAGAACAGTAAGACATCTGGTCTGTTCTTTCCATAAAATTTTATCACCAATACCAATTAACAGGCTGACAATATATGCTTGAAAAAAGTACATGAATTTTATACATATACACAAAAGAATTATCTTGATAGTTTCTAATCAATTATAGAAGAGAATCTAGTCAAATTAAAAAATAAGCAACTCATTTAGAACTTGAAATAAATTACCTTTTGCAATTTTCTGGGCTGTTTCTAAGATGGTAATTGCAGCAGGATAAGCTCGGCCACTTACAGCAGACATAAATGGGGTCATACCTCTTGCATCCCTAAAATAAGAAAAATTGTATTTAAAAATAATATCAATTATTTTCCTTCCTGATATTATAAAAGAAACATATGTTCAGGATGAAACAAAAAACTAGTTATGTTTTAGTAAATAATGTCAATGCTCAAAGAAAATCATTGGTGATATTTTCTGATCTCATATTATCTCTTAAGAAAGTCACTTCTGTGGAATCTTTGTGTCTCTAAACCATGCTTTCCTTTCTTGGCTTTAGTGACTTTAAAGAATACAGCAAGGGTTCTGGAGTAAACTAATACTTTCTAGATGTGGGCATAGTAACAGGCTCTATCTCATACATTTTGAGGAAGAATAAAAGAATTATTACTTCAATTCAACAGACTGCTTAGCAAAACACATGTATTCGGTAAGTGTTAGCTATTATTATTACTAAGAATTTCCACTTTAAAATGTACTTTAAATATTCTTCACTGAATTTCTATTCCCTTCTAGACCCTTGCATTTCCCAAAAGTCAGTTTCTCAGCCATTTGTACCTCCCTCTCTTCCATTATAGCAACTACCACTTCTCTCACAATAATTCAGTTCCAACATCTACACTTGCTTATTTGATAAGGCTATTTAAGATTTCCCAGTGATACTTTACATTCAACATATCTAAAACTCAAATAATCTTTCTCTTCAAAACCGCTCTCTACCTAACTTATTTATGTCACCCAACAGTATCACTGTCCCAAGTAACTTCAGACAAACAATGTGGATTCTTCACGAAGTCTTTCACCTAAACCATGTTTTAATGCATCTTTCTTTTCCACTTTCAACAACTCTTTAATTCAGTTTATTGCAACACACATATTAAAGGCTATAACAGACATATAAAACATACTTGACTTGACTCTCCTTTTTACTCTTGCCTATTTTAATCTCTTTTATACCACCATCTCATTACTATTCTTATAATCCCACTTTGATAATATTACAGTCTAACAAAGGCAGTTATTCAGAGCACTGAAGCCCAAAGAACAGAGACCTATTTTTTTTTCCTATTTTTTTTTTCCAGATCCACTTGCAATTGTTCTCTTCTAATCCTTCACTCCGAACTGGATGAATTATGATTTCTTAAAATACTCATACTTCTCAATGTTGTTGTTCCTTCTCCCTATTTTTCATGGCTCTACTCAAACTTAATCTTCATAAGGCTGCTTTCTGTATAATGAACACATTTCTCCCTCCTGTTACTCCAAAGTATACTTATGTGTCCCTTTAGCCAGAGTCAACCAAGGAAAAAGTTCAGATAAGTAAAATCAGAATTCAAAGAGAAGTTACACCAAACAAGTAACAAAGCATTGTAAGAAACTTACTACCAACAACTGTACACCAATAAAATAGACAACTTAGAAGAAATGGATAAACCGAGAGACATACAATCTCCCAAGACTGAATCAGAAAGAAATAGAAAATATGAACAGAATGATTATCAAGAATGAAACTGAATCACAGGTTCCCTCGTCTAGTGGCTAAAACTCTAGATAAAATACCAGCAAGCCAAATCCAGCAATACACTAAAAGGGTCATATACTATGATGAGGTGTGTGTGTGTGTGTGTGTTGGGGGGGGGGGGGGGGTGCGGGTACGTGCAGCTTTATCCTAGGATGCAAGTACTGTTCAATATCCACAAATCAATCAATATAATATACTATATCAACAAATTATAAAATAAAATGTTAAGATCATCTCAATAGAAACAGAGAAGGACTGAGACAAAATTTAACACATGATAAAACCCTCTAGAAAGTGGATATAGAAGGAATGCATCTCAATATAATAAAGGCCATATACTGGCAGGCCCACAGCTAACATCATGATAAAAGGTGGAAAGTTGAAAGCAAGTCCTCTCAGATCAAACAAGGATACCCACTCTCACCACTTTTATTCAACAAGTATTTTAAGTCCTAGCCACAGCAATTACACAAGAAAAAGAACAAAAAAGTATCCAAATTGGAAAGAAGTAAAATTATCACTATTTGTAGATGATATATACTACATACAGAAAATTCTAAAGATGCCACCAAAAAGCAATTAGAACAAATAAATGAATTAAGTTGCAGGAAACTAAAGTAATATGCAGAAATCTGTTGCACTTTATACACTAACCACAAACTATCAGAAAAAGAAATTAAGGAAACAGTCCCACTTATGATAGCATAAAAAATAATAAACTACCTAGGAATACATCTAACTAAGAAGGTAGAAGACCTATACTTGGAAAACAGTAAGAAACTAATGAAAGAAATTTAAGATGACACAAATGGAAAAATTAACCTTGCTCATGGATTGGAAGAATTAATATTACTGAAATAACCATACTATTCAAAGCAATCTACAGATTTAACTCAATCTCTATCAAAACAGACACATTTTTCACAAAATAATAAAACAAAACCATGAAAGATCCCAAACAGCCAAAGCAATCTTGAGGAGAAAAAAAAAAAAACAAAAAACAAAGCTAGATGCATCATGTCCCCTGATTTCATACAGTACTAACAAAGCTACAGTAATCAAATGGTGTGGTACTGGCACAAAAACACATTCTGTCAATGAGACAGAATAGAGGACCCAGAAATGAACCTACACTTACATGATCAATTAATCCACGACAAAGAGGTAAGAATATACAAAGAACAAAAGACAGTCTTTTCAATAAATAGTACTGAGAAAACTGGACAGTTAACAGCAAAAGAATCAAACTGGCCTACTTTCTCACAACATATAATGAACTCAAAAAGGATTAAAAACTTAAATGTATGACCTGAACTCATAAAACTCCTAGAAGAAAAAAGAAAACAAAAATAATATGCTCTTTGACATTGGTCTTAGGGTTTTTTTTGGCTCTGTCTCCTCAGGAAGGGAAACAAAAGCACAATCAAACAAATAAGACTACATCAAACTAAAAAGCTTTTGAATACCAAAGGAAACCATCAACAAAAGGAAAAGGCTGCCTACTGAATGGGAGAAGATGTCTGCACATGGCATATCCATTAAGGGGTTAATATCCAAACTATACAATTTAACATCAAAAAAAACCCCCAATCTGGTTAAAAACTAGGCAGGAGACTTGAACAGACATTATTCCGAAGGAGATGTAACAGATGGCCAAAAGACCCATGAAAAGATGTTCAATATCACTAGACATCAGGGAAATGCAAATCAAAACCAAACCGTAGTAAGACATTACTGCACACCTGTCAGAATTGCTATCAAAAAGACAACAAATAAGAAGTGCTGGTGAGGATATGGACAAAAGGGAAGCCTTGTGCAGAACAGACTCACAAATACAGAGAACAAACTGGTGGCTGCCAAAGGGGAGTGGGTTAAAGGAATGAGTGAAATAGGTGAGGGAGACTGAGGTACAAACTTTCAGTTACAAAATAAATAAGTCATGAGGACCTAATGTACAGCATGCTGCTGCTGCTAAGTCGCTTCAGTTACGTCCGCCTCTTTGAGACCCCATAGACAGCAGCCCACCAGGCTCCCCTGTCCCTGGGATTCTCCAGGCAAAGAACACTGGAGTGGGTTGCCATTTCCTTCTCCAATGCATGAAAGTGAAATGTGAAAGCGAAGCCGCTCAGTCGTGTCCAACTCGCAGCGACCCCAGGGACTGCAGCCCACCAGGCTCCTCCATCCATGAGATTTTCCAGATAAGAGTAACGCAGTGGGCTGCCATTGCCTTCTCTGAATGTACAGCATAGGGAACTATAATCAATTATACTGTAATAACTTTCTGTAGTGGGAGATGGTAACTAAACTTATGATCATTTTGTAATATGAAAAAAATATCAAATCAGTATGTTGTATACCCGAAACAAATATAATTTTAAGTCAATTCTACTGCACTAAGACAAAACAAAACAAAACTGAGTTATCTCCATGGTAAATAATATACCACACAGGAAACTGTTAGCAACTCTAGAAAATTCTCCTATTTTGCAGTATAAAAAAAGCAAAAAAGGGCCAGTTTGATAATCTCTACACTTCTCACCTAAATGTCAAGCAAAAGAACACCACCTCTCTTAATATCAGCTTATTAACACATCAGTTGATTAATTCGGTGTTTTCCAGATATATATTTTCTTAGATAAAGAGGAAATAGTAAACCGTTTTGAGGGTACTAAAATAAAGGACTAGCGAAAAAGAAATTAATTGTAGAAATACAAGATGGATTAATAACAAAGAGAAAGGGAATAAGAACACAGAATAACTTTTCAGATACCACCACGAGAAAATCATAAAAAGATAATATATTTAAAAATACCATAAATGCAACAAAAATGACAACTGAAATGAAAGCAGAAAGTTATATGTGTGTGTCTATATATATATATTTTTTTAATCTATGCCTCAAACTACAAATTAGTAAGATGCTTCTGTAGTAATAACTATATTTACAATCCAAAGACTTTATCTTACTAATGGGGCAGCCTTCATTAAAGTAATCAAAATTTCATAAATGTGGCCGTTTTCATCCTAAGAGTAGTAAGGCTTAAACAGGAAAACTCCCTTGCCCTCAAAAATACAAAAAACTCAAAACATCTTCTTGTACTTAAGTAGGGAAAGTGGCATAAGGGTTAGGCATAAGGGAATTTCAGTTCTATAATAAAGACACAGACCAGGTCTGGAATTCCAGCTATGCCACTCACTAGGTTTTGGGATCCTGAGCAAGTTCCTGCAAACTATCTATTCCAGACAGTTATATCTAGAATAAAAGAATTAATGCAAGTAGAATCTGGCACAGATTAATAACTATTAATCTGTTATAATCATTAATAACTATTATAGAATTATGAGTCTGTAAAGGAAGATAAACAAGCATACTAAAAGTAGAGATGTAACCTATTAATGGTTAATGAGCATTTACAACAGAATATTTACCAAGAAAGTCATACTTCTAGTATAAAGCTTGGGAAAGAATCTGTATAATTTTTAAAGTTCTCCAGGTGACAGTGATATAACTAACTTATGGATTCAACATTTACGGGTAACTATACTGTGATCTTTTTAACAAATAAATATACACCCTGATCAATCTAACATATAAAGATACACCCTGTATTAACTTAGTTTATCTGTATTATATTCAGAAGGCTTTTTTCACTAAAGATAGGTTAGTAACAGAGAATACAATGCTAAATTGTGATAAATTATCTTAAATTCAATTAAGATAATTGTTGTTCCATATACTGCAAAAAGACTGACCTAACAACAGAAAAAGGAGTTAAGCCAAATCTTTATCTCAAAAGTATATTAAACTTCTTACTTGGCAGAGAGCAGTTCTCGAAGATAGGGCTGCAGAACAACACTATCACATAACAGTTTTAATATAAAATGAGCATTGGCCTTTCGATCCTTGGATTCTACTACAGCTGGCTCTGTGGAAGGACCTGTAATTAAGCACATCCATTTGGTAACAAAACAAGAGTGAAAGACTATTCTAGAATAACATACCAAGGATCTTTAAAATATACCACCAGAAAAATATTCTGGTATTAGTAACAAGTTAATAACTTCATGACAGAAAATTTAAACATACTAACACATTTTACAAATCTCAACTGATGAAATGCATGCCCATACACACCATAACTTCACTGACATATGGAAGGTAAGTCAGAGGATTAGACGTATTTCAAGCCAAGAAAAGTCTCCTTGAGATAAAGTGTAGATCTCTAGAAATACATATATACAAAGTGTGTATTTTATCTTCCAAATACACAGGTAGATAAAATAACAGAGATTCTCACCTGGAATGGTGGAGGTGCTTGGTCCTTGACCGGTGCCAGTCGCTGCTGTGGTAAGAGATCCCACAGCAGGGGCCAGGATAAAATCAATGTCACCATCTTTCAGTAAACAGAACAGCAGGATGTACATCATTATAGGAAACATATCCCTACCATGCTCATTTAACTGGCCTTAAGGCTTTTCTCTGCAAGCCAAAGGTCAAATCGGACAGAGGTTTCAGTGGAAACTTTTTTCCCAAACTATAAGAGGATGAACCCACTAGACAAATTATTGACTTGATATAATACTAATTGGCTTCTTATCAGTATAGAAATATGTATTTCAGTAGGAGAGGGCTATCTAACAAGACTTTCTAGAATTTTAATTTTTAACTTACAAACACCTTAAACCAAATCTTCATTGACTAGTTATAATACTCTTTATGCCAATTTTTAACTATTTCAGATTTCCAAATACCCCACTGAAATGTTTCTTTTCTTTCATGACATTATCTTTTTGTTTAACACTAAACAAAATAACAGGTCTTACCAGGATCCATTGCAGGAGGGTCAGGAACCCAACTAGGGGGAGCTATGGGGGGTGAAACTGGATCTTGGTGGTCACTGGATGAAGCTCCAGCTTCATGTCTACCCAAACCAGCTGCTCTCAACGAACGTCTCATCATTTCCCGTAATCTCAAACTAGAAGAACATGGACAAAATCAGAGCTCACTACTATGTCTAAATGTAACAATAAGGTGCACAGAACTTCTCATCTGAGATCAAAGTTTGTTCTACAAGCAAATACTCCAAGCAGGAAAGTGACACAAATGCCAATTCTGGAATCACGAAATAAGTCAGCAAGGAATAGAAATTCAACTGGGGGATCCCAGAACCGAGTTCAGCACTTAAAACCACTGTATTAAGCTCCCACACAAACTTAAGCACAGGGAACAAAAGTTGCGGTGAAGTAAAATTAGAAATCATCTTTTATACAGTTAAGATAAACGAACACCTGAACATTAAAACAAAAAATTCTGTCCCCTGTTTATTACCAGTAAGAATTAAGTTTAATATATACATTAACAAAACATATGTATTAGCACAAAACCAATATTGTTACCCCACCAAATCCCTTTTCTGTGATCTCAAAAGCAAGTGAACTAATATCCACACAGTAAGTAGTTTTTAAACAAGACCAATTTAGATTAATTTTTTTTTACAAAAAAAAATTTTTTTAACAATACAACTTCGTCCCAAGGAAATCAAATAATGAAACTGGAGCTTATAAAATATGTTATTAGAATACTCTCTGGGCATGGATATATTTTTCTTCCTGCTATACAGAAAAAAATATGGCACAGGTGTGCACATTACTAAAAAATAATCACAAACACAAGACTTCATTAGGGGAACTAGTGTATTACCTGTACAAAAATCTGTACCTCTGAATAAAAGCTTACAAAGGCTACAAAATTAATACATTAAGAACTAGCAGCAATTGAGAGAGCGCATAAGGCAAATCCCTTCACTCGGCCATGATTTTAGAGCTTTTAAATGAATAAAAAGTAAGAATTTAGATTTAAAAGCCAGGCCACACATCAGGGACTTCTTTCTCCCAGGCAGATTTAATCCCAAAGACATGACACTTCTGATGTGAAAAACCTAACATCTTAACCACGTACACATTATATGTCTGCAAATAAGTAATTCGGAGTAATTTGTATTAATGCTTGAATTTAATCCAAGGGTAAATGTGTTTCTCCAGACCAATACACTTTCAGTTTCATAAAGAAAAAAAAATTTTTAAAGCATTTACCAAAATTTCTTTTAGAAGCTACCTTCAGGAACATACCTACTTTATAAGGCTTGTGTATGATAATATATCTTTCGTTAGAGTAACTTTTTTGGAAGATTCTGCAAAGTAAATTTTAATGTCTAAAAAATATGTAAGTCATTATAGTATGCACTATTAAAAAATACCTACAGTTAACTGTTTTATGGTAACATGTCTTCTCTCTCCCAATTTAGAAGCTTTTATAATATGGAGGGGAGGGGAGCAGGGCACAGTGATTTATTTCAGTCAAGGTCACTTCCTGTCCAAGACATCACCCGCAGAGCACGGCAGTGCTACCCAAACAGCACCGCCCGGGTGACTGTTCACACTGTGATGCTCCAACACAATTGTAATTAAGCTCAACACAGACATTTAGTGTCCTGATGTGTCTTACTCAAAACACAGAGAGAGAGAAAGAGTCAGCAATAATTGGGAAGCAGTGCAAATCACCTGAAAATAAATGCATGTTTTGGGCTTATCAAGAAGGCTTACACCAGGGTCACAAACGCAATGCCTACTGGGCCTGGAAAGTAAATAAATTGAGGAAAGGACAGTTAGGTGTAAGAAGTAGGGGGTCATGGCAAACTAGAAGTGTGCATGCTCATCTAAAGGCATTCAAATGTTAAAGAAAAAAAAAATTTTAACATTGCATAGGCCAAACAAAACATATGGGCTATTTTCCAATCTCTAGCTTAGAGCAGATTAAGTATGAAGATAAACTGAGACCATAGTCTCATCTTGAACTTGCAAACTCCCAACTTTGTTGTTGTGATGTAGTCAATTCAATATTAAATGAGGGGTCATTCCTTGTCATTTAAAAAAATTGTCCTTAACCTCTTTTCTTCATTAGGTCTCGAGAACATTTTTAAATACAATGCCCAGCTCCTCTTACCGATTCTTTCAAAACAAAAAAAAAAAAAAACAAAAAACAAAAAAAAAAAAGAAAATTATTCTTCAAGATGTTGTACACAATTCATGAAGATTCACCTGTATCCTCAGTGGCTGAGGACAATACTGAGGAGATACCACCTTGGCTGCTAAGATTCAGAGTTTTGACATTTCTTCGTATAGGCTTGCCTGGAGTCATCGTATTTTCTGACAATATGGAAGAATTCAAGGATGATGTAATTTCCTCTTTGTAAGCACGTTATATCCATGCTACAGAAGCCTTAGAATCCAGTCATGTTCAAACATACCACTGTGACAAAAAAGCGAAGGTCATGTGTCTTCCAGATTAATAATCTCTAGAGTACATACACCTGTAATCAGATGCATCAATCAAGCCTTCCACTAAATCTGCCCTTGAACTCAGGCACTATTCAGTCACATAACAAAACTTCTCAGTCAAATCATCATCTGAAGGCATTTAACAGTACTCCATTCAATATTGAAACTGCATCGGTTTTGAGCTTACAGCTCATGAATCCCAGCCTGCATACTCATCAAGGGGCATCGCCTAGAAAATCCATTGTAGGCTAGAGGAGGGTTTCACTTCAATGAAGCAGAGTCTGTGGACTTCCTACTGCCCGGCGTGGATAATAAGACTCCTGTGCTTTCATCTGTTCAACCGGCAGCCCTGAGTTTGAACTGGTTAAGAGCACTGCAGTGAAATCTTCGGCAAATGCCTCAAAGGAGCTTACTCTGCAAATTATTTCTGTGAGCAACACATCACCCACTCTTGAAGCTCCTTTTAGTCTTTGCCTTCAAAATAATCCTTACATGAAAAAAAGATGGCAGCACTGGTATTGGACCAACCATATCAGAGTCCAACTTGATTTCAACCTGTATTTTCCCTGAGGAAATGAAATACCTGAAATAATTCAGACACTAATTTCTTCATGAAGAATTTAAGTCGCTTTCCATTTTAGACCAAACACTTTGTCTGCCTAGTGAAGTCCTGAATAAATAAGCTGGTGATAATTTTCATTTTGCATAGTCTATATAATGTTTCTGTATGGTTTTAAATTATAATTTGGTCATCCATAAATAGTTTTTGATAAATCTCACCTCAGAATGTTTTTGAACCTGGGAAGCTCTCAGGTTGGAACTAATTTTAGAAGAATCATTTTTAAAAGGGAGAGTTGAATATAGAACAGCAAATAGGCAAAGAGAGTCTTCATTTTAAGTTGACTTTACAACATGAGCACAGTAAGCAGTGCTTCCACATTAATGATTTGTGAAGCATCCAAGAATTCTGGCTCTCATGTCTAATATAAATGTGCTTTTTCTCTTCGGGAAAAAAAAGAAACACCTATATCCTGAATTCTTTATAGTCTTCATCTATTCAAACATCTAGTAATTTTTAATGTGTTGTAAGTTTTGTCCATCCCAGAACTCTGAAGGCCTGAAAATTTTAAATACCGAACATTCATAATATACACCAGCTTTTCTTTTCTTCCCAGATCATTAGTACATCTGAGAGACTGAGCTAAGTAAACAATCTGAAAATAAAAGATTGAGGTTCTTTCAATTATTACTTTTTCTCCAACTAAAGAAAATAACTTCCTAGGAAAAAAGAATGATGAAAAATTTAAAACACATTCAAAGAATCCAGTTTAAACTACTTGTCTAAATTACCTCAAATTTTTTAAAGATCCTAGGTCCTACTATTCTATACCTAAATATGAGATACTGTCAAATATTTTTCCCAGACTGATATTGGTAGGAACAAAAAAAAAAAAAACAAAACAAAAGGACCCACCAATTCATGTATACGAGAAGTAACAGATACGTTTCTTTCTGTACTTGGATTACATTTCCATCAACTGAACTTCCCTGGTAAAAATCACATTACCTTCGGCTACTTGATGATCCAGCCCGATTACCTGGGCCATTACTTGAAACAACTGATATTGCATTTGCAATGGCCTCAACAGCAGAAAGTCTTTCTGCAAATGTGTTTCTTTCAGAGCGCTCTGCTTCTGAAACATAAGAGAAAAAATCAGGATCAATTTAAACTTCAAAAAATAACTAAGAGATTAAGTATGTACAAGCCATCAAATGCTAACTGCTGTTTTAGTGTTCTAATTCACATACTAGGGATAACAGCTTAATTTTGCCTCCTCAGAGGAATAAACACTTAAGCTAGATTGAACTATGACTTTTAACATGAATTATTTCCTTATTCTGCCTTATTTTTCAACCCCAAAGATAAAAAGTATTATTCACAAGTAGGCGGAAATGTAGCTCTCACTACCAAGGAAGAAAAAACTGACATACCAGTATCTCAGTCTTAGTTTCTACACTGCTTAGAATCCTTTAGTCAGTCAATGATAATGAATAAAAAGTCAGAAACTCACAAACCACTATTCAAAAATGTAGCTACCAGGATGTCATCAGTAGAATTCAAAATAAGGAAAACCATTATGAATTACACAATTGCACTTCAGGTTTTCAGTTTCCTCCCTTTAATCAGCCAATTAAAAACCTTATGGCAGAAGAAAAGCTTATTTACTTTTCCAAAAACATCTAAAAACTATTTCATTTTCTCCTCTACATTCTAAAAACTGGGATAAAAGTTGCCTCCATATAATTTGACTTAACTTGCTAAATAAGTCCCATGGTAATAAAAGTCACCTGTAATTATAAAACCAGTCAAGCTCTTAAGGATTCTATGTATATAGTTTTGTACTAAACAAAGAGAAGAGAATTTAAGACAAAAGAAACACACTGATGAAAAATTTACTTACTCATGTTATATACTCATCCTATCAAGAGAGCAGGCATTTTTACCTTTTGAGAATGTTACCTTCTGAAACTCCAAGATTTTACAAAGCCAAGTGAAAATACATATACAAAGCCATACACAAATTCTTTACAGTGATTTTCTTTTCTTTCAGTAATTTTTCTACTTTCAAAATTGCCCAAAATTCCTTTTAAAGATCATGTTATAGTTCTTAATCTCACCCTCTTCTTCTTTAGTTTCCTTATTGCTGGTTGGAAAGCAAACGGATACACAAGCATGCAAAATATTTCGATTTCCATCACATCTGTGGCTGATGAATGTCTGCAGCATCTGTAGGTTCTGCTCCAAAACCACCGCTTGCTCAAGATTCATAAGATACTGTCGACAGGCCTCATAGTCACAGCGCAGGATGTGCTGCATCAAGGTTTGTTTCTGTGCTCAGACAAATTAGGAAAAAAACTTCAATGCGTTTGCATACCACAATACACGTGTCAAAAATTTCACATGGCCAACACAATAATAAAATCGGCTCAGCAGAAAGTAGACAATTTAAGGTGACCTGGCAAAAGAAGCTGAACTTAAAGATACTCTTAAGCAGAGACAACAACTGACAGGAATGGAAGAGTGATCTGCAAAGGATCAATAAATATTTTCAGCTTCTGCAACTAAACTCAGTAACTGCAGCAGGAAATCAGTCAGATACACAATGTGCAAACGATGAATGGGAGGGGCTGGACCGGACCTACAGATGGCGGTTTGTGTGTGTGCTGCTGCTTCAGTCATGTCCGACTCTGTGCGACTCTATGGACTGCAGCCCGTCAGGCTCCTCTGTCCATGGTTTTCTCCAGGCAAGAATTACTGGAGTGGGTTGCCGTTTTCTCTTCCAGGGCATCTTCCCGACCCAGGGACTGAACTCATATCTCTTAAGTCTCCTGCGTTGGCAGGTGAGTTCTTTACCACTAGCGCCACCTGGGAAGTCCCACAGATCGTAGTTTATAGAACTCTTATTTATGTCATATACAACTAGCAGACTAGAACCCTATTAATATTGTTAGCCAATTAAGCGCAGGGTATACATTTCACTCCAAGCTTATTCTCACCCTCCTGTGCGCTCTAAGGTTACATCACACTATGAAAACGAAAACCTTTACCTCCCCAGAATCACGACAGATGCACTTCCCCAAAGGTGACAGCTAAATACACATTTCATTGTCAAAGACAAGGTAGTAATGATAAATTACTTATGGATCATACCATTTTCTGCCTGAGAAACAGCATGCTAGGTACTGAGTATCTGTTCCCTCCCAATTCATACTGAAGCCTAATAATCCCCAAGGTGATGGTATCTGGAGGTAGTGCCTTTGGAGAGTGATTAGGTCGTGAGAATGGAGCCTTCATGAAGGTGATCAGTGACCTTAAAGGGGCCTGAAGAGACCAGAGCTCCCCTCTCGCACTGTGTGAGGACACACGGCCATCCATGAACCAGGAAAGAACACATCAGACCCCAAATCCGCCCATGCCTTGATTCTGAACTTCCCACCTTCCTGAACTATGAAAAGCAAATTTCAGTTGTTTAAGTCACTCTGACCTTAGCAGCCTAAACAAACCAAGACACAGCATTAATATATCAAAGAGTTGAAATGTATTTTTTCACCATGTAAATTATAGTTATAGGATACTTACTGGACTGAATGTGAAGCCTTAGTTACGGAAAATAAGAAAATTTGTTTAACTAAAAATAGGAACTAGAGGAAAGCAGGTGGGAAAAGAATATATGGAAATACAAAGGAAAGAAGAGAGATGCTTCTGAACTTGCCACCTCTTTACAAATTACCAAAAAAACTGTTTTCAGTATGTGACACATATGAGACAGGCCATTTGGACTGTGGGACTAACTATGGCTCTGAAATGACCCCATAAATTACAAACTCCAGTTTAAGAACATGAGGTGGGCCACATAGGACTAAATTTGTCAAAATCTAGTGGCAAATATGCATTAATCAATACATTGAGAGAATATGTCAAAATCTCTCCAAAGAATAAAAAGCACAGTACATTTTGAAATAACTAAAATTAAGATATTTTGCTGCACATGGCTGTGATATCAAATGTTTTCAAACAAATCGGTCATCTGGTCGGAAGCAGCTACTCTACAGGAGCTCTCATCTCCAACCTGCTAGACCATACAGGGGCCATTATGCTGCCAGTATCAATACCTCACTTACTACGTCTGAGCAAGACAGTTTATTCTGCATCACTATATGCTGTCACTTATTCTTATAACAAAAGGCAGCATGTGTGCATGCTCAGTCGTGTGTGACTCTTTTACAAACCCATGGACTATAATCTGCCAGGCTCCTCTGTCCATGGGATTTTCCAGGCAAGAATACTGGAGTGGATGCCATTTCCTCCTCCATTTCCTTCTCAACTCAGGGATAAAACCCACGTCTCCTGTGTTTCCTGCACTGGCACATGGGTTCTTTACCTGAGTTACCTGGGAAGTCCAACAAGGCACAGAGTTTGGCAAAAATTTCTTGCATGTCTACTGTGCATCAAGTCCTGGTAAATGAGGTACAAAGATAAATGATGACACGCTTCATCCCTACCCCTAGGATGATGGCATGTTTTATCTTTACCATTGAGACGCTGACAAAGTGCAGGGTTCATAGAATTATTAGGCCTACAGAAGCACTTGGAATAGTATAAAATGAATGGAGGAAGCTGGCTGAAAAAACAAGGTAACATAAACCACGTAATAAATGGTGACTGACACTGAATGCACAGCAACAAATTTTAAACATTCTCTGCAATGAACTGGAGAGACCATGCATAGCCCCTGAAAGGAGCAGATTAATGTTCTGTTACGGCCCAATGTTACTAGGTCTTCTAATTTTTTAAGAGCAACTGAAAATCTGAATTTTAAATATAAATCCTGTGACTTGGAATGTTGGCAACAAATCAAGAATTTTTAAAGGATGTGAAGGCTCACTGGCCTACAGCACCACATGATGCACTTGAACAACACATCCTGCTTGACACATGCTCTTGGCTTAGCTTCCAAGACAACACTCATTCTAGTTTTCCTCCAACTCCTTCTCAGTCCCTTTATACAGGTTCCTCTTTATCTCTTGGCATTTAAATGCTGAGACTACTCCAATGGCTAAGTCCTTAGGTTTTTCCTTCTCCAAGACTTGAGTAATCTCATGCCATTTAATTCCTTTAAATATCACAGATATCCAGACTGCTCCTAAGTACACTTCTCCAGTTTGGTCCTCTCTCTCCTGGTCTTCCAACTTTCACACCCAACTCTCTCTTCACTAACTCCTCTTAGATAATCTAATACAAAACTTAGGGACTTCTGTGGTGGTCTAGTGGATAAGAATCTGCAGATTCCATCCTGATTGGGAAACTAAGATCCCACATGCTGTGGGGCAACTAAGCCCGAGCTTCACAACTCGAGAAAGCTTCTGTGCCACAACAAGGACCCAGTGCAGCCAAAAACAAAAGAAACTTAAACAAACATGATGTTACCCTCCTGAACCTGCTTCATTCATCCTTAGTGTCCTCATCTCAATAAATGGCAACATCATTCTTCAAAACCGTTCTCCCTCTTACTTCCTCTATGAGACACCCTGTATTTGGCCATAAGTAAATCCTGTTAGATCTACTTTAAAACATTTCTAGTATTATCTGGAGTCTAGTCACTCATCATTCCACTTCCTGGGCCAAGCCAACAGCATCTTCCACCTAACTGGCCTCCTTACTTCCAACCTATCCCCCATGTATTCTCAGCATGTCAGCAGTCGTATTCTGAAAATGTTAGGCAAATCAGGTCAATCTCTGCTCAAATTGCTCCAATAACTTAGAGCAGTGTTGCCTCCACATCTAACAAATAAAAACATCTCAACCACAGTGTGTTCAAAACTAAACTCATCTTGCCTTATCCCATTTGTTTCTACTTCTCATCTCCCCATCAACCACACCTAGATCAAAGCTTTAATAACCCCTTCCTTTCGTTACTACTGCCATCCTGTCATCAAGCTTTAAAGGTTCTACTTCCTTAAGATCTCTTAAGTCCATCCCCTCCTCATTTCCAAGACTTCAAGCTTACTTTGTTTCTAACATGAATAATTACATTAGCTTTTTTATCTGGTCTCTAAACTTCTGCTGCTTCTCCATCCACTGCTCATCTTCTTTAAAAACAAAAACAAAAAAATACAGCAGCTTAAAACCCTCTCCTCCTAGCTTTCAGGGGAATGTTCAGGTCCTGTAGATTAACACACAAGGCACCCCAATCCCTTTCCCTGCCTTATCAGTTGCCACTCATAGATCCATATGAGCCCTATCTTCTAGCTTTAAAGAATCAAAAGAATGTATACGTTCTCCCAATATATTACTGAGATTCACAAAGGCTGCTCTTCATGCCTGGGATAACACCTCCTACCTTTATCCTGTGTCTAGGAAACACCTACCTGACTATTTCAAACTATGTCTGGGCAACACCTCCTCAGAGAAGCCTCTCCAGTCACAGTCTAATTTAACCCCTCCCTTTTGTGCTTCTACACCTTTATCCATGCCTTACCAACACTTGTATCACACTGTGACCAACGGCATACTCCTCTCTCTTATCCTAATACACTCTTAGCTCCTATAGGGAAGGGGCAATGAATACTGAAAACTGTCTCCCTAGACTCCAGCAGGGTCTTCTCAATTGAAATGCCAAGTAGTTTAAAAAACCAGATTACCTCTACAGCCATGATGATAATAGCAGCTTTCTTTTTGATTGTTGAATTGGCAGGAAGATTTATTAAAGAATGTACACCCATTCCAAGACTACTAATAGGTGGAAGATCAAGCCAATCGGGATCCCTTATTCCTCCCATGCAATCTTTGGCCATTGGGTAGATAGTACCATTTCCATCTCGAAGAATAATAGGAGACTCCTGTAAGAGAAGGGAAAATAATAAAGTTTGGCTCCCAATCAAATACATGTCTGACTTTTACAAGAGGTGTATTTATTTTTAAATTACATTTTACATATGCTTGTAACAGTGACCAAACAGAAACTTAATATTAAAAATGTGCTGAATATTCTAAATTCTTCAGTTTAATTCTTCTAGTTCTTCTAATTCTTCTAAATTCTTCTAGTTTAATAACAAGCAAACTAGAACCAAACTCAGCTTCACAAAAAAGCTGATGTTGTCATATACATTTTCAAAAACAAAAGTAAGCCTCTATACCTGTCCAGCAGTGAAAATAGCTACATTCCTCTCATTCTGACCAAGGAAAGCAATGCTGCTTGTAGGGAAATTATTCTCCTGTTCGGCTTTTCCTGTGGCAAGATCAAAGATACAGTACCGTACCCAATTTCCAGTCTTCAAAACAGCATGGACACCTTCAGAAATACACAGATGTTAAAAAAAAAAAATTGTTATACATCTTTAGTAAATGGCAAGTACCCACCAAATTATATATCCCCAGTCACATTTCAGATACAGACACATCTCATTCCATACTGTTACACTTTATAGAGTACGCCAGTTGGAAAAGTTACAAAACCTTTACCTTTGGAATCCACATTCACTGCTAATATTTCTGTCTTCTCAGGTATACAAAGCTTCTTAGGAGTTCTTTGGAAGCAGTCAGGAACTTTTGGTGTTCCACCAGTTTTGACAACCTGTGTGACACAAAAATGAATTTTGCTCTCAAATCTGTAATACGCTCAAGGTCCCAACATTCAACTGGTGAGTGGGTGACTCCTCCACACTTACCTGCAGTTCATCAATTCTAAGTAACCTACAATCCTGCAGGAGAGAAGAAGGGTCAGCATCTGAAGCAGAGTTGCTCTGACAGTTGGTGTTGCTGGATGTTCCTGGAAATTTTACAGCAACATAGGCTCCATCCACTTTTAGCACCTAGAATACAGGTAGATATGATAAATGTTAACACTAACTCATACGAAATCAATATGCAAGTTGTATTACTGAGTAAATTTAACACTGAAGGCATTAAATTCCTTATGAGTATATTTCTTCAATGATCATAAAGTTATAAAATTAATCTGAACACACTCAACAAATTTATTGTTGATGTCTATATCCAAGACATATTTTCTGTAGGAAAACTGACCCACACAACCAGTGATTAGCATGTGGATGTTTAGCAATCAAGCACAATCCACAGATTCCTCCTACCCTCCCTCGTTATTACTTTAGCACTCCACTGTGCAAAAGAACTTCTATGATGATGGTCTAACACTCTACATCCATGCTGTCCAACATGATAGCCATTAGCCAGAAGTGGCTACTGAGCACATGGAGCTGATGTGACTGGAGACTGACTTTTTAAATGTTACTAATTTTAGTAAGTTTAATTTGCTACATATACCTGGCCAGTAGCTACCATAATGGACACCATAAGAGTGAGCAATGCACACAAAGCCGAGCACAGCACTTGAAATCAGAATACCTGAGTCCCACTTTTGTTACTTACTTCTTTTAAGCCAGTGGGCTCTTCTTAGGAAAAAAAAAAAAGGTGCCCATAAACTAGAGTTCTATTAAAGAAATCAAATGGAATAGTATATGAGAAAGGCCTTTGTAAATGGCAGGACGCAAGTTATCAGTCCTTTAAGTATAAAGGAAAGACCATCACATTAAAGAAAGTAAAACGCCATCAGGAAAAGATTTACATTGCAGATACTCTATAGCTATCATCCCATTTTGTATTAAGAATGTGTGAAGACAAAGGTGAAGTTAATAACATTCCAGCTGATGAACTCTATCCATTTGGTTTCTCAGAGAGCGAGACCCTCACTCTAGGAAGAACAGAAGAGAAAGGGGAAGCTTAGATAGTAGTAAGGTTTATAAATGTTATGAAAGATCAACTCCATGAAAACGCTGTATTAGCAGTCCCAAAGAACAGACTGTACCAAAAAATGTTATCTATCTTCAATTTTTCTGTAAATCTAAAATTATTTCAAAATAACATTTTTTAAAAAGCAGCCTATCACCATTAACGCTCAAGGACAGGCAGCAGCATCATCAGTTCCTCTGTCCGGGACAAAGACAGGTGCATCAGGTGGGAGGATATGGCCAAAGAGATCAGAGGTGACAGACAAGGCAGCCTGGAGGAAAGGGCTGATGAGCACTCACCAACCATAAATTCCTTGATAATCGATACCACTAAAGTTCACTTAGTAATTAATTCTTAGATATTCTGAACAAACCTTGCCCACAGGAACATTCTTAACATCTTCCACAAAAACGACTTCCCGAAGAGACCACTGCTCTTCGTTCACCTTTTCCTCCTCTTTGGGGGCGGGGGTGGACCGTCGTCGTTCTTAGACAACAACAAAATGGTAAGTACCAAAAAGAAAATGTGAAAGAGACTTTATAGATTTTATCTAAATATATGAAAAAAGATCATTTGTAAAGGGATACATATTTGAGGTATCTGAACATATTTCACAAACTACTGCCTTCTGAATTGAGGCTTCGTGACTAACTTTCACTTAGGTGAACTCATGGTTAAAAAAAAAATTTCATTAATGCTTAACGATATTAACACATAGTTGCTGCTGCTGCTAAGTCGCTTCAGTCCTGTCCGACTCTGTGTGACCCCACAGACGGCAGCCCACCAGGCTCCTCCATCCCTGGGATTCTCCAGGCAAGAGTACTGGAGTGGGGTGCCATTGACTTCTCCGAACACATAGTAAACAACTGCAAAAAATTTAAAAACTTAACACTTGTTTTGGACCCTCAAAATTAGGGCTATGGGACTAAGGTTTAAAAAAGGAAGATATGCTGGGCTTCCTTAAAATTAACACAAGACTATTAAAATGACTATTAACTTTCAATTTCAAGTATGAAGCAACCACAACTAAAAAATACATTTTGGAAAGCTTTAAAAAAAAAAAAAAAAAACAACTTCTTTATATCCAAGGTGTAGTAGCAAACCTCAGTTTGCAAATTCTACAAATTCTGAGCAAAAAAAGTTGTGACCAGGCCATAACCAATTTACAATAACAGTTTCAACAAAGATAGGCAGATATTCTAGAGAGTGGCCGTTACTTCCTTCTATTACTGCAGTGCATTTTATATACTGTGGAAAATTATAACTCTCAAAAATAAGAATATTCGACACTATAACTATTGTTTTTACATTTAAATAAGACCACTGGACTTCCCTAGTGATCCAGTGGTTAGGACTCTGAGTTTCCACTGCAGAGGGCACAGGTTTGATTCCTGGTCAGTGAACTAAGATCCTGCAAGCCCCATAAGCCTTGTAAATCAGTAAATAAACAAATAAATATGCATATTTTAAATAATCAAACTAGCAGGAGCACAATTTAAACTAAAAGATTTATACTAAAAATAGTCTGAGCTGTTTCCAATCAGAAACACAAACTGAACACAGCTACACAGCTATGTGCCTGGCACCCTATTCTGACCAATGTATACTACACATAAAACTTACTATATGGCATTGATGCACTGCTGGCAATGGAAGATGCATCACTGCATGTAGATGCTGGAGATGGTGGGGGACCCATTTCTGTTTTCACTGGTTCCTGCTTACTTTCAGGCCTGCAGTTAGAAACAACATTCTCTTTATAATTAGGAAAATAAAACAGGAACTTACAAATGCCTTATATAATAAGACTCAAGTTTACTCTCAAAAGGGAATGAAATAGTAAAAACTCCTACAAACTGTATTATTCTTTAGAATGCAAGGTACTAAAAAAGATACACAGTGCACATCTCAAATTTTAAATAATGTTTTAAAGCAGGAAAGAAATACACTGTGTGAAGCTATCAACAACTTGGAACAATGATTCAGATAAGCCTTATCTAGGAATAACAACAGAAGCTACACTCAATTTGTCTACATAGCTTTATCATAAGCCTCTTGCGCAAACAAGTTTCACACTTTACTGAACCCTGACTAGCATACAGCAGTTTAACTGAAAAGATGATAAAGGCAAATAAATAAAAAGTCCTCCAGATCATTTCCTAGATTTCAAAAGAAAAACCCTACTTGCAGTGGTTTATAAAAGTTTGTTAAACACCAGACAGTTTAAGAATAACCACCTGCTGTAACTGAAATGGAAAACTATAGTATTAATAAACTATCCCTCTTCCTTCAGTTATTTCATTAATGCTATACTTGAGAAGATAACTACAGCAACTACAGATGATAAAAAATAAAACATTTTTATTCATTAAATGGCAGAAGTCAATTTTTACACAGAGAAGTCATGTATTACTCAGAAATTTGTCATATACAGGTCATTCTAGTATGTATTATAATCAGGGCCATCATCTTAATTCTCTCATCTGCTATTTTTCCTGTCAGGAATTTCACCTGAGTTTAAAAAAAATAGTCCAGGGAAAAACAGTGTTATGTTCACAAGCATCTTAGCAACGTGTGCCGTACAAGCATACATGGATACTCATGGCTGCTCTGCACATCTTGTGACGGTGGAAGCCAGCCAGCACTGACTCATCACCAGCACGCTTAAAGTCAACACATTTCCATGACTAGAAGAGGCTATTGACATGAAAATGATTATCGTCTCAACATTTAATTTCACCTTAGCTCTTTGTAAATATATTAATATAGATGGCAAATTTCAAGGAAGATTTTGAAAATCTTAATAAATCACAAAATATAAATACGACAACCTATTTTAATCTCATTTTATGCATATCAAAAAGATTTCAAATACCCTTTACAAAGTTTCATAAATGCTACTTTTAAGACTTAAAAAATCAATATAAGCAGAGGGAAAAATCTATAAATCTATTTTTAAAAACAAGACAGAGTCTAAAGCACAAAACAAAGCAAAATATCTTAATTAGGCATGAATTACAAATGAATATTTTTAAACTTAGCAGTAATCCTTGTACAATCATTATATTCATTTGAACTAAAAAGTTACAGAAATGTAAAACCATGTAGTACAGGGTTTTTGTGTAGTACAGTCCAAATCATTTCTTTTCAACTGCTTGTATACATTTAGAAAAAGAGTACATCAAAATATTTAAAATGTTATTTCTGCAATGTGATATTATGTTACTTTTCCGTATTTCTATAATGTTCATGTATTTTATAAAATTAAGAAAAAAGCTATTTTGAAACTTTATTAAAGCTCAAGTACCAAACAGCCAAATTATAATATACAGTATTTTTAAAGATGAGTAGATGCTTCTAAAAGTACAGGTGTTAAGATCTGTACATGGCTCCCAAATAGTAAGCTAGCTCCAGAATGTAGGTTTTATATAATTCAGTGCTATTTCTGTTCACATTATCCCCCACCCCAAAATTCACAAAAATCCTTTTTTCCCTCCCCAGTACATTAACCTCTAAAACCCTTCCAGTGATCAAGATGCAGGCAAGATGTTAGGTGATTAAGATGATTACACAAGAAGAGAGTAGGAAAAAGTCTGCCTAAGACAGTAAGGCTGAACACATTGTCACTGCTATATACCACCTTCAAAGGATATACTCTAATGATCAAACAAAGACATTAAGAGAGAACTCTATATTGGCCCTTCTGGCCACTAAACATTAAGAATAACTGTAATATACAAATATTAACGTAACTGCAAATAGTAAATTTTACCAGTTCCTGTCAAAACTCATGGGGATCTTAAAAAGACCCCACATGTTAACACTTTTATAAGTCACCGTACAGCTCTCCTAAGTCTCCCTTGATTATCCTCCTTCATATACAGAGCAAACTAGAAAAATCAAGATTAGTTAAGACATAGTACTTACTTAGCTTCAGTAGTTTTGCTAGCTTTGTCCATGCTTTTCAAGCTCTCAGGAGATCTAAGTTGAAATCTACAGCTATCATTCATATTCCAAACCGACTCCATTAAGACACCAACTTTAGGAATCCCAGCACTAATTGAAAATGCAACTGCTCCAGCATGATAGAGAGGATTATTTCTTAAGCATACCTAGCAAACAAAAGAAAAATCACCATCAGAATGACATAATTTTTAAACAAACTAGAAGAGTTATGTGTTCCCAAAATCAAACAGCAGGAATAATTTTAGCACACTTGCTAAAAACAAACTAAAATACGCTGATACTGAGAAAGAGTGAAGGCAGGAGGAAAGGATGAAATGGCTGGATGGCATCACCGACTCGATGGACATGAGTTTGAGCAAGCTCTGGGAGTGGTCATGGACAGGGAAGCCTGGCGTGCTGCAGTCCATGGGGTCACAAAGAATCAGACACGACTCAGTGACTGAACTGAACTGATATTTCATGCAGCAAATACCCTGACCATTCTGCTACAAGGACATAGAAAAGAAATGGCACAGAAGAAACTACAAAGGTTATTATAAGTAAAATGTAAACAAAACAATTTTTTTTGTTGTTTCTTATAATTTGCAATTATTTTCTCCCTTAATTCATGATGCTATATATAGGCTCCATAAACTTCATCTCTACAGGTATTTGTTTCCCTCAGAAGACTGTTTTCTATAAGCTAGAATTTTAACTAATGTAAGTTTTCTCTTACATTAAAAAAAAAAAATATGTAGACATTAGTGTTAGAAGTTAACTGAGTTCAAGAGTGAAAAACCTATAAATTCTTATTGCCAGGGAGCACCCCCAGGTCATACTCTAAAACCAATAACTTGTAATGTGGCCCTGCCAAATGCACCAACAAAAGCTACTACTGTGATATGAACATTATTTCTGGAAATCTCTTTTGATTTCTCAAGTAGCCCAAAACTTACTGACATTCTGTTCAGTCATTCAATAACTAATGATTACCTTATACTTGACAGTGGCATATATAAAGATTTTGGGAGTGGGAGTTATAATTAAACAAAAGTCATACAGAAGAAGGCAACACACAGGAGTACAGGAACTGGAAATACTGACAAAGAGTAAAAGTTCTGTCGTTAAATACAGTTCTGTGGCATAGAATGAGTAGTTAAGAGACAACTTCTTGAAAGGGTATGCTTAGCTTGACTTAAAAGAGAGGTTTCATCCATAAATTTTCAAAAAAACGCCAGTGAAAGCTTAAATCCTGAAAGAGGATCAGTAAGAAGGCTATAATTATAAAAGAAATATGGCAAACTATATTAGAGAATAAGTTATTAATATCTTAGAATAAAAATAAATGCACCTTAAAGACAAGGAGGTATATATCCAGTACGTAACAGACATGCAAGGAATATTTGCTAAATATACTACTCGCAACAGTTAAAATCTGTGAATGCAGATGCTGCTGCAAACTCAGAAGTGAAGCCGCTCCGTCATGTCCGACTCTTTGCGACCCTTTGCACAGTAGCCTATCAGGCTCCTCTGCCTGTGGGATTTTCCAGGCAAGAGTACTGGAGTGGACAGCCATGTCCTTCTCCAGGGGATCTTCCCAACCCAGGGATTGAACCCAGATCTCCCGCATTGCAGGCTGATGCTTTACCATTTCAGCCACTAGAGAAGTCGATCAACAATTCTTTCTGATGCAAACATATGAATGCTTTCCCCATTCTGTGGCCATGGCTGCCTTAATCCTCCTGCTTCCTACACTTTAAAACAGAACCTTAGTTCTGCACTAAAGTACTGGAATATGCTCTTTTCCAGCAACTTAGTGCCAAGCTATTTTGCTTAAAGCTTTCCTTCGGTGCACATTTGAAGGATTTTTTCTTTCCTCCCTGTCTATAGTAATGCCATCCTTCATGCTAATAAGGCATCTGCTAGGATATCTGGCTAATACGGGAGATGAATAAATACGGAATTTTGGAAACCTAAGAGATCAGTATGTGAACTGAATAAGTAAAGGGTAGCTACTAGAAGTGAGAGATCTGTCTGAAGCAACTGACATAAATAATTAAGACTAAACAACAAATAAACAAAATAATGGGTCATCACTAAAAACTTCCTAGCTGGAAGGTTACAAAGGAGCCGGAACAAGACAACCACGAATAGGAAGCCCAAACAAATATAACAAATACATTATTAAACTGAGTTTTAGACAAAACAACTTAACTAGTAATTACTTTGTAAGAAATAGGTAATGTAAATGATACCATCTTATAGTGAAAAAGCTGAATTGAAAAAAAAGTTAGATGAGGGAATTAGTGCCATGTCATGCAACAAAAGAGATTTAAAGTCCTTAAACAATCACTGCAGCACTTGCTATAATTTTATAAACATCAACTTTTATCCTGAAGATAAATTCCTATAAGAATCTAATGAATCAGAAGTATAACAGTTCTTAAACTTTTTCAGTATCAAGACTATCTCACCCCATTAAATATTACCAAGGACCCCAAAATATTTTGTTTATATGGGTTAGAGTTGGTATTTAACATGTTAGTAATTAAAACTGATAAACTTTAAGTATATACTTAAAATTAATAAACCCCATGTTAATATGCATAATTTATTAAAAAAAAAAAACATTTTTAAAAAAACTAGCCAAGAAAAGTGGCATTGTTTACATTTTTGTAGATCTCAATGTCTAATTTAATGTAAGACAGTTGGAGTCCCAGGTATGCTTTTTGCATTCAATTTGCCACGATATGTTACTTTAGCTAAAGTATATAAAGACAACTCAGCCTTAACAAAGATAGGTAACTGGAAAAAAGAAGGACTCTACAGATCCCCTGAAAGGGCTGAGAAGGCAGCAGGAGTCCTTGGATCACACTTTGGGAACCACTGGGATACTAGAAAAATCACCTTCCATCAGATATATATGAGCCTAAAGCTGAGGTAGAAATTGTTAGGCAGTGTAGGACTCTGAGACCTTGTTTTCAATAAACATCTCCCTCCATTAGCCTAAAGCTATACCCTTTGTCCCCAATTCCTGGAATGTATCCTTGGTCTGGGTTCCCAGGTAGTGTTAGTGCTAAAGAACCTGTCTGCAATGCAGGAGACATAAGGGAGGCGCGATGGATCCCTGGGTCGGGAAGATTTCCTGGAAGAGGGAACAGCAACCCATTCCAGTATTCTTGCCTGGAGAATCCCATGTACAGAGGAGTCTGGTGGGCTACCATAGGGTCACAAAGAGTCAGACACAACTGAAGAGATTTAGCAATTTATGTCCTTGGACTGATAAATTATCAACACGCAGATCCAGGGAACAGCAGTAATTAACTTCTGTTTCATATGTTGAGGGAAAAACAACTGGTGATCACTAATCTTAAACCCATACATTTGGTCCATTATAAAATGGCCAGTGGGCATGAAGAAGGGTGGTGATTTAATCCAAAGATCAAGAGAAGCCATAAAGATGTTAAGTTAAGCGTCTGGACCTTTAAATTGATTGATTAAAAATAACGGATTTTAAGGACAGGAACCAACCAAAAATGTACAGATTAATACTGGTAAAGTTATAAAGCTGCTGTAATCCCCGTGTTTTGGGGGGACTCTTTACTCCCTCCCTCTCAGTGTCTATGCTGAGAGCTTTGTACTTTCCTCTTCTCTAATAAATCTTATTCACTTGCTACTGTGAGCATCTGTGTGTTCATGGATTTCATTCTTTGGCTTCGCGAACAAGAACTCGGATTCCTGCTTCAAAACCATCTCAGAATCAAAATACAGAAACTAGTAGAAGCACAGGGATTTGAAGAAGCCTCCTGTCTCATGCTGACAGTATGACCAGAAAGCAAAATCTTTCAAACTGCTTGGTTGTTAAGAATCATCTGGTGTTTGTTAAACACAATGAAGCCTGGGTCCTACCACCAACCAACTGAAGGAATGTTTCAGGTAAGCAGTTCCTGGCTATACAGTTAAGTACAGAATGATTCCTAAAATCAAGCAAATCTAGGATCCCGGCTACACAGGAAAACCAACTGACATCAGGGCAGAATCTATACGTGACTCAGTTATTGAATAAAAAGTGATGTGGCACATACATACTACTGGGACTTAGTCCTTCAAATGACATTCATTTATAAAACTGTCTAAGGGGGAATTAACTACAGGGAAAGAAATTGATTTTGAAGAGCAACAATGTCCCTTAAGATAGACTTAATTCTAATCACTTACCTGGGTACCAACAGTGATGTTCGGCATTGAAGAAATACCAGCACTAGATTTGGGCTTTTTGTTTTTTGCTCTAGCTTTCTCTAACATTTTTTTCCTTTGACTAAAAGGCACTACACCCCTGAAAGTGAAAAGCAAAAATTGGACAAATAAGCAGCAAAGAAGCCATTAAACAAATCTAAAATTTCACACATTGTATTTAACTATTGTTATTGAAAGTGAAGTCACTCAGTCGTGTCCGACTCTTTGCGACCCCATGGACTGTAGCCTACCACGCTCCTCTGTCCATGGGATTTTCCAGGCAAGAGTACTGGAGTGGGTTGCCATTTCATTCTCCAGGGGATCTTCCCTACCCAGGGATTGAACCCAGGTCTCCCGCGTTGTAGGCAGACGCTTTACCATCTGAGCCACTATTCCTTCTCTAACATTTTTGCCTCAGTATAATATTAACGTGTGCAATTTATTAATAATAACTTGATCACAGGTCTGACAGTATATAATTGGACCAACTTTTATTATTAACCCTTATTTAATCATTAAGGATTAAAATTTACAGGAAATTCATCATTTGACATTTTCTTCTGTTTAGTTTAACTAATTTAATTCTGTTTTAATTAGAAGATCTCCCTATGTTATTTTTACCAATGCAAAGTTGCTGATTTCTTAAAACACAACAGAAAACATATTTAAAGTCCCTTTTGAAAACTAAAGGAATAAAGTGAGGCACAGAATATTCAGGCAATGAAATACTTCAATGAATTTCTATTTTATGTTACTGTTAAATGTAAAAAGTATAAAAAATACTGTTTTTAATTAAGCAAAAGCAAAATACACATTTATACATACAAAAAAAGATTAATAAAACATACCAAAAATGTTAACAGTAGTTATATTCAGGTTGTAGGATTATAAGTGATTTTTATTTCTACTTATACTTTTTAAAAATTTCATAATTATAGTCACTAAGTATATATTATTTTTGTAACCTTTTTTTAATCTTAAGGTTTATTTTTAATGTTACTTTGCTCCACAGTGAAAATTTCCCTCTGTATAAGCCTCTTTTAATAGTTGATTTACAACGTTGCATCAGTTTCTGGTGCACAGCAAAGTGGTTCAGCTACACATACATACAGAATAGGAAAAAGAGTGTATGTATAATATGTATACAGTATGTATCTATTCTTTTCATATTCTATTTTTGCTTTACCATTATGGTTTATTATAGGATACTGAATATAGTTCCCTGTGCTATTCAGTAAGAGCTTGTTGTTTACCTATTTATAGTAGTTTGAATCTGCTAATCCCAGACTCCTACTTTATCTCTCCCCTGCCCCCTTACCCCTTTGATAACCACAAGTTGTTTTCTATATCTGTGAGTCTAAAGCATTATCTTTCAACTGACCTTCTCTATTGCTTTGACTACTTAAAGCACCTATCTATGTACATAAACATCACCAACTCAATGGACATGAGTTTGAACCAACTCTGGGAGATAATGAAGGACAGGGAAGCCTGGGGCACTTCAGTCCATAGGGCTGCAAAGAGTCAGACATGACTGAACAACAACCACCATAATGTACATAAAAGCCTCCAATGGTAAGAAATACCCCTCTGTGATACTCACCACCAGTATAAATTGTTCTCCAGCTGTGCACAGGTGTAAAGGGCACAGCAATGTAAAGAAACAATCCGTTCACCCTGAAGTTCTGAGTAAGTCTGGGCAGTGTGCTCTAATTTAGAAGCCACAGAACTTAAAGTTTCATCCACCCAGGTAGCAACCTGAAGAATAAAATATCACAAGCTTAAGTAAAAACACGTAATCTTTTCCAAGGGACTGTGGTCAAAACAAGGGCAAGGAATATCTACACTGTGGACCAGAATTCTACAGGATAGAAAAACAAGTAATTAGGAAAAGGTTCTTAATGAGACTAGAAACTAAATTACTTCCTTCACACAAATCAATCAAAATAGTACTGAAATAGATGGTTCTAAGGCATTAATTAAAAATAAACATCTGCTCCAACAATTTTTAAAAGAATTTAGTGACTCTAAAGTCAAACTGATAATCTGAGGATAGTATAATAGCTATACTTCCTGTATCTATTATAGCTCTTCAGTATCTACTCTTTTGTCAGCACTTAGCTTGAATATTTTTTCTTCCCTTAAAGTAGAAAGATCTCTCTGAAACTGTTATAAAATAAAAACTATTATAAAAACTATTATAAAATAGAGATAAAACAGAAAAGATTATACACTGGATTACAGTACTAAGGCCTAAGACACTTGGTATTTGTAGGTTTAAGTTAGATAGAAAGATAGAAATGAAAAGATGGAAAAGGGGCAGGGAGAGGAAGAAAATCAAGAATTTAAATGTTTATCACAGGATGTCTTACCTTGTTATTTTCTGTAGCTACAGTTGCTCTTATGCTATTTGCAGACAGGAGAACTATCTTTTCATTGGTTAGCCCCAAAAATGTTGCTCGTGGGTGATGTAAGGAAGGATTCTTCGAAAGCATAAGAAAAGTGATTGTCATTTTGTATATTGATTTGGAGAGCTACTTAATGAAAGATTTAATATAATGAAATACCTGTGCATTTCTGTAAGGCTCAGATTCACTCCACTTCCACTGATAAAGTTCTCCTTTACTGCTGACAGCCAAAAGCTCAGAATACAGAGCCCCAATACAGATGAATTTTGTTCCATCCTATAGTGAAAATAATATAGTAGTATAAATATAACAACTGCCAAACCTGATGATTCGTATACATCACATTAATTACTACATCTAATCTGGATTATGTGAACACATAAACCACTTTAGCAAGGTCCCCTCCCTGAACTCACCCTTTTCCAGTCACACTGGCCTTCTCCCTGCTCTTGCCAGGATCCCACCTTATTGGTCTTTACTGGTCTCTTGCCCTGTTTTTCAGGTGACTCACTTTCTCCTCAATCAAGTTTGCTCAAGTGAGATCTTCCCTGACCACACTATCTCCAAAATCAGTACTCTAATATTCCATCTCCTTACTCTGCTGTCCTTTTGGTTCATAGCATTTCACAACTTGATAGATTATATTTACTCATTTATAGTCTATTTCAGGCTTCCTTGGTGGCTCAGTGGTAAAGAATCCACCTGGAATGCTGGAGACGTGGGTTTGATCCCTGGGTCAGAAAGATCCTCTGGAGAAGGAAATGGCAACCCATCCCAGTATTCTCGCCTGGAAAATTCCATGGACAGAGGAGCCTGGCAGGTTACAACCCATGGGGTCGCAAAGAGTCAGACACGACTGAGCATGCATGCATAGTCTATTTCACTCAGATATAAGCTTTGTCTTGTTCACCACTGTATCCCCCATTCTTAGAACAGTGAACACAGTAGACACTTGATAAACATGTTGAATAAATGAAGAAAAAACAGACTAAGGCACTGAAGCTAGGAAAGTCGAGTATCAAAACAGAAGACTCCGTCCCTGGAGGCCATTCCAAGCTGCTGAAACAAGTGTCTACGTTGCTTTTAAAGGTAAAAGCTCACTTAAAGAATGTACAAGTAATAAGTTGGAATGCAATTAAATTTTCAAAAGTTTAAACAATAAGTGTAAATAAATATCAAGGATAAAGTGATATATTTTTTAACATTAAGGCCAGAGAGATCAGTCATAAAACTACCCTGAAATCTCACAGCAAAACTTGCCAATAACAGATTTTACGTTGTATTTTTGCTACTGCAAAACTTCTCTGTTCAATTTGAAATTCTGGCTCAGGAGTACATGTAACTAATAGTATCTTTAAAGTTTCTATCAAATTCCAATCTCAGATGGGTTATGGGACTCAGCTACAGCCTGCCAAGACTGAGAACAGGTTACACTTCAGAGCCATACAAAAAGATTACTAATTTTTAATCTTTTATTCTACCAGTGCCAGTCAGCTCTACTTTCAAGTCATATCTGTTACACCTATGGAGGGATGCAGAAGAGACCAAATTTGAAATTTTCCAACTTAGCAATTATAGTCTTTCCTTCACCATAGGTATCTGAAAACCACTGTCTACTTTCTCCAGGATGAGCATCAAATTTTAACACTTCTAACCTCATAATTCCTTCTCAACCCCTTGGTTAAAAAGATGATGGAATCGGACCAATTGACTCCCTATCTCCCAATGTACTTAATGAAAAAACACCATTCTCCCCTCCCCACAATCTCAGAGAAAGAAGTGTCCCTCTCCACTGCTTAAGGATAACTCATAGACACAAGTGGATGCAACTCACTCTTATTACCCCAACAACCATCCAAACTAGTCTTCCCCTCAGTCTTACTCACAGTAAAGTGAACTACTACTTGGCATACGTTTCACCTCACTGGCTTTCACTGACAGTGACACTTGGTCTTGCAACAGCCACATCAATGCTCCATGTGTCAGGGAGTTAGAATAGGAAAAAGGAGTCCAAAATGGCAAGAGCTAAAAGACAGACAAAGAAAGGGAAAAGCCCAAGAAAAAGGAATAAAGGAAAAATCCGAGGACCTGAGTGAGAACCTCAGGTGAAACAAACACACCCCTTCCTGGCTAGCCCTAATTTGCATAGGGCAGGTGGGGGTGGGGTAGGGGTAGTGGGGAAAGAGACAAAACTATAAAAAGAGGAAGCCAAGAAGAGCTGACTCTTTAGAAAAGACCCTGATTCTGATCTAGGAAAGACTGAAGGCAAGAGGAGAAGGGGACTACAGAGGATAAGATGGTTGGATGGCATCACCGACTCAATGGATGTGAGTTTGAGATAAAACTGAGAAAATCACACATTCTCCCAACACATGCATTTACTCAAACAGTTCATCTTCTCTTTCAACTCTGAACCATGTGACTCTGTGCATCACAAGCTCTAGAACCTCCCTTCTCTCTTGTTCACAGGTCACTACTGTCACGACTCTCTTCTGGTCTTCCTTTTATCTTCATGATTGTTTTCTCCATTTCCTTTGTACCACCTTGTACTCCCTTACCCAGATTCTGTCCTTGTCCCTTTATTCAAATTATGCTCCACCTTCAGGTTTATATGTGACTGGGCACCATGCTGTTCAACGTGTCATTCTCCTATCTCCAGACTAATCTGCAGACTAAACTACCTGGATGTTGTAAAAGCAACATAACATCTCCAAAATGAATTCATCACCACTTCCAAAGCTGCATGCCCCTTGCAGTCCCTATCTCCATGAAGGACCTCCACCCACCCACCCACCCTGTAATAGGAAAACCACAAAGGAGCCTGAGCCCTCTCTTCAACTTCTCTCTTCTCAACCATATGGTGATTAGCAAACCAATGCTATCCTTGTCTCAACTTCCCCTCAGATTCTTCCCTTCCTAAGTCCTCACTGTCACTGCTTTGGTTGTTCAGTTCAGTTGCTCAGTCGTGTCTAACTCTTTGTGACCCCGTGGACTGCAGCATGTGGGGCCTCCCTGTCCATCACCAACTCCCAGAGTTTACTCAAACTCATGTCCATTGAGTTGGTGATGGCCATCCAACCATCTCATCCTCTGCTTTGGTTGAGATCCTTGCAATTCCCCTCTCTATAAACAATTCTACCAGTCTCTTAACTGTTAAGAATAGGCATAGAATTGTTCCTATTCCTATCTTTCTCCGATACCAGTAGTGCTTGTCTACTTAAAAACACACAAAACAAAACCCCACCAATCTCATCATGTCATTTCTCTAAGAACTTTGTTGGCAGAACAACATCCTAACTCTTCATCTAGGGCCCTCTGGTCTTGCTCCATCTTGCTCTTCTCCTCTTCCCACCACACAGCAGTAATTCCAAATTTCTCATTGTTCCACAAACACACCCTGTCCTTTCGTGACTCTAGGCCCATACTGATATGCTTGGAATGCTTTTGCATCTTGGTTAACGCTCACTTAACCTTAAAAATGCTGCTTAAAAGTCTTCTCCTCTGTGAAGATTTTGCCAAATCTCTCAAATCTTAATCTAATACCAGGTGGTATTAGTCATTCCCCACTCTAAACCCCTAAATACCAGATTCCCAGCTTCAACCTAGGATTGGTGGTACTGTGAACACATTTCATAGTATGCCAATGTTTGTCTTCCATACTGAGTTCCCTACGGGCTGCTGCTGCTGCTAAGTCGCTTCAGTCGTGTGGGCTGGTCCGTAACAAATCTACCTCTATGTTCCCACAGGCTAGGAGCACACTGATAACTGAAAAAACGCATCTCAACTCGAACTTTCTGAGTAAAAGCCCTGGCAGAGCAGTACAACCCTGAACAAGTCGTGGTATAGCAAGAGTATGGTGTGTGAGGCTCTCTCAGAACTGACTGGCCTGCACCCCTCAATGATGGGCCAGGGCTCCCCAGCTCAGGAGTCCTGAAGTAAGTGAATCCCGAAGACCCTGAACATCCCCCGAAGACCCTGAACATCCATTATGGACAAATGTGGATGGACAGCACAAACCACCAACCAAAGGAAGATGGAAAAATCACCTATTGTTTCTCGCCTGATTGAGATGAGTTTGTAGAGAAATACAAAGCAATCAAATACACACAGTGGCACAGTATTTTAGCTCGCACACTTCAGAATATCATAGAAAACAACGTTTTTATTGTTTTAATGAGATACTAATGGCTACTGCTGTGCAAGCTAGGGCCTGTTTCAACCTGGAAAAGGTGGATATACATATTTCCTTAAAGATCGGTAGTTTCTAGCTTTTTTATTTGTAAACAAAATCAAATTATTTAGAAGCTTAATCTAATCAACAAATTTGCAATTCTCTAAACAATAAACAAGTCATCACCCAAATGAGCAATCTCTCCCCAAAGGGGATGAAAAGTGCTAAAAATATAATGAAAATTACCTAGTGGCCAAAGTTTAAGTCATTAAGCATAGCAACTTGAATTCCTACTAATTTTGACTTCTGTTTTTTAAAAATTGGTCTTATTACTCCAAATTTTCTCCCCACAAAACTTGATTTTTTTTTTTTTTTAAACTTTCCTGTTCTCAACAAACACTAGTTTTCCAACTTAAGTAGCAGCTCTAACAGCAGACTGTACTGTGCACTATGGCTGAAACAGACATTATACAACTACAGGCCACACGGCCCAATCTGATCAACTGTCCTTATTCACACTTCATTCCCCTCATCTGCCTATGTTTCCATTTTCTCCTTATGCCTGGCTTCTTTTCTGTTTTATGATCACTTCTCCCTTTGCTCTTACTTCATTATTAAATTACATTTGTGATACACTTATCAAACTTTTGGAGAATTTTGAGCATTACTTTACTAGCATGTGAGATGAGTGCAACTGTGCGGTAGTTTGAGCATTCTTTGGCATGGCCTTTCTTTGGGATTGGAATGAAAAGTGACCTTTGCCAGTCCTGTGGCCACTGCTGAGTTTTCCAAATTTGCTGGCATATTGAGTGCAGCACTTTCACAGCATCATCTTTCAAGATTTGAAATAGCTCAACTGGAATTCCATCACCTCCACTAGCTTTGTTCGTAGTGATGCTTTCCAAGGCCCACTTGACTTCACATTCCAGGATGTCTGGCTCTAGATGAGTGATCATACCATCGTGATTATCTGGATCGTGAAGATCTTTTTTGTACAGTTCTTCTGTGTATTCTTGCCACCTCTTCTTAATATCTTCTGCTTCTGTTAGGTCCATACCATTTCTGTCCTTTATCGAGCTCATCTTGGCATGAGATGTTCCCTTGGTATCTCTAATTTTCTTGAAGAGATCTCTAGTCTTTCCCATTCTGTTGTTTTCCTCTATTTCTTTGCACTGATCGCTGAGGAAGGCTTTCTTATCTCTTCTTGCTATTCTTTGGAACTCTGCATTCAGATACTTATAGCTTTCCTTCTCTCCTTTGCTTTTCGCTTCTCTTCTTTTCACAGCTATTTGTAAGGCCTCCCCAGACAGCCATTTTGCTTTTTTGCATTTCTTTTCCACGGGGATGGTCTTGATCCCTGTTTCCTGTACAATGTCAAGAACCTCCATCCATAGTTCATCAGGCATTCTGTCTATCAGATCTAGTTCCTTAAATCTATTTCTCACTTCCACTGTATAATCATAAGGGATCTGATTTAGGTCATACCTGAATGGTCTAGTGGCTTTCCCTACTTTCTTCAATTTCAGTCTGAATTTGGCAATAAGGAGTTCATGATCTAAGCCACAGTCAGCTCCCGGTCTTGTTTTTGCTGACTGTATAGAGCTTCTCCATCTTTGGCTGCAAAGAATACAATCAGTCTGATTTCGGTGTTGACCATCTGGTGATGTCCATGTGTAGAGTCTTCTCTTGTGTTGTTGGAAGAGGGTGTTGGCTATGACCAGTGAATTGTGTTGGCAAAACTCTATTAGCCTTTGCCCTGCTTCATTCCGTACTCCAAGGCCAAATTTGCCTGTTACTCCAGGTGTTTCTTGACTTCCTTCTTCCTGCAAGGAGATCCACCAGTCCATCCTAAAGGAGATCAGTCCTGGGTGTTCATTGGAAGGACTGGTGCTGAGGCTGAAACTCCAATACTCTGGCCACCTCATGCGAAGAGCTGACTCACTGGAAAAGACCCTGATGCTGGGAGGGATTGGGGGCAGGAGGAGAAGGGGACGACAGAGGATGAAATGGCTGGATGACATCACTGACTCGATGCACATGAGTTTGGGTGAACTCCGGGAGTTGGTGATGGACGGGAAGGCCTGGAGTGCTGCGATTCATGGGGTTGTAAAGAGTCGGACACGACTGAGTGACTGAACTGAACTACCTAACTTTTAACAAACATTTCCTGGTAGCTTCTACATGACAATTAAATTCCCCACCCAGCTTTCACTTTTAGAACCTTGAAGGCAAAGCATCATGACCAACAAGTTTGATCAACTGTTCCCAACAGTGAAGCTGCTCCAAATAACTTAAGGAGCCAAATATCATGGGACTGTTTCCTCTCAACACCATTCAAAGAAAATTGAGAATAATGTACAACTCTACAATTCAAAAGGCTGGTGGGAATTAAATTTTATTATTTCCCCTAGACTCTATGAAAACACACCCAGAACAGTAAGGGATATGACTGTAAGTTAACAATACTGACTACCTAAATCAGTTGTTTCCTCATCACTCACCATACAACCTTCATCAAGTTCTTCTCTGGGAAAGAAAAAAGAAAGTGAAGTCACTCAGTTGTATCCGACTCTTTGCGACCCCGTGGACTGTAGCCTACGAGGCTCCTCCATCTGTGGGATTTTCCAGGCAAGAGTACTGGAGTGGGTTGCCATTTCCTTCTCCAGGGGATCTTCCCAACCCAGGGATCGAATCCAGGTCTCCCGCATTGCAGGCAGGCACTTTATCATCTGAGCTATCTAGGAAGCACTTCTTCTCTGGGAGCTTACTTAAAATAAAGGATGTGTGCATCTCTTAAACTGAAGGTTTGTTTTGTTACAGAGCACAATGGGGAAGTTCTTATGTTCAACTTCAGCAGACTGACTTAGCATGAATTACCCTGCAATTTTTCTCCACCCTTTCACCTTCAGCATTTTATCACTTAGCTCTTATCTTTGCAGTCTTATTTCTAACAGTCTTTGTTACTATTGGAGATGCATTTTTTTATTCCCTTGTAAGTCACTTTAAGATTCTTATTGTAAGTAGGTTGGGGTTGTGTGTGTGTGTGTGTGTGTATACACACATACATATATATATGTATGAATAACTATTTTTTATTCCCTTATAAGTCACTTTAAGATTCTTATTGTGAGTAGGTTGGTGTGTGTATACATACACATACATACATATATATATATATAACTACATATAGATATATAGTTACAACTTAAATGCAGGCATTCAGCAACAGAGAACTAAATTTCTAATCAGAGAAAAGTAAATTTCAAAAATGACCAAGACATGAAAACGGATCCATGTTAATGGAAGTCTTAGTAATCACTCTGGCCTCCTGTGATTCCCCAAAGCCTCTTGTACCTAATTCTATTACAGTATTTAGGCAGAACAATGTTACGCATTCCTACAAAATTCTCACCCTAACACCTGAACAAAAAGCCTATGTACTTAATCAAGACTACTCAGTTACTCATTGGATGACCCTCACTTCTGCCTTCACAGATCTTTTAACATCTCTGTAATTATCAATTATGGTTATTTTTTTTTTAAAGATGCTGAAAATTTAATAAGGGGGAAAAAATTCATTGATTTATTTTTTTCTATCTTTTAATCCCTTTACCCATTTTCCCTACTTCCCATCTCTGGCAACTATCAATCTGTTCTCTGTTATATAGGATTCCTTTTTTTTTTTAAGATCCCACATTTAAGTGCCATCATATGGTATTCGTCTTTCTCTAACTTCATTTAGCATAATGCCCTCAAAGTCTATCCATTTTGTCAAAAATGACAAGATTTCATTCTTTTTTTATGGCTGAATAATACTCTTGTGTGTGTGTGTGTGTGTGTGTGTGTGTATCAACCCACTGAGGGACACGTACGTGGCTTCCTATCTTGACTACCGTAAACAATGCTGCGATGAACATGAGGGTACATGTATTTCCAGTTAAGTGTTTTCATTTTCTTCAGATAATACCCAAAAGTGAAACTGTTAGATCCTACAGTGGTTCTATTTTTAAGTTCTTAAGGAATCTGTTTTCCATAGTGGCTATACCAATTTCCTACTCCACATTTCACCATTGAAGCAGCTTTATTAGCCTAGAAAATGGTGAAACTTTGAAGAAGCAGCTGTTCCTCTAAATAGGTGATGGGAAAGTCAAGATTATTCCAATTAATTTAACAAAGGAATTTCTCAGGTACCCTAACAAAAGAAGGAAAAATACCATGGACACTAACCAAACTTACAATTTATAAATACCGAATTAGGTCATTTCTGAAATTAAGCTAGGACAACTCCTTTTCCCTCCTAGCACCAAAAAAAAAAAGCAAAAAAGAAGAGACGATTTGCAAATAGTGTGTGCCGACATCCTATATCTCCCTGCACTCTCCATCTCCTATCAAGCACCCCGCAAAAACCTTTTCTACTCCTCAGGGATCACCATCTCCAACTACGGAGGACAAATATGGACCTCCATAGTGCCTATTCTTCATGTGGAATTTATCCTATGTTCCTATACGATAATTTTGCACACTGTTCCAAAAGCAAGGTTTTTTTCCCCTTAACAACTCTGCATTCTCTTTCTGACTATAGCATTCAGCCTTACAAATCATCTTAATGGTTTGCTGAAAACCAGGATAATACTTATCAGTTTAGTTAGGCTTATGCTATTTTCTTTCTTAAACTGAAATTTTTGATGTCTAAATTTCAGTCACAAGCTAATAAAAAGTAGTTCTTATTCAGAAAAAAATAGTTTAAATTAGGTTTTTCTTTATTGGGAAAAAAAATATATAGGTAGGGCATACTCTGTTGCACATACTGCTATTTCTCCTTCATTCAACGTCTAAACAAACCATGGAAATATACACTAAGTAAGGCCTATACAGTGTCAAAATTTTATGATGAACTTAGTAACTGCCTCTGAAAACAAGCTGTACTTAAAACCATGCCTATCAGTAAAGGCCAACTAAGACTGGCTAACTCTTAACAAAGTGTACACTGGCCAGGAAAAAGTCCTGCTAAACTCCAACTGCTCAAAACACTTTCAAATACATGCTGAAGAAGACTAGACTAATATAGATGTGCTGGCACTATTAAAACAAGATTCAGGAGTCCTCCATTACTTCCTGTCAATATGAAGTAGATGCAGCCCTAATACAATCAAGGCTCTCGAGAAACAGGAAACAAAGAACAATGTATAAAAAAAAGAAAAGAAAAAGCCCAATGGTTTAAGTCACCTTCTACCATATGAAGTAAAAGTAGAAGCTGGAACATTTCTGGTTTTATGGAAATAAGTAAGAGAATGCAATTCAGGGAAACTTTGTCAGCTGCCAAAGAAAACAGAATAACCTTTTGCTCACAAAGAGACTGATTAAAATTCATGTTCCTTCTTGCATTCAAGCTTTCCACACGAGCTGAATACAGAGGAAAATTAACCACATCAAGATTCACAATAACTATAAAAAAATAAACAAATTCAGAAAGTTAAATAATATTTTCCCTTTAATATTCCAAAGTCAACTTCAAAGAAAGAAAAGAAATGCATGTCAGAATGTCCTTATCTGCTACAGATAACCAAGTTCTTTATCTTCTTTTACTTCTACTTAAAAGAATCTTTCATCCAACTGGATCTGGAAATAAACAGGCACTCCAAGAAACACATGGACAGCATATGGCCTCCTATAGGAACCTGCAAAAATGAACCACCTGCCTCTTAAGACAGTGAAGACTACACACCATCAACAGGATGTGTCCTTGCAGCGGTGATGGAGTTTTAAAGGTTCACACCACTTAAGTCCTGGCTGCTATCTAGAAGCCCGCCACATACCACTCCTCAGGATGCAGAGCATCACTCCCTCAGTTTCTTCCTGTCCAGCCTGCTTTGTCTCCCACAGTTTTTAGAGCAAAGAGCGTGTCAGAATTCGCTGACATCAATCAGGAAAGCTAACTAATCAAAGAAACACAGATTTCTAATCTTGCCCTCACGTGCATGTCTGTATCAATGAAACCTGCTCTGCAGACACTGGGTCCATTCGACAGCACAAAACAAATTTCTATCAAGAAATATACCATCAGTTACTGGTGCGAGTATCACTAGAAAAGAAATCCTGAAACAGAATGCTTATGTCTTATCTGAAACTGCCATCCCGATGCCTCTGATTTACTTCATTAAGTAGAAAAAAGAAAGCACCACTGAACACATCTCGTTAAAATGATTCCTGCAGTGTCAAATCAAGATTATTTATATTTTAAAAGAAACAAAAACATCACTTTATGTCTGCATTTTAAATGACAGTACAAAAACCTGAAATAAAACAGAAACCTTTTTTGGGGGGTGTGGGGGGTGGTAACATGTGTGCCAGGAATCCATTTAAAATGGAAGAGATGGGGATTTTTTTCAAATACCTTATCAGGCCACCACTGCAAATCTTCTCCAAGAGACACGGGACTTTGAACAGGCGTATTCTTCTTATCCAAGTTTGGCTCTCCTTCCTTGCTGGTAGAGCCCCTTTCATTATCAAATGAGGCTCCATCAAGCCACCTTCGCTCACGTAAACGTAAAACGGATTCACGTTCACGCAACAGCTCAGAGTCTCTCTCTAAGGGAAGAAGGAGAACTGGTATGCAATTGGGTCACACCAGTGGGATAAAAGTAAGCCACTCTCTAGTAAAGACCCTTCAGGATGCAACTAACAGCAATTTATCCACCCACAAGAATTTAATGTAACTATATATCTAATAAGCCTGACATGCAACATTCAAGACATTTAACTCTTTCAAGTGAATGTATGAAAATTGTAAACTAGTTCTTTAAGCATTTTTCTGAATTCCAAATATATGCTTTTAGAGCAGAATTGCCTCAAACTGGATTCTGGACATTTTACATGGAGTTTTAAACTTCTAGTTTTCATTAAAAATGCTTACCATAACTTTTTAAATTTATCTATTAGAAACTATTCATAAATTAAAATTTTGACATGTTAGACAGATACATAAACAAAAAAAAAGTATTTGTTAGAGATTCTACACATAGAGGGGGGAAAAAACTTTAAAAGGGCAAAATAAAAATCCATTAACTGTAAAATTTTTGATAATCTTTGTTTAGAGTAATTTTACAGACTAGATTTTTGTGATTTATCTTATCTTTTGTGATAAGATAAAAAGTCTTATTTAAAAAATTTTGAGAAATCAGAATTTTTTTTCTATTTTAAGAATCTTTATAGAAAGACTATTTTATAAAAACACTACCACTGAAACTGGCTTACAAACTTTTTAAAACAAATTTTCAGGTTGCTCACACATTACTGTTTTAACTAGGCAATTAAACTTTCCAAGACTTGGATATTAAGGATTAAAAACAAGTTGAACCATATAAAACTGCCATCCATGCAGGTCAAACATGGTCAAGTACCACCAATTTCATATGGTTCAGACTGAAAGAGATGCCCACATAGAATGACCTAAGGAAAAGCAAAAGGAAGAAATTTAGAAGGAGCTATTTGTTAGATACTGAATATTTGAAATGTAATTCTTGATGCATTTAAGGCAGTAAAATATTCACTTATTTTTAAAGAATTTGTAAGCTATTACAGAACAGTTTCAGTATACTAAAAGATCATTGTAAGACTGTTGTTTTAAAACTGCTTCCAAGTAGTAGGCATTTGTAGTACAGTCTTAATATAAAATGGCATCTTTTCCAGTTTACTAATGATAAGTAAATAATACAGCTGATTCCTTCCTGTTATTTGAATCAAGGAGTTTTACTTTCTGAAAAGTAAATATACTGACTTTAAAAAGTTAAAATGCCAGTTAAATATATGTCAACGTATACAGAGAAAGGCTTCTGTTTGTACGATTTCAAAATCTTTCTAAATTCTACTATGAACTAAAGCTTTTCAAGATTTTAACTTCTGAAAATACTATTTTAATAAGGTAAGTATTTATATGTATTTATTATGGATCAATCTCATTCCAAAAGTTTTTTTTGGATTTAAAATGAAGAAAATAATCACCCTATTTTAATCAAATAAACTAGAGAGACTTATTTTCTGAATGCTGCATGTCACTGTTAAGTAGAATTCTGCTTTTAGTTCAGAATCCATATTCCTAAATTTAAAAATATAGTTAGATAAAACATAATCCTTTATATGTGTTCTATAATGCATTAATAGATAAAATCATCTCTAAAGTTCTACTGTGGCTCTTCAAAAATCAAAAATAATTATTTTAATGCCAAAGCTTCCAAGAACACTAATAAATAATGATTTCGTCTAGTGTAATATTAAAAGTTCAAATACAAAGAATTCTACCACTAGCTCTTCAGGCAGCTAATAATCACCAAGAAATAAATGCACAATTACCTCGAGATGAGCCTAGCCTGGAAAGTGACGACCGACGAAAAGAAGGGTAACCAAAATAGCTAATGTCTTCAGAAAACATGGCGTCTGCATCGATAATGACACTTGGGTGGGCAGAATGAATGTCAGCATCAAGAAGAGACATAAGATCCTCTATAAAGTGAAACAAATATAAATGAAACAGGTACAGAGAAAAAATCTGTAGACCACCGAAAAATCCCTTAAAGTTAAAACATTAAAATCAGGAGCTGACTACTGACATAACCTGAGAAGAGAAGCAGTAACTACCTAAGAAATAAAGTTAACATCATTAACACCGAGTTTAAGGAACATCAATTGCATGATTATTGCTTGGGCTACATCCTAAATAATCACAAGAAAAAAGGATCATTATTTAAGATTCTTGTGACATCACAGAGATGATACTGTCAAAATCTAAATGCATTATTGCATATTCAGTAATAATAACAGCATCAGAACAACATTCCAGAGGCATCTGTCAGTCAGCAATAAAGCTATGCACATACAACCATGCCTTTATTAGGATGAAACACAAGTCCACTGAGCAGAAACACGTCCCTATTTTCCCTTAAAAAAGATTTTACAATCAAACACTATAGGGAGAAATATCTACCACCTTGGAAAGAACAGTCAGAAAACCCACTTGCATTTCATTTCATTTCATTCCTGTCAAAAAAAAAAACACCTCTCCCTAGATAAGAGAACCATGATGGTGATCCACCAACCTCCAGGCAAATAAGATTCACTAGCTGTATCATCACCATCATCTCCATCTTCATCATCCCGGCTAAGTAAATTATTTACAGCAAGGTTTACATCAAGATTTGTGCGCTGAAGTTCTCGAATAATGACACTTCTGGATTTGCCTTGTAAAACAACTTGGGCCTGAAATAAAAATAAGGAGTGCTATGTTAATTTTCTTTTTTGTAACTTTTTTAAAAATCAAAATGAGTTTTCTAGGATCAAAACAGAAAAGCAGTATTTCACAACTCATGATATAAATCATAGCTACAGCCCACTATATTTGGGCTTCCCTTGTGACCCAGCTAGGCTTCCCTGGTGGCTCAGAGGGTAAAGCGTCTGCCTGCAATGTCAGGAGACCCAGGTTTGATTCCTGGGTTGGGAAGATCCCCTGGAGAAGGGAATGGCAACCTACTCCAGTACCCTTGCCTGGAAAATCCCAGGGACAGAGAAGCCTGGTAGGGTTAGTCGCAAAGAGTCAGACACGACTGAGCAACTTCACTTTCTTTCTTTTCTTGTGGCTCAGCTGGTAAAGAATGAACCTGCAATGCAGAGACCTGGGTTTGATCCCTGGGATGGGAAGATGCCCCGGAAAAGGGACAGGTCACCATAAATCATGGCTATAGCCCACTATATTTAGTTAAACCTCACCCTGTCCTGCTCTTATGTTAAGTGTTCCACAGGATCCATACCTGTGAAATCAGCTCCTCTGGAATCACAGATGCTGGGATAACTGGCTGGGGCTGGCTGCCCAGAAGCCCAGATCCTCGATCCCGTCCCGTTCGAATTACTCGAGTCTGTCGGCGAGAATCTCGCGCTCCAGCTGATGACCTACCAGAGGATCCTCCTCCACTTCCACCCACTCCAGAACTCCAGCGACTTCTAAATTATTGGAGAATTTATAGATTTAGCATTTTAAATAATCATTCAGCAAGATTCCTCCAGGTCTCATTTTCATTCTCTTAGGACATGCTAAAAGCTCTTTTTCTAATTGACATGGTATGTTACAGTGGCATTCTGACAGAACAAGATAATAGAACTGAGCTTTAAAATAACAGTTCTGATTTTTTTAATGCTTAAATATAACCTCACTTTTAAAAGATGAATACCACGCATCTGCATTTTTTTTTAAAGAACCACATACCTAGCATTTCTAGACACGACTCTAAAATGAGTTATAATACATTTCCTCTTTGCATGAACGACCTATCGGACATAACTACCAACAGTCTGTAATGCAAAAAGTAAAATTCAAAGCTTAAATTTTAAAGACACAAATAAATGGAAAGACACCTGTATCCATGGCTTGGAAGATTTAAAATTGTTAAGATGTCCAGACTGCTTAAAGTAATCTACAGATTCATCACAATCCCTAGCAAAAATCCCAGTGGATTTTATGCCTCAAAGGACATAATCAAGAGTGAGGAAGCAACGTACAAAATGGAAGAAAATATCTGTAAATCATGTATCTAATAAGAGGTTAATATCCAGAATATATAAAGAGCTCTTACACTCAACAACAACAACAAAAATCAAATAACCTGACTTAAAAAATGGGCCAAGAACGTGAATAGACATTTCTCCAAACATAATACACAAATGGCCAAATAAGCATAAGTTCAGCATCACTAACCCTGAGAGAAATGCAAATCAAAACCATAACATATCACCTCACACACAGTAGAATGGCTACCATGAGAAAAGAATAGAAAACTACAAGTGTTAGCAAGAATGTACAGAAACTGGAACCCTCATGCATTGTTGGTAAGACTATAATGGTGCAATGCTATGAAAACAGTACAAAGTTTCTTAAAAAATTAAAAACAGAACCATCATGTATGACTCAACAGTTGCATTTCTAGGTATATATCCAAAAGAATTGAAAACAGAGTCTCAAAGAGATATCTATATACCCATGTTCAAAGCAGCGCTATTCATAAGAGCCAACAGGTACAAGCAACCTAATATCCAATGAAAAATGAATGGTTAAACAAAATGTGGGATATACATATACTGTAATATTATTCAGCATTAAATGGAAGGAAATCCTGACACATGCTACAACATAAACTCTGAAGATATTAGGCCAAGAGAAATTAAGCCAATCACAAAAACACAAATGATATCCAAAGTAGTCAAATTCGTAGAAACAGAAAGCAGAATGGTGGCTGCCAGATGCTAGGGAGAGGGGTAGAGGGAGCTGTTTAATGGAGATAAAGTTTCATTTTTACAAGATGAAAAAGTTATGGAGACTTCCTTCACAACAATATGACTATATTCAATACTAACTGAGGTGTGCAGTTATAATTGTAAAGATGATAAATTTCATGTGTTTCTAAACATGATTTAAAAAATATAAAGTCATGTGTTATCCAAAAAAAGCTATGTTCTAGAAAACAGACATGTTTTCAACTTATATGCTTTGTGACAATTATGCAACAGAAAATAATATAGGATCAATGAAAGATACAAATAGATATTAAAATAAAATATTAAATCAGCATTTCTACTTCATGGTTCCCTGCAAGCAGTCAAAATTAAGTCAGGTGGAACTACTCTTGTAGAGAAGTTTTTAACAGTCAAAAGCTAAATTTATTATCTCAACTTGAAATCAGGAGGAACCACACTAGAGTCTTAAAGAGATTTAATTAGTGTAACTGTTATGTCCCCAGTTTGCCTGAGATAACACCAGAGTCAGCGTACTGTCTGAGCCTATTATTATTATTTTCATTCCCAAATTTCCCAGTTTGGACAGTAAGTTACATGGCCAATTTGCAATCTCTGTTCACAAAACCTCAACTGAGGTTAGTTGAAAGACAAAGGTCAAAATATCTCTGGCTTGCCCATTCATTAACCTGACTGTTACCATGGAAAATACCACATTTTCCTACCCACACCCACAGTGCAGGATTTCTTCTGTTGGAATCCAAACAACCTACTAGACTTCCTACCTCAACCAATGCTAAACATTCCTCTATCCAGCTTGCTGTCCAGAGAAAGAGCAAGGCGTTTGACTAAGTATACATTAACAGAGGTTTATCAGTGGTTCCAAAAGAAAAGTATAGGAATCCTCTCTTTGTCTATGATTATAGTGAGCTCTGTCTCTCTCTCTCTCGCTATATATATATATATATATATATACACACATACACACACACAAATATAGTGAGATATAAATATTTTTAATATTAAACTCAAAAATAATGTAAAAACCAGTTTCTACTATCCACACCTCACTCATCAAATTAATCCTACAATTTGACCCCATTATATAATACTCAAGATACACTTACATAATACTCAAGATACACAAAGTGACTCCAATCAACTGGGAAAATCCCGCATAGTATGGAATTAATCCACAGTTTGCAATCTTAATTCCCCTGGGATGACAATCTTAAAACCCATGGGATAAGTCCTATCCATATACTTGGCTAGTTTAAAAAACTGTACAGCATCAAAAACAAGAAAAGTCTGAGAAACTGTCATAATCAAGAAAAGCCTAAAGAGAAATCACAACTAAATCTACTGTGGTATCCTGGATGGGATCCTGGAACAGCAAGAGGACATTAAGAAAAAAATGAGGGAATGTGAACAACCTACAGCCTTCAGCTGATGATAATTTATCAACATACATTAATTATAAAAAGTGTACCAGGCTTATGTTACATGTTAATAGTGAAAACTGGGTATGGAGCATACAAGAATTCTCAATACTACCTCTGTAATTTTTCTGTAATCTAAAACTGTTCAAAAATATGAAGCTTATTTAAAAGAACATATACATATACACAAGCATACAAACACATGCTTAACTAGATAGGTATGTGTGTGCCTGTGCATATGTGCATATTTATTTCCACGGAAATATCAACTAGTTTCAACACTTAAGTCAGAAGATTTCCCATTTAAAAAAAACAAGCTTGCAGGTTTTCTTAAGATTAAAGGGCAGGGGGGTGGGAGAGAAATGGAGGTTTGCATTTGGTAACAATGGCCCTGTAGACTTCTATGGTAACATGAGCTGTTTAGCTGCCTCCTTTAAAAATGGGTGATAACAAACAATGGATAAAGAGACTTTAGAAACGAATATTTCCATTTTAAACATTCTTTAAACACACACTCTCTTTCTCCAAACAAAGTTGGTGTTCTTCCCCTTCAAAGTTGGTGTTCTTGCCCGACTGAAATGCGCTTAACAAAAATATCCTGGAGATTTTTAAAATATCTCCCAGGATAAATTTGAGTAATTATGAAAGAGAAAAAAACAGCAGCTAGAAAGCCTTAGCACACTGCCAATTAGCAAAACCCCCAAGGGAAAAACATTAAAAGTCCTAGAAACATTGACTGTTATTTATTCCTAAGAAGGATCAGTCATAATACATGATCAATTCTCAATTACCCACACTGACAGCAAAGAAAAACAGTATTAATTATGCCAAAATCTTTCAAATGCAGTTCTCAAACAGAGACCACCTGATTCACAACACCTCTATGAACCCAAAGGGAACAAGCCAGGACTCTGAAGGAAGAGGCTGGGGACCAAGGTCTGTGGGGACAGTCTTTCAAATATGACTGCACCTGTATGTCCTAGATTCTCTAATAAATAGCAAGCTTCTTTAAAGTTTACTATAATCAACACAGGAATGTGAGGAGGGCGGAACTACACAACTCAGAGAAAGGAAATTTATTATGACAGATAACATTTTTGACTTTAAAATTTCTTAATTTACAGAATACTGGTTACAATTTCTCCATCAACAAACTGAGAAAAATTTTCATACAGTCCAAGAGAAACAATCAGCCTTTAAGTGCTTACATTTTGTGGACATCTGCAAGACCAAATAAAGGTAAACATATGGCTTAGTCAGGGGGAATACTGTGACATTTTTCAGAACTGCGATCATGAACCCAATGCTAAAACACAGAGTCTGTTGGGGTGGGGCAGGTTTATAAAAACATGATTCAAAAAGGAATACAATCAAGCATAAGTAAGAGGAACACAAAAACTAATGATTCTCCCTGCTTTCTAAAGTCTTAAAATTAGCCTTAACCTTCTTTTGGAGCAGGTCTACTAAGGTTTTTATTCAAGCTCAAATGTACTCTTTATTATCATCTTTGTTGTGTATTTTATTACCAAAGACATAAAAGTCCACTACTCTCTTTCAGTCATCTTGTCATGCAGTCTATTATAATTGGTTATATCCAAGCTTTATTTATAAAGAGAAGAGGATTTAAATAGGATAATTTAAGCAGCAGAAACAGCAATGGATTATAAACCATAAAATAAAACAAATATCCATGAGACCATAATAACATAAATAACTCAACAGTAACAGAATAAAATAGAATAAATAAGAAAGAAATGGGGGAGGAGGAAAAGTTCTTCCTTACAGTCAAATTTCAATTAATGAGTGTAAAAGAAATAATAAAAACATATTTTAAAAAGCACTACTTGGCCAACACCACAGTAATGAAGGAAGAAATTATCAATGGATGCTAAAGTTAATGAGCAAAAATATGATGGAAAATGGACTATTTACATAGGAAGTATCCAGCTGAGCCACCAGGGAAGCCCATCTCCCCAAAAAATACATTATTACAAAGGGGGAAATATTAATAGTAACTTTAAAGGGGGAAATATTAATAGTAACTTTATACTTGAGAAGCTTGGCAAACATCACTTTAACTAAGTGGTCAGGGATAACCATCACGGTAATGAGACAGGTCAATATCATGTGCCTCCACATATGATGCAATGAGAAGGTCACATCATCACTTCTGTGGTATTCTTGCCAAAAATGCATCATCTGTAATCCCAATCAAAATCCCACCACGTTTTTTGTATCAACAAACTGATTCTAAAATGTACAGGGAAAGGCAAAAGATCTAAATAGCCAGCACAATACTGAAGAACAAAGTTCTTTTGACTGACTGGACCCTAACCAACTTTCAAAGACTTACTATAAAGCAACAGTAATCAAGACAGTGTGCTGCTGGAGAAAAAACAAATAGATCAATTGTACAGAATAGAGAGCCCAGAGACAGACCCCTATAAGTACATAAATACTGATATTTGACAAAGGAGCAAAGGCAATACAAAGAAGCAAAGACAGCTGATTCAATCATTGCTAGAACAACTGGACATCCACATGGAAAAGACACAGGCCTTCACAAAAATTAAAACGGATCACAGACTTAAATATAAAATGCAAAACTATAAAACTCCGAGAAGATAGCAGAAAAGAAATCTAGACAATCTTGGATTTGGCAATGACTTTTTAGCTATGACACCAAAGGCACAATGAAATAAATAACTGATAAGCTAGCCTTCATTAAAGTCAAAAACTTTGGCTCTGTAAATGATGCTTGTCAAGATAATGAAAGACAAGTTACAGACTGGGACAAAATAACTGCAAAAGACATCATCTGATTAAAAAATGGTTATCCAAAATACATCAACAATCTGATGGAAAAATGAGCCAAAGACCTTAAAAGAAACCTCGCCAGAGAAGAGCTACATTGGGCAAATAAGCATACGAAAAGGTGCTTCATATATCATCAAGCAAATGTGAATTTAAAAAAAACAAGCCACCACTACATGCCTATTAGAATGACCAAAATCTAGAACACAAAATTCAGCAATTGTGCTCCTTGGCGTTTAATCCAAAGGAGCAGAAAACCTACATCCACACAAAAATCAGCACACAGCTTTACTCATAACTGCCGAAGTTTGGAAGCAACCAAGATGTCCTTTAGTAGCTGAATATGTAAATCAACTGTGATACATCTATACAATGAAATACTGCTGCTGCTGCTGCTGCTGCTAAGTCACTTCAGTCGTGTCCGACTCTGTGCGACCCCAGAGATGGCAGCCCATCAGGCTCCCCCGTCCCTGGGATTCTCCAGGCAAGAACACTGGAGTGGGTCGCCATTTCCTTCTCCGATGCACGAAAGTGAAAAGTGAAAGTGAAGTCGCTCAGTCATGTCCGACCCCCCGCGACCCCATGGACTGCAGCCTACCAGGCTCCTCCATCCATGGGATTCTCCAGGCAAGAGTACTGGAGTGGGGTGCCATTGCATTCTCCAAATGAAATACTATTCAGCACTAAAAAGAAATGAGCTATCAAGCCATGAAAAGACATGGAGGAACCTTAAATGCATACTACTAAGTGAAAGAAGCCAATCTGGAAAGGCTAAATATTGAATGATTCCAACTATACGACATTCTAGAAAAGACAAAACTATGGAGATGGTAAAAAGATCAGTGGATTCTTAGGACAGTGAAACTACTCTAAATGATGCTGTAATCAAAGATGCATGTCATTATAAACTTATCCAAACCCAGAGAAGGTCCAACACCCAGAGTGAACTCTCATGTAAACTATGGTCTGTGGATGATGATGTGCGGGTGTAGGTTCATCAACTGTAACAAATGGACCACTCTGGTGGGGAGTACTGATAACAAGGGAGGTTATACATGTGGTTAAGGGGAATATGAAAATCCCTGTACAGTCAGTACCTTCTCATTTTTGCTGTGAACTCGAAAACTGCTCTTAAAATATAAAGACTTAAAAAAAAAAAAAGCATCACCTGGGTTTAATCATGAGGAAATAAGAGACAAAATCAAACATTCTACAAAATAACCAGTTTTCCAAACTCATCTAGGTCTGGAAAGATTGAGAAACTGTCCCAGATTGGAGGAAACTACAGAAACATGACAACAAATGCAACACAGGGTCCTGGATTGAATCCTACAGCAGAGAGATGGTACTCGTGGGACAGGTGATGAAATCCAAATAAACTCTACAGATTAAGCACTGATCACTGTTAATTTCCTGGTGTTGATAACTGTACTATGATTATGTAAAATGTTAACATTTGGGGAAGCTGGGTGAAATTTTGCAATTTTTAAAAGTCAAATAATTTTCAAATGAAAAGTTAAATTTAGAAATAAAGAGCACAGCATTAGCAACAAATGCCCCTATGTAAATGAATAAACTAAAGCAGGGATCAGCAAACTGTAAAGTGCAGAAAAGTAAATCATTTATTTAGGTTTTGTAGGCTCACCAGTCTCTGTCATGACAACTCATCTCTGCCATTTTAGCACAAAAGCAACCACAGAGAAAGTATCAAATATAGTTGTCTCAATGAAAATAGGAGGCAGTCAGGACAGATTTAGCCTGTAGGCTACAATGTGACAACCCCTCAACTAAAAAAAGAACTAAATTTTAATCTTTAAACAGGTAAAGTTTGATGTAGTATGATACATAATAGCATGCTTTCTTAAATAAAATCAAACATTTTCAAGTTTATCAGATAAAATGGGATCTCAACTTTTAAATCTAACTTTACCAAGAGAGTCAAAATGTTTAAAACCATCTTCCTCTCCTTAATTATATTTTGAAACAATTTAAATTGCTTCTATTTCTCTGCTTAGCTTTTGAATACATATGCTAACATCATTGCTTTGGCATTATCTAACCACTAAATGGGTAATTTCAGAAGATCTAGCTATTCAGAAATCAAGGTATAAAATGAATAAAACCATCTGGCTTGGAATTTGTATATGATTCTTTTAGTTCAATGGCATACCAGCTTTAGAGAATATGGACTTAAGAGTATCTAGTGTAAAAAGTAAAAATTTTACAAATAATTTTTTAAAGTAAAAATAAGGTACAAAGTTTCAGTTATAAAATAAATGTCACAGAGATAAAATGTACAGCAAGGTACTGTACATTTGAAAGCTGATAAGAGAGGAGATCTCTAAAGTCCTCATCACAAGAAAAAAATCTGTAACCAGATTTGGTGATGGGTGTTAACTGACTGTTTAATTTCACATTACAGTTGACCCTTGAACAGCAGAGACTTTAACTGTGTGGCTTCCCTTATACAATAATTTTTTTCAATAAATATATTGGAATTTTTGTTGGGGGGGGACTAACAGGAATTTAAAAAACTTACAGATGAACCATGAAGCCTAGAAAAACTCCAAAAAAGTTAAGAAAAAGTTATATCATGAATGCATAAAATATTTGTAGATAGTAGCCTATGCTTACATAGGCATAAGGTGAATGATATTTAATATAAAACGAATACTGTTAGTTTTCTTACTGTTGGCTGCTCAATGACAGATTTCTTAGTGTGTTACAACTTTGCTTTCGTAGAATTACATTACCATACAGTATGCTTCTCTTTCTCTTAATTGGAGAAACTGCGTTTCTATCATCACAGGTAAGTAGTTTCTTTTAAATGAATGTTTCTAATATCATATGATAAATATGACTGTAATACTACATGCCATAAAGTTTTTATAACCATTCATTCATTAGTGTTTAAGTTAGGCTAGCATGAAGTAATCATATTGCTGCTTCTTCACTATCAATGCATCAATCACTGTATCTATAAATACAATAAATATGAATCTCCCTTTCACATTATCTTTTCATTTTTGATGTCTAGTGTTAGTAATACGTATACCATCTAGAGTTTTGTATCATATAGGAAAATACTGACATAGGTAATGACAGACAATTCATTTTGCAAATAGATGGTACAAACTTACAGTATTGGTAAGAACAGTACTGTAAATGTATTTTCTTCTCAATGTTTTATTTTTTCCTATCTTACTTTATTATAAGAATATGGAATATAAAACATATAACATACAAAATACATATTAATGAACTGTTTATGCTAATCCTAAGGCTGCCAGTCAACAAGAGGCTATTTGCTGTTAAGTTTTGAAGGAGTCAGAAGTTACAAGTGGATTTTTGACTGTACAGGATCAAAAATGTGCCCTAAATCCCACATTGTTCAAGGGCCATAAACATTTGTATACATGTATACACAAATATTGAATTGTTAGGTTGTGCACTTTCAACTGTTATATGTCAAGTATACCACAATAATTTCTTTAAAGTAAAAAACATTTCATTAAAGGCAGTAAAATTTAGTTACGTAATAGTTTGAAGCCTCACTAAATTTACTCAGAAAGAACTACCAGATTTGGCTACTAGAAAGAAATGTTAGAATTTTTTTTACCCAAGAATTAATCAAAAATAAGACCAAAGATAATATAACTGAAATTTTAAAAAGAACATAGATGAATGACATAAATGCATATAGCCACTATACATTTTTAAAAGATGAAAAATCTAGGCTAACAGTAATTAGCCTATGTAGGCTTTTTTAAGTCATGGTGGCTCATTCTGAGCTACAGGACACCCTGCCCAGAGTTCCCTGGCTTCGTCACTAGGTAACACTGAGATGAGCACTCACAGTGACAGCACTCACAGACCAGTGGATGCATCATCAGGCCACAACTTACCCCAGGGTGTTGCCAGCCAGCCTGCCCAGAGTCTCAGAACCTGAGAGAAACCACGGGGAGTCGCTTGTCCTACCAGGTCTCGATGTCCTCCCTGCCCCAGAGCTGCTATTCAACTTTGACCTGGGAAAAAAACAAGACGTAGAAAAATCACGGAAAAGTCCCCAAATGCCTAGGAATTCCAGGCTTCACTACATAAAATATCAGCTTAACAATTCTGATAACTCTCATTGAGATGGACACTTCAGAACAAACAGCAAATCTAACAACTTGTAACCTGGTAACAATCCAGCTCCTGTCTGAACCTTTTTCATGGTTTAGCTGCAAACAAACTGTTCCTCAGATTTTTAAAAGTAATCATACTTTCCTCAGAAGCAGTCAATTGAAAGTCATCATGCATTATCTAGCAATCTTTTTTACATGTCATACTTTATAAAGACCAAAACTTTAAAGACTTCAAAAATTTCAAATTGAGTTACCTGATTTGGGAATATTAAGGGGGAAAAAAAATGATCTGAAAAGGCAGTTCACTCAAAGAGTAGATATGACTTGGAACCTACCAAATACATATCATACTTCTGGTAATCTATTCTGTTAAGTGATCATTGATTCCTCTGCTACTTTAATGTGAATATTTTAGCTATAAATCACTGTTTGCATAAAAATTAAAATCAAACTACAAAGTAACCACTGCATTCTATTTTAAGCATCTGGTTTTCTACAATGCTTTTTAACTTGACGGCTCCCCAAACCAAAACACAGATGGAATATTATACCTTTAAGAATTAAATTATTAATTAAATATAAAGGACATAATGTCTTACCCATCATTATTGTCAGGTTTACCCAATTCCAATCGGTCTGGCTGTACTGAAAAACCAATCCTGCAAACTCTACCATCCTAGAAGCAAAGAAAATAGAACTTTCCCAAGTAAAAATGTGCATTAAAACTTGAGTTTATTCAACAAACATATTATGTACCTATCACTGTCAATTCAAAAAGCCAAAAAATAAGCTCCGTTCCAGAAGGCACTCATAATGAAGCCAGGGAAGTATGTTTTATATGTGTTACCATGAAACCAGTGAAGATAATGTAAAATATCTCAATCTAACAGAATTCAGAGTAAGAAAATAACTGGATATCAGGAACTTCTCCATTCTCTTACTAACTAGTTTCAAGCTCTAGTAAATCATTTACACTTTCTCTGGCCCAGAGAATTTATACAATAAGGAAACGGAACTGGGTGAGCTCTGAAATAACTATTGTAAGAAACTGCTCTTTTCTTCGTTTCTTCCAAAAGGAAGACACATGATGATGCACAGTTGTATTTTAACACTCATTTTCACTTCTCTACCTTAAGAGTAAACAAACAATTTACCTCAAGAAGGAAGGCAGCGTGATTTGGTCCCACCACACACTGTTTAATAGTAGCCTGCTCCAATACATTCAAAGGGGGATGGCTGAGGAATAAAGAAAAATATGCAAGCAAAGTTATTATTTTTTTCCTCCAAAGTCATAGTATTTACTAGAAACTTTTATTACATGGTATACACATACACTCACACATCATATGTATGTGTGAGTGTGTATGTGTGCATATATAATGAACATATATATATGTGTGTGTGTATATATATATAAAATGAAAATAATAACACCCTATCATTACGATGAAAAGACCCAAGGAATTTAAATAAGAAAATTATTTTTTAAATGGCAAATACACCCTTGAGGGTTTTTTCAATTTCAATTAACAAAAGAATTGCTGGCAAAACTCATTTTTAAAAAACTAATATTTATATATTTTAAAGCAATAATTGTAATACATTATCTTATAGCTCTTTGGTATGGCAGAGTTTTTAAAAATCAGTATGAACATAAACTATAATTCAAATGAACTCATTCATAAAAAGCTGACAGCTAGATTAAAATATTCTTAATAGCTGCTACCTAAACATGAGTACGTTTTCCTAATTTTTGTTTTTTAAAAAAAGCTATTCTCTTCAGGAAATGTAAAATATTTTAAAACTCTTACCTATTTAAATTGTATTTGTTCAGTTTCTCTGAAACTTCTCGTAACCTTTAAAAACAAAACAAAGCATGAATAAACAACACATACAGAGCCTTTGTAAACAAAAGAGCTCTCATCTGGAGATCTCTAACAGTATGAGTGTGCGTTCAGTCATGTCCGACTCTTTTGTGACCCCATAGACCGTAGCCCGCCAGGATCCTCTGTCCATGGGATTCCCCAGGCAAGAATACTGGAGTGGGTTGCCATTTCCTTCTTTAGGGGATCTTGCTGCCCCAGGAACTGAACCCACGTCTCTGGGTCTCCTGCACTGTCAACTGGATTCTTTACCATTGCACAACCACAAAAAATTTACTAAGGCAAAATGATTTGTATATTATCTTTAAGTTCTGTCTCTAAAAAGGTCATAAGTCAACCCTGCAGTTGCTTTACCTCACCACCTCATTTGTAACTTCAATCATCATCTTATTTTACAGAAGAGGAAACAGGCTTCCAGATTTTAACAAACCAGCAGTAGAACTGGCAATTGGATCAATGCTCAATGGAAAGCCAATTTTTCAAACACTGTACTACATACGCTGAAAGAGATTCTTGAAGGTACAGGTATGACACAAAATGAAACTATTTGGAAAGTACGTAACTGTTAAAGAATTTAAGATAATAAGGCAGAAACAATCCAAAAGCCAAACTGAGTTTAAGGTGAGAATAGTCTCAAAAGTTCTGAAAGAAGGGCCTTGTGACACACGATTATACAAATTAAAACCTTGGTGCCCAGGTTGGTGTTCTGGTGGAATTGCAAAAATAAAAAGCAAAACCTTAGTGACCGTATCTGTAAAACAAGGGTAACACCTGACATTTTTAAGAGTTATTGAATATGTTTAGAAAAATCTCAAAGGGCTATTTAACAAAGACATTAACTCATGTTATTTATTACCATTTTGCTGTTTCTCTCAAAGAAACAGTCTTGAGTTAATATAAAGAACTGTAATATTCATTTAAATTAGGTACTTCTGTCAACCTAAGGAAGTCATTTTATAATATAAAGATGTAATCAAATGTAGAGATTTTAAGAGTTCAGTTCTATTAAGTTATCTAAACAAATGCCTGATCTTTGAAAACAGTATTTGTTTTATTATTATTAATAGCTGAAAAATAATTTTCAGAAATTCTTTTAAAAATAAACTGAGAATTTTAGAAAACAGAGGAAAAAACAGAACAATAAATCAACAGGAAATTTCATGAAGTTTGCTTTGTAAAGAGTGACAAAAATACATAAAATCAAATTTCAGTCATTCGTACTAACAACTGATGAAAGTGGTATACATACTCAAAATTAAACATACTTAAAGCTAGTTTAGGATTTAAAAGCTACCACAAATCATACAACATATGGGCAAATAAGCTAATTATTCCAATAAGAGATTCTACTAGGTACCAACTGTCCTTTAATTTTATCTGGTAAAGTTCTATCCTCTGTTCTTTACAAGGAGCATCTTTGAAACACTAAAATGTGTATAAGCAAATGGTGCTGTGCTAAGCCGCTTCAGTCATGTCCGACTCTTTGCAACCCTATGGACTGGAGCCCCCAGGCTTCTCTGTCCATAGGATTCTCCAGGCAAGAATACTGGAGTGGGCTGCCATGCCCTCCTCTAAGTATAAGCAAATGTCCAACACTAAATCATATTCCTATGCAAAAACAGGGCTTCCCAGGCAGCACCTGGGAACTCGCCTGCCAACGCAGAAGACATGAGATGATGGTTCAATTCCTGGGTTGGGAAGATCCCCTGGAGAAGGAAATGACAACCACTCCAATATTCTTGCCATCCTCTGTTCCATGGACAGAGGAACGTGGTGGGCTATAGCCCATGGGATAGCAAAGAGTTGGACACGACTGAGCACCCGACTCCAGTACTCTTGCCTGGAAAATCTCATGGACAGAGGAGCCTGGAAGGCTGCAGTCCATGGGGTCGCTGAGGGTCGGACACGACTGAGCAACTTCACTTTCACTTTTCACTTTCATGCACTGGAGAAGGAAATGGCAACCCACTCCACTAGTCTTGCCTGGAGAATCCCAGGGACGGGGGAGCCTGGTGGGCTGCCGTCTATGGGGTCGCACAGAGTCGGACACGACTGAAGCGACTTAGCAGCAGCAGCAGAGCGACTAACACTTTCAAGCAAAAGTAACTTTCGAATGATGTCATACTTAATTTTCACTCCCAAATAGCATCTGATCATCTCTGATTTGGCTCTCAATAAAATAATTTTCATTTTTCTAGTCTTTCATTAACAAAAAATGTTTTCTTCAGTCCTTTAAAGTCAAGCTTTTTTACCATATCTCAGTCTGCTCATTTACAATGCACATATCTGTGCTCCAAGACAAGAGAAAACACCAGAAGAGTAATGCGCTGCGGAACTCATGAGCTCTGGAAGAAGGCTGACTAGAAAATGGGGAGAAGAAAATAAACTGGGAGGCTCTGTTCTGGGCAATAACCACAGCCTTGAGAAGACCTGGCAGGGAGGCATGAGCTCTCACTCTCCTCAGCTCACATTTACTCTGAGCCACGTATAAAACTCTTCAGACAACAGAGTAGAAAGACTGTGAGATAAGGCCAAGGAAGGCTTTACTTCCCAAAAGCCATGGTAGTGACACTGTCAAAAGATACTCGTTCACCAGCATACAACTAAACCCCTCATTTCCATTCCTTTTTTCTTAGCCCAACACTGGCTCCAGAGTTTTCACAAAGCATAAGGGAGTGAGGGGAGAATAAAATTTGTCAAAGTGTTCTCAAAACTGAACAACTGAGATTAAGAATTAAATGATGCTTTCATGGCTCCAAATACCACTGCAGGTAGTATCTATAAAACTAAAGTAGGGTTTGAGGATATCAAAATGCTAGAAATAAAGAGAAATAAAATAACAATTCAAGAACTCAAAAGCAAATTTCACATTAGGAAGGGGATAGAAGAAATGGTTACAGACATAAAACTTTCTATTATTAAAAATCATGGTGGACTCCTAACTGTATCTGAAATGTACACCCATTTGTACTGGAAATGATACCCACTGCATGACAAGAAATCCAGGCTTTACTCCCAGCTCATCTACCACTACTAGCCCATTAAGTTTTCTGTCTCATCTATGCGAAGGAAGACTAATCAGTCCTCTCTAGTTCTTTTTAGTCTTGAAACTGTTAAGAATGTATGAAAAGCAAATATATCAGTGGAAGATATTTATGTTAATGTTTATATTGAAACGGCATTTACTGTCATATTCAATTTCATCTTACCCATCTGAAACTTTCATACACAAATTTATTTTAAATAGACACTTAAGAATGCTTCTCTAAATATCAAATTTGTTTAATTTCTTAAATTCAATCCCCCAAATTTATAGAAAATATATATCATTTTTCCAAATTTCAAGATAGTTATTATAACTAAATTGGCCCCATACACCTTTTTCTACATGGATCCCAGATAACAGTAACAAAGAAATCTTCAAAAACAAAAACAAAGTACTAACTACAAAATAAAGCCTACTTTGTTCCCCTTAACATTATAGAATCCTGGGCAGACATGCAAAACTCAGAATCACTGCAGGCTACTGATCACATTCATTTAAATTTACTAAGTTACTGAATGTTTTCCCAAAATTATCAGGCATTCATCTATATTAAAGGATCCTCCTCCAAAAGCTTACAATGCTTAAAGTTATTAACTGTTTAGTTCAGTTCAGTTCAGTCGCTCAGTCGTGTCTGACTCTGTGACCCCATGAACTGCAGCACGCCAGGCCTTCCTGTCCATCACCAACTCCCGGAGCCTACCCAAACTCATGTCCATTGAGTCGGTGATGCCGTCCAACCATCTCATCCTCTGTCCTCCCCTTCTCTTCCTGCCCTCAATCTTTCCCAGCATCGGGTCTTTTCAAATGATTCAGCTCTTTGCATCAGGTGGCCAAAGTATTGAAGTTTCAGCTTCAACATCAGTCCTTCCAATGAACACCCAGGATTGATCTCCTTTAGAATGGACTGGTTGGATCTCCTTGCAGTCCAAGGGACTCTCAAGAGTCTTCTCCAACACCACAGTTCAAAAGCATCAATTCTTCGGTGCTCAGCTTTGTTTATAGTCCAACTCTCACATCCATACATGACCACTGGAAAAACCATAGCTTTGACTGGATAGACCTTTGTTGGCAAAGTAATGCCTCTGCTTTTTAATATGCTGTCTAGGTTGGTCATAACTTTCCTTCCAAAGAGTAAGCATCTTTTAATTTCATGGCTGCAATCACCATCTGCAGTGATTTTGGAGGCCCCAAAAATAAAGTCTGACACTGTTTCCACTGTTTCCCCATCCATTTGCCATGAAGTGATGGGACCAGATACCATGATCTTAGTTTTCTGAATGTTGAGCTTTAAGCCAACTTTTTCACTCTCCTCTTTCACTTTCATCAAGAGGCTCTTTAGTTCTTCTTCACTTTCTGCCATAAGGGTGGTGTCATCTGCATATCTGAGGTTATTGATATTTCTCCTGACAATTCCAGCTTGTGTTTCACCCAGCCCAGCGTTTCTCATGATGTACTCTGCATATAAGTTAAATAAGCAGGGTGACAATATACAGCCTTGACGTACTCCATTTCCTATTTGGAACCAGTCTGTTGTTCCATGTCCAGTTCTAACTGTTGCTTCCTGACCTGCATACAGGTTTCTCAAGAGGCAGGTCAGGTGGTCTGGTATTCCCATCTCTTTCAGAATTTTCCAGTTTATTGTGATCCACACAGTCAAAGGCTTTGGCATAGTCAATAAAGCAAAAATAAATGTTTTTCTGGAACTCTCTTGCTTTTCCGATGATCCAGCAGATGTTGGCAATTTGATCTCTGGTTCCTCTGCCTTTTCTAAAACCAGCTTGAACATCTGGAAGTTCACAGTTCACATATTGCTGAAGCCTGGCTTAAAGAATTTTGAGCATTACTTTACTAGCGTGAAATGAGTGCAATTGTGCGGTAGTTTGAGCATTCTTTGGCATTGCCTTTCTTTGGGATTGGAATGAAAACTGACCTTTTCCAGTCCGGTGGCCACTGCTGAGTTTTCCAAATTTGCTGGCATATTGAGTGCAGCACTTTCACAGCATCATCTTTCAGGATTTGGAATAGCTCAACTGGAATTCTATCACCTCCACTAGCTTTGTTTATAGTGATGCTTTCTAAGGCCCACTTGACTTCACATTCCAGAATGTCTGACTCTAGGTAAGTGATTACACCATCATGATTATCTGAGTTGGGAAGATCTTTTTGGTACAGTTCTTCTGTGTATTCTTGCCACCTCTGCTTAATATCTTCTGCTTCTGTTAGGTCCATACCATTTCTGTCGTTCACTGAGCCCATCTTTGCATGAAATGTTCCCTTGGTATCTCTAATTTTCTTGAAGAGATCTCTAGTCTTTCCCATTCTATTGTTTCCTCCATTTCTTTGCATTTCTGTATTTCTTCCCATTGTAATATTAACACAAGTTTCCTGTTTTTAAAAGAAAAAATAAGCCACCCTGGTGGTGGTAGTGTAGTTGCTAAGTGGAGTACACTCTTGCGACCCCATGGACTGTAGCCCGCCAGGTTCCCCTGTCCATGGGATTTCCCAGTCAAGAATACTAGAGCAGGTCGCCATTTCCTTCTCCAAGGAATCTTCTGAATCCAGGGATCAAAACCACATTTCCTGCACTGCAGGCAGATTCTTTACCGCTAAGCCACCAGGGAAGCCCACCTTAGAGCTCACCAAATTCCATTTCAGAATAAATCTTTACATGTGATTGTGATGGGAAACAAGAACACAGCATTACATTACAAAATAACCTCATAACTCAGCATTTAATCTCATTTGGAGACAGGCAGGAAAGTCTTTGTGAGGTGGCTATAACACACAATGGATAGGTTAGCAGTATGTTTCTGACAATCCTTAGTACTCCGACACCAAAGATTTATTGTGTATTCCGATTCAATAATCTATTCTATTCCTTCAGATTTATAGACAGATTTACAGATCCACAGGCTGGAAATTTTTCAAGCACCAAGGTAAGGTAACAGCAAACCAGTATTAAAAGAGAAATAAGTGTAAGAGTACCTGCTAGAAGGTAACGTATTTCATAGCTGCCCTCGAAATTCCCTACAAGTTCAGTCTCATCTCCCCCAAATTTAACATTATAATTTCTATGACCCGCAACTGACAGCAGCACTTAATGCAGGGTCTTCAGTTTTATAATTCTCTGCACTAATCCTGAATCCCCCGCCACCTGTTCAATAATAAGCACATCCCCAAAACGAATGAAACCTGCTCGATTCCTAGTTACATTTCTAAATGTAAAAAATTTAGGTGTGTCTGAAAAAAAAAAAAAATTTAGGTGTGTCTGGACCCCTAAAAGGCTCCAATTCTCCAGCATGTATTTCCCTCAGTCCACCTTCTACAAGATGATGTTTTTTCCTTTACCTGGAACTGTAAGACCAGGGATACCTATCCATGTTTCACGTTTATCAGTACTCACTTTAGTGGTAGAAAGTGGCATAATTCTTCTGCCACCCATACATTTCCTCTAGTCTTGTTCTTATTTCTTCAGGCCCAGCTCAAACACTACCTCCTCTCCATGAATTTTTCTGGTAGCTCTAATTTTCTTGCTACATAAACCTACAGCTTCTCCCTCATACAGGACCCTTTAATGGTCTACTTGACATTCTACAGTCATTTGTGTTTCGATCTAAACTGGCTTTAGACTTTAAGCAAAGAAGAGATAAAACTTACCAAGTATTTCCCCACTCTTCCATTTCTTCCCAACAGTGAAAAAATGTACAGTAATACTTGTTACAATACATTTCAGGAGCAGAAAAGACTCCTGATCTTAAACTAAACTACTCCTCAGGTCTTCCACCTCAAATTGAAGTTTAGAACAAGCAAGAAAAGTGTGAATATACAGATTTTTTTAGGACAGTTGCCCATATTAACTCATTAACAGACCAGTTGACACAGTGAAAACATCTGATAATTCACCAGTTACCCAATAATCATATTAGCAAACTACCTTTAAAGTGACCTCACACCACTCTCTAGATATCCATCCATTCATGGAAATACAACTTTTACCTATCCATATAATTTTATTTTGGAATATAGGGCTTAATAATCCATATGAAGAAACAACAGTGAATCAGTGAAAGGCTACTTACAACACTAAATCATAAGATTCCTACAGAAAATGTCTTAAAGAACACCTGTCATCCACGTCAGAGAAGGCAGGTACTGCCAAAACTTAAATGCACCCAGATTATCTTTTTGTAGAAAAAGAAATATTGTAGGAATATTTCTGGCATTTCTCCGAAAGCAAACTCTCTAAAGCTTAAAATTCAAGAAGCAATCAAAGCGCACTTTTTTCTTTTTTTCTTTTGGAGCAATGGCTATGTTACCAGATTGATGGCAGAGAGAGGAGTCAAACCCTCCTCCAACCACAGAATATGGTCTTTGCACTGTATCATCACACACTTTCCTGAGTATTGGGAGGCCCTCCACAACACAGTTCTTGCACCACACCATATACACTGCCACCTCTGAAATGCTTCCTTGCATGCCAACTGTTCACATTATCAACAATAACAATAAATTCAAGCTATTACATGGTGGTGCTGCCTAGCAGCAGGACTGTAACTGGGAGAAAAGAATGTACTTTCGGCAAAGGTGCAGAGAGCATTCTGAGACAGTCATTTACTTGTGCCAGCATTTAGTAAGTACATCCCCACCCCCACCAGCAAACTGAAAGCCTGGAGTTAGCTTCTTCAATCCTGCACACTGGGTATCCCAACCCCAGGTCCCTCTGCACACAGCCCTAGAGCAGGCCACCTGCTCAAGGGGAGCCCCTTGAGGTAGTTTTGGGTGTCAAGATGGAAGGGATAACTGAGTCTCCTCCTCCTGCTGCACTGTGGATTTGTTTATGGGTGAAGGAGATGAAGTCTTTCAGCCTACCAGCCCACTGTGCTGTGACTTAAAAATATTAGGAGCTACCTTGACCTGTGAGCCTGAGAAGAGCTTAGTGGAATTAGGGTTGCTTTGGCCCAAACAAGAAGCACCAGCACTTTAGGGATTCATTCTGTACTGCTTCTATCTGAATTTAACCCTGATCATGCATTCCTAGCTTCAGAATTTCTCAGGAATTGGGGGTGGGGGGGTGGATAATGAGAGAAGCAGTACAGGTATTTAGACAACACATACAGAGAAGAAAAAAATCACTACACCAAAACTCAACAAGTGATGGTTTCTAAAAGGCTGGTTACAATGGAGGGTCTGAAACACTATTTATGAACTCTTAATACTGTTAAAACTAAAATCCAGGGGCTTCCTGGTGGCTCAATGGTAAAGAACCCACTTGCCAATGCAGGGGACACGGGTTCCATCCCTGATCTGGGAATATCCCACATGCTGCAGAGCAATTAAGCCTGCGAGCCACAACTACTGAAGCCGGCACCCTAGAGCCCGTGCTCCACAACAAGAGAAGCTAATATAATGAGAAGCCCACACACTGCAACTAGAGAAAAGCCCGTGCGGCAACAAAGACCCAGCAGAGACAAAAATTAGTTAATCAACTAATTTTTAAAAATCCACTGGTCTATTTTGCACATTTTGCACTCAGAATAAATGTATCCATGCATGATTCTCTAGATGTAAAATGACATGGTAATGTAACATAAAGCATATGAAAAATGTAACCCTGCCTCCCTGATAGCATTAAATTTCTCATGAGTACTAAACGTTTATTTCAGTAGGGGAAGGCGAGGCAGTAGAGGCAAGGATCAGAAAGAACTTCTAAGATTTACATGCAAAAGCTACAGTCAATCAGTAAAAGGGGTGGGGAGGGAAAGTCTTTAAGTCTAAGTCACAAACTGCCAGCCTTCAGGTGTACACATGATATTGAATCACATGGCCTTTTAAATTTTTAAAAGACTGTTAAAGAACTTGGTCAACATGTAAAACTGGAAAATTTCAGATACTCAGATTTCTAGCTTCTCTTGAAAAATGAGATCTAACAACCAAGCTTCTATTGACTAGTGGTGACAAGAGGTGCCCTTACCTGCCTAGCACCTGGAGGCATTTGCATTTGAGACTACTGATACAGATTATTCCTCCCACCCTCTAAAAGAGGGTATTTCCCTGTGAAGAGTAATCTGTTCAGTTTTATAATGCAAATCTCAGCTTGTACTTTGATCCATAATATATCCATAATATAGCTTAGACATAAATCTTAGCCACTTTTTCTTTAGATTTGAGTTGACTTTTCTCTTTTTTGCCTACCAAAGAAAATGGTGCCAGGTAGCAAACACCTTTTTTTTTTTTTTAATTTGGTTGCACCGGGTCTTAGTTGTGGCACATGGGATCTAGTTCCCTGACCAGAGATTGAACCCAGGCACCCTGCACTGGGAGCAGTCTTAGCCGCTAGACCACCAGGGAAGTCCCCTGACTTTTAAAAGACTCCAAATCACCCAAATGATGGCTTTTAATAGGAGGAAAAAACCCATCTGTCAGCTTCCCGAGTAACCAGTTATAGGTAGGATTTCTATACACTTTGTGCTTATGGACAAAACGAATGTCTGTTTATATAATGTGTTCATTTTACCTTAAATAAACAAACACAAGACATTCAGCCTCAAGATACATTCAAGACCAAAAAAAAAAAAGTTTCCAGATAAATACAGAAAATGATACAAATTTTAAGTGGGAAATTTAATTCTTACTCCTAAAATGGTTTTCAGCTTAAACAGCTCAAACATTTCTATACAACTAAGATGAGAAAATCCCACGTTACAGAAATACTCTGCAACTACAACAAAGAAAAATACATTATACTTACAAATAATTTCTTCCCTTAACATAAGAAAATATTCTAGTTAGAAATTCCTGTATAATGCCATAAATAGCATTTTTCATAATAAAACGAAAAGGAGACCAAAATCCCAAAGTACTGTGCCATTCGAAAGATAAACACATCTCTGAGAAACTAGCACAAGAAAGTGAGTCATTTTCCTTTAAAGCAAAACCATCCATGTTATTTTCAGCTCCATTCAAAACAGGAAAAGGGAAATACACATGCCAAATGGACAAGAAATTTGGTAGGAAAAGATAAAGATTTGGCCTTTACACATTAATCCTTCTTTATAATTTCCTGTGTCTTTGTCTCACCTAATTTCAATTTCTTAACAGTAAGACTATACATACATACAAGAGTCAAACTTGTGTCAACTTGCATGCTAACAGAGTAAGAAGACTTCTTTAGTGCTTCTGTTCCAAAAATGTAGCATCCAGCCAAAATCTTAAGAGAAAAGTCTTGGTTTTTCTTCACTCTAAGGCCATATCCACATTCCGAATAACTACAACATCATTCGATAAAGTATCTGCCAAATGCATATAATGTATTCAAACTGTTACAAACCCCATTTTAACTCACATACAAATCAAACGTCTCATGAGAAACTAATGCACTTTGTAATATAAATACTACTGTTCGGCAAGGTACTCAGCTATTTAAATAGAGCTATATACCTATGATTAAATCTGATTTTTCCACAAAACAAGACTATAAGGAGGTTAGGTTCCTGACCAAGGATCCTGATGCCATTAGACTCAGGAAAGCTTCTTTAAATGACAGATAATGGGATGGCTTCTTGTTTGCCCTTTTAACATCGAAGATGAAATAGTAGTTTTACTGCCTCTGAAACGGTCACTGGACATTCTTGAGCTGCCATTCCATCTGCTCCAGGAGCCATCCTGCAGTCCTGAGGGGCAGCGTGGTGGTAGGGAAAGAAGGGGCTGTCAGACAAACCAACCTGGGTTCAATTCCATCTCTTCCATTAACTGGTTCTGCAACCTTGGGCAAGTTCACTTTAACCTGCCAGAGCATGGACGGTTTCTTGCTCTGTTAAATGAAGATCAACCACTTGTTTGGTAGTGCTGCTGTAAGGATTAAAGGTAATTTTGCAATGTACCCTGGAAAGAGCCAAGCACTTAAATGCTCAATAAATGGCAGCCATTATCATTATCACTGAAATATATTTTTCATCCTTGGATAGCTTGCTCTATAGACTGCTGCTTCCAATCAACCAACTTCTAGCTTGAACCGGTTGCCAAATTAAACAAGGCCCAATTTGAATCTGGAGATCTGGTAGGAACCCGAAGAACCAGGGAATGACAACTAAGTCTGGGAATTCCTGGAACCAGAAATCTGTAGGCACACTGTAACTCTTTGTATCCTGTGCCTGAGCTTATATTTCACAACAGTAAGAGATTCCTTATCTTCTCTCCCCTACTACTTCCAGTCTCATCTCCTAACCCTTCCAGAGCACTGCATACTCCAGATATCACTATGCTCTCCCAAGTTCTTAACTAGATTATATTCACAAACTACTCTATTTTTCTCTTTCCTTTTGGCACACTGTGTAGCTTATGAGAGTTCCCCGACCAGAAGTAGAACCCAGGTCACAACAGCAGAAGCACAGAATCCCAACCACTAAACCACCAAAGAGCTCCTTACTTTATTTTTTTGTACACACCCATTTCTTCAGCCTAGAATAAACTATACTCCACTGCCCTCTACACATCTATAGATACTAATCCCTCAAGTTTTGGCTGAAAGAACCTGTGGGAAAACCTTAACTCATCTTTCACTCCAGGCTATACTAGGTCTTCTTCTGACCCCCCTGGGGCATACTTCCTCCACTGTACTTATACTGTATAACTACTTTTTTGGTGAAATATCTCTTTCCCAGCTTATATGTTATATGCCGAATACACCATGAAAAATGCCAGACTGGATGAAGCACAAGCTGGAATCAAGACTGCCAGAAGAAATATCAATTACCTCAGATATGCAGATGACACCACCCTTATGGCAGAAAGTGAAGAAGAACTAAAGAGCTTCTTGATGAAAGTGAAAGAGGTGAAAAAGTTGGCTTAAAACTCAATATTCCGAAAACTAAGATCATGGCATCTGGTCCCATCATTTCATGGCAAATAGATAGGCAAATAGAAACAGTGACAGACTTTATTTTTTTGGGCTCCAGAATCACTGCAGATGGTGACTGCAGCCATGAAATTAAAAGACACTTGCTCCTTGGAAGAAAAGTTATGACCAACCTAGACAGCATATTAAAAAGTGTTTAATTACTATGCAGACAAAGGTCCGTCTAGTCAAGGCTATGGTTTTTCCCCTAGTCATGCATGGATGGGAGAGCTGGACTACAAAGAAAGCTGAGCACCAAAGAATTGATGCTTTTGAACTGTGGTGTTGGAGAAGACTCTTGAGAGTCCCTTGGGACTGCAAGGAGATCCAACCAGTCCATCCTAAAGGACATCAGTCTTGAATACTCATTGGAAGGACTGATGCTGAAGCTGAAACTCCAATACTTTGGCCACCTGATGCGAAGAGCTGACTTTCCTGAAAAGACCCTGATGCTGGGAAAAGACTGAAAGGCGGGAGGAGAAGGGGACAACAGAGGATGAGATGGTTGGATGCCATCACCGACTCGATGGACATGAGTTTGAGTAAGCTCCAGTAGTTGGTAATGGACAGGGAAGCCTGGCGTGCTGCAGTCCGTGGGGTCGCAGAGTCGGACACAACTGAGTGACTGAACTGAACTGAATAGCCTGTGTGTTAGTCACTCAGTCATGTCCGACTCTTTGCAACCCCATGGACTGTAGCTCGCCAGGCTCCTCTGTCCATGGAACCCTCCCGGCAAGAATAGTGGAGTGGATTGCCATTTCCTTCTCCAAGCCTGAAACTCTACAAAGGCAAGAACCATGTTTTCACTAATTTCTAAACCCCCAGCACCCAATACATAGTAAAACCCTTCTGTGCGCTGATGGATGGGTGGCTGAACAAATGAGTAGACGTTCATATCCCTGCGCTAAGTCCTACGCTGCCTCAAAATGGTGAATTCATAGCTTTTTAAATTCTTTTCATAGTCATTCTTAAAAGATTTTAGCTTTTCTGCTATGAGAACAATAGTATGAGACTAGATTTTTTAAAACACACTAAGGAATACTGTCCTACAAAATAAACCTATGGAGGCTCTGCCCTAATTCACATGGTCTTACAATACTCTGAAGAATCTGTCTAAACTCTTTCTTTGAGAATCATCCCCAGAAAGAGTTTACCAGACAGGAAAACCACTTGGTACTGTAAGCCAGGGATCTTCTCCTAATCCCTCCACTTAGCGAACAGTCTTCTTTCTCCCTCCATCTTCCCCTCCTCCACGGTGTAATTCTGGTTGGCATAAAGGAATGTACTGAAGGGGCCAAAAAGAAGCTGGAAACAAAGGGAAGAGAGAAGGTGAGAGAAAGTCTAATTCCTAGCTATCTTTTGGCAAGTAATGCAGTAAAATATTTTAACATTTTAATGCTGTGCCAACATAAGAATTGGATATAAATATTCATATTATTTATTTGTTTGGGGTTTTTTTGGGGGGAAGGGGGGTTGTTTAGCCAAACATCTGCATTGTAGCCATGAAAAGGCAAAATCAGTGCCAACCCAAGTCCTACCTAGATACCAAAAAAAGCCCTGCTTTTTTTTGAGTCTCTGCTCCACCATTAAAAGAGGAGCATGACCTTGAGCAGGTCATTTTAAAATCTGCTCTCATGTTTCCACCTCTGCCAGAAATGGTGCCTACCATAACTGCTTCAGAGTTGTTTTAAGAATTGGAAAATATGTCACATGCAAAAGTAATGTGTACCATCTAAAATAATAGCGTCTAAACCTGGCTAATCATCCAATCTCTAAGGAACATTTTAAAAGACATAGTACCAGACCCCACCCAAACTTACTCAGTCAGAAATCTCCAAATACAAGACTCAGTAATTTATGTTCTAGCTAAATAAATTATAACACATTCATAAAATATCTCTGGAAGGAATAACATTAGTCATCTATGAGGAAAGGAAGTAGGCAACTAGGAAATGGAGCAGGAAGGGAAGTTTTTCACTGAGTGCCAATGTACACTTGGTTAAATTTAAATCACATAAACATTCTATCAACTCAAAATTGAAAAAAAAAGGTCTAAGAAACCCGAAGTGATGCTGATGATAAAATAAGTTTGGAAATCACTACTCTAAGATACCACAAATACATGTAAGCATGTCTTAAAATAGTCCCAAGATTAATAGTCCATGTAGGACCCTACTATTTCAAGTTTTGGAAATGTTTCTTAGGAAAGTCCCTTTTTAGAAATTCACAATCCACATACCTCTATTAGACTCTGGTAAGTCCTAAAACAAAGAAACCTGATTAACTATGCTTAATCCTGTGTTTTCCAAACTGAAGTGAGCACTGTTTGGGAAACACTTAACATGGAACACAAACAGGCCATTCTTTCTAATAAGGTTTTAGGGAACCAGAGGACACTGATTTACTATCTAAACTCCCAGAAACAGAGACCACATGTTATTCATCTCTACCCCCACGAAAGCCTACAGCTCAGTAGTGACAAGCTGCCTTTCCTTTTTTCTTTATCTAAACAAAAATGATTTTCCAATTTCCTTACTGTTTAAGCAACTTCAAGGATTAAAAAGAGAAACAGCATAAACAATCTTACTCTATGTAAAATTACATAACATATATCACAGCAGATAGTTTTTTAAATCCAAGTAACATGGCAACAGCATTTCTATTTCTCTAAGTAGAAAAAATTAAAGATATTTAGCTATGATTCAAACTAATCTACTTTTAGGAGACAGCAATAGATTTCATTATTTTCCTTCTACAGTGTAAGTAGACCTTGCTGGGCATCTTTATTCCCATGAAGCCAGACTAACCAAGTGGGCTTTACACAACAACCTTGCTCATTATCTGAAGCGTTATCATCAGTACACCCAGAGGGGGTCTGAAAGTTGTATCTAATGGCTTCTTTGAAATCTGCACCTACTAGGGTTCTTAACACCAGGTCTCTAGCTCAGAAAACCTGAAGAAAACCTTCCTTCAGGTTTTCTGAGCTAGGAATTCAAAGATACAAACAAATTATTTTTTTAAAAAAGGTCAAAACTATAAGCCACCACAGTCAAATTTAAGAGCTCTACCAGATTCCTTTTATCACTATGGAGCACTAATGAACACAAATCTTTTCTCTCTGGCAACACAGCAAAGGGTTGCCTCCCCACCCCCGTTTGGCCTTCAGAGACCTACCAATAAAAGTTTCCAATTCCTCATCTAACAATAAATACTTAACACAATATTAGCAGACACAACAGGCAGTCTCTGATTTACAGACTGACATCACAGATAGAGAGGGCTCTCATCCCATCTCAACCTCCAACCACTTAAAAAACAAAAGCCAAATACCCATACACACACAAATGTGGTGTTTTTAGACAATGTGTGGATAACTAAAGGTAGAGAGCTAATCCTGAGAATGACCATGAAGGACATCAGTCTATTGAACTGCCAATCCTTAATTATCACTCCCAGACTGCTAGTTTCTTTCCCATTAAAAAACAAAAAAACAAAAAAACAAAAAAAAACACTCAAAAATCACTTCCTAGTCACAGATGCAATATTCTCAATACTGCAGCATCAAGAACAAGTTCACTGGTTTAATTCTCTCTTCATAACTAACTTCAACCTCCTGAAAAAGGAAGATGATGGAGCAGAGAGCGAGGCAGAAGCAAACACTAGCCTCACCTCCAGCCTGGCACGCCTGTAATTAGCACCATCTCAGACTGTCCTACCAAACACTAGGCAGAAGAGGAATGCTTCCCACATTCAGTCACCATTATCATAGCAACAACACAGCTACATATAGCACAGCTCTCCTGGTTCCCACAAAAGTAACTGGCATCTGTAGTGTAGACAGAGCAGAAGAGTTAACAAATATAACAAAACGGAACCAGCCTAACAATGAGATTACTATTAATAAATACTACCAATTCACAGTAGGACTCGAGAGCTGCTTGTCCCAGACTAACTACATTCTCGACACCTCCTTTCTTAGCACTGAATACTCCATCAAGTCTGATGTGGGGAGTCAATGAAAAGGTCTTCCAAAGGTTTGGGTGAGACTGTTCCCTCTACTTTCCTTTCCATATAAAGCTGAAAAGAGTAAAGTGAGTAAAACTAAAACAGAAGGAAGAAATGTATAAGATATGTATCAATTAACAAACACTGACTGAATATTATGGGCAGGTATGCGTATCAGTGGGCTAGAAGAATCGCTGCAATAGAGTTGGTGTACTTTGCTCTCTCTGGAAAACCTCTCCCACTCTTAATATACAGCCATGAAAGACACCTGTAAAAAAGAGAAAATCAAAAGACATAGCTGAGATCAAATAAAAGATAAATATCTCCACAGATGGGAAATGATGCTCAAAGTGCTCCCCAGTGAGAGACTGGGTTCATCCTGGAAGCTGGAGTTAGACTCATGGTTTTGTTATAAATGTTGTGACTGAAAAGCTTAATAGCAGCCACTAAAAGAACAGAAATAACAATCTATGGTTTCTAGTCAAAAGCAGAGGGAAAAAAGAAAGAAATGCAGGAAACTAGCAATCTAACAAAGGAAAAAAGGCAGTGAAATAAAAGGTTCAGAAAATATAAAATTCAGACAGGAGAAATAAACCTGCTTATTCAAATGGTTCATCACACATATTAAAAGTCAAATATTATCAGATTGGAGGAAAAGGAAGTATGATGGAAGGGCTGAGAGACATTATATAACAATAAAAGGAATAATCCACCAAGAACAAGTAACATGCAAGACTCTGAATGCTCCTAATACCACATCTCAAAAATCATCTCTAGTAAAAACTGACCATTTGAGGAAATGTCAACTCCAATGAGAAATACACTTCTATCAGAAAGCGATAGTTAAAGCAGAAAAAATATCAGTAAAGACAGAAAATGTACTGGAACTTTACTGAAAAGGAACATTAACAAGCTTAGTCTAACAAATAAATATACAGAAATCTGTCCCCAAACTGGGCTGCCACAGGTTTTAAGGCATAAAGAATATTCCAACTTCTAGACTTAACAGATAAATAAAATTTCCTTCAAATTAAAGGAATAAATGTAAGGTTGCCAACTTTTCATCTTGCCAAGATTAAAGGAAAAAGCAACAAACTAGTGGTACCAATATTTTATTGAAAGATAAATTTAAAATTTAAAAAGTAAGAAAGACAAATCTAAATTTAAAAATTTTCTAATACACAGAGTGTGAAAAGTTTCTTAGAAACTGGCACCAACACAGAAGTGTACTCAATTTGATAGTTTTATTTGATGTCATAACAACAAGTATACAGATTTTTTTCATTTAATATCAAATTCTTGACATAATAGTCTTTGTTTTCCATGAGAAAACAAAAGACTACAAGAGGTTGATTTACCTATAGTTACTCAAATAAGAGGTGAAAGAGAGGAGGGGAGACAAAACCTCTTGAAGCCTCTATTCTTGTCATGGTATCACACTTGCCATGGGTCCAATTCAATCAACAAATACTTCCTGACAGCCCAGGGGTAAGTATTACAGGAAATAAGCTGCACTATATGATACACTGGGAAGAGAGGGGAGACAAACAGCACCACCTGAGGGGGTCTCTACATACTTGGGAAGATCACCTTAATTATGAACCACAGCTACGGAAAACTGTGCCATCTACCCCTTAGGAAGCCTGAGAAAGAAAGGGAAGTTGAGAACCACTAATTCAATCCACACATCTCAAGTAGTGTACTATAATCTACTTGTAAAAACAAAAGGCATCCATAGGGAAACAAATAAAACACTAAACTGGGAGTCAAGATAAGTGCTACAACCAAAACTTACTATAAGAGAAGGCAACATTCATTTCAGGTTAGAAGAATCAGTGAATGCCAGGGCTTCTGGGGAGTCAGGATTTTGAAATGGGCCTTGAAGGGTGTTGAGATTCATCATCTCAGAAAAGGGGACACATGTCAATGAAAACATAAGTATTTGTCTACTAAACTAAAAAAAAAAGGCTCTTATACAAATAAAAAGGCTACAGTTACCAAAAAGCCAAAAAGATCCTAAGAAACTGAAATTATTTTTCTTACAAATAATCTAAACAGTAGATAGTGCCAGAGTGTCTGCAAAAAACAACAAATTGTATACCACTTCCTGTAATCAAAGTATTATTCTTTTAGGAACTGAATCTCCCTTCCAAGTAAGGGTGAATAAATATAAAAATGGACTTCCCTGGTAGCTCAGTGGTAAAGAAACTGCCTGCAATGCAGGAGACCCAGGTTCTATCCCTGGGTTGGGAAGATCCCCTCGCTGTAGGAGGGCAAAGGACCTCTGTCTCATGGACAGAGATCCAGCAGGTTACAGTCCACGGGGGTCACAAAGAGTTGGACACGACTGAAGCAACTGAGCATGCATGCACTGAAAGAAAACTGACATGAAAACAGAAAAAAAGGAAGTCCAACATACTTCACAGATGCAGATCTCATTAGCTGGACAGCAGATACAAGATCTGGCCATCTTTCCACTTTGCTACCTCTTGTGGACATGAAATCAGACTCAATGAAGGCTTCAGAGAAGAATCTGAGCTCCCTGAAGAGAAACTTAATAAATGGGGAAGCACAGTGAAAGAGCCCCTTTCTTCCTGCTCTTCACTAGATGGAGAAGAAAATGAGGGAGAAAACATTTCAAGAAAGGTAGTAAAAGAAAACACAAGCCCTGACTACAGTAAGTTTTAAACAACTTTCCCCATGCCTGAAGAACAACAGAGGCTTCCAAAAATTAAATTCTGAGACAGGCTTTAGTCCATTTTGGAAAGTTGTCAAACCTGCACATCCTGGGACATTCATTCTCAGGAGGAAAATGCAGGACCACTGCTAAGCCAATAGCAAGCTTCAAACCTCCCCTGAGAGCAATAAACCATAATGGAAAAGAACATGAAAAAAGAATATACATACATAAAAGTATAACTGAATCACTTTGCTGCACACCAGAAACTAATGCAACATTGTCAATCATACTTCAGTAAAATATTACATTAAGTTTAATTGAATTTTAAAATAAGAGAAAAGAAGAGACAGGACAAAAGCTTGCTTCTGCTTCCATGGAAGAATACAACAAGACAAATCAAGAAACAGGCTGTCACCAGAATCTGACCACTATGGCACCCTGGCCTGGGAATTTCAGCCTCCAGAATTGTGAAAAATATTATTAGGTTGGTGCAAAAGTAATTATGGTTTTTGCATTGTGAAATTTGCCATCTGATATTGAAATACATTCTTAATAAATGTGTCCGTGTTATATATCATTTTAACGTACATTTCTTTATGTTTTTTGCTAATGACTTATTATTTATTGCTTATATTTATTTTAGACTATGGAAATGTTAAACAAAAAGCAAATTTGAGAGATTTCCTTATTCGAGGAAATGGGACTTATTTCCTTATTCAAAATGGACTGTAAAGCAGCAGAGACAACTTGCAACATCGATAATGCATTTGGCCCAGGAACTGCTAACAAGCATATAGTGCAGTGGTGGTTCAAGAACTTTTGCAAAGAAGACAAGAGCCTTGAAGATGAGGAGGGTAGTTGCCAGCCATCAGGATGTGACAATGACCAACTGAGAGCATCATCGAAGCTGGTCCTCTTACAACAACACGAAAAGTTGCCAAAGAACCCACCGTTGTTCATTCTACGGTCATTTGGCATTTGAAGCAAAGTGGAAAGGTAAAAAAGCTTGAAAAGTGGGTGCCTCATGAACTGACCACAAATAAAAAAAAAACTGTCATTTTGAAGTGACATCTTCTCTTAGTCTGTGCAACAATGAACCCTATTTCTTAATAGGATTGTGATGTGTGATGAAAAGTGGATTTTATACGCCAACCGGCGATGACCAGCTTAGTGGCTGGACCAAAAAGAAGCTCCAAAGCAGTTCCCAAAGCCAAACTTGCACCAAAAAAAACAGTCATAGACACTGTCTGGTGGTCTGCTGCCTATCTGATCCACTACAGCTTTCTGAATCCTCGCACAACCACTACATCTGAGATATGCTCAGTAAATCAATGAGATGCACACCAAAAACTGCAATCCTGCAGCCAGCACTGATCAACAGAAAGGGCCCAATTCTTCTCCATGACAACACCAGACCACCCATCGCACAACAAAGTAAAACGAACTGGGCTACAAAGTTTTGTCTCATCTGCCACATTCACCTGACCTCTCGCCAACCAACTGCCACTTCCTCAAGCATCTTGACAACTTCTTGCGGGGAAAATGATTATACAACCAGCAGGATACAGAAAACGTTTTCCAAGAGTTCATCCAATCCTGAGGCATGGATTTTTACACTACAGAAATAAACTTATTTTTCACTGGCAAAAACGTGTTGACTGTAATGGTTCCTATTTTGATTAATCAAGATGTGTTTGTTCCTAGCTATAATGATTTAAAATTTATGGTCTGAAACCCTAATTATGTTTGCACCAACCTAATAAAGGTACCAGTTAATAGTATTTTGTTACAACAGCCCAAGCAGGTTAAGACGACTGGTATGGAGAACCAAGAGTATTCAGAATTAATTTTCTTGTACAGACTTCTAGTTAAACATGTGTGTACCTCCATCACCTCCTACAACCTCCTAAAATGACAACAAATGAATGTTAAGATTACAAGGACAACGAGAGAGAAGGCTACACCACTTAAAAGCAAGAGATGCCAACAAAATCTGGAAAGCAGACAGAGAAGTGGCAAATGACTTAACCAACGAGAGAAGGCTGAAAGCTAAAGTCTCCAGAAGTAGGAGCCGGAAAGGAACAGGTTAACTCTGAGAAACTGGGAGGCACCAGGTACCTCTGAAGCCTGGGGGTGACCCCAAGCAGGAAGTTTGCATAAGGAGCAGTTAAGATCCCCACTCTATAGGCAGGAGACTGCCCCTCCTAGACCCTGACAGAACTGTTCTGCACTTAGAGAAATTCAATCAGAATAACGGCCTAGGGATACCAGGCCAGGCAGGTTTAGGCACACTGGAAGCCATAAAGGCTGTCTGCTGAAATGTGGAGTCGACCAGTCCCCAGACCACAATGCTCGCAGCCATGCTCTCACCTTTCAGGATTCCCTTCCCTAGAAACTGGCCCAAAGGGAGAAAAAAGAATCTTCAGCATAATATAAAACAAAAAGTCAAAGCAACAGACAACAAAGGAGAAACGACAAATAAATCAGAGTGCCAACAGAGGGGTCAAACATCCAACTCCTAGGAGTTTTTAAAAAAAAAAAAGAAAAATGAGAAAATGGATGAGAGAAAAATGTGTGACAAAATTTCCTAGAACTACGTGATAGGAACTTCCAGAATAAAGGCACCTACCAAGTGTCTGGGGCCCAAAATACAATGAATGAGAAAAGGACCTACTACGAAGAGGCACATCAGTATGAAATTTCTCAGCACCATACACTGAGAAAGCTTTTATGGGGGGGACAGGGAGGATGGAGGTAGGTCATGTAAAAGGATTAGGAGTCAAAATAGTACTGAACTCCTCAAAATGAACCCTGGAGGACTGGAGGCTATGTGACAATGAAGCACTGCCTTCAAAATTTTGAAGAAAAATTATTCCCAGCCAGAAATTTTATACCTAGCAAATAATAGTGAGGACAAAAATTAAATGTGCTTTCAACTAAATACAGTAACAAAATGGCACACCAAAGACAGAAAAGGGATAAGCTTTTAAAAACTAACTTTTAAAACAAACTATCAAAACTAGATCCAAAAATCTTAAAATTTCACCAAAACAGTTAACTAAGTTAGAAACAAAAGCAATTACCCTCTCCTGCCTTTTGGGATACAGAAAGTATGCAGACTCACTTGTCCAACCAACCTCACAGCAGTGGATAGAAAAGTAAAGGTACTATTTGTGTTTAAAAAGTATACGTGCAACTTGAAACATCTTGAAATATTCTCAAGATTACTGAATGTCCACAGAGACAGAGACTGGGATGAGGGAGAAGGGCAGGTAACAGAGAAAAGACCAACAGCAAGTAAAGAAATGGTGTGTGCGCTGGGGTGTCTGTGTGTGCTGGATGTGTGTGTGTGTGTGTGTGTGTGTGTGTGAACAGAACTCCTAGGGACAAAATTTTCTTTTTAAAAATCTAAGGGACGCTCTATTGAGCTTGTGGAGGAGTTTCTTGCATGCTCTCCCTGAAGCCAGCAAGTTTAAAGGGCCTTGACCCTAATTTTTCAAACTCTATTAATGGTGTCTCAAGTTATTGGCTTGGCCACAGTCTATAAAGTGGTCAAGCTGGAAAAACCTAACCACAACAATCAGAACTTAAAAGCCTGACCTTTGAACTAAATCAAAATTTTTGATCTGAAATACTAGAAAAGACTTGAGTCCCTCAACACATCCAGTAAATAATATAAACCATAAATTCACTTCCATGAGGGTAAAGTTTACTTACACACTGAACCAAAAGGGTACCATAGCATACAATCTGCTTAGTACAGAGCCTGGTGCAAAATATTAAAGGCTCCTGCTCTTTTTGCTGGCATTACCACTTCTGACTGAAAGAAAGAAAAGGAGCTGGGAAAGAAAAGGAACTGCTAGGTAACTGGTGAAAAAGGAATTTGGGGCACCAGAGCCACTGGTAGGCAGTACCACTGTGAAGAGGGCTTCCCCAGTGGCTCGGTGGTAAAGAATCTGCCTGCAATGCAGGAGATACAGGTTCAATCCCTGGTCAGGAAGATCCCCTGGAGTAGGAAATGGCAACCCACTCCAGTATTCTTGCTGGGAAATCCCATGAACAGAGGAACCTGGCAGGCCAAAGTCCATAGGATCGGCAAAAAGTCTAACACAACTGAGCGACCGAGCACGCATGCACCACTTCGAAGACAGCAAAGAATGACTCCAAAAATTGACCACTGTACCCCATTAAAAAACACTGAAAGACATCTGAAATAGATCTTGTAACTAATACAAAAGACCAACTAGACCAACTGAAGCTCAGGGATGAAACTGTACTTCTTAGCTCACCTGTACTGCAAAAATCATGTGAATCCACAGCATCTATTAAAATCCTGGTTATCTCAACCTTTTCAAATTACATTTAGAATTACCTCTGTCTTACCCAGTTATATATCAAGTAGCTACAGAAAGTGTAATTAAGATACCATGGCCCAGTGGACACTTTGTTTGACTTTCTCCAGAACTTCCTATCAGTTCTACTCAATTTAGCAATTAATCATTTATTGCTTTGTCTCTAATACCGCTATCCTACTTTTTACATTCTTATTTTATTTTTTTAATGACATGGTAATCTCCTTAATGATAAAAATCTGTGACTTAGCTTTTGCACATCTGGGTATTTAGTACATTGCAGATATCACACAGATTGACTAACGATACTAGCATATTACACAAAAGCAGAGACTAACTGTTCACAACCCTTCCTAGCCAAACAACACACAAAGGATGGAAACGATTTACTGTCACTATGGTAATGATTCTAATGTGTCCCCAGTCCACCATCTCACACCCTAGTGTGTCCAGATAGAGAAAGGAACAAAAGCTGACTCAACAGGAACCAGCATACTGGCTTCAGAAATGAACAACAGTCCTAGTTTCAACACTTAACTGAACACGGACACGATCTGTCACTTGATGGCCCTCGTTCCTCCGCGAAACCCCAGGCAGAGGGAAGAAAAGACACAGGAGGAAGAGCCTACATCCTCTGCAAACAGATCAAGATCTCAAAGCCATGAAAAAGCTGCATTCATGCAGGCACAAGATAACATTAATGTACTGCCTTCAAATGCTGGAGCACAGTCCTTTACTATGTCACTGATTTTATCTACAAATGTTAAAACTTCAGTTCACATAACCCATGAGCCTCTGCAGCAGACCCTGTTAATGGGCCTTAATAAGGAAGGGCCTGTGCTCAGAGACCTACCACCCCACAGCTGTGCAGCCTGAGAGCCACACTCAAACGCCTTCAGCGCAAACTGCCTCTGCAACAGCGCTGCCAGGCTGCAGACATCTCAGAGCTGCTAAACGAGATGATGTTTCCAAAATGCAGTACTTCACACATGATAAGGAGTAACAATGCTAAAAATGTTTAAAATGAACAAAGTGCATAATTTTCCAAGTCGGAGATCAGCTTCTAAACATTACATAATTCTAACCCAGAAAGTTACAATCCTCAATTCCCATAAAGGGGCCTCCACAAAACAAGGACTTCTCATTATAACTTCAGATTTTACCAGTGCTCACTTTAGTTATAAAGAAAACTTCTGCGTGTACTATAAAATTCACTGTTCATTGGGGTTTTTAGTAGCCCTAAATGTAAAAAAGATTCAGTAAAATGTATCTCAGAGCATGATTAAGAAAAAGTTTCTCTCTGATATAACATGATAAAAGTTAATTTTTTAGCCACTGCTTTTTTTAATCGTGGCTTGCAGGAAGTCCAAAATATGATTCAACTCAAACTGACACTTCACTGACATTTCCTACCACCTTTCTCATCTAAAACTTCCACCCACTCTCCTCCATGCTTTTAGTCCTGGGAAGGCCCTTAGAAACTGTCCAACCCCACATCTTCATTTTATAATGACAACAATAAAGCGTCTTCTGGCTAGAAACAGAAAAAAACAACAAAAGCTACTGCAGGCACAAAAATAAGATGCAGGGTCTTTCTTTTTCACATTCACACAAAAGATGCTGCAATTTCATCACGTATTCCATTTAATAAAAACTGCAAAACACCATGAAAAATGATACATGACCAATATCACTTTAAAACTGACCACAAATAATACACCTAATAACAAGATTTTTCTTACAAATTTTACATGCAAATAGATGTCACCTTCATATTAACCTTACTGGTAGCCTACACATTTATGCCAACAATAACCCTACCCAAAAGACTTAGAACTCTCCTCTGGAACTGTCTGTAAAGCTTCTTTTAAATGCCACTAACTAGGCGGTAGCTAGTACAAGGCCTGGTATGGAGTAGGTATGCAAATAAATGATAATTAAAATAAATAGATTCTGCAGCAATACCTAGTCATTTCAAGACAGATGTGCCTCTGGATATAGAAAAACATTCAGTCCTAAAGCTGACTAATCAAAGGGATGGTAAAGCTGAGTAGTTTCTGTCCCAAGAAATTTCTGTTTCACAGGCAATACCCACTGCATTTGAGCAGTCATAGTGAACTTATCACTGGCCCACATTTCAATCTTTAAGTCTCAGGACACAGCAAATGTTTCACATTTCCTAAACAAACCACCTGACTCTAAGTGGAATACCAGTATTCTGGCCTAGAGAATTCCATGGACTACGTAGTCCTTGGGGTCACAAAGAGTTGGACACGACTGAGCGACTTTCACTTTCACTTTCAGTGAGGTCAAAGAAATACATTTACCTTGGTTCCCCTAATGATTCTGACCTGGATGTTTCTGGAGAGAGGTCTATGATATTGAGCTGTTTAACTGTCTAGTTTAATACTTCAGTCTGGAAATATTATGTGCACTAGTAGTTACTGCTGCCATAAAATGCATTATGTCCAGCACTATAAATATCAAATCTTCACTGTTTCTGTTGTCAAATACATGGTATCAATCTTTCCTAAAACTCCATTGCACCCAAATCTCCTCCTGAACAATTACACTTTACTATTAGTTTATCATTGTTTTTAATCGTTGTGGTAGTCTTTTAAAAAAAAATCCATAAATTCTTTGGTATTCATGCCATCAAGAGGTGAAGTCTAATCCTTCTCCCAAATATGGGCCTTATGATTTGTTTCTTGAGCAAACATCTGGGCTGAAGAAATACTGCATGACTGCTAAGGCTATGTCAGGAAAGGGCATTCTAGCCTGGCTCTCTGTCTTCTGGGACACATGTCTGTTAAACTTTGTGCTACCTGGTAGACCTCACAAAGGTAGAGATGCCTGAGAAACATCAGCATTTCACATCCCAGCCATCTGAATCTTCTAGATGACTCCAGCTACCATCTGACAGCAGCTGCATAAATCTAGTTAAGAACCACCTAGCTGAGTACTGTCAATCACCAGAAATAATAATAAATGAGTACTGTTTCACACCATTAAGTATGGAGTGATTATACAATAAAAAACCAGAATGATGGTCAAAAGAAATCTCAGCATTTTCTTTGGTCCTAGTTCCACTAGTGTATGAATAAAGCCTCATTTTTTATTCATCTCTGATAATCTTCCTACCAGTTTCCTTTAACTGTGCCAAGTTTAAAAACCAAAACTTTATATACCTAAACCTGTGAACTTTCTTAAATGTTTATATCACCTATCTTATTTACAAATTTATTTAACCTTAGACTCACCTGAATAGTAAATCTTTCCTCAAATGCCAATCTTTACATAATGTCAATAGAAATTCTATACTTCTATATACTCTAGTAACTAATACAACGTTGACGAGCTAACTCTCCTGTCAATCACCCAGTAACATATACTGACAGAATGTTCTCATGTCCTCATTCCTTCAGTTCAGAGATCACATAAGGAAACAGAAGTGGACAAGGCCAAAACCTTCACCATCTGCTGATCTCATTAAAGTGGTCTCCAAAAACCCCTGCAAGTTTTACAACTGCACAACGTCCACATCTTTTGAAGTCAAGCTGGTGCTCATCATAGGATGTTACCTGACAAACAAAATGTAATCCAATGCAAGACATGTGCAGAGTAAAACTGCAAAATCTTGCAAAAATGCATGATTCCATCAGATCTACAGAAAGCAACACTGAGAAATTCATTAAAATACAGACCGCTGACAAATGAAAATTATATACACAGACCAATTAAAAGTTCATAAAAATTGGAAACAATGACACAACTATAAACAGAATAATTTTAGTATTTCAATAATTAAGTGCAGCCCTTGGAAAAATCACAATTTTCTTTTTTAAATGACTCCATGACAAAATTCAAATGAAGCCAATACAATGCGTGGGCCCTGACTGAATTCTGGTTTGAAAAAACTAAGCTAACTAAGCATACAGACATTTCAAAGACAAGTGGAGAAAAGCTAAGGTATGAAGGAATCTTTGTTAATTTTCTAAAGTGAGAATGATGGCTGTACAGAAGAAGGCGCATGCTGTTGGTGATGCAAGTCCACCATGTATTTAAAGTTAAAAAAAGCACCATGATGACTGCAACTTCTAAATAGCTCAACAAAGTCATTTATATATACATGTGTATTCTGCAAATTTGGAAAAAATAATTACCAAAACAACAATTACTGAATGGATAAGGTAAAAACTCCCTGTTACCTTCTTTCAATTTTTCTGCATATCTGAAAATGTTTACAATAGAATGTTGGGTGGGGAAAAAGAATATCCGCCTCACCAAAATTACATACACATATAGAGTCAAGACTTCCTCACTGAAGGAAGGTCTCCTCCTACACGAAAAGAAATATGAGGGGAGGGTGGAGGAAGGGGGTGTCAAGTGAAGTTATACTGTGGTTTCTTTCAATGTTACTAAAACAGTACATTCAAAAAATCCATACATTAAATTCATTCCTTATTCTAGAGATTGGAATATAGTTCTAAACTGATTTTTATTAAAATAAAGTACTTTATTTTGCTTACTTTTGAAGTTCAGATTAATTTAACAAAAATATGTACTAACATATGTCAAGCACTAGGAATGCAGAGACCACAATCAGCCTGTCTTCGAAGAGATGATCACTCAGCTCCCCTGATGCCACTCACAGGCTCAAACTGAAGGAAGGACAATTTAAAGAGTGGTTCTGCGGGATAATGAGAATGTTTAAGAAACCATTTAGGGATACCACAAAGAATAATTTGGTGGGCTTTCCCATCATTCCTAACTGATTACATTTTTAACAGAAATACATTTCAAATAGATGTGACATATGGAAATTAAACACCACACATTTCAAAAGAAGTGTTTCATAACTAATAACTCAAAAAGTACATCACTAAAATGTAAGCTCCTCAAGGGCAAGAATTTTGGCCTCTTTCAGCCCAAGTATCTGGCCCAAAACAAGCCCTCAGTACATATTTGTTGACTAATAATGAATGAATGAATGAACTGAAGTTGAATTTCTTTTCATGTTCATTTAAATTATGGTGAAACTTCTGGTCAATTTACTAGGAGGAAAAAAGTGCTTAACTTTTTTATCACAATGTTTTTGCCTGTCTTCTCCCTGGGTGAAATCTGAATATAAAATGGAAATGGTAAGCTTTAGCCCAAAATCCAAAAGTCTTTCAACACATACAACTTCTTTGAGGCATGGCTGTGAATAAATATTCTGTAAACTCAAGTCAGAAATTATGTCCATATATCTGATGTCATATATAGGACATAATATATATTATATGACATAACATATATGTCATATATTAATGGCTCTGTTCAATATAAAAGTTCAAAACAACTTCTAAAAATAATTATTTGTAGAATCATTCCTCAGTTTTATACAAAGAAATTATACTTCATGTAAGAAGTTTCTAAAGAAAAAACAAACTAATGAAATTTCCTGCTTTACGTGAATAGCTAACTAAAACACTTTTCTAGGGATTTATTCTCTTTCTATTATTAAAATAATATATACTCACACAGAAGTATATAAAATACTAAAACATATTAAAGAGACATCAAAAGCAACCATTCATAACCCATAAACAAGCACACTGTCTTTTTCTTTCACCAGTTCTTATGAAACTTTTATCTTTTAACCTGGTTAAGACCATGAACTGTTTAACACAGAAAAATAGTCTTTTATTTATCTCAGTGATATTATTGGTCTGTTTACAGGATTTTCCCAACAGCATTAAGGCATTTGAACTAAACCATCTATCCAAGCTTGTTTGTTCCCGTTAACACTAACAAATATCAACAACTTGGCTGGAGAGAGGTTTAAGGATGCTATTTGTAGCCATGAAATCAAGCAGCTGGCCAAAACTAGGATGGAATTCACACCTTTAACTGCACTGAACTGGTTTAGTTGCTCTATGTCTAACCCACTACATACATATAAGAAAACTATTCAACTGATGTGAAACCCTATATATGATCATTCTCTCACCTTAGGGACTTCACATATGCTGTTCCTTCCACCTAGGAAGCTCTTCTAGTCCTCCAGGCCCTACCCTACATCACACATCTCCCCACCAGCTCCTCAGCCTACCCCATCTTCAGAATCCTGTCCTCCTGTTAAACATTTCTTCTTCCAATAAGCTTTCCTTCTTTGCAAGACTCGGCTATGTGCCTTTGGTGAGGAATCCTTTACTTCATCTTTCCCTGTATTATCATACTGCACTATAATGGCCTGTCTTTACAAAACACTAAGCTCTACCACCATATACCCAAGGTTAGAACTAGCATGTAGCAGAAGCCCCACAAAATCTGCTGAATTAAACGATAAGATACTATTTAATGACACACATGTGCAAACATACACAGTGTATACATATTAATATTTAATTGCATATGTGCATATATATACACACAATAAAAGGTGTGCGTGTGTGTATATATATACTAACAGGTATGTGTGTATCAGAAAAATAAGTTACTTCCCATGCCCATTCCAAGAAGAAAATAAAAAGCAATAAAGCTGAATTACTGTAGCATCTAGTCTGCCACTTCACTAATCATCTGGGCATGCTAGCACTCAATTCCCTCAGCTGTAAAATATGAAAATCCTAAAATCCTCCTTGATGAAAAATTTTGAACATCTCAAAAATGACTTTCTACTCAGCAAAGTCAAGTAGACTTGTAATCCAGTCAAGTCAAAAGGGAGGATCAATTATTAGAGCCTACCATAGCATGATAATAGGTACCCTAGAAAACAGAAAATAAATTCCCACTGAGCACTTAAAAGGTAGCAGGACTGCTCAAACATCCTCCCCAAAGAGAAAAGCCTCAACCCACCCCAAAGGTGAGCAAACACTCCCAAGCCCAGGAGGTATAAGCCGTCAATGAGCTTTTGCTTTATCACACTTTATTTCAAATAACTTTTTGCTACCCAGAACCTTCCCCCATTAAGTTTATAAGGAAAGTATAATGAAAAGATAACATAATTTTATACTAATTAAATTTACTCATGTCAAATCAAATACACAAGCCCCATCAGTTAAAAAATTGAGGGGAATAAAAAACAAAACAGAAGAGTTGGGTTGATTTTGAAGAGATCCACTCCAGTTAAACAAACAAGGTGTTCAGAATTTAGAATGTCCACTGCTTCTAAATAGAGGCTTCGCAGGTGGCTCAGTGGGTAAAGAATCCGCCTGCAATGCAATGCAGGAGACCTGGGTTCAATCCCTGAGTTGGGAAGCTCCCCTGGAGGAATGGCAACTCATTCCAGTCTTCTTGCCTGGAGAATCCCACGGACAGAGGAGACCAGCAGGCGGCAGTCCACAGGGTCACAAAGAGTCAGACACGACTGAAACAACTGAGCATTGCTTTTAGATACCCATTAGAATGAGTTCAAAGAACAGAACAGAAGGTCTGAGGCAGGAAATAAAAATCAAATCTTAGAAGAGCAAAGCTGACCAATACATATTAAATACAATTCATAAAACAGTATCTAAAGGCCAACAACCACACAGACTCAAAGAGATGAACTTTCAGACGTCACATACATCCATCCCCTCATCTTACAAGTGAGTAAACTAAAACTCACTGCAAGGAAATGACTTGCCCAAGATTACATGACTGATAATAGAACCAAATGTCTCCTGACTCCAAATTTAGTGTCTTCTCAGTTTGCAGAGCTCCTTCCCCATCAGGGCCTGCCTACCAAACACAAAGTCTTTCAGAGACACATAACACTGTAAGAACTGTAATACTTGATAATGAATGTCATTATCACAAAACAAACCTTCTGAAAACAGATAAAAATTAGAAAACTTAAAAGATTAAGCACATACATCCAAATTCAGAAATGCATTTTTGATTTTCATCTCATCTTGGGGTCTTAAATCTCGTATGAAATGCAAAACCCATAAAACTGATCACAAGTATCTAGACCCATAAATCTTAAACTATTCATTGGCAGTGTACTACATGAAATTGTCATTTTAAATGACAGTAACAATGAAAGCATCAGAGAACACCAGGTTGCATTTTGAAGTTTCTCCGTGCTCCGACACTGCTCTCCTGGCAGCATTCAAGGCAGCCACTCCAGTACTCTTGCCTGGGAAATGTCATGGACAGAGGAGCCTGGAGGGCTACAGTCCATGGAGTTGCAAAGAGTCAGGCACAACTTAGCAACTAAGCAATAGCACCAAGCCCAGCCTGTGTAGGCATAAACAGAAAGGAGCACAGACTCCCCACAAAAGCTCTTCAAGCATCCCCTAGACCCTCCCTGCCACTTTCCAATATCTCTTCCACAACTAAATCAAAGCACTAGAAACTTGTTTGCACACCCCAGCGGGCCATTAATCTCTTATGTTTTTATCCCTAGACAGATTTTTTGCAAACAAAATGCAAAGGAACGACAACAACTGAAAAACAAACAAACAAAAAAAAACAACCCACTGTCTGTATGTAAACTGTTCTCAAAACAATTCAACAGTTCTGGACTACTATTAAAACTCTGATTATCAGTATCAAATACAGACATCTATGATGAACCTCTGGTTGCTACCGGCATCTTCAATGACTATAAATGAAAACTCTTTAGGCTCAAGAGAATGGAGGTAAGAGGATGAACCAGTACCCACACCCTGAAACCTTGTCTTCAAAGCCTTTTGCAAGCACCAGGTTAAATCATCAGGTCCTTCTTCTCTGTCACTTACAGTCTCCCTTAGCACTTAATTCTTTATTTACAGGCCTGTTTCCCCATTAAACTGAAAGCTCCAAGAGGGCAGAGGCCATCATCTTTGCATCACAATGTACATAATTTAGTTGACGAAATAGTCATTGAATTGAGCAAAAGAGTAAAATTTTCCCACTTTGCCTCTTTATTTTTTCCATTTATCAACAAAATTTAAGTAAAAGAAACCATGGACAACCTTAGACCCACAGTCCTTTCTTTCTCTGAGCCATTCTACAATACAAAAATCCTTTTCCCTACCACAATCCTAAGAGCACAGAAACTGGAGCAGAAAAATCCTAATAATCTGGTCCAATTCTCTCATTTTACAAATCAGAGTTACAGCATTTATTCACGGTCACACACCCAATTAGTATCAGACACACACACAAACCAACAAATCCCCAACCACTTCCTCCAATTTATATCCCATTATCATTGTATCAAAAACAGACTGACTGCCTACTGTGTGTGTGTGTGTTAGCCACTCAATCATGTCCAACTCTTTGCAACCCCAGGGACTGCAGCCCTCCAGGCTCCTCTGTCCATGGGACTCTTTAGGCAAGAATACTGGAGTAGCCATTCCCTTCTCCAGGCAATCTTCCCAACCCAGGGACAGAACCAAAGACTCCTGCACAGCTGGCAGACTACCGTCTGGGCCACCAGAGAAGCCCTGATTGCCTACTATATATCCCATCAATTCAAAAGCATCCAAGAATACCAAGTTTTCTTTATGTTTGTGTCTTCTAATCTTTATTTTCTTAACAGACAAAGACTTCTCAAAAGTGCATATGCAGAAAATACATCTTCCCATTTCTAGTACTTTGACAAGGATGTGAAAAATACTTGGCACAATCAAGATGTTACCGTTGGGAGAAGCTGGGTTATGAGTACACGGGTCCTTTTCTGCATTATTTTTTCAACTACTTGTGAGTCTATAATTATTTCAAAGTAAAAAGTTAAAAATAAATTAACAAACATGGCCCACCTACCTGATGCCACTCCAGGACCCACTAACCTATCACTTCACTCTTCTACAAACTTTCCCAAAAAGAGCCAGAAAAAGTTCCAAATGCTTCTCAACCCAAATTCCAGGAAGGGTTGGTGCAGCTACCCCAAGCCTAGCACAACATTTGAGAAGCACACAAACATTTACTGAACAAGGGAAACTCACCTAACATTGTTCTCGACTCTGCCAGCAACACACAGCAAATACTGACACAGGGCAAACTCTTCTGTCAGTCTTTCATAGTTTGCTACTCGCCTGTGGATCAGTGTCACTCCCCTAACTAAGACTGTAAGCCTATGAGCACTGACATGCATTTTTAAAAAGCTATCCTCTCAGTGTCTCACAGTTCTGGGGAAGACCTGATTTTTATGTAACTTATGTCAAATTTTTTAAATTTCATTTGTAAAAACAGAAAAACAAATAAAAATTACTCTAGCCTCAGAGAGACGGCTAGAGAGCCTACAGTCTGATGGAGAAAGGATGGCTGGGGCAGTAAGGAACTGGCAAGTTTGGCCCTATTTGCTGTCGTCGTCGTTGTTCAGTCACTAAGTCATGTCCGACTCTGCGACCCCATGGACTGCAGCACGCTAGGCTTCCTTCTCCTTCACTACTTCCTAAAGTATTATCAAACTCATGTCAACTGAGCCGATGATGCTATCTAATCATCTCATCTTCTGCCAGCCTCTTCTCCTCCTGCCTTCAATCTTTCCCAGCATCAGGGTCTTTTCCAATGAGGATTCTCTTCACATCAGGTGGCCAAAGTACTACAAGAGTTTTAGCTTCAGCATCAGTCCTTCCAATGAATATTCAGGGTTGATTTCCTTTAGGACTGACTGGTTTTGCTGTCATTGATGAATTTTAAAACAAAGAAATATGGGTAAGAGCCTTTTATACCAGGATCTTCACACCTTTTGTTCCTGATGATGGCAGTCTATTTAGACACTATGAGAAACACTGCTTTAATTCAAAAAACCTCTTAATCAGAAAAGGCTACCATAGTAAATGTTTTTACTACAATCTGGTTAGATTATATTACTTACAAAACTTTAACACTATTGCCAGAAAAACTTTCCATTAAAAAAAAAGATTTTAAATATATCACCCTCAAAAATAAATGCTATCACCCCTCAAGAATGTCAACTGAATTTACAAAAAAAAAAAAAAAAAAAAAAGATTGAATCTTCATGTCAACTGAAAGCTTTTTACATTTCCAAAGAGACTTCTGAGGAATCAAGAGACCCTGGAGAAGAAAAGCAAAAGACCAAATGGCCTAGAATCCCTGCCATTCCACAGGGTTTTATGAAACCAAAATCATTCTGGATGGTATGGGAAGGCTGCTAACCACACACTGACTCCTGTCTCTGGAATCAGGTGTTGTATTTCTTTTTCAGTATCTCTCTGCTCTCAGAAGTGGCAGAAAGATGAGCAACTGCCAGCAAAATCAGCCCCCATGTCATCTCTGACCTGCAGACCATGGGTCGCCAACCTCCCCTATAGAAGACAGCCATTCCTGGTTCTGTGTCCCCTCGGCAGTGACAGAAACCTAACAGAAAAATCAGTAGAAACATGTGGCAGCAATTTGGATTCATCCCTGCTGGCAACTGCAGGAAGCAAAGAAAAAGAGGGCAATGGCACCCCACTCCCGTACTCTTGCCTGGAAAATTCCATGGATGGAGGAGCCTGGTAGTCTGCAGTCCATGGGGTCGCTAGGAGTCAGACACGACTGAGCAACTTCGCTTTCACTTTTCACTTTCATGCATTGGAGAAGGAGATGGCGGCCCTCTCCAGTATTCTTGCCTGGAGAATCCCAGGGACAGGGGAGACTGGTGGGCTGCCGTCTATGGGGTCGCACAGAGTCGGACACGACTGAAGCGACTTAGCAATAGCAGTAGCAGTATACTCTCCTAAAGAACAACCATAGCAATTGTCCACAGCATCCAAGGACTCCCTCCCCCTCAATATTCTTGATCTATAATGATCACAACACCTGATAAGCAGAAAAATGCAGCTACTTAAGGAAAACACCCAGGGACTTCTCAAAGATGAAGTTTAAACATGAAAAAGTTTAAAGTGAAGTTTAAAAATTACTAAAAATAAAGCATACGAAGAGAATGAATGTTTAAACTAGATTTGCACAGACACACACAAAAATCACCTGTCTGGTGCTTCCCTTAAAGTTTCCATATGCAGATGATGACACAGAGCAACAACTTGACTACTTCAAATTCCTTTGGACAGGAAGCAAAGTCACTCCCACAACGGAAGAATGTAGACAATGAACTACACAAGTTCATATACTCCTCCCCTCAAAGCTTTTCATATAAAACCCTATTTTCATCACTGAGACATCAAAATAACCCTACCATATTATCTCTGCTCTTCTGACATTTTTCATCAAGTTAACTTCCTGATCTCAAATTTGGCTTTTGCTAAAAGCTTACAAAAACCCATCATCCTCCACTTTTCACATCACAGCAGCAGGCTGTTTCTCCACAGGAAAACACTCAGGTGAACCTCCACCAGGCCTCTGAGAAAGTCTTAGAGCAGGTCATAAAGAGCTACACCACCTTGTCATATGAATTCTGGAATGGCATATTCATGCTGGGGCAGAGCCAGTTTCTTGAAATGGTAGTTTCGCAATACTTTTCCTTTTATACTAAAAAAAATGGGGCCTGAACTGATGAGAAAGCAATCTATCTATTCATTCAATTCACAGTGCTCCCTAGACTGGACACTGTCATAATCTTTATAACTAGTGATCTAGAATACCACTATTACTAATGAAATTCCAAACTATATAATCTCTTTTATATATGTGTATGTATATATATATACACACACACATATATATTAACATGAAAATTTGCTATCAAGAAAAACGTACGTTTGAGTAGCTTTTCCCTAATGCAGCATGATCACAACTATATTTTAAAAGAAAAATCCATGTATAGGAAAAAAGAGACCAGAAAGTCACCAAAATACTACCAGTGATGGCACTCCTGCTAGACTTTATAAACTGATTGTGTTTTCTGAATCTTGCATAAAAATGCTTTTTATTTTTTATATAAATTTATTTATTTTAATTGGAGGCTAATTACAATATTGTAGTGAGAATGCTTTTTAATAGTAAGGAATTTTTAAAAACTATTAACAGTCAAAAACTTGAAAACAGCTCAAATTTCCATCAACTAGAAAACAGATGACAATATAGTGATTATCCCAACAATGAAATACTACTACCACAATTAATGTCGCATCTGGTCCCATCATTTCACGGCAAATAGATGGGGAATAAATGGAAACAGTGAGACTTTATTTTCTCGGGCTCCAAAATCACTGTGGACAGTGACTGCAGCCATGAAACTAAAAGACACTTGCTCCTTGGAAGGAAAACTATGACAAACCTAGATAGTGTATTGAAAAGCAGAGACATCACTTTGCCAACAAAGGTGTGTACAGTCAAAGCTGTGGTTTTTCCAGTAGTCATGTAATGAATGTGAGAGTTGGACCATAAAGAAGGCTGAGCACCAAAAAATCGATGCTTTCAAACTGCGGTCCTGGAGAAAGACTCTTGAGTCCCTTAGACTGCAAAAAGATCAAACCAGTCAATGCTAAAGGAAATCAGTCCTGAATATTCACTGGAAGGACTGATACTGAAGCTCCAATACTTTGGGCACCTGATACAAAGAGCCAACTCATTGGAAAAGACCCTCATGCTAGGAAAGATTAAAGGCAGGAGGAGAATGGGATGACAGAGGATGAAATGGTTGGATGGCATTACTGACTCAAATGGATATGCGTCTGAACCATCTCCAGGAGATAATGAAGACAGGGAAGCCTGGCGTAATGCAATCCATGGGGTCCCAGTCAAGACACAACTTGGTGACTAAACAACAACAAACATAATTAACAAAAGAAAAAAAAACTGTTACATGTGCTAAGGAAAAGTCACCAGACACATGATCCCTTTTCCATGAAATTCTAAAAAAAGGCAAAATTACAGTGAGAGAAAGAAGAATAGCTGTTTTTCAGAAGGGGCTCAGAAAGCAAAAGGGCACCAGGGAACTTTTGGGATCATGAAAACGTTCTGTATCTTGATTGTAATCATGGTTACACAACTATACACATTTGTCAAAACTCAAACTGTACACTAAAAATGGGTGAATTTTACTGTATGTAAGTTAAACTTCAATAAAGCTGAGTTACAAACTAAATAAGAATAAAGAAAGTTGAAAACATTTTATTAAGGTGAATGATACCACTGGAAACTGAACAAATAATATCACTTTGCTGTTTAAGCTTATATTTTTATTCACACATGAAGTAACATTAATTTGTAATGCTTTATTCAATATCCTGAAAAAATGAGGATATCAGAAACCACAGTTACCTAAGAATTAACCATATTTCTCATTTTGAAGGGGTTTATTTCCACTATAGTGATCTTATCAAGAAAATAATATAAAATATGATCTCACTAGAGAATAATTTCTAATAGCCAAATTCAATTTACCAGTAATCTTACCTCTATGAAAGTGTTAGTCACTGAGTTGTGTCCAACTCTTTGTGACCTCATGGACTGCAGCACACCAGGCTCCTCTGCCCATGGCGTTCTCCAGGCAAGAATACTGGAGTGGGTTGCTATGCCCTTCTCCAGGGGATCTTCCTGACCCAGGGACAGAATCTGGGTCTCCCACATCACGGGCAGATTCTTTACTATCTGAGCCACCAGGAAGTCTTACCTCTATATTAAGTTAGAAGAATGTTGTAAACTTTTCACATGACTTATGCCTCAATGTGCCCCACTTTCAAGAACTCTGTCTTTCCATCATTATTATAAGCAACTTGCTGATCAAATGTTATCCCACTAGAGGTTAAAGATGTGACAACATCTGTCAGGAATATTTCCAATGTAATCTTGCCTATCCATCTAAGGCTATTATCCAAACAAATTTCTCTTAAGAATGTCAAATTTTATAACATGTTAAAATTTAATTAGTTCTATTATGTAAAACTGCAAAATGGTCAATCATCAAAAATAAGCTTTTGTGTAACAACAGGAAAAATCTAAACAGACTGAACTCTGAGATTAAGATTATATTTTTAAAGCTTTCAACTTTGAGATATATAATGAAGGTATATCAAATAAATGATCTGAGGGAAAGGAATAAAGAGGGAAGAGACTTGAAATCAGATTGGCCATGAGTAGGTAACTGTTGAAATTGGGTGCTCACTATACTATCCTCTTTACTTTTGTATATGCTTTAAAGTTTCCATAATAAAAAGCTTTAAAATAATTTTCAGAATAAAACTTAAAAATCAATTTTAAAAACAAATCAACATTTCAAAATTACAGTGAGCCAGGAGGCAGGCTGTTGTCATTTGCTCAGAATGCCAAGGTGTCAAAATGACAAACACAAGACTATAATTAGAGTTTGTTTTCTTAACTAGAAATACAGTTGGCCCTGTGTCTCCAAGGGGTACTGGTTCCAAGAGCCCCGGCAGGTACCAAAACCCTTGGTTGCTTAAGTCCCTTTATAAAATAACTAGTACAAATAGTTAGCACTTGGTATCTGTGGATATGAAGGGCCTAGTCTATGTATGATGAAAATGGGGCACAAAGACATAAGTACATTCTCCTGTAACATAAAATTACTCCCCTCAATACACTCTGCAAGATCTACTTACATGTAATTTGACATAGTCCTCGTTGACTAAACTTTCCTTTAAAGACTATTTCCTAAATAATGTTAATTGTTAAGGAAAAATACTGACCTTTTCTAAAGTTCATCCCATTATTCCTAGTTGTACTCCTGTGTACTATGTAATTGCCTTCCCAAGTATCTGTTTACTCCTAGATGTACAATTTAGTCACTGATTTTTTGATTTATAAAACTAATCTTCCCTTGTTTGTCTTCATTTTCAATTTTTTGTTTGGCTATTCCATACCCTGTCTTTAATCTTACTTTCCTTAAACAACTTAATCATTTTAGTGAGGCTTGCCTGGACTTTCCCAGTAAAGTCACTCTAGTATTATTGTTTCTAGGTAACTATCTCAATAATCAAATAGTCAGATTTCCCACTGGTTTGGTGACGTGATGCTCTATTCCACCCTAATACTGTGTTTTTTTTGGTGTAGCACAATGAAACTTTAGGCAGCTTTCAGCTATTATAACCTCTACCCACCACAATCTTTGTTCAGCTCCACATAAACCCAGGCCTCTTTTCTGGATCCTACTGAAGGGATGAGGATATGCCTGAGTCTTTAAAACCCAACAGTTCCTAATAAAAATAAGATGCACTTACTAAATGCCAGGTATTGTGCAAAAAGCTCTTTCTGTGTCAACCCTGCCCAACAGAATTTGCAGTGATCATGGCACTGTTCTGTATCTGCACTGTCCAATACCGTGCCACTAGCTACCTGTAGGTACAGAGCACTTGAAATGTGGTTTACTGTTACAGTTCCACAGTAACTTCTTAATTTTATTTCTTTTCAACTAATTTCAATTTAAGTAAGTCATGTCTTGAGACTAACTTATATTGCTTGAATTTTTCATAAATCTCCCTTTAGTTTTATATCTGTATATATTCAAGATGATCTATGATAAGAGTTTCTGAACCTCACCACAACTGACATCATGGATAGGTTCGTACTTTACTGCAGGGCTGTCCTGTGCATCACAGGGTGTCGAGCACCAGCTCTGCTGTCTACCCAACTAGAGGCCAGTAACAATGCCCCAACTGGGACAATCAAAAAATGTCTCCAAACACAGCCAAACATCCCCAGGGGGACAAAAACTACACCCAATTGAGAACCACTGGTCTAAGACTAACGGTCTGGATTCTGTACTCAATGCTAAGGATATTCTAGTGCAATTCCTCTAGTTCCTGTTTTTCTATTTGGAAACCAGGCAAAATGTAAAAGCAGTAAAAAGTAACTATCTCTTTATAATATTTTCCACAGAACCTATAATATTGTGCTTTCCCACCTGCTATTTCAACTATTCTTCACCAACCAGGGTACTATACCTGATTTAGAAACTGAGTCTGAAGGGGGTGACGAGGAGCGACAGGCAGTGAGACTGTAAGTGCTTAAACAACTCGCCTACCACAACATAGTTAATAACTAGCAGGGCTGAGACAAACCAGATTTAGGAATTCCTAATTTTAAATTCCTATCTACACTACCTTATTCTGTAGCCTTATAGCATCTAAAGGGGGAGCTCCTTGGAGAAAAACGTTTTTGATATAACAGTCTCAACCCAGATTGTTTCTGGTCACACAGCACATTATAATGCCTAACAACAAAGCTCACAGGAAAATTCCACATCCAGACCAACAACGTGAACTGGGTTTCAATGTAGCCAACCTGCATCCCAAAGAGTAATTCAAGACAGGGACTAGCCTCAGGGACACATATCACCTTAAAAGGCCTCTCCTAACCTAGTACTAGGAAAGCGTTAAGAGGTTCCGGGCTCTGACAAAAGGCCTAAATCAATTTGAAGCACAGGAGGGAGGAGTTGAGGAGAACTCTAAGACAGGTGGCTGCACAAAGGCTGGGACACCTCAGAAAGCAGAGATTTCCTAGAATACAGGCCATGTGGGACAGTGAAGAGACCTAGACTTCAAAAATCAAAGACCCATCATGTGGCCCTCATCTGTCAGTACCCTGGATAAATTCCATAAACTCAGGCCTGGTTTTCCAGTGCATCTGTGAAAAGACTGGTCTACTGACTTCAGCACTTCCCAGGGTTTGGTGAGTTGCACTTCCAGCTCTCAATCTCAAAATGCAGTACCATGTTCTTGGTATGGTTTTTACTACTGATATTTCTTGAGATGTTTTAAGCAGGAACATAGCACTAACTCAAGGAATTCGCTAGAAAGAAAATCAAAATGTCACACAAGTATCTGAGCACTGAGTGGTTTCAATTCCATACAAAGAATATTTGCTGAGGGACCAGTTCTCTGCACCAGGGACCTTGTAATCATTCTGGAAATCCATAACCAATATCCCACGCTCTCGGAATGCCTAGCCATCCCCACCTGTATTCAACTACTGCATTATTTGGTCTCCCAGGGCCAATAATTAAAGATTTTTAACCCAATATACCAAGACTGTCACAGAAATGCATGCTGCTGCTGCTGCTGCTAAGTCGCTTCAGTTGTGTCCGACTCTGTGCCACCCCATAGACGGAAGCCCACCAGGCACCCCCGTCCCTGGGATTCTCCAGGCAAGAACACTGGAGTGGGTTGCCGTTTCCTTCTCCAATGCATGAAAGTGAAAAGTGAAAGGGAAGTCGCTCAGTCGTGTCCGACTCTAGCGACCCCATGGACTGCAGCCTACCAGGCTCCTCCATCCATGGGATTTTCCAGGAAAAAGTACTGGAGTGGGGTGCCATTGCCTTGCATGAGCACATGCTTAATCATGTCCAACTCTTTTGCAACCCCATGGACTGTAGCCCATCAGGCTCCTCTGTCCATGGGATTTCCCAGGCAAGAATACTGGAGTGGGTTGCCATTTCCTTCTCCAGAGGATCTTCCCAATCCAGGGATCAAATTCATGTCTCTTTCATTGGCAGGATTCTTTACTGCTGGGAAGCCCATCACAAAAATAACAAGTATAAAAACACAGAGGAAACGCACTCCAGTATTCCTGCCTGGGAAATCCATAGATAAGAGAGACTGATGAGCTACAGTCCATGGAGTGGCAAAGAGTCAGACTTGACTTTAGAGACTAAACAACAATTTTTAGCTTTAGCTTTTCTGCCTCCACATCACCCTGTTAGTATCATTCTGCCTTCTGTTTACCATTTGTTTTGTTTTGCCTGCTTCTATTATTCCTCCTGCTAAAAATGAAAAAAAAAAAAAAACACAAAGGGAAAAAAAATCAGATTTTTTTTTAATACTAAGTACATTTTAAATGCTGACATCACATTTCTACACTAAACAAAATATATGACTTTTAATAGGATGCAGCCATTTTAAATAGAAAACTTTATTTGTATAGCAAAATATTGGTGTTTTGAGGCATTTTGACTAAGCAATTTATTTTCAATACCATGCTGCCAGTCCAATCTTACTGCTTTTCGGGTAAATACTAAAGTATATGTATTTATAGATTTTTTTTCACTGAAACTATCAATTATCATTTCATTTGTGACTATCTTTTCTATTACCAAAACTTTCTTTAAACCTTGGTAGATTTTTTTCTAAAGGCAAAAGTTTTCTGGGCTCATTCTAGTTAAGTTAAAAGGTTCCAGAAAAAGAGTCTAGTGTGGAAAAAGATTTCCCTTAAACAATGCAGCAATGCGTTGATCTATTATTTTCCAACTAGGTATGCAAACAGGATCTTCTTCTGAAGGGGAGACACAGAAGAGCTCCACAAGTCAACTACTTCAAAACTGGAAAGCATGACTATCTCAAATGCTGCTTTCATAAAACAGACCAGACATTTTACTGCTACTAGATACAACTACAGGTTCCCAAAATTTTATTTAAGCTATTTTTTTTAATATCTACACACATTCTTGATGCACATATTTTACGATCCCATTTTCGGAACCACCTGTCTTTATTTCTCATGAAAAGTGAAGTGATCCAAATAGTCTCAATATTGTATACTGAGAGTACAGGAGTCAAAGCTGATTATTTGTTTACACCAAGAATGAAAAAAGAAAAGGTACCTTTAAAAAGGATACATGTAAATTTCTAGACTAACTGAAAGAGGAATGCTCAAAAATTATTCAAAGTGCCTAACAAAACCGCAAAATAGCATGCATGATCAATTGAATAAGTTAGTTTGGATTCCTGGTATATGAAGTTAGGATTAGTATAAAAAATACACCGTACTTCTCTCCTGGTGCAATGTAACAAGCTGCCCTACAAGCACAGCCAACTGGGTTCTATGAATGACAGGCAGTACAGCTATCCTCACTACTAGCCTGGTTCTAAAATTTACCCAAAAAAAAAAACTTTATGTAAAAGTCTTAACAAAAGATTTGTAATGAAATAAAATCGGAGTAAGACTGCATTATAAAATAAATGACCTCAAATTTATTTTCGTACTTAGAAGAACTGTGACCACTCCAAACGATTAGTATTTTAAGAAAGTATTCCAAAAGTTTTACAAACATGTTAAATACAATATGGCTACAACAGCAAAGATTAGACAAATCCGAACCCAATGCCAGAAACCAAGCCTCCAGCTTCCCGGATTGAAAGGCTGTCCGCCCCACCTGAGGCGGTTAGATACCCCGAGACAGAGGCCAGTATCTCAGCAGCAAGTTAGGCCTCTTCCTCCCTCGGGGAAGTGCAGGACAAACAGGGCTTCATGCAATTTATGTCACCCGGTCACTTAGCAAAAATTATATCTAACTTCTAAACGTGGGCCCTGACGGCCTTCTATATTTACGAGGAATAGAGAGCAGCGAAAGTTTTGGGATAGAAACTTAAAATGCCCCACTTTCTGACCCTGTAAAACATTTAGCCCTTATTAGATCTGAGTCCTAGATTCTCAGCCTTGCCTAATGGAGGTCTCCCTCAACCTCTTCGGAATCTGTTTTGCAACAGTGAAGGAACTTTTCCTGCTTTATCTCAGTTCCCTGAGAGCATGCGGCCTTGCAATTCAATATCCTAAACTGGCAGGGAACGGTGGAGGAGGGAAGGGGAGGAATCCGGAGTCAAAACAGCCTCCTTATGAAAGACCAAAAAAAAAAATCATAATTCCTCCTCCGCCCACAGCAAAACCCATCCCAGAAATTTACAGCGTGTTAAGAAAAGCAGCACTGAGAACTGCAAACGTAAGAGTTTTCCTTTGACTCTACGCACGGTTTTCAGCTGTCAAATTACAACTCAGGAAAACACTATCATTAGAATAAAAAAAAAGGAAACAAAAAAGCTCACACCACAGGGACTGGGAAGCAGGAGCTGCCAGCACCGTTTCGAGAGAAAACAGAGCAAAGGGAACCCAATCCACTTCCCTCCCCGCCCCCCAGCCTCGCCTAAATTCATCCTCTCCCCGGACCCGCAAGCCTCACTGCAGGGGCTCAAATTTAATAATAATAACAATAATCATGGCGCTTCCTCCCTCCCGCCACCCCACCCGCGATCTGCAGGGAATCAGCTTCTCCCACCCGGGTCCCCCGACCCCACCCCGCCCCGCCTCCCCTCCCCCCGGGAGCTCCAGGCCCCCGCCGGTCCGACCACCCCACCGGACACAGCTCCCGGGGGCCCGGGCGAACCCAGCCTACCCCGGGGCCCCTCGCCCGGCTTCTCCGCTTCCCTCTTTTTTTTTTTTTTTTCAACCTTCACCATCCCCCATCCGCATTGTCTGTCTCAATTCAACTTTGACTAATATGGATTCCTCGGGCCTGGCCCGGGCGGTGATGAAGCTCCCCCCACCGGGAGCTGGATACCCACCCGCCGCCCCCACCGAGTTCAACGCGGCTCCTGCGTGGAGGCGGGGGGACCGGGGGGCGTTAGAGGGTGCAGTGCGCTTCCCCGGCCACAGCTCGCTTCCCCCCACACCCCCCCGACCCCGCGGCCCCGGCCCTTGGGACCAGAAGTTTGCCCCGGAAGGGGCCTAGCCTGGGGGCAGTGGGGACCCCCGCCCTCCCCACCGGCCGCCGGTCCGGCGCAGCCCCGTGGGGGAGGGGAGGGCGAGGAGGCGCCCCTCCCCCCGCCGCCCGGCCCGCCCGCCGGCCCTATTACCTGTCATTGAGCTGGTCCTCGGTGCCCGGCAGCGGGTGAACCACGAAATGGATGGACGTCATGGTGCTTCCTTCTCGTCGTCCTCCCGAGGACGGCCCCCTCCCGCTCGGCTCCCCCCACCCCCGAACCCCTTCCCCTCGTCAAAACCCACAGCCACAGCCGCCGCCGCCTCCCGGTCCCCAAATGAGAGAAGCAAATGCGCAGGGGCCGCCGCCGCCGCCGCCTCCCTGCCGGGCGTGTGTCCGCGGCGCGGCGGTCCGGCGGGGCGGGCAGGAGGGCGGATCAACACGCCACCCCGCTCCCTCAGCGACAGCGCGCAGGAGTGCGAGGCCGGCGGCCGGGACCCGGGGCGCGCCGCCGCTGCCGCCGCCACCGGCAGCCGGACGTCGGGAGAGAGGGACCCGACTAAGGAGGGGAGGGGGACGGGCTGCGGGCTGTGGGGCCGGTGTGTGGTCCCGGCGGCGGACGGGGTCCGGACTAAGGAGGTGAGGAGGAAAATGAGCCCGCTCGGCGCGTCACTGGCGAGAAGAAGCCGCCGCCGCCGCCACCAGCGCCGCCGCCGCCATCTTCACTTCTGCCCCAGTTTCTCCGTCTCGCAGGCTCCGCTCCCGAGCGGCGGGGGAGGGGCGAACGGGAGGAGGAGGACGAGGGAGGGAGGAGACCGGCAGGCGGGGGGCACGGCCGCGAGGGGGCGGGGCTCCGGGAAACGGGCGGCGAGGCCCTGCCGATTGGGCGGCTCAGCCACGGCGCTGTAAGGCGCGCGCCGATTGGGCCGTTCGGCTCCCGAGCCCGGCCCCCCCCGGGGGGGGGGGGTGGGCTCGCTCCCGAGTGAGTGTTCCGGAGAGCACGTGTTCGGGACAGATGAGGCGGAGGGGCGAGCCGGCTGGGGCGGGGAGTCCGGGAGGGAGGCTAAGTGTGTGTCCCCAGCGCGGTGGTGGTGGGAGGGAACAGGGGCTCCTCCAGTCTCGCGCTCTGATTTCTCTTGGGGCAACCCTAATTATTTTGCGGACCCTTAGGGGTTTTCTGTTGTTGTTTCTCGTCCTTCACATCCGCAGTTATATTTAAAGTGGAAGTGTAGAAATCTGTTAAGGGGCAAGAAACGCACAGCGTTTTATTGGAGAAGTAAGGTAGTTATGTAAGGGCCTTTCCAGAAGGTCCAATCGTAGGATTATAAGCTGACTTTGCAGCAACTTCTTTTTTATCACCCTGATTTCCCCAATCCCACCCGCCACGCAACTGCCACCATCACGTATCCACACAAAGACAAAATGTGGAAATTTCCACCGATTTCCTGATTTAAATGACTCATGAATTTTAATTCTTTTAAATGAAAGATGAAATATCTATTTCATCGAAGATGTTTCGTTCTTCAGCTTATGATCAGTGGGATCATAAGGGCTAATTCTTGAATAGATCTGCCTTTTTCTAGGGAACCAGTTAATAGATATTTTTCTCAAAGGCTTCTCTGGCCCTTTCAAAAAATCAAGTACCTCTTTCAAGAGAAAAAAAGTGAAAACATGAAGCCTCTTTCTCCAGTATGTTCGGTTAAATTAAGGGTCCTGTGAAACGTTCTTCATTTTAAATATCACTTTTCTTCTGTTAGTGCATGACACATACGCACTTGCTTAGAAGTTCTTTTGAACAAAATATATGACTATTTATAAATCAGGATAGAGTAGGTACCCCTTGAGACAGATAATGGAACACTTTTGTAGGTCACCAGCTCCAAAATGGCCCAGATTAGACTAAAAAGTGATTTCAAGGCCTCTATTTATTAGAAATTCGTGGGAGCCACAGGGAAGCAGAGTAAACCAATGGACACTGTTAGTTTTGGAGCCAGACGGACTTGAATTTGTGCCATTTCTAGTAATTATTAATTGTGTGGACTTGATTATATCATTTAACCTATCATAGCATCTTTTTTTCCTCATTTGTGAAATATTCCATAGTAATAGATCTACGTAGGGTTTTGGTGAGGCCTAAATAAGATAATGTATGTCAAGTACCTAGAGCACTTCATAACATATAGTAATCTCAGCAAGCAGAAGTTTTTATTTGTCAGGTTGCTTACTGTGTGCCACTTGACAAATATACCACTTGACTACATACCACTTTATATACTTAGGTCTTTTATTACTCAAATCACATGGAGTAAATAATATTATCCCCATTATATAGATGAGGATACTGAGGCTCAAATACCTTATAAGTGCTGAAACTGATTCCATTGCTCTTTCCATTAATCCACAACTGTCATCTACTTAATAATTTAGAAGGAACAGATTATTCAAAGTCAATGGGAAAATGTGATATGATAAATGCAATAAGAGTGCTATGAAAGTTAAAGGAGGAAGTGGTTCCAGCCAAGAGAATTAAGAAAAGTCATTTCATTTAAGCTTTCAAGAATGTTCTGGGAAAACAGAACATCCAGTTTAAACTTAGTCATTTTAGTTGTGCCCCTGCACAAACTCCAAAGTCCATGCTATCAGATCAGATCAGATCAGTCGCGTCCGACTCTTTTCGACCCCATGAGTTGCAGCATGCCAGGCCTCCCTGTCCATCACCAACTCCCAGAATTCACTGAGACTCATGTCCATCTAGTCAGTGATGCCATCCAGCCATCTCATCCTCTATCGTCCCCTGCCCCCAATCCATCCCAGCATCAGAGTCTTTTCCAATGAGTCAACTCTTGGCATGAGGTGGCCAAAGTACTGGAGTTTCAGCTTTAGCATCATTCCTTCTTTGCTTCATTTCTCTTTCTTCCATATCTGCCCTCCTTCATCTTTTCATTGTGCTTCCATCCTGCTTTCAACTTGATTTACCAACTGAGATTCTCTATCCTGATTGAAGGCTGGTCTCGTCACTCTTCAGCAGCCCATTCAAACTACCCACTTGGTCTCTGACTGACAACTATCTTGGCATTGTCCAGGCTGCCATCTTAGAACATTCATCTCCTTAACACTATGGTGGGTCACACTTTGAAACCGGAAGAGTAATAATAAAGGCACAGAATTGTGCATCACATGGTTGGGGAGGGAGGGAATACAGATAGGGAAGGGAAATAAGCAAGGTTCAAGCAGAAGCTTCTTTGAAAAGCCAAAGTACAATACAAGTTGAGAAAAGAAGGCTGGAGTGAACTTCTTTTCTAACAATTTGAACTAATTTCTTTGAGGACAACTAAAAAGTTAACCAAAAATATTTCTCTAAACCTGCTTAAAGGAACAGGAGAGTTAACAAAATAATGATGAATTACCACACTAGGATCCAAGGGATGAATAAGACCCAAAGAAGTGAGTCCTGTGTTTAGAGCCACTTTTCCCCCTGGGATGAATGCCAGTTCCAGAAAGACCTAGTGAGAAGCCAAGAAGTTGAGCAGTTCTTCTACAAACTCTCAGAGCTAAGACAACAGGAACTGATGTCCAGGGTTCCCTAATGCAGTAGTGATTGAGTACTAATGAACTCCTCTCACTTTGTGTGGAGCCCTAAAGGACCGCAGCTCTGAAATAAGCCATGTCTTAGAGTTGGTTTCCCCCAAGACATACCTTGAGTCAAGGATGTGGCCACAAGTATTTAGGAAGTGACTGCAGGAAGCACTGTATGGAAATGGAGAAATGAGATAGCGAACGGAGAAAAGTCAATAAAAGCGGGTTGATGAATGTTTTGCCACTGTAGACAACTAGAATTCAATCCCACTGTGGACAACTGGAATTCAGTCCCACTGGGGGTCATCAGAGAGGCTGTTAGGACATATCTTAGAATTAGCCCACTGAGCAGAGAGGAAGCTAAAGGTATTTATCCATTAATTCTACCTCTCAGTAGTTGAGGATTGTTCCTGGGATGTGAATCCCCTTACACTTCAAGCTTCCCCACTTGTGGGCAAAGCACACTCCTAAAGGCCAAAAAATAGAATCAATAATGAAACAAACAAACAGACAAACAAAAAAGGAGTGAAAGAAACATAAAGGTACTTTATAGGGGTGGGGCAGGGAAGAGAGGGGCAAAGTGAGAAAGAAAAAGAAATGCGAGAAATTTTAAGCAGTTGACCCATACTAAAAGATATTAGGTAAAAGGAAACTGATTTCCTGGTATAAGCTCAGAGAGGCATAAAAGGATGAAAAATAAAAAGGGAAAATATGTAGGTATAAGAATGTTGACTGAATAAACAACGGAGCATAAAATTCCAAAACACCAACTATACCAAATGCTGGCAAGGATGTAGAATAATTAGGACTTTCATTGATTCATGGTGGGAATGCAAAATAATACAGCTATCTTAGAAGATAGGTTATGATTTCTTACAACCCTAACATACTCTTAACATGTGATCCAGGAATCATGGTCCTCAATATTTACCCAAAGGAGTTGAAAATTTATGTCCACACAAAAACCTGCACATAGATGCTCACACCAGCTTTATTCACAATTGTTAAAACTTGGAAGCAACAAAAAGTCCTTTGGTAGATGAATGTGTAAATAAACTGTGGTTACATCCATACAATGGAATATTATTCAGTACAAAAAGGAAATGAGCTATAAAGCATAAAAAGACATGAAGGAACCTTAAATGCATGTTACCAAGTGAATCTGCCTGCAACGCAGGAGACCCGGCTTTGATCCCTGGGTCGGGAAGATCCTCTGGAGAAGGGCATGGCAACACATTCCAGTATTCTTGCCTGGAGAATCCCATGGACAGAGGAGCCTGGCGGGCTACAGCCTGTCAGGTTGCAGAGTCGGACATGACTGAGTGACTAACACTGCTACTATTAAGTGACAGGAGTTAGTCTGAGGTTATATACTACATGACCCCAACTATATGACATTCTGGAAAAGGCAAAGCTGTGGAGATGGCCGAAAGATTCATGACTGCCAGAGGTTAGTGGAGATGGGAAGAAGAACAGGCAAAGCAGAGGATACTTAAAGCAGTAAAACTACTTTGTATGATCTATAACAGTGAATACATATCAGTATAAACTTGTGCAAGCCAATAAAATGTTCAAAACCTAGAGCAAATCCTAATGTAAACCATGAACTCTGGGTGATAATGATGTATCAATGTAGGTTTGCCAGTTTTAACAATTGGGTCACTCTGGTAGAAGATGTTGATAATGGGCAAAACTATCTATGGCAGGGGGGCAGGGAGGATATGAGAAATCTTGGTATCCTTTCAGCTTTGCCGTGAACCTAAAACTGCTCTAAAAAACAAAGTCTGTTTAAAAAATCTTAAACAAGAAATTCCCTGGCAGCGGTTAGGAATGTGCACTTTCGCTGCCAAGGGCCTGGGTTCAATCTCTGGTCGGAAAACTAAGATCCTACAAACTGCGTGATATGGAAAACAAACAAGCAGGTATTAGCAAAATTCAACAGGATATACAACAAGGAGTAGATCACAAACAAGTTGGATGATTTGACATATGGAAATCAAAAAATGTAATTCACCATATTAAGATAACGCAAGAGAAAAATCATTAATTGAGTAAGAAAAAGAATGTTACAAAATTCTGTAAGCATTCATGAAGAAAATTTCTTAGCAAACTATGAATAGAAGGGGACTTCTTTAATTTGATAAAGAGTATTTTTAAAAATCCTATAGGAAGTATCTTTTGCAATAGGGAAATGTTGAAAGCTTTTACCCTAAGACTGGAAACAAGGATGCCTAAGCACTCCTTTTCAGCACTGCACAAGAGTTCCAGCTAGTGCAATAAAACAAGAAAATGAATTTTAAAGGTCAGGGATGAATTTTCTGAGGCAGCTGCCGAAGTTGTCAGCGGGACAGATCATGCTAATCAATGGTTTAAATCAGCTCCAGGGCTACTGGAGGCCATGGTGAACAGGCAAGTACTGCTCATCTAAGAAATCAGTGGTCATGCACTGTGAGGACATTAACATTTCTCACAAACTTCTACAGAATTAAATGGAGGTGCCAGGCCTTGACCTTTTCCACAGGCCCATACACACCAACCCAACCAATGGTCCTTTCCAGTTCTGGGTCCCCAAGCACATCTTCAGACATACTGTGCAAGACTTGCTGCCCTACAAGATCAAGCATGACCAGGAAGCTCTAGAGCACCTCAAGGTGTTTGATAAGACAAAGCAGATGATCATTTCTGTTCAGATTTGTGTCTGAAGCCACTTCTAGGTTTGCCTACCTGGGCTACCTGACCTATGAATCTGGCTGGAAGTACCAGGTAGTGACAAACACCCTGGAAAAAAAGAAGTATGAGGCCAAGATTCACTACAGGAAGAAGTAGCTCAAATGAGCCAAGAAGCACATGGGGAACAAAACCAACAAAGAGAGGTCCTCAAGACTAATAGACTTCTGAGTCCAGTAAAAAACTGTTTATCTCTCAAAAAATATATATATAGGCTTTGGAAAGGAAGATATAAAAACATCATTATTTTCACAGGACTTATTTTAATATATACAAATTAGAATAAACAAGTTTAGCAAAATAGAAGTAAAGTTAATGTCCAACAAAAAAACAATTGTTTTTAATATATGAAAAAATTAGAAAATGAATTAGAAATTATAGCAATTAAAGTGGTATAAAAACTGTAAAGCTTCTAATATCTAAGAACAAATTCAATGAAAGATGTATAAAACCTCTACCCAGAGAACTTTAAAACATTTCTGAGAGAAATCAAAGATGATCTAAATAAATGAAGGAATATACCATGTTTATGGACTAGTACAACTAATACTGTGAGGTTATAAAGTCTCCCTAAACTGATCTATAGATTTAGTGCCATCTTAATCAAAACTCTTCCACTCCAGTAGAAATTCACAAGTTGTTTTTCAAACTTATATGGAAATGTATGAGGAGACAAGAAGATCAATGAAATAGAATAAACAGCTCAGGCATAGATCAAAGGTTTATGAACACATGACTTTGATAACATAGGCACCTAAGAGCAATTTGGAAAGGAAGATGTTTGCAATAAGTTGTGTTGGGATGACTGGATATCATTATTTTTGAAAATTAAACTTAACCGCTGCTGCTGCTAAGTCACTTCAGTCGTGTCCGACTTTGTGCGACCCCATAGACGGCAGCCCACCAGGCTCCCCCGTCCCTGGGATTCTCCAGGCAAGAACACTGGAGTGGGTTGCCATTTCTTTCTCCAATGCAGGAAAGTGAAAAATGAAAGAGAAGTTGCTCAGTCGTGTCCAACTCCTAGTGACCCCATGGACTGCAGCCTACCAGGCTCCTCCATCCATGGGATTTTCCAGGCAAGAGTACTGGAGTGGGTTGCCATTGCCTTCTCCGAACTTAACCGCTACCCACAGGCAAACTATAAATGTAAATGTAAAAGGCAAATAATGAAATTTCTAAGAAGACAATATAAAACAGTATCTATATAACCTTAGGATAGGGGTAAACTTCCTATACTGGGCATAAAAGCTCTAATCATAAAGAAAAAGGATCATTATGTTAGAATATATTATAAACAAGAATTTCTATTCATCAAAATGACAACATAACATTAAAACACTGAAAATGACTTTCCTGGTGATCCAGTGTTAATACACCATGCTTTCAGTGTCAGAGGCACAGGTGTGAACCTTGGCTGGGGAACTAAGATCCCACATGTTGTGCTATGTAGCCCCCCCCAAAAAAAAATTGAAAAAAAATATGATTACCAAAAGGTATGGGGAGTGGAGATAAATTAGGAATTTGGGCCTAACATATATATACACACTATTATATATAAAATAGGTAAATAACAAGGTCTTACTACATTGCACAGGGAACTATATTCATAATAACCTATAATAGATAAGAATCTGAAAAATAATATATATATGTATAACTGAATCACTTTATTATGAACTTGAAACTAACACAACATTGTAAATTAACTACACTTCAATTTTTTTAATGGTTAAAAAGAAAACAATAACAAAAAACTGAAAAAAATAAGCTACAGAATAGAAGATGTTTGTGATACATATTACTGAAAAAGAACTCATTTTCAAAACATTTTTAAGTTCCTAGAAATTACACATTAAAGAAAAAAACTCATTTTTTCTTTTTTACATTGTTTAATTGAAGTAAGTTAATGGTATAGTATTATATGTTACAAGTGTACAATATAGTGATTCACAATTTTTAAAGGTTATACTCCACATTTATAGATATTATAAAATGTTGGCTGTATTTCCCATCTTACACAATATATTCTTGTAGCTTATTTTCTACTTAGTGGCTTGTCACTCTTAATATCCCCTACACCTATATTGTCCCTCCTTCCTCCCCTCTCCTGACTGGCAACTGCTAGTTTGTTCTATCTGTGAGTCTGTTTCTTTCTTTTTTTTTTTTTTTATATTCACTAGTTTGTTGTATTTTTAAGATTCCACATATCAGCAATATATGTAGTATCTGTCTTTTTCTGTCTGATTTATTTCCTAACACCGTCCAAGTTCATCCATGTTGCTTCAAAAAGTAAAATTTCTTTTTTTAATGGTTGAATATATTTTTAAATGCCTAGAAATATTACATAGTACGTATTCTTCAATATTACATATTGAAGAAAAAGAAAACAAACAAAAAACAAATGTTAATGGGCAGAAGACTAGAATAGGCACTCCAGGAGAAGGAAGTGGCAACCCTCTCCAGTGTTATTGCCTGGAGAATCCCAGGGACGGCGGAGCCTGGTGGGCTGCCATCTCTGGGGTCGCACAGAGTCAGACACTGACTGAAGTGACTTAGCAGCAGCAGCAGCAGCAAGAGATACACAAATGACCGATAAATATAGCAACCTCATTCATTCTCAGGGAAAAATAAATTAAAACCACAATCAGATATTACTACGTACCCTCCAGGATGGCTATAATCAAACAGACTGACATAAAAAGTGTTGGTGTGTGGAAAAAGAACTTATTTATAGCTGGTGAGAGCTTAGACCAATACAATCACTTTGGAGACAGTTTTGTTATTTATTACTAAAGTGAAACATACAATTTCACTCCAAAGTGTACATCAAATAGATGGGCATGCAGAGTGTACCAAGAGACAAGGAAAAGAATGACCATAGCAGCACTATTTATAAAGGATCTAAATTGTAAATTGCCAAAATGACCAACAAAAATAGAGTATCATGGTATGTCTATGCAAAGTAATGCTATACAACAATAAATATTAATGAGCTACAGTGACTTGCAAAATCTAAATGAATGTCAAAAAGTAATATTGAGTAAAAGAAGTCAAAGATGGCACAAATCCATTGATAGGAGCTTTAAAAACCAGCAAAGTGAAACTATACTTTGAGGGATGCATGTTTAGGTAGTAAAACTAAGGAAAGCAAACCAAGGTGGTAGCAGATACGTCAAGAAGAGGGAGGTGTATAAATCAGGAAGTTGAACCAGGAGACCTGCTAAATGCTGACAGTTCTCTTTTCTGCTATGGGTGTTAGTTACAGTGTGTCTGTCTTATGATAATCTATTTAGCTTAGCACACAAATTCAGACTTAAATTGAAGAAAGTAGGGAAACCACTAGACCATTCAGGTATGACCTAAATCAAATCCCTTATGATTATACAGTGGAAGTGAGAAATAGATTTAAGGGCCTAGATCTGATAGATAGAGTGCCTGATGAACTATGGAATGAGGTTCCTGACATTGTACAGGAGACAGGGATCAAGACCATCCCCATGGAAAAGAAATGCAAAAAAGCAAAATGGCTGTCTGGGGAAGCCTTACAAATAGCTGTGAAAAGAAGAGAAGCGAAAACCAAAGGAGAAAAGGAAAGATATAAGCATTTGAATGCAGAGTTCCAAAGAATAGCAAGAAGAGATAAGAAAGCCTTCCTCAGCGATCAACGCAAAGAAATAGAGGAAAACAACAGAATGGGAAAGAACAGAGATCTCTTCAAGAAAATTAGAGATACCAAGGGAACAGTTCATGCAAAGATGAGCTCGATAAAGGACAGAAATGATATGGACCTAACAGAAGCAGAAGATATTAAGAAGCGGTGGCAAGAATACACAGAAGAACTGTACAAAAAAGATCTTCATGACCCAGATAATCATGATGGTGTGATCACTGACCTAGAGCCAGACATCCTGGAATGTGAAGTCAAGTGGGCCTTAGAAAGCATCACTACGAACAAAGCTAGTGGAGGTGATGGAATTCTGGTTGAGCTATTCCAAATCCTGAAAGATGATGCTGTGAAAGTGCTGCACTCAATATGCCTGCAAATTTGGAAAACTCAGCAGTGGCCACAGGACTGGAAAAGGTCAGTTTTCATTCCAATCCCAAAGAAAGGCAATGCCAAAGAATGCTCAAACTACTGCAAAATTGCACTCATCTCACATGCTAGTAAAGTAATGCTCAACATTCTCCAAGCCAGGCTTCAGCAATACGTGAACCGTGAACTTCCTTATGTTCAAGCTGGTTTTAGAAAAGGCAGAGGAACCAGAACTCAAATTACCAACATCTGCTGGATCATGGAAAAAGCAAGAGAGTTCCAGAAAAACATCTATTTCTGCTTTATTGACTATGCCAAAGCCTTTGACTGTGTGGATGACAATAAACTGGAAAATTCTGAAAGAGATGGGAATACCAGACCACCTGACCTGCCTCTTGAGAAATCTGTATGCAGGTCAGGAAGCAACAGTTAGAACTAGACATGGAACAACAGACTGGTTCCAAATAGGAAAAGGAGTACGTCAAGGCTGTATATTGTCACCCTGCTTATTTAACTTATATGCAGAGTACATCATGAGAAACGCTGGGCTGGAAGAAGCATAAGCTGGAATCAAGATTGCTGGGAGAAATATCAATAACCTCAGATATGCAGATGACACCACCCTTATGGCAGAAAGTGAAGAGGAGCTAAAAAGCCTCTTGATGAGAGTAAAAGAGGAGAGTGAAAAAGTTGGCTTAAAGCTCAACATTCAGAAAACGAAGATCATGGCATCCAGTGCCATCACTTCATTGGAAATGGATGGGGAAACAGTGGAAACAGTGTCAGACTTGGGCTCCAAAATCACTGCAGATGGTGACTGCAGCCATGAAATTAAAAGACACTTACTCCTTGGAAGAAAAGTTATGACCAACCTAGACAGCATATTCAAAAGCAGAGACATTACTTTGCCAACAAAGGTCCATCTAGTCAAGGCTATGGTTTTTCTAGTGGTCATGTATGGATGTGAGAGTTGGACTGTGGAGAAGGCTGAGCGCTGAAAAATTGATGCCTTTGAACTGTGGTGTTGGAGAAGACTCTTGAGAGTCCCTTGAACTGCAAGGAGATCCAACCAGTCCATTGTGAAGGAGATCAGCCCTGGGATTTCTTTGGAAGGAATGATGCTGAAGCTGAAGCTCCAGTACTTTGGCCACCTCATGCGAAGAATTGACTCATTGGAAAAGTCTCTGATACTTGGAGGGATTGGAGGCAGTAGGAGAAGGGGATGACGGTGGATGAGATGGCTGGATGGCATCACACTGTCTCGATGGAAGTGAGTCTGGGTGAACTCTGGGAGTTAGTGATGGACAGGCAAGCCTGGCATGCTGCAATTCATGGGGTCACAAAGAGTCGGACACAACTGAGTGACTGAACTGAACTGAACACATTTTTACTGTGTGTTTTTCTACACAGTATTTCACTGCAGAAGGTAATGGCAACCCACTCCAGTACTCTTGCCTGGAAAATCCCGTGAACGGAGGAGCCTGGTAGGCTAGACTTCTTTTTTTAAGTGGCTCAACTTCACGTCATATAAAAATATTAACTAAAAATGGATTATAGACCTAAATGTGAAGGCTAAAGCTTTAAGATTCTTAGCAGAAAACATAGGAGAAAATTTTTGTAACTTCAGATAGGCCAATCATTTCTTACAGACAAAAGCATATACAACCAAGAAGAAAACAGATACATCAGACTTCATCAAAATTTAATATTTTTGTCCTTAAAGAACACCACTAAGAAACTAGGAAGGCAATCCATGGAATTGTTACCGAATTAGTCGAGTGGACCCTTGTCAGGGTTCAAGCCCAGGCTAAGACCCCTTGTCTTGGTCAAGGAGGTTCTTTTCCCACTTGGGTTCACCCAGTCAATAACAAAATCAATACTGAGACTGAAACAGCACAAACTTTATACAATGGCCAAAGAATGAAGAAGAGGGAACTTAGCTTGCAAGTCAACTTCTCAACCCAGCTCAGTGGAGATACCACATAATACAGGAGGAGCACAGGCAAATGTGAGGGAAATGGAATGAGTGGGAGGAATATTCATGACTCATCCAGAACAGGAGTGCGGTTTGGACCCAGTTCAGTTCAGTTCAGTCACTCAGTCATGTCCGACTCTTTGCAACCCCATGAATCGCAGCATGCCGGGCCTCCCTTTCCATCACCAACTCCCGGAGTTCACCAGACTCACGTCCATCGAGTCAGTGTGATGCCATCCAGCCATCTCATCCTCTGTCGTCCCCTTCTCCTCCTGCCCCCAATCCCTCCCAGCATCAGAGTCTTTTCCAATGAGTCAACTCTTCACATCAGGTGGCCAAAGTACTGGAGCTTCAGCTTCAGCATCATTCCTTCCAAAGAAATCCCAGGGCTGATCTCCTTCACAATGGACTGGTTGGATCTCCTTGCAGTTCAAGGGACTCTCAAGAGTCTTCTCCAACACCACAGTTCAAAGGCATCAATTTTTCAGCGCTCAGCCTTCTCCACAGTCCAACTCTCACATCCATACATGACCACTAGAAAAACCATAGCCTTGACTAGATGGACCTTTGTTGGCAAAGTAATGTCTCTGCTTTTGAGTATGCTGTCTAGGTTGGTCATAACTTTTCCTTCCAAGGAGTAAGTGTCTTTTAATTTCATGGCTGCAGTCACCATCTGCAGTGATTTTGGAGCCCAAGTCTGACACTGTTTCTACTGTTTCCCCATCCATTTCCAATGAAGTGATGGCACTGGATGCCATGATCTTCGTTTTCTGAATGTTGAGCTTTAAGCCAACTTTTTCACTCTCCTCTTTTACTCTCATCAAGAGGCTTTTTAGCTCCTCTTCACTTTCTGCCATAAGGGTGGTGTCATCTGCATATCTGAGGTTATTGATATTTCTCCCAGCAATCTTGATTCCAGCTTATGCTTCTTCCAGCCCAGCGTTTCTCATGATGAACTCTGCATATAAGTTAAATAAGCAGGGTGACAATATACAGCCTTGACGTACTCCTTTTCCTATTTGGAACCAGTCTGTTGTTCCATGTCTAGTTCTAACTGTTGCTTCCTGACCTGCATACAGATTTCTCAAGAGGCAGGTCAGGTGGTCTGGTATTCCCATCTCTTTCAGAATTTTCCAGTTTATTGTGATCCACACAGTCAAAGGCTTTGGCATAGTCAATAAAGCAGAAATAGATGTTTTTCTGGAACTCTCTTGCTTTTTCTATGATCCAGCGGATGTTGGCAATTTGAGTTCTGGTTCCTCTGCCTTTTCTAAAACCAGCTTGAACATCAGGAATTTCGATCAGTGAACTAAAATGGACTGGAATGGGTGTATTTAACTCAGATGACCATTATATCTACTACTGCCGGCAGGAATCCCTCAGAAGAAATGGAGTAGCCATCATGGTCAACAAAAGTCTGAAATGGAGTACTTGGATGCAGTCTCAAAAATGACAGAATGATCTCTGTTTGCTTCCAAGGCAAACCATTCAATATCACAGTAATCCAAGTCTATGCCCCAACCAGTAATGCTGAAGAAGCTGAAGTTGAATGGTTCTATGAAGACCTACAAGATCTTTTAGAACTAACACCCAAAAAAGATGTCCTTTTCATTATAGGGGACTGGAATGCAAAAGTAGGAAGTCAAGAAACACCTGGAGTAACAGGAAAATTTGGCCTTGGAATACGAAATGAAGCAGGGCAAAGACTAATAGAGTTTTGCCAAGAAAATGCACTACTCATAGCAAACACCCTCTTCCAACAACACAAGAGAAGACTCTACACATGGACATAACCAGATGGTCAACACCGAAATCAGACTGATTGTATTCTTTGCAGCCAAAGATGAAGAAGCTCAATACAGTCAACAAAAACATGACCAGGAGCTGACTGTGGCTCAGATCATGAACTCCTTATTACCAAATTCAGACTTAAATTGAAGAAAGTAGGGAAAACCCCTAGACCATTCAGGTATGACCTAAATCAAATCCCTTATGATTATACAGTGGAAGTGAGAAATAGATTAAGGGCCTAGATCTGATAGAGTGCCTGATGAACTATGGAATGAGGTTCTTGACATTGTACAGGAGACAGGGATCAAGACCATCCCCATGGAAAAGAAATGCAAAAAAGCAAAATGGCTGGCTGGGGAGGCCTTACAAATAGCTGTGAAAAGAAGAGAAGCGAAAAGCAAAGGAGAGAAGGAAAGATATAAGCATCTGAATGCAGAGTTCCAAAGAGTAGCAAGGAGAGATAAGAAAGCCTTCCTCAGCGATCAATGCAAAGAAATAGAGGAAAACAACAGAATGGGAAAGACTAGAGATCTCTTCAGGAAAATTAGAGATACCAAGGGAACATTTCATGCAAAGATGGGCTCAATAAAGGACAGAAATGGTATGGACCTAACAGAAGCAGAAGATATTAAGAAGACGTGGCAAGAATACACAGAAGAACTGTACAAAAAAGATCTTCACGACCCAGATAATCATGATGGTGTGATCACTGACCTAGAGCCAGACATCCTGGAATGTGAAGTCAAGTGGGCCTTAGAAAGCATCACTACGAACAAAGCTAGTGGAGGTGATGGAATTCCGGTTGAGCTATTCCAAATATTGAAAGATGATGCTGTGAAAGTGCTGCACTCAATATGCCAGCAAATTTGGAAAACTCAGCAGTGGCCACAGGACTGGAAAAGGTCAGTTTTCATTCCAATCCCAAAGAAAGGCAATGCCAAAGAATGCTCAAACTACCACACAGTTGCACTCATCTCACATGCTAGTAAAGTAATGCTCAAAATTCTCCAAGCCAGGCTTCAGCAATACGTGAACCATGAACTTCCTGATGTTTGGACCCAGAACTAATGCAATTCTCCTTTTCCTGTATGGGCTATTCTGATTGCTGTCATGGCAACTGTCAATGGTCCTGGTGTCAATGTCCAGGTGGGGGTGTCATTTAGCATGCTAAGGTATTACAGTGAATGCATAATCATGCTCCAAGTCTACTGGAAGTCAGATCTTCTGTCACCTTGGGCCTAGTTGGTTCTAACCAGCTCTTGTTTCTCTCTTTGCAGTTTCCTCCTGAAACTTAGATAAGAACAATTGGTTTCCATTTGAGGGAGGGGCAAGAGTAGGATTCTGGGGCCATAGCATTGGTAACAGAATGGGAGATAATATGCAAATCATATATCTGATATGGGGCTGCTGCTAAGTCGCTGCAGTCCAGTCGATGTCCAACTCTGTGCGACCCCATAGACGGCAGCCCACCAGGCTCCCCCATCCCTGGGATTCTCCAGCGAACATTGGAGTGGGTTGCCATTTTCTTCTCCAATGCATGAAAGTGAAAAGTGAAAGTGAAGTCACTCAGTTGTGTCCGACCCTTAGTGACCCCATGGACTGCAGCCCTACCAGGCTCCTCCATCCATGGGATTTTCCAGGCAAGAGTACTGGAGTGGGGTGCCACTGGGGCTAGTGTCCCAGATATATAACCAACTCTTTTTTTTTTTTTTTAATTTTGGCTGTACTGGGTCTTCGTTGCTGCATGTAGGCTTTCTCAAACTCTGGTGAGCAGGGGTTACTCTTTGTTGCAGTTGCCAGGCTTGTCCCTGCAGTGGCTTGGCTTCTCTTGTTGCGGAGCACTGGCTCTAGAATGCGTGGAGTCAGGAGTTGTGGCACACGGGCTTAGTTGCTCCACAGCACACGGGATCTTCCAGGGCCAGGGATCACTCCTGTGTCCCCTGAATTGTCAGGCAGATTCATCACATCTGGACAACCAGAGAAGTCCCAACAAAATCTTACAACTCAATAAGAAGACAAACATCCAATTCAAAAATGAGCAAAGGAGAAAGAGGAGGCTGGGAATGAGCTAAAGCTTATGAATGAAGAATAAGAAATAGTAAACCTCCAGTTTGTAAAGCTGTAATGTGCTAACATGGAGAAGGCAATGGCATCCCACTCCAGTACTCTTGCCTGGAAAATCCCATGGACGGAGGAGCCTGGAAGGCTGCAGTCCATGGGGTCGCTGAGGGTCGGACACGACTGAGCGACTTCACTTTCATGGCAAAATGTTTTAATCCTAACCGCTGCATCAAAGAGTGCAGTATAGAAAATATAGGAAAATAAATATTGTGAAGGTGAAAAATTAAAGCTCCTATTACATGAAAAACTATTAGAGAGCATTGGGTTGTTGTAAATAAAGTGAGGCTTTCAGCCCCAGATAAACTATATGCCATAGTGTCTATATGAAGTTTTAAAAATCCAAGAGGGGGAAAATGGCCAAAGGATTTGAATGACATTCTTACAAATGGGCAATAAGCACATGAAAAGATGCTCAACATCATTAGGGAGATGCAAATAAAACCCACAATTACATACTACTTCTCACCCACTGGCATAACTAAAATTTAAAAAGATGGATAATAACAAATGCTGGAGAGGATGTGAAGAAACTGAAACCCTCATACATTGTTGATGGGACTGTGAAATGAAGGGGCCACTTCAGAAAAATAGTTTGACAGTTTTGACAGTTTCCAAAATGTCATACAGTTACCATAAGACCACACTTAGGTGTGTACCCAAGAGAATGGAAAACTTATATCTACATAAAAACTGGTACACAGGGACTTCTCCAGTGTCCAGCAGTTAAGATTCCACACTTCTACTGCAAGCGGCCCAGGTTTGACCCTTGGTGAGGGAACTAAGATGCCACGGGGCTCAGCTAAGACAAAAACACAACAAAGAGAAAAACTGGCACATGAATGTTCCTAGCAGCATCATTCACACAGAGAAAAAAGTGGAGACAACCCAAATGTCTACAAACTGATACATAAAATGGACTATTATTTAACATAAAACAGAATAAAGTACCCATACACACCACAGCATAAATGAACCTTAAAAACAGTATGATAAGTGAAAGAAGCCAGACACAAAAGACCAAATATTTTGTTTTCATTTATATGATGTCTCCATAAGAGACAAATCCATAGAGACAGAAAATGGGTTATCAGTTGCCAGAGGGCAAAAGGATGAGGTAATGAGACATGGTTGCTAACAGGCCTGGGTTGTTTTGAGGGGATGAAGAAATGTTCCAGAATTAGATAGTGGTGATGTTCCGGATTAGATAGTGGATATTTAGTATATTCTTTGAATATACTAAATGCCATTGAGTCATATACTTTAAAAGGATTAATTTTATGGTATATGAGTTATGTCTTAATAAATTTGTTATCAAAAAAAAAGGGGGGGGGGAAGAAAAGTGGCTGTATGACTTCATACTTCCACTAGCAGAGTATTCAGTTCAGATTGGTTTATACAAATTTTGGTTAGCTAAGCTAGCTTCTACCTTGGAAGTGTATTTTTTATTTTTATTTATTTATTTTGGCTGTGCTAACCAGACCTTGCAAGAAAGACAATGTTAGTCGCTCAGTCGTGTCCGACTCTTTGAGAGCCCATGGACTGTAGCCCACCAGGTTCCTCTGTCCATGGCATTTTCCAGGCAAGAGTACTGGAGTGGGCTGCCATTTCCTTCTCCAGGAGATCTTTCTGACCCAGAGATTGAACCCTGCATTGCAGGCAGATTCTTTACCATCTGAGCCACCTTAGTGGTCATTAACCCAATGCCCTCATTTTATAGAAAAATCTGAGGCTCAGAGAGGTTAAATTGCCCAGTGATACATGCAAACAGTGATATGAGTTTAGGATTCCAGGGGGGCCCTAGAAAACTGTTCCAATAACGCAACAGGCCTCGGCAGTTTAAGACACCCCTCAGAAATGGGAGAGCTTCCCACATGCATTCAACAACTGTTCATTGCTGATGGCCACATGCCAGGCCTTGTGCCACGCCCTGGGAGCCCAGCAGCGAGCAAGACAGATGACATCCTCTCCCCGTGGCTTCATGGACACTGGGAGTTCTCAAGTGCAAGTTGACAGCTGTTTCAGTGACTGCCTGAGAGTCATCACGGGAGGCAAAGACACCTACAGACTTCTGGAAACTGTCAAAATCAAAATGCCACAGACTGTGATTTCATGGGCCTGTAGTGGGCCTTTGGATCTGCATTTTAACACTCTCCCAAAGGCAACTCTGGTGAGCAGTCAGGTTTTGGGACCACTGACCTAATGTACCTCACGACTTGGCTCTTACAGTTGAGGAAGCGAGACCTGGAGAGGCTCACTGAATTCCACAAGGACAGAAAATGTGTTTAACACCCTGGGCAAAGCACTTATTCATTCTTAGGCAAATATTGAGCCTCCACCATGTACCACGCAATCTACTGGGAGTTAGGGATACAGCAGAGATAAGACAGTACAGCTCCTGCTGGACTGGGCTTACAGTTGTCCTGGTGGGGGTGGGAAGCGGGAAGAAAGCCAAGAAAGAAAGAAACCAGATCATTTAAACTTTAATAATGAGAAGTGAGTGCCACGTCAGCGCCAAGTCAGCAGAAGAGAATTCGTTAGGTTGAACCATGGAAAACTGTCCATATCTGACCATTTTTGATCTACAGAAACAACAATTTCATGTGGTTCTGGTTTATAAACAGAAGTTAGAGAGAGGTGGAGCCCTTTTTCCTCAGGAAAAAAAAAGAGGAAAAGCGATCTCACAAGATGGATATGACTTGACCATGAGAATGACAGATAAAAGCCTAGAGGAAGGCTTTTATTTAGAGCAGAGTCTCTGAGGAGAAATTGTGGCAGAGAAGCTGGAGAGAAGGGACATTCATTTCATAGCAGGGCAGGGGGTGGGGGGCAGTGTATAGAAATGGCACAGTCATCAAAGAAGGGCAATGTATAATCACTATTCTTAACGTTTATTTACTCTTTGATTATAGACACAATCAATAAAAATCTTGAATAATAAAAAACATATCAAATACTTCCACAAAGACTCATGCTATACCCACTGCTGCAAACATCCTGCCCAGAGCTGCCCATCCTCAGTCCCTGACCGAATGCCACTTCCTCTGTGCTGCTATCCATCACCTCCTCAGTCAGGGGAGACTGCTCCCTTCCCTAGAACCTTCACCATTCACTCTTCGTACTTCTCTCTCCATCTACCGTCATCTCTGCCTACCACAGGAATTTCCAGGCTTAACTTGTTTCCACTGAATGGGTTCCTTAGGGAAAGGACTGTCACATTTCAGTTCAGTTCAGTTGCTCAGTCGTGTCCGACCCTTTGCGACCCCATGGACTGCAGCACACCAGGCCTCCCTCTCCATCACCAACTCCCGGAGCTTACTCAAACTCATGTCCATCGAGTCGGTGATGCCATCCAACCATCTCATCTTCTATTGTCCCCTTCTCCTCCCGCCTTCAATCTTTCCCAGTATCGGGGTCTTTTCCAACGAGTCAGTTCTTTGCATCAGGTGCCCAAAGTATTGGAGTTTCAGCTTCAGCATCAGTCCTTCCAATGAATATTCAGAACCAATTTCCTTTAGGATGGACTGGTTCCTGGGTTCTTCTGCTGGTGTGTGACTGTCCCTAGGACCAGCCAATGGAGAAGAAATGAAAGACTGGATGGATCCAAATGAATGCTGACCATCTCTGAATTTGCTTGTTTTGAAGGTGATATAAGGCTACAGTAAACTGTCCCAAGTAACTAATTGAGGGATTGAGTGTAGTTCAGGTCTGGGGTGAGCTACTTATCAGAGCAAGGTCCCTGTCCTAAGGGCACCTTTAAACTCCATCTCACGACGATCAACCTTTCCCTGTTAGAGGTCGACCCACATGGGCACAACACGATAAACCCCATGGCAGTGTCTGTCCCCCAGAATGGGTCTGAGAGGGGCCATCAGCTTGAAGACATAATCAGGTCACAGTCCCTCTGGTGCTGGTTTTGGCCTGCCCCATCGCCCCAGGTACAGAGATCTCCCATCCTGCTGACCCCAATAGATCCTCATCCTGGCCACCTGCAAGTCCTGTTTTCTGTGAAGATGGCACACAGCTGCTGGCCACATTTTCCACAGTCGTCCTGTGTGTACTTGGAGGTCATTAGCTTCCCTCCCACGGATCTTTTCTGTAGAGGAAATAACCCCTTCCGTTTCCTCATAGACCCCTTTTCCCAGCTACTGAAGGGGCCAGAGGGGCTCTATACTGGACCTGGCCTGGCCAAGTCTATGTGATTCAGAAGCTGGTTAAACCAGTTTGCCAATTACCTAGGACTTTTGCTTGTTTTTCTGCTTCTGCTCTTTAAGTGTGAGGAGATTTTACCGCCCAGTAGCATCTCCCTCAGTGTCTGGGAAGAATACTAATACTCACATTTGTTTAGTGCCTTCTAGTCTACAAAATGACATTACATACACAAACTTATTTTAGCCTCCTAACAGTCCGGCAGAATAAATTTCATTATTCTCTATTTCCAGCTAAGCAATGATAAATGACTTGTCTGCCTCACACAGCCAGAAAATACAACAATTGGGTCTTGAACCCAGCTTCTGATTCTCTGTCTGCTGTTGTTACTTTTAAATCCTTCAGGGAATGCAAATTTCTGCTATCCATTAGAAGTCACAGAAAGAGCTGGATGGGAGAGTGGTTTCCTGATGGTACATTAGGAGTTATGCACAGATTTAATTCCATTGGCTCTGCTGGCTGGAACTTTCCATTTTGGCAGCAAGGCGGTGGCATCCACCCTTGAGTGGTCCATAGTTTCAACAACCGTATGGCCTTGGTCCCAAATGGATACTTTTTCTGAGACGTATATAGTGTCAAATTTATTATCAGTCCTGGGAGTAATAGTATGTATCCTGTTGACATTCTGTCCACTGGATCACAGAGCTCTAATTATTCAAACAAATGAAATGCATCATTTAAATTAATTGTGCTTTACAACTTTCAAAGCATTTTGCAACAACTCTCTGAGCTGTGTATGGAAGGAAAGAACAATATTAATATCCCCACTTTAAAGATGAGAAGAATGAGGCAGCACTATTTACAACAGCCAGGACATGGAAGCAACTTAAATGTCCAAGGACAGATGAATGAATAAAGAAAATATGGTACATATATACAGTGGAATATTACTCAGTCACTAAAAGGAATGAAACAGGGTTATTTGTAGAGATGTAGATGGACCTAAAGTCTGTCATACAGAGTGAAGTAAGTCAGAAAGAGAAGAACAAATATAAGGAGATCCAACCAGTCCATTCTAAAGATAAGTCCTGGGTGTTCTTTGGAAGGAATGATGCTAAAGCTGAAACTCCAGTACTTTGGCCACCTGATGTGAAGAGTTGACTCATTGGAAAAGACTCTGATGCTGGGAGGGATTGGGGGCAGGAAGAGAAGGGGACAACAGAGGATGAGATGGCTGGATGGCATTACCGACTCACTGGATGTGAGTCTGAGTGAACTCCGGGAGATGGTGATGGACAGGGAGGCCTGGCGTGCTGTGATTCATGGGGTCGCAAAGAGTCAGACACGACTGAGTGACTGAACTGAACTGAATGCATACATGTGGAATCTAGAAAAGCGGTACAGATAAAGGTATTTCCCAGGCAGAAATAGAGATGCAGATATAGAGAAAGGACATGTGGACACAGCAGAGGAAGGGGAGGGTGACATGAACTAGAGATTGGGATTGACGTAGATACACTGTTGCTGCTGCTGTTGCTGCTAAGTCGCTTCAGTCCTGTCCGATTCTGTGCGACCCCAGAGACGGCAGCCCACCAGGCTCCCCCGTCCCCGGGATTCTCCAGGCAAGAACACTGGAGTGGGTTGCCATTTCCTTCTCCAATGCATGAAAGTGAAAAGTGAAAGTGAAGTTGCTCAGTCGTGTCCGACTCTTAGTGACCCCATGGACTGCAGCCTACCAGGCTCCTCCATCCATGGGATTTTCCAGGCAAGAGTACTAGAATGGGTTGCCATTGCCTTCTCCTACCATGTGTAAAATAGATAGCTAGTGGGAAGCTGCTATGTAACACAGGGAGCTCAGCTTCGTCCTCTGTGATGACCTAGGAAAGGAGGTCCAAGAGAGACAGGATATAGTATATATATAGCCGATTCACTTCATTGTACAGCAGAAACTAACACAACATTGTAAAGCAATTATATTACATTAAAAAAAAAAAAAAAAAAAAAAGAATGAGGTTCAGAAAGCAAATTTGAGCAAATTTTCAAGGTCCAACAGTTGGAGACCCTGAAAGGGGAAGCAGGTTCTGACTCCAAATCTTATGCTCTTTTCAGAAAGACTAGTTATCTACAATATCTATATATGATGATAATAATTAACATGTGTGTAGGACTTTAAGGTTTTATCAGGCATTTTCACAAATAGTAGTTCATTTTCAAAAACCCCTGTAAGTTGATACTGTTATTAATTACCCCAATATTGCTTTTAAATTCTCATATTATCATTATACCCTTTCACCTCAGGGGAGTAAATGCGAACCTGAAGAACGTCCATTTATGCTTTCAACAGATGTTTTTGAGCACCTATGTATAAGACCCTGCACTGGTTCCTGGGGCCAGGGCCTGTGATTTCTGCACTCCTGATCCTACTAGAATATTGTTACCAGAATTGGAACATCATAGCTGTGATGAGCTGTGAAATGATGGGGGGCAGGTAGATCAACCAGAAATGGGGTGAAGGGAAGTAATCTCCCACAGGGCAAAAGAGACAGCCTCTCCAATTGCCCCAGATGCTTCAATTAGTGGCTGTTTCCACAGACTAGAAACTAGATTTTACATGAGCAGCCTAAAAACGGAACATCAGCCTAGCCTTAGTCTATACGCCATGGCCACACACAAAGATACCAATCATTATGAGTAATGTCATTGTCAAATGCTGAGAAAAACATTACAGGCCATGGTTATTGAATCAACAAAGGACGGAAGGTTGGCTCTGGAGCCCTGCACTGACCAATCCGAGCACTCATGGTCCTGTGCATAGCGCAGTTGACATCACATTATTTTAACGATTAAGAGAGGAAGAGGACAAGGCCACACACTCTCTTTTCCTTCCTTCTTCTTCCTCTTCTTTTCGCTGTCTTTCCTTGATAGCTACCAGATAAGGAAAGGTCAGTGATAAAAGGGAGACACAAGAGATTAAACTGGAGAGGGTGTCCTAGACAGGAGTGGCCTGGGATACACTTGATTCTGTGGTCAGAGCCTATGGTTTCCACACTCCTGATTCTCCTGGACACTGGGGAAATGACCAGGTTTCTGGAGTTCTAGATTTGCCCTGATATTTTAACCCTTGTGAGGGCAATTCACCACTGTCTCTACTGTTCAGTGCCACTCTGATGTCACCAAGGCTTGATTTTTGTCATCTTTCCATGAGAAGTGGAGCTGGGAGGGGCAAATGGGGAATAGGGAAAGCATTTACACCTCCTGAAGACAGGCTCCCCAACTGGGGCCTTTTCAACAGTCAATAAAGTACTCTTTTGACATGAAAAGGCATTAGCAGAATGCAGTGTGAAACAAGGCTGTGAAACAGGAGAAGGAAGAAGGAAGTCAAAGAGCATTGACTCCACATGTTTGTGCGCTGGCTCCATGTGTTTGCCCTGCCCCCACGCTAACCCTCAGGCTCTCCAACCAGCGGTGCAGTCCCACCTGAGCTGGACAGTCTCCCTTCCTCTCTGCAGCCACTCTCTATCCTTCTGCACAGTGCCCTTGCCCTCGGAGGCCCACCTCCTTTGACTGCATCCGTGGGGCTCCCTTGCCCTCTGTCTCTAGTGGTGTTAGGCCAGTGGGTGGCACTAGCAGGAGATCAAAGGAGAGAGAGCTTAGACATTTATGTCTACAGTCCCTCCCAGGGTTTGCATTCCTGGCAGAAGGCCCTCTCCTCTAGCTCCGGCTTTCCCCAGATCCCGGCCACTGTCCCCTTCCCTGGACTCTTCACGGGCTGCAGGTGACACAGCTTTTAGCTCTTGCTTACCCTCAGGGCCTTCACCAGGTCTTGTTGGTTTTTCTAAACAGTCCCATCGTTAAATGTAATTGCTCTTCTGAGCGTGCCATCCAATTGCAGGCAGGCCCCTAACCATTATACATCCCAAAGCCTGCTCCTCCTAAGGTTTCAGCCTGTCTGTCCACTGCCAGCCCCTTGGCTGAAATCCTACCTCATTTCCCTCTTTCTTTCCTCTGTTCCTCACCCTACAAATTCAAAGCTCCCAATATTTTTCCTTGTCTTTAGTGTTCAGCTGGGTCATTTCAATTTATCTACATGAAAGTGAAACACCCTAAGGCAATGTTTCTTGACCTTAATAACAATAATAACAACAAAATTCCCTCAAACAGGATTGTCAGGCTCTCTATTACAGTGAATCTCAGCCAAGATAAATGTAAGCACATCAAAGCAGTAGGTCAAAGGGCAGCTTTGTGAACTAAACCTCTCACTTTAATATGCCTTCCCACCTCCTGGGAATCTCTAAAATATGGATGAGATAGAACCCTAATAGGGGGCATATGAATTTTTCAAAAGACTTTAAAAAAATTCTAAATGAGCCTGTGAGAATTAGAATGAAATAAGTACTGGGATACTTTCTCTGGAATCTATTCCCTGGGGTGGCTTCTGGTTCTCTCTGATTAACTGTAGCTGGTATAACATATTTAATCCAGGAGATCGGCATGGGATTTATTGTGTAAGAAAGATGCCAAACCAAGCTTGGAACTCCCGTCCACAGTCTAGACTTGGGAGTCTTTGGTCTGAAAGAGCCAATGGAGAAAGAGAAAAAGAAGGAAGAATAGAGAAACTGTGTGAGCTTCCATTTCCAGAACCACTGAGGAGGTCTGTTGCTGTTGTTCAGTTGATAAGTCATGTCCGACTCTTTGAGACCCCATGAACTGAAGCATGTCAGGCTTCCCTGTCCTTCACTATCTCCCGGAGTTTGCTCAAATTCATGTCCATTGAGTCAGTGATGCCATCCAACCATCTCATCCTCTGTCGCCCCCTTCTCCTCCCGTCCTCAATCTTTCCCAGCATCAGGGTCTTTTCCAATGAGTCAGCTCTTCACATCAGGTGGTCAAAGCTGAGGGGGTTAGAAAACATCAAAACCTTTCTGTTACAAACTTCTTTAAGTGTTGGATAAAATGCAACAAACACTCTCTTGAATATGTAGCTGAACTCCTGAGAAAAGAGAAATCTCCAAAGGCCCAAAGGAAAGATGGGCCTGAAACTACAAGGTGAGTGCGAGGCTGCTGCTGCAGCAGCTGGGATGGGGGTATCTGTCCCTACGGAGGAAACTGGGGCACTTGGGATTTGATGGCCACAAGGGGACAGTAGAGTCAGCAGAGAGTTGGAACTGGGAGCCCTGCCTATGACTACAACCTTGAAGGGCGATGTCCTTGGGGAAGGGAAGAACTAGAAAATATCCACCCAGCAGTGGGGGGAGATGAGGAAGCATGTAGGTTTCAGTCCAAGGCTCTGGGTGGGGATAAAAAGAGGCGGAGCTGATCAATTCTCAAGGAGGTTTATCTCACCAGGGAGTCTGGGGCTCCAGAGTGTGTTTTCTACTTCTGTGATTTGCAGCTCTTTAAACAAAGCTAGTGAAGGTGACGGAACTCCAGCTGAGCTATTTAAATTCCTAAAAGATGCTACTGCTAAAGTGCTGCATTCAATGTCATTTAAAACTTCCCTAATGTGGGAAAGGAAGAAGGAAATGGCAATTCACTCCAGTATTCTTGCCTAGAGAATTCCTTGGACAGAGGAGCCTGATGGGCTGCTGTCTATGGGGTTGCACAGAGTCGGACATGACTGAAGTAACCTAGCAGCAGCAGCAGCAGCAACATGGGAAATGAAAGCCACCCAAAAACAGGAAGCCCAGAGAGTCTCATAGAGGATAAACCCAAGGAGAAACACACCAAGACACATATTAATCAAACTAATGGAAATTAAACACAAAGAACAAATATGAAAAGCAGCAAGGGAAAAGCAACAAATAACATACAAGGGGATCCCCATAAGGCTGACGGCTGATCTTTCAACAGAAACTTTGCAGGCCAGAAGGCTGTGACAGGATATACTTATAGTGATGAAAGAAAAAAAAGTTTCAACCAAGATTATTCTATCCAACAAGGATCACATTCAGATTCAAAGGAGAAATCAAAAACTTTATAGACAAGCAAAAATTAAGAGAACTCAGCACTACCAAACCAGCCTTACAACAAATGCTAAAGAAAATTTTTTAGACAGGAGACACAAGAGAAAGAAAAGGCCTACACAAACAAACCCAAAACAATAAAGTAAATGGTAATAGGACTGTACATATCAATAATTACCTTAAACGTAAATGGACTAAATGCTCCAACCAACAGATTGGCTGAATGGATACAAAAACAAGACCTCTATATATGCTGTCTACAAGAGACCCTCCTCAAACCTAGAGACACAGATAGATTGAAACCAACAGGCTGGAAAAAGATAGTCCATGCAAACAGAAATCAAAAGAAAGTGGGAGTAGCAGTACTCATATTAGATAAAATAGACTTTAAAATAAACACCATTATAAGAGACAAGGAAGGACACTACATAATGATCAAGGGATCAATCGAAGAAGATATAACAATTATATATGCACCCAACATAGGAGCACCTCAATATGCAAGGCAAACGCTAACAACTATTAAAGGGAAAATCGATGGCAACATGATAATAGTTGAGGACCTTAATACCCCACTCACATCAATGAACAAATCATCCAGACAGAAAATTACTAAGGGAACACAAGCTTTAAACAATACACTGGACCAGCTGAACCTAATTGGTATCTATTTCATCCAAGAACAGTAGATTTCACTTTTTTCTCAAGTGCACATGGAACTTTCTCCCAGATAGATCACATCTTGAGCCACAAACCAAGCCTTGATCAATTTAAAAAAAACGAAATAATTTTAAACATCTTTTCAGACCACAACACTATAAGATTAGATATCAACTACAGGGGAAAAAAAAAAAAAACGGCAAAAAGCACAAACACATGGAGGCTAAACAATACACTTCTAAATAACCAACAGATCACTGACGAAATAAAAAAGGAAATCAAAATATGCCTAGAAACAAATGAAATGATAATACTACAACTCAAAACCTATGGGATGCACTAAAAGCAGTACTAAGAGGAAAGTTTATAGCAATATAAGCCTACCTCAAGAAACAAGAAAAACATCAAATAAACAACCTAACCTTACATCTAAAGCAATTAAAAAGAGAAGAACAAAACCCCCTAAAGTTAGTATAAGGAAAGAAATCATAAAAATCAGAACAGAAAGAAATGAAAAAGAAATGAAGGGGACAATAGCAAAGATCAATAAAACTAAAAGCTGGTTCTTTGAGGAGGTAAACAAAATTGACAAACCATCAGCCAGACTCATCAAGAAAAAGAGGGAGAAGACCCAAATCAATAAAATTAGAAAGAAAAAGGAGAAGTTACAACAGAAAACACAGAAATACAAAGGATCATAAGAACCTGCTTGAGCAACTATATGCCAATAAAATGAACAACCTGGAGGAAATGGACAAATTCTTAGAAAAGTTTAACCTTCCAAAACTGAACCAGGAAGAAACAGAAACTATGAACAGACTAATTGCAAGCATAGAAATCGAAACTGTAATAAAAAATCTTACAACAAAAACTCAGGTCCAGATGGTTTCACAGGCGAATTCTACCAAAAATTTAGTAAAGAGCTAGCACCTATCCTGCTCAAACTCTTCCAGAAAATTGCAGAGGAAGAAAAACTCCCAAACTCATCCTATGAGGCCACCATCACCCTGATATCAAAACTAGACAATAATGCCACAAAAAAGGAAAACTACAGGCCAATATCACTGTAAACATAGATGCTAAAATCCTCAAGAAAATTCTAGCAAACAGAATCCAACAACACATTAAAAGGATCTACATCATGATCAAGTGGGCTTCATCCCAGGGATGCAAGGATTCTTCAACATACACATACCAATCAGTGTCATCAGTTCAGTCACTCAGTTGTGCCTGACTCTTTGCAACCACATGGACTGCAGTATGCTAGGCTTCCCTGTCCATCACCAACTCCTGGAGCTTGCTCAAACTCATGTCCATTGAGTCGGTGATGCCATCCAACCATCTCATCTTCTGTTGTCCCCTTCTCCTCCTACCTTCAATCTTTCCTAGCACCAGGGTCTTTTCCAATGAGTCAGTTCTTCACAGCAGGTGGCCAAAGTATTGGAATTTCAGCTTCAGCCTCAATCCTTCCAATGAATATTCAGGATTGATTTTCTTTAGGATTGACTGATTTGATCTCCTTGCAGTCCAAGGGACCCTCAAAAGTCTTCTCCAACACCACAGTTCAAAAGCATCAATTCTTTGGCACTCAGCTTTCTTTATAGTCCAACTCTCACATCTGTACATGACTGCTGGAAAAACTATAGCTTTGACCAGATGGACCTTTGTTGGCAAAGTAATGTCTCTGCTTTTTAATATTCTGTCTAGGTTGGTCATAGCTTTTCTTCCAAGGAGCAAGCATCTTTTAATTTCATGGCTGCAGTCACCATCTGCAGGGATTTGCATCAGTGTCATATACCATATCAACAAACTGAAAGATAAAAACCATATGATCATCTAAATAGATGCACAGAAAGCTTTAGACAAAATTCAATATGCATTTATGATAAAAACTCTCCATAAACTTGCATAGAAGGAAGATACCTCAACATAATAAAGGCCATACACAACAAACCCACAGCAAACATTATTCTCAATGATAAAAAACTGAAAGCATTTCCTCTAAGATCAGGAACAACAGAAGGGTGCTCACTCTATATTATTCAACATAGTTTTGGAAGTCCTAGCTATAGCAATCTGAGAAGAAAAAGAAATAAAAGAAATCCAGATTGGAAAAGAAGTAAAACTCTCACTGTTTGCAGATGACATGATACTATACATAGAAAGCCCTAAATATGCCACCAGAAAATGACTAGAGCTAATCAATGAATATAGCAAAATCCCAGGATATAATATTAATACACAGAAATCCTTTGCATTCTTATACACTAACAATGAAAAATCGGAAAGAAAAATTAAGGAAACAATCCCATTCAACAAAAAGAATGAAATACTGAGGAATAAGCCTACCTAAAGAGACAAAAGATCTGTATGCAGAAAACTGTAAGACACTGATGAAGGAAACCTCAGACACACAGACAGGTGGGGAGAGACCATGTTCCTGGACTGAAAGAATCAACATCATGAAAATGACCATACTACCCAAAGCAATCTATAGGTTCAAGGGTAGCCCGACCAAGCTACCAGTGATATTTTTTCATGAAACTAAAACAAAAGTTTCACAATTCGTATGGAAACACAAAAGACCTCGAATAGCCAAAGCAAGTTTGAGAAAGAAGAATCAACCTTCCAGACTTCAGACTATACCACAAAGCTACAGTCATCAAGACAGTATGGTACTGGCACAAAGACAGAAATATAGACCAGTGGAACAAGACAGAAAGCCCAGAGATAAACCCATGCACCTATGGGCACCTTATCTTTGACAAAGGAGGCAAGAACATAAAATGGAGAAATGAGAGTCTCTTCAATAAGTGGTGCTGGGAAAACTGGACAGCTATGTGTGAAAGAATGAAAGTACAACACTTCCTAACACCATGCACAAAGATAAACTCAAAATGGATTAAAGACCTAAATGTAAGACCAGAAACTATAAAACTCTTAGAGGAAAACATAGGCAGAACACTCTTTGACATAAATCACAGCAAGATCCTCTATGACCCACCTCCCAGAGTAATGGAAATAAAAACAAAAATAAATAAATGGGACCTAATTAAACTTAAAAGCTTTTGCACAGTGAAGAAAACTATAAATGAGGTGAAAAAACAACCCTCGGAAATGGAGAAAATAAGAGCAAATGAAACAACTGACAAAGGATTAATCTTCAAAATATATAAGCAGCTCATTCAGCTCAATATGAGAAAAACAAACAACCCAATCAAAAGTGGGCAGAAAACCTAAATAGACATTTCTCCAAAGAAGACATACAGATCACTAGTAAACACATGAAAAGATATTCAACATCACGCATTATTAGAGAAATGCAAATCAAAACTACAGTGAGATATCAACTCACACAGATCAACAAAAATCTACAAACAATAATTGCTGCAGAGGGTTGGAGAAAAGGGAACCCTCTTGCACTATTGTTTGGAATGCAAATTGATACAGCCACTATGGAGAACAGTATGGAGAGTCCTTTAAAAACTAGGGATAAAACTACCATATGACCCAGGAATCCCACTACTGGGCATATACCCTGAGAAAACCGTAATTGGAAAGGACACATGTACCCCAGTGTTCATCGCAGCACTATTTACAATAGCTAGGATATGGAAGCAACCTAGATGGCCATCAACAGATGGACGGATAAAGAATTTGTGGTACATATACACAATAGAATATAACTCAGCCATAAAAAGGAATGCATTTGACTCAGTTCTAATAAGGTGGATGAACCTACAGCCTATTATACAGAGTGAAGGAAGTCAGAAAGAGAAAGACCAATATCATATATTAATGCATGTATATAGAATCTATAGAGATAGTACTGATGAACCCATCTGCAGGGCAGCAATAGAGACACAGACAGAGAGAACAGACTTGCGCACACGGAGGCTGGGGGAGGAAGAGAGGATGGGATGAACTGAGGCAGTAGCACTGAAACATATCCATTAGCCTATGTAAAATTAGACAGCCAGTGGAAATTTACTGTATGATGTAAGGAGCTCAAATCCGGTGCTCTGTGACAACCTAGAGGGGTGGAATGGGGTGGGAGGTGGGAGGGAGGTTTAAAAGGGAGGGGACATACACATATCTATGGCCAATTCATGTTAATATATGGCAGAAACCATCACAATATTGTAAAGCAATTCTCCTCCAATTAAAAACAAGTAAATTAAAAAAATTTTTTAAGTAATGGTGAACAAAAAAATTAGTAAACAGGGGAAAATCCAAACAATCAAATTTTATATGATTGTATAGGTCATATAAGAACAATAGGGGCTTCCCTGGTGGTCCAGAAGTTAAGAATCCACCTTGCAATGGAGGGGACCCGGGTTCCATCCCTGGTCTGGGAGCTGAGATCCCACATGCCGGGGACCAACCAAGCCAGTGCAGCACAACTACTGAGCCTGTGAACCACAACCAGAGTCCACGCACAGCAATAAAGAGCCTGCGTGCCACAACTAAGACCCAAGGCAGCCAAATAAATAATAAATAAATATTAAGAAAAAATAAGAACGAAAATAGCAACTACTTGGGGAGTATAAAAAAGTGAGACTAAAACATCAGGCAATGTGTAAGCTGGGGACAGAATGGTCAGAGTCAGGTCTCCGTACTGTCCTTACATGGTGTAGGACAGTGAGAAAGATGTGGCAATGTGTATGAACCCAGACTTTGCCAAATTACATACGCTTAATTAAAAACTAAAGAGTAGCCAGGATAATAACAGAAACTGAATGAATGATTCTTATATTAGAAGAGAAGAAAATGCACAGTGGTCTCAGAGAGGATACAGGCAATTCCACTAGGGCAGATCTTAAAGGAATTTCCCACCCACACTGGCCAGAGCTCATGGAGAAATCCAGGCCCAAGATGAGAGGAAACTTGTTCTCAGATGACAAAGGCATCCAGAGTAGGTCTGCAAAGAGACCAAGGTCAGCGGAATTCAGGAAACCTGAGAAGCTCAGAGGCTAAGGGTGGGATAAATGAACATTTAGTGGCCAGAGTGTCCAGGAAAACTGTTTCTCTGAGCTGTTTACATACTTAATGCTTGGATTGTATGTGCTGTATGTGCTTGGATAGTATGCATGTCTACCAATTACACTTTAAAAATTAGCATTTATTCTGATTTTAGAATAATATATGTTTAAAATTCAGAAAGAGCAAAGAACTGAACTTCTTAATGCAATGTTGTTATGGTTACTGTATGTGTGCTAACTCGCTTCAGTAGTGTCCAACTCTTTGCAACCCTCTGGGCTGTAGCCCGCCAGGCTCCTCTGTCCATGGAATTCTCCAGGCAAGCATACTGGAGTGGGTTGCCATGCCCTCCTCCAGGGGATCTTCCTGACCCAGGGATCAGTCTCACGTCTCTATGTCTTGTATTGGCAGGCGGGTTCTCTACCACTAGCACCACCTGGGAAGCCCACGGTTAGAGCATCCCTCCTGTATATTTCAAGTGCTGTATTTAACAACTCACCTAGAGGTCCTTGAAAACTTTCCCTTTTGTAATTTTGTATTCAAAGGCCCTGTGAGAGGATATTCCTGCAGTGAGTCACAGTATCTCTGTAGGTCCATACCCCCCTCTTCTACTGTGAGTGGAAATGCAGGAAAAGCAGGATCATAACTCAGAGAAAGAGGCTGGAGCCATCTCCTAAAAACCCAAGTATTTGAAACAGGAAATCAAATTCACAAATGCTGAGATCTCGCCCCATGTTCAAATTGTTCAAGAAAGGCTAAGTAAAAACATGACCTTATTCACAAGATCTTCTGTAGGTTTGTGTTTGTTTAAATGACCAGTTTCATGCTTGATTTTCCCCCCTTATTATTAAACAACAGATAGGTGGTAGGTCATTTGTGGTCCATCTACCCCTTGAGTTGTTCGTTTTTCCTATTTGACATTTTGCTACCCATGGGCTTGATTATCGATGACATTATTTGCTGAATTAAATATCAAGAGATGTCACATAAAATCCAAATATCTAAAATCATTAAAAAAATTTTGAAGATCCTGTCACCCATTTTCCCAGATGTCAACAGCTGCCTCCTGCAGATGAAACACACACTCCCAGGTGGTCCCTCTCCAGAGTTCCCCTTGTTCTCACACCCAGCCACCCTCGTTTACTGTGTCCTCTGCCTGGCCCCTGCAGGCACTTGACGTTGACATGATTCTAATCTTTCATTTCCTGTTCTGGCTGACTGCCTAAAATAAGTCCTCAACAACCCAATACTTACGGTGAAACAGTCTTGTTTAAATGCACACAAGTTGCAAAATGTCAAAATCTAAAACCCCCCACTATGAGCAACATTTCATTTCCACCTTGGTACAAGATTACACCATCAAATATTTCTATCCTCAATCTTAATCATCAATTCAGGAATAAGTTGCCAATTTGCAATAATTCTAACTTGTCTTTCTAGATATTCCTGCCTCTGTTTCCTATTAGTGAAAAAAAATCCCTCCTAATCACATCCTGCTTCGAACGACATAACATCACAAGACAGCCCCTGAAATACGTGTTTCAATATCTTTAATCTTCAGAAAATTCAGTAACTCTCCAAAACATAATGTAATAAGTGAATTAATTTTTAGATCTTTTGGTTATTGTTTGCTTTGAATATGAAGCTGAACTCTTTCTGGACTTTTGGTTCTCATGCATTTCAGAAAGTTAGTTACATAGTTAGTTTTAAATTTCTTATCAACACTACAACTCTGTAATTTTCTTATACAATTATGTACTTACAGTAGGTTTCATGAAAAAAGATATATAACTAGTATCTAATTTTATACTGCTGACCTATTTGCTTTGTTTTAGTTGGAGTTTGGCAGACTTTGTAGAACAAAATGAAACCTCACCCTAAAACTTTTAACACTGAAGTAGTCAAAATACACCAGAGTTTTACCCTGCCAAAAATCTCTGTGCTAGGATACTGGATGCTTGGGGCTGGTGCACTGGGACAACCCAGAGGGATGGTATGGGGAGGGAGGAGGGAGGAGGGTTCAGGATGGGGAACACATGTATACCTGTGGTGGATTCATTTTGATATATAGCAAAACCAATACAATATTGTAAAGTTAAAAAAAAAATCTCTGTGCTAATGTTCTAATGCAATTGAGCTGTGCTAAAGAATATATGCAGCTTTTCCTCAAAGGGATTCAGAAATCATTTAAAATTAATTTCTCATCAATGATTAGAAAAGAATCTCTCAAGAAGAATTCTTCAAAAGCACATGGAAATTTTTCATGACCCTCTGCAGGGTATAAAACAGTATTTAGAAAGTCATTGAATATAATTTGAACTTACTTTTGAGCAGACTGTGTACCTACAATCTAGAAAACTATATTTCCTAGTTAGTGAAAACAAATGTCAAAGGCCTCTTTTCTCTTTCAAATTGTGTGTGTGCTTAGTCACTCAGTCTTATCTGACTCTTTGAGACCCTTGGGACTGTAGCCCACCAGGCTCCTCTGTACATGAGATTTTTCAGGCAAGAATATTGGAGTGGGTTGCCATGCCCTCCTCCAGAGGATCTTTCTGACCCAAAGACCAAATCTGTGCCTCCTGTATCTCCTGCACTGCAGGCGGATTCTTTACCTGCTGAGCCATTGTGGAAGCCTATTTCATATTTCAAAGGCTTTTTTTTAATATAAATTTATTTGTTTTGTTGCTGCTGCTGCTTAGTCGCTTCAGTCATGTCTGACTCTGTGCGACCCCATAGACGGCAGCCCACCAGGCTCCCCCGTCCCTGGGGTTCTCCAGGCAAGAACACTGGAGTGGGTTGCCATTTCCTTCTCCAATGCAAGAAAGTGAAAAGTGAAAGTGAAGACATTAAGTCGTATCTGACTCTAAGCGACCCCATGGACTGCAGCCTACCAGGCTCCTCCATCCATGGGATTTTTCAGGCAAGAGTACTGGAGTGGGGTGCCATTGATTGGAGGCTAATTACTTTACAATATTGTATTGGTTTTGCTATACATCAACATGAATCCGCCACGGGTATACATGTGTTCCCCATCCTAAACCCCCCTCCCAGGCTTTTTTCTAATTGCCTCTCAAAATTCTCATTTTGCTCTTGTTTCTTAATTTTTATTTCTACCTTCTTCAATTTCCCCTTATCCTTCCTTTTCTCAACTTTCTCTCTACAAAAATGTGTAAGTCCTCTCAGACACTCTGGTTCCTTCTCTGTATGACAGTACAGTATAGTGACAAAATAGCATATTAGTTATTTACTAAAATGTTGGGGGAAATGTTCTGCTATATTACAAAATACAACTTTAAACTACTTGTAATTAATATACCTTCTAGTCATTCAAAAAATTCTATATACTTTTGTACGTAAAATGCCCATTAAAAATGAAAATTAAAAAGGAGATATAAAAGGCAACTGATGGCATGAAATTAGCATCAACAATCACTAACACTGACTCAATGGACATGAGTTTGAGAGACAAACTCATGGGAGACAGTGAAGGACAGAGGAGCCTGGTGTGCTGCAGTCCATGGGGTTGCAAAGAGTCGGACACAGCTTAGCAAATCAACAACAACACAGTCATAACAGGCACTTTACTCTCTTTTTAGCACTCACTCTGGTTTGTCACTGGACTTCCCATTCCCTGTTACTTACACCCGTTGATGTCACTCTCTCTCTCCCGGTTTTCTTATTTAGGTTACCTGCCTCACCCCAAAAGCATTTCAGTTTGCAGTCCCAGAGACAGTAAAAACCTGAAATGCTGAAGCCAGGAACATGTCATCTCAGGAATTCAAGGACTGTGCAGTGGGGAAATTACTTCAGGTCCTACCCAATTCGGCATCTGAAAATTCTGGTGAAAATTCATGGCATCCAATGAAACTATCTCACACTTACAGCACGGGGACCTGCAGACGGAGCCACAGGAAAGGAAATCACCCCCTCTGCTCCCTCCCCCTCCCCCCAGGATAACAGGTATCATTCTGCAGAGAGTTCATACTGAAAGACATCATTACACACACCTAGTATAGCCAGTGCAGAAGGCAATGGCAACCCACTCCAGTACTCTTGCCTGGAAAATCCCATGGAAGGAGGAGCCTGGTAGGCTGCAGTCCATTGGGTCACTAAGAGTCGGACATGGCTGAGCAAGCGACTTCACTTTCACTTTTCACTTTCATGCATTGGAGAAGAACCCACTCCCGTGTTCTTGCCTGGAGAATCCCAGGGATGGGGGAACCTGGTGGGCTGCCCTCTGTGGGGTCGTACAGAGTAGGACACGACTGAAGCGACTTAGAAACAGCAGCAGCAGCAGCGGTATAGCCAGTAACAACAGGAGTCTAGAACTTTAGGAAAGCAGTTGATGATTCATTGGCTTACAGGAGAAGTTCTCTTATCAGAGGCAATCAGGATTTGTCTGTCAATTTAAAATTTTGCTTAGAGCATGGAATCTTTAAAAAATGACATATAGACACCTTATCCATTTTGCTTTAACTTAACACATATAAATCAGTTCAGTTCAGTTCAGTCATTCAGTCATGTCTGACTGGTTGCCACCCCCATGGACTGCAGCACACTGGGCTTCCCTGTTCATCACCAACTCCTGGGGCTTGCTTAAACTCATGTCCATCGAGTCAGTGATGCCATCCAACCATCTCACCCTCTGTTGTCCCCTTCTCCCATCTTAAATCTTTCCCAGCATCAGCATCTTTTCCAATAAGTCAGTTCTTCACATCAGGTGGCCAAAGTATGCGAGTTTCAGCTTCAGCCTCAGTCCTTCCAATGAATATTCAGGACTGATTTCCTTTAGGATGGACTGGTTGGATCTCCTTGCAGTCCAAGGGACTCTTAAGTCTTCTCCAACACCACAGTTCAGAAGCATCAATTCTTTAGTGCTCAGCTTTCTTTATGGTCCAACTCTCACATCCATACATGACTCCTGGAAAAACCATAGCTTTGACTAGATGGACCTTTGTTAGCAAAGTAATGTCTCTGTTTTTTAATATGCTGTCTAGGCCTGTCATAGCTTTTCTTCCAAGGAGCAAGCATCTTTTAATTTCATGGCTGCAGTCATCATCTGCAGTGATTTTGGAGCCCAAGAAAATAAAGTCTCTCACTGTTTCCATTGTTTCCCCATCTATTTGCCACAAAGTGATGGGACTGGATGCCATGATCTTAGTTTTTTGAATGTTGAGTTTTAAGCCAGTTTTTTTCACTCTCCTCTTTCACTTTCATCAAGAGGCTCTTTAGTTCTTCTTTACTTTCTGCCATAAAGGTAGTGTCATCTGGGTATCTGAGGTTACTGATATTTCTCCTGGCACACTTGATTCCAGCTTGTGCTTCATCCACTCCAGTATTTCTCATGATGTACTCTGCATATAAGTTAAATAAGCAAGGTGACAATATACAGCCTTGACATATTCCTTTCCCAGTTTGGAACCAGTCTGTTGTTCATGTCCAGTTCTAACTGTTGCTTCTTGACCTGCATACAGATTTCTCAAGAGGCAGATCAGGTGGTCTGGTATTCCCATCTCTTTCAGAATTTTCCACAATTTATCGTGATCCACACAGTCAAAGGCTTTGGCATAGTCAATAAAGCAGAAATAGATGCTTTTCTGGAACTCTCTTGCTTTTTCTATGATCCAGCGGATGTTGGCAATTTGATCTCTGGTTCCTCTGCCTTTTCTAAAATCAGCTTGAACATCAGGAAGTTCATGGTTCACATATTGCTGAAGCCTGGCTTGGAGAATTTTGAGCATTACTTTACTAGCATGTGAGATGAGTGCAATTGTGCGGTAGTTTGAGCATTCTTTGGCATTGCCTTTCTTTGGGATTGGAATGAAAACTGAACTTTTCCAGTCCTGTGGCCACTGCTGAGTTTTCCAAATTTGCAGGCACATTGAGGGCAGCACTTTAACAGCATCATCTTTTAGTAGAGGCAAATGTATATGGCTAACTTGAAACTGTGTATATTTAACATCAGTCTTTACATGTAGAGTAAGTCCTTTTCTTTTAGTATAGATCAATGGATCTCTGAGTTGTCCTTACTACATAAGCCATACACATCACTTATTGCCCTCAAATTCTAATTTGGGTGCTATTAAAGCTATGGTTTTTCCAGTGATCATATATGGATGTGAAAGTTGGACTGTGAAGAAAGCTGAGCACCAAAGAATTGATGCTTTTGATCTGTGGTGTTGGAGAAGACTCTTTGAGTCTCTTGGACTGCAAGGAGATCCAACCAATCCATTCTAAGGGAGATCAGTCCTGGGTGTTCATTGGAAGGACTGATGCTAAAGCTGAAACTCCAATACGTTGGCCACCTCATGTGAAGAGTTGATTCATTGGAAAAGACTCTGATGCTGGGAGGGATTGGGGGCAGGAGGAGAAGGGGACGACAGAGGATGAGATGGCTGGATGGTCTCATCAACTCAATGGACATGAGTTTGGGTGAACTCTGGGAGTTGGTGATGGACAGGGAGGCCTGGCGTGCTGCAATTCATGGGGTCGCAAAGAGTCGGACACGACTGAGCGACTGAACTGAACTGAACTGAAAGTGGAACAAAGCATAAAGGGCATTTGTGAAGCAGATGTAATGTATTATTCTGCAAGATTTTACAATCTTCTGTCCAGTCTTCTATGCTGCAGTCCATGGGGTCACAAAGAGCTGGACACGACTGAGCAACTGAATTGAACTGAATTGAACTGTCCAGTCTACTACAATTGTCATGGTCATATCACATTCAAAAATAACTTTTTTCAGCATCTCATCTTACCAACTTACGTTTTCAAGGTAATACATTTAGTTCTCAATAGTGTATTAGTTCCCAGTGCTGCTGAAACAAATTGCAGCCACCTGGGTTGCTTTACACAAGGCCCACTTAACTGTCTCATAGGTCTTTGGTCAGAGTTCTCTAAGCTCTGCTCAGGGTCCCACAAGGCTGAAAGTGTTGGCAGATCTTCATTCCCTACTGGAGGCTCTTACAGGTGAATCACTTCCAGAATTATTTGTGTTATTGGCAGAATTTACTTCTGTGAGGTTGTAGGACTGAAGTCCTGTTTCCTGGTGGTCTGTTGACCGTGGTCATTTTCATTTTCGTCTTCTAGAGACTGCCCACATCCCTGGCTCGCAACACCTCTTCTCAGTCTTAAAGCCAGCAACAGTGAGGGCTTCTTCTCACGCTTTCAGTCTTTCTGCTCTCCTCTTTTACCTCATCTCTTCTGCTTTTAAGGGTTCATGAGATTACTTTGGACCATCTGGAAAATCCAGGATAACCTCCTTATTTTTTAAAAAAATATTTATTTATTTGGCTGTGTCAGGTCTTAATTGTGGCATATGGGATCTTCAATCTTTGTTGCAGCATGCGAACTTGTAGTTGTAGGATCTAGTTCCCTGAGCAGGGATTTAACCTGGGCTGCCTGCAGTGGGAGCATGGAGTCTTAGCCACTGAACCTTCAGGGAAGTCCCTACCTCCCTATTCTAAGGTCAGCTGATTAATAATCTTAATTCCATCTGTGAAGCCCCTATAAAACAGTACCTAGATTAGTGTTTCAGAGAAGGCAATGGCACCCCACTCCAGTACTCTTGCCTGGAAAATCCGTGGATGGAGGAGCCTGGTAGGCTGCAGTCCATGGGGTCACTAAGAGCTGGATACGACTGAGCGACTTCACTTTCACTTTGCACTTTCATGCAATGGAGAAGGAAATGGCAACCCACTCCAGTGTTCTTGCCTGGAGAATCCCAGGGACGGGGAAGCCTGGTGGGCTGCCGTCTATGGGATCGCACAGAGTCGGACACGACTGAAGCGACTTAGCAGCAGCAGCAGATTAGTGTTTGAATATCAGGGGATGAGAATCTTGGGGAAAATATCTTTAGAATTCTACCTACTCCAAACAGTATCAATAGCTCTTCTGTTTCATACTTATATCTTGCCAAATTATGAAATATTTTAAATCAAAAATTTAAACAAGCACAGGTGGCAAAAGGCAATTTGGGGACAGAAAACAAGCAAATAACTTAATTTGTAGCAAGAGAAGTATGTGATTATATTAGAAAGTAGCCTATTAGCCATGAGCAGACAATATACTATAAACATCTGTCAGGAGTTTTTCCTGAGAGAACGTGAGTATTGGTCAGTTAAACATAAGTTGGTTAAAAGAGTTCTGTTGTAACAAACGAAAGGTGAAAAGCCATATGATCATTTTGATAAATACTGATCGGAAGCTCTGAGTGGTTGAGGATTGTTCTGATGGTATTTTCTGAAGGGTAATTGAATGGGGTCCCAGCCTCTTTTTGGCAACCCTCCCCGATTAAAGTGTCTGAAATTTCTTCTTTGTGGCCGATCACTTTCTCTGGAGGGTAATCTTCCAGAACCTTCTGGGATGGAACTGGTGATAGGAAAAAGCCTAACGTTCAGTGCTATGAGAGCCAAGCTTGGGCATGAGGCCAATGGTTCAGAATGTAGACTTTTACACTTCTTTCTGCCATTGTCTGCAGCCTGAGCTTTATCCTGTGTCCAGGATGACCTCATGCCAGTTTCTTGAGCTCTGCTGGTTGTATGTCTTGCCTGAAATGACCTCTCTCCTCTCTGCTAGGTCTCACACTCCAACATATGCTTTACAGCTTTGAAATTTTTGTTTCCTCTTCTGTTTCTGCAACATCTGGAACACATGTACCCTTACTTGGCGCTTAGCGTACTTTTCAAAATGTCTACACATGATTTGGACATCTTACTTATTGGGAACACAACTTGCTACTTCCTTCCATGTTAAAAAATACTGTACTGACTTTAGGGAATGTAAATACAATCTTTTTTCCTACAAAAACATCAGCCCCCCCAAAGTTGTATTGTTATATATTTATGTACTATAACATTTGGATATTAAAAATCAGGAAGCATTCTATTGATAAAACATGGACTAGAGAGGCAGTCTGTAGGATATATTTGCTTCATGAGAAGAAAAATTTTTCCACTCAAAGGAAAGCAGAAAAGAAGAAAAAAAATTAAAGATAATAGTAGAAATGCCAGGAAAGAAACAAATCCTAATGTAATATTAAGGTAGATGTAAATGGTAAAGTTAGTGTGTTAGAGTTTGCCAGAGAAACAGAATAAATAGGTCAGACAGACAGCTGTGTGTGTCAGTCGCTCAGTCATGTCCGACTCTTTGTGACCCTATGGACTGTAGCCCACCAGGTCTCTCTGTTCATGGAATTCTCCAAGCAAAAATAATGGAGTGGGTTGTCATTTCCTTCTCCAGGGGATCTTCCAGATCCAGGGATTGAACTTGGGTCTCCTGCATTGCAGGCAGATTCTTTATCATCTGAACCACCAAGGAAGTCAGACAGATAGATAGACGCTATATAGATAGATTGATTGTAAGGACTTGGTTCATGTGATTTTGGAGGCTGACAAGTCCCTAGATCTACGGCCAGTGATCCAAGAACCCAGGAGAACCAATGGTGTAGCTCTAGAACAGATTCAGTAGTTATGAGACCCAAGAAGAGACATTATTTCAGTTCCAGTCCAAAGCAAGGGAAAAAAAAATTCTAGCTCAAGATAGTCAGACAGAAGGAAATTCCCTTTCACTTTCTGGAGGGTTGATTGAATGAGACCCACTCACAGAGGGCAATCTGCTTTACTCAGTCTACTGAGTCAAATATTAATCTTGTCTGAGAAAAACCCTCACAGACACATCCATAATAATGTTTGGTCAGCATCCGGGCACTCTGTGGCCTAATCAAAGTTGACACATGAATTAGCCATCATAGTTACTAATTCAAAAACAGAGAGGATTAAAAGAAAGACATCATATATAAAATACACATTTTACACAGAAAAGCATCTTTCAACTTGAATCCAAATGGGCATGATCTCTTTGTTAGTGTTTTGCTCATACAATTTTGAAAACATCCCATGGTTATCAAACAAAGGTCAGGAACAGCAGAGGTCAGTGCAGTGAATTTACTCTGATAAATCATTCCCCCCCCCCCCCCCCAGCTTTAAGCCCTTTCTAAATATCTAGAAGCTGATTCAAACATGTCACACAGTGGGAAGGAAACGAACAAGAGAAATAAATGATCATTTCTTGAGAAACAAAACAAAACAGAAAGGCACAGAAAAGTTAGAAACAGAAGGATAGAAAAAGATATACCAGACAAAAATAAAAATTTAAAGGAAACCTGAGGCAGCAATTTTAATATGTGACAAAATAAAATTCAAATAAAAAATGGAATTAAAATTAGTAAGGAATGACATATCAATAAATACAAAATGATACAACCATTCACATATAAGCACTTCATAAAACAGTCTCAAATATATATTAAACTAACAGAAATAGATACATAAATAACTATAGTTAGAGATTTTAACTGATGGATCAAGCAGATAAAAAAATAATAGAGATGTAAGCATTTCTGAAAATATAATGAATAAGCTTGAGCTGATCAAAAAAAGTAAAAATGAGAATAAGATCTTCAACACAACATAATTTGTATAGATTAAAAATAAGTTCACAGAGAATAATAAAACATATTTTACTGGGAGACATACATTGTTATTTTATGGTAATATACCACAGTAAAATGACTGCCTAATGGAAGGAGAGGAAGAGAGTGAGGAATGGAAATAAATGCATTTAAGAAAACAAGAGAGAGGGCTTTCATGAACCAATACTTACAGTAATATTAGCTCAGGTCTTTAAAAAAATATGACAACACTCCTATACCCATAACTTTTCTTACCTCTCCCAAAGGAAACAGCCTTATGCATGAAGTCTAAAACAGTGTTACAAATGAATTGAACTTTTTGTTTCAAGGTAGTGAACATGAATAAGGCCATGAAGTGATGAGAATTTCCAGAAATTTCTGTAGACAAAAACCAGGAAATAGAGCAGTGACTGATGAAGCAGGATATAGGAAACTGTTTCTTGACATACCTAACATGCGGCCTGCAATAAGGAGGCAACTGATTTGTCTGGAGAAACTGAGAGATTTCAAGTGGAGCTACTGGTAAAGAATCTGCCTGTTAATGCAAGAGACTCAAGAGACACGGGTTTGACCCCTGGATTGGGAAGACAGCCTAAAGTAAGAAATGGTACCCCACTCCAGTATTCTTGCCTGGGAAATCCCATGGACAGAGGAGCCTAGTGGGCTACAGTCCATGGGGCTGCAAAGAGTTGGATGTGACTGAGCATAGCACAAGAGGGCAAAAATGAAGTGTAGCAGAAAACAGGAGTCTGCATATAGAATCATCACCCTGCCTGCCCCTGGTAATAGAATACCAGACTGCCTAGTGTTTAACCTCAAGGTTAGAAAGGGAGCTACTTCTCTAAGGAAATTGACTAACCTGCCTGGAGACAAGAAGATAACAATGCAGGATCCCTGCATTTCGAATTGGCTGATCTCCAACTGCTCACCTGAAGACAAAGACTGTCATTTAACAAGTTCATTCACATAGCCAACCTCCCAAGTAATAGGCTTTTCTATTGCCTCATTTTTAAATATAAATGAGCAACCAAGGACCACTAGAGACTGGAGAAGAGACTGTAACAAGAAAACAGAAGGACCAAATTAAACAGAGAAATCAATCTGACAAGAGACAAATAATTCAGAGAATGGTGGACAAATTAAAAGAATACCCCCTTGCATATTCAGAACTATCTGAAAAAAGCAAAATTACACCTCTAAAACAAGAAAAGGATGCTGCAAATGTGGTAGAATTAGAGAACAAGAAAGAAATCTTGGCAATTTAAAATGATCGTTAAATTTTAAAAATTCTATAGAAGGGAGAAGAAGTTGAAGAAATCACTCAGAAAGTATAAACAAATAACAGAGAGAAAACATGAGAGTAACAAAGCCTCATATTCAACTAATATGTTAATTAGAATACAGGAAAAAAAGAACAGAATCAAAAGAATGGAGATGATGAGAAAAAATTGATTTTTGCTTAATTCTCATACCGGTTGCTGCTGCTGCTGCTGCTGCTTCAGTCATGTCCAACTCTGTGCGACCCCGTAGATGGCAGCCCACCAGGCTCTCCCATCCCTGGGATTCTCCAGGCAAGAACACTGGAGTGGGTTGCCATTTCCTTCTCCAGTGCATGAAAGTGAAAAGTGAAAGTGAAGACGCTCAGTCATATCTGACTCTTACCCACCAGGCTCCTCCGTCCATGGGATTTTCCAGGCAAGGGTACTGGAGTGGGGTGCCACTGCCAGTAGACAACAGCAATTTGCAACTAATGACTATAATTTCAACCTGAATGTTAGTTAATATTTTTCTTTATATTAATGAGTAAGATGAAAGTGAAACAATGAAGAGGTGTGTCTGAACTTGACTCATTTGTCAGTGATGTGAACACCTTTGCTGAATTAGATAATAGTTTTTAAATATTGGAAGAATATTTTCTCATTTTTCTGTTCCAGTTACAATGTAATGGCTACAGACTTGATGTACTTTTAAGTTCAATCTGAATTATTAATACTTTCTCCATTACTCTCCTAAGTCTAGAAAAATCAATAAAACTCAACTCTTGACTTTTTTAAAGGTTTATTTATTTATTTTTGGCTGCACAGGGTCTTCATTGCTGCGTGCAGCCTTTCTCGAGTTTCGGTGAGCAGGGACTACTCTTCAGTGCAGGCTTAGTTGCTCCATGGCATGTGGAATCTTCCCAGACCAGGTATTGAACCCATGTCCCCTGCATCTGCAGGCAGAGTCTTAACCACTAGGTCACCAGGGAAGCCCTTGAGTACTGATACTATGCTTGTCTATTTCTGTGGTGCAGATGGGTGCCATGGCCCATTTCAAACTATGGACATGATGTCACTGACTGAATGCCATTTGCAGCAACATAGATGGAACTAGAGATTATCACACTCGGTGAAGTAGGTCAGAAATAGACCAATACTAAATGATATCACTTATATGTGAATTTTAAAATATAGCACAAATGAACCTATCTACAAAACAAAAGCAGACTCAGAGGAGTCTTGTAGTTTACCAAAGAGGTGGGGGTAGGGAGGGGAGTGGAAGGGATGGCCTGGGAGTTTGGGGTTAGTAGATGCAAACTATTACATATAGAATGGATAAATAACAAGGTCCTACTATATAGCACAGGGATCTATATTCAATATCCTGGGATAAACCATATGGAAAATAATATAAAAAAGGAATGCATGTATGTGTATAACTGTCACTTTGCTGTACAGCAGAAATTAACACAACAAATCAACTATACTCCAATTAAAAATTAAAATAAATAAAATTAGCAAGAACTGTGAAAATAAAGTTTGTTTCATTCATCTTTGTTTTCCAACATGAATCCTCAGTCCATATTTGAGATATCTGCTTTTCATTTTGGTTACATCAGCTCTTAGATTTAGAGCACAACCTTTGTGTAGGAAATGGGTGCCCAAGCCCCAAAGGGTGAGACTGTATGAAGCAAGGAATACTACCAGTCAGGGAGCTCTTCCTCAGAACCTGGGACTATAAGCCCTAGTGGGTATTGCTGTGTTCCCTGTCCTCACTACGAGGTGTCATTAGCAGACAACAGTGGCCATTTAAGCTGATCACATTGCCACTCCTCCTCAGTTTTTCTATGAGGGTAACACACTGGCTTTGAGATCTGGATTTGCACGTGAAATGATTCATGCTGTCTCAAGCTCATCTCTGAAAATTCTTAACTACAATTGCCTGTGAAACCATTCTCTGGGCCTCTGTGATATCACCACTCATTTGTGGATTGATGGCAAATAAGGACTTGATATTTTGCTACTAAACTTTAGCTTTCTTTCTAGCTCTTTTTATAATCCTGTCATTTCCTCTCTAAAATTATTGTCAAATGCACTTGAAAACATATTTAAAAAAATCTCACTGTGTCCTCAAAAGAGAACACCACGGCCTCCCCTTCTTAACTATGGAATGATACAATACCTAAGCTTTTATAAAAAAAAAGTCATACACTAAAAACCAGGCTTATGTCTAAGTGGGTATTATTCAGTTTCTGAAAGAACTACATAAATATAATGTAGGGCAAGAAGGGGGCAGTGGGGGAGATTGGGGTGCAGTGAGCATGGGCCCACCCAACATTCCAGATGGAACAAAAATTATACCTCTCAAACCAGCTATGAGAATTATAAAATGTAAATCATGGTCCTATTTGTCTTGTGAAAATGTAAAAATATACATTGTTTTTGGCTTCCCTGGTGGCTCAGCAGGTAAAGAATCTGCCTGCCATGCACGAGTCACAGGAGACCTGGGTTTGATCCCTGGGATCAGGAAGATCCCCTGGAGGAGGGCATGGCGACCCACTCCAGTGTTCTTGCCTGGAGAATCCCATGGACAGAGGAGCCTGGAGGGCTACAGTCCACACGGTCGCAAAGAGTCAGACACGACTGGTGACTGAGCACGCATGCACACGTACATTTTTTCATGTCAACAAAAAAGAAAAGAAAAGAAAAGAAAAACCAGGGATGTCTTATGCACTGAATGTCCACCCAAAATTAACATGTTGGAACTTTACCTCCCAGTGTGATGCTATTAGAAGGTGGGGCCTTGGGGAGGTAATTAAGATTAGATGGGGTCATGAGGGTGAAGACCTCATGAATGGTCTTATACCAGTCATGAGAAAGCCTGCTTCCCCACTCAGCTCCCTGCCAAGTGAGGATACAATAAAGAATTAACCACCAATGAACCAAGAAGTGTGTTCTCACCATACACTGAATCAAATGGTGCCTTGATCCTGGATTTCCAGCCTTCAAAATTATGAGCAATAAATGTCTATGTTTATAATCATCTATTTTTAATCATTTGATAATTTTGTTATAACAGCCTGAATGGATTCAGGGTGCTATTGAGCATCTCACCTCAAACAATGGTGAGTCCTGGCATCTTTTTTGCTGTTGATGTTTCGCCTATGACCTCATGCGGACTTATTTGTTCCTGCCAACACTACAGTCTGCAAGGCTTGGTACGCACATTTGGTTGTTATTCTTCTTTAGCAGCATGATTATTCCACCTGTGGTCAATTGCATATCCCTGTGTGTGTTTTGTTTGTTTTGGAGCTGTGGTTATTTTAAAACATTAGCTGAATAAAAGTTTTTGGCAATCATTTACAAAATGTGCTAGTATTCCATTGTAAATTGAAGAACAACATCAATGACAGCAACATGCAACAGAGGGCTTTATGGTCACCAGTAATTATTCAGAGTTTATCTACTGGCCAGATAATGAGTCAGCTTCCACTTAGGATCCTATATATAGTTTGAAGTTCATGACTTTACATGATTGGCAACATCAACACAAATTTACCTAAGGATTACAAAACATCCCAGGTAAACTGCAAAGCTTTAAGAAAATTGTTCAATGGTTGGAATATGCTATTACAAAGAACACAATATTCTGTTATAGTTATTGGTCTGTGCTGTGCTTAGTCGCTTCAGTCGTGTCAGCCTCTCCGCATCCCCATGGACTATAGCCCGTGTCCATGGCAATATTCTCCAGGCAAGAATACTGGAGTAGGTTGCCATGTTCTCCTGCAGGGGATCTTCCTGACCCAGGAATTGAACCCAGGTCTCCCGCATTGCAGGTGGATTCTTTACTGTCTGAGACACCAGGGAACACCAGTTATTGATATAGCTCACTTAAAAAAAAATCAGTCATGAAGAATTTCAGATGGAAAGTAGCTTTGAAAAATTTCATAAAGCATGAAAAAGTTTAAAAAACATTTGAAAACACCGCAACTCGAGACTGAATGCTGATTTTTATGGTAAAACCATTGATAATAGATTATCTCCACTCAGTTTAGACAAGTGAAAAAGAGTATAACATACCTGACATGCTCAAGTAAAAATAATTTTATTTTTCTTAGAAAATAGCATTTACTTTTAGGATCTTACTTCATCTATACGTAAAAGCAATTTTTTAGCACGCAAGAGGCAAGAGTTGATTTCTATTAATGTACAAATTCACAATCACTGGAATAACAAAGACAGGACAGTTGCAAGATGTGATAAGAAGATCATTTTTCTCAGTTTATTCCAATTCTATTTTACAAGAAGACTGATGATGCAAAGAAAAAAACAATTACTGATTTATGCAAGACGATCACAGAAAACATCAAAGTCTACATTTAAAGAGTCTCATTCATGATAAAGACATGGCCAAAACTAGCTCTCCATGGTTATCAAGTTATATGCAGTAAATCAGAGTCTATATGAATAAAATGCAAAACTACGCCTCTGATGCTGTATATGGAAGGTTAACAGAATGGAAAGTTAACAAAGGATTGTGGTGCAGAGTAAGTAAGAAAAGCCACCATTTCCCCATGTGCCTATGCCATGCTTATCCTCTAGATTAGTCATGAGTCTGGAGAGAAACAAAATCAGTTTTCTGAATACTGTCAATTCTTTGTTTTCTACTACTCATGTGTCTGTGAAAATAATGGCAATATAAAAATGTCTATAAATGCAGTGGAAAGTGTAACACCCTGGAAGCTATGTGATCCTTTCTAAACCTGTAAAACTGGACATCATCGTTCATTATCAGTAGGGAGAAACTTCCGAGGATTTCTGGAAGGACTTTTGCAATTGGCTCTTTAATTACACAGATGATTAGTGAATGGAGCATTTGGCTGGTGTAAATTTCCAAATTTGACTTTCTGCTTGATTAAATTATCTCTTCACATGCTAAGTGAATATGTGGTTGGGTAACATACCATTGTCACTGTTGCCAATTTTAGGATTTCTAAAATAGTTTACCACTGATGAGAATAAAATACACTTTATCATTCTGAATAAAAATATCTGCCTTTGCTCTTGTTTTTAATATGTCTAGCTTAAACTGGAACTGTTGAAGGAAAGTACAGTAAGACCAAATTTCTGTGCTTTTGGCGTTTCCTTTCATTGCTGAGCACGATCGGACATCAAGTCTTGGTGCTTTGGATGAAACATGACTCAGCCAACGTAAACCTAAGGCTGGAGGAGCTGAAGGAGCTCTGACACTCTACATCTTAAAATATATCTCGGACTTAAATTCATGAGAATCCTTTTTTGGAAATGTCAGCATCTTACCACATGGATTCACCTCAAATCAGAAGGCTTTTTTTTTGGAAGTATCCTACAAGATCACTCATGAAAACCCATTGTTCATGCCAGAATCCAAGAATCCCCATGGGACTGAAGACACCTCGGTAAAGCCATATGTCCTGAAATCGGTCGATCTGGGGCCTTGAAGCTGAGGGGGAGTATGTCAGTCGATGACCACACTCCAAAATGTGTAATATTCCTTTCTTGTATTTTGAAGGAGATCTTTGAATAATTGAAAGTGGTAACATTTCTCTTTAGCATGGAAAAGAATGGAACTAGAAATATTTCTCTGGGTTTTGTTCATTATTATTGACCAGGACTATCAGAGGGAAAAAAAAATGTTTTCTGAGCCCATTTTTTAAAAGATAGATACCACTAATTCCTTTAAAACTGTGAAAAGGCTTTGCTAAGAAAACTGATGAAAAGGACTCCCAGCTCAGTTTCTAAGCGGTGTCCTGGGAAGTACAGCTGCCCACCTGGTGTCATTGCCTTTTAGAAGGAAGTAGCTCTGCTTGTCGGCTGGGAGCTTGGCGTCATTGCCAAAGACCCTGAGAAGAGCCTTGCCTAAGCATTGAATATCTTTATCTTCTTCCGAGCCACGGCCTTGAATCACCATCTTTTCAAGAGATTTTGTCAAATAACAACAGCAGAATATTATGAACAGATCATGAAGTGCTTACTGAACTTGAAGCAGAAGTTGTGTATGCACTCAAGAGAAAAAGAAAAGGAAAGTCAATTATCCAAACAATTCTACCAGGAGGGGTTTGTTCACAGCGTGGTTTATTACGCAGATAGTTTTGGTAAATATAGTGAATGAGGTAAGTCTTTCAATTCAAGGTCCTGGAGTCACTAACCTCATTCTGCTGAAAAACAAAACAAACATAACAAGCTTTTTTGGCCAAGCCTATACACTTGGAAGAATAACTTGGGAGGGGTGAAGCTTCAAACTTTCCATCATTGAAGCAAATGCTTCTACGGGCTGGCAGTGCAAGTAACAAGGAAGAAGCTTTTACAAAAGCTTCAGTCAGATAATTGTAGTGACCTGAAAGCCCTCAGAATACTTTTGAGTGTTGCTGCTGCTGCTAAGTCGCTTCAGTCCTGTCCGACTTTTAGCGACCCCATGGACTGCAGCCCACCAGGCTCCTCCGTCCATGGGATTTTCCAGGCAAGAGTACTGGAGTGGGGTGCCACTGCCTTCTCCATTTGAGTTTTGCTGCTGCTGCTGCTGCTAAGTTGCTTCAGTCGTGTCCGACTCTGTGCAACCCCATAGAAGGAAGCCCACCAGGCTCCCCCATCCCTGGGATTCTCCAGGCAAGAATACTGGAGTGGGTTGCCATTTCCTTCTCCAATGCATGAAAGTGAAAAGTGAAAGTGAAGTTGCTCAGTCATGTCTGACTCATAGCAACCCCATGGACTGCAGCCCACGAGGCTCCTCTATCCATGGGATTTTCCAGGCAAAAGTACTGGAGTGGGTTGCCATTGCCTTCTCCGTTTGAGTGCTGCTGCTACTGCTGCTGCTGCTAAGTCACTTGAGTCATGTCCGACTCTGTGCGACCCCATAGACGGAAGCCCACCAGGCTCCCCCGTCCCTGGGATTCTCCAAGCAAGAACACTGGAGTGGGTTGCCATTTCCTTCTCCAATGCATGAAAGTGAAAAGTGAAAGGGAAGTCACTCAGTTGTGTCTGACTTTTAGCGACCCCATGGACTACAGCCCACCAGACTCCTCCATCCATGGGATTTTCCAGGCAAGAGTACTGGAGTGAGGTGCCATTGCCCTCTCCGCCGTTTGAGTGTTACTTCTGCTCAAATAATCTTCAGGTGGAAAGTAAACCTACAATCCCTTCCTTATTGACAGATGGCAGTAGTGAGGTTGACTTTGCCAAAGATGACTTCCATGACTCCAGAACAAAGGAAATGACGTCACAAGAATTCAACTTGAGGAATGGTGGAGAATCTGGTGTTTGAGATCCCAGCCCATCCTTCACTGACCATGATTCCATTGGCTACCACAAACTGGAGTGAGTCAGGGTGTAAGCCTTCATGTCCATCAAAGCAAAACTTCAAGTCAACCACATGAGAATGTTTGTCTCATCTCTTCAAAATCCATACAGCATCTTACTAAACCAAAGGAGCCCCCGTGGAGGCAGTGGTGGGAACATAGCTACAGAAGGCAGAATTCTAGGATGACCCCCAAGTATCCCAACCCTGGTGTGTACACAATTTGTGTAGTCTCCCCGCCTTGAGTGGAGGCAGAGCCTGTGACTGACAGGATATCCCTCCTGGGATTAGGTTTCAAGTCAGTTGTTTTTTGTTTTATTTATTTGGTTGTGCTGGGTCTCCGTTGCTGCACACAGGGCTTCCTCTAGTTGCGGCACATGGGGGCTACTCTTTGCTGCAGTGCAGGGGTTTCTCACTGCAGTGGCTTCTCTTGTTGAGGGGCACAGGCTCTCGGTGCGCAGGCTTCAGTGGTTGCAGGACTTGGGCTCAGTAACTGTGGTGCGCGGGCTTAGCTGCTCCATGACATGTGGAATCTTCCCAGACCAGGGATCGAACCCATGCCCCCTGTATTGGCAGGTGGATTCTTATCCGCTCTATCACCAGGGAAGTCTGGTTTTGTTTTTAATTGTTTATTTTATCTTGGAGAAGAGCCAATTAACAATGTTGTGATAGTTTCAGGTGGACAGCAAAGGACTCAGCCATACCTATACACGTATCCCTTCTCCCTCAAACTCTCCTCCCATTCAGGCTGCCACATAACATTGAGCAGAGTTCCCTGTGTAATACTGAGTTAATCCAAAGGGGGACGATCCAGCTGGTTGGACCTAACCAGGTGGGTCTTTAAAAGCAACTGAGCCTCTCCAAAAGTCAGAGACACATGCTCCTGCTAATCTGGAAGCAAGCAAACATCCATGCCAAGAACTGCCTATAAAGGCCCCGTGCAAGGGACTGCAGACAGCGTTCAGGAGCTGAGAGTGGTCTTCAGCCGACAGTTATTGAAAAGACAAGGACCTCAATTCTATAGTGCTCAGTTGCATCTGACTCTTTGTGACCCCATTGACTGTAGCCCACCAGGCTCCTCTGTCCACGTGATTTCCCAGGCAACAGTACTGGAGTGGATTGCCATTTCCTTCTCCAGCAATCCTATATTGGAATTCTGCTAACAATCTGAATGGGCCTTGAAGGGTACCCTAAGCTTTAGATGGCCACTGCAGCATTCTCAGCTTTACTATGCCCAGACTTCTGGCCGACAGAAATCTTGAAATAATAAATGGGGGATGTCTTTTTGGAAAAACAAAGAACAAAATAAACAAAAAATAAACCCAAAGGAGGAGCATCATTCTCATTAAAATTACTTTCCAACAGAACTAACCTATTTTTTATTCTATGTGTGTACAACTTTTATTTATTGTAACTTTTTTTCAAGAAGAGAGCATTAAAGTGAAAGTGAAAGTCACTCAAGAGGCTATTAAGTTTACTTGAAAATTCAGATTAGAAAAGCTTAACTTTTGGGGTAATTCTCGAAGAAAAGTATTTTCAAGGGAGTAGGTTATTTATATGCAATTATTATGTCTGTGTTTACATGCATTTTTCTGGGAATGAAGTCCATTGCTCTCATTAAATTCTCAAGAGTGGCCCATGATTCAAAAATGTGTCAACCCACAGACATAACTAGAAGTCACATCCCAGCTTTCAAAATCTAAGTAAGAATCAAGATAGATTTCTTTGAATTCTTCGAGTGGGAACACATATACACCATATATACCTACTGTCCCCAACTCTAAACCTTACTCCATTTCCTCTCCTAGCAACTGGATTTTAATGTTTAGTTTTTGTTTTTATCAGTAGTTGGGGAATGTAAGGCAATTTTTTAAAATGATCTTATCTATTCTTTCATCTTTCCTATTTACAGGGGCATGTAGTATTAAGGATAATTTTTAAATGAAAGCAAAAGACACGTAGGATATCCAGCTCTATTCATTTTCTGATATATTTTTAATGAGAGAGATGGACAGAGATAAAGACTTTCAAAACAGTATTTGTAAGGTATCCTTCTTGTACAGATAATGACCAAATACTTCTCACTTAGATATTACTGAGGTAAGTTCAATTTTAAAAAAAGTACTTCTGTGATTCATCTACTGTTCATTGAAAAAATATATCATGTAAAACAGTCTTTTATATATGGGGGCACCACTACCATAAGTCATCAAGAGTACGTGTGCTTTGAGGTATGATTTTAATATAGGAGAGTCTGTTTAGTGCTGATCTATCAACAGCTATCAGTCTGTGGTCTGTACAGGCAGGATTTATCCAGATTGGAACAAGAAAACCAGCGGGCCCACAGGAAGATTTCCCCCATGATCATAGCCTCGATTGTGTAGTCCTGCCCAACGGAGAGAACAAATTGGAAACTATCTGTGACAATGATAAGATTTTCGTGTTCTTAGTTCTCCTAACTCTTCCTTAGTTTCCTTCATTGTCTGTCCCCAGCAGCTCATCCAAGACATCACTTTCAACAACACTGCATTTCACAGATGTATCACTTCCAATAATGTAGATTTAAAAAAAAAGATTATTTGTTTTAGAGCAGTTTATGGTTCATAACAAAGTTAAGAGGACAGTAAAGGGATTTCTCATATACCCTCTTCTATACACATGCGTGGCCTCCTCCATCATCAACATCACTCACTAGTGTGTACCTTTGTTACTAAGGATGAAGTTTCATGGCCAAATGATCATCACCCAAAGTCCACAGATTACATGAGGGTTCTCTCTTGGTGTTGTACAGCCCATGTGTTTGAAGAGAGGCATAATGACATGTATCCACTGTTACAATGCCATATGGGACATTCTCATTGCTCTAAAAATCCTCTGTGCATCACCTAACACGCCTCCCTCCTCTCTAACCCCTGTCTCCATCGTTTTGCCTTTCCTAGAATGTCATACCGTTGGAATCATACAGTATGTAGCCTTTTCATATCGGCTACGTTCAGTTAGTAATATATGTTTAAGATTCCTCCATGTCTTTTCATGGCTCGATACCTGCTATCTTTTCATTACTCAACAATATTCCATTGTTTGGATGTATCACAGTTTATCCATTTACCTACTGAAGGACATCTTGGTTGCTTCCAAAGTTTGGCAATTGTTAATAAAGCTGCCATAAACATCAAGTGTAGGTTTTTGTGTATACATAAGTTTTCAAGTGTTTTGGGTAAATACCAAGGAGTATGATTGCTGGGTTGTATGGTAAGGGCATGTTTAATATTGTAAGAAACCATCAAACCAGCAAACTGTCTTCCAGCGTGGCTGCACCGTTTTGCATCCCCCCCAGCAGTGTATTGAGTGTTCCTCTGGTTACATCCTCGCCACCATTTGGTGTTGTCGGTTTTCCGGATACTGGCCATTTTAATAGGTATGCAGTGGCATCTTGTTGTTGTTTTAATTTGCATTTCCTTGGTGACATGATGTGGAGCATCTTTTCATAAGCTTTTTTGCCATATTTGTATCTTCTTTGGTGATTTATTTGATAAGGTAACTTTTAAACAGGTTGTTTTTTTGGTTTTGAGTTTTAAGAGTTCTTTTCATATTTTGGATAACAATCCTTTATCAGATATAACCTTTGCAAATATTTTTTCCAGGTCTGTGCATGGTCTTCTTATTCTCTTGATAATGTCTTCAATGGAGTAGAAATTTTAATTTTAATGAAGTCCAGCTTATCAATGGAGAAGGCAGTGGCACCCCACTCCAGTACTCTTGCCTGGAAAATCCCATGGACAGAGGAGCCTGGTAGGCTGCAGTCCATGGGGTCGCTAAGAGTCGGGCACAACTGAGCGACTTCACTTTCACTTTTCACTTTCATGCATTGGAGAAGGAAATGGCAACCCACTCCAGTGTTCTTGCCTGGAGAATCCCAGGGACAGAGGAGCCTAGTGGGCTGCCTTCTATGGGGTCACACAGAGTCGGACATGACCGAGGCAACTTAGCAGCAGCAGCAGCAGCTTATCAATTATTTTCTTTCATGGATGGTGCCTTCGGTGTTATATCTAAAAAGTCATCACCTTATCCAAGGTCATCTATATTTCCCCTATGTTACCTTCTAAAAATTTTAGTTTCGCATTTTATGTTTAAGTCAAAGAACCATTTTCAGTTTTGTGAAGGGTGTAAGGTCTGTGTCTAGATTAATTATTTTGCATGTGGATATCCAGTTGTTCTAGCACCATGTGTTGAAGAGACTATCTTTGCTTCTTTGTCAAAGATCAATATATTTATAGGGGTTTATTTTTGTGTCTCTACTCTTCTATTGATTTATCTATTCTTTCACCAGTAGTATGCTGTCTTTTTTTCCAGTCTTGAGATATAATTGATATGCAGTACTATATAAGTTTAAGTTATACAGCATAATGATTTGACTTACAGACATCATGAAAACATCACAGTGAACATCCATCATCTCATATATACACAAAATAAAAGAAACTGAAAAAATAATTTTTTCCCTGTGATGCGAACTCTTAACAACTTTCATATATAATATATGGAAGTGTTAATAATACTTATCATGTTGTACATTATTGTACTTATTATTGTACATCTCTAGAGCTTATTTAAAACTGGAAGTTTGCATCTTTTGGCTCAGTTCAGTCCAGTTCACTCAGTCGTGTCTGACTCTTTGCGACCCCATGGACTGCAGCCCACTGGGCCTCCCTGTCCATCACCAACTCCCAGAGTTTACTCAAACTCATGTCCATTGAGTTGGTGATGCCATCCAACCATCTCATCCTCTGTCGTTCCCTTCTCCTCCTGCCTTCAATCTTTCCCAGCATCAGGGTTTTTTCAAGTCTTTTGACTGCCTTCATCCAAATTCCCCTCCCCTCCCCCCTGCAAACAGTACACTGTCTTGATCACCGTAGCTTTACACTGAGTCTTACAGTCTGTAGTATTAGTCCTTCAACTTCATTCTTCTTCAATATTGTGTTGGCTAGTCTAGGTTTTTTGCCTTTCCATATGAATTTTAGAATCAGTTTGTTGATATCCACAAAGTAACTTGCTGGAACTACACTGACGCTACAGAGAACGTTGGGAAGAACTAACATCTTGACCATATGGATTCTTCCTATCTTTAAACATGGGATGTCTCTCCACTTATTTAGTTCTCTTTTAATTCATTCATCAGAGTTTTGCAGTTTTCCTCATATAGATCTTGCACATAGCTTTTTAGATTTATATCTAAGTATTTATTTGAGGGGGGTACTAATGCAAGCAGTATTGTATTTTTAATTTTATTGTATTTTTAATTTCAAATTCCACTTGTTTGTTGTTGGCATATAGGAAAGCAATTAACTTTTTTTTTTTTTTGAAGGAGAATCTTTTTTATTACTTTTATGTACAGAAAACTCCATAGTGCACACTCAGCCCAGCTTGGTGACCAGCTCTTTGGCCTTCGCCTTTTCCAGCTTGGCGATGCGAGCCACTGACTTCGGCCCCAGGATGTTGCCTCCCCAGTGACGACGGATCTCATCGTATCTGTCGTTGTAATTGGTCCTGATGGCTTCCACCAGCTTAGCCAGGGCACTCTTGTCCTCCGAGTTGACTTGTGCGAAGGCTACGGTGGTGCACGTCTTCCTGTGGACCAGGCGCCCCAGCCGGGCCTTGCCCTTAATGATGCAGTAGGGAACCCCCATCTTGCGGCACAGGGCAGGCAGGAAGACCACGAGCTCAATGGGATCCACGTCGTGAGTGATCACCACCAGCTGAGCCTTCTTGTTCTCCACCAGGGTGGTGACCGTGTTGACCCCTGCTTGAAGGACAGGTGGCCTCTTTGTGGGGACATTGCCTTTGCCGGTGGCTTTCTTCTCAGCTCAGGCCAGCAGCCTCTGCTTCTTCTCTTGCTTTGTCTCTGGTCTGTACTTGTGGGCCAGCTTAAGCAGTTGAGTAGCTGTTTGTCGGTCCAAGGCCTGGGTGAACTGGTTAAGTGCAGGAGGCACTTTCAGCCGCTTATAGAGAATAGCCCTTTGCCGCTGCAGCGAGATGTAGCGGGGCCATTTGACAAAGCGGGTGAGGTCCCTCTTGGGTTGGATGTCCTGTCCAATGCCAAAATTCTTGGGCCTCTTCTCGAACAGGGGGTTGACCACCTTCTTGGCCTCCTGCTTCTTCACCATGGCCGGGCCTGGGGCCACCTTCTTCCCCTTGGCCTTCTTTCCCTTTGGCATCTTGAAGGGCTGGCGTAGAGAGCAGCAATTAACTTTTGTATACTTAATCTTGTGTCCTGAAACCTTGCTATAATATTTAGACTAGTTTCAGGTGTTCTTGTTAATCCTTTCAGATTTTCTACATAGATGATCATAAATTATTGTCTGCAGTTTTTTGAACTGTGAACAGTTTTTCAAACTGCAAATGAAAAGACAGCTTTATGTCTGTCTTCTCAATCTGTATACTTTTTCTTTTCTTACCTTTATGCATAGCAAAGACTTTCAGGATAATGTTTAAAAGGAGTGAAAGGGACATCTATTGATAGGATCATGTGATTTGTCTTTTCTTATTTGTTGATGTGATGGATTACATTAGTTGATTTTTAAATGTTGAACCAAAAAATAAATAAATAAATAAATAAATGTTGAACCAGACTAGCATGCCTGGGATACTATGAGCTACTTGGTCATAGTATAGAATTTTTTTATACTTTGTGTTATATTTGCTAATATGGTGTTGAGGATTTTTGTATCTATGTTTATGAGAGATATTGGTCTGTAGCTGTCTTTTCTTGTGATGTCTTAGTCTGGCTTTGGTATTAGGGTAATGCTGGCCTCATAGCGTGAGTTAGAAGTCGTCCTTCTGCTTCTATCTTCTAAAAACTATTGTAGAGAATTGGTATACTTTCTTCCTTAAATATTTGGTAGAATTCACCAGTGAACTTATCTGGGTCTGGTGTTTTCTGTTTTGAAAGATTATTAGTTGTTGATTCAATTTTGTTAATAGATATAGGTCTATTTAGATCCTATATTTCTTCTTCTATGAGTTTTGGCAGATAGTGTCTTCCAAGAATTTAGTCAGTTTCATCTAGATTATCAAATTTGTAGGCATAGTTGTTTATAGTATTCTTTTATCATCCTTTTAATTTACATGGGATCTATAGTGATGTCTTTTTCATTTCTGATACTAGTGATTTGTGTCCTCTCTCTCTCTCTCTTTTTTTTTTCTTAGTTCACCTGCTGCTGCTGCTGCTGCTAAGTCGCTTCAGTCGTGTCCGACTCTGTGCGACCCCATAGACGGCAGCCCACCAGGCTCCCCCGTCCCTGGGATTCTCCAGGCAAGAACGCTGGAGTGGGTTGCCATTTCCTTCTAGTTCACCTGGCTAAAGGCATATTGATTTTATTAATAGTTTCAAACAACCAGCTTTTGTTTTCATTGACTTTCTCTACTGAGTTCTTGTTTTCAATTTCATTGATTTCTGCTCTAATTCTTATCATTTCTTTTCCTCTCCTTATTTTGGATTTGACTGCTCTTTTTCTAGTTTCCTAAGGTAGAAGAATATTGATTTACGATTTTCTTCTCTAATACATACATTCAATTCAATCAGTTTCCCTCTAAGCACTGCTTTCTCTGTATCCCACAAATTTTGATAAATTGTGTTTTCATTTTCATTTAGTTTAAAAAAAATTTTTTTACTATTTATTTATTTGGCTGTGCCAGGTCTTAGGTGATGGCACGTGGGGTCTGTAGGCCTGTTGGATCAGTTGTCATCTGCCAGCAGATACAAATAATGCTGTGGATGGCTCCCAGACCCGAAAAGGTGGCAGCATCACAAGACACAAAAAGCGTTAAAATCCACCTCGTCAGCAGAACACACATTTCCCTCAAGCTCACATGGAGCATTCACCAGGATAGACACATTCTGAGCAATAAAACACATCTGAAATCTACAAGGACAGAAATCATACAACGTTTGCTCTCAGACCACAGAGGAATTAAGCTGGAAATCAACAACAGAGAGATTATAAGAAAATCCCCAAATATACAAGGAGTTAAAAAAACATGCTTCTAAATACCCCCTGGTCAAAGAAGAAATCTCAACTCTGATGGTCCAGTGGCTAAGGACTCCATGCTCCCAATGCAGGGGGCCCAGGTTCAAACCCTGGTCAGGGAACTAGATCCCACATGCTGCAACTCAGAGTTTCCAGGCCACAACCAGGATTAAAGATCCTGCCTAAAAAGTTGAGTTTTCCAACTCTGTAAGACACTAAAATTATGGATTTTCTCTATTCCTTTTCACTTTTTGTTACAAACTGGCCATTATTTTCCTTTGCTCATCTCTTTCTAGTGATAGTCTGTCAAATGCAGCCAGTACCAGTCAATAGACACTACTAATCAGCCAATAGACACTACTAATGTTCATTTTGGCTGGATGGCATCACCGACTCGATGGACGTGAGTTTGAGTGAACTCCGGGAGTTGGTGATGGACAGGGAGGCCTGGCATGCTGCGATTTATGGGGTCACAAAGAGTCGGACACGACTGAGCGACTGAACTGAACTGAACTGAATGTTCATTTTCCAATTTCTTCCCACAGAACCACAAGTTCAACAGGCACACAGTCTGCCTCTAAGATACCACAGGTGACATATTACCAAAATGTTTGCCCTTGTCGGACATGGGTTTCTAGACATCAGCATGCCATATCTGTTTCTTGCTGCCTGCTATATGAGGCCATAGTTTTGATGTTTTTTAAAACAATATTTCCAAGTCTATATTACCTGGGATGAGAAATGCTGATAACTATAACAAACAACCCCCAAAACTCAGTGAGTTGACCCAATAAAATATTTCTAGCTGGCACCACAGTCCAATGTGGGTTAGCAGAGGTGCTCCATACCAGGCAGTTATTCAGGGACCAGGCTCCTTCTGTCTGGGACTCCAACATCCGTCTTCTAGGGCCGCACACTCCATCCCTGAGTCCTCTGCCTTTGGGGACATATAAGAGAGAGGGTTTGAAGTAGTTTACAAGATATTTTAAAGACCATATCTGAACACAGCACATAGCACTCTGATCTATATTTCATCAACTAGAATTCATTCCCATGTCCTGGTGCAAGGGGAACAGTGTAAGCATTCTTTTCTTTTCTTTTTTTTAACTCTGTATTCGGCTGTGCCAGCTCTTAGTTGCAGCATGTGCGATCTTTAGGTGCGTTACGTGGTATCTAGTTCCCTCATCAGGGATGGAACCTGGGCTCCCTGCACTGGGACCATGGAGTCTTAGCCACTGTACCTCCAGGGAAGTCCCCTGCATTTGGATGTTTGTGGAGGAAAGACATGGCACTGTAACCAGGGCTTGCTAAGGACAGCGGCTCTTTGTCGTTGCATTATATATCTGTGGAAACCAGATTTACTGGAATTCCTTTCTATCTTCTGTAGATTCTTGTCTCTTCTCTTGCTGGTAGGTTGACACTCATCACTTCCTGTTGCTATGCGTGCGCCAGTCTGCACAGTCCTCTTCTTGCTTCTATGCAGCGTATCTTGTTTTACTGCACTTCACTTCATTGTACAGATAATGCATTTCTTACAAATTGAAAGTCTGTGGCAACTCTGCTTTGTCAGATGATGGTTAGAATTTTTTATCAATGAAGTATTTTTAATTCAGGGACCTTTTTTTTTCAGATATATTGCTATGTACACTGAAAAGACTATATGTTATAAACATAACTTTTATATGCACTGGGAAACCGGAAATTTTGTGTGACTTGTTTTATTGCAGTATTCACTTTATCGCTAGGATCTGAAACCAAATTCACAACATCTCCAATGTATGCCTATAGTTCCAATATGCTCAGAAATGAGAAGCCAGGTAACACGCTTGTTAGCATTGTGTGTAGTGCAAGACTACATGTGCTGTGAGTCAGGACCCAGTAGATAATCTTTACTTCCTTAGGGAATAAAAATAAATGACTTCTTATAACTATTTTATTTTGTCAAAGATGTGTGTTTCTTAGCTGTGTTCCTAAGAGGTTACAGATTGCTGGGCTCTGGAGAAGTGAGAAATTGTAAACAGGTAAAATTTGTATTTTAAAGTAGGGCTATATCAGCAGATGATTTTTGATTTTTGGAAACTACAGATGCAGTACTTAGTTCTAAGTCCTTGGGGGCCACAGCAAGTGGGCACACTAATAAAACTTTTAACCCTGGCTTTGCTGGTGGGTTTTCACACTATACGCTTACAACTGAGTCGGACTTTAGAATGAATCTCCTCACATTCACGGATTTCTCTCCATATTTTGGGCGGAAATTAAGAGAAGAGTGGCTTGGTCACTAGAATCTCTGCTAGCTTCAGAGACACTGGAACCTCCTACTGTTTTGATCTCTGGCAAATTGATGTGATTTATTTTTAATATTTATACTTCCCCTGCCAAGGGCATGCTATTTGCTTGGACTTGTGATCTCTTTGCCATAATATTTATTCTGTATTAAAACACAGACTCCATGGATGAATTAATCATTCTTGGACCTGAACATTAAGCATGCTGGTGAGTCAGATCACATCTTTTGTGAGATGCTGGAAAAGCGGAGGGTTGCTTCCTTATGGATCCTACTCTAACAGACAGATATAGTCATCAAATGAAAAAATCTCTTAATACTCAAAAATGACAGCATGTAGAGCTCAGTCAGGAGTTGGGGTGGTCACCTATAATTAGTATTACAGATCTTTATTCATTGTTAGTTCCAGTAACAGAAATTGCTATCTCCCCCTTATTATTCATTCTCCCTTTCTTTCTCAGTGATAGAACAAATGGACACTTGGCCAGTTAGAACAAGCACTATCTTATCTAGCCTTCCTTGCAACTAACAGTAGCCACGTAACTTTACTTAGGTCAGGCTGGAGGGAAGGAACAGTCACAAACAATTTCAAGGAAGTCTCAATATAGGTATTCCCTCGTGGCTCAGCTGGTAAAGAATCTGTCTGCAATGCAGGAGACCTGGGTTCGATCCCTGGGTTGGGAAGATTCCCTGGAGAAGGGAACAGCTACCCACTCCAGTATTCTGGCCTGGAGAATCCCATGGACACAGTCCATGGGTTGCAAAGAGTCAGACACAACTGAGCAACTTTCACTTCAATATAGGTAAAGGATATGTCCTACTTCAGGCTTCCCTGGTGGCTCAGTGGTAAAAGAATCTGCCTGCAATGCAGGAGACCTGGGTTCGATCCCTGGGCTGGGAAGAACTCCTGGAGAAGGGCATGACAACCCACTTCAGTATTCTTGCCTAGAGAATCCCATGGATAGAGAAGCCTGGCAGACTGCAGTCCATAGAGTCGCACAGAGTCAGACACGACCAAGATAACTAAGCAGCAGCAGCATATCCTATTTCTCTCTGAACCATAACATGAAAGCCGTAAGTTGAAAATGGAAAAGCAAGAGGATGAAAGGGACGCAGATGCCTGCTCAGTGTAGAGCCACCTTGCCAGTGCTGGATGGCCCTTCCAGACTTATACAGAGGGGAAATACATCACTATCTTGTTTAAGCAACCGTCACTCTGATTTTTCTGCCACTTGCAGCTGAGCTAATCCTGATAAACTCCCCATCTTTAGAATGAATGCTTTGGATCAGGCTGAGAGAGATCTTTTCTCTTTTCCTAATGCATGTGAGCTCGGGATGGGGAGGCCAGACCCAAGGACTTTCAGTGCAACTGCTGACCAATTACTGGCTGAGATCTACTTAAAACCCAGCCTCTGAAGGTTAAATTTCTTCTCTTACCAATTACCAAGGAATCACCTATAAGATAAAAATCAGTTCTACCCAGAGTGTTCTGGTGAAGATGGCAGATACTCTCCAACCACCTACACCTGACAACTCCAAACATCTACAACACCTAGCCTGAGGATACAGACATGATTAAAATATCATCAGATTTGAAGCTTATTATAAATTTCTCCTCACCTAAAAAAAGTAAGAATTATAAATCCCAGGGGGAGGATGTGAATCTAGCTGTCAGAGACAAGGATGAAGGCAGATTCTGGGGACAGTTAGCAAGGATATAAACTCAATGACTGAGGTTGTGAAGGCAAAGCTCCCACTTGAGACGCAGGTGATTCCCACAGATTTCCAAAACAAGGTCAACCGCTCAGATCCTTCTCTGACTGCAACCTGGTCATTGTGCCTCATTTTAAATAGTCGGTCAAAAATTTCAAGCTGAATAAATGCTTAAAGGAGATTCCCAGCTTCCAGAGTTACCTGGAGGACCACCAAGAGCAGTAGACTCAGATGATTATCAACCCAGTCACCTTCATGAGTCCCATGGAAATGATGCTCTCTGCTTTGACCCAGCACATGGATTTTGTTCATTTTTCAAAATGGCAAATGAGTGACTTCAGCTTCCGGGAAGGTGGAATAAATGTACTTTTTCCTATTCTTCCCACTTGTGCTCCAACTCTTTGCGACCCCATGGACTGCAGCCCACCAGGCTCCTCTGTCCATTCAGTTCAGTTCAGTTCAATTCAGTCACTCAGTTGTGTCTGACTGTTTTCGACTCCATGGACTGCAGCACGCCAGGCCTCCCTGTCCATCACCAACTCCCAGAGTCCACCCAAACCCATGTCCATTGAGTCGGTGATGCCATCCAACCATCTCATCCTCTGTTGTCCCCTTCTCCTCCTGCCTTTGTTCTTTCCCAGCATCAGGGTCTTTTTGAATGAGTCAGCTCTTCACATTAGGTGCCCAAAGTATTGGAGTTTCAGCTTCAACATCAGTCCTTCCAATGAACACTCAGGACTGATTTCCTTTAGGATGGACTGGTTGGATATCCTTGTAGTCCAGGGGACTCTCAAGAGTCTTCTCCAACACCACAGTTCAAAAGCATCAGTTCTTCGGTGCTCAGCTTTCTTTATAGTCCAACTCTCACATCCATACATGACTACTGGAAAAACCATAGCCTTGACTAGACAGACCTTTGTCGACAAAGTAATGTCTCTGCTTTTTAATATGCTGTCTAGGTTGGTCATAACTTTTCTTCCAAGGAGTAAGCCCCAATCCATCGAATTTAAGAATACTAGAATGGGTTGCCCCTCCAGGGGATCTTCCCAATCCAGGGATTTAATCTGCATGTCCTGTGTCTCCTGCATTGGCAGGCAGATTCTGTACCACTGTGCCACCTGGGAAGCCCCCATTCTTCCCACTAAGGACAATGAAAAACCCTGAACATTATATGCAAAACACTTATAAGAAGACTGAGAAATGGAGAGCAGAAGGCAGACCAGTTAAGGACACTGAGACCCAAAGAACACCATAGTGGTGAGTTTCCTGAGTTCCTCTTAGCCTCGAATAGCTCTGACATGAAGCTAAAGAAGCCAGCAACATAGAAATGCCAACAATCTGAAGGAAAAAAAAAAAAAAAAACCCAACAAAAGCCTCTCTAGCCAAAGGACCAGAAAAGAGGCAGCCTGGCAAGGAGAGAAAGATTTCAGTTGAAAACTACTCAACTGCAGCCAAACCTCATAGAAAGAATTGTGTCCCCATCCCCACCAATGACAGCAGAGGTTACATGGGGAGCCTGGATGTCCACCCTCACAAGCTGGTAATGTAAACTGTGGACGTAAAAGGTAAACGTCACTGCCACGGTGGTGTGAGAGGGCAGAATAGGGGGTGGACCCCCTTCATGGAAGCAATGGAGATCCTGTGGGGAGCCGGGACTGACATCCCTACTGACAGTAATACCCTACCCACCCTTTCCTTCCCAGCGGAGTGATGTCAGGGGAGGCCTGGTGGAGAGTCAGAAATTGCATCACTGTCCAGCTGTAACAGGGGTCACTCCCCACCCCGTGGTGTCAGGGGAGACCACACGTGAGGCAGTATTGAGGTACCTCTCCCTCTCCCAGAAAGAGAGGTTCCAGTGCGGGCCTGATAGAAAGCTGAACTCCTTCCCCACCCTAGGAGAACTGAGGAGCACCTTCCCTCATTAGGTGTCAACAAAGCTGGGTGGGAAATACGGATCTCTGCCCCCACTTGGCAGTAATGAGGCAGCACCCTCACGCCCCTGACAGAACAAAGTCAGAAAAAGTCAGCTAAAAGAGCATGTTTAATAAGACCCAAAGTCTCAAAATATCCACACATACCAGGTTTAAACAAACAAAAATTACTCATCATACCAAAACACAGGAAGATCCAAACTGAATGGAAAAAGATAATCAAGATGACAGAGATGTCCGAATGATCTGACAAAGGTGTTAAAGAAGCCATAATAAAATGCTTCAGTAAGCAATGAAGAATGTCTTGAAACAAACAAAAATACCGACTCAGCAAAGACAGAGAAAATCTTATCAAAAGATTGAAGACATAAAGAAGAAGAACCCAATAAAACCTTTACAATTGAAAAATGCAATAACAGAAATGAAAAAACTCAGTGGATGAGGAACAAAGGAACAAATCGGTAAACTTGAAGTTAGGAAAATGGGAATGACCCAATCGGAACAACAGGGAGAAAACAGACTGGAGGGGAAACAACGAACAAAGCCTCAGGGACCCGTGGGACTGTTACAGAGGATCTAATACTGGTGTCATCAGATTCTTAGAAGAGGAGAAACAGAACAGCACTGGAAAAGTATTGGATTTTTTGATAAACAGAAACACATCGTCACTATACCCAGTATGAAATAGATCACTGGAAAAACTTTATATCCATCAAGGAAACGGAATGTTTAATTAAAAGATCCCCCAAAGAAATCTCTGGACACAAATGGAGTTTCACTGGAGAATTCTCCCAAACACTGAAGGAAAAATTAACATCAGTTCTACATGATCTCTTCCAGAAAACTGAGCATTTTCCAATGCAGTTTATAAAGCTAGTATTACCCTGATATCTGTAGGGGATTTGAGAGATTTGGGGGATGATCAAGAAAAATGATATAACCACAAAGGAAACAACAATGTAAGGTTTTTTAGGTTGTGCTTGAACAGGATTGCATGTGAGGGTCTCTGTATGAGACCAACCAGAGGCTTATGGCAAGAGGGCCACCATCCAGAAGGGGAGGGGGGCAAAGGAACTCCCAGAGGAAAGGGTGACCAGAGGGGCTTACATGTCTACATGATGTCACTCAGCAACACAGTGGAGACTGTCTGGGTCAGAGAATTCTGAAAGGCAGCAGCTTGCAGTCTTATAACCACAAAGCTTTATCTTATCAAAGGCCAGCAGATGCCAGATTAGGTTTCATGGGATATGCAAAGCAGAGAAGCCCTAAATGGCCTAATGTTTGCTTGCTGGGACTATTTTTAAGATAACTGGATATTAGATGTGTAAAAATTTGAGTTTGGTGCAAATCAGCTTTTGAACTAATTGGTCTCAGCCTGCAGTGAAGAAATAAACAGCCTAGGGGGCTAATACACAGAGGTCATCTCTGACTCATTTGTATAACACCAGACAAAGACAGTACAAAAAAGAGAGAGAAAATATAAAATTCTTTATGAATATAGACACAAAAAGTCCTTAACAAAAAATAAGCAAGGAGAATCCAGCTACATATAAAGTTATTTATATGGTGGTGGTTTAGTCGTGCCTGACTCTTGCAACCCCAGAGACTGTAACCTGCCGGGCTCCTCTGTCAATGAGATTCTCCAGGCAAGAATACTGGAGTGGGTTGCCATTCCCTTCTCCAGGAGATCTTCCCAACCCAGGGATCGAACCCAGGTCTTCTGGATTGCAGGCAGATTCTTTACCAACTGAGCTACGAGAGATGCCCCCCAAATTATTTATATACCATGATCAAATGGAGTAATAACAAATGCAGCACTGTTCAGTACTCAAATATAGCAGTCAATGTAATCTACCATATTAATGGGCTAAAGAAGCAAAAATCACAGGATCATATAAACTTATGTGAAAAGAGCATCTGACAAAAGTCAATATCCATTATGGTAAAAGCTCTCAGAAAAAAGCAGTAGGAATAGAGGAAAACTTTCTCAGACTTACAAAGAACATCAACAGAACATCTACAGCTAACATACTTAATGGTAAAAGATTAAATGCCTTTGCCCTAAGATAAGAAACAGGCAAAGATATCTAATTTGCCAATTTTACTCAACATAACGGTAGAAGTTCTAGCCAGTGCAATAAGGCAACTAAAGGGAAAAAATGGCATAGAGATTGAAAGGAAGAAACAAAATGATTTATAGATAACGTAATCACCTACATAGAAAATCCTGAGGAATTCATCCCTGGACCCCTACCCCAAAAAACTCCTAGAAATAATAAGTGAATTCATCAAGATTGCCAGATGTGGGCTTCCCTGGTGGCTCAGTGGTAAAGAATCTGCCTGCCAGTAAAGGCAACACAAGTTTGATCCCTGGTCTGGGAAGATCCCACATGCTGCAGAGCAAGTAAGCCCATCAGCCACAACTACTGAGCCTGTGCTCTAGCATCGGGATTCAAGTACTGAGCCCACATGCTACAGCTGCTGAAGCCCATGTGCCCTAGAGTCCCTACTTCACAACAAGAGAAGCCATCGAAATGAGAAGCCCACGCAGCATTACTAGAGAGCAGCTCCTATTCTCAGCAACTAGAGAAAAGCCCAGCCCATATAGCAACAAAGACCCAGCACAGCCAAAAATAAATAAATAAATACAATTAAAAAAAGACTATCAGATGCAAAATAAACATAAAAATCAATTGCATTTCTATATATCAGCAATGAACTTGTGAAAACCAAAATTTAAAAACGTAATACCATTTAAAATCACTCAAAAAATGAAATTCTTCGGATGTCCCTGGTGGTCCAGTGGTTAGGAATCCACCCTGCAACTCAGGGGATGAGGGTTAGATCCCTGGTCAGGGAACTAATATCCCACATGCCGCAGGGCAACTGAGCCTGTGGACTACAAATATTGAGCTTGTTTGCCACGACTAGAGAGTCCACACGCTGCAACTAAGACCTGACAGAGCCATTAAATAAATAAATGAATATTTTTTAAAAATGAAATTCTTGGGTATAAGTCTGATACAACATGTACAGGACTTGAGTGCTGAAATGAAAAAATGATAATGAAAGAAATCAAAGATCTAATAAATGGAGACATACTGTGTTCATGGATTGCAAGATTCGACCTATTAAAGAGATCAATTCTCAGCAGATTGATAGATAGGTTTAGTGCAATTCCCATCAAAATCCCAGAAAGATTCTGCAGATCTTACTAGGTTATTTTAAATTTATGTGTAAAGATAGAGGCGCTAAAATAGCTAAAGCAATTTTGATAAAGAAGAATCAACTGGGAAGATCATTCTACCCATTTAGAAAAGACAGAGGAACCAGAGATCAAATTGCCAACATCCGCTGGATCATGGAAAAAGCAAGAGAGTTCCAGAAAAACATCTATTTCTGCTTATTGACTATGCCAAAGCCTTTGACTGTGTGGATCACAATAAACTGTGGAAAATTCTGAAAGAGATGGGAATACCAGACCACCTGATCTGCCTCTTGAGAAATCTGTATGCAGGTCAGGAAACAACAGTGAGAACTGGACATGGAACAACAGACTGGTTCCAAATAGGAAAAGGAGTACGTCAAGGCTGTATATTATCACCCTGCTTATTTAACTTCTATGCAGAGTACATCATGAGAAACGCTGGACTGGAAGAAACACAAGCTGGAATCAAGATTGCTGGGAGAAATACCAATAACCTCAGATATGCAGATGACACCACCCTTATGGCAGAAAGTGAAGAGGAACTTAAAAGCCTCTTGATGAAAGTGAAAGAGGAGAGTGAAAAAGTTGGCTTAAAGCTCAACATTCAGAAAACGAAGATCATGGCATCCGGTCCCATCATTTCATGGGAAATAGATGGGGAAAGAGTGGAAACAGTGTCAGACTTTATTTTTCTGGGCTCCAAAATCACTGCAGATGGTGATTGCAGCCATGAAATTAGAAGACGCTTACTCCTTGGAAGGAAAGTTATGACCAACCTAGATAGCATATTCAAAAGCAGAGACATTACTTTGCCAACAAAGGTCCATCTAGTTAAGGCTATGGTTTTTCCAGTGGTCATCTATGGATGTGAGAGTTGGACTGTGAAGAAGGCTGAGCACCGAAGAATTGATGCTTTTGAACTGTGGTGTTGGAGAAGACTCTTGAGAGTCCCTTGGACTGCAAGGAGATCCAACCAGTCCATTCTGAAGGAGATCAGCCCTGGGATTTCTTTGGAGGGAATGATGCTGAAGCTGAAACTCCAGTAGTTTGGCCACCTCATGTGAAGAGTTGACTCATTGGAAAAGACTCTGATGCTGGGAGGGATTGGGTGCAGGAGGAGAAGGGGATGACAGAGGATGAGATGGCTGCATGGCATCACTGACTCGATGGACGTGAGTCTGAGTGAACTCCGGGAGTTGGTGATGGACAGGGAGGCCTGGCGTGCTGCGATTCATGGGGTTGCAAAGAGTCAGACACGACTGAGCAACTGAACTGAACTGCAGAGGAAGGCAATTAGATCAATGGAACAGACTAGAGAAGCAACAAATAGTACCATACAAATATGCCCAACTGATTTGACAAAAGTAGAATTCAATGGGAGGAAGATTTTAAGCAAACGGACATCATAGACCAAAAAAATGGGGCTCAACTTAAATGTCACACCTTTTATGAAAAAATTACTCAAAATAGATCAGACTTAAAATGTAAAGCTATAAAACTTTCAGAATGAAAATATGAGAAAATTTTCAGAATCTAAAACTAGAGTATCCAGACTTGACACCAAAACCAAGATCTGTAAAATGGAAAATTAACAATTGAATTTTATCAAAATTAAACATTTTGCTCTGTGAAATAAGAGGATGGAAAGAGAAGCTACAAACAAGAAGAAAATATTTGCAAATCACATATCTGACAAAGGACTCGGATGTAGAACATACTAAGAATTCTCAAAACACAACAGTAAACCATAGCTGATTCATGTCAATGTATGGCAAAAACCACTGCAATATTGTAAAGTAATTAGCTTCCAATTAAAATAAATAAATTAATTTAAAAAAACAACAATAAATAAAACCATGCAATTCAACTAGAAAAAAAGGGCTGAAGATATGAAGAGACATTTCATTCAAGAGCATATACAAATGGTAAATAATTACCTGAAAAGATGTTCAACATCATTATTCATCAGAGAAATGCAAATTAAAATCACAATGAAAAAAAAAATAACTACAATGAGATATTGCTAATACCTATCAAAATGTCTAATGAGAAATAGTGACGATACCAAATGCTGGCAAAGATGTGCAGAAACTCAGTCACTGCTGCTGGGAATGCAAAATGGTACAGCCACTCTATAAAACAATTGGGCAGTTTATTTGACTAAACATGCAACCACCATATGACCCAGCTACTGCATTCCTGGGCACTTACCCCAGAGAAATCAAAATGATATTCACACAAAAACTTAGAAACAAATATTTTAGCAGCTTTATTTATAACTGTCCAAAATTGGAAATAACTCCTTTGTCCTTGAATGGGTAAACAGTTCAGCAAACCGTGGTACATACATCCATGACATGGAATACTATTCAGCAATTGAAAAAAAAAAACAAACAAACGGATAGATGCAACAACTTAGATGAATCTCCACAGGATTATGTTTGAGTGAAAAAAAGTCAGACCCCAAAGGTTACATGGGGCTTTCCCGATGGCTCAGCAGCTAAAGAATCTGCCTGCAGTGCAGGAGACACAGGAGACACGGGTTTGATCCCTGGGTCGGAAGATCCCCTGGAGGACGGCATGGCAATCCACTCCAGTATTCTTGCCTGGAGAATCCCACGGACAGAGGAGCCTGGTGGGCTACAGTCTGTGGGGTCACAAAGAGTCAGACAGGACTGAGCGACTAACACCAACTAAAGGTTACGTACGGTATGACTATTTACATAAGATTCTTGAAACGACAAAATTATAGAAATGGAGAACTGATTACTGGTTGCCAGGAATTAAGGAGTGACGGGAGTGGGGGCATGTGGGTGTGGCTATGAAAAGGCTTCCTGACTTATTTATATCAATATCCAGGTTGTGATCTTACACTATAAGTTTACAACATGTTGCCACTGGGGAAACTGGGGAAAGGGACACAGGATCTCTCAATATTATTTCTTAAAACTGCATATGAATCTACAGCTGTCTCAAAACATAAAGCTTAATTTTTAAAAAGTGGAAAACTCTTTTCTTTGCTTGATTACAGATCTATTAATTTGTTACATGTTCCTGGCAAAAGGTGGCCAGTTTTTACTTTATAAAACAGAAAGAGACTCAAGAGAATGAATTTATGGTTGCTGAGGGGAAGGAATATGGTTCAGGAGTTTGGGATTGACATATACACACTGCTATATTTAAAATAGAGGACCAACAAGAACTTACTCTATAACACGTGGAACTCTGCTCAATGTCATGTGGCAGCCTGGATGGGAAGGGAATTTGGGGGAGAATGGATACATGTGTATATATAAGGCTGAGTCCCTTCTCTGTTTATCTGAAACAATCGTAACACTGTTAAGCAGCTGTACCCCAAAACAAAATTTAAAGTTTTTTTTTTAAAGAAAACAAATCAGTATTTATATATCTATTCCACCACAATAATAATACAAATGACTCAAGGAAATCAAATATCTCATTACCATTGTTTAAAAAATATGTTAAATCTGGGATTTCCAGGCCAGAACTTAACATGAGGAACCATGGGTTTAGGAGTAACTATTAAATATTCCGCTATAAGCCACTATTAGATTCTTTGCTACCTTAAAGAGAGATCTACCCATAGCAATATAAATGATGGTTCTTACAGGCTTTTCCTTGGGCTGTGACTTTATGGACTTCAACTGTGTCCAGTCTAAGTTTAAACATCAGTTAATAATCTCTGATACGATAAAACTGAAATTTGTCCGCTCCTCCTTTAGACATAGATCATAATCATATTTTACTGCTTTTGAGTCAGCTGGATGCATCACTGCTGGTTATAGAAAATGAAAGACACATTTCTCTTACATGCAGTTGACACACATGCGTTAATCATGACCCAGGAGTGGTCTTAACAGGCATTTGGTCCTAATGGGCTAATTATTGCCCAAAAGAATAGCTTCAGGTCAATTATTCAAAAGCCAAATTCACTGTTTTGAGTAGATATCCCTCAACTTTTTTACTAGTTTGTCTCAAGTAATCCCATAAAACTGGTAAGCTCATTTATAGAAGGTCCAAGATTTATGCAGCAGAGTGACCGGGGGCATGATCCGCTGGGCCCAGAGACAAGCAGGTGCGCCTTTTCAGGCAAGACAGTCAGACAGTTGGAAGGCTGTTACCCAGGCTGTCATACCTGTCTCCTTTGGCAATTTTCCATGGTCTGCTGGGTGGTCCTTGGTCTTGAAAGTGAAAGCGAAAGTCACTCAGTACTGTCTGACTCTTTGCCACACCAAGGAATTCTCTAGGTCACAATACTGGAGTGGGTAGCCGTTCCCTTCTCCAGGGGATCTTCCCAACCCAGGAATCCAACCAGGGTCTCCTGCATGGCAGGCAGATTCTTTACCAACTGAGCTACCAGGGAAGGTCCTTGGTCTTACAGGCTTAGAAACCTAATTTTGTCAGTTACACTCACCTTAATTAGGTACCTGCGATTAGATGTAAAATCTAAACAACAATGCATTGACTGACTGAGAGACCTGTTCCATACACGCTTTCATTGGTGTTTTGATCCTATGAAGATGTTATTCTCTAAGAACTAGGAAATGAAGGTGCCCGCTGTGACTCAAGCTACACAGTCTAAACATGATGAAGACTGTAGACTGGAACCCTAAGTGGGCCTGGGCAGCATTTTCTCCCTCTAATCAAGTTGTGTGGGAAGCCAGCTCCTAAACTGAATAGCAATTAAATTCATTCACAATATCAAAAATAGCAGTTATGACAGGAAAACATGACATTCATATTCTTCATACAAAATTTCTCTGTAGGAACACTGACCTGAGAAGCCAGAGTAAGCAAGAGGTTATAAACATGGAATGAGAACAAGAGGACTGGGATTATTGGAATATTTCAAGGTATTAGGCACACCTAGCACAATGCAGCCTGCTCACATTAGGGAGCTTCTAATCTAGGGATCTGAACACTTACAGTCACTTGGTGACAGTCCTCTGCTTCTATCCCTCCTAGGGAATGTCCTTTATAGACCAAAGGTGAAAAAAAAGGCATGATTCAAAAACTGTGGTCTAAGATTTCTGATCCCCTAGGCAGCACCCTTTGCCTGGATACACACTTCCCTTCATGCTTTTTCTATGACAGTAAAGCTCTGTCTGGGTAGCATTCTTTCTTTGAGGTGATTTTGAATACTTCTACTTCAGTTCATTATGTTTTGATATTATAGTTTAGCTCCCAGAGGACCATCTTACTCCAAACTTGTGGGATTCAACTTGGTAGCCTCCTAACACTGACAAGCAAGTATCTGCAACTTGTTTATCTTGGAACCCATTCCAAGAAGCTATATGGCTCAAATCAATAAAGATTTTTTCTTTTATTGACCCAGGTGGTCATTGGTATAACTGCTCTAAAACCCTTCAAGGTCAAAATAATTTCTGTACTGCTAAGGCAGTAGAGGCCTGGGGCTTTTTCCCATGGTCTATATTAGACCAGGTTCCAAATTATTTTCTTAGTAACCACTTCTATCCTCAGTATGATGTAAATAAACAAAATAATATAGCATGCAGGTCACTAAGCTACATGTTATTACTTCAAAATATGTTACTTAGTCTCTGTTTTATGAGAACTAATACATACATACAAAGATAATGTTTTATCCCCCTTTGAAGAGTCTGCATTTGTCTGTTTTCTACCAGGGGTTCTGACGTCTTACTTTTGTCACCGTGTGACAAAGTAATTCACGTACCAAAAACAGGAACGAACGCCCTTCTTGTGGCTGCGTTCATAAACATTATCTACTTATGCTGCTCTGAAGAATGTCTCTTTTCAGCCATGACATGGCTAGTGAAAGTGTTTACATTTATTGTGGAATTTTAAGCACAGAATTCCTCAAAGCGGAACGATAATGAATGGATTTTTGTGGTGGTACCTTCTTAATGGGCAGGCAGCTTTGTTTGTCAATGATAAGGATACACACACTGGTCCCTCCTCCTGGGTTCCCGGTTCAGATCAGCTTGAATGATGACATACCTTTGCTGCCACACCCTCTATCGGTTGTCATCAGAAAAAAGGATGAGGAATTCAAGTCTAGGTGCTCCCATCACGAGAAGGCTAGAGCCAAAGACATCTGAGCCAGGAACCGACTCAGGGAGAGCTTCAGAGCAAGTATTTCAGGGTTAGGGAGCCTGGTGCCCTGACCCGTGCACACTTACAAACCATAACTTTCCGGGCCTCTGATAACATACACATGCCAGGCAAAGACACCACTGCACCGCCCTCCCCCCACCCCCTGGCAAATAAAAACCCAAGAGGTTAATATAGCATCACCTCATCATCCCTCCCAAATTCTTACTGAAGGTTCTGTGTTGATGAAATGGACTGAGTAGCTGCAGGGAGCCTATGTTGTAAAGGAATTTCATACAGAAGTTCCCGTCTCATTACCACCTTCATACATTTCTTTGAAGTTCATCAATCCAAAAATCACTGCATTTTTGTCCTGGAAAGTTGTCTCCTAGAAAGTTACCTGACTGAAGAATTACTAGCAAACTGATCATCAGTTGTACAAACCATTTGGCTCTCCGTGGAAACATGTCAATGCAACAACGTCTTTCTTTTCAACTATCGCTCATCTGTCTCGTAGCCCTGCAGAAATAATTTGGCTTTTTGCTTCTGAGTATTTCCTGTCCTGCTGACCTTATTGCATGATATGAAGTTATAATAATAGAAAAAAAAAGTAACATCAACCACCGCTACCACCAAAATAATAACATTGAGCACTTCAATGTTTTGAACACTTTTCTAAGTACTTTGGTATATTAACACATTCCATAATGAGGTAGGAGCTATTATTATCTCCATATTATAACAGAGGAAACTGAGGAGCAGAGAAGTTAGCTAAATTGTCCCAGGTTATACTCATGTCAAAAGAGATGTATATGGGTGACCCCAGTGGTACAGAAGTAAAGAATTCGCCTGCCCATGCAGGAGACATGGATTTGATCGCTGGCCCGGGAAGATCCCACATGCCACAGAGCAACTAAATGCACCACAACTGTTGAGCCTGTGCTCTAGAGCCCAGGAGTCGCGACTCCTGAAGCCTGCGCACCCTAGAACCCATGCTCCTCAACAAGAGAAGCCTCCACAATGAGAAGCCCTCGTGCCGAAACTAGAGAGTGGGCCCCACTTGCAACTAGAGAAAGCCCACGCAGCAACATGGGCAAAAATAATTTCATTTCACCAGTATAGCCAAAAATAAATAAACTAAATAAAATAATAAAAAAAAAACTAAAAAAAATAATAAAATTATTTTTTTAAAAAGAGACATATGTGTAAAAGACAAAAAAAGACATTTTCTTTAGAAAAATGGTTTTACTGGTTTTAGTCTATAAAAATCATGCATGCTTATGGTTAACAAAATTCTTCTAAGACTGAGAATTACAATTTAAAAAGCTAAAAAAAAACCCAAAAAACCTAAAAAACCACCCCCAAATTCTACTACCTAGAGACAACCGCTGATCATTTTTAAGTGAACGTCCTCTAAATATCTCTTTATATCTTTAGGATCATACTGATTTATGAGTATCATTACATAAATGAGATCAACCACGTAATTACTTTTCTGTAATTTACTTTTTCCATTCTATTCCAAGGCCTGGACGTCAGCAGCCCTTTGTAGACATCTAAGTGCTACGTCAGTCTCTGGTTAATAGAATAATCAGGGCTGAGGGGAGTCTTCCAGCCCAACCAGAAGAAAGGACTCAAGATCAGGGTTTTAGCAGTCCCTGAAGGACTCTTACCTTACTTCATAGCAGGCTTTATTTTCATCTGATGTTTAACACAGTCATCCCTGTGAAGGCCACAAAAATCAAAAATCTTTTCTAGAATGTAAGCCAAAAAGTACTGCTGGCCATTGACTCAGACCTGAAGGCCTGCCCCACCCACCCCCACCCCCCAGCCCTCTGGAGAATTAGCCGGGCTCTGAGCTGAGGATAGTTTAATGATGTCTGAGTCATGTGCCAGCTGGCACAAGGGAAGCCCACCACGCAGACACGTAACCTCAGTGGGGAAGCTGAGCTGAGGGCTGTCACTGGATTGTTATTATAGCAGTCTGCTGATAAGTGACGGGCCAGGGCGGGAGGAAGTCCAAACATCTCAGGAAACCAGATAAGCCTTATGATAAGGACTGTTCCCACACACCTCCCCAGGAGACACGACTCACATCAATCCAAGTGAATGACACCCTGGAGTTACACGGTGAGCAATGCGAGCAGCCTTGAGTGGTGGCTGCTATTGGTCAGCCGAGGCTAGGCCTGCAGGGCAAGGTAACATCCTGTGGCCAACGGAGAGAGAATACACCTATCAGAGTTACAGGGATAATAGCCGTTACCCTGCAGACCACCCTCCTACTTCTGGCTCTCCTTTCACAAAATCTTTGGGGGAATCAAGTTAGGAAAATGGTAATTTAAGGGTAGGAGTGAAGACAGGTTCCCAGGCTGACTCTGAAGGAGAGAAACCTCTGGGGCATACACTCTCCTCTTGGAATCTCTTTGGGGCAGGCAGTTGAGTGGATCCAGCCCACTAGAAACACTTCTAGCACATTTTAAGAAATGTTCTAAATTCCATATTTGAACTTGAGTGCAAAAAAAGAAAATAAAAATCATCTGTAATTCTTTCTTTCTCACTCAAAATAATCACAGTTAATATTTAGGTATATTTCTTTCAAACTTTTTCTATACAGCATTCTTTTTAAAGAGAGCTAAATATCTATCTACACAAGTTCCCTTAACATTTTATAAGTGTACTTCTCATGATCATAAATTCTATATGAAAAAGTAAAGTGTAATGCCTGCATAATATTCCACTATCTAAAAGTTATATCCAAAGTTACACAGCCACCAAAATGGTCTTTCAAAGCCATTATCTTTCTTAAAGAAGATGTCTGGGAACCATCGCTTAGATCATTTCCTCCCAGATTGCTTATGCATTTCCACAGTATATTATCCAAGTAGCCCCTCTAACCTGGTGAGATGGCATTAGTGAAAGGACATTCCTATTTCTTTCATTTTTAGTTGAAATATTTTATCACTGCGAACTTCCCTCTAAAGACTGCTTTTGCTGCATCCAAATGCAGGGAGTGCAGCTTTGATCTATGGGGGGAACTAAGACCCCACACACTACACAGGCCAAAAAATTAAAACAAAATAAAAAATTTAAAAATAGTATTAAAAGGCATATCATGAAAAATAGCAGTATTTTGTCTCCACTATCTTCAAATATCCAGTCCCACTCCCCAAAAACAAGCATTTTGATTTACTTGGATCTTCTTTCTGGTATTTATCTCCATATTTCTAAATAGTGCGCTTATACTGTTACTTCTTGATCTATCAGTTTTAGACACACTCTTCTGCCTTCCCATTATGATAAAAGGGGATTTGGATTTATGATAATCCCTTGCACCCTACACACACACAAAACATATGCACATAGACTTTTCCTGTCATCTTCACAATATAATTATATAACCATTTTAGTTATGTCATACATTGTCAAAATTGACTTAAGTCTCTGAAATTCAGTTGAGACTCCAAAGTTGAGAACAAAAGGTACAAATCTCCCCCTACTTTGTAAATAGAGATTCTACAAATCCATGCACCGCTTGCAAATGGGGTAGTCCCAAAGTGATTCTTCCAGTCTTCACCACTAACTACCTCCAGTCTTAAGAATTAACCAAGAAACTGAAGGAGCCTCTGTTGGGCACTGCTTTGGGGAGAGTCAGCAGAGTGCTGTTTTTCCTGCCCCATCACTCGTGCTGGAGGAGAGGACACCTTCTTCCACTTATCCGGAATTGAGTAAGGGGGACTTCACAAGGAACCTCAGAGAGACTGATCATTTGCAGGAACAGTCACATACTTGATGACTGACACCTGAAAAAAAAATCTGAAGCCAGAAGCTGGCTAGAGCCGTCTATCTGGTAGCAGGACAAAGAGTCAAGGTTGGTCAGCATTTCCAGGGACTGGTGGAACAGAAATCTGGTTTTCAGTGGGCCAGATCAGATTCTGTGCAAGAGAGCTGTCAATAGGTATGTTTTCAAAAGTCCTCAACCCAACAGTACCATCAGGAGAGATGAAAAATGACTCCAACAGAGTGGACAGGCAGAAACCAGGTGTTGAGTGGACAGCCGTCAGCGGTCAGCCAAATGAGGCATCTTCTAGGTCAAGGAGAGTATAGCAAAAACATCCCAGTGATGCAGGTTCTCCCATGAACCAATCTTGGGCATATTGATGTACAAAGAGCGTACTTGTGGCAGATGACAACTCTGCAGGCCAAGAGCTCTTCTTCCCCTTCATTCTACCCTTTCTGTGTCTTCATCTAACCCCAGAGGAGCCAGAGGCAGCATCAGTGAGCAAGATGGAATAAAGTGATGTTGACCTTCTACTTGGCGTTGCCAGATTTAGCAAATAAAAGTACAGGATGCCCAGTTAAATTTGAATTTTAGATAAACAATGAATGCTTTTTTTAGTCTAAGTATATCCTATGCAATATTTGGGATGTAATTCTACTAAAAGCATTTGTTGTTTTCTGGAATTCACATTTAGCTGGGCGTTCCGTATTTTATTTGGCAACCCTGCCCATACTTCTTGCCCACTGTAGACTTTCAAGCCTGTGTCAGGCCCAAGCTGTGGGACAGGAGAAGCAAAAACTGGATAAGAGCTTGGTGTTCTGATATTAGATGACACTGGACTTTGGATAACCTGGAAAAAATGGAGACTATTCATTAATAACCTCAAAGTACTTAGAAACATGATAGATACAGTCTGAAAGTTCAGCCATGGGGCTGAAAAAGTGAGATAACAGAGTCTTGCAGCTGGAACCTTCCAAGTCCCTCTTGTTCAATAAGCTACTTACAGGTATATTAGGTTCAGCATTTAGGTTATTATTTCTACATAAATATTATTTGTTGCTGAGCCAAGTTGGGAACTAAGACTGCATTTCTTATATAACTTTCTATTTTTAATTTGACTTAATAATTGCCTAGTTAAAGTATTTTTCATATTTATAAGATGTTATGGAAAACCTGAATGAACATTTTTGGCCAACCCAATATGTTTCTTTATGAACTGCCTATTCATGTCTACTATTGGGTTGTTGAGCTTTCTATTACTGATTTATTAAAGTTTATATAATAAGAAAATTTAAAAAACACTCTTCTATGAGGAAATTAGAAATGGCAAGTAACAGGATAAGTAGAGGTTTTCTGACATTTGTGTTGGGAAGCTTAGATGTTCTCTGTGTGCTGTTGTTAAGATCTAGTCTTGCTCTTCCAAAACAAATTCTCTTAAATCAATAGCTTACTTAAATCATCTTTTAATGCTTACATGCACAATTCTTGGTTAAACACTTCTGAAGAAGGATGTGTGTGATTAAGACATAGCCTATCAGCATTTTTCTCCTGTAGACAAGATCATTCATCCTTGGGATTTATTTCCATGAAATTAATCCACACCAGGAAAATAGCTGCAAATATTACCTCAAAGGAATTATGATAAATTTCTCTTAAGATACTATTATCATGTGGTTGGATCATGGAACACAAAGATTGAAATCTCAAATTTGTTTCTTTATTCATGAGTTTTTTATTCCAATCTGATAACAAATCTCATTATTATTTTTAGTTTCTCATGAGAAAATCAGAGCCTTGCTCCTTAACTGTCTCATGAATTTAGTCTTTGAGGTATTTCCAAAGAATGGGAATTATATGATAAAGTGAAGATTATACTTTAGACCACCACCACGGCATATAAATTTTCATAGTAAATGGTTGCAAACCACTTGGCTAATTTTTGCACATAATTCTTTCCAAAGAATCCCTTTGTTCTTAAGGGAAATAAAACATTCCAAAACAAATACATTAAAATATGAACTGAAAAATTATTTTAAGAACAATAGACAGAAAAATTCCATTTCAGATTAGCTGTCAGGAGAGTCTCACATTTGTCAATAATTCCCAGGATGTGCTCCATCTTCTTATTTTTATTTATAAATTCAATTTTAAGATTGCAGTGAAGCATGATGATTCTCCTGTTTCCCTGCCTAATATATTTATTCCTCTAGAATGAGTGACACATAGGAAGGGCTAGATTCCAGAATCCCTTGGCCCTGGAATAAAAATCTTTGCATATTTTGCAAATGCGAACTCTGTTTAGTCTCAGCAATATCATTCTCAGCATATGTCGCATCTCAAATTCCTGTTCTGCTTTATCTCTCTACGCACTACAAAGCTAGCTTTTGGGAACCCCTGTCTTAAAAATTGACAAATGTTTCCTTGCTTTGTCCCTCTGCAGTACACAAGTTCATCTATCAGGTTTTGAGTGCATCTGACAAGAGTGACAAGACAGAAGTCTGATCAGTGCACAAATCAGTCAATCAATCAAACACAATATGGGATATCCAAAGCATTGCAGAGGAAGACCATGAATACTGACTGAGGGATGGTCACGTTCCTGGCACAATGCTTGGTGTTTCCACTTGTGCTATCTTACTGAACTCTTGCAACAGCTGCCTCAAGGTAAATGAGAAATCTGGAGGTCAGAAAGTCAGAATTACTTGCTGAAGCTGGTAAATGTCAGGGTTTTCCCACTGCTCCTTACCCAATACCCAACACATCAGCTATACTGAACTGTAGGAGGTTCTTCTTAAGCTGGTAATCATGATCCAAATAATGATTGAGAAAGACTCTGATGCTGGGAAAGATTGAAGGCAGAAGGAGAAGGGGATGACAGAGGATGAGATGGTTGGATGGTATCACCAATTCAATGGGCATGAGTTTGAGCAAACTCCAGAGAATGGTGAAAGACAGGGAAACCTGGCGTGCAGCAGTTCATGGGGTTGCAAAGAGTTGGACTCAACTTAGTGACTGAACAACATCCAAATCTGTCTGGTTAGTTTGGGACACAAAAATTATCATAATATGAATAACTTTGATGCAGGGTTTCATGAAATTCATGGAGACGATGTTGAAGAAATGCTAGAACCACAGGCAAACACTGATAAATAAGAGTTACAGAATTAGACCAGTTAAAAATTAAAGAGGAAAAAATAGATCTTCAAAAGAGAAATATTTGAAAATCACAGATTAAATGGAGCAGCTGAGAAAAATGAAGGACTTCAATCTATTTGTCAGATGTGCTCCCAGACACATTTTTTTAAAAGTAGATTTCCAAATCCTATGATAGAACTTTATTTTTTATTCCCCAAATTAGGGGAGACTTACAATTATTACCTAACTTTTAAAAAATATTTATAAATAACAATAAAAATTTTTTATAATTTTTCTTTTCACTTGCCAAGATCAAATTCTAATTAATTTTTTTTCATATCTTATATGAAATGTCTTTGTTGGGTTCCCTGTATGTCCTCCTTAGACATTAACTGTGTTTGACTCTGAGACCTCCTGAATTTTGTCTTGCCGTTTCATGCTTTGAAAAGTTTGTCCATGGTATTCCATCTGCCGCAGGACCAGTCTCTGTTGTCCTGCAGGAAAACACCTCTTCGCTGCTCTTGACTTTCTCTAATATCACCTCCTGTGTGAGAGTTTCCTCTAGCTTTTCCTGCTCTCTTAGTCAAATCGATAGAAATAGAAGGAAATACACAATAGAAAAGCTACATTATTATGAAGCTATAAATTATCTGGTGTCAAGAGGCACAATTTCTTGGAGAAACCTAAGTACAAATAAAGAACATTTCCACTATCACAGAAAGTTCTATTGGATAGTACCAGAACTTGTGAAAATGCAAGCAATAGATTAAAAAAAAAAAAAACATAGCAAAGCACTAAGAAAGGAATTCTGGCCTTGTTTTCCTTGTAAGTAACGGTGGTACTGCTGGAAAGACTAAGTGCTCTGGGAGCACGTTGGAGAGGTCCTTACCAGTGTGGGAGGCTGCATGAGGAAATGATCTTTAAGCTAAGACTTGAGTAGGAATTAACTAGGAATGTGTTGGTGGGTGTGGGGGGAGAGGCAGGAAGTAGGGGTGTGGATTGGTTTGGAAAGACAGTTTCAAGGAGAGGAAACTATGAGCAGAAAGAACCTAAGGAGAGAGGGCACAGGATACCTTTGAAAGAAGTACAACATATCCATCAGCTCTAATTCTGCAAACAAATTTCATGATTGACATTGTACCTGCATTGAAAAATAAAAGAATATGACTTAAATGTGAATTAAGTGCCACAGGAAATAAACTCTTCCAGCTATACTAGGTCAGGATGATCAGAAGGAGTGATGTGTCAGGAAGTTTCCTGTTAATTCCTTATTTCAGTATTTGTTCATTTCACACTTATCACATGTCAAATGGTAGTAAGGATTCTATTAGGAAACTCAATAAGAGCCCCAAATAGACTGGGGATGTTATATAATAGAAGTTCATGATCTTTCTATCTTCAGAAGATTTTGTTCCAACTGAACTCACATCTTATTGACAGACATAGTAATTATGAACAGAATATCAGATTTTGGTTTTCAGTGCAGTGTGTCCAAATTGTGGCATTTGAAAAGTTCTTGTAGCACTTATTAAAGATGCATATCCCCAGCCCAGAAATAAACCCACACGTCTATGATCAACTGATATATAACAAAGGAGGCAAAAATATACAATGGAGAAAAAGATAGTCTCTTCAACAATTGGTGTTGGGAAAGCTGGACAGCTACATGTAAATCAATAAAATTAGAATATCCCTTCATATCATATATAGAAATAAACTCAAAATGGCTTAAAGACCTAAATATAAGACATAACACCATAAAAATCCTAGAAGAAAACATAGGCAAAACATTCTTGGATATAATGTTAGCAATATTTTCTTAGAGCAGTCTCCCAGGACAAAAGAAATAAAAGCAAAAATAAACACATGAGACCTAATCAAACATTTTGCACAGCAAAAAAAAAAAAAAAAGACAATCAACAAAATGAAAAAACAACCTACAAACTGGGAAAATATATTTGCAAACAATGCAACCAACAAGGGGCTAATATCTAAAATATACAAACAGCTCATATAACTTAATATTAAAAAAACCCAAACAACCTAATCAAAAAATGGGCAAAAAACCAAAATAAACATTTCTCCAAAGAAGACATACAAATGACTAACAGGCTCAAGAGAAGATGCTCAACATCACTAATTAGTAGATAAATGCAAATCAAAACCACAGTGAGGTATCAGCTCATACTGTTCAGAATGGCTATTATCAAAACATCTACAATAATAAATGCTGGAGAGAGTGTGGAGAAAAGGGAAGCCTCCTACACTGTTGATGGGAATATAAACTGGTGCAGCCACTATGGAAAACAGCATGGAGGTTCCTTTAAAAACTAAAAAATAGGGGAATTACCTGGCAGTCCAGAGGTTAGGACTCTACTCTTTCACTTCAGAGGATATGGGTTTGATCCCTGTGTGGGAAACTAAGTTCCTGCAAGCAGTGTGGCATGGCCAAAACTAAATAAATAAAAGTTTAAAAATAAACAAGTAATAACTAAAAGTAGAACTACTTTATGTTTGAGCAATTCCACTCTTGGCCATATATCCGGAAAAAATGAAAATTCTAATTTGAAAAGATTCATGCACCCCAGTGTTCAGAGGAGCACTATTTACAATAGCCAAGACATAGAAACAACTCAAGTGCCCATAAACAGACAATGGGTTTAAGGAGATGTGGTATACATATATGGTGTGTGCATTTTTATATATAAAGACTATTTTTCAGTCATAAAAAAGAATGAAATATTGCCATTTGCAGCAACTAGAGAATATCATGTAGAGAATATCACACTAAGTAAAACAAGAGAAAAAACAAATATTAAACTATATCACTTATACATAGAATCTAAAAAAAAGATACAAATGAATCTATATACATAACAGAAACAGACTCACTGACAGAAAACAAACGTAAGGTTACTGAAGGGGAAAGGGAGGGGAAGAGGGATAAATTAAGAGTATGGGATTAACAAATTGCTATAAATGAAACAGATAAGCAAGAAGGATTTACTATATAGCATAGGGAATTATATTCAATATCTTGTAACAACTTATAATGGAAAAAATCTGAAAAAAACATAACTGAATCACTTTGCTGTACACCTAAACCTAAGACAAAATTGTAAATCAACTATACTTCAACAAAAAATTAAAATTAAAAATAATTAAAATGCATGTCCTGTTTCCCTGCCATCCCCTGGGCAGAGGCAGGGGCTCAAGCACATTCAAGATCTGGCTCCACAACCCACCACCACAGCATTGCTCCTTTACAAGGTACAGAAGACTGCCTTCTTCCATGATGACCTAGCACGTGGCACTTGTGAAGCTGCCCATCTCTTGGTGCCAAGCCCATTTTTGAGCGCTTGCATCCAATTGTGATGAGTCTGTTTACATCAAGTTGGTTTAGGCCCTTTGTGCTGACAAAAATCAACCTCCCTGAGATTCATGACAGAAATTCCTGTAGAAAGGTTGATTGCAGATGGGTGGTTTTAGTAAAGGACTACGCAAAGAATCCCAAGGATGTCATCAAAGAGTATTCCAAATACCAAAAAAATAATAATAATTAAAAAACTTGGCTTTTGTCTTTTAAAAATGCATATCCCCAAGCCCACCATGAACCTAGGGAATCAGAGTTGGTGGTGTCTACAGGGCTGACAGGGTTTCCCAGGTGGTGCTAATGGTAAAGAACCCACCTGCCAATGCAGGAGACATAATACGCAGATTTGATCCCTGGGTTGGGAAGATCCCCTGGAGGAAGGTATGGCAACCCACTCTAGAAGTCTTTTCCTGGAGAATCCCCATGGACAGAGAAGCCTGGTGGGCTACAGTCCGTGGGGTTGCAAAGAGTCGGACAGGGCTGAAGTGACTGAGCACGCACGCACACACACATGCACAGGGCTTACAAACTCCCTGGGTATTTTTATTGCACACCAAAGTGAAAAAGTCCATTTGATTGAAAGTGAAAGTGTTAGCCACTCAGTCATGCTCAACTCTTTGTGACCCCCATGGACTGCAGCCCACCAGGCTTCTCTGTTCATGGAATTCTCCAGGCAAGAATACTGCAGTGGATTGCCTTTTCTTTCTTCAGGGGATCTTCCCCACCCAGTGATCATACCCCAGTCTCCAGTACTGCAGACAAATTCTTTACCATCTGAGCCACCAGGGAAGCCACTCCATTCAACTGAAGGGACTCTCAAGTACCTAATGGCAGCCTGGAGTCAGGCTTTTATTGTTGTTTTTAATTATTAACTCTATACTTATTTGGGTTTCACTAGTTTCTCCACTAATATCCTTTTCCTGTTGCAGGATCCTATCCAGGATACCACATTATACTTAATCATCATGTCTCTTTAGTCTCCTGTAGTCTTTGTCAGTTTCTTCGAGTTTCCTTGGTTTATTTTTTTTTTTTTTTTTATGACCTTGATAGCTTTGAATAGCAGAGGCCAGGTATGCTTTTCAATTTGGGTTTGTGTGCTGTTTTTCTCATGGTTATGGGTTTTAGGGAACAATACCACAGAGATGAAGTACCATTCTTACCAAAGGTAGATATTCTCAACAAGATTTATCACTATTGATGCTAATCTTGATTACTCGGCCTGGCGGTAGTGTTGACCAGTTCTCTTCACTGTAAATCGCTCCCTGAGCCCAACACACAGTCAAGGAAGAGGTGGAAATTAAGCTTCACTTCCTGGAGTGGAGACTATCTACATAAATAATTTGGAATTCCTGGAATTCTTCTGCAAGGGAGATGGGTTTCTCTTTCCCCATTTATTTATTTAATCATTTATGCATACCAAAATGGACTCATGGATATTTACGCTCTGGGTTACAATCCAATACTATGCTATTTATTTTATTGCTCGAGCTTTCCAGCTTTGGCCATTGGAAGCTTTTCCAGGCTGGCTCCTGGGTTTCTCTGACATACCCCACTTCGCTCACTGCTTTTAGACAAAACAAGATGCTCCAAGCCCCTCTTGTATATTCCCTATCCCAGACTACACACAGGCATTTCTTCAGGTAGAGTTCTTTTCTAAAACATAAATTTCTGCCTCCCAACCTTGGAGAAGCAAACCCAGTTGGTCCAGGAAGGGAGTTCAAGAATATATATATTTTTTTAATTAAATGAAGTAGAACATACCCACAGCAAAAATAAATTCCAACAATGCAAAGGGAATATATATTGAATATATATTAAAAGTGAGAGTCTATGCCTGCCTTCCCAAAGGCAACCTATCATCAGTTTCTTACAAATTCTTTAAAAAATAAGCTATACACATTTCTGCATATGCATGTAAGTACATACATATATATCACCCATATTTTTACAGAAATGATAGTACACTACCACGTTCTTGCCCCTTGCTGTTTTCACTTAACATATCTTGGAGACTGTCACACGGACACAGATTAACATCATCCTTCTCAAAGAAGCAGGGAGCTTCAGTGGATAGCCATGACAAAACTTATTTACCCACTGTTTATTGATAAACATTTAGGGTATCTATGAATTTTGCCATTACAAGCAATACTATATATGCTTTTTAATACATGTTTAATTCCTGTATATACTTTTTAATACATGTTTTAAGACATCACTATGCTAAACTCAGAGCAGTGAAGTCACTGAGTCAAAGGTATATGCCTGTAACATTTTGATAGATATTGACAAACTGCAATTCAAAAAGGTTATACAACATACAACGTATGAGACTATCTTTTCTCCACACTATTGACAATAAAGTATATTGTTAAACTTTATTTTTTACCAATCTGATAGGTGAAAAATGATACCTCAATGTTCAAATGTTTAAATTTCATGACTTTAATTATGAATGACATCAACTGTCTTTGCATATGTATAAAAGAATTTAGAATTTTTGTTTGTATATGAACTGCCTATACATACCATATGTCCTTTCTTTTTTATCAAGTTATGAATATTTCTCTTATTGGTTTGTAAGAGATCTTTATATATTAAGAAAATAAGGACAGTCTTACTTTCTGTGTTATACATATTTTTTCGAATACTGTATATTTACTTTGGCCACCTCATGCGAAGAGTTGACTCATTGGAAAAGACTCTGATGCTGGGAGGGACTGGGGGCAGGAGGAAAACGGGACAACAGAGGATGAGATGGCTGCATGGCATCACTGACTCGATGGACGTGAGTCTGGGTGAACTCCGGGAGTTGGTGATGGACAGGGAGGCCTGGCGTGCTTCGATTCATGGGGTCGCAAAGAATCGGACACGACTGAGCGACTGAACTGAACTGACTGATATTAAAAAAAAGTCTCACAGGTGATTCTGATGACAGCCAGGTAGGGGAACCACTGCTAGGGAATTTATTAATCAGGGTTAATATGTCCCACATGTTTGCCACCTCTAGACATGGGTCAGGATAAACTGCAAACTGCTGCCTACCAGGTGTGGTCTGAGGGCAACAAGAATCCCTGTCTGAAAACATCTCCACTACTAAGAGCAGAGATTCTTAGTGTCAAACCTACACTTTGAGGCATAAGGCAGCGTTACCAGGGAGGTGAGCAGCACAGTGACCCATTCTTGTGCAATAGCAAGCCTGCCCCTTTCCCTACCAGGTCCTGTATCCTGGGACTGGATACAGTTCAGACCAGGATAACAGAGGGAGACTCTTCTAGCATAATACCACAGGGCACAGCCAGAGCACTGTTCATCAAGCTGTATAAAAGTTCTGATTATCTTACACACAATACATCCTGTGGGGCAGACAAGGCAGAAAGCTGCTTCTCCTCTTTTCTATCTCCACTCCTAGGTCCTGAAGCCATTTAATAGCAAGGTAGAAATGAAGACTCACAGCCCAGCAGAGGAAAGGAACCAAGAGAGAGGCTGGGGTGGGGGGTGGGGTGGAGTGGCGGGCAGGATGTCCAGAGGAAAAGGCTTTTCTTCCACAGAGAGGGAGCTGCCACCTGGGAGCCTGAGGGTCGCTGTCAGGCCCTCTTTAGTGCAAGAATCCCAAGAAGGGCGAGCTGGTGGGAGGGGGGCAAAGGAGTGACTCCAGAACCTCATCCCCGTAGTGGCCTCTAGAATACATCGGCATCTTCGCTGAACATGAAATGAGAAGGAGGACTTCCTTGGTGGTCCAGTAGTTAAGAATCTGCCTAGCAGTGCAGGGGATGCAAGTTCAATCCCTCATCAGGAAACTAAGATCCCACATGTTGTAGGGCAACTAAGCCCGCATGGCACAACTAGAGAGACTTCACACCACGAAGAAACATCCCGCACACCACAACTGAGACCCAAGGCAGCCAAATTAATAAATACATTTTTTTTAATGAAAAGGGCTGTTTTCTTCACGACTCAGATAATCACGATGGTGTGATCACTTACCTAGAGCCAGACATCCTGGAATGTGAAGTCAAGTGGGCCTTAGAAAGCATCACTATGAACAAAGCTAGTGGAGATGATGGAATTCCAGTTGAGCTATTCCAAATCCTGAAAGATGATGCTGTGAAAGTGCTGCACTCAATATGCCAGCAAATTTGGAAAACTCAGCAGTGGCCACAGGACTGGAAAGGTCAGTTTTCATTCCAATCCCAAAGAAAGGCAATGCCGAAAAATGTTCAAACTACCGCACAATTGCACTCATCTCACACGCTAGTAAAGCAATGCTCAAAATTCTCTAAGCCAGGCTTCAGCAATATGTGAACTATGAACTTCCTGATGTTCAAGCTGGTTTTAGAAAAGGCAGAGGAACCAGAGATCAAATTGCCAACATCCGCTGGTTCATAGAAAAAGCAAGAGAGTTCCAGAAAAGCATCTATTTCTGCTTTATTGACTATGCCAAAGCCTTTGACTGTGAATCACAATAAACTGTGGAAAATTCTGAAAGAGATGGGAATACCAAACCACCTGATCTGCCTCTTGAGAAATTTGTATGCAGCTCAGGAAGCAACAGTTAGAACTGGACATGGAACAACAGACTGGTTCCAAATAGGAAAAGGAGTTCGTCAAGGCTGTATATTGTCACCCTGCTTGTTTAACTTCTATGCAGAGTACATCATGAGAAACGCTGGACTGGAAGAAACACAAACTGGAATCAAGATTGCTGGGAGAAATATCAATAACCTCAGATATGCAGATGACACCACCCTTATGGCAGAAAGTGAAGAGGAACTCAAAAGCCTCTTGATGAAAGTGAAAGTGGAGAGTGAAAAAGTTGGCTTAAAGCTCAACATTCAGAAAACGAAGATCATGGCATCCGGTCCCACCACTTCATGGGAAATAGATGGGGAAACAGTGGAAACAGTGTCAGACTTTATTTTTTGGGCTCCAAAATTACTACAGATGGTGACTGCAGTCATGAAATTAAAAGACGCTTACTCCTTGGAAGGAAAGTTATGATCAACCTAGATAGCATATTCAAAAGCAGAGACATTACTTTGCCAACAAAGGTTCGTCTAGTCAAGGCTATGGTTTTTCCTGTGGTCATGTATGGATGTGAGAGTTGGACTGTGAAGAAGGCTGAGCGCCAAAGAATTGATGCTTTTGAACTGTGGTGTTGGAGAAGACTCTTGAGAGTCCCTTGGACTGCAAGGAGATCCAACCAGTCCATTCTGAAGGAGATCAGCCCTGGGATTTCTTTGGAAGAAATGATGCTAAAGCTGAAACTCCAGTACTTTGGCCACCTCATGCGAAGAGTTGACTCATTGGAAAAGACTCTGATGCTGGGAGGGACTGGGGGCAAGAGGAGAAGGGGATGACAGAGGATGAGATGGCTGGATGGCATCACTGACTCGATGGACATGAGTCTGAGTGAACTCCGGGAGTTGGTGATGGACAGGGAGGCCTGGTGTGCTGCGATTCATGGGGTCGCAAAGAGTCAGACATGACTGACCGACTGATCTGATCTGATCTCTGATCTTGGACACTGTGTCTGGCTAATTATCTGCACCAGCCCTCTCCCAACCAAGATGTCTGCACAGGGTTGTGCTGAGCACTACATTCTGGGATTGAGCCCAAGCTGAGGAAGGAGGGGCACCTTAGATTAAAGCACAGACCAGTGGTTCTCAAAGTGTGGTCCTAGGACCAGCTGCATCAGTATCACCTGGGAACTTAGAAATGCCAGTTCTTGGGATCCCACCCCAGACGAGAAGAATTGATGCTTTTGTACTGTGACATTGGAGAAGACTCTTGAGAGTCCCTTGGACTGCAAGGAGATCCAACCAGTCCATCCTAAAGGAAATCAGTCCTGAATATTCATTGGAAGGACTGATGCTGAAGCTGAAACTCCAATTCTATGGCCACCTGATGCGAAGAACTGACTCACTGGAAAAGACCCTGATGCTGGGAAAGATTGAAGGTGGGAAGAGAAGGGGACGACAGAGGATGAGATGGTTGGATGTCATCACCAACTCAATGGACATAAGTTTGAGTAAGCTCCGGGAGCTGGTGATGGACAGGGAAGCCTGGCGTGCTGCAGTCCATGGGGTTGCAAAGAGTCGGACACAACTGAGCAAGTGAACTGATTGACCCCAGACCCACAAAATCAGAAACTCTGGGGATGGGGCCTAATGGTCTGTGTTTTAATAAGCCCTGCAGGTGACATTACACTAGAGAACCACTGCTGTCAGATGGCATCCGAGAGAGCAGAGAGGAGCCGAGAGGCCAGAAGAAGGCACAGAGGGCAGCAGAGGCACTCAGATACTCTCCAGGGCAGGGGCGCACAGTTACAAACACCATCTGGATGCTAAAACTTCCGGCTGAGTGCTTGTGGGGAAGCAATGTTTTCCCCAGACAGCTGGCACCAGAGTGCCGGGTGGTTTTTCTGAATGAGCACCTCCTGCCGGAGGTTCGAGGGGAGGCTCTGGAACCATATTTAGTCTACAGGCAAGGAATTCTTAAAGCTCCGTCCCCATCTGCAGAGGTGAGGTTTTTAAGAAGAACTGTTAGCTGCAGGGGTGGGGAGGCTGTTCTTCCTTGCACACAAGCAGGGCGGGGGCTCTGCATGCACTCTCTCAAGCCACTCCACTTCTCTGGATTTCAGAGTTGAGCTAATGGGGCTTTACTTAGTCAATCCCAAAACACTTCATCTTGGCAAAATGAAAGAACAAGAATATATAAACTATTGACAGATTTTTTTTTTCATGGCTCCAAAATAATTTGCATCGTGGATTATCATTTCAGCTGTCTCTGTCAGCAAGTAACCTTAATGAGTACCATCTTGTAATTTACTGCCAAGTCACATTTTTTGGCAAGTGTTTTCCTATAAAATATTTAAGGCTCCATCTGACTTTGGGTCTTTGGGAGAGATTATGTTTCCTCTAATGTCTGATGCATTCTCTAGGGTTTTGGCCACAGCACTGCCAGTGTGAATGCTGCTGACGGGAAGCTATGAGCTCCAGGGTGCTGGCAGCTTGTCACCCCCACCCCCACCCCACTTAACAGACTTTTGCATCCACTGGAAAAGGTGCAATTTTCTGCAAATTTGAAATATTTGCAGAACTATTTTTCAGTTACATTCCCTCTATTTTTTTTTTCCTTTGAAAGCTAGAAGTCAAATGAAAAAGATCCAAATACCAAAATGATTAAGAAAGATTTAGTTTAAAAAGCCATCTTAGTTCCAGCCTGAGGTCAAGAGGCAAAAAGGGGCTGTGTGGGCCCTGAATAGGAAGGCTCTGTCCCTTCAAGAATGTTGGGTGAAACCCTGAGGACTTCCAGCAAGAGGAGACAGAGGTTGGATGCGAAACAGGCCGGACACCATGTGGTCCCTGGGGTGGGTGGGGTGACTGACTTCACGGTCCTGCGAGGCTAAACGGGTTTCTCTGAACTGCCTGCTCCCGGCTGAGGGAAGCTGATCCCGGGGACTGGGGTGCTGGCATTTACTCTGGCAGGAGCTGAGCTTCCTAAGTCTCAGGTTTCCCAGAACCATCTGACTTATTGACATTACACTTCAGGATGCAAACTGACAGCGCCTGAGAAGCTGTGCTTATTTTATTCTTTTTTAGGGTTTCGGCAGCTTTTACACACACATACCCACACATGCACATATCTTTCTGCAAAGAGTATGTTGTATTTATATATTTTAACAAGTATCCCTGGTCTCTGCCATGCATTTTTAAGTTAGCTATTCTGGAGGTCGAAAGAAGTCAACCTCTGGATATGCTGCAGTTGTGCAGACTCAACCCCAGGGCCGTAACACTTGTGAAACTGCATACCAATTGTGCATCTCTGCACCGGTGGATCAAGAGCACACAGCTTCTGTCAAGGGGTCAAAGAGTTTTGAGGTATTTAAGAGCCTCAGCAAGTTGTTGAAATTTAGATGCTGTGGCAGGGAAACTTCTGGTGCCTGCAAGTAAATATTCCTGAAGGACGACGGTTGAGGTTATTCACCAATGGCTCCCCATCTAGAAAAACACAACACATACATATATCCAAAATCAGACTCCTAAGCAATATTTTTGTTTTCTGAGAAAAAAATTTTTGTAATATGGAATAATGTTCTTATACCCTAATCACTACTTAGTTATTAACATTTTCCCTTAAGGCTTTAAGGGTTTTTTTTCTTTCTTTTTAAAATTTTTTGGCCATCCTCCAAAGCATATGGGATCTTAGTTCCTCAGCCAGGGATCAAACCTGCACTCCCTGCATTGGAAGCAGAGTCTTAACCCCTGGCCCACCAGGGAAGTCCTTTTAAGGTGTTTTTTGTTTGTTTTTCAAATAAAAGAGAAAAACCATTCGAGATAAAATTTGGTTCCTAGTCAAATTCTTTTTTCCAAAAGTAACTGCAATGATGAATTTAACATGTATCGCTTCAGCTCATCGTTTAAAGTTTGTACCTCAATGTAGCCCTGAACAATATATATTAATAGCGTTCCTTTTATATTTTAAATGGTATCATCCTGAATGCATCAGTCTGCAACTTATTATCTTTCCTTAAAATTATACTTTAAAATCTATCCATACCGACATATTAAAATCTAGTTCATGCCTTTGCATTTGCTATTTTGTACTTTAACATTTCAAGGTACCACATTTTATTTATTCATCACTGATGGATACTCAGATTGTTTTTAATTTCTTGGTCTCATAAACAATGCAGCACTGCATCTCCTTGAACGAATCTCCTTGTGAGAGTGTCTTTCTAGTGTGGAGGACTGAGAAGCAGAACTGCTGAACCACAGGGCATGTGCCTCTGTGAATTAATAAAGTACTGCCCAATGGGTCTCCAAAATGCAGTAGAGCAATTTCATTCCTCCAGCAGCCTTTGAGATCGCAGGAATATTTTCCACTGGGGACTCAGATGGGAATGTTCCTGGTCTGACACCTGCCTCTTTCCACCTTTCTGTGTTCAGACTTCTCCAAGCATGGAGATGAGAGCCCTCCAAATAAAGGCTTTGTGGTGGGGGCGGTGCGGGAGTGGTGGTGTGCGGAAACTTTCTCAAACAGTTTCAATCCATGAGGCTCTGTTAACTTGCCATGACCTATACCACGGGGTTATGCCCCGGCCTTTCTGTTTAGATGTTTAGCTTTTATGTCTCCTGACTTGATAAAACAAGTGAGAACTCTTCATCCACTCATACCTATGCCCTAAGCTGACCCGACCCAAGGGCCTGACACTGACCAGAGAAGGACCAAGGATCACGTTGGTTTGACCTCAAGCTACCTAAGGTCAATCTTGCTTCCTGGTCCGGCCTGTCCATTTATCACACTAGTATTTATGGAGCACCTGGATGAGGGAGCACAAGATAAACCGCACAACTCTCTGCAGCAGTGGTTGCCATCTGTCGGGCAGGTACTGGCAGCTCAGGTTCTTATCTCAACCAGTCCTTCCAGCAGGCCTGTGAAGAAGGTACTGTTATTATCTCCTTTTTACAGGGCAGGACATGGAGGCTCTGAGTTCAGGATGACCTCATGTGCCCAGGCATAGCTAGGATTCCAGCCCACATCTCTTTGTCTCCAAAGTGGTAGGACGAGCTCTCTGTGGAGCTGGGGTGAGAAGTCACATTGGTTAAGGGGAAGAGAAGAGAAGGCAGAAAGGAAGTGCCATTGGAGGGCTAGAAGGTCTAGAAGGCTGCTTCATATTTTATTGGGAAAGGATGGTGGGATGCATAGCAGGTGAACAGATATAGATAGGAAAGAGAAGCATGTGTTTGGGGTATGGGGAATGACTGGAGCAGAGGAAACTGGAGGAGTGGAGTGGGACGTAAACCAGGAAAACAGGCTGCGATCTGATCACAGTAGGGGATGAGTCACTGGAGGCTTGAGCTGCGGACTGATGGGATCAGAGTCAGAAGCAATAAAAAGAATGGAACTGCGGGGGAAGCTCAGAGACCATGAGAGAGGAGCTGGGAGGGCAGGGAGACGCTGAGGACTCACACGCTCACATCCATTCTAACCAGAACCACGAGGCTGGAAAACTAGAGACCACAACTCACACACTTCCCAGTAGCTCAGCTTCTAGATGAAGATCCATTCTGCTGACACACAAGGCCCAGAGACAACATGGGACTGGGGTCACTCGCTTCCTGGTTGGAGGACTTCTGCAGTAAAAGAAACCACCTTCTAATTCCTGACAGAGTTAGGAGGATTCCAGGAGTTGGGTGTTGTTCCCAGAAGCTCTGTTTCTAATGTCTTTGTCAGGTTTTTCAACACTTCTTTTGCCACCTACACCCAAATTCTGCTCAAACTAGCTTGAGTGGCTTCCATGTCTGCAAATAAACCCTAAATAAGACAGCAATAGCTTGACGTCAATAAATAAGACGATGGAAGCAACAGGAATGGGAGGAAGAAGGAGTGAGTGCACACAGTTCAGAGGTAGAAATGGACAGGATGGGATAGATCTTTGGGCTTGGGATTGGAGGAAATCATCAGAATTGATGCTGAGGTCTCACGCAATGATGTGGGGAGTGATGGGGTCATTAACATCCCTAAACACTGGATTTGGAGAAGCTGACTCTAACCTAGAACTTTGGGGAAGACCTAAATTTAAGGAGGGGCTTCCCAGGTAGCTCAGTGGTAAAGAATTTGCCTGCACTGCAGGAGACTCGGGTTCAATCACTGGGTTGGGAAGATCCCCTGGAGAAGGGAATGGCGACCCATTCCAGTATTCGTGCCTGGAGAATTCTATGGACAGAGGAGCCTGGCAGGCTATAGTCCATAGGATCGCAGAGTCAGACCTGACTGAGCAACTTTCACTTTCCCTTAACTTTGGTAAAGTGGGAAGAAGAGTTGGTTAGGATGCAATCACCTGTTGAGAAGTCTCTTTTCAGTGGAAGCTGGAGTTCCAAGAGGTCAGAATCTTTGCTAGTCTACTTACCATCATAAACTCTAGGACTGACTCAGTGCTTGAAATATCATAGATACTCAAGAAGTATTTGCTGGGTAGCCAGGTTAGGGATCCAAGGTGCAATAAGAATTATGGAAAGAAAACATTTTTAGAGAATAAGGATAGGAAATAGTGTAGGAGGGATAAAAGAGGTTGAGAAGTAAGAAAAAAAACCCACCAGGTATGACAACTGGTGATGGATAAAACAAGACATTTAAAAGTTTTTCTAAAAATAAGGCTTCTTAAAAAAATGAAGAAAAACATACATGCAGAAAGTTCACATCATACATGTATAGATGGTGAATTATTACAGACTGTAACCACCTTCCAGATCAAAAACCAGAATATTCCCAGCATATCCAAAGCCTCCCTCACCATCACTAACTTCTTTATTTACTTCACGTTACTCACCGTCATTAACCTTCACTATAAGGGAAACCACTGTCTTGACTGCTAACATCATAGATTCATTTTGCCCATTTTGAGCCTTTTATTTATTTTTATTTTTTGCCTGCACTGCATGGTGCATAGAATCTTAGAACCCCTGCCCTATGCAATGGAACTATGGATTCTTAACCACTGGACTGCCAGGAAGGTCCTCACTTTGAGCTCTATATAGAGTCATATGTGGTATATTCAGTTGTGCCTGGCTTCTTTTGCTCAAAATTATGTTTGTGAAATTCATCCACGTTGTTGCATGTGGCGGTGGTTTGTTCCTTTTCATCACCATATAGTATTCCACAGTGTGAATGTACCAAATGGTTTATCTGCTCTATTGTTGATGGACACTTAGCTTGCTTCCTGCTTTTGATGATTAATAAAGCAACTATAAACATTCTTATATAGCTCTTTTGGTATACTTACCTCTACATTTATATTAGGTCATATCTAGAAGTGAAATTGCTGGAATATAGGTTCTGAATATATTCAGTTTTAGTAAACACCATTAAACAGCTTTCAAAAGTAGTTGGATTAATTTATACAGTCAGTCCTCTGTATACAAATACAGATTTTGGTATCCATGGGGCTCCTGGAACCAATCCCCTGTGGATACTAAACAATGATTGTACTCCATCCAGCAATTGTACTTGACAGTTGTTCTGTATTTTCTCCAAAAAGGATTAGTGCTTTTTTATGTTTTGTTTAAGAAATCTTACCTAACTTCAAATCATGGAGCTAGTCTTCTATTTTGGAAGATTTATTGTTTTATCTTTCACTTAGATCAATAATATGCTTGGGGTTGATATTTATACGTGTTTTGAAGTAGGAGGTCAAGATTAATGTGTATTCCACTTGGACATCCAATTGGCCCAGCATCATTTACTAGAGACAATGCTTCCTTTCCCCCTTGTTCTGCAGAACTGTCTCTAACACATATTGCATGTTTATGTATGAGTCTGATTATGGCCTATTTGTTCTAAAATTTTGACCCTGCCATTTACCCTGATCTTACAACTTTTCTCTCTTAAAAATTTTCATTCTCTGTTCCAAGAAGCAGATATTAGTAATCAGTCATGCTTCCAATTTTCAATGAATACTGAGATTTATAATAAATGTTACATGCTGGATTGTTCTACTGGGAATTGTGTTTCCTAGAATTCTTTTCTCTGTGTGATTCTGGGTGGAGTTAGCCAAAAGCGAAGTAGTGAGAGATTCAGGGAGCAGAAATGAAGCAGGCACCATGATGGGCTCAAGGTCAACAATGCGGAGAGATGGCAAGAGCCAGCCAAGATGTGCAAGCGGGCTCCAGTGTCCCCACTCTCCCCGACTCTGCATCCAGCTCTCCCTCCTGCCTGGGACTCTGCCAAGAGCAGCACCCCCAGGCCAGCCAGCAGATGCTGTGAACACACAGAGGTGTGTCATGAAGATCTCAGACTCCTCCCTAGACTTCAGCTCCAGCTCCCCAACCCCACCCCATCCCACTCCAGCAGCTGGACGTGCCTGAGCTCCAGACTTCCCTGTGACCAGGGCTGGTTAGTGATTTCCTCTGATTCTTCAGCTCCCCACTCCAGACCTTTATTTCCCCAGCTCTTCCCCAAATTGGGTAAGGTCCATTTCCTATAATAAATTCCTTATCCCATAGCTCACAGAGATTTTGCTTCTTCGGATGGAACCCTGACTGATCCACACATGTTGAAATAATCAACACAACATAACAGAGGCAAGCCTGAAATTTGCACTTGGTAAAATCTGCAACTGATAGAAAACTGACTAAAGAAATGCGTGACAGGATTCTGGGCTGACAACACTGGCAATGTGATCACAATGCTGATTTCGAATTTAAGACCTTGAAGCTGGCTGACTCACCTCTTTGCTTGTTATTCCTCCATCCCACCCCTAACAAGCTTGGATCATTCCCTTTCTATATGCCCACATCCATCTTTCCCTCCAGACTGTAAACTCATCTGCCAGACTCCCCTGTCCGTGGAATTTTCCAGGCAAGAATACTGGAGTGGGTTGCCATTTTCCTGCTCCAGGGGATCTTCCTGACCAGGGATCAAACCTGCATCTCCTGTGTCTCCTGCATGGCAGGCAGATTCTTGACCTACTGAGTCATCAGGGAAGTCCAAATTCATTCAGGGGCTTGTCATATTCCTCTTTGACTGAAGTGAAATGTAAACCCAACACCAGGAGGGAGTAAATTGGAAGGGAGAACTCAGAGTCAAGGCATTGGCACTTGACTTGGGCCTAAATGTATGAACGGAACCTCAGTGGGGAGGAAGAGAGGGAACAAGAACTGGTGACGTTTATCTGTGGATTAGGTGCCAAGCACTGTGCTAATGAGGACTTTATGACTTAACTTACTCATTCTCACATCACCTGGATGAAGCCAGTGTTATCATATCCTCATTTTATAGATGGGGAAACTGGGAATCAGGGTAACCCATTACCACATTCCCCTACTAATATCCAGACAGAAACTAGCCATGGGGTTGATTTGTCTTAGAATTTAAGAAGAGTCCTTCCTTAGGAGTGGTAACTGCAAAACTTCGGTGTGATCCTTGAATATATAAGGGAGGCCTGGAACAGGAGGAGGGAAAGAGAGAGAGGCACGAGGAGGTGGTGGTTTTGTGTTGTACTGCTTTGTTTTTCCTGAGAGAGATGAAAAAGAAGAAGGAGGTGGAGAGGAGGTTACATAACCTGGCACAAACCAGCAGAAATGCCTGATGAGTGTTTTTTAAGAACATGCCCAAGGAGGCCATGAAGGATGGCTAATGTTTATTTAAAATTTGTCCAATTATCTGATACAAATTCCTCCATCTTCCTGAATTTTTGATAAAAACAAAAGTCTGCCATATTCACAAAGATGTGTCAGTGTGAATCTATAGGAAATGGCTGAGTCTCGAGTCTGGGTTATATGAAACTGTGAGATGAGCCCAAAACCGAACTAACTAACGGAAGCAGAAGGTCAAAATAAGAGGTAACTCAGAACTTAGGTCCCCTGGGAACTTGTAGAAATGTTAGACAAGGCACGGGGCTTCCCAAAGTCTGTGGGATGGGGCATTTGAGACAATCTTAAGGGGCAAGAAGGCTGCATTTGACACTTACATCCTTTAAGGATCTGGGTGAATGTACTGAGCCTGGAGACAGGAGCACGAGCTGAATTTGGGGAAGGTCTGGTAGTAAGGTGTGCCTGGAGGGTGGGGTTAGGGTGGACTGCTATAGGAGGTCAAGATGGGAAAGATATAGTCCCCATCCTCATCAACTGATCAAATAGCATCAACATATATCTGGGGGTTCAAAATGTACAGATAAAAGCAGGGGAGAGGAATACGAGCTAGTATCTCATTCAGTGGGTGGTGGGTCCCTTTCAAAGTCTACTCACCATTTAGTTGTGTTGAATGACATTTGGTAGTGAAGCCTTTGAAAGTAGTCAAAAGGATGGGTAAGACCACTAGCTTTGATGTGTGTATACAGTGTGAACAAATGCACCAGCCATCTGCATCAGCCATTTCCCCCCATAATCCCTCCACATCCTACCCTTGGAACTGCCCCCTCTGCCTTCCTGAATATTGATTAAGTTAGTATAAGGAATAAGGAAATCCAGGACCTTCTGATCAGGGACTTCGTTAGTTTAAAATATTTTCATCTTTGGGTATTTTTTAGAATTAGATCAAACTGATCTCTCAGTGTTAATGATCTCCTGTGAAACACCAAGTTAACACATGTTTATTGACCATGGCAGGCACTAGGGCTCCAGGGAGAGCCAAGACCTAGACTCATTCTTGACAGTGACTCACAAGAACCCAGGCATGACTTCTAAATATAGTGACCTGGCGAAACAGAGTCTTGGAGAAATGTTCCACATTCAAGCTTTATACCACTCTTTCCTCCACTTAACCCTATAGATTATAGCACGCCAGTTTCCCTCGTCCTCCACTTTCTGGAGTTTGCTCAAATTCATGTCCATTGAGTTGGTGATGCTATCTAATGACCTCATCCTCTGCCAACCCCTTCTCCTTTTGCCTTCGATCTTTCCCAGCATTGGAGTCTTTTCCAATGTGTCAGCTCTTCGCTTTAGGTGGCCAGAGTAGTGGAGCTTCAGCTTCAGTATCAATCCTTCCAATGAATATTCAGGGTTGATTTCCTTTAGGATGGACTGGTTTGATCTCCTAGCAGTCCACGGGGCTCTCAAGATTCTTTTCCAGCACTACAATTCAAAAGCATTAGTTCTTCAGGGCTCAACCTTTGTTATGGTCCAACTCTCATATCTGTATGTGACTACTGGAAAAACCATACCTTTGACTATACAGACACCTTTGTCAGTAAAGTGATGTCTCTGCTTTTTAATACATTGTCTAGGTTTGTCATAGTTTTCCTTCCAAGGACCAAGTGTCTTTTAATTCCATGGCTGCAGTCACCATCTGCAGTGATTTGGGAGCCCAAGAAAATAAAACCTGTCACTGCTTCCACGCCTGCCTTGTGCTGGGTACCAAAACCACAGCAAGAACTAACTGTCTCCCTTTCCAGGCTCACAGAGACGTAATTGCCTTTTCTGAGATTTCTGAGAATTCCCAGGGGCCTCATGTTTCCAGCCTGTGCTTCTGAAACAGGGTGGATTCACAGACAGGCTTAATACCATCCCACATGGTCCCTGTTTAGACTAGCAAACCAGATCTGAAACTCTGCCCCTCTCCACAGCCACCACTGAAAGCCTCTCTCACAGTATGTGTGTGTGGGTGTGCCTGCATGTGTGTGTGGAGCAGAGTCTGCTGGTGGCATGGTAAAATGGACAGGTCTGACTCTAACACTCGCCCTACACAACAGCAGACAACACCAGGGGGACCTGTTCCACAAGTTTCCAGGCGCCTGGGATGCCAGGCTCATTGCTTCCTCTCCTCTCTCACTTCCCTCTTTCTTTCTTTTGACCTAAAGTTCAAGTTGTCCCATTTGATTATGTGGAAAAATGCAGCTCTCCTCTGCCTCTAAACTTGGCGCCAGGCCTCCCTGTGCACTGCGAGCTGACACAGCCAAATCAAGCGCTTCCTCAGACACCATCTTCCTACCAGGGACTGACTGGTGCATTCGTTTCTAAAGGTGTCCACAGACCCTCTGAGACCTCTCCTCCCAGGAGCTGGCACCTAATTCCCCTCCCCGGCAGTGGGAACTGAATCCGGTAGCTCACTTCCCATGAATGAAATGGTGGCAGAAGGGACACGCGACTTCCCAGGTGAGCACATAAAAAGCTCTGTGGCTTCCTCCTCCCTCTCAGCTCACTCACCCTGGACCAGGCCGCCTGCCATGTCAAAAGGACATGCAAGAGAAACCTCACTCTTCTCTTTCTCCACTGCTAATTCCTCCCACCAGATGCAGCTCCGGTTCACTGTATAGAGCGTGGTAGGGGTCAGTGCAGGGGGAGGTGCTGGGTCACAGCCGAGGAGACACAGACAATCAATACCCAGGGGACCAAGTGCAGGGGAGAAGGGCACAGGCTCTGGAGTCACAGAAACCTGGGTTTGAGTCCTAGCTCTGCCTCTTATCATCAGCCCCCTTTAGCTTCTGAAGCATCAGTTCACTAACCTATAAAATGGGGCATTATCTCCTTCAGAGAGACACTATATGGAGTAAGTGGGCTGAAGCACAGTTAGGTTGGGTATCAGGCCTGGCCCAATGTAAGCACTCCTCGGTGGTAATAGCTATGGTGATGGTGAGGACTGGTTCAAGACCTACTGTGCGTGCAACAGGCTCAGTGGTAGCTGTATCACACACATTTTCATATCATTAATATGATATCTTAATCTTCACCCACCAACTCAATGAGATTGATAAGCTGCAGCAGTTGAATAGTATCCCCCCCGCCAAAAGACGTCCAAATGAGAATTTCAGATACCTGTGACTAGTGACCTTATTTGAAAACAGATGTAGTTGTTTTTTTTTTTGCAGATGTAATTAAGTTAGGGATCCTGAGATGACATCATTTTAACTTTAAGCCCTAAATTTCATGGTGGGTGTCTTTATAAGAGAAAGGAGAAGGAGATTTGAGACCCAGAGAAGGGAAGATGGCCATGAGAAGATGGAAATAGAGACGGGACTTATGTTGCCACAAACCAAGGAAATTCAGAGCCGGAAGGATTCTCCCCCTGAGGCCTTTGGAGGCAGTACAGCTTTGCTGACACCTCAAGTCTGCACCTCTGGCCTCTAGAATTATGAAGAGAATGAATTCCTACTGTTTCAGGCTGAGTTTGTGGCCATTTGTTACAGCAGCCCTGGAAAACTAATACATATGTTATCACCTGACTTTTTAGATGAGGAAATGAAAGTGAGCTAACTTGCTTAGGGTATGTTTTTATGCAAAGTGCTAAATTACACTAGATAAACATGAAGCTGCTGCTGCTGCTAAGTCACTTCAGTTGTGTCCGACTCTGTGCGACCCCATAGACAGCAGCCCACCAGGCTCCCCCATCCCCACATCCCCAGGATTCTCCGGGCAAGAGCACTGGAGTGGGTAAACATGAAGCTACTGAGTGCCTATAAGAGAAACGGTCAGGAGCCAACAGAGAAAAATTAGCACAAATGTGCGGTTCCGGGTCCATCGGCGGAACCACACCATTTCCCTTAAAGTGTTCCTTCTCACAAATAACAGAGCTTGTTTAATTAGGTCAAGAGAAACCCTCTCGGAAGGAAAAAGCTGGCAACACAGAACTCAGGATGACATGTAAAATAGCTCCGCACAGCTCTGTGGAAGAGACCAGGCCAGCCAGAACCAGCCCTGAAGACTGATGATTAGACCCTTGGGAAATTTTGAGCAGATTAAATTAATGCAACAATTAGGGGCCAGGAAGCCACTTAAGTCTCTTAAAATCTAGGAATCCAAGGGGAAAATTTCAAGACAATTAGGTTTGTAGGAAGGACTCAGGTCACAAACTTTAATTTCTCTTTGTTTGGTTTCTTTTTAGATGCTGAAATGGCAGGTCTGAAGAGCAAGAAATAATCACAGATTCCTTCTGAAGTGCAAACAGCAAGGAATCATTAACTTTAAAGATCTACCCATTTCCCAAGGAGCCATGCCTGCTCTTGAGGGTTTAATCCACTGACACACAAGGGGAAGATTTCACCTAAGCTACACCATTACCATCCCAAGAGGCTTCTCTTGACTTTCTTTTCAAAAAGAAATTTGCACTTTTCATAGTTGCAAAAACAACAAATGCTCAATGTACAAAAGTTGGAAAACTTGAAAAGGCACAAAAGAAAATAAAAGGAGAAAATAAGTGCCTTAATCCACCTCCAACATATTAAAATATTTTCTCCTGGTATTTTAGATATAGCTACAGACACATTGCCATCACTATATATATAGCTATATATAAAAGATATACTATAGCTATCAGATCAGATCAGATCAGATCAGTCACTCAGTCGTGTCCGACTCTCTGCAACCCCATGAATCACAGCACGCCAGGCCTCCCTGTCCATCACCAACTCCCGGAGTTCACTCAGACTCACGTCCATCGAGTCAGTGATGCCATCCAGCCATCTCATCCTCTGTCGTCCCCTTCTCCTCTTGCCCCCAATCCCTCCCAGCATCAGAGTCTTTTCCAATGAGTCAACTCTTCACATGAGGTGACCAAACCACTGGAGTTTCAGCTTTAGCATCATTCCTTCCAAAGAAATCCCAGGGCTGATCTCCTTCAGAATGGACTGGGTGGATCTCCTTGCAGTCCAAGGGACTCTCAAGAGTCTTCTCCAACACCACAGTTCAAAAGCATCAATTCTTCAGCGCTCAGCCTTCTTCACAGTCCAACTCTCACATCCATACATGACCACAGGAAAAACCATAGCCTTGACTAGACGAACCTTTGTTGGCAAAGTAATGTCTCTGCTTTTGAATATACTATCTAGGTTGGTCATAACTTTCCTTCCAAGGAGTAAGTGTCTTTTAATTTCATGGCTGCAGTCACCATCTGCAGTGATTTTGGAGCCCAGAAAAATAAAGTCTGACACTGTTTCCACTGTTTCCCCATCTATTTCCCATGAAGTGGTGGGACCGGATGCCGTGATCTTCGTTTTCTGAATGTTGAGCTTTAAGCCAACTTTTTCACTCTCCACTTTCACTTTCATCAAGAGGCTTTTGAGTTCCTCTTCACTTTCTGCCATAAGGGTGGTGTCATCTGCATATCTGAGGTTATTGATATTTCTCCTGGCAATCTTGATTCCAGCTTGTGTTTCTTCAGTCCAGCGTTTCTCATGATGTACTCCGCATATAAGTTAAATAAACAGGGTGACAATATACAGCCTTGACGAACTCCTTTTCCTATTTGGAACCAGTCTGTTGTTCCATGTCCAGTTCTAACTGTTGCTTCCTGACCTGCATACAGATTTCTCAGGAGGCAGATCAGGTGGTCTGGTATTCCCATCTCTTTCAGAATTTTCCACAGTTTATTGTGATCCACACAGTCAAAGGCTTTGGCATAGTCAATAAAGCAGAAATAGATGTTTTTCTGGAACTCTCTTGCTTTTTCCATGATCCAGTGGATGTTGGCAATTTGATCTCTGGTTCCTCTCCCTTTTCTAAAACCAGCTTGAACATCAGGAAGTTCACAGTTCACATATTGCTGAAGCCTGGCTTGGAGAATTTTGAGCATTGCTTTACTAGCGTGTGAGATGAGTGCAATTGTGCGGTAGTTTGAGCATTCTTTGGCATTGCCTTTCTTTGGGACTGGAATGAAAACTGACCTTTTCCAGTCCTGTGGCCATTGCTGAGTTTTCCAAATTTGCTGGCATATTGAGTGCAGCACTTTCACAGCATCATCTTTCAGGATTTGGAATAGCTCAACGGGAATTCCATCACCTCCACTAGCTTTGTTCGTAGTGATGCTTTCTAAGGCCCACTTGACTTCACATTCCAGGATGTCTGGCTCTAGGTCAGTGATCACACCATCATGATTATCTGGGTCGTGAAGATCTTTTTGTACAGTTCTTCTGTGTATTCTTGCCACCTCTTCTTAATATCTTCTGCTTCTGTTAGGTCCATACCATTTCTGTCCTTTATCGAGCTCATCTTTGCATGAAATGTTCCTTTGGTATCTCTGATTTTCTTGAAGAGATCCCTAGTCCCTCCCATTCTGTTGTTTTCCTCTATTTCTTTGCATTGATCGCTGAAAAAGGCTTTCTTATCTCTTCTTGCTATTCTTTGGAATTCTGCATTCAGATGTTTATATCTTTCCTTTTCTCCTTTGCTTTTCGCTTCTCTTCTTTTCACAGCTATTTGTAAGGCCTCCCCAGACAGCCATTTTGCTTTTTTGCATTTCTTTTCCATGGGAATGGTCTTGATCCCTGTCTCCTGTACAATGTCAGGAACCTCATTCCATAGTTCATCAGGCACTCTATCTATCAGATCTAGGCCCTTAAACCTACTTCTCACTTCCACTGTATAATCATAAGGGATTTGATTTAGGTCATACCTGAATGGTCTAGTGGTTTTCCCTACTTTCTTCAATTTAAGTCTGAATTTGCTATATATTTAAGTCTGAATTTGCTATAGCTATATATAAAAGATATATATAGCTATATATAAAGATATACTTTTATATATATAAATATTTATATTATATATATATATATATATATATATAAAAGCAAGAGAGTTCCAGAAAAACATCTGCTTCATTGACTATGCCAAAGCCTTTGACTGTGTGGATCACAACCAACTATGGAAAATTTTTAAAGAGATGGGAATACCAGACCACCTCACCTGCTTCCTGAGAAATCAGGTCGAGAAGGTCAAGAAGCAACAGTTAGAACTGGACATGGAACAACAGACTGGTTCCAAATTGGGAAAGGAGTACATCAAGGCTGTATATTGTCACCCTGCTTATTTAACTTATATGCAGAGTACATCATGAGAAATGCTGGACTGGATGAAGCACAAGCTGGAATCAAGATTGCTGGGAGAAATATCAATAACCTCAGATATGCAGATGACACCACCCTTATGGCAGAAAGTGAAGAGGAACTCAAAAGCCTCTTGATGAAAGTGAAAGTGGAGAGTGAAAAAGTTGGCTTAAAGCTCAACATTCAGAAAATGAAGATCATGGCATCCAGTCCCATCACTTCATGGGAAATAGGTGGGGAAACAGTGGAAACAGTGTCAGACTTTATTTTTGGGGCCTCCAAAATCACTGTAGATGGTGACTGCAGCCATGAAATTAAAAGACGCTTACTCCTTGGAAGGAAAGTTATGACCACCAACCTAGATAGCATATTCAAAAGCAGAGACATTACTTTGCCGACAAAGGTCTGTCTAATCAAAGCTATGGTTTTTCTAGTCGTCATGTATGGATGTGAGAGCTGGACTATAAAGAAAGCTGAGCACCGAAGAACTGATGCTTTTGAACTGTGGTGTTGGAGAAGACTCTTGAGAGAGAGTCAGGAAATCAGTCCTGAATATTCATCAGAAGAACTGATGCTGAAGCAGAAACTTCAATACTTTGGCCACCTGATGCAAAGAACTGACTCTTGGAAAAGATCCTGATGCTGGGAAAGATTGAAGGCATGTGAAGAAGGGGAGGACAGAGGATGAGATGGTTGGAAGGCATCACTGACTCGATGGACATGAGTTTGAGCAAGCTCCAGGAGTTGGTGATGGACAGGTAAGCCTGGTGTGCTGCAGTCCATGGGGTCACAAGAGTCGGACACGACTTAGTGACTAAACCACCACCACCAGCCACTCAACAACAACAGATATAAATATATAATTCAAAACCAAGTGGACCATAGCTGCTCCTGCATGTTCATGGGGTGGGGTGGGGTGAGGAGATGAAGGTGAGGGTGTATGCATATTTACGGAGAAAAACAGCTAATATTTAACAGTATTTACTTTGTGCCAAATATTCTAAGCACTTTGTACATATTAAATCTAAGAAACTTCTGCCTATGACCAAGTCCAAACATATTATTCTGTATTTAATTCATTTAATTCTCAGCGACCCTCTTAAATGTTAGCGCCGCCCCCATTTTATATATAAGGAAACTGAGGTACGTGGAGACCAGTGCCCCAAAGGTCAGAGCTAGGTGAGCAGCGGGGCGGGATTTTTCCTGCCTACCCAGAGAGCCAGCATCATTCACTGCTTCTTTCCTCTTAGAGACCGGCAGTCGGGAGGGACTCACGGTTCAGAGTCACGATTCAGAGTCACGATTCGTTGGTATCTTCCGTCCCAGACTGACGTCTGCCAGAGTCACCAAGGAGTCTCAGTTGGTAATATTGGGGTGGGGAGCACACGGTAAGGACAGGGTAGGGAAATTGAAGCCAAAAGCTCCTAGAGGAGAGGCGGGCCCTGATCCTGTGCTTCCCTGTGATCGGCAGCCCACGGCCGCGGCCACGCCCACAGCCACGCCCACGGCCAAGAGCAGCCCTCCGCGGTCAGAGCTAGGGCTAGAGGTGCCCGAGATGCTTGCAGTAGGACAGTTAGCCATGCAGCACTCTGGATCTTAAGAAAAGTCTGCCACACACTCATTTGCCTAGTGCAGCTGGTTTTGGAGAAATTCAGGGACATGAGTGAATCCCACGTCTGCGCCGGGGCACGCTGAGAGAGAGGCCGCAGGCAGCTATGAGCTCCTGGGCATCGGGATCAGTCTTTACAGGACACTGTACATTGTAGTTTTCGCAAACACGGACTAGAGGATACAACCTATTCTGTCTCAAGCTCAGAGGGCTGAATGATCTCAGCCAACATCTGAAAAAGAGATATTCTTTCATCCATGCATATACAGACATGCTCTCTGTAACATGTGTATGTTATATACTACATATATGACACAAAGCATGTATGAGTAGATATGTAAATAATTTACAAAAAGTGACATCACACGGAATGTAATAAATCTATATAATATACATTTGTGAGATAATTGCATTATATAACAACACATATTATATAAAAGCTACACAAAAAATACATTTTATATATTAGATATACAAGCACATATTGATATAATTTTTACTAAAATTTAATATTACATATGCTTTTAATCTTCTTTACCATTAAAATTTTCTTTTTACAGAAATGGGACATTATTAAATATACAATTTTGTGGGAATATATGGTGACCATTTTCTCATCTTATTAATATTCTTTTATAATATGATTCTTATACACTTTTACATGCTATGTGGAGGCATTATAATTTGCTTAGCCAGTCTCCAGTTTGGTTTTTTGGGCTATTCTGAGTTTCTGTTCTAATAAATAATGCTGCTAATAAACTTTCTCCTAAATAGATCTCTGATTTGATACATAGTACCTGCACCAGTTAGGGCCTGACAGGAAACAGGTGGCATGCCAAAACTGGGTAATTGCTGCTGCTGCTGCTGCTAAGTCGCTTCAGTCGTGTCCGACTCTGTGCGACCCCGTAGACGGCAGCCCACCAGACTGCCCCGTCCCTAGGATTCTCCAGGCAAGAACACTGGAGTGGGTTGCCATTTCCTTCTCCAATGCAGGAAAGTGAAAAGTGAAAGTGAAGTTGCTCAGTCATGTCCGACTCTAGCGACCCCATGGACTGCAGCCTACCAGGCTCCTCCGTCCATGGGATTTTCTAGGCAAAAGTACTGGAGTGGGGTGCCATTGCCTTCTCCGTGGGTAATTGAGGGAGGTCTAATAAAATGACGACGTACAAATGTGTGAAACCTGCCAGGGATGGTGCAGTGCTGGGGGATACTACCACCCCCAGGCCAGAGGGGGCGGGGAGGGAGCAGTTACCAGAACCTGCAGAGGTGGGTGTTTGGGGAGGGTCGCCTTTGACTGTGTGGATCACAATAAACTGTGGAAAATTCTGAAAGAGATGGGAATACCAGACCACCTGATCTGCCTCTTGAGAAATTTGTATGCAGCTCAGGAAGCAACAGTTAGAACTGGACATGGAACAACAGACTGGTTCCAAATAGGAAAAGGAGTTCGTCAAGGCTGTATATTGTCACCCTGTTTATTTAACTTATATGCAGAGTACATCATGAGAAACGCTGGGCTGGAAGAAGCACAAGCTGGAATCAAGATTACTGGGAGAAATATCAATAACCTCAGATATGCAGATGACACCACCCTTATGGCAGAAAGTGAAGAGGAACTCAAAAGCCTCTTGATGAAAGAGAAAGTGGAGAGTGAAAAAGTTGGCTTAAAGCGCAACATTCAGAAAATGAAGATCATGGCATCTGGTCCCATCACTTCATGGGAAATAGGTGGGGAAACAGTGGAAACAGTGTCAGACTTTATTTTTGGGGGCTCCAAAATCACTGCAGATGGTGACTGCAGCCACGAAATTAAAAGATGCTTACTGCTTGGAAGGAAAGTTATGACCAACCTAGATAGCATATTCAAAAGCAGAGACATTACTTTGCCAACAAAGGTTTGTCTAGTCAAGGCTATGGTTTTTCCTGTGGTCATGTATGGATGTGAGAGTTGGACTGTGAAGAAGGCTGAGCACCAAAGAATTAATGCTTTTGAACTGTGGTGTTGGAGAAGACTCTTGAGAGTCCCTTGGACTGCAAGGAGATCCACCCAGTCCATTCTGAAGGAGATCAGCCCTGGGATTTCTTTGGAAGGAATGATGCTAAAGCTGAAACTCCAGTGGTTTGGTCACCTCATGTGAAGAGTTGACTCATTGGAAAAGACTCTGATGCTGGGAGGGATTGGGGGCAAGAGGAGAAGGGGACGACAGAGGATGAGATGGCTGGATGGCATCACTGACTCGATGGACGTGAGTCTGAGTGAACTCCGGGAGTTGGTGATGGACAGGGAGGACTGGCGTGCTGCGATTCAAGGGATCGCAGAGTCGGACATGACTGAGTGACCTGATCTGATGTGATAGGGGGTACGGCCTTGGTGCAGAGATGCAGCAAGCCCAGGCAGCTGCAGAAGCCAAAGAAACAGTACCCTCACTTTCTTCCCATCCTCCCAACTCCTTCCCATGACTCTAACTAACACCACCTAGCCAGAGGCCAGTCCACACAAGTCAGCCCCCAGGGACACAGAAGGATGGAGAAGAGTCGACAGTGGATCTGGAGAAACAAACCAAGGTTAATATGCCATAAAGAAATATGTTAACAATTTCGTACCCAATAGCAGTGAGCACCTATTTCTCCATAATACCCTTGTAGCTACTGGGCATTACCACTTGTAGGGGGCTGTAAACAATAATTACCATTTATAAGGGGAAGTCCAAGGACTTCCCTGGTGGATAGGAATCCACCTGCCAATGCAGGGGACACAGGTTCAGTCCCTGGTCTGGGAAGATTCTACATGCTGCAAAGCAACTAAACACATGCGCCTCAACTACTGGGCTAGAGCCCTGGAACTACTGGAGACATCTAGACCCACGTGTCTAGAGCCCCGTACTTGGTAACAGGAGAAGCCACTGTAGTGAAAAGCCGGTGCACTGTGGCGTAGCCTCGCTTGAAAGCCCTCATGCAGCAAAAAAGACCCAGTGCAACTAAAATAAATGAATAAACAACTAAATAATTTTAAAACAAACAACAAAACAATATCAGGTCCAAATCCCTGAAACTTCTTAGTGTTACCTTATATCTGTGAGCTCAGTAGCTCAGTTGTGTCCAACTCTTTGCAATCCCATGGACTGTATGTAGCGCACCAGGCTCCTCTGTCCATGGAATTCTCCAGGCAAGAATACTGGAGTGGGTTACCATTTCCTCCTCCAGGGGATCTTCTTAACCCAGGGATCAAACCTGAATTTTTTACATCTCCTGCATTGGCAGGCAGATTCTTTACCATTCAGTTCAGTTCAGTTCAGTCGCTCAGTTGTGTCCAACTCTTTGTGACCCCATGAACTACAGCACGCCATGCCTCCCTGTCCATCACCAACTCCCAGAGTTTACCCAAACTCATGTCCATCAAGTTGATGACACCATCCAACCTCCTCATCCTCCATCGTCCCCTTCTCCTCCTGCCATCAATCTTTCCCAACATCAGGGTCTTTTCAAATGAGGCAGCTCTTCACATCAGGTGGCCAAAGTATTGGAGTTTCAGTTTCAACATCAGTCCTTCCAATGAACACCCAGGACTAATCTCCTTTAGGATGGACTGGTTGGATCTCCTTGCAGTCCAAGGGACTCTCAAGAGTCTTCTCCAACACCACAGTTCAAAAGCATCAATTCTTTGCCACTCAGCTTTCTTTATAGTCCAACTCTCCCATCCATACATGCCTACTGGAAAAATCTTAGCCTTGACTAGATGGACCTTTGTTGACAAAGTAATGTCTCTGCTTTTGAATATGCTATCTAGGTTGGTCATAACTTTCCTTCCAAGGAATAAGTGCCTTTTAATTTCATGGCTGCAATCACCATCTGCAGTGATTTTGGAGTCCAGAGTCTGCCACTGTTTCCCCATCTATTTGCCATGAAGTGATGGGACCAGATGCCATGATCTTAGTTTTCTGAATGTTGAGCTTCAAGCCAATTTATTCACTCTCTTCTTTCACTTTCATTAAGAGTCTCTTTAGTTCTTCTTCACTTTCTGCCATAAGGATGGTGTCATCTGCATAAATGAGGTTATTGATATTTTTCCTGGCAATCTTGATTCCAGCTTGTGCTTCATCCAGCCCAGCGTTTCTCACGATGTACTCCGCATATAAGTTAAATAAGCAGGGTGACAACATACAGTCTTGACGTACTCCTTTTCCTATTTGGAACCAGTCTGTTGTTCCATGTCCAGTTCTAACTGTTGCTTCCTGACCTGCATACAGGTTTCTAAAGAGGCAGGTCAGGTGGTCTGGTATTCCCATCTCTTTCAGAATTTTCCACAGTTCATTGTGATCCACACAGTCAAAGGCTTTGGCATAGTCAATAAAGCAGAAATAGATGTTTTTCTGGAACTCTCTTGCTTTTTTGATGATCCAGCAGATGTTGGCAATTTGATCTCTGGTTCCTCTGCCTTTTCTAAAACCAGCTTGAACATCAGGAAGTTCACGGTTCACATGTTGCTGAAGCCTGGCTTGGAGAATTTTGAGCATTACTTTACTAGCATGTGAGATGAGTGCAATTGTGCGGTAGTTTGAGCATTCTTTGGCATTGCCTTTCTTTGGGATTGGAATGAAAACTGACCTTTTCCAGTCCTGTGGCCACTGCTGAGTTTTCCAAATTTGCTGGCATATTGAGTGCAGCACCTTCACAGCATCATCTTTTAGGATTTGAAATAGCTCAACTGGAATTCCATCACCTCCACTAGCTTTGTTCGTAGTGATGCTTTCTAAGGCCCACTTGACTTCACATTCCAGGATGTCTGGCTCTAGGTGAGTGATCACACCATCATGATTATCTGGGTCATGAAGATCTTTTTTGTAAAGTTCTTCCATGTATTCTTGCCACCTCTTCTTAATATCTTCTGCTTATGTTAGGTCCATACCATTTCTGTCCTCTATTGAGCCCATCTTTGCATGAAATATTCCCTTGGAATCTCTAATTTTCTTGAAGAGATCTCTAGTCTTTCCCATTCTATTGTTTTCCTCTACTTCTTTGCATTGATCACTGAGGAAGGCTTTCTTATCTCTTCTTGCTATTCTTTGGAACTCTGGATTCAAATGGGTATATCTTTCCTTTTCTCCTTTGATTTTTGCTTCTCTTCTTTTCATATCTATTTGTAAGGCCTCCTCAGCCGTTTTGCTTTTTTGCATTTCTTTTTCTTGGGGATGGTTTTGATCCCTGTCTCCTGTTTAATGTCACGAACCTCTGTCCATAGTTCATCAGGCACTCTATCAGATCTAGTCCCTTAAATCTATTTCTCACTTCCACTGTATAATCATAAGGGATTTGACTTAGGTCATACCTGAATGGCCTAGTGGTTTTCCCCACTTTCTTCAATTTCAGTCTGAATTTGGCAATAAGGAGTTCATGATCTGAGCCACAGTCAGCTCCCTGTGTTGTTTTTGCTGACTATATAGAGCTTCTCCATCTTTGGCTGCAAAGAATATAATCAATCTGATTTCGGTGTTGGCCATCTGGTGATGTACATGTGTAGAGTCTTCTCTTGTGTTGTTGGAAGAGGGTGTTTGCTATGACCAGTGTGTTCTCTTGGCAAAACTCTATTAGCCTTTGCCCTGCTTCATTTGTACTCCAAGGCCAAACTTGCCTATTACTCCAGGTGTTTCTTGACTTCCTACTTTTGCATTCCAGTCCCCTATAATGAAAAGGACATCTTTTTTGGATGTTAGTTCTAAAAGTTCTTGTAGGTCTTCACAGAACCATTCAACTTCAGCCTCTTCAGTGTTACTGGGTGGGGCATAGACTTGGATTACCATGATATTGAATGGTTTGCCTTGGAAACCAACAGAGATCATTCTGTTGCTTTTGAGACTGCATCCAAGTAGTGCATTTCGGACTCTTTTGTGGACTATGATGGCTACTCCATTTCTGCTAAGGGATTCTTGCCCACAGTAGTAGATACAATGGTCATCTGAGTTAGATTCACCCATTCCAGTCCATTTTAGTTCGCTGATTCCTAGAATGTTGACATTCACTCTTGCCATCTCTTGTTTGACCACTTCCAGTTTGCTTGATTCATGGACCTGACATTCCAGGTTCCTATGCAATATTGCTCTTTAAAGCATCAGACCTTGCTTCTATCACCAGTCATATCCACAACTGGGTGTTGTTTTTGCTTTGGCTCCATCCCTTCATTCTTTCTGGAGTTATTTCTCCACTGATCTCCAGTAGCATATTGGGTACCTAGTGACCTAGGGAGTTCATCTTTCAGTGTCCTGTCTTTTTGCCTTTTCATACTGTTCATGGGGATCTCAAGGCAAGAATACCGAAGTGGTTTGCCATTCCCTTCTCCAGTGGACCACATTCTGTCAGAATTCTCCACCATGACCCGCCTGTCTTGGGTGGCCCCACATGGCATGGCTTAGTTTCATTGAGTTAGACAAGGCCGTGGTCCATAAAAGCCCATAAACAAATAAATTTGTAAATAAATAAATAGAAAAAACAAATATTCTAAAAACAAACAAAACAATATCAGGTCTGAATCCCTGAAACATCTTAGCCTTTACCTTATATAGAAGAAAGGTATGTGCAGATATGATTACCTTAAGGATTTGCAGATGGAGAGATTATTCTGAATTATCCAAGTGGGCACCATGAGTGTTTGTATAAGACAAAAACAGAGGGATATTTGACAGAGAGCAGAGATGGGAGTCATGTGGCCACAGGAATGCCAATGGCCATCAGAAGCTCAAAGAGGCAAGGAGTGGATTGTCCCTTGAGTCTCCAGAGTGAGTATGGCCCTGCCAGCACTTTGATTTCAGTCCACTGAATAACTGAGTTTGTGACAACTTTTTATAGCAGTCATAGGAAAATAATACACTGCTTTTTTCCATCTGTGTTAGTCATGGGGTTAGGGAGTAGGAGAATATTTTATTGTTGCTTCACTTCCTATATTTCTCCTGTTGCTGGTGAGGTCAAATACCTTTTACATGTTTAGTTTTCTTTTGTAGAATTGCCTTTGCCAAAGGGGAGATTCATCTTTTTCTCTTTGGTTTGTGGAGTGCTTTGCATCATAAGCATACCAACTGTTGGTTTGTTTCCCAAACATTTTAGTAGGTGTGTTACTTTTTATAGGTGACTTTGGTCTTTTGATATAATGGAACTTAAATTTTTTATGTAGTCAGATATTTTCATCTTTGCCTGTATGTTTCAGAATGATGCCAATTTCAATAAGACTACATGAATAGACCTTAAAGTGTATTTTACAGTTTCTTTTTAGCCTCTAATTCTTAACTTCTAACTAACTAGTACTGACTACCAAACAACTGATGGTGGTAAAAAAAAAATATGTGTGGAGCAGAAAAAGAAAGTATCAGTCAGAAAACTACCAAGCTTGTGAAAATGGAGGGTATTAAAAACCTATGGTTCTTTACCACATTATGTATCAAGAGTACTTGGCAGAAAATACTTGAATCTATCGTGTATTATTGAATCTATACTGCTATTTATTGCTGTGGACTTAACCATTGTCGGTTATGTGAATTTTTGTCATGAACTGAAGTTAAATATCCTGTATCTCACAGCCGTTACCACAGTTCTGTGGCTTAGCAGTTGTAAAGTTTTATTGCAACTTTTGAACTTGAACCTAAGATTGAAATGTTTCTGAGTGAGAACTACTTCCCTTGATTATTTTCATTTGTTTGTTTATTTATTTATTAAGCAGTCATGATTATTGAACACTGAATGGCTTTGAAAATTAACTTCTATTGCAGACTTGATAATGCTTAATGAATTCAATCTAAAATTAAGACAAAATAGTGTTTATATACAAAACTTATGTACTGTAATGAGATAATCTTGATGGTAACTAACTAACATTTGGATCACAAGTAATGTCATACTGCTTTACACAGTTTCTGTGCTTTTAAAAATTAAAGTGATAATTGAGATCTCCATTCCCACACAAATTTTCAGTGGATATATTTATATACTCAGCTCATACTGTAGTTTCAGCAGCATTTTTTGAAGTTCCATGCAAGTATAAAGGGAATTTCCATATTTCAGAATCCACTTTTCTGTAGTTGAGGAGCTTCCACCTTATCTTCAATTGGAAGTGATTAATCTGCATTATAAAGACATGAGTGTGCGTGTGTTAGTTGCTCAGTTGTGTGCAACTCTTTGCGACCCCATAGATTGGGGCCCACCAGGCTCCTCTGTCCTTGGGATTTTCCAGGCAAGAATACTGGAGTGGGTTGCCATTCCTTTCTCCAGGGGATCTCCCCAACCCAGGGATCGAAACTGGGTCTCCCGTATTGCAGGCAGATTCTTTACTATCTGAGCCACCAGGGAAGAAAGACAATGACGTGCTCAAAGGCAAATATTGGGTTGACCAAAAAACTCTTTCAGGTTTTTCTATACCATTTCATGGAAAACCTGAAAGAAATTTTTAGCCATCCAAATACAAACAGAAGGAATAGAATTCTAAAAATGCCTTCCAAACAATGAATATGCACAATTAAAATTGCATGGTTGAAAACTGGTATCGGTATTTGGTAGTACTTTGCTGTGTAAAAAGACATTTTCCAAGATAAAATACATGAAATTCCATTACATATCAGTAATAACAATAAATGTTTCAAGAGATTTCAGTGTCCACTAGTGGGAACAATAACTTTGAACCCCAATTCAGCAAAATGTGATCCTCACCCCAAAAAATTCCATTCTTACTGTAAGTAGACCTTTATTACAAAAAATTGAACTCATTTATCATTAGTGTTTGTATTATTATATTTTGAATTTTATCAGTAAGAATTCTATGGCAGTTGGTATTCTCTGTTGTACTAATGTAAGTGCCTACATAATATTCTCAGTTTTACCTCTTGGCCTGTGCTGTGCTCAGTTGTGTCTGACTCTTGGAGATCCTTTGGATTGTAGCCTTACCAGGCTCCTCCGTCCACAGGATTTCTCTATCAAGAATACCAGAGTGATTTACCACTTCCTCCTCCAGGGAATCTTCCCGACCCAGGGATTGAACCCGCGTCTCCTGAGTCCCCTGGATGGCAGGCGAATTCTTTACTGCTGAGCCATCTGGGAAGCCCACTTCTTGGCCCGCAAAGCCTATAATATTTACTGTCTCATCCCTAACAGAGAAAGTTTGCTGACCTTGGATTTAGAGTATGTATACCAAAATGTCAACTGTGGTTTCCCCCAAGTATTTAGATTATGAATATTTTCATTTACTTCTTATTCTTGCTACTTGAATTTTCTCATTTATCAGCAATGAACATGTATTAATCATGTAATAAAGAAAATCAGCTTTTTTTAAACCCAGTTCTATAAAGAAAAATTAATCCTCCAATCAAGTTGATACATGCATCACTAATAAAAGTTCTCTATTCCATAAAGCAGACTCACTTCTATGCAATTCATTGTCTTTCTCACCAGGAGAAGAAAGTTGCAATCAAACTGAAGATTTCTATAAGAAAAGTCCTTGTGTTTTCCTCAGAACCACATCAGAGCAGAGAATTTTCAGGAGGACGCTTTCATCTGCCACAGGCTGAATTAGACTTTTCAGAAGCCCTGCGCAGGTTTACGGGGAGCAGGCAGAATGGGTGGCCGGTGGAGTCTCCTTCCAACACAGCATCTGACGTCCCACCTCTTGAGATGCTCTGTAGCAGGTTGCACATTTGATTGGAAGTAACCATCCCAAAATTGATCCATGCTCACAGGTTAGAGAGGATCAGGGCAGCTCAAGGGGTGGGAAATGAGCTCTGTCCAACTCATCCAGCAACAATCTGTGCTGGTGGTACTAGTCGGGTATGGTGGTGTCCAGATCTTTTATCTGTTTTCAGAAGCAACTTTACACTGAATTCCAATAGGTATAAATCCATTTTTATCCATATAAATTTATTTCATAATTTCAAGTGGCAATATTTACCACTTATGGTAATCACACAAGGGAAATGAGGCTGTTCAGATACAAATTAAAGTTAGATTTAGGGAACTTCCCTGGTGGTCCAGTGGTTAAAAATCCACCCGCCAATGCAGGGGATACACAGGGTCCATCCCTAGTCTGGGCAGATTCTTCATGTCTCAGGGAAACTAAGCCTGTGTGCCACAACTCCTGAGCCCCTGTGCCCTGGAACCCATCCCCTGCAACAGGAGAAGCCACCACAGTGAGAAGACCGCACATCACAACTAAAGAACAGCTCATGGTCGCTGCAACTGGAGAAAGCCCAGGCACAGCAATGAACACCTCAGTTCAGTTCAGTCGCTCAGTCTTGTCCGACTCTTTGTGACCCCATGAATCGAAGCACGCCTGGCCTCCCTGTCCATCACTAACTCCCGGAGTTCACTCAGACTCACGTCCATCGAGTCAGTGATGCCATCCAGCCATCTCATCCTCTGTCGTCCCCTTCTCCTCTTGCCCCCAGTCCCTCCCAGCATCAGTGTCTTTTCCAATGAGTCAACTCTTCACATGAGGTGTCCAAAGTACTCGAGTTTCAGCTTTAGCATCATTCCTTCCAAAGAAATCCCAGGGCTGATCTCCTTCAGAATGGACTGGGTGGATCTCCTTGCAGTCCAAGGGACTCTCAAGAGTCTTCTCCAACACCACAGTTCAAAAACATCAATTCTTCGGTGCTCAGCCTTCTTTACAGTCCAACTCTCACATCCATACATGACCACAGGAAAAACCATAGCCTTGACTAGACGGACCTTTGTTGGCAAAGTAATGTCTCTGCTTTTGAATATGTTATCTAGGTTGGTCATAACTTTCCTTCCAAGGAGTAAGCGCCTTTTAATTTCATGGCTGCAGTCACCATCTGCAGTGATTTTGGAGCCCCCAAAAATAAAGTCTGACACTGTTTCCACTGTTTCCCCACCTATTTCCCATGAAGTGATGGGACCGGATGCCATGATCTTCGTTTTCTGAATGTTGCGCTTTAAGCCAACTTTTTCACTCTCAACTTTCACTTTCATCAAGACGGTAGGTGTTGCAAGAGGGCATCAGAGCACAGACACACTGAAACCATACTCACAGAAAACTAGTCAATCTAATCACACTAGGACCACAACCTTGTCTAACTCAATGAACACCTAGGACAGCCAAAAATAAAAATAAATTAAAAAACCCATTTTTTAAAATTAGCTTTAGACTGGCCTCAGCATCAAGTTTATCCTGAGTTATATTTCTGTTACATGAACTCAATAAAATCCTGAATCCCATATACGTGTGATGGCAAGCATTAACAGCTTTTAGCCGCTTGCTTTGCAACCCCAGGATAACCTTCAAGTAAACTGATCTAAAAGCTTGAAAGAAAAGTAATAGAAAATGTTTGTCTTAAAAATGGAATCACTAACATTTTCTTCCAACTGCCAGTATTTCTTATCGTCAGTATAAAAGCCAATCCAGTAGCATCCAAAACTATAATGAATGTTAAAATGAATAGATTTTAATGTATTTAATATTAATATTAAATAAATATTAAAATGAATATAAATACAATATGTCTTGGGCTTCCCCTGTGGCTCAGTGGTAAGAATCTGCCTGTAATGCAGGAGCCACAAGAGCTGCAGGTTCAATATCCTGGAAGAAGGCATAGCTACCCACTCCAGTATTCTTGCCCAAAGAATCCCATGGACAGAGGATCCTGGCGGGCTACAGTCCATAGGGTCCCAAAGAGTCGGACACAACTGAGCACAACACGGTATATTTACCATCTGAAAGTGCCAATTATCATGCAACTCACTACGGTGTTGAGTGAGTGAGTGAAAGTCGCTCAGTCATTCCAACTCTTTGCGACCCCACGGACTGTAGCCCACCAGGCTTCTCTGTCCACTGGATTCTCCAGGCAAGAGTACTAGAGTGGGTTGCCATTTCCTCCTCCAGAGGATCTTCCCAACACAGGGATCGAACCTGGGTCTCCTGCATTGTAGGCAGACGCTTTACCGTCTGAGCCACCAGGGAAGTCCCGCCAGATGGCTTAAAACAACTGAAATTTATTCTGTCACAGTTCTAGAAGCCAGAAGTCTGAAATCAAGATTTGCCCGGGCTACACTCCCTCTGAAACCTGTGGGGAATCCTTCCTCCTCTCACCCTAGCTTCTGATGGTTTGCCAGCACTCTCTGTCATCCTTGGTTTATAGATGCATCGCTCCGGTCCTCCATCTTCACATGTGTTTTCATATCCTCCCTGCGTCCAAATTTCCATGTGCATAATGACACCACTCCGACTGGATTAGGCCCCACCCTAATGAGCTCATTTTAACTTGATTATCTCTGTAAAGACCCTGTCACCAGTTAAGAATACATTCTGAAATACTGGGGGTAGAACTTCAATCTGTTTTGGGGGAAGATATAACGCATAACTGATGGCAACTAAGAGTGTCCACGGTGCTAGGGTTTGGATGAGTGCTGAACCTAGGTGTCCCCAAGGGACTGGACAGGCCTAAGGGCTATGGAAGGGTCTGAGTCCCTGCGCCTAGCTGGAGAAGGAGTGAGCGTGTGGTGCATGCTGTTTGCTCATGGTGCTGTCTCAAGCACATGGCAAACACCACCTGTTTGCAGACACCACCTGTTAAATTTACATTATCCTTTTGTGAGCCGGATGATATTGTGACCATGTCACAGATGAGGAAACGGAGGCCTGATGAAGGCAGTAGACTACTACTCGATTCCTTTCGGTTTCTGGCTGTGATCTACTGGAGAAAATGGGGTTTGCTGTTCGTGCTGGTGACTACGTCTCTTCCATTCCCATTTTATTCCCAGTGGGCTTAGACTCTAGTCAGCAATCATGGTGACAGTCCCCTCTCCTGGTTTTAGAAATGACTCACTGGGTCGCATCTTTTATCTTGATTTAACCATGAGCATTGTGTGAAAGCAGAAGTGAAATATTTTGCCCTTTTTCCCGAAGGTGTCACAGCTGTCTGAGATTTTTGACTAGGCATTGAGTTGAAACACTGATTTCAAAGTGCCTGGCAATGGCAACCCACTCCCGTACTCTTGCCTGGAAAATCCCATGGGCAAAGGAGCCTGGTAGGCTGCAGTCCATGGGGTCGCTAGAGTCGGACATGACTGAGCGACTTCCCTTTCACTTTTCACTTTCATGCATTGGAGAAGGAAATGGCAACCCCCTCCAGTGTTCTTGCCTAGAGAATCCCAGGGACGGAGGAGCCTGGAGGGCTGCCGTCTATGGGGTCGCACAGAGTCGGACACGACTGAAGCGACTTAGCAGCAGCAGCAGCAGCAGCAGCAACATGTGGTGGCTCAGATGGTACAGCATCTGCCTACCACGTGGGAGACCCGGGTTCAATCCCTGGGTCAGGAAGATCTCCTGGAGAAGGAAATGGCAACCCACTCCAGTATTCTTACCTGGAAAATCCCATGGATGGTGGAACCTGGTAGGTTACAGTCCATGGGGTCTCAAAGAGTCGGACACAACTGAGCAACTTCACTTTAACATGTGTTGAAAGATGTGTGTGTGGGGGGGGTGTTGTTGCTTTTTTAAAAAATCCTCATAATCACCATATACAGTAGCTTATTATTATTTTTTAACCGTGTTCCATAGCATATGAGATCTTTGTTTCCTGACCAAGGATTGAACCCAGGCCCCTGCATTGGAAGCTTGAATCTTAATCACTGGCCTGCCAGGGGATTTCCCTGAAAGATTTAAAAAAATATATATTTATTTGGTTGCGCTGGGTCTCAGTTGCCACATGCAGAATCTTTAATTGTGGCATATGAACTAAATTTTAGTTATAGCATGTGAGATCTAGTTCCTGGACCAGGGATAGAACCCAGGCCCCCCCTGCATTGTGAACGTGGAGTGGAGTCTTAGCCACTGTTAGGGAAATTAAATGAATAGTCTGGTTTAGGCTTCAGATACAATGCACAGCAGGCCCCTGACCTTGCTTCTAACCTGGCTGGACACTGTCCTGACTGGGAGTGACTGCCTGCTGTGAGTGCAAGGCTTGCAGCGCCATAGATAGGATGGGGGGAAATCTTGAGGTTGTTGAGCCCCTGGAGGGGGCCTGGCCAACCAAGCCCCAGGCTTCACTACATTCCAAGTTTTATACAAGACAGACAGCATTAACAGGAAAACAGGCTTGCAATTTGGTCACAGATTGATGATGATATCAGTTTGTGTCCATCCTGGGATTACAAGTGGGAACCCCTGAACTGCAATCTGTGAAGTCTCACCAGCAGAGCGGATGTGCTGCCTGGGACCCTTTCCCAACTGGGACTCCAGATGAGCTGTGACACGGGATTCCCAGCGCTGATTAAGTCTGGATGTTGGTCATAAACCCAATTTGGTGATGTATCCTCTGCTCTTTCTACTTTTCATTTAATCCTAGCATATTGAAAGTAAACTAGGTAATTCTCTAATAAATATCTGTGTTATTTATTTGTATATAACGAGTAGCTTATTTTGTTAACAAATCCTTTGAACCTGAGACGAAAGTGAAAACAGCCACCGCATCACCAGGGGAGTAACTGAGAGCTGTTTTTAAATGAAGAATAACCTGGAAACTCCATGCCACTGAGATGTGTGTCAGAGATGGTGGCAAGAATCATCCAGGGCTTACCCTCTGCCAAATCGAGTCTAAGCGTGTATTTTCTCATTTAATTATCCGAAAACGCCCGATGGGATTGGTATTAATATTTTAGTCCCATTTCCAGATTTTAAAAAAATGAAGACTGATGGTCCAGTTGAATCTTTTGTAAGTGAGAGAGGCAGGATTTGTCTGATTCGAAAGGCTATGCTTTGAATCTTGACTGTTCCCCTGTCATGCACACACACAACCACCACCATCAAAAACTCAGCAGAGTTCAAGTTCAAGGGAATGCAAAGACCTACCCAGGAGAGTGCTCACACCCTCTCTCCAGACCTGAAAAAGGGGCTTTCCCCCTCCCATGTGGTACTACAGGAATGGTTCAGCAGCCCAGGGGCCCTCTTCTCACGGAACCAGGTAGCTATTTTGCAGTTGAACTTCAAAATCCACCAACCGAGGTTTCTCTGGTGCATTTCCTTTGCCCTCCCCCACCTACACCCTCCCTCTCCCCTTGTGCTTATTAACTCGGCAGGCTTACCCAGCACCTTTTATTTTTAGGATCTCGAAATGTTCGAGCAAGACATTTGTATTATGTTGCTGTGCTCTTGACTGGGAGACCAGGATCACAAAGACTCTGTGATCCTGATGACTTAGATGGTTATGCAACAAACAATTCAAGATAAAAAGCCTCGGGTGAGGGTTGGGAGGGGGCTGCCGTAGACCCTGTCCCCAGGCCCCAGGGTTTGCTGATCTGGGCTGAAAACAACTCCTTCCTTCCAAGAGCCACGTCTGCCTCTGCAGCAAGGGCGTTATTGACAGGCACGGTGGGGCAGCCAGCTGGGCTGCCTCAGAGTCAGGCTCACCCGCGTTAGCCATTTTAACCGTCATTTAAAATTCATTTCCAATACTAGGAATAGCAGTTTGTCACTTTCTCTGTTGTTGTTTTTTTCCACAGACATATTAATATGGATGTGGCTAGCAGCTTCCAAGCTCTGAATTGAGCTCATTAAGTCACAGCTGGCTGGGAATACATGTCAATCTATGCCTTTATTTCTCAAGCCGGTTCTATAATGAAATTAAAATGGACTCCTTCACACACTCCCCTCCCCTCTAAGCAAAGCCCCTTGACCCTCTGGGAAGTGGATGTCGTGTCCAGAGGATGCTCTTTTCTCAGAAGAAATGCATATATAATTCCGGTAATTAAAACATTTAATTTGGTGATTATCTTCACAAAAAGAAACCACTCGGATTAACCCTGGTGGGGGGACATTCCATCCAGCTGTTAGAACCAGGGCGGCCTGTCCCCTCCGCCCTCCTCCCTTCGAAGGAGGAGCCCACCCGCTTGGGGGTGCTCCCTTCTCACTCACCAGAGACCAGTTCTCCGAGTGGAAGTGTGGCTGGCCAGATGGCCCCCAGCAGTACTCAACTCGCCTCGGCTGAAATGCATGGTTGGATTTCTGAAACACAGTATTTATTTTTAAAAAGGGCTTTAAAAAAAATAATAAATAAATAAATAAATAAATAAAAAGGGCTTTAAAGAAAAAGCTGATTCATTGTTACTCCAGAGGAATTCCTTAAGGGAAGATAATACCCTTGCTGCTAAGTCATTCAGTTGTATCCGACTCTTAGCAACCCCATGGACAGCAGCCCACCAGGTTCCTCCGTCCATGGGATTTTCCAGGCAAGAGTACCGGAGTGGCGTGCCATTGCCTTCTCCCATAATACTCTTAAGAGCCAACATTTCCTGAAAACCTTTATGGTTTAAATAAAACAAGCTGCATGTCAAATAAATTCACCTGGGGAGCTTGTTAAACAAGGGGATTCCCAGGTCCACTCTGGCTGTCCTAAAACAGGAACCTGGGCAGGGGCCCATGATCCGGCTTTTAACAAGCTCCCGGGTGATTCATTTGCATCCTGAAGTTTGGGAGTCCCTAGGGGTGCGGGGGGTGGGGTGGGGGGTGGAGGAGGAACATGGGGAGGGAGGGGACACCCACTTATCATCAGTGCTGGGTTGGGGTGTAACAGTGAGTCACTTGGAGAGCAATGTGCTCACCTGACACCCTCTGTGCTTCATTTGGATGACAAATTAGAAAATGATGTGCAATTAAGCTTTTCACGAGGCACAGTTCATTGGTTCACCCCCTCTGTACCTCAGAGCCAGCCTTTGTGTCCCTGGGTAATCAGGAAAGTCACTAAGACTCCCTCTGTTGTGTGGATGGGAGGATAGCAGGCCAGACTTGCCTGTCGACCGGGGAAACAGAACAGGCTGAGTGAGTCCTGCTCTGCTCTCAGGAGCTGCTGAGGAGCCCAGCGTACCCGCAGACGTTATTGTGTGTGCTGTGCTCAGTTGCTAAGTCGTGCTGGACTCTGCAATCTCATGGACTGGAGCCCGCCAGGCTCCTCTGTCCATGGGATTCTCCAGGCAAGAATACTGGGGTGGGTTGCCATTTCCTCCTCCAGGGGATCTTCCCAACCCATGGATTTGAACTCGTGTCTCCTGCATTGGCAGGTGGATTCTTTACCACTGAGCCTCCAGGGAAGCCCAGTAGGGGTTCCCAAATGTCAACTCAACCCAGGGTCATCCAGAGAACTTCTTAAAAATACAGATTTCTGGAGCCCGGCCCTGAGCCATTGAGGGAGAGTGTCTTGGAGGCTGGGCCCTGAAATCTCTATTAGTGGCAATCCTTCCTGGGGAATCAGGAACCACTGAGAACAGAGAGCACTGCTTGTTGGATCATGAAATTATTAGAAATAAACCTACAGAGAAGTCAATGCAAAGAAAAGAAGCTGGACATCAGATGGCAGGGGAACCAGGATCTTGCACCCCTAGATTCTACCAGATTCTCCTGACAAGGGGAAGGTGAGTGATGGGGACTGTAAAGAAAGACAACCCATTAAAAGAGGTTGCTTAATTTGAATTTGTTTTGCTCCCTTTTAGTAGCGGGAGCTTGCAAAATGATAGGGAGGGTGGGATGAAGATTTTAATTGCACGGGCTGCTGGCTCCTGTGAGGGGATTTCTTTCTTTCTTTTAAAGGAGTATTTCCAGTGGTGTGTTGTAAGTGGGTGCTTACAGGGAAAAAAGAAAGAAAAAGCCATGATACGTACCGTTGACTGATTTCCCTGGAGTAAATCCTCCTTCCGTGGCCTTTTGCAAGCTACTAACATGATGTCACCGAGCATGAAACTGAGAGGAGATACATGCAGTCGGCTCTTCTCTGCTGGAAGGAACCCATTCCAGCACACCTCGGGATGGTCCCCAAATTCAAAGGAGACCTTCCTGAAACAAATTCAGCAGTATCTGCCGCAAATGTCACCGCGCTGGAATCCCTGTGGGACGGAGACAGGCAGAATAACACTGACTGTGTGTTTGAGGGTGAGCTTCTCCCCACCAGGCATGCGGACATCACGGGGTACCATGCTGGGAGCCGCAAGCAATGCTCAAGCAAGTGCAAGGTCCCTTGTCAAGGAGCCGGCAGCCTGCCTAAGGCAGAGCCCCATTCCCTAAGAAAGTGGGGACAGGCAGTGGAAACAGGAACGAAGAACTTCAGGTGGGGGAAGGGGTTCTTTCTCTTCAAATTCTGTTCATAATCACCCACTACAGACAGAGTTCATGAAAAAGGAAATGGAACTGTAGTTGGGAGCCCTACTGGATAAGCAGATTCTGCAATATTAGGGGGAAGAGCTTAGGATGACAGAGCCTGCACAACACGAACTGGAGTGGAAACGATCCAATTAATCATTCAAATTTGTGTCTAAGGAACCATGATACTCAGTTATGCATTTCAAGTACCTCTTAAAACCTGCTCTGGAGAGAGGTGTGAAACCCATGATGGATGTAAAATTAGCACATATTTTCCCAGGTAGGTGAAAATGTGCTAGGTAAATAATAGGAAAGAAAGCAGAGATTTCTGGGAATTACCTCGTTTGCATGCGTGAAGAAAGAATGAGGTGGGGTGGGAGGAGAGAACAAGGCAGATCCCAGATCCGATGGGAAATATCTTTTGTGTTTGTGGTCCTCAGGGAGAGTTGGTTGGTCCTGAAACAAAAGCAGCCAACAGTGTACAGCTCTGCTCTGTTCCCACGTTCCTCTAATGTGTTGGGCAGATCCAGCATGAAAGACAAGGGGTCAAGGACAGCTGAATGCAGTTCATTCCAGTCACTCAGTCGTATCCGACTCTTTGCAACCCCATGGACTGCAGCGCACCAGGCTTCCCTGTCCATCACCAACTCCCAGAGTCCACCCAAACCCATGTCCATTGAGTCAGTGATGCCATCCAACATCTCATCCTCTGTCGTCCCCTTCTCCTCCTGCCCTCAATCTTTCCCAGTATCAGGGTCTTTTCAAATGAGTGAGCTCTTTGCATCAGGTGACCAAAGTATTGGAGTTTTAGCTTCAGCATCAGTCCTTCCAATGAATATTCAGGACTGATTTCCTTTAGGATGGACTAATTGGATCTCCTTGCAGTCCAAGGGACTCTCAAGAGTCTTCTCCAACACCACAGTTCAAAAGCATCAAATCTTCGGCATTCAGCTTTCTTTATAGTCCAACTCTCACATCCATACATGACTACTGGAAAAACCAAAGCTTTGACTAGATGGACTTTTGTTGGCTGAATGCAAGGATTGCTTTATTTTCAAGCCACTCCTGTTGTAAGAAGGCAAGCATAGAGCATGTCAGTGCCCTTGTGTGTTATGTTTGGGATGAGAGTAAAGGAAAGCTAGTAATATCCTAGTTTACTAAAGAAAAAAAAAAAAAGCAAGATCCTGCCGTACAGTGAGCTGCTATAAATATTTGCTGGAGGGACTGGCTGACAAACAGCGATGCGCTGGAGCCAGCCCCAGGGCGCTGATGGGCTCGAGCCATGCATGCACATCTCTTCCCAACTTGACATCAGTGACGTGACACCGACAGCTTGAAATCGGCAGGGGCAGTATTGACACTGCAGTAATTGGCAGATTCTACAAATCAGGTCATTTGTCCCTGGAGGGCCAGTTGTTAAGACCTACCACCATATCACTGCAGGCAAGTTACTCTAATGGAAGGTTGGATCATAACTGTGTCACTAAGTCTGCCCAGGCCACCATCACAAAATACCACAGGCTGGGTGGCTGAAACAACAGACATTTCTTTTCTTAGAGTCCTGGAGACTAGAAGTCCAAAGGCAAGGTGTCAGCAGGGTTGGTTTCTGCCGAAGCTCCTGTCCCTGGCTTGCAGGTGGCTGCCTTATCACTGTGTCCTCACGTGGCCTTTCCTCTGTGCCTGCCTATCCCTGGCATCCCTTCCTCTTCTTATAAGGACACCAGTCAGGCTGAATTAGAGCTTACTCGTATGACCTCATTTGACCTTAATGACTTCCTTAAAGGTCCTATGTCCAAGTACAATCACATTGGGTGCTCTGGCTTGAGGAGCCTCTGGTCAGCGCTCCCCGAGCATGAGTCACACCACCTTTGGTGTCTGCACCGTTGGCTGCCTCCTGCCTGTTCTCCCATCAGCCCGCTCATCCATCAATGCTACAGGCACTGTGCTAGTGCCATGAGTGTGGCAGTGCACGTGGCAGCCTGGTCCCTGCACACATACGCAAGCCACGACAACTGGCATGCCTCCTTGAGACAAGAGCCGGCCATGAGAGGACAGAGTGGGCTGACCCTAGGGAAGAGCTATTTGAACTGAGATCTGAACCACTGAGTAGGGTTAGCTGAGTGGAGAGGAGTTAAGTGTGGGCAACACAGAGCAAACAGCCGTGCAAAGGCACTGAGGTAGAAAGGGCGGGGCGTGTTCTGCTGTCTTCAGGCAGTGCTCCCTTCTTGGAAACTTCTCCTGCCACCACTCCCCACCCCCCACTCTGATGAGTCCTGCTTGGTGGAGAGGCAGCAAGAGGCAAGAGAAAACTCATAGACCGGGAGAAGGTGGTGTGAGGGCTGGGGAGCTTGTTAAGAGGCTAGAGTCCTTGGTTAGTTTTTTTAACTCTTCAGTGATTATTAAGAGAATGAGAACCTTGCAGGGTGAGAGACCATGACCAGAGAGAGTAGAACTTCCAGCATCAAGAGTCGAGAGTGAAGCACTTCTGGGAGATGATGGAGGCTGAAGGGGCCTATGGCCTACAGGGAGGGTGCTGAGGTGAAGGTTGCTGAAGGCGAGCAATTCAAGAAAGGAAGAGCCTGGAGAGAGGCCAGCCTGGGAGTCAGTCAGAATATACGAGGAGAGGGCAGAAGAGCTGCAGGAAAGACCCCAGTGGAGACCACAGGCCCCCCTGCGGGTACCAGCTGAGCATGTAGGAAAGTTCAAGGGGGGCTTTGCAGCCTCTGACCCCGCCCCTTCCTGTTTTGCTGCTTCCTGTTTCCTTCCTGTTTCCTTCCTGTTTTGCTGCCTCCAGTGGGTAGCTGTGCTGCTGTTGGCAGGGGAACATAGCTAGGACCGCAGTAAAGGCCAGGGTTTGGGGACTGAACTTTGACAAACATCGGGAAAACAACACTCCAGATTGATTTATGTAAGAGATAAATATTTGTTTGCAAAACTAGGAGTACATGGGATTAAAAAAAGAGAAACATAAACTCAGGCATTGCTAGTATTGACTGTACCCTGGTTTCCCGGCCACCCAGAGGCAGAACTTAAACAGTAACAAACCACATGTTCTTGGCTGGTGCCCACCATGGCTGAGCACCCAGCCTTCTGCCTGGTGTTTCTCAACTTTTTTTCTGGGAGCTTTGCACAAGTGTCTCTAGAAGCTCACAACAGCCCTCTCTGGCCCTGCTGGGAGTCCCACCACTCTGCCCACATCCTGCTCCAGCTCATCCTATGGAGGGTCCTGGTCGTGTGGCCCAGAAGTCACTTTCCCCAGGGCTGTTCTATCTTGAGGACTCTGGCATCATTGCCAAGGGTGCCGTGTCCTGGGGCTTCCGCACTGGTGCCGCCTCTTGCAGTTTCCTGGAAGGACACTGCTCCTGGGTCCCTCTGCTTAGTCCTGCGGGGACCTCATCCTGATTGGCTCTGGGCACCTGTGTTAATGTACTGAAACCTGGAAAGGGACAGAGCTTTGCTCTGTGTTCTGGAAACTTTACACACACAAGTCATCCCCTACTTCAGGTCACAGAGGGGAGACTGTGTGATCTTGTCTTCTTCATGATCTGAAAGTCAGGTAGGGTCCCTCTGGCCCTGGCGACTCACAGCCTGGACCCCTCTGTGCAAGCCTGAGGCACTCTCCAAGGTCCCCAGAGGAAGCTGGCCCTCACACTGTCACATCGGGGCCAAAGCTCCTGGCATCACAGTCAGCTCAGCGTGCGGGTCCCTCACCATCTCACACGTGCCATTTTCTGTTTCACACCATCTTGGCCCTGCCATGAACCTCAACTCATTCTTTGATTTTTATTAAAAACAAAAACACCTGTCATTCATATTAGTGATCAGTGAGATGTGCTAGGCATTACTAAACACTTAGGGGGCAGATAGAGGTTTATATCATGGCAGCATGTGTGTGTGCTAAGTCGCTTCAGTCGTGTCTGACTCTTTGTGACCCCATGGACTGTAGCCCACCAGGCTCCACTGTCCATGGGATTCTCAAGGCAAGAATACTGGAGTGGGTTGCCACGCCCTCCTCCAGGGGATCTTCCCAACCCAGGGTTTGAACTCGCATCCCTTATGTCTCCTGCATTTGCAGGTGGATTCTTCACCACTGGCACCGCCTGGGAAGCCCTTATCACAGCAGCATAAACTCATAAAGAGATTGGACTTCCCTGCATCTTAAAAATAACCCACTAGTGACTGTACCCGGGTACACAGGCTTTGCAAAACGGTTCAGCAATGTCTAGCCCAGCTGAAACTTGCATATATACCCTGACCCAGCAATTCCATCCCACAGGCATGCTATGAATATTCACCAAGACGTGTAGGAGAATAACCCTATGGCCATAGTGCCAACAACAGCCTCAAATGAAAAAATGCCCAGATGTCTGTCTACAAATGTCCAAGCACATAGAAAGCATATGTAGGTTGTGGTGTATTTATACAAGAGAACGCCCTACAGCAGAAAGGAGTGAAATACAAATATCAGGCAACAATGAAACTCACAACTCTTATGTTGACTGGGAGAAGTGAGACACCAAAGAGTAGATGGATTTTTGTATATTTCCATTTATACAAAACCAGGCAAAATGAGTTCTGGCTGCTTGAGAGCAAGAAGGGTTGCTAAAGCCAGAAGGAGGCATGAACAGGGGGTACTCAGAAGGTTCTGTTTCTCGATGGAGGTGCTGGTGACACGTGGAGTCACCCAATGACAATTCACCAGTCCTGTTCATCGGTCTCCAAGGCACAGGACATGAGCGGTCTTGCCGCCCTGGCTCCTGCCCCCTTAGGGTTCACTCTTCTGGGTTTCTCCCTCTCCCCTTCACCTACTCTTTTGGCACAAAGAGATATTTGTCTCTAAGGCAAGTTCCTGCACCAGCCTTTAAGAATATAATTTCCCCTACCTGGAAGGGTTAGGCGGGCTTGGGGAGGGGCCCACAGCCTGGCAGTGCTGCATGGTGGCTATGCCTGGAGCTCCGGATCATCACCAGTACACCTTTGGCCTCCAGGGCTTGCCAACTGGGCAGCCATCAATAAGTGACTTGGCTGCTCTTTGCCATAGTCTCCTCTCCTGTGAAAAAGTGACAATGTGTTAGCACCGACGTTAAAGGACTGAGCGACAGGATCTAGTGGACAAACACGTGACCAGCACCCAGACAACCACCTGGATGTGTAGCCGTTGCTGCTGTTCTGAACCCCTCGTTTTATCGAGTAGCCAATGAAAAGAGCTCCATTTTGGGTTCTTCTCTTGATGTCATACATCCTGACCAACTTCAGACTCCAGTACGGGTCCATGCAGCGGAGGGGCTGGATGTAATAGAGGCTGAGAACACAATCAGGCCACAGGCACCAGGCTGCACTTGAAGTCTAGGCCTGCCTCCAATCTGAGCTTTATACCCCCTCCTCCTCTAGTTCTTTCTCCAGAAGCAAATGGAGCCCAGCTGGACTCACCATTCCAGTCCACAAGCTCATCCAGACCCAACTAAATTCCTTGAAGGGGTTCCAAATTAGCTGAAGCCAGGACATTGCTACATAGGTTTTTAAAAAATATCACTTACAACCAATCAATTTCTCTCTTCTTTCTTTATTTTACACACCCACAAGCATGCACACGTACTTTATTCACAACTGGGTTTTTAACTTTTGGCTGTCCTGGGTCTTTGTTGCTGTTTGTACGGACTTTTCTCCAGTTGCAGCAAGCGGGGACTATACTTCCATTTGGTGCCTGGGCTTCTCATTACCATAACTTCTCTTGTTGCGGAGTGCAGGTTCTAGAGCACATGGGCTCAGTAGCTGTGGTGCATGGGCTCGGCTGCCCCGAAGCAGGTGAGATATTCCTTGACCAGGGATTGAATCCCTGTCCCCTGCATTGACAGGCAGATTTGTAAACACTGGACCACCAGGGAAGTCCTACTATTGTTATTTTTAAATGCTTACATATTCTGTAAATGTCTGTTTTAATTTCTAATAAGGCTCAGTCTTCATAGATAAAACCCACATGACCAAAAGCTCTTTGGAATCCCCACTTTCAGAGTGTAAAGTGGTCCTGAGGCCAAGAAGTTTGAGAGCCACTGAACGAAAGCAGGAAGATGGTACTACATTCCCTCTCTCCCTCCCCTCTTCCGTCCCCTCCTCCTGGGCCTCCTGTCCCACAGCTTGAAGGGAGCCTGGGTGTGGCCTGTCTCTAGCTTTTGCTTCGAGAGCCCTGCACTGATCTCTTTCTGCTGGGCTTCTGCAGGGAATTGAGAAAGACTTGGGGAATCTGAATGTATCTCAGTTCCCTGGAAAGCTGAGTCAGACAGAACATGAAGTAAGAAGAGGGCTTCACACTTCACGTTCTGGGGTTAAGAGCAACACCTGCTGGAGGCTTCCCTCGTGGCTCAGCAGTAAAGAATCCACCTGCTGTGCAGGAGACACAGGAGATGCCGGTTCGATCCCTGAGTTGGGAAGATCCCTTGGAGGAGGAAATAGCAACCCACTCCAATATTCTTGCCTGGAGAATCCCATAGACAGAGGGGCCTGGCAGGCTGCAGTCCACAGAGTTGCAAAGAATTGGACACAACTGAAGCGACTTAGCACGCACGCACTGCTGGAGGCAGAGAGTCTACCCCCTGGACCAAGAATCCAGGCAGGAAGACTTGGGAGTCTTCAGTGGGAATGTTTTGTTCTGATTACATCTTCTTTGGTAATAATTGAAAACGAAAGTTCTTACTTCACAAAACAAGCCAACCATGCTATGGGAAGGAAAGAATTCTCTGTAAGAAACATTACTTTAGGAGACAAGAGAACCCCTGTGGTTGAGGGGAGAGTCAGAATATGGTCACTCCGGAGGCCGGTGTGAAGCAGCCCCAGCTCTGCAGGGGGACACGGGGTGGGGTGGGGCCCAGAGCAGAAAAGCATGTTACTCCATTTGAACAGCAACATGTGCAGCGAATCAAGCTGTAGGCATGTGGATAATGACAGAAGCAGGCAACCCAGAAGGCCCAGTGTTCAAATCTAATTCCTCCTTCATCTTTCAGGTGAGCATAAAGAGAAATTTTCTTCTCAAGAGTTGTTATACTTGAAGACAGAGAGAGGAGGCTGGCCACCTGGTTGGAACCCTAGTTCTGTCACTTGCTGTGTGAACTCCCCATTCCTCAGTCTCCCTATCTGTAAAATGGGGATAAACAGCCCCACAACTTGAGCACTCTTTACATGTGAAATATTATTCAAGTAAGTCTCTATTAAGAGGTAGGCTGGTTCTCTATTAAGTTCTCTATTAAGAGGTGGTGGTTCAGTTCAGTCCAGTCGCTCAGTCGTGTCCGACTCTTTGCGACCCCATGAATCGCAGCACACCAGGCCTCCCTGTCCATCACCACCTCCTGGAGTTCACCCAGACTCACGTCCATCGAGTCAGTGATGCCATCCAGCCATCTCATCCTCTGTCGTCCCCTTCTCCTCCTGCTCCCAATCCCTCCCAGCATCAGTCTTTCCCAATGAGTCAACTCTTCGCATTAGGTGGCCAAAGTACTGGAGTTTCAGCTTTAGCATCATTCCTTCCAAGAAATCCCAGGCTGATCTCCTTCAGAATGGACTGGTTGGATCTCTTTGCAGTCCAAGGGACTCTCAAGAGTCTTCTCCAACACCACAGTTCAAAAGCATCAATTCTTTGGCGCTCAGCCTTCTTCACAGTCCAACTCTCACATCCATACATGACCACTGGAAAAACCATAGCCTTGACTAGACGAACCTTTGTTGGCAAAGTAATGTCTCTGCTTTTGAATATGCTATCTAGGTTGGTCATAACTTTTCTTCCAAGGAGTAAGCGTCTTTTAATTTCATGGCTGCAGTCACCATCTGCAGTGATTTTGGAGCCCCCCAAAATAAAGTCTGACACTGTTTCCACTGTTTCCCCATCCATTTCCCATGAAATGATGGGACTGGATAGGGACATGAAAATTCTTACCCCTCACCCCTGAAGTAATCAGGCCACCATCTGTAGCAGAAGCAAGTCCTTCTGTTTCTAGGAGGACATAGACGTACCCTTTCTTGTTTGAATGATTCCCATGTGGAGTTCAAGGAAGCTTTTTGGTCTCTGTCTTCAAGAACAAGCCAAATTGCAGTTAACAATTTTTGTTTGGTGAATCCATGAGGCTCGAGGCGAGCAGGGGGAGAAGGAGCAATTGGAGATCTGAGAGGCTGGGAGAAAGGAGTTATAAAGTATAGTTGTCATGGAGATCCAGAGCTCATAATATGACTCTACCTTCAAAGCTGGGCTTCCCTGGTGGTTCAGTGGTAAAGAATCTGCCTGGCAATGCAGGAGACCCAGGTTCGATCCCTAGGTCATGAAGATCCCCTGGAGAAGGAAATGGCAACCCACTCCAGTATTTTTGCCTGGAAAATCCCATGGACAGAGGAGCCTGGTGGGCTGCAGTCCATGGGGTGGCAAGAGTCAGACATGACTTAGCGACTAAACAATACCACCTTCAAGACCAGGGGTTGACATACAGGTTTGCCCCCCACTGAGTTTAGCTGCATCACTTAAACTAGACAAATTGGATGGACTACCATGGCCACTTGGTACTTCCACCTCATTTTCAACCTGCATCTCCTGCCCCAGTTTTGGCACCACCGAAGTCCCACATCCCAGAGAAACCAGGATGATGATCACAAAGATCTCTATCCGCTCCTTAGATATTAATGAGGAACTTCATTCATGTATGTGCGTGCTAAAGCACTTCAGTCGTGTCTGACTCTTTGCAACCCCATAGATTGTACCCCGCCAGGCTCCTCTGTCCATGGAGTTCTTCAGATAAGAATACTGGAGTAGGTTGCCACGCCCTCCTCCAGGGGATCTTCCCAACCCAGGGATCAAACCCACATCTCTTATGTCTCCTGCATGGCAGGCAGGTTCTTTACCACTAGCATCACCTAGGAAGCCCCCAAATTCTCATGACTCCTTCTCAGTAATGCCTGAATGATGATATTTGCTGGAAAAAAAAAAAAAAGGAAAACACCTCATAAGATGCTCTTTCAAGATCCTGGTAACCAAGAACATCCAGTGTGCTGCAACCGCTTGGACCTGAGTTCACCCTTGTTGGGTGCAGTTTTAAGAGTAACTTACCAACATCCTCCTCCTCTGTATCCCTTCCCTGCTTTAGCAGGAAGATATTTGTCAAAGCTCCTTGTGGAGGTGGGGAGGAAGAAAGAGGGAGATAAATGATGTGGACCAATATGGTTGGCCATAGGAGCCCTGATGAGGGAGCACTAGCCCAGTGAGGGAGCACTCCATCACTTATACAAGCCCCTCAGCTCTTCCATCCTTATCTGCCTGGGGTGCTTCAGCAGAGATTCCCTGCTGGGTAGGAAGTGGTCTAGATGACTTATGTTTTCTAAAGCTAAAGTTCTGAGGCTCCAAATGCCAGGAAAGTCTCTCTTGCTCCAGGGATAGTGTCCACGGATGAGCCTTTGTGGGTGTTTCCAGACACTTCCCCTAGTTTGAGTCATCCCCATTGCCTGGTACCTTCAGGGCCTTCAGGATTGGTGGCTGCCCTGATGCAGCTAGCTCTGAATATGGAGGGAGGAGCTAGACTAGCGCCAGACAGCACGCACTGGAGCAAAGGCAGACCTACACGCCTGGCCTGGAGTGGTCCTCTCAGACAAGTCCAGGGAACAGCCTTGTCATGTCAGTTGTGTTCTTCAGTTACAGGTAACTGAATCTGACTGGATAACTGAAGAGAAGCAGGAATGTGTTGGAAGGACATGGAAGAGTTCAGAGACTCAAAGGAAAGCCAGAGAACCAACTTGAAAACAACAGAACAAGGCCGTAACGAAGCTGTCACGCTATCCGCGTGATTCAGCTCCAAACATCCGCAGTCTCTCTGTGAAAGATCAAACCCCCAGAGGAAAGTCGGATAGGCCAGCTTTTGTTACATGTCTGCCCCTTTACTGGGCAACATTATTGATGGTACCTAATGGCAGACTTATATGCAGAGTACATCATGAGAAACGCTGGGCTGGAAGAAGCACAAGCTGGTATCAAGATTGCTGGGAGAAATATCAATAACCTCAGATATGCAGATGACACCACCCTTATGGCAGAAAGTGAAGAGGAACTAAAGAGCCTCTTTATGAAAGTGACAGAGGAGAGTGAAAAGTTGGCTTAAGGCTCAACATTCAGAAAATGAGGATCATGGCATCTGGTCCCATCACTTCACGGGAAATAGATGGGGAAACAGTGTCAGACTTTATTTTTTGGGGCTCCAAAATCACTGCAGATGGTGACTGCAGCCACGAAATTAAAAGGCGCGTACTCCTTGGAAGGAAAGTTATGACCAACCTAGATAGCATATTCAAAAGCAGAGACATTACTTTGCCAACAAAGGTCCATCTAGTCAAGGCTATGGTTTTTCCAGCGGTCATGTATGGATGTGAGAGGTGGACTGTGAAGAAAGCTGAGCACCAAAGAACTGATGCTTTTGAACTGTGGTGCTGGAGAAGACTCTTGAGAGTCCCTTGGACTGCAAGGAGATCCAACCAGTCCATCCTAAAGGAGATCAGTCCTTGGGTGTTCTTTGGAAGGACTGATGCTGAAGCTGAAACTCCAATACTTTGGCCACCTCATGTGAAGAGTTGACTCATTGGAAAAGACTCTGATGCTGGGAGGGATTGGGGGCAGGAGGAGAAGGGGACGACAGAGGATGAGATGGCTGGATGGCATTACCGACTCAATGGAGATGAGTTTGGGTGAACTCCGAGAGTTGGTGATGGACAGGGAGGCCTGGCGTGCTGCAATTCATAGGGTCGCAAAGAGTCAGACATGACTGAGCAACTGAACTGAACTGAACTGAACTGAACTTAAATGAATGGCAGAGGGCAGGGGAAGAGAAGAGAGTTATTTTATCAGGAGAAGGATGCCATGGATGATGGCTAGGAAAAGTATTCGATGTCCCTTACAGGAAGTTCAGTTCAGTTCAGTCACTCAGTCGTGTCCGACTCTTTGCGACCCCATGAATTGCAGCACGCCAGGCCTCCCTGTCCATCACCAACTCCCGGAGTTCACTCAAACTCATGTCCATCGAGTCGGTGATGCCATCCAGCCAACTCATCCTCTATCGTCCCCTTTTCCTCCTGCCCCTAATCCCTCCCAGCATCAGAGTCTTTTCCAATGAGTCAACTCAGGAAGACCCAGTGGCAAATCTGCTCAGAGAGATGGCCCTGGAGCCCACCTGGATTATAAAAGAAGAGGCTGGAAGTGGGCTTAGCAATTCAGGTCAAAACTGATAGTGTGGCAGACAGCATACTATCAGAAATTGTTTCATTAAAAAATTGGTGATATTCTTATCGAAGAAACTAAGAAATGACAAAAGTCTAGGAACAGAATTTTTAAAACCATCTTTAATTCCACTACTGAGATATGACCACACTTAATCCTTGAGGGTGACTTTGAACTTGATGTTTGAGCACTAGTAACTGCTGCTGCTGCTGCTGCTAAGTCCCTTCAGTCGTGTCCGACTCTGTGCAACCCCACAGACAGCCTCCTACCAGGCTCCCCCGTCCCTGGGATTCTCCAGGCAAGAACACTGGAGTGGGTTGCCATTTCCTTCTCCAATGCATGAAAGTGAAAAGTGAAAGTGAAGTCACTCAGCCATGTCCGACTCCTAGCAACCCCATGGACTGCAGCCTAGCAGGCTCCTCCGTCCATGGGATTTCCCAGGCAAGAGTACTGGAGTGGGGTGCCATTGCCTTCTCCGAGTAACTGCTAGAGGAATAGTTTTGTGCCATTGGCCTAATAAATGACTTAGCTGTAGCACCTAGTGAAAGAGACAGAGGAGACCTCTTTGGACACATAGTTCTACCAATACTAGGGACCAAGCATCCACTTGCCCTCCATCCCATAGAAGGTTCAATCTGGACACCAGCCAAAGTGGCGGAAGCTTCCCCAGACATAGTCCTATATAAGGAAAGCCTCTCATTTCCATTGTACAAACGTCCAAGTCATCTTCTTGTGTTTATGCTGCAGGGAACTGTGACTCTAGATTGTTCCTGTGGGTTTCTGCAGGTTCTAATGAATTCTACATTGTCCTTCTGACATGAATAGATCACATTTCCCTCTGATCTTTAAAGGGGTCACTACCTTTGTTAAGTCACTTGAAATGATGTGAAGAATATGCATCACGATAAAGAGTGCAGTTACTAGGAGGATGGACTCATGGGGGAATCCTAGTTAAAATAAAGCTATAACTATCTTCATAATGTGTCATGTATAATACAGATGTGTGCATGCTTAAATTCCTGAACCTATATATTTATGAATTTAAAACTGAGAGCTTGCTTGTTTTGACCTTTGCTGACATTTGCTAAGGGATGGAATTTGTGGTGATATAAAAGTTCAAAGTCCATCCCTTGGAACTAGAGAAATCTGAACAGCTCCACAATGAACCCTCAGGAAGAGAACAGGCCACATTCCTATTAACAGAGTCTACCTTCAGAATTGGATGGAATCACTCTTGAAAGACTTCACCATTTGTCCACAGAGGAGTACTACCCCTCTCTGTTTTTCTAACTCATCCTGTGTGTCTCAGACTCCAGCCTCCCTCATTCTAATATCGTCAGGGAAATTTGCTTTCTTTGCTAAAATGCTTCATCTCTACAGAAAGGGAGTTCCTAGGTCAAGACTGGGGTCTACTGAACGTGGTCTAGTGATACACAAGGGACTTCGGCAGTGGGAATTCTTTCTTCTTGTATTTCTTCTATGAGACTTTCATGAGCTCCTTTAATTCTCTCATTTCTTATCATTGTTCTTCAGGAGTCTGCTTTAGTCTTCTTCATTTTTTCAATCTATTTCTCCTCTTGAGTGATCTAGCCCAGTCAAGATCCTGAATTTTATATCTCTGACCCAGCTTTCTCTCACGTTCCAGACCCACTTACCCACATGGTATTCCACATTTCTACCTTCAAGTTGTCACCAGCACCTCAAATTTAGCATGTCCTCCAAGCTTACTCTTTTTCCCGTGTTTCATATCTCAGTCAATGGCACCACGACTCAATCAAGCTAGAAACTTACGAGTCATTACACCTCCCTCACTCTATCCTCATTCTGTTCACTAAATGCTATTTAATTTTACTCATTTGGTGAATCCATTTTAACTTCCTATTCTGTGCCAGACATCATGCTGAGGATCTAATGGTGAGCAAAAATAATTGGTCCCTGCCCTCATAGAGCTTACAGTCCAGTTGGAGAAACAGACAAACAATGTTACAAAAGACATATGTGGACTGTTCAGCATGTACTCTGGGGAACAGGGAAGCCCTTGAAGGAAGGACATTTAAGAGAAGAACTAAAGAATGCCTTAGGAGTTAACTAGATCAAGGGCTGGAGTGGGGTGTTGAACTTCTAAGCAGACAGAACACAGTCCAGAAGGAGGTGGAATGAGAGAGACTTCAAGGAAGCCTTTGTGGCTCATGCAGAACAAGTTGCAGGAGTAATGATAACAGAAGAGACTGGAGAGGTGGGCAGAGGCCCTACTGTTCACCACCTCGTGAGGATGCTGAGCCTTCTCCTACGAGGACAGAGAAGAATCTGAAGACTTTGAGGGGAGGGTAGAGTTGAAGGGTAATAGATTTATTTATGAACATCACTCTGGCTACAACGTGGAGAGTGGATTAGGTAGGGCCTGAGCGGATGTGGGAGGGTAGAGGAAGACGGCCCATTGGCTTCCTTCCTGCCACTCCTATGGCCATGGTCCCCAGCTCTGAATCTGTCTGTCTCCTGCCTTCCAGCAGAAGACATTGCTACTGTTCTCCCCTCATGCTACACCTTCAGTGTGGCTTACCTTCCAACTTCTCTCAACAGAAAGGAAACCCAGTGAGTCTACACTGCACTCAAAATAAAGTTCAAATGCCTAACTGGCCAGAAGTCCCTTTAAACCCAGCCCTTGGTCTCCCTCTCCAATGCCACCTCCAACCACCTGTCCTCAAGTACCCTATGCCTTGGTCCGCTAAAAGGGAATTTGAGAGGCAGAGAGCAGTTTGAAGGGAATGGCCCAGAGGAGCAGAAGTAGCCAAGCTGAGGCTGAGGGCTGAGCCCCAGGTCCAGCATGTTGACCCAGCTGAGAACACAGGAAACTGGCCCAAGTCAGGGTCTCAGGCAACTTCAGGCAGTTGGCTCTGAGTATCAAGGACCAACACTTGGGAAGCACTTGGGAATAGGGCATCTGGCAGCTTGGATGTAAGACCAGAGGCATAGTTGCTGGGAAGTGGTGACGGGGACAAGACTCTGAGCTTTGAGAGATGAGAGCTTAAGAGCAAGACCGCAGTCACAGGAGAACTGAGGTCCTAGGATAGCCAGGATGCCAGCTGACAAAGAACAGGCAGGACCCAGAGATGGGAGGCTCAGAAGGTCAAGGACAAAGGCTGACTCAAGGTTAGCTTGGTAAGGAGAACCCCTGGGGAGCTCTTAATATTCTACCTATAAAGGAATAGAAGCCAGAATGAATCCTAGAGTATAAGGGGCAAGGCTAGATGTCGAGGCTGGAGCGAGAAGGACCTGAAGGAAGGAGCCAGGCAGCTCCTTCTACCCTGCACACTAAGATCTTCATTGCTGTGGCTAATCCACAGGCCACACACAAGTCAAGAGCAGGACGACTTAGCCCAATAAACCCCAAGGAACTGTGACGACTTGGAGGGCCCATCCCACTTCAAGGTGAATGAGATCAAGGTGAGTGAAACCCTTATGTTAATTAGGGTGGTTCTGAGAGTAGCTCTGTAACGCTAAGGAGGGCCTCTGGAGACCTTGACTGTGTACAGTTCTCATGGTAACCGAAAGACTATGACATACTTAAGAGGGTGGTGAGGTCATAGAACCCAAGCTTTAAAGTAAGTGAACCATGTGTGTGTCATGTATTTTTAAAAGAAACCTCTGAGAAGAGCTTAGAGCAATTTTTTCCCCCCTGAGTGCCATTTCCCGAAGGTACTCACAGAACAATAAGGTGTAACTGTAATGGCTGCACTGAGTTGTCTTTTGGACAGTGTTAGAAGGGACATCAAGAAGGTGGACAGAGAACTAAGGCAGTTGAGATGCATCGACGAGCTCAGCGCACGATGCCTGTGCGACTTATACATGCACCCATATTGCTGCTGCGACCTGCACCCCTACCCCTACTGCCTGTGCTACTCAAAGCGATCACGGTCCTGCGGCCTGTGCGATCTCTACCCATGTTGCCTGTGTGATGTTAAGCTTTACTGTCTTCGCCCGTCTCTCAGAAGTTTGGAGAGGAAAGCCATTAGAGCCATAGAGGATGAGAAGAGAGAGCTTGCCAAGTAAGACAACATCTTCAGGTTTTTATAGTTGGTGCATTAGCCTCCTAGGTTGGAATAAGGGAGGAGAGGGTGACAATCGATACTTGAACAACGATGAACCGGGTTCAAGATAATGACTCTGGTGACAGAGAAAAGATTTAAGAAGAGACGAGTAAAAGGGTCCATAATGGGAACTGTAAGATTCTCAAAAGACAGTGTAATGATGTCGATTGGCAAGGTTGTTTTCAGCTTATGGCAGGAGCACCAACGTGATAAATAATGTGGCTTCAATGAGGGAAAGAAACAGGGGGTGTCATTAAAAAGCTATTGGGAGCAGCAAACTAAACATTTTTTCTGGTTATGAGTAAAGTAATTTGAGTGTATTTTGGCTTACAGAAATGACTATGGGAGAAGTAATAATAATTGATCAAGTCAAACATTTGCCAGAGGCTTTAAGAGCAGGGGAGCAAATTGAACAATAGAGGCATTTATTTGGTTTTGTAGGAAATCCTTTCTCCTATTCTCCAACTCTTGATGACTTCAAATTCATCTGGTATTGGGTTTATTGTTTGCCTCCCCCTTCAACTATAGTAAAGATTGTGTAAAGAAATTATAGAACTGAAGCCACAGTGTTCAGAATACAGTTGAAAAGGTTTTAATTGAACTGGATAATTTTAAATTCACTTTATAAGTTTTTTTGGTTTTCATCACATTTTACTTTTTGCCTGAGAACACTTTCTTTTTCTGTCTACTTATGCCGTTTAGTCTGTAACTATGATAGAAAAAAATAGTTGAAAGCACTGTCACCTGGTTAAACAAATTATGGTACATTCATACATTGGGATAATATGTAGCTGTAAAAAGAACTGATGAAGCATTTTAAGTATTGTCATACTAAGTGAAAAAAGGTGCAGAAAAACTACTTAATATGCTACTATTTTTTAAAAGATGGCACAAATGATCTTTTTATTTAATTATATTTGACATAACATTGTATAAATTTAAGGTGTACAATGTTGCAAATTTCATACATTTATATATTATAATATGATTGCCATTGTACCAATAATTAGCTATCTCTATTGTGCTACACAGGGGCTTCCCAAGTGGCTCAGTGGTAAAGAATCCTTCTGCCAATGTAGGAAATGAGGATTCGATCCCTGGGTTGGGAAGATTCCCTGGAGAAGGCAATGGCACCCCACTCCAGTACTCTTGCCTGGAAAATCCCATGGGCAGAGGAGCCTGGAAAGCTGCGGTCCATGGGGTCGCTGAGGGTCGGACATGACTGAGTGACTTCACTTTCACTTTTCACTTTCACGCATTGGAGAAGGAAATGGCAACCCACTCCAGTGTTCTTGCCTGGAGAATCCCAGGGACGGGGGAGCCTGGTGGGCTGCCGTCTCTGGGGTCACACAGAGTCAGACACAACTGAAGTCTAAACAATAACAACAACAAACTGTGTTACATAATTATTTCTTTTTAGTGATTGGATTAAGTCCTAGCCTCTTATCCAGTTTGATGATTATAATACAACGTTTCTTTTGTCTACATTTACTGTACTGTGCATTAGATCTCTAGGACTTACTACTCATTGCCAGTTTGTATCCTTAAACAATGTCCTTCTTATCCCAGTGATAAGATTAATAGATTAGATGATAGATTAGACAGAGAGACAGATATATTAATAGATGAATAGATAGGAAGAAAGAAAAAGAAGGGAAGGAAAGAAGGAAGGAAGGGGAGAGAGGAGAGGGAGAGAGAGGAAGAAAGAGAAAAGAAAAAGAAAGATGATGATGGATGGATGGGTGAAGACAGAAAGAGAGAGAATGAAGCGCTTAACAACAGGGACAGTGATGATTCCCTGGAAAGGGCAATAGAACAATTATTGTCTAGGTCATCGGTCACCAAAGGTCAGTAACGAACTTCCTTCAATAGTCTGAGATGGGACCATTGCCAAATAAACTCATCTACACTCAGTCTGAACCAATTTTAATTTTTACCCCATCGAGGATCAAGTTACATAAATTTCATGCAAGTGTTCTTTTTTAAAAATATTTGGTCTAAATGAAGGGCTACTTGTGAGTAGCCTGTGTCTACTTCCTGTGCCTCTGACTATTCAAATACCCTTGCTCCAAGTCTGCTCAGTCTCTGTCTCCAGGCTGTCTTACTCTCCAGGTGAGTTCTTCACCAGCTGGGCACTCTCCACCTACTCTGGGAGTCTCTACTTAATGATCTGCAGGAGACACGATTTCAAGCTTAAATCTCAGCAGTGTGGTTTATTTATACAAGAGGTAACGCTTGCTATGGTTTGTGATACTTTCCCTGACAATGTCTGGATTTTTCGCTAATTTTTTTCCCTGTTGCCTGCAGCAGTACATGAACCTGCTGATGTCTTCTGGGATCTCTGAACTGATAATCCTGCGTTCATTTCAGAAATGACCTCAGGTCTGCCCTCTTCCCAGCTACTTTTCTTCCTATTCAGACCACCTTGGGAAACTCCTATGCTCTAACAGCTTGACATTTCACTGTCCTGAAAAGCTTAGAGTTACCTGCAAGCCTAAATATTCAAATTTCTGAATATGAATGAAAATGTTAAGGCCTAGTCCAGCTCTAGTCCCAGAGGATTCCCATTATCATTTTTTTCAGTGAAATGCCTCTCTTCTTATCTCTCAGCTCCCAACCCATGACTGAATGCATTCAGAAATACCATGTTGATTCGATTTAAAACAATCTTTGGTGTGAAACCTTCCCAAGGCTTTTAGAATTTAGAAAGCATATGCACGTGACCTTTTACCCCTTAAAGCAAAAGCCAGCAGTTTGGTTAGGTATGACATGTCCTCTTAGATGCCAGGACATGTTATCCAGAAGCTTCTTTGCCCAATGGAGAAGATTCCTTGGTCTATAGTTGCCATGGCCCCACTGGAATTGTTTTTCTGTGTGAGAGTCTATGTGCTCTGTCTCTGGGTGTTCCGTTAATAATGGGCAAGAAGTTTTGGCAGACCATGTGATTTCCCCTAAAAGTCATTTGAGCCTTCCTGAGTGTGTATTTGATTGGTGTGTATTTGATTGTGTGTGTGTATTTTTAGTCTGGGTACAGAAGGTCCAAATTCTTTCCATTGTTTACTGAGCAGCTACTTCTAAAGACACCTTGACAGTATCTTCAATAGTGGAGACCCAAGTAAGTACTTCCATTTCATTAGCTTCTTTGAAATTCTTTTCTTCTCCCCAGATTACTTTTGTACTCTAAGCACTAGCCTTTTCCCTGACTCTTCCTTCCTTCCTCTCTTGAATTGAGAGAGACTGAAGTTACTGACTTTGATTTCTCTTGTAGGAAACCCTGCGACCAGCCTGATGTAAGTTTGCACTCGATTCACCCCCGCATTTCGTGGGCTTCCTGTCCTCTGTACGCAAATGGTAGAAACAAAGCCAGCCCCTCCTCAATCCTACCCTTAGAAGTGAAGTTGCTCAGTCGTGTGCAACTCTTTGCAATCCCATGGACTGTAGTTTACCAGGCTCCTCCTTCCATGGAATTTTCCAGGCAAGAGTACTGAAATGGAGTGCCATTTCCTTCTCCAGGGGGGTCTTCCCAACCTGGGAATCGAACCCAGGTCTCCCACATTCCAGGCAGACGCTTTAGCCTCTGGGTAAGAGCCATCCTGCCCTTAGGGTTCATTATCTAACTATAGCTCATATTGGAGTAGCTCCAACACGTGGGTCTAGTGTTCGTGGGCAAATGAACCTTGATTTGCAGCTGCGCTTTAGGAATGCCCTAGGCTCAATGCTGGGCCCTTTGCAGGTACCTGGAAATTCATCCTGAGACTGCTTCCGTCCACTCATCCAAGTATCCTTGGTTGACCTGCAGCTCAAGAAGTTCCCTTTAAAAAACCCCCACCTCAGAGACATCATCTTCTGAGAACTTTGAAACCAGCCTTCTCATTTCCTTTTACCCCTCACACTCTGAGTATGAAGTTCTCCCTGCATCACCCTCATTGGGGGAAGCTGATGACTGTCAGCCCCCAGAGTGCATTCTTTGTGGTTTAGCAGTGCCTCCCTGGGTTTTAAGCCCTCAGGCAAATCATTCCACTCCCCTCAACCCACCTCATTCTTTGACCCAAAGATCAGGGCATAGTCACACTGTGGGAAGCCAACAGAGAGGAACCCAGGAACTCTGCGGCTTTACCTTACGGCTGGTAGCAGATTGACTCTCCCACAGAGAGGAGAGCTCGCTGTTTCCCTCTGTGACCTTGCAGAGCTGGAAGCAAGATGGGCCCCTCGTCCCCTCTCACCGCAATCTCTTTGTACCCATAGGTCTCAGGGCCCAGGCACCCAGCGTAGCAGGAGTAGGAGTTGCTGCCCCTGCAGGCCAAGTGCATGTCCATTATTTAGCCTTAATGTTTAATGACACAGGACTTGGCACTTGGCCACTTAAAGCCTCATATTTCGGGGAAGTCTGTGTAAGGCGGAGCCTGATAAAGAGACTTACCTTTATGGAGTGAAAACCAAGTGCCTAGCACATCATCTTCATTTAATCCTTGCAACATCTTGGCCAATTTAGAGATTATGAAACAGAGTCAGGGCAACGTCCTTGATCCTCAGGATACGGGAGAGCCGGGACTTGAGGCCAGGTTTGCCTGAGTTCTGGAGTCGATGTGCTTAAATTGCCTGGTCAGCAGTGGTCAGAGTGATCTGCTGTCTGAACCCAGCAGCCAGCATCACCTGGAACTTGTTAGAAATGCAAATTATTGGTTCCCTCCTCAGACCAGCTGAATCAGAAACTCCGGGGTTGGGGCCCAGGCACCTGTGTTTGAACAAGTGCCACAGGTGTTCGGATGCACCTGTGTGGTGCCACCCTGCTCCCGCTGAGAGTCATACTTCTCCAGTATCATCCAAAATCAGGAGAGAGACAAGGCAAGGAGACAGGAAGAGGGAAAAGAAGAAAGAGGGAAAGATGTGTTGGAAAGGAACAAGCAAGCTTAACGGGTTACTCGCAGGGGTCTAAGGAGAAAAAGTAACTAGAGGAAGGGCAGCCATCCTCTGGTTCGGTGTAGAGACTGGCGTTCTCGTCATCCTCTTCACCTTATTCATCATTCGGCAGAAAACTGATTCATCTCTTTGTGCAGATGGCTGGCAGTATCACTCCCCTTTGCTCTGGGCAGAATCACATTCAGGAGCGTGGTCATACCTTCAGGTGAAATCCAGTTTCAGTCGGGAGGGGAGGTGACACCCCAGAGTGGCAGGCAAACAGCGCTGCCCACTCGCTCTTCCCCAATTTTCCTAAGAGGCTTCTGCCATCCACCAAAGAAGCTGACTTGCCTCTGTTGACCATGACTAACCTCTGCCCTCATGATCACAGTAAAGCAGGCCATCTCTCAGAACCTCACAGAGCCAGGGAAAATCTTATGTAGGGTGATGGTACATTGTCAGGCAGGAGTCAGGTTGCAAGTTCGGAGCTCAATCTAATGAGTAAAATGAGGCTTCTGCAATTTCTCCTAAACCCACACATCCCCATAGGTCACACCTGACCTAGGAGCAAAAGGAAGAAGAAACCTGATCCAGCCAAGATTTCTGGGGCAATTTCCTGAAGACCCATATTTGTGAGACCCCCGTGCATCTGCTGCAGTGGAGAGGGGGCCAGAGTGACCCCCTCTGGAATAAGAAGCAATAGTGGAAGAGGGGGAAATCTAAGGAAAACCAAAAACAAACATGAATTCATACCCCAAGATTCAGATTGTTGAGAGGAGGAGATGGATCTGGAAGCTGGCCTTGGCTTGTAGATCAGGCTCCCAGATCCATCTCCTGCAGAAGACAAAGAGGGCTTTTGTGGTCTGTTAAAAAAGAAAATCAGCCCTGGGATTTCTTTGGAAGGAATGATGCTAAAGCTAAAACTCCAGTACTTTGGCCACCTCATGCAAAGAGTTGACTCATTAGAAAAGACTCTGATGCTGGGAGGGATAGGGGGCAGGAGGAGAAGGGGACGACAGAGGATGAGATGGCTGGATGGCATCACTGACTCGATGGATGTGAGTCTGAGTGAACTCCGGGAGTTGGTGATGGATAGGGAGGCCTGGCGTGCTGCGATTCATGGGGTCGCAAAGCGTCTGATATGACTGAGCGACTGAACTGAACTGAAAAAAGAAAAAATAGTCCATCTCTTTGTTCATCTGTACTTTGAGTTTTCTGGGCTTACCAGGTGGCACTAGTGATAAAGAACCCGTCTGCCAATTTAGGAGACATGAGATTCAGGTTTGATCCCTGGGTTAGGAAGATCCCCTGGAGAAGGGAACGGCTACCCACTCCAGTGTTATTGCCTGGAGAATCCCATGGACAGAGGAGCCAGGCCGGCTACAGTCCACGGGGTCACAGAGTTGGCCATGACTAAAGCGACTGAGCACAGCACATTTTGAGTTTTCTACAGTGAACTTGTAATAACTTATGTAACAAAAAGCAGTAAGTGTATAAACTATTCAGTGTAAAAAGTCAGAATAAAAAATATATCTGAGATTAATCACCCAATCAGAGTCCAGACTCCTCAAACCAGAAGAGGTTCTAGAAAGCACACATGCCAAGACCTCCCTTTGGAGGCCAAAGATGCAAGATTTGCCAGGAGTGGCTCTTAGAATACAGATTTTTTTTTTAATGGTAAAGGAGTAAAAAGAAGAGCATTTCAGAGCATTAGGCTGTCTTTGGAAGGCTCAGGCAATTAGAAAGAAATTGGTCCCTGAGGAGGCCCAGAGCAGGCAGGGCTGATGCCAGGCCTCCAAGACTGAGTGTCTGGGTCCTCATGCTGAGAGCTCAGTCTAAGTGATGGTTAAAATCATGACCTTGGCATTAAACAGGTCTGGATTTGAATCTAGGCTCTGCACTCACCACCTTCAGCATCTCCCCATCTACAAAACAGTGACAATTTCACCTGCGTGACAGGGTTCTCATGCAGGTCAAATGAAACAATGCCTCCAATGGCTTAGAACTTTCCATGGCACATTGTGGGACACACACACAACAGACAAAAGCCTAACATGCTAACCATGCTCGGAGCGCTAGTATAGATCCTTTGCATTCATTAACTAATTTGTCTCATGAAATCCCTAGAAATGGGTTACTGGTATTGTCCCAGTTTTACGGATGAGGAAACTGAGGCAGAGAGGTTAAGCCTGCCCAGGGTTCCATAACTAATAAGACAAGGAGTTGAGATTTAAATGCAAAAGAAAGTGCTGATCATTTTGTAATGGGAAAAAGTATCAAATCACTATGTTGTGCACCAGGAATGTTGTGGGTCAGTTATACTTTAGAAAAACCCAACCAACAAACCAACCACACAGATAGAAAAAGAGATCAGATTTGTGGTTACTAGAGGAGTGAGGAAGCGGGAGGATTGGATAAAGGTGGTTGAAAGGTACAAACTTCCAGTTATAAGGTAAATAAGTACTGCTGCTGCTGCCGCTAAGTCGCTTCAGTCGTGTCCGACTCTGCGCGACCCCAGAGACGGCAGCCCACCAGGCTCCCCTGTCCCTGGGATTCTCCAAGCAAGAACACTGGAGAATTGCCATTTCCTTCTCCAATGCATGAAAGTGAAACGTGAAAGTGAAGTCGCTCAGTCACGTCCAACTCTTAGCGGCCCCATGGACTGCAGCCTACCAGGCTCCTCCGTCCATGGGATTTTCCAGGCAAGAGTACTGGAGTGGGGTGCCGTTGCCTTCTCCAAAATAAGTGCTGCTGCTGCTGCTGCTGCTGCTGCTAAGTCGCTTCAGTCATGTCCGACTCTGTGCGACCCCATAGATGGCAGCCCACCAGGCTCCCCCGTCCCTGGGATTCTCCAGGCAAGAACACTGGAGTGGGTTGCCGTTTCCTTCTCCAATGTATGAAAGTGAAGTCGCTCAGTCGTGTCTGACTCTTACTAGGTATGTAATATACAATATGATTAACAGTGCTGTAGGTTGTATATGAAAGTTAAGAGACTAAATCCTAGGTGTTCTCATCACAAGGAAAAAGATCTTTCTGTTTAATTTGGTATCCATATGAAGTGATAGATAATCACTAAACTTACTGAGATAATAATTTCATGATGTATGTTAAGTCAAATCATTATGCTGTACACCTTAGATTTACAATGCTGTATGTCAATCATCTCTCAATAAAACTGGAAAGAAAAAGAAAAAAATTTTTTAAATAAACAGTAAAAATAAAAAACTTCCAGAGAGAGATCTGGAAGACCAAACACTCATCAATAGTTAACAGGGGTTTACCTGGGAGTGGGAGGGTGTGGTTCCCATGGGCCGACTCTCAGTTTTCACTTCACATCCTTCTGTAAAGTTTGACTCCCCACAGTGACTAGTGTTTACTTCTGCTGGTTTGGTTTTTTTTTTCAATAGAGGTTAAAATGTTGCTTGTCAAGTTGTGTCTGAGTCCGTCTGAGCTTGTCCCTCCCACCCTTTCCTTTTCCTAAACTCCAGACTGAGAAGAACAACAAATAGAATTCTGGCCTCCTCTTGCTGTAGCAGTAACATTTTAGGATCGGTGAACGTGTGCGGCTTTGAACCGGATCAAGTCAAGGTTAGAGTGAAGGACGGAAAGGTGTGTGTGTCGGCTGAGCGCGAGAACAGATATGACTGCCTGGGGTCGAAAAAATACAGCTACATGAACATCTGCAAAGAGTTCAGCTTGCCCCCGTGCGTGGACGAGAAGGACGTGACGTACTCCTACGGGCTCGGCAGTTGCGTCAAGATCGAGTCTCCCTGCTACCCTTGCACGTCTCCCTGTAACCCCTGTAACCCCTGCAGCCCCTGTAGCCCCTGTAACCCCTGTAACCCCTGCAGCCCCTGTAGCCCCTGCAGCCCCTGTAACCCCTGTGACCCCTGTAACCCCTGCTATCCTTGTGGGAGCCGGTTTTCCTGTAGGAAGATGATCTTGTAAAGTGTAGGAACCTAGGACTTAGTAGAAGTCATGTATCCAGCCAGGCAGCTCTTCCAGTGTTTCTCTCCCCCTTCCCATGGCCCGTGTTATTCAAGGACATAGGAAACTGAATACATAACTGCAACCCACTGGCATGTGCAAGTCTTTTGGTTCAACCCCCACTCCTGAGCCCCACCTGGTTAGTGGGCACTGGAAGGATGAAGGGATGGGCAGGGAAGGTGAATGGTGAAGGCTGCCCTCCCGTGTGCTACTTCACACCCCACTAATGCCAAAGCCCGGGAAAAGATATTTTGTGGGTGGGCATCCTCACATGTTGCTTTTCCAAATGAGTCAGTGACATGATCTAGTCCAGAAATTAAACAGTCAAAGCAGAAAACGAGACTAGTTAGGGTTGAAGACAAGCACTTTTTCAAAGCTGCTACGGTAGGGAGCATTGGAGAGAAAGTGACTCTCCAAGGGACATGTGGTTGGGTTTTGACTGGGGGTAATGAACAGAGTACAAATGTATGGGGGAGTAAGCCCACTGACAGAGGGGAGGGTGACCATACAGCTGCTGTTTCTCAACACTCCTGTGATTTGGGGGACGGGCCAGCTGTGGCTCAGGGTGGTTTGCAAACTTCTCAGGATTTATTTCAACTCTGCTTTCCTCAGTCCCTAAAACTACTTCAAGGCACAAAAGTTCAGTCCAGCATTCATGAGTGGAAAGTACAGCTTTCACAAAATGATAGCATAGTTCACCTGAACTTGGATCCTCACAGACACGGCCCATGAGTCACTAGAGCACCAAGACAGAAATAAGTGTAAAGAAGACGGAGATGATGGGGCGGGATCAGAATGAGGACGTGGGCTGATTTCACGTCTGACTTTTACAAGGAACATAAAGCCTACACGTCTGCCGAGTAAGTCTCTTTACTAGTCTCAGCTGCACGTGGGTTAAAGCCTTGGCTGCACATGGGAATCACTTGGGAAACTTTAAAAACATGGATGCCAAACCATAAAGAGAAAAAAGACAAACCACACACACACAATGCACACAAGAAAAAAAAATTTTAATGTTTTTAAAAAGGAAAAAAAAATACATTGAGATTTTTAAAAGTCTTCCCAGGTAAGAATTTGAATCACACAGGTAACGCTGAGAAACCCTGGATGGGATCTTAAAGCTCTCCCATCCCTGTTTCTTTAAAAGTTTCCTTTAAGTTTAAAGAATATTGATGGTGATAGAAAACATAATTTGCTTTTAGTTGAGGGAAATAATGGCCCACTAATACAGGTGGTAGATATAAAATATTGAACATTTCAAAAATTTATTACCTAGCAACTAGGTATAAATGAATGTTTGTATGTACCAAATGGTAGAGTTACCTTTATAAGTGTCTTGCCACACTTTGATTACATGTTCATAAATATTCTAGTTTCTAAGTAACTCATTTTTAAAATAGATTTTGAAAAAATTTCATGCTGTTGGGTCAATGGAATCCAGCTGGGGTCTTGAATAAGTGGGAATCCCTGTCCTCTGGAAGGTGCCATTCCAGGGCATGCCTGGTGACAGTTCATGCTTTTATTCACCTACCCACCTGCTCACACTCTTGTTAGTCCAGATTCATTCATTTACTAATGTGCCAACCCAAACTTATCCGTTTAAATACCAGATGCTGTGTTCTATACCCTCTTCACCAATGCCTCAAATTCAAGAAGGTGCTTGGAGAGATTGGGAGAGGAGGGAGTTCTGAAGAAACTGAATTTACAAGGACTAGGAGAGGCCGGAGGGGCATTCTGGATGCACCTTGGGCATTTCTGAAAAATGCATTGATGAAAGCATTGCCTCGCAGGATCCCTCAGGGAAGCCAGAGGCCACCCCTCAGCTGGAAGCCTGGCCTGTGGTGGTGGGTTAGTTGCCTGAATCTGCTCATCATCCTCACAGGGAAAACTGATATAAAGGCAAGGGTTTCTCTATTGAGTACCTGTAATGATACTGCCAGGAGCGGTTGTCAATGAGAAGTACCTTTCTAGGAGCTTTGTTCAGTGAAGGCAAGACTAACACCATGATATAATTGTCAAGGGCTTTAGGTGTGCTTCAGACAAGTCAGTAACAGCAAGGGTCCTGGAGCCAGGATGCCAGACAGGGCATTTGAAATCCAGCATTCACTGTTCTATAGACAACTGGTCCCACCACTTAGAATTCCTTCCAGCAGGTCATCTTTCTCTCTGCAGTATAGAGAGTGCCCCAGGGATGTGGGCATAACCCTGTGTGGCTGGAATAACTTCTACTCTTGGTGGAATAGGGACCACCAAGCATCAGAATATCTGAAAGTTCAATCTGGAAGGCTCAGGGTGGGGGTGGGTGCAGAAATACTCTTTTTCTTCTTCTAAAACTTCAGTTTTCACTGAATTTTCATATACTAAGAAAAAAGTTCAAAAACAAACAAACAAACAACCAGAGAAGAGTTTTACTTTACTTTGTGATTTTTTAAAAATAAAACAATCATTTTTCTAACATTCATGAATTTGTAGGTCAGAAATTTAGGAAGGGCGTGGTGGGATGCCTTGTCTTTGCTCCATTTGGGAAAACTCAGGTGACTGAAGTCTTCTAGAGGCTTCTTCATTCACCATCTGGCACCAGGCTGGGATGATTCCAGGGCTGGGCTGGGATTTCAGATGAAAAATCTTACAATGGTATACAAAGTGTCACAATTTATTATACACATAAATAACAGCTTTTATTGAAAACAATACAATAACATGAATGATGATATTCGGCATCAAAAATGTTTCTACTAATGGAAAGGTAAATTGATACAGCCACTATGGAAGATGGTATGGAGATTCCTTAAAAAACTAGGAATAAAACCACCATATGACCCAGCAATCCCACTCCTAGATATACCCTGAGGAAACCAAAATCTAAAAAGACACATGTATCCCATTGTTCACTGTAGCACTATTTACAACAGCTGGAACATGGAAGCAACCTAGATGTCCATTGACAGATGAATGGATAAAGTTGTGGTACATATATGCAATGGAACATTACTCAGCCATAAAAAGGAACACCTTTGAGTCAGTTCTAATGAGGTGGATGAACCTAGAACCTATTATACAGAGTGAAATAAGTCAGAAAGAGAAAGATAAATACTGTATTCTAACACATATATTGGAGAAGGCAATGGCACCCCACTCCAGTACTCTTGCCTGGAAAGTCCCACGGACGGAGGAGCCTGGTAGGCTGCAGTCCATGGGGTCGCTAAGAGTTGGACACGACTGAGCGACTTCACTTTCACTTTTCACTTTCCTGCATTGGAGAAGGAAATGGCAACCCACTCCAGTGTACTTGCCTGGAGAATCCCAGGGACGGGGGAGCCTGGTGGGCTGCCATCTATGGGGTCGCACAGAGTTGGACACGACTGAAGCGACTTAGCAGCAGCAGCAACGCATATATACAAAATCTAGAAAAATGGTACTTAAGTCTTTATTTACAGGGCAGCAATGGAGAAACAGACATAGAGAACAGACTTATGGACATGGGGAGAGGGGAGGAGAGGGTGAGATGTATGGAAAGAGTAACACGGAAACATATTACCATACATAAAGTAGATAGCCAATGGGAATTTGCTGTATGGCTCAGGAAACTCAAACAGGGGCTCTGTGTCAACCTAGAGGGGTGAGATGTGGTGGGAGATGGGAAGGAGGTTCAAAAGGGAGGGGATATATGTATACCTATGGCTGATTCATGTTGAGGTTTGACAGAAAACAACAAAATTCTGTAAAGCAATTATCCTTCAATAAAATAAAATAAAAATGTTTCCACTAACGGAACGTTTGAAATTAACACTGCATTAGAGGGGATGAAAAAGGAAATGGCAACCCACTCCAGTATTCTTGCCTGGGAAATCCCACAGAGGAACCTAGTGGGCTGCAGTCCATGGAGTCACAAAAGTGTTGGACACAGTTTAGTGACTAAACAAAGAGGGTAGGGATAAATCAGAAGCTTGGGATGAACATACACTATTATACATAAAATAGACAACCAACAAGAATCTACTGTGTAGCATTGGGAACTCTACTCCATATTCTGTGATAGCCTATAATAGAAAAGAATCTAAAGAAGAATGATTATACGTATAACCAAATCACTTTGCTGTATACTTGAACCTAACACAGCATTGTAAATCAACTATATGCCAATACAATTAAAATTTTAGAAAGCCACTGCCTTAGAAAGTTACAAGCATTTGGACACCACTGCCTATGAAAACTACAGCCAGACACAATTAAGCTTTGTTCACTGTTTTTCCTCCTCATACATTTGTGGTTATCAAAATCATTTAAGTTAAAAATGAATCGAGGTTTAGTGTTGCTTCTATAAATCCAATGGATATCTCAGGTTTTCTGGGACAGCCCCGGTTTCAAATGACGGTATCCTGATTTGGGGATGGGAGAACGTGGTCCACACTGTGGACTTGGTGTGGTGAGGGTTTCCTGATCCAGGTGTGAAGGGGTTAGTACGGATCATTCGGACAACATCTGAGACAGCAACAGAACAGAAAGGTACAAGGAGAAAGCTGTTGGAGCCAAGCTGGCAGCCGATGAAGAAGGAGGCAAAGGTGGCAGGGAGGCACGAGGCCAGGATGTGTGTGGGCGAGACAGCATGATATTCGAACCGGCAGCCATCTTGGAAGAGGAAGTTGGTTTTCTTGCGTCAGCAGCTTAGTCAACTTCCGCTATCATCAGTGTCGAGCACTTTTTAGCTTTCAGGACCTGGCCACCGGCTTCTGAGGCGGTTTCACCACTGAGGAAGGGGGTGGGTTCTAGAAGGGTGGGCCTACAGGTTCATTTGTGGGAGAAACCCTCCTCCCTTCTAAACGCGAATCCACTCATGGACTTCCTCTGTGCCCAGCAGCCTGGAAGAAACTGGACAGGGAACTTCCCTTGGCGGGGGCGGGCGAGGGCGTGGTCCAGTGGCTAAGACTCTGCACTCCCAATGCGGGAGGCTGGGGTTCGATCCCTGGTCAGGGAACTAGATCCCACAGACCACAACGAAGATTTCATGCGCCACAACTGAGACCCCGCACGGCAAAATACATAATAAATAAAAATAAACATTAAAAAAAAAAAAGAAAACAAGAAAATGGGCAGGATCCAGAAATGGCCAAAACCCAAATCTTTGCCTCTGAGGAGTTCCAGTCTGGTGAGGGAGATAGGCCTATAAAAGGGTAAGTTATAATTTCACTTTATTAAGGTTTCTTGTCTAGATAGAACCAAGCACTGAGGGAACAGAGGACAGAGCCAGTAGCCCGGGGGAAGCTGGGCTGACTCAGGCCGGCCATCGCTTTGCCTCGCACGGTCCTAGGTCCTCTCTTCCCGCAGAGGGGTAAGCACAGGGAATGACAAGGACTGCTTCTCCCGGGCCTGTGTGAGTGCTTCTGAGGGAACCTCTTATCCTTCCAGGCTCCTCTTGCTTCTTTCCCTAATTTTCTCCCCCTTTAAGGCCCCATCAGAGTCCAGGCAGCAAAGAAAGCACACTCGGTTGGGGGTTATGAGAAGGTTTCTTAGTGAAGTGACTATTTACAGAGGTGTGGGAAGCTTCCTCTAAGTAGTAAGAGACGCTGATACCCACAGCCACTGCCCACCGAGGGAAGGGGCTCGCCCACCTGAGCCGCAGAGGCTGAGGAGGACGTGTGGTGTGGGTGCCCGGGTGAAAGCGGGCATCCTGGGAGGAGGGCCGCAGGACGGGAGCTGTGAGTACCTAAGAACGTGCTGCTGCCAGGCCTGCCCAGCCCGTGAGGCGTGACAGCGATCAGGACTCCCACCTCCCCTTCCTCCAAGCCTCCAAGCCCCTGAATGGGTATCCATTAACCACACCCAGTGGGGGAGCCGGAGGTGAGGGAGCCTGTGAGGTGGTCCGGTGAGGTTAGCCACCCGGGGCCTACAGCAGAACTTCACGTGGAACTTCAGAGTTAACGGAAATCACCCACGCTCTTTTCTTCCTTCTCACCTGCTTGCCCACAGGGCATCATGCCAGGCATTGAGGAATGACGGATCAGTAAGCCAGACCTGGCCCTCGACTTTATGGCACTTACAATCTAGGAAGGAAACAAAATAAGGAGACATAGGGGCGAATGAGCTCAGGAAACAAGCCTGGGGCCTGGTTTTGCTTTGCCAAAGTCAGACTACATGGGTCCCTGCTTCCAGAACTACATGTGTCTGAAGGGACCCCATGAAAACCTTTTCTCGGGGATCACCCTAGGAAGCCCAGGTGATGGACCACTCGGAACTCAGAGCCAGAACGCTTCTCAGCCCCAAGTAACTGTACCCCAGGCACTCTGTAATTCTTCAGCATTTCTATCTCCTGTTTAAACCTAGGCACTCTTCCTTAATACGTAATGGAAGACAGATTCAGAAAACATCTTTCAACCTTGGGATGGAGAGAAACAATCTGGGCAAGTCAGGGTACCCAGAAGCCATAACAAAAATTACAGATATATTCAATGACATTTTTTAATATTGTGAGGCAAAAATCATGAAGTCAGTGGAGACATAATAGACTAGGAAAAAAATAGTTGAAACCTGATGAAGTTCAAAGTCCTTAGCAAACAATTTGAAAAGCAAAGGACAATTTAAAAATAGGCAAGAATATTTATAGCAGCTTTATTCATAATCTCTAAAAACTGAAAGCAGCCAAGATGTCCTTCAATAGAACATGGAATGGATAAACTGTAGTACATCCACATAATGGGATATTATTCTGTGATTAAAAAAAATAATAAGCTATCAAGTCAGGAAAAGACACGTGTGAACCTCAAATACATATTGTTAAATGAAAGACACTAATCTGAAAAAGTTACCTACTGTAAAATTCCAACTATATGAGATTCTGGAGACGGTAAAACTATAGAGACAGTAAAAATGTCAGTGATTGGCAGGAATTTGATAGGAGTGGGGTAGAGGGTTGAATAGAAGTATGCAATTTTTGTTTTTGGATGGTGAAATTATTCTATATGATACACTACTTGTAAATATAGGACACTGTGTATTTGTCAAAATCCATAGAATTTCACAGCACAAATAGTGAACCAATGCATACACATTAAAGTAAATCATCTAGGAGATTAAGGGACTCCAGGATTGAATGCAGACTGGGATGAAATAATCTGTACTGGAAATGTAACAAAACGCCTCCCTTAAGGAGGTGAGGGGATAGGTGCTGACTGAGGGAACCTTGGAAATGAATGGAGCCATAAGACTAAAGGCAAAACGAACTACACGTAAAACTGTACTCTGATGAAGTTTTTCCCATCAGGGTAGGGTTAATAATTCTGATGCTGATATACATGTGTACTAGAAATCAACAATGAAGCGAATATTGTAGGGAGCCAGGATTCTCACTGTTGGAGTGGGCATTTACAAATAAGCATGGGAAGGAGGTGAGACTATTCCATGTAGTGATAGAGCTGTGGATATAGGAATGAATTCATATTCATATAGAAATATTTATAAATGTGTATAGATACACTGGTTAATAAGTTCACATACATTCCCTTGCTCTGTGTGCTGAAAGAAACTGGAAGCAATAACACCCCAATAGCAATGAGCAATCTTGTACCCAGACCTTGTTTTCCAATACCATTCTCTCATAAAAGAAACTAGAACTATTAGGAGAAAAGGCTGATTCTAGGGTAGAGCAAGCTGATTCTAGGACACAAGAAGAACCTGGAGCACCTTGAAATGCCAGAAGGCAAGGATGTGATCAAAAAAACAAAGCCCAGACTTCTGTGGCGGTCCAGTGGTTGAGACGCCGCCTTCCGAGCAGAGGGTGTGGATTCAGTTCCTGGTCGGGAAACTTAAGATCTCACATGCTACAGGGGGTGGCCAAAAATTCAATAAATAATAGATAAATTTTAAAAACACACACACACATTGATGGTAGTACGTCAAAGGGTCATGGGCATCATCTGAAATGGTCCAAGCTGGAACAATTTGAGCAAGAAAATAAGATAGTATTGGATTATAACCTAAAGTATAAGGTAAATATCCAGGCATCCAAATGGATATGTGTAAATGAATAATTAAGTAAACAAAGGGAAACAGCCAACTCTCTCATATAGAAGGGTTCAAAATCATTCATGTACTTTACCCTAAAGGAGATGAGGCATAACCCCTACTCCATAGGTGTGGGTTATACATAGGACCTGGGCTTCCCTGGTGGCTCAGCTGGTAAAGAATCCGCCTCCAATGTGGGAGACCTGGGTTCGATCCCTGGGTTGGGAAGATCCCCTGGAGAAGGGAACGGCTACCCACTCTAGTATTCTGGCCTGGAGAATCCCATGGACACAGTCCATGGGGTCGCAAAGAGTCTGACACGACTGAGCGACTTTCACTTTCATACATAGTAACTACCTTCCAAAGAGTAGAGGGTGGAAAAAGCAGGGAGAGAGTGACTTTGCAGGGGAGAATCTGACAAACACTGCCTTGCCAGGTGTGCAAGGCCGATGCCAAGGCCAGGCTGATAATTTGGGCTTTAATACCAGTTTAGTCAGGAGAAAAAGACAAGACCCAGATAGGGACATACTATACACAATGTCTGACCAGCACTATTCAAAACTGTCAAGGTCATGGAAAACAAGCAGTGTCTGACAAGTCATCAAAGCCAGAAGGAGCCCAAGGAGCTGAAATAACTAAGTGTAATGTAGCATATTCAAAAGCAGAGACATTACTTTGCCAACAAAGGTTCGTCTAGTCAAGGCTATGGTTTTTCCAGTGGTCATGTATGGATGTGAAAGTTGGACTGTGAAGAAGGCTGAGCACCGAAGAATTGATGCTTTTGAACTGTGGTGTTGGAGAAGACTCTTGAGAGTCCCTTGAACTGCAAGGAGATCCAACCAGTCCATTCTGAAGGAGATCAGCCCTGGGATTTCTTTGGAAGGAATGATGCTAAAGCTGAAGCTCCAGTACTTTGGCCACCTTATGCAAAGAGTTGACTCACTGGAAAAGACTGATGCTGGGAGGGATTGGGGCAGGAGGAGAAGGGGACGACAGAGGATGAGATGGCCGGATGGCATCACTGACTCGATGGACGTGAGTCTGGGTGAACTCTGGGAGTTGGTGATGGACAGGGAGGCCTGGCATGCTGCAATTCATGGGGTCGCAAAGCATCTGATACGACTGACCTACTGAACTGAATGTGGTGAAATAGAGTATGCCGTTCATGTTTTAGTTCACTTTCTGGCACAGAAAGGAGACAGTAGGCGAAAAACTAAGGACATTTGAAGGTCTTCAATTAATAATAATGTATCAGTAATGGTCCATGGACTATGACAAATGTAGCAAAGTAATGTAAGGTGTTACTAACAGGGGAAAGGGGGCGCAGCTCTGTGGGAACCTCTGCACGGTCTTCAGAATTCTTCTGTAAATCTAAAGCTGTTCTTTTAAATAAAGTTCATTTTGGGAATTCCCTGGTGGTCCAGAGGTTAGGACTCCACACTTTCACTGCCCAGCGCCTGGATTCAGTCCCTGGTCAGGGAACTAGGATCCCACAAGCCACATAGTGCAGTCAAAGAGAAAGTTTATTTTAAAATAATAAAGAAGGCAATTTGTAGAAGAGGAAATGTAAGTGGTCAGTGGACATGAAAAAAAACAAAAACACCCTGACCCCTGTGGTCATTGTAGAGAAGCAAACTAAAACATTAACGGCATACTCTTTTTCACACATCAAATTAGCTTAACCCATAAACAGCTACACTATTTTACTCTGTCTTGCGGTTAAGAGGGCACAGTCATTTCTTGCTGGTAAAAGTGTAAGTTGCTAAACTTTTGGACAACAATCTGACATTCTCTACAATAAAGGCATGTATTTTTGGAGGCCATGTTCTACTGCAGGTGACCCTTAGAAACGAGAGCTCTGGAGCACACAAACCAGAGGACACATTTTGAAGCTTGGCTTGAAGAGGTGAAAGTCGGAAAACCACCTGAGTATCTCTCAATGAGGGAAGAGCTGAATGGACTACAGTCTGCTCATCCTGTGGAACATTTAATAAGCATGATGGGTGAGATCCCCAGGGACTGGTCAGGAGGGGCTATGTCCTCTCCCCTCTCTATCAAGAAGGATCGAAGTTAATCACTGGACATAATCTAGACCCTTAGCAGTATGGCAGGAATCTCCATAACAAACTTTGCTAAAGCCAGACCTCATCTACCATTGATTCCTTCATGTATTTGCAGTCCCACAACTTGCCACCCCCAGAAGCCCGAAATGCTTTTCTTATGTCTTGACGCTTCTCTAAAAATGTATCGTTCTTTTGTTAAGATGCTGCATAATCTCAAAGTCTTACCACCCCTTTGAGTTACTTATAGCTGAGTGCTCCCATGCATATGCATGTCAATAAACTTGATTTCTCTTGTTAATTTGTAAGTTGAATTTCCAGAGCTGCAGCCAGAGAACCTACTATGGGGAGAGGAGAGACTCCCCTCATACTTGTACATGGGTGGAAGGGGGCTGGACTTGGAGGCTCTAAAAAGTACAGGGTGAAGCCTGTCTGGTGAACCCTTGAAGAGAGATGCTGCTGGGAGTCAGGGGCTGGGGGTGGCTGGAAGCCAGAGCTCCTCAAACCTGCCTGCACATCACATCACCTGGGCTCTCGTTAACATGTAGATCCTGACTCAACGTGGCCGTCCCAGGTGGCAGACTGGTAAAGCATCTGCTCGCCAGAGCAGGAGCTGCAAGAGATGTGGGTTCCATCCAGGGGTTGGGAAGATCCCCTGGAATAGGAAATGGCAACCCACTCCAGTGTTCTTGCCAGGGAAATCCCATGGACAGGGAAGCCTGGCGGCTACAGTCCATACGGTCACAAAGAGTTGGACACAACTGAGCACGCACACACACACACACTCACACATTCTGATTCAACAGGTATAGGTGAGCCAAAGCTCTCCATTTCTGACAGGTGAGACCTGCTGGACCATGGCCCACCTGGACTTGCAAGATGGTAAGCAGAAAGCTGGGGAGTCGCTATCAAGTGGGTAAAACGCCCCCAGAGATGGCAGTCCATTAAGTCCTCACCAAGCGCCTCTCTTGAGGAAAAATCAGTGGTGGAACACTCGCCCAGGTCATGGTCACAGTCATGGTCACCTGAGGCCTGCAGCACTCACGGACGACCTTTTCGGCTAATTACCTACTTCCCTCCACCCTCACGGCCCCCCAAAGCAGCAGCTGGGGGGTGACAAGACAGGCACGAAGGGACAGAGAAGAGTAACGAGCCCAGTTCTTTTTTCACCCAGTATGTGAAAAACAGGCCCAAGCTGAGTGGGGAACAGCTTTTCAACTGGACCCGAAGTCAGTTTCCACATCAGCCCAGCCTGGATTTTTTTTTTTCCCCACCCAAGATAAGCTGAAAAGCTGTGGGATCTGCCTGAGACCTCACTCAGGGCCTGGAAGGAACTGCCTACAGTGTGGGTGAAAAAGGCAACTGGGAGAAAAAAAAGCAAGTGGCTTCCTGCCTGCACCCTGTGGAGCCCAGCTGGTTCCCAGGCACCAGAGTCTGTCCCCTCTCCTGCTCGCAGGCCCACAACCCCCAGCCGGCCTCGGGCTGGTCCTTCCTCTCTTGCTGTAGGGGTTCACTAACCAGAGGCTCTGATTTAACAGAACCACAACAGCTCCTTCCTCCACCCTTTGCCTCTCAGCAACAGAACATCCACAGTTTCTCCACTTACTTCCCTCTCATTTGCTTTTTTTTTTTTTTAAGTAGCATATTTAAATAAAACATGTGTGTTAAAAAAGTTTCCCTACTTCTTGGACAAGCAACTAGCTTCTCTGAGGGTTCCTTTTCTTACTGTAACAAGGATACAACCTTGCTGGGTTTTGAAAGCACTAAACAAACTAACTCTGCTAAGCACCTTAGACACCAAGCTGGTCCTCAGTAAATGCTGGTTCTGGCTGAAGGTGAGAAAGCCCTGTACCTCCAGGTACAATGGGGCTAGCATCAGCTGGGATATGACCAGGCAAGTCCCTGGACTTCCTCTGCCTTCTTCCCTGCCCACACTGGGGCATCGTCTCATATCCTTCATTCTCTGAGGACTAGGCTGGAGCTGAGAATTGCAAAATGAAATCAGCATCAGAAAGGGCCCACAGACTGCAGACCACGCATTCCACCCCCCATCCCCCTTCCACCCCACCCCCACCCCTCCTTCCACCCCACCCCCACCCCCCCTTCCACCCCACCCCCTCCCCACCCCTCCCCCACCCTCCAGCAGTGCACTAACCAAAGCAGACCATCCTGCAGGGCCCTAGGGTTCTGGTGATTTCTGATCTCTCTCCATACTGGCCACGCCCTCCTCTTAATCCACGTGCTCCGAGGACCTAGGAGGCACCAGCTGGGCAGCCAGGTGCCATGGGTTTCAGAGATTCTGACCCAACACACTCTCTTCCTACAAAGAGTTCATCAGAGTGGAGAGCAAAGCAATCAGGTTTCAAACCTGGATGTCACCAGGGAATAGCTGGGTGGCCTTGGCCAACACACATCCAGGGCACCCATTTCTCCATCTACAAAAGAAGGAGAATAATATGTGCCTTCAGGGCCCTTTGGAAAATTACACAGTGCAATCCAGCTCTTAGGATTCTTAACAACAATTCAGCTAAGCAAATTCAAAGATCCGACCAGCTTTATGCAGTGATGGTGGTAAAGGGCACTCCAAGGGGCAGCACAAAATGGGAGGTTTTAATAGGAAGAAGGAGGGTGCAGCAAGGAAGGCACTGGCGAGAGAAAAGAAAGGACTGTTTCAGGTCTGGCACCTTGTTTTGGAAGAAGGACAGGGTCTACCATGCAGGTTACCTCTTCTTGCCTTGGAGTGGGGCTTGGTGCTGATGGTGGAGAAGTCCCGTGGGGCCCTCAGTGGTGAGGGCCAGAAGGTTCCAGACTGCCCAGTTTTAACTGATTCTCTTTGCTGTACACCTGAAACTAATACAACACTGTAAATTAACCATACTCCCCATAAAAATTATAAAAAAAAGACTACGTACCTGGGAAAGGTTGAAGCTGCAGCTGGGTCTAGGTTTGGTATCATGGGCACAAGCGATACAGTTTGGGGCCTGTGGTTTTTCTCTTTAACAGGATTTACACAATAAGATTTTTTTTATTTTGTTTTGATTGTCAAGAAGACATGGAACCACATCATAAAGGGTAGAATTTACTTCTCTCCCTGGAGGCTCAGTGGTAAAGAATCTGCCTGCAGTTCAGGAGATACAGGTTCAGTCCCTGGGTCGGAAGATCCCTTGAAGGAGGAAATGGCAAACCACTCCAGTATTCTTGCCTGGAGAATCCCATGGACAGAGGCGCCTGGCAGGCCACAGTCCATAGGGTGCAAGAGAGTCAGATGTGACTTAGTGGGTAAACAACAACAAAGATCTGCAAAGAAACAGGAGATGAAGAAGTAATAAATAGGGATACATGCTGCTGCTGCTGCTGCTGCTAAGTCACTTCAGTCGTGTCCGACTCTGTGCGACCCCATAGATGGCAGCCCACCAGACTCCCCCGTCCCTGGGATTCTCCAGGCAAGAACACTGGAGTGGGTTGCCATTTCCTTCTCCAATGTATGAAAGTGAAAAGCGAAAGTGAAGTTGCTCAGTCGTGTCCGATTCCTAGCGACCCCATGGACTGCAGCCCACCAGGCTCCTCCACTCATGGGATTTTCCAGGCAAAAGTACTGGAGTGGGGTGCCATTGCCTTCTCCAAAATAGGGATACACAGTATAGCCCAAAAGATAGACAGTAAAGTAGATGGATGAATTTTTCAATTCTATTGATTAAAAAAACAAAACCCAACTTTGCCAGGTGAAAGGTTAAAGGTCATGTCAACATCTGGGCTTTGGTGTTGCCACTGGGAGGCATCAGTTTGCAGAAATAAAACACAGGACTGCAAAGTGATTCTGCTCTCCCTGCAGAAGTTCCAAGAGACAGCACAGAGCTAATTGTCAAGAACTAGGCTGAGGCAGGTGTTGAATTTTCATTTCTAAATTTAGTTCTTAAACCAAGTGACAAATACAATAAAAGAGACTGCTGAACGCCAACGGAGAGAAAGAAACCTGCATGTTGGTCTTGTGTAAAATACCTTCTAAGAACACACGGTATTATATCGCAATGTTATTAAGTTTCCAGGGCTTTGGAGAACACTTTATTAGAGGAATTTATTACTGTAGATCCCACAATAATAATTGGACATGGAACATCTTGCTTTGGGAGATTTCTTATTTGGTTCCTGAGGGATTTCTTTTGATTCATGTCTACCTGGAAATTTCTGTAAAACATGAAAATAGGGTGTGCATTCTTTTTTTTTTTCCTTAAATGCTTGCTGTTTTATTTTCACTTCCGCAGGGCTGGGGAGCCATGAACTCCCTGGAGCTGACCTTCTCAACCACCGAGTTCAGAACTAAAAAGAGGGGTTTTGCTACCCTCTAGTGGCTGGCTCTGGTCCCGGTAGCTGGCAAAAGCCATGGAGTAGAGAGAGGGGAGGAGAAGGCAATGGCACCCCACTCCAGTACTCTTGCCTGGAAAATCCCATGGCTGGAGGAGCCTGGAAGGCTGCAGTCCATGGGGTCGCTGAGGGTCGGACACGACTGAGCGACTTCACTTTCACTTTTCACTTTCATACATTGGAGAAGGAAATGGCAACCCACTCCAGTGTTTTTGCCTGGAGAATCCCAGGGACGGGGGAGCCTGGTGGGGGGCCGTCTGTGGGGTCGCACAGAGTTGGACACGACTGAAGTGACGCAGCAGCAGCAGAGAGAGGAGAGAGGGAGAAATAAGATCCCCAGCGCTGAAGGAGAGGAAGAAAGGAAAATGCCTCCCACCGGACTGCCAGCCCCTCTGGTGCCCTCCCCATTCCCAGGCAGAAAAACCAGGGGGCCCTGAGCCCTGGGGAGTTTGGGAGGGAAGGCTGGCACACACCAGGGGAGGCAGTGTGGAAACTCCCTTGCCTCGAGGTCTGTGCTGCAGGTGGAACACGAACACAGGGGCCCTGAGACCTCAGGGCACCCCTCACCCATCTGCACCCCTCTGGGCATGCCATAAGAATGGAAAATCCTCTGTGGTCCCATGTCCCACATTCACGGGGTCACCCAGCTGGGCTGCTGGCAGGCCCTCCATTCATGAGTCTCTGTTTCCCTCCTCCTGGTGGGAGGAGGAAAGATTGGGGCGACCCCAAGCAGAGACAATGTTTTCCTGTTAGGTGAGCTTCCCCGGGGGACCCCAGAGCCTGCCGCCCTGCCCCCTTCTCTAGGCCGTGGCTACAGCTCTCTGTGATTGTGGGTGTGCTGGAAAACAGACAAGGGCAATGCTGCTGCCCAGCTCTAACTTCTCCAGCTCTTTGAAGTTGTCATTAAGTTTAAACAGCCCTATGTGGATACTGGCTATGGTATTGGACCATATAGTTCTAGAGAGACAATGTGAACACTTTGTAACCCCAGGGCTGTGCATGAAAAGGGTAGTTTCAGGACTGGATGCAAGATGAATTAGGCAAGTTTTGAAGTGAAAGGAGGGATAAGACGGGGCGCATTGAAAAGCACACATCCATTCATCCAACAAACCTCTTCCACCACCTTATTAACAGTAAATGTGATTTACTGGGTCATACATTTGGCTTCCCTCCTAGACAGACAGTTGAGACTCTGCTCTGTTCATCCTATTCATCTTTGTATTCCCAGCACTACACACAGTACCTGATACGCAGTAGCATTTCAAAAACTGTCTGCATGCTGTCTACAACAGCCAAGACATGGAAGCACCCTAAATGTCCATCAACAGAGGAATGGATAAAGAAGATGTGGTACATCTACACCATGGAATATCACTCAGCCATTAAAAAGAATATGAAATAATGCCATTTGCAGCAATTTGGATGAATCTAGAGATTGTCATACTGAGGGAAGTAAGTCAGACAGAAGGAGAAATATCATATGACATCCCTTGTATGTGAATCTAAAAAGAAATGATACAAATGAACTTACAAAACAGAAAGAAACTCGCAGACTTAGAGAACAAACTTATGGCTGCTGGAGGGAATGTTGTGGGGAAGTGACAGTTAGGGGGGTTGGTATGGACATGTACACACTGCTATATTTTAAATGGATAACCCACAAGGACCTACTGTATACCACAGGGAACTTGGCTTAATGTTGCATGGTAGCCTGGATGGGAGAGGACCCTGGAGAAGGGATATTTGTGTGTGTATGGCTGAGTCTCTTTGTTGTCCACCTGAAACTATCACCATGCTGTTAATCAGCTATACCCCCATACAAAATAAGAAGTTTTACCATCTGAGCCAACAGGGAAGTCCCCAAAGTAAAAAGTTAAAAAAAAATTGTTTGCATGAGGAATGGAACTGTGCTAGGTCTTCAGTGAGATATCCACGTCCATCAGACGTGGATCCTGCCACCAACAACACATGACCCAATGATAAATACTTAAACACCAGATGAGAAGACTCGTGTGAAAGCAGTGGCATTATGCTTAACACAAAGTAGGCCCACGATTGGGTTCCCTGGTGGTGCTAGCAGTAAACTGGCATCATCCTGCCAACGTAGGAGACGCAAGAGACACAGGTTCGATCCCTAGGTTGGGAAGGTCCCCTAGAGAAGGGCACAGCAACCCACTCCAGTATTCATGCCTGGGAAATCCTATGGACAGAGGGGCCTGGTGGGCTACAGTCCAAAGGGCACAGGCCCATGATAAATACTTAAATTTCTTTCCTCCTTTCCTTTCTTTTATTCTCTGTAGACTCTACCCTCCAAAGATTTCCTTGAAAGAGATGAAGTGCTCAAGCATTTGGAGGAGGCAAAATTAATTTGCCTGGGAGAACCAAAGGAAGGCTTCCTGAAAGAGGTAACATTTGATCTGGCTCAAGCAGCATGAACCAAGATGTAGAGGTTTGGGGAAAAGGGATGTGCGGAGGAATGTGGAAAAATTCAGTTTAGCTTATGGAAAGGTATGTGAAGGGGAGAAGCAGAAAATGGTGTAGGAGAGTTTCTTGTATACTACGATAGGGGAGGCCCTAGTGCTTGTGGTTAAAAACCTGGATTTCAGGACTTCCCTGGCAGTTCAGAGGTTAGGATTCCGCACTTCCACCGCAGAGGGCATGGGTTCCATCTCTAGTTGAGGAACTAAGATCCTGCAAGCCGAGCAGCACAGCCCAAAAAAAGCAAAGCAAAACAAAACAAAAACCCCAAAGACTTGGATTTTATTGCCAAAGAGACCAGACATTCTTGGCCTGGCCCAGACTCTGTCTATTATCTAACTACTAACTGTGTGATGACTGTGGGCAAGCTACCTAACTCTTCCAAACCTCACTTTCTTCAATTGTAGAATGGGGGTGATGCCGCTGCTGCTGCCGTTTAGTCACTAAGTTGTGTCTGACTCTTCGTGACCTCATGAACTGTGGCCCACCAGGCTCCTCTGTCCATGGGATTTCTCAGGCAAGAGCCCTGGAGTGGGTTGCCATTTCCTCCTCCAAGGAATCTTTCCAACCCAGGGATCGAACCCGAGTCTCCTGTTTGGCAGGCAGATTCTTTACCACTGAGCTACCTGGAAAGTCCATGGAAATGATACAACTTACTCTTTAAAAAACAAAGAGAAGAGCACACTGTAAATGCATACAGTTCTTTTTTTTTTTTTCCTACTTTGGGAAATGTTACATGTTAGCATATATAGGGTTGACCCTGTATTCACTTATATGCCATTATCATAATTTAACTAACCATCCTTTTATTTGTGCCTCTTAAATTCATAAAGGGGCACTACTATATCAAAGGATACATGAAATTTAAATTCTGACAGAATTACCAGATTACTCTCCATAAAGGGTAATTTGGTTTCACTCCCATCAGCAACATATATATATACAGGTCTGTTTCCCCACGCCCTCACTAATGCTGCCGTCACACTTTCTGGTCTTTGCCAATTTGAAAGCATTTAAATTGGTATCTAATTATAGTTTTAATTTATATTTAACTGAGTTGGGCATCTTTTCAATGTTTAAAGGAAACATTTGTATTTTCTTCTCTGGGAACTATTTGTAGCCTTTGGCCATTTCAGTTTGTTAGGGTTTTTTTCTTATTGATTTATAGGTGTTCTTTATTTATTAAGGAAATTAGTCCTTTGGGTATGGTTTCAGCTTGTCATTTCTCTTCCACTATGCTTATTTTTTTTTCCCATGCAGATGTATTTTACCTTTATGTCGTCAGACTGATTATTCTGGGTTTTGAATCATTTCTAGAAAGGTCCTCCCTACTCCAAGGCAATAAGAAAAATCTTTGACATATCTGAATTTATTTGGGGGTGAATAAACAGGCAGGCTTTCTAGGTGGCTCAGTGGTAAAGATTCTACTTGCCAATGCAGGAAATGCAGGAGACACAGGAGACTCAGGTTCAATCCCTGGGTTGGGAGGATCCCCTGGAGTAGGAAACGGCAACCCACGTCAGTATTCTTGCCTGGGAAATCCCATGGACAGAGGAGCCTGGTGGGCTACAGTCCATGGGGTCACAAAGAGTCAGACACGACTAAGTGACTGAGCATGAACCCTCACAGCTTATTTTATACCCAAAGTTTGTACCTCTTAATCCCCTCCCCATATATTGTCCCTCCCCCCACCTATAACCACTAGTTTGTTCTCTATGTCTTTGAATCTGTTCCCTTTTGGTTATATTCACTAGTTTATTTTTTAGATTCTCTAAATAAGTGATAACATACTGTATATGTCTTTGTTTTTCTGACTTTTTTCACTTAGCATAATGTCCTCCAAGCCTATCTATATTGTTGCAAATGGCAAAACATCATTTTTTATGGCTGAGTAGTATTCCATTTTATACATGTATCACATCTTCTTTGTCTATTCATTTGCTGATGGACACTTTGGTTACCTTGATATCTTGGCTATTGTAAATAATGCTGCTATGAGCATTGGGGTGCGTGTGTCTTTTCAAATTAGAGCTTTCATTTTTTTCTGAATGTTCTACTCTTGGGACTACTGGGTCATATGGTAATTCTATTCTTAGTCTTTTGAGGAGCCTCCACACTGTTTTCCAAAGTGGCTGTACCAATTTACATTCCCACCAACAGTGTATGAGGGTTCCTACTTTTCTACATAGCCTCACATTTGTTATTTGTGGTCACTGTGGCCTTCTTTTTGGGCAACCACTGGAAAGTCTTTTTGCCTCAAATTCCTTAACATTTTAAACTGATCACTCTCACTCTGTAAGCACTGCCAGTATGCTGCTGGGATGGAAAGCCATCTGTACCTTCCCGGTTCTGGCTACCTTGTTTTCCTTTAGAACCAACTTGGGTGTCCTCTCTTCCAGGAGAATGTCTCTGATTCCCCTGACTCTCCAAACCCAGGGCTGGTCAAGACTCACATCTCCGTGCTCTCAGCTCCCTGAGTATTTCTAACAGGTCCTGCCACCTATTCACAGCCAGCCCTCTTGTCAGATGGAAAAGTCTTTAAAGCAGAGATGTTCTTTCCCAGCTCATCCCAGCAAGTTTGTTTCACTGAATGCCACCCTCTTGGCCAAACAGAAATATTTTCAATAGATGGTGTTATAAAAATAAGTATTAAATTCTTTCAAATTGAATCTTAGGACTTTAACACTATATGGACCCTTCAGAAGAGGAAACTGAGGCCTTGAGGATGAAGTGGCTAGGTATGTCTGCATTCAGGCCAAGATGTGAGCAGGAGACACAGGAGACTTAGGTTCAATCCCTGGGTAGGGAAGATCGCCTGGAGTAGGAAATGGCAACCCACATCAGTATTCTTGCCTGGGAAATCCCATGGACAGAGGAGCCTGGTGGGCTACAGTCCATGGGGTCTCAAAGAGTCAGACACGACTAAGTGACTGAGCATGAACACACACAGCTTATTTTATACCCAAAGTTTGTACCTCTTAATCCCCTACCCCTATATTGTCCCCCCTACCCCTATATTGTCACTGGTGGAATGAAGCTTGTTAGTGACAGCAGAAACTATCCCTGGGCTAAGGTTTGTTCGTGTAGTCCAAAACATGTTCATCAACTGGTGTGGCCTGTGGCCCTAATGTCTAAACATTTCTTTGGCTTCTGTATTTTCTTTATCATTTTTATTATACATTTTTTCAAGTTTACCTTTTGATTATACAAGTATACATTGCTTATTTTAGACATTTGGGAATATCAGTTCAGTTCAGTCACTCGCTCATGTCTGACTCTTTGTGACCCCATGGACTGCAGCACGCCAGGCTTCCCTGTTTTTCACCAACTCCTGGAGCTTGCTCAAACTCATGTCCATCAAGTCAGTGATGCCATCCAACCATCTCATCATCTGTCCTCCTCTTCTCCTCCTGCCTTCAATCTTTCCCAGCATCAGGGTCTTTTCCACTCAGTCAGTTCTTTGCTCAGGTGGCCAAAGTACTGGAGCTTCAGCTTCAACATCAGTCCTTCCAATGAATATTCAGGAATGATTTCCTTTAGGATGGACTGGTTTGATCTCCTTTCTGTTCAAAGGACTCTCAAGAATCTTCTCCAGCACCACAGTTCAAACGCATCAATTCTTTGGTGTTCAGCTTTCTTTAGAGTCCAACTCTCACATCCATACATGACTACTGGAAAAACCTTAGCTTTGACTAGACGGACCCTTCGTTGGTAAAGTAATGTCTCTGCTTTTTAATATGCTGTCCAGGTTGGTCATAGCTTTTCTTCCAAGATGCAAACATCTTTTAATTCCATGGCTGCAGTCACCATCTGCAGTGACTTTGGAGCCCCCCCAAAAATAAAGTCTCTCACTGTTTCCATTGTTTTCCCATCTATTTGCCATGAAGTGATGGGACCAGATGCCACTTACTTTTTGAATGTTGAGTTTTGAGCCAACTTTTTCACTCTCATTTTTCACTTTCATCAACAGTCTCTTTAGTTCTTCTTTGCTTTCTACCATAAGAGTGGGAATACATGAAATAGTAAAATAAGGAAAGAAAATGACAAATTATCTGAATTCTACCAGCCAGAGAAAGCCTGTCTTATTTATGGTATATCACCACGAGGCCTGTAACTAAAATCAAGATGTGTGTTGAATTTTATGTTTTCATTTTTCCATTTGAATTGTGAGTATTTCTCTAAGTCCTTAAAAAATGTGTTTTTCTTTGCAGCCTTTGTATTATGAAGCTTTTTCATGCACTGTATGGAATTAATTTATAAATAAAAAGAAGCTTTAATGAAAAGGGAAAATGCTACACACTGTATTTTTTATATTGTTGTTCAATCACTAAGTCGTGTCCAACTCTTTGCAACCTCGTGGACTGCAGCATGCCAGGCTTCCCTGTCCCTCACTATCTCCAAGAGTTTGCTCAAACTCATGTCCACTGAGTTGGTGAGGCCATCCAATCTCATCCCTTGTCTCCCCCTTCTCCTCCTGTCCTCAATCTTTCCCAGCATGAGAATTCTTTCCAATGAGGTCAGCTCTTCACATCAAGTAACCAAAGTAATGGAGCTTCAAGAATTATTTATAGTAGGTACACTTTACATGGATTGACCATATTTTCCTAACATCTAGGTGGCTTGAAGTTTTTCATCATAATTAATGAAAAATGTGTTTATTACATCATCTTGCTGTAATTAAACAATATCTTTGGATTAAATCTCTACCTGTATTTCAAATCATTGCTTTAGGAGCCACATATTGTTTTTGTCCTCAACTTGGAGGAAAGATTTTTAAAAGACAAATTATTTCAAAATTATCAAGAGATAATGCTGTTTTTCAGACGTATAGATATAGAAAACAAAGTTACAGTTACAAAAGGGGAAACATGGTCGGGGGGATAAATCAGGAGCTTGAGATTAACATATTCACACTACTACATATAAGACAGAGAACCAACAAGGGCCTCCTGTATAGAACAGGGAAATCTACTCAATATTCTGTGATAACCTATATGAGAAAAGAATCTGGAGAATAATATATGTACATGTATAACTAAATCACTTTGCTGGACACCTGAAGCTAACACAACATTGTAAATCAACTATACTCCAATAAAAAATTTTCAATGAGAGAGATAATGCTGTTTTTCAAGTTGCCTTAAAAGCACTGATTACATTTCAATCAGAAAAAGGAAAGGTTATTTTTTAAATAAGCAGCCAAAAAACCAATCTAGTGAAATGGCGCTGAGTCTAGCTACAGACTAAGAGAGCGTGCATGCATGGTGTCACTTCACACATGTCCAACTCTGTTCAACCCTACGGACTATAGCCCACCAGGATTCTCCATCCATGGGATTCTCCAGGCAAGAATATTGGAGTGGGTTGCCATGCCCACCTCCAGGGGATCTTCCCGACTCAGGGATTGAACTTGTGTCTCCAGTGTCTCCTTCTTTGGCAGGTGGGTTCTTTACCACTAGACCACCTGGGAAGCCCCTGCAGCATAAGAGACCTGACTCTAATATTTGAGGGAGGGATTGATTTTTTTTTCCCACTTAGAGCTGTAAATTAGATGTTAATTGCTGATATAGAACACTGAAGAAGAGATGTTGCTTTTGAACTATTTTTTCCATTTGTATAAAAGTTAACTAGTTTGAGTTCAAAAATAAAGAAAGTAGAAAGAATATTCTGGTTTTTAGAACATGGATGCCAGCTACTAGATTTAAGTTCATAGCCACAGAAAATGCCAAAGTAAAATAAGCTGTTTCCCTAGTAATCTGCGCCCAGGAAAAACTTCCATCTTAAGCCTCAAAATAGGACTTTTTAAAATTTATAACATCATAAAATACATTTTAAACAAGGTAAAATCTAAAATAAATTCAGGTTTGACAGATTAAAAATGAAATCAAGTAATAAAATAGCCTTCTAAATGTTTCTATTTTTAGGTTCTAAGTGTATTTGTCATATGGACGTTATACTGGATTATGGTGACGACACTTTTATTTCACAGACATCAAAATGCATTTCTATTATTAAATTGTCCCAGCTATCAGATCTTAGCTTCTCATGAAATGAGAAACGAAAAAATAATTTTGAAGAAGAAATACTGTACCTCAAAACAGCTTTTGATGTAGCACGTATTTTCTAATTTGCTCTTGCAATATTTTTCTGTTTTAATCACTAGAGGCAACTGCTTAAAAACAGGATGAATGATGGGCAAGCAAGATTGCTATGGAAGTGGTTTGGAGGCTACACAACAATTGTGAGCTCACTTGGGGACTAAACCACTGGGACTCTCGGCAAAACAAAGATTCAAGTTTCAGGAGAGTACTCCCCAGTGAGGCCGAGGGCAGGACCAAAACAAAGAGGAATCCTCCATGTGAATCTCTTACAGATTTCCCAGGAAATAAAATGATCACTCACATTTATTGACTAATTACTGCATACTGGGGGCCATATGGGGGCACTTTGCAGATATTATTCCATCTAACCACCCCGCAATTCCTCCACCCCCTGCCTAGCCCCATGAAGTAACTGCTGCTAGGAACCCCATTTTACACATAGGGAAGTTGATGACCAGAGAATCTCTCCCCAGAAAAGTCTCTCCCAAGTCACAAGGCTCGGGAGCAGCTGGGGTTCAGTCCGGGTGTGCGATGACAAAGCCCCAGCTTCTAATTCCCCAGCCCTGCCCCTTTAGTCAAGTTTTGACACTGAGAGAAAGCAGAGCAGGAATACAAATGGGAAGGAGGATGAAATCTCCCAAATCAGATTTCTAAACTAAAATGCAATAAAGTTGCAATGCTTTAGCAAAAGAATAATCTGGGTTTTCCAAGGACTCTCCATAGATACATGGTTCAAGAGGATGAGAACCACAAATACAGCAGTGCTGGGATGCCTGAGTTGGCAAGCTCAACCTTGTCTTCCTTCCCTCCGGCTCCCCTTGGAGATGAGGGGCTGCTCTGCCTGCTCCCCAGTCCTTATAGTTGTTGTTCAGTCGCTCAGTCAAATCCGACTCTTTGTGACCCCATGGACTGCAGCGCACCAGGCTTCCCTGTCCTTCACCATCTCCCAGAGTGTGCTCCAACTCATGTCCATTGAGTCGGTGATGCCATCCAACCAACTCATCCTCTGTTGCCCCCTTCTCCTCCTGTCCTCAGTCTTTCCCAGCATCAGGATCTTGTCCAATGGGTCGGCACTTTGAATCAGGTGGCCAAAGGTGTGTATAGTCAAAGCTATGGTTTTTTCAAGTAGTCATGTACAGATGTGAGAGTTGGAATTCCAGCTTCAGCATCAGTCCTTCCAATGAATATTCAAGGTTGATTTCCTTTAGGATGGACTGGTTGGATCTCCTTGCTGTCCAAGGGACTCTGAAGAGTCTTCTCCAACACCACAGTTCGAAAGCATCCGTCCTTTGGTGCTCAGCCTTCTTTATGGTCCAACTCTCACATCTGTACATGACTACAGGAAAAATCATAGCTTTGACTATACAGACCTTTGTCATCAAAGTAATGTCTCTACTTTTTAACACACTGTCTAGGTTTGTCATTGCTTTTCTTCCAAGGAGGAAGCATCTTCTAATTTCATGGCTGCAGTCACCATCAACAGTGAGTTTAGAATCCAAGAAAATGAAGTCTGTTACTGTTTTTATACTTTCCCCATCTATTTGCCATGAAGTGATGGGACCAGGTGCCATGATTTTAGTTTTTTGAATGTTGAGTTTTAAGTCAGTTTTTTCACTCTCCTCTTTCACCTTCATCAAGAGACCCTTTAGTTCCTCTTTGCTCTCTGCCATAAGGCTGGTGTAATCCGCATATCTGAGGTTATTGATATTTCTCCTGGCAATCCCCAGTCCTGCAATCACTTTATTCCTGGTTCCAGCCTTGCCTCAGAATCCAGATAGGCCTGGGACTTCCCTGGTGGTCCAGGGGCTGAGACTCCACGCTCCCAATGCAGGGGGCCTGGGTTCGATCCCTGGTCAGGGAACTAGATCCTGTGTGCCACAGTGAAAGATCCCACAAGCAGCAATGAACACTGAAGCTCCTGTGTGCCTCAACTAAGACTCAGTGCAGCCAAATGAATACATATTAAAAACAAAACAGAATCCAGATAGACCCACCAGCACTGCCCTGGAGCCACGGACCCACCTGCAGCATCCGCTCTGGAGGGACACGTTCAAAGCCCACTTCCACTCCGAGTATCCTCTGAGTTCTTAGGTTTAATTTCACCTGTAATGAAACTGATGCTTTAATTTGCTGGTTGTGGTTCTTCCTGTCTATCTGCCAAAGCCCAGAAGTGGGAGAGGAAGGGGAGGGAGCAGCCAGGGATTGGGCCCAGCATCCCAGTAAATCCTCCCCCACCACCCAAAAACAGAGGAGCCTGGTGGGCTGGAGTCCAGGGCATTGCAAGAGTAAGACCCAACTTAGCGACTGACCACCACCACCACTATCCTATTAAAACCCTTGACTCTCAAGACCTAAAGGAGCTGGATGTGGGCTCTTAGACATCTTTGAGCTCTAAAGTTCTGTGAAATTGATTTAGAGGAAAAAAACTATAGAAAGACAGGTCACTTACAAAAGAAAAAAACAAAAAAGAAACTTTGAGCTATTTAAATCCTAACCCCAAATATTTATATTTAGAACCTAGAGTATTAAAAAAAAACTTTGAAAATATCATTTTTAGAACAAAATTCAGCCTGAGTTGATAAAGGTCTCCAGGGATTGTCACAGATTAAATCTTCAATAACCTGGCTTTAAGGCTGTCTTTACCTCCCAACTCTGCTTTGTAACCCAAAACATCTCCACTCTTGCATCCTCTTCATCATGGAATTGCAACATCATTAATGTTAAGCAGATAAGTTAGGTGGAAAAGAACCAGGAATGGCTTTCTTGACAAAAGAGAATCCCTTTTGGCCTAAGCCATTCTGTGACCTAGGGCTTCCCAGGTGGCGCTACTGGTAAAGAAGCCGCCTGCCAATGCAGGAGACATAACAGACGCTGGTTCAATCCCTGGGTCAGAAAGATCCCCTGGAGGAGGGCACCACAACCCACTCCAGTACTCTTGCCTGGAAAATCCCAAGGACAGAGGAGCCTGGCGGGCTACAGCTCATAGGGTCGCAGAGTCGGACAGGACTGAAGTGACTTGGCACACACACACCATTCTGTGATCTAAGCCTTGCCGAAATGCTTGCCTCTGAACAAGTCTCAGAACAAAGGAATAATCTCAAAGGAACAAAGGAATGCAGGAAAAGACAAAAAAGCAGTCAAACCTTGGTGCAGAGCCCTAGTTCCTCTTCCTCAAGGGATATATTTACATAACAATAAGTCTGTGACTTCAATCCGCTAAAGCTTGGACTCTGGACCTTTGCCCCATTTCTATGTTGAACTCTCTTCTGCTCAAGCCCCTTCGTGAATGGATACCCTTAGCTTAAAATTTCTCCAAGTTTGCTGTTTGGGGAGACGTTGCTTTGGGCAAGATCCCCAGTGTTCTTCTTACTTGCTGAAAGTAATAATAAATCCTTCCTTCTCCTGAGCTTTGGCTTGGTTGTGCCTACTGGCTCGACACCAACCGAAAGGTGAGCCCAGTTTCAGGGAACATTAAGGCCTCCAACCCCCTTTCTGATGACAGTCACCACCCTTCCTCCTTAATCTGTCCTTCCACGATATCCAACCGTGAGTCCTTCCATTCCCCTTTCTCCAGCCCTTTAGAGAACAGTCTCTTGCCTGCCTTGGGTCTGTTTCCCCTTTGTCCCACACCTGCTATTCCTCCCCACACAGTCACCGTGGTCTAAGGGAGTGGCCACAGGAGACTTTCGACTCAGGCCCAGTCTACATATCTGTTCAATAAATATTTATATGGTGCATACCCTGAGCTCGGCCCTGTTCTAAGCACTTCATAAATGTTGATTTATGTAAGCCTCCTAAGGATTTTTACATAAATTGAGCCCTGGTGGCTCAGACAGTAAAGAATCTGCCTGCAATGGAGGAGGCCTGGGTTCGATCCCTGGGTTGGAAAGATCCCCTGGAGAAGGAACTGGCAACCCACTCCAGTATTCTTGCCTGGAGAATCCTATGGACAGAGGGGCCTGGTGAGCTACAGTCCACAGGGTCGCAAAGAGTTGGACACACTGAAGCGACTTAGCATGCAAGCTTGAACCGACAAAATGGGAGCCCCTGATCAAACAGTGCCTGAAGCCAGAACTCCTGGCCTTTACAGTTTGGTGAGCTAGTGAATTACATTTCTGCTTATAAAACTTTGGGTTGGGCTGTTCTTCGGTTGCTAGCTTCCTGCTTGGTCTCCCTGCATCCAGTTCTCCCCTTCCAGCCCAGCCTGACCCACAGCCATCCAAAAAACATTTTAAAAGAATAACTCAGATCACATTGCTCCCTGTTCAGAACCCTTTGATTCCATTTGCCTTTGGCTTAAATTCCTTGATAATTTACCCTTCCAGCATTTTCTTCAGGACTACTCCCTTAAACACAGCATACGGGAACCTCTGACCGTCCCCCAGCGGTCCTGATCCCTCCTATTTCTGGTTCGGGCTGTTTCTTCCTCAGTTCTTGCTCACTCCCAACTGCCTGGCAGATTCTACCCACCCTCCAAGGTCCAGCCTTCAAGCCCCCTTCTGTCTCCCAGCCACAAGTCCCTCCCCCGCCCCCATCCCACACACCACACTTCTGCTTCCGCAGCCCTTTGCTTATTTGCTTATAAACTCTTTCGGCCCCTGACCGGGTCTGCTGAGAGGTGCCAGAGACCGCCCCCAGGGAGCACCTGAGATCTGGCCCTAGTGCGCCCCTGCCCTGCACTGCAGGTGTGATGACGCCTGCTCCTTCCAGTTTCAGCAACTGAACCCTCTGATGCCTTTCTTATTAAAAGTGTGAAGTTCCCGAGGGGAAAGGGGACCCCGCGGAGGGGCTGGCCGTTTTTGAAGTTCGTGCCGGCGGTAATCGCACTTCAGCCAGAGGCGCTGGCGGCTCCCCGCTTGTCAGCCTGGCCCGGCTGCAGCTGGCCCGCCCTCTCCTGCCAGCTCCACCCGCCAGGCCGTCTGCCCGCCGGGCTTGTTCCGACCGTGGGATAAAGGCCGTCTGAAACCCAAGCCACGGTTAAAAATAACCCACAGCGCTGACCCACTAAGGGCCCGCGGGGGGACCTTCTAAGTGGGGTAAGGCGTCTCTGGGGCTCGCCCCACTTCCACGCAAGCTGGTGGGGCCTTCGGTCTTTCAGGAGAAGCTTCTCCTGACCCAGGCGAGGGGCGGGCAAGTGCACCGGCTCCCACCCGTCCTGGGGGCTTCCAGCCTCGGTGGAGCCGCTGAGGTCACAGCCAGACGCACTTCTGCTAACAGACGACAGACGCCGGGCGCACAGCGGTCCCTGCGCGCCCCGGGGCACCCACCCCGAGCCCGTCATCCAGGAGGGACACCATCAGCTGTAACCCCCCAGCCTTCTCTCCTGCCCAGGTCAGGGCAAGGTGGAAAGTTTCCACTGAAGTTTTTCTTTGGGAGGCTGCCTTGGCGGGACAGAGCAGGATGAGAGAGCAATCCTTTAAGACTCTCCTCAGCGTGCTGTCTCGTTCAACGAGAGAATGGCCTAGAGCAATACATCCTAATTTGGAAAGGTCTCCCAAGACATACCCTTATATGAAAAAAAAAAGTCATAGAATAGCATTATAGTGTGATTCAACTTATCAATTATACAATGATATGTCTATGTGAATTAGTTTATAAATACACTAAAAGCAATCAAAAGTTGCCTGGAAACCCAACTAACTGTTGAGAAGCATTATTTCAGGGGAGACCTGAGAGGCGAAAAGAGCTTTGTACTTGTTACTTTGTGCTGCTGCTGCTGCCAAGTTGCTTCAGTCGTGTCCGACTCTGTGCAACCCCATAGACGGCAGCCCACCACGCTCCCCAGTCCCTGGGATTCTCCGGGCAAGAGCACTGGAGTGGGTTGCCATTTCTTTCTCCAATGCATGAAAGTGAAAAGTGAAAGTGAAGTCGCTCAGTGTGTCCGACTCCTAGTGACCCCATGGACTGCAGCCTACCAGGCTCCTCCGTCCATGGGATTTTCCAGGCAAGAATACTGGAGTGGGGTGCCATTGCCTTCTCTGGTTACTTTGTGCACTGAAGTGTTATTTGAACTTTTATAATGAGAATCTACCCAGGAGATACAAATTAAAGTAAACATGAGATATCACTTTCTAAATCAAGATCGGTGAAATTGGAAAAATGTGTAAAACATTTTGCTGGCAGCAATAGAGGGGAGGGGGTATCAGGGCTTTCTGTGTAGCTCACTTGTTAAAACATCTGCCCGCAATGCGGGAGACCTGGGTTCAATTCCTGGGTCAGGAAGTTCCCCTGGAGAAGGAAATGGCTACCCACTCCAGTATTCTTGCCTGGAGAATCCCATGGACAGAGGAGCCTGGCAGGCTACTGTTTGTACGATTGCAAGAGTCACTTAGCACTATCTTTACTTATTCTCATTCAGTAGAAATGGGAAAAGCTATATAGCCTTTTTGGAAAGTAGTCTGATGGCATCTTCTACAATAAAGACACATCATTGGAACTTCCCTGGTGAGCCAATGGTTAACCCTCCACGCTTCCACTGCAGGGGCATGGGTTTGATCCTTGGTCAGGGAACTAAGATTCTGCATGCTGCACAGTTCAACTGAAAAACCCCAACAAAACAAAACAGAAAAAACACACATATAATTCACGTGTCCCTTTAAGGTATACAATCTGATGGTTTTAGTATATTCAGTTTGTAACCATCACCACAACCAATTTTAGAAGTTTCATCACTCCAAAAGAACCCGCACCCCGAATCTATGAGCAATGAGTCCAGTTCTCTACCACCACTCTCCCCACCCACCCCTAGACAACCACCAACAATCTATTTTCTGTGTCCTTGGATTTGCCTATTTTTGGACATTTCATGTAAATGGAATTGTTCGACATGTGGTCCTTCATGACTGGCTTCTTTCAGTCTTTTAGAATTGTGTTTTTCAAGGTTCATCAATGGTGCAGTAATTTTATTCTTGGGAATTCATTACATGGCAATAAAAGCATTTGTGCCTCAGGACAGATGTACAAGAACGTTTATTGTAGAAATTTTCATAACCGTTAAAAAAGACAAATTGGAAATGCTGCTGACACTCATGAACAGGAATAGAATACACACGCCGTGGAATGTTATGCGACAGCCACAGAAGGATGCATGGGCGCCAGGCCAGTTGCATCGGAGGGAATTGCTTAAGTGAGAAAAAGGAAGATACAAAAGAATACATATTATATTCTAACCCACTTTTTGATATGCAAATTAATTCTAAAAATACTCTCAATTTATGCTTTATGACTGAATCTGAGAATACCTAAACTGAGTTCAAAGATGGCAGAAGAATTCATGTTGATGTGTGGCAGAAACCAACACATCATAAAGCAATTAACCTCCAACTGGGGCTTCCCTAGTGGCTCAGACTGTAAACAAGTGAAGTGAAGTGAAGTGAAAGTCGTTCAGTTGTGTCTGACTCTGTGATCCCACGGACTATAGAGTCCATGGAATTCTCCAGGCCACAATACTGGAGTGGGTAGCCTTTCCGTTCTCCAGGGGATTTTCTCAACCCAGGGATCGAACGCAGGTCTCCTGCATTGCAGGCAGATTCTTTACCAGCTGAGCCACAAGAGAAGTCCAGACAGTAAAGAATCTGCCCACAGTGCCGGAGCCCAGGGCTCAATCCCTGGGTTGGGAAGATCCCCTGGAGAAGGGCATGGCAACCCACTCCAGTATTCTTGCCTGGAGAATCCCATGGACAGAGGAGCCTGGCAGGCTACAGTCCATGGGGTCTCAAAGAGTTGGAAATGATTGAGCGACTAAGACTTTCACTTTCAAAAATAAATAAATAAATAATAATAATAATAAAGATGGCAGAATGAAACCCTTGAATACTCTTAGTCCTATTCACAAGCTCCACTGAGCCTACAAAGTATATGAGAACAGCCCAGACAGAGGGGACATCTGAAAGAGGGTGATTTCTGGAGTCACCTTCTTTTCTTTCTGCAGAGGGCTCCAGCCAGGTGAAGAGATTGCTCTCCTGGGCTTTTGCTTTCTACCCCCATAAAAGCCCTCCAGCCTCTGCTTATGTCATACACACATCAGTCAGCAATTCTGCTCCTCCGCAAGCCCTGTCTGCCTGGCCCACCGCCCAGGGCCTGGGAGCTGACCCTCGCTGGTCCGCCCTGAAGGGGCTCCCCTTCCTGGTGCCTGAGTCTCAGGTTTTGTGATGTCTTGCATTTGCAGGATCCAGGCCTTTACCATTTAGATCCCCTTAGGAGCTTTCCATCGGAGAAGGCAATGGCACCCCACTCCAGTACTCTTGCCTGGAAAATCCCATGGACAGAGGAGCCTGGTAGGCTGCAGTCCATGGGGTCGCTTAGAGTCGGACACAACTGAGCAACTTCACTTTCACTTTTCACTTTCATGCCTTGGAGAAGGAAATGGCAACCCACTCCAGTGTTCTTGCCTGGAGATGGGGGATGGCGGAGCCTGGTGGGCTGCCGTCTGTGAGGTCACACAGAGTCGGACACGACTGAAGCGACTTAGCAGCAGCAGCAGCAGCAGCAGCAGGCACAGGAGCTTTCTATGGGCAGGCCTGGCTCTGGCTTCATCCAGTACACGTGTGGACAGAGAAAGATATGGACACACCTGGCTGTAATCATAGACTCTGGGGGCGAGTAAGTCAAGGGTGGAAACTGGGTGGTAAAGGGAAGACAAGAGAGGGAAAGGGGAGCCAATAATAAAAGGAAAAGAAATAGAGGAGCCATGCACAATCACATTTATGCATCTGGAAAAAATTCTACATATGTTAAGACATATATAAAGACATTAAAAATTAAGAAGGCGAAGAGAATATACTCCTTGGCTAATTTTAAAAGGATTAACACAAAAGATGCCAACTACCTGACTGCACGAAGAACTCCATCCTTCCCTCCCATTTTCCGTATCTCACCCCGGGGAAGGGTTTTGTGTGCGGAACTATGAGCTTACAGGCTGCCATTTGGCTCCTTGTGTCCCCTTAATGTAGCTTCCTAGAGCATATTAGCTTCTTTCCTACAAAATTCTACCATGAATAATTGAAATGAAGCATTACCAGCCAAGGCAAGAGACACAGGTTTGCTGATCCCAGAAGACCTCACATGCCGAAGAGCATCTAGGCTTGTGCGCACAACTCTTGAGCCCAGATGTTACAACGACTGAAGCCTGTGCACCCTAGAGCCTGTGCTTCGCAGAGTAGAAGCCACAGCAATGCGAAGCCCACACAGCACAACTAGACATTAGCCCCAGCCCTCCACAGCGAGAGAAAAGCTGGTGCAGCAACAGAGACCCAGCACAGTCACAAATAAATAAATAAAAATTAAAAAAATAGCATAGCCAAAAAAACAGAAATAGACTCACAGGCAAAAAAAAGAAACTTACAGTTACCAAGGAGGGGAAGGGGATGGGGGAAGGATAAATTAGGAGTTTGGGATTAACAGACACTATTGCATATAAAACAGATACACAAAAAGGATCTATTCTAGAGCATATATCTTGTAATAAACTATAATGGCAAAGAATTTGAAAAAGTATATGTGTATTTATATATACATATATATATAACTGGTATTCCCATCTCTTTCAGAATTTTCCACAGTTTATTGTGATCCACACAGTCAAAGGCTTTGGCATAGTCAATAAAGCAGAAATAGATGTTTTTCTGGAATTCTCTTGCTTTTTCCATGATCCAGTGGATGTTGGCAATTTGATCTCTGGTTCCTCTGCCTGTTCTAAAACCAGCTTGAACATCTGGAAGTTCACGGTTCACATATTGCTGAAGCCTGGCTTGGAGAATGTTGAGCATTACTTTACTAGCATGTGAGATGAGTGCAATTGTGTGGTAGTTTGAGCATTCTTTGGCATTGCCTTTCTTTGGGATTGGAATGAAAACTGACCTTTTCCAGTCCTGTGGCCATTGCTGAGTTTTCCAAATTTGCTGGCATATTGAGTGCAGCACTTTCACAGCATCATCTTTCAGGATTTGGAATAGCTCAACTGGAATTCTATCACCTCCACTAGCTTTGTTCGTAGTGATGCTTTCTAAGGCCCACTTGACTTCACATTCCAGGATGTCTGGCTCTAGGTCAGTGATCACACCATCGTGATTATCTGGGTCGTGAAGATCTTTTTTGTACAGTTCTTCTGTGTATTCTTGCCACCTCTTCTTAATATCTTCTGCTTCTGTTAGGTCCATACCATTTCTGTCCTTTATCGAGCCCATCTTTGCATGAAATGTTCCCTTGGTATCTCTGATTTTCTTGAAGAGATCTCTAGTCTTTCCCATTCTGTTGTTTTCCTCTATTTCTTTGCACTGATCGCTGAGGAAGGCTTCCTTATCTCTTCTTGCTATTCTTTGGAACTCTATATTCAGATGTTTATATCTTTCCTTTTCTCCTTTACTTTTTGCTTCTCTTCTCTTCACAGCTATTTGTAAGGCCTCCCCAGACAGCCATTTTGCTTTTTTGCATTTCTTTTCCATGGGGATGGTCTTGATCCCTGTCTCCTGTACAATGTCACGAACCTCATTCCATAGTTCACCAGGCACTCTATCTATCAGATCTAGGCCCTTAAATCTATTTCTCACTTCCACTGTAAAATCATAAGGGATTTGATTTAAGTCATACCTGAATGGTCTAGTGGTTTTCCCTACTTTCTTCAATTTAAGTCTGAATTTGGCAATAAGGAGTTCATGGTCTGAGCCACAGTCAGCTCCTGGTCTTGTTTTTGCTGACTGTATAGAGCCTCTCCATCTTTGGCTGCAAAGAATATAATCAATCTGATTTCGGTATTGACCATCTGGTGATGTCCATGTATAGAGTCTTCTCTTGTGTTGTTGGAAGAGGGTGTTTGTTATGACCATTTTCTTGGCAAAACTCTATTAGTCTTTGCTCTGCTTCATTCCATATTCCAAGGCCAAATTTGCCTGTTACTCCAGGTGTTTCTTGACTTCCTACTTTTGCATTCCAGTCCCCTATAATGAAAAGGACATCTTTTTTGGGTGTTAGTTCTAAAAGGTCTTGTAGGTCTTCATAGAACCGTTCAACTTCAGCTTCTTCAGCGTTACTGGTTGGGGCATAGACTTGGATTACTGTGATATTGAATGGTTTGCCTTGGAAACGAACAGAGATCATTCTGTCATATTTGAGATTGCATCCAAGTACTGAATTTCGGACTCTTTTGTTGACCATGATGTCTACTCCATTTCTTCTGAGGGATTTCTGCCCTCAGTAGTAGATATAATGGTCATTTGAGTTAAATTCACCCATTCCAGTCCATTTCAGTTCGCTGATTCCTAGAATGTCGACATTCACTCTTGCATCTCTTGTTTGACCACTTCCAATTTGCCTTGATTCATGGACCTGACATTCCAGGTTCCTGTGCAATATTGCTGTTTACAGCATCGGACCTTGCTTCTATCACCAGTCACATCCACAGCTGGGTATTCTTTTTGCTTTGGCTCCATCCCTTCATTCTTTCTGGAGTTATTTCTCCACTGATCTCCAGTAGCATATTGGGCACCTACTGACCTGGGGAGTTTCTCTTCCAGTATCCTATCATTTTGCCTTTTCTTGCAGGTCTGGAAGCAACAGTTAGAACTGGACATGGAACAACAGACTGGTTCCAAATAGGAAAAGAAGTACGTCAAGGCTGTATATTGTCACCCTGTTTATTTAACTTATATGCAGAGTACATCATGAGAAACACTGGACTGGAAGAAACACAAGCTGGAATCAAGATTGCCGGGAGAAATATCAATCACCTCAGATATGCAGATGACACCACCCTTATGGCAGAAAGTAAAGAGGAGCTAAAAAGCCTCTTGATGAAAGTGAAAGTGGAGAGTGAAAAAGTTGGCTTAAAGGTCAACGTTCAGAAAACTAAGATCATGGCATCCGGTCCCATCACTTCATGGGAAATAGATGGGGAAACAGTGGAAACAGTGTCAGACTTTATTTTTCTGGGCTCCAAAATCACTGTAGATGGTGACTGCAGCCATGAAATTAAAAGACGCTTACTCCTTGGAAGAAGTTATGACCAACCTAGATAGCATATTCAAAAGCAGAGACATTACTTTGCCAACAAAGGTTCATCTAATCAAGGCTATGGTTTTTCCTGTGGTCATGTATGGATGTGAGAGTTGGACTGTGAAGAAGGCTGAGCGCCGAAGAATTGATGCGTTTGAACTGTGGTGTTGGAGAAGACTCTTGAGAGTTCCTTGGACTGCAAGGAGATCCAACCAGTCCATTGTGAAGGAGATCAGCCCTGGGATTTCTTTGGAAGGAATGATGCTAAAGCTGAAACTCCATTACTTTGGCCACCTCATGAGAAGAGTTGACTCATTGGAAAAGACTCTGATGCTGGGAGGGATTGGGGGCAAGAGAAGAAGGGGACGACAGAGGATGAGATGGCTGGATGGCATCACTGACTCGATGGACATGAGTCTGAGTGAACTCTGGGAGTTGGTGATGGACAGGGAGGCCTGGCGTGCTGCGATTCATGGGGTCACAAAGAGTCGGACACGACTGAGCGACTGATCTGATCTGATATATATAACTGGTGGCTCAGATTGTAAAGAATCCGCCTGCAATGTGGGAGACCTGGGTTCAATCCCTGGGTTGGGAAGATTGCCTGGAGGAGGGCATGGCAACCCACTCCAGTATTCTTGTCTGGAGAATTCCATGGGCAGAGACCCATGCAGGCTACAGTCCGTGGGGTTATAAAGAGTCAGACGCGACTGAAAGGTTAAGCACAGCACACAGCATGTATAACTTAATCACTTTGCTGTACACCTAAAACACTGTAAATCAACTATATTTCCATTAAAAAAAAAAAAAAAGATGACCCTTCTACAAAAGATTGAAGTGTATGGAGAACTCCAACCTGCTCTCCCAGAAATGGCATGATGGCGGGAGCTGTATATTAGGTGTGAATTCTTTAGAGGGCAAGGTTTATAGCTTCAGGTTCTCGGTCTCTGGCTGCCTCCCCAGACATGTAACTCAGTGCCCAGCATGCACTTTCAGTTACTACTTCTTTGGACAGTGAAAAGCAAAGTGCATCTCACACATATCTTCTTCCTTTGGAGAAATTTAGGGACATGTTTTCTGTCTGGGAATGCCTAAAGGCTCCTGGGCTGGACACCCAGGTGTGTGGAGAGCTGTGACGCTCCTCAGCGTTGTGTTCTGATACTCTCAGATTCTCTGCTTTTTACCACGTCGTAATTATTGCAAACATATATAGATCTGGAATGAAAAGATCTTAGAAAATACCAAGAATCAAAGTTGGATATACATATTAAAAAAAATAGTCTTCTGCTTGAATGTCAGTAATAACAATTATAGTAACTAATGGGCTTCCCAGGTGGCACTAGTAGTAAAGAACCTGCCGGAGACATAAGTGGGCTCGATCCCTGGGTCGGGAAGATCCCCTGGAGGAGGAAATGGCCACCCACTGCAGTATTCTTGCCTGGAGAATCCCATGGACAGAGGAGCCTGGCGGGCTACAGTCCATGGGGTCACAAAGAGTCACGACTGAAGTGACTTAGCTTACAGTAACTAATATATTCTGTTTCAGACATTCTGCTGAGTACTATGTATATAATATTTTATTTAATCCTCACAATATCTCAGTGAGGTACCTATCTATTATTCCTGTCCTACAGATATAAGAATTAGGTTAAGAAGACCAAATACCTTGCCCAAAATGACTCAATAAATGGCAGCATGCTAAGCCGCTTCAGTTGTGTCTGACTCTTTGCGGCCCCATGGACTATAGTCTGCCAGGGTCCTCTGTCCATGGAATTCTCTAGGCAAGAATACTGGAATGGGCAGCCGTTCCCTTCTCCAGGGGATCTTCCTGACCCAGGGATCGAACCCAAGTTTCTCATGTCTCTTCATTGGCAGGTGGGTTCTTTACCACTAATGCCATCTGGGAAGCCCATGGGGTTTGAATTCAGTAAGTTTGACTTTTCACTATTATCCAATTCTAACCCTCACCATATATGGGGCCATACATGGCATCTTGGCTTTGATTAATGATCCATTCTGTTAAAATAAGGATGAGATACTCAAGGATGGTTATTCCCCATAATTATAGGAAATCTCTAATTTCCACATACTTCAGGTTCCAGGGACTGGGCAGATTGGAAAGAGGGAGAGACCAAGCCTAACAGAACTCGTCAGCCCAGCCCAGGCCTCAGACACCCAGGAGAAGCTCTGAAAGTGTGAGCTGGGACCTGGGTTTCAGGCCCTAAGGAGCATCCCAGGTGGAACGACAAGGGGTGGGAAGGTGACCGGACCCCGCCAGCTGCAGGTTCTCAGACACCCTTTCCTATCTAGACCAGGATTGGAAGTTCTCAAACTAGCCAGGTTGGACCCGCTCTGGAAGTGTACACAGCATCAAAGGTTAATTAAAGTTCACAGAACTCTGGGGCAGCCACATCCCTCCCTGAGGGGTCAGCAAGGAGCCCAGAAACGGTACCTGCGTTTCTGTTCAAATAAGCGCCCTCCCTGCACCTTTGGGCTCACAGTTTGGTCCTTCCTGTGACATGGCGGGGGTGGAAGAGGAGGGGAGGGTGTTTCAGCTCATCACTTGTCTGGAGGGAGTGGGCAGACTGAGCCACACTCGCAGGTGATGGGAATGGCCCCTGGACTCCGGGACCCTGCTCCCCACACACCTCTCCCACGCTCACCCTCCCACCCTCACCCATCCCCCTCAGAGGGGCGGGACTGAACACCCCCACCTCACACCTTTGATCTCTGGGGAGGAGGCTGGGACTGGCTTTAATCAATCATGCCTATATAATGAAGCCTCCAGAAAATCCCCCAAAAGGATGAGGTTCAGGGAGCTTCCAAGTTGGTAAACTTGTGGAGGTGTGGGAGATGGGTCACTACGAGAGCATGGAAGGTCCAATTTCCTTCCCATGTCCCTTGCCCTATGCATCACTTCTATTTGGCTGTTCCTGGGTTATATCCTCTCGTAACCAGTGATCCAGTGAGTAAACTTTCTCTAAGCTCTGTGAGCTGCCCTAGCAGATTAATCAAGCCTAAGAAGGGGATTGTTGGAACCCTGGACCTAATAGCCAGTGGGTCAGAAGCACAGGTGACAGTCTAGACTTTAGATTGTCGACCGACACTGAAATGAGGGGCAGGCTGTCTCGTGGAGTGAGCCCTTAACCTGTGGGCTCTGACGCTGTCTCCAGGTCACCTGATGGAACTGAGTTAGATGTAGGACACCCAGCTGGTGTCACAGAATTGCTTGAAGTGTGCAAAGCCCACACCGCTGGTGTGTGAAGTGAAGCAGTGCTGTCTTAGAGCATCAAGAATACAGGAGACACACAGGAGTGGTTTTCCTTTAGGATCTGAGTGGAATCGAAAAAGAATGGTGGGGGACTTCTCTGGTGGTCCAGTGGCTAAGATGCTGTGCTCCCCATGCAAGAGGCCCAGGTTCAGTCCCTGGTCTGGACAGGGAACTAGATCCCACACGCTACAACCCAGACCCAGCACAGCCAAATAAATATTTAAAATATTTTAAAAGACAGAAAAAGGAAAAGAATGGTGAGGAAAGCAGAGGCGTGAGATCCCACGTGGCTAGAAGGCAAGGAGGCTCATTGCTCCTGGGCACCCAGCATCTCAGCCTTGTGCACAGTGGATGATCAGCAGGAGCTTGTGGGCTGAGTGTATGACAGAGTGAATGAATTGACATTTCGTTGGGGGGGCATTTAAAATGACTTTATCAAGGACATGGCACTTAGAACCCTGAGAACCTGTGGGAGGAGATGGGGAGGTTTGAAATGCTTACTAGTGGGAGGAAGACACCCTAGAGGGAGATACTGCCTGAGCAAAGGTGTGGAGGCAGGAAAGCCCAGGGCTGATCAGCGAAGGAAGGGCCGGTGAGTTAGAGCTGTGATTTAGACGATTCTCGGGAGCAGTGCTTTGGAAGAGAGAGGCTGGAGGCCAGAAAAGTTAGGGACCGGGTGGAGACCGAGAGCTTTTTCTTGGTGTATGTGTTCTTCTACAGGTTAGAGGGGCATATGGCTCTGCTATGGGCTGAATTACATTCTCCCCAGACTCCTATTTTGAGTCTTAACTCCCAGGACCTCAGGATGTAACTGCATTTGGAGACAGAACCTGTATAGGGATGATTTTGTTCAAACGAGGCCATCAGGGTGGGCCCTAGTCCCATCTAACTGCTGTTCTTATAAGAAGGGGAAATTTGGAGAGGGAAAAGTTCTAGGCAGGCACATGAGGGAAGGACCGTGAGAGGTCACAGCAAGAGGTGGCGATCCACGAGCCAAGGACAGAGACCTCAGTAGAAGCCAAACCTCTGACACCTTGATTGTCAAGCCTCCAGAAGTGGAAGAGAACAAATTTCCTTTGCTTGAGCCACCCAGCTTGTGGTACTTGGCTACAACAGTCTTAGCAAAGTAATATAACCCCCAGTTAATTTTCAAAAACCCTTTGGTCAACAGACTGTGCAGGGCATAATGTATGCAACTTTCAAACCATGTCCTTTTATTTATTTATTTTTTGATAGTTAAGAAGGTTTATTTATAGAGAAACACACTCCGCAGACTCCACATTCCACTCCTAGACAGCATATTAAAAAGCAGAGACATCACTTTGCCAACAAAGGTCCATATAGTCAAAGCTATAGTTTCTAGTAGTCATGTACAGATGTGAGAGTTGGCCCTAAAGAAGGTTGAGCGCTGAAGAATTGATGCTTTTGAATTGTGGTGCTGGAGAAGACTCTTGAGAAGAGTCTTTGGACTGCAAGAAGACTCCTTGGACTGCAAGGAGATCCAACCAGTCAATCTTTAAGGAAGTTAACCCTGAATATTCACTGGAAGGACTGATGTTGAATACTTTGGCCACCTGATGTGAAGAACCAAACCATTGGAAAAGACCCTGATACTTGGGAAAATTGAGAGCAAGAGGAGAAGGGGACAACAGAGGATGAGATGGTTGCATAGCATCACTGACTCAATGGACATGAATTTGAACAGACTCTGGGAGATAGTGAGGAACAGGGATGCATAGCATTGTTGCAGTCTATGAAACTGCAAAGAGCTGGACATGACTTAGTGACTGAACAACAACAACAACACCCTGCAGACAGAGTGCGGGCCATTTCAGAAGGCAAGAGCAGCCAGATCACATCCAGGGGGCAGGAGTGACCACTTTGAAGGAGTGACCTAGCCCAAGGACACAAGATAAACTGATTAGAACCAAATGAGTCCAAAATGACCGATGCATTGATTTCCTGACCCTCATTTTACACATTGTAAACATCAGCAAGCTAAATGATACACCCACAGACACCATGACAGTTCCAAGGCTGACCATCAAAGACCAAAACATGGGCAGTGGCCCAATTCCTGGGAATCTCTACCCCCTCCCCCAAAATAGTTGGAATAGTCCTCCCGCTCATTAGCCCATGAAATTACTCAGCCCATAAAACCTAATCACATCACCTTTTGAGGCCACTCTCACCTTCTGAGATGGCCCACCCTGTCTGCGGAGTATGTTTCTAAATAAATCCACTTCTTACCTATCACTTTGTCTCTCACTGAATTTTTTCTGTGCTGAGACATTAAAAACCTGAGCTTCATCGAGTCCAGAAACCAGGCGTGCCATCTCAGTTGGAAGGCTCTGGGCTTTGACTGAGTTCAAGTCCTGGCTGAGTAGGTTCGAGTTCTGGCACATGGGTTCAAGTCCGGACCTGAGGTGAATGGGGCACTGACAAGGCAGGGGGCTTGTGCTGCCCTTACCGCTGTCCTTCCCCTGGGCTGTGGGTTAGTGCTGGGCCATCGCTGTGCACAGCAGGCACCCCTGGGGGAGGCTGAACAGCAAAACGGAGCCAGCCGGGGCCCTTGCCACAGTCCAGCTGATGTTAGGAGTGTCAGTATGAACCACGCTGTGAGAAAAAGAAACTCCACCTCTCATGGCATCAGCCTGGCTTGTGTCCTAATTCATGGCTGCAAACAGGCTAGTCTCCGTTCTAGCTGGTAACAGGACCTAAATGGTGAGGCCATTGGGTGTGGACAGGAAGGCAGAGCCTGAGGAGAGACTGTGATGGATGGGGTCCATCAACGCTTAACAGAAAGAGGGGTGGGCGCCCTGTCATCTTCTATTCCTCCTTGGTTTTCTCCCTGTGCTCCCATTAACCTTCCACCTCCTCCAACTTCTGCTCAACCCTTCAAAGATTCTTTGGTGGCTCCTCATTTTCTCCTACAGTCTTCTTACAAGAGACCCCATAGACCAGAGGGAGCAGGCTGATACCTGCTGGCATGAGTAGTCTTGCAGCAAGAGGTCCCGGTAAGGAACATGGTGCCAACGGGGAGAGTTCAGGAGGGGCCGAGAGGAAAGAGGAGACACCACGCCACGTGTCATACCAGCCTCCCAAGACCTTTCTTGTTGGAATTCATCTTGGCTGAGAGATGCACACACCACTAGGAAGGGCCCTGAGTCTGATTAGCCAGAAACAATGAGGAAACCAACCCCATCACCATAAACCCAAGACCGCAAGCCAGAGCAGTTCTCTTGGGTTCCCTGACCCTGCTGCTCTCTGCCTGGGCAACCCTTCCCAGTGAAGACTTTTGCTTTGTCAATACATGCATGGGTCTCCTAAGACAATTCATGTCCGAGTGTTAGACAAGAGCCCACTCTTGGGCCCTGGAAGGGGTTCCCCTTTCTGCAACACCAAGGGCTCTGCTGTTCCAAGTGTGGGACAGGCCAGGAAACCCAGAAGTAAGGACACTTTTTCAGTTACAAGGCCCATCAAGAAGCTCAAATTCATTCCAATAAGAAATAAGTAGTGAGCACTTACTCTGCTTGCCTCATGCTAGCCCTCCTAGGGGCTGTGGGCTGATTGATAATGGGGTTGGTGTTACTAGGATATAAATAAGAGGACTTTAGATATTTCTTAAATGACTGTAATATGCTAGTTGCTTTATAAAAATGTGCTTTCTCATTGAAATCTCATAACAATTCTGCATTTTCAAGATACAATGAATAATTTCATTTTTGAATAATTCATTGATCATTCATTACTTGCTCTCAACAACTAGCCTGTATTTTTCTACATAGATAAAGAGACCAAAGTTCAGAGTGAAGTTTTTACTTAAGCTAAATGATAAGAAGAGGCCTGAACTGAAGAACTAGCTTTCCCACTCAGTAGCTGTGTAACCTTGACAAGTTACTTACTCTCTGACTCCATTTCTTCATCCACATTAAACGTTAACAGTAAGAAAACTGAACTGTGTAGGAAAGCTGAGAGAATTAAAAGAGAAATGGCATGCAAAGCGTTTAGTTTAGAGCCTGGAATTATACCATTCATTTAACAAGTGTTTGTTGGGGAAAAAAAAATCCCTCAAAGCTTGGCTCAGACACAGAACAAAAGGGGTCATTATGCTTTTAAGGATAAGAAAAAGCTATCTTGATTAAAGAGGCTTTAATCATTTTGCTAAGAAAACAAACTGATGACCCTGGCATTGAAAGATGATGGTGATGGTGATGATATGATGTCATAGGCATTTATTGGTCTCTGTGTCAGGCGCGTCCTTTAAGCTCTTCGTGCAAATTATCTCATTTACACTCATTAATGAACCTACAAGGTGGTCCTCTTGTCTCCATTTTACCAGTCAGGAAACTTAAGTTTTTCAGGAAGCTTCAGAGGCTCCCTAGGAATTAGTAGAGTCTGCACGGAGCCCAGGCACAGAACATCTGGTCTATTTTCCATCTTTTCCAAACTACTGCAGTTCATGCTGGTGCTGTCTTTCCAAGGACGCAACAAACCATCTGAATCCTTCTGGAATGTGAAAACTTCACTTTTTGCTTTGTCATTCTTTTTCTTTCCTATAACCTTTCCAGAGACTGACTATTTTAAAATAGGTACATACAAGAAACACTTAAAAATGATCAGAATTGAGATCCTGAGAGACTCTTGCCCCAGACATGGCAAAAGTCTTACCCAAATGTTTTCTGGACACAAGACTCAAGACCATAATCTGTTTTCCTCCAGACTAAATTTTTTTTTCCTTAAATCTGTGTTGTTGTTTTTTTTTGGTTAGTCTTTTATTTATTTTTTTAATATAAATTTATTTATTTTAATTGGAGGTTAATTAATTTACAATATTGTATTGGTTTTACCATACATCAACATGAATCCGCCACAGGTATACACGTGTTCCCCATCCTGAACCCCGCTCCCTCCACCCTCCCCGTATCCTCCCTCTGGGTTGTCCCAGTGCACCAGCCCCAAGCATCCAGATTCATGCATCGAACCTGGACTGGCAACTCATTTCATACATGATATTTTACATGTTTCAATGCCATTCTCCCAAATCTTCCCACCCTCTCCCTCTCTCACAGAGTCCATAAGACTGTTCTATACATCAGTGTCTCTTTTGCTGTCTCGTACACAGGGTTATTGTTACCATCTTTCTAAATTCCATATATATGCGTTAGTGTACTATATTGGTGTTTTTCTTTCTGGCTTACTTCACTGTGTATAATAGGCTCCAGTTTCATCCACCTCATTAGAACTGATTCAAATGTATTCTTTTTAATGGCTGAGTAATACTCCATTGTGTATATGTACCACTGCTTTCTTTTTTTTTTTTTACAAATAATTATTTTATTTATTTATTTTTTTAATTTTAGTTTATTTTTATTTATTTTTTATGAAATAATTAAATGTTTATTTCTAAGCAACCCATTCTATTTTTTTTCTTTTCTTTTTTTTTTTAAATTTTATTTATTTTTAAACTTTACATAATTGTATTAGTTTTGCCAAATATCAAAATGAATCCACCACAGGTATACATGTGTTCCCCATCCTGAACCCTCCTCCCTCCTCCCTCCCCATTCCATCCCTCTGGGTCGTCCAGTGCACCAGCCCCAAGCATCCAGATTCGTGCATCGAACCTGGACTGGCAACTCGTTTCACACATGATATTTTACATGTTTCAATGCCATTCTCCCAAATCATCCCACCCTCTCCCTCTCCCACAGAGTCCATAAGACTGTTCTATAATCAGTGTCTCTTTTGCTGTCTCGTGCACAGGGTTATTGTTACCATCTTTCTAAATTCCATATATATGCGTTAGTATACTGTATTGGTGTTTTTCTTTCTGGCTTACTTCACTCTGTATAATAGGCTCCAGTTTCATCCACCTCATTAGAACTGATTCAAATGTATTCTTTTTAATGGCTGAGTAATACTCCATTGTGTATATGTACCACAGCTTTCTTATCCGTTCATCTGCTGATGGACATCTAGGTTGCTTCCATGTCCTGGCTATTATAAACAGTGCTGCGATGAACATTGGGGTACACGTGTCTCTTTCCCTTCTGGTTTCCTCAGTGTGTATGCCCAGCAGTGGGATTGCTGGATCATAAGGCAGCTCTATTTCCAGTTTTTTAAGGAATCTCCACAGTGTTCTCCATAGTGGCTGTACTAGTTTGCATTCCCACCAACAGTGTAAGAGGGTTCCCTTTTCTCCACACCCTCTCCAGCATTTATTACTTGTAGACTTTGGATCACAGCCATTCTGACTGGCGTGAAATGGTACCTCATAGTGGTTTTGATTTGCATTTCTCTGATAATGAGTGATGTTGAGCATCTTTTCATGTGTTTGTTAGCCATCTGTGTGTCTTCTTTGGAGAAATGTCTATTTAGTTCTTTGGCCCATTTTTGGATTGGGTCATTTATTTTTCTGGAGTTGAGCTGTAGGAGTTGCTTGTATATTCTCGAGATTAGTTGTTTGTCAGTTGCTTCATTTGCTATTATCTTCTCCCATTCTGAAGGCTGTCTTTTCACCTTGCTAATAGTTTCCTTTGATGTGCAGAAGCTTTTAAGGTTAATTAGGTCCCATTTGTTTATTTTTGCTTTTATTTCCAATATTCTGGGAGGTGGGTCATAGAGGATCCTGCTGTGATGTATGTCAGAGAGTGTTTTGCCTATGTTCTCCTCTAGGAGTTTTATAGTTTCTGGTCTTACATTTAGATCTTTAATCCATTTTGAGTTTATTTTTGTGTATGGTGTTAGAAAGTGTTCTAGTTTCATTCTTCTACAAGTGGTTGACCAGACTTCCCAGCACCACTTGTTAAAGAGATTGTCTTTAATCCATTGTATATTCTTGCCTCCTTTGTCAAAGATAAGGTATCCATATGTGCGTGGATTTATCTCTGGGCTTTCTATTTTGTTCCATTGATCTATATTTCTGTCTTTGTGCCAGTACCATACTGTCTTGATAACTGTGGCTTTGTAGTAGAGCCTGAAGTCAGGTAGGTTGATTCCTCCAGTTCCATTCTTCTTTCTCAAGATCGCTTTGGCTATTCGAGGTTTTTTGTATTTCCATACAAATTGTGAAATTATTTGTTCCAGCTCTGTGAAGAATGCTGTTGGTAGCTTGATGGGGATTGCATTGAATCTATAGATTGCTTTGGGTAGTATACTCATTTTCACTATATTGATTCTTCCAATCCATGAACATGGTATATTTCTCCATCTGTTAGTGTCCTCTTTGATTTCTTTCACCAGTGTTTTATAGTTTTCTATATATAGGTCTTTAGTTTCTTTAGGTAGATATATTCCTAAGTATTTTATTCTTTCCGTTGCAATGGTGAATGGAATTGTTTCCTTAATTTCTCTTTCTGTTTTCTCATTATTAGTGTATAAGAATGCAAGTGATTTCTGTGTGTTGGTTTTATATCCTTCAACTTTACTATAGTCATTGATTAGTTCTAGTAATTTTCTGGTGGAGTCTTTAGGGTTTTCTATGTAGAGGATCATGTCATCTGCAAACAGTGAGAGCTTTACTTCTTCTTTTCCAATTTGGATTCCTTTTATTTCTTTTTCTGCTCTGATTGCTGTGGCAAAAACTTCCAAAATTATGTTGAATAGTAATGGTGAAAGTGGGCACCCTTGTCTTGTTCCTGACTTTAGAGGAAATGCTTTCAATTTTTCACCATTGAGGATAATGTTTGCTGTGGGTTTGTCATATATAGCTTTTATTATGTTGAGGTATGTTCCTTCTATTCCTGCTTTCTGGAGAGTTTTTATCATAAATGGATGTTGAATTTTGTCAAAGGCTTTCTCTGCATCTATTGAGATAATCATATGGTTTTTATTTTTCAATTTGTTAATGTGGTGTATTACATTGATTGATTTGCGGATATTGAAGAATCCTTGCATCCCTGGGATAAAGCCCACTTGGTCATGGTGTATGATCTTTTTAATGTGTTGTTGGATTCTGATTGCTAGAATTTTGTTAAGGATTTTTGCATCTATGTTCATCATGTACCACTGCTTTCTTATCCATTCATCTGCTGATGGACATCTAGGTTGCTTCCATGTCCTGGCTATTATAAACAGTGCTGCGATGAACATTGGGGTACACGTGTCTCTTTCCCTTCTGGTTTCCTCAGTGTGTATGCCCAGCAGTGGGATTGCTGGATCATAAGGCAGTTCTATTTCCAGTTTTTTAAGGAATCTCCACAGTGTTCTCCATAGTGGCTGTACTAGTTTGCATTCCCACCAACAGTGTAAGAGGGTTCCCTTTTCTCCACACCCTCTCCAGCATTTATTACTTGTAGACTTTTGGATCACAGCCATTCTGACTGGCGTGAAATGGTACCTCATAGTGGTTTTGATTTGCATTTCTCTGATAATGAGTGATATTGAGCATCTTTTCATGTGTTTGTTAGCCATCTGTATGTCTTCTTTGGAGAAATGCCTATTTAGTTCTTTGGCCCATTTTTTGATTGGGTCGTTTATTTTTCTGGAGTTGAGCTGTAGGAGTTGCTTGTATATTTTTGAGATTAGTTGTTTGTCAGTTGCTTCATTTACTATTATCTTCTCCCATTCTGAAGGCTGTCTTTTCACCTTGCTTATAGTTTCCTTTGTTGTGCAGAAGCTTTTAAGTTTAATTAGGTCCCATTTGTTTATTTTTGCTTTTATTTCCAATATTCTGGGAGGTGGGTCATAGAGGATCCTGCTGTGATTTATATCGGAGAGTGTTTTGCCTATGTTCTCCTCTAGGTTATTCCTTTAAAAACTTGTTCTAATAGTTTTGACATCGAATTTTAAAACTTTTGTGTGGGCAAGGGGTGGTAGCGGGCAGAGAATAGAGTTCTGATCTCATTGTGTGCATTTAACAGGCTTCTAATCCAGAGATTCTGCATTTTTTTTTTTAATGGGTTTGAGGTTGAGTAGGGCCAATAGCTTTTTGAGTCTGAAAAGAGATACTGCTTAAGATTCTAGAATGAGTGAGAACTGGGCACTGGTTTTGAGACTCATCGGGTACTGGTTTCTTTTGTTAGAAAACTACGATGAAAAATAAGGTGTCCAGAAAATAATCCAAGAGTCAACAGCCAGGCCAACTGCAGAAATCACAAAGCATAGGGAATCCAGCCCCAGTGAGCTCTCCTACCAGGCAAAACATCTTCACTTGATGCTGAAGAGCTGCAAATTCAAGGAGGCTGGACTGACCAAGGAGCATCCTCTGGTGGGAAACAGGGGACCCAGCCCAGAGAAAATGCATCTCCATCTCCCCACAATTTGCTTTGTTCACCAGGGGCACCCTCTCCTTCCTCCAGAGCTAACTCTCTGGGGGGCTACCTTGAAGCAGGCGACATTCTCAAGGGCTGTGTCTCACTTGGCTCTTCCCCAAAGAGTTCAGGCTAGAGCAGGGTTTCTCCAAGCCTGGACGGAAGACCGCTCCCCCAGCATAACCACCAGAGATGCACTGGGTCCCTCCCAGTCCTGTGGAATCAGAATCTTGAGGCTGAGTCTCACAAATTGGCCTTTTCAACAAGCTCTCCACTAGACTGCAAACAACTGGAAAAGAGGAATAATGTGCTGTCCAGGGTGGTCTTCCTGGAGCCTTGCACAGAATCTATGACTGACAAGTACTCAGCAGTTATTAAGTTATTTATTTAGCATCAGCATCCAGAGAAAGGGTCTCCTGGAGGAGCTCAGGCCTGGAGAGGCCGGGCAAGACCTCCTGGATGCTGGCTTGGAGACTGGCCTCTCTCGTTTTCCCCCTTTGCCTCGCCCTGCGGCTCAGCCACATCTGAGCACCCCCAGCCCTGGCCCAGAGCCCAGGAATGCCACCGTGCAATCAAACGCTTCTCTCTCCAGCAAACTGCCAGACCAACCAAGCTGGCTTCTCAGGACTGGAATTTGACACAACAGAAACCAGCCTCAAATTTGCAGACAGCCACATTGCCCCGAGCCAGGAGGGTGGTGCTGGATCAGTCTTAGGGAGAAGACTGGAACTCTTGGTGGTTTAACCCCAATTAAAATTTGAAGGGCCACCAGCCCCCTTCAAATCACAAGACCTGGCTCTTGGTAATAGGGGTGCTGTGAGCATTTTACAGTGTGTCTACTACAGTCCATGGGGTCGCAAAGAGTAGGATATGACTGAGCAACTAAAACTTAAAGCTTTCTTACCCAGACATTTGCTTCCAGGCAGCAAGGTGCCTAGGGCTCATCTGCCCTGGGCTGACTGACTTTCTATGGAAGACTTCCAGTGGCCAGTGCTCTAGCGGCCTTTAAGTGCTCAGCCCGTGCTCACATTTGCAGCAGAGATTTCCAAGAGCATTAGGACAGACAAGACCACATAAAACAGAGACAAGAACAGAGACTAGGACTTAAGACACCCAGAAGAAAAAGAGATGTTCTTACCACGCAGGGGCCTCCGGAGGACTTCTCATCCAATCTAGTCCCCTTGCTGGGAACTTGTCCATCTCACCCAATAGTAGAGGATTCACTGCCTTTAAACAACCAGTTGCCCAGTCCAGTCCTCTAGATAGAAGCCTGGCTCCAGTCAGGCCAGGATCTTTCCCCTTAACCACCCAGCCCCTACAGCTAACCTCGGCCTTATTAACTGAAGTGCCTCCTATGTCAGTCTTCCCCGGACCACGACCTCAATCTGTAGCAACGTCCTTGTTGTAGGTACTTACTTTGCCTCTGCTAATCCCAAACTCCTGTTCCTACCCTCCCATCCCCCCAACCTTGGCAACCACAAGCCTGTTTTCTATGTCTGTAGAACATAGTGATGCTTTGTAGATGCATGGATTTGCACTGTATATTTTTTTGGGTGGGGGGCCTGTGCTGAGTTGGTTGTACTTGGCTGAACCTCGTTGCTGCACATGGGCTTTCTCTAGTTGGGGTAAGCTGGGGCTACTCTTCATCGTGGTGCGAGGGCTTCTCATTGTGGTGGTTTCTCTTGTTGGGGAGCACGGGCTCTAGGCACGTGGGCTTCAGTAATTGCTGCACTTGGGCTCGGTAATTGCGACTCTCAGGCTGTACAGTGAAGGCTCAGTCGTTGTTGTACATGGGTTGCTCCATGACATGTGGGATCTTCCCTGACCAGGGATCAAACTCATGTACCCTGCAGTGGCAGGCAGATTTTTAACAACCGGACTACCAGGGAAGTCCCCATCGTAGGGTTTTAACAGAGGTAACCCTTCCTTCTTCCCTTTGGTATCCAAAGTAAGGACATTTAAGGGTTGGGGAAATATTGTGCAATTTTTCTTCACATGAACTTTCCTTTCAGAACACTTAGTACTAGCATTTTATCAGTTTGTACGATCTTGTTGAAAACATCTGGGTATTCTAAAAATAGAATTTGAATCCTGCTTATTATTATGTGGGCTTCGCTGGTAGCTCAGTTGGTAAACAATCCGCCTGCAATGCAGGAGACCCTGATTCGATTCCTGGGTCAGGAAGATCCGCTGGAGAAGAAATAGGCTACCCACTCCAGTATTCTTGGGCTTCCCTTGTGGCTCAGCTGGTAAAGAATCCGCCTGCAATGCAGGAGACCTGGATTCGATCTCTGGGTTGGGAAGATCCCCTGGAGAAAGGAAAGGCTACCCACTCCAGTATTCTGGCCTGGACAATTCCATGGACTGTATAGCCCATGGGGTTGCAAAGAGGTGGACATGACTGAGTGACTTTCACTTTCACTTATTATTATTTATTTTCAGCATAGTCCTATGGAGGGGTGAGGATAAAAGAGGGAAAATTCAGTGATAAAAAAAAAAAACTTTATGAAAGAAAAAGATTGATTGTCAGTGAATTACTGTTAGTCTATTGCTTTTTCTCTTCTAGTTATTTTTTGGGGGGGGCTTTTAATTTTATTTTATTTTTAAACTTTACATAATTGTATTAGTTTTGCCCCTTCTAGTTATTTTGATTTGATTGCAGTCTTACAACATAAGACATGGTGGCACTTTTCTCCCATCAACTTTGCTCTTACAATCTGGTCCTTCAGAAGCAGATACAGAGCACATAGTCCCTTTCTTCTGTCCTCCAGAATTAACATTCCACCTCGAGTCCAGTGGGATATTCATTCTGGTTATTTGTTATGATATAATTTTGCCAAAGATATAAATAATGCTTCTCATTCAAAAGTTCTTAAGAGAAAATAGAGCCCTCCTGTCATCAATCAGCCGGTGAATGGGTGCTGGTGGGCTGGATGCACCATGAGCATCCAGCTTATGGATGAGCGTCCCTTTCCTTCCCTACCATTCCTTTCATCTCCACCCCTTTCTCACCATACTCCACTCCCAAGCTTAAGCATTTCCTTGGAGAGATGTTTCCCAGGTTAACTTTCATTGAAATGATGGTGATATTAGAAATCAGAAGAACTACGCCTTCTCATTTTAGCCCCAGGCCTAAGCAACTACTGAGTCTGCGTGCCACAACTAGAGAGTCCGTGCACCTTAATGAAAGATCCCTCATGCCGCAACTAAGACCCAACGCAGTCAAACAAATCAATAGAGAATGCATTAAAAAAAAACAGCCCTACTATGTGTCAGACACCTGTACTGACTGCTTTACAGGCATTGTGCTATTTCATTTTCATAAAAACGCTAGGAGGTAGAGACTGTTATTATTTTTTATTGATAAAGAGCTTGATGCCCAAAGGTGATTAAAATCACAAGGTCTTAGGGGATGAACCTGGGTTTAAATCCAAGTCTGTGTGGTTCCAAAGACTCACCCTCTGCATCGAATCGTTATACACAGACGAGAACGATTAAGTCTGTGATCAGCATATCCAGATGTCTCATGGGTATGTTGTATTCTTGTATATTTTATTTCTATAAAGAATGAGGGGATTTGGCCCAGAGGCAGGAAAACTAACCAGGAGGCAACTACAGTAATTTAGGAGAGAAGAAATGTCCTGAATAAACAGCTCTTTATGACTACAGCAGCCGTAAAAGTAGGAAAGGGCAATGGAAACGTGTATATGAGTATGTAAAACACTGGGAGAAAGCGTGACTGAGGATGACCTGATTGACCTAAAAGGGCCAGTGAACTACAGTATCTACTGAGACTGAGTTCATTCTGAAGGTGAATCCACTGGAAAAAGAGGGAGATAACAGGGAAAGGGCCTTTTAGTCAAGTACTATATGGAAAGCTAGTGAAAATGGGGGCGCCAACACGCATTTTGTGAACAAGAGGAGGGGCAAACTCTCCAGGAACCACCCCCACCCACCCCTGCTCCATGGGGCCCCAACCAGACAGAGGTCTGGGCACATGCAGACAGTTCCTGGAAAATCTCTCCCAGGAAAACACTCAAGCGGGACCTGAGAGACAGTGTTTGGAGAAGTCAAACATCTCAGAGCTCCTGGATTTACTAAGCTCCAACACACACCCACCGTTCTCTTTTATTTTTGTCCTGAGGAGACACACTTAAGAGATAGTAGCACCTCACACGTGTGTGCATCGTGTTTACAAGGTAAGAATAGTGCTGGGAAGGCTAAAGGTAAAGCCACCTCTTTCTCTCCTGTGGAGGAAAGCAGTCTAGAACTCTAGAGAATTCTAGAGAATGTAAGGATGTTATTGAAGAGATAACCTTGGTTCTGCTCTGATTTACTGCTATCACTGCAAGTATGGCAAACCAACACTAGCAGGTGTTGGTAATTTATTATTTTTATTTGGTTGTACCAGATCTAAGTGTTCGCACAGGGGATCTTTGTTACAAGTGGGATCTTAGTTCCCTGACCAGGGATTGAACCTGAGCCCCCTGCATTGGGAGCATGGAGTCTAAACCATTGGACCACCAGGGAAGTCCCAAAATGTTATTATTAATAATGAGTACCTGTGGCTCCTGTCACTTCTGTTCACGATATCCCTCAGCGTGCAGCATCTACCTGTGTGTTTCTTAATACTGCAACTGACAACCTGTCCCATGTGCTGATTACCTAATTGTCAAGGGTAGCCTGTGAGGACAAAAATATGTTGGTGTCTTGATGTAAAACCAGAGAATGAAATCAGATAATATAAAGAGCAGAGGGAAAAGCCACCATAAAGAAAAATGCCAACCCAAGAAACATAACTGAACATTTTGCATGGGCAAGATCTTACAAGCATGCCACCAAGTGGCAGCATCTGAGCCCAGGAATCTCACCTGGATGAGTACCTGTGGTGAGGGGAGAAGTGTACATAACATACAGATGGGTGCTAATAGATTTTGGCAACAATTTACACTAAAATTTTTTTAAAAATCATGTGACTGGATTTAGGGTAAGTCAAGGGAGATGACTAGGGCATGAACTCGGGCAGGCACTCCTCTGAGCTGACCCCGCACACTGATCCTGAGAGCAATGCCTCCTGAACTTCGTGTCCTGGGTGCCTCTCTTTCTTCACTCTTGTGCTGGTGCTGCTGCATCATTTCATTTCTATCAACCTTCATCCTCAGGCTTGAAATAATCCCCTGAGCAGACGAGGGTGGGGCAGAGGTGATGGTGAAAAGAGGATTGTGATTGGAAATACTAAGGGCAGAAAACAAAGGGGATTTGGTGACTGATGGTCTGTGAAGTTTGATGCCAGTTTGGGAAAGGAAGCAGGGTGGAAGAGACAGTAGAGAGGGAGAACCTGAAGACCAGTGTCAGCGGGCAGCATCGAGCAGCCTGCTCCTGGTGGTGCTATGCGGTGCTATGCCATGCTTAGTCGCTCGTTGTCTCTGACTCATTGCGACCCCATGGACTGTAGCCTACCAGGCTCCTCTGTCCATGGGGATTCTCCAGGCAAGAATACTGGAGGGGACTGCCATGCCCTCCTCCAGGGGGATCTTCCCAACCCAGGGGTTGAACCCAGGTCCCCTGCATTGAAGGCAAATTCTTTACCATCTGAGCCACCAGGAAAGCCCTTAGAAATATACAGACACACCTGATGGAAACTCTTTTTTCTCGGCAGACAGGCCCCTGGGGTTTCCACTCTTCCCATGGGGATGGTCCCCGTGTCTGTGACAAACACAGAGGCTATTCCAACTCAGGAGATCCTGATATAACTCTGGAGAAGTGTATGAACTTAATGAATTTAAAGATTACCTAATGAAAAAGGAAATAAACCAAGGATAATAAACCAAGGATCCTTATCACTAACTGCTTTCTGTAGTTCCCATTGCTCATAAAAATATTTTATCATTTGACTAGACAGCAAGTGGACAGGTACAAGGTACCTAGAAGCGAAAAGATTTTTTTTTTTCTGGCAAGTGATGGTTTCTGAAGTCTCCCTGAATAGGCTGGTCCAAGATAAAAATCTCTGTCTTCAGGAGGTGGCTGTCTACATCATGTCTGGCTTTCCATCAGGTGCCGGACTTTACTTCGGGTCCCTCAGCTTTATGTCAGGTGATGGCTTTCCATCGCATGACGTGACTTTCCATCACGTGATGTGACTTTGCATCACATGACCCTGACTTACATCACTGTCTGCCCCTCAAGCCTGCATCTTCAAAAGCTGGGAACTTCACATTGATCCCAGCACCTAATACAGCTTTTGGCAGAGAGCGTGAACAGTGACACCCTTCTGCTGAGGGCAGGGTTGTGGGGAGAGGATGAGAGACTCAGGCGGAAAGGAAGAAGGAAGAATGGGGAGGAAGGTCACGGGAATGAGCACAGCCCACCCACTAAAATGCCACCACTTTTACACGCTCCACACTCACGCCCACCAGCCCCATTATCCCGATGCCAACCCTTGTGTAGGCCTGCAGCTTGAAAACTGTCAAGGCAGGTGTTTCTGGGTCCAGAGGCCTTCCTCTGGGAAAAACAAAGGGCAGTCAGACCCCAGACAGCCTGCCAGGCTGGAAGTGCCCCAGCTGCTGAAAGCAGACCTTGTCCCTCCTCTGAAGCGAGGTAATTTGGGCCGGAGAGTCACAGGCACCCAGGCACCAAGCCCTCCTCTGTGGACACCTCCTTGGGATTCTGCCAGGGTCATCTCCATCTCCCGAGCCTAGAGGGCTTACCTGGGCGCTACAGGTGGGCGTGCCGGTACTCCGGCGCCCTCTAGTGGCCGCCTGCGCTAACGCAACTCAACTCTTTCCCCTGCCTTCCTCCTCAGCTCCAGGCCCACCGGCACGGAAGGGCGGGGGGGAGGGGAGGGGGGCGTCGGGACGCGGGGCGCTGCGCCCGACCAGACTGATTCATCCCTCCATCCCTCTAAGCGCAATGAAGTGCCCTACAGACAGTTAGGATCTCTTGAAGAAGGAAGCTCTTTTAGTCAATACACCTTAACCCTGAGAAGGTGGCTTCTAGTAGGAACATGAAAGAAATGTATTTTTCTCCTGATGTTTCCAAGGAGAAATTGATCTAGTTTTCAAAGTCATAAGAAATACAAAGTTATAAATATGATGTTCTGAGCCAGAGATGGAAAAGAAATATTTTAGAAAGTTTGTTCTTCCCCACGCCCTTCTTTTGATACATTTCACAGCATGTGGGGTCTTAACTCCCTGACCAGAGATGGAACCTGAGCCCCCTGCACTGGAAGTATGGAGTCAACCCCTGGACCACCAGGCAAGTCCCCAAAGTTTATTCTTTTTAAAGGGACCTTTCATTGAAGACAAAATAAAGGATTCCCCTGTGGATTCCTTGAGCTGTAAACACATACAGTCTCTCCGTTGACTTGACTGACTTAGTTGTAACCATTTAAAACAGAAAGCCAGGACTGTGTGTGTGCAATTCCTCTTCACAAAACATGCATGGTCACAGGGGCAGCTGCAGACGATGACTTTGTACAAACTGAATCATATCTATTGGGTAAATATTTCACTGGCTCCAAGAGAGAGCAAAACAATAAGACTCAAGCCTGCTCCTCCCAGTGGACATGGGACAACCCCCCCGACCACCCCCACATCAGTCAAGATCATCAGTGCCCATGGTACCAGTGCAGTAATTATCTCCAGGGAACCTGAGTCTCTCTGTGAGAGGAGTGGCCAAGAGGGTTGTTGAGTGTGTCCTCTGATCTTGGTTCTTACATCTGTCAAATTAAACAACTAGAGTCAATAGTTGATCCACAAGCTCTCTCCCAGTTCTGAGCATCATAGATTCAAAGGAATAAAGTTGTTGTCCACAGGCTAGCTTAGATGGGCTCTCCTACCCCTAGGAAAGCACCAAAATCATTGGACAAGGACAAACCTTCCCTAATTAGTCATCCCTTTCAAAATTTGTCTTTAGGGCTTCCATGTTTATTGAGCTAAAAGCTAGTGGTTCTTAAGAGGCATTCCCAAGAATACAGCAGTCAGATAAAGGGCTTCCCAGTTTTTGCTAACTTAGGGAAAACATATACTATATGTCATTTGTGTTTAGTAGTTCATAGACTAAGCAGAAAGTTCCCACATCAGTGAGACATCTAGTATAGAAAAGACTGAAAGTATATGTAGGCATCCCTGTGTTTTGATTCTGCACTCACAAGATGTAGCAGATACCCACGGGTTCAGCATAACGTTAACTGAGGTTCTACTATGCTTAGTTGCTCAGTCATGTCCAACTCGTTGCAACCCCATGGACTCCTGCCAGGCTCCTCTGTCCATGGGGATTCTCCAGGCAAGAATACTGGAGTGGGTTGCCATGCCCTCCTCCAGGGGATCTTCCCAACCCAGGGATCAAACCCAGGTCTCCTACATTGCAATCAAATTCTTTACCATCTGAGCCACTAGGGAAGCTCAAGAATACTGGAGTGGGTGGCCTATCCCTTTTCCAGGGGATCTTCCTGACCCAGGAATTGAACCAGGGTCTCCTGCATTGCAGGCAGTTCTTTACCTGCTGAGCTGCCAGGAAAGACCCCGAAGTCCTACTGCTAAGTCACTTCAGTAGTGTCTGACTCTGTGTGACCCCACAGACGGCAGCCCACCAGGCTCCCCCGTCCCTGGGATTCTCTAGGCAAGAACACTGGAGTGGGTTGCCATTTTCTTCTCCAATGCATGAAAGTGAAAAGTGAAAGGGAAGTCGCTCAGTCGTGTCTGACTCTTCGCGACCCCATGGACTGCAGCCTACCAGGCTCCTCCATCCATGGGATTTTCCAGGCAAGAGTACTGGAGTGGGGTGCCATTGCCTTCTCCGAAGTTCTACTACATATGGTCTCTTTCAAGTAGCATAGAAATAGATGCTTGACCCATTGATTGAGTTTGATTTTGGACTTACCACTCACTTGCATAAGAATAACCAACTTCAAGAAAGGACTTGTAACTTCAGATCCCTTTGATTTGGATAACACACTTCCCTCAAAAGAAAAACCATTCTAGAATTTTTAGGACATCCTAAAAAGAATCAAGTTCTGTAATCTCTCTTGACCATTTACATTCAATCAGGAGAAAGGCAATTTTATTATCTTACGCTGGAAGGTCAGTTACGACTATAGGATGATCTTGAACCACATGACATTTTATAAAATTTAAAGTGCATTAACAATTTTCTGTCTTGATATTTGGTGAGTCCAATGGACTAGCTACTGTTGCCAAAGCAATATGACTTTAGGCTACTGCAGGGATCTAAAAGGTTTTTGTTGGTTTGTCTTTAAATACTAACTTGAGAAAAATGGAAAAAGTAAATATAGAGGATAAATTCAGCTCCTTTTCTCTTAAAAATTCATGAAATACAGATCCTTTGGTTATCAGTTCAGTTCAGTCGCTCAGTCGTGTCTGACTCTTTGTGACCCCATGAACCGCAGCACGCCAGGCCTGCCTGTCCATCACCAACTCCTGGAGTTTACCCAAACTCATGTCCATTGAGTTGGTGATGCCATCCAACCATCTCATCCTCTGTTGTCCCCTTCTCCTCCTGCCTTCAATCTTTCCTAGCATCAGGGTCTTTTCAAATGAGTCAGCTCTTCGCAGCAGGTGGCCAAAGTATTTGGTTATATATCTGAGTAAAAAAACACAAAGACTCATGAAGTGACTTTCCCAGATGGTATAGGGACTTTCTCATAATTGGTGGGGTTGCTACCATCAGAGTCCTTTTCTCATCTTTATTCTGGAATGAGGCCCCTCTGAAAATGTGAGATACTGATTACACACAGTATTAAAAACTTGGCCTCCAACATGTTTACCTGCAAATGGAAAAACCCTTTCTTAGTGTGAATAAAGGTAGCCATGAAGGTCCAGGGGCAAACCATATAAATACCTTTTCAGGTGGGTTCCAAAAGATTCAAATGCAGACGAGAATAAAGACATCACCCGTTTCTTCTTTTTCTTTCTGGCTGTGCTGCTCGAGGTTTTCTCTAGTTGCAGTGAGTGGGGCCTGCTTTTTGTTACGGCGCGCTGGCTTGTCCCTGCAGCGGCTTCTCTTGTTGTGGAGCACAGATTCTAGGGCGCAGGTTCAGTGGTTGTGGCATGTGGGCTTCACTGTCCCGAGGCATGTGGCATCCTACCCGACCAGGAATCAAACCCGTGTTTCCTGCATTGGCAGGTGGATTCTTCTTTTTTACTTTGTATTGACTTTATATTTTACTTTTTAAAAAATTTTATTTGTTTTTAATTGAAAGATAATTACTTTAAATATTGTGTTGGTTTCTGCCATACAGCAACATGGATCAGATGTAGGTATACATATACCCCCTCCCTCTTGAATCTCCCTCCCCCCTCTGCCCATCCCACCCATTCATCCCTTCCTCTCCTTCACCCCTCCCCCCCGTGTCCACACGTCTATGTCTAGCAGGAGGGATTCTTCACCACTGGACCACCAGGGAAGTCCAACAATGTAGATTTGATGTCCATGAGCGTTTTCACATGGTTACATGTGAACGAGCAAACCTTTGGCTCCATTCTAGACAAGCTCTTCTCATCAGACCGGTCAGAACAGCCCAGGATTCAACAGCCACTCCGACTATGGAAGGGTCTTCCTTTTATGGAATGCTCAGGGGAAATCACGTGATTTGCGCGTGGTTTGAGTTTGAGCCTGTGAAACCATCATGACTCCCCTCCAGAGACGAATGAGGAGAGGCTGGCCTTCGTTAGTGTCCACCCTGAACGCAGGTGTCCTGGCTGTACTTGCCAACCCTCCTCCTATTTTTATCCACCTCCCTACCTGTGAGTGCCTTTGACCTACTCTGAACTCAGACCCCTGATCTATTAGAGTGGCTTTGTCAGTCTTTCTTTAAAAATGGACAGGCAATAAAATGAATTGATCCTAGAAGCAGCAGATCAGCAATGGAAGTGAAAACCTCAGGAGTCATCTAATAACAGCCACAGCCACCCAGGGTTCTATCTTATCTGCTGGATCATGAAACGGGGTGTGTTCCTAAACCTGAAGGCCATCCACTCAAAATAAGTAAAGTTGTTGCTTGCTTCTGGCTCTTGGGGGAATTGCTATGCCATTTAACCTGTGTATACTCGCTACAAAATAGTGTCATGGGTGTGAAACATTTTTGTTCTAGGAAAGGTTTTTCTGCAGGGGAGTGGTTCAAAGGGAAGGTTGTTTTGACATAAAGCAAAAAATAAAACACAAGCATCTTGGAGAACAGGGATCGTTCAGAGGGCAGTAGAAGAAAGGAATGGGGAGAAAAGAATATCTCCTCTGAAGTGACAGTTTTTCCCAAAGAGTAGGGTTTGGTCTCAGTTTAAAGAGAACACTTTAAAATAGCTTAAACAGCTCAAAACTGCTGTTTAGGGAACTGAAAACCAAGGGAGCCAAGAACAATACTTAGAAAAAAAAAATCTTGGCAAAGCAGCAAGAAGATGAAGAGTTGGTTTTGCATAGTTTTGAAGACAGGAGTAAGGAAGCAGACGCATCTCCTCCCATAAGGCACTGAAATCTTAGGGCGTTGAGGGTCAGTTGCAGGGGCCAGGGGTGGGGCTGTGTCTCTCTCAAAGTCTCCAGGGCACCCGCTCCTCCCTACCCAACCCCACTACTCCATGTACCCTTCCTCCCTCCATCTCTGGAACCCTTGCGGGGGTGTGGGGGGGGGGCAACACTTCTTAATTGGAGCCCCCAGGGACCATCTCTACAGACTGGATTCTTGGCAAGTTCTGGAACTAGAAGTTGGACTTGCAAGGCCAAGGCGGAGGGGCATGGTTGGATCTGGAGAGATTAGTAAGTACATATCTGGTTCTGCCTAAGGGAGGGTCATTTTTCTCTGGAAGCCTGAGCTTCCTGGTCCTGGACAAGGACGCTCCTCCCCCCTCCTCCCTCCCCACTCCCCATGAGGCAGACACTGTTAGCTGTTCCTCAAACCAGTTTCCTGGTCATCCTGGGCACGACTGGATGATGTTTCTCAGCATCTCTTGTAGTAAAGTCGTGTGACTACTTTCTGGCCAATGGAAAGTGGGCACAACAGGTACATCATATCCAGCTACGTCCCTGTAGTGGAAGGCAGTGTCCCCTAGAATTCACATCCACCCAGAAGCTCAGAATGTCATTAAAAGAAACCCTGTGTCTATGTCCACAGGATGCTTTTGACACCCAGTGTGTATGGGGTGGTGGTTCCCACACCAACCGGTTCTCTAGTTCTCCGGGGACACCAACTGGGTGTCCTCTAAGTTAACTCAACTCTGATTCTAACTACCTGGAATTATCAGAGACCCCACAGCTCAAGGGCTCAGTCCCCCACTTCAGACACCAATCGAAAGTTCCAGGTTGTCACCTGCACTTCTGACGAATCAGCTGTAAATTGGGAGTTTCCATGACCTGCTCCTCAGGTTTGAGAATTTGTGAGAACTGCTCACCAAACTTAAGTATGTTTACTGGTTTACTGTAAAGGATACAGTGAAGGATACAAGTGAACAACAGCCAAGTGAAGAGGTGCATAGGGTGAGGTCTGGAAAGTTCCAAGTGCAGGAGGTTTTGTACCCATGGAGTTGAAGTGACCACCCTTCTAGCACATGGATGTGTTCACCAACCTGAATCTCTCAAAACCTCATAGATTAGGGATTATTATGGAAATTTTGGGCTTTCCTGGTGGCTCATCGGTAAAGAATCTGCCTGCAGTGCAGGAGACCCAGGCTCAGTTCCTGGTTTGGGATGATCCCCTGGAGGAGGGCACGGCAACCCACTCCAGTATTCTTGCTGGAGAATCCCATGGACAAAGGAGCCTGGCAGGCTACAGTCCATGGGGTCGCAAAGAGTCAGACATGACTGAAATGACTGAGCACACATGTGTGGAGACTTCATCATGTGGGTATGATCCATCATGAGCTCATTTCTAGTCCCTCTCCCTTCCCCAGAAGAATGGGGGTGGGCGTGGGGGGTGGAACTGAAAACTCCAAGCTTCTAATCATGACTTGGTCTGTCTGGTGCACAGCCCCCATCCTGAAGCCATCCAGAAGCCCACCAAGAGTCACCTCATTAGAACAAACGATGCTCCTGTAACCCAGGGAATCCTGAGAGATTTAGGAGCTCTGTGTCAGGACATGCAGGCACAGATCAAAAAATTTTTTTAATATTTATTTATCTGTTTGGCTGTGCCAGCTCTCAGTGGTGGCACGTGAACTCTTAGTTGCAGCATGTGGGATCTTTTTCCCTACAGGGATCGAACCCAGGCCCCCAGCATTGGGAGCCTGTGGTCTTAGCCACCAGAGCACCAGGGAAGTCCCAGACATCAAAAACAAAAGATGTCCTAGCATATTTATCACTCAGATTTTAAGGATTTTAGGAGCTCTGTGTCAGGACCTGAGGGCAGAGACTAAATATATGTTTCTTACATCACAGTGACCTTATTTGGAAGAAAGGTCTTTTCAGATGTAATTAAGGCAAGGATCTTGAGATGAGATCCTCCTGGATTAGAGTGGGTCCTGTGTCTAACAACAGTTATCCTTGTAAGACAGCAAAGGAGAAGACAGACAGACACGAAGACACACAGGCAGAGACGGAAGTGATGCTCTGTAAGTCAGGAATGCTAAGGGTCAGCAGACACACAACCCCTCCCTCCCTGCCCCGAAGCTAGGAGAGGGGCCTGGAAAATGTCTTCGCTCAGAGCCTCCAGAGGAATCAACTGCGTTGACACCTTGACTTTGGACTTGGGGTCTCCAGGACTGTAAGAGAATCCACCGTTGTTCTTTTAAGCTACCCAGGTCGCGGCCGTTTGTTACAGCAGCGTTCAATCTCCTCCTCCATGCAACAACCTTCCCTGCTCTTTCCCCGTCGGGCAGGGTGGCCTGGAGATGATCTCTGGGTCATCTTGCTGGGGCCCAGGGATGGAAGGAATGAGCCTGGATTCCTGAGTCACTGCTCAGTAGAAGCAGGAGTGGCCATAGGGCAGGAGCCACGTTAGCTTCTGTTTTCTGCATTTATCGGTTACGGTGGCCAAACTTATCTCAACTGATATCCCCACCACCCCCACCACCATACAGCAATAAATGGACGTGCTAGTTTGCACAGCAGTCTTGTGGAATTTATAATTCTAGCTCTGTCGCTGAACACACAGAAAAGTCCTGTTGTCAGAACTGGGAGGCTGAGAACCAGACCCTCTCCCTCCAAAGAACAAAACAGAACTGGGGCCAGGGGTGCGGCCTGCCTTCTGCCAGCACCTCGTGGCTGCCCCCGTAAGCACTGGCTCTTCTGCCGACCAGCAGAGGCCTGGAGCAGGAAGGAGGTGTGAGACCAGGGCAGGCTCCCCATTTCTGCCCTCCTGGGTGGACACCCCCAGTGTGTGGATCCCCTTCCAGGAGGGGACCTGAGCCTGCTGCGGGGCTGGGTGGGGAAAGCGGCTGCAGGCTGGCCCAGAGGGAAGGAGAGGAAGCCTGAGGCCAGGGAGGCTGGGCCCAGGGCCGGTGTATCACACAGACGGATGGGCTCCATCTGCCTCCACTCTTGTCACCACGCAGGGTGTAAGTGGCTCTCTCTCTACCTGGCCAGGTAGACCTGGTCCATGGAAGAGGATGGGGCCCTGCCCATGCCAGCACTGAGCTCCTTGGAGGCAGCAATGTGCTTGGTGGACACTCTGTCCCTGGGCATCTGTAGACTGTGGGAGCGGTGGTAGTGGGTGATTCTGGAACAGGAGGCCAAGATCAGATGGTGAGATGCCCTGGACACCATCAGAAATCTGGGCCTTCACCTGTGGATAGTGGGGTGACTCTCAATGCTGAGTTTTAAGATCTGCGTTTTAGAATATTTACCCTGGGAGTAGGACCCACACAGAGTAAGACCACCATAAACATTTGTGTAGCTGAATGAAAGCAAAATGCAGTATTAATGCTCGTCCTGTAACATGGTTCAGTCTCTCTCTTACACACGCGTGTCTGCCCCCTCCTCACCTCCGCCCCCACAGTCCAATCCTAAAAGCCGGGACATTATGTGGATGGCTGATTTCCCATGGGCTCCCCAGACAGCAGAATAGATGCCTGAATCAGCCAGTGAAGACAGAGCTCACAGGTAAGGATTGGAAGTGCCCGTCTAATGTTGGAAAAAGTTTACCGCAACCACACAGATAAGGCCACATCATCCTCAGTTTGTGTTCCCCAAGTGTGGGCACCCGCCTGTGGGCAGGGAGGCCGCCAGGGCCCCGTCATAGGAGGTTCTGCCTACCTGCCACTGTGAAAGAGGTTTCAGCCCGTGACATTTCCCTGGAATCCAGGTGTGGGTCCCCCCTCACCACCAGCATTTATTTTACTTCCTTCCCTTTCTCTTGTCTGGCCTGAGAATGTTCTTGGAAGCCTGTGGTCCAGAGAAGTCCTAAAGGGTCATTTGTGCCAGTAATAAATCCCCCCAGCTCAGGCAGGGAAGTCGAGGGGGAGTCCTGGGTACCTCGGTGGGTTGAGTCCCTCCCTACTGGCCCCACGCAAAGCTCTGCCCCAGGTGTGGGACCACCACAGCATCAGACACTGTCCCTGTCCAGGGAGGTGAGAATTCTCAGAGGAGGTGACAGTGGGCTTTGGGTCAACGTGACAACAGGTCAGGACAGGATTTAGCTGGGAGCTGAGATACTTAGGCCAATAGACCATCAGGAAAGAGAGGGACTGGGCGGGAGGGCAGAGATACCTCAGGAAGCATAATGGAAAGGATGAGTCTCCAGGTGAGTGTCTAAAGCACAGGTGGCATCCAGGCTGCTCCTGGTCCAACTAGAGGACGGGTCAGAATGGGGCGGGGGCTTCCCTGGTGGCCCAGTAGTTAAGAGTCTGCCTGGCAATGCAGGGGACGCAGGTTTGATCCCTGGTCCAGGAAGATGCCACATGCCACAGGGCAGCTAAGCCCCTGCATCACAACTGCTGAGCCCTCACCCTAGAGCTCACGTGCTGCAACTGCAGAAGCCTGAGCACCTAGAGCCGGGGCTCCGCTGTAAGAGAGGCCACCATGATGAGAAGGCCGGGCGCCACAACAAAGAGTAGCTCCCACTCGCCACAACTAGAGAAAGCCCAAGTGCAGCATCAAAGACCTAGCATAGCCAAAAAAGAAAATAAAAAGAAACCGCTACAACCGTTAAAAAAAAAAAAAGAATTGGCCAAATGGGGACAAAAATCCACCAGACAGCAACTGAAACTGCTACAAACATTAAAACAAAAATAAGAGTGGGCCCAGTGGGTCCCGGACAGAATACTAGATGCTGATAAGTCGCTTCAGTCATGTCCAACTCTGTGCGACCCCATGGACTGCAGCCTACCAGGCTTCTCCGTCCATGGGATTCTCCAGGCAACAACACTGGAGTGGGTTGCCATTTCCTCTTCAATGCATGAAAGTGGAAAGTGAAAGTGAAGTCACTCAGTCGTGTCTGACTCTTAGTGACCCCATGGACTGCAGCCTACCAGGCTCCTCCATCCATGGGATTTTCCGGGCAACAGTACTGGAGTGGGGTGCCATTGCCTTCTCCCGAAACCTAGATAGAGCTCAAATTCCAACTCCTTCCGGGGCGGAGGCACAGGCCCTGGCCCCATTACCTTCCCCGGCCTTCCGCCACCTTCTCAGCAGGCCTGCTCCTGCCTCCACGGTTGCTCCAGTGGACTCCCTCTGTCTTCTGATGTCCTCTCCCACGGCCTGGCTTGGCCTTCAGACCGCGTCCACAGCTCCACTTCTGCTCCTGAGGCAGTGTCGTCCTCAGGGGGACGGGTCTTCAGGGTCTTTCCTCCAGGTCAACAGGAGAAGGGGATTTTTGATGAGCCCCTTTCCAGGAAACAAACACGGAGGACAGGGATTCAAACGGCCACCAGAGTCTACCCTGGGAGGGGAGACACGGGGCTGGAGTGAGAAGCCTGGGGCAGGAGAGCCTGTAACAGATCTCACCTGAAACCACCGCTACCAACCACTCCAGGACACGGAGCAGGCCAGGAGGCCACGTTTGATTAATCAAGTCAAATCCATCAGGGTTCTTTCCAAGGTTGGGGAAAGCCTGAAAGAAAGAAAATGAAGTCGCTCAGTCGTGTCCGACTCTTTGTGACCCCATGGACAGTAGCCTATCAGGCTCCTTCCCCCATGGGATTCTCCAGGCAAGAATACTGGAGGGGGTTGCCATTTCCTTCTCCAGGAGATCTTCCCGACCCAGGGATTGAACCCGGGTCTCCCACATTGCAAGGCAGACACTTTACCGTCTGAGCCGAAGTCAATCCTTTTAGAGGCTCTCTTCACAATTTTTTTTTTAAGGAATTTGTTTAGCTTTTTTTTAAAAAAAATTAATTAAATATGGCTGCGCTGGGTCTTTGCTGCTGCATGCGAGCTTTCTCTAGTTGTGTTGCTGGAGCTTCTCACTGCAGTGGCTTCTCTTAGGGTGCATGGGCTCTAGAGTGCTCAGGCTTCAGTATTGTGGTTTGAGATAAACATGAACATAATGCTCCCTTTGCATGTGAGAAAATTCTGACTCAAGAGAAGTTAAACAATATGCTCAAGAGTTTTGTAAGCAGGGGGTGGTAGGGAAGCCATGATTTGAACCCAAAATCACAATCGCTTGTTTGTAACTTTTCCAAGCAGAGGAGAGAGGAATTGGTACCATAAGGCTCACCTTGATCTTCCAGTTGACCTGGGATCCCTCTGGTAGGTTAGCTGGGGCAAGGCTGAGTCTCCTAGAACCAGCCTGACCTGAAGCAGTTCCTCCCTGTTAACCTCATCCCACACATGGCCACTGGGAAGATTCAGGGTTAAACCGGCCAAACCAGAAGAGAGGAGCCAGGGCCAGGGTCAAGTTCTTGCACCGCGTCTCTCCTGCAGAGACTAGCGGCTACTGTGGAGGCCACCCAGGGCGCCTGCAACACTGGCCAAGAGACACAGAGTGGTTTGAGCACAGCCACACTGACACTCGTTGAAAAGGGTTTACTTCACAGCTGCCAAAGAAAGCCTGAAAACAAACCCAGACAATCCTCAAACATTCATGTTCAGGAAAAAAAAAAGAGATCAAAGACCTCTTCACCCAAGCCAGAGGTCTGGGGAGAAGAAACCAGCCAGATTTAACTCATCATTTGGGACAGTCAAGCACTCGGCTGTCTTGTCGAACCTTGGCAAGGTCACAGAACATAGGTGTCATTCCAAAAACTGCCTATGATACCTTTCATCAGAACCCCTTTTTGGTCCCTTAAGGCAGCATTCCTAAATAAATCAACCTTATACCCAGACAAGATCCTTTTGGCTGGGGCATCTGAAATGCAAACATCACCACTCTCATAAATACTTAAACGTCATGTTCATGATGTACCAGGCATTCCTGTGTGTGCTCGTCGCTCAGTCATGTCTGACTCTTTGCAACCCCATGGACTGTAGCCCACCAGGCTCCTCTGTCCACGGATTTCTCCAGGAAAGAATACTGGAGTGGGTTGTCATTTCCTTCTACAGGGAATCTTCATAGATCAGGGATCAAACCCAGGTTTCCTGTACTGTGGGCAGATTCTTTACCATCTGAGCCACCTGGGAAGACTCCCTAATGCTTTATATATGCCACTTCATTTCATCCTCATGCTTAATCCTAACTTGCTTTAAGTCATGTGGCCAGTATATGGTGGAACCAGGATTCGAAAAGCAACAGTCCAGAGCTGATGCTTGTAGTCGCCACACCACAGTGCCTTCTGAAAGTATTTAAAGATGAACGTTTTACCCTTTGAGCATCTATGATAGCCTCACCATCAAAACTAGGCAGCAGGCAGCAGTTGGCAGCCCTGTGCTCTTTCTTTCCTACTCCTTAGAGCTGCTGAGGACAAAATGCTGGGAGATAGCTGCCCACCCTCACCTGATTCCTTCAGCACCTCCCAGAGGACTCTATTCTCATTCTTCCTTCCTACACACATGATGCTTGAGGTGAAAGTGGTAGTTTACCCGCATTAAACACTTGTGACTCTAAAATTAAGGAATTACTTTCAGTAAGTCGACTGATTTATCTCAGGCAGCGTCATCACAGTGGTTCATCACCTTTTCTTGGTCTCCATCAGTGTAGCCCGGAGAAGGCAATGGCACCCCACTCCAGTACTCTTGCCTGGAAAATCCCATGGATGGAGGAGCCTGGTAGGCTGCAGTCCATGGGGTCGCTAAGAGTTGGACACGACTGAGCGACTTCACTTTCACTTTTCACTTTCCTGCATTGGAGAAAGAAATGGCACCCCACTCCAGTGTTCTTGCCTGGAGAATCCCAGGGACAAGGGGAGCCTGGTGGGCTGCCGTCTATGGGGTCACACAGAATTGGACACGACTGAAGCAACTTAGCAGCAGCAGCATCAGTGCAGCCAAGACAGTGGTGGTACTTGAAGGGAGAGGGCTGAGGCAGCTTGCGTCTCTGTCCGGACAGATGACAAAGACACCACCAAACACCTTGCAGTAGAGCCTCCTTGTTCAGGATGCAGGACCTGGGACTCGGCCCCTCTTGGTTATGCACATATAAGGTACCCATTGTTATCTCCTTCCCTGATGGCTCAGAGGGTAAGGAATCTGCCTGCAATATAGGAGACCTGGGTTCGATCCCTGGGCCAGGAAGATCCCTGAAGAAGGTACTGGCAACTCACTCCAGTATTCTTGCCTGGAGAATCCCATGGACAGAGGAGCCTGGTGGGCTACAGTCCATGGGGCCGCAAGAGTCAGACATGACTGAACGACTAACACATTGTTGAAAGGGAAGAACTGTCTCATGTCTTTTTGTCCTTTAAAGTACTCCCCCTTAACCTGATATTCAGAAGTGAGAGGGAGGTGAATAAATTTACCTAGAGCAAAGCAGCTTCGGAGGCAAAAGTGATGATATCAGTCAGTATATATTGGTAAGTCAAGGTTACCCCCCAAATCACAATATCTTTAAACTACAAAGTTGAGTTCTTACTCTGATCCTCGTCATACTGTTTCCAGGGCTAAGGTTGATTAGCTGGAATATTGCTGGTTCCCACAGTAGAAGGAAAGAGAGCTCTGGAGGTTCAAACACTGGCAGTCAAATAACTTTGAACCAGAATTGATGCATGTCATTTCCATTCCAATCCACTGGCCAGACCTGACTGCTTGATACCACCCTGCCACAAGACAGAAATACAGTGCTACCATATGTCTGAAAAGCAGACAGCCTGAAATATTGGATGAACTATCGGGATGGGGACCCAGGTTCCCCTTCTGTTTGAAAATCATTGTGATTTTGAACCAAACTGGCAAAGAATAGAATGGATGTGATGAATGACATTATATAAGGAGGCGTCGCGGTCAGGTTATATCCACAACCAGCAAGTCTTAATCCTCAGTACCTCAGAAGATGACTGTACTTGGCAATAGAGTCTTTAGAGAGCTAATTAAGGTAAAGTGAACTCAATGGAGTGGGCTCTAATTTAAGGACTGATGTCCTTGAAAGGACAGGAGATTAGGACACAGAGGGAAGACCATGTGAAGACCCAGGGAGAAGGGGGCCTTCTACAAGCCCAGGAGAGGGGCCTCAGAAGAAATCAACTCTACGCACAGGTTGATCTTGGACTTATAACCTCCAAAACTGTAAACGATTTTGTGAATGTTTGGAGTTTGACCTCCGTCCCCAACAGGAACCCATTAATGACCATTTGTAACCAACATCAGATTTCCGGCCCCACCTCTAGGGGCCTTTTCTGTCTTAATGACTGATCTGAGTGGCATAATGCAATCCCCACCACTGGTATTAGAGTAGTTCACTTGGCAACTGTTGGCTTGTTTTTCTGTTTTCAGATCTAATTCTGCTTTGGGAAGCAGGTCAGATAAGCTTTATAATCCCCATTTTATAGATAATGAAACTGAACCATGAAATAGTCAAATTGTTTAGCTCACAGTTACAGTCAGTTCAGAGCTGATACCAACACGCAGGGCTTCCCAGGGGGCACTAGTGGTAAAGAACCTGCCTGCCAATGCAGGAGACATAAGAGCCACAGCTTCAGAGCCCGGGTGGGAAAGATCCCCTGGAGAAGGGAATGGCAACCCACTCCAGCATTCTTGCCTGGAGAATCCCATGGACAGAAGAACCTGGTGGGCTACAGTCCATGGGATCGCAAAGAGTCGGACACGAGTGAAGTGACGGCGCGATACACACACACGAGCACACAGGTTCCATGGTCCCAGGAGATGTTTCCTGTCCCAAGGCCAGTGTTTTACTTTGTCCTGAGGATCTTCCTGACTCAGGGATCGAACCCAGGTCTCCTGCATTGCAGGCAGACGATTTACCCTCTGAGCCACCAGGGAAACCCCAATAAACACTCAATGCTGATTTCTTTTTTTTTTTTTGGCCACACCCTGTGGCTTGCTACCAAGGATCATATTTGGACCCCCTATAGTGGAAGAGTGGAGTCCTAACCTAACTGGGCCTCCAGGGAATTCCCCAATAAACACTCAATACATATCTGTTCAAACTAAAAGGGTGCCTTTTGGAAACTGATATTCAAGGTCCAGATAATCTATCCCAGAACTAGAAAACTGCTTTTACCCCAGGCTACCCTTCACTTTATGTTATTTCTTAGCTTTTCATTTTCTTCCTAGACCATACAGATTTTTCCAAACCCAAGCAGTGCCTCCATTGACTAGTGGCTAAACTTAGAATTAAAAAATATTAAATCATTCCAAGGAAATCAAAGAAAGATTAGGTGTCACTTTCTTATATTTGAGGCTATTCCTCCCTTTTCAGCATCCAGCTGCCAAGCTGGCCAATCAAGGTCAAACTGGAAGTGTGGGCATCCACTGAGCAGAGAGCCAGGAATTTCTAAATCTATGTCAGGATTAGGATGTCAAGAGGCAGGGGAAACTTAAAACAATAGACCTCATTTATGTGGCCCTGTTTAACTTTATTCCTTCCACTTACAACAAGCCAGAGGCACCAGGAAAATATATATATATATATATATATATATATATATATCAGCTGGACATCACTGGAAGAAAGGCCACCCTTAAACGGTCCCTGGATGTCATCTTCCAGTGTTTCTCCTAGTGCTGGGGTGTTGCTGACTGTCCGGAGCCCTTGAGGCAAGTCCTCATTCAAGTCCCTGCCCCATCCTGAATGTCCTTCCAGAAGAAAGGCTGGGCTGAGCTGAGGCCACACATCCCAGCTATTCCAGGCCGAGGAATTAGACTCACATAAAGGGCCACTGGAGAAGAGCCTGATGCTGGGAAAGACAGAAGGCAAAAGGAGAAGGGGGTGGCAGAGGATGAGATGGTTGGATATCACCGACTCAATGGACATGATCTTGGGCAAACTCTGGGAGATAGTGAGGACAGGGAGGCCTGGCGTGCTGCAGTCCATGGGGTCGCAAAGAGTTGGACACGACTAGCGACTAAACAACAGTAACAACAACTAGAGGGCCTCAGAGGCTTCCCTCGTGGCTCAGATGGTAAAGAATCTGCCTCCAGTGGCAACCCACTCCAGTACTTTGCCTGGAAAATCCCATGGATGGAGGAGCCTGGTAGGCTGCAGTCCATGGGGTCGCTAAGAGTCAGACACGACTGATCGACTTCACTTTCACTTTTCACTTTCATGCATTAGAGAAGGAAATGGCAACCCACTCGAGTGTTCTTGCCTGGAGAATCCCAGGGACGGGGGAGCCTGGTGGGCTGCCGTCTATGGGGTCTCACAGAGTTGGACACGACTGAAGCGACTTAGCAGCAGCAGCAGTGCAGGAGACCTAGGTTCAGTCCCTGGGTCGGGAAGATCCCCTGGAGAAAGGAATGGCTACCCACTCCAGTATTCTTGCCTGGAGAATTCTATGGACAGAGGAGCCTGGCAGGCTACAATCCATAGGATCACAAAGAGTGGGACTCGACTGAGTGAGTGACACTCTCACATTTTTCAGAGGGCCTTGGTGAGTCCTTGTGTATGTTCACCTTGATCAGATTTCTTCCATGACTGGTAAAAATGCAATCAAGAGATACTTTAGAGTTTGGAAGGTGTAGTGAATAATCCTTTCAGCACCAGCAAAGATTGAATGAGAATTTTAAAAGGCAGTCTTTCCATCATCTTGGTCTGCATCCGGCACGCCATTGTAAAAACTTCCTAATTGTCCTCCCTCCCTAAAGTCTCATAGACTTCCTGATTCTGTTTGATAGGCTTTAGTGAGCCCCCGTGTGTGTCTGGCATCGCGGTACATGCTGGTGATACAGCAGTGAGCAAGATCCACGGGTCCTTATGCCCAGGGAGTTTTACTAACATTAAGCAGTTTCAGGAAAGGGTAACGATTATTATGATAGCGGAAATGTCAAGGTAAAAGGGCCAGGAAACACTCCCAGCAGAAAAAGCAGAGTATGTGATGATTCAGAGCTTGGACATGATGTAGAGAATAAGGTAGGATTGGAGTGGGAGGTTGGAAGAGGCTGAAGGGTGAGGAGTCCTCTAGGTCCGCGGTGAGTCCCAGTTGAGAGGTGCTGTAAGCTGGATTTCAAAGATTAGGATAAAAAAAAAAAAGATGTATCTCAACAGTTTTGCATTAATTGTGTGCTGAAATGATAATATTATGGGTTAAATAAAGCTATTTGATTTTTTTCTGTTTTAACTTTTCTCATCTGGCTACTAGAAAATTTCAAATTCCCCAGGTGGCTCACTTTCCATTTCTCTCCAACAGCACTGCTCTACAGTGTGTTAGGGAGTCTAGACTTCATCCTGAGAGTACTGGGAAGGGTTTGAAGCATTTTTAAACAAGGAAGTGATGTGGTCAGGTTTGCATTTTCAGAAGACTCTGTGGTAATGGGATGGTGGGGAGACAAGACCAGAGGCAGAGAGAACACTTAGGGGCCACTACGGTCATCCAAGTGAGAGAGGGTGGCTTAGACAGGGTAATAGCAATGCAGGTAGAGAAAAACATTTTAAAGTCTAATTACCAACACCAAATGGCTCTCACTCCCATGAGAAATGATAGGTTGAACCATATGAAATTTCCATCTCTGTCAATCAAAAATGGTTGAATATTGAAAGAGCTAATATGGGCCAAAGTTCGAACAGTAGAGTCACATAATAAAGACAGTATTATCAGCGTGTGTATGTGCATGCTCAGTCACATCCAATTCTTGGCAACCCCATTGACTGTAGCCCGCTAGGATCCTCTGTCCATGAGATTTTCTAGGCAAGAATACTGGAGTGGGTTGCCATTCCCTTGTCCAGGGGATCTTCCTGACCCAGGATCGAACCCGAGTCTCTTGAATTTTTCCTGTATTGGCAGGTGGATCCTTTACCATTGAGCCACCTGGGAAGTCCAGATAGTATTATATTGTAACCCAAAAAATGACATAAATATACAAGTCCATACTGACATAAATAATGGACTAAATAAATAAATGGGGGAGAAGTCACGACTCTTTCACACAGAAAATTCTGATCAATAAATAATGAAAGAAATAAGAAATCACCATTAATGTATCACAGTAATAACTGCCTCGATCGAGATCCACTGAAGGATAGTAAAGTGAGTGGGGAAAAGTCGAAGCAGAAGTAGGTTGTTGGTATAAAGTATCTCCTTCTAAATATGTAATAATTATAAATCAAGAAATGGTCAATTTACAATGGAAAATTCCAGCAGGTATCACCACCTTAGCCATGTGCTGAAGGTTAACGTTTTCAGTAATACAGAATGACATCATGTATTCCTTGATATGATGCTCTGAGGACATTATCACTCTGCGGTATCTTCCCAATTAGCGCATAACCTCAATCTAATCATAAAAAAAAATCAGACAGACCCAAAGTGAGAGGCAGAAATAACTGACAAGCACTGTTCCAAAGGGGCTTCTCTGGTGGATAAAGAATACAGTGGTATTTACCTCAAGTAGTAAAGAATACAGTGCAGAAGACATGGGTTTGATCCCTGGGTCGGGAAGATCCGTTGAAGATGAAAGGGCAACCCACTCCAGTATCCTTGCCTGGAGAATGCCATGGACAGAGGAACCTGGTGGGGTACATAGAGTCCATGGGGTCTCAAAGAGTTGGACATGACTTGGCGACTAAATAACAACTGTTCCAAAGAGATAAGAGAAGACCAAGGCATAACCATAGATTGGAGGAGCCTGTGGAGCCTGACAACTTAATGCAACTTGAGACCTTGGATTAGGTCCTGTAATAGCAAGAAGATATTAGTAGAAAAAATAGTGAAACCCAAATGTAGTTCAGTTAGTAACACTGTACTAAGGTGAATTTCTTCATTTTCATAAATGTTCTATGGCTATGTAAGATGTTAATCAAAAGAGGAAGCTGGATTAAGCATATATGGTAACTCTATCTTTATAACTTTCTCTCTATAAATCTACATTATCTAAAAAGAATTAACACTTGGACTTCCCTGGTGGCCCAGTGGTTAAGAATCCATCTGCCAATGCAAAGGACGTGGATTCAATCCCTGGTCTGGGAAGACTCCACGTGCCGTGGAGCACCTAAGCCCATGGGCCACAACTCCTGAAGCCTGTGCCCTGGAACCCGTGCTCTGCAACAAGAGGAGCCACTGCGATGAGAAGCCTGAGCACAACTACAGAGTGTCACCCACTCACAACTAGAGAAAACTCACCAGCAGCAATCAAGAGTCGGCGCAGCCGTGTTTTTTTTTTTTAATTTAAAGAATTAACTGTTAAGAGAGCTGAATACCAGCAATTTCAAACAGTTCAACTCAGTATATAAATCAGACGGGAAACAGCCAAATATGACACACTAAAGCTACACAGGGATCAAGACCATCCCCAAGAAAAAGAAATGCAAAAAGGCAAAATGGCTGTCTGAGGAGGCCTTACAAATAGCTGTGAAGAGACAAGAAGCGAAAAGCAAAGGAGAAAAGGAAAGATATACCAATTTGAATGCAGAGTTCCAAAGAATAGCAAGAAGAAGTAAGAAAGCCTTCCTCAGCGATCAATGCAAAGAAATAGAGGAAAAAAACAGAATGGGAAAGACTAGAGATCTCTTCAAGAAAATTAGAGATACCAATCACATCTCATGCAAAGATGGGCTTGATAAAGGACTAGAAATGGTATGGACCTAACAGAAGCAGAAGATATTAAGAAGAGGTGGCAAGAATACACAGAAGAACTGTACAAGAAAGATCTTCATGACCCAGATAATCACAATGGTGTGATCACTCACCTAGAGTCAGACATCCTGGAATGTGAAGTCAAGTGGGCCTTAGAAAGCATCACTACGAACAAAGCTAGTGGAGGTGATGGAATTCCAGTTGAACTATTTCAAATCCTAAAAGATGATGCTGTGAAAGTGCTGCACTCAATATGCCAGCAGATCTGGAAAACTCAGCAATGGCCACAGGACTGGAAAAGGTCAGTTTTCATTCCAATCCCAAAGAAAGGCAATGCCAAAGAATGCTCAAACTACTGCACAATTGCACTCATCTCGCACGCTAGTAAAGTAATGCTCAAAATTCTCCAAGCCAGGCTTCAGCAATATGTGAACTGTGAACTTCCAGATGTTCAAGCTGGTTTTAGAAAAGGCAGAGGAACCAGAGATCAAATTGCCAACATCCACTGGATCATCGAAAAAGCAAGAAAGTTCCAGAAAAACATCTATTTCTCTTTTACTGACTATGCCAAAGCCTTTGACTGTGTGGATCACAATAAACTGTGGAAAATTCTGAAAGAGATGGGAATACCAGTCCACCTGATCTGCCTCTTGAGAAACCTGTATGCAGGTCAGGAAGCAACAGTTAGAACTGGACATGGAACAGACTGGTTCCAAATTTGAAGAGGAGTCCGTCAAGGCTGTATATTGTCACCCCGCTTATTTAACTTATATGCAGAGTACATCATGAGAAACGCTGGACTGGAAGAAGCACAAGCTGGAATCAAGATTGCCAGGAGAAATATCAATAACCTCAGATATGCAGATGACACCACCTTTATGGCAGAAAGTGAAGAACTGAAGAGCCTCTTGATGAAAATGAAAGAGGAGAGTGAAAAAGTTGGCTTAAAGCTCAACATTCAGAAAAGTAAGATCAAGGTATCCGGTCCTATCACTTCATGGCAAATAGATGGGGATACAGTGAAAACAGTGGCTGACTTTATTTTTCTGGGCTCCAAAATCACTGCAGATGGTGATTGCAGCCATGAAATTAATAGACACTTACTCCTTGGAAGGAAAGTTATGACCAACCTAGACAGTATATTCAAAAGCAGAGACATTACTTTGCCAACAAAGGTCCGTCTAGTCAAGGCTATGATTTTTCCAGTGGTCATGATTGGATGTGAGTTGGACTATAAAGAAAGCTGAGTGCCGAAGAATTGATGCTTTTGAACTATGGTGTTGAAGACTCTTGAGAGTCCCTTGGATGCAAGGAGATCCAACCAGTCCATCCTAAAGGAGATCAGTCCTAGATGTTCATTGGAAGGACTGATGTTGAAGCTGAAACTCCAATACTTTGGCCACCTGACGCGAAGAGCTGACTCATTGGAAAAGACCCTGATGCTGGGAAAGATTGAGGGCAGGAGGAGAAGGGGACGACAGAGGATGAGATAGTTGGATGGCATCACCGACTCAATGGACATGGGTTTGGGTGAACTCTAGGACTTGGTGATGGACAGGAAGGCCTGGTGTTTTGTGGTTCATGGGGTCGCAAAGAGTTGGACACGACTGAGCAACTGAACTAAACTAAACTGAAAGCTACACTGGTCTTCCCTGATGGCTTAGATAGTAAAGAATCTGCCTGCATGTGGGAGACCTGGGTTCGATCCCTGGGTTGGGGAGATCCCCTGGAGGAGGGCATGGCAGCCCACTCCAGTACTCTTGCCTGGAGAATCCCCTTGGACAGAGGAGCCTGGCGGGCTACTGCTCATGGGGTCACAGAGTCAAACACGACTGAGCGACTAAGTACAGCACAAAGCTACTCTTAATACCATGTTATTATAACATGCTACAAATGGCACTTGCCTGGGGGCAACTTTTGCATCAAGATCAGAGTCTGCCTCAACATTGAACTCAAAAATACTACTTGATTCAAATAATCTGATTTACAAGATTTCTAAGGAAAAGTGCCAGGTGTCAACTAGGATTGAGCAGACCAGTTCCACTGGCTTTGTCATTACCACGGACTGGCTTTGGGCCAGGCAGAGAATACTTCAGCCCTCTCCCTCTCTTCCCACTTTGAAGACCTGCCACGCTGAGAAACCCTAGGGATTAGGACGGTGCAGGTCCCAACACACTACACAATGGCAAGGCCCCCTCCAGCAGCTGCACTGTTCTTAGTTGGTATGTTTCCTGGAAAAGCAGCAGCAGGTGCCTGGAGGGGTCAGGATGCCTGTCCTACACTTGGTGCCAAGTGAGCACACTGCCCCTCGCCAGGGCACTCAGCAGCGAGCCAGACCAGGTCAACCAGTAAGTTGAACACCGTGGAAGATGTTGTCTCATGACAAGGTGATCTCAGAGCAAATTAAAGTACTAATCTCCAAAATTATACACCATACACCAAGTGGCATTTATATCTCCTAGTTGTACTCATGAGTGACTAGTGAGCGCATCTCTTCGGAGGTGTATTAACTTTCATGCAGCTTAAGTGCTGGTATGCTTATTGCATTTAAGCTCTCACTTAATGGTCTGAATTAATCTAACTTCTAGAGGTGCGTAATTTACTCTCTAATTTAATAGGTCAGCCTTCTTTTCATTTTACAGCAATCTCATAACTTGTAATTACTCACTGTGCTGTTCTCTAATTCAGTGCCACTTAAGGTTTTACAGAAAGCTGGAGCTCTATTTCAACCCTAAATCACCAAAACGTACAAAAATGTTTAAAAATTAAAATGGATTGCTTTCTTAGAAAAGGCAGGCTCACATATTATCAACAAATATATAGGTAGATATCTTGTCTTTTTTAAAATTAGATTTTATCACTATTATTGTGGCCACCTCAGGTGACTTGCAGGATCTTAGCTCCCCAACCCAGGCCCTTGGCAAGGAGTGCCAAGTCCCATCCTAACCTTTTGACCACCAGGGGCTTCCCTGTCCTTGCTCTGCATACTCACCAATTTGATTACTCATGTGAAAGATAAACTCCTGCGTTCAAAAACCTCAATTTTGAATGAGGTTCTTAAGAGAAATTAACCATAAATCTTAGCTCCACAGTGATCAACGTCAAGGTTAAAGTGAAAATAGTTTTCAACAAATACAATCAACCAATTGTATATACCAAAGGAAATTCTTTATTGTAAACAAGATATAAAGTACAACAAAAGAAATATTGTGCAAATTGTAAATCACAAGGATTTTTTTTAATTAAAAGTTCTTTTCTGTTTTCCAAGGGTCCAAAGTTTTGATGGCAGAAATCTATACCCAATATAGAGAAAAATGTTAAATGGAAAGACATAGTGACAGTTTTCACTACATGTTTTCAACAACTGACTTTCGTTTTACCACTGTGTACATCATCCACTACACAACAGAATATAACAGAAATACTGTTAACAAAAGTGAATGTTCTATTTTTCTACCTATCTTGTTCCACATTCTCCCCTCCCCCCAAAAAAACTTCTATAAATTAACAGGACATTTATCCATTTGTGAATAATGGTCACTAACTTTCTAATTCAATAAAGCACATGTTATATCCTCATAACATAAGGGTACTTTACTGATGACCTAAGCCATCTTTTTCAAGGAGTTATCTAAAATCCTTAATATCCCTTCTTTACAATATGTTTTCATCTTCAATTTTTTTTCTAAACAAAGTGCAGTGTATTTTAGAGTCTATGGAAAACACATTGGTATACAATTTTCAAATCTATACAAGAAACTGCAACCAACTAAGATTCAAAGCATAATAAAATACCTAGTAATAGTCATTTGTTGAACTTTTAAAACAAAAACGCAAGAAAAAATTGAAGCTACATTTCAAAGCAATTAAATTAATGAGGATTCCAATTCTTTGGGACCTCTTCAGCAATATACAGTTGCTCAATTCCAAACATCAGCAACTAGTGTAAAAATGCTAGTTCTAGGTATATTTAACAACTACATCCACAAGTTGAATGGAAAGACTAAGAATAGTAAACAAGGTAACTCTAGGAAAGGATAATAATATTCGTGATGATACAAAACCAATTTTACATCTCCATCTCTGTACCGTAATGTTTTCCAGTCTCTACACTCTTGAAACCAGTGCTTTTGAAGAATCACATTGAAAAGTAATGGTGAAAGTAAAACAACAAATTGTGCACACAAGTTCAAAATCTGTGCTACCGGTGGTTGGGGTGACCTCACCTGAAACCTTCAAAAAATACTGAATAAAAGCTTTCTTCTCTCTCTTATGTGATAAGAAACAAGTCCTGCCACTCGGTGACCTGCCTGTGGCCGCAGCACTTCTTACTGTCTAACCCAGGCTGGGCCTTCTCCCCAGGCCGTGGGGCTTCTGCTTGCAGCCCACACTGGAGAGCCACAGACCTGCAGTGGAAGCATTTTTCTATCACCACTGGCTTCTGGCTGTGACCAAAGTTAAAGTTAGTCTGATTCTTCACCATCCATCTATTACTGCGTGGGAGCCGGGGTTGGAGGTAGGGTAATGTCATTTAACTTGCTCACTTCCATCTGCCAGTTCGGTAGCTTCTTGGCTGACAGGTGGCGACGGGCGTGTTTGGTCAAATGGTCGCTCCTCATGAACCGCCGGTCACACATGGGACAGGCGAACTTCTTCTCACCTGTGTGGGTTCGTCGGTGTCTGGACAGTTCATCTGAACGGGCAAACCTCCTTTCACAACCTTTCCAGCTACAGCTAAAAGGTTTTTCACCTGAAACAAAAAAAAGTCCTATCTTTATTACTATGCATTTATTAGGTCATGGTCCTTTATGTATTAAATTGTATTTAAAGCTTAAAGACATGTTTTTTTAAAAAGAATCATCATTTGAGAAATTAAGACAAAAACACCTTAATGAAATCTTTTAGAAGACCATGCACTGGTGAATACCATCCACTGAATTGGCTGGTAAGGCCAGTTCTCTCTTAACATGCCTGGTTTACATTTGTGAGCACTGTCAAAAAAACATCACCCAAATTTCTCAGACATAAGTAAGAAATGGCTGGTACCTGTATGCGTTCTCATGTGGGCCTTCAGATGAGAACTTTTGAAGTAGGTCTTGCCGCATCCTGGGTGGCTACAGATGTGACTTCTTATCCTCGATGAGTCAATCTGAGGAGTGACTTTCGCTGAGGAAGGGGAAAACCCGGGAGCAGGGGCAATGGGAGAGAGTCTGGTGCCATTTGGGCTCACCACCGGAGGCTTTGGGTTCTGAACGACCGGCTGGGGCACGACAAACATGAGGGCGCCCTTGGGCACCTGAGTGCCCATGAATACGACGGGTGGGCAGACAGCCGGCGGCTGGCTGGGTGGCGTGCTGGGGACGACTGTCGTCACGACGGGGTTGTGTGCAGGGAGGGGAACCATCTGGCAGATGACCGGCATAGGGGGCACTCCCGCTGTGGACACCGCGGGTGGAGAGACTAAGACTGACTTCTGCTGGGGAGACGCGGGGGCCGGCTGAGGTCGGCAGATGACGGTCTCTGAGGAAGGCACAGAAAAGTCATAAAGTGCAGCAGGGCTTGGCTTCTCTTCAACATCTGCCTCTGTGTCTCTCTCACGTTTGGACCTGTTTGGTGACACAGCGGCACAAGGTATGTTTTTTCTTGCAGCCTCAGGATTTAGGTGGGTTCTTTTCCGAAATGAATTGTCCTGATAGTTGAGGATGCTGGCTGCTTTCACGGGGCATGATCGGTGGTTACACAGCTGGGCATCAGCTGTATGACGAATCACACTGGTTGCCTGAGCCTTGGGGAGTTTGGGGGCGGGTACCGGGTTCTTCTCCTCTTTGAAAGGTACAGCAGCAATGTGAGGCTTGGCAGTATCTGACAATGATTTGAAGTGTCCAGTAGGTGGCGCTGGTGCCATCAGATTTGACACTTGAGAAGGTTCAAAGTCAGAGGGACTGTAAGGTGGAGTCAAACACTACAGAGAAGAGAAACACAGGTAACAGCGTGAAGAACGGTCCAGGCCATGATATAAATTGTAAGAGGCATTATCATTTACATTCATCTTTGAAACAATACTTACAAATGCTGGGATTGTGGTATGAAAATCAGGTGTACCAGGAAGCAGATTCTCTTCCTCTGATGTATCAGACACTGGAGTAACGGGTCTGTTTTCAATGTATTTCTTAAAATCAGACTTCCAACTGCAACTCATTGACATAAGTGCTTCTACAGCTTCAAAGTCACTTTTCTCTGCAGTTTTGTTCCAGGAATACACATTCTCTTTTGATCTTTCACAGATCATTTCCATTCTTTCCTCCTATAAATACAAAAGACTCGTGTTATAAGCATACTGTTGTCATCCACTTGACACTCAGAGTAATGTGTTTGTTTTTTTTTTTTTACAATCTGCACAGCTTTTCAAGATAAAACTTATTCTTCTCATCCCTACTATGAAGTAGTAGTGATAAAATCTTCTCCATTCTTCCTCTCAAACTTAGGCTTGAACACGGATAACCTTGCAAGGAACTTATTACTATCAAGGGGACCTAAGATTAAAGATATCAATCCACTTGTCATTCAAAACAGAACTGCTTGGCTTGGAAGAGAAACATTTTATGTTCTTTCCAGAGTAGCCAACTGCAACAGGAGTCTATGACCAGCTAATGCAATAACACACACAAACATACACACACACACAAATCAGAAAATGGCAAAAATTGCAATATTTGACCAAAATTTGCAAAAAACTCTGTAAGGAATCTGCAATATTCAAAATAGAATCTTATTTTAACTGTTTAAAGAACTGCTCCAGGATAAAAATAACAGCACACGCTTTGTATTTATTTAAACAACTCCTCCCATCAGATATTTAATGCTTCATACTAAAGTTGCTTAAACTGTACTAAAATGGTTACCACCCTCCATCTCTTCAATTTTCCACTAACGTGATCCCACTTTTTGGCTTAAGTAGAGACTGTAAAAACACCGAAAAATATTCTTTACATTGCTAGGAATTGTTCTCAATTCTTGTTTAAAAACCCTTCGTGTAGAAACCTTTAAGAAGCTATTACTGCTCTTGAAATACAGCTAACAAGCAATTGCATAATCGCGCGCCTTTTACGTAAGCTGCAACGGACAGCGCATGTATGTGTAAAAGCCTCAAGACACCAGTGCAAAAGAGAAAAAAAAGAGAAAAGGCTAGGCAGGACAGAAAGAGTATGCGCTGGGAAGGGCAGGAAGAGAAGCCGGGAGGGGAGAGGAAAAGGAGTGGGGCGCGAGGGAGGCAGGAAAGGGAAGAGCGGGCGGGGGCGCGGGCGTGGGGAGGCAGACAAGGGGCGGGGGTGGGCGGCGGGGGAGATCCTCGCTGGCGGGGACAGACGGATGGGGCCGCCCTAACCTCAATGAGGCTCGCGGGTGAGTCACTGGGAACATTCCTCGCCCGCTCGCACGTCCCCGCGTCCCTGCCCCCGTCATTGGCCAGCCAGCCGGGCGGCCCGGGCTGGGATTGGCTGGGCGGCGGAGGGCGGGGGCGCGGAGGAGGAGGAGGGAGGGCGAGGCATGTGAACAAAGCGTGATCAGCGGCTGCTCCGGGCGGCGCAGGAAACGTGAACTGGGAATTGCCGCGCCGTCACCTTTCACCTACTTCCTGAGCCCGCGGGGCCCCCGCCCTCGCGACGGCCCGGGGGAGGGGCCGCGGGCGCCGCCGCCAACCGCCCGGCCGTGCGCGCCCGGGCCTGCGGAGAGGGGCGGGGCCGCGGCCGCCCGGCTCCCGGCGCGCCCGCCCCTTCCAGCTCCCCGCCGTTCCCTTAGGAACCGACAGCGGGGCCGGGCCTTGCTCCCGCCCTGGCGGAGGCTCGGGCTGGGTCACTCGGGGACGAGAAGCTCCCTGGGCGCATCCGTTCCCGGCCCACCCCCCGGCCTCCGCCTCAGCTGCCGGAGGAGGAGCCAGGTCCCCGCGGAAACCCGGCCCCCGCCCTCCTTCGGCCGCAGCCCCCGGGGACCCGGCCGAGCCCTCGGCGCTTCCCGCCCACGCCGCCCGCGGGATCTCAGACCACCCCGACTCGCCCCGAAGACGCGGCGCCCCCCTGTCCCCACGGTTTCCGGCAGCTCCGGCCCCCCCACCACCCCCGCGCCGAGCCCAGCATCTCCACGAGTTCCCAGACGTGCAGCCCCCAACAGGCCCGGTTCCAGGCGCGCGGCCCCACGGCCGGCGGCTCCCGCCTCGGCGCGCGGCCCCCGCGTCTCGCAGCCCCGGCTCCCCCCGCCCACCTTCCTCACCCCGATACTGGGGTCCCACTTCCCACCCTTTCCATCTACTGTCGCCAAGGCGGCTCCGAGGCCCCCTCCCCCGCCAAGGCGTCCTCCGGAGGAGGCCACCTGCCTGCCTGTTCCGGAGATAAGGGAGTCCCCTCCAGACGTCTGGGGTGGGGTAAACTCCCCGGGCCCGCGTGCCATCCCCTTGCACCCACGCCGGGCGCCCCTCCCCACAGCCCCCCCGCTATCTGCTGGGTAGCCCCAGTCCTGCAAGCCTCCGTTCAAGACCCCCCCGAGATGGGGAGTCCCCCTCTCCTCTCCGGTTGACTCCCCACCCCTCACATGCTCGAGAGCAGCCCCCTGCCAGCCTGGGGCGCATTCCTTATCCAGACGGAGGCATCTCTTCCCCCCCGGCGCCAGGTGCAGGGTGGCCCCCTCGTCCCCCCCTCCTGTACTTCCACGCCTCCTAGTCTCGCTGACAGGGCAGCCAGTGCCCCCCCCCCCCAATCTCCTCACTCTTCCCGCCCCTCCAGTCATCTCCCCCACCCCTCACCTGCTTCCAGTCTCCCAGGGGAGCTGCTCCCTTCCCCTCCTTACACCTCGAGCGAGACCCTCTCTCACTTCGTCTCTAGCTCCCAGCCTGCTTCTCCAGAAACCCCCCCCCCGCCCCCCGCTCCGCTACACACTCACCCTCACCAATGCCCAGTCTGCAGGCGGGAAGCCCCTCTTCCTCTTCCATGACTCCCCTGCAACCTCTGTCCTCAGGCGAGGCTGATGTCAGGGGCTCGGGGGTCTCCCCGGACGCAGCGAGGCAAGGGAAGGGCTTGGGGCATCCCCAGGTGACTTACCGTAGCCTGCTGGAGAGAAGCGCCGCCGAAGTTGAGCATGGTTGGCTGCCCGGCCGCCGGCGACGAGCTGACTGGCTGCAAGGCTGTCCTTGGCTGCCTGGCCACAGACGGGCGCCCGGAGACACTCGACGCCGCTCCCGCCGCCGCCGCGCTCCGCGCCGTCTGCCCCCCTCCCCATTCAGGTAGCCGCTCAGCCTGCCCCGAGCCGCGGGCGGGGGTGGGGGCGGAGCCTGGCGCCGGCCAATCAGCGACAAAGGTGTGTGAGGCGCCGGCCAATGGGCTCGCGGGGCCACGCGTGATCAGCGGCTGCCCGGCAGCGTGAAGCTTGTGTCAGTGGAGCGTGTACACAATCCCCTGGCAGCGCGTTTCCCCGGGCCCAGCCCGAGGGAACTCCCGCCACCACCTGACTCTGTGGACGCGGCCCCCACCCCTCACCCACCCCCACTCTCCCTCCCCGGCCCGCAGTCCCCTTCCCTAGCCCAGGGGTGGGGCGGCGCCAGGAACCCGGGCCCAGCCCGGAGGCGCGGCCGCCGCGGCGCGCCCAGGCTCTCCGAGGAGATCCGGGCCCACGTGGGAGGTGGGGAGGGATGCCCGCTCCGCCCATTCCCCTCCGCGGGCGAGGTCCCATCTCGGGCCGCTGCCGCCACGGGGTGGGCGGGACGCCGGGTGGCCAGGCGGGGGAGGCGGCGGCTGCAAGCCAAGGGTCCAGAGCCAAGAGATTTGCATTTGGAATCGCTCCGTCCTCTTGCGCTCCTGGCGAGAAAGGAGAGCCTGGTGACCGACCGAGCTGGATTTCTGGAGCATTTGCTGGGTTTTTGCCTAGTTGAACCGTGGGTAGCACCAGGGAACGGGAGGCGAGGGAAAGGGAATCCTGTCACTGAGCGGACACCTGCTCCTGCGCCCCCCCGCCCACGCCCGGGCCGCAGGCGCTAGCTCGCCCTCTCCATCTGCACTGCCGGCGGCGTTGCCCGCCCCCGTCCGCCCCGCCCATCCTTCCTCCAGGGCTGTGGAGAGAATGGTGTGGGGACTGCAGGAAGCCCCGAAAACTAGACCAGTGGGGGTGCTGGAGCCATAGGCCAGAGTTTTTTAATCTTTCTCTGGAGCCGACTCTCAGTTGCAGAACCGAGTTTTGAGCTCGGTGTAAAGTTTAAATTGCAGTCTACAAGCTGTTTCAAGAGTAGACCCTACCCCCACACCCACCCTGGGCCACGGCCTCCGGAAACGCTCTGCCGGGAAACTGCTGGTGGTGATGGGGGGGCGGGGTCTTCTAGGGTCACGAGGCGCCAGCCAAGGCACGCCAGAGAGTGGGTTGCTTTGGGAATGCTCGCCAAATCGAAGTCACGAAACCCCCTGCTCTCGGTCCCGCGAAAGCCCCAGCCACACCTCCACAACCCCCATCCCGAACCAGGTCAGAGGCGGTCTGGGGCCTCCGAACTGCGAGCCTATGGTTCTGCTTTGGCTCCTTGTCGGCTCCCTTTGGGTGATAGCGCGGCTTAAAACAAACTTAAAGCCACTCCTTGGGACCGGCTAACAGGGGGCAGAAGTCACTGCCCTTCCCTCCAGCTGCCTCACTTCTCCGTGTAACCGAAAGGCTGATGATGTAAGTGTCTTTTCTTTCCCCATAATCACAAAAATGAGTATAGAAAAGGAATAAACTAGGGAATCCCTTGGCGTTTCAGTGGTTTGGACTGGGTGCTTTCACTGCCATAGCCTGGGTTCAACCCCTGGTTGGGGAACTGAGATCCCGCAAGCCTCGGGGCATTGCCAGAAAGAAAAAAAAAAAGAAAATCAATGAATTAAATATTTTAGAAACAGGCCCAGGCTAGCCAACAACAGTAGTAGTAATAATAATAGGATCAACCAGGGCTAGACACGCCCACTGAGAGAGGGAAGGAGGACTGAATGGCCGCCTGTCACTGCCTCTCCTGAATCTGCTGGAGGGGCGCCAGCTCAGCAGCTCAGGCAGCTCTTCCTGTCTCCCCTTCATCCCCTGCCCCGGCTTCTGTCTGCAGCGGCGGGCGTCCCTCCCTGCAGGCTTCCTTCCGCCTGGGCTGTCCCATCCTGTTGATGTGAGCCTGGAGGGGATTGGAGCAGCTGGCCCTGGGCACCTGCTGCAGCAGAGGAAGCTCCTGTCTGTGCCCAGCCTGCCTTCCTGTCAGGGAGCTGCCCCCGGGGAGGCCGCAGCCCGCCCTCCAGGTTCCTGGGTCCCTTCCTCAGGAATGTGGGGCCTGCTGGCATGGTTCTCCTGCACGCTGAGGAGCAGGGAGCATTTCTGGCTTGTGGGAGTGATTCAAAACAGGAAAGAAAAGGGGTAGGAGGAACACTGTGGTGGTGGCAGCATTCCTAGAGATTCAGAGAAAGATGTTACCCGGGCACCTCAGGTTGAAAGGAACCTAAACTAAAGCCCTTGTTTTTACTTCTTCCCATATGGGCTTCTCATCTCCCATCCAGCCTTCACTGTCTGCCTCAGTTGGTCCCCAGGTGTGAGCAGAATGTCTCTCTCCCCTCACTTTGCACTTGTGCCCCTCAAATGTCCCTCTATGTCAGGCTGCCATCAGTGCTTGCTTGGAGTAAAGAACCTGCACTCCCCTCACACAGCCCCCACCCCAGCCCCGCTGGCACACCAATGGCAAACTCTCCACACTGGAACTAGAGTGGGGTTTTCAAAAGTCAGGACCAATCATGATTATCTGTCCTTAAAAAATGATCCTTTGCTCCTATTGCCTAGGAGGTTAAAGGTCATTCCATCCTGCCCCCAACTTTCCCCAGCCTCCCAGTCTTCTCTCTCACCCAGATACACCCTTGCCTATGGTCACATCCTCATTCAATAAGCATTGTATTGCTCATTTATCTACTGCATTCAACAAATATTTGTTGAGCACCTACTATGTGTTGTATTCACTGGGACAACCACAATGAATAAGACAGGCGATGTCCCTGCTCTCAAAAGGCTTGGATGGGAGGATAAAGACAAATAGACTATGAGTGTATGTGTTAGTCGCTCAGTTGTGTCCAACTCTTTGCAACCCCATGGACTGTAGCCCACCAGGCTCCTCTGTCCTTGGAATTATCCAGGCAGGAATGCTGGAGTGGGTAGCCATTCCCTTCTCCAGGGGATCTCCAGGAAGGGGATCTTCCTGACCCAGGGACTGAACCCAGGTCTCCCTCATTGCAGGCAGATTCTTTACTGTCTGAACCACCAGGGAAGCCCCAAGTAGACTATATGTAAATAAAGTCTCTTTCAAGATGGTGGCCATGTCATAATCATCTTTGTGGTCCAGTGCAGACACTTTAGGTGGTCACAGTTCTTTAATGGAGGAAATAAAATTGTAGGTTGTCTGTGAAGATTCACTGAGGTTATAGGCAGAATGTGGACAACTGCCTAGGCAGAAGTATGGACCCTTCTAATCCTTTCCCTTAACTTGCATCATTACAGCAGCAGGCATGGAAAACTGTCATCTTAGGCATGAGTGAAAGAAAGCCCTGAGCAGGAGTAAGCAGTACTTCAGTTAAATGCTGGTCACCCTCCTGGTAATGGTGCTGGTTTCTCCTTCAATTGGAACTGCGAAGGAAGGTGTGGGGCAGGTGGCTGACACGTAAAGATCCCTCAGTTCAGTTTTATGGATACTAAAACACATTGTCCCCACCAGCCGTCTTCTCTTTGCTCCTTACAGTCAGTGGATATTTCACCATTCATTCATTGCCCTACCATATGCCAGGCACTAGCTGAACACTGAGAAACAACCATAACAAAAGACACAGCTCATAGGAGCTTCCAGTACAGTGAAAGAAGGAAATAAGTGAGCTGGCCGGCCATGACTGTAGTGTGATGAATGCTAAGTAGAGGGTGTGCAGCGTGTCCTAGGTAGGTGAGGAAGGAAGGGGTGAGGGAAAGCTCTTTTGGTTGGCATCTAAGCTGGAGGAGAGGAGAAGTGGAGGTGGAGAGTAGAGAGAGTGGTGGGGATTCAGGATGCTCTGAATTGTCCACTCACAAATTTGAGAGTCAGGATGAGGTGTTTAGGATCTTAAGGGAAGCAGCCCCAAACATCAGGGGCCTTTGTGTGCCCTGCTAAGGAATGTAGATGTGGAACTTTTATATTGAGGACAATGGGGACCTACTGACAGGTTTTAGCAATGATAGTATAGAAAATTCATTCTGGCCCAGTTTGGATGCTGGATCAGAGAGCCTGGGGTCTAACACCAGTGAAAAGTCTTTAGTAGCAATAGAGGCAGCAAATTTGACAGTGGCAGGCATGGAAAGGCTGGAATAGAGACAGCAAGAACCAGGAGGATTTGGTAATTGATTGGATGTAGGCATGAAGAAGAGGGAGATGTGGAGCAGGACTGCTGAGTTTTCGGCTTGATTCACTTGAGGAAACAGGACAAAAATGAGACACTATTGCCCAGGAAAGGGGCTCCAGAGAGGTAGTAAGTTTGAGTGGGGAGGAAGAAAATGCCAAATTTGATTTAGGACGTGTAAAACTGAAGTTACCCTTGGGACATCCAAACAGAGATATCCAGGAGGCAGTTGGAATTTCACATCTGGAGCCCAGAAGAGAAGAATCTGGGCTGGAAATTAAAATTTGGTTGTCATCAGGGTGTAGGTGGCAGTCAGAACCAGAGAATGGATGAAATCCTCTAGGGAGAGTAAGGAACAAGAGGTGTAAAAACTGCAGGTGGTCCTCTGGTGAACTACAGGCTCAGGATGGAGATTAAGAGGGAACAGCCACACGCTGAAATACTGGCAAAATGTGACACAGTGAGGACTTCCCTCACGTATGCTGCATGAGAGAAGTGCGTAAATATGCACTTATTTCTTGGCCTAATGTGATGTAAAGTGGAGATGAGAGGCAGACAGGGGCTGATTCAGAAACTGAAAGTATCAGACAGATTAGAAAAAATAATTATCCCCTCTGACTGGTGAATGCATCATTCATTATTTTCATTATACTAGTTACCATAGTTTTTAAGCTCTTTAAAAAAAATCTTCTAAAATATTGATATGTTGAGTAGCTTGTTTCTAAAGATGGTCACAAAACCCCTCCCATTCTGCATAACCTTTTCCAGTGACTGCCATTCCTGCACCAAGAGGTGTGAAGTTTAATTCCCCCAACCCTTGATTCTGGGCTGGCCCTATGACTCATGACCTGTAGAAATCTGGGTGGTGCTATGGGATTTCATGCCTGGGTTTTAAGAAGCCTTTGAATTTCCCAGTTTTACTCTCTTGGAAATCAGCCACCAGGCAGAAGTTGCTTAGGCTAGGCTAACTTACTGAATAAAGAGAAAACGTTTGAAGGGAGAATGGCCACGTGGAGAAGGTATCCCAACCACCAGCCAGGACCAGGACTCCACCTGGGGAGTTCCTAGTCCTGGTCAAGCAGGCCTAGCTGACACAACCTGGAGAAGAGATAGGCTCTCCTTGAATTTCTGACCCACAGAATCATGAACAATAAATGGAAGAGCAACCCACGCAGCGTTTCCTGCCTCCCCTCCACCCAATATCCCTTTACCCCCACTTTTATCTGCAGGGATGTCCCTAGGTTTGGGGGTGGCTTCATATGCCACAAGGGATAACTGAAAAAGTGTGTTTCAGCTGTGGAGGGACAGATGCAGTTTTCAAAATACTCATTTTATATGAATGTGTGCATGCTCAGTTGCTTCAGTTTTGTCTGACTCTTTGTGACCTAGTGGACAGTAGCCCACTAGGCTCCTCTGTCCATGGATTCTCCAGGCATGAATATTGAAGTGGGTTGCCATGCCCCCCTCCAAGGGATCTTCCCGACCCAGGGATCAAGCTCTCATCTCTTATGTCTCCTGCATTGGCCAGCAGGTTCTTTACCACTAGTGCTACCTGGAAAACCCGATACTTTTTTTTAAAGAATTTAAAACAGCTGAGAGAGTGCCCCGGGAAGGAGGTCTAGAATAATTGATGTATTAGTAAAGGGAGAAGGGGCTTCCCTGGTGGCACGATGGATAAAAGTCCTCCTGCCAATGCAGAGGGACACAAGTTTGATCCCTGGTCTGGGAAGATCCCACATGCCGCAGAGCAACTAAGCCTGTGCCCCACAACCACTGAGCATATGTGCTCTAAAGTCCAGGAACCTCAACTCCGGAGTGGAGAGCCACAACTACTGAAGTCTGTGCATCCCAGAGCCTCTGCTCCACAAGAGAAGCCACCACAATAAGAAGTCCGCACACTGCGAGGAAGAGTAGCCCCTGGTCTCCACAAGAAAGCCCACTCGGAGCAGCGAAGAACAGGGCAGCCAAAGATAAATGAATAAATAAATAGAAAAGGAAGAAGAATTGGAGGAGGAAATAAATGGTTTTAACTTGGAGAAGGGGGAAGTATGTAGATCTGGAAGAACCCAACCCCCAGCAGCCCTGTTCCCACTCCCACCCCCCAGCACTCCACTGGGGCTCTGAGACGGAAATAAACTGGTAACAGGAAGGAAGGAGGTTCATGTGAACTTGATCCAGCGCCTGCTGTGCGCAAGCACAGCCTAGTTCACCAGGAATACAGGAGACCTAATTTGATCCTTATATAAAGTCCATGGTTTTATTATAACATTTTAGATTTTTTTTTGGTAAAGAATTACATATTTCCACTCTGCATTCCCCTCTTTTTTATGTCCCCAAGAGGTGTGAAGCTAGTTAAGTAGTACTGCAGGGTTCCAACTAGCAGTAAAACAAGAGTTGTTTAACATTTTGATTCTTATGAAATGCAAACAGCCTTGTTGCCTTTGTTTGTTTGCTTTTAACAAAGGTTATATGCGCTGATCATTGAAAAAGATACAAAAAGGAATAAAATGAGGAAAATCTCCCATAAAGATACTCAGAATTAACCACTATTAACATTTGGATACACATTTTTCAGACTTTTTCTCTGCCCTGCCTTCTCACTCCCGCTTCTCTAAATAATACAGTGTGCTACTTTGTAACCTGCATTTTTGTTTATTAACATAATCTATCACGCTACACATGAAGATTACAGAGTTCTTACAGCCTGCTTAAAAGTATGAGCTGCCATTTTCTCTGTAGAGCCTCAGTTACTAACTTTTACCTACATACAGACTTCAGAATCCCGGGGATCTTGTCATGGGTATGAAAGGAGGGGTGTTCCTTTTCAAAAGCCAAATGTCTTCCAGCTTCTTTGTGAATCACTGCTTGGCACAGGCTTTCTCTAGTTGCGGAGAGTGGGGGCTACTCTTCATTGCGGTGCATGGGCTTCTCACCGTGGCGGCTTCTCTTATGGCACAGTACAGGCTCCAGGTGCTTGGGCTTCAGTAGTTGTGGCTCAGTACTTGCAGTTCATGGGCTTGAGAGCGGCGGCCTCAGTAGTTGTACTGCATGGGCTTAGTTGCCCCGCAGCATGTAGAATCTTCCGGGTCCAGGGATCGAACCCAAGTCCCCTGCATTGGCAGGCGGATTTTTATCCACTGTGCCACCAGGGAAGTCTGGCACTGGCATTTTTAATTGAAATTTTCTGAATGTTGAGAAGATCTAGAGGAAGGGCAAGTGTCATAAATGTGCTCCCTTGGGGTTCTTCAACCCCCCTCTCCCACCAAGTCTGACTGCAATGATGTGCAGTCCTCTTGGGAAAGCCTTCATTTCACCCCTGAAGCCAAGCACACAGGCCCTTTTGGTTTTAAGTGCTATGTTGCTACTGATAACAGATACAAAACAAATGTAGGAGGCGACCCAACAACCAAAAAGACTGGAAGATGTGATAAAGCTTCCAGAATCTGACACAGTCCTTTTACAGTTTAATGAAGCCTATGAGCTCCTTCTCTGAAAAACACTAAGTTCATAAAATGCAGTTGGTCAAAATACAAAGGAAACCACTATACTGATACAGAGTTACCAAGGGGTTTCCCCCGTGGCTCAGTGGTAAAGAATCCACTTGCAGTGCAGGAGACACAGGTTTGATCCCTGGGTCGGGAAGATCCCCCAGAGAAGGCAATGGCAATCCGTTCCAGTGTTAACTGCCTGGAGAATCCCATGGTCAGAGGAGCCTAGCGGGTTACAGCCCATAGAGTCTGCCTGAATCGACTTAACATGCACATAGTATGCAGAGTTATGAAAATATTTAAAAATTATAATTTAGCAATATAGTGCCCTTTTATGAACACATGAAAAAATAATATCTAAGGGGAAAGCAATAAATAGGGAGATTGAGATTAACATATACACACATGCGTGCATGTGTGTTAAGTTGCTTTTGTCTTGTCCAACTCTTGAGACCCTATAGACTGTAGACTGCCAGGCTCCTCTATCCATGAGATTTTCCCGGCAAGAATACTAGAGTGGGTATTGCCATGTCCTTCTCCAGGGAATCTTCCAGACCCAGGAATTGAACCCATGTCTCTTAGGTCTCCTGTGTTGGAATGCAGGTTCTTTACCACTGGTGCCACCTGGGAAGCCCTCTATACACACCACTATATATAAAATATATGTAACTAATAAGGACCTGCTGTAGAGCACAGGGAACTCTACTCAATATTCTGTAATGGCCTATGTGGGAAAAGAATCTTTAAAAAAGTGGATATTCAGTTCAGTTCAGTCGCTCAGTCATGTCTGACTCTTTGCAACCCCACAGACTGCAGCATGCAGGCTTCCTTGTCCATCACCAGCTCCCAGAGCTTGCTCAAACCCATGTCCATCAAGGCGGTGATACCATCCAACCATCTCATCCTCTGTCATCTGCTTCTCTTCCCACCTTCAACCTTTCCCAGCATCAGGGTCTTTTCCAATGAGTCAATTCTTCGCATCAGGTGGCCAGACTATTAGAGTATCAGCTTCAACATCAGTCCTTCCAATGAATATTCAGGACTGATTTCCTTTAGGATTGACTTGTTGGATCTCCTTGCAGTTTAAGGGACTCTCAAGAGTCTTCTCCAACACCACAGTTCAAAAGCATCAATTCTTCCGTGCTCAGCTTTCTTTATAGTCCAACTCTCACATCCATACATGACTACTGGAAAAACCATAGCTTTGACTAGACAGACCTTTGTTGGTAAAGTAATGTCTCTGCTTTTTAATATGCTGTCTAGGTTGGTCATAACTTTTCTTCCAAGAAGCAAGCATCTTTTAATTTCATAGCTGCAGTCACCATCTGCAGTGATTTTGGAGCCCAAAAAAGAAAGTCTGTCACAGTTTCCATTGTTTCCCCATCCGTTTGCCATGAAGTGATGGGACCAGATGCCATGATCTTTGTTTTCTGAATGTTGAGTTTTAAGCCAACTTTTCCACTCTCCTCTTTCACTTTCATCATGAGGCTCTTTAGTTCTTCTTCACTCTCTGCCATAAGGGTGGTGTCGTCTGCGTATCTGAGGTTATTGATATTTCTTCTGGAAATCTTGATTCCAGCTTGTGCTTCCTCCAGCCTGGTATTTTGCATGATGTACTCTGCATATAAGTTAAATAAGCAGGGTGACAATATACAGCCTTGATGTACTCCTTTCCCTCTTTGGAACCAGTCTGTTGTTCCATGTCCAGTTCTAACTGTTGCTTCTTGACCTGCATACAGATTTCTCAGGAGGCAGGTCAGGTGGTCTGATATTCCCATCTCTTGAAGAATTTTCCACAGTTTGTTATGATCCACACAGTCTCTTGTGATCTAAACAGTCAAAGGCTTTGGCGTAGTCAATAAAGCAAAAGTAGATGTTTTTCTGGAACTCTCTTGCTTTTTTGCTGATCCAATGGATGTTGGCAATTTGATCTCTGGTTCCTCTGCCTTTTCTAAATCCAGCTTGAACATCTGGAAGTTCACGGTTCACTTACTGTTGAAGCCTGACTTGGAGGATTTTGAGCATTACTTTGCTAGTGTGTGAGATGAGGGCAATTGTGTGGTAGTTTGAGCATTCTTTGGCATTACCTTTCTTTGGGATTGGAATGAAAACTGACCTTTTCCAGTCCTGTGGTCACTGCTGAGTTTTTCAGATCTGCTGGCATATTGAGTGCAGCACTTTCACAGCATCATCCTTTAGGATTTGGAATAGCTCAACTGGAATTCCATCACCTCCACTAGCTTTGTTCGTAGTGATGCTTCCTAAGGCCCACTTGACTTCATACTGTATAACATGTATAACTGATTCACTTTGCTGTACACCTGAAACTAACAGAACATTATAAATCAACTATGCACCAATAAAAATCAAAAACAAAAATATCTAGTGTGGATCTAATAACTGAAGTAATATTGAAGTTGTGATGAGCATAAACATGATTCTGAAATGTGCAGTAGTTGCAATTCTATATAGAAATATTTGTGATTTCTCTCAGTGACAAAGTCACTGCTGTTGCTGTGGTGTGTTTTCTATATGTGGTTATGATAAAGAAAATGCTAAGTTTGAAGACTCCTGAACTCTATTCATAAATATCTTGGGGGCCTGGGAGCCCCCATATTAAACACTCTTGCTTAACCTGCTTTTATTATTATTATTGTTTCGTTTTGGCTGTGCTGGGTCTTCATTGCTGTGCAGGCTTTTCTCTAGTTGCGGTGAGCGGGGGCTGCTCTCTAGGCTTCTCACTGAGATGGCTTCTCTTGCTGCGGAGCAGGGCTCTAGGATTGCGGGCTTCGGTAGTTGCAGCACAAGGGCTCAGTAGCTGTGGCTTCCGGGCTCTAGAGCACAGGCTCAGTAGTTGTGGCACATGGGCTTTGTTGCTCCATGGCGTGTGGGATCTTCCCAGACCGGGGATCGAACATGTGTCTCGTGCTTTGGCAGGCAGATTCCTATCCACTGGAATACCAGAGAAGTCCCTACCTGCTTTTAAGAAGGAAAAATGGACCGTGGTACACAATCAAGGGAGGGACCCCCTAATAGCTCCACCCATCTCATACTCAGTGACCATCTGGCTGCCGCAGGAGAACTGAGGCTGAATAGCAGTGAGTACAACATGTATCCCAGGAGACACCGGACTGGGCAGCTTCAACAGCAGTTCACTTGTGTTTGGCTCTGAAATTAGCTCTTCCTGGGTGTTTTCCTGTTGGAATGAGGAAACGTGGGGCATGGGGAGAGGGGGGTGTAAATAAAGTATGACCTTGAGAGGAGTTGCCGAGTCTGAAAATCTGGCTGCACTGGCTCTTCTGGGTATTCCTGGGCTAGTCCCTTTAGACAGCCCAGCCTCAGTTTCCTCACCTGTGCCATGGGAATTACATAATAACTGATACCCAAGAAAATCAGGGTTTGGGAAGAGTTTAAATAGGACAGACTATGTGAAAATGTTTGGCAAAGACTGAAGCAGTGCTTCTCAAACTCTAATGTGCATAGAATCCCTTGGCAATCTTGCTAAAGTCAGATTCTGATGCAGTAGGTCTTGGGCGGGCATGAAGATTCTGAATTTCTAACAAGCAACATCCCAGGTGATACCTAAGCTGTTGGTCCAAGGACCACACTTTGAGTAGTAAGTACTCTACAGATGTTCCTTGTTATCACTGAGTGTCACTTTAATATTCCATCTAACTCTCTCACACTAGGAGAATGACAGCTGAAGATAAGGAGGCAGACCCAGCTCATCAAGCAAGGCGAGGCTTCTGCTCAGCAAGATACTCTGGTCTTGCAGCCCCACCTTCCCTGTCTCTTGTCTTCCACTACCAGCCATGGTGAAGACTGGCGATGATGACCAAGTGAAATCATGTTTTAGTCCAGATCAGCAGAAACTAACCAATCATGGGAGTGGAAACAAATGTTGAATGGGATATTTATACATAGAAGTGTATAGAGAAAATATTTTGCATTTGTAATGCTAAATATCTCCTAAACTTTCCGGAGAATTTATATTGCATCTTTTGGTTTTGCAAATCAGATCGTTCATCCCCGCACAGTTCTCCTAAAGCATCCCCATTCTCGTGGTACTCATAGGTGAAGAGCTTTACAGAATGCCCTGTGACCTTACTGTATCTGTTCTAAACTTCTGTCTTAGAAAGCCAAAGAAGACCAATATCAGAAGGGTGATGACGGTGCAGCTGAGAATGTCGAAGATGGAGCACCAGCGCATGGCTGGAGGGAGTGTCAGTTGGTACCATCACTCAGAAAAGCAGTCTGACAGCTGCTGGGATTACAGCTGTTGAGATTAAGCATGCACATGCCCTATGACTTGTGAAAAAAATTTTGACTATATACTCCCAAGAAATTCCCTCACAGGTCCATAAGGATGTTCATCATGGGATTTCTTGGGGTAAGTGAATAGTGGAGGCAGCCCAGGTGCTTATCATTAGAGAAAGGTATTATTAGTAAAAGATGGAAGATGTGCACTGTTAAAAAGTCGACAGCAGTTAAGAAATGTCAACCAGATGTACATAGCAACACTGATGGGACTTAGAAACCTAGTGTTGAGAGGAAGACAGGAAACAGAACAGGATTTATAGCACATTATCACTTCTATAAAGATATATTCACATGATAGTGATAAGCCTTTTGAAAAAGGTATGCATGCACATCTAAAGATAAGTTAAACATGAGAGTAGGTACTGTCGGGCCAAAAGGAATATAATTAGGGTTTGGAGGTTAAAAAGTAAAAAGTAAAAGAACCTTATATGGATTAATGATGAAGTGTTTAGAAACTGAGTTTTTAATTCAAATTTCCTCACCTGGGGTGAAAAAAAGATAAAACTTTTATCTAAAGCTTTCCTGTATCAAATGCATAAGGACCTTCACAGTCCAGCCCTACATGACATATTCCACGTGTAACTCCCCATTTCAGGGGCCATTTTCCTCACTGTTGCCTTGCTACAGATCACAGACTTCCTCCCTTTGACATCTTTCCTGCTGCAGCTGGTGTCCTCTCATCTTGATTTCTTGCTACACTCACCTGCAGCAGGTCCCTAGCAGACAGAACCTGGGCTCCAAAGTAACGTGGACATCACTGTCCACAGGTGTGTCAGGATATATTCAATCAGGGGGTTGCTTCCTCAGTTCTGCTGACACCACTGATTTGACAGAGAATCTAAGGAATTCCCTTATTGTGCATCTGTCTCCTGCAGGACATACCACACAGGGCAGTCGTCTATAATTTAAGTATTTCTGATCTTCATTAGACCGTGAACTCATGGAGGATGGGAACCTAATTTCCTGTGTCCACTGCCCAAAATTAATCACATAAGAAGCCCATCAATGTTTTAGAAATGGATCCCCCAGTCCCCTAAGACAGGATGGAGCAACCTGACCTCAAACTAGTTTATACCTAATTTAAAAGTTTAATTGGTAGTAGTTTCAAAGTGCTTTGTTTTATGGTGCTAGAATATGTCCCCAAATTAATACATGATAACAAGGAGAGAGTTGCTCCTGTCCTTATGTCCAAAGGTATAAAGTACCATCTACTGTTTTCCTTCCCTTCAAGAAACGATGGAATGTGTGTTCCAGAAACGATCGTGTACATGTCTGCTGAGTCCCTTCAGTCTTGTCTGACTCTGTGATTCTATGGACTGTAGCCCACCAGGCTCCTCTATTCATGAGATTTTCCAGGCAAAGAATACTGGAGTGGGTCGCCATGGCCTCCTCCAGGGGATCTTCCACCACCCAGGGATTGAACCCAGGTCTCCTGGGTCTCCTGCATTGCAGGCAGATTCTCTACCCATTGAGTAACCTGGGAAGCCCCAGAAATGATTGGATAAATCTAAAAATAAAAAAAATTGGACATCATTAAAGTGAACTCTTGGGTTCCCACGGTTTGGGAAGGAAAGCAGAAGCGGGTGAAACGCTAGAGTGAAAGCCTCTGCAAGAAAGGAGTGGAGTATTCATCACTAGAACCTCATGTCCTTCAGAAAAATGGAAGCTACCTTCTGTGCAGCCAGATCTGGTGTGCACATGACCAGCAGGATCCGGTATTTGCCAGGTTGGTTGTTTATGGGAATTTCCAAATGGCAAGAACACAGAGCCGTTCTCTAGCCTCTGACAAAATCCACCGGGTCACAGAGCATCATGGGACTCCTCCAGCCTAGCTGCAACTCCGCGATCTGAGGTGGGCTGGAGCGTTCCTTCATCATCATAATGGTTGTGAACACAAGCCCAGCACAAGGGCATGAGGCCTTCTGGGATAGGGTTTTCTCAAAAGGAAAGATTAGGGACTTCCCCAATGGTCCAGTAGTTAGGACTCCACGCTTTCACTGCCAAGGGCCCAGGTTCAACCCCTGGTCTGGGAACTAAGAGCTCACCAGTGGCAGGGCATGGCCAAAAAAAAAAAGGAAAGATCAATTTCTAATTTACTTTTTCCACCACTGTCCTTCTAGGACAGGGTCCAAGACTCATTTTTACATACCCAGCTAAATGCAATGAAAAGCCCCTCTGACAGCTGAGGGAAGAGCAAGCCGGTGGTGAAATGGATTGGTCCAGGGCCTGGCTTCCAATCCCTCACCACAGCAGTCGGCAGTTTTCAGCTCCAAGTGACGTTTGCTGTCTGCTAGGACTCAGGGTGGTTAGCTTCAGCTGCCTGCTGCTCCAGGAGAGAATTCAAAACCCAAGCATATGGAGAATATTTAAACTTAAATTTGAGTGTATGGCATTGGTTCCCTGGTACATTCAGCTTTGAAATTCACCATCTGTTCAGTATAAGAAGGCCGGGCAGACTAGGTGCCCACTGCTCTGTAGTTTTGTAAACCTTCTGAATTACCCCCACCCTGTCCCCAACCCCCCACCCCCTTCTGCCCACTGGAGGTCACCACCCCCCAACCTTGTCAGGCATTGGGCTTTAATAATCGTTGGGTTATGGCAACACCAGAGAAAGAATAGGGTTAATTGCAAGGAAAAAGTAGAAAGATAGGAAGAAGGACTGTAGTGGGAAGTGATACAAGTCCTTCTGTAAGAGCAAAAATTAGGAAAGAGGGGTGAATCTCAATCTTATTTGCATCTTAGAATCACCTGGGGAGCTTTTCATAATGCCCAGTTCAGCTGCACCCAGGACCAGTTAAGTCAGCGTTTCTGGAGGGTGGGACCCAGACCTCAGTAGGATCAGGGAGCATCAGTTTTTGAATTTCCTCAGGTGATTCCAGTGTGTGGCCAAGGTTGAAAAACACAACTTTTGAGTCAGGAGACTTGGGTCCTGGCTCCAATCAAGCCACTAATCTCCAGGGTTGTCTAGGGAAAAACTACTTTCTCTTCAGTTTTTTTACCTATTAAATGAGGGGATTGCCTCCAAATGTATTTGACCAAAAGCCATGCAAGTTTGACCCCCTGCCCCAGGACCATTTTCTAACATGGTTTTCTAGCTCTGAAATTCTAAGAAGCCATTCAAATGGCAGTCAAAAGGTTTGAACTTTGAAGTGTCTTGAAGTATCTGATCTGAGTGTAGCCTCTATTCAACGTACAAACTCGATAACAGCAAAAGTCTGGTGAAAGAACCCGGGTAACTTTCTAGGTCCTTCTCTAGTAAGAGGAAATATTATTCTCCTTCCATTTCACAAGGCTTTAAAGAAAGCACTGTGGGTCTGTTTGTCTTGCATTACTACTTAGCTAAAAAATTAGGCAACAATCGAGAAAGGTCGCCAGTGCTTGCTCACGTTCCCTCTCTTTCTCTTTCCACATCTGAGGATAATTACTACCAGGCAGGAACATTTAATATGAATTCACTTAAACAAAGAATCATGGTTTTGTAATCAGTGGGGAGAAAAGTTTGATTGGAGCTTCATGTTGAAAAGTGAAATTAAGTGACATTAAAATATGCTTTCTTAGGTGTAACAAGCCTAGGTTATCACTGCAAATGTGCACTAATCCTTAGAAAAGGATTCAAATGTTATTTTTCTCAGCATACATTTTCTGACAAAATTATAAATCTTAACATCTTTACTTGGACTTTTAAGGCCCTATCACAGAAGAGGTAGGGATTGTAGTATTAACTGAGACGTGATGTTTTTAATAAGGACCAATTTTATAAGTGACTGATTTATTAGAGAATATGTTCACTACTTCCTGTCTTCAAGGATTTAGAGTAATTGTGGTTTAGTCGCTAAGTCGTATCCAACTCTTTGTTACCCCATAGACTGTAGCCCTCCAGGCTCCTCTGTCCATGGGATTTCCCAGGCAAGAATACTAGAGTGGGTTGCTTTTTCCCTTCTCCAGGGGATCTTCTATACTCAGGGATCGAACCTGCGTCTCCTGCATTAGCAGGCATATTCTTTACCACTGAGCCACAGGGAAGCCATACGTATAAATACTTATGCCGTATGTCCCCATCTATACACAAAAGAGGTGAATGTATACGGGAAAGTGTATGCTGGGGAGCAAAAAGCTACTGGATTCTGTATTTGAATATGGCATTACAGATAATGTTGCTGTCTCCTGTGCTTGGAGAAGTGGGCATATTAACCAGGTTTTGGTTTCTAAAGCCAACACCTACCTCTTCCCACTCTACCGTGGGCTGTCTACTGCAGTCAGTTTCTATAGATCCCTACTCATTTCAGTAGCCATCTAACGACTGTGTTCTCAGGAAGAAATTGACCAGCTAGCTTTTTCACATTGTAAATAATCTATTAATAATCGTGAACACTTATTGAGCTAAGGTTCTGTTCCACGCACACTCCTATATTATCTTGGTATTTACAGCAGCTCTGTGGCCGACATGCGTAACACCATCTCCATTTGGTAAATAAGTTCAAACCCAGGCTCTATTTTGTTAACTAATTTTTGAAATAATGTTTTCTTTCTCCTCAGTCCTATCTGAAAAGCATTTCTCTGGCCCTCAACAGAGGGTAACTCTGTGTATAAACCTTTTAGCCCCAACATTCCTCACAGAATCCTAGTCCTAAGTTGGATCTTCTTTGACATCAACTCACACCCCTTCCAGTATCCTGACAGGTGACCCCTCTGCCCCTTCATTTAGAACTTCCAGCGCTCACATGCTCCCTATCTCCTAGGGAATTTCATTTTTACTTTTATTTTAAAAACAATTATAATTTGTCAAAAGTTTCTTCCTTGCATCAAGTTCTTCCCGTAGCTTCTATCTGTCTAATCTCAGTTCTGCCACTATGCTGTTCCCACCCCAAAGAAATCTAACTCTTTTTCTCTGTGGATGCCATTCATATAGTTGAAGCGCCTTATCACCTGAACTGTGTTGAGAATCTTCCTGCTGTGTTTTTACACATCTTAACCACATTTTCAGGCTATAAACCTTGAAACAAAGCTTTTGCTGGAATTGAGCATCAATTAGTAGAGTAAATTGGATCAATTAAATAAAGGTTAAACACAGGCCAATAAATCACTTGTAACAGTGTTTGCACAACCCTCCAAAACAAAGGGTGTTTTTTACTCCCAGGCAACTGTTTGGAGGAGGCCTGAACCTGCTGACCAGAATGTGGTAGAGAAAGGTCCCAACAGGGAGTTCCCTGGGGGGCCAAAGCTTAGGGCTCTGTGCTTTCCCTGCTGAGCATATGGGTTCAGTCCCTGGTCAGGGAACTAATCCTGCAAGCCATGTGGCTGAGGGGGGAGGAAAAAAACTCACACGGTTGTTTTTTGTTTGTTTGGCTATGCCAGGGAAAAAAAAAAGTACCTGAAATATTACCTCCTCCCTTCCATCACTGTCCACCTGCCTTCTTTGTCCAAGGAGATGAAATGAGGCTGCTTCTTTGTATCAAGCTTCTTATCCTCCTAAAAGGGAGCAGTTGGCCAAAAGGTGGCTACTGAAATGCAAGGGCCATCTCATAGAGAAGCTCTGCTTTAAAAAGAGTCAGTTGTTACAATGAACTGATTCAGAAGCATGGTCCCTGGAGGAGCTCAAGCTGGATGCAGTGGTAGGAAGGATGCCTGGGTGAGGTCCGGGAAGTAGATTAACAACCTTACAACATTTTTTCCCCCCTCAGCCATGTGGCTTGCAGGATCTGAGTTCCCCGATCAGGGATTGAACCCATGCCCTTGGCAGTAAAAGTGCAGAGTCCTAACCATTGGACTGCCGGGGAATTCCCATCAAGTACCTTGTTTTTTAAGTTGAAGGATGGGTCTGAGTTTGGGAGTTCCAGCTTTTCCCTTTGCCCAGCTATTTCCTCATCATTACCTGGGGGAAGAAATGGGCCTGAAAGAGCAAAGAGCAGTACAAAGCATGCTCCTTTTCTCTGAGTGAAGGGAGCCGAACCTGCTGAGATGGCTCCTGTGGGCCCACAGCTTCAGACCTTCCTCAAGTCACATGTCCCATCCCCTTGTGGCACGCATCTAGACTACCCCTGCTGTGGAAGCAAGGCAGGAAGAACAGGAGTGCTGGAAGAGGGCTCAGCAAGGAACCAGAGAAGAGAAAAGTGGGCAGGGGTTACTGCTGTGTTTAAGAATAAAACTGGCATCACCTGAACACCAGGCTTCTAGACCTCACTGTTGCATCCCAGATGGAAGCCAAGGTTCACCACGCCCCTCAAAACCTTCTGGGCATCAGTGAAGCTTTGGTAGAGGCCAGAAAAGGAAGCTGAGAAGCTGGGTATGTTGCTAGAAAGGTATATATAACAACCAAATGCTATTGCCCTGCCACTGCTGCTGCTAAGTCGCTTAAGTCGTGTCCGACTCTGTGCGACCCCATAGACGGCAGCCCACAAGGCTCCCCCGTCCCTGAGATTCTCCAGGCAAGAACACTGGAGTGGGTTGCCTTCTCCAATGCATGAAAGTGAAAAGTGAAAGTGAAGACACTCAGTCGTATCCGACTCTTAGTGATCCCATGGACTGCAGCCTACCAGGCTCCTCCATCCATGGGATTTTCCAAGCAAGAGTACTGGAGTGGGTTGCCATTGCCTTCTCCGGCTATTGCCCTGGACCCCGGGCTAATTCTTTGTGAAGTTCACCTCCCTTCATTTTATTCGAGCTACCTGCATCCTCTCTTTGAACTCAGTATTCTTGCCTGGAAAACCACAGAGAGGGAAAAAGTTTGTGCATCAAAGGACACTATCATTAGAATGAAAAGGCCACCCAAAGAACGGGGAAAATATTTGCAAATCACTTATCTGATAAGGGATAAATGTCTAGACTATATAGAGAATTCCTGAAACTCAACCACCACAAAAAACACCTGATTTAAAAAATGAGTAAAGGCCTTGAACAGACATTTCTCCAAGAAAGATACACAAATGGTCAATAAGCACATGAAAAAAAAAAAAGGTCAATATCACCAATCATTAGGGAAATGCAAATTAAAACCACAATGAGATACTAGCCATTAGGATGGCTATAATTAACACAAACAGAAACAAACAAACAAAACCCCAAATGTTTTCAGGTTGTGAAGAAAATAGAACACATGTATACCACCGGTGGGAATGTAAGATGGTACAACTGCTGTGGAAAATAGCATAACAGTTTCTCATAAAATTAAAAAAGGATTTACCATATGATCCAGCAATTTCACTTTGCATAAGTACCCTAAAGAGTTGAAAGCAGGGTCTCCAAGACATGTTTGTATAGCCATGTTCACTGCCGCATTATCATCGTAGCTAAAATATAGAAGGAACCAACGTCAAATAGATAAGCAAAATGTGGTATATACACACAATGCAGTTTTATTCAGTTTTTAAAAGGAAAGAATGTGGATATCTGTTACAACATGGATGAAACTTGAAGGCATTATGCTAAATGCAATAAGCCAGTCACAATAAGACAAATACTGTATGATTCCACTTGTTTAAATGCTACAGGCTGAATGTTCATGTCCTCTCAAAATCTATATGTTGAGAACCTAACCTCCAATGCGATAGTAGTAGGAGGTGATGAATGGGATTAGTGCCCTTATAAGAGAGACCCCAGAAAGCTCCCTTACCCCTTCCACCATGGGAGGACCCAGCAGAAGACAGCCCTCTGTGAGCCAGGAAATGGTCCATACTTAATCTACAGGCATCTTGATTTGGGACTTCCCTGCCTCCAGAACTGTGAGGAAATAAATCTTTTGTTGTTTAAGCCACTCAACCTATGATATTTTTGTTCAAGCAGCCTGAACCAGCTAAGATATCAGGTACCTACAGAAATCAAAATCATAGAGACAGAAAGTAGCCCGGTGGTTGCCAGGGGCTGGGAGCAAGAGAAAGCGAGGAGTCCTTGTTTAATGAGTGCAAAGCTTTCAATTTTGCAAGTTGAAAAGAGTTCTGGGGTTGGATGGTGATGAAGGTTGCACAGTGTTATGAATGAACTTAACACCACTGAAGTGAAGTGTTAGTCACTTAGTCGTGTCCGACTCTTTGCCACCCCATGGACTGGAACCCGCTAGGCTCCTCTGTCCATGGGATTCTGCAGGCAAGAATACTGAAGTGGGTTGCCATTCCCTTCTCCAAAGGATCTCCCCAACCCAGGGAATATAATCTGGGTCTCCTGCATTGCAGGCAGATTCTTTACTGTATGAGCCACTAGGGAATACCACTGAACTGTACATTTAAAAATGACTAAGATGATAAACTTTGTTATGTGTATTTTACCACAATACAAAGTTGGGGGTATGTGTGAGGGCCATGGCAACTCTTGGAGTCTGGGCCCACCAAGTGCCCCCAAGAAGCTGGCATCTTGTCTCCTGATTCGAACAATGTTGCTGGGTAAGAATGGCCTGGGTGCTCAGGAGCCGCACTCAGGGAGTTTCAGATGCAGATTCCTGAGCCCTGACATAAAGATCCTGATTTGGCACCTGTAGGAGGTGGGGCCTAGGAGTCAGTATTTTTCAAACGCCTACAGTGGTTTTGATAATTAACCAAGTGTGGGATCTGTTGGTCGGGATCATTAGGGAGCCTTTGTTATTGACCTCAGCTAATTTCAGGCACCGGCTTTTTTGGACTTAGGTTCAGCTATAAAGCAGCACCACACACCCAGGCATGTCTCTGGACCGTCAAGGCTGTTGCCTGCCATTCATTCAGACAAATGTGTATTAAGTGCCAGCCACCCTGTGCTTGTGCTGCGCCAGGACAAGGTGTGCCACAGAGGCAGAGTCCCAGCTCTCACGGAGCAGAGGTCGCTTAGCCCCCTCGCCCCTGACCCGAGCCCCTCCCTTTCCAGCAGCCTTCACTGTCTTGCATTTTTTATTTCCCAGCCTGCTCACCACGGGTGCCTGTGTGCTCAGTCGCTTCAGTCGTGTCCGACTCTTTGTGACCCCATGGACTGCAGCCCACCAGTCTCCTCTGTCCATGGGTTTTTCCAGGCAAGAATACTGGAGTAGGTTGCCATTTCCTCCTCCAGGGGATCTTCCCAACCCAGGGACCAAAGCCACATCATCTCCTGCACTGCAGGCAGATTCTTTACCACTGAGCCACTGGGGAAGCGCCCTGTTCACCTTATTAGGTTGTAACTTCTTTCAGAGCTCAGTCTGCATCTAATTCATTCCTGCTAACTGCTAAGACGCGTAAGTCGTGTCCGACTCTGTGTGATCCCAGCCCACCAGGCTCCACCATCCCTGGGATTCTCCAGGCAAGAACACTGGAGTGGGTTGCCATTTCCTTCTCCAAATTCATTCCTAGGCTGTCACTTTGTCCTGGGCCCACCCCCACCGCCACTGCCCACACCAAGTGTCACGGTTTCCACTTGGTAAATGTCTGTGAAAGAGAGTTGTCCATTCACCCAGCAGATATTTACAGGGTGCCTGCTATGCAGCAGCTTGGTTGTCAGTTCCAGGGCTATGAGGCGGGTGAGGTGGTGAGGCATCTAGGGTACAGACTTTCAGCAGGTGCTTCTCATAGGAGCAGAGAGAGCAGGGCCGTCACCCGAGAGTGAACGCCTCCTTACATTTTGTGCCCCAGGTGCCTGGCTTGTCTCATCACAGTCCCAGCTAGGTGCTGGGGATACCACCATGAACAAAACAGACAAAGATTAAATGGACTTAAGTAAATTCTCCCTATTCCCAGGGTCTCTGTGGGGCTCTGCTTGTCGCCTAGCCTTACATCTTCTTCACTTGCGTGCCATCTGCCTTCCCAAGGAGGCTGTGAAATCTTTTTCTGGTCCACCCCTTCCTCTTCCCACCCCACCTCCACAAGCATTCTGCCTAGGACAATGTTTTCCAGAATCTTGTCCTTGACCAGCTGCATGGGACTCGATCGTGGCACCATTTAAAATGCAGCTGCCCAGGCTCACTTACTGAGTCAGGTTCTTTGAGGGTAGAACTCAGGAATCGGCATCAAGGTCCCTGGGTGGTTGAGCAGGCTTCACATCCGTGGATCCTCGGCCTACCGATATGTTCGGTCAGTACTGCTAAAGTTGACTGATACTAGAAGGAGGAGAAGACGGGGGAGAAGGACATTTTGAATGTGATTCAGTTTCTTTCTGATTCTGTTCACAAAGTTGGAAGACACAGGAATGGGAAAGGGCTGGTCCATGCTGGCCTTGACTCTGACTTTGTGGAGGGAGCTCTTCAGCTCAGTCTTGTACCTTGGCTGGGCCACTCCAGGCCCTCCCTTGAGATTTATTGGGTTGCCTGCCTTACCTCCCGAGGAAATAGAGGCTGGCATTTCCCATAGCTTTGGTTGGGTCAAAAATTTCCACTGAGCTGAGTTGGAAGTGATTGTAGCTAAGTGGCCAGGGGAGGGTCTTGAGAGCCCCAGGGCAAATGAGGACCATTGGAGCGTCTGTAAATCTGGTCCTCCCTGACCTCTAAGGCAGACACCCACCATTTCCACTTGCTTCACGTGGTGCCCTGCACAGATGCTCTCGCACTTTGGGCTGTCAGGTGCATGTTGTTCAATGGTGATCATCTGAATGAGATAAATCAATTGTGTGTTACCAGTAAACCCAGTTTGCAGGGTGGAGCACACTTTGGCTTTCCTGATCCATCAATTCCTTGGGAGTATCTGAACAAGATTCCTCTGCCGATCCACCACACCCAGCTCCCTCGGAGAAGAGTTCAGGATCTCATCTGCTTTTGAAAAGGTCAGGCAGGGAGATGAAGAACCCATCAAAGGCCCCCTCAGGAGGGAATTTCGGTAGTGTTGAAATCTGGGTCACAATCCCAGGGTCCCTAAATGGCAGGTTATGATCGAAGGCTTCCACAAGCAGGCCACTGGAGTTGAATTGATTCATAACCTATTTACTGGCTTTTAAGGTTGGTGACAATGGTTTTCAAGTTTTTTGTGCATCAGTACCACCTATGTGTGTGTGTTAGTCACTCAGTCACGTTCAACTCTTTGTGACCTCATGGCTGCAGCCTACCAGGCTCCCCTGTCCATGGGGATTCTCCAGGCAAGAATACTAGAGTGGGTAGCCATTCCCTTCACCAGGGGATCTTCCCCACCCAGGGATCGAACCTGGGTCTCCTGCATTGCAGGTAGATTCTTTACCATTTGAGCCACCAGGGAAGCCCCTATAGAGCTTCTAAAACAGGCGCGCAGACCCCACCTCATGATCCTGAGAGCTGAGGCTTGGAAATTTCTCTCTCGACAGCTTCCCAAGCAAGTCTGCTCCAAACACACCTCAGAACCCCAGGGCTTTGAACTGAGGACCTGCAGTGTTTGTGTCTTCATTCTGCACGCCTCTCCCAGCCCTTTCCTTCAAGTGTGGTAGTTTGTTCCTTGGCAAACTCGGCTAAAGCGGAACTCCCTCTCCCAGCTCCCTCCCCTGTAACCCTGAAGTAGAGCTGGCCAAGGGAGGAGCTTGTTAGCACTGGGGAAGATCTTGTGAGGTGGCAGCCAGTACTCTCAGACACAGAGGTGCCAGGACCACTTGTCCTCACTCTCCTCCACTCCCTCCATGTCCAGCTTCTCCCAACAGCAGCCCCAGAGTCTCCCTCAACAGCTTGACCCCTGGAGGAGAGACCCACATGGGGCACAGCCCCTCCGCAAAGATGTTCTCCCTTCTCTGGTCTGGCTCTGTGGTGGCTCCTTCTCTGACCCTCCCCAACTCTCCCTTCCCAGGCCTTCACCTCCCCAACTCCTCCTGCAGGGGGTGAGGTCTCTCCCCTCTAGCAAATCCCTTACCCCAGAACTCACAGGGGCTTCTGTTCCCCCCAGGTGAACCCTGACCGACCGGTCAAGAAACTACTTCCCATCCAAAATAAAGCAAGACGTGGGAAATTTCATTCAGATCCAAAGAAATGTCCCTGGGCTATTAAGATGTGCCAACATCATGAAAGCAGTTACAAAGTAACCCAGTAAGCCTGACCACCCATGATCACAGAGTCATTGAAAAATACGATCCCATCCCGGGATTCTCTGCTGACAAATAACTGCACCTCGGGCACAAAACGAAGATCATGGCATCCGGTCCCATCACTTCATGGCAAATAGACGGGGAAACAGTGGAAACAGTGGCCGACTTTATTATTCTGGGCTCCAAGATCACTGCGGATGCTGCTTGCAGCCATGAAATTAAAAGACGCTTGCTCCTTGGAAGGAGAGTTATGACCAACCTAGACAGCATATTAAAAAACAGAGACTTTACTTTGCCAACAAAGGTCCGTCTAGTCAGGGCTATGGTTTTTCCAGTGGTCATGTATGTATGTGAGAGTTGGACTATAAAGAAAGCTGAGCCCCAAAGAATAGATGCTTTTGAACTGTGGTGTTGGAGAAGACTCTTGAGAGTCCTTTGGACTGCAAGGAACTCCAACCAGTCCATCCTAAAGGAGATCAGTCCTGGGTGTTCATTGGAGGGACTGATGTTGAAGCTGAAACTCCAATACTTTGGCCACCTGATGCGAAGAACTGACTCATTTGAAAAGACCCTGATGCTGGGAAAGATTGAGGGCAGGAGGAGAAGGGGACGACAGAGGATGAGATAGTTGGATGGCATCACTGACTCAATGGACATGGGTTTGGGTGAACTCCAGGAGTTGGTGATGGACAGGAAGGCCTGGTGGGCTGCGGTTCATGGGGTTGCAAAGAATCAGACACGACTGAGCGACTGAACTGAACTGGGCACATTAGAAAGAGGTGCCCCCTTTGGGAAGCATTAGTAAAAGTCACCCTTTCCTTCCTCCTGGTCTCCGCTTTAATCTGGGTGCCCTTGTGCAGACCACAGCCGGCATAACTGAATATATGTAGCCACCCTCGGTCTCTCTTCTGTCCATTTATGCTTAGAGGCCCTGAGTCCCTAACTGCTTTCCTAGTATCATCAAGCATAGACATGTCACAGAACAGTCCCACCAAAAGCAAGGATAGCACTTCCTTGGCTCTTTGTATTAAAGTAGTTTTTCCTTCCCCAGTGCCACGGGCAGCTGCCCTCTCCCGATCATTCGTGTCAGCCGGCTGTGGTAGGATCCTGCATGTCTCTACAGCCCTCACCATACTGTAGTGTTATTCTGTGTTTGACATCTGTCCCACCCACCAGACAGTGAGCTCCCTGAGGACAAGGGCTCGAATTAGATCACCTTTCAATTCCCAGTGACCTGTGACTGGCACAGAAAAGCATGCAATAAATGTTTGTGGAATGAGTTGATCGATCAAGCAGAGCTAAAGGAAAAACTCCTGTTTTCCTCAACGCCTCAGACTAATGATATCCAATGGGTAGGTTTTTTTCCATACCCAGCATTTTTCCAATTATCAGTGTACACCAACTGGGTTCCTTATAATTGAACTCAATTCTAACACTAACAGCCCGGAGTTAACACAGACCTCACAGGTTACAGGACTTCCCCGGTACTCCAGTGGCTAAGACTCCATATGCTCCCAATGCAGGAGGCCTGGGTTCGATCTCTGGTCAGGGAACTAGACCCCACATGCTGCAACTAAGACCCAGCACAGTCAAATAAATAAATAAAAATAAATAGGCTTCCCTGACAGCTCAGTTGGTAAAGAATCCGCCTTCAATGCAGGGGTCACAGGTTACAGGCTCAGTCCCAAAAGACTGGCCCCCACTTCAGATGCCGGCCCCAAGTTGTCACCTGTACTTCTGACCAACCAGCTGTGAATCAGGGGTTCCCATAACCCTTTCCTCAGCTTTGAAAATGTGTTAGAACTGCTCATAGAACTTACTTATATTTACTGATTTACCATAAAGGATATAATGAAAGATGCAGGTGAACAGATAGATGAAGAGGTGCATGGTTAAGGTCTGGAAAGTCCCAAGTTCAGGAGCTTTGGGCCCCATGGAGTTGGAGTGATTACCCTGCAGGCACGTGGATGTATTCACCAACCTGGAAGCTCTCCAAACTCCATAGTTTGAGATTTTTATGGAAACTTGAGGGCTTCCAGGGGAGCATGGTGGTAAAGAGTCTGCCTGCCAATGCAGAAGACACTGGTTTGTTCCCTGGGTCAGGAAGAAACCCTGGAATAGGAAATGGCAACCCACTCCAGTATTCTTGCCTGGAGAATCCCATAGACAGAGGAGCCTGGCGGGCTACAGTCCATGGGGTCGCAGAGTCAGACATGACTGAGCAACTGAGCACGCACGCACCCATGAAGACTGCGTCATGTGGGCACGATCTATTATTAACTCACCTCCTGTTCCTCTCCCCTCCCCAAAGGAATGTGGGGGAGAGGGTGCTGGGGCCGAAAGCTCCAAGCTTCTGATCTTGGCTTGATCACTCTGGTGACCAGCCCCCATCCTGAGCCATCTAGGAGCCCACCAAGAGTCACCTTGTTAGAACAAACAATGCTCCTGGCACCCATGGAATTCCTAGAAGATCTGTGTCAGGAACTGGGGGCAGAGATCAATTACATATTTCTTGTTATGTCAGAGGTCACATCTGGTTCTGGAGCTGGGACTTTCCTCTCAGGCTCGATCCTCTTTTGAAATAGTCAGGAACCAGGGCCCAGATCTTTGCCTCCCTTAGGGACGTAATTCACACACTGAGAGACATGCCAGATTCCAGGGCACCATGACCTTTCTGGTCTGAGGACTTCAGTGGTGATTGGTCAATCTTGGCTGATCACAGGCCACATCCAGGTTAATAAATATGTGACATAAGGAGCCACAATCCATTCTCCAGTGCCCACAGTCACTAATCTATTATGGCCCTCAAGTCTTCTCAAGACAGCACCCTGAAGAGTTTCTACCAACTGATCAGAGTTGCCATACTAAATGAAGGCCATGTCTCGCCTTGGGCAGCCTCTGAGAGGTGTCTTATTGCCATCGGGGTCATCAGAGACATCCGTACTTTTGTTTGCAGGAAGGCATTTGCCAAAGAATCCCAACAAGTACAAACTGAGTTGTAAATAAATGCGTGCTCAGTCACTAAGTCGTGTCTGACTCTTTGCAACTCTGTGCACTGGGGTCTGCCACGATCCTCTGTCCATGGGATTTTCCAGGCAAGGATACTGGAGTGAGTTGCTATTTCCTTTTCCAGGGGATCTTCCTGACCCAGGGATCAAACCTGAGTCTCCTGCATTGGCAGGTGAATTCTTTACCTGTGAGCCACCTGGGAAGCCCCGTAATTAAATGGCCCCAAGTTTATTCAATATAAGTCATCAATAAACCAACTACAAATAGCCATTGTCTTTTCAATCAAATGAAAAAAGGCAAAAGGATGGCCTTGTATGGTATGGTGCAACTTTAAAATGGGGGTTTGAAACTAAAAACAAAGCTACCATATATATGATCCAGTGACCCCACGCCTGGGCATATATCCGGAGAAAACTGTAATTCAAAAAGATACGTGCATCCAATCTTCATAGCAGCACTATTTACAATAGACAAGACACGGAAGCAACCTAAATGTCCATCGACAGGGGAATGGATAAAAAGATGTGGTATGTATACACGACGGAATGTTAGCCATAAAAAAAGAATGAAATAATGCCATTTGCAGGGACATGGATGGACCTAGAGATTATCATACTAAGCAAAGTAATTCAGACAGAGGAAGACAAGTATCATATGATATCCCTTATATATGAAATCTAAAAAAAAAAGATACAGATGGACGTATTTACAAAACAGAAATAGATTCACAGATACAGAAAACAAACTTATGATTACTAAAGAGGAAAGAGGGGGAAGGATAAATTAGGAGTTGGGGATTAAAATATTCACACTACTATATACAAAATAAACAGTAAGGACCTACTGTATAGCACAGGGAGCCCAATATCTTGTAATAACCTATTATGGAAAAGAATCTAAAAATGTACTGAATCTAAAAGTGCCATATACCTGAAATTAACACAACATTGTAAATCAGCTATATTTCAGTTAACATTTTAAAAAATTAAGATGGGGGTTTGCTATGGACACAAATGCCTGGGGATAAGTCTGTCCCCACTGGAGTCTGTTTCACTGCAGAGACTTCTCCCTGTCCCCTGACACACAGTCTGGTTCTTTTTGAATCCAGCAGGGCCAGTGGGGTCTTTGAATCCTGCCCATCTCCCAGCTCTGCAGTTGCCTCACTTTAGTTGCAGAGCTAGGTGTTTGGTGGGAGTGAATCTGCTGTCAGGCTGGAGGAGGAGGGAGGGGAAGACGGTTGAGGGAGGGGAGGGGAGGGGAGGGGCGGGGTGGGAGGGGAGAGGTGGAGCAATGGAAGGAGAATGGGAGCCAGGCAACCACTTGGCTTCTTCCTCCAGTCCCGCCACTTAGTAACCAAGGGACCTGAGACAAATCAATGCAATGGTCTGAGCCTCTGTTTCCTCATCTGTGAAGAGGGTAGAGGAAAGAGTAATTATGCATTGCTTATATTGGATGGCATCACTGATTCGATGGACATGAGTTTGAGCAAGCTCCAGGGTTGGTGATGGACAAAGAAGCCTGGTGTGCTGCAGTCCATGGGGTCACAAAGAGTCGGACACGACTGAGCGACTGAACTGAACTATAGGTATCTCGTTGGGATATTGAGAACAACAGATTACATTGAATGGCTGATATGAAATGCTTTAAGTAAGGGAGAAGATTTTCTTCTGTTCACTCCTTTGTTGCATAGATCCTGGCCCACAGCACAGTGGGGTGTTCAGTAAAATGTTTGTTGAAGGAATAAATGCGAACACCAAAAGCTTTCTCTGGAGTTCCTTCAGCGTGGAGGTTTCGTGCTTCACTGCAGCTCTGTGTACTTGTGTGTTAAATATTCTTTTGTATGCATTTAACATCTCATTAAAGCACTTAGAAGTTAATGCAAAAAGAGCAAAGTAGAGAGGAAAACATGTGCAGAGTACCTTGCCAAAAGAAAGTAGTAGTATTGTCATTCTTGATTTTGCTTCCATACAAGCAGTGAAACTGTCCTGAGTGATCTCACTTCATTCATAGAGACCTTACGTTTGCGCCAAGCATTGGTGAAAGTAGAGGAATTCATAGAAAGGACGTTATATCAGAAACCAAGACTTGACGGGATCTACTTTTTGAAGAGACTATGTGTAGGCTGATTTTTGTGTTTGAAGTCCCCACCTCTCACTTTGGCTCGCGTCACACCTGAGCCCAGTCGAGGGAAAGCGCAGGTAAGCCGTCAGTGTCGAGGCTTGTACCGTGGCCCCTGCCTTGCTTCACCTTACGAGTTCCTACTTGTCCTTCAAGACCTCTCCTGGGTGTCATCTTTTCTGGGAAGTTTCTCTGAACTGCTGTACTGCATCCTGCCCCCTTAGCTCATCTGTGGCCGTGGTTCTTAAAAGGGCTGATTTTACTCCTCCAGGGACATGTGGCCATGTTTAAAGATATTTTATTGTCATGAATATTCCAATGAATATTCAATGAAGGACTGATGCTGAAGCTGAAACTCCAATACTTTGGCTGCCTGATGCGAAGAACTGACTCATTGGAAAACAGCCTGATCCTGGCAAAGATTGAAGATGGGAAGAGAAGGGGACGACAGAGGATGAGATGGTTGGATAGCATCACTGACTCAATGGACATGAGTTTGAGCAAGCTCTGGGGGTTGGTGATGGACAGGGAAGCCTGGTGTGCTGCAGTCCATGGGGTCGCAGAGTTGGACACGACTGACCAACTGAACTGAACTGGTTGTCATGGCTGGGTAGGGGTGGCGGGGAGAGGATATCACTGGCATCTCATGGATAGGGCCAGGGATGCTGACATGCGTCCTACAACACCCAGCACAGCCACCCTCAGGACAGAGTTCCCTGATCCAAAGTGTCCATGGCATCGCTGTTGAGGAACGTTGTTTGATGGAGTGACATTTTCCTTCTGTCTCACTAAGAACCAAGCTCATCCTAGATAGGGCCCTTGTTGATTCAGCCTTTCATCCCCAGCACCAGCACACACACTCATTTACTGTCCTATTCATTGGTTCCCCTGCCCTCTGTAAGGTGCCATACTAGCTGGAGATGCTCTCAAGGAGCTTTGTAATCAAGTGGAGGGCTGCTGCTGCTGCTGCTAAGTCACTTCAGTCGTGTCTGACTCTTAGCGACCCCATGGACTGCAGCCTACCAGGCTCCTCTGTCCATGGGATTTTCCAGGCAAGAGTACTGGAGTGGGGTGCCATTGCCTTCTCCGCAAGTGGAGGGCAAAGTCATGTAAATACCTAATCATTTGCAAGACAGATCACAAAGAGGGTCATAAGAGAGGAACAGGTAAAGTGCTTGGGGAGAACTGATTATTAGGTTGGACCAAATGAAGTTGCTGACATTCTACTTTTTTGATGGGAAAAGCAGCAGTTTTATACGATTCACTGACAAGTGTGGTTGACCCTAAATACTTTGGACAGAGTTGGGAGCCATGAGCAGACTTCACAGGAAGGAGAGACACAGGAAGCACGAATTTCAGAGCTTGCCCCCTCCACTGCATGGAAGCAGGACCTATTTAAAATATATTTATGTATTTATTTATTTGGCTGTGCTGGATCTTAGTTGTGAACTCTTAGTTGCAGCATATGGGATCTAGTTTCCTGGCCAGGAATTGAACCTGAGTCCCCTGCACTGGCAGCTCAGAGCCTTAGCTGCTGGACTGCCAGGGAAGTCCCAGGACCCTATTTTTTTTTTTTTTTTTTTTACTTCCTATTTGTATGCACTTTTACTTCTTTGTATTCCCCCTCCCCCAGGCCCCTACATCACACTTCCTGGAAAAACATTTTGCATTTAGAAGGCCTCAGTAATTTTTTTGTTGACTAGAGTTCAGGTAAACTGTTTGTACTTCAAGTTTGCTTTATCCTTAGCCTTGCACTTTAGTCCCAGGGAACTCTGAAGAATAGTGTTATAGATAAATATGTAATGCACCCCTGGTGGCAACAGGTACAAGAAAAGACACCCCCCAATACAATCTGAAGCCGCGGGCTGTCAGAGAAGCCATGATGGAAACCGTCAGGAGCTGAAAGCCCAGAGGCACGGCTGGTGGCCATCTGGGCCATCATGTGACCCCCACCCAGCCAGCCCCGAGCCTTGGCCACTTACTCACCTCGTGCCCTGGAGCAGGTGGTGGATGATAAACATTTCAAAGCTGGACTCAGAACTTGGCAGAGCTCCGCTTTCAACCACGTGCACGCCAGAGAACTCTGGAAAACTGAACTGTTTATAAGGGTCAAACTTGGGTGAGTCTGATAAAGTCTGGCTCCAGGTATTCATCTAGTCTCTTGAAAGACTTGCCCAGAAGATTAGTACTGAATGGTTGGATGTTACCAGCGGTGAACAGGCTCTGCTTTGGATGGAACTGGGTGGCTCAAATCACACCCCACAGCTCCTGCTGCAAGTCTGGGCCGGAGCTAGGAGGCCTGCAGCCGAAAAGTTAAACCCAGGACAACCCCGGAGGCTATCCAACCATCTGGCAGGTGGACTTACTCAGGGCCACTGGTGACCCCTGCATGATACCAGACACCAGTAGCAAGACAGCCTGGGATCCTATGCTTCTCCTTGCCTTTCCATGGGGCTCCTGGAGAGAGAAGCGGCCCCTCCCCTTCCAGATGCAACAGTGACCCCGAGTTCATCTGTCAGCATGGATCTCAGCCAATGCTTGAATTCTCGTCCTAACCAGACCGTGTTGTCAGAGCCACTGTTAAATACTGATTCTGGCCTAAATAAAGCAAGCTCTGGGTGTAGAGGATTGTTTTAAGTAAAAGAAGGATTTTGGTGGGGGCAGGGATAAACTGAGAGATTGGAATTAGATAACTAATAAGAACCTACCGTATAGCACAGGGAACTCTACTTAGTACTCTGTAATGATCCATATGGGAAAAGAATCTGAAAAAGAGAGGATGTATGTATATGTAGAACTGATTCATTTTGCTGTACAGTAGAAATCAACACAGCATTGTACATCATCTATACTTCAATAAAAAATTAATTTTAAAAAACAGAAGAATTCAGACCATGGATATAGCATTTCTTTAGGTGGTTTCACATAAGTGTATTTTTTGTTTTAACATTGGTCCATAGGGAAAAGATTTGTGAAAGTCTGACAAGCTGATGTTGACGGACACGGATTTTTTGGAGCTCATCTATGAGACTTAGGGAGGCAATTGGGACTTCTACTGTTTTCCCTCAGGGAAAAGGTTACTCAACTTTTGAAGCCCCACATACTTTGAGCATTTGTTATTGAAATTGCACTGTCCTTAGATTTAAAATGCCATCATTGTGGCGAATGCTCTGTGTGGTCAGCCCTTCCCAAAGGTACCCACTCTCTAACTCCTCCTGTGGATTCTGCTCTTGGCAGAACCTGACAGCATTTGCTTGTGATGAGATTCAATTCACTTAAGATTGAATTAAACTACTAATAAGAAAGACTTCAATTGACTTTCTGTTTGGGGGGGGAGAGAAATATTCTTCTTTGGTATAACGTCATAAATCTTAATGTCACCAAAATGGGGCTTCATTCCAGACGCTGCATGTATTTAAAAGCCACTGACATTTCAAGAACAGAGGCTGTATTTGAATTCTCTTTCCCTCCCCTTCTAGACAGTAAGATAAAAGTCTGTTGAATGACTAGGTGTTCCTCACATCACTTCTACCTTTCATCTTTTTAAAGTATAATATGGATTATATATTATACTGTTATAATAATATGGATAAAATATATGGAGTCCAACTTTGATAACTTGGACTGCAAGGAGATCAAACCAGTCCGTCCTAAAAGAAATCGGCCCTGAATATTCATTGGAAGGACTGATGCTGAAGCTCAAGCTTGAATACTTTGGCCACCTGATGTGAAGAACTGACTCGTTGGAAAAGACACTGATGCTGGGAAAGATTGAAGGCAGGAGGAGAAGGGGACGACAGAGGATGAGATGGGCTGGGATTTAATCCCAATTCCACAGCTAACTAGTTGTGTGAACTTGGGCAATAGACTTCACCTCTGTCCTACAGTTTCTCCAGGTATAACATGGAGATACTAATAGTATCTATATCTCTGGGTTCTTGTGAGAATCAAACATGATCATATAGTCGGTACTTTGATCAGTTCCTGGCACATAGTAAGCACTCAAATATGACTGTTGCTGCTGCTGCTGCTAAGTCGCTTCAGTCGTGTCCGACTCTGTGCGACCCCATAGACGGCAGCCCACCAGGCTCCCCCGTCCCTGGGATTCTCCAGGCAAGAACACTGGAGTGGGGTGCCATTTCCTTCTCCAATGCATGAGAGTGAGAAGTGAAAGTGAAGTTGCTCAGTCGTGTCCGACTCTTAGCGACCCCATGGACTGCAGCCCACCAGGCTCCTCCACTCATGGGATTTTCCAGGCAAGAGTACTGGAGTGGGGTGCCATTGCCTTGCTATGACTCTACTCACTCCATTTAATAACATGGAATGTGTATTTATTTTAAAATAACAGCATTGATTTTATTCGTCTCAACTTTGTGGTCTCCTTGCCCCTTTTGCTCATGATAGAGAAGATTGTAAGGGTTCTGGAATTAGAAGACCTGCATTTGAACCCCAAATCTATTGGATTTGATTAGTATTTGAAGGAATCATTTAAACTCTCCAAGCCTGAGTTTTCTAGTTTTTAAAATAGGAAAAATAGTATGAAATAGTATGTACCTCCTGGGGTTGCTGGGAGGATCAAATAAGACTATGTATGTGGAAGTGGGTCATAACCACACACACACACACACACACACACACACATATAGGTTGCGGTGCTCAGGCTTAGTTGCTCCGAGGCTTGTGGGATCCTAGTTTCTGGACCAGGGATAGAATCTACATCCCTGCCTTGCAAGACAGATTCTTAACCACTGGACATCCAGGGAAGTCCCAGGTCATAACCATTATATGAAATATTGCATAGGTGTCACTGCTCTTCCATATCAGATTTGACAACCATCCAGTTGGGAAGGGTTCAGAGGTCATTTGGTCCATTAGCTGTATGGTCAAGACAGTGGGTGGTCCTCTTGGAGCATCTTCTCGGTTCACCTGCGGAGGCCAGCTGCCAGCATCATTTGCACAGATGCCTCAACAACACCGATTGAACTGGTTCTTTTCTGCGTCCATCCACGACCGTCTCCCCAGGTCAGACTGAGGGGTCGCCACTGCTCACTGAGACCTCCTCAATGGTCTCTCAAATGGCCTCCCTTCTCCAGATTCTGCCCCACACCCTCACACACAATTAGTCCAATCTGCAGACAACTGTCAGAGTCATCCTTTAAAAACCAAATCAAAAGGCCTGATGCGACTCCCCTGCTTGAGAACATTGAATGGACTTCCATTTTCAAAATATGCTGCGAGAGGCTCGGGAATGACCCTTCATGTACAACACATACTCTAAAGATCTTAAAGACCTGGCAGGGTACTAAACTGTCAGAAAGGCCCAAATTCAAGTAAAACTGGAAATCCAGGGAGATAAATGAGGATGGGAGTCACTTTTTTTGGAGGAGATGTTTCATAACTGGTAAACTCTATAACACACATTAGTATCTAGAAATGATACTCAAAATAATATCAATAAAATCAAGCCTAGGCCAGATTTGGCCTGCAGACTACAAGGAGGTGGGGGGAAGATGTGATATGGTTGGTGTTCCCTAAAGGCCCTAAATTTGTGTTTTGGCTGTGACTCTTAGTCACTTTACCCAAACCCCTGGCCTTCTGCCTACTTCTTCTTCTTCTTCTCCCACTCCTCCTTTTTTTAGGACTAACATGATTTATTTCATTATCAGTCTTATAAGTTGCTGAGGTTGCACAAAGCCAGGATAATAACTTCAATCCCAGGCACTTTTGTTGAGTGACAATCTGATTAGCAAGGGCCTGTTACTGAGCAGAGTGCAGTGGAGGGCCCCCACCCCAGGAACCACAGCCTCTGCAGCAATGTGAAACACCTCTTCCCAGAGGCACCAGGTGGGGCTTGACCCCCAACTGGGGACCAATCAATTGGCTCTTGGTGCCCACTGACCTCCCTTAGTAGAGCCACAGGAGCCTCCAGAGGCACCAAGGAGGCAGGATGCCAATGTTTACTTCTTCAGGAGGCTTCTACTCAGCAAGTAAGTGAGTTGCAGGGTTACTTGCCTTCTAAGTGTTTTTGGACTTTCAGGTTTTCTTTTCCCTACCATGGTGTCTGAGTCACTTCACTGGGTTTAGGTCAGGTGTCCAACATCTAACAGCCCGTAATTCCTCTTCCCTTTTCAGAAAGTGCAACAAACCAGGTAGAGCACATCCTTTGGCAGCCTGGGCTCACTTGTCAAGGGCTGGATGCTAGGGAGATGCAGGACATCCAGTAGGCACGTGTGTGGACTGAAAGACTCTGGACTCTTATAATGGAAGTATCAGCGTTCCAGTCTCTGTATCTCAGCTTTGTAGAGGTGTGACATGTTCCTGGACAAAACAGAGGGACAAAGATCCAAGAAGGAAACACGGAAGTTCTTGGAGGCACGTGGTACATTTTAGACATTAAGAGCATGGGCTTCAGGATAAGAAAGGTCTGAGATGGAATCCTGGCTCTGTCACTCTAAAACTGTGTGAAAGTGAACGTGAAAGGAGGTAGTCACTTGGTCATGACCAACTCTTTGTGACCCCATGGACTGTAGCCCACCAGCCCATTCTCCAGGCAAGAATACCAGGGTGAGTAGCCATTCCTTTCTCCAGGGGTCTTCCTGACCCAGGGATCGAGCCTGGGTCTCTCACATTGCAGGCAGATTCTTAACCATCTGAGGCACCAGGGAAGCCCGTTATAACTGTGTGACCTTCACCAAGTTATTTAAGCTTCAACTCCTACATCTGTAAAATCAGGATAATACCAGGTTGAATAACATGAAATTGCTTTTGTGTGAGTCAGGTGGTCAGATATTATTTAGTTTCAACCTAATATGGTACCTACCTCATAGAGTTGCCAGGGATGAAAGGAGATCATTTGTGAAAAGGGCAGAGCATAATTTTTAAGGAATATTTGAGTAAAGGAAGTGGGTAAGCAAGCTAAGAATGATAAGTGGAAAGTCTCTGAAGGAGGAGCGTGTTTGGGAGTATTCTTGGAAGAACAGAGTAACCAGTAGGGCTAGAGCCGTGAGGGAAAGGGAAGGGCTCGGGGGTGGTCCAGGGAGATGGCTCTGGGTTAACTCACACAGGGCCCTGAGAGCCGTCAGGAGGGGTATGTGTGTGTGTGTGTGTGTGAGTGTATGTGTTTGCATGTGTGAATCTTAATGATGGAATCGAGAGCTAATATCTATTGTGAATTAGGTTCTGGACATTTATGTGGTACAAATTTAGTGCTCAGTAAATAGAAGTCAAAGAAGCTGAAGGTGTAGATGGCATGTAGGTGAATGAGACAAGGAAAAGGAGCAGTAAATTCTAGGTTGGCAGCACAAATGCGGGTTTTCTGGATGAAAGAGCAGCATATTTGCTCCCAGGCACTAAGCGAGGGCCCTCTGGCCCATGGATACAGAGATCTTTGCTCCGTATCCAGGATGAAGAGGTGCATCCTGGTGCCCGGCTCATAATGCACTGAGGACAGGCCAGGAAGCTGACCCTAGGTGACATAAAGGCAGTAAGTCAGGAGAGTAATTCAGCGTTGCAGAGATGCATGCATGCATGCTCAGTCGTGTCCGAGTATTTGCAACCCTATGGACTATAGCTTAGCTGACTCCTCTGTCCATGGGATTCTCCAGTCAAGAACAGTGGAGTGGGTTGCCATTTCCTCCTCCAGGGGACCGTCCTAACCCAGGGATCAAACCCAAGTCTTCTGCATTGGCAGGCAGATTCTTTACCACTCTGCCACCATAGTTAGCAATTAAGCAGGTCTCTGGATTCAGCTCTATCAGTTCCTAGTTTTGTGACACTGGCAGGTTAATTAACCACTCTGAGCCTTAGTTTCCTCTTCTATAAAATGGGAGTAATGGTATTACCCATCTCACAGAGTTGCATGAAGATTAAGTGAAATAATCCAAGCAAAGCACAGAGTAAGCCCTCAGTTAATTATTGTTATTTCCAGGCCAACTGAATGGGATACTGGTAAAGCATTTCCAAAGATGTTTCAAGCCCAATAGCCACTGCATATTGTCAGGGACCTGTGTGAGGACATTAATTCTGTGTCAGAAGAAACCTGCCAAGCACATCTAAGGCTCAGGAAATCCTGGATAGGAAATGGAAAGCCTTGAGGACATGTGTCAAATCAGGTTTGGGGATGTGGGGAGAGAAAAGAGATGTGAGATGTGTATAGAGATACAGACTGTTTTGCAAAACAGCATTCATTTTTTTGGACTCTGAGTTAATGAAGCACTGGTATCTCCTGGCTTGAGACAGAACATAAGGGGTCGGGGTGCGTGTATATGGAAACATCCTGTGTGCCACGTCCTGTGTGTGCTCATCCAAACCCCAAGGCAGATCTGCAGCTGGGTGTTAAGTATCTACCTATCCTCTAAAGAAACTCAGACTTAAAGAGGCAGAGCTGAGATTTGAAATCAGTCTGACCGAAGCGAAGCTGACATTTCCACTTTTAAGATGCGACCATGGAAGACGGTATGTGTCTTCAGGACCTCCTCACTGGGAAGAGAATCCAAATAATACTTACGACCTAATATTTATGTGAATAACAAAGAGATCTCAAATGTGATCTCTAGGAGTTAAGATTCTTTTATTTACAAGATGAAATAGTTGGATGGCATCACCAACTCAATGGACATGAGTTTGAGTAAATTCCGGGAATTGGCGATGGACAGGGAGGCCTGGCGTGCTGCAGTCCATGGGGCCGAAAAGAGCTGGACACGACTGAGTGACTGAACTGAACTGAAAAATCAATTAGAGCCAGCTTAGGTAAATAAATAAATAATATTGGTTTTGGTGGGGGAGGATCCCAGGAAAAGTTGACCAGTGAAATTTCAGAAAGAGCAGAAATTAGGAATCCAAGAGCCTGGGTCTCTTGGTTCAAACTTCTGAATTTCTAAGAAAGAGAATTTGACTTGCTCAGTTCAGGCCAGGTTCCTGTGCCTACCCCCACCCTGCTCTACTGGATTGAGGGGCAGGATCTACAATATGAGCATGGCTACTGAGTGCCCACCTCATGCATCAGGACTGCCTCAAAAGAAAGGGAATCAGCGAGGGAGGGGAGGTGAGGAGTTGAGCGGGCACCCCCTTACCCAGAGGGGTCCAGCAAGATTGACAAATGGGATCAGGCAATGGAAAAATAGATCTTAAAATTTTTTTATCAAAAATAATTTAGCTATTTTTGAGTTTTAATAAATTGCATTATATGGACTTAGTAAATGCAATTCAGATGTAGCACAGGTCATTCAGGTGGCATCATCTAAAGTCAAGTTGTGGATCTAGGTGGTAATTTAGGGAGTCCAGGTAGTAGCTGTATGGCGTGGGGTTCACTACTCTGGTGATCCTACCTGTGGTGGGGATGATGGGGTGGGGGACCCCATGTCTGGGGATACCACCTGAAATATTACTTTCTAAATTATAAAGGTATTATGGAAGTTAAAGGAAACTTAGAAGGAAAATATAACCCATAATGCTACTACCTTAATTCCATCATTCTCTTGTCACTTAAATTGCCATCAGAATGTTTATACAACTTTTTAATCTTTTTCCATTGTCATGAGCATTTTTATGAATGCATAGTCTTCACAACCATCTTTAATAGCAACATAACAAGTATGTACTTTGTATAAAATACACAGACTTGGCCTGAAGGGAAGCAGACATTTTTGTTAAGGAAATACTGATCTGTATGAAAAAATTCCTAAATCTGATGCCAGCAGCCAACCAACCTGCTTTCTAAGGATCACCTTTTCTTGAATTCTTTATGTCCAAGATCTTCCTGTCTGTCCTACTGTGGGATTTCAGATCTGTTGCTCCCAGGAAGGAGTTTGCAAGGCAGAGAATGCAAAGTTGGTGAGCAGGTCTGAGATGTTTAGTCCATGCTGATATCTGGACATTTAGAGGGGTGGTTCTCAAATAAGGAGTTCCCTCCACCCACCTACTCACCCCGCGGACATTTGCCAACATCTGGAGACCTTTTGTTGCCACGACTGGGGCTGGGGGAGGGATGTTGTTAGCATCTAGTGGTTGGAGATGCTGCTAAACTTCCTATGTTGCATAGAACAGGCCTCACAAGAATTATCCCAGCCAAAATATCAGTATGCCAACGCTGAGAAACTCTGATGTAGACTGCTCTGGAATTTCTTTGAAAATGTTAATGGACTCTGTAAGTTTTATGCTTTCTGCCCTTGTTTGATTTGGGAGGGATTTGGGGATTTTACTAAGGGTGATGGGAATGAATGACAATGGGTGTGCAAGATACTTGAAATATAGCATGGGGCAGGAGATTGCGGGGTCAAGCGTAAAGACTCTGAACAAACCAAGGTGAAATCTTGGCTCACCAAGTAAACCCCCGAGGGCCTGCAAATGGGATGACAATACTTGCCTCCTGGTGCTGAAATGGGGATGAAATTAATGGGTCCCCTGGTGGCTCAGAGGTTAAAGCATCTGCCTCCAATGTGGGAGACCCGGGTTCGATCCCTGGGTCGGGAAGATCCCCTGGAGAAGGAAATGGTAACCCACTGCGGTATTCTTGCCTGGAGAATCCCATGGACGGAGAAGTCTGGTAGCCTACAGTCCATGGGGTCATGGGAAGTCTGGTAGCCTACAGTCCATGGGGTCGCAAAGAGTTGGACACGACTGAGCGAATTCACTTTCACTTTAAAGTGCTTAGCACAGGGCCTCCCATGCAGTGGGTACCCAAGAAACAGGGGTGGGGCGGTGGTAGTGATCACTGGGCCCAAGCTCACAGTAAGCCAGCCTCGACATTGCAGCTGCATTTCATACACTCTTACTTTAGGAGAAAGAGATTTCAAACTTACTTTTATGATCTCGGCTGTGAAGACCCAGGCAACGTATACAAGACACGTGATCTACATGCATTTTTTTCAGGAAGAACTTCTCAGTTGTCTAACTGAAATCTCTTAACATATTTCCCTCGGCAGTCTTTTCTTTTGGAGAGTTTATTCATTTTCTTGTTAACTTGGAAAATATTGTTTTCTGACATTCTTTAAGCTCTTTTAATCTACTAAAAATTCAAGAGTGGGTCATGCTGAGATACAGTTAAAGGTTGTCTAAACAAAACTACTGTCCACAGAGGCAACTGAAATCCCCTGTGCAGTGTAAGAATCTCTCTTGTCTCCATTCTGAGCTAAGTGCCTGGTTATCAGAAAGCAGCCATAGGAGAACCCAGTGTGCATTGGGAGGGTCTGCAACCACTCCATTATATCTACAGCTTGTTTTTGTGTGTCTGAGGACATCTGAGGAGCATTGAACATCCCTCGTGAAAGGCATCCTGGGCTTCCTGGGATGGGCACAGAGTGAGTCCCAGTGCAGGGAAGAGGAGGAAGGGGGAGGAAGGGGAGAAGAGGGAGGGGATGGAGGGACCGGCCAGGGCAGGGGCCGTGCTGGAGACTGAAATGGGCCCAGTAAACAGGCAGAGGCGGAGCCTCAGGAGAAGAAAAAGGAGAAGGGATCCACAGTGTGAGAAATGCTTGAGACAAGGACAAGCCCTGGTTCTGGTCAGCTGGGAAGTTGTGGGGAAGCCACGTGTGGGCAGGGGGGTCTGGACTAAGATGGTCTCAGATAAACAAATAAGAAGGCTGAGAGAAAGAGCAGGAAAGGTGTGGGATAAAACCAGGTGTTTGGTTGCCACCAAGGGAAATGGGAGTCTCACGAAGAGGAAGAGAACAGATTCGGTCACATAAGCCAGAGCCTACCCGTGTCCTTGGGGTGTTGGAAGATGTGAGGTGGTGGTGTCCGCACTGGCATGGTTGGAAGCCAGGTGGAGCGGGCTGAGGCCAAATGCAGGGAGGCGTCGAGAGGCAAATGCCAACTGCTCTTTCAGAGATTCATTCAGTTCTGAGTGTGGGGCCAAGCCACTTGCAGGGAGTTGGATGCGGGTTCCATAGAGCTGTGTCTCCTATGCTGTTGAGTGTGGTGATGGGCTGGTGGGGAAAGAAGCCAAGACAAGACCTGGGATAAAGGTTGGGGAGAGAGAGTAGAGTGAGATGGGGCCAGGTCTAGGTGCCGGTTCTTTAGATGGCGAGATGGGGAGCAAAGATGGTGCAGCCTGTTCATCACACAGAAGCTGATGGCCGAGGTCACGCCCTGTGACCTCCGCTTCCCCCAGGAAGTAGCAAGAGTGGTCACCTGCCAAGGGAAGGGGGGCCAGGCTTAGGCTGGGTTGTGGAGGGGAAGGGGGCAGTGGGGAGGCCCACACATGTGTAGCAGCACCAGGCACCCCACTTGGGGGTTCTCCTCAGCAGTGAGACTGCCATGGACACGCCAGGAGACTCATCCAGCCAGGTTCCTCCTACCCAGTGTTGCCAGGTCCTGGCCTTTCCTATCCATTGCCCTTTAGGAACTGGCACCAGGCTGACCAAGGGGTGTGTGTGTGTGTGTGTGTGTGTGGGTTTGTGTTCATTTTACAAAGCCCTGTCAACAGTGCATGGTCTGAAATGAGTTGTCTCACGTGAAAGTTCTCTTTATTTTGATTGAAACCCTGCTTTTCAGATAGTCTGTGTTTTGGGGTCCCAATAACTTCCACAAAACTGTTCTTAGTCTACCTTCCAAAGTCAGACCCATCTAGGTTTGAATCCTGTTTCTGTCCTCACTAACTGTATATCCTTGAGCAGAGTTTTACCTGTTTTCTACCTCAATTTTTTTCAACTGTATAATCAGAATAACAATACTGCCTGAGCGGGTTGTTAAAGGATTGAATGAGAAGGCCTGTAAAGCATGTGGCACAGTGTCTGGCCTGTGATATGAGATGAATAAATGATTGCCAAAATAACAAGATATCCGTGGCAGTGCTTAATGTTAATCTTATCAATGTTACTAATAATTACAACCACAGTCCTTCAGACATCTGAAGTCAGCTGCGTTTCCACTAAACTCTTTCCTTCCAGCCTAAAGATCCTCAGATCTCTTTTAACATTTCCTTCCGGGGCAAGGTTCAAACAGCTTCTCTGTCCGGTGACAGTGAGTCCCGTGTCCCTGGAGGAATTCAAGCAGAACATGAAGGGTCACTCTGTGATGACATTGTCAAGGGCCTTGAACTTCCGATTGACGTTTAAACTGAAAAACCCAAGGGTCCATGCCAACCCTATGTCCTTCCTACGTTCTGACTTAAAAAACAAGGTCAGAAAATGAAGTGTACAGTGAATGCTATTCCGTCATAATCATTGTCACGTTATATTTGTCATTGTTATCATATTTTAAAATTTATCCCTGTTAACAGTTATTGTCATCATTGTCAAGGCGAGGGTTTGTAATAGAAATACCTGACTTCTAAACTCAAATTCTTAGCGAGGGTCTGATTAATGTAGAAAACATCAACAGTATCACGTTAGATTCCTAAGGCTGTGATGGTGAGTAAAGCATTACTTTTCTTGATAAAAATAATAGCAACACTTACATGGTGCTTGTTCTTCAAGTTCTGCCTGCTTCACATGTTTTCATTTCCTTTGTCCTCATAAAACATGTGGAAGCTATTGCTGTGACCCTCCTTTGACAGAGGAGAAACTGAGGCTCAAGAGGTTGAGTGACATGCCCAAGGCCACATGGCTGGTGATGTGGGAGCCACACTTGAGCCAGGGTGACCTGCTTTCAGAGTCCTTTCTTGACCTCTAAGCCAACAGCCTGTCTGCTGAGGATGGAAACCGCAAACATATCACCTTGAATTTTTGCATCGTTTCCCAGAACTCCAGCCACACAAACTCATTTCTTAATCAGAAAGGAGTCTTTGAAATCCCTTTGTCCAGCCCCCATCTTACAGATCAGGACCCTGAAATCCAAGTGAGTTTGGGAACTTCACCTGAGGTCTTTTATTCCCAGCACAGGAGTTTTGCTGCCCAAAAAGTTTTTTGTCCCCATCACGTCTCTTCAAGCGGGTGAGGTCGGGAACCTGAGTGGTACTAAGGTCCCTTCTCTGGCCTTGAGGGATGCTGGTAGAGATCAGGGGCACAGAGACTGGCATTTCCAGGCCACAGTCAACAGGCCTTGTCTGAATCTTTGAAGAGGAATCATCCTAGTCCCTGTTAGTCCAAGAGGAGCCCCACAAACTGGACACCTTATCTCAAAAACAAGGCCTTTCCAGGCCAGACTGAGGGGCCTTTTCCCTGATCTGCCCCACCTCCATCTGTTTGTGCAGAGATCAAATAAATAGCTTCACCACCAGGGAGGTGTTAGGAGCCAACTGGGAATTCTTTATCAGAGACAGGACTTGATTGGGAACAACTCCGGATGACTAATTATGGCTTCAAGGGGAATTCACTGAGTGGCTGTAGCAATGGAAGAAGGGCCCTTCCCATGTAAACTGGGCCATCTCACAGCTCTGAGTCTAGTCATTTAATTAGCTCCATAGATAGTTAGACGTTATGGAAGCCAGTGCAGCATGTCAAGTAGACAGCTTTACAATGGCCGTGTGGGGAGCCTTCAGGATCTGGGTTCCTGAGTAGCTGATGTCTTGTGCTATTGAGAGTCTGGGCCCCCCAGGGCTGCTGCCAGAGTATCCTCTTAGAATCTCACTGGGTACCTGCTTTTCCCGTTGATTGGAACTTGGAAACCTCTTTGTTAAGCTCTCAAGATTTTAAAAATTAAAATTTTATTCATTTGATACTTTTTCCAGAATTTTAAAAACACACACAAATGTAGAAAGAAGGGTAATGAAGCCCCATAGACTCAACACTCAGCTTGAACAACTGTCTCATGCTTGTTTCACTGAGCCTTCCCCGACTAAACAATTTTATATTCGTTTGTTCATTTTGCTGGAGTATTTTAAAGTGAATTCTAGGCGACATATTATTTTACCTGTAAATACTTCAGGATGTATCTCTTAGCAATAAGTACTTTTGTAAAAACATTACCTGATACTGTAACCACACCTAACATAACCAAGAATTACTTAATATCATCTACTATCCTGCTGGTAAGATATAATAACAATATATCTGGATTCAGTTTTTGCCCAATTGGTTCAGTTTTCCCCAACTGTCTTTAAAGATGCCTTTTTACAGTTGGTTTATTTGAAGAGAATCCAAACAAGCTCCCCATTTTGCATTTCTTAAACCAGGATAAATCTCTAACAATTCCCCTCCCCAACCCACTCTCTTTTTCATGCCATTTAGTTGTCCAAAACCCAAGCCACTGTCCTGTACAGCGTCCCGTCCTCTGGGTTTGGCAGCATCTTTGTGGTGTCATTTAACATTTTATGTTTCCCCTGAGTTTTCTTGTAAAGTCAATCTAGAGACGTGATTGCAGTCAGGTTCAATTGTTTATTTATTTGCAGGGGTTCTTCCTGGGCAGTTCTGGGCTCCCTCTATTGTGTCACCTCTGGAGGCACTTAGGGACGGAAAGACTCGACCTTAGTGAAACCCAGATTGATCAGGGGCTTCAGGAGATATTGGCCTGATCCATCCATTATAGAGCTTCCATCAATACCTGAAGAGAAGTCGTTCAGTTGTCTGACTCTTTGCAACCCCATGGACTACAGGCCGCCAGGCTCCTCTGTCCAAGGGATTTTCCAGGCAAGAATACTGGAGTGGGTTGCCATTTCCTTCTCCAATCAATGCCTGAGTCTGTTCTTTTATTAGATGTGACTCAGTCAACCAGACTTAATCAACTTTCAAGGAATAAACTCAGTTTCTGTTCCATTCATTTCTGACTGCCGCACAAGATTTCTTTCCTTTGTAATCCTGTGTGTCATTCTCAATGTTCTGTGCTCCTGTCTGGGACAGGTTTCCTTTAGGAGAGCAACTCTGACCTCCTGAGCTCTCTGGTTCTGGTGAGCTGGGATCACCATTTGAGGAGTCTCACTTTACATCCCTGGTGGCTCGGATGGTGAAGAATCTGCCTGTAATGCAGGAGACCTGAGTTTGATCCCTGGGTTGGGAAGATCTCCTGGAAGAGAGCATGACGACCCACCCCGGTATTCTTGCCTGGAGAATCCCATGGATAGAGGAGCTTGGCGGGCTACAGTCCAAGGGGTTGCAAAGAGTTGGACATGACTGAGTGACTAACACTTTCACTTTACAGCGAAACAAATTCTAGGGCTTCCCCACCAATCCCCAATTAATTCAACTAGAAAATCAACATTTTTGGTTGGTTGATTTCCATTTCCTTCTTCCCCTACTTGGTGATTTTTGATAGATGAAGCAAAGTATTCTCACAGAGTCTGAACACCTGAGTTTCTCATGTCTTGACACCAATTCTCAATCTCCCCGACATCCTAGTGACATTGGGTATTCTCTCTAGCGTCACTTTTCAAGTGGAAGGCTGAGATTCTGAGAGACTCAGACTAACAACCTCTGCTCCTAACCCCCATGCCATAGTGTCTCCTAAAGATACACTGGGATCTCTCTCAGGTTTTGTTTGCTTGTTTTCCAAGAATATCCACTCTTGGTCATAGGGCCCAATCTGGAGGTCAGCAGGGCCATGGAGCCAATGAGTCTGGCAGAGAGCCCAGGACGGAGTAGGCACTTAATAATAAAAATTTGTTGAATGAATGAACCAAGTTATTAGTAGGTCTGATTCTTAATTGGTTTGCTTTTAAAAATGGAGATTAAGGACTTCAGTGGATAAGAATCTGCCTGCCAATGCAGGGAACACGGATTTGATCTCTGGTCTGGGAAGATGCCACATGTCGTGGGGCAACTAAGCCCGTGTACGACACCTCCTGAAGCTTGTGTGCTTAGAGACTGTGCTCCGTAACGAGAGGCCACTGCAATGAGAAGCCCTCAACAAAGAGCAGACCCCGCTTGACACAACGAGAGAAAGTCCAAGCACAGCAATGAAGACCCAGTGCAACCAAAATTAGTAAATAAATAAAATAAATTTTTATAAAATGAAGATTAAAAAAGACCTTTGCAGAGTCATTATAAATTTGAATAAGGTGATAGTACAGTAAGTAATTGGTGCAAAGTACATGCTTGGTTACTGAAAATTGTTATTAATATCATATGAATAATAAAAAAAAAAAATCAGAGAATCCCAAATATCCTTATATTTAGCTTTGGGAGCACCTTACTGACTTAGACAAAGTTTTACTTTCCTGATTATATTTTGTCTAGCCTAGTGCCAGAGTCCCTTGGATTGTAAGGAGATCGAACCAGTCAATCCTAAAGGAAATCAGTTCTGAATATTCATTGGAAGGACCGGTGCTGAAGCTGAAGCTCCAATACTTTGGCCACCTGATGTGAAGCACTGACTCATTAGAAAAGACTCCGATGCTGGGAAAGATTGAAGGCAGGAGGAGAAGGGGCCAACAGAGGATGAGATGGTTGGATGGCATCACTGACTCAATGGACATGAGTTTGAGCAAGCTCTGGGAGTTGGTGATGGACAGGGAAGACAGGCGTGCCGCAGTCTATGGGGTCGCAAAAAGTCAGACATGACTGAGCGACTGAACTGAACTGAAAGGCCAGTCAGTCCATGGAACACTAGTCCCTTGAGATAATTAATCACAGTTCTGGCCCAAGAGCATCACTGTTAAATCATGGAGCCCCCTTTCCAAGTAATATTCACTGAAGTCCAACAAAATTATTTTCTGGAGACCACCTTTGGGGAATGCTAGCATAGACAAGGATTAAAGATCGTTTGCATTATCTCTTTTCTCGGCTAACAAACATGAAATGCTCAGTCACAAGCGGGGGAGGCCCTAAGAGATAGTCCTGATTAAAGTCTGCCATCTGCAATCTATAAAGTAGGTAAGAGAGACAGGCTGAGTGTTTATAGCAAAGGATGAAAAAAGATGAGTGTGTTTGCAGCACATGGATCAAGGCTAGACCTCCCTAAAAGCTGTCACTTCCTGGTAGCCAGGAGCCTAATGTTCTAGGGCTGTCTGGTTTTAATTATTTCAATTTATCTGTTTGGAATTGACTTTTTCTCTGTGGGGTGCCTGAGTTTCTGGCTTCTATCCATGAGATATGAGCTAAAAACATTTGAGAATATCACAAAGGCAAACAATGATTTGCTCCTGAAGAAGACTGCTTCCATAGAGTTGCTACTTTTCCACTTCTCCCCCACCCCCTTAAGGATCTTTTTGTTGACGTGAGTCTTTATTATGTGGAAAAAATCAACAAAAATTAGACAAGTATTAATTACTTGATATGAGGGAGCAGCCTTTAATCATAAAAAATTATTTTTTGCTATATCAGGGTATCATTTATATTACTATTTGCATACCATTTTTCTGTAAATCATCTCACTTTTTAACATAAAGAAATATATTTAGGAACTTCCCTGGTGGTCCAGTGGCTAAGACTCTGAGCTCCCAGTGTCAGGGGCCCAGGTTTGATCCCTGGTCAGGAAACTAGATCCCACATGCCCCAACAAAGAGTTCTCACACTGCAACTAAAGCTTTTGTATATTTCAACAAAGTTTGAGGCTCCCTTGTGCCACAACTAAGGCCTGGTGTGGCCAAAAAAAAAAAAAAAAAGACGAAAGAAATGTGTTTAAATGGAAGTTCATAGTACTTTATAGAAGCAAGTATCACTCATCATAAAGGAGGAAAGAAGCTTCTCTTGTTGCGGAGTACAGGCTCCAGGCACACAGGCTTCAGCAGTTGTGGTTCACAAGCTCTAGACCTCGGGCTCAGTAGTTGGGCATGGACTTAGTTGTTCCGCGGTATGTGGAATCTTCCTGGACCAGGGACTGAACCCATGGCCCCTGCATTGGGAGGTAGATTCTTATCCACCGTACCACCAGCAAAGTTCAGCATTGAATTTATTAACTAAAATGTGTACAAGAGAATGCACCCATTGAGCAAGGCCATCTCCTGGTCTACTTCTCTGACTCTCGCAAACCAGTCCCTCTCGTCTATACAGGCAAGAGGAGCCCCTGACCTGTGTCCTGTGCTCTGCTTCACCTCTCACTGCTCAAGGAGTCTGCAGGGCAAACGGGTCAAACCTATGCAGGGTCCATGCCATCCCCCAGATCCCAGAATTCCCTGCCCAAATGGCCTCAAACTAATTCCAGGGCCTGTGCGGGGCCTCTATGGGCTGGTCCTCTGGAAGTTCTTGGGCCATAGGGTGGTTGAGCTGGGCCTCTGGCCCCGGGTGTCTATCTGCATCCTGTGAGCCCCTCTGACTGTGCTGTGGAGCAGGCAGTGGGAGCCAGGGCTTAAGAGGGAGCTCTACGAACACTCCACATTCTAGGGCAGAACTCCAAGGAGTCAGAGAGTTCCGAATTTGATCCTGACTTTCTAGGGCATGATGCAGCTATTCATCAAGGTATGTAGACAAACTCTATTCTATTTAACATTTTGTGGGTCTCATCATTTGTAAATCCTTGATGTGTGAAATTAGGGTCTCAACTTGTACTCTTGTCCCAGATCCTACAAATGTTCGAGGCCCACCCGATGCTATGAGAGGAAGTCACTTTTATGATACCAATGAGTAGACACTTTTGAGAGAAGTGATAAAAAGGAGGTGGTACACACACAGTTTGTATAACGGAAGTGCTTCTGCAGCCCATCAGAGGCATTGGAGGAATTCTTGCTAGGCGATACCATAAACTAGGGGCTTCCTTGGTGACTCAGATTACCATCTGAGAATCTGCCTGCAAGGCAGAAGACCTGAGTTGGATCCCTGAGCCGGAAAGATTCCCTGGAGAAGGGAATGGCAACCCACTCCAGTATTCTTGTCTGGAGAAGTCCATGGACGGAGGAGCCTGACTGACTACAGTCCATGAGGTTGCAAAGAGTCGGACACGACTGAGCGACTAACACTTTCAACTTTTCATCTTTCAACGATAAACTGATAAATACTATTTCTGGCACTTTCTCCACTGCAGCCTCTCTCTGTTCTCAGAGGTGTCAGATGTAAAATAGGTGGTTCTCATATCAGATTCCGAGAAGTTCAAGGAAGTACAAGATTTCCTGACTCAAGAAAATAATTTGACAGAACTGTTGTTTAATTAATTAGAAGATATTAAAATGCTTATAAACATATTCTTTGATACGAACATTGTATGTCATTGATATATAGTGTGGGTGTTTGGTGAGTGAAATCTGTTCCCAAAAATTTGAAAAGCTTCTAGTTTTGTGCTTCTGAGAAAGAGCTTCTGGGGCTGTGTTTCAGGTTCTGCGTTGACAGGGGTTTAAATTGCCATCTGTATGCTCAACCGCCTTTCAGAGCTTTATCTCCAGCCCTGGCTTCTCTCCTCAGGGGAGCTCATGTATCCACCTGCCCAGCCAACTCCTCCATCTCGCTCCCCACACTCAACATGGAGTGTCCTGTGTTCACTTCCTGTGGCTGATGTAAAAAATTACCACACACTTTGTGGATTAAAACAACAGAATTTTTTTTTTTAATCTTGCTTTTTTTCCTTGTTGTTGAGTCCTGTAAATCCTTTATATATTTTGGATGCATGCTTTGTGCTAAGTTGCTTCAGTCATGTCAGACTCTGCGACCCTATGGATTGTAAGGCTCCTCTGTCCATGGGATTCTCCAGGCAAGAACACTGGAGTGTGTTGCCAAGACCTCCTCCAGGGGAAAAACAGAAATTTTGTCTCTCCCAGCTGTGGAGGCCAGAAATCTGAAGTCGAGGCGTCCCCAGGGCCACGCTCCCTCTGACGGCTCTGGGAGAGAGTCCGTCCTCACCTCTTCTAGCTTCTACTAGAAGCTAGGTTCTAGGTCCCTAGGTGTTCTTTGGCTCGTGGCTACAATGAATCCAAACTCAGCCTCCATCTTCACAAGACCTTCTCCCTTCCCTCTGTGTTTCAAATCTTTCTGCCTTTCTCCTAGAACCCCTGTCACTGGAATTGGGGCTCACCTAAATCCAGGATGGTCTCGATTTACTCACATCTGCAAAGGCCTTTCTTTCAAATAAGGTCACCTTCACAGTTCCAGGGATTAGAACATGGACATATCATTCATCCAAGTGGACAAACCACCATTCAGCTCACTACGTGATCCACTGCATTTCTTCAAAACCAGTGCCTTCTGCTGTCTCTGTCTGGGGGAGGAGTGGTACCCACATTCCCCAAGTGGATATGGGAAGTCATCCCAGCCACAGCCCCTCCTCTTCCCCCCACATCCAGACAGTCACCAAGGGCTGTCAACCAACCCCTCATAGCTCTGCAATCTGTCCTCTCCCCTTTGGTTCCCACTGCCACCCTCACTGGCCTTCTTTCTGTTTTTCAAACTCTCACCTCAGGGACTGTGCTTGAACCCATGCTTCTCTGGAAGGCTATGTCCCTCAGGCTTCACGGGCAGGTTGGCTCTTTTCAGAGAGCTCTGAGCTCAGGCATTAACGTCACCACTTTTGAGAGGACTTCCCTTCCTGATCTGCCTCAAGTAGCTTCCCAGTGACTCCATCGTGTCACACAGCTTTATTCTTCCCAAACTTCTTTGAAGCATATTGTTTATTTGTAGATGTTTCTTCCTTTCGGTCTGCCTCAAAACACACACACACACACACACACACACACACACACACACACAAACTACATGAGGCTAGAGAACCTTGTCTCTTTGTTCAGGTCTGTATCCCCCATCTTGAGATTAGTGACTAAAATGGACTATTTAAAGCAAGTCTACTGAATGAATGATTGGTGCTTCAGTGCTGGCCTTTACCTCCTTTGTCTGTTCAGACAACTGCATGACCTTTTAACTGTCTCAGGTCAAATCTGACCACACTTCTCTAAGGCTTAAACATTATTCACCATTTCCCACAGGTTGTTCCGGGCCCTTAGGTTGACACCCAAGGCCGCCAGTGTACTCCAAACCCTTCCTCAAACTTCCCTCCAGTCACACCTAAGGACCGTTCCATGGCTCTGACTCTGTGCCTTTGTACCTGACGTCCCCTCTCTGGTGTCTTCCTCTTCTTTCAGCTCAGAATATGACTCTGATTCTGTACTCAAAAACCAGGTCCCACGTTACCAACTCCAGGAAGCCGTCTTTGACTTCTCCCCTCTGCCATGCTGGTTCCGGGTTTCTACTGTTGCATTTCCACATGATTGCATCACGTGCATTCTTCCCTGCTTCTCTGTTCAGTCCGACTTCCTGAAGCTAACCCCTGCATGCTCGTGTTCAGCACAAACGCCATGATCACTCTGGACGAGCATCTCTTCGACTTCTTCTGAACTTGCAGCCCTTCCACTTGGCCGTCTGAGCTCTGGGGCCTCAGGCTGCATGCTCCTGGGAGCTTCATCAAGCTACTGTTTGCCTTTGGAGCTCCTCCTGGCATTGCCCTCAGGGCATCTTGTTTTCTAGAATTGCTTGTCTGGCTTCTGGACTCACTGAGACAGCCTTAATCCCCTGCATTTATGTGGGCTCAGGTTCCACGGTTTCCAGGTCCTTGCCAGCTCCCCTTGACATGCTGCCAGTTACTAGTCTTCACTTAGCTGGGGCAATTGATGCTGAACGAGGACCATGGGGCGTCTCAAAGCCAGGAAGGTGAGTTTCAAAGACTGCAGAGAAGTGAAGCAAGAAAAGTTCCAAAAAGTGTCAATTTAACAATCAAGACTTCACTCTGGAGGGAAGATATTCAGAGTCATGATGAGAGAGGCCAGGTCACAGGTGGCCAGCGGGAGACTGGATGTGGAGACATGGGGGCAAAGGGAGTGGGTACGCTTCAGCTGTGTGAGGGTGGTGTCTTAATCTATCCAGGCTGCTATAATAAAGCCCCACAGACTTATGGGTGACGTATGTGCTGTGCTGTGTTTAGTCGCTCAGTCACGTCCAACTTTTTGCGATCCCTAGACTGTAGTTTGCCAAGTTCCTCTGTTCATGGGGAATTCTCCAGGCATTATACTCAAGTGGGTTGCCATGCCCTCCTTCAGGGAGTCTTCCCAACTCAGGGATTGAACATAGGTCTCCCACATTGCAGGCGGATTCTTTACCATCTGAGCTACCAGGGAAGCCCAAGAAAACTGGAGTGGGTAGCCTATACCTTCTCCAGGGGAACTTCCCAACCCAGGAATCGAACCAGGATCTCCTGCACTGCAGATGGATTCTTTACTAGCTGAGCTACCAGGGAAGCCCATGGGTGCCTTAGAGACAACAGAAATTTATTTCTCAGTGTTCTAGAAGTTGAAAGTCCAAGATCAGGGTGCCAGCATGCCCTGGTTCTGATGAGAGTCCTCTTCTGCATTGTAGACTGCTGACTTCTCATTGTGTCCTCACGTGGAAGAGAAGCAGAAAGAGGAAGCAAGTGCTATAGCTCTTACAAGGGTACTAATCACATTTAGGAGGGCTCCACCCTCAATGACCTCAGTTAGTTCAGTTCAGTCGCTCAGTCGTGTCCGACTCTTTGTGACCCCATGAATCACAGCACGCCAGGCCTCCCTGTCCATCACCAACTCCCAGAGTTCACTCAAACTCACGTCCATCGAGTCGGTGATGCCATCCAGCCATCTCATCCTCTGTCGTCCCCTTCTCCTCCTGCCCCCAATCCCTCCCATTGAGTCTTTTTCAGTGAGTCAACTCTTCACATGAGGTGGCCAAAGTACTGGAGCTTCAGCTTTAGCATCATTCCCTCCAAAGAACACCCAGGGCTGATCTCCTTCAGAATGGACTGGTTGGATCTCCTTGCAGTCCAAGGGACTCTCAAGAGTCTTCTCCAACACCACAGTTCAAAAGCATCAATTTTTTGGCACTCAGCTTTCTTCACAGCCCAACTCTTGCATCCATACATGACCACTGGAAAAACCATAGCCTTGACTAGACTATGACCTCATCTAATTCTAATTACCTCTCAAAGACACACTTCCTAATACCATCACATCTGGGGGCAGTGAACCTGGCAGGGACAACATTCAGTCCACAACAGATGGAATGGCAGGTCAAGGGGCTGCAAGGTTGAGACATTTTGTGGGTGATGTTAGACTAGAGCGACTTGAGCACCTTAGCAGACACTGCTCATATTCTCAGAGATTCTCTTAAAGAATCCTGTTAAAGGTGAGGTTTTTCTCCTGGGTTTAAGGGAGAATGGATATATGTATATGTATGTCTTAGTCCCTTCACTGTATACCTGAAACTGCCACAACATTGTTAATCAGCTATAAACAAAAAATAAAAAGTTTAAAATTTGGAAAGGGAAAAAAGAAAGGTGAGAGTTTCTCAACCTCATCTCTATTAACACTTTGGGCCAGAAAGTCTTTGTTAGGCTTGGGGTGGAGGGCTGGAGAGGAGGGTCTCTGTCCTGGGTATTGAGATGTGTAGCAGTATCCATGGCTTCCGCCCACTGGACGCAGTTAGCACCCCACAACCCTTGAGTGGAGCAACGGAATGCACTGCATCGAAAACATAGGAAAGAGTGAGGCTCTGAGTTGTACAGGAAGGAAGAGAAAATGTGAAGGAGGGGAAGTTTGTGTCAGGGAGGAAGGTGGGTCAGGGGGCAGACACAGCTTCAAATTCTCCAGTAAAACAAAAGGCCGGATCAGCCCCTAATGGGGAGGAAAAGGAGTGTCGCAGTTTCCACTGCTTCCAGATAAGCTACTGTTTTTCACAAGACCAGACGTAGTTAGGCACGGTTAACTAAAGGGTTCCAAATGCAAGTCCTTTGAGGAAATTCGCATACTGTTTGGTTCTTCATAAATGTTTATCAGTGAATTAAAAGTTCTGATAAACTGTTAAACATGAGACCAGTTTAACTCTTTTTGGAAATCTCAGCTTTATTGAGGCATTAATAAAGGTACAAAATTATAAGATATTTGAAGTGTACATCATGGTGATTGATATAATTTTTGTTTACTTCTGGCATTTCCCAAATGTATTGGGGAACCCTTTCCTTTCTTAACTTCCTTCAAAACAAAACCCCACAAAACAAAACAAAACCCACAAAACCCCCATTCATATCTCAAAGGACATGTGTAATCTTTGGGACAGATTCCAGGAAGCACTATGTGAAGGACCCAAGAGGAGACTATGTGTGAGCCAGACTAAAGGGGAGGGTGTCAGCTAAGGACTGATGAGTTTGTTAGTGTGCAGAATTAACACAATTTCCTGTTTTTGTTTTGTCTTATCCAGCAACATTAACTGACCTACAGCAAAGAGCCCCTAGAAATGCAGCCAGCTTCCAAGAGGGTGGAAGGTGACAGAGACAAGGGAGTTGGGTGTTAGTGACACAGTGTTGAAACTGTTGGCCTGGGGAGTGGCTAAGACCTGACCCAGGCTCTCTTTTCACTCACCATCTTCTCCAGAGGACAGTGCCAAGACCTCTGGGGACATGGGGAAGGGGTGGACGATTCTGTGTGAGGCGTCACAAAGGAAGAGACCACAACTCTGAGTCTTCAGGAGTAAACAGGAGTTTGCTAGGTAGGTAAGAAGGGAAAGGACATCCCAGGCCAATGGCATAAGGGTGCAAAGGTGTGGAAGGGTGACAGAAGGTGACAGCTTCCAGAGCTGTTGAGAAATTCAGTGCGGGAGCCAAGGAAAAGGAGAGAACAGAGAAAGCGGGACCGGGGTCATGGGTGCAAACGACAGAGGGCGTTACAGAGGGTGGGGAAAGAGAGCATGGATGAAGGTCTTGTGCCTTCGTTTTTGATGTTTCCGAAGAGTTTATTGTTATTTTCTAGATAATCTTCCTTCTCAGTTTGTATTTCCTCTTTAACTCAAATTGTTTAAGATAAATTTTAGAAGTATATTTCTAGGTGGTTGTAACTTTTTATCTTCTGGTGGTTATTAAATTCTCATTTTATTGTAATATTATAATCAGAAGATTGTTTGTACTCAGCTTTTTGAAATCCATTAAGGTTTTCATTATTTCCTAAAATTTGGTTAATTTTTGGCTCTTGTATTATCTATCTTTAGAGGGGGAAAAAACTGCATATACATTAGTTGTACTTTATTATTTATGTTATTTAGTTCTTTTACATGCTGTGTGTGTGTGTTTATGTGTCTGTATCCAAATCTTATTCTCTTATGGACTAAGAGTCTTAAATTGAATTCTTCTATCTCCAATGACTTTCTTTTTTATGTATCTTTTTTTAAGTTTTTTTTTTAATGTGGACCATTTTTAAAGTCTTTATTAAATTTGTTACAATATTGATTCTGTTTTGTGTTTTGGTTTTTTTGGCCAGGAGGCATGTGAGATTTTAGCTCCCCGACCAGGGATCGAACCTGCACCCCAGCACTGAAAGGTGAAGTCTTCACCGTTGGACCACCAGAAAAGTCCCTCCAATGACTTTCTACTATTTCTCTTTGAGGTTCCTGTAAAGAAGGTCTTAATCTTGAGAATATTGTGATCACACTTGTAATTTAGAAGAGAAAACTTGGGCAGCCATGCGGAGGAGGGTTTTGGGTGGAGATTGGAGGTGACAGGCTAGGAGTCCAGGCAGAGGTCATGGAGAAAGAAAAAGAGGTGACACACGCCCGGAGAATCACATGGACGTGTGGGCATAGAGGAGGCAGAGGAGCTGGGAGGACCCAGGATGCTGCTGCTAGAATTCAGGTTTGGAGATGGGATACAGTGAGTGGGGTGTCCTCACACTGTATTGTAACAAGCTGTTGATTATTTATGGCTTTTTGTTTTGTTTTGCTTTTGGCTGCACTCACATGGCTTGCAGGACCTTAGTTTCCTGACCAGGGATTGAACTTGTATCCTCTGCAGGGGAAGCACTGAGTCCTAACCTTTGGATCACCAGGGACGTCCCAACTTGTTGTTTATTTGACTTATCTCTATCTCCCCAGTAAGGGCGGGACCATGTCTGCTTGCTGTCTGTTGTCTCCTCTGAGCCCGGCACAAGTGGTTCCTGGCACACAATACAGGTTGCAAGACAGAATTTAATAAGTGAATGAAACCCTGTCCCTGAGATGGCTGTGGGACCGCCAGGGGAGGTGTCCAGTGGGTGGTTGGGAATGCAGGTTGGAGAGGGGTCAGGGCAGTGAGTCCCTGATGAGAAAGCATGCTTGCTGAAATGGGGGTGGGGGGAGGGGGGCAGGGACAAGCAAAAGGGGTCAGGACAGAATTTGGTGGGGTCCCAAGGGGCTGCCCTTTCTGCAAGGGACTCGAGTCTGCCTTCAGCCATGGTGCCCATGCACTGGGAATCAGGAGTCCTGGGAATCTCTCATTTTGTTAGAGGATTTTGTCTGTCCATTCAAAGATTCGACCCCACCTCTATCCGGTGTCTATTCCATCCATATCACTTCATTGACTATTTCCCCTCTTCTCCACCAATTCTCCTCCAGGTTATTTATTTTTTTTCTCTCCCTATATTCTCCTGTCTCCTCTTGGGTTTTCCCTCCAGTTAAGAAAACAGAGGGTCTGGGCTGTCCCCCACTCCCTCACCGATCACTGGTAGGGTTTAGAGGCAGCCCTCACCCCTCTTTGTGTCTGATCCATCATCTGCATGGTATAAGAAGACCTACCTTCCCCTGTTATGCCATCTTTACACAGGCCTCTATTTCTAAAATAAACTATTATTTAATAGCAATGAAGACTTTCACCACCTTAATCCACAATTCTGTGGCGATTCACATGACACTGCTTCTAAATGCTGTCAACTCAGAATTATTTGGGTGGGCTGTTACAGGACAGAGTGGACATGGTCTCAGAAGCCGCCTCTAGCATGGGGAGCAGGCTCGAACCGACTCTGTGTTCCGAGGGCTCCACCTGGAATGCAAAGAGCTTGACATACGTTTGCTAAATAAATGAAAAGTGATCATTCTCTATCTCATTAATATTCGTTAAATTATAAAGTGTTTTAAGAGGTGAAGAGAGTTCTTACCAAGACAGTCTTTCCATGGGTTGGGAGTGATGGGAGCATCCTTGATAGGGTCATGTGACCTTGAGAGGGTCATGTGACCTTGAGAGGGTCATGTGACCTGAGGTCCGAAGCTGGGAGGGGAGTCCAGACTCCTGGAACCAGCCTGTAGGTTTCCTGGAAGGACCCTCAGGAGGACCCTCTCTAGGAGGAGACTTCTAGTAACCACAGTGATGGGATTAAGGAACCTCTCCCCTTGAGGTATCTGGATGCAGCTGGGTGTGAATTAACTGGTGAAAAGTAACCTGCAAATCTGGGAGTCATAGCATGTTATGAAAACCTTTTAAAATAAAGAAGGGCCTGCCTTCATGGATGTTAGGACATTTATGGGTCAGTTGGAGGAGATGGAAAGAATAGACTTTGGTGTGACGACCCCCAAGCAATGGGAAAGTACTCCAGGGAGCAGAACTTCCTCACTGTGGTCTGGACTCCTCTGTGGGTATCAGCTTGCTCTGAGCCTCCCAACTGTGTGAAGAAATCACGCATGTGCAGGTATGTGCATTTGGGGGGTGGGGTGGGTAAAGAGTCTACGGCCAAGGGAAGACCCAGGCATCACTGACCATGGTCTGCTGTGGTCAAACAGGTCTGCAAAGTGATGCCAGCCCCTTCATCAGTTCCGTGCCCAGAAACCCACCTCCTTGGGACTTTTCCCACTATTTCTTAAATCTCCCCCTTTATTTCTTCAAGGCTCTTTCCCTTTTATCTGGACCCTCGTACTTTCTGGCTCCCCAGAAACCTCGACCCATAAGCAGTCTCCTTGATCCCCTGGCAGTCTCTATTGGAGTCGTCCCTAGGTCTGCCATGCTCCAACCCACCCCTGCAGAGAACGGTGGGGAGGGTGTGTCCCCTTCTGTTCCGTGTAGCTGTCCCTCTGTCTCTTTCTTTCCTTCCCAGCCAAGCTTCTGGAAAGACTTGTGCAATTTGTTATCTTTACTTATTTCTTATCTAGATTCAGCGTGATCCAGTCCGTTTTCCATCTTTTTTCTCAGAAGCTTTTCTCCAACCAAGGTCATCAGTTTGCCAAATCCAATCCCAACGGAACCCACTTTCCAAACTTAACCTTCTTCATCCTCTTGGCAGCATTTCACATCTACGTCTCCTTCTCCATAATGTTTTCTCCTCCTTGGCCTTCTAAGGAGGGTGAATATATATAATCCATCTTCCAAACTGGGCCACTGTTTAAAGTGAAAGGGGGCATGCATTAATTATTATGCCAGGTTGTCCTAAACCAAGACTCCCTCAGGCAAGCTCAGACTTACAGTCCTCCCTGCCTCCAAAACCTCCCTCTCCGGTCTCTGGCTGCTCATCCTCAGGCTCCTTTGTGGGGTCCTTCTTCTCCATCCTCTCCTTAAGCGTGCCCCCAGCATTCCCCTGCTCTCCCTCCACACCATCTCCCTGTATGATGTTATCTACTCGTGGCTCAATCCTTGTCTGTCTACAGTGTCTTGATGCCTATACTCCACATACAAACCCAACTGCTGAAGAGAAGTCTCTACCCGGTTGTCCTAGAGGCAGCTCCACATCTATATTTAAAACCAAATTCATTATCTTCAACCCCAAACAGGTTATCTTCCTGTGGGTGAATGGTAGGTGGAGGAATATGAAGGAAGTAGTGATTAAGAACATAGCTTCTGCAACCTAAGTGTCCACTGACAGATAAATGGATAAAGAAGATCAGCATAGATGCAGAATGGAATATTATTCAGCCATAATGAAGAATGAAATACAGTCATTTGCAGTAACACAGATGGACCTAGAGAGTATCACACTAAGTGAAGTAAGTCAAAGAAAGACAAATACCATATGCGATAACTTATTTGTGGACTCTAAAAAGGATATGAAATTTATAAAACAGAAAAGACTCACAGACATAGAAAATAATCCTATGGTTACCAAAGGGGAAGGGGAGAGAGGGACAAATTAGTTTGGGATTAGCAGATACACACTATTATATATAAACTAGATACAAATGACAAGGACCTTCTGTATAGCATCAGATCAGATCAGTCGCTAGTTGTGTCCGACTCTTCGAGACCCCATGAATTGCAGCACGCCAGGCCTCCCTGTCCATCACCAACTCCCCGAGTTCACTGAGACTCACGTCCATCGAGTCAGTGATGCCATCCAGCCATCTCATCCTCTGTCGTCCCCTTCTCCTCTTGCCCCCAATCCCTCCCAGCATCAGAGTCTTTTCCAATGAGTCAACTCTTCGCATGAGGCGGCCAAAGTACTCGAGTTTCAGTTTTAGCATCATTCCTTCCAAAGAAATCCCAGGGCTGATCTCCTTCAGAATGGACTGGTTGGATCTCCTTGCAGTCCAAGGGACTCTCAAGAGTCTTCTCCAACACTACAGTTCAAAAGCATCAATTCTTTGGCGCTCAGCCTTCTTCACAGTCCAACTCTCACATCCATACATGATCACAGGAAAAACCATAGCCTTGACTAGATGAAACTTTGTTGGCAAAGTAATGTCTCTGCTTTTGAATATGCTATCTAAGTTGGTCATAACTCCTTCCAAGGAGTAAGCGTCTTTTAATTTCATGGCTGCAGTCACCATCTGCAGTGATTTTGGAGCCCAGAAAAATAAAGTCTGACACTGTTTCCACTGTTTCCCCATCTATTTCCCATGAAGTGATGGGACCAGATGCCATGATCTTCGTTTTCTGAATGTTGAGCTTTAAGCCAACTTTTTCACTCTCCTCTTTCACTTTCATCAAGAGGCTTTTGAGTTCCTCTTCACTTTCTGCCATAAGGGTGGTGTCATCTGCATATCTGAGGTTATTGATATTTCTCCCGGCAATCTTGATTCCAGCTTGTGTTTCTCCTAGTCCAGCGTTTCTCATGATGTCCTTTGCATATAAGTTAAATAAGCAGGGTGACAATATACAGCCTTGATATACTCCTTTTCCTATTTGGAACCAGTCTGTTGTTCCATGTCCAGTTCTAACTGTTGCTTCCTGACCTGCATACAGGTTTCTCAAGAGGCAGATCAGGTGGTCTGGTATTCCCATCTCTTTCAGAATTTTCCACCGTTTATTGTGATCCACACAGTCAAAGGCTTTGGCATAGTCAATAAGGCAGAAATAGATGTTTTTCTGGAACTCTCTTGCTTTTTCTATGATCCAGTGGATGTTGGCAATTTGATCTCTGGTTCCTCTGCCTTTTCTAAAACCAGCTTGAACATCAGGAAGTTCACGGTTCACATATTGCTGAAGCCTGGCTTGGAGAATTTTAAGCATTACTTTACTAGTGTGTGAGATGAGTGCAATTGTGCAGTAGTTTGAGCATTCTTTGGAATTGCCTTTCTTTGGGATTGGAATGAAAACTGACCTTTTCCAGTCCTGTGGCCACTGCTGAGTTTTCCAAATTTGCTGGCATATTGAGTGCAGCACTTTCACAGCATCATCTTTCAGGATTTGGAATAGCTCAACTGGAATTCTATCACCTCCACTAGCTTTTTTCATAGTGATGCTTTCTAAGGCCCACTTGACTTCTGTATAGCATAGAGAACTATATTCAATAACTTAAAACAAGCTATCATGTAAAAGAATCTGAAAAAGAATACATATAGTCTCTAGAGCCAAGTCTGGCTCCAGAGACATTTTCTCAAGCACCTTAGTATTTTCTGTGTGCCAAGGGGCTAGAAAAGTGTCCAGCAAATAATAAGTGCTCAGCAAATTTTTTTCACCCTCCATCTAGCCCAGCAATTTGTCTACCCAAAGTGAAAGTGTTAATCGCTCAGTTATGTCCAGCTCTTTGCGATCCCATGGACTGTAGCCCACCAGGCTTCTCTGTCCATTGGATTTTCCAGGCGAGAATACTGGAGGGGGTTGCCATTCCCTTCTCCAGGGGATCTTCCCAGCCCAGGGATCAAACCCCGGTCTCCTGCATTGCAGGTGGACTCTTTACTGCCTGAGCCACCAGGGAAGCACAAAGATTGTCTACCCAGGAGTAGGCCTATTTTCCTCGTCTTTCCTTACTCTACATCTGGCAAGTCCTGTCAATTATACTTTAAAATGTTATGTGCCTTTCCAGAGTTTGCTAATGCTAAGTCACTTCAGTCGTGTCCAACTCTGTGTGACCCCATAGACGGCAGCCCACCAGGCTCCCCCGTCCCTGGGATTCTCCAGGCAAGAACACTGGAGTGGGTTGCCATTTCCTTCTCCAATGCATGAAAGGGAAAAGTGAAAATGAAGTCGCTCAGTCGTGTCCGACTCTTAGCGACCCCATGGATTGCAGCCTACCAGTCTCCTCTGTCCATGGATTTTCCAGGCAAGAGTACTGAAGTGGGGTGCCATTGCCTTCTCCGTTCCAGAGTTTACTTAATTATTATTCTTTTTTCAAAGTACTTTTAAAATTGAAGTAGAATTGATTTACAATACTGTTATCTGCTACACAGCAAAGTGGTGCAGTTATACACATACATTCTTTTTCTTGTGTAATTACTTTTCTATATTCCTAGTTCATTGTCCAAGATGTCTTGATATTGAGAAGTCAACTCCCATAGTACCAGGTAAGAATGCAGAGTACACAGACCTGGATGTCTGCAGAGTCTGAGGCTTTTCCTTCCAAATCTCCACTCTGCTTGCTTTCTTAGAACCTTGCTGCACCACCATGGAAACAAGTCCAGGCCTGCCTCCTGGAAGATGAGAGACTGTGTGGAGCAGAGATGAGCCATCCTGCTAAAGCCAGGCTACAACCAGTGCCCAGCCAAACCTGCAGCTGACCACAGATCCAAGATCAGAGGAACTGCTACCTGAGCCCAGAGCAAACTGCTGACCTGCAGAAAGATAAGCTAAATGAGTAGTTATTTTCAACCACGAAATTTTGGGATAGTCTGTTATGCAGGAAAAGCTTACTGGTACACTTAGAAACGGGTATTCCCAGATGGTTAAGAACCCACCTGCCAATGCAGGAGACATAAGAGACTTGGGTTCGATCCCTGGGTCAGGAAGATCCCCTGGAGGAGGGCACGGCAACCCACTCCAGTATTCTTGCCTAGAGAATCCCATGGACAGAGGAGCCTTGTGGGTTACAGTCCATGGGGTCACAGAGAGTCAGATGAGGTGCCTTAGCATGCCTACATGCTTAGGAATTTGCCACAGATAGGGTAGCTTGAATAACAGAAATTATTTTCTCATACTTCTAGAGGCTAGAGGTCCAGGACCAAGGTACCGGCAGAGTTAACTTCTGGTGAGAACTCTCTTCCTGGCTTACAGATGGCCTTCTTGCTGTGTTCTCATGTGAGCCCAGAAAGAGAGATCTCTGGTGTCTCTTCCTCTTTGTATAAGGACATTGATTCTATCAGATTGTTGTCATTATTCAGTCACTAAGTAATGTCTGACTCTTCGTGACCCCACAGACTGCAGCACGCCAGACTTCCCTGTCCACCGTTATCTCCTGTAGTTTGCTCAAGTTCATGTCCATTAAGTCAGTGATGCTATCTAACCTATCAGATTAGGGGCCCGAATTTATAGCCTGATTTAATCTTAATTACTTCCTTACAGTCTCTGTCTCCATATATACTAGCACTGGGGATTAGGGCTTCAATGTATGAATTTGGGGAGGGGGTGGTGCACACAATTCAGTCCATAGCAGGTAGCAACCATCAAGTGGAAGTCGAGGCCATAAGAGCTGCCAAGTGAAAGTGAAAGTGTCAGTCACTCAGTCATGTCCGACTCTTTGTGACCCCGTGGACTGTAGCCCGCCAGTCTCCTCTGTCCATGAAATTCTCCAGGCAAGAACATTGGAGTGGGTTGCCATGCCCTTCTCCAGGGGATCTTCCCAATCCAGGGATCGAACCGCATTGCAGGAAGATTCTCTAGCATTTGAGCTATCTGGGAAGCTAAGAGCTGCTAAGATCACCTGAAAGGAGTGTGAAGGCAGAGGAGACCCACTGACCAAGGACAGATTCAGGGTCCCCAGTCTGGGGACCAGCAGACCAGTCCCCTGGGGCCCGCAGTGGATGAGGAGTCCTGTGAGAACAGAGAGGGAAAGGTCAAGGAAGTACAAGGAGGACCAAGGGGTTGATAAGGAGGCACGGATGCCAAGCCATCCATCATTTCACAGAGGAGGAAATTACTAATACAGTCAGTGCAGCAGGCAGAGGTCAGGGGCTGAGATGTGCCCACTGGTCTTGGCCTGGTCCTTGGTGACCCCGACAAACATCAGAAGTATGGTAGAGCCAGAAGCCATGTCCCCAGTGGACTGAGAAACAGAAAGGAGATAAGGAAAGGAACAAGCAGATAAAGGATGCTGCTGAGAAGTCTGGACGAGAAGGCACAAGAGAAATCAAGAATGCAGAATCAAGAAGAGATTTTTTTATGACAGGAGAAACTTATGTGTCTGTATAGGCTGAGAGGAATGAGCTAGAAACCAGGAGATATTCATAATGAGGGAACAAGGTTTAAAGGAGGCAGAGAGGCAGGCGGCAATAGCTAGCCTTTCTTAGCATTTGCCTGTGCCAAGTTCTCTGTGCAGCCTCTCTCATGTAATCCTTCCATCAACTCTGTGAGGTAAAGGCAAGTACCATCCCATCTCACTGATGAGGAAACCGAGGCACTGAGGAGCTTAAGAAATCTGCCCAAGATCACACAGCCAGGAAGGGATATAAATGGGATTGGAACCCCGGCAGCCCGACTCCACCGGCTGGGGGATCTGACCTGGATTTTGGCCTGCTTCTAAAATTAACAGGAAAGCAGTGGGGTGCGGGGGTGGTGGGGGTGGTGTGTGGAAGCAGACTCAGTAGGGAGGAAGGATTTGATGGAGATCATGTGATCCCAGTGGCCTCAATTTGTTTTTCCAGTGGTAGGAGACAAGAAGCTAAGCATTAGGCCCGGGGTCGGAAGGGAGCATGTGGAGAGAGTGATGGAGGCCCAGAATAGTAAGTGGTTTAGACCCAAGGCTGCTACATGTGCTGGCAGGTGGTACCCAGTTGGGAGTCTGAGCCTGTAGCGATGCCAGCACTGTGGTGGTGCCCTTCCCAGCAGTGCTCAGGAGCCAAGAGAGGGAGGAGGCCTGGCACTGGCTCCAGGCTGGGAGGCTTGCCAAGGGGGTGCCACCAAAGGGTGGGGAGAAGGGCGCTGGGTCCTGGCGAGCATCTGTCATTCCTAACTTGGCTATGTCTAAAGGGAGGCCTGCACCCATCCCACGGCGGTCACCCCTGAATCTCAGAGACAGGGCCTGGCCTGCTGTGTGCTCAGGGTCCCCAGAGAGGATCTGATTCCAACAGAGCCTGGAGTTCAAGCCGAGTCCAGGAGGGTAGGAAGTAAGAGGGGCTGAGAGACAGGGTGTAAAAAGTAGAGGGAGGGGGTGAGGGGTGACCGGGCAGGGTGCCAAGAAAGGTGAAAACGGAGATGTGAGCACCAGGGTAGGAGGACCCCTAAGGGTCTGCGCAATCCTGCTTGGGCAGGCTTGGGGGGCTTGAAAGGACTTGGGCTTCCCTGGTAGCTCAGCTGGTAAAGAATCTGCCTGCAATGCAGGCGAGAGATTTGAGACCCCAGTTTGATTCCTGGGTTGGGAAGATGCCCTGCAGGAGGGCATGGCAACCCACTCCAGGATTCTTGCCTGGAGAATCCCCATGGACAGAGGAGCCTGGTGGGCTACAGTCCATGGAGTCGCAAAGAGTTGGACATGACTGAGCACAGCACAGCACATTTTATACCCTCATCCACACCCATATTCCTATGCCAAAACTAAATGGAAGTATCTCAGAACTTTCCCTTTGTCCTTAAGAGTAGGGACCTCTGAGGGGAGGCTAAAACAAGGGAGGCCACAGGAGTTGCCTGAATAGACTTTTCTTTTCACGTAACCCCAGCACAGCCCAGAAAACCAACACAGGGGCACCAGCAGGAGTGGGTTTATCTTCCATGGCTGAAGGACTCTTCAGGGAGAGAAATCCTGGGGAATGGGCTGGGACGACCAGCAATGGGGGAAATGTTAATTTTACCCAACCCACATTTACAGAGCTCCTAATATATACCAGGCACTATCTGAATAAGACAGGTGGTGTGATCTCGTGTAGCAGCTCCCAGAGCACCTTCTCCAGGATGGTAACCATCTCCCATTTTTTAAAAAGGGGGTGGGGTTCCCAGATGCATATAAGTTTGGGAAACACTAGGTTAAAGAGAGTTAAACAGATTTGCTCCCTGCAGGACTTGTCAGAGCCTTTAATCTGTCACTATGCTCCAAGACATTCCATGAAGTGGAACTGAATTTAGGGTACTTCCCTGCCCCCCCCCCACCCCCACCCCCACCCCCACCCCAGGCCTGCTTAACCACAGGTTTCTCTCATTCCTGGCAGACCGAGGACAGGAACACGTGATCCACCAACATGCGTGGAGAAGCGTGACACGGTGGCAGAATTCAGCTGTGAAGTCAGTCACAAGACCTGGCTCCCAACACAGGCTCCGAGGTGGGGCTTCAGGCAGGCTGCTTCAGTCCTGTGCACTGTGTCCATTTTCCCACCTGTCAACTGCAGCTCAAGCAGTGTCTCCCTAGTGCAGGCGTCAGGGTTTTAATGCCTGTGAAGCTGGGAGTGCTGTGCCTGGCACCCAGAAACCACTGACTCAAAGGACACTGGCCTGGCTTGAGAGACCCTTCTGTCTGCTCTAAAACGCTATGACTTGCTGGCCTAAAAACCTCTGATTTGGGGGCCAGGGTCAGAGCTCCTGTCTTCTCTCTGAGCAGTCTCAAATGGCTGTCAAAGCCTGTGACAAAAACAGGGAAAGAGCAGTCATGGGGGATGAGGGTGGGGAGAGGGGAGGGGAGGGGAGAAGGGTGGGAATAGGAGAGGGAAGAGGGGAGGGGGAGGGGGAATGAGGAAGGGGAGAGCAGGAATGGGGGAAGGGAGGGGAGAGCAGGAATGGGGGAAGGGAGGGGAGAGCAGGAATGGGGGAAGGGAGGGGAGAGCAGGAATGGGGGAGGGGAGGGGGAAGGAGGTACTTCCGTTTCCATTCCCATCAGCGAGCGCAGGCTCTAGGAATCTGCGGTCGGTGGGCTGGATTGACTTCTTGGACAGGGTGGCGACAGGCCGGGAACGGCCGGCGAGCCACCCACGCCCTTAGGGCCCCAGGATTGCTGCGGCCCAAGTGGGCACACCGGAAACCTCCCCAGGCCGGGCAGGCGCTCAGCAGCTGCGGGACTTGGCCTGGGCCCAGCCCTGTCTTTCCTGGAGGTGGCCGCTGGCGGGAGACTTACCAGAAACGCTCCGCGGCCGCCGCTCGGGCTGACGTCAGCGCCTCCGGAGGGCGTCGGGCCTGGGGGATTTCTAGCCCCTGGGGTGTCTGGGGAAAGGATGCCTCCTCTTCTAAGTGCAGCGTACCACTTCTTCAGGGTCTCAGAGAAATGGGAACAGATGGTGGTGCCTTAGGAGAGAGGGAGTTTGAACTGGGAGACATCGGGTAAGGATCAGGTCTCCACCTTGGGACTGGGGGCGCTGCTCCCCAAGTTCCAGACCCCACCTGTCCCCTCTGGCCCCTAGAAACCAGCCCCCTGGTGTTGCCCACGCAGGAGAGACCCTTCTGTACACTTGACTGTCTGCCTTCACATTCATTTAATAGGCTTTCTTTTATTCTCTGAACCCAGGGATGGGGAGAGTGGCAGCGAATGGAGATGATGGCCCCCAGTGACCTGTGAAGTACAGTGATCCCCATTTTACAAGACCCAGAAGTCAAGCATCCTGCCCAAGGTCGACCACTGCCCTGGAATTTGAACCCACGTCATTCATTGTCAATGCTCTCTCTAGGTAGGAGGAAAAGTTTAGAATCCCGAAACGTGCATATAAATCAACAGAACATCTCTGATGGAAGGAATGCTTTCTGTCCTTGTTAAGGGAAAAACATTGTAGAGCCCTGGTGTGCGAAGCTTTGTTGGCTGCCTCTGAGGACTTAACAGTTTTTCCAGGAGCGTGCCCCATTACCACCAGACAATTCAGACAGCCCCCGCCCTCCCCCCGCTTCTGGGTTGCCCCCCCCCACCCCGCCCCCCAGCTCTCCCTAGTCTCTTTTTCTAGCCAAGGTGGGGCCTCCAGAGCTCATGGCTTTGGGCCCAGGGCTCGCCTTGCCTCGCCTCCTTTCTTGGCAGCCGCTAGAGCCCGCTGCAGTTTTTGGCCTAGCAAACCCTTTCTTGCCTCCCCAAGGGAGAGTTTTGATTGGCTTCAGCTGGGATGACCTCATCCTCTAGAATTTGGGGATGTTCCCATTTTCCACTGCTCCACCTTCAGCCAAGGAGTTCCCCTCTGGCCATCTTTTCTCTGAAGGCCACCCTACCCCAACCTGCCCGAGCGTTGGAATCCCCCAGACTCACTTGGGCAGGCCAGTGTGTGCCCGAGATTCCTGTTCTCTTTCCACACCAGCATTCCTGGGTGGTCTTGGCTGCTCCCAGCTTTGTCCAACCCCTCCCGAATGTTCCCTCCACCCTCAGAGCCTGCCCCTCCCCTCCTCAGGCCTCCGCTCCAAGATTCATGAGACTGCATTATTTAAAACGATCACAATCATTCTCCTGTCAGCTCTTTAAGATCATCTCACTTGATCTTCATAATAATCCTATGATACAAAGATTGTCATCCCCAGTTGACAGATGAAGACACAAAGTATTAGAGAGTTGATGTAAACTGCTTAAGATGAACAGCTAGTAGGGATGGAGTCTGGATCCAGACTCAGGCGTGTCTGGCTCCAAAGCCACCGCATGGTGCTTATCGCCTTGAGAAATACTGCTGGCTGCACCCACGTGTGTGATCCTGCCAGGCACAGTGCTGGCTCTCCTGGAAGGATCATCAACGAATCCCATTGGCTCTAACCTTCCAAAAATCTCCAGAATCCGACCACTTCTACCACAGCCCCTTTGCTGAGACAGCACCGCCTTCTACCTGAATTTACTGAACCGGTCTAGGAGGTCACACAGCAGCTAGGGTGGCCCTTTAAAATAGTCCCTTTGATCCTGTCTCTTCTGTGCTCAGAGCCCTCTGGTGGGTCCCATCTCACTCATGCTGCTGCTGCTGCTAAGTCGCTTCAGTCGTGTCCGACTCTGTGTGACCCCATAGACGGAAGCCGACCAGGCTCCCCTGTCCCTGGGATTCTCCAGGCAAGAGCACTGGAGTGGGTTGCCATTTCCTTCTCCAATGCATGAAAGTGAAAAGTGAAAGTGAAGTTGCTCAGTCGTGTCCGACTCTTCGCGACCCCATGGACTGCAGCCTACCAGGCTCCTCCATCCGTGGGATTTTCCAGGCAAGAGTACTGGCTGGAGTGGGGTGCCATCGCCTTCTCTGATCTCACTCATAGTCAAAGCCAAAGTCCCTACATTGGCCCAAGAGACCCTCCACACCCACAATCCCACAAACCTCTCTCCCTTCTCCCACTGTGGACTCTGATTTCACTTCTTACTGTTCTCATGCTCTGACCCACTTACACTGGCCTCCTTGCTAGTCCTTGCAAACTCACAGCAAGTTCCTGCCTCAGGGCCTTTGCACTTGCTATTCCTACCATCTGAAAGTCTCCTCCCCCAGTAACTTCATGACTCAGTCCCTTATCTCCTTCAGGTTTTGCTCATATCTCACCTTTTTGGGGAGTCTTGCCCTGTTCACTCTATTTCCTCCATCCGGCTCCAAAACCCTCTCCACACCCTGCTTTTTTCCTCCCCATAGTACTATCACCAAGTGATAGTATTTTACTGATTTATTAGGTAATTGTCTGCTTCCCCTACTGGAATGCAAGATTCATGCAGATAAAGATTTTTCTGTTTCTTTTTTCACTGCTATATTTCCAGAGTCTGGAATAGTACTTTGCACATAGTAGATGCTCAATAAATCTTTGTAGGCGGGAGGTGTTGGCCAGCTAATTTCAGATGGTGCCAAACAGAAGGGCATAAGTGTGTGGGCAGGCCTATGAGTCTCCTGGTCGTGCCTTGTGAAAACTGAAGTTTGGGGCTCAGAAAGAAGAGGCCTTTGATCTCTCATGCCTCCTCTGTGGCTTCAGGACCGTGTGTTGTTTGTTTTGGGCAGCGCTAGGTCTTTTTTGCGATGCATCAGCTTAGTTGCCCTGTGGCATGTGGGATCTTAGTTCCCCAACCAGGGATCAAACTTGTGTCCCCGGCATAAGAAGGCAGATTCTTAACCATTGGAACACCAGGGAAGTCCCACGACCAAGTGTTGACTTGAGTCTCTGGAGAAGCGGGTCCGGGAAGGTTCCTGGGAGGCAGATTCTGAGATGAGTTAGAGTGGAGGAGGGTTGAAGAGGACTCTAAGGAGCAACACTGAGGCAGGGGGGGGCGGGGGCAGGGGCGGACATCAAGCTGCAGTCTAGGCCCAAGGACAATCCCAGCCGACCCCACAGAGGGCTTTGGAGCTGAGGTGGCCCCTCAGAATTGCCTACGTGAGGCCAAGTTGCAGGCCTTCAATATCCCAACCTAGGCCTTACTGGCTGGGGGCCAGCCCTTGGGTGGGATGCAGTGAGGTACCCCTCTCAGCTAGGGTAGCAAGTCCTTTCTTGGAGGTTCTCAGCCATTCTATCACAGGACCCCTGGGGGGTCTGCCTTGTCCAGTGACCACCTCATCCACCTGTGGGGTCACCAAGATCCAGGATGACCTGAGTCCTGGGGTTACTCAGGCCAGGTTTAACACACTTGTTCAGAGATGACCAGCTCCCAGTGAAAGAACCAAGACAAAGCCTGACTAAACTTGAGTCGTACGCATGGTGCTCTTTAAATTAAAAAACGGGTGGGGGCATGAAGGTGCAGGTACTTGAATCACAATGAAGCATTGAGCATTTCGCCCACTTTCCCTCCTCCAGCACCTCCTCCGGTGTCTCTGTGGCACATGGAATGACCCGTGTCAGATGTCACTGTGAGAATCAGAAAGTGAGGGGTCGCACACCCATTAGCATGAAAACAGAGGTGCCCTTTCCCTTCTCTAGAGGAAAGGCCATAGGGGTCGGCAGTGTACTGGCCAGGAGCTTGTGGTTCCTGCAAAAGTGGTCGATGAAGATGGGAACGTTTCTCTATCAAAGCCAACGTCTGTCAACATCTGCATGGAGAAAATCCTTGTGGTATTTGTATATCTCTCAGAGGTGAGCATAGAAAATAAGAGATTATACTTAGGAAATCTTCAGACGTGGTAGGTGGGCTCATCCTGTGTGGTCGCCAATCTCTATTCCTAGATATGCTCTACAGAAGGGAGCCAGACAGCCAGGAAGAGCCAGATAGGAGGCAGGACGGGGTCTGGTTAAGAGCTGCTGTCAGATAGCCTAGGTTTTTAATATTGTCTCCATCATTTATCAGAAGTGATGTCTTTATGTTGCAGACTGAATTGTTGAAGTCCCCAGAGTGTTAGTTGTGTCTGACTCTTTGTGACCCCAAAGTTCCCCCCAAAATATGTTGAAGTCCTGACCCCCCAGGACCTCAGAATGTGGCCTTATTTGTAAATAGAGTCTTCGTAGAGATAATCAAGTTAACATGAAGTCATAACCCTACTATAATATGACTGCTGTCCCTGAAAAAGGGAAAATCTGGGACTTCCCTGGCAGTCCAGAGGTTAGAACCTCGCCTTCCAATGCAGGGGGTGTGAGTTCGATCCCCGGTTGGGGAGCTAAGATCCCACAAGCCTTGGGGCCAAAAACATAAAATAGAAGCACCCTGGAGAAGGAAATGGCAACCCACTCTAGTATTCTTGTCTGAGAAGTCCCATGGACAGAGGGGCCTGGCAGGCTACAATCTATGGGGTCCCAAAGAGTCAGATATAACTTAGCAACTAAACCACCTCAAATAAATGGTAGCAAGATCTCATGTCCACACACAAAAAAAGAGTAGAAGCAACACTGTAACACATTCAATAAAGGCTGGCTTTTTTTTTCTTTTAAGAGAAAATTTGGAGACAAAGACACACACATGGAGAATAGCACGTAAAGGGTGAAGGGTGAGACTGGGGTGAGGTATCTACAAGCTGAAGAATGCCAAGGGTTGCTGGCAACCATCAGAAGTGAGGAGAAAGGCATGCATGGAATAGATTCTTTCTCCCAGCCCCCAGAAACCTTTCTGACACTTTGATTACGGACGTCTAGCCTCCAGAACAGTGAGGCAGTACACTTCCTGTTGTTTTAGGCACCCAGTTTGTGGCACTTTGTATGGCAGCCCCAGCAAACTAATACACTGGTAAGTTTCTTAAGCTCATAGAGACTCTGTTTTCTTATCTATAAAATGGGGTTGCTATTATTTACTCCACAGGGTTGTATGGATTACATGAAATAAAACCATCTCTGTAGTAATTTCAGGCACAGAGTAGGTGCTTTCTCAGGTCAGTGGTGGCAGCTTAGAAGTTGGAGCAGTTCACAGCAGAGGTCTTTTCCATCCTGGGTGTACTTTAATTCTGTGATCCACACTTGGGGTTTGATGAGTTCCCACACCTCAGTACCCAACCCCCATCTGTTTCTCACCACTGTCCCAGAAGAGGAAAACCAACAGCAGTTCTGTATTCTGAAGGCTGCCAGTTAAAATCACAGCTGCTCAGTGGTCCATGTGGAGGGAAAGATGGGGAGGACTGTCTTCAGAGGCTGCAGCAGCCTTCCTGGAGACCATGTTAACCCTGACCCTGAAACCCTGCCTGGTGGCTTTTAATACACAGACGGGGAGGAAGAAGAGGATGCTGCGTCAGCCCTTCCAGATATTTAAAACGATTTTCAGTCAAAGAGACAGCATCATTATCATCGGTAACAGATACCTAATGCTATCCCTCATCCTCAAGCAGCCCAGCACAGAGCTCCAAGGAGTGATTTTGAATATTCTGGTTTGGTTCAGAGAAAAGGAAGGCGTGAGATCAAGCATCGTGAACTTCTGAAGTCAAAGGTGAACAAAATGACTGTCAATTAGATGTGTACTTTTTCTGTAGCCAACCTTCTATGCCTTGACATGTTGTAAGAGTTGTGTGTGCATTTTAATATGTGATAGATACACTTGAAAGTTTGTAGCAACCCCTTATATAATAAAAGTGATACATATATTTTTGTAGGGCTTGGAAAATAATTTTACTCCTTTGAGTAACTGTGGAGATTTACAGTTACTATGGCATTGACTTATGGTATATGCTTGGCTGTATCTATGATTCATTTGTTCAGGAACCTCCAATTGTAACATTATTCCTTTTGAAAGCTTTTCTACTTCCCCTTAACACTCTGGAGTTCATCTTTCTTTTTCCACTTTGCTTCTACAGCTTGTGTTGTTAATTTTCTATTTGAACAAAAACATCCACCACAATAAAAGTTTTTACTGTGGTGGGGGTGGGAGCATTGCATGAGGAGCGCAGGCTTATTTTTTAAATCTTGGAAAACACAGCAGAATATGAAAAAGAAAATAAAACCTCCCAGAGTCAAAACATCTTGGAGTATTTTTCTTGTCTTTTTTCTACATCTGAGCATGAATAAGAAGCACGTGTGTAAGAAAAACAGGTGGGACTAGAGTGCTGTTCTTGAGGCAAAACTGGGACATGCCTAGGCTTGTGTAGGGGAAACGGTGAGGCAGCTGCCAGAAGCTGATGCTGCTGAGAAGTGCAGAGAGGGGAAGAGGGAGCCTTCTGGGGGAGACAGATCCCAGGGTGGAGACCATCAGGCAGTGAGAGAGCCTTTGGTGACTGGAAAGGGGGAAAGCCTCTGTGACTCCTCAGAACCTGTGGAATCGGGTCTGAGCTGTGTGTGTGTGTAAAGGTGGTCCTAGACAGCCACGTCAGCCACTGCAGAGCCGTTTCACTACAAGACTGTAAGACAGGGGCTCCGCCAGCCGTGGTTTATGACTCCCTGATGGGGTGTGACGCTGACGGGGAGGGGAGTGCCCTGGGACATCACCCCAGGTCCACGACCTGCTTCTCTATCTGCCACGGGTGCCCCGAAGGGGTGCAGTCCACAGGGCACAGACCAGAGCAGGGAAGAGGAGGAAAACAACTGCTGGAATCACGTGTTCGGGGGCCATGCCTGAACTTAGCCCTGAGCCCACGTGAGACACTGCAGGAAACTTCTAGAAACACTTGGGGAGACTTTGCAGAGCAGACAGGAGCCAGAGTGTGACGCTCAAGGGTCTTTCACTATGATGAGTTGGTTCGTGACTCCAGCAAGACAATGAGACCCCTCAAAGCAGAGCCCTGTCACATTAGCTTCCATCACCTAGACTTTGGTGTATTCAAAAGTGCTTGGTACACTACATTTTTTGCTGACTAAATACAATCTTTTTTTTGATAATCTGATTTATGACATGGTTTCCTGAGACATATTATGATAAAAATAAAAATGGGACTCCCTGGACAGGAAAATGAAGTTGGATATGCTGATCACACATTTGGCCTCAAGAAATCTTGGCATTCTCTTCCCCTGAGTTCTGTGGGTCTCTGTGATTCATAATGTCCCAAAACACCAAGGATTAGACAGAAGCCAGAGCGGAATCATGGAGAGAAGAGGAGAGCTCAGAACCTCCTGAGCCACCTCCTCAGATGGACGAGAACCTGGGGACCTGGCCTTTGCTTTACTGGTGAACTGGAGGATATCAACTGGGTGTCAAGCACTGTGCTATAGTCAAAGCTATGGTTTTTCCAGTAGACATGTATGGATGTGAGAGTTGGACCATAAAGAAGGCTGAGCGCTGAAGAATTGATGCTTTTGAACTGTGGTGTTGGAGAAGACTCTTGAGAGTCCCTTGGACTGCAAGGAGATCCAACCAGTCCTTCCTAAGGAAATCAGTCCTAAATATCCATTGGAAAGACTGATGCTGAAGCTGAAGCTCCAATGCTTTGACCAGCCTACTCATTAGAAAAGACCCTGATGCTGGGAAAGATTGAAGGCAGGAGGAGAAGGGGATGACGAGGACAAGATGGTTGGATGGCATCACTGACTCAATGGTCATGAGTTTGAGCAAGCTCTGGGAAATAGTGAAGGACAGGGAAGCCTGGCTGCAGTCCATGGGGTCACAAAGAGTCGGACACGACTGAGCGACCTAACAACAACAACAAACCACTGTGCTGGCTATCCTGGGGGCTCCTAAAGAAACAGCATAAACCTCCACCTCGGGGAGTTTATCATTAGTCAGAGAGATTAACTGGTTAAGTACCTCTGTGCTAAAGAATCTTTCAGGGCAGTGTGGAATCAGGAAACTGCACGCATAGATGATGTGGTAGGAGGATCTGGGAAGGCAGAGACCCTGAGGGGATCAGAGGAAGGAGAGGGATCATGGAGAGGGTGGGGAACAAGCAGGCATGGAGGACAGTGTCATCTTGGGGTTGAGAAGAAAGACTTCCAAGTCAGCAAGTGGATACCAGTCCAGCCCTACCCCTTTCTAGCTGTGTGACCTTAGGGTGGTTCATTTGCCTATCTAAGCCTTCGCATCTGTACAGTAGTTCTGACCTCACAAGGTTGTTGAGGAATAAGCAAAGGCAATATGAGTGAGGCACTTAACCCAGTGCCAGGAGCATAACAAGCACTTAACAAGCGTCAGCATTGTTTTTGTTATCAGGAGCGGCTGGTAGGATCTGGAAAGATGGGGAATCTGGTTGAGCTTCTGGAGCACTTCAGTTCAACGGAACGAGTGTTTGTTAAGTACCTACTATGTGCCAGGTGGGCCTCCCAGGTAAAGAATCTGTCTGCAAAGCAGGAGCTGCGGGTTTGATCCCTGAGTCGGGAAATGGCAGCCCACTCCAGTATTCTTGCCTGGGAAATTCCACGGACAGAGGAGCCAGGTAGATACAGTCCACGGGATCGCAAAAGAGTCAGACACGACCGAGACACTAAACAACAACAACAATGTGTCAGCCGCTGTGCTAGGTAGGCTCCAGGCAGCGGGCACAAGGGCCCTTCTCTCAAAAGGGCCAACAGGCAAATGGGGCTGTGAGCAACAAACATATAATTCCAACAAAGCAGGGAATGTACACGGTGCTCTAGGCTCACTGAAGAGGCACGGGGCCAAGGCTTCAGGTAGCTGGAGAGCCCTTTCCTGGGAGGTACATCTCAGCTGAGATCTGGGTAAGGACAGGAATTAGCCCAATGGGTAGAAGGGGAGGAGCAGAGAGGGCAGAGAGTGTCCCAGCCAGAAGGAAGAACCTTTCACCTCCCGGAGAGCCCACTCCATTCAAGCCAGTGCAAATCAGCTCTCCTGTCTAGATCCAGTGAGATGGGGCCGGGAGTGGTAACTGGTGGTAAGAGCTCCCCTGAGGGCCACAGGGTGCCCCAAAAGAGAGTGCTGTGAACTCATCTGTGCTTTCGAAGGTCACCGCAATGCCCGATGGGAGTGGGCAAGGCCAGAGCAGACAGACTATGACATTTTGTGATCATTCAGGTGTGGGGCCAAGGCGGCCTCAACTAGGGTGGAGGGAATGGTATCAAAGGGACAGGAGCTGGTCCTTGTCCTCAGGGATCTTACATTAGATGCAAGAAAGATACTTGTAGACCCAGCAAGACGGGCAACAATGGAGCAAGGGGTGCTGGAGGGGTACAGAGGAGGAGGTTCAGCAAAGGCTGGGGCTGGGGGTGGGGCCAGGCCACAGGTAGTGGCTGCTGCCGGGGCTATTAGTGGAGGTCTGGGAGCCATGGGGTAGGGCACAGACATGTTGCAGGAAGGGGGAGCCCCTGCCAGGGCCCGAAAGGGTGCTCTTGTCTAACACTCAGAAATGGATTGTCCGAGGAGGCACACTGACAAAGCAAGAGATTTTACTGGGAAGGGGCGCCTGGGTGGAGAGCAGGGGGATAAGAGAACCCAGGAGAACTACTCTGCAATGTGGCTCACAGTTTCGGGTTTTATGGTGATGGGATTAGTTTCTGGGTTTTCTTCGGCCAATCACTTTGACTCAGGGCCCTTCCTGGTGGTGCACGCATTGCTCAACTGAGATGAATGCCAGCGAGAAGGATTCTGGGAGGTGGCAGGACACGTGACCTTTCTTAAACTGCTCCGGTTGCTGGTGGCGTGTTAGTTCCATATTCCTCACCGGGACTTCCTGTTGTAAAATCACTTATAGGTATGCTTACTATGGTACCTGGTCAGGGTGGGCGGTTTCAGTCAGTGTGTTTCCCTTAGCAGGGATCCTTACGCTGTCCTCAGGATCCCAGCAGGGTCCCATTTGATGACACAGGTTGCAGAGATCTTCAGGAAAGGAAGCAGTGGAATGATGTGGAGGAGGAAGCAGTCCTGCAGAGGTGACTGCAGTGGGAAGGTGCTGGAGCCCAGAAGGGCAGATGTGCTGGTCTGGGCCCAGGCGAGGAAGAGGAGGAGGAGTGGGCAGGAGAAACTTTGCAGGAAATGACTTGGCTGATGGAGGGAAGCAATCCTTTGCAGCTCAGGGGACCAGGCTGCAGCAGTGGCCCTGTCAAAACAGGGTGGCTGGAACCAGAGCAATTTGGCACCCTGTGCAATGAGGTCATTTCAACAGCCAACCTTTCCTGAGTGGCTGCTGCAGCCAGACCCAAAGCCAGGCGACAGGCAGATGTCACGATGCCACTTCACCCCCACTGTCACCACCGTTCATGTTGTAGACCCCCATCTTACAGAGGAGGCAAAGAAATTCACTCAGGCGCACAAGTGATAAGAAGTTTGTCAATACCTTGAGAGCCGACGGTGTGAGTTAGAGGTAATTATGAACCAGGAATGACAGAAAGTCAAGAGGAACTAAAGAGCATCTTGATGAAAGTGAAAGAGGAGAGTGAAAAAGCTGTCTTAAAACTCAGCATTCCAAAAACTAAGATCATGGCATCTGGTCCCATCACTTCATGGGAAATAGATGGGGAAACAATGAAAACAGTGACATTTTATTTTCTTGGGCTCCAAAATCACTGTGGACAGTGACAGCAGCCATGAAATTAAAAGACACTTGCTCCTTGGAAGAAAAGCTATGACAAATCCAGACAGTGTATTAAAAAGCAGAGACCTCACTTTGCCGACAAAGGTCCATCTAGTCAAAGCTATGGTTTTTCCAGTAGTCATGTATGGATGTAAGACTTGGACCATAAAGAAGGCTGAGCGCTGAAGAATTGATGCTTTTGAACTGTGATGTTGGAGAAGACTCTTGAGAGTCCCTTGGACTGCAAGGAGATCCAACCAGTCCATCCTAAAGGCAATCAGTCCTGAATGTTCATTGGAAGGACTGATGTTGAAGCTGAAACTCCAATACTTTGGCCACCTGATGCGAAGAGCTGACTCATAGAAAAAGACCCTGATGCTGGGAAAGATTGAGGGCAGGAGGAGAAGGGGACAACAGAGGATGAGATGATTGGATGGCATCACTGACTCAATGGACAAGAGTTTGATCAGACTCTGGGAAATAGTGAAGGACAGGGAAGCCTGGCGTGCTGCAGTCTATGGGGTTGCAAAGAGGCAGACACAACTGAACAACAGCAACAACAACCAATGAACCAGGAAGTGCCTTCCCAGGTGGCACTAGTGGTAAAGAACGCACATGCCAATGCAGGAGACATGAGACCAAGGTTTGATTCCTGCGTCAGGAAGATCCTCTGGAGGAGAGCATGGCCACCCTCTATAGTGTTCTTGCCTGGAGAATCCCATGGACAGAGGAGCCTGGCGAGCTGCAGTCCATGGAGTCGCTAAGAGTCAGACACAACTGAAGTGACTTAGCACACCTGCATGCATGAACCAGGAATGTGTGCAGACAACAACAGCGCCTGAGAGTGAGCATTTTCCAAGTGTCTCCTGTGACTACCACATGCCAGACAAAGTGTCAGGCCCTGGAGATCCTGTGTTTAACAAAACATGAGGTTCCTGCCCCCATGCACCTTAGTGTCCTGGGAGGAGAATGACAAGAAACAAAGAAGATGCGAGTGAACCTAGAATGCAGATCACAGGAAGCAGGGCTGGGGAGGGAAGTGGACTCCAAATTACAAAGCTGCCAGTCTGACCCTAAGGCCCAGAACCCTGGACCACAGAGAATCAAGGCATCAGTGGTTGGGGGCTGGGTTCTCTGGCTGGCTCGGAGGCAGTCCTAGCCATGGGCAACCCCAGGCCATGGTTTCCTCACCAGAAGAAGCAGAGTCAGGTTAGAGTGCTGCTGCTGCTGCTAAGTCGCTTCAGTCATGTCCAACTCTGTGAGACCCCATAGACGGCAGCCCACCAGGCTCCCCCATCCCTGGGATTCTCCAGGTAAGAACACTGGAGTGGGTTGCCATTTCCTTCTCCAATGCATGAAAGTGAAAAGTGAAAGTGAAGTCGCTCAGTCGTGTCTGACTCCTAGTGACCCCATGGACTGCAGCCCACCAGGCCCCTCCATCCATGGGATTTTCCAGGCAAGAGTACTGGAGTGGGTTGCCAGTGCCTTCTCCGCAGGTTCGAGTAGCAGCTCTCAAATTGCGTCTTAGCTGAGGAACCTGTTATTCAAACACGATCTTAACCAGAAGCCAAGTCCAATGGGCAAACAAATGTAAGTTCAGCTTGAGGGCAGAACTGCCCCCTCTTTCCCTCCGGATCCTCAGCAGCCCCAAAGGAATCTCACAGATTTCCCAGGGCTCCAGGAGCCCACTCGCGAAACCGTGAGATGGAAACGGGCACTTACTAAGTAAGAGCTACATGTACACGGCCTCATTCAGTTCTCATTCTTGCAACAAGCCTACGAAGTCATCATTTTACCAGTGAGGAATCTGAGGCTTAGAGGGGTTAATAACATTAGCCAAACAGGAGCTGCTTGTTGATCATGGTCTGGCCCTTGCCTAGCTGTCCAGCCTCCTGGCTCCCACCCCTGACCGCCGCACCCCCATTCACACCCACACATACACATCTTCTTTCTTTAGATCACAGGAATCCATTTCTCATCCCCAGCCTTGGCACACACTTTTCTATTCTTCTCCTATGGTGTTAGTTCCCTCTTGCTGCTGTAACAGACTTTCACACACTAGTGGCTTAAAGTAACACAAATTTATCAGCTTACAGTTCTGGAGTCAGAAGTCCAAGATGGGTAGGCAAAGCTTCCTTCCTTCTAGAGGCTCTAGAGTAGAATTCATTTCCTTTCCTTTTCCAGTTTCCAGAGGTTTCCATGGCTCATGGCCCCCTTCCATCAACGCCATTACTCTGACCTCTGCTTTTACTGCCGTATCTTCTCTGACCCTCTGCCTCCTCCTTATAAGGACACTTGTGATTACATTGGGTCCACACCGATAATCCAGGAGAATCTCCCATCTTAAGATCCTTAACTGGAGGGAATTCCCTGGTTGTCCAGTGGTTAGGACTTGGGGCTTTCACTGCCATGGCCCAGGTTCAATCCCTGGTCAGGGAACTAAGATCTTGCAAGCTGCACAGTGTGGCCAAAAAAAAAAAAAAAGCCTTTAAATGAATCACATCTCTCTTGCCATGTAAAGGAACATATTCACAGATTCTAGGGATTAGAATGTGAACATCTTTGGGGGCCATTATTCAGCCAGCCACATCTTGTAACTCCACTCATCCCTCAGATCTGAGCTTTAGGTCATGTCCTCATGGAAGCCGCCCCTGACCCTTCTGATAAGACCATCCTCAGTTGAGTTCTCAGCGCAGGCTGGATCTCTCCCTCACTTTGCTTGTCACAGTCATAATTTAGCATTTGTTTGGACAGTATTTGAGTCTAACTAAACATTAAGAGTGCTGTATTGTGCTTAGTCACTCAGTCGTGTCCAACTCTTTGTGATCCCATGGGCTGCAGCCTGCCAGGCTCCTCTGTCCATGAAGATTCTCCAGGCAAGAATACTGGAGGGGGTTACCATGCCCTCCTCCAGGGGATCTTCCCAACCCAGAGACAGAATCCAGCTCTCCAGCATAGCAGGCGGATTCTTTACCATCTGAGCCACCAGGGAAGCCCAAGAATACTGGAGAGGGTAGCCTATCCCTTCTCCAGGGGCTCTTCCCAACCCTGAAATTGAACTGGGGTCTCCTGCATTGCAGGTGGATTCTTTACCAGCTGAGCTACCAGGGAAGCCCAAACATCAAGAGTGTGAGGAGTCCTTTTGTGTTTCTGTTTGTGTTTTCAGCAGAATTTGGCACACAGTAGGGGCTCAATTAACATTTGTTAAATAAATTAATGAACAAATAGATGAACTTGCCTGAGGTCACAGCAGCAAGTAGCAGAGGCAGGATTTGAATTTGGGCAGTGGGTTCCCAGAGTCCTATACCCTTAGCCTTGCACAAGCTTGCCTCTCCAGACCTACAGTAGCCCAGGCTCAGGGGTGTGGTTAAGTCTTCTCAGCAACATCCCCCAGGTACTGGTTGCTTGGCCAGCCCAAACTCGAACCCCTCCGCTCTCCCGCGGCCCCCATGCCCCTCCAGTCTGACCTTCTGTGATTTAGGACTTGATTCATAGGAGGTAGGACAAGATGTTCTGTGAATGCTGGCCGTGTGGGATTGGGGACCGTGGGTAGCCAAGGCCCCAGGGGCCACAGTGGTGGGAGGTGGCATAAGGCTACCGGGAAGAGAGCCCTCTAGAGGGGGCGGTGGGCACCGGTTGGGGTAAGAGCCGAGGGCAGCGCCCTGGACACGCCCACAACGAGAAGCCGGGAGGAGACCACGCAGGCCAGCAAGGAAACGAGCTGTCAGAAATCCGGAGGAGACGTGGGAAAGTGCAGTGTCATGGAAACCACGGAGCGAGCGTGTCCACTGGTTCTGGAAGAGGCGGCTGTCGAAGCATCAGGCGGCTCCGCAGGGCGGGAGTGGGAGGCCCGGGGCCACCTGTCCTCCAGCTCTGACGCCCTTCAGCAGGGTGACTTCAGCAAACTGCATGGGAGCCGAAGCATCAGGCAGAGGCTGAGTGGGCGCTTCAAGGATTCAGGAGGAAACCAGCCGAGACCACACATTTCCGGATCTGGCAGGGAGAGAGGGGGGCGGTTGCTAGGAGCGGCGCTGTGGACCAGGGGAGCCCGCACGTGGGTTTGCAGGCACCTGGGCAGAGCCTGGGAGGAAGCGTAGGGAAGCCGGGGGAAGGGCATGCCGGGGACGGGGCTGGGAGGGGAGGGGGGGGCGCTCACCGCTGGGCTGGGACCATCGGGGATGAGTCAGCGCCCACGTGGCTTGTGGCTCCCTGCCGGCCTCGCCCTGGCGTCTCCGCTAGGGCCTGGGAGCTAAGCTTTCTCCCACCAAGGTCACCCTGGGATTGCTTTGGGACCCTGGAGACCCGGGGCTGGGGCCACTGAGTGCAGGACCTCTGCACAGCCTCCTACTCGCAGGCCAAGGGCTCCCTCCCTGGGCTCTGGGAGGACCTTAGAGGGCTTCCTGCCCTGAGTGGGGAGTCCAGTGTGAAACCACCAGAGAGGGACTGAATGGAGGCGCTTAGTCCCCCTCCTACCTCACTTCTCCAAAAGTCTAGAAAACTGCCTTCCCAACCCGAAGGGACCTGACAACCATCTTTTAAAGATGTGAGTCGAAGTTTGTGCTTTGGACCCTTTGGGCAAGCTGATGAAGCCTGTGGATCTTTTCTCAGAGTAAGTGTGTAAAATACCAATGAAACCAATTATATTGAAAATTATGTATATATTTAAAACTGAACCTTTAATATCATAGCATACATGCTTCTTTATCAAATGCACTAAAGAACAACATCTGGCAATTGGTCACGATTTTAGAGCTGTTGTTCAGTTGCTAAGTCGTGTCTGACTCTTTGTGACGCCATGGACTGCAGCATGCCAGGCGTCCCCGCCCTTCTCTGTCTCCTGGAGTTTGCTCAAACTCATGTCCATTGAGTTGGTGATGCTATCTAACCACCTCATCCTCTGCCACCCTCTGATTTTAGAGTAGTGATGAGCATAAATGACATTCGGAGCTATGTATGAAAGTCTAATGTGATATGAAATTGTCTGTGATTTCTTCTAGTGACAAAGTCACAGATCCCATTGCTACCATGGTGTCTGCCTATGGTCCTAGTGGAAGGAAATGCTCAGCATTTGGTAGGGGTTAGTGAAAATCACGGAGAAGGCAATGGCACCCCGCTCCAGTACTCTTGCCTTGAAAATCCCATGGACAGAGGAGCCTGGTAGGCTGCAGTCCAGGGGGTCGCGAAGAGTCGGATACGACTGAGCGACTTCACTTTCACTTTTCACTTTCATGCATTGGAGAAGGAAATGGCAACCCACTCCAGTGTTCTTGCCTGGAGAATCCCAGGGACGGGGGAGCGTGGTGGGCTGCCGTCTCTGGGGTTGCACAGAGTCGGACACGACTGAAGCGACTTAGCAGCAGTGAAAATCAAGGTGTCATTTTTACCCATCCAAGTCCCTCAATCCCCTGAATTATATCCATGACCTTCAAAAAATTAAGAGCCTCAGTTCTGTGGCAAGAGTCAGAATCCCCAGTGCCTACAGGGTGCAGACAGGCGGCTGCTGTGCATGGCTGTAGACCTGGTGCCCTGGAGACCACACACCTCTTTAGGGGCAGCAGCCCTGCTGGGATCCTGGAACAGTAAGGTTAATATCACCTAATCTTCACCTTTTAAAGAGATGCCAGAAACACTAATTATTTTGTGAATGCTTCTCATTTAAAATGTTAGCCCCAAATTGACATTTTAAAGGATACTCTGGGGCCAAACATAACACGAGTGCTGGCCTGATGCAGCCTGGAAACCCTGGATTTGGGCTCCCTGCTGGATGGGGTTCTTGGTGGAATGTGGACGTCACCCTCTAGGACTCCTGTCTTCCCATGAGAGGCCTGTTGGAGCACACGTAACTCACAGCTCCAGGCTAAAAATGTACTAGGCAATAACCCCAATCCACAGTAAATTACCACGTCAAACCTACTAATTGTCAAGTATGCCACCTCACAGGCTCTGCTTCCTTCCTTTGGGCCTGCCCTGGGGGCTGATGGGATCAGGGCTCTGTCCCTCTCCACACCCCCTCCACCCCACCCCCCACACACACCCCTGCCATGCCTTATTCCATGAAGGGAGCTGGATCTAGAGCCAGACTCCCTAAGTTTCAGCCTTAGCTCCGCCACTTATCAGCCCGGTGACCTTGAGAAGTCATGCCTCTTTCTCACCCACTACAGGGCCGTGTCTATACAAATGGTTTGGTGGGACAATGGCACTTGTAAGTTGCAGAATGCACCTACACGCAAGGGAGTTCTGATTCTCCCCACCTGGTTTCTTGTTGTCTTCTACTCTGATCAGCTGAGTCCCTGTGGGGTGAGGGTTTAAGACACAAAGGAAACCATGTTTGTCTCCAAATGCTACCCTCTAGACAGTACCTGTGAAATACAGGAGTGTGTGCAAAGGCGACTGTGACTAACTCAAAGGATGATCCATTTGGAAGGGCCCAGGGCCCGGGACGCTGACCCCGGTATTTTTCTCTGGCAGCAGTGAAATCCGGTGTTATGCAGATCGAAGAGGAGAAGGGAGAAACTCTGCAGGCCTTGGGGAGGGCTTCTTTCATTTTGCACATATTTCAGCGAGCCGCCCTCGGGGGTTTCAATCTCATTTTCACATGGTGCAAACCGTGCTCTCAGCTGCCGGGCAGCAGGTTCTCAGGGGTGGGTTGTGATGGGAGTTGGAAGATGAGACTGGATAAGATTCCTGCCACCACACTGTCACATCAGAGCTTTCTCTTTAAAAAAAAAAAAAAAAAACTTCCCTGTGGCTCCGTGGGAGTTTTGCCTGCGGTTTTCCGAGTAATTGCCTCGCCCCCGCCCTCTGCAAGCGGGCTGTGGCAGGCGCTGCGCTGTGACTGGGGGCGGTGACCAACGTCTGCCAGCAGCCAGGAGGGTGGGCTGCTGGGGACGCGGGTAGGGGAGCCTCAACCTCTCTCCTCAGGCGGGATGAGAATGAATTAGGGCTCTGGTGAAGTGGGAGACCCCGGGGAACAGTTCGTGCTGGGTGCCCAGAGGAAAACCGGGGTCCGTGTGGGCAAACGAAACTTCCAAGAGCCCCATACACAGGCAGATCCAGGGCTGGGGGCTGTATTTGGAAGGGGAGCTGGAGTCTTAGCCGTGCACTTACAGCTGTGAGAACCTGAGCAGATACTCCGATCTCTCTGTACCTCTGAGGATGTGCCGCGTGTTTTATGGTGAAGATTAATAAATTAATACAGGGAAAGCTTTTAGAACATCTTAAAGGGAAAAATGTTTCTTCTGCACAGAATCTGTTTCTTCTGTCACAGAATACTTCTGACACCAAACATGAGGGCATTTTCCAACTGTCTGGCAGTTCTCTAACATCCAGACATGACCAGGTGTCCTACAGTTCTGTTCTGACACTAACTGCCCGGCACAGACCCCACAGGTTGTGGCCTCAGTCCTGCAAGACCGCCGCCACTTGAGATGCCAGTCCCAAGTCCCAAGCTGTCGCCTGTACTTCTGACCAGCTGCCTATAAAGTGGGCATTCCTCCAACCCCTCCTCGGGTTCAATAATTTGCTATCCTGGCTCACAGAACTCAGGGAAACTCTTATTGACATTTCCTGGGGTTTTTTTTTAATGTGACAACGGATACAGATAACAGTCAGATGAAGAGTTTCGAGGATAGCACAGGGCAAGGGAAGGGGGAAAGGGTGTGTTCCCCAACCCGGAAGCTCTCCACGGTCAGGGAGTTTTATGGAGTCTTCATCACGTGCTGGGTGCTGTGCTAAGTCACTTCAGTCATTCCGACTCTTTGCAACCCCATGGACTGTAGCCCTCCAGGCTCCTCTGTCCGTAGGATTCTCCAGGAAAGAATACTGGAGTGGGTTACCATGCCCTCCTCTAGAGAATCTTCCCCACCCAGGAATTGAATCCGAATCTTTTATGTCTCCTGCATTGGCAGGCAGGTTCTTTTACCACTAGCACCACCTGGGAAGCTAGACAGGATCAATTAATCTCCAGCTCCTTCATTACATAGACAGGATCAATTAATCTCTAGCCTCTGCCCTATACCCAGAGGATAGGCAGTGGACTGAAAGTGCCAAGCTTTTATTCCTGGTTGATCTCTCTGGTAACCAGCCCCCATCCAGGAGCCTACCATGAGGGACTAAAGTAGCGCTCTCAGCAGTGAAAGTGTGGCATCCTAACCAGTGGACCTCCACGGGATTCCCCAAAACACTCTCTCACCCTGGCAACTCCAGGGGATTTAGGAGCTCTGTGTGAGAGACTCCTATCATCCCTCTCACTCGGGAAACCACAAGGGTTTTAGGAATTCTGTGCCGGGAACCAGGGACGAAGACCAAATAGATCTGTCATACCACAGCAGGGCATCAAGGGTGCATGCAAAATGGCTGCTCTTATTATTCCAACAGGAGCACTCCCTGAAGTCTCTAATGAGGCCCTTGGAGACAGACCTGCAAAATCTTGGAGATGCTTATGTTCTTAGTATCCTGTTTGGAACCTAGTAAACCTCTACCTCTCCATAAAGACCCAGCTCCAATGACGCCTCCCCCATAAGGCTCTTTTTTCACGTTGCTCATTATTAACTGATGGCTTTATGCCAGAATCTTTGTGGAGCACTCCACATTTTATCTCATGCAGGGGCAGATTCAGCTTTTGTGGGGTCTCACACTTATACAATTTAGAAGGTCCTCATATTTATATATATGACTATCTGATTTTGTAATATTTATAAAACAAAAATGGCCTTCTGAGTTTGAAGACAAAGACAATGAGAAGGAGGATGTAAGGGAAAGACTAGAGTAGAAATGACTCCAAGGTCTCTGGTCTAGCTACCTAGCAAGATGGGAAAGCCAAGGGGAGGAGAAGCTTTGGGGGCTGAGTTAGGATTGGGGGGTTGGGCATGTTAAGCTTGAGATGTTTCTTGAAGTCAAGTCAGGGGAGAGTCGGGAGAGGTCTAGGCTGAAGATGAGAAATAGAGAGTTGTTCACAGTGGTTGGGTGTCAAGGTTGTAAGGTTAAATGGGCCCACTAAGAGACTGCAGACAGAGAGGATGGCTAAGATCCGACCTCAGGGGGCTTGCCTGTGTTTGGTGGGGGCGGGGGTGGGGGAATAGAGCTGAGTAGGAGCAACTAGGGAGGGTAACAGGACCCAGGACAATGTGGTGTCTCCAGGTGGAGGGAGTGATCCTTGGGTCTGAAGCTGCCGGTGGGTTAGGTAGATGGAAGCAGTGATGACTGGGTTACTGACGTGAAGACCTTTGCCAACAGAAGCTTCTGTGGAGTGATGGGGTTGGGAAACTGATGGGCTGATCTAAGAGGGCAGCAGAAGAGAGGAGAGGAACTGTGGACAGCAAGCACAGACCACCATCTTGAGGAGTTTGGGGGTGAGGGGGGTGGGTACAAGAAAGAGACAAAGGCTGGTGAGGGAATTGGGGTCAAGACAAGGGTTCTGATGATGGGAAAGTGGTTCCTTGTTGGTGGGGATGATTCAATAGAGGTGGGGGAATCAATGGTACAGGAGAGAAACAATAGAATCGGGGGAGGGGTGGGCTTGAGTCCATGAGAGGGGTTGGGATCTGGGGCACATGGGAATGTCAGCCTCAGATAGGAGCACCCATAATGTTGGGAAAGAAGGATGAGGTCCTAGACCCTTATACAAAATGAGAGAAGATAGGGGAGTCGAGGATGCAGGAAGAAGCAGATGAGGGCTGGTAAGAGGTGGCGCTGTGAAGCAAGAAAGAGGGACAGTGGAAAGGTGCTGGGTTCTTCCAGGAGGGAAGAAGAGTTGTTGGAGATGGTGACAGATCACTATTTGGCCCCCCAAATGGATCCTTTCCTTCCATAACTATAGAGTCTGGCTGGGTCCGTCCTTGCCCGGGGAGCACCCTGTATTTCAGCCACCCTGGCAGCCAGCGGCAGCTACGTGACTGAGTTCTGCCAGCAGCAGGTGACGGAAGTGAAGTGTGCAAGTTCCACACCACTGACCCGGAAGGAATTTGTTTGCCTGCACCTGTACCCTTTCCCCTGCCAGAATGTCGATTCAGCTTCAACCAGCACAGGGAGCAACACGTGAGCCGAGGCTTCTTGGCTCGGCCTGTCTTGGGCCCCCTCTGGCCGTCTAGTGAAACCTGCGGACTCTTCGCTGAATAGTGTTCTTAAATTCATGCAATAAAATCAGAAGATGGCCAAGAAAAATGACTGCAATGAAATATCACAAAAATAGTAAAAAGTTACACTCTAAGAGTAGGTACATACTTCTTATTAACACATTAAAGAATAATCTAACAATGGGTCTGATAGCTACTGAGTTTTCAAAGTAATAATCATGAGCATAAACACTGATTCACAACAGAAATCACAGATATCTTCCCGTCACATTTACTTGTTGCAGATACTATACCTGCCAATACTCCTGTTAGGCTTCTTGTCAGAATAGGAAGAAGTGCTACCTTTCAAGTATTCAATGGATCTTGGTATAAATCAGAATGTCATTTTTGCCCACGCAAGCTCAGAGAGCCCCTGAGTTCTGACCAGCCGTTTGCAGATCCCAGGTTTAGAACATCTGTCTTTGGAGGTGGTGGAACCACAAGATGGAAGAAAACTGCATTCACAAATAAACCACCCACAGCAAAGCCAGCCTGTCTGCGGGGAGCCCCCAGACTGTCCTGGGAGGAAGTATTACAATCCTGCCTCCTGTATTCTGTTGTCTTTGGGGTGGGGGGATATCCTTTTGTTACAGCAACTTATCCTGTACCCTAACAGAGAGGCAGTGACTAAACAGCTTTTAATACGCACTTACATGAGTCAGCTCATTGCCTTGCCCCACAGCAACCTGAAACCCAGCTGAGGGCCTGAGACGCCACAGCCTGGGAACTCAGAAGGGAGCCCTTTCCATTTCGCCGCACACCTCCCCGTGGCTCAGACGTGGGCCTCCTCACGTCCCACTGCCCTGTCTGGGCCTCCGCAGAGTCCACCTGTTTCCTACTCTTGGCCTGGACAGGCTGTGCCCTGGCTCACCCGCCCGGGTGCCTGGCGAACAAAGGAGCAGCTGCTGCTCGCCTCCCCCTCCTCCCTCCCGGCGCGGACACACCCCAGCAGACCTTGGGGCAGATCCTGACTACGGTTCACAGGAATGTCAGCAGAGAAGCCAGGTTGGTTGGGGCCATGATTGCTGGCAGGATCTCAGGACTCGGAGAGGGTCTGAGCTGAGCGGGAGCTGTAGCCGGCTGCTGCACGAATGCCCTTAAAAAGAGAAAGGAGAGGCAAGCCAAGAAGAGAAAGTAGTGCCCGTGCCAGGAGCATGCAACTCTCAAGAGGTAGGCAGAGGCACTGTAGCCAACAGTCAGAACTGTGAGGGCCACCACGGATGAAGCACCTACCTACTGACCGCCAGGACTGTTCAGGGCTTTCCATGCACAGCCGCTTTTAACCCTCATCACGGGCCCCTTGAGCTGTGTTACCATTTTTAAAAACTCTGCAAACAGGATCAGAGAGGTCAAGTCACCTGCCTGGGGTTGCACAGCCCTCAAACTCATAAGGATTCAAACCTCTTTTTAATAACAAGGTCTGGAACTAAGCGTACATACGGGGTCTATCTTTCATAGGAGAAAAAGGAGGTGCAGGCCTCAGTTCAGAAATTCCTGCCGTTCTGGGAGCATGTGTGGCCTTCACAAAGAAGGCAAAGCTGGAATCTCTGGGGAGACTGCTCTGTGTCCTGGGATGGTAGCGACGGCACGTGGTAGCCACGTCAAGCTATAGGATGGCGCGTCTATCCATCCTTGCCCTGCACAGGATAGGCTGGACTGAAGCTCTGTTTTGGCAAAGAGCCATAGTGTGGGGCAAGGAGGGGAGGAGGGGGGGGGTGGGCTGTGGAATTCCCTGAGGAGGAAGAAGGCTGGCTCCAGATTTTGTAGAGGCCCTGGTCTCTGGGGAAGGGCGGAGCTACAGAAGCGACTCTGGGCTGGAAGACGAGCATGCCTTGTGGGGTCAGACAGACCCAGCCTGCCCCAGACAGGTGGCCTTGGACGAGCACCTACAAAGGACAGTCACAATCCTGGCAACATCTGTGTTGGCTCGATGACTGAGATCACATGGACTCTGTTACAAACACTCAGACGCCAAGGAGAGTGCTTGGCACACAGCGTCCACTAAGCGGTCGCCCTAATTTCTGTCTCAGACCTCTGAGCAAAGCTGACCAGGTCATGGTGTGGCAGCCATGGTCCTGAGAAGCAGGCAAAGGCTGGGGGGCAGGGAGGAAGCTGACCCACAGGATCAGGCAGCCTGGCTCCCAGGTGTGCAACCCCCATTCCTGACACTGAGCTCTTACCTCCAGGGCAGGGCCTGCTCCAGCCAGCCTGCGGACCTGGTCGAGGAGGACAGATGGGCCTGCTCCAGCCTGGTGCCTACTCCCCAGGACTTCTCAGCACCCGAGGCTCTGCCTTGCACTTGTGTTCGAGCAGTGAAGTCTCTGGGGGTGTCTGAGCTGGGCTTCCCTTTATCTCTAGTTTCCCTCTACCCGGTCCACCCAAGCCTGCTCTGAACCTGCTGACCCCTCCAACTGCTCTCCCTCACCGCCTGGGTCTGCCCCCAGCCCTCCCGGCCAAGGACTCTCCCTAAGTGGGGCCCTGGTGTCCCATAAAACAATCCATCCTAAGGTGAGTCAGCCCAGAGCCACAAATAAGAGCAATGAAGGAATCCTGTACCTTCTCAACTACCTGGTCCCCCAGGTGGAGGAGACCCCCAAACCTCCCCCCACCCACAGCACCCTCAGGTGGCCCTGCAGTTTGGGAACCCCAGCATCAGGATCATTCATTCATTCATTCAATAAAGCACATGAGGGGAGCATCTTCTCTGAACTGGACTTGGAGCTAGAAGCTAAACACACCACCAGTGAATAATCCAGCCTTTAAGGAGCTCCCTATTTTAAACTAAGAAGAGGTGGACAAGGAAACACACAGTGATCCATTCCCCACAGTTGCAGAGCAGGGAGCACAGTGGGGTGTGCGTGAGGGGAGCTGCCCACCTCCGCGTGCTCAGGGAAGGCTTCCTGAAGGAGGCAGCAAGCGAGCCAAGCCCTAGAGCTTGGCCAGGCAAACATGGGAAGTACCTTGGGGTGAAGCACAGATTATGATAGAGGGAGCCTAGCAACACTTTGTGGAGAAGGCAATGGCACCCCACTCCAGTACTCTTGCTTGGAAACTCCCATGGACGGAGGAGCCTGGTAGGCTGCAGTCCATGGGGTCGCGAAGAGTCAGACATGTCTGAGTAACTTCACTTTCACTTTTCACTTTCATGCATTAGAGGAGGAAATGGCAAGCCACTCCAGCGTTCTTGCCTGGATAATCCCAAGGACAGAGGAGCCTGGTAGGCTGCCGTCTACGGGGTCGCACAGAGTCGGACACGACTTAGCGGCAGCAGCAGCACTTAATAAACCAGCAAGGAGAAATGAAGGTAGGCAGGTAAGTAGGAGCCAGGACAGTGAGGAACCACTGAAGGGTTTTATAATACAAAGGAAGAAACTTATTGAAGCCATCTTTCAGAACCAACAGACGCCTGTAGAATGGACAGGAAGGACAAGACTGGGACCCAGCTAGGGTGAGGGGCTATTGCAGGAATTCAGGTGCTGCTGATGACTGGAGCCAAGGGGACGGCAATATGTACAGACTAGGAATTGTGCGTGGGACCAGGGAGTTGATAAGATACAAGATTAAGAGAAAGGGAGGAGAGAAAGTGACTCCCAGGTTTCTGCCTGGGGCTGCTGGGTGGATGGATGCAGAGAGGTGGGGTCAGTGTCAGGGATTCAGGAGGCAAGCTGGTTTGAGCAGGAGGGAAGCCATGAACCCATTTGGGACTTGGGGTTAAGGTGTCTTCACCATAACCTTCACCACAGGGCCTCCAAATGGAGATGACGGGGGCAGGTATACACAAGAGCCTGGAGTTCAAGAGCCCAGCTGTGGAAGGGGCCTCAACTGGGGAAGGGAGCTTATAGGTGGGCTTGAGCATCCAGGCTGGGGGGCTCCAGAGAAAGGGGAGCAGAGCAAATGGAAGAGACTGCATGTTCACTCCACACCTGGTAGACTAAGAGTGGCTCTGTGCAGCTGGGACGGAGAGGCTGGGCTCTAGCTTGAGGGCAGTGGATTTCAGCAGGGCACTGCCTTGCTGAGATTAGCTTCTACGAGGAATGAATTGACAGAGGAGGGAGGGGGGACCCACGCTTTGCATGAGCTTCTGGAACATCAGGAAGTCCCAGAGACTGCAGGGATGTGGGAGGAGAAACATGAGGAGTCCTGCTCTGTGAGCCTGGGCCACAGTCTTGGATTTCCTTGGCCTCAGTCTTCTCATCCGTAGTACAGGGATTATAATACCTGTCTTCTTGGGCACATCGTGAAGATTAGGTGGGGTGGCTTTGAAAGGGGCTCTGCATAAGTCTGATTGGTATCCTTCCATGGATGGATAGCTGGGCTGCAGGCCTCCAGCACGAAAGGTTTCTGGAATGCATTTGGAGGGATCCTGGGAGTGAGGATGGGGAGAGAACTCAGATCCCCAAATCCCACCAGCCTATCGACTCCCACACGTCCCTTTTCTTATCAAGGCCTGATGTATAGCCTTGGTGAGGCCAGGAATGAGAGGAAGATTATAAATTACAAAAAACACAACTCCATCAAAGCACAAAGAAAAGAATTGGCTTTCTCATTTCACTCTTCCACTCACTTCTTCTCGCCCTGGATCTAGGGTCTCAAATAATATTGGCAAGGCCTAGGGTCCCCTTTTCCAGCTCTTAGCTGCCTTCCTTGGGGTTCCTCACATTCTCAAACGACTCCTCTCTTGTGTTGGCAAGCTGGCCACGAGGGCTCCAGCCTGACACCCTCTCAGCGTGAAACATAGAAGGAAAGCCTCACCTCCACCCTCCCTGTGTCTCCCTGGCTTGAAATGGGTCGTCTGCTCCTTCCTGAACAAGTCCTGCAGCTGGGAAACCAAACCCAGGGAGGGAGGAGGCGGGGTGAGATCCCCCAAAGCAAAATCACTGCACATGCCAGAAAGAGAGCCACGAGGCCACTGCTTCTCGTTGAAGCACCTGTTTCTCATTAGCCCCCTCGGTGGTCTTGAACTGTGCTTGCTGTTTGGGAATCCAAGGCCAGAGGCAAGGTGGGGACTATAGTTCATTGTCTCCTTCCTTTCCCTCATGCCAGCTCCTGCTGGCAGTGCCCTCAGCCACAGTCTGTTCTCTGAGAGGCCCTGTATGTGCAGATGGGCAGCCCTTTAGGATAATGTCACATGTGAGCCTGTTTTCATGCCTAGCACTGCCTCTGTGTTCCCAGGGCATGCTCCAGAGAGTGCTGGGTCTGGCTGTCACTGCCTGGACAGCCTGGGTTCCCAGGGGCCTGAAAGCCAGTCCTTCAGTCCTCAAGAGCTCTGAGGGGGCTCCTGGTCTTCAGCCAACAGGACTGCACAGACCAGTTCTGCCGTCTCTAGCCATCTCTAGGCCTCCATTTTCTCATCTGCAAAATGGAGTTAGCAACACCTCCCTTAGAGCTACATGAAGTAACGTGTGAAAGTTTAACAGAGTTCCTGGGGCTTAAACCAGTGCTTGTCAAACCATCTGCAGTGGACCTGCAGTATTTGTATAAAATACAATAAAAATAAATTAATAGGAAAGTTAAATTTTGAAAGATATACAAGCTCCACGTTTTAAATATTATATTCAACCAATATGAAGCTGTTCTGTCAAATAGCTACAGAAGTTCCCAAAGTCTCAATCTCTGTACTTCTCTCACGTGCAAACTGGTGACAAACATGTCCCAGAATAGCGTGCGTCCATGGACCACGCTTTGAGAAGCCCTGGGCTTCCCAATAATGGTTGTCTTCTTTTCCACAGTCCACTGCTGTTCATGCGATTATTATTTGAAAACTGACTTGTCTCTTCCCCTTCTTGCAATTTCAGGTTTCACTGGAGCATAAATTAGGCTTGTTGATTGAATGGTGGAAACAAGCGGGTGTGAGGCCAGGTGGGGTTCAGCATCACACTTCCCAGGATATCATGAGCAGCTGCAAAAAACACACGGAATTTCTGACCTCACCAGGTTTATAACCTTGCTATGGTAGAGTCTCCTAGATAGTCACTGATATCTATTCTTCCCTTCTTTTAAAATAATAGTTTTAGGTGGGAACATGAATGTTCAGCTAAAGACTACATTTCCCAGCTTCCCTTGCAGCTAGGTATAGTCATGTGACTGAGTTTTGGCCAATGGGATATAAGCAAAAATGATTTCTGTCCTCTTGATTGGGTGAGCATTTCCTTGTCTCCCATTCCTCCTTACCATCACCTGGGAGATCAAAAGAACTACAGCAGCTTTGGAGCCAGAGGTGGAATCTGTGCAAGAAAAATGGTAGAGTCTCCCTAAGAGTTCTGGATTGCTGACCTGCAGGCAAATACATTTCTATTTTGTCTAAGCCATTGTGTCTGGAGGTTGTTTTATCACAGCAACCCAGCCTGGATCCTACCATTGAAATGAGCAGTGGCAACAGCTCCCAGTGGGTTGACTTCTAAATACAGTAAGTATATATGATTTTCTAACATCCTTTAAGTACTAACACACCAGAAACGGTCACCTGTAATCCTCACACTAGTCCTTTGAGATGGGCTTCTCCCAAGTTCTACCCTTTCTCTGATCAGGAAATAAATCAAAGCGCCTGAAATCAAGGTGGCTGTGGAAGCAGAACATCCACAGAAAACCAGAACTGGGATGCAGAGCTAAAGCCATTCAACTCACTCATTCAGCAGCTAGATGTTTACCAGGCTCTGAGCTAGGCACTGGAGGCACAGCCGTGAGCCAGACGACTAGCTCCAGACCTCCTGAAGCTTGCTGCCTCCATGGGGGACATCCAGGCTAATCAGAAAAGCATTTGGGAGATAGGTAATCACAGTGGGCATGAGGTGAGGAAGGAAAAGATTACAGGACCAAGGTCGCCAAGAAGCTTCAGGCAGGGCACAAGGAGCCAGGTATGGAAGACACAGTAACTAGGATAGGGGCGGGACTTCTGGGAGCTTGGAGAGATGGCCAAGTACTGACCTCCTCCACATGGGCACTTAGGTGGCCCACCGACACAAGAAGGCCGTCCGCGTTATTTATTGTGCTGTCCTATGAGTGTGACATCTCAGTGAAGAACAGTCCTAAAAATTGTGTCTCCTGAAAATCTGAGGTAGACTCCTTCTTACCTCCTTGGTTTTACTCGAGATGATTATTTTCCAAATGTGTCTTAAAAAGAAAGCACTCCTATTTCAACTACTAACAGCGATAAAAAAAATTCCACCATCTTCTTACTAGAAAGATAGCTTTCTGTGGTTGAAGAGCTCAGAGCCCACTTGATGACTCTTAAAAGAGACAGACTGTGAACTGGACCCCTATCTCTTTGTGCCTGTCTGAGGCTGAGAAGTTTCTGGAAGCATGTCTAGTTTATCATTTAGGGATAGATTTGCCTGGGAGTCTCCCACAGATAAACCTAAGTCCTGAGGCATGGCACATTGTCATTTCCCGAGATTACTATATTTGTTTTTGCAGTCCTCCATCTTGAACAAGGGAGTCAACAAGGTGGAGTTATATTTTATGGAAGGATTAGCAGTTTAAAGCAGCTTCCCTGGTGGCTCAGTGGTAAAGAATCCACCTGCCAAGCAGAAGACGTGGTTTCCAACCTTGGGTTGGAAGACTCCCTGGAGAAGGAAATGGCAACCCACTCCAGTATTCTTGCCTGGAGAATCCCATGGACAGAAGAACCTGGTGGGCTACAGTCCATGGGGTCGAAAAAGAGTCAGACACAACTTAGTGACTAGACAACAACAAGCAGTTTAATGAGTAAAGGAGCAAAGATCTGTGTCCAGTCAGCAGTTCAGAAGTGAGCTGCAGGCTGTGGGGGACTTTTTACGTGTAATGATTCTCAGCCCAGCCCTTGGGTTTGAACCTCTATATAAGTATCAGCTTCCTCCCACAGCAGACTTATCCCAGGGCCTGGGAGTCTGCAGGTGAGGCTCCCTGTATGGCTTCCTGGTGAATAAGTGCTGCTACTTTTTCTCCTCCACAGAAATCTGGGCCTCTGGTGGGTGGGGCAGGAGCAGGGGGCAGGGGTGTGTGCTGAGCAAGCAGGCCTGTGCCGGCCCGTGTGGGTGATATCAGTGGGGCTGGGAGGGAGCAAAGTCAGGCAGCTGGGAGGGGACAGTGGCTGTGGGGTTGATGTACAATGAGGCCCACTTGGGAGCACCCCAAGCAACAGTCTATAATCCAGACAGTCACTGGGAAGCAGGCCCCAGCCTTCAGCCCCAAGGGCGAGCTCCCTTGTGATCAGGGAAAATGGGCTGGTGGGGCCTCGGATGGGAGCCAGCGCCAGGCCTGTGTGATGGCCTCACTCCAGGAACAGAGGCAGAGGCCTCGAGGGGAGCTGAGTCAGAGCTCCAAATCCCCACGCCTCTGGCCTTCACCCTGACCAGCCCCTCTGTCCTCCCTTCTCAGGCTGACACCACCATCCCTACCCCCACAGTAGCCAGGAGGCTCAGCGGCTCCAATTCAGGCTGCCCAGCAGCTGCTCTGGCCCCAGGAAAGAAAACCACCCTGTCTCTCTGATCAGGCAGCCACATTGGGCAAGGATGCACACGTACAAGCAGGCATGCACACTCACAAAACAGTTCAGGGTAATAAATTCTAGCCGTGTGCTTTAAAAATAGAAAGCAGAGATATAATAGCTAGTCAATGAAGGTTTGCCAATTGCACTATGCAAGTGTTCGCAGAAGAGAGGTGGTGGTCATGTCCTATGTTGTTCAAGGAAAGGGAAAAGAGGATTCAAGGGGAGAAAAGGCAAAGGAGAGGGAGTGGCAGGGAGATGAGATGAAATGAGGACACAGAGGAAGCCCACTGGGCTTTGCGGGCATCCGGGGCACCCCACACCAGCCTCTTTTCTTGTCATAACTGGGCACCTACAGTGTGCAGGCTCTTTACATCCCTCATTTATTTTGATTTTCACAACAAACCTGGAAAGGAGGGGAAGAGTAGCCCCATTTTGTAGATTAAAGGCTCACGGAGAGGCTAAGTGACGTGAACAGGGCCATTCTGTGGATCCAGACTGGAGCCAGCTCTGCTTGACTCCTGGATCCCTGCGCTCCCCCAGTCTCCACCCATCTCCCTCACTGGCTCCGTCTCATGGCCGGTATCCCAGTACTTTATCTGGGTCTGAAACTCTTAACGCTTCCCACGGTGTCTGACATGCAGCAAGTCCTCAAGAAATGTGCAATGAATGAGAGAAGAGAGGATGTGGGGGCAGGTGGAGAGGAGAGAGTGATTGCACTGTTGCTGAGATGGGGAGGGAAGAAAGAACAGCAGAGCAGCCCGGGTCAGGAGCCTATATCTACAGGATCTGTGCATCCGCCATCAGCTGGCTGGGCCGGGGGCAGGGGTGGTGCAAAACTGCGGCCTCCGCTGCAGGTTTCCTCTTGCCCTGCTCAACTATCCGGCAGAGCTGAGCTTCGGAGGGACTGGGTGGAAGGGAGGGAGGCACGGCTGAGTAGGGGCCAGCCTGGGGCGTCAGACCTAGCATTGGCAGTGGATACATTCTACCCTGCAGCCCACAGACCCTCCCTACTGATTGACCTCAGGAATCACCTGGGGAGCTGCAAAAACCAACAGCAGTTGGGCCCCCGCCCCAGGGTGTGTGTTCATTGGCCTGGGTTGGGTCCCGGGCAGCAGAATTTATTACAAGTCCCACAGGTGGCTCCAGTGTGCAGCCTGCATTGAGAACCTCTACAAGCCTAACCTATCATATACACCTGGCCCTACTACAGGTGACAAGCGGAGTTTATACGAGAGTAAGGGCTTTGCAGTTGTCGCTGCTAAGGGGCAGAGGTGTGATGGGAACTCAGATCTGACCTCAGAACTCCAGCTTCCCCATCCAGCACACAAAAGCCCATCCACTGGGACACCCTGACTGGGATCGCCGGGGGTTCTGTTTCAAAAGGCTAGAGTCCCCCAGCTCACTCTCACATCTCAGGGGCACCCCATTCCTTAGCCAGGGAGACCAGCAGGAGTTCATGACAAAGCTGCCATGTGTAAGCTCTTCCCATTCACAGAGCTTCTCCCACATATTATTCCTGTTTGGTCCTCACACTTGCACCACGAGCTGAACCCAGCAGGAATGATTAAGTCCACTCGACAGTGAAAGGAACTAAAATTCTGAGCAGCTAAATAATTTGGCCAAGGTCACAGAGCTAATTACTTGGCCCAGGGGAGACTAGAATCCAGGTCCTCAGTCTCTAACAGCAAAACTTATTTTCCTAGCTTGTTCCTGAGCTGGGGTTTTGACATTTGGCAGCTCAGATGGTAAAGAATCCACCTGCAATGCGGGAGACCTGGGTTCGATTCCTGGGTTAGGAAGATTCCCTAGAGAAGGGAACAGCTACCCACTCCAGTATTCTTGCCTGGAGAATTCCATGGACTGTATAGTCCTTGGGGTCGCAAAGAGTCGGACACAACTGAGTCACTTTCAATTTCCGTAGAAGGCACAGTTGGCAACAGAGCAGGCAGCCCAACTCAGCATGGTCGGGGGCAGGGCTGCCCTTGAGTAGCCTAGAGAGTTGTTGTTCAGTCGTTCAGTTGCATCCGACTCTTTGTGACCCCATGGACCTCAGCACGCCAGGTTTCCCTGCCCTTCACTATCTCCCAGCGTTGGCTCACACTAATGTCCACTTAGTCAGTGATGCCATCCAACCATCTCATCCTCTGTCATCCCCTTCTCCTCACTAGAGAACGGCACTTGGGAAAGTGCTGGCACCTCTGTGCTTATGGAAGTGTTGGTTACTCGGCTTGTTACTATGGGGCATTTAAGTGTTCTGGGCCCTGCTGAATCAAAAACCAGGAAACACTGCATGGCAAGTTCAAGTTTTAGTGGGATTTCTTTCTTTTAAAATCAGGATTGAAGACCTGTTCGTATGTATCTTTGTTTTGAAGCAAACTCCTGAAAGGTCACCGCACCACCCAGGGCAGGGTGTGAGTGGCTTGGTCTCAGAGCCTTCCTGCCCGCTGGAGAACCTGCTCTCTGACCTCTGGCAAATCCTGTAACCTTGGCAGAGGTGATTCCGTCCTGTTGGAAGGGGTGTGGTTAGAAACCAGCTTGAGTGTTGCAGGATGAGACTTCTGGGTGTGCAGGTGTCAACAAAACATGACTGGGAGGATAATTGCTGCTTGCCATAGGCCCCGGGGACTTTTGACTCACCTGTCTTGGCTATATGGCATTGTTAAGAGGCCTGAGAAGGAGGATAAGTAAAGAGTAAGAGCTGGAAAACCAGGAGACATTCCCACGTGTCCTCAGCTGACCCCGCCAGAGCAGGAGCCTGAATTCCAGAAGAGGGTCCAGTGGCACAGTTGGTTTCTCATACAACTTCCCATCCCTTGTCCAGGCTGCTCGGATCCCACAAGGGCACAGACAGGAACATGAGGGCAGGTGGAGGGTCTAGGCCGCCACGGGACCCGGGTGCCCAGCCTCGCCCACTGCTGGAGAGCAGCCCTAGGAGGCTGCCTCCATATGCAGCTCTCTGTTCTAAACGCATCTCTCTGGGCTAAACTTGTGGAAGTTCTTTTTTATTTTTCCTTCTTTTTGCTGGCTCACAGTTTCTCAGTTGAAAAGTGAGTATAGCCCTGGAGAGGATTGGATCCAACCACTGAATTCATTTTAATAAACATTGAAATGAGGGATTATAGCTTGCCCAAGGTACAAGGTACAGAGTGAGAAAGACTCCACCTTTGCCCCAGGGGAGACCAGGTTCTCCACCTTGCCTTGCCCTCTTTCCATCTTCTTCTCCCTGTGTTCCCTACACCACCCTTCACCCTCACTGAGGATCCCACGGTGCTGCCTGCCCTGATGCCTTTGCACATGACGTTTGATGTTCTTCCTCCCTTCCCACCCCTACCTCCAAAGGCACCAAGTCTTCGAGATCGAGCATCATGAATAAATGATGTTTGTGTGTGTTAGCTGCTCAGTCGTGTTCGACTCTTTGTGACCCTGTGGACTGTAGCCCACCAGGCTCCTCTGTCCATGGAATTCTCCAGGCAAGAATACTGGAGTGGGTAGCCCTCCCCTTCTCCAGGGGATCTTCCCAACCCAGGGATTGAACCTAGTTCTCCTGCATTGCAGGCAGATTCTTTGCCATGTGAGCCACCAGGAAGCCCAACTGATATTTACTGAGGACCTACGAAGTACCGGGCACTATGCTAAGCATTTTATATTCATCACTCCTAAGTGCTCAGAGCAGCCTCGTGCGGTCTGTACTGTTAGCACCCCATTTTATGGATGACATTATTGAAGCTGGCATGGCTAGTTACAGGTAACTCTAAGTGGCAGGGCCGGATTTAAAACCTGTGCTGCCTGATTCCATACCTATGGTCTTGCCAAAGAGCCTCTAAGATCACCTAGGAAGTGACAGGCTCACTGTACCTTAAGATGCAATTAATTAGTGGCCTTGTAACTCAGAGTGCCCTCTGCCCTTTGCACACCTGGCAGTCCATACCTCGTTCTGGTGTGACTGCTGTTCATGCTAATTGCCCCATGTAGGAACTCCTGAAGAGTAAGTTTTCTGTTTGAACTTTGAGTTTCCAGAGCCTAGCAGAGTGCCTGGTATGTATAACATGCTCAAAAAATGTTGACTAATATTGAACAAATGCAGAGTGAATGAATAAATAGGCAAATAATGCAGGAGACAGATTATGACAAATACTAAAAGAGGGATCTGAACAAAAACACGAGGAGTTTGGAGCAGGAAGTGGTCACATATGGGTGGAAATCAGGAAAGCTTTTCTGAGGGACGGGGAGGTGGGGTTTGGTCTAAACCTCAGGCCTGGCTGGGTCTCAGTATAGTGAGAAGGGAGGGAGGGAGTCAGCTGAGGGAACAGGCAAGTCAGGACCCAAGTGCAGAGTGTGCTCACAGCTGCGGGGTCAGGAGGGACACAGCAGCATGCTGGAGAATGGTGGGAGAAGAGCATGCATGGAATATGCTAGTGTTATGGGTTGAATTGTGTCCTCAAAAGATATGAGGTCCTAACTCCTAGTACCTGTGAATGTGACCTCTTTGGGGAATAGGGTCTATGCAGATGACCAAGTTAAGATGAGGTCATTCCAATATGACTGGTGTCCTTCCAAAAAAGGGAGATTTGGACAGAGATCAGCACACAGGAAGAACACCACCTGAAGATGAAGACAGAGGGACTTCCCTATTGGTCCAATGGTGAGGACTCCACACTTCCATTGCAGGAGGCATGGGTTTGATTCTTGGTCAGGGAACTAAGATCCCACATGCTTCATAGTATGGCCAAAAAAAAGGATGAAGGTAGAGATTGGGATGATGTGTCCCCAAGCCAAGGAATACCAAAGATTGCCTGCAAACCATCAGAAGCAAGGAGTGAGGCCTGGAACAGATTCTCTCAACCCATAGAAGGAACTATTCTACCCGGGGGCTAGTACAGCTGCAGAAGGGCCCCACTGGCCCACTGTGGGGGGTTGGACCTTGGTAGCCATGGGGAAGTCATGAAGGCTTCTAGGAAGGCATGGTCCCAGTCTGGTATTTGTCCGTCTGTTCTGCCCTGATGGCAGTAGGGGATTCTCTGGGTGGAAGGGTCAGTGGTGGCCAGCATGGAAATAAGCTGAAGGAAGCCTATGGATGGATTGCACAGCCTGAGCTCAGCTCTCCCCTAGAGGCCGAGAGTAAAAGTTACCGTGTGTGTACTCCACTGCTCACAGTGGAGCTGAGAGGCAGGAGAAACACGCAGGGATGGTGATGAGCAACACAGCTCAAGGATGGCCTCCTGGTGGTCCAGCACTGGGACGGAGTCATGCATGACGACGGCTAGAGAGGAGGGTGGGCGCATGGCAGCAGCAGCCCTCCTCCTGGCTCTGCGGGGGCTTGGGTAGTATATTCGTTCAGGTTTTGGGGATTCCAAGCTACAAAATACAATTCTAACTTGAACAAACAGAGGAATTTATTGGGCATACATAATCAGTGTGTGAATAATGGTGAATACAGGTTGAATGAATGGAGCTGAGTTGGCACATAATTATATGCAAGTCAGTGACAAATACTAAAAGGCAGATCTGAACAAAATGCTAGGAGGCAGGATGTGACCACATGTGCTGGAGAAATCCAGAACCATCTCCCGAAGTGGGCTCCCAAATGAAAGGAATGGCTGCCCACAGGAAGGATAAGAACCAGGCAGCTCTGGGGAGCCCAGTGGGAACTCTAGAGGTCTCTAGACAGGGGCCGTCAATGCGGCAGCTCTGAGTGCCTCCCCCAGGATGCCAATTCTTAGGAAGGAACTGATTGGCTTAGCTTGGGCCACGGTGCCATCCCTGGGGGGCGGGGCCTGTGATTGGCAGCTCAGGTCAAAGGGCCTAGTTCCCGAAAGGAAAAGAAGACCATTCATTAAAACCAGGTGGAGCTGCAAGGGATTCTAGACAGGCAAATTAGCCAACACCCCGCGCAGGTGAGGAGAGGGCTTGAAATTCGGGAAGCTGAATGACAAGGCAAGAGTTGGAATGAGTCACGGATGAGACTCAGACAGGGAGGAGACACACCTGGTCTCCCAGTGCCAGAGTAGGAGTAATGGACACCTGCCCTTTCGTCTGCCCGGAAGCCACACCCTACACCTCTTCCCTCCTTCTGAGAACTTTCTCTCCCCTTCTCTGCTCCCACCTGCATCGTTTTGGCTCCCGTGGTAGCCTCTCTGACATCCCAGCCTAGTGCATCAATCCAGGGCTTCCACCAGACCCAGCCTGAGCCAACCATGGTCTTCGGCTCTTTACCCCAAATCCTTCCTTCCTAGTAGGTCTCTCCAAGAGTTTGAATTACATTTCTGCACCTCGTGGTTGTCTAGATTTAGGGTCTTATCAATGCACAGTTCCTACACTCAGGGAGCTCAAAACAAAGCAAGAGAGACAGTAATTAGAAACACTGCTAGAAAACAGTTTGAGTATACTCCTGTATTGACTTGCACGTTGAGCACACAGGGAAATGCAAGTCATATACCTGCACTCATGTACAGAGGTACTGGAAACAGATGAAACTTCCTAGCCAAAGAAAGGGCATTCCAGGAGCAAGAAGAGCAAAGGGTGGAGGTAGGAAAGCACTTGCCGGTTTTGAAGAATTTAGTCTAGCATGACTGGGGTATGGTGTGTCAGGCAGTGGCTGGAGAGGAGGTGAGTCTGGTTCCTGTGGTTCAGGTGTAGACTTCATTCTTAGACAGAGTGAGAAATGGAGAGCCAGGTAGGGAGCTGTGCCTTGTGACTGGCATGCAGCAGTGATGTGGAGATATGTACAGTGTTGGGGAGCAACTGTGCTCTGATGATCAAGACCCTCCCCTGTCAGTTGGGCAGGCAGAGAAGCCCAGAGCTAAAGTGAGCTTGGGGGCCAAGGGGTCTCAACAGTCAGACAGCAGATGCCAGGACCAGTATCTAGAGATGTGCAGAGGGTCAGGCCAGCAGCTCCCAAACTGAGTCATCCGTCCAGAGGGCTGGTTGTCAAGGATGGAGGCCCAAAGGGGAAGTTGGGAGGGGAGTACAGACTGGAAAGAAGGAAAAGCTAAAAGCTAGGAGTGGCAGGGCTGCAAAGAGGAAGTGAGCAGAACCAATTTTGGAGCTAGGTGGGTTCCCAGCAGCTCTTCATGCACTCTTAGAGGGAACTGCAGGAGCCCCAGGTCCACTTAAAGGGGCCAGAACTGGACAGGAGCAGAGCAAACAGCCATGAGGCTCTTTTCCTACTTTAATCAAGATTTAATAAGGACCTCTGGCAGTGGTGGTAGGGGTAAAGGGGGGAGGAGATAGTCCAGAAGCAGGTTTTAATTTAAATTTTAATAGAAAATGCATTCTCATGGTTAAAAATAAAAGTATTAAAAAGTATTCAGAGGAAAGCCTTGTTCCCACTGCTGACAGCTATCCTTTATTATTAGATTTGGTGTATTTTCCCAGTTTTTTTTTTTACAACATAAACAAAATAAATATTATTATTTCTGTTCTTTTTTACTCAGTTCTATAGATACTGTTTTACACTTTGTTATTTTCTTTTCCCCACTTAATATATTTGAGATCTTTATAATACACAGAAAACAGCATTGTCTTTTTTGATATTTGCATAATATTTGCTTTTGTGAATATACCAGAATTTATTTAACTAAGCCCCTGCTGATGGACACTTGAGTTTTTCCCAATCTCTTTTTATTTGAGACACCACCCCAGAGAATAGCATTCGTTATTCCCATCTGTGCAGAGATTTCTGTAGGATAGACTCTGAAGGAGGGATGGCTGCCGCAGAGGACCTATGCCGTCTATAAGAGTTGTACCAATTTATACAACCACCGGCAGTGTGTGAGTGCCTGTTTCCCCAGAATTGCCAGTAGAGTATATGATCAAACTTTTGGATTTTTGCCAGTCTAGTTCCCATGGACGGAGGAGCCTGGTGGTCTGCAGTCCATGGGGTCGCTAAGAGTCGGACACGACTGAAGCAACTTAGCAGCAGCAGTGGGTGAAAATGGTATTTCATAGTTTTCAATTGCATTCTCTTATTATGAATGTAGTTGAGAAATATTTTCATGTAATTATGAGCCATTTGTATTTCCTTTCTGTCAACTGTTTGTTCATATACCTTGCCTAGTTTTCACTTAGGTTGTGACTTGTTTCTTTTAAAGTCAATTTCTTGGAGTTTTTGAACCAGGGCGGCCATAAGATGTGGAAACAGAAGTGAATATACATAATAAGTGGTTTATTAATATATTTCAATGCATGTTATATTCAGTGACATTTCATGATATGTTCCATGTGTTATCCCTTATTAGCAACTGCTATGCAAAATGGCAATGGCTGTGGTACATAAATGTCACATCTCTATCAATTCCACAGAGGCACATGTCTTTCTGATGCACTGCCACAGATTATTTGCATCTCTTATTCTCAGAATAAATCGACACCTCTTAGCACACTCCAAAGAAACAGATCAAGGGCTTCTACTTCCAGGCGTGGTGCATTTATCCTCCTGCCTTAAACAACTAAGAACCTGAACAAAACATGTGGGACAATGGCATTAAGTCCTGGAAAACAGCTAGCACAGAGACAGGAAACAAACAAGGTGAGCCCTGCAACTTTCTTAGCTTACTGCTTAAAGAGACTTTTCTGTCTACAAAACACAGAATGGGTACCCAAACAGAGCCTGGGATTTTTCCTGAGCTAAGAAAACAGCGTTCAGGCTTGGGGAGGCCCGTGTGACTGGAACTGTGGGGCAGAATACTGGAAAAGGGAGAGTTACACAGAAAGAACACTCTGGAGCCCTGAGGAAGGTCTCCCTCAAGTCTTTAGCTGAGCACTGATCCGCGGAGGCAGGTAGGAAAACCATCTAAGGTCTGGGGGAGAAAAAAAAAAACTAAAATGGATCAGTCAGAGCAATTGCAGAGCTCACACAGGATCAGAAATAGTTCATGTTGCCACTCGCCAGCCATTTCCAAACAGCCATTTACTCACAGAGAAACAAAGATAGTAATATCAGTAGACTTCTTATTGGAAGCACAAGTCAGAAGATGGTGAAAGGGGGAAAAAAAAAACTGTCAGCCTATAGTCAGATAAAATATATTTCAAACACAAAGATGAAATAGACTTTTTCAGATATACAAGAGCTGAAAGAATTCACTACCTCCTCTGGGGCTCTGAGGGACCTTTCCAGGAGGCCCTTCTTCCCAGAAGGAAAATTTAGGGAGAAACAGCAGCCCTGGAACAAGAACTACGTGGAAGCTCAGAGACATCCCAAAGGGCTTTGCATCTCTCACAGGGCTCCCTCAGATTTCAGCCTCCACAGGCGGCAGCGAGGGCCTGGGTGGGCACAGACTCACTGTCTTCCCTGGGGGTTTGGGGACTGGGCTGAGGGGGTCTTGGTCAGCATTGTCTGGTCACTGGGAGGTAGAGAGAGGTGGTGCAGAGGGGCAGACAGGAGGCTTCTGCTCCCCGTCTTCTGGAGAAGTGTGGCCTTGGCGTGGCCATGGGTCTTGCTCCAGCTTCTCCAACGTCCCTGAGAACAGACATCTGTCCACAGTCTTTTTTCATGAGGCCTGAAGACTGTGAGGCAAGTAGGCTGGGCTGGGGTGGAGGGTGAAGTTTGCTACCAAGAGGTATTATCGTATTGCTTTGCTTCCTGCCTTCTATGGCTTCCCGTCTGTGTGAAGACACAGGCATGAACGCAGAGTGGCCGCAGCATGAGGGACGGGCCACTGGGGCGCTTCCTTGGCTTCGGAACTCTCACTTGGACGTGGAAATCACAGGAGAATGAGCAAGTTCGTCGCTCTGTGTCCCCAGATCCCCCAGTGAGTCTCACCCTGCCGGAGCAGTCATAATAAAGCTCCTTCCAGCAGCTTCCTGTCACGCCAGCTGAAATAGGTGGCTCCCTGTGGTGCTCCTTCTCCTGGAGGCTCTGTGGAGTTCTCCGTGCCTGCCAGGATGTTTCCTCTTCACCGCCCTGACGGGAGCTCAGGCTCTGTCAAACAAGAGTGCAGGTCTGCGCGCTGCCTGCGTGCGAGCACACAGCTGGGCCGGCGCACACAGCTGCCAGCTGCAGAGGGTTTATTTTCATAGCAACCCTCCCTGTTCTTGACAACAGCGGCCTGGGGCCCAGCTGCAGGATGACAGGTATGGTCAATGAATTGCCGCAGTGGCTTTTGTCTTGCCCGCCCACGAGTGCCAGCGAGGCGTGTTTGTTCCCGTCCCTCGTGAGTCTGAGTCCGATTGATCCCCACACCCTGCTGACTCCACTTCCTTCGGAGCCCAGCCTGGCCTGAGCTCTCGGAAACTTCCCCTCACCAAGCCAGGGCCTAGGGAAATGTAGACCCATTCCCAGGAACTGAGTCGGGAAGAGAAAACGTTACAGAAAACACTGGAGAAGAGAGTGTTGAGAAGGCAGTCAGAGCCCATGTTCCTCACACCAGTGGGCCAGGCTCTATCCAGTGTGGGTTATGTCCCTGAAGGCCACAGCCATGAGGGCCCTTACCCAGCTTACCATCCTGAGCAAAGAGTCCTGGCACGGATCTGCCTAAGGATGCCCCAAACTGGTCCTGTCATCTAACAGACAGGCCCAGAGATGCCAGGTGAGATGCACGAAACCAGACAGTGGGTGGGTGGCTAGACTAGCATTAGAACCCGGGACCCACCAAAGCAAAGCCAGCAGAACTGAACTTGAACTTCCAGCCCCAACACACAAGCATATGCATGCACGCGCACATATATTGCAGGTGATCCTCTGTGACCTCCATGCCCTGACAAGAGTTCCCATGACCTGAGTTTGTCTGCATACAAATATGGGCTCTAGGGGTACCTGGAACCCACTCCATGATAATTACAGCAGCTGCTTTTTATCACTCAGCTCTGTGCCAAGTATGGGGCCAAATGCCTACCTGCCTTAGCTCATGTAATCCTCACATCTCAGTGGAGTAAGGATTATCCCCCATTTATGAAGGAGGAGCCTGGGCTTGGGAAGATTCCTTCGCTTGCGCAAGTCATTCAGCGAGAAGGAGGCAGAGTCAGGATGTGTGCCTGGGTCTGCTGGCTCCAGACCCATGCTCTCAGCCACTCCGGGATCCACCTGCCTCAGACAGGACCTGCTTCTATTCCCCTCCCTCCAAGAGCCTCCCAAAGGGGTTCTCTGGAGTTGTGTTCTGGGCCTTTTCTCCAGATGCAGGCATATATTTTGGCAGAAGGGAAGGCTGAGTACTGTAAATTTTCAGGAGCATCCATCCACAAATAAGTGCATAAGAAGCTCATGGACCAGCATGGGAGCCACACAGACCCCTCGAGGTTACCGGAACCTAGACGGGGCGGTGGACTGAGAGGGGTGGGCCAGAGACCAGGGGGTGACTGACTTTGCAATGTCTACTGTTTTATCTTTCAAATCTAGTACTGTATATATATTTTGCCTTTTTAAAAATAAAATAGATGTTCTTTTAAAAGTTACCCAAATGTTTTCAGAAGGGCTTATCACCCTGTACTGACTCGCAATACACGTTTTCTGTAGCACAAGCCTTGTGACAGCTGCCAGCCTCCAGAACCAGCCAAGCACTTCATGCTTTGGGGATTTATTGTGATAAATAATAACCTGTCACCACCTTGGTGGAGCAGCACAAATGGGTTCTCACATCTCCTGGCCCAGTTCACACTTTGACTAGCCTGAAAGTTCCACTTAGCAGAGGTCTGGGTGTTCTAGCCTCCTTCTTACTCATCCGTGAAGACAGGGAGAGCTACCAAAGATACAGTTATCATCAGCCACTACCCACCCACCCACTCCGGAACATCCCCTGAGACTTTCTTCAGAGCACTTGTAATGCTACTTGAAATGATCTCACTTGTGTATTGGATTCCTGCTAATCCATCTCTCCCCAGCAAGCAAGCCCCAGGAGGGCAGGGACTTGGGCCTCTTCTGAGCACCTAAGACAGGGCCTGGCACACAGTGGGCACACATTTATTTTAATAAATAAATGACCACACACAGATCCATAGATTGTCAGAGCAAAATTGCATCCCTACATTATAGAAAGATCTGACAGGTGAATGAATAATGATTGAATTATCATGATGCATGATGAATAAATGAATGGCGAAAAGGACCTTCAAGATAAATTAACCCAGGACTTTGCCGGTGGTTCAGTGGTTAGCAGTCTACCTATCAATGCAGAGGTTCGATCCCTGGTCCTGGAAGATCCCACATGCCCTGAAGCAGTTAGGCCCATACACTACAGCTACTGAAGCCCAAGCGCCCTGGAGCCTGTGCTCCACGACAATAGAAGCCACCACAATGAGAAGCCCATGCACCAGAAGTAGACAGTAGCCCTAACTCCCTGCAATTAGAGAAACCTGCATGCAGCAACAAAGATCCAGCATAGTCAAAAATAAATAAACTAGCCCAAGCCAGGTATTTAACGGAAGATAGCAAGCAAAGTAAAGTGGCCTTTACTCATGTCACCCCCTTTTTGGTTATGAACCAGGTTTTGGAAACTGCTAAGCAAGTATCAATCCCTGTCCCAGCCCCAACCCAGCCCTGTAGCCCACAAGAGCGTTCAAATCCCTATAGGCAGCCCCACCCACCTCCAGCATCCCTGAAACAGCAAAGAAGAGCATCAGTCTTCCTCTTTCCACTGTCTAATGAGGTTTGGAAAGATCAATTTTTGACATTGTAGTCCCAGGAGCTATTGATTCTCAAGGGTCAAGAATCTCTCTGTATTCTAGGCATTTCAGAATATTTTAAGGGGGCTCCAAAAATCACTGCAGATGGTGACTGCAGCCATGAAATTAAAAGACGCTTACTCCTTGGAAGAAAAGTTATGACCAACCTAGATAGCATATTCAGAAGCAGAGACATTACTTTGCCAACTAAGGTCCGTCTAGTCAAGGCTATGGTTTTTCCAGTGGTCATGTATGGATGTGAGAGTTGGACTGTGAAGAAGGCTGAGTGCCGAAGAATTGATGCTTTTGAACTGTGGTGTTGGAGAAGACTCTTGAGAGTCCCTTGGACTGCAAGGAGATCCAACCAGTCCATTCTGAAGGAGATCAGCCCTGGGATTTCTTTGGAAGGAATGATGCTAAAGCTGAAACTCCAGTACTTTGGCCACCTCATGCGAAGACTTGACTCATTGGAAAAGACTCTGATGCTGGGAGGGATTGGGGGCAGGAGGAGAAGGGGACGACAGAAGATGAGATGGCTGGATGGCATCACTGACTCGATGGACGTGAGTCTGAGTGAACTCCAGGAGTTGGTGATGGACAGGGAGGCCTGGCGTGCTGCAATTCATGGGGTTGCAAAGAGTCAGACACGACAGAGCAACTGAACTAAACTGAGTCTGGCCAGACAGTGTCTTCTGCTAGGGTCCCTTGGGCCCGGCTGCTACTTTAGCCTATTGGCCCTTGCAGCATCTCTATACCACACACTGAAAGCTTAGCCCTTGTTCTGCTCTTTCAATCTGACCTATTTGAGCTGGGCTGGAGCTCCCAGGCCATAATTCAGATCTGAGCAGAATTGTCCAGACTTCTCCTGAGTTCGCCACTTCAGCCTTGGCATTTGCCTGTCATTTTTGCTTGCTCCCCAACCTTGCTCTCAGCGTGCCCCAGGCCCAGAAGAAAACCCCGAGTCCCTCCTGGAAGTCAGAGGTGAGCTAGGAGTAGAGGAAGGTTATCCTATGGACAGTTGATCAGTCACTGCATCCGTGGTTTCCAACCCCTCCCTACAAGGATGTGCACACACTAGGTGGCCAGCAAATCCCCACTGAATTGAATTTCCTTTCATTATTCTCTCTTTCCAAAAGTCCCCTTCTGCCTGTAATCTAGTTACCTGGGTGGTGATGAGCACAAGTATTTAATAGAGGTGAGTAACCGGATAAGCTGATAGAGTTAGAAACTGGAACAGATATTCTGAGAGATTGCATTTTCTGCTCACTCCTCTGTATGCCAGCTACACATCTGGTTTCCTGTGGGTACAGACACCCAGGCAGGGCCAGACTGCAGCCCAGGCAAACACCCAGGAAGGAAGGCAGCTGGTTTCCAAATCAGAGGGAAGAAGTCTGTAAATAGCCTGAGTAGGCCATAGGGCAGGAAGAAGAGCTATGCGACTTCACCCTCTCCAGATGTGGGAACAGGACAGATCAGTTATGGACGGCAGGCAGCACAGCAAGGCAGAGGGCAAATGCTTGACTGGCATTTCCTGGTACACCTATCTGGCCTGGTAATTTCCTGCTCCTGGGACATATGGGTGCTTGGGAACATTTTAACCCAGAGGCAAGTAGGGAAGGTTTTTATCTTGATCAAGACTCTACTGGCTAAGTGACAGAAAACCCACCTCCAGTAAAAGTAATAAGAGGTAATTTTGTACAGTGTTCACTGTCATCAGGCCATGTCTAAGCCTACTATACCTTAACTGCTATTCCTCCCAACAGCTCCATGAGGAAGGAATTATTACTGTCCCCATCTTACACACAGAGTCACTGAGGAACCTGCCCAGAGTCACAGAGCTTGGCAAGCCAGGATTAAAACTCAGTGATGCAGGGGAAGGGAGGTTCAAGATGGGGGATGTATGTATACTAGTGGCTGATTCACATTGTATGGCAGAAACCAACACAACATTGTAAAGCAATTATCCCCCAATTAAAAATCAATTAAAAAAAGAAATTTCCATTCATTAAAAAAAAAAAAAAAAAAACACACCTCAGTAATGTGGTTCCTCCTATACTTTTCCTGCCTCTTCAGATCAAACAAGCAAAAAGAGGTCTGTGCCGGCTTGTGCCCCCATATCCCAGTCATACAGAGGCGGGGTGCAGGTGAGGCTCAGAAGACCGATGACAGGACTCCCCTTCTTGGTCTTTAGTCCCTCTTTTCCTGGAAGCTGGACTAACTCTCATCTACTGCAGCCTGATTTCAGCCTGATTTCCTCCACACACAGAGGGGAGCTACCCTCAGTGCCCTCTCTCTGTGCTCTGAAGCTGGAAGCCTCCAGAAATGGCCAGTTAGCCCGCTGACTCAGTGCTTGCGCCAGGCAAGGGGTGGGGATCTATCACAGAGTGGTCTCTACTATTCCAATTCTTGCTCAGAGCCGTGGGAGGTGCCAGTTCTAAGAAGAAGCGGGTAGAGTCTTTTTCCAGACCCGAGTGCCCCACGTCCACAGCCCAACCGATGAAAGTGAGAAAAGCCTCCAAATCCAGCCCCCAAAACATAGTGGCCAGGATCCTCTGGGGGCTCCTGGGGCAGCCGGGTGGGGCAGAGAGAAACTACAAAGAGCAGACAGCTTGCTCTGGAAGGCAGTGGGGTGGGGGGAGCAGAGGAGGGAAGGGGAGGTCAAGCATGGACACTGGTCAAAATAAGGGCCCTGAGACAGGCTGGGAGAGGACGCGTGAATATAAAGGACAAAATGCCCGGATTCCCGGGTCAAGGGGAGGAGCCAGTGGCAGTCCTCGAGCCACTCTTCATTCTACTCCGACAGGCTCCACAGTCCATCAGCAGGCCTGCTGGAAATTAGTCCTCACCCTTCCTCCCAGCTTGAATGGGACTATTCCTGGATAACAAATGACCCCCAAACTTAGCTTGACAATGGTGTTTGTTTATTCTCTCAGTTTCTGAGACTCAGGAATCTAGGGGCTGCCGGACCCGGTGACTCTGGCAGGGGTTCTCTCACGGGCTCGTGGTCCCACCACGGCCGGGGCTGGGTCACCTCTAAGGCCCCCATGCTCACAGTCTGCCTGGGCTGGGGGTGGGTCACAGCCGGGCCTCCTCGGCACTGCTCTGAGGCCTCTCCATGTGGCCTCCCCAGCCTGGCAGCTTCAGGACACCGGACTTCTTCCACATTGGCTCACAGCTCTAGGGGACACCACCTGAGAGACAAATGGAAGTCGCATTGCCTTCTATGATCTTATCCTGAAAGTCATACATCACCTCCTCAGCACTCGATTGATGAAGAGACTCTCAAAGGTCCGCCCAGGTGCAGAGGGATGAAACACACTCACCCCCACTAATGAGGAGGGCCGGGGTCACACTGTCAGACGAGCACATGGGACGGATGCAAAAAGGCGCGGCCTCTGGAAACTGCACTTCTCCTAGCATTGTTCAGCAGCGGCGTGATGTAGAAACAGAAAAGGAGCCAGGGCTGACGCTGCTGTCTCACCCCTACCGTGCCTCTTTTTTGTGGTAACTCAAACAATACAGACCTTAAAGCAAAAGGTGGAAATCCTCCTGTATCCTGCCACCCAGAGGAAACCTCCCTGAACAATTTGATATGCGTCCTCTCAGATCCTTTTCTGAAGCATTTACAAATATGCACAGAAGCCTTAACATGTTGGTAACTTTTCACTGGCCCTCGAGGTCCCCTCTCCACACTTCCGCACCTGCTCTCCACCTGCCCCAGGAGACTGACCCCCCAGTGATGACCTTCTGGCTTCCAGGTGGCTTTGGCAAATGAGGAATAGCAGGTGGAGACTGGCGGGAAGAGAGTGAGGTCAGGGAATTGATTTGCCTTCTCCCTCCCTGGCTGTCAGAGTGGGTGACTCTCAGTTCCTGGGGGGTGACCCCTCCACACAGTTCTGTCTCTGGGTTCCAGCACATAGTGATAGAACCCCCCGTGTTATACTGCCTAGGGTACTGCAGCGCCATGCCTGGAGGTCTCACTGTATGCTGCCCACAGCTCTATAAGTATTCCTTTTATTAAACTCTCCTCGAATTATCCAGTAAGAGTGTGGCCCTGATTGATACAATGTAGCATAGCCCCATATTTTTAAGTGGCATTATGCTATGCATATTATTTAGCAACTAGTCTTTTCCACTTTATATATCATGTATGCTGTTCCACATCAGCACATATAAGATCCACTTTACGTGTGGTTATTAAAAGGAGCAGTCCTTTTAATATCTACCTGTACCATCTAGAATGTTTGCAACCTAACTGGTGTGACCTTCCCCCACTGAGGGACATTTGGGTGGTTTCCAGATTTTTCCCCTCTACGAACACTGACACAGTGGGCACAGGGTGTATTCTGGGCCTCAAAACTGTTTCACAGCCTGAGGTAACTTAGAGGTTAAAGGGCGGGTTCTGGAGCTACATCCCTGGGTTCAAACCCAGTCTCCTCTACTTAATACATCTGCTGTGCGACCATGGGTATATTTAACCTGCCCTTGACTCTTCCCTCATCCATTAAAAAGAAAATGATACTTTCCCTGTTGGGAGGGGAATCTCGCAGGATCAGCCTAGGGATGATATGATAGGAACCCTGGAAAACACCTAGCACATACAAGCTCTAAGACTCCAGGTTCCCCGTCTGTAAAATGGTGATATTACTTCCCTGGTGGAGTGGTTTTGAGGATTAAATCTCACAAGGTTGTAAAGATTGAGATAATCCAAGTAAAGCACTTTGGACTGAACCCAGCCTGTGGTAAGAGCTCAGTAAATGCTGGCTCTTGCTCTTAGCACCCATAATCTCTACTAAGTGTGATATTTTATTATAGGTATTAAGACCACTATATAGTTTTACAGCAGTTATATTTTATGTTGATTATAGTTCTTAACAACTAAAATTATTTGCTGAGAGTAATCTAGGCAGAAGATGCTGTTTAAATGGACCCTTTAGGGATAGAAATGTACATAGAAACATAGCTTATTAATTTGTTCTCTGTTATTTCCTGTTGGGGAAATCAACCAAAGTTCCTTCTTCAGCTACAATATGTAAACGAGCATTTGGGGTTTGGTGGGGTGAGCGGAATGGGTTCCTTTGATGATTATCCCCATAAAGATGAACCCCAGATTTATTTCTTCTTCCGTATCTGCTGCTTCCATATGTCTGGTCACTAGTGAGCTGACGGGGACATGGAGAGGGGAGGAAGGCGTTTGTAGTTCTGGAACCTATAAATACTGGACTAGAACACCAATCCCACTGAGCGCCCGGGTCACCAGGGAAACCCTGTGGTGTCATGGCGGCTTCGGACTAGACACCGCACAACGGCCAGGCGGTTCACAGCTGTTGAAGAGGAGCCTGCGGTTTTGTGAAACCAACACCCCTACCAGAGAACTGCTTGTTTTAACTGCAGTTGTGACAGAGAAGCAAGCGACCAACAAACATATTGCCTCACACCCATCTTGTCCCTGGGCCTGCAGCTGCCTTCTTCTCGAACTTGACATCTCTATTGGCACCACCTCCGCAATGGCGTCCATACAGAGAGAGTTCACCGGGAAGCCACAGGCATCGGGCAGGGGCTACTGCCCACTGGGGTAAAAGCCACCGGCCCGGGCATCCAACCACGTGGGGCTGCGGACAGCCAGAGGCAGGCCGGAGGGAGCGTTCTCCCCCTGCAGGGCCCTCTCCGCCACGCCCCTGTTCCTGGCACACGGAAGTATGTACTCTGGACGGCTGTTTGCCTTGAGAAACTGGGCCCAGGCCACGGGCGTTCCAGTGCCTGTGCAAACAGGGAACGTGATCCTGCCTGCCCAGCCCTCCACGGCCTTCCTTACAACATCCCCTGGTGGTTCTCAAACTCCAGCTGCCTCAGGCCGCCTGAGGGTAGGGGTAGGGGGTTGGGGGGTGGCTGGGAGTGGGTGGGAGTGGGTGGGGCAGAGAGGAGGCTAGGTTAGAAGGCAGATTCCCAGGTCGGGGGGTGGGGGTGGGGGGGTGGCCCAGAGATGCTGCCTTTATGAATGAGGCTCTGCCTCTGAGAAACACATCCCTGTCAGAATCAGACTGGTGGGCAGTTCATCAAAATGGGCCCCAGACAATGTTTTTAAAGTGCCATCATGTAAAAAAGTATAGATTTCATGTTAAAATCTTATTTTGATCCAGTGTGGCCAGGCCCAGTTCTATTCACCAGTAAGAAACCAGTGCTAAAGCAGCATCTGCCCCTAGAGGCAGGACTGGTACCCGTAGTTTGTCATAGCACCAACCCCCCAAAATACACACACAAATGCACATGCGCTCACCCCTGTGGCTCCCTCCTCTGGCCATGTCCAGTGCCCCCGAAGCCTTTGAGTTTGCAACCTCTGCTCCACCCACCAGGGCAAGGAGAGACACAAGAAGCGCAAAGAGCTTGCTTCCCTGCTCTCCCAGCTGCAGCCCAGTGATTCTACTGTCCCTGCTAACGAACACGGTTCAGTCTCCTAACTGCATTCCCCTGTGTCATCCCCCCACCAGGATGGAACTGCCATCGAAGCAGAGCCTTAGTGTTCTCCGTAGGATCCCCAGTGCCTAGTCCAGTGCCTGCCACATGGTAGGGGGTAAAAACCATGCGCTGAGCGAGTCAAAGCCACCATGAGATACCACTTCACACCCATGAAGATGGCTACAATCCCAAAACCAGAAAGCAACAAGGGTTGGCAAGGATATGGAGAAATTGGAACTCTCATACGTTGCTCATGGGAATGTAAAATGGGGCAGCCACTATGGAAAACAGTCTAGCAGTTCCTCAAAAAGTTAAACAGAGAGTTACCATATAACCTAGCAATTCTAATATATGTATATAGATAGATATTCAAGAGAATTAAGTACATATGTTCAAGCAAAAACTTGTACACAAATGTTCATAGCGGCACTAAAGCCAAAAAGCTGGAAACAACCCACATGTCCATTGACTGATGAATGGGTAAACAAAATGTGATATATTTGGAATGTTATTCCAAATGGAACATTATTCAATCATAAAAAGGATGGCGTTCTGATGCATGCTATGACATGGATGAACACTATATGTGAAAGAAGCCAGACAATAGAAGGCCACGCATTGTATGGTTCTATTTACATAAAATATCCACAGTAGGCAAATTCGTGGAGGCAGAAAATAAATTGATGGCTGCCAGGGGCTAGGGGGCTTCCCTTCCCTGGTCCAGGAAGATCCCCTGGAGGACAGCATGGCAACCCACTCCAGTATTCTTGCCTGGAGAATCCCATGGATAGAGGAGTCTGGCGGCTACATTCCATAGGGTCACAAGGGGTCGGACACGACAGAAGTGACTTAGCACACGCACACATGCACACAGGGGCTGGGAGGAGAAGATAATGAAGAGCGACTGCTTAATAGGGGGTTCTTTTGGGAGTGGTGAAAATCTTCCGGAGCTAGATAGGGTGGTAGTTACACAGCACTGTGCATATACTAAATGCCACTGACTGTACACTTTCAAATGGTTCAGATGATAAATGTTATCTTACATGTATTTTATCACAGTTTTCCTTGCCTGGAGAGCCAGGGAGAGGAGGAGGTGCCCACGGTGGTGGTCAGGCTGGATTGCGAAAGAGCTCTCAAATTATCACAGAGATGGTAGGGAGTCACCGAGGAATTGTAAGCAGAGCCCGTATCTGATCAGAGTTGCAGTTTTTATGTTCTTTGAATCTACAAATGTTCCACGAGGCTCCCAAAGCAGCTGTAACGCAACCCAACTTCATTCCTCTCTGGACCCACACACATAAATTAAGGTCAGGCACCCTGGAAACAGACTTGGGAATTTGCATGTGGGGAGGCCTATGGGGAGAAAGCCAGAGCAGCACTGCAAGGGGCGTGAGGGAAGAATGATCAGGCAGAGACAAGGCTGCACTGGGATGTGCTCATATCAGACACATCAGCTGATCCCCTGGGGAGCTCTGCAGCTGGGGTGTCATCAAAGGAGGCAAGGGGCCTGGGTCTTTGTGACCCTCCTTGTTGACTAGTCATTCTATGCAGACTGCCCTGGGGAGAGGACACAGCCTTGCACCTGGCAGCTCCCTTCATCAGAGGGCAATTCCTGGGGAAGGACTCAACTGTGAGCAGTCAGCAGACAAGCTTCCTGCAGCTGAGGGTGAAGTGCCTGGGCCCTGCAAGGGGATCTGGGTGGGACCCCACAGCATCCATCATAGGCCTCCCAGGCTCAGAGCTCTTAACAATCAAGTGTTCATTGAGATCCACCCTGTTTCCCCAGTTTCTGCCCCCCTCCCTACCCTTTACTCCAGGGGGAGCCAGCCCTCTGCAAAGTTCCCCTCAAGGGATTCAGGACATCAGCTAGGACATAATTCCTGTCTTTTTCTCCCTTCTCTTTCTCCAGTCCTCCTCTGCCAGGGACCACCTCATCACTAGGTGCTATCACCATAGCTGCTGAATTCCTCCCCCAACACCCTACGTGGTTGCCCAGATGCAAACAGAGCTACGTGGTGATCTTCTCCAGCAAAGTTGTGGAGAAGGGCCCCTCCCCTTTGTGACAGACTGCCCTAGAGGACCCTAAAGAACTCTTATGCCTCTGTTTCCAGGGTCAGCTCCTTCGCTTGGCGCCTGCTGGGCTGGGGAGAAAAAGTACCTACAGCAATGGTTCTCAGCCCTGAGTCCCCAACAGAATCCCCTGGGAAACTTAAGAAAAATACCAGTGCCTGGGCTCCACCCCAGACCGATGGAATCAGAGACTCTTAAAGGAGGGGCCAGGCACTGGGAATGCTTTTTCAGTCTCCCCTGGCGATTCAAATACCCTGCCAGAGATGAGAACCAGTGACCTCTATTATTTTTTAATTATTATTATTTTTTAACAAAGATCAGTCAGGGAGAGTGGAGGACAGGAATGATTTAGGTGAGAGAAGTGAAGATTTGCGCTTCAGTAGAGGTGAAGGGAGTGGAAAAGATGAGGGTAGAAACTAAAGAAGGAGAATGAAACCAGGGTCGGAGGAGCAGGGTTTAGCTGGAGGAACCTCCTGCAGAGCCAAGAAATGCTCACACTTGGGCCCTGCTCCCCAGGGATCCTGATTTAACTGGTCAGGGTGGCTGAGCCCTGGAGGTGTGGGAGGGTATCAACTGACCCAAGTGATTCTGAAGCACAGGCCAAGCTGAGAGCCAGAGCTCTAGGCCACGTGACCACCTCTGGCCTGGCAGCGCCTCGGAGCAGGTGTCCAAGGTATCCAGGTGACCTCCACCCAGTGGTGAAGCCAGCCGTGTTTCTCACCACCTGGCCCCTGGAGTGAGTCTTGAGCAACCTCAATTTCCCTCCAATCTAAACTCTAACCGTGGCACGCCCCGCCTGCCTCCTGGGGACACGTCTGAGTGGAGCTTCTCGGCAGGATGTGGCGTGAACAGCTGTGTGGCTCTTGTTCTGGGCATCCAGCGGGGCCATCTACCTCTCTCACCAAATGTTGGGTTTACCCAGTTTAGCGTTTTCTTATGCAGCTGGGTTTTTTGTTTGGGTTTGGTTTTTTTTTTTTTTGCTCAGAAAGAAAAGAGCTATTTTTAATGAGATAAATGTAATACATGATTTAAAAAAACAAAAACATTTTCCAGAATATGAAGTAGAAAATGAAAATCACTTTTAACCCCAACACACAGAGCATTAAGATACACCGTTAAGAAAGAGCAAAGCAGCAAACCAGCCCCTGCTGGCCAAAGCTGGCAACACTCTCACAACTGTGCCTTGGTCTTGGGGACAAAGAATGTCACCTACCATTCTCTTCTTGAGCGTGTCCAGCTCCACAGAATACCCACAGTAGCCCAGGCCACTGCCACTGTGAAGATCAAGAAAAAAACCACTCTGTACTCGTGTCTGCACGAGACAGAAACAAAAGCATCATCCAAACCACAAAAATAACCAAACACCCCCCTATTCTGGCTTATAAGTTACTGTTGTTTTTGTTTCTGTAATATTCATTTATTTAGCTGCGCCGGGTCTCAGTCGCGGCACTCAGGATCTTCCGTCTTCATTGCGGCTTGTGGGCTCCTTAGTTGTGGCATGTGGGATCTAGCGCCCTGACCAGGGATCATGATTCTTGCATTGGGAGTGTGTAGTCAGCCACTGGAGCACTGCGGAAATCCCTGCTGTTTTTGTTTTGTTATTACCAATTATAACCTCATTCCATTCATCTTGATGCGAATTATTAGGACATCGAGTCATAAAATTACCCCCACTTCCCAGCAGCATCCAGTCCAGAGCAAAGCCCCGCTTGCCTGAACCATCCCCCAAGGCAATGACCACAAGCTGAAACCTGATACTAATTCCTTTCTAGCAGCTTCTTCTTGAGATGCCCCTCACTGCCCATAAACCCCATTACACATGTGTTCCTGGTGTCCTTTGGCTGATGAGCCCTGACATCATAGATGTTGGGATATATCCCTCCAGACATTTTTTTCTTTGACTATAGATAAATTTTTATTTAAAAAATGAAAGACTATAATTCTATTTTATGATCTGCTTTTTGTAAAATTAACAACCTCTTAAGAAAATTATTTTCAACAGCTGCATCTCCTGCTGTATGGATGCTACAGACATGCTAATACCACTTCCTGTGTGATTCTATATCTCTCTGGCCACCTGATGTGACGAGCTGACTCATTAGAAAAGACCCTGATGCTGGGAAAGATTGGGGGCAGGAGGAGAACGGCACAACACAGGATGAGACGGTTGGATGGCATCACTGACTCAATGGAAATGGGTTTGGGTGGACTCCGGGAGTTGGTGATGGACAGGGAGGCCTAGCGTGCTGCGGTTCATGGGGTCGCAGAGTCGGACACAACTGAGCGACTGAACTGAACTAAGCCCTGTGAGAGTAGGCCCATGTGCTTTTTTTCTTTTTTAAGTATATTTGCACCCATCCATTAGCGATACGGGTCTTTGATTTTCTTCTTTGCACAGTCTTTATTGTCTCTATCGATTTATATCACATTTACCTAAAAAACGGAATTTGAGATTTGTTTTCTTCCTTTGCAGTGTGTGTTTGTACATTCTCAGTCACGTCCAATTCTTTGTGACCCCATGGACTGTAGCCCGCCAGGCTCATCTGTCCATGGAATTTTCCAGGCAAGAATACTGGAGTGGGTTGCCATTCTCTTCTCCAGGGGATCTTCCTGACCCAGACACTGAACCCAGGGATTGAACCCAGGTCTCCTGCATTGCAGGCAGATTCTTAATCATCTGAGCTACAGGGGGTTCCCAAGTTGTCTGGTGCAACCAAAAAAAAAAAAAAAAGGTTCTAAAGAGTTCTGCTAACTTCAGGACTGACAAGTTCATGAAGGGTGACTAAGGGTAGGGAAAGACAGCAATTTAGAGAGAAATCTCTTAACCTCCTTGGGCAGGCATTCCTCTAGACCCCCTTCTGCTTTTGGACCCTTGCTTCAGTCTGGTTAGGTATTTCTCATACTCCCAGGCACTCCTCACTGCCTGTCACCACCTCTCCCACCACCTTGGTCCCTGACTGACTCCCTTGCCTCCACTCAACAGGGACTAAGTTGCAGAGGGACCCATGGATAGTATCAAGTGAATAGTGGCCATGCTTCTGGTGATTAAATTCTGCACTGAGCAGTAGGGAGCTTCCATTTTCTTGACCTGGGGCTGCGTGTCCAATATGGTAGCCCCCAGCCACATGTGGCGTTTACAGTTTATATTAACTAAAATAAAACTCAGCTCCTCGGTTGCACAAGCCACATTCAAAGTACTCAGGGTCACATGTGACTCATGGCTATGCTATTGGATGGTCCCATAAGTGCCAAAGAATTAATGCTTTTGAACTTTGGTGCTGGAGAAGACTCTTGAGAGTCCCTTGGACTGAAAGGAGATCAAACCAGTCCATCTTAAAGGAAGCCAACCCTGAATACTCACTGGAAGGACTGCTGAAGCAGAAGCTCCAATACTTTGACCACCTGAGGTGAAGAGCTGACTCATTGGGAAAGCCCCTGATGCTGGGAAAGATGAAGAGCAAAAGGAGAAGGAGGAAGCAGAGGATGAGATGGTTAGATAGCATCACTGACTCAATGGACATGAATTTGAGCAAACCTGGGAGACAGTGGAGGATAGAGGAGCCTGGTGTACTACAGTCCATGAGGTTACAAAGAGTTGGACATGACCAAGTGACTGAACAACAATAATTACAGCATAACATTTCCACCTTTGCAGAAAGTTCCACTGGACAGGGCTATTTAGATGTTTCTCACTAACACCAACAAGGCCATAGGGTAATTTTGTATGTTTTAGTAAGAGGCACCCCTTCCTTAAGACACCTTGCTGACCCCTGCAGGGAAAAACCAAGCAGATACTCAGATCTACAACCATGCAGTATATGACACGCACGGTTGTGCGGTGCACAATCTGCTCCATCACATGCGGCAGTCGATGAAAGTCCTTCATCGATCCTTTGAGTTTCATTTCTCTCTGCCTTCACCACTTCAAACCATGGCCCCTTATCTTTTCCTTTCCCTTTTGGGGTACAGATAGGCTGTGGTTTGCAGTTGGTCCTTGTTATTAATTTCCTGTAACTGTTGAAACAAATTACCACAAACTGGGTGGCTTTAAACAACAGAAATGAATTTTTCTCACAGTTCTGGGAGCAAAAAAAAATCCAAGGTCAAGTTGTCCTCAGGGCTGCATTTTCTCCAAAGTTTCCCTTCCAGCTTCTGGTGGCTCCAAGCTTGCTTTGGCTGCATAACTTCAGACTCTGCCTCTGTCTTCACTTGGCCTTCTCCTCTGTGTTTGCAAATTCTCCTCTTCTACTTTTTACAAGGACACTTGTCCTTGGATTTAGGACACAGACAAATAATCCAGGATGACCTCATCTCAGGATTCTTAATGATATCTGCAAAGACTCTTTAAAAACAAGGTCACATTCACAGGTTTTGGGGGCTAGAACATGGACATATTTCTTGGGGAGCCACCCACCAACCCACTAGAGTCCTATTGTATGAGTGTCTTAATTGTAACCTCTGAAACAGGAGGAAGGGGGCAGGATATAACCTTTAAGAGAATGACATAGTCGTCGTGGATACAACATAAACTGATTAGAATCTACTAGACCCAGAATGGTGGAAGGTTTGACTTCCAGTAGACCTCGGGCCTCATTATACACTCACTGTAAAATATCCATATGCTGAACAACACACCCACTGGTGCTCTGATAGTTAGACCGACCACAGAAGACCAAAAAGTGCGCAGTGGCCCAGTTCCTAGAAATCCCCACCCCTTCTCCAAAATGGTTGGACAATCCTCTCACTCATTAGCCTAAGAATTTACCCAGACCATAAACACTAACCACTTGTTTTGGGGCCTCTTGCCATCTGAGATGGCCCACACTCTGTCTGTGGAGTGTGTACCTCTCTCAATAAATCTATTGACACTTCTTACCTATCACTTTGCCTCTCAATGAATTCTTTCTACACCGAGACACAAAGAAGCTGATCTTCATTAAGTCCTGAGACCAGGTGTGTGATTTCAATGAAAAGACAGTGGGTTCAAGTCCCAGCTCATGGGTTCAAACCTCAATCAGAGTTTGGGCTGGGTTTGAATTCCATCGGAGTTCCACAGTTTCATTCCACGTGAGACCAGGTGTGCGGCTTCACCTCCATCTGGATACACTCAGAAGTCCTCTGACTGATGCGTTTTTCTCTGAACTATATGGACCCAAACCAAAGTTCCCTCACCACCAGGAGACATGCCCCTTGCTCTAGGCAGCTGTACTCCTTTCAGTACAGCAGAGGGTGACTTGCTCCTTCCCACCTCAGAACCATCTGCAGGGGTCCCCACACCTTCTCAGAGGCACATGTTCATCTCCATGGGAGAGTCTCCAGCCTTCCAAGGCCCCTACACCACCCTGTAAGGACAGCTTTGCCCAGCCAGCACGCCGAGGCTTTGGAGAACAGTGCATCGATAAAGACTGGACTGGAGACATGGAAGGAAAGGGCAGAGGAGACAGAAAATAATCATAATAGTAATAATAAGACAGCTGCTAACACTTCCATAGCACCTACCATGTTCCAGGTACTATTTTAAGTCTTTTACAGCTGACAACATTGCCATCTCAGCAACTCCAGGCTATAGTTGCTCTCATCCCCACGTCAGAGGCAAGGGATCAGAGGCAGAGAGGGATTGAGGATCACCCCCAAGTCTGAGAGGGTTCAGAGCCAGGATGGGAACCCAGGCAGTATGGTTCCAATAGCCACACTTCAGTCAAGAAAAGACACTGCGTAGGCTGGATGTTTCTGGAGTCTCAGAGGAGTTGCAAGCTGTGACAGAAGAAAGGGGCTTCTGAGAAATGCTACTGAGTCAACCCTCAGCAGAGGAGGTGCAAGTAGAGCTTGGAAGTCCTTTCTAACAACGTCTGGTTAACAAACATCTGTGAGCAGACTTGGAGCCAAGAGCCACTGGGCTGGTATTACCACATCCAGCCTCCATCTCCTCCCATGTTTCCCCATCCAGCCAACACATATGCGTGAGTCAATAGAGGAAGCTCATGACTGGAAGAAACAGAGCCTTCCCTCTCACCTCCCAGCCCCCATGCTCTCCCCACCGTACTCAGACGTTTCTTGTCATCCTACTGCTGTGAGGTGCTGAGGGGGTGGAATGGTGGCCCAAGGGGGCTGGAGTGCTAGAGACACTCTGAGAAATGCCCAAGATAAGGAAGGCTTGAGCCCTCTATGGGAGACATCTAAGAAAGGCTAAGGGGGCAGGGACAAGTCACAGTGTCACCTGGGGGGTAGGCGTGGGGCATCATGGCGGCCTATATCCTCCAGTTTAACCAAACTCAACCAACCACACAGGCTGAGTTTGAGAGGCTGGTTTGCAGTCTGTCAGGAATTACCAAGTGAGCCATCCGAGAGCAGGGACCAGAGACAATCCCCAAAGTACTGCCGAGACCACCACAGTCTTGCCCAAGAGCTCACCTGGCTCTGTGAGAGGAGGGTTGAGAGCCCAGGAGATGGGGTTCCTGGTGTGGACACAGAGAAGTTCAGTTGTTTCCTTTCAGCATGAGTTTCTTGTCGAAATTTCAGTCATGAGCCAAGTCTTGGGGGTAGCAGAGGAGGCAGGAACCTAACACAGTAGAAAAACAGAGTTGACAGTAGATATTTCCTCTTGAACTAGATTGGAACTCTCCCGGGCCACAAAGAGGCACAGAATGGACCCAGGTTTAACACTCAGAGAGGTCTGGCTGGGAATCCTGAGGCTGGCATTTCTGTGTGACCTGAGAGAGATTCCATGACCTCTCTGGGCCTCAGTTTCATCTTCTGTAAAAATGGGACTAAAAGCACCTCACAGGAGATACTTAACAAAGCCAGGCTCTCTCATAAGCTGTCCATTCCTTCCTTTCTCAGCACCCCAGGGAGTGCTCCCATCCAACATTTCAAGCTGAAACTTCCCAAGGCAGGCCTGCCCCTCTTCCTCCCACCCTCTCCCCTCCTTGTTTGCTGGGAAAGGACACAAACACCGCTCCCACACAGCTCTGGGAGGAAGGCCCCTGAGCATGGCTAGCAGAGCAGGGGGCCTGAGGGGCTGGAGGGTCTTTGGCTGGCCCAGAGGCCTCAGGCAGGCAGGCTCTATTCACCTTCAGAGGAGAGATCGCAGGACCCTCACTCAGGGGTTTCCCCAGAATCCTGGGGAGCAGACCCCTCCCCAGGGTACCTGTGGGCAGCACACACAACTAGTCACCCAGTGAATGCCTACGGATTGGCACCGCAGCCTTGCAGGAAAGGCCCACGGGCATTTGATGACCTCAGCCCCAGAGAACCTGGGGGCAATTCAGCGTCGGGCCTGAAGGAGAGGTCAGTGCAGGCTGGCCCGTCTACAGGGTCAGCTGCAGTGTGGCTCAGTGTTACTCTACTCCAGGGGGTCAGGGTGACCTCTCAGGCCCATGGGAGGTGGCCTGCGGTGTGGTCGGGGGCCCTGGCACACTTGGAGATGTGTTGGCAGCTGCCCGGAGAAGCCTGAACTGTTTCCAGGTTGTTTTCCAGGCTTCCTTCTGCAGCTGCTGGGCCCTGCCTATTCCCTCCAGGGAGCCAGAGCTCCGAGAAGAGGCCCAGGGCCTTTTCCCAGGGCCCTGGGAGGCAGGCCTGGAGCCAGAGGCCTGGTCTCCCTGGAGTCCCTGACACCAGGCACCAGGCAAACAGGCCAGGCTCTTTTCCAGAAGTCACTTCTCTGCCTTCCCCCACTGGAGTGGATGGGTGGCCCATCCAAGGTGGCCAGATTGAGCAAATGAAAATACATGATGGCCAGCTCAATTTAAATCTCAGTTCAACAATGAATATTTTTTTTTTCATATAGGTATGTCCATGCAATATCTGGACCATGCTTTCATACTAACAAAATGCTCATTGTATTATCTAGAATTTACATGCAACAGGCCACCTTGTATTTCATCTGGCAACCCGGCCCCACCTCATTCTTCAAATTCTATGAATATCCCCCTTCTCTGCTTCTTATCTGGGAGGAGATATTTGAACCTTAGGGCACCCTGGTTATTTTTCATGTTATTGTAGATTCAACCTGGTTTTAAAACTCTGGAATATCACTGATGTTTGTAAACATTTTTGAAGCTGATCTATTTTATTAACTGGCTCAGACAGTAGAGAGTCTGCCTGCAATGCAGGAGACCCAGATCCCTGGGAGAAGGGAATGGCAACCCACTCCAGTATTCTTGCCTGGAGAATTCCATGAATAGAGGTACAGTCCAGGGGGGTTACAAAGAGCTGGACATGACTAAATGATTTCATTTCACAGTCACCTACTGTAATAAAAACCTCCAAAAATTTTTAAAAATCAAAAACTTCCAATGGATAATTTCTTTACCTGCACATTTCTTTTTTACTTGTGTTACTCTTGTATGTTTTGGAAATGCCTTGCTAGTATATAGGAAAGCATCCTATTCTTACCTTATTATTGGTGCTAAAGGAAAATACTCTTTACCTTTCTCTTCTGTTGCTTTTAAGAAAAGCCCACCTTCCACCATGTACCCTGTTTCCCTTTGAAAAGGGAGGCTGCTAGGTTGGTCCCATCTCTCTCAAAAGGGGAGCTCATAGGTGAATGACAGACACCCCTCGTGTGTGGACACTGTTGAAATTACTCTCTGGACTTGGAATGTCCTAAGGACCAGGGTCAGAGAAGATCTCCAGTGAGGCATGCTTGGGGCCTTGCAAATGTGTCTCATTCACTTTTGTCTCCTGTTCCTTTCCCCACAACCCCCAACCCCACCCTCACCCACAGTATTTCAGGTAGCAACACTGCAACATCCAACGGCACAGGGGTAGACACAGGTACAGAGGTTCCAGGTCTCTGCCTCTGGGCGTCACGGCAGGGACCTGAGTGTGTGTTAGTCGCTCAGTCGTGTCCGACTCTTTGCAACCCCACGGACTGTATCCTGCCAGGCTCCTCTGTCCCTGGGATTCTCCAAGCAGGAATACTGGAGTGGGTTGCCATTCCCTTCTCCAGGGGATCTTCCCGACCCAAGGATCAAACCAGGGTCTCCCACACTGCAGGCAGATTCTTTACCATCTGAGCCACCAGAGAAGCCCAGCAGGGACCTGATAAAGTGTTAGCCACTCAGTCGTGTCCGACTCTTTGTAACACAATGGATTGTAGCCCGCCAGGCTCCTCTGTCCATGGGATTTTCCAGGCAAGAATACTGGAGGGGGTTGCCATTCCCTTCTCCAGGGGCTCTTTCTGACCCAGGGATTGAACCTAGGTCTCCTGCACTGCAGGCAGATTTTTTTACTGTCTGAGCCACCAGGGAAGCCCCTAATGCAACACAGAGGCTCTTAACACTGAGGGTCTGCCCTGGCAGCCCCCCGGCCCCTCCAAGACCCAGCTGTTCCTCTGGGTCCCTGGGGAAGAACCTTTGGGAACATCCAGTCCTCTCCAGGCAGCACCCTGGCAAGGGCCCAGCCTGGGGCCTCCTTGCCTCACAGGGGAGCCAGTGCCCGCCCTGCCCAGCATCCTCTGACGCAAGCTGTCCTCAGCCACGCCAGGCAGGGCCTCCTGGGCCAGCCTGCACCACTCCCTCCCTCCTCCCCACTGCCTCCTCCCACGCCTCCCTCCCAGGATTCCCGAGGACTTTGTCAGGAGTGTCTCACACCGACATCACACCCACCTTGGCTCACAGAGAGCGTGAGACAATGTATCTGCCACCCAGGGGTGGCTCTGGTGAGCTTCCAGGTTGCCACCTGTGCAAATGACTTAATAGCACTCACCCACCTGCCCCACAGCCTAGCCGGGAGGTTTTCCCCCATCTTGCACCATCTTCTTCCATCTCTTAGGGAGCAGAGTGGCTAGGCTCCCAGTCTCAGATTGAAATAGCTGAGTTCTAACCCTGACTCTCTCACCCACTAAGTGCTTGCTTGACCTCTCAGTATCTCCGTTTTCTTACCTGTGAAAGGAAGGTAATCATCAGCTCTGCTTCCTAAGGCTGCTTCAAGGATGAAATGAGGCAAGTAAGGAGCATGTAAGGAGCTCAGAAAAATTCCGGGCACATAGTAAATGCTTACTAAACGTTAGCTGTTCACCATTTTCTAGACTTGCCAGATGTCTTCTGTGGTCACCAACGTTTGGTCTCTGCAGTGGGCAGCACACAACACCAGGCACTAAAGGGGAGACAAAACAGCAACATGGTTGTTCTCATCCTCTGCGTTCCGGTCCCCTTGGAGAAAATCTGAAAGCACCTACATAGTAGATTCCTCTTGTGCTTTGTGGACACTTTTCCATGAATCCTTTGAATGCTCTTCCTGTATTTGGGTAAAATCCCACATTAGATGCCCATCCTCCCCAAGGTGAGAAGCCAGAAACTGAATTTCCCAGCCTGCCCTGCAGCGCGGCACAGGTTCATGACCCAGGTTCCACCAATCACATACATTCACCAGAGACCCTGAAGAAGTAGGAGACTGCAGGCACCTCAAAGGCAACTGACTCGCCTTCATACTTTCCTATACGTCTCTGTAGAGGTTGTTATGAATTGAATTGTGTCCACCTCCCAGAGAAGAAAGCACATTGGAGTCCTAACCCTTTGTACTTCAGAACATGACCTTTGTTGAGGATAAAGTCTTTCCAGAGATAATCAATAAGGCCATTAGCTGCTGCTGCTGCTGCTGCTGCTGCTAAGTTGCTTCAGTCGTGTCCAACTCTGTGCGACCCCATAGACGGCAGCCCACCAGGCTCCCCCGTCCCTGGGATTCTCCAGGCAAGAACACTGGAGTGGGTTGCCATTTCCTTCTCCAATGCATGAAAGTGAAAAGTGAAAGGGAAGTCGCTCAGTTGTGTCCGACTCCTCGAGACCCCATGGACTGCAGCCTACCAGGCTCCTCCATCCATGGGATTTTCCAGACAAGAGTACTGGAGTGGGGTGCCATTGCCTTTTCTGAAGGCCATTAGGGTGGGCTCTAATTTTATATGAGTGGTATCTTTATAAAAAGGGGAAATTTGGACACACAGACACACAGAGAGAACGCCGTGTGAAGACGCAGAAAGAAATCGGGTGACTCAGAGGGAGCCAACCCTGCCAAGACCTTGATCTTGGATTGCTAACGTCTAGAACTGTGAGAAAATAACATTTCTGTTGCTTAAGCCACCCAATCTGTGGTGCTTTGTTAGAGCAGCTATAGGAAATGAGTGCAGAGAAGCTCCCAGGCGTTTGTGTCAAATGTAAGCTCCTGAGAGCAGGAACTATTGTTTCTTTTCTGGCACCAAGATGGGCGCCCAAGAAATATATGTTCAATACATGAATGTCCTCTTCATAGTTCACAACACAGGACAGAGAAAAGCCCTGCGTTCCAAGACTGCTCGCTTCTCATCCACTACCACTGGCTTCAGCAGTGGTCAGAGGACCATGCCTGCCCCTCCTGCTTGCAGAGGCCGCAGGGCCCACCAGATGCAGTAGGGTTGCAGGAGCTGTGTGGACCGCCCTGTGACCCCGTGGCTCTCGGCCTGACTGACTGATGAAAAGAGAGTAGAAAAAGTATTCTCTTAACTTTTTTCCATTTGATGTTTTACCTTTTTTATTGGAGTAGAGTTGATTTACCAACTCTTTCATTGTAAAACCCAAAGCCCACCAGGCCCAGGGAAGATTTCAGTAACTTAGTGACCCATCCTTTTCAATGGCAAGGCATAGCCGCCCCAGGGGATCCGTGAGCATCAGCAAAGATGTACTGTGGTCAGTACAACGGTTCTTGTTACACGTTGCTAGGCCTGACTTCTTTGGGGCCTAGTCTTAACTTCTTTGAGGCAACGGCCTGGGGGAAGTGGAAGGGTCTGCACAATAGAGTTGACTAGTCTGAGTATGGTTGGGCGGGACCTTCTCTCATTTAAACTGGGAGCTAAAGAATGTGTGTGTGTGTGCGCACACATTAGTGTGTCTGTGGTGGGGGAGGGGAGTGGACCTAAGAAGGCTCTTTCTCAGAGGAAGAAAAGGCAGATGCCCATGTCCTGTGGAGTTAAGCGGCCTGTCCAGGCCTTTCTCCATCCTCATGTACAGACCAGAGGATAAGGAGGGCTGAAGCCACCCAGCCGGGTCACCAGGAGTCCACGGTGGGGCGGTGGTTGGGAGTGGCGCCTGCCCAGCAGGCTTCAGCCTCCATGCCACACCCAGGACGATCTGGGAACGGGCCTCCTCTGTCAGGAAACGTGAGCCTCTCGCTTGCACATGGGACGGGTGTGTCCCTCACACTGAGCCCTTTGTGCCCAGGGGGGAGAATGCTGGCCCTGGTTTGTTCTGGCGGTCGCCCAGGCCCTGCCCACCTGCAGCCACCCCACCCAGGGGCTCCCTGCCTTTCTTCTCCAGCTGCCCCACCCTTCCTCACAGCCTGCAGCCGCCCAGCGGAGGGCAGGGCACTAGGGAGGAGGCCTGGGCTCTGCCGGAAGAGCAACCTCGGGAGCTGCTGGCTGAAGACCCGGGATGACTCCAAGGACGGCTCCTGGCCAGGAGAGGGCTCTGGGGCTGGCTCCCCAGGCAGACAGCGCGGTGGCTGCGGACGGCCCCCACCCCCTGAGCGCCGGCGCTTCCTGCTCACTCTGCCTGGGTCAGGCAGGAGACAGCACCATCCGGCTCGTTGCTGGGGAGACACTATCACCGGAGGAGGTCCACGATTATAGCTGCAACCGTTCGTGTTCCTTTAAAAAATTAAAAAAAAAAAAAAACACAAAAAAAAAACCCCACGACAAATCTCATGCTTGTCGGAGTCTTCCTCCTTCGCTGTCAGATCCCATTATGAATTCGTGGCACTTTCTGTTGAGAGTTAATTACACGTTGTATGAAAGATACAGGGCTTCCTTTGACATTTCTTTCCCTCTATGGGCCCTAACCCTTTCGGAGGACTTCCTGCGCTCCCTCCCATTGCTGCAGGGAAGAAGGCCTGTCTGGCCCGGCCTCCCCAGTGCCCTACTCTCAGCCTGAAGGCTGGGGGCCTCCCAGAGCTGGTGAGTGGACGAGGGTCCTGCCCACCCAGCTCTCATTTCCCATCCACTCAGGCCAGAGCGCTGGGGATTACGACATAGCACAATCGGAAGGTGTTATTGAAAGGTGGCCACACACTTTGCCCAATTTTTTTGCCCCCTCTCCACCACCTCCGCCCTCCTCCCACACAAACAGGTCGGGTCAGGCACAGGGCAACCTGCTTCCTGAAGCCATCATTCTAGAGAGGGCCCTGGGAGGGGACATGCCCCTTCCAGGCTGAGGCAGAGTTCCACAGCTGCTGGAGCTCTCAGTTCTTTTTTTTTTTTTTTTTTTTTAATCATGGCTGTCTTAATTCTCAGGATATTTCGTTCTCCTGATGGCTCATCTTTTCTCCCTGAAGCAACAAGTGTGGACTAATACCCTGAATGCGTGCCTCCTTGTGGTGTTGAGTTTCACCTACTGACAAGATGGCTAATTGCACAGCTGCCTCCCTTCTCTCCCCCCACCCGAAGCTGCAGCTCCTCTGGGTCTGGACAAGTCACAGCCTACAGGACCCGGAGGGTGTTCTCAGCCAGCCCCTGCCCTAAGCTGGCACACACCTCAAAGTGGAGAACCTTCCGTCTTCTAATATCGTTCCCCTAAACCATTAGTTAAAGGCACCTCAGTTCAGTTCAGTCGCTCAGTGCGTCCGACTCTTTGCGACCCCATGAACTGCAGCGCACCAGGCTTCCCTGTCCATCACCAACTCACGGAGCTTACTCAAACTCATGTTCATCGAGTCGGTGAAGCCATCCAACCATCTCATCCTCTGTCGTCCTCTTCTCCTCCTGCCTTCAATCTTTCCCAGCATCAGGGTCTTTTCCAATGAGTCAGTTCTTCCCATCAGGTGGCCAAAGTACTAGAGCTTCAGCTTCAGGTTGTGAGTTAAAAGTGATCACATCTATAATTACGATGCTGAACTAACGGTATGTGGAATACATGCTTGGTAATAGGGCAAAGCTTTTCCTGTGGGCCGGCATTCTCCTGCAACTGCTTTTCTTAATTCCAACCTACGTTAGGGGCTTCCCTGGTGGCTCAGACAGTAAAGAATCTGCCTGCAATGCCGGTTAGACCTGGGTTCAATCTCTGGGTCAGGAAGATCCCCTGAAGAAGTGAATGGCAACCCACTCCAGTATTCTTGCCTGGGAAATCCCATGGACAGAGGAGCCCGGCGGACTACAATCCACAGAGCTGCAGAGAGTCGGACACGACTGAGGGACTAACACTTTATCACTTATCAGGCTAGAGTCTGGAATGTTAACTCGTTTTCATTATTAGCCTAACATAAATTAAGACACACCACCTGCTGTTGCTTAATTCCAAAATAAAATATAATTATGAATTTTCTATTGTTTTGAATATTTGGTTTGCAGCTTCCTGTCCTAGGGACAACCAAGAGTGAACTTTAGAAAAAGAATAACTTCCCTGTTTATTTGGTTTTATTCCTCAAAACGACTGATGTGAGAAACCATGCTGGATCCATGCTGGATTACTGATGAGTGGGTATCCCTAGCCTCTAAAATAAAGGGAATTCAAACTCAAGTGCGCAGAGCCTGTAAGAATGCAAATTCCTGGGCCCAGTTTAGTAGGCCTGGGGTGGGGCCTAGAATTCTGCATTTTTAAATAAGCATCATGGGTAATTCTGAGGCAAGGAGCCATCCAGCTACATGTTGAGAAATTCTAGAGAGGTTACGGCTGTGGCTTATAAACACAGAAATCAGCAGGACACCCAGCAGCTGCTACTCTCCTCCCAGCTAGAACTTTCCTGGAATGTATATTCCAGGAAACTATTTATATATCTATTTTTAAAATAACATTAGGCCTTTTTTCTCCTTGGTTATCAAGCTAATGCAGAGAACATATATAGCCCCATAATAATAATTTTTTTAAAAATCACTCATAATCTCTCCTAAGAAGGGGGGAGACTGTTAACATTATATTGATTCTTTTCTTCCATGTCCATTTTTTAAATAAATTTGACAACATACGGAATATATCATTTCATTTTTTCCAAGTTTCAAATTTTTTTTCCTGGAAATATCATTTCTAAAAGCTATTAGCACCCCCTCATGTGGGATGTGGCTTATTTTAATAACCATCCTTAACTGTTGGACGCTGAAGTTGTTTCTAATAAACAACACTGAGAAGACCTCTGTGCATTAAGTTTTACAACATTTTTGATGCTTTTCTCCAGCTGGATTCCTAGTGGTGCATTGCTGGATTAAAGGATATAAGTGTTCCTGAGACTCCTGACAGGTGGATGCTAGCTTGCTGTTTCTATCTGCCCCCTTGCTGGCACAGGGCAAGACACCCATGTTGACTACCCTCTTGGCCTGTGCAGCAGCCCGTTTATCAAAGGCATCACTCTTACCACATGTTACAGGCTGAACTGTTTTCCCTTAGAATGATACTGTGAAATCCTAAACACCCTCCCCCTGGCCAGTACCTGTGGATGTGACCTTATTTGGAAACAGGGTCTTTGCTGGTGTAATTAAATTAAGAAGAGGCGATTGGAGGACTTCTCTGATGGTCCAGTGGCTGAGACTCCGTGATGCCAATGCAGGGGGCCTGGTTTGATCTCTGGTCAGGGAACTAGATTCCACATGCTGCAATTAAAGGCCCTGTGTGCCACAACTAAGACCCGGTGGAGCCAAATAGGGTGGCGCCAGAGATAAAGAACCCGCCTGCCAATGCAGGAGACATAAGAGACGTGGGTTCGATCCCTGGATCAGGAAGATTCCCTGGAGGAGGACATGGCAACCCACTCCAGTATTCTTGCCTGAAGAATCCCATGGACAGAGGAGCCTGGCGGGCTACAGTCCATAGGGTCGCACAGAGTTGGACACAACTGAAGCGACTTAGCATGCACAAATAAACAGAAATAAATATTAAAAAAAAAAAAAAAAACAAAGAAGAGGCTATTAGGGTGGGCCCTTATTCAGTGTGACTGGGGTTCTAATAAAGAGACCACCATGTGAAGATGCACACAGAACGCCATGTGCTAACAGAGGCAGAGAATGGGGTGAAGTAGCTACAGGCCAAGGAATGCCAAGGATTGCAGTACGTGTTGAAAGAGCCTAATAAATGCTTATTCACTGAGTCAAATCCAAGAGTTTGAAGAAAAAGTGCAGAGTTTATATTCTGGGTACCACTGTGCCAGGTGAGATGTGACCCTGAGGGAAAACACTAAGTCAGACCCTGCTCCAGTGGGTGATGCGTTCCAGAGCCTCATGTCGGGCCCTGGACTCGCATGAGGGACCTTCCTTGCAAGAGACAAGGAAGGATTCTACCCAGAGTCTCAGAGGGAGCAGGGCCCTGCAGATAACTCCAGCCTCTAGAATTCTGAGCAAATACATTTCTGTTGTTTTAAGACACCCAGTTTGTGGTTCCTTGGTTATGGAGTCCTAGGAGAATATACTATACATTCTCTGGACTGGTGTCAGATGGGCTAGAAAGAGCTGAAAGGGAAAGTGTTAGTCATTCAGTCATGTCCAACTCTTTGCCACCCCATGGACTGTAGCCAGCCAGGCTCCTCTGTCCTTGGGATTCTCCAGACAAGAATACTGGGGTGGGTTGTCATGCCCTTCTCCAGGGGATCTTCCTGACCCAGGGATTGAAACTGGGTCTATCTGCATTGCAGGCAGATTCTTTACTGTCTGAGCCACCAGGGAAGCCCAGAAAGAGCTGAGGTGAGGTGCAAAGGGCAGTTCTTACTCCCTCTACCAATGGTGCTCAATGCAGCCCGTCAATCTGTCCTTCCTGGGAATGTGATCTGCTCCCATTCTCAGAAGCAAGACTCCAGGGCCCGGTGTGAGGCTCTGGGACCCATCACCCACGGGAGCAGGGTCTGATTTAGTGTTTTCCCTCAGGGTCACATCTCACCTGGCACAGGGATACCCAGAATATATATTTTTCACTTTTCCTTCAACTTGGATTTTACTCAGTGAATAAGCATTTATTAGGTTCTTTCAACACCTCCTGCATTAAAGGCTCAAACATGCCAATGTCTGGGCAAAGGTCATCTTTGTCACTGATTAGGCCTCAGAATGATTCATTATCAGGTTCTCTCAGGCCTGAAATCCACCATTGGCTGGCAGATTGTGCTGCTCTTAAATTCCTTACCTCTCCTAGAGATGTGGGTCTTTTTGCTCCAGTGGCTTCTGAAAAATAGCTCAACATTCTCTCAATTTGACTTTCTTGACCCTGGACAGAACCTAGACCTAAAGGATCCCAAAGGAGAAGATCATACACTTAAGGAAGTTGTTACCCCCAACAGCTAAAAACCACCTAATTTTTATTGGAGTACAGTTGGTTTACAACGTCGTGATAGTTCCAGGTGTACACTGGGCACCCATCAGGCTGCCAGTTACTTTCTCTGGTCCTCCAAAGAGCCCTAAGAAGCAGGTATAAGGATCTCTACTTTACAGAAGAAACCTAGGCACAGACAGATCAGCAGGTGGCCCAAGGTAGTGGAGCTCAGACACAGAAAAACCAAAGCTAGAACCACATTTTCTCACACAGAGGGTCCCCGGCCCTCTGCTCCACTGGTCAAGGACAACTGGAGGTTAGCTTTTCAGTGGCATGACAAATGCTACCATGCGGTGCCAGATGTTTTGAGGAGTTATGCCAAATCCTTTGAGGCAGACGTTCTTAGTTTGGCTCGGTTTCCTCTCCAACTTTTCTGGCATGTGCAGTGATACAGAACTTGGTTACATGACTCCCTGAAAACAGACTGATCTCTGCCAATTCGTCTCCTAATTTCGTATCTCACTTTCAATATATCCATTCCCCACAAGTTGCGAGGAAAATGAGTCCTCCAAATGCATACGAGGAATCTCATATTCAACAACACGCTTGGAAAACGTTTTGTGAAGGAAGGTAGCCCCTACTTCGTCTGTTGTAGCATTGCGGAATTTACACATGACACGTTAGCTTCAGTTAGGGCCACCCGCGTTCCTGGGTGCTCATGTACAGTCAATGGGTGGGTTGCCTTTAGTGAGGTACACTTAGGCCCCTTTGACCCTCTGCCTGGTGACAGTGTGAGCCACTCAGTCGTGTCCGACTCTTTGTGACCCCATGGACTGTAGCCTGCCAGGCTCCTCTGTCCCTGGGATTCTCCAGGCAAGAATACTGGAGCGGGTTGCCATTCCCTCCTCCAGGATCCCCCATCCAGGGATTGAACTCGGGTCTCCTGCATTGCAGGCACACTCCTTACCGCCTGAACCACCAGAGAAGCCCATAGGGAAGGTTCTAAGGGGAGGCACATAGGCTCTTCCTGCTGAGCAGCTTCCAGGGGTCCATCAGGTGAACAAGCCAGGGTCACAAAGGCTGAGCTGAATCATGAGGCAAAGGGCAGGGTGGGTCAAAACTCAGGATGAGGCTCTCATGGAGGCAGCAGACACAGCAAACAGGAAGCGCCCTCAGACACGAAAGAGGCTGCCAGGCCAAGCGTGGGGCAGAAGAGCACGGAGCTGACAGCTAATTCACTTCCTCACGCGTTCCACCAGGAAGGAGTTGCAAAGATGAAACTCTGGGCCTTTTCAGCAAGCCTCTGGGTAGAGAGGGAAACTGAAGACAGCAAAAGCTCCCTCTCTCAGGCCAAGCAGAGCGTGGGAAGGGTGACAGTGCAGGTGCCAAGGGCCATAGGCACGCAGATCAGGGAGTGGGAGAAAAGAGATTGACAGAGGTGATAACTGCCTCTCTGACACACACATGAGAAAGCAGAATCTGAAACAGTGGAGGAGGCAGCCACTACCAAGGGCGTTCTCAGCATGAAGAAAAAAAAAAAAGTGGAAGTTGGGGGTTGCAGTGTTTCTGACTTCAGTATCCGGCCAGAGCCCCCTGCTGCACCTGGCCTCAGCTCCCAGGATAAACCCCCGTTGGTCCAGCCCACCAACTTCCCCCGAAGCGCAAACACCCAGGGCCCAGGACCTTCTGCTCCTAACTAACAGCACCCATGAGGATCCCCAGCCAGTCCTTCTGCTCTTGGATGCCACAGGGCTCCGCATCTTGACCCACCTCAGCAAATGAGACCCCCTGGTTTCCCAAGAGCTGTCATTTTTACCTCTTCTACAGAGGTCCGGAGAGAACTTTCCAGGAGTCCAGCTCAATGTGGTTTTGACCCGGCAGGAATGAGCCACCCACCTACACACTTGGGAGAAGGCTGTGCACGAGGGGAAGGGGGCCGGGAGCTCTGCTCTGCCTGGGTCTGAAAGAGGGTCATACAGGGTGAGAGGCAGCTCACGTAGTCCTGGGAGGCCGCACCGACAAACAGCTCTGCACAGACCCGGATGGGTTCTGGGCACCCAGCTGTTGTGCTCCTTCTGGCTGCAAGATGAGACCCGGACATCCCCTCCTGGGGCTGGCATCACTTGCTGAGCTGTGGCTTTGGAAAGAAGGGCCAGTCAAATCCCGGAAAGAGATTGAGAATGAATTCCAGCTGGAAGCCCCCCACCCACGGCTGTTGTATAGGGTGGGGTGAGATGAGGGGACTGGGAGGAGAGGAAACCCAGGCGCCCGTGGAGGTCTGCTGGCTTTCTGTCTTCCTGGCTCCTCTCCATTCCTTCCTGTCTGACAAGGGCAGGGCAAAGGGTCAGGGAACTTCTAGGTGTAAGCAGGTGCTCTTTAAAAGATCTTTTGTCCTTGAGCAACCTAAAAACCTCGTGGCTCAGCTGGTAAAGAATCCACCCGCCATGAAGGAGACTTGGGTTCGATCCCTGGGTTGGGAAGATCCCCTGGAGAACAGAAAGGCTACCTACTCCAGGACTCTGGCCTGGAGAATTCCACGGACTGCATAGTCCATGGGGTCGCAAAGAGTGGGACACAACTGAGCGACTTTCACTTTCACATCCTAGAACCACAGGAGGCAGCCTCTCAAAGCGGTTGCTGAACCCAGACAGTGGCAGACCATCGCCCAGCCTCTTACCCAGAGCAAAAAAAGCCCAGACTCCACCTTCCTTCCTGCAGCTAATCCATTTTCTCTCCTCAGGATTTTGGCCTAGTACCTCAGGTAACAGGAAACTCACCTTTCCAAGGATTGCAGTTACATCCTTGGCAGGGTCTTAAGATTCTCCTTCCTTCTTTTTGTGCTTCCTTTTTTTCTTCCTACCACTCTCCTCACCTTCACTGGATGGCCACCCACCCCCAGTTTACTCAGCCTCTCAAATTCTTCGACCCCTGGACAGATATCCTCTTTGAGGTGGTGGTGGGCAGGGGCGGGGTGAGATAGAAGACCCTTCAGCCTCAACCCCATCCCACCGCGGTCAGAGGAGGCAACTAGGTTGCTGCTGCTGCTGCTGCTGCTAAGTCGCTTCAGTCGTGTCCGACTCTGTGCGACCCCAGAGACGGCAGTCCACCAGGCTCCCCCGTCCCTGGGATTCTCCAGGCAAGAACACTGGAGTGGGTTGCCATTTCCTTTAGGCCAGGGCATTTCTGCAAGGCCATCCCTGAGCAGGCAGGGCCGGCCCTCCGAGGCTAGGCCACAGCTGCTCCCATCAGAGGGATCTTGGGCCGCCCTCTCCAGACACGAAGGTCCCCGGCTGGCCTGGGGCCGAGCGTGTCCACTCGCGGCGCATCTCCTCCCCCAGAAACGTGGCCTGGGGCCTTTCCCAGCATCGGCCTCTCCCTCCCCCACGCCTCCGCAAGCCACCCACCCCGCGCCGGCTCCAGCACGTGGCTCTGGGCGCAGGCCGCTCTGCAGGGTGGTTTTCACCCTCTCGGTTCCCCCTAACCGCCCCCCGCACCCCCAACCCCCGTGACTTCTTGTAAAAAAAAGCTTCGCTGGTCCCCACCCACCTCCACCCTCCCGCGGCTGCCGGACCCGACCGCCCCGCCCCCTCCGCCTCCCCCGGAGGCAGCGCTTTCTCCCCGCCCCTGGCAGCAGGCTCGGCTTCGGAAACTGTTGACTCAGAGGGTGGCCGGGCGGCCAGCGTCTGATGTCAGCTTGGACTGGGGCCAGGATCGGAGGGGCACGGGGAGGAGAGCGCCGCAGGCGGGCGGGAACCCGGAGTGGGGTGGGGAGGGCGCTGGAGGCGGGAGGAGCCCGTTGCCCCGCGCGGGGCGCGGAGAGGGGTCCGCCCGGGGCCGGTGGGGGTGGGAGGCCTGCGCTCGGCGTCCCGACTCGGCGCTGCGCGCTCGGGGACTGCGGCTGCCCGGGCGCCCGTGAGTCACGGTGCGTCACCGGAGCAGATGCCTCGGCGCGGCTGGAGGCTCCCGGGCTCCCGCTGACTCATCAGAAAGCCCTGCCGCGCGGCCCGGGAGGCGGGAAGCCGGGGGGGTGGGGGGCGGGAGGAGGGAGCGGCTCGGGCCGGCGGCCGGCGAGGTCATCTGAGGCGCTCAGAGCCGGAAAACCCCAAGGAGGCGTCTGCGGCAGGGGGAGCGCTGGGCTGGGCGCGGCCGAGGGGAGCGGGGACCACTGGCAAGCTGCCGGCGTCACCTGCGGCGCGGGCCGGCGATGGGCGACCGCAGGAAGGAACAAGCCCCCCCAACCGCCGGCACTGGGCGGGCCGCCTCCGGGACCCCCTCCCCTTCCGCGATCGTGGCGTGGACATCCCGCGGCGCGGGACCCCGGGGCGGGTGGGCTCCAGGAGCAGGCGGTCCCGCGGCACCAGCGCTGACCCCCGACGGCCCCCTGAAGTGGCGGGGTTCCACCCCCCAACCCTCTTTAAGACTTCGTGGGGGGCAGGGGTGTCTGTGGGAAGAGACCGCACCAGCATGCAGGCCTCCACGCCCTCGTCCCCCGCCCCTCCCCCGAGGGAGCTGCTCCGGTGCTGGGGACACCACGTGCTGGGGTCAAGGCCTGGCCTCGGCTCATTCCTGTCGCTGCCGGCTAACCACAAGCCCCCCCGGAACTCAGGAAATAGAGCGGCCAGGCCACGGAACTAGCAGCAAGGGGCCTGAGCGGAGAGGGTTGATCTGTGTCACTGTCCACCCTGCCTGGGAACAGGGCCAACTTCTGTCGCATTCAGGAAACGCGTGCAGCCCCTCCAGGCAAGGCGCCCCCACCCCCAGGGACAGGCGGGGCAGGAAGAAGCCACAGAGGGTCCCTGTGCCGACAGCCTCCGCCCTTCCTGCATCCACAGCCTGGCCGGGGAGACGACCCTGGGCACACCCTGGCAGTGACAGACCAGGAAGTGGGGCTGGGGAGGGGGGGGGTGGCAGGGACAGGCACTTACAGAAGCCCCCAGGGGGAGGCTTCCTGGTGGAGCTGGCATGAGGGCAGGGACCTTGAAGTCAGGAATGATTTGAACAGATGGGCGAAAGGACATTCCAGATGGAAACAAATGCCTGGAACCAAAACCTGGAGGGGGAGACAGCGGGCGAGTTCTGGGAACAGCAAGCAATCCAGTTGGACTGGAAGAACAGAGGCTCACAGAGCATCAGGGCCTGGCAGCACAGAGGTGGGTCTGAGAAGCAGGCCCCGTGGCCCAGAAGGGACCTGGAGCTGCGGGGTCCCGCCCTCTGCCCCCAGGGGCACCGAGTCATGCCAGTTCCCAGACGGATGGATTCTTTCCAAGAATTTGTCAGCCACAACTGCAGGAGCTGTCCGGCCTTGGACGACTTTTATTAGCTGTTTTCTAATGCAAATCCTCCTTTGTTCAGATTTCAAATACTTTCCTATTGTGTTCTTTGATCACACGCTGTATTGATTTCCCTCAGGATTTCTCAACCCCGCAGCACACTGAAATTACCTGGGGGTGCTTTAGAACACACAAATGTTGCAACACGGGCCCCCTTCCTGCCAGGTGATTTCACTGGTCTGGGGTATCCCAGGCATCAGCATTCTTTTCCTGGGGAGCCAGGGGTCAGAACCGCTGATGCAGATGGTCACTATCGAGAGGGTTCAGACTCAGAGCAGGGGCCCCCAGGCCTGTAGACTTCCCAAGTCCAACAAGCCCTGAGAGCTGCACTGACAAAAATCTCCAGGAGCAGTTGGATTCCCCAAGGCTGGAGTTGAAATGTGTTTCCCAAGCATCCATTCTGCAGCTGAGGCCAAAGTTTCCAACAGGAGCGAGGGTGAGGCTTCTGTTTGTTTCCCAAGAGCCAACTGGCCTTTCAAACCAGTGATAACCACCGGGGAACCTCACTGGTGGGAGGACCAGGCAGTGATAGGAACTGTAGCCGTTTCCCGTCGCCGATGCCGCACAGCAGCTGGAAGGGGCCCTAGGTGGAGGTGGCACCACCTCCGGTAACACTCACTGGTGCTCAGAGGTGGAGGAGGATCCAGCTAAGGATAGACTGGGAGTGCCAGGCAACAGGTCCTCTGCTTTCTTATGGGCAAAAAGGAGGTGATTCCCGCCTCCAGGGTTCTTCAGAGCCTTCAAATAAATCACCCCAGCATGGGGCTAGTTTTCAGTAAGCATTCTTTTCTTCCTGTTTTGCTAGGAACTTACACATTGAGGGAAAATTTTCCTATCTGGGCCTCTCAGCTTTCTCAGCATCTGTCACCCCCACCTCCCTAGGATTGGAGGAGGACCCTGAAACCGTAGCTAAGGTCAGGGATAAAGGAAGATCAGGTTGAGGAGCTTGGCAGTGGCCCATCTCCTACAAGGGAAATGACATCGATTAACAAGGGGGTGACCAACAGTCCTCTGCCGGGACTGAGAAGCAGATATATAGCCTTGAGCCTGGGGAGGATCTACAGCTCCAGAATTTCCTGACAAAGGGCAACTTTGCCAAAAGGACGCATGAGAGTCTGTGAAAGTGGGAGATGAGTCCTGAGTACCCGACCCCGTCACCACCAAGCAGTGTTCCCATTTGACAGCTGAGAAACCCGAGGCCGAGTGACACTCCAGAACTTGGTGAAGCAGCCACAGACAGCAAGTGGCAGAGAGCTGGGGCTGGAATCTGAAAGACCAGCAGTTAAATGTAGTGGGGCAAGCCCTCCCCGCCTTTTGATTCTAAGATCCTGGGATTTTTGAGTTTTTCATATCAAGCCTTGTTCGCAATCAGAGTCCTAGAAAGGCCACACTTAAAAACCTAGAGCTGAGGCATTTAACCCAAGGAGAAGGTGGGTCATTGAAATGTTTGTGCACTCTTCGCCCTTTCAATCCTCACCACTGAGAAGAAAACTATGAAGGGTAACCAGTGTTGATTGGTCTCGATGCGAGCCTAATGGGAGGTGGATATCGACTTTTCCCATTTTACAGACGAGGAAACCGAGCAGGGCCGAGGTTGGGATTCGATGCTGGCTGTGTTCTGACGGCATAAATTCCTTCCCCGGTCCCTGAGGGTTACCTGACCACCTACGGCGGACCCGACTGGTGACCTGGCCGCCCTCCCAGGCCAGACTCCCCGCGGCGGGGCTGCCCGGGGCGCGGGGGCGCAGACGAGCCGCGGGGACGGAGGCGGCGCGCACGCGCGCACGCACACACGCGCCGAGGCGCAGGGCGGGGGCCGCGGGCGTCGGGCGGAGCGCACGTCCCTTCCCCCTCCCCTGGGAACCCGGCGCGCGGGGAGGGCTTGGCCGCTCCCCGCCCCGGCCGCCAGGTGCCCAGAAACCCGGCCTCCTCCTCCCGCCCCCGCGCCTGTTCCCGGCGCAGCCCTGGTCCCGGCGGTCACGTCTCCCCATCCGGCTCCAAAGTACGAGTCAGCCTGCGGCCCGGCCGAACCCGCGGAGGGGCGGGGGCGGGGGCAGGGGAAGGGCGGCGCCGGGGGCGGAGGGGGGCCGACGGCCGGGGTGCGCGGGGCCGTCTCCGCCCTCCCGCGCGGCGCGGGCGGGTCTTGCCAGGAGCATGGCCAGGAACCCGAGCCCGGGTCGGCCCGGCCCTGGGGGCGAGGCGCAGGCGAGGTCGCCACGGCGAGGCAGCCTCCCGGCTGGGGCTGGAGGAGGGCGGGAGGCGGGGCGAGGGAGAGGCCCGGCGGGGGAAGCCGGGAGGCCGCGCCTCCGGAGCGGCGCGCGGGCCGGTGTTGCTGGGGAGGAAAGCGCGGCCGCGGCCCCGCCCGGAGCTCCGCGGGCGCGGCGCCCTCTGCTGCTGCGCTGTAGAACTGCACCAAGCCTCCTACCCGAACCTACAGCTACGGCGCGACGACTGCGGAGGGGGAAGACGGATCTGGTCCAGTTCATTGATTTTGCTGGTTAATTAAAGATCACCATTCTCTTAAAGAGAATGGACTTAAGCTGAGCGCCGAAGGATTGATGCTTTTGAACTGTGGTGTTGGAGAAGACTCTTGAACTGCAAGGAGATCCAACCAGTCCGTCCTAAAGGAAATCAGTCTTGAATATTCATTGGAAGGACTAATGTTGAAGCCGAAACTCCAATACTTTGGCCACCTGATGCGAAGAGCTAATTTGAAAAGACCCTGATGCTGGGAAAGATTGAGGGCAGGAGAAGGGGACGACAGAGGATGAGATGGTTGGATGGCATCAGCGATTCGATGGACATGCGTTTGGGTAAACTCAGGGAGTTGGTGATGGACAGGGAGGCCTGGCGTGTTGCAGTCCATGGGGTCGCAAAGAGTCGAACACGACTGAGAGACTGAACTGAACTGATTCTCTTTAAAAAAAAAAAAAAAAAAGAGTCCTGAGCACTGGAGGAAAATTTGGAAACGTGGAGAAGAAAAAAAAAATTACTCATATTGCCTGGATCAAGAAACGCTTTTACAATTTTACTGTCTGCCCTTTCAGAGCTTCCTATCTGCTAATCTGTGTGCACATCCTTTATAGAATTTTAAAAATACAGTTTTGTCAGTTTTGTGAACGTATAAAGGTTGTGTTGTTCGCTTTACCCTCCTCAGTGTCTAGGAAATTGTTTAGCAGTGTTCCGGGTGCTCAAAAACCAATTGTTGTTTCTACCAACATGAAATTATGTTTTTCACACTTTCAGGATCTTCATTTTTAGCATGCTTACGTTTTCTTGTATGCTCCCCTGAGTAGTAAAAGATTGATGATAAAGTGGTCCACTAGCCCCCGTCTAGAATCTGAAGGAATGTGTTTGGAATTTAGATTTTTCACGAAATAGGTATAAGGTAACCCCACCACCTCCACCACTAGCTGTGGGCTCTGGAACAACACCTTGTAATCAAACACACCACATTCCTATGGCAAAAAGGGTAAATAAAGACTATAAACATCTTCACGTCCCTTCTGTCAGGTTATGAGGCCAAATGAGTTCACACCAAACTAAACAAAAAAGTCGAGTTTCCAGAACATTTTGAATTTGAAGGGGCTGCACTGAAATCTTGGACACAAGCGTTTGGAGATGTGAGGGGAGTCTCTGCTGTGAGCTTGTGTTTTCTCATTTGTCTCAGTCTCTTACACACTGCATGCTCAGTGTGTGTGTGTGTGTGTGTGTGTGTGTGTGTGCATGCGCACGCTGAGTCACTTCAGTCATATCCGACTCTTTGTCACACCATGGACTGTAGGCCAACCAGCACCTCTGTCCGTGGGATTCTCCAGGCAAGAATACTGGAGTAGGTTGCCATGCCCTCCTCCAGGGGATCTTCCCGACCCAGGGATCGAACCCATGTCTCTCATGACTCCTGCATTGGCAGGCAGGTTCTTGACCAGTAGTTACCTCGGGACCTCAGGTAATTGAGGGGCCAGCTGATGCGATGTGAGTGAACATGGGGTGCTATGTGAAAGGGTAAGAGATGGTTGGGTTAGGCTTTTGGGTGTGGCCACACCTGCTTCTCCAAGCTGCCACCTTCCAACCAACAGTGTCACCACTTGTGTGGGTGCCTTTGTTTCTCCCTGGATTCACTTTCAGGGCCATACTCGTCCCAGGGGAGCCTGCCTGGGGATTCTGGAAGAGAGCTGAATTCCCCCCAAACTCCCCCACTCACCTAAAGCACTACTATGACCAGAAGGTCACAACGGTAATGTCCCCAGAAGGGCATGGGGACCGAGATACTCATCAATTAACAGTCGCCGGTTGTGCTGTTATCACGTACGCAGACCGTATGTGGCCTCCGGGCTGGGCCTCTCTCTGAGCTCCAGACTGGAGACCCAGTGTCCTACTGTTATCCCCACCCCAGAGTCACCTCAAATGCCACCTGTCCAAGACCACACTCACAAACCTCCCCTCAAAACCTGGTCCTCTTCTCTGGGGACCCACGTGTCAGTGACCAAGCGCATCATCCAGTCACACAAGATGGAGACGTAGTGCCTCTTCCATCTCCCTGTCCTTATCCGACTCTGTGCCCATCTACCTATGAAACAGCCCTCCACTGCGCCAGCACCATCTGGTTCCAATGCCAGAGCCTCATCAAGCTGCCACTGTCAATTCTTGCCCTCCCTCAGGTCCATTCTCCAGAATGAAGCCAGACAAATCCCTTTGAAACACAAAGCCAGTTACTTTATGCACACCCCCAGGAGCAGCTCCAAGATTCATGGCTTCACTTAGGATTTCTGCCAAATCATTTGATGTCTCTAAAACACACCCCACCCCTAGCTATAAAAACAGTAATGCCACCTCCCTATTTCTTAGGATAAAAATAGAAATCCATAAAAAGGCCGGCAGAGGCCTGCTTGGGCTGGCCCTGTCCTGCACCATGCTTGTGCTCTCAGGCTCTGCCCTCCAGGGAAACTGGCCTTCTTCCTTAGCCCGTGAATTTCCATCTCCTGAACTTTTGTACTTGCCGTTCCCCTTGTCTGGAACATTCTCCCTCCATCTCTTTACCTATGTAAAGAGGTAGGTTCACTCTTCATTCACATCTCACTGCAACTGTCATTTCCCCAGGAAATCTTACCAAGCCATGTTCCCCATCATATGCTCTTTAGCATCAGTGCTGCTCCCTAAAGCTGAGGCTCTTTTGTGTTGTCTTATGTTGATTCTGTCAGGACACAGTCCTGTTTGGTTTGCCCATCACGGTGTTTCCAGGGTCTAGCCCAGTGCCTGGCATAAAGTAAGTGCCTCAGTGAATTTGTGTGTTCCATGAATCCACTTCCCTGTCTGCTCACCCATCATGGGACAAGCCCAGGAGGAAGAACCGGAAGCACAAAAAGGAGCGGGGTGTTTTTGAGTTCCTTCACCTACCCTTCAAAGAGCTTCTGGTATGTGCCACACTCTGGGAATATGAAAATGATACACCCATGTCTTCAAGCGCTACTGGAAGATGGCAGACTGAGAAACCAGCTAACCAACTGCCTTGATCTTAACTTTAAGTTCTAACAACTGACCCATGGATCTAGCAAAGCCATAGCCACACAGGGAATGTTCACCAAAGAAAAATAGATTCCTTCTTTGAACCTGAACCAATCAACAGTCCCTTATCTCCTAACCCACCAGCCAGCCCTAATCATTCCCTGTTTTTCCAGCTGACCTCAACCACTTGGTCCTACAAAAACCCACCCTGAACTTAAAGACCGAGAGGCTCCAATGGCTTGCCTGGTGTGTGGGTTTCTTGTATGCATCAGACTAAGTAAACTTGGCTTTGTGTGACATAGGCATGTCATTGGTGGGCCTGACACCCCAACTTGAAGGAAAAAGCCACCTGCTAAATGTTAAGAACCACATTTCTTGAGCGTCCAGATGTTCCAGCCTTTGGTTGTATTGTCTCAGCCCAGGAACAAGGGTTCCCCCTTGGTCTAAGAGTTGTCATGGTAACTTGTTAGTGGGCGCAGCTCCAGCAGTTGTCATGGTAACTGCAAACCTGTACTTTGTTTGGGATTTGCGGTGGCAAAAGCTCATGCTAATGAGGGTGGGTGGATGGAGGAGGGGAGGGAAAGTGAGGAAGAATCCTCTCTTCCTCCTGGCTCCCACCCGCCCCCCAACCTCAAAACCCACTGTGACAGTGCAAAGGACAGAGAGGTGGAGGTTTGTGTGACTTCAGAAACATGATAGAACAGACGAATTTAATAACCACGTGAAATCGGCTAAGAAAACGGAAAAACTGCTTGCTACAACCTCGAGGCGCTGCGAGTAATGATGGTGCACGAGCGCCATCTAGTGGGAAGATCAGCCATTGCCGCCCAACCCCTGAGCCCTCCTTGAGCGGCAGCTGCGTGAGAAGCCTGCTCGGTTCCCACCAACAGGGAAGACCAGCCACCTGCATCTGGGCACTTGCTAGAAAAAAAAACATTTTGGGCTTAATGGCTCCTGGCGTTGTGCTCTATACTGGAAAGAAAGCCTCACTCATATCCTATGGATGCTTTGAATTTTGTTAAACAGTTCTAAAATTTGAATTTAAAGTGTTTCCCTTTTAACACTGGCTGCTAGGAACCTAAGAGAAGGCAATGGCACCCCACTCCAGTACTCTTGCCTGGAAAATCCCATGGACAGAGGAGCCTGGTGGGCTGCCGTCTATGGGGTCGCACAGAGTCGGACACGACTGAAGCGACTTAGCAGCAGCAGCTAGGAACCTATGAGACAAAGTGGGGTCAAACCTTAGCAGGACCAAAAGTGGTGATTACTTTTGGATTAACCTTACCTCTGCTTTGTCTAAAGTTGTTTATTTATTTAAAGTTGTTTCACAGTTTTTGTGCCATATTATCGCTTATTTTTTTGGCTACGTAGGGTCTTCATTGCTGTGCATGGGCTTTATCTAGTTGCAGCAAGCAGGGGCTACTCTCTAGTTCTAGTGCACAGGCTTCTCGTTGCGGAGACGGGCCCTAGAGTGTGGGCTCAGTAATTGTGGCACATAGACTCAGTTGCCCTGTGGCCTGTGGAATCTTCCCTGATCAGGGATCGAACACGTGTCCCCTGCATTGACAGGTGGATTCTTAACCGCTGGGCTGCCAGGGAAGTCCCTCTAGTTTCTATTTTATATGAAGGATATTTCAAAGAATTTTTGGAAGAAAGTGGAGTCATCAGTAATCCCACGCAGTCTCCATTACCAAAACATCTTATCCAGGAGTCATCAGGAGTGAGAGGATTCTGAGCCCCAGGGAGATTCAACAAGCAGGAACCCAGGAGGCACAATGGCAAACACGTGCTAAAACTTTACCGCATGCTGAGCACTTTTCTAAGTACTTTAAAGGTAAAAGTTCAGTTCAGTCGCTCAGTCATGTCCGACTCTTTGTGACTCCATGGACAGCAGCACGCCAGGCCTCCCTGTCCATCACCAACTTCCAGAGTTTACTCAAACTCACGTCCATTGAGTCGGTGATGCCATTCAACCATCTCATCCTCTGTCATCTCCTTCTCCTCCTGCCCTCAAATCTTCCCAGCATCAGGGTCTTTTCAAATGAGTCAGCTCTTCACATCAGGTGGCCAAACTATTGGAGTTGCAGCTTCAGCATCAGTCCTTCCAATGAACATTCAAGACTGATTTCCTTTAGGAAGGACTGGTTGGATCTCCCTGCAGTCCAAGGGACTCTCAAGAGTCTTCTCCAGCACCACAGTTCAAAAGCATCAATTCTTCCATGCTCAGCTTTCTTTATAGTCCAACTCTCACATCCATACATGACTACTGGAAAAACTATAGCCTTGACTAGACAGACCTTTGTTGGCAAAGTAATGTCTCTGCCTTTTAATATGCTATCTAGGTTGGTCATAACTTTCCTTCCAAAGGAGCAAGTGTCTTTTACTTTAAAGGTAAAAGCTCACTGAATCTTATAACCTGTTTTTTATAGGTGAAGACATGAAGCTCAGAGTTTGAGTGCAATTTGTTTTACATCAATATATGGAAGAGGTAACTGAGGATCAGAGAGGTTAAATAACTTGTCCAGGGTCACACAGCTAGTAAGTGGTAGAAATGGAGTTAGGACGCCTTAAGTCCATGTTCTTAACCACTAGGCTTGACTGCAGCTTCATGAACTCTGAGTCAGGCAGTAGGCAAGGCCAGCAAGCAGAAACAAAGCTCTGTTTCAAGGTCACAGGCTGGAGGAGGAAGCAGCAGAGAGTTGGGGAGCTGTGCAGCACTGAGCCACCTGCGGTTGCTTGGTGTGTAGTTGGGGTCGTGTGACTATTTCACAGTTGTGGACTCCTGCCCAGCCCAGCATGCTGGATGAGGGATATGGGGTGCCCTGGAGGGTCAGACCACTTACTGTAGCAGGCCTGAAGATCACGCTGGGGCTGGCCTCGCTCTCAGAATTCAGACGTGAGTTGAAAGGCTCTAGGACACCTCCTGGATTGAAAGTGCCCACTGAAAGACACTTTCAATCTGGGCTAGGGCTTGGGCGTATTTTGTTTACTGCCACCCTGATGCTGGAATAGTTCCTGGCCTCGAAATGTCAAAAGATATTTGTTGGAGAATGAACAAGCAAATGAACGAATGAATGATGAAGTTATACTCACCCCACCCCAGGCACGGTGTGAAGGAGCCACACTGAGAGGCGCTGTGGGATCTCACGCGATGTGTAGCAAGATAGCACTGTCTGTTTGAAGGCTAACCAGGGCCTAGAAAGCACAGGTCCCAGACGGGACTGCAGAGGCGACTGTAAAGCAGATGAGTGATTTAATCAGACCAGTTTCAGAAGCTCACCCTGCAGCCGTAAGGATGGTGGCTCAAAGGGGAGACACTGGTAGCAGATCAACTAGTAGAAACCATATAATAGTCCAGGTCAAAGAGAGGTGGCAAGGCCCCAGATCTCGGTCTCAGGCTGCCTCTGGGCCCTGCCGCAACCTTGAGGCAGTTTGGCGCTGCGGATTTTCTGGGTCATGCTGTATGGGGCATGGGTTTGATCCCTGATCAGGGAACTAAGATCCCACATGCCACCTGATGGGGCCATTTAAAAAAAGGAGGGGGAGGAGGCTCATTCGGGTTGAAGAAGCTACTTCTTGGACATGCTCACACCTCCAGGTGTCCTGAGCCAGGCCTAACCTCAGACTCATGTCCCCGAGAGAACCATCTGGAGGGTGGCAAAGTCTCCACATCCCTTTGAATCTACCCTTTCTAGGCATTGCAGATGCCCCTGAAATCTCACCAGAGGGGTGAACTAACCTCAAGACTGTCTCCCCGGATGTTCCCCTCCAGAGTCATGGTGCCCCTGCAGGACCTGAGGCCTGTTCTCTGTACTGTTCGAGATTAAAATTTCAAGATGATTGGAAGTAGCAGAAGTAAAATGCTGGACAGTGTCCAAGATGGTCAAACTTTTCCCACAAGGAGAAGAGGGGTGGAAATATTAAATGAACAGGTATCTAGAAGGCAGTGCTGCAGAAAAGTAAAAGCAGTGCTTTCTGCTGGAGAGTTTTCAGGTGGTTTTTTGGTCAGAATTTTGTTTTTTTAGTTTATAAGAATTTTATAATAATAGGAAAAAAAAATCCCTTAAGCTTGTAGGGAAAAGGGAAGATAAAGAAAGCGGGAAAGTGAAAATGTGCTAAGTGAGGAAAGGGAGAGGGCAGAAGGAAGCAGTGGCTACTGTAAGGGGAGGGGGTGGGCAGGGAGGTGCCTACGGGGCAATCAAGCCAGGGGTCAAGGGTCAAGCTAGTGCCTGGTTCCAAATAGCTACAATACATATTTGTTATAGGTTGTGTTCCCCTAAATTCACATGTTGAAGGCCTAATCCCCAGGACCAAGGGATGTGAACTTCTTTGGAAATAGGATCATTACAGACATGATGAAATTTCATCTGAAGTCATTAGTGAGTACCCTAATCCAGTATGCCTTGTGTCCCTATAAAAAAGGGAAGTGTGGAGACAGACTCATACCTACAGGGAGAAGGCCATGCCCACATGAAGACAGCGGTCTACACGCCAAGGAGAGAGGCTTAGAAGAGACCCTTTCTTTCCTCACAGCTGTCAGAAGGCAATACCTTGATCTGGGACTTCCAGAACTGTGAGACAGTAAATTTCTGTTGGTTAAACCCCCCTAGTTTGTGGTACTTTGTTACAGCAGCCCTGGTAAACGGATACACTTTTTTTTGGCTGTACCACACAGCAATGTGGGATCTTAGTTCCCTGACCAGGGATCGAACCCAGCCCACTGCAATGGAAGCCTGGAGTCTTAACCATGGGCCCACCAGGGAAGACCCTGATACACAACTTAGCAGAATTTGTGGTTCTGACCTTCTTAAATAAACACTGAACATGATATAGCTGTTTTATTCTAATGACTGAGTACAGTAGAAACTCTGCCGAGAAGCTCTGAGGGCCGGTGGACCCACCCCCAGCTACCAGCCTGCTGAAGGCTCAGGGCTGCATTCCTCACTGAGAACTGGCTCACGACTTTGTTCACCTCTGAGGGGAGCTGCTTGCCCAAGGTTCTGTCTCTTCCCAAGGTGCGGCTTGTAGCCAATGACTGGCTAATACTGGGAGACCAGGTCGCAGCCCCTAGTTCTCCATTTGGCCCAGTTCTGAAGGGCCATCCCAGCTCCAGAGCCCTACGTAAGACCAGTTAAGGCCTCCGCTGGAACTACAGGACAGCTTGCCCTCTCTGCCCACTCCTGCTTGCCATCTCCTAGGAGCACTTCCAATCAACCTGCACGCAGCTCTGTCTCCATCTGTGTCCAGGGAATCCAACCTAAGACAGTGACACAGGTTTGTCCAGTCTTAGGTTCAAATCCATGCTCTGATACATCCTCGCTGTAAGATTGGGGGGCAAATTCCTTAACCTATCTGGGTCTCCATTTCTGCAAATGTGAAATGAAGAAGTTAGAGGAAATTATTTCTAGGACCCCTTGAACCCCTTATGTGTGTGTCACACAGAAGTATCATGAGGCTGCGGAGATGCTGGCCCTCGAATAAATGGCTTAGGTAGGCTTTTAATTCCACCGTGGCCTGTGTTTTTGCTTAATTGCCACCAAACTGCTGTCATGAGTGGGCTTGCAACAGTGAAGACTCCAGTGTAATCCTTTATTGATACACTCATCAAACCTATTCCCGACAGCGTGCAGGAAGTCAGTTTTGAAACTGCTTGTTCCAGGGTGACTGGTTCATTGGGGATCAATGTTAAGGTAACATGAATTTCGTGGTTCTTAATATACAAATATGCAAAATACACACTCCTCATATATGGACCAGCTACCTCGATTCACCAAGGGTGCAACAAGCTACACCCACCCATCAACTGGTGGTTCATAGTTGCTCAGTCATGCCCAACTCTTTGTGACCCCATGGACTGCAGCACGCCAGGCTTCCCTGTCCATCACCAACTCTAGAGCCTGCTCAAACTCATGTCAAGTCAGTGATGCCATCCACCCATCTCATCCTCTGTCTCATCCTCTCCTCCTGCCTTCAATCTTTCCCAGCATCAGGGTCTTTTCCAATGAGTTAGTTCTTCTCATCAAGTGGCCAAAGTGTTGGAGCTTCAGCTTTAGCATTAGTCTTTCCAATGAACATTCAGGACTGATTTCCTTTAGGACTGACTGGTTTGATCTTGTAGTCCAAGGGACTCTCGAGTCTTCTCCAACACTACAGTTTAAAAGCATCAATTCTTCGGTGCTCAGCTTTCTTTATGGTCCAACTCTCACATCTATACATCTATACATGACTACTGGAAAAACCATAGCTTTGACTGCTATGGACCTTTGTTGACAAAGTAATGTCTTTGCTTTTTAATATGCTGTCTAGGTTGGTCATAGCTTTTCTTTCAAGAACCAAGCATGTTTTAATTTCATGGCTGCAGTCACCATCTGCAGTAATTTTGGAGCCCAAGAAAATAAAGTCTGTCACGGTTTCCATCGTTTCCCCATCTATTTGCCATGAAGTGATGGGACTGGATGCCATGATCTTAATTTTTTGAATGTTGAGTTTTAAGGTAACTTTTTCACTCTCCTCTTTCACTTTCATCAAGAGGCTCTTTAGTTTCTCTTTGCTTCTGGTGGTACAACCTTCCAATTTCAGATAACCCCTCCCACCACTTCCCAGTAGCGCTAGTGGTAAAGAACCCTCCTGCCAACGCGGGAAACATAAGAGCCACTGGTTCAATCCCTGGGTCGGGAACACCCCCTGAAGAGAATGGCAAACCCACTCCAGTATTCTTGCCTGGAGAATTCCATGGACAAAGGCTACAGTCCATGGGATTGCAAGGAGTTGGACATGACCGAGTGACTAACACATTCCCACCCCTTCACAATCCACAAGCTGCAACCCTTCCATGTCCACAAAACATGTGTGTTTTTCAAGGTAGTGATACAGTGGTTGTACCATCTGTGTATTTAACATGTGTACAACTGTACACCCATTTAAAAGTGGTTACCATCAATACTGTACTGGTTCACTGACAGCATAAGTGCTCCCAACCTCATATTACTTTACACTGATTTCACAGTGTAAAGATTTTTAGGCAAGTGTGTGCCAAGTTCTAGCAAAACTGACTGTACATAAAGCGGGGTGCGGGGGGGGCAGGGGGGGCACGGTAGCATTGTGCCACTTGGGCAGTATTTTCCACAATGTGAACTTTTCGTATGTTCTCAAATGAAGTTTTACACCCTCTCCCCGACACCAATCTAAAATACTCTAAACCCAGTTCCAACTGGGAGAACATGAAGGTAGCGTTAGCTAAACCAATTTTTAAGAAACATTTCAATATGATGCTTTTCTTTGGACAACACTAAAGTTCTCCTCCCTCTCCCAGCAAGCTCTTTACATGTATTCTTGTAGAATCAGAGGAGGAGGAAGCCAAACTTCAAAAACGCCCTTGCTTTCTTTATTCCTGTTGAGAACAGTAACAGAGACTATTAAGAGGGTAAATTTAAGTCATAGAACTAACTAAAGCTGAGGGGCATTGCTGAGCAGTCATACACGGTAATTGCCTAAGTGCATTAAGACTGGTTGGGCAATAAAAGCTGAGTGTGTGACTATATGTTGCACAAATTAAGTTAAAAGCACCCCGGTAAACTTAAAAGAATTTTAGATAAATGCAGAAATAAGTATGAAACCTTAAGCCACCCCCCAAATTTAGCTCCATGAGCAGATAATCTCCCCAAATTTAAAAGGTCTCCTAATTTGACTATGTCTATGCATGTAGAATATATTGAGACATGTTTACAATGGTGACATCAAACATGTTTCTTCCTAACTAAGGCAAAAACAAGGATGGAGACATGAGAAGATGAAGTTGGAAAGTGCACAGATTAATGATTTAGCAGCTGCAGGAACCAGAATCCCAAACCAGGGACAGGGTGGGAGGTGGCAGGGGGTTGAGAGACCAAAAAAAAAAAAACCCTCAAATTCCAAAACACTGCAGAGAAAACGACAGCAGATCCATCTGGAGGTAGGAGCAAAATGATGGTCTGCAAGTCTAAGCATTCAATTCCTGGATCCCTTTTCCTGCACTGCACAGCTGGGCAAGAGCCCACTCATTCATCAAGACTGGAGAGTCCTTGTCTCAAGAGGGCAAATAGGCCTCTGGAATAATGGACACGGAGCACTGCTGAGGGCAGGGGTAGTCCCCTACTGCACACTAAACACAGAAACCAAATCCCTTCAACCCCACTTGTCTTCTAGAATGCTGGCAGATGGCCCATTACTCCTCCAGCAGGGGATATGAAAAGTATTCACTGAGAATGGGCAAAGACTTCAGGGTGACGTAAGAGGTTTCCCCGCAGCTCCACTAGGATACAGCACATTAAGTTGACAAGCCACACTCATGTGCTCAGAGCTTCCTATTAGCTTTGTAGTCCCCACTCAGAAGGGTTACTACACATCTGAAGAATGCCTCTAATGATGAAAACGTAACAGTCCAATCCAAAAACAGAGACAAAAAGACTATGTAGGACTGGGTTAGAGGGGAACTTATGAAAAACTTTCTTGGAGGCCATTAGCTTGTAAAAATTTCAGAGGTTAAAAAATAAGACTTGGAATATGGAGCTGAGAAAATCTCACAGAAAGTAATTTAAGAAACAGAAAACAGATGAGAGGAAATCAGTGAAATCCAGAGAATTAAAAATTTTCTAAATTTTAGCTCAGTTTTGTGTCCCCCCTTCCTCTGCATACTGTTGCTAAAAAGTGAGTGGTGACCGAGTTGTGGGCACAGGCACACAGGATGGAGTCTGGCACCGTCACTTAGGAAAAGCTTTAACTAGAATCTGGGACTAAATTTAATCAAAATCAAAGCCTGCTAGTTCACCAGAGGATCTTCTCTTGCACTCTTATGCAACTCCTTTTCTATTGCCAATGCATTATCCCTTCATCTGTTAGTCAACTGTGGATTAACTTTCCAATTTCCCATAATTGACCCAGTGCTAAATTTCTCACTAAGCCATCAACTGCAAAGGGTTTTGACAGGCATGAGCAGTAGTATGGTAGAACTGGGATTTGAAAGATCGTTAAAATGGAACTGCTTTTGAAACTGAAGCCATACAGCTCAAGGAATTAAGCAGTCAGATGGTACTTACCTGCTCCAAGCATCATATAAAAGCTGGGAGCTTATTCCTTTAAGTAGGAAGAGATCAGCCTCCAGCAAAAGCTCGACTACAACTAGTCGTGGTTTGTTCATCGTAAACCAGGTTTGTTCCCACAAAAGCCTGCAAGTGCAAGCGCTGTACACCACACTTCTATTCCTACTTCAGGATGGATGAGGCAGGGATTCAAGTATTTGCAGGATTTATTCACAACTTGAATATGGAAAACTACTAAGAAATTTTTTCTTTCACTCTACCAAGCCAATTAAACAAGCCTTCTTCACTCTATTATTGGTCAAGTTATCTACCTGTTAACTACCACGAGGAAATTGAGAGTAACTCCCCAGAAAGGGACAAAAAGAGAACTGGTGTGACTTTTTAAATCTAAATTTGCATTCAATGATATCAGTGCCCATCTTACTTAGAAGGAATACCTAGCTTAATTTATACAGAACTATTTAAGCCTAAACACTGTTCGGAAGCTGGTAAATTAATGTGTCTTAAAAAAATGCGACCCTAGAAAAATCTTTGTGACCACATATATATATTGATTTTATCAAAGACTTCAGTATTCCATATGTAATACCCAGAATCATTTTATCAGATTCAATTTGTTACTATGTAATAAAGTAAGATTCTGAAAGAATATTCGCAAGTCAATGTACACAAAGCTGACAAGTAAAACTTCAACTCTTTCGCAACAGAAGCCAAAGCAGAACTAAAACATAAGGAGGAATTAAAAACATTTTATCTGTGTATTCAGAATCACACACAAGTTACCTTTACAGTTCAATTTACTATATAGAAATCATTTGGGTTTTATATTTTCAGTTAAATTCTGAACTTACAATACTGATTAAAAAAAAGATTGTTACATTAATTCAGTACTTTTTTTTAGCATATCAAATTGAAATACATTAAGATCAAACTTTAGATTTATGGCAAACAGTCTTCAAATACAACACAAACATTTTTTAAAGTTACCGTATCATTCACATGTGGTACCTGCAACTCTGAGCTGTTATACACAGAATAGCTCTCCTTTAAATACGGCAAAACTGACATGCCATGAAGCTCAAAGTTGTATAGTCAAGCCAAGGACTCAAAGTTGTACCATCTCTTAAAAGATTTGGCATTTCTGAACCAAAAAGCACAACATGTAAAGAAGGTTAGGAGCAATTCCTCCTCCTCATTACAGTTAAAAAAAAGTTGCATGGTAGCTTGGAATTTTGCATAAAACCCCACATTATACCTTGGAAAATTCCAAGGGTAATTAGATGACAACGGACTGGAGTCCTTTTTCAATTAATAGAACCCATAAAATTCAAATGGGAATTAATCAAATCAAAAATATTAAGCACCTACTGGTTTAAGAGATTGAAATTTATTAGATTCATGATCAATTTCTGTTCACCTTGAAATCAAGGTGTAAAAACCAGCTATTAAGTGCATTCCAAACTTCTCCTATGTAGCACACGCAGAATTTTCTGTCCATTGGCACCAAAGTGAAGTCACATTTCCTCTTGGAAGACAGAAATTCCACATCTGAACATAGAACAAGTTAGGAAAAAATGACCCCTGTTGTTTACTTTATTACTATTGTGATTCTGAGATGTAGGATTACTAATATACTAGCCATGAACAATGCAAACTCCTGGCAACAACTGTCAGGTTAGTGATTCTAACTCACTTCCCCAATCACCATAAAATTTTAGTATGAAAAGAATGAAAACTAATTACACTAAGCTGCTGAACAAATGGGAAATAACAGGAAACTAAGTGAACAACAAAACAAACCCTAAGTTTGAAATCACTGCAATCGAGAAATTGAAAATAGGTGTGCTTCACCCCATCCCCCTCACAACTCTGAATTTAAATAATATTCCGTGCAAAGGAGCATCAGGTTTCTGGATATAGATGTAGCCCTTCTTTAAGATTTAGTGCGCAGCAGAGTTTTCTGCATTTCCCTCCCCAAAGTTTATTCCAAGTATTTAATAGAATCTTCCATTTCAACCAAAAGATTTGCGACTCAAAGATTTACTAAGGTACTCTATGCATTCTATCTATACAGAAACACCTATTAATTATTACAATTGGTTTATGCAGGATTAACATTTTTGGTGTTAAAATTGTTAAACATCATGCTTACTGCACATCAACTCTCCATAATGAATCTGAACATCACAATGATTTACCAAACATTTTACTTAAATTACTAATTAAATAACTGAAAAATGTACTAAGCCAAACTAAACTTAAATGGGCTATAAAGGAAAATAACCTTCGAAACAGCCCAGATACATATCTATTTCAAAACTACCTTTGCTAGCTAGCCCCTTTCCCAAAATTTTAGCCTGAAAAAACAGTAAAATCTACACAAAATTTTATTGCAATCATACAAGGGTTACATTAGGTCAAATACAACAAATACTATGATGCAATTTTACATTTATTAAACTACAGTTCAAAGCACAAATTTACACATTCTAAATACACTAAACGTATCTAATGAAGTCACACTGGTCTTCCACTGACATTTGATATATCTGGGTGAAAGACATTAACTTTACAAGACTTTTTAACACGAATCCTTAGTATAAAAACTGTGTACTTGTATGTAAACGGTTTAATGGGGAACCCAATTAATGGGCTTCCATCTCCACTAAGTCATCCATTTTGTTGCATATTTTATTTTAAACGCTTAAGGGGTAGGGCAAACTGGTAGGTTTAAATCTGGATACATTATCTTAATCTCCCAATTACCCCCAGTGAATTATAGAGCTGATTTTGTCTGGTCCCAAATAGCTATTACTAGTAGTTTTTGTTTCCAAGAGAATTAACAGAATAAGATTGTTCAAATTTTTTCCACACTGGAATGTAGACCAGACAAGCTTATTAACCTGCAACTTCAGATCTACAGAAGCGTTAATGCCTGCTTAAGCTTCAGTGGGAAAGTTGTCTTCTTGGCTCAGCTGAATGCAAGAAGGCACAAAGAAGAAGCTCTTCATTGTTGTGTCTGAAGTGGCCCCAGCGTCCTGCATCTCATACCTAAGGAAAAAATCAAGACATCTGAGTTTAAGCACAAAGACCACACAACAGACAATGAAAAGAACTATAAAATAACTGGTCTTCCAATTACGCTTAAAAGATCATTCTGTTATTACTTTTAAGTTGTGCATTCATTATAAAATTAAAACCAGCAAACCCTGTCACCTCAAATATCCAATCTGCTTTTAAAAAAAATAATCCTTCTTACCAATCACTGTAGGACATCATGTAATAAATAGCTGGCCTCTGAAAATCATTGAAAGCAGATGGTTCATGGACAGAATCTGCTCCCATGTTATCAAAGATAAGCCAATCTCCCACATTCAGCTCAGGAAGAAGACAGTTTTCCACAATTTGATCAAGCTCATCACAGGATGGACCCCAAAGGCTGCTTGTAAACAGAGGCTCATCTGCCTTGTATTTCTGTAGGACAAAAAAGTATTTTTTTGTTAAGCTTTTAACTCAAGCAGGCAATGAACTTGAAGGTGGATAAGACCGTTTTTCACCACTTCAAATCAAATGTGCCCCTGAAGAAAGGCCTAGAGCCAAAAGCAGTAATACTCCTCCTTAACTCCATGTAAGGCAGCAATTTAGAGAACAAAGGACTTAATAGGACTCAGAGAAATACAAACCCTCAAAAAAGGGGCAACCTTCCCCCATTCTAAAATATTTCTTTGAAATTGGGATGAGGGCTTCCTGGTGACTCAGTGGTAAAGTGTAGCCTGCCAATGCAGGAGACACGGGTATGATCCCTGATCTGGGAAGACCCCATGTGCCACAGAGCAACTAAGTCCGCGCACCACAACTATTGAGCCTGTGCTCTAGAGCCTGGGAGCGCCTGGTTGCCACAGCTGGAGAAAAGCCTGTGCAGTAACGAAGACCCAGCATATCCAAAAATAAATACAATTTTTAAACTAGGATGCATCCTAAAAATAACAGCTCCATTCAGAAACTGCCAAATAAGCAGGTTTTATAATATTTGTAATAAAACTTGCCTTATGAACCTCTGGAATGGTATTTAAGTCCTCAGACAGTTTACTTGCAAAAGAACCATAAACACCATCATTCATATAATACATGAAGGCTGGTTCATCACTTCCGGTCTTTCCTACTGTTAAAAAACAAAACAAAACAAAACAAAAAAAAACCATGAAAACAGGAAAAGCAAAGATGAACTTACAGTACAACAGCTAAAAGGCACATCAAAATCTGAATTAGTATTTATAGAATTGACTCATAGGTTTCACATTCAAAATATAGTGATATATACTGACATAACTTAAAACTGTTAACTTAAAATACTGAACACACTTCACCAAGGAGGATAACCAATGAACACATTAAAAAAAAAACTGCTCTACATCATTACTCACCAGGTAAATGCAAATTAAAACTACACTGAGATACCACAATACACCCCTACTGAGTGGATAAAATTTAACAATGACCAAAAAAAGAAATTAGCAAAGGTGGGAGCAATCAGAACTTGCATATATACATTGTCAGCAGAGGAGTAAAATAGCAACACCATTTTGAAATCTTTGTGAACACCTACTCTCCGACCCAGCAGAATTCTTACATCATTCACCTAAGAAAAATGTCCACAATACTTGTAGTACTGTATAATAATGTAGTAACAGTAGTTCTGCCCTTAATAGCCAAAAACTGGAAACAATCAAATATTCATGGCAGGAGACTGGAGACAAAGTATATGCATTCAAACAGTGGAATATTAATTGGCAATAAATGTAAAATGAAATGCTCTATCAAATATTATACTGAGCTGTCTTAAACAGAAGAATATACATGATCCCACTTACAAGAAGTTCAAGGACAGTCCAAACTAATCAATGCTGGAAAAATAATAAAAATTGAACAAAACTGAAATAAATTTTAAGATATGAAAATTATTTTATTTTGATAGGGATAAGATTGTACTGGTTCTTAAAGGGAATCAATCACCTGGGGAAGTTTATCTAACATAAGCCTATCTAAACATCAGAAGAGTCTGATGGAGAGGAATATTAGCTATGGCATTCAAAAGCTATAGCTTTTTGAAAAGCTCCCTAGCTCCTCCCTACAGATGGATGAAGAACACCCATAACATCAAAACCCATCAAATGTCCAAAATTATATTTACATGTGATAGTATCTGATGAACTCATCTTCAAACTAATTGGAATTATTTACTAACAGAAAACTATAAACTTTGTAACTTACCTCCAGAGGAAAACTTATCATTTTCAACAACTTTCTTTGCAACGATATTAACTGCAAGTGTAAATGCAGAAGACACAAAGTAGCTTCCAGGTTCAGAAATTATCTTGATGCCAGATCCTTCAGGAAAGTAGACATCCAACAAAGGGCTGATAACATGATTAACCTATGGATTTTAAAACCCATATTATGGTTTTAATATTGGATTAGATAATTCACAACATTAAGAGATTAACAGCAATTAAATTTTTTAGGAAAATTAAGTAGCTGAATTATAGACTATGAAGCTTAGAAATAAAGCAGGCTTTCAAGTCATCCAAGTTGATTTTCTAACTATCAGAATGGCATTAATTTAAAAAGTTATAATTCCAGTGTCAAATGGCTCCTGGTGATTGAAAAGTCATTGTTTATAGCCATATTCAATAACTAGTGATGAAGGAGCAAAATTTCCAATCAGTTTCTATACTGGAGGAAGGTGAGAACTGATGTGTACATGGATAAAACAGTTCAAGCTCTGTAAGTGATGAATGAATTAATCATTGTCAACAAGCACTGAAAACACACTTTCCATGATAAAATTATGCTACAGAGTAAACTTTTCCAAGGTCTTCCATTAGCTATTAATTTTCTTACAAATGTTACACAATGCTACAGCTTTAGTTCTGCTCTAAAAACTCTAGTCTACATATCCACCATGTAAGTAGAAAGGAAAGAGAGATCAGTCCAGGATGTCCACCCACTGAACAATGTTTACCTCTTCCAGTTGAAACTCAGTTCCTGTGAAGCCCCCACCAATGTCTAACATGTTCATCGTGAAGCCAAATTCTCCCTAGAGATGCAGGAGGGGGAAAAAAATCTTTAAACGCGTTTCCAAATTGTAATGCATATAGGGACATCACACACACACACAAATCCTCTAAGGGAGGTAAATAATCTCTGTTCTGACCTTTAGTAAATTTCTTGCTTTCTACGTTATAACAGAGGCGGATTATTTCATTATATTTTCCTGCTATTCTCTGTACTGTCTTTAGACACATACAAGTAAGTTAACTATTGCATCTCTCTACACCCAGGTTTTAAAATGTGCATGTCATAAATAAGTACGATCAGAATACTTTAGAAGTAGAAAAGAAGCTGAATATTTGTCTTAAATAACATCTTGGCTTAAATATCAAAAAAATTTAAGCAAAAACTTACAGCCATGTCAAACACACATCGTGCATCAGATAGAGCATGTACATATACTTGAGATTCTTTGCAAGCACTTGAAACATGAAATCTGAAAGACATAGAGTAATAAATTTGAAGCCACAGCAAATTTTAGAGGCCGTTCCTTTCTAACTCACCATATTCACACAAAAAAGTATTCACATTAACTTTACTCAATATTTAAAGCTTTAGAAACATGAACCTCTAATGACCCAAGTTACAATACCAGCCTTTTAGAAAAGGTAGTGTTTGGGTAATCATTTTTTTAATAATAAGTTATCAGTTATATTTCACAGCTATTAGACAGGGACACGCTTTTCATATGGTAAAATAACAATAAATTGTTACTTTACTAAAAGTAACAATCACCCAATAAAACTGGGTGACAAAATCTTCAATTTTGAATGCACAATATTACCTGAAAATATACAAATCTATTGTGGGACTTCCCTGGTGGTCCAGTGGTTAAGAACCCACTTGCCAACACAGGTTTGATCCCTGGTCCGGGAAGATCCCACATGCCACAGAGCAACCAAGCCCTTGAGCTGCAACTACTAAAGCCCACACGTCTCCTGTGCTCAAGAGAAGCCAGAGTAACCTCCACTCTGCAGAATTAGAGGAAGCCAGCTTGCAGCAAAAGACCCAGTGTAGCCAAACAAATCTTTTTTTAAAAAAAGTATCTATTGAGAAATAAATACAAGTGAACATTAATTCAGTTGAGCAATACTGATAATTGTTAGTACTGCTCATTAATAGTGGTATTTATCAAAGATTCGGACTATTTAAATTTGAGGGAATTCCCTGGTGGTCCAGTGGAAGCCTGTGTTTGAAACCTGTCGGGAAACTAAACTTTGACAAGCCGTGCTGCAAGAGCAAAAATTAAATAAAATTAAATTTATAAGTTTAATTAAAATATGGTCCTTTCCGTATCAATTGTGGCAGTGGTTATAAAAATGTTAAAATTCACAGAATACACCTCAAATCAATTTTCCTGTGTGTTAACAATAAAATTAACTGAAATATGAAAACGCTCAAATACTGTCAATATTGTCAGCTAAGGTAGAATTAAGTTTAACAGTGGTGATTCTTAATCTATCTTTATGAACAATTTTAAAATCTGGCAGTCACTGCTCCAAATCTGATTCAGATCATGGTTCAGAAACTATTATCAAATCATTAACTCTCTGGGTCTTAGTTTCCTCATACATAAAAACTGAGAGGATAAAATAGTCTACTGATTTTTTGAAGTGCCTCTGAGGGATTAAAAAGGGTATAAAAAGTCTTGGGATGGGAAAAAGAAAAACTGAAATGACATGTCCAACAACCATTTTGGTATTCATCAGAATTCTAGTAAATCCTTCCATTCAACTTAAAAAGAAGTGATTTAAATTACTAACTGAACTGTTATTTACTATTTCCTCTCTTTACTAGGTGAAGCAGAGGTACATACAAGTACAAAATAGTATAAACATTTATTTTCCTAAACTAAGAAAACTATGTATCGTAAACCAGAAATCTAATCTATTAACGTTTATACAAAAGAAAACCTAAACTGGTAAAAAGAAAGACTAAGATTATCACAACAAAATGAAGTTTAAAACAACTACTCACTTAACTCCAATAATTTGGACATCAAGTTCCTTAGCACATTCCAAAAGATGCCTACAGTTCTTCAGGGTAGTGCCAAACTTCATGTTACCCTCTCCACCTCCAATACTATCTTCTGTTGCAATATGTAGTAAGACCCTAAGAGAAGGGGAAGATGATTGGGGCAGAGTTGGTTTACATCATCATCAGCACATGTGAAGCCTGAAGATTGTAGGAAGTGTGTTGATAATGTTGTCAGTGCTCCATAATCCAGCGTCGGATGAATCAAGTGAACCTAATGAGAAACAATCCTGTATAGAGAAAAAACTAGCAATTAGGGACTAAAGCATGACGCTTACAAGGATGGGAATTTGGAAAATGCAGGAAGTTAAGACTCTGTTGTAGCAGCAAGAGTCGGTTGGGCTCTGTAATGAAAGACGACATTACTTTCAAATGAAGTCCATCAGTCCATAAATCCACCTAGAAAGACTAAATTGAATAGCAATGCCATTACTGTCTTTCAGTAAAAGCGATCAGGGCTTTAAACGCTTCAAATTTCCTAAACAAGTTCTAGCTAGCTAACTTTCTACCACTTATTCGGAACCATTCCTCCAATTAATCACATAGATCTAACAAGAAAAAAAAATTTTTTTAACGTATCTTAACAGCAGCCTTTTAGACTACTGATTCAAATATATTTGGTATTTCCTTCCAAACCATGACAAAGTGATCAAGACTGTCAGGCAATCTCTGAGTAACCACAAATCACTTAAAAAAACAATTATACAAAACTGTTATTTGTAAAAGCAAAATTATTCTACCTATAGAATACCTTTCAAAGAATACCATTAAAGTCAGTAAGAAAATTACCAATATAAGGAAAATATGGACATGATACACATTTTTGGTAACATATAACACACAGTAACTTATTAAAAAGCAAACTGTGTACTAGTATACTTTTAGCATAGGCTATATAAAATCCTCTTGATATACCAGTTCATGGTAATATTTATTTTGCCTTAAAATTTGTTTTTGTTTAAAGCATGGCGAACTTACATTTTATTTATGTATTTTTTGGCTGCACTGTGTGGGATATACCCCACTGTGTACGTGGGATACTCCCCAACCAGGGATCAAACCCATGCCCCCTGCCTTGGGAGCTCAGTCTTAACCACTGGATCACCAGGGAAGTCCCAGAGTTTTGTTTTTAAACAATCAAGTTTTTAGTTGCAAAATAAATCTTGGGACCCATGTAGGGTACAAGTAAAAACGTTAAACTTCCTGTTTGATGAGAAGGGACTTAAGGACTAGGTTCCTAAGACACTGACACAAAGGACAACCATCTAAGAAACCGAGGCTAAGGGCAGATTAAACCCTCAGTTAAAAGGAAAAAGGCTGAGCAGAACGTATTCTGTTCCTAATATGACAAATAACTAGAATGGTTAATGTAATTGTGAAAATATAGCCATAGCTTTAATTTGATCATTCTACCAACCAGATTTTCTTCCTTGAATTAAAGATTATACACAATATCCCAAAATATCCTTATCTCATCCTAGTTGCCCATGAAGGATCAGAAGTAGCCAATAAAAATGCTAGTAGTATTTTCCGTGTAGTAAGTTGCAATAATTACAACATATAACCATTGCTCTATATAAATGCCCCCCTTCCTTTCCCAGACTAAAGACAACCCCAAATCCTAGGTAAAAAAATATGCCCTTGTACCTAATTTTTACACTTACTTGGCATTTGGGTGGTTACGTGCAATTTTCTTCAATTCAACTTCATTGTCACATGTCATGATATTAACTCCAACTTTTGCTGCATACTTTATCTGAGACACTTGCTTGCAAGGACTTATGTAAATGATGTTTTCTGGAGATACACCCAATTCTTGCACTAAAGCCATTTCAGTCTAAAAACAGATTTTAAACAGTGTCATCTAAAAGGTAAGCTTTCTATTACTTTTCAATCACTGCCATATACCTTTATTTTCTGGTTAAATTCAAATTATGTAAGATTAAATTAGGATTACATATATCACAGTTCATATTCTGGTAATGCTTGCTATATTATGCTCTGTTAAAAACCTTTTAAAAGGTATACAGGCATATCTCATTTTATTGTGCTCTGCAGAGAATTCCATTTTTAAAACTGAAGATTTGTGGCAACCCTGTGTTGAGTAAGTCTGCAGGCACCATTTTTCTCAACAGCATTCTTTTTTGAGGTATGTACATTATATTTTAGACATAACGCTACTGTATACTTAAATAGGCCACAACATAGTACAAACATAACTTTTATACGAATTGGGAAATAAAAAAAGTTCATAGGACTCGCTCTACTGCAGTTGTCTGGAACTCAATCCACAGCATCTCTGAGGTATGCCTGTCACTACCATCAGAGAAATCTCCCAGTTTAGGATATTATCTTGCTGTCATCAGAAGTAACTTGATCAAACTAGCTCTAGGCTAAGAATGAGGAACAAATAAAAGTTTCTGATTAAAGATAAAGCTTATAAAGTCTCATCTCACCGTAATGTTCCTTTCATTGGTATACTTGAAACTTTGTAAATTTCCAGTATTAAATGGCAAATTTAAACGAGTTAAAAAATGTATCCACAAGTCAAACTTCCTTGCAATTGTTCTCCTACTGCTGCTGCTGCTGCTGCTGCTGCTAAGTAGCTTCAGTCATGTCCGATTCTGTGCGACCCCATAGACGGCAGCCCACCAGGCTCCCCCGTGCCTGGGATTCTCCAGGCAAGAACACTGGAGAGGGTTGCCACTTCCTCCTCCAATTCTCCTACTGCTACTGGTGACCAAATGTTGTTTTTAGTTGCTAAGTCATGTCTGACTCTGCAACAGGCTCCTCTGTCCACGGAACTTCCCAGATAAGAATACTAGAACAGGTTGCCATTTCCTTCTCCAGGGTATCTTTCCAACCTAGGGATTGAACCCGAGTCTCCCGCATTGGCAGGTGGATTTCTCTGCCACTGAGCCAACAGGGAAGCCCCATCAAACACTGTCAATTTTAAAATGCTGCAGTTCAATAACAAAGTAAGGAAAATGACTTACTTTACTAGAACAAGCAAATCCAGTTCCAAGAGCTGCCAAAATCTCAAGCACAGCTGGAGTGGAGTTGCACTTCACCGTATAGAACGGCTTTATCTGAGCCACTATGTTCTGCCATTGGCTGTGCTTCTTCACAATCTTTCCAAGATCTCCCACAAAAAATGCATTTTTCCCTGTCTATTTATAGTTATGAGAAAAGAAACATAAGAACCACTGAAAACAGAGTATTGTTAAGTAGGAAAGAACTCCCCTTTTCTTCCACAAATGAGCCAAGATAAATATTTACATACCATCACATTTAAGGCTTGTTTCTTTTTAAACTTGACTGTTTGCTGTGCTATGCTGACATAGAAAATATTTTTAGATTAAAAAAATAAAAAAAAACAGCGTCAATGAGAGTGACTTTCTACTTCCGAACTGTTCCAATTTTACTTCTGGTGAGTGGAAGGGAAGGAGATTACTTATATCATTCCATGCATTCCTTAATTGTTTAAACCTACTTTAACAGTACAGGATCTAATTCCCTAAAAAGGTGAGTAGAATGAGGAATGCTAAACAAAAAGCCGTATCCCCAACGTGAACTGCAGTTAAAGACAGTAAAAGGGAACAAAAGAAATCCATTTTTAAGGAGGTAAGTTGGTAGTATTTGTAGAGGTGACAAAACTAAATTTAAAAATACAGAAGTACACTAAATGCCAGATAAATCCAAGTCCAGTGTTTAGGACCCAGTTTTCACTGCCATGGCCTGGGGTCCAATCCCTGGGTCAGGGAACTCAGATCCCACAAGCCGTAGAAAGAAAGAAAGAAAAAGTAAACTGATTTTAATTACGATCTGGGAAAAGATCATGATTGATTCTGAAGCTGGAGCTACCCTGGGGGTAGAGAGATGACTACACATACCATCCAGAGAATAAATTACTATTTATTAAATAAATAAATGTTAGATGACAGACAAAATAATCTTTATTTAAAACATACAACATTCAGATATTATCTGAAATGTCATGAAAATATTACTGTTTTCTATAATCCACATTATTAGAATATACTGACCAAAGACAGGCTGCCACCCTAATGTTCTGACCCAGGAAATGTACAATTGACTAAGACTAGTGACATGAGAGGCTATAGAAGAGACTGAATGTTAGGACAAGTGTCATTCTTCCTCACCCCCCAAAAAAGAATTCTGATGACAGAAGAGAGCAGCAGGATTTTGCTGGTGTGAGAGAAGACTTAAACATATCTGTAGAGGTCAAGAGAAAGCTTTTTGGGTATCCTATTACTGAACATCACTAACCTGAAAACTTCTTCAAATTTTGGGAATATAGGAAATTAGCTCCAACAAAAACAAATTCTTTCCGTAAAGCAATAGACAAAAATTACTGTATCAGTAAGTACAAAACAAAAATGATCTTAAATAGCAGTAATGATGCTTCATATTTCAGAAATTATTATAAACACTGTATTTTAAGAAATCCAATATGACACACTTACCACGGTATGTTCATAAACATAGTTATCAATAACATTTCCAAGGTTTGTTCCTTCATCCAACAGGCCAACGGAGTAGTTTGCATCGTCAATAAATCCTTTCATCTCAGCCGTATTCCACAAAGCCGAAAGTCATAAACCAGGAAAAACAAGAGACGGGCCACCAAGCCTTACGTCTGGGTCCTTAGAATATGCAACAAACTGTCAAAATAGAAGTTATTTCAAAGTCTGTATTATTTCATTAGTTAAACCTAATATATGAGCTGTCAGTTGGAGTGTGCTAATAAGAGGAACCTAATTTAGTGAAGAATCTGCGTAATCACTTACCATTTTCAGAAACACTAGATCACCAAAATCCTTTCCTTTAAATTGCCCATTTTAAAGCAAATGTGAATTTATACATAAAAAGACAAGCTTAATATGACAGTTTCTTGAGAAGGTAGCTGAAGTTTATATGCAGAATGTTACAAATCAACATCATCACCTTATTTACATAGAGTTGCAGAGCCAGTCTTTTTTATTCATCTTGTTTTGTGGTTCTCCCATATAACACAAACAACTTTACTCATTTTAAGTAAAGAAAGCTAGCGAAATAAATATCTGCAGCTAAGCAATCAAAATAGTCTGAACTTCAATACACTGCCACTCACGTAACCAGTGTGATACCAGGTAACTGCAGATAAACATCTTCTAAGTACAATTCTAGAGTAGGTGATGTGTAAGCAACAGGAATGGGTAAAAGTGGAGGCTGACTTCAGGAGGACATCTGTAGCTCTGATCTGGATCCCACACCACAAGCTACAACAGAACTAGTTCAATCAAGTTAACAATTAAGTCTCTTTGAGGTAAGCTTATTTGGTGAAAATGTTTCTGGAACATAAGTCAGAAAACCTAGTCCTGGCTTTGTCATTTAATAGCTGTGCAATCCAAGGTCAACTACTTCAAAAAACTGTTGTTAAAAAAAAAAAAAAATTACAATCACTTGTTTAAGTGCTGACTTGAAAGAGCTAACTGCCAGAAATCCAAGAATGTCAC